>NC_045699.1:61805674-64695226 GCF_009834535.1 Camelus ferus
ATGATCATAATTCTAATAAGCAGACAATTTCTCGAGTGCCAGGCTCTGTATTATGCATGTTGTGTGCTTATCATTTCTCTCAACACCATTAGTCCCTTTTATGGGTCTTCGACGACTAAGAGATTTAGTGACAAAAATTACACTGTTAGATTATTCTCTTCTTTGCCATGACAAAATCTTCCCATTTTCTAGAAAAAGGGACACAAGCATTCAGGCTCTTTCCTCTTTCAGGACCAGCCAGTCTTTGAGGCTTAGGCATCAAAAAGTTGGAATGCCCTGGATCAGGGAATTGGCACTGAGGACTGGAGGTGGGAAGAGAGGCTGCCTTCAGTAAGATGGTAAATTATTCTATCTAGCACTTTATTATGAAGTTACTATGTTGTTCAAGAAAGCAACAACAATTAAATTCCAAATAAGGGAGGTGACATAGGGGTAGGCATGGTCTCTCAACCCTCACTGTGCAACAGAATCACCCGGGGACTTGTTAAGAAGGCCTGGAATAGCTAGAGCTGGGCATGCGCACATCCTGTTACCCAGCAGCCCCGCTCCTAGAGAGACGGTCAGCAGAAGGTCACGCGCTTTTGCTAACCCAAAGGTCTGCACAAGAATTAGCACGCTGGTAGCACAGCATTTGTGATCCCCGAGAATGGGAAAGACACCCATCCACAGCAAACTGGCTGAACGCGCTGTGGTGTGTTCACACAACGGAACACCCTATGGCAACAAGAAGAGACAAACCACTCCTGTCCTTCACAGCATCAGAGAGTCTCACAGGTGTAATGCAAAACCAGACTCAGAAGTGTGTCAGCTGTATGTCTCCATTTATATAAAGGTCAGAAACAGGGAAAGTGAATGCCTGATGTTTTAAATCATGAAGACGATTATCCTTGGGCAGAGCGGGTGGTAGTGATCGGGAAAGAAAACATGGGGGCTTCTGAAGGAGGCTGGGTTTGTTCTGCACACAAGGTATGTTTGCTTTGTGAAAATACACTGTGCTACACTCTATTTGCTCGCTTTTCTGTATGTCTGCTGTAATGTATTAAAATGTTTACTTAAAATAATACACGCCTTGTCCTCTGCCACAGAGATCAGGATTCAGGTGTTGTGGGGTGGGTGGGGCCCAGCGTCGGTTAGTTTAAAAAGCTCTCCAGGTGTGCGTAATGTGGGGCCAGTCTGAAAATCACTGAAACTTCGGTCAGACAGGCCTGGATTTGAGTCACAGCTCTGCCCCTTGCTCTGAGTGTGGCTCTGAGCAAGCCAGCCCATCTCTCTGAGGCTCATCTTTCCTCGCTGTAGAGAGTGTACTGGGTCCGAACATCATGCATATGGTATAAGGTTAAATGAGATTATGCAGATGAGATGTTTAGCATGATGTGTGGCACCCAAGAAAGTGTGCACTGAGTGTTAATTATTGCTGTCTTCTAATTTTGTCCAAGGTTTAGGAGCAACTATTAATGAATCTGACTCAGATCTGCTAGATTCTAAAGCCCATCTTTTGATATTGACTTCTGTATTGTGTGCTGTCTGGAGGACTCCGTGCCAATTCTTTCAAGGGACTATGACCCTGAGAGCAAAGAAGAGAAGCCCTGTTCTTTAATCACGGGGTGTTGATTAGGTTTGATTGTATGTTCCATGGTTATTATTGATCTGGGGAATGATTGATGGTCACTGGTTGTCACTGTCTCATCTTTGCTATAATTGCATGAAATATTTGTCAGGGTTGAGCACCTCTTACTCAGATGCATGAACAATAATTTCCCCAAATGTGTTCCCTTGAAAGAGATTGAATTATTTCCAAAGGTCCTGTGCATCTCCCTTTGCAGGGCAGGAAAAAAGTGCATCCATAAATTACTCAGTTGACACAGATGAGGACCCGGATGGTGGAGCAGTTGGCTGCGAATTCTTCTTCCCAGACACGTCCTGTCTGATGGCGGGACTGGCAGAGGCTCTGAGGGTGCCACCCTGGTCACGCACAAGCATGACTGGTGGTTCCTCTCAGAGGAGGAAGTGGACAGGCTGCTAATCCATGTCGGGGCTCTGGAGTCTGACAGCAATGACTAAGGCAACTTGAAATTAATTCCCCTGCCGGGATAGTTCCCTACTGCTTTGCCTATTTGTTCATGGCTGGGACAGCTATGGAAGGATTCAGAGCAGAAAGAGGACTTGCTAATGCGGACACAAAACTACATCCAAACTCCCACTGCATTACTTACTGGCCATGCAATGCTTTCTCTCTGACCCTCAGTTTCTTCATCTTTCAAATACTGAAATGCTCACAGGACGTGTGAGTGAATCTCCCGACATGTACATAAAGCTCCTTTTCCATGGTCTGATAAACCTAAATCAGATTCAGATCTTTTAAAGAATTACCCTGACGTAAACAGCATGGTTTTCCAAATATATTCTATTCCTCTCAAATAAGGGAAGGCCCTTCAATTTTTTTTTAAAAATCTTTGTTTCCACCAAGGATCAAAACCCAAATTAATAAACACATTAACAACTAGAATAGCCACAGAGGACATATTTCCTATTTTTCTTCTTCAAGAGTCAATAAGTCAATTATGCTGACTTTAATAGAAGTCAATTTGAATTTTTTAAAAAAGACTAATAGTGAATTATTTTCTAGTTACCTTAAAAGGTACACTGAGATCAGACTAAAGCTGGAATATCAAAATTAATTAAAAATTACATTGTCTAGTGGCAATAGACTGTCTCAAAGGGAAAGAATCAGGTCTTATGCTAACGTTTGTATTTCCAATTGTTTGTATAAACTTTGAACTATTGGGGTGATTACTGGGTTAAACTTCGGGCTATTTTGTGATTATTATCTAATATAAGCTTTAGGAAGATTCTATAAGGCATATATTATTATTATTACCTTACAGATGGTGAAGCTACTAGGAGAGTCAGAAACATTAACCAAGTCAACCTAAATTCACACAGCTGGTCTAGTAAGGGTAGAAATTCAAACCTAAGTCTTCTTGAAGCCAAAGTCAAGGCTATTCCACCATACTAGGCTGAGCGGGGGCCTCTAGCAAGCATTGTCAGTATTCACTAGGAACTAAATGAAAATTACAACTGACAAAAAAACTTTGCATTTAAATGTCATTAAGCAAGTGTATGTTCTGCACGAATTGACATCTTCAGTGGGCTGAAGACCCTAACGGCAAGTTCAAACACCAGGCTCTTGTTACGGGCATATGCTAGGGTGGAAAAGTTTAAATAAATGAATTGATTTTTTTAAACAAAAATTAATTTAGCACCTACCATGTGTCAGAAAGTGTACTTGGCACTGGGGATAAAAGAGTGACCAACACATCCGGACCCTGCCCTCAGCTTACAACCATGGCAGGAGGAAGGGGAACAGGATGGAGATGAACTCAGTAGAGTAAGAATATAATTCCAGCAGAAGGAAGAAAATGGGGGAGCCCTGATTTAGTCGCTATGTGTGGGTTTTGAGGGGATATCGAAAAACGTCTCCCTGAGGACATGTGAGGAAGTGATACTGAAGCTGAAATTTGTAGTGGAAGTCAAATTTAACTGGATGAGGGTGGGGAGGGAAGGCATTCCAGGCAGGGGTAACAGTGTTTGCAAATATCCTGAAACCTGGGCTCCGAAGAAGTATGACGTGTCTGTGATGACGAAATAAGGCCAGCATGACGAGAACAGAAAGGAAGGGAAATCACGGACTGTGTTTTCAAAGATGGCCAGGAAAAAATCTCCCATCCCACAAGCTCTTCTATAATTTGATGTTGCCATGCCCCCATTCTGTAATACGATGTCTCTCACCCCACTGCAGTCTGAGTGGCTCTGTGGTTAATCTGACCAAGTAAGTGTGATGGCTATGACAAAGGGCTGTTTTGGGTGTAAACTGGGCTTCTTGCCTTTTGGAAGCCAGCTTTCATGTAAGAAGGATGCCTACCCTAAGAACAACACGTGTTGGGGCTCCATGGAGTGGAGACAAACCCAAGGCACACTGAAGTGTCAGATGTGCCCCACCCGAGACTAAGAAAAAAAAAACACACATTGGAAGTGACTCCGTCATCGCCCCCTGCCCCGACTGATGCGACATGGCTGGGGAAACTACCCAGCGGAACGCTTCTCAAATTCTTACCTCCAAAATTATGAGCAAAATCGTGTATTTTAAGCCATTACATTTTGGAATGATTGGTTTTGAAGCAATACATAACCAGAATATGCATATGGAAATAAACGGAGACCACCATACCTGGTTTTTCTACTGTTGGTCCTAACTTGGAAGCAGGGGCAAAAATGAAGGAGGCTGGCAGTGATTGATCCAGTTCTGACTATTTGAGATCAGTTGTGCTGAGATGGTTTGGGCTCCTAGCATTCTATTGTCATGTATGGGTTTGGTCACTGTCCATTTTTATATTCAGTATCTCAAGGAACATGGTACAAGGGGAGGCTGCAGGAGTAGAGAAACAGTAAATCTCAGCTCCTTACGAATTTTAGACTTCATTAAGAGTTTTTTCCAGATATGCCCTTTGGAGCTGGTCTTCTGCTTGGCCCATAGACACCAGTATGGAAGAGAGATGAAGTTAAAGCTAGCATATAAAACATGGCATCCAGAAACAATGATGACAGATAACTGGAAATAAATTAGTGAGGCAGTAGGGATTGGGGACGTTGAGTAAGAAGTATTGACAGGCCTTGATCAATGGGTTTTAGAGCCAAGCAACAGAGGATTCAGAAGCAAAGACCCAAGCAAATGTCATCAAAGAAAGGCCTCCGGCCCCAGACTTGGATCCGTTAACTTAATTCAACACACGCTAACTGATCACCCGTTCGACCTCAGGGACTGTTCCAGTGCTGGGGATATTGTGTTGAACCAAACAGCCAGGTCACTACTGTCATGAACTCCATAATCTAGTGGCAAGGAGATAGGTAGTAAACATGTAACAAAGGAACAACAAGTAAACTATGAGAAAATAAAGCATGGGGCTGGGAAAACAGTGACTGGAGGGTGGAGTGACTGTGTGGATTGATTTAGAAAGGACAATCCAGCAAGGTCTTCCAAGGAGCGGCACTCAATGTTGATGGTATGACATGGGAAAGAGTGCATCAGGCAGACAAACAGTCATGCAAAGGTCCTGTGGGAGGAAGGATCTGGGTATATCCAAGGGCCTGAAAAAGAAGCTGTTGCATCCAAGGATTGTGAGCCAGAAGTCAAGGAATGCAAGGGAGGCTAGGCTAGAGTCATGTCCTACTGGACCTTATCGGCCTCTGTGGGAAGTCTGAATTTTATTTAAATACTGTGTAAAGTCATTGGAGAGCCTTATGCAGAGAATGAGATGGTAGTTGGGAGACTAATTTGATCTAATTTACACTTTAAAAAACTCACTTCCCTGGCCTTCAAAAAACAGCCTTTAGGATGTGAAATTCAGAGAGGACTCTCGATTCTGAAAGAAGGACCAGACAAGGTGTAGTCCTAGAGTGAATGAGGCACTAGGGATGTAATCAAGGCAAAGGGAGCTGGTGGCCCAGTTTCCAGATGTGGGACATCGGTGTCAAAGGGGAGATTTAAAGACCCAGGCACCAAAACCGCTGAGTGACTCTCAGTGTCACTGAAACACAGCTGCCATTTTAAAAATATAAACTGTGTGCCAGCCAGTTAAATGCACTGTCTTGTTGGATCTTCAGAACCACTTTATGAAGTCAATACTATTACCCCCATTTTACAGTTGAGGAAACTGAAAGTCAAAGAGATAAAGGGACATATTCAAGTTTATTCAGTTTGTAATCTCTGTACTTATGTAATAGGGAAGAATAAATGTGACTCCATGTTGGACCTGTTTCTTTTACTTTAATCTTTGTAAACTATTGCTTTTGCTACAAATTAAGAAGGCTGCTTATAGCCTAAAACATACAGGATAGCCCGCTCTCAAGGCTCTGACCTTGAGGTCAGTGTTGAAGATATAATATTTTTCCATTCTATTGGGATAAAAAGTTGCAGAACAGAGAATAGCATTTGTCTTCTTGGAGGTTTATAGGGACATTGTGAGCAGACTTCTGTGGACAGCTGCAGGAACAAAGGATTCTGGCACCAAGAAGTTTGCAGCAAACAACCACACCCCCGTTCCCCTTTTAGTAGAAAAGAAGCCTGAATTCTAACTCGGGGAAGATGCTTATTTGGGACACCAGTGCACCATCTTCTCACTCTGCTGGCTTTCAAATAAAGTCTCTATTCTTTGTCCCAACAACTTATCTCTCAATGTATTGACCTGTCACGTGGCGAGCAGTATGAGCTTGGACTTGGTAGATTCACTCACTTAGATTCAGACACAATTTCCACAGCTGGTATTCTTAATCACTTAACCATATTGCTTCCCCAAGCAAGGCAGACTTGACATTTAGTCCCCTGACTATCGAAAGCAGCATTCTTAAATGCCCCACCCATGATCAAATCCACTCTGCCCTCAAACCTGGGAGAGGACTAGGTGATTACTAGAAGATCCAGAAATGAAGAAAGGATGAATGCTGGTGGCCAAGAACTGGACAGGTTCCAAAATACAGGCTCTTGTTTAACTTAAAATCATCACCAGCAATGCATAAAGATCCCACATTTGGAAGCGGCTGAATTTCTCAGCTGCAGCCATCGCCTGTCTGTCGCCCCTGCATGTGCACATGCATACAGATACACACATATCCGCCTCTGCATATGCCCGGAGATAGGTACGGCACGTGTGCATTCTTTTCAGCTTTGCAGAAGCAGCAGATGGATAATTGCAGCCCCTAAGTGCCTAATCTGCTCTCCGGGACACGGGCAGATTTCTGAGCCAACAAACTTAATTGAACTTTCTATTCCAGCTGGAAAAGGTTACGGAGTTGCTGCGCACATCGCACAGGCAGAATGTAAAGGTCAGAGGCTCAGTCCTCTCTGTAATGGATTGACCAAGGGCTTACTATTTTGTGTTTTCTTTTTCTTTTTTCTTTCTCTCCCTCCCTCCCTCCTTCCCTCTCTCTCTGTTTTTCCTTTTTTTTTTTTTTTTTTTTATCTCTGCCACAACCACTGGATTATAAAACTTAATTAGCCTAGCTGAGGTTCCCTCCCCAAGCATTTAAAGATGTACATATTCTGTTGACACTGTTCATGGTCCTCAAAAAGGTTGCTTAAGCCCCCATGTGAGAGCAGGAGAAGAATTTTGTTTCAGGGTAAGTGCCTGGGTTCTTTTAATCTCCTTAGATGCAGAGTCAAAGACCCTCTACAAAAGTGCTTCTAAAATTTTAGCATGGGTAAGAATCAGCTTTGAAAACTTTTGGATATACTGATTCCTGGGCCCATGCCCTGGAGATTCTGAATCAGATCAGGGTAGGGCCTGAGAATCTGTATTTTTTTATAAGCCCTCAGATGATGCTAATGTTCCAGGTCTCAGGGTAAGACTCCGAGCATACCTGCTCTACAGCCCTGCTTGCCCCAGCCGAGTACTGACCTTTCCTCACAGGTAAGCCCATCAGGAACGGCACTGTATCCCAAAATGCAAAAGATGAAGAAGAGGGAACCTTGTTCACCTTCGCCTTGGTTACGCTGCTCTGAAAGATGGTGCAATTCTGAGTGTCACATTTTAAGAAATCCACTGGAAGCTGGAGCCTGTCCACAGATACACAACCTGGAAGCATGGTGATGACACAGAAGACAGACTTCTAACAACGGGTAGAATTTGAACAAGCCATGTGCTGGGGTCAGCTGGAGGACGTGGACTCCTCCAAAGAACTCTATAAGGAGTTTTGTTGTGTTTTTTTTTAAGCTGAAAAGGAGAGGATTTTTGAGAAACACAATTCCTGTCATCAAATACCTGAAATGCTGTCATGCAGAACAGGGATTAAGCTTTGTCATGGCAGCTCCAAAGGACAGAACTAGCAGTTGTAGGAGGGGGGACAATTTGGACTCAATTTAAGGAAGCAATATAAGGAAGTAGCTCCTAATAATTAAAATGGGAATTGACTGTGGCATGAGGGAGTTAAGTCCCTGTCATTTGGTGGTGACCAATCAGAGACTGGGGAGCCGCTTACTGGGGAGGCAGTAAAGCAGACTGAAGCATTACACAGAAAGTTGGACTAGATAGTTAATTTCTCCCATAGCATTCTGCACACAATTAGTGTTCAATAAATGTCAAAATAATGTATCTCTCGATTTCCTGGTCTTACTTCCTATAGGATTTCTCAAATGAGTCCCCCATGACCTCTTGGATTCTCCAAGTAGCTTCTAATATGGTCTCCCTGCTTTCAATTTTACCTGCCATTAAATCCATCCTTTACATGGTTGTCAGATAATCTGTTTAAAAATGTATGTATTACCACGTCATCTTGTGCAGAAATTCATCATCTGCTTAATACACGTAACCATTTTCCCATTGTCTATAGAATAACGATTACTCTCTCGCTTGCCATGCAAACCTAGGACCTAGACGCCAATTATCTTGCAGCCCTCAATCTTTGCCACTCCTTTCCTCCAGCAAAAGTAGCTGGCTTGGATTTCTTCTTACACAACAGTCTATTGCAAACATTGCTTAGCGTAGACTGTCAACCTGGAATTTCTTTACCTTTTTTCTCCACCCAGCTAACTCTCACCCACCTCTCAAGACCTAGTTTGAGAGCTATCTCTTAGGGGAAGCTCCCCCTGACACCTGAGGCTAAGATCAAAATGAAAAAAAAAAAACAAAAAAAACAAACAAACATGTAATCTGTTATTCAGAGATGAGTGAATTCTCCCTGATATCTTCATATTAAGGTAAAAGGAGAAATTCTCAACTACGGAAGGAGGAAATATATTCCCAAGAAGATACCCTGGAAACTCAGGATGTGTTTTTTTTTTTTTTTTTAAAAGTGTCACTTGTTCATGAGGCTGTAAAGGTAAATGCCTTTAAAGGGCAGACAGGTACCATAAGGGCAAACCTGGCCAGACAAAGACTGTGGAAAACTGGAGAAGGGATGGCCAGCCCAAGGGGCTGCCTCTTCTGCACTCTGACACATTGTCACCATGCATATGGGACCGTGAGCCCAGCATTCCTAAATCTTATTTTTCAAGAGAATACAAAATCCGGATTTCTATAGGGAACCTCATACTTTGAACATATTTTAAAAGCATTTGCTTTTAGACGTTGCATTGGCACAACTCCAATATCTTGCAGGGAAGATAGAGCTCAAAGGTTGCTATTTTGCAGCCTCTGTTCAAAATCTTTCCTTTGCTGGTGTTTCAGCCTGTTATTCACCTGGCTGCCTCTGTGGCACAAGGACAAGTGAGAGCGGGTCACTCATCTCTGTCAAGTGATGTGGGACAGACGAGAAAAGCACCAACTAGGGCCTGAGGTCACAAGCTTCCCTGATGCAGCTCATTGCTAATCCTACAAGGTTAAGTAGACCCTTTTGTGTTCTTACGCCTCGGTTTCCTCACCTGTCATACGGGAACTTTATTTTCTATTCTCAGTTCTTCCAAGAGTGTTTATGAAAATGAAACGAGGTAACAAAAGTGAAATTGCCTAGAAAAGAACGCTTGCAGACGGAGGCAATGCAACCGAGCTTCTGACAGCAGACTCACCTGGGCCGTCCACACTGCGCCTCCTCATGGGTTAGTTCCCCCGTAAGGGTGAAAATGGGGTCGTTTTCCAGGAAGTTTCTTCTGTTTCCCATAAGTACGTTGGTTCCAGACAAGCTGGTTCATGAGGTGAAGTTTGAGATTGACTGATAACTGGTTTCTCAATCCAGAGACCAACTGTCAGGACACACGTGCCTCTCCTTCCCACACAGATGCCCCGAACCTGAGCTTAATATGTCACGTGTCCTCCCACACAGCGCTCCAGCAGACAACAGGGACCTTGTCGATTGGTCTTTTTTTTAATCTCTGGAAAAATAAAGACACAGAGCAGAATCTCTCCGTGCAAGCAGGTTGCTTATACTGGAGTAGCAGCAGCTGACAGTTAACCCTCTGTGTTGTGGTTTAAACCTTCCCAGAAGGGAAGAAGCCAGCCAGAAATTGAAGTACTAATTGCAGATGAGTTAAATCTCCACAGCACAGTGGTTAAAAGCATGGGCTTTGGAGTGACTTTCAGTCTAGGATGAACTCTTGTTTGCTTCATAGGGTCTTATAGTTGATGGATTCCCCCCCCAAAAGGGCTGCAACTCTTTATTTCTTTCTATTTCCAAGCCCTCTTAAATGTGATGTGAGGCTTCACATCTCCCATCAGTACCAAGAGTCCATTTCCCCACTCCCTGAATCTGGGTTGTCCTGTGACTGGACTGGCCAACAGGCTGCTGAGGGAGTTGCACCACCAGTTCCAAGCATAGACCTCAAAAGACCTTGAAGCAGATTCCTCTTCCTCCTCTCCTCCCCCTCTCTTCCCTCTCTCCTTATCCTTCACCTCTTCTTCTTCTTCCTCTCTCTCCTCTCTCTCCCTGTCTTTCTCTCTCTCACTCCCCATAAGGGCAATCCTGGGCCATCTTGCTAAATGATGACAGATCTGTGGTCCAGTCATCCTCATCAACCCCAGTCGACAGCCAGGCAATGCCAGACATGTGAGTGGGGCCCACCCATGACTATTCAGCCCCGAGCTGACCCACCAAATGCATGACTGAGCTCAGCCAAGATTAGCCAAGCCTTGCTCGGATCAGCAGAACCACCCACTTACCCAAAGGCTTCTATTTTATTTATTAGGAATGATAAATGCTTCTTGTTTAAGTCACTGAGCTCTGGAGGTGGTTTTTCATGCAGTAGTACTTAACCAATACAGACTTTGAGCAACTTAGAGCTCTGGCTAAGCCTTGATTCCTTGGTCTCTAACGTGCAAAACGGAAATAATCGTATTGGCACCACAGTGATCTGTAGCAAGTATTCCACGTATGGCTGCCATTACAAAAAAGCTCAGCTTAGAAAGATTCCACTGAAGTTGCATTTCTTTAAGTCACTCTGTGATTCTAGTGTGTCATACCTTCTGAATGGCCCTCTCCACAACATCCTTACTCACACACAACGCCAAACAAAGCTCCACTGTAAATTCAAGGTTTCACCAAGTATTTGGTAATTATCGTATTTAAGTAAACTCTATCATTGGTGAGTGGCTAATACAAGTTAGAATCTCCATTTCCCTGAAAGAAAATGGGAAAAAATGTAGCACACTATGGGTTTCAGTAGAGATTTAGGATTAGAATTTTAGACTCTATGCCAGACTCAGTTTGATCATTTGTGACTCAAGAGTCTGACCTCTTTTAATCCTCTGGAAAGGAAAGGCTTTGCCAGAAATAAGACTTTGTAACAGAACCCATATGTACCTATCTGGAAATTTCCAGAAAGACTCAAGAATGCAGCCCCTTCTACCACATTCTCTGCCACAGAAGGCAGCTCTCTGTGCACAGCTTTGCACACTGTGTCCTGCTTCGTGCAATTCAAGCCCACAGATCTAAAAAAGAGAAAATCCCCTCTTCCCTCTTCACCTCTCCCTGCAACTCTTACCCGACCTTCATGGCCCAAGTTCCAGTCTCCTCTCCTCCAAGGAGGCCAGCTTTGTGTATAGAAGGTCACGTTCTTTCTCTCTTTTTCAGAGCAAATGATCCACCAAAAGACCTATCAGCAACTTCCTGTTTTAATCCTAGATGACCTTATGTCACTGCAGAGAAAGAACGTTGCCATTTCTCCTTCCGGGCTTTTGGTGGACATAGCTGGCCAGTCACAGCGCTCCTTTCTCCTGAATCTGGAAGTGGCCTCAGTCCACAATGGCACCACCAGCAGCAACAATATAGTAACAGCAAACACTCCCTCCATGTGAGACTTTCAAGCCTTTTTACAGACTAGCTTGGTTAGTCCTCACAGCAATCTTGTGAGGTGAGTGTTCTTAGAATCCTCACTTTGCAGATGAGAAAACTGAAGCCCAGCAAGCTTCAGTAAGTTGATGCTTAAGGTCACACATGGTAGATAAACTAGAAAACTTGGACACTTAGCCAGTTTAGCTACAGAACCCATGCTGTCCATCACTGTGCCATTTGAAAAGAACATTCCAGAAAATTACTTCTCAGCTGTTGGGAGTTGGCAAAAGAGATGAAAGTGATGAAACCTATTTGCTTTCTCGACTATAAAACATCGATGCTGAAAGGTATTTGGGGGGACACGTCAGGTATCTCCTCGTTTGTCAGGTGGAGGAGCAGAGGTCAAGCAGAGTGAAGTGGTTGGTCTAGAAACTAGGGTTAGGGGGAGACAGAGTCATTCTGGTCACCCTGGAATTATGATGCTATTTGGTTATAACCCTCATAATAGCCCCCATTTACTGAATGTTTATTATAGGTCACATAATGTGTTAAACACGTTGCATGCATTTTCTCATTTACTTCACAGAAAATTTTAGGATCAGAAAACTGGGGCTCAGAGGGATTAAGGAATGGGCCAAGGTCACAAAGCTAGAAGGGGAGGAGGAGAGATTGTGATCTGATTCTGGCTGACTTCAAACCTCCTGGGTTTAACTACCTTGCACCTCTGGATGATAAGGTCATGCTCTCACTGAAGTCATGCTACTGCTTCTGATTAAGAGGAAATCAGAGATTTGTTATTTATTTATAAATTCTTCCATCACTGCCTTTACCTTGGGAAGCCTGAGGTTTCACCCCAGTGAACTTCCCAGGAGGGAACCTGGAAGAAGCACATGTCACGTGGAGGAAACATTTGAAGAGATGTATCAATTGCATATCTCAAAAATACCTGCCTGGGATTGGGGAGGAGAATTTCCAGGTAATCCAGAAATCTGGAAATAGATTCTGAGATGAAATAAAACTCTGCATGCCTTTTAGATCTACAGGCAAAAACCAATGGACAGAAATGTTCCTGGGAAATTAAAGTGTGAACTCCTTGAGGTCAAGAAGCTTGCTTTTAAATCCTGTTTTCTGCCCTCCTGTGAGACCACAGGCATACTGCAGGTACTAACTAGGACTCTGATTTCAAAAATTAAAGTATCGTAATGATATCTAAGCCAATTCCCTCATTCTATAGGTGCAAGAATGAGGCTTGGAAAGATGACATTATTTTCCAAATAGAAGCCTCCTGATTCCAAGCTTAGTGCAACTGAGTATAATGCACAACCACTTAAACTGAAGGTGAAACAAAAGAGGAAACAAAGAGTCATTATTTCTAATCATAATACGTGGGTCTAGGAGTGGTACAGGGGAAACTGGAGGTCATATAATCCATCTCCCCAGTGGGTGCTTAATTCTTTGTCATCTTTTTCAGCTGAAGTTACCCAAACTCTAGGTAAACACTAGGACTGGAGGGTTCCATATTGCTTTAGGTAAAAGTAAACAGTGAGTAGCAAAACCTCTCGAAAGCATCGTTTATCTCTCAACTATGGCTTTCGGTTCCACTTCTAGAAGCAATTAAAATACATCTCTTATAACAGTAATCTCAGGGGGTAAGAAGCTTTAGTTTCTGGTAAGAAGCCTAGTTTTGAAGTTCATGTCCTTTTACATAGATGGTTCATTATTTCCCACGCAATGTGCTTTCCCTAGCCAGGCATCATTATTCTTGATGGAAGCAAAGATTACAAGGGAGAGGTTCATTCCAGATTTCACAGACCATCGAGTCCTTGGCTTCTACCACAAGCCTGCTAATTTCTGGGCTAAGAATTGCTCAGGAGGCATTCAGTCATGACCACCTAGTGTCTTCAGAATTACAGGACCATAGCCAGCTAGCGCTGGAAGGGACCTTGGAGATAATTTAGTTTTGGCCTCTCATTTTGCAGATGGAGAGACAGAGGGTTAAGTGACTTGCCCAAGGTCACACAGCTGCTTAATGGCAGAGCTGGACCTAGAGCTCAATGCGCCAGGCTCCTGGTCGCTTTGTCCGTCCACTCCCCCATGCTGTCTCCTCAGGCTGCTTCGCTATCATCAAAGCAGCTGGGGCATTTGCTTTTCAATAACCCACTCCTCAGGGAAAAGAGAGTGAAGCGTTTCCTCCTTGTCTCTCACAGTCCTCATCTGTCATTCCCTTCCATCTAATAAATGGTGTGTTTCTGGTCCAATTGTATGTGCTAAGCAAAGGATGGCTTTTGACTTTCCCCTGAAACATTTGCTTGTACCTGATTAGGTCTATTATAAAATGCAACAGGCAGACCTGTCCTATTTATGAACAATTTTGCAAAGGATAAAATCATAACTCTCATAAATGTGAAATAAACACATGCCAGATATTTTATTTAACTCGTGAATTAATGAGGGAACCAGTAAGATGTTACAATCCATTCAAAAGAGAGTTTAAAGAACACCCACAGGCAACCAGGAAGACTGACAGAGGTGACAGATAGATCCAAAACTGGTTAATGTCCATAAAGCAATAATCAACTCTTCTCCATTGGACACAATTTGCATTTCTACAGATAATAATCATTTGCATTATTACTAGTTTTTTTTTTTTTTCCAAATTACCGAGTAGTAAAATAGCTCAAAGACAATGAAAGGCAGACCTAATCCAGAAGGGTGAGCTAGACAGGACCCTTAACTTTTTTTTTTTTGGCCCATTCCAAAGTCTTACACAATTTTTCTGACAGCCCCAAGTGCTGATACCTATCTCCTTGATGATGGTATCTCTGAATGTCTGTAGGCAGGAAATAAAGTGTGTCACTGTCATTCTTACATACTCTGGCTCAGTGCCTCATTTCCTCACTGCCCTCTCCTTCTGAACAAACAGTCCATGGCCAGATACCACCAGTCTCCCAGGTTTTTTTCTCTTAACAATCTGTCAAGACTGTAAATAATCTGAAAAGCCTGATGAAGTCTTCCTTTGGTTCTTTCTTGTTCTGCAAACTTTCAAAGGTCAATTGACCTCTCTGAGTCTCAGATTCCTCATCTATAAAACGGTGATTATGGTTTCTGATTCACAGGGCTTTTGTCTCGAAGATTCAAATGGAATTATGCCTGTCAGACTATGTTTTCTTGATTTGGTTTGTCAGGAACCTATGCCAGAGAGGTACATAGCTTATTAATTAACACGAGGGCTTATTAGAAGGAGTATAAATGCATATGTGAATATTTAATAAAAAGAGAAAATATCTTAGCAACACAGTTACCTAGACCCCAGTCATCTCAATAATCAACACTTATGAAGTATCTAAATGATACTTATTATTAAGTACTAACTATGTGCCAAGCACTATGCCAAGTGTTTCATTTGTATTGCTCTTTTATCTTTACTATTACCTTTTGAAGTAGGTGTATGATATCTCCACTTCATAAGTGAGGAAATTGGAGTGCAAACAGAGTAACTCTCTTAAAGTCCTACAGCTAATGAATGCTCATTCTAATAGTCAAAAATGCACTCTTGACAGAATAATCCATGCCCTTAACCAGGTTTATTAGAAAGAGGTTGAAAGTTACGTGCAATAATAACTTACTTGTAAATTCCTTCCCTCTGTGGTAAACCCTGTATTTATACTTTCCCTAAAAATTTCATTAGATTATTTTTCAGTATTAAATATAAAGCTTTCGTATTAGACATAGTTTGAGCCAGTCATTTCCAAAGGAAACCTCACTTGTCTCTTAATATTCTTCCAAAATGTATGACACCAGGCCATTCTGCATACTCAAGGAATTCAGTGTGTAGAGAAATTAAAAACACAGACTCTAGGGTCTGGCTGAATTTGTCTCCCTGCCCCACTCCAGGACTCCTTATTAAATGTGAGTGTTTAGCCAATTTACTTACCCACTCTAAGTCTCAGCTTGCTAATCTGGAAACTGGAGTAATAATAATAATACTGACAGTAATATGTCACTGGGTGACTTTGTGGAATAAATAAACAATTTCATATAAGCACTCGGCCAATCACTGAAACATAGTTAATATTCAATAAATTTTAGACATCATTTTTAACACAAATTTTTCTATTACTATTAACAGAGAACACTGCACAAGGCAGAACAACTAAAGCAAAAACAAATTGGTTGCAGCCACTTGATCCAAGTGTAAAAACAAGGCTCTGAGTCCTGATAACCAGTCAAACATCCATTTCTTTGTGAGTCATGAAATGCCATGCATATCACTAGTGCCTAATTTCTCTGACCTTAAATAACTTGTACTTTAAGGGACAAAAGCAGTACCTCCAACTAACACACATAAATAACGAAAATTGTTGGAAAGCTTTGGAAGATCCCTCCCTTTACAGGAACAAGAATTACATCTGGTTTCCCAAAGAGGAGGGCCAGAAAATAGGACATATATTTTCTCCCTTTCTCTCCAAGGTCACCTTGCTTCTCATGTCTTTTTCTTCCTGCTTGTTCACTCCATTCCCTTCTCCCTGAGTCCATCTTCCCTGGTCAACTCTTCCACTCGTGCAACCCTCCCCATGACCTCACCACACAATGGAGCTCTCAGCCTTTCTGTGGACAGGACCCTGCCAACTCTTAGCTCACGGACTCAGTCTGTATCCCAATTCCCAACTTCCAGGAGAAAGAATCGTCATCTCTGACCACAGGCTGTCAGGTTATGTAATATTAGCCAGGCAGAGGGGACCACTTCTATGTGAGAAAGGAGAGTTTCAGATACCTCAAGCAGGATAAGATACTATATATGTCAGCTTAGACCCACCTGATTAAATTCTCCAAATCACCATAAAGGAAGCGATTTTCAAGCAGGGAACAAGGGGTGGCATCCTGACAAGCAGGGTAGATTCTCACTGTAATTCATTAATGCTCCGATTATTTACAGGGTGTCCATTTCAGAGCCCAGGGAGATTTTTCCAAGCAAACGATTACATTTCTTCATCCAAGAAACAGCATTTACATGTGCTGCTCCTGCTGACAGCTCTGTGGCTGAGATGCTCAACTCAGCCACTGCCCTGGGTGTTTTGGGCAATTTTTTAGAGCTCAGGATTTGACTGTGTCTTGAGCATACCCTCTGACATCACTGTGAATCAGTGGGGAATCTTGGCTTAATAGCATTTGACCAGAGAATGGACACAAGGGAGATTTGTGATATAAATATCTAGGAGCATTACTATTAATGCCATCCATTCAGCGGCACAGAGAGAAATGCACTATAAGTCTCCTCCCAGAGCATACATACTGAAGAGAAGTGTTCTGCACGAACTCATTAGAGTGCCTTTATTTTGCTTATGCAAAGATAACTTGAAGGAATAGTGTTATATGCTGATTTTAAAAGGGTCAGCAAGGGTTTAGAAAATAATTTAAGAGATAAGTTAAGATTCAGAGTTTTTTAAAAATAGTTGTATGGGAGAGTAGGTTAAGCATGGCAAAAATTCTAGTCTGGGAATGGCTTCTGTTTGGAGTGGCGGGGGGAAGCACTGGGCTAGATGGCAGAAGATTGGATACTTCCCGGCTGTGGAGACTAGACAAGTCACTTCTCTAAGCCTGAGTTCTGCCAGGTGTGAAATGCGGCAAAGCCCTGGTCATGGATAGTTGTGAGGGTCAAAGCTAATAAATTAACAGGTATGAAAGAACAGACAGTTAAGTTCTCTCTAAATATAAAAAGTTTTAGATCCTTCATTTCATTTTACTGTTGGAGAAAGGGAAGACCTGAGGAGGTCAAGTGGCTTAGAACTAGTTGGTGTCACCTGGTTGTATAATTCACATCTGTTGGCTCTCAAGTCAACGCCTACAAAATTCTACCTTCAAGACCCTAATGACCTATCACTTACCTGACCCAATTCATGGCTGGGTAGAACTCTGTTTAAGGGGTTTGAAAGCAGCCCTTGCCTCAAATGTTACAGCTTACTAGCTGAGTTAACGGTGGGCTGTTTAATCTTTATGAACATGTATTTTATCATCTGAAAAATGGGTATAATAATAAAAAGAAGCTCATAGAGTTGCTAAGAGCTAAAATATGTAAATAGTTAAGTACGATGTTTGGAATGCAGTAAATGCAAAATAAACAGTAGTTATGATGGAGGAGAAGAAAAAGGAACTATATTTCTTCACTTTGAAGTTTAGGTTAAATCTTTTTGGGAGGAGCAAGGAGAAGGGGTGGCTGCCGTATCGCTCAAAGTTGAGTCTGTTGATGTAAGGATAGCATTACAGGATTATAGCATCTTGTATCCTCGAGAAGTTAACCAGAAGTACGTATAGTAGAGGTCAGCTCATGGACTGGTTCTTCTCAGAAACACTCAATTTCCTATGGGGTGATGTTAAAACTCCTTCACCTGCCTTTTATGAATGCAAATGATTTGACTTTCACCTCTGCAAAATTTTCCATGTTACAGCCCCTCCCCAAATAAACATACTATGCTATGACAGGCAATTGCCAGAGATTTCTCTCATCCGCTAATCATTCCCTGTACTTTGCAAAATCTGACTTGGTTCAGATGATCTCTCAACTTGGAAGCCATTCCCAATATTCTCTGCCTATGAAAATCTTATTTGTCCCCCAAGGTTCAGTTCAAATGTCACTCCATCATTAAAATCCTCCCTAATCAAGGTAAATGCTCTCTTACCTTGCATTCTACCCTCATGTCCTTTTATTTAGTGTCTCACTCTGCATGCTTGTCTTTCCCTACTGGGCTGTACAATCCTTGAGGAACGATCTCCATACTTCATGTCGGTATTACTTAAAATACTTAGTGTAAGATTTTATGCACAATAGATGTTAAATATTGGTTACCCTTAATCAAAATTTGTTTTTGAGCTTTTCAAATAAGCGTGAATTTAGGGAGGATACACACGTATGACTCGGTTTCTGCCAATCTTCCGATGATGCCACTGGGGAGAAGCAGAGCTCCAAACTAGCTGGTCAAGAGTGAATACTTCCTAGTAATTAAGTTAGCTCTTACTCGTTGAGCACATACCACATACCAGCCTCTGTCCTAAGATACATGTCTAACATCTCACTCTCACAAACATTCAATGAGGTAGTTTCTACTGTTACCCCATATTACAGATCAATAAACTGAGGCTGGCCCAGAGAGGCTGAATGACTTGTCTGCGGTTCCACAGCTGATATATGATGGATTATGGGTTTGTCCCCAGAATTCACACTTTTACCCACTATTACTATTCTTTTCGAGGCAGAGCAGCCCTCACCACACCCCAGATGTCTTAGAGGGATTCAGGATCAAGGACAACGTTTGTTTTCCTTCCTCTTGGAATGTAGCCATCTTGGGCTAGCTCTCCAAACTCTGTTCTCACCATCCCACAATCCCAAGTGACGATCAGCCAGGAACTGCGTGGACCAGCCTGGGGCGGGGGAGCTGGGTCAGGAGGGCTACAGCAACTACAATAAAAATGATATGCTCTGGTGAAATTTCCCTGCTATTTGGTCCTCGTGGTAGAACATTAAGATGGGCTGCAGGGACAGTAAAACAGTTCCCATCGCCCTGTTTCCCTCTCTCTGTAATGTAGCCGGAGACTTAAATACGATTGAGTTAATCTTTGAAGAAAACAGAAAATACTGTAACAATAAAGGCCGTAACATGGTTACAAATGAGAGCTACTGCTCCCTTCTGCATTCTAAATTCCGAGGATAATTCTGCAGAGCTTCATTACCAGAGTATAATTGTGTTATAGAATTCTAAATCACCCTGCTACACTTAACTGGCAATAACATTAAGATAGCGGAGATATTCATTTTAATTAAAACATAGCCTCAAACTATTTCCCTGCCATAAGAGGCAAAACTTTCTCCCCCCTCCACACACAACAACTTTCATTTGTTAGCGTGTCTATGGCCAGCAATAGATAGGAGATTTAAATACAATTAGGAAATCCCACCTTATAAGCCAGGAGCCGTTAAAGCTTTGCTGAGGAAGATGAATACCAGGAGAGCTGGTTGGGGTTTTAATCTTTTTCTCACAAGTGAGGCACTGAGAGGAGTTGTTTCAGGAAGGATGGGGATCCCACATAATCAGTTCAAGAGTTATGCAAATAGGAATTGAGATGTAATAGTCCAGATATTAACAAAAGCCTTGGTAGCCCAGCAGTCTCCAAGAGTTTCCCATTGCCGAAAGCACAGACATTCATTCAGTTAACAAGTATTTATTGAACATCTATTTTGTGCTGCACACTGGGGACACACACATAAATAGAACTTGGCTCCTTCTCTCAAATATATGGCAACCTAGCGAAGGAAACTGATGTGTAAATAAGAAACTGCATTACAAAACGCTCTAGAGAAGACGCAGCCCCGTATCCCTGTCTTTCCTCTGGACAGGATACCTGGGATGGATTTTTGATGCAGGAATTTTCCAGACAGACAAGTGAATAACAAGAGCAGAGGAATGACGTGTTCAAAAACAGAGTTGCATGAACTTGAATAAGCTGTTTGGGAGATTCTAAATGATTCAGTGTGGCTAGACTGTCATATATAAAGAGTTAGGGAGAAACAATGTTGGTGAAGCCTCGGTGCACTGACAAGGCATCTGGGCTTCAGCCTATGGAGTTTTTGAAGGGTTTAATCAGGGGAGCCGGGGGTGGGGTGCAGACAAGCATTGATAGCAACATGACTATTGAGGTCGTAGTGCAGGGTTTGCAGTTTGGAATTCAAGGCTTCAAGTGACCTCTCCGTCCACACAGAAATATTAATAAATATCAACAGTGACTATAAGATCACCCACACTGATGAACATTTCTGAAGGTACACTGTACGTCTGACGGTTTGCATATAGTATCTTACTGAATCCTTAGGTGTGTAAGAACGGACATTCTTCCTCTTGCAGATGAGGAAACTCAGACACAAAAAAATTGAGTAAGTTGCCCACTGAGATCATCCAGATAGAACTGAGATTCCAATTTCAGTCTGTCTGGTTCCCAAAACCCCTTTGGGGTTGGTTCAGCATCTATGACTCCGCAGAATTCTCAGCGTCAATTATAAACCGTCATTCTGCTCAGCATTCTGCCTCTACACATCTCCTCACAGGAAAGACAATTCTGTATATTGTTCTGTATTTAAGAATCCACTCATTTGTCATCAGTCTTGCCCATGACCTTTGGACTCCTAGATCTGTCTCTACCCTCCTCTATGCACGTCTAAATCCAACTCACTGTTCAAGATTAGACTCAAAGTTCACCTGTTCCAGCATGTTCACCATGAGCATTCGCTACCATCAGTAACTCCTGTTGCAAGTCAGTCTCTTTTAGAGGTGTTGGGGTTACAGAGGTGTATAGAGCAGATAAGGACCCTTTCCTAATGGAGTTTGATTTCTAGGTTTAACAGGTAAGGAGTGTCGGAGCTGGCGTGAAACCCAGGCAGCCTTACTCTAGAGCTACACTCTCCAATGTGCATACTACCGGCACATTTGTCTCTCAAGAAGTTGACACGTGGCTAGTCCAAACTGGTATGTGCTATAAGTGTAAAGTCACACACAATTTCAAAGTCAGTGCAAGTAAGTGTAAACTATCTTCTTGCTTATGTGTGCATATTACGTGTTGAAATGATGATATATTGTATATGATGAGCTAAACAAAATGTATTACTGAAGTTAATTTGACCTGTTTCTTTTGACTTTTTTTTTTTTTTTGATGTAGGTACTGGGAAATTTAGAATTGTATGAGACTTGGATTATACTTCTCTTGGAGGGCATTGGTCTGTATGTGTACTCCTAAACATTATGCTATGTTCCTTCCTTAATAAAGAGCTAAATAAAAAAAAGATAATTGAGAAGAAAGATGAGCATCATGGTATTAATAACATATTAATAACGCTAGTTATACACCTAATGGGGGGGTGAAGGTGACCTGTCATTAGATAGTCTGGGTGGGAAAGTCTGTCTGAAAATGTGGTATTTTGAGCAGAAAACTGGAAAACCACCATGCAAGGAACTGGAGGGGGTGCAAGATTCAGAGAACTTACTATTTATACAACTAGCTTCAGAGTTAACATTTATTTTTAAGATGTTTTTTTAACTTAACAGAAGGGGACCAAATATAATAGAAAGTACCTGACTTTAAAAAAATTATTTTGATTTATTTTTTTCTCTGAACTTCAAGAACCCTAACCTCAGACATTCTCTTAGCATCTGTGGACCTCTTTTGCATCTATAACGTGGAAAAATAATTCTCCCTCATTTACTGCAACATATATGTAAGATCTAGCATGAAAGCATCCACCACAAGGTGAACACTTAAAATCTACTTTGCCTTTCCTTCTCTTCCAATTCGATTCTGAGCTCACACAGAACGTGTAGTGTTAACATCCTGGATCTTACTTACTAGCTCTCACAGACCCTGTCACTGAGACTTGAGCATGGAGACGTGCAATGAAAGAGTTGAGTCAACATTCTTTTTTAAGTAGCCAAAAGAAATGAAACATGCATATTTATAAAACTAGAGACTTTGGGGATATTTCTGAGCCAATCTTCATAAATTAGACATTGTCCTTAAGAAGTTCTGCTACCAGATTCCTAGTTGTTTAATTCTGGTTCTGAAATGCTTTTTCCAATCATTCCCTGTAGTTACATTTGCAAAGCTTTTAATAGTTGACAAAATATTTCCACATTCATTTAAAAAAATTTTTTTTATTAAAGTATAGTCAGTTTACAATGTCATGTCAATTTCTGGTGCACAGCATAATGTTTCAGTCATACATACACATACATATCTTCCTTGTCATATTCTTTTTCATTATAGGTTACTACAAGCTATTGAATATAGTTCCCTGTGCCATACAGTAGAAACTTGTTGTTTATCTATTTTATGTATAGTAGTTAGTATCTGCAGATCTTGAACTTCCAATTTATTTCTTCCCCACGTTTCCCCCTGGTAACCGTAAGTTTGTTCTCTATGTCTGTGAGTCTGCTTCTGTTTTGTAAATAAGTTCATTTGGCTTTTTTTTTTTTTAGATTCCACATATAAGTGATAACATATGGTATTTTTTTCTTTCTCTTTCTGGCTTACCTCACTTAGAGTGATGCTCTCAGGTCCATTTGATCTCAACAACTACACTGCAAAGTTAGAAGAGCAGGAATCCCTAGGAAACTGAAGAGACCAAGGGGCCTGTCCGAAGTTGATCTGCTGATAAACGGCAGGGCTCATCGTCTACGTCTGGGCTCAGGTGCTTTTGTTTGTTTAGGGTTTTTTCTTTCTGTTTTTAACCACATGATGTTAATCCTTCTAAGTAAGAGTCCTTGCCTAGGATGTTGCACTTTGAAACCTTTCTCATGATTTCCTTGTAGCCTCTGCTATGCTTCTATATTAGATTCTCTACATCCAAATATTTCCTTGTGAGCCTCTGTTTGTAATAAAGCACCCAAAAATGTGTGGAATCATTGAGTACATTTGTCCCAATTGGCATCTCAGGGTTTGTTTTGTGTTTGTGTGTGTGTGGTTTTTTTCCCCCTTTATTTCCCTTTGATTGCTTTGCAAAATCCAAATTCTAAAGTGTGGTAGGGTCTGAACCTCTTCAACTTGCAAGAAAGGTACTCGCCATCTTCCTGGAGCTTAACTTCGAGTTCACTGAGATGAAAATAGACAAGGTTACAATGCCTCCAGGCTTCCAGCTAGAGATTTCAAATATTTCTAATTTCTTCAATTTAGCTTCATTTAAATTTTACTGAGAGGTAATTGCACTGAATTAATATAGTTACAATTATGCTGAAATCAATCCATTAACATCTTGAAAATTCTTATTAATCTGGCAGCAATGTTATGGATAAAAACAGAAATACATTCTCTGTTTGGAGTGTAGATTAATATAATAAGAATGCTGGAGTTAATTTCTCCAGGATATGAATTCTTTGAGACAAGAAGTCTATGACTTATATTTCTGTTTTCTGGTTTTAAAGTGCTGCTTTGAGTACATAAAGATAGTATTTGCATGTAAAACTACCTGGAACCACTTGTCTTCATTCCTATGTCGTCAAAGGAAACTTGATTGAAAGTCCAAGTTCCAGAGCTTTTTCTGAATTTACTGGTTTGCCTTTTAATCTCTTTCTTTTCTCTCCTATAAATATACTGGAGACAAAGAATGTGTCACCACTCTTTCTTCAACTCTGTGCCTAGCACAAAGTTCTTGGAATTCAGTAAATATGTTCAATATACTGCTAACAATTGCAGTGGCAACCACAGCACGACGGTGGTGAGGATTGTGTTAAGTCACTAATAACAGTGTTTGTTTAGTGGAGTGGGTGCCACATGGAACCCAGAACTCACTTGAAATGTGATTTAAGGTCACCCAAAGTACAATCTAAATATTGATTCTTTAAATATCAAATATGCCATTTATCTACATCTATACCTTATAATTATTTTCCATCAACACTCAATCATTCAATGGTTATTTATAAAGTACCCACTGTCTACTTGCTGGTATGTATTAATAATTGAAACAGACATAAACCCCGAAGTCATGTAGCTTACAATTTAGTGAGAGAAGGAAATGATAAGGACGTAAACAAATGTTCAATTTCAAATCATAACTTGTAAGTACTGGGACAAAAATGGACAAGGTTTATGAAGGAAAAACAACAGAAGGGTTCACCTTTGCCGGGTTGGCTCCCTAAATTTATTCTGGGGCTCAGCTCTTTGTGCACCTCTGGAGCAAGAGAGGAAGGGCACAAGATAATGTTAGATAAGTTGACAGGGGCCAAATTATAGCGTCTTTAGCTTGGAAGGTGCACTCTACCACTGATCTCTATCCTCACCCCAACGTTGCTGGATTTAATGACGAGATTTTGAGGTTGTTATTACTGGCCTTGACAAGAGAATTTTCTTTGAATTGTTGGGGTAAATCCAGATTGGAGTAGGTTGAGGAGTGTTTGGGAGTTGAAGTAGAGTGGACGGCATCTTTTGAAGTTGGCTGTGAGAGTAAGACAGGGAGTGCGGTGGTGATTTATGAGAGATGTGGAGTCCAGGGGAAAGGTATCTGGGAAAGGGGGATGGCAGGGTGCATTTGCATGGGGAAGAAACGGATCCCTAGGACAGAGGCTGGTGAGACAGGAGCTAGGTGGATGAGGGCAGAAGGAAAAGAAGAAGTGAGAGAAGACTGAGTGAGAGACATGGTGAAAGGATTGACCTCTAATGTGAAGAGAGGAAAATCCCTCCTCAGACGTAACCGGAGGGAAGGAGAAGCCAAGCACAGGCAGAGATCGGCTTCTAGGGGAGGAGGATCTTTTCTACTCTACTGATGAAGTATTGGTGAAGGCTGGATGGACTGGAGGGTGACTGTCACAAAGAACGGAGTGTCTGAATGCAGTTATCTCTTTATCTGCAGAAGTAAGCTGGAGAATCACTGGAGGACTGGGGCACAGGGTTTGGAGCACATTTGAGGTTTGAGACCATGGTTGTTCACAAACGCGTTCAGATGCCTGTGTACGGGCACTGAGGAGGTATTTTGGATGAATTTCATCTAGGTATCAAGCAATATGAGAGAATGAGGAGCAAAGGCACTGAGCTTCTGTGATATGGCGATAATAAAGAATCCAAGTTGTGCCAAAAAGGAAGCAAAGGCAGGAGGTGTTGACAGACAGTGTTAAAGTGGTATGGCCCACGGACTGACAGACATGAAGACTCAAGTTTGGATGTTTGCATTAGGTATTGTGAAAACGATGTAGTTTCAAGTCATGTGGATCTAGGGTGTGCTTATGGGAATAAGTGGCTGAAGTGGAGTGGAAATAAAATTCACTGGAGGTAATTAAGGTCAAGAAACTGGGAGATTAGAATGCTGGGTGAGTCGGCCATTGGGATTTTGACATTTCCAAGCAGGAGGATAGATCGTGGTGTAGAGAGAGAAACAATGACACGGGAAGCTAAGTGGCGAGTGATGAGAGTGCTGGCAGATAACCACCACGAGGAAGCAGAAAGCAGTTAGTGTATTTCAAACGACACAAGCTTTTGCAAAAAGCAGGGGCGCAATCATGGATGCGAGGCATCTAGTTATTCCAACTGCTGGCCTGGAAGTGTGTGACATGTGAGAGAACAGCCCTTTCCATAAGGCTGTGGAGGATGTAACATACTCAGAGAACAAACATATTTCAGTTAAAGCCAGAGAGTGAAAGAAACGTGCCCAAAGGAAATGGTAGATATCAAGAGGATTGTGAGATAGATAAGGAATACAGGATGACCCAGGGGAGGGATTTGGGAGGGTGGCTTTGGGGGTGAGAAGATTAGCTCAGCTTAAGACACAGAACCAAAGAAGAGCGCTTGGCACATAGTAAACATCCTGTACATGTCAGCTATCATGTTCCTATTTAATGGGCATGAGATTTGGAGGTTATGGATTACCACATAGGCTTGGAACTCTGGCAGCCACGGCCAGACCATGAATAATGCGACTCACAGAACATCTATTTTCAATCTATTAACTCCATTTCCCTAGGCAAAAGCAGATCAGAAGTTGAGATTACAACATGAAATAATGATTATCTTCACAAATAAAACATGGGCAAGACATGCTGTGCTACCAGCTCCCACAAACCAAGGCATTTAAAACCGAAAGAGCCATGTTATTACACGTTAGTGTTAACAGTGGCATCGCCGGCCAATTTGCTGACTTTTGAAGCTTATGAAGATGGTATTTATTATTATCAATAGCTTCACGTCTTTTGAAGAGTTATTTCACCTCTTTGAGCCTTGGTTTCTTCTTGTGTAAAACAAAGGTACTACCTGTCTATATCACAAGGTTATGAGAGACAGGAAATGATGTCTGAGAAAACGTTTACAATACTACTATAAAGGGTAATTGATGAATATTATTATCAATCTCCACCGTATGCAGAGTATTTCCTGAAGAGGGAGGTCAGCCTTTTAACTGCTATTTGTAGATAAATTATCCGTATCTGTGTTTCCAGCAGCAGTTGGCAGTAAGCTAAACGTCACCTCTCTTCCATTTCTGATTTCATATGAGGGGGAGCAGACACTAAGGGACAGCCCCCAAGCCAAAGTCGCTTTGCAGAGAACTGATCTCTTCCCTAATCCACCGTGAAGGGCTCCTGATGCCAATTTTGTCCCACACAAACCCACTGTTTAGAAATAGGAATGTTTCAAATGAGTTAGCAAACCTTTCTAGGACAAGGAGGCAGCACCCCACAGAAGCTACAAAGAGGAAATTCAACTGGGCGTCACAAATGAGTGAACCTACAGACTGAAAAGCCAACAGCAATCAGGACGGCTGTTCTCCACGCGGTCATGGCTTTGGGTTAGCCTCACTCCCTCTCTCACTGCTGACTGCTGTCATCCTCTTGGCTTGTAAATGACCCAGGCACAGCCACCCCAGCCCCAGCTTAACAAGACCTTCCATTCATTACTATGGGCTCACAGGGTAAAGTCAACTGTTCCAAAGATGGAAGTGTTGTGGATGACAAATGCTATCTGAATAGGCTTCTAAAGTCAACAAAGTGGCAACTGTTAATACAAGCATATGATGAGATGACACTGGCATTTCAGTTTTTGATGTTTTATTGAATTTGGATGCTTTGCAGCACAATGCTTAAGAGCAGTCTAGTACATTGGGTGGCTAAGGGTAAGTCAAGCTCCGTTGCCCAACGGTCTAGGCGCACACCCTAGCACCATCACTTAGTCATCATCTGACATGAGGTCAGTTAACAATGCCTCAGTTTCCATATCTATAAAGCAGGTAAATAATAGTGCCTACCTGATGGGGTTGTTGTAAGAATTATGTATGTTAATAACAGCTCAAAGCACTGAAATGTGAATGATGATTGACATTCTTCAATGGCCCTCCCCATGCTCCCCCAGAAGGGCTCAGGAGCCCATTTGCAATCTCTGCATCACAAGAAAATGGAGCACAGTTTGAAAGCTAAGTACTTTGAGCCGAAAGGTAGACAACAAAATAGAGTGGAAGAAGACTGCCCAAGGAAATCCAATCGGAGTGATTCCTAGATCTCAGATAATTGGAGAAGGAGTGGACAGCTGTCCCAAGTGAGACCTAGCACGTATGAAACTGTCTTTCCTCAGTGAGTCTTCCCTGGGCTTGCAATAGCTGCATGTGACTGGACCCATCATTTCAACCGACTGAGCCCCAACCATAAAATGAAGAGACTGAACTAAACTGTTCTCAGTGATCACCTCCAGCTCTGACTCCCTGTAATCCGACACTGCGCGGTCTGTTGCAGTGATACAATATGGAAACTGCCAGTGTGGGTAAGTGAAACCTCAACATGAAGTGAGCAGAGAGCTGGCGATTACACAATGGGCAATGTCGAGAAAATAACCTTATGGAGTGGAAAGTATTGGATTGTCTGATTATGACTTACTCTCCAATATGAAGTTAGAACCATGCTTGGCCGCTCAAGGGTGAAAATGTGGTAATGTGTTAAAATGCTAATGAAATTGGAACCCTACGATAGATGTTTAGAACAGTTTAGGTTACCGAGACACGGGAAGTTAGAGAGCATAGCTCGTAAATCCTGATGGTAAGGCCAAACTCCTCAGTACAGTCAAGGCCTCTTTACAATCTGATTCCAACTTGCCTTTCAAGCTCCTTTCTCCTTACACACACGCAGGCAGCCTGTGCTCAGTCCATAATGAGCCATTTGACATTCTCCAGACACAGCAGGCTCTTCTGTTTCACACGCACACAAATTCTGTTGCTTCCACCTCCACCTTTCACGTCTCTCCAACCCACTGCTTTCATCTATTTCAGATCATCATCACTCACCTTGTAGGATTACTCAGTTTTCTTGACTTGTCAGCCTGCCCCTAGTCTTTGTTCACTCTAATCCATTGTCCTTTGTCCTTACAGCTACCAGAGTATTTTTTTTTTAGTCATGTAGCCAATCACGTCTCTCTTGCCTAAAATTCTTTAATTATGTGTCAGTGTCCTTAAGACAAAATCCAAAATCTTTGGTATGGCTTGCAAGACTTTTCATGTTCCATTGTTCAGCTGCTGCTCCCAGCTCATCCTGCATCATTTGTTTCCTTCCATGGCATACCCTAGCCTTGCTGACAGAATTTCACCTTCCCAGGCAAGATAAATTCTCTCACGCCCTTGGACCTTCACATTCTGATCCCCCTGCCTACAACCTCACTCTCTCACCACACCTTGCCTCACTTAATTCTACGTAAGAAGACCTTCCCCCTCATCACCAGGGATAGGTCAAGTCCCTTGGCTGTTTGTACTTTTTCTGTTGTAATATGAATGCATTATTGCAACTCTCTGTTGAATGGATGAATGCTATTTCTTTTACTTAAATGCCCTTTGGTCTTCTTTCCCACGCATTGTTTCACTTGTCAAAGCCCAACCCAAATGTTACCACCTTGGGAAAAGCCCTCCTCATCCCACAAGAATATTCCTAACTCCTTCTTCAAAGCTCTCATGGAAATCCATGTAGAACACTGTCACGACAAATCCCATTAATGCAAATTAGAACCTTGACCAGAGAACTATTCCCAGCGTACCACAGAAAGGTACACTATTCGGTGGTGATGCAGAGAATAACAGAAAAACTCGGACTCTAAAGTAATTTGGTACTGAAATCCATGCTAAGACCTAGCTCTCGGGTAGGGCAGAATGAGAATAGGTATTCTACATGTCTGCACACGTGCACACACACACGCCCACACTCTTCTGAGAGTCCAGATTGTCATTCTTGGAGATGAACATTTAGTCCTCTAAAATTCATGTGAGTATTGGAACTATCATTTTCTTGCCAAGTAGCAGTAATTCCACACCTTCCATATGTAAAGCTCTCAGTAACATAAGTGTTACCCCCAGCTCCTTTCATAATGTGACAGTCTTCCTGTTGCAGTATTAATCCATAACTGATTTCATAGCTGGACAACTGTTTTTAATGACCTAGGACATGGGAGGCATTGTTACACAAGTCTTCAGATCATTCCTTGAAGGACCTGTCACCAAAAGGGCAAATTCATTTACTTGTCATAAAGCAGGAACCAAAAGCCTCATTACACTAACTAAGGAAAGAATGCATTTGGGTCTTTGTTAGTTGAGAGCTGAACGGTCTCCCATCTGCACCTGAAAGGGGAATCAAATGGAGTCATTCAAGGACATTGTGAATAACACTGAAAGAGACCCAGACGTGCTAATTGCGAATCTCTCGAGTGTCTGGTCAAGTCTGGTTCTATCTGGAAGGAGTGTGTCTGTCTACTCTGTCTTGGTGAAACAGGTGGAATCAGAGGATTTCCCATGCTTCCATTTCCTATGAGTTTTGCCTTCAAGAACCCTATCTTCGGTTAGGTGGCCTTCTCATAGAGTATCTTGAGTGTCTGAAGAACTGAACTCAATGCCCACTTTGTCTCCAATATGCAAAGAAAAGATGGAATGAACTGGATGCTAAATAATTTTTGTACAACTCTTACTAATGCTGAAATCCCTGATGTATAAGATTTAAGCATCTGATGTTTCAACCAAGATGAAGGAAAAAGCATGTTAATTATCTATTATGTTCCAGGTGTCATCCTTTTACACAAGCCAAAATTCTCAAAATAATCCTGAGAATTTTTTAATCTTTATTTTATTAATGAGCAAAACGAATCTTAAGAAGTTAAAGTGAGCTGGGATTTAAAGATGCATCTTCTAAAAGTCACTCTTCTTTCTGTTACACTGCAACAACCTGCCCTCTTTCTCAATATTCTACCTCCCTATCTTGTAATAGATTCCCTCTCAATAGATAATAGATGGATAGATAGAGATAGATAGATAGATAGATAGATAGACAGACATAGAAATATATAAATCTTGAATCTCCTGATAATTACTAGTAATTCCCTTAGATTCATTTTGGTTTCCAGATTCATACCTTGGGTAGACTTAAACACCTTCCAACATGAGTTCTTATCTATTCACTCTTCCGAGAAATAGTCATTCAACTTTTTCTTCCCCTGCTCTCCATTCAGCTCTTGTTCTCTGCAACATTGTACTCTATGCACAAGTCAAAGTCATCATTATGTATATCGTAACACATTTTACATTTTCCAAACTTCATTCATTAGCTTATGCTAATCCCTTTTCACCAACCATCACTTATTGGAATTCCTCATTTTTTCTAAGCCTATTCAAACGCTTTTACCTCTTTGAAGTTCACTCTTAATCTCACTTCCCACCCTTCAAAAATCAGAGATCCTTTCTCTCCTTCTCTAAATCGCCCTACTACATCATTTGGACTTATACTGTGACTCATAACTCTTCCTACCCTGACTTGTGTGTGTGCCTGGCTACTTTTCCTACTAAACTTGAAACTCTTTGAGTACAAGCCCAGCCACTAATGTTTCCATCTCTGCACTGTCACATACCTGGATTCTTCCCCCCTTTTCTCCATTATTAATGACTCAACAAGGGACTCCTGCCCGTCTGCAGCTCCAGGGAAGTGTGGCATTCCCATGCCCCAGAGCCAACACTGCAAAGCAAACAGATTAGCCAGCCTCCATGAGCTGGGTTTGCTTTGCAACGTTCCTTCAGAAGCCCTACTTCTAGCTCTGCATGGGAGGGGATGTTCTGCCAACCTGAAAATGAGATGTCTGGATCAGTCAGTGTTAGCCAAGGGCTATGATGTTGAAAATATTATTTGTGAAAGAAACAGTACCCTGTAACAGAACTAAAATCTCCTAGATTCTGAATGAAATACCAACGCTCTGTCTTTCAGGGAAAAAAAAAGTTGTTGTTTTTTTCCCTACTGCAGATTTCATTGTTTTCCAAATTCAGAACCAGCTCAGCAGCTGTTAGGATGCTCTCAGACAGCGCATCCCCACCACCAATATTTCGGTCTGTCAATTAGCTCATTGATGACCTTGATGACTGACAGACAGCTCTCTTCTGCTGCCTCCCTGTCTTCTTTCTTCTTTCCAGCTGCCCTTCCTTTCTTATTTTCACCCTTCCTTTATTCCTTCAATCTATCCTATTCTGTGTTAGAAGTTGGGGCAAGATTTGGGTGCTGCTAAGGCAGTGTTAAACCGGAATTATGAACAGGGAGCTTGGGAATCTTCAAATACTGCCCCGAATCCCTCACCATTAAGTGCCTGACAAAATATGAAGCAAAATGACACTGTCGTTAGCTCTGGCTTTAGCCCCAAACCCCAATGTTGAAAGCTCTATCCTGTAAGTCGGCCCAATCATTTTTCTCCTCATCTTGTTTGTCCCAAACTGTTTTAGGTCAAAGCAGACTATGGGGCCAGCTCTGTCTATTTCATTATCTGCAGCGGCCAAAGCCAATTCCTGAATCCTACCACTAAGAGGTGGGAAAAAAAGCTCATCTAACCCATCCCTGCCACCACTGGAGGAATGGCCTACAGTATATTCCAGGAAAGAAGAAATGAAACAGTGAGCTACGACCGTAATTATGCATTTCTTTAAAAAAAAAAAAAAAGCCCACTCAAAGGAAAACAAAACAAAACCAAAATCCAAAACAGCTCAATGGGTAAATTTACATATGACCAATCAAGTGCAGGGCTTCACCTCCTTGGAGATGGAGGGAAATGCTTTCATCCTGATTCATTAGGGAGAGCCCGTAAGTTCTTCCCAGAAATCAATAGGACTGCTCCACGCCAGGCGCCGTGCTACGCTCTGGAGACATAAAGATAAACAAGACCAGTCTCTCTGCCTTGGAAGAATTCTCAGTCTAATGGGTAAGGCAGACGAGTAAATAATTCCAAATCTATGTCATGAGAAACAATGACGGCAGAGCTAATATTGAGCTGGTGGGCACTGGTATGACCACACAGGTTGATAAAATATTAAAATGCTCTGAGCCCTTTTGAAAATACCTGTTTTCCTGAGTTCCCGAGGAAGCACTAGCCTCATCCTCACTGTCCTTGCCAATCTTGGGCTCTCTATACCACCTCACTTTACAGATCAGCATGGGTCCTATAGGACCCTATTCCAGATAAATGATTGGCGACCACTCTGGTCAATGCTTGAGATGGCGCCAAAATGAAAGAATATGCAAAGAGCTCTAGTAGGACGGAGGAGAAAAAAGATTCCCTCTGGCTGGAGAGGTGTGAGTCTTACAGAATACGCACAGCTTCACAGAGTAGAGGACACTTGAGCCAAGTCTTGAAGACTGAGAGGGAGTTCACCAGATGGGCTTTACAGGCGAAGCTTACACCATGTGTCAAGGCAAAGATGGGTACTGCGTAAGGAAAATGGAATTTGTTCAGTGGGTCTTAGACACAAAAGAATGAAAGAAAGCTTCAAAAAGAGGAGGATAGTATCAGAAAATGATTCTGGGAATTGGGGAAGGGTCTTGCTTGCCTTCCACTTGTGGGCAATAGGAGGTTCTAATCAGGGTGTGGCATGGCGATTGCTTCTATCATAAGACAAATAATGGGAAGAGCATAAGCCTTGTTCCTTAGAATTCTTTTTTTGATGAGTCCATCCACAAAGAAAAGATGACACATTAGTCCTCTCTGGAATTGACTCAAAGAAATAAGAATCCTTTCCCCAAATCCCCATCATCTACTATGAACCTTTCATAGCAAACCTCCTTTCTGCCCACTCTACTTATTGGAGAAATAAAGTCAATGTGTGTATCAAATATCATGGCTGTTATAATTTATTTTTTCAAATCAAAGATTTGGTCTCAGGCGACTTTATACAGGTACTATAATGCAAGATTTGGAACACGGGTCTCAGTTCATCGTAACAATCCTATAGACACTAGGCAGTATACATGATGGAGAACTGAGGAACTCAGTTGTTCACCTGGGTATCCTCCCAGCACCTCAACAGAGAAGGTGCTCAGTGTTCTCCAAGCTTATTAATCATTATTCTCTATCAATCTTCATCTTTCTGACAGAAAGGATTCTTCTCCCTCCAGAAGGCATAATTAATGCCCTCCTTCCCCCTGGCCATTTCAATCCTGTTCTCTAAAATAAATCCATCTTACTATCACTTCAAGGAGCAGAAGCCAGAGCTGCAGAGATCTGAGGTTGCCATATGCAGAGGAAACTTTCAGGGTCTCTGTTTCATGACCAACACTTCCCAAACTCTTATCAAGCTGTATTGAGTACCTACTGTGTATCAAGCACTGTGAGACCCAGGCTGAAATTCTAAGCATGAAGAGGATACCGGCTCTGTCTTGACGGTCTGAGGTATCCACACATGAAGGACACAAAGAGGGGACTCAGCAATTCCCCAGCACTTCCAGGCACAAGTGATCTCTTAACCCATGTCTCAAAGATAGAATTTGTTTTCCAAAGTATGTTTAGTGGGCAGAGGGTTAATAGGTTGATATATAACAGAAGTTTTCACTGAGAAACCACATTCCACAACCACTGGGTAAAGAAGAGACTCCTGACTACAGGACTTCTCATGAGCCTCTATTAAGCGCTTGCACATTGTGCCTACCCAACAGGGGAAGTGCTTCCCAAATTCAACCAAACAGAAAACCTTTTTGCTGCAGATCATCTCCAGGAGCATGAGGTGCTCCCGAGAAGACACTTGAGGCAATGTCGATCAGCCCTGTCCTGGGTCAGGAGTGAGCGCACCATCTCAAGAGCATCCCTTGCAGCACACACTCTAATCTCACTTCTGTGCACTTACTCACCTTGGAGCCCATCTGACGTCACGTCCTGACCCCTCGCACCTCGGGAGGACTTCCTGCGGTGGATCTCAAAATCCTGGCATTTCACTAGCGAGAAAGGCTTGGTGGCTTCACAGTTGGAGAGTCCACAGCGAATGTGTGTGATGTCTAGACTGTTCAATAATACGAATCCCAGCAACCACCTCTTCTTTAAAAGAGGGTTTTGTGTCTGTGTTTGGGTGTGGGTGTGTGGATGTGCGTACATGTGGTGATGGATGTGTTCTTTTCCTTCTCAAGCTAGAAAAGTTCCTATTTATTCCTACCACTTGTTTCCTCCTTCAAAAGGATGACAGCTTAGACCTGCCAAATTATTTGTCTCTTAGAGAACCTAAGGAAACACTGTTTTTATGATAATGGAATCTGCAACTCCTTGCTAAACTCTTAGCTATGATAAAACTCCACCTTATCAGAATGAAGGTACAATAAGGTATATAAATCAACATTTGGCAAATGATATTCTATGCTGACATTTCGGTTCAGGAGTTGGTATTTTATTTGGATGATAGGCATCTGCTGAATTTATTGAAAGTGGTTGACTAAGGGGTCAGCTACTACTGATGAATCTCTTTCTTCTCAAGAACAATTTAGCAGCTTCTTGGTGTGCTACTGGTCTTTCTTGAAGACCACGGTTGGTTAAAAAGCATAGTGCAAATCATTTATTCACAAGTGTTCACTGAGTGCCTACTATGTGTCTGGCATCATGGTAGAAACTTGGGGTCCAATGGTAATGAAGCCAATGCTTAGATGTCTGTGTGGTATGAGATGGATCCTTTTGCCAAAATGTAGCTGAAGAAGGATGTGCAGGAGGCTTAGAGGTGACACAAACTTGGCTGAATAGAAAAAAAAAAACAACTCCCACTGTGCTCTCCTCTCCCTCCCCACCCCTACTTCCAAGCCAAGTAGATAGTATTAAAACCACAGCACATATTTTTGTGGAGCCAGAAGAGCTAATGAAAACACATGGGTCATCATCTGAGTGAGGAATATCTTCCTGACAGACTGAAGGACAGATAGGAGCAAAAGGTTGACTGGAGGTTCTGAACTCCATGAACAGCTCTCCTCAATGTGATCATGCAGAAGCAGCCTGCACCACCCAGGAAGCCTCTGTCATCTTCTGTAAGACACACGGATGCTACTGCGGAAAAAATCCCTTGATTTCTTCAAGGGGCCAAGGTAGCTGAGATGGAGGAGAGAGGGCTAAAGATCTCTTTTAAGGAATGGGCTTCTTTTTAATATAAATCAGAGGTTGTTTGCCTTGAACCTGCACTAGGATCATGAGGAAGGTGTGTTAAAACACTGCAGAGTTTCTGACTCAATGCTCCTGGGAGGGGACCCTAAAATTTGCATTTGAAATAAGATCCCAGATAATGCTGATGCTGCTGGTCCAAGGACCACTCTTCTCCACTGATGTGGACATTCTGTTACTTAAATTGTTCCATCTGAAGGGCAACTAAGGAGTGGAAATATTTAACATCAATTTCAGGGTGGGAGGGTGAAGGAGGTGGCGAGATCGAATGGAACTGCTGTATTTGAGAACTTAATAATAGAGCCAGGAGCTTACTAGGAGCTTGAGATCATATTAATAGTGTCACTGTCACATTTAACCCCACCATACACCTGGCAGATTAGCATGTGTCAAAGCGAAATCAACTTATTTAACCAGGGAACCAAAAAGATCTGCTTCCCTCACTAAAGAGTCAAATAGCATATGCTAACTATCCACTTTGTTTCGAACACAGGTATGTATTAAATGCTTTTTGAGATTCAATTAATTCTAAGTAATTGGCAGAGGCTGGGTCACCTCTGTTTGTAAGGTAAGAATAATAAATTTTACCCCTTACAACTTCGCCAAGTAAGAATGATAGCTAATATATTTGGACTGTTGGGGAGGGGGGAATTTCCCCCTTGATCCCTCTTGAGTTCTTGTGGCTGGCCTAAGAATCCAATTGACACAAGACAGATCAACAGGCAAAAAATAAACAAATTTAATTCATGCACACAGAGGTCTCAGAAACGGGACCGAAGCAGCGGCCAAAGCAGGCAATCTTTCCCAGAAAACACCAGGGACTACATGTCACACTGTTTGTCTATTCCCGAACTCCACTTTGGGTAAGAAAATAATCTGCATTTGGTGCAGAATCCACAGGCGGCCAGAATAGCCAGGCAGAAGGGAGCAGCTAGGGCAGGGAGTAAAGTGGTTTGTGGAGGCTAGGCTGGTCTTCTGGGGACAGGACAGAGAGGAGAAAATATAGGCTGCCTGGAAGAAACTCGTGGCTTGCAGACTTAATTATCAGACTGTTCCTGGAGAAGAAAATACTCATTGTCTGATACGGGCTCACAAGCTGATAAATATTTAATGGACAAATAATGAATCTTGGCATAAATATTTAATGCAGCAACATCAAGGTGTACCAGGGTGCGGAGTGTGCTGAGGAAAGGATACTCTAGACAGTAGGACAACCGAGTTGAAACAGGAGTAGAGATGGATCCAAAAAGTATCAGCCTCTCTGAGGGGGGGGGGGGGGGACACTGGGTCTCCTTTGAAACTAGGTTGGTAGCTTAAATGAAAAAAAAAAAAAAGATGAACTGCTTTGCAAAATGTAAACTGCTGTGGAAATGACGAGACATAGTATTTTTATTATCACTTTTAAAAATTTGTTTGAAAGACAGCATTAGACTATATACCTGGAAGATGGTAACCCTTGAGGGAGTTAGCACAAGCAAGATGAAAATCTAGGTGGGGTAAGAGAAGCATCCCCTTGAGAGGTTACAATTGTTTCTGCAGGTGTATGGACTTGGGAAAGCGAAGCCTATTCAGAAAGAGAAGAAGCAGATGGTGCAGCTCTTGGGAAAGTTCTGAGAACGGCTTCTGTTTACTTTGAACCCATCATGTGGTCAAGATTATATGAGTGCTAGGACCTTAAACGAAATAAAGATATGGCCCTGTGATTACAGAACTTACCATCGGCCAGTGAGGTTGTAACTCAGAAATCACTATGTAGTGTCATCAGCACCAGGACAAGAAAACAGCTATGAGAACAACAGGATAAATCAGAACTAAATCAAGAAAGACTTCCTGGAGGGAGCAGCTTCCAGGTCCCATCTTGATGGGTGATTTGCTGACACTGTAATCACCTATTTATTTGTCTGGCTCTTCTTTATGAAGAGAGACCCAGAAACGTGAAAGGGAAATCTACAAGGTGACAATTACTAAATAATAACTAAAGCCAATATACACTGTTGATGAGAGAGTGTGCATCTGTGTGTGCACATGTATTTCCAGCTCTTGGAAAAGTATGTCCTCACCGTTGTGTCAAGTGTGAAGCATGTAGAAAGCAGAGCAGAGAATGCCTTTTGCTGAAGTTCCTTGAAGAACTTTAAAACGGGAACCAAAAATAGACTTCAGCCCCCCTTGCTCCCTGTTTCTTTCCACCATCTGTCAGCCCCAGGCCCCCTGGGGAGAAGCTAAGGCTGACAGTAGCAGAGTGAGGGAACAGGGGTGTGGGTGGGGAAGCTTTCTTTTTTTCTGCCAGGCTGAGTTATTAATTAGCTTCCCAGAAGGTAGAGGAGCAACGAGCTTTAGTCTTCTCACTTGACAAACATTGCACCAGAGAGGTCTAGCAGGCCACCCAAGGTTACCCAACACCTTCTTAATAGAGGCTGAGCCAGATTCCTGGGGCCATCTGGGATTCTCTGCACCAGTTCTAAATGTACCACTCTCAATTACCCAAGCCTCCTCTCTTAAGGCGGTGGGATGGGGTGTGTTTGGGAGAGGTGAACCAGGGGAGCTCTTTGTGGTGGGTTTTCCCAGCCTCTTGATAAGCCAAGTATTCTCTGACTTCCTTCCCAGGCATGAGCCACAGTCCTCACATGAACTTGGCAACAGATGCTCTACTTCAAACAGCACAATCCTTCCAACCCCTGATGCATAATAGGCAACTGAACCTTTCATCTCCTGGGCCAAAGGCCCCCAGGGAGGCGGGCTACGGATGGGTGCTCTGCCTCATTCCCTGGAGCCCTGTTCTCACCTTTCTGACTTCTTCCACTCGGCCTAGAGCTTGACCTAGAACATGGTGAGAGGAGGTGGGAATCAGTTCTGGGAGCGCCCAGAACTTGCTCCTCCCTGGACCAGAACACTGATCTCTCTTTACTCTCCCAGAGGACTAAGGGCATCACCACTGGGGGCTGCATCTAGGTTCCCCCCTCTTCCTTTGCCTGGTGAGAATGAAACAGAGCCCCCAGTTTCTCCTTCAGTGTTGCTTGGCTTCTCCCCAACCTGTCACACCAACTGCTCATCCAAAGATAAAACTCCTAAGACTTCCCCATACTCAGTAGAGTCCAAACACTCTCCGGCAGGACTGGAATCTGAGAAGGACCCCACGTATCCTGGTGTAACCCTTCCTTTTACATGAGTGCTCTACAAATGCCTACTGAGTGCATAAGTACGGGCATTGCACTGAGTTCTGGGACAGTCAGAGCCCCTCTCCTTCACGGCACTCCATAGTCTAGGAGGGGGAGGGAAGCAGTCAATGGAATTACTGTGAATAATTATTAAATATGATGCAGTTGAAACCCAAAGAGACAACATGATGACCTTAGTGTCCTAGAGTGAGTTTGCAGCAGAGCCAGGACTCAGACCTGTTGTCTGTAAGTACCCCACACAGACTCAGAGAAAGCACGTCTGTGATGATTTAGACAGATGCCTGAAGGAAGACTTCCACTGCCCACCCCAGGAATTCCCTGAGTCCAGTCCTCCTGTGCCTGCAGCGGTAAACCATGAAAAAGCTCAGGATCCACTTTCCTGCTCGCCTACTGCTTATTTAATGATGAAGCTGCCGGTGTTAGACATTCCTCCCCTGCTGCTGCTCAGGGTGGGACAAGGACCCAGCGAGGCTTCCCTGATAAAGACAGGCCCAAGAAATGACTGTGGACTCAGCAGTCAGGAGCTCGAAGGGATCTTAATCTGCTGAAGTATCCACGCCTTTTTCTTCTTTTAGTAGTTTCCAACAGAAGCCATAAACAAAACCCCAATATGTAAACTTGACCGAAGCTGAGCCACCTTGACTTAATTCCAGAATGAAGGCTTCAAGGATCATCCGGACCCAGCCCCTTTTCCTGGGGCAAATGTCTCTAAGGAACTTCTGAAGATCACAGTCTGAAAATTGCTCATGTGAATTAACTCCTTATTTTGCAGAAGCAGCTACACCTTGTGCCTGTGTATAATTTCTTGCGAACATCTTAACCTCTTGGGCTTGTAGATCCACCTGTGAAATGAGGATGGATATACTTATATCCATTCTATAGGATTCTTGTCGAGGTCCTGATGGGGTCCTGAATACCAAAAACATCTCTCAGCTGCTCTGCATAACTGCAAGGGTGGCGTTCACACCCCAGTCCCTCCTCTTTGTAGCTGTTCATGAATCTCTCTAGACTAGCTTCTCCCTTTGCAAAATGGGAACAATAACGGTACCTATCTCATAGTCTCATCGTAAGTTTCGAGAAGACAATGCCTATAATACATTGCATCTAATTGAACTGTAGGCAAGTGCTCCAAAAAAATGTTTTCAATCTCACCTTCTCCATCATTAGAAACTGATCTAACTCCCCCTGGAAATAAACTGGAATGATGTAACCCTAGAAATGTGTTAGAAGCCATGGGTGACTCCAAGGGGACATTTAGTTTGTATATGAGGTCAACACAAAGTAAGCCTAGTTGAGAGATGAAGAGAGATTCTGGTGATATTCTTTGGGAACCTTTAATAAGCTGCATGAGTGTTTATCTTCTGGACTTTTCAATTAGTGACACCCCCCCCAACTTTTTTGGTTTGTTTTCTCCCACACACACACATACACACACATACACAGGAAAGAGGTCCAGTTAGGGAAGGTACATTTCCCACAGTCCTACAGTTGACTGGAGGAGAGCTCAGAGAGCCTGCCTCTCATAGCCTTACACACTGCATTCTCCAAACAGCCTTTGCCTTCCTTAGTCTCAGAGAAGCCAGGGATCGCTTGTACAGCCATTTGTTCTTCTTCCAAACCCAAAGCTTGCAAGCGATTCCATGGGAATGTGCTTTGGCAAAGGAAACAGCCCAATTACTGATCTAACGAGCCAGTTTTCCTCTCATCCCCCCTATAAAGGCATGTGTGGCCTCAGTGCTCCCCGGGCCCTGCTCAGACAATGACACAGAAATGGAGGAAGAGCCCTATTTGGCAGTTCAAACCCACTTACTGCACTGGACTGGAAAATGAAATGACTGATATACCATGTAATTAGGCCTTAATTATTTATCATTTTTGGTTAATTACTGCCACTTGCAAGTTAACAGGTTGTAAAACTCTTGGGCTGTGTTTATTAAATGTTAGGCGATCATTAGCAAAAACTGCCATCTTCCAGTGTTAATGAAATATCCGTAAAAATCCATGACCGTGAGCAATGCAGGGCTGGAGGCCACTTGGGAGACAGTTACATAGATTTATGGCTAATTATATATTTTGGGAATCTGCACTTCCACGTTTGAGAAGAAGGCTTGAATTAAAGGCTGCAATGCCTTGTGGGGTCTCTCACTGTTCCTCAGGAGCACAGGGGATGCAAACAGGGCGGGTGTACTAGGGGTGGAAGAGAGAAGAAGTAGGAGAAAGAATATGGACAATGCCTGTCTCAAACTATTCACCTCTCTTCAGCGTCCCATGTCTAAATGCCTGCCATTGGAAAGTCATTCCTTGGAGTGCAGTGTTATCCAGATCCTGCAGACGTTCCTCGGAAAGTGACGTCTCCCTGGGAGAAGCTCTTTATAATTAAATGGAAAATGTGTCTTTACAGGAGCCTTCATGAGAGAGCATTGGTACTTTTCACAAATAATTAGCTCAATATGAGTCCAAGACAAACAAGCTAAGTGGGCATTAGGCGATAGTAATATGGACCATGAGGACTAGAACAAAGGAGGTGAACCCATGGGCACACCTCAGCTGGAGGTCCAGGTTCAGCCCTGGACACCTCATTTTGAAGGGTCAGAATGAGTTCTGGACAAGTGAACTGGATAATGAGAAGGCAGAACCCATTTCACAGGATGATCTCTTGAAAGAGTTGAGAGTATTTAACCTGGAAAAATAAAGACTGGCTAGATAGCTTGAAAATTGTCCTCAAAAACCTTAAAAGCTTCCATGTCAATTGGAAACAAACTTTTGTGTGTTCTGAGAAGGCAGGCTTGATGGCTAAAGGCTACCTATGAAGAGCAGTGCAGTTAAAGCACTAGAGGGGTTCAGAGGAGGGAGAAACTCCTGCCAGACGAGAAACTCAGGCAGTGAGTTCCCCTTCTTAGAGGTAAGTAAGCTAGACCCTGATGAGCACCTACGGTGATAATCAGTTAAAGATATTGGGGAGGACTCCTTTCACTAGATGGATGGCTGAATGAAAGAGTTTGAAATGTTTACAGTTCTGGGAATTTGAAGTCATGAATACTTTAATATCCATTATTTGATTCCATGTCTTTCCCTGGTCCTAGGAGCTGAGCACAGTAAGAGACCTTTGGGGAACTGAGGGTGAGGTAAAGAGATGCTGAAAGAAAAAACTTGTATGGAGATTCGTAGTGTGAGCAGCTAAGACCAATGCAGCTTGTTTTTCCTGGGAGGAAGTGAAGTTATTACTTTCCAGCGGCTAAAAGGCAAAAGTCTGGGGTGAGGGCTTTATCACTGATAATGGAAAGGGAAAAGCAGCTTCAGTCCCAGGGCCTCTGAAAGCTCACCCTGTACCTTGAGTTGCACCCTCACCCTAGACCTTGGTTTCCCCGCCTGTAAACAGGGAGCTAAGCCTGATGATCTTTCACGAGATGGTTCTGGATTCCAACGCGGAAGTCATTCTGTGCCCTCAGTCCCTCCACCAGGTCTCCCTCGGCCCCTGTTTCTTCACTTAGAAAGTACAGAAAATGACACCTGTCTCTACGCTCCCTCTCCCGGATGCCAGAAGGAATAATGAGGCCATTTGCCGCTCCTCTGAGCTCAGGGTTGAATGTTCAATCACTGAGAGGTACTTGTGCACAGACATTTCGGGTATATACTATGATATCACAGGCGTAGAAAAGCATCAGAAGATTTGTAATTAAGATAAAGAATCAATCAACCTGCCATTTCTGTTTTATAAGCTCAGACCAAGCAAGCGACAAGTGGCTGCGTTCAAGGTCACAGAGTATATATTTGTGGATTTATGTGTTTAATGTGAAATAAAGCACTCGATGGAAACAAAAAGGCGTTACTGTCAGTCACTGGTTTGGCCAGTGCACAAGGAGTTGACGCTGTGCACGGAGCATGGTAAGGAGGAGGGTGGAGGTGGGCGGGGTCTCTCCTCAAAGGTCTTCTAGGCCAATGGAACAGCTGGAATTGTGAAAGAGGAGCTTCTCCACACCAACAGAGGCTGGCCACTTAACTCTTGAGCCCCACTGCCTGTTGTCGTGTCTGGCACACGGGGGCATCTGCTAATTGTTTAACAAATAAATCCTTGAGCAAAAAGTTTCCTGGGCCTACGAAGAGCGGTGCAGTTAAAGCAACTAGAGGGGTTCAGAGGAGGCAGAAATTCCTGCCAGACGAGAAACTCAGGGAACGCTTCATGGAGAAGGCTGACTCATGGAGTCTTGGAAGAAAAAGATGGAGACAGAACATCCTACCCACCTCTGCTGGCCTTATCTTTCTAAAACACAGTTACAATCACAGCATTGCCCTCGTCAGAAGCAAATCTTGACCTCCCACTATCAGCTCAACGAAGTTCAAGCCCCTGCGCCAGCACCTAAGCCTTTGCGATCTGGCCACAGTGTTTCTGAATGAACTTAACCCTGCTCTGTCTTGCTCAGTCTCTGCAGATGCATTTCCCTGTCCTCTGTTATGGATAATCCTTTGTTGTTTCCAAGTCTCAGCTTGTGCTCTTCTTTATAAATGAAAACCTTTCCCTTAATATCTTCAGGTCCAGACTTTACCCACACGTCAAGGTCTAAATCTGGTACCAGCTCTTTGTGAAATTCTGACCTGAGCTCCTAAGGAAGTAGTCTGTGAACTCCTGTCCCTATGCCCACGTCACTTACAGATCATGCTTCCCTTTCTAGCTAGTTAAATGGGCACCTGCTTTCTCTCCCCCACCAGACAAAGTAAAATTGCTTGAGGACAATTTCTTGAACAGCAATCTAAATTTTCCTAGAACTTAAGCTTAAAATTGGGACCAGAGAAGATGCTCAGTGTGAACATAGTCGATCTCCCAGCTTTTTGCCAAATTCTCTGAGATTCCTCGGTGGCTATGATCTGTGCCACTCCATCCTCTGCTGGCCACGGCTAATTGGTACAAAGGCAGAGACACCTGATACAGGTGAGCCAGTTTGATTTCTGCTGTGAGGATCAGAAGGAAGACACAGAGTGATGGAAGACAGCTGGAGCTGCATCTTCTCATGGAAGGCTCCAAGGAAGACCACAGAGATCTAATTGCTGAAGTCCCTGGAACTACCCTGTTTTCTTCCAGGGTTTTGTTTTTTCCTTTCATTTTTTGCTAATTCTTGTTTCTATCATCGTATTAGTTTGGTGGGACTGCCGGAACTAAGCACTACAAACTGGTGGCTTGAGCAACAGAAATTTGTTATCTAACAATTCAAGAGGCTACAAGTCCAAGATCAAGGTGTCAAAAGGACTGGTTCCTTCTGAGGGCTGCGAGGGGAGGATCTGTTCCAGGCTCTTCTCCTCGGCTTGCAGATGGCTGTCTTCTCCATGTATCACTTCATACTGTATTTTCTCTGTGCATGTCTGTCTCTGTCCAAACGTCTCCTTTTGTTAAGGACACCAGTCACATTAGATTAGGGGACAACCGGACTCCAGTATCTCAGCTTAACCTACAACATCTGCAATGATCCTACTCCAAATATGGCCACATTCTGAGGCACTGGGGGTTAAGAATTCAACATATGAATTTTGAGGGAAAAACAATTCAACCCATAGTAATCTTTTTAGCTCTTGGAGACTGAGTTGTTTTGGCCTTATTCCAATACTCTCTCTTTTGTTTTCTTAAAATATTCAGAACTTGGATTGCTTGTAACCAAAGAACTTTGACAGATAAAGTGAGCGAGTGCATGAATACATGAATGAATGGGTAAGTCAGTAAAAAATATATATATAAAATAAATAGATGGGTAGAGAGATGGATGGGTAGGTGGGTGAGGGGGTGACTATGGCCACAGCTTGTCTTCCCTTCCTATCCACCCTCTGTTTTCTTCATGTCTTTTCTTTGAGTGGGAGTTACCAGTACCATGGGGTGAGCACAAGGTACACTAGGGCCCATCATCATCACCCTCCTTTTTACAAGTTGTCAGCCAGAGGATATTTCATTAAAAACCAGTAACAAGGAAGATGAGACACCATCTCCCTTACTAAGCTTCTACCGCTTCAGGGAATGAGACAGAACATCAATTACTTAGGAGAAGAGTCACATTTTATTCAGCCAGGGAACATGATGGTGAGTAGGGTCAGAGGGATAAATGTGAATGTGAGCTTTTCATGGTGTCTGTTGGGAAAAAGAAGCCTGCCCATCAGCTAATTTTAACAAATGCCACCGAGGAGTGACAGTGTCCCCAGAGGTCTGTGTCTGCTCTCTCTATTCCTAGCATGTTAATTGGAAACTGGAATCACTGTTGGAAGAAATTAGAGTCTCCACCTCCATGACTTTACCTATGGAACATAGAACCTTAGGTAATTCAGAGGGCTTAGGAGACGACCCTGACCTCTTCTTATCCCTTTTAGCAGGACCCTTGGGCATCCCATCAAAGGGTGGTCTGTGTCCCCCATGGGGACGTGCATAGGAGGACCCCATCTGTGGGGATGCACTGAAAGCCTGTTCCACAGCCCCATGCACAGGTGCTCACTCTGCATCCCTTTGTCACTCTGCTGCAGAAACACATTTTGTAGAGGCAGAAATAGGATCCACTTGCTTGACAATATGTCATCTCAGATACCTTTGGCACTGAAATAGGCACTTTTTTCCCCTCTCTCTTTTCCTCAGCTTCTTCCCTCTGTTCCTACTTGTTCTTTTCTCTTCACTCAGACCCTAACAATATGTATCAGCTGCACACTAGGTATGAGGAATCTGGTTGAGAACTTTGGTATGGCGTCTCAATCGGTGCACCCTCGTGTGTATCATCCTCATTGCACAGATCAGGAATCTGGGGCAGAAACACACCTTCCTGACCACTCTTCTAAAACACCCTTACAGGTACTTTCTTCCATGACACACTCCATATTCCTGATATATCACTGTCTCATACTATCTGGCTTATTTGCTTGCACATTAATTGTCAGTATGTTTATAAGAAGAAAAATTCCATGCGGGTACAAGGACCACGCCTGTCTCTTTCATTGTTGAATGGCCAGCACCTTGAACCTGATACTAAGCGGATGCTTGATATATAAAGATGTGGCTGTGGGCTATGATGATTGGAAAAGTCCTCCCTAAAGATGCAGAACGTATTCTGTCTGAGCTTTGAAGGAATGGCAGGATTAGGGAAAGCACTTTGAGCAGAGGAGACAGCATGAGTAAAGGGTACAACGGGAAGAACCGTGATGCTTTCCATTGTTCGTACAACCGCTCTCCGAAAACACACATGAGGGTTCCAGAATATGTATGTGGATTTTTTTTTCTAAAATACTAAGTTAATGCTTGGTAACAAGAAATCCCTAATGGCTTAGGATAGCTTGGAGTGTAAAACTGGCTCATTTGAACTATATCTGGTAAATTGGAAGAGAGAGTGCATTAGAACACAATTCAAAATCCTCACTTGGCCGTACATAGCCTACAGCAAGCTAGGGAAATTCAGGGCTTGAAGGGACCAAAACCCCCATCATCCACTAGACTACAGCAATTACCTCTCAAGGGTGTTTGTGCTGCCATTCTTGCCCCCATTCCCATAAATGCCCCCATTATCCAACAGCAGCCAGAGTGGTGTTTTTAAAAAGCTGAGTCCAATCATACTCCTCTCTTCTCAAATCCCTCCAGTGACACCCATCACCCTAGAGCAAAATCCAAACCCTCACCTGAGCCTGTAAGACCCACATGCTCTGGACTCTACGTCGACCTTGCTATTCTTAGAACAGTCAAGCACATACCCACCTCAGGACCTTTGAACTTACTGCTTGCTCAGCCTGGAAAGCTTCTCGCCAGGTGTATTCATTTGTCTTCAGTCATTTTTTTTTTTTTTTTTGGTTAAAATTTACCTCTTCAGAGAGGCAATCTCTTATTGCTCTCTATAAAATAGCACCACCTAGCATAATGTCCCATCAGGTGCCTTGTGGTTTCCATTGTACTTATATGTCTGATACTATATTTTCCCTTGTTTATCTGGTTATTGTCTAACTCACTAGCTAACATGTATGTTCCATGGGAATAGTTCCGTTTGGTTTACTTCTATTTAGAACAATTCCTGGCACAAAAGTGGGTACTCAATAAATAGGTGTTGAGTGAATGAATAAAACCAAATACCTTTATTTTGTAGTCTTAGGGTAAACGTACACCCTCGTTTTGCCAGTATTTCACGGCTAGGTGATGGCTGAGTCAGGACTTAGGTACCCTGCTTCCCAATTCAGTCCACTTTCTACTGCCCCCTGTGATCTTGTGGTCTCTTTTCTTTACCTGTGAAATAGGTGTAATATCTCTACTCTGCCTTCCCTGAGAAGCAATATTATACGGATAATGAGGAAGTTTCTTGCAAAGTAAACAAATGCAAGTGGTTGTGTGAGAATTTAAAGAGGCAGTGATGGGGATCATTTTCATTGATTAGCTAGAGGGACCACTGCATTCTGTTCCTAAGGGACAGTGATCCTCCCCAAGCATTTCACCACCCAGTGCATCCCAAGCTCCCGACACTGTGCTGCATCTATCAAGGAACCCCTGATGGAACAGCTAACTAGGGCACTGATTGTGGAAACCAGAATAAATCCAATTTGAATGAGACATATAGCACATTTTGGGAAACATCTCAAGAATAGTTTTCAAGTGGGATGGTGACCAGCTGTTCTCCCTCTCTGCTCAGGAAGGAGGGGAACTACCATGGGGATTTAGGGACTAGGTGCAGGAGAGATTATACTGATTCTAGGGAGTTGTGGTTTTTAAGAGGCAGAGAAGGAAGAGAAGTGCACGGACTTAGCATGAGGCTCACCCTCTATTTGTTTTATAAAGCAAATCTGGCCACAATATCCCTGGGCTTGCAAGCCTCCAGTGGCTTCTCACTACCCTTGGTATAAATTCCAAACTAATTAGCTTGACTCTAAAGGTCCTCCATTAGTTGGCTCCTAGCATCCCCTTCAGCCTCATTTCTTGCCATGTCTTGATTCACACTTTACTGTCCAATATCACAAATTTCCTTGAATTCTACACACACACACACACACCCTCACTGTTTTCTTCTCTGAGCCTGTATTTCTCCACTTCCACCTTCATAGAGAAACATTACCTCCTCTTAGCCAGAATAACTTCTTCTTATCCTTTCAGACTCAGCTCTGCCTTTATTTCCCAGCAAGGCTTCCCTGTAAATATACACTTTACAAACAAAAAGGACGTGTGCTCCAGTGTCCCATGCACCATCCATAACTGTCATAAACAGAGTATATTTTAATCATCTATTTTTAATATCTCCCCCTGTCTAGGATATATGGCAGAAACTGAATATCTGTGTCTTCGGAACTTCCTGTATGGTCCCAGAACGAAAAATGATCTGGGGGTGCTAGATGTGTATTAGCACCCCAACTACGGATTTATTATTTCAGTGACAAATAAAAATCAGCCTCTTGATTACTGTCAGGTAGTATCAGCTTTCTCATAGTCACTGAGATCTGTGGTGCCTTTGGGATTCTCACTTTATGACCAGGAGCTATTCATTCCATCCAGGGTCACGGGCAGCTTCTGGGCTATTAGATCAAACCACGGTTTAGAAATCTTGGCTGTCACTTGGCTGTCAGAGATTGCTCTCTTTTCCCCAAACCTTCTCCTATGGCCATTCAAGTGCTGGGAAAACGGATGCCAACAGTGGAACTACAACCAGTGGGCAGCACACAATGCCCAGACGCCACTACAATATCTGAAGCCAGAATGAAGTGGAGGGACCTATTCTGTATATCTGGACATCGTGAGAGAGAGGGGGATACTCAGAATGTAAGTAGGCAGCTGGGAAGTAGAAGGTCTATGCATGAGAAGGCAAGGTCGTAGCACTTATACTAGAATTCAGGGGAAATCATGTCATTCCTTGGGTGTACGAAGATTATATCAAAAAGCTATATATGACCTCATAAGGAGACTTGGGTTACAGGGATAAAAACCGTGGATGTGAAATCAATGCATAAACTGCCACGGGAACCCAGGCTCTGCTGCAGACATCCATTTAAGGACATGAGCTGCTGTTCATGATGCTGAATCCTCACTCTGAGCTGGAACGCTGGAACGCAACCCCACTCACCATTCTCCACCCTGTCCCTGAGAAGTTGTCAGGTACATGCTAGCCCTCCATTCATTCAGGCTCCATTGTAGCAATCACCACAATGTATTACAATTTCTCTGTTCACATCCTGTCTTTCTCACTAGATATGAACTCCCTGAAGCAGAGGATACTACCATATTTACCGTATTTGTTTTGCAAGAATAGCAGCAAGATTATCCATCCATCTGGCACGTAAATGTTTTAAGCATCTACTATTTACAGGTATGGTACTCGGAAACAAAAGATTATCGCTAGCCTCAGGACTCTTATAGTCTAATGGGAGAGAAAAACAAGTACAGAAAATACAATACCATGTGGTTAAGTGTTATGATTTTTAGAATGTATCTTTTATTTATTATAAATCCTCATAGACATTCAGTCCTATCTTATTTATCTCTCTTCTCATGGTGCCTCATATGGAACCTTGGATATTTGAGGGGTTCAAGAAACACAGAAGAGGTGCCATTAACCCAGCCTTTAGACTCAGAAAAAAAAAAGCTTTTTAGAGGATTTGTCATATAAGTTGAAATAAAAGTATAGAATCAGCCATTGGAATGGTGAAACTGGGGGGTGAGGAGTTGGGGACAAACTTCAGGAATGGGGAATGTCAGGTGCATTGGCTCACAGGCAAGAGAACATGAGGACAGACAGTAGACCAGGGTGGACTGCTGAGGAGCCAATGTATTTGTGATTGGAGAGATGGCAAGAAAGGAAACTTTAATTTTATTCTGTATTTAATTGAAAGACATTCAACAGTTTCCTGCAGGGGAATGCATAAGTAAACTAGATAGTTAATTATCACATGATATGTGTTCAATTCATATTTATTGAATGTAAGAATTAATAAATAAACAAACTTGTTAAAATGAGATTCCAGGAATATTTTTTCCTAATAAAACATGTATAATGTTATTACATATTTGCTGGAACAGAAAAGAAAGGGGAGGATGGGTGGTGCTACATAAGCTCTAGAGGGTGAACGTGACTGGGTCATCTTTCAAGGATGGCTTAGCTGCTGCTTAGGGGAGAGGGCAGAGGGCAGAGGATAAATTAAAAGGTTTCATGGGCTGCCCTGTGATTCAATCATTAGGCAGCACTAAGTATAGAACACACAAAGGTGGTGAAAAATGAGATGTAAATCTCCTGCAGGGTAGTTCAGTTTGAGTCTACCAAGGCAATGTCGTGATCCACATTGAATTATTCAGTGGGAATCAGAAAAGTCTTAAACCTATTCCAAATCTCAGAGAGGGTGACCCTAAGGAAAACATATACCTGTTTAGAATCGGTCCTTGGAGTAATTCTAGGATGGTATACCATATAGAATAGGACCTGAAAATAGAAGAAGAAGACATTCAATTGAAACATTTCCCAAGCCCCTCAGATATTCAAGGTTCCAAATCAGACACCATGGAGATCAGGGATAAATAAGATGGAAGTGACCCTATACAGGAGTTCACAACCCCATAATGGGAGACTTTTAAGAAACACAATTATACGACTCCAAGTCCAGGTTGAATAGAATAAGAGGGAAAATAATAACGGGAAATTACTTTCTATTAGAAGAAATAAGAATGTTTTATAAGTGAGGACATGACATTTTCCTTAGTCTTTCATGTAGGATTTTGATAGACTGAAATGGTGAGGTCAAGGGAGGGCATTCTGGGTTGAGGAAATTAAGTTTGCAAAGGCATGTGGTTGAGAACGCAAAGGTCATGTGTTGGTGGAGGAAAGGAGTCTGGTTTGACTGTAATGCAGGGAGTGAGAGAGGAAGTTAAAGGCAAATGAGGTTGGAAGGAAAGTTTGCAGTCAGGCATGAAGGTTCTTACAGCTCTGATTGGTAGTTCAGGTTTTGTTCTCTGGGTGGTGGGGGTGGAGGTGGCCACCAGCTATGCCTGAGTATGAGACTGACATGGCTAGAGGATGGACACTGAAAACATCCTTCTCCTTCTCTCTGTAAGTTTGATGTGCCTGATTCAGAGAAGGGGGGTGTCTGGACTCCTAGTTCCAGTTCTATTTCAAGGAGAAAGGCAAGGCTTAGAGGTGTGGGGAGTGCTATCCACTCTCTATTCTCCATCCAGGCAGCCATGGGACCCCATGGATTCTCGCTTCATTACAAAGGGGTTGAAGCACCAAATGAACCATTGTCTCCTAATGGGTCTGGTTGCATCTGGAGTCAGCCCATCAGGCAAATTAACGAGCAGCTTTAGTGAAGGCTTCTGGCCCTGCTGCCTCACACATTTGGACAACAGATCTGCAGCAGTAGCAGCCAGAAGCCCAGGGGGCCAGCGTGAAGATGGAGGTGGCGAGAGAAGGAAAGCCCCCGTGGGAGACATCCTGTAGCGTTTATGATGAGGTGAATTTTCTGTAAAACGAGAAGAGAAAGGAAGGAGGAGAGAACATCTGATGTGCTTCCAGCCTTCGGTCCCCATTTGGGAGAAGCCACACACATTATGGGTGGAACCATGAAGTCCTTTTTGGACTAGAGTGGCCCAAACATTCATCTGGGAACAATTTTCTTCAGAATGGGGACCCAGGCCAGGTACTGTTTATCATTCTCACTTGTCTGACTCCACTTCTTTCTCCAAAGACCCAAAGAGGGAAATACAAATGGTTGACGAATGATGCCTTTCTCTGGGAATGATTCAGAGTTTGGTCAGCATTGCCTAAACACAGATTGTTTCTCCGAGGCCTCAAGACAGGATGCAAATTCAGGAATGCAAAGCAGTCCCAACCTTGAAGGGAATGATCATCCAATCCTCCTAAAGCCTCACTCGATTTCAACTAATCGAATGGACTTTATGTTTGAGCACCTGCTACATGCCAGGGACCATGCCAGACGTCATCACATACTTTTTCCCACATAAAGAAAAAGACGTAATAAAGCCTTGGTCAAGTACAGAGAAATCAGAAAAAGATCTAGAGATCCCAATGAATCCCAAGCTGAGCTCAAACAGAATAAACAAAGTGTCTAAATTGTTCAAATAAAATTTCAATTCTAGGATATATTCATAGAAAAAGTCCTAAAGTAGACTAAAAACCATTTTACATACTAACAGACCTCGTGAGAGTATGGGGATCTGTTTCAGCATTTTTATTTTAGTACAGAACAGAGCTTTAGAGTCTAGACTTCTTTATTCTAAAGATACAAAGAGCTGATGATTTAACTGGAAGAAGGAAAGCCAAGCAGTGATCATGGTTCCCAACATGCAATGATGTATTTTTCTGGATACAGGATACAGAGTGAGCAATGAAGACCAATATTTTCTAATGTTTCTACTCCTTCAATAACAATCTCTAATCTAGCACTGCATAACACTCCTATGTCCCTGTGGATTCCATTATGCCTTCACTTGTATCAGAGCACCTTATTTATGGAAGTCAAGTGAGGCTGGGGGGCCTTGAACATCACCTAAAGGGATTCCATTCCAGACCAACCCTGGAAGTTACAAGGGATACAGCAAACTGGTAGCAGAGTCACCCAGGATCCTTGAGTCCCAGTCCACTGCTCCTCCAGCTGCATCCCGCTGCCCAGACTTGGCCACCCTGCAACTCTGTTCCCTGGGGTACATTCTGAGGTCTCTTCTCTCCTCTCCCCTCTTCTTCCTCTAAACAAGCCAGCTCTGAAAGTGAAACTGGCTCCTAGAAATCAAGCCAGGGAATAACCTATTTCTTGCCGAGAAGTAATAATTATGGCCCTGGAAGGATGCAATCTGCATACATTATTGCAAGTTATGCCAACAGAATGTCAACATTTGTGTCAGGAGGAATCTCGAGCAGCAATTACTCCTGGTCCTGGCTTGGCATTCTGAGATGGAGCTGGCGGTGCTAATTACAGAGGAGGTGAACTGGCAAATGGTGGATGGCGGGTTACACAGAAGGGAGACAGATGGGGAGCCACGGCCTTGAAGGTCAGTGTGTGGTGAGGATAGAAATGAACCTGGGGCTGGATGTATCACAGGACGAGTGGTGGTGGAGTTGTTCTCTATGAAGATGGCAGGGAGGCTAGTCATAGACGCATTCACTTTTTGGCCCCAGGTTTTGCCCTACTGTCAAGGGTCTACTTTCTCTTAGACACTGAGGGCATCTAAGACTTTAATTTCTCTGTTGTAGGGAGTGAGGGCAAAGTGATACAACCCATCAATGCATCCATCCATGCAGCCATCTGTTTACTGAACACCTACGCACACCCACCACTGTATTAGGAACTGGAGATTCAGAACAGAAGTAGGTTCAGTCCATGCTCATAGTCCAGTGGGGAGACAGATCCACAAACAGACCATTATAACACAACATGCTAAGTTTTAAAGCAGGTAAAACTTACAACATGTTCTGAGAGGGTGGTGACAATAAGGAATTGGGGCTTGGGAGGAAGACGGGGGTGCATTCTGTGAAGATGTTAGAATTCCAGCAGTGATTTAAAGGATGAAGGACTGGGAAAATACCAGCGACAGAACTCTTAGGGGGCAGGGAGTTAATTTCCATGGTAAAGAAAACGGAAACGCCACCACTTCTAATAACCAAACAGTACAAAATGTGAAGATGGGCAGTAGGATATAAAAATATGCATCCAGAGACGTGGCTTCAGTAAACGGAGAAGGAAGTTGAAGAGCTTGGTTGCACTGCCTCTGCCCCAAGGGAAAGGCGGCTAGCATTTACTGAGTAACTTCCAAGTGCTGGATATTTCACAGGCAATATTTTACTCAACAGCCACAAAATCTAGTCTTAAGCCATTTTATAGTTGGAGAAACTGTCTGGAAGAAGTTAAAAATTTTCCCCAAAGTCACAGGGCTGAAAAAGACACAAATCAAGAGTGTCTTTGATTGACCACAGCCCATGTTTCCCACCCTCCCATCTAGCCTGACAAGCCACCCAAGTGCCAAGGCTTGGTTTCTTCATTCACAAACAAAATGATCACATCAGTTCAAGTTTCTCTTCAAGTGCCACCAAAATGCAGAGAACAAGTGAAAGCTACTTCTGGGGGTCTGGGAGGGGTCAGGAAACAAAGTGCCCTGCCACAAACAGATGCTTCTTCGAAGTCTCGTGTTTTACTTGTATTAAAAAATCCTGAGAACTTTGCTGTCTTCTCTATGTGATATCCTTGTTTGAATGTACACATCTTAGATTGCACGTAAGTCAAATGACTGAACATGTTGCTGCCCAAAGCACTGGGTAAAACGAATGTCTCAGGAGGTGGTAGGGGAGGAGGAGCCAGCAGGACCATTTCGCCTGGTGCTCAAGTTCAAGGGAGCCTCAAATTTTGGTTGCCCTGTAGCAGCCAATTAGTGCTGGGGAGGAAGGTGAGACCACATCACAAGAGTAGTTCCCAAAGGGAATGTATCAATCCTTACAACTCCTTGAACCAGAGGCTGGAGGACTAGGCTGGCCTCAAGGGTGAAGGCTTTAAACATGCAAAACCTTGCCAGGTCTCCCTGAAGCTCTCAGGGGCTCTCTTAGGGAGCTCATCCCATGGCTCTTTCCACGTCCTGGGGCACCATGTAGATTCCTGCTGGGGACTTACCTCCCAGCTGGAGGAGAATGGCCCCAGAGGATCTTAAAAGCTCCTGGCAATGACTGGATTCCCCACGACCGTGGAAGTCTTTCACTCTTCAAGATGCCTGAGCTAGAAGAGTCACGGTTCTGGGGGGAGAGTTATTACACTTAAACTCCCTGGGATGCAGAAGAATGAAAAGGGAGACAAGAAAACGCATGGTTCCACCACTAAAGTGTGTGTGACCTTCTCTCTTGGAGCTTTAGCTCCTTCCCTGTACAGGAAAGGACCCAACCCACAAAGCTCCTTTCAAGCTTTACAACAAGGAGATAATCAAAGATTCAACCTACTGACTAAGCTGCGATTCTGTCCTGGAAAAGTGGGTTTGTGTGGGAGGTAGGGGCATTTAGGAAGCTGAAATAATGAGCCACGTGAGTGACTGGCTACTCATGTCCAAGTTTATCCCTGGAGTCAAGGCTCAGCATTTGAATTAGGTGCTGCTGCCACCACCTGTCAGAGATGCCGGGCCATGCAAAGTTTAAGAAAGAGAATGAACAGTAGGACACAAGGGGATCCACAGGGCTAACGATTGTGTCCTCAAGCCCAGCGGAAGGCATAAAGAAAGAAGGCTTAATTAATGACCCATCAGCACTAGATGAGCAGAGGAGCCACCAGGGTGGCTGCAGTTTCCCGGCTGTGACATCCTCACATGGGCCAGGGTCCGGCAGTGGCTGAACCCAGCAGCGGACATCTGTGACACAGCATGCCTACGACTGAGGCTGACACGGCTTGATTAGTCTCTGTCCCTCGGACGTGGGTACTCTGCTCCCCAGGACACGTGTCTAATTCCTTCAAAGCAAGTGGTGAGGAAAGGCTTTATCTTGATCAGGAGCTGACTCAAGCGGGGTCAGGATGTTGACTTAGAAAATTACTGTTTCCCTAGCGTCTGAATAAATCCAGTACCAGACCCAGGCCTTTCAGGTTTAGAGATTTTAATTTAGAGCAACTGATTTATCCATTGTGGACAGGTGGACTCTATAAAGTATTTTTTGGACAGGATTTACAACAGGTTATTCCCCCCACCAACATGGTTTAAAAAAAAAAAAAAGACAGTGGCTGACAAAGTCTCTGGATCTTTGCAGGACCCATGCTCCATCAAACAGTGCTCCCGTCAAGAGATAAAGGTTGATAGGTGCCCCGGATAAAGAAAAGAGAGGGAGGGGCAGCCATCTCCAGCCGCCCACAAGAGGAAGCAGAGATTTGGTTATGGAGATAGTTGGCTTTGGTTACTCACGTGTCTTCTTTGAATCGCAGCCAGCACCATTGAAAAGAGAAGGGAAATAGTAAGTCCAAAAACAAAATCAATTTCCGTGTTGATTTTTTTTTAATTAGGTGGAGAATTAACATGAAAATATAGTTTGGGTTGGGATGATGTAAACAAGGGTGTGGACTGCAGGTAAAAAGTCATAGTGTCCCTAGGAAGGGAGAGAATTGAGAATATTCCAGAGGAAGTTTGAATGACTAGGGGGAGATCAGGCAATAAGACCATCAAGAACAGCTTTCATACCACAGGATCCAGCAATCCCACTCCCGGGCATATATCTGGAGGGAACTCTTAATTCGAAAAGATGCGTGCACCCCAATGTTCACAGCAGCACTATTTCAATAGCCAAGACACGGAGGCAACCTAAATGTCCATCGACAGATGACTAGATAAAGATGTGAACATATATATATGCACACACACATACACACAGTACATAAATGAATGGGCATGTCTGTGTTACAATACAACTTGAGTTAAAAAAAAAGTGGCAGCTAGATTTGTTTTATAGGATAGGGTTGGCCAATCCATAATCTAAAGTGTATAATGATTCCATATTCCCCTCCTACCAAATAGGCTATGCTATCAGGTTTAGACCATCACAATATCCAATACAGTTGGCCCTCTGAGTCCTTGGTCCTGCATCCACAGATTCAACCAATCACACATCTTCAGTGCAGAACCTGCTGATATGGAGGGTTGACTGTGTATAGTATACATAGCTCCCTGGACGAGATCCCCCAAAGAAGTAGCACCAGGGTTTTTAAGAAAGGAAGATAATCACAACCATTCATTGAGTATTTCTTGTGTGCCAGATATGGCAAGGCACTTTGCACACATTATTTATAACATTTGCTGCTCTATGGGTAAAGAATTTATTATTACCATTATTCAGTGAAGTCTGGATACCCTTGGCTTCCAGTAAGTAAGAAGCCTCTGGAAAAGACAGTAACGTTTCAGTGGAAAAACACAGCAGACACCACCTTCACCAAATGATCAAACCAGACATCGCCAGTAATAAGACATCTCACCATCATGCACCCGTGGTAGGATGCACTGAAATAAGGCACAACATCTCTTCTGGAGTATTCTGGCCAAAGATGCATCATCTCACCTTAACCATGAGAAAACACCAGACACAAACTGACAGAAACTACAAAATAACTGATCAGTAAAATCATCCAAACTGTCAAGATCAGGAAAGACAAGGGAAGACTGAGGAACTGTCACACATTAGAGGAGACCAAAGAAACCCAACCACTAGAAGCAATGTTGGATCCTGGAACAGAAAAGAAGGACACTAGGAGGAAAAAAGGGTAAAATCTGAATAGGTGCTACAGCTTAATTAATACTCAGAAAGTAATCCTAATGTTGTAGTCCTTCTCACTATCCTGTGAGTCTATAAGTCATTCGTATCAGGGAAAGCCAGGTGAAAGGTATGCATGACCTCTCTGTGCTATTTTTTCAGCTTTTTTGTAAATCTAAAATTATTTAAAATTATAAATCTAAAAATATTTTTTAAATGTTTTTGTAAATTTAAAATTATTTTAAAATAAAAAGTCAAAGAAAAAAAAAAAAAAGAAGCCTCTGCCCTGCTCCTAGGTTAAGAATGGCTGTGTGACTTGCTTTATCTAATAAGCTGGGAGCACTTGCAATATATGCCACACCTGGATGGAAGCCTTTTAATCGTAACGACCAATCTCTACCACCAGTGATGTGCAGGTGCATGAGAGAGAAACAGCCTGGAATGCTGAGCCAATAAGAGTGAATTCTGCACTGGAGGGTTGTACAAAGTCTGCAGTGGGCTTCAAATGAGAAAAAAAAATTAATATTTGTTGTATGAAGCCATTGAGATTCTGGGTATCTTTTGTGGTCACTGCAGCATAACTTAACCACGATCTCACTAATGGGGAAACTGAGACTCAGCAGGGAATGAGTAACTCACTGAGGATGTAAAGCAAATAAGTGTCTGATGTAGGATTAAATCTAGATCCTTCTGACTCTAAAGTCTAGTTTCTTCTCTGCTGTAAAATTTAAAATATAAAGAGATTTGTATTCTTCCAGAGAAAAGGAGCCACGGTAATCTTTTTCAAATGTAATTTACGTTTACTTTGAGGTAGAATCTCAAATCCTTGCCATGCTCTCTGTAGCATTTTTCCCCTGTGCATCTTTCCATCTCCCCTCATGTCCCACTCTGGGCTTCTCTTGCTGTGTTTCAGCCACCCCCACCTCCTTTCAGTTCCTTAAACTTTCCAAAGCTTTCTTCTTCAGGATTTTACATACAGGGTCCCCCTAAATCTAGGGTGTCTTTATCTCCAATCTGCCCGGCTGTCTTCTTTTATCCTTTAGAATCAATTTAGATTTTCCTTCCTTAGAAACATCTCTCTCTAACCACACTCAATAGATAACTCCCTCCCCCTACTCCATTAGTCTCTATTAAGGAAACCGTCCTTCGTTCCTTCTTAGTCTTTATTCCAACTTGTCTTTGCATATATGTTTGGTTACTTGCTTATTGTCTATCTTTCCCATGAGGGTCAGAACTCTGCCAAGTCCCTTTAGCCCTGTTTCCCAAACTCTGGCACAGTGTCCAGCCCATAACTCTTTATTTGTTGACCGAGCGAAGGTTAGTATCAAGTTAAATATTATTTCAGATGTAGGTAAGTGGGAAGATAATGGATTCAGAGACCCATCTTTGCCATTTGCTAGCTATGTGATTCCAAACAAGGAGGTTTACTGTCAACTGGTCATGATCCTCTGATGACAGAGCAAAAATAACTCTGATGCGTAAGAGGTTACCATGGACTGACATGTACCCCTGGAATCAGGAATGGGAGTCCACTTCCCCAAACCAAGGATGTTGGGTACAGCCAGTGTTACTCTGAGGGGAATAAATAATTAAGGTATCACTTCTGTGATAAATAACACCAGATTTGTATTCATTCAATATCTATTAAAGGCATCACTAACCAGTTATTGATTTTTTTAAAAAGACCATACAAATTGAATAAAAAGTTAGACCAAAGAGAGCAACAAGCCTCGGTAAAAAAAAAAAAAATCCAGATGTGAGAGCAATGTCTGCAAGTTTCTAGAGGCGTGACCAGGGAAGAGATGTGACTGCCCTGAATCTGGGGTGTGTGTGTGTGTGTGTGTGTGTGTGTGTGTGTGTGTGTGTGTGTGTGAAGACTTCCATTCACATCATAAGGTTATAAAGATTAAGTAATGGTGAAAGGGCTAGGTAACTGGTGAAGTTCTTGAGAGTCTCTCTTGACTCTCTTGAGAGGATCACTATGGTGCGGTGGACAGCTCCTGGGCTTTCCAATTCCACATACTCTGGGTGAAAAAAAAATCAATTGCAACCCTCACTACCTATATGACAGATTCAATTCTTTAACTTCTCTGAGCCTTGTTTTCCTCATCTGTAAAATGGGAGTAATAATTACTACTATATCTGGCTCTAATAAGAGTTAAAGATTATGGATGTAAGGTATGTGGCAACAATATGACACCTGATATTGGCTGTTGTTGTAACGAAAACACCCACTACACAAGGGCGGCTAAATAACATGGTGATGTGTAGCTTCAGGGTGTGGATTTATTAGGCCCTGGAAGGAGCCCACTTTCTAGATTCTTTGGAGGCTTGGCTGATGCTCATCTTCACCAGCAGTGCATCCTCCTTCCTTGCATCTGAGGCAATTCAGTGTGACGGGCACATACGCTGCTTCCAAGCCTCTGCTCCAGGTCTCCAGGGAAGCAGGAACCCGCCAGTAAGGGAGCTGGACAGCTTCTTCCACATGGCTCTGGTAAAGAGCTCTGTGTTCCCTCTGCCTGAGAGGTGTTATGTAAATAGGAAGCCTTAATTACTATAATTAGCTCAGCCTCTGGCTCCTTAACAAGAGCGGTCACACCTGACTCTCCAAGGCAACCGACTCTGAATCTGGCCATCGCAGCCCTTGGAGAAAAAAATAAAAAGGAGGAACGATGGAGGGAACTGGGTTGATCAAGTGTGTGGCCAAGTGGGCAGGGCAGCAAAATAGCTGTCTCCAGCTGGGGGCAGCACAACACGGTGGAGAGTCAAAGCCCACCACTCAGTCACTGTGGGGAATCTGTCACGGCACAGGACACCTGATGACTGATAAGACATTGGGGTGATGGTCGCACAATTTTCCTGCTGCAGGAGATGCCCAGAATCAAGCAGATAAAAGCTTCAGGTCCAGACTTGCTCCAGATTTTCATTCAAGTTCCGCCACTTACTAGCAGTGTGTCCTTGAGCACATGTCATCCATCACCTCTCCAAAGGTTTCTACACTTCCCCGGGAGTGACACAAAGATTCAATGAGAAAATGGAGGTAAAGGGCTGAGTGCAGCACCTGGCCTCCGGAAACAATATTGTGCATCCCTTCAGTTAATCCTCACAGTGAGGAGAGAGAAAGGGTGATGGTGCTCCAGAGCTAGGTGTTCCCTGTTTACTCAATAGAGACAGGAGAGGGAAGTTCAGATGGTCCGACTGCATCGCACTTCTGAGGCTGTCTGCTGGCAAGCCAAGCTCATGTGGCCAGTGAGTGTGTCCATGAGTGGAAATTGTCCTCACCATCCCCAGTGCAGAAATCATAATAGGAAATGCACACGACTCACCTCCCTGCTGTCACTGTTCCTCTCACCTCACCCTATCCATCCCGCACACAACCCACATTCTCCTTCTTACGTTGACTTGTTTCCGTTTCCCCTTGGCCACCTGAAAAACTCCTCCTTATCTATCAAGATTATCTCAAATGTCACCACCTCTTCAAATCCTTCCCTAACTCCCCCTCGCAGAGTCCAAAACACCCTGCCTTGCTCTTTGTCCATATTATATTTGTATTTGGCTGAAAGAAGAATTAGAGCCTGAAAAACCTGAACAGACATTTCTATTCACCGACTAATAGCTTGATTTACTCCCTGACTTTCTTTCATCAGATTAAACCAGAGAGATCCAGAGCGCATCCCCTATTTCTCCCAGAGAAGGCGTAAATACTTGGGATGAGGCTAAGCACTCAATACCCCAGACAGGAGAATTCTCCCCTGAACTCCTTCTGCAACCAACTCCCAGGTGAGGATTTGCAGAAGGTTCTCAGCTTTGTGGGAACACAAGGGAAAAAGTCTTCAGTGAGGAAATGAGGTAAACACAGAAATAGAGACACAATGTTGTCTTAAATCCTGTTTCCCTAGGAATTTGGACTCAGAGCAGATGTTTGCAAAGTAATGTTCAGCCTATGAGAGCAGGAAAATGATGAACTATTCCTGGGCAACCCAAGGAAGACATGAAATGCCGAGGGATGTGCTCAGCTTATTCTTATGCTGCAGACGCTCCGGCTGTGTTTAGCAAATCCAAAATAAAAACTGCTTTGGCTTCAATAGGGAGAGAGCTGAAAACGGTGCAAGATAATGATGCTTTCAGCACCAAAAACCGAAATCACCTTGCCCTTTGAGTTAAATGATTAATCTACAAAGATCCGGATCTCAAGATTCAGCTGTTCAAAAGTCTCTCTTCTCCCTTCATTTGCTCATTCAAAAAATATCTAGCAGCCCCAGAATGGCATTTCAGGTGATGGGGATCCGATACTCGGCTGCCTTGCTTAGCTTAGTTACAGCTTTGCAGGGTCAGAAACAAATGAATGGCTTCAAAGTAACTGTGGAATCACAATTATGATCAGCATGGAGAAAAGAGAAGCACAAGGGGCAGTAAGAGTGTACAATTAAGGGATCAGCCTAGTTCAGAGACTGGGAGAGACTATACAGACAGGGACAGCATCCCTGGGAAATGGTATTGGACCTGAGATGGAAGCATGAGTAGAGTCATGCAGGTCAAGAGTGGGGTCAAGGTCATTCTAAGCCATGACAGTACCATGTAGAAAATCTCTAAGGTGGGAGAGAGTTTGGCAACTTCAAGAAATAAGAGAAAGTCATCTTAGCAGTAACAGCAGGTGCTGGGTGTAGCGGCCTGACTGAGGTGGCTAGGGAGGAAGGGATCATATCCATCAAAGCCTCATAGACCATGTTAATGATTATAGACATTATCCTTAGAGCATTTAAAGCAATTAAGCTGGAGGATGATGTGGTCAGAATTTGCATTTCAGAATTCCTTCCTAACAAGCTCCTGTTCCAATGCTCAACAAGGATTCCCCCTCCTTACTGAAGCCCCCAAGCTCTTCCTTTTCTCACGCACATCTCAACTTTATCACCTTCCACGGCACCTAATTTTTTTTTCTCTTTTTTGCCCCTCAACCCAATTCCTTAAATTATTCTATCTTACATTGTGTCAATTTTTCTTGTAATAGTCTCGACTTCTTGCGAGATGTGAAATTTCCTTAAGAACAGGAACCACTGACTCTTTGAATTAGAAAACACCCTAGGACTCATTTAGCCTCAGTACCCATGCAATTTTAAAATGACCTTGAAATATCTGTGAGCAGAGATTATGTTTTCTCTGCTTGGATACTTCTCAGTGATGGGGCACTTCTGCGTCTGGTATCTCAGACTGAAATACTCCTTTAATGGTTTTGCTTTGCCATGTTAATGTCATACAAGGAGACCACCCACAATGCTATCCTCAAGCCTTCTCCCATTGGAAGATGGGGATGTCCACTTTAAACCCACACTGCCAGTAGTGTGGCATTTCCTACACTCAGTTCTGATAAACCTCTTTGTGATGGGTTTGTGTTATGCCAACTTAACTGGCATTACATTTCCCAGAATTCCCTTTACTGGATACTTCAAGATGAATGTGGACAAGAAGACATGTGGACAAGATTTGAAAGGCAGAACTGAAGACGTATCCATATCCTTTTTACATTTGGATGATCATTACAGGGACCAAGGTGCTCTAGCAACTTTTAATGGTTAATTTTGTGTCAGTGTTACTGGGCGACAGAGTGCCTAGACATTTGGTCCAACATTACTCCAGGTGTTTCTGTGAGGGTGTTTCTGCATGAGATTAACATTTGCGTCAGTAGACTGAGTAAAGCAGATTGTCCTCCTTGATGCAGATGGGCCTTATCCAATCAGTTGAAGTCCTGAATAGACCAAAAAGGCTAACCTTCCTGTGAGTAAGAGGGAACCCTGCCTGATGGCCTTCAAGCTGAGACAATGGGTTTTTCCTGCTTTTAGGCTGTCACTGAAACATCAGTTCTTCCTGGGTGTCCAGTCTGCTTATATTCATCTCCTGCGTATCCAGCTTGCTTACTGCAGATCTTGGAACTTGCCAGCCTCCATAATCTCATGACTCAATTTCTTATTCTGTGTGTACATATACACACACATATGGTTCTGTTCATATACTCCTCATAGTTCTGTTTCTCCAGAGAGCCCTGACTAATCACAGCTCACCGACTCTGTGCTTGTCTCTTGGCTCACCTGGTTGGTGCGGGGTCACAGCAAGCTCCTCTAGCTCACGTGAATCTCCTCCTCCAGCTTCTCCCATTCCTGGGACAGGGGCGTGTTTATCTGGGACAAAAAATATCTGCTTCTCCTGCTGGGTATCCCCATCAAAGTGGGAGACTTGGGGTAGTGAGAGACTAACATGGTTTCCAGTCTCTCCTCCAGGAGTCCCACTCATTCTCACAGGATTCAGTTTGTTCTTGCTTCTTCTATTTTATGTTCATCTTTACTTCCCAGCTACCTGCCCTGCTGACTTCAGGCTTCATCAGCAGACACAGAAGCAAGAACTTCACATAAACTGCTTAGCCAGCTCCCAAGATTGCATAAGGTCCCATCCCTCTGATAAATATTCTGCTTCTCTGATCAAATCTTGCCTGATACACCTTCAACAGTTTCCCTTAATACATAAAGGCCAATATCCTGAACGTGATCTGGACCCCCATCCCTTCTTGCTCCATTTTGTATTTTTTTATATCTCACACTCTACTCTTCAGACCACAATGGCCTTCTGTTTTCCTGTTCCTTAAATATATCTGCCTCAGTGGCCTCCATGTTTCCACACACGCAGTTATTTTTACCTGAAATACTCTCTTTTGTCACCTTCTGTACTCTTCAGATCTTAGCATAAACATCCTTTCCCAGAGAAATCTCCAAAGAATCTGTAGAGTTAGAGAATTATCTCCTGATAGTATTCTATAGCAAACCTCCTCACCATTGTAACTATGTCTGGAAGCATATGTAATGTTAAGTACACATCTTCGTAAACATTCACGTCTGTTCTTTCTTACGACAGCTCTTCACAGCTCCCTAAACACTCGGTGCCTAGGGGTGATGGAACGACAGTGGATGGCTATTGCATTCCTTGTTAGTCTTCTCCTTTCCTTTCTTTGGGTAAACCAAAGGTACATCCTTCTACTGTTCATAGTGAATTCTATTTATCATTCTTCTTCCATCATGAATGCATCATGGACATACTGATTACATTTTGTTGTTAACAATTTTGTGATGAGTTGAATCTTTTGCTTCCCAATTAACTTGGTCTTCCAATCAGTCAAATAGCAGAACTTTTGACCAGAAAAAAAAAAGTACGTTGTTGATTTACTCAACCCCAAACTCACAAGTTCATTGACAGTTCTCCCCAGTATATCCTACCTGTGTAACCTTGAATAGTAGCCATGTTGACTTCATCAGGAATATTATGGGAATAATATTACTACATTGCTTGTTTTTCTAGAGATTCAAAAATGCGTTTTCTGGAGGAACATGAAAGAAATATGACTGTGGCTCCATTAGCAGTCATTCTAATAGTTCATGATTATTCATAAAAATTATGTTCTATTTTTTCTATTTTATTTTAAAATTGTGATTATCAGTAGAATGCCTGGATTCCATATCATTTAAGTAATTTTTTTTTAACTTAGGGAGTGCTACTGGGAGGAGTACAATTTAGTAGACAGTCTATGATTTCAGATATTTTGAAAGAAGAAAGAATTGTATAACCTTTTCAACAGATCTTCCACTTTCTGTTTTTCCCCCACCTTGATTTCTTATACTCATGTTTCAAGGGATTTCTTGGAAAAAAAAAAAAAAAGCAATTGCTTTCTAGACATTAACCATTGGGGAGTTTGGAAAAAACCCTTCCAGATGGGAAATATATATGAAAAATCTCATCTCAGTGAAAAATAAATCCCCGAAATAGAGGCATGTAATGAAACACCTAATTCACTCCAACTATACTGGTCATATTGCTGCAATATTATAATGCCAGATGACTCTTTTAGCACCATGGACAACAGCTGGCCTTCCATCAGGAATGTCTAAAAATGAATGCAATGCTATCCATTTCCAACAGAAATTTGGCTAGTATTTGAAGTCCACTGCATGGCATACTCCTCATATTCATGCTCAGCAATTAGTGATTTTTAATAAGATATTTTAAAAGTATTTCATTGTGTTTATTTTCCAGAAATGTGGGTTGCTACGTGACACCATCGAACACTGAAAAATCTCCTTCAAGAGTCATGCAATTGCAACATCAAAAATTATTTCCTAGTCTTCAACTTTTGTGACCTCTGTGAAATTTTGACAATGACTATGTCCCTTACAGCAGACTTTTTCCCCTTTAGCCCTTCTCCCACAGCCGTAATATACATTGTTAATGCCTCTTCCCCTACTCCTTCCTCACCTCTTTTAGTTCCTTTACTTACTTTTACCTCCTAAATGCACTGCCTCCCCCCAAGCATGTTACTTTTATTATCATTCTCACTCTAAGTACTCTTTTCTTTGGAAATCTCTCCCAGGTTCATGGTTTCCACTATCACTTCGATACTGGTTATTCTGAAATCTCCTTTTCTACCTTTAAGCATTCTTTTAAACACGACTGTTACATTTCCAACAACCTGCTGGATCCCCTCCAGCTGGGTGTGGTTGATACTGCAAATGTGTCTAAAATGAACCTATCAGAGTCCCTTAAAAACCTGAACATCTTTCTCTACTTCCCACTTATTTATTTGTGCTTTCCTCCTTTGGATAAATTCATTTTAGTGGCTAAATTATGGTGGTTTTTTTTTTCTTTTTGGCTTCCTTCTCTCACATCCAAACAAGTATCACATCCTTTCATGAGACCCCATAATAAGACTGTCCACGCTAGCCAGAACAATTCATTACAGACTTGGATTTCACTTCCCATAGGGAAAAGCAAGCATGCTTTGTGTCACACTGTTATTGTTGACTGGGGTATGTGTCTGACTCCAAGGTTGGGGAGCATCTCTATTTCACAGAACTTCCATAGGCCCATCTCGGTGTTTCTACCCTATTTCAGGGCTCAGTTCCTCCTGTCTGCTCTCTTGCAGTAAATATGAGTAGTAGAAGGAACCTAAACCAAGAAACCCCAATGTGAATTTTAACATTGGCTCTTACATCGATGACCACTGTGTGAATTCTGATGGCATTAAAGTTGTCCCAAATATAGAAATGGGGATGGGAATTAAACCATCACAGATTTGTCATTAGAATGAAATGAAAGGACATAGCAAATTGATTAACCAAGCTCCTAGCACGTAGTAGGGCTTCCATAAATAGTAGTTGCCTCCCCTTTCCCATTCTAATACAGATCCCTGTTTCCAGCCTTGCCATTCTAATCCATATTAAGCAGTACTGCCAAACTGATTTTTTCATATTGCTCTCCCATTACCTCTGTTATGGTCCCACTGACCGCAGAATAACATTCAAATTCCTTAACTCTGCATTCAAAGTTACCTTTTGATTGGCCCCAGTTTACACTTCCAACCTAATTTTCCACTCTATCTCATTGAAACTAAAGAAATACTAGCCTAAACTTTGCATTTCCTAACATCAGGCCTTACTCATGCTGTTTTTGTTTATTTTCTTAAAATCAGAAATGCCCCTCACATCTCCAAATCCACATTTTAAGTTCTAGAACAAAAACTACCTCCTTCATTATTATACCCCGAATTCCTTAGCTAAGTAAAATCTCTTTTTATTCTAAGTTTCCACAGTGATTTAATTATGCTTTTTACATGGTACTGAATTTTACTTTTTTTGACCTCATCTTTATGGCCATTATTTCACGTTCTTTACTGGAATGCACGTTCTTCAAACACAGAAAGCACATGCCCATCACTTCCACATAACATGATGCCTTTGCTTTGCAAGTATTCAATAAATACTTGGTGTAACATGAATATCCTGTCAATTCTCTTCACACTTGTTTATACCATCTCCTTGGAGAGAAAGCTTTGCAATCAAGGCAGGATCCAAATGATGAGGAAACATTCAAGGTATAGCATCTGTGATACTGTAAAGATCCATGTTAGTCATAAGAAGGTCTAATAACTTGAGGAATGAATTCTGAACTACTACCCTTTGCAGGTCAGGATGGCTCTGGCTCAGATTGGCCATATACACACAAAAACCTTCCCTCTGCTTCTTCCCTTCCCAGCTAATTGAACAGACTTCTTCTGTTAAACAGACACGTTCCTCGACCTTGGAACCAGATACAACCCAGGTGGACAGTAACAGTGTGGTAAAGGGGAAGTGTGTTTGCTTTCTCATTTGGGGAATGGAATCTAGGTGAGTAATGAATTGCTTTGGTTGGTATGGACAGTCTTATTATTGCTTTTATTTTTGAAATGTCATTGGACAAAATAGAATCAAAAAGCTCTAGGGATGAGGTACTAAGTTATTAACCTAATTATCCCAAGTCTCCTAATAATTTTCCCTTCTTTACTCCCACCCCTTTGTCTTGAGGGTGATGATAATACTTTGTCCCGAGGAAGATTAAATTAGAAAATGGGCCTGGGAAAGTTTCATTTGTGAGATCTTGGTAAAAGAACCTCTCTTGAGACAAATTTGGACTGGGACTTGGTCTGTTTCTATAGAGTGGGAGCTAAATAAAACCAGTAAAATCCCCTAGGAGTCTGTCTGGTCTGTATTATTGAAGTATAGTGGGCAACCTCTACCTGCGTGTTCCACACCTGTGAATGCCATTCATGCTTGGTTGAATCAACGGATTCAGAACCCGCAGATACAGGGGGTGGAGGGCAGACTGTACTAAGCCATTTTACACAAGGGACTTGAGCATCCATGTATCTTGGTATCCATGAGGGTCCTGGAACCAATTCCCCATGATTTCCAAAGGTCCACAGCCATAGGGATGAGGGTCCTAGTCACTGTATCAGAAGGTATTAAGGTAGGTAGACATAACCATCAAGTAAGTGCAGGGCAGAGTTTGCAGTTAGAGGAGGAGGAAGAAGAGGAATAGGAGAAAATTACATCGTGCTTGAGATAAAGGCTTAACCAATGTTCTTTCCTTTCCTGGTTGGGCACAGGCAACAAAGATGGAGAGGCATGGCCTACTGGACAGTGACTGACAGCATAAGAAATCCAGAAGTATCTAAGAAGCTCTGAAACACTTCTGTTGAGGCATCCTCAGCCATGTATTCCATGGGACCTAAAGGTACCTGGCCAGGTCTTTTCTTTTTCTTTGTGATGACTTATTTTGGTCCAGGAAGTACCTTCTGCTTAGGAGATGCTTTTAACTAACCCAGGGATGGGCAGAGACAATGCAGCCTTGGTCAGAGGAGACAGGGAGCCGTCTGCTGGGCTTATTGAGGGCTGTGGACAGGGCACACCATGCCTTCTAGGTGACCCAGACCTGTCCCTAGAAAAGGAAGCCAGAATTTAAGGCAGATCCTCCAACAAGGACTATGAAATATTTTGTTTTTCTGGAACACGCCTACCATTTAGCCTGATGGTTAAAAGATAAATTCAAAAGATAGCTTGCTAAGGTCTGAAATCTGAATCTGTCACTAATTAGCTGTGTGGCCTTGGTCAATTCATTTAACCTCTCTGTGCTTCAGTTTCTTCAACAGTAACATGGGAATAGTAACAGCAACCTACTTCTGTGAGTTGTGAGGATTAAAAAAGCTAATTCATGTGAATCATTTGGAACCACATTTGGTTCTAGTAAGTTTCATTAAATATTTGCTTCTATTAGTTACTTTCTTTCTCATTGTTCCTTGGTGGTATTTGGTTGGAATCCAGCAAGACCAGGGTACAAAACAATCCTCTGGCAAATATCTGTATTACACTAGAATCACCATTACTGAATTTTGTGTGAGTATGCTTTTCCTTAGGGGTATTAAATCAGGATCTAGCTGTAAATTTTAGACCCCTCATGTCTTGCATTTTGAGTAAAATGCTGTCCTCTCCCTTGTAATCAACACCAATTAAATGATGATCCTTGAAAACAGAATCATAAACGAGACCCTAATGCATAAATTGGTACCAGACCATCCATTCTGTGGACATATGGGCTTTAGCTGCAATCTAGCTCTTGGAAACTGATTCATAATTAAACCATTTTACTTGCCTAGAAAATATTTCAACTTGTATTGACTTGAGTCACAATATTTGGAAAGCACTACTTAAAAAAACAAACTGTGTTGTATGCAAGGGAAACTAAGTCTGCTGGGCATAAAAACAACACGGGGTGGACAACTGATCAAACGTGTGGTCGGTTACACACGCAGTATGGCCTTTGAGGTACCTGAATCCGCATTTCCTGAATCTTCTTGATAACTGGGTCAGTCTCTGGATTTGGGCTAAATAATGTGGGTAATGGTGACGGAAGCCTCTTCCTAAGGGCAGATTTACACTCTCATCTTGGCAGAATCAACTATTTGCTTTGTGATTGTGGAAACATTTGGAGAGAAACATTAATTTTCTATCCATTAACTTTGGTGGATATGAACACCCCAGAGGGAAAGATGTGTGAAGTGGTTTAACAACCTTTTTGCTGTTAGGAAGGTAAAAATGTTTTGAAAACATTTTTCGTTGCAAAGTTAAAAAAAAAAAAAATAGAAAGGGAAAAACAGCGATTCAATCAGGGACTATTCTGTCTTTTAGAGGTTTCTGTAAATGTTTTCACCACCTCAAAATGCAGCATTTTTCTGTAGGCATGACCTATTTGGGTTATTCGCTACCTGGGTATAAATTAACCCAATAGTCAGTCCAGATACGTAATAACAGGACTGCTCTTTTTAATTATACATTTTCCTCCTCGATAGGCCAGATACATTATGTTAATGATGGTTGAGCAAAGGAGAAAATTGTGGGTTGAGAAGAAAGAAGGAAAATAAGTGGATGAAATAATAAAATTGATTTTATTTTTGCATGGCAACCTTCAGGATAGCTAGAGCTGAGTCCAAATCTGTAAGGTCTTGGAACTGATCGTGTGTGTATTGGAAAAGAAGAAGCTATGGCGAGGGAAGATGTGGTGATGGAGGTAGGTCAAATCTCTCTGTGTTCTTGGATGGAGCGAACCAAGGTCAAGGTCAAGCTGCACAACCCTGAATATTTGCTCATTCCGCCAACAAACAAATACAGCATCATCAAACGGCTAGATGTACTAAGCCCCGGGCCTGGCATAAAGGATGAGGAAGACAGATGTGACTCCTCGTCCCCCTGTGGCTTACAGCTTAGTGGAGAACATGGAAATTAAACAAAGAACCAAAAACACAATAATAACATACTAACAATTATGACAAATGCTACAGAGAAGAGAAGAAGCCAAATGAGGACACGGACCAGGGTGGCCTGGCCTTGCATGGAGGTTAGGAACACTTCCCTAAGGAAGGGATGTGTAATTTGAGGTCAAGAGATTTTTAAATGTGGTTGAGGGTGCGGATGTGTGTGGTAGGGAGTGGGGGATGGAGAGGGTTGATGGAAAGAAAGGAATCTGAAAACCCCAGGGAAAGGGAGATCCATGTAAAGGCACGGGGGCAGAGGGAATTTTACATGTGGAAGATCCAGGATGGTGATGCCGAAAGGGAAGCTGGCAGTGGGGGTGGAGACAAGTCAAAGGACAGGAGAGAGATTAAGTGGGATTTGGGAGCGGGCGCTGGGAAGCGGGTGTAAAGGCCCCCACCTCCACTCTGCTCCAAACTCCCAGAAATAGAAGTAGGCTTTCCTTTGAAAACTGAGCATATTACTGACTTTCCCCCAAGCCCTTTCCTCTCTGCTCATCTGTCACCAAGATATACCAGGAGGCTCAACCCACTCGCTAATAATTCACTTCTAATTCTCCTTTGCCTTTATTGGTTTGTACAAAGTTAGAAGTAAACTCCCTTCTCCATTTTTAGGAATGGCTAGGAAATACACAGTTCTGATTAACAGAGAAATGCAGCAAAAATATGCCGTATGACTCTTACTAATGTTCAAAGACGGGGCACACAGTACGTCAGAGAGAGAGGGCAAAGCACTTAAAAGTAGCAGGAGGCAGAGTGACAGGGCTCCTTTGCGACTCCATCGTGGTTCTGGATTGAAACCTTGGACAAGTCACCAGACAGGCTGGAACGAAGTTGAGAACTTGGGTTTGTGGAGTCAGGTGATCCTGGGTGGGAAAGCCTCCTCTCCTTGGGTAGGTGTGTGAGCCTGAGCCTTAAGCTCAACCACCTTGAGACTCAGTCGTCTCCTCTGTGAAATGGAGATAAAATGGCGACCTCCCGTGATCATTACAGCAATGAAACGAAATCGCACAATGAAGTGTGAGCGACTTAACCTCTAGCAATTATTTCTCTATGAGTTTTGTTTTCTCATCTGGATATTGAAAATAGTAGTGTTTTCCTGCCCCAGGGAATTGCTGTAGTGTCTCAGAAGTGCATACATGTGAAATGTTACATAATTTTAAAAAGAAATTATGAGAAATTCATCCTGATTAGTATCATTATGTTATTATGTCTTGTGTGCGTATGTGTGAATAGACCCCAGAATGTTGTGTTTGGTCCCTTCATCTATTGCTATAAGTTATAGCGGTGGCCACAGGAAGTGTGTGGAATTGAGTTAAAATCTCAATTTATCATGGAATCTATATTCTCAAGATAAATCCAGGTTATCAGCTGGTGGACTTGTAACTTTTTTTTTTCTTTTCATTTTTCTATAAAAGCAGACCGGAGACAAGGCAAATGCATTCTTGCCAGGTAATAAGGGGTTTGGATTATGGAATGACAGGTGAGCTAGATTTTACTGTATTGTCTGGGTGCAATTATGGTCTATAAAATATCTGTTTAATATGAACTTCTGGATGTGGATGTGTCTCATTTATGATTCAGTCTATTTGAGGACTGGTGGAAGGACCTTTCTTGACAATTAGGCAGAGTCGGGGGTCATCGTGTGAACTGATTTGAAAGGCCCTGACCGTGTTCCCCAATTATCCCTCCCACAGCTACAGTGTCCCTGGAATTTAATCATTAAAATTGATTCCTTTGGGCCTTGACAGGATTTCAGTGATAGAAATAAAATGTCAGAGCTAAAAGTACCTTAGAGATCATTTGATCCAACTTCCTTACTCTATAGGCGAGAAACCTGAGGCCCTACAAGGGAACGTGGGTTTGTGGAGTCCAGTGATTCTGGGTGGGAAACCCTGTTCTCCTTGGGTAGGTGTGTGAGCCTGAGCCACTGGCTCAACCTCTTTGAGACTCAGTCACCTCCTCTGTGATCTGGGGGAAGGGGTCCCCCCAAGGGATCTCCCCAAGGGATCTTGGGGGAAGATCCTTCCTCCCCTCCAAGGTCAAACGTTAAATTACAAGCAGAGTTCAGTCTGAACATCCAGTCTCTTGGTGTCCTGTCTGGCAAGCATCCTCCTGACCAAACAACTTTCCTGATGCTCAGAGGTCCCAAGTTAACCGAGAGAAGCCTCCTCCGTCTGCGTTAATCCCCAAGGAAGCAAGAACTTCAGCTTATTCTTTGACTATTTTTGGTGCCCCGACTGTCCTCGGGATAAAGTAGAGATGCTGATGTTTTATGTTTCTTTAAAAGAGAGCGCTCGACTTGCTGAAACATAAAAATTAAAAAATCACAAATATAACAGCTTTCAGAAGGAAGACTATTGGGCAGAAAATTCATTCCCAGCAGTGAAATGGGGTTAAGGAAGCGAGGAGGCAAAGGCATGCATCAGCAGTGATCGCTTTTAAGCTGAGAGGTGGACGGATGGGCGTGTGCTCTGCAGAACGGAAGAGCAGGTGAACTGTTACCAAATGTGAAAAACGCGTTTCCTCTGCAAGTACGGAAACGCAATCTTGCCTGGGCATCTGGAGTGGAGAGGTGCAGAGGATCCGTCAGTAATGCAGTGGGGAGGGGAGGCTGTATCAAATACTGATGGCTGAGATGCTGTGCACTGACTCTGTGCTAAGAACTCTGTACAGGGGGCCTTTAATTCTGACAACAACTGTATGACGTCTATGCCTTTATTATCCCCACTGCACGGATGAGAAAATGAAGGCTTAGAAACTTGACCAAAATCACAAAGCTAATGGATGCCAGAAGAGGATTTGAAACCAGATCAGTCTCACTTCCAAAACCCCAGTCATTTGAACAGCTTCCCAATCAAAATACACGCACATTCTGGTCTTTGAACTCCAAGACCCATGTTAATAAACCATTCCCTTCTTGGCTAAGCTTCAAAAACTCTGTGTGCCAGTTTCTTCATCTCTTAAATGGGTATTGTGAAGACAGAAATGAGACTGTGAGTATGAAAACGTTTATAGATAAATGGAACATGGTACAAACAGGAACTTTAATAACCACTGTTATCACACTACAGTATTCGTGGGCACATCTCACTAAGAACAAGATTGACCTAGAAAACTGTGTTTGTGTGTACATTTGGAGGACAGATTAGAAAATCCTTTGAAAGGCTCTCTGTAATGGTCATTAAGTAATATGAGTAATGGCTTCTGTAGGAAGAGAAGTTGCATTTAGGTATCATTAAATACATTTAAACACATTTAACTCCCAAGAAAAATATCCAATTTGCAAGTGAGACAGAACTGCATTAAGGGAAGGAATTTTTGCTCTTGTTGGTTATACAGGTTGATTAGCACGGTTCAAAGGAGAGAGACACATGCCAAAGAAAGAGCCCTGGGTTAAGGGGCACCTTGGCTCTGCTCCCAACCAGCTGTGTGACTCGGAGTAAACCCCTTTGCCTCTCTGAACCCCAGTCTTTTCAGCTTTTATTGGGCTCAATGCTTGCTGAGATCCAGGCAAGTCAAAAGTTCTACAAAATGTACCAGTTCATTCTGCTGATCTGTACTCAGCCTGAAAGGGGTAGCAGGCAAGTGGTTCCATACATTCAGCACACACCTGATTGTCACCAAGGCAAAAACGGCACCACGGCAAGCTCTGAAAGGGTCCCTGCGATAAAGGAGGTAGCGCCCGGTTGTGTTGATTGCTAGTGCAGAGGCATTGTAAAGCCCCACAAGAGAGCCATTGACTTGGAAAAGTTTCTTGTCCATGGTCATTTTCAGTAAAAATATAAAAGAATCTCAATTCATCTTTTCCTTTATTATTTTCTTTCTTCCCAAAGAGTTGAAAGACAAGACCAAGGACCAGCATGTCCAGCAGTGAGTTGTTAAGCAAGAAGAAAGAAGTACCTCTAGCCTGTTCCTACCTGCGGAGAGCATCACTGCCTTCCCAGCAGGTACAGGGGGAAGCAGGCAGGCCGGCGGAGCACAGCTGGAGCCCCTTGCTCTGAAAAATCATTGCTGAAGTTGTAAAGCAAGGTGGGCCAGATGAACCACAGACTCGGTTGTTGCAGGAGCCAGTCTGGCACTAAGTCCTGGTCCCCTTCCCTCTTCTTTTCTTTCTCCACCCATTCTTCCTTTCAAATGCCTCATTTCAGTCCCTAATCAGCCGCCTTCTTGCTGTCTGCATTTCCCTCTCACTGTCCGTGATGGCACCCTGCTCTCTCTCCCTGTTTCCCTCTCCTCCTCTCTTTGGTGTTCTGTCTCCCTTGCTCTCTCTTTCCAGCCTTCCTCCTTTTCTCCCCAGCCTTCTCTCCCTGCACTCAGTGTCTTCATTCTTCTTCTTCCCCCATCTCCATCCCTTCCGTATCATTGCCATCTGTTATATTGCTGCATCTCTTTAAGTGATGTTTAACCTAAGACATGTATCACCGATGCCAATTGGTGAGTCCACATGGTCATTTGTTAGAAAGCATTTCCTTTATTAGTAATACTTTAAACAGCACCCAATGTCTTCCCTAAGATATTTTCATCCCTTAAAATTTCACAGAGCTAAAGCATCTTCACCCTCCTTTACCTGCAAACAGCTGATCTCACTCTCGGTGTGCACATAGCACACATTGTAAATGCAGACATTCCGTGAAATACGGCTACACTGAGTCTCCTAAGGCAGTAGGGCAGTCCAGGTGTTCTTAAATTAGGAAGTATTTACCCTGGTCTATATTTACTACTTTAATTGTGCGCAACAGTGTGCAAATGCATATGTGAATTTGCTACTTCCTTTCTGGAAAGTCAGTGTGGGGGCATCTTCTCTTCAGAACTTGTCAGCAGAAAAAAGAAGCCGTGATCCTGGGATTTTATATGACAGCTCCTACTCGTTGACACACCCTGGGCTAAACATTGATACGTAAGCCTCATACAGATGGCCTGATTTAACCTTCACAATTATCCCATGAAGAAATACATTTGTTATTTCCATTTTACAGAGGAGTAAACTAAGACTTGAGCAGGTTAGAAATTTGCCCGAGGTCAGACAATTGGATGATGATGGACCGAAAGACGGTCACTCATGCAAGCGGGACCAAGCACACCTGAAGCAGTGCTTAAATGAAGTCCAGCGACCCTCCCTGCGAAACCCATACCTAAGGGGCTAAACAGCTCAGCTGTACTCTTCTCTCAGGTGGAGCTGGTTAGACTTTCCAGGATTCAGTCTTTCTTTTTCAATGGCAACATGGAGTAAAGAGAGTTTGCCTTATCTCACAATAGCATGTACTGTTAGCTGTCAGCTCGCAGCCTGCGACTTCTAGATTCCCTTCCTTCGGCCACAGAAGGCCCACAGGTGGATTCAGACACACAGATCTTAGCTGACTGGGCCAACAACTCAAGAACTCTTGGAAATAGCACAACCCAAAAACGCTGGCTCAGAGATTGAATCTTTCGTGTGTGTGTGTGTGTGTGTGTGTGTGTGTGTGTGTGTGTGTGTGTGTGTGTGTGTAGAGAGAGAGAGGAAGAGAGGGAGAGGGAGAGAGAGAGAGAACAGAACATTTGACATCCATTAAAAAATGAGTATCATTTACCGAACGGTATGTACTAAGAACCCTGCTTGGGATTTTTAAATCCATTATCACATTTTATCATCACGATGACCCTGCAAAGTCATCATTATTCTTCCCATTTTATAAATGGCAAAACTAAGGTTTAGAGACGTGAAGGAACTCTCCACAGGTCAAGGGGATAACCATGGGGACCAAGAGAGAGCCTATTCCCCAACTCTTCTTCCCGCCTCAAAGGGCTCCAGCAAGAGGCTCTTGCTCAGATGGAAATCCACCCCGTAACCCTTTGTGTTCTCACCTTCATTTCAGTCTACAGAATTGGGATTCAGAGAGGTTAACTGACTTGCTGATGGTCACTCAGCAAGTGAGGGCCAGTTCACATCCCTACACACACACACACACACACACACACACACACACACACTCCTATTTTGATTTCTAGGAATGGAAGAGAAGCCAGAGAGATTGAAAACAAGCCTTGGTCATTTTTAATTTGTCATCTTTGTCTGAGAATTTTTATATAACATTGATAGAGTATTTTCCCCTCTTTCTTACACCCAGAATTGCTAACCAAGATCAGGAGAATGGGGGGAAAATCTATTAAAAACAAGATCCTTGCTACTTTATGGTAATTAAAAGCAATAAATATTCCTTGCCCACAATGCTAAAAATCTCAAATAGCCAATGGGTCAATACTGTTTCCCTGGTTAGGATGGTAATAAATCTTTATTCCTTTTGAGCCAAAATAAGGAAGAGGTTTTATTCATGAATTCCATGACCTGGGACTGCAACATTTTAAAAACAAACACGCCTGGAATGAAGAGTTTCTCCACCAAGTTTGTTTACGTGCCCTCTTCTGACCTGCTTCCTTCACCAGCAAAGCTTCTGTGCTGGCGTGGTCCTTTTATTAATGCAACAGCAATTTCCTTCTTCTGCACCATGATGGCAAAAAAAAAAGTGTGGGGAGTCACCAATCCTTTCTGCCATCCCCGTACATGATACGTTCTCTATTCTGGTGGGAAACAGAAGGATTTAAGTCCAGACCTCTCAAGCTCATCTTCTTTCTCAAAGGCTATTGCTTGATAGGAAAGACATTGCTCTGACCCATTACAATGCTCAATTTTTCATTTTTAATCTAATCCAACGTCTCGATTATTATCCATTTGAAAATGGGTGTTTTCCCAAGTTAAGATCTAGCATTGTCTCGGTGTTCATCTGGGATCAGCACTGCTCATTTAAGGAGCTGGACTGTCCCTTTCCCCTTTGCAAGTGGGGACACAGAGTCAGACTTTCACACAAATCCAGGGGAAGGCAGAGCTCCTGTGCTGAGCCCTTCCTTTTGGGGGCTCATTCAAGAGAAGCTGCGTGACCCTTGGAAAGTCATTTCATCCTCTGAGCCTCAGTTTTCTGGTTTCTACAAACAAGTGGGTGGGTTTTCAGAGCCCCACTCTCCCTGTGCCCTCTGTATCAACTCCGGCTTGGTTAATCTATCCTAGGGGGAGAGCAGAGGTATGGTAAAAGCAGAAGCTTCTTGAAAGTTGAGTGGCTGCTCTGATAAACCCCTCTCCTCACTTTGGCAAGAAGCATGTATCTTCGCCCTGCCTCTTCAGAAAGGATTTGATACACAAAGCTTATGCTAAGTTCAAGTTGCCTCAAAAACACCATTCTTGTTGGGGTGACTCCAGGGTGACTTTAACATTTAGCTAACACAGCACAATGTGTACAGGGCTAGCTTAGAGATAAACACATGAATGTTCATAAGACATACACAAAAACAGCAACATTCTGAAAGGTTTCTGCCCCAATTTACTCGTATGCAACAATGCACATTTTATATTCTATGGGGGAGAAACACCTCAGAGAATAGGTTTGCTGAATAAGATAGACCCTTTTCATGCTTATTTATTGAATCACAGGCAGACTGTGGAATGCTTTATGCTAAAAAGGGCTCAAGGTAAATAGTGAGGAATGTCAAGAGTAACTGCGTATCTGTGAATAACACTATAGAAAAATTGCTGGCTAAATGAAGAGTATATAGAAAACCTCATTGCTTGTATGTCACTATATTCCCAATTCATTATTCGGTGCCACACTTGTAAATTTGTACTTCTTGGCATTATTTTTTTTTCCATTGGGAAATCTAGAATGGCTGAGAAGGGGGAGGGAGTACACTGAATTTGGAATTCAGGAACAACAGCAGGTCTTAACAATGGGTAGAAGGCCAAGCTAGGACTTAGAGGCAATGCAAAGCCCCTACCGTGGTTTCAGTGGAGAGAATAAATCTGGGTCAGAGAATTCAGGATCAGTGACCATCACTCACAGGGGAGCACAAAACTCATGAGCAATGATGGAACTCAGCAAGTGTAAATAGGTCTTAGCCACAACTGTGACTATGCAAAGCAAAATCTCAGTGCTTTTGTTTAGGGGAGAGGGGAAAGAAGAAACAGGTGATGGTGAGATGGACAAGAGAAGTGAGCACAATGATGTAAGCCTACATCACCCTGCTTTTGGTCCTGAAATCCCATCCTGATGGGGAGGGGTCCTACCTTACCATCTTGCCTCAATTCCAGTGAGAATCTACCTTATTCTAAAGAGTCAAGAAAGGTATTCTTGGTTATATACATATGTACTGTATCAACAGGCTAAAGAAGAAATATCATATGATAAGATATTGAAAAATATTTGACAAAAATCTAAACATCCATTCCTGATAAATTCTCTGAAGAAACTAGGAATAGAGGGAAATGCCCTCAACTTGATAAAGAACATCTACAAAATTTTACAGCTAATATCATACTAAATGGTGAAAAACTGAATGCTTTTCCCCTAGGACTAGAACAAGGAAACAGTGTCCACTTTCACCACCCTTATTCAAAATAGTACTGAAAGTTCTAACCAGTGCAATAAGGTAAGAAAAAAAAAATCAAAGGCATACAGATTGAAAAGGAATAGAAGACTTCCCTTATTTGCAAAGTATGTGATGGTCTACATAGAAAAATCCCAAGCTGTCCAAAAACACCCAGAACTAATAAATAAACTCAGTACAGTCACAAGAGACAAGGTTAATGCACAAAAATCATTCCCATTTCTATAAATTAATAATAAACATGTGGAAACAGAAATTTAAAACACAATACTTCTTATAGTTGCTCCAAAGAAAGTGAAATAAATATGAATCTAACAAAACATGTACAGAATCTGTATGCTGAAAATTACAGAACCTTGCTGAAATAAATCAAAGACTAAATGAAATGGAGAGACATACTGTTCTGTAAATGACCCAGCAAAGAGAATGAAATGACAAGGAACAGCCTGGGAGGTATTATCTGTAAACCACGTATGCTACAAAAGTATTTTGTCTAGAATATATAAGGAACTTTCAAAATACAACAGTTAAAACAAAACAACCCAATCAGAAAATGGGCAAAAGACACAAACAGACATTTCACTGAAGAGTACAAATAAACACATGAGAAGATGCTCAGCATCACTAACTATTAAGGAAATGCAAATTAAAATCACTGTGAGATATTCCTACACACTTATCAGAATAGCTAAAATAAAAAATAGTGATAACACCAAGTGCTGGCAAGGATGCGGAGAACCTAGATCACATGTACCTTGCTGGTAGGACTGAAAATTGTACAGCCACTCTGGAAATAAGTATGAAATTTTCCTATAAAGTTAATCATGTACTTATCAAGGAACCTAGCTACTGAACATTTTTCTGAGAGAAATGAAAATTTAATTTTACACAAAAATTGGTACATAAATGTTCATGGCAGCTTTATTCTTAATATTATTATGTATTCATAACAGTCCAAACCTGGAAACAATCCAGATGTCCTTCAACAGGTGAATGTTAAAAAAAAAAAGAAAACTCTGCTATAGCCATGCCATGGAATACTATTCAGCAATGAAAAGGGGAAACTATTGGTTTACAAAACAACTTGGCTAGATCTCAAGGGAATTATGCTGTGTAAAGGAAGTCAGCCTCTCAAGACTACATACTGCATGATTCAATTTATATAACACAGATTGACAAAAGTATACTAAGGGTTGCCAGGGTTTAGAGAGAAGGGAGGGAGGGAGGGAAGGAACCACGGAGAGACAGAGGAGGCTGGGTATCTGGTGAGCTTTCCTTGGAAACTGGTATGTTTCACTGGTGATGGGAAACAGACAGAGTTCTGAGGGCTACAGCCTCTAGGTACCATGGGTCATGCCCTAGAGGATGACAGATAGTACCCAGGAGAGCAAAGGAAAGTCATGTAACCAGATGGTGTGAACTCTAGAGCTTAAGGGAGGTATTTTAGAGCAAAAGATAATTCCAATCCTGTCTCCCATGTGATAAGAGGCAGACCATGTTCAGATAAATAAGAACAGCATTTCCTAAATGACAATAATCTCTACACAGTCATCAAGATATTTGCCCAATCTACATTTTACCTCTACTATTATATATTCAGTGTCTTTGTTCAAATTGGCTCAGATCTAAGATAATAAATATTTGCATTAAATAAGAATTCTGCCTTTGTACCACCTATAGCCATCTGGAGCCCCATCAGTTGTCCATATAACACAATTTGTAATAAAAGAGAAAGAGAGAGAGAGATTCAGAGAAAGGGCAAAGGGTATTCTGAGCAGAGGGAACTGGCTGACCTTGCGCACAAAAGCATGAAAGAGCATGACGTATTCAGAGCCAAGAGTGACTGGACCGGAGCCTGCTTGCTGGAGGGAGGATAAAAGATGTGGCAGGCGATAGGGTTGGGGAAAAAAAGGTCAGGGATGGACTGTGAAGGAAGGGATTGGAAGAGTCAGTCAACTCCACTCCTTCTGTTATCTCTTGCTCAAGCAGAAGGACTGGGCAAGGGTCCTGGGGACTGCGTGTTCTCATTCTCTCCCTGGGCTGCAGAAGTGTAGGCAGTCATGTGTAGCTGTGTTAACACTACATGAATAAAACCAATCCCCCAGTCTTCGCTGGCTGCACACCTCACTGCCTCCAATGCTCCTCTACGCTGATTTGCATCCAGGCAGGTTGTGTAAACAAGGCTGTTAGGGGAATATAAATAACCACAGCCTGGCCTGTGGTTCAGTAGTCTGGTCTGGGGAAATCAGAATCTCCAGTTACCTCCCATGCCAGAGTGAAGACTCTCAGCTGCTCACAGGGCTGCCGCCCTCTCCCTCCCGAGAGGTGGATGCTGATCCTTAGTACTGGATGGCTTCCTCCTGCCCAGCTCCTCCTCCACTCCTGTCTTCACAACCAGATGCTAACTTGCTGAGTTGTCAAACAGAAACAAGCTCTGTGCTTACTTTGCCTTGGAGACTGGTCAGGCAAAAAAAAGTCTGTGCTCCCTTAAAAGAGATTCCCCATCTACACACTGACCTTCTCAAGGTCACGAACTGAATCTTCTTCCATTGTGTGGACCCCAGTGGCTGACCCAGTCTCTGCTTCATGCAGTTGGAGGTGAATACCAACATTGTTCCAAGTCTATTTAGCCTTGAGTCTGAGTTCAGTTCTAGCTTCACTGCTGTGTGACCTTGGGCAAGTTACTTAAACATTCTGAACAGTCATTTTATTCTCATCCATAAAGTAGAAATGATAATTATACCTACCTTTTAGGATGACTGGGAGAAGGAAACGTAATGGTGTATGCTAAATGCTTAGCATGTTTCTGGGATATTTGTAACTATTTTGAGTACTATTCTAATGACGATGAGGAGGAGGAGAAAGATGCTAGTGCAAACTCACTGAATTGATTCAGAACATTGGTACCTACACCCCATGTCCCTGTAGACCCACTTAGGAGGTTAGCTTAAAATGACAGGAGGTGAGAAGGGCAAAGAAGAACTGAGAAACATCTTCAGTGTAGTGGTTAGAGACTCAGGGCCTAGATTGGAAGGTTCAACTCCTAACACATCCCCTTAAAGTTACAAGATGTCTATCAAGTGCTCTAAATTGTAGATCCATCACCCATAAAGCAAGAATCCCAAAAACTTACCTCTTGAGGTTAATCTGAGGACCAAATTAGATGATGTTTTTGACGTCTCTGCATTGAGAGCTATACCTTTCAAGACTTTAATGGAAGCAAACTCATAGGGAACTCTGCCGGGATGTAAGAGGTGTGGGACCAGTAGCCACTCAATCTCTTTTTAATGTTTGTAGAGTTCTCTTTGTAGCCAGCTCTGGATTCTGACATCTGCTCATCATACTCCCTCTCTTCCTAGCCATACGCTGGTCACGTGAGCCTTCTTCCTACTCTCTGAACAGTTCAAGTTCATTCTACCTCGGGGCTCTTGCTCTTGCTCCTGTTTCTCCGTCTGGAACACCTCCCCCCAGTTCATGGCGTGGCTGCATCCTTTGCCGTGTAGAGCTTGATCCAGTTATTACCTCCTTGAACATCCTTCCTCAATCTCCAAGTCAATAAGCTGCCAGTCATTTCTGTCACCTCGCCCTTTTAAATTTCCTGCTTGACTCAATATCTGAACCTGTCTTGTTTATTCATTTTGTCACTTATTTTAGCTGTCTTTCCCACTGAACTCAAGCTTCATGAGAAGGCAGGAACTTTGCTTGCTTATTCGCTGCTCTGTCTCTGTGCCTAGATCATACTGGGCTGCTCCAAATAGGGAGGTTGAAGGAATTGAGCTGGGAAGTAGAGGGGACAAAAGAGAGGGCATTATCTTCTCCCTAGAGAGACTTGCAGTCTAGATGAAGTCCTGAGGTTTACTCAAATTAACGGAGGCATACCATGCAATGAGAAATGCGTGAAATTGTATTTCTCTGAGTTTCATTGTTATGCAGCATTTCTGCAGTCACACAGTCTTTTTGCATTTGGAAGAGGGGACCCAAGAGGTAAAACAAGGGACCTTCATTACCAGTGGTGCTACTCACATTTAACAGGACATAAACAAAGGAATGAAAACAGTGTAAATGGGCTGCCTTTGTCACAAGTGTGCAGACAGAATCCATCCAATTTGGGGCTATCATTTGTTGGACACTTGTTCTGTGGCAGCTGCTATGTTAAGCACATTTTTATTTATTATCTCATTTAATCCTCACAATGTCCCTGTGATGTAGGTATTATCAGCACCATCATCACCACCATCACTGTCATCACCACCATCATCATCACCATCATCATTTATTACCACCATCGTCATCACCACCACCACCATCATCACCGCCACCACCATCACCACCGTCACCACCACCATCATCATCACCACCATCATTTATTACCACCATCATCATCACCACCAACATAACCACCACCATCATCATCACCATTATACAGTAAAGAACTGAGTCCCTCATTTCTAAAACCCATCATATTAACCACCAGTCTACACTGCTTCTTCTGCTTACTGAGCCTTTCTACCCTAACTGGATAATTCTCTATCCTTGCTTTGACCACATCCCAAATTTTAAGCACACAAAAACAAACAAATAAACAAAAAGCATCAACCAAAGAAATTTGTTCTAGAAGGAAGCACAAGGAGGGAGAATTAACATTATTTACTTCAAGATGTCTTATGTAAAATTCTAATAAAACAAATTCCTCATTGAATTTCTTGCTATACCAAAACCTTATTCATTCAGATACATGTATCTTTTCTTTAGCTACATCATATGAACTATATTGTATACTGTACTTCCCTTTTCCCCGTAGCTAACCAGGGAACTCAGAATTGAATTCAATATCCAATCCTAGAAAACGTCTTTATTCATTCATTCATTCGATAACAACAAAACAAAAGCAACAACTACACATCAATATATAGATATAGATCGCATAAACAGTTTGTTACGTACTGTGTTAACGGAATAGGTCAAACAGAAGCCCTGCAAAATGTTATCCTCTGCTCATTTTAATGCGTTAACTCTGTCTTTACATTTATTTTACCTGTTCTTTTATTTCTTAAATTCATCCCTAAAATATTCAGGAGAAGTTGGTAGAACACCAACCCTAAATGAGCAAAGTCATGATACTAAGTTCTAATGACATAAAAGTAAAAATAGTTTAACCTCCTAAGTCCTAGTATGACAGAAGCACATGTGTAGCATTCTATACACGTGATTTTATTTTATTTTTTAACATTAACGACCATTTCTTAACAGTGGTCTCGTAAGTCAGAGCAGTCTAGGAATGCATGCTTCTTCAGAGATGGTGCCAATTCATACTTCTTAGTAAAGCAAGGATGTTAAGTAAATACCTACCAATCATAAAAATGTCTTTGCTGAGATGTAGTGTGTAGCCGGACGTGTGGGAACGTGTATTTCATTGCTAAGTGACAACAGGCAGCTCTTTGCATACCAGTCGGTTGCCAAGTCCTATCAATTCTATCCTGAAATGACTCTCCAGTCTCTCTTCACCACCACAACTTTGGTTCAGACCCACTGAGCTATTCCTGCAGCTGCCTGCACCTGGTCACTGCAGCTCCCAGCTGCCAGCGGCCACACTCTGATCTCCGGCATGCCATTTCCTTGTTCAAACAACATCTTTGGTTCCCGAGAATAAAATCTGGGTTTCTTAGCTTAGCGTTTAAAATCTTGCACAGCCAGTCCTACCATGTACATCAACCCTTAAGTCACCCACCCTCTGTGGACCAGCCAGTGTTCCTGTTCCTCAGGTCCAGAGAGAAAGGAAGTGATGGCTGGGATACCAAGCTCAGAATCTTCGAGCAGCTGCGCATGGTAGCTGCAGAGGCCAGAGACAGGTGCATAGGAGGCTAAAAGCTCAGGCTGCTGAGTCCAGCAATTTCACTTCCCTCTGGCTGGGTCAGCCTCAGACCGCATCACTCTCAGTGACTATGTTTTCTCCTCAATAAAATGGGGACAACAATAGGACCTAACTCACAGGATGTTATCGTGAGGATTAAATTAGAAAGTGCATATAAAGCACTAGTGCAGTGCCTGATGTGTGGTTAGAACTCCGTATATTTCAGCATCGATTATCCTTCTCTCATAAGAATTTGCTCCCTGGTCCTGTGTGAACGTCTGGTTCAGGTGAGCTATGCTGGACTTGATGTAAAGCATGAAGGTTTAAGTCTACTTTGGGCCTAAGATACTAACTCTGAGCAGACTCAAGTCCATCCTTCATCCCCTCCCCAGGCCACACCCTAATCCTGACCATTGACATCCTGCCATTCTCATGGCACTGGGAGGCACAGACAGCTAAGACTGAAAAAAGTCACCCCTCATAGATAAAGAGAAGAAGGGTTGTTTCTAAGATGTAGAGCCAAACTTCCAGAACCAAAGTGCCTCTCTGTAAGAAGAAAGTCCACGCCTGGTGCTTTCCACTGCATGAACCAATAGAAGGCATTTCCAAAAATCAAACAGGCACCCAAGAGCCAGGAATTTACTACCTCTGTTTGCCCCAAAGAGGGCTTCACTTTTTAATATGTGACTCCATAACGCCTCAAACCTTACCCACATTTGAGTTTCTCCTCTTCCTGTGTGGAGAGAGAACTGGACACTACCCTCTTCTCTCCCCCACACACACAGTTCTGAAGCTGCCACTGACATACACACCACCCAGGTTTATGTCCACAGGCTTTCGCTGGAGATTCTCATGCACCTCAAGATGCCCCCTATCTTCATTTATTCACTTGACAAATGATTATTGAGACCTTCTGGGGTGCGAGGCACTGAAAGAGATATGGAAATACAGGCAGACCTCAGAGATACTTGCAGGTCCAGTTCCAGATCACCACCATAAAGAAAGTATTGTGATAAAGGGAATCACACACATTTTTTTTTGGTTTCTCAGTGCATATAGAAGTTATGTTTACACTGTGCCGTAGTCTACTAAGTGTGCAGTAGCGTTTTGTCTAAAAAAATGGACGTATCTTAATTTTAAAATACTTTATTGCTTAAAAACACTATCCATTATCTAACAATGCAAGGTTGTCACAACCTTCAGTTTGTATCTGTGAAGTTCAGTACAGCACTATACAAAATAGACCCAGCTCCTGATCTCATGGAGGTCCAAAATGATGCAGAAGAGAGACAAACAAGCATGAAAAAACAAAGAAATAAAAAGTGCGATATCCGCTATAAATGAACTTATGAAAATGTCATGAGAAGACCAATGTGGGAGATACAGCGTATACTGGGTGGGGGTTATCAGGTTAGTCCTCCCTGAGGAGTAACATTTAAGCTGAGACGTGAAAGGTAAATAGAGTTAGAGCTAAGTGAAAAAGCAAGCATTTCAAGTAAAGGAAACAGCATGTGCAATGGTCCTGAGGATGGAGTCAGAGAGCTGGCTGTGGAGGCTAGAAAGTGGTGGACAGAGGGCATGATAGCAGAAGAGGACCCTGGGGAGGGAGACAGTGAGAGATTTCCTATTCACCTGGAAAACGCAATTTGAATGTAGCTTCTTCTGTGAAGCTTTCCCAAGCTATTACCCCATCAAAATTTACCATGCCTCTTCTGGTTCATGTCTTGGTTTTATTTGTTTTCTAGAGTATATGGGCAGTGTTGTGCATGTCTACCTCCCATTACTAGAGCACAAGAAACTTAAGGCAAGGAATTCATCTTAATCACTTCCACCTCCTCCACTCCCTCTTGCACAATATCCAGGACAGAAGGATTGTTCAATGACTGTCTATCGCATTTCTTCTTGAGATACAATGTCAAAGTCCAGATGACTTAGAACACAGAGGGATTTTCCAAATAGTGTAGATCAGTTTTTGCCACTCTTATGGGGTAAAATTGTGTCCCACGTTTCCTTAGAATTGCCCCTCACTCACTGTTTGTCTGTTTTCTTTCCAGCTGTGTTATCTAATTAGTATCTTATTAATATTTCTCAATCGGGGCAGCTACTAACAACCACTACACCACAAATTACTAGATTCCAAGATGGCCATTTTATAGGAGAAAGCCACTGAGTGCACTGAGGGTTGATAAATTATGAATGACCACAGGGCATTTAGACACTAGCCATTTTAAAACGAAACATGGGCCATAAGACAGATGGGAATCATCTCAAATCATCAGCCATGGATACCTTTCTGCAAAGCAATTCCTGTGCGTAAGGAACTCATTCTCCCCAGGCATGGAGCCTGGTGAGAGGATAGCCCTGTTGTGGCAAACTGTAGCCAATATTGCAAAATCCCTCTAACTAGCCATCAGCCTTGCTGACTACTCCCACTGGCTTGTGCAATGGTCTAGGGAGAAGATAAATTTTGATTCTGAAGGGTCAAGGGTCAGAATGTGGGATGAGGCAATATTTCTCCCCGTGTTTAATGAAACACTGGTATCACATTTTATGTAAATGGATGCTGCATAGCAGCAAATGATCTATGGTCTCAAAAAGACAAAAATTCTGATTCAAGCAAAAACTAGATTTTTTTTTTCCTGTGAGGCTTTTAAGAGTCTTTGAAGTATAGTCAGCTTACACTGCTGTGTCAATTTCTGGTGTACAGCATAATGTTTCAGTCATACATATACATACATACATATATTCGTTTTCATATTCTTTTTCATTATAGGTTACTATAAGGTACTGAATATAGTTCCCCGTGTGATACAGAAGAAACCTGTTGTCTATCTATATTATATACAGTAGTTAATATTCCAATGAAAAAAATTTAAAAAGAGTCTTTGATGTCCTACTATGTATTATGAATTACATAGATAGGGATACAATATTCAATGTTTCACAAATATACTTGAACCACAGATTATTTTTCCAATGTACATATTATCTATCACAATGACTCATAATAATGACTAGTCCAGTCATGATGTCTGCATATCTGAATCCCTAAAGTGACCACATGGAGTGGAAACATCACGGTGTTTGGATTTGAAGGCCTGGATTCAAGTCTTTTAAAATATGTCCTTACGCATGTCCCTTAACCTTGAAGCCTCCATTCCCTCACCTGTAAAGGAATGTGAAATCTTCAGTTCCAATTTCACTGTCTTAATGGGATGATTAAAAATGTTAATAGACATTAAAGCCCTGCTAAGAGGTGTAAGCACCATGTAATTTTTGTTTTTATTATTAATAAAGTCTGATATAAAGACTAAGCGTCCAGAAGAGGATAATAGCAAGCTTACCAGAGTAGGGAGATTTAAGGGAGAACCTAGGAAATGAGCAGGGCAGTGTTAGGGCCATGAGCACATAGACTGGTGCATGCTATTCGGGTCAGAACCATGGAGAGCTCCAGCGGGTGCTACTGGTCTCCTGGACATGCGAATTCCTCTACTGGGTTCTGTCCTAAGGCAGCCCACCCGCATCTACTTGGATTACTCTTCTGGCCTTAATAGAAGATGAGATTTATCCAACAAGAAGCTACCATGTTTCACATGGAAGGTTAAGACTATCTAAAAGGACACAAAGTTCAGAAGGTCTGTCAGGAACCTTGAAGGACCAGACTGAGCCTGGTGATTTAGTTTTCCAGACCAGGTATTCAGACCTTTCAACATATAAATTAATAATGCATCCACTTGCCTTGAAGTCTTTGGTATGAAGACTGCAAGGAAGATTGCTTATTCTCTGGCCTCGTCTTGAATCTCCAAATGCTTTATTCCTTCCCTCTTTCTAACTCAGAAAATTTTACCCTTTCACCTTCATGTTGGCCTCATGGATCCTTAAATTACTTCCTGAATTTCAGCCCCAACACTCACATCTTTGGTTAAGCCAACCAGAATGGTGACAATGCCTCCTCATTCCTAAGTCCCGTTAGACCAGCTAAGCAGCAGCCCTTGTCCTGACACAGAGCCTTAAAAAAAAATCAGGAAGATGTGTGGAAAATGCACAAGATTTTAATGCAATTAAGTCTGGATATGTGTGAAAGAGAAGGATCACTGATGGATCAAGTATGTTGAGTGGATCTTTCCAAACAGGTAAAGAATTTCATGCTATGTGCTCTTTATAGGCAGCATTAAGAGGCATAGTATGGAAATTATTTACCAAAAATCTACCTTTATATGCTCTATTCTGTGATGTCAGATCTAGGAACTCCACAAACTACATTTCCTAGACTCCTCTGTCAACTCCTTGGTTTTTTGCTTGCATTTGCCAATAGGAGGCACTGGAGGGAGATTGGAAGAAATAAGGAGGAGGAAACGGACTACTCTCCTATTTGTGCTGTAGTCAAAGTCATCTGACTGGTATCTGATCCAGCATCAAGCTTCTTTCTTCACTTCTCGGGGCCGACTCGGCCTGTCTCTTGTGGTCGTATGGCACTTCTCCTTTCAGAGGTCTGACCACCAGCTCTGTGAGGCCCCTCTGAAGAGCTCCAAGATTCTGGTGACCTTGACCTCTTTCCTTCAGTCCTGCGTCCCTAAGAGTAGTAGCTTCTTTGAATAAGTGTCTTCTTCTCAGACACTTATTGCCTCTGAAATATTCTTGGTGTTTCCTTTTTTTCCCTCTCTTACAGCTCTCTGAAACTGCTGTAACTAATTCCCCATGTTAAATAGCCTTTGTTGAAATATATAGTATGGTTTCTGCTTTCCTGACTGGATCTTGACTGATGAAGTGTGAAATTATCAATCCCTTCCAATCATAGCTCAGTATCCAAGGCTATACAGGATTGTACAACTCACACTCTCAGTACTTTTAAAATATTTTTTATAGTCATGCATTCATTTTGGAAATATGATGAATGTTATGAACCCTCCCCCCGGAAGCCACATATACACAAAAATTTGGATGCAATACCAAAGGGCTTATGGATTCCCTAAAGTGCCCCCTCATGAATTTATGGATTATATCCAATCTGAAGAGAGATAAGGTTTCTAGAAGGTTATGAAAATTTAAGAAACAATGATCCTTAATTTTCAATGTAACATTTCTGTAGGCATGTACTAGAATTTTCCTATTTAAGAAATAACATTAGGACCCTTACAAATGAGTCACAACAGATTTTCATATTTTGGCTAATCACTTTGCACTATTTTATTTGCTCTTCATGACAATTATATAGGTAAGTCACAGAACATGTTATTTTATAGTTTATAAAATTCTAAAAAAAGTTAGGTAAACTGCCCATACTCAGAAAACTAGAAATGACTGACCCAGTGTTAGACTTTTTTTTTTAAATGCATCCTAGCCCAGAGATTCTTTCTCCTTTATCTTGGGGGGAGGGGAAGAGAGATAGTAGTTGAGGAAAAAGTAAGAGATTTGCAACTCTAGAAAACTATATTACAGTAAGTTAATAAATAAATAAAACTGCATTACAAATTTCCAAGTCTTACTTCATACATTCTGGGCCTGTTAGAAGGTATTAAAAGAGACTGGTCAACACTCTTTCTGGAAATAGACCTAAACTAGGTTCCCCATAGGAAGATCTGAACTTAGAAGAATTGGTAGATTTTCAGGAAAGGAAAACCCGTCATGCAATTTTTGTTGTTGTTTGTGTTTTTTTGTTTTAAGCATGGGCTTTGGAATCAAATAGACCTGGATTTAAATCAAGGTACTTCTATTTATCAGCTGTGTTGCCTTACGTAAATGATTCAACATCTTTATCTTCAATTTTCTAATCTGTAAAATAGCTATAATAATATTTTATGATCATGAATATTAAGATTAAAAATGTGTGCAAACATTCAGCACAGTGCCTGGGATACAGCGGGTTCTCAGAACTCACCTCTTTCCTCGCCCTATCCTTTCTAAATCATTCCAGTGATAATTCTGGGTGGGATTCAGTATATCCTAACGTTAATAATTGTCTCTGCAACTCCAAACTGTGCCCTGTTGTACCTTCATCAGAGCAGACGGGCAATTCTCTCCGCGTGGTAGTCATTATAATGCAGACTGTAATCTTGATACTTTAGATATTTTCTCTCTTCGTTCTGCTGGTCACACTGGAGCCTCTTCCAGGGGAGTGACTAATGCAACTCAATTCAGTATGGAAACACTTCCAAAAATCTTTTCATTTCCCTGATGAGACTCTTACTCAGCTTTTCGTTTCCATCCCCTTTACGAGAACCTCCAAGGGGCCTTCCTTAACGGAGTCCCTGCAGATCTGCTGTTCTGTCAGGGTGTTCTTTCAAGCAGTTCACAAAAAACACAGGACTGGGTGAACAGCTCAGCTTTTCCAGGTCATTAAACATTGCTTAACTATTTTTAAAACGTTTTGGCATCAATATATATATAAAAAAAAAATCTCAAATGCTTTTGGGGCCAAGGACTGGTTCCATTAATATTTTACACCCTGAATGTTTTAAGGGATTCATTTATTCTGAAATCATCCGTCAACTTTTCTCTAAGAGCTTTTTGATGTCTCTCAAGCTCCCCCAAGCTCCCTGTGAAAATTTCTATTTCTTCCTCCATCCCTATCTGTCCCTTAGCTTCAGACACAATGGATGACCTCAGGAGCTGGATGTATGGACTGAAGAATTAAAAAAAAAAAAAAAAAAAAAAAAGACCCTCACCGCAGGACCATCTCATGGCAAAATTCTTAAGAACATTGTCAAGATATTTATACACGGAGAGTTGTGAATTCTGTGTGATTTTCCAGGATGAGGGGATGGGGTAAATGGACTGTTTCCTAATAAGATTGTTATCTTTATGTAGGAATCTGCCTTTTTAATAGTAGCAAAGCTTTGGATCCTAGCCCAGAAGATCTTACTTCTGAGAGCTCCCCAGAGCAAGCAAGTATAAAAGATGAAACCATGGGGCTCTGGCCAAGGTGATCATTTCAAGGGTCTCTGGGAGGAAGGCTTCTTTGTTCCTACTGAGGATGTAATTTGTACTCTTACTCATGTGGGCTCTCTGTGTGGAGGCTAATTTTTGGCTCATGTATCAGTTGTAAGGACTGCTCAGAAAATTGTGTCCAAGTAAAAGTGCCCAATTATACATGGAATATTTCTCATTTTGCTCATTCTTTGGTGAGCAGTTACCTTGAAAAAAACTGATGGGGGAAACTCCAACCCTCCCACTTCTCTTATACCTTCTCCTTAAAGAAGAACAATATTTTCACCTGTGTGCATGCACACACACATGCACACACAGCTTTCCAGGGGGCCTCACTAAGCCAGCATTCAACTTTCATCCTCTTTCAAGTGCCTTAACCCAGTACGAAAGCACATATTTCCAGCAAGCTGATCAAGATATAACGCTTAAATTAGAAACAACGGCAGGATAAGGAAACGCCTTTGAAGAAAGCAATGCCCTTCTTCAAATTATATAACACGGAAGCCCCATACTAAGAAAAGCACTCTTCTAGAAATCAAAGGACCTGGATTCTAATTTCAGCTCCACTGTTTGCTTGCTGTGTGACCTTGAATATGTCATCAACCTCTCTGAGTCCTGGAATTTTCATAAGGAAAGTGAGAAAATAATTTCTGAACCAAATTAGGTGGTGGATCTTTGGGAAAGCTTTGGAATTTATGAAGTAAGCTGCATTAATAATAATTTTGTGACACAGGTCAGGCAGGTCGTTTTATTCCCATTTTACAGATTGAAGAAATCAAAGGTCAGAAAGATAAAATTACTTTTTTAATGATTCAAACCACCAAAAAACCAGCAGTGAGACTTGTAGCCACACATCCCGAGTCCCTTTTGAATCCTTTATTCTAGTGTGAGAACTTTCTCCCACATATGGAGCAAATTAACTGCAATGTGACTTTCTTATTTTTGTTTGTTTCTTGTTTTGTTTTTTTTTTTTGGGATAACGACATTTAATATGAGGTCTATTTTCAACAATAAGTGTACAATACACTAATGTTAACAATGGTCACATATGGTAGGATTTCCTTCTTAACTTTAATCTTTGTTTCTTTTTTGTTTTTTTCCTACTATTTTCATTTATTTCTGCTCTAGTTTTTATTATTTCCTTCCTTCTGCTAACTTTGGGCTTTGTTTGTTCTTGTTTATCTAGTGCCCTGAGGTATAAAATTAGGCTGTTTATCTGAAATTTTTCTTCTTTTTCAATGTAAGAGTTTATTGCTATAAATTTCCCTCTTAGTACTGCTTTTGCTTCACCATCTAGGTCTTGGTGTGTTTCCATTTCCAAAGATGGAATATGACGTTTCCATTTTTGTTTGTCTCAAGATACTTTCTAATTTCCCTTTTGATTTCTTCTTAGACCCACTGAATGCTCAGGAGTGTGTTGTTTCATTTCCATACTTCAGTGAATTTTGCAGCTTTTCTTCTCCTCATGATGTCTAATTTCATCCCATTGTAGTCAGAAATGATACTTGGTATGATTTCAACTTTCTTAAATTTGTTAAGACTCCTTTTGTTGCTTAACATGTGATCTATCCTGGAGAATGTTCCTTGTGCACTTAAGAAGAATGTACAGTCTGTTGGCTTTCAGTGGAATGTTCGACGAGTGTCTGTTAGGTCTATTTGGTCTATAGTGTTGTTCAAGTCCACTGTTTACTTATTAATTTTCTGTCTGGATGTTCTATCCATTATTGAAAGTGGGGCATTAAAGTCTCCTACTGCTACTGTATTTCTGCCTCTTTCTCCTTTCAGTTTTGTCGAGGTTTGCCCTATATATTTAGGTGCTCTGATGTTGGGTGCATATATACTTATAACTGTTATATCCTCCTGGTGAACTGACCCTTTTATATTATATAATGTCCTTTTTTTTGTCTCTTGTGAAGTTGTTGACAGCTTAAAATAGGCTATTATGTTGTAGTATTATGTTGTAAGATGTTTTATGTAAGCCCCATGGAAATCACAGAGAACATACCTGTAGAAGATACACAAAAGAAAAAGAAAAAAGAACTAAAGCATATCAATACCACAAAAAAATCAGTAAGACACAAATAAAGATGCAAGAGAAGAAAGAGGGACAAAAGAACTACAGGGCAGATGGAAAGCAATTAACCAGATGGCAATAGGAAGTTCTCTATCAATAATTACTTTAAGTGTAAATGGATTAAACTTACAAATCAAAAGATACAGAGTGGCTGAATGGACTTTTTTTTAAAAAGATTCAACTAAATGCTGTTTATAAGAGACTCACTTTAGATTTAAGAACAAACACAGGCTGAAAGTAAAAGGATAGAAAAGATATCCCTTGCCAATGGTAAGCAAAAGAGAAGAAGGGTGGCTATATTTATATCAGACAAAATAGATTTGAAGTCAAAAATTGTCACAGCTTCCGTATTGATGCCTCCCTTGCAAGATTCACAGTATGCTAAGAAATACAGAGTAACTCAGTTGCTTCAGGTAGATGAAAGCTTTAGGAAATTTGTATTTACCTTATTCATCTCAGCAAGGCTACAAAAGTATCTCTGTTCATGCAGGTGTTACTCTTTAAGCAGATCATTTTGGCACAACCGATCGGAAGTTTGGCAGCTACAGGCTTAAGAATGAACCATGACATGGGGTTGCGGGGAGACCTAAAGACATCATGAAAAGGGGGGGTAAATCCATGCATGGACTGAAGCTTAAGGACAAGCTCAGGAGTGGGCTGAGGATTTCTGCTCCCATGACTACACAATAGAAAGAAAAGCTAAAGGTTTAAAGGCTTCTATTTTAGACCACATCAAACTGTTTGCAAACTCATAACATCAAAATAGTCACATCAAAGTGTCCTAGTCTCATTTTTCAATCCTCCTCTCCAGTATGTGGGATTTTATAAGCCTCAATAGATTTTACTTCTCCGCTGGTCCCTCTTTCCTACCCCTACACTTCTGCAGAACCATCCCACACTCTCTAAAACTTGCAGACATGCTGCTGCTCCCTTTGTTTTTTTCCAGAATGCATTGCAAAATCCATCCCATTTATCTTTATTTCCCTCATCCCCTGATTTCTTCATCTATTCCCAAGTATCCTTATTAATTTTGATATGAAGAGAGTACATGATATTTATGCCTTAAGAAAAAACAAAACACTATACTCTAAGCACACAGTAGGCAGTCCACTGGTACTGAGTTAAAACAAAATTGAAGTTAATTGCAAGATGTCCACTCTACAAAAACATCTCTGCTATTGGAATATCTGCCCAAGGTCTCTCCTGGAGTCCATGGTCCTTTTTGTACCAGAACCACATACAAACACATATCACATACTCCATTAGGAGAACACAAGCTGTGTGTGAGTGTGTGAGGGAGAGTTTATTTCCACAATAAGCCAAGCATCAAAATAGCTTCAGAGCCCATTGCAGCAGGAGCTTCAGCTGCAAGATAAAGGACAGGCGAGCAGGGATGTGAGTGGGAAGAGAGAAAAACAAATCCAAAGAAGAAAGAACACAAGTGGAAGAAGGGACCCTGGGCTAGGCAGGAGGATGGAAGGAGGGAGACAGATGACGTTCCCGTATTTCCAGATCTGAGCCAGCCACAGAGGCTGTGGAGGAAAGAAGGCAGCTCAAAGCCACACAGCAAAACCCTAACTTGGAGACCGTGTGTTCAAAGATGATTAATGCAAATTTGTTAAAAAGCTGGATCAAACTGTTTCTTCCTGCAAAGTGGAAAGTCCAGAGAGGAAGAAATCCAGGACTGGGACCAGTACTACCCTGCCCATGAAACATAAATGGCAGGGAGACTGGGTGTCAGAAGCACACGAAGCAGTTATTGGCTTGGACTATCCCATCAGACAAACCCGGGTCCAAATCACAGCTGTGTGACCTGTGCACATTACTGGCCTTGCACTTCATCTATCTGTCTGAGGGACCCCCAGCCCGCAAATAAAGATAAAGTGTCTTCCTTGTAGGATTGATGCTGGAATCAGAGACCATCTTGCAGAGCCTGACACTCTGAAAATAAACACTCAATAAAAATAAGGTAAATCTTAAAACAAATGGGAAAACATCTCAGAGCCCTCTGCAGAGATGAAGAAAAAATAGTAAAACAATGATCTCCATTCACAAAGCTTTCTGGGTTTTAAAAAGCCCTTTGATAGCTAGGGCTTACCATTGCTTTGTCAGGCGGGGGACACAGGGATTATTGGTGGTGGTGATTATGAGCAAAGAGTACAGAGCTGGACTCCACCTGAACTCAAAGCCTGTACCTGAGACCTGCTGGCTGCGGGGCCTTGAGCACCTCCTCACCTTTCCAGCTCCTCATCCATGAAGTATGGGTAGCAATAGTTCTTACCTCATATGATTGTTGAGAGGATTAACTGAATCAATACTAACCTGTTTAGAATAGTGCATGGGATATATTAAGAGCTCAATAAACATTAACTCTCATCATTATCTTCCTCATTTTATAGCAGCAAAAACAACCCTGAGACCCAGAGAGATTTAGGTACGTGCACAAGGATTCCCAGGGAAGAAGTGGGGATCTGGGCTCAAACCCAGGGCATCAGACTCCAAGCTCAAGCGCCTATGCGTCTGCACAAGGGTCTCCCTGGGCTTCCCCCAATTCAGCTGTCAACAAGACACTCAACACCTGCAAGGCCTGGAGTTACATCAGGGTATCTGCAAGGAATATGAGGAGAAATCCTCTGAGGAATCCAAAAAGCAGAACCAGGGGCCACTGGAGGCATTAAAGATATGAAGTGAGAAAATGGCAAACAGGGCTTTCACAAGACAGGTCCCTCTGCCTGGAACACCTCCCTCAACTTCTCTTCATTCTTCACCTACCTAAATCCTACACATTCTTTGGACGTATCAGCTGGAGGTCTCCAAAAAAATACAGAATCAATGGGAGATATTGTGTGTGTGTGTATTTCTATTCTACCTATCTGTCTGTCTGTCTATCTATCTATCCACTCATTTATTTATATTTCATGCAATTGGCTCTTGCAATTGTAGGACTGCAAATTCCAAGATCCATGAGGCAGGCTGACAAAATGTTAGTACAGGCAAGAGTTCATGCTGTTTTCTTGAAGCAGAATTTCTTCCTCTCTGGAAAACCTCAGTTTTTGTTAACAAGTTCAACTGCTTAGGTGTGACCCACCCCTGTTATTCAAGGGTAGCTCCTTTACTTAAAGTCAACTGCTGATAGATGTTAACCACACTGGCAAAATACCTTCACAGAAACACCTGGATTAATAATGTATGACTAGAGCCTAGTGACGTTGACAGATTCAGTTAACCACAGATGTCAACTCAGACATTCCTTCCTTGAGCACACCTTCCCGGGCCCCTCAAGCTAGGTCAAGGCTGCCTATTGTTCTTTGAGGTCAGCCTGTAGTTCTCCTCCAAGATCTGCATTAAAATAATCATAATAATTCATGCAATTATTTGCATGAGGGATAAGCACCGCTGTGGCAGGGACTCTCTGTCTTGAGGACTTATGGAGCCCAGAGCCGTGTCTGGCTCTCAGTGCTGATTCACATTTAGTTGAATGCATAAAAGTTCACCTTTTTTTTTGGAGAATTGTTCACTAGAGGCAATGGTGGCAACTTAGGAATGGATACATGAATTTCTTTCTCATTCTAAAACCCCTATTTTTTTTTTTAAACATCCCCATCACTTTCCAAAACTCTTGTAAAACAGATAGGGAGAAATATTGTTTCCTTCTTAGAGAAAATAAAAAACTGGCCAGTTGTTTCCTTCCATGCATGGATGGGGAGCTTGGCCTTTGGGGAGTTATCAGAGCGTGATAAGAGGGATGGTGTCAAAGTCTGGAGAGAAATGTTCAGATCAGTTTTTTCCTTCCTTTTTGCCTCTGCACACAGATAACTCCTCTTCATGTACTTATTGCCCAATTGGTTCTTTTGTTCCTTGAACGTTTTCAGATCCTCAGTTCAGAGCAAAGCCCCTGGTTATCAGTGTCAGCGGGGGCCTGAGTCAGGGTTTAGCGCCAGTTTGGATGACTTTAATCCTGGCCGCCTGTGGGAAAGAGCTGAATGGTGCTGTTTCCAGTGTTTGGGATGATGTCTTTCCTTTCTTCAGAGAGCAGAATTCAGGCATGTGGTGGCATCTCACCAGGTGAAAGGAAGGGAACAGGAGTGAGAGAGAGTTATTTAGCTGAACGTGAATGTGGATGAAGTAATAGAGAAGACGAAGTCAGATTTATAGATTTACTAGTTAACTTGTGGGACACTAGAAGGGCAGGGGCTCTCTTTATTTGGAAAAATCTCTTCTTAAATGCTTAAGATGGAAGATGGAGGCTCACACTTGAGTATCAGCTGGTAGCAAACCAGCTGAGGAAGAGATCCATTGCTCTTTACCAAAGAGACAATAATTTGAGGTTTCCTTAACAATCTGGGTGCAAGGAAGGCCACATGTATGGTGAAAGGCTGAAAGTCATAGCTGTGGCTTTTTCCCCATCCCTCAACACACACACACAGACACACACACACACACACACACACACACACACACTCACTCCCTCAAGTCATTAGCAGTGTCTACTTAATTCAAAAGTACCTAGAGTGAGGACTAGTCATGATTAATCAAAAAAATCAAAGAAGTGGCTGAGCCTCCCATTAAGGAAGACATGTTGCCAAAGAAAGTCAGTTCTCAACAATGCAGGAACTCTGAGTCCCAGGTGGTGCTAGGGAAGTTAAGTGCTCCAGGAATTCCCAGATATCTTTGGAAAGGCTTGGGTTGCCACAGGATGAAGAATGAGCTGGGTTCTCTTGGCTTTATCTGAATCTCGGAGCAGCTGACAACTAGCTAATGAACAGGATAATGTATTTATCTCTTTAATCACTGTAACCACTCTACACAGTGCATTATCATCCCCATTATGGATAACTTGGGAAAAGCCTTCTTGGAGATCAACTCACACAGCTAGTTAGAGGCAGACCCAGGGCTCAAACCCAAGCTGCCTGATCACCAATCCCACCATTAAGATGACTTCTGAGTTTATTTTGTGTATGGTGTGAGGGAGTATGTTAACCTCACTGATTTACATGCAGCTGTCCAGTTATCCGAACACCATTAAAGACTTAAACATTAGACAACACACTATAAACCTCTTAGAAGAAAACACAGGCAAACATTATCTGACATAAATTTTATCAATGTTCTCCTAGGGCAGTCTACCCAAGCAATAGAAATAAAAGTGAAAATAAACAAATGGGACCTAATTAAACTTAGAAGTTTTTGCACAGCAAAGGAAACCATAAGCAAAACAAAAAGACAATCTATGGAATGGGAGAAAATATTTGCAAAAGAGGAGACTGACAAGGGCTTAATTTCCAGAATATATAAACAGCTCACACAACTTACTAAGAAAAAAACAAACAACCCAATCAAAAAATGGGCAGAACACTAAACAAGCAATTCTCAAATGAAGACATACAAATAGCCAATAGGCAAGAATAAATGCTCAGTATTGCTAATTATCAGAGAAATGCAAATCAAAACGACAATGAGGTATCACCTCACACCAGTCAGAATGGCCATCACTCAAAAGTCTACAAGCGATAAATGCTGGAGAGGGTGTGGAGAAAAGGCAACCCTCCTACACTGTTGGTGGGAATGTAGTTTGGTGCAGCCATTGTGGAAAACAGTATGCAGATCCCTCAAAAGACTAAAAATAGACTCCTGGGCATATATCCAGAGGGAACCTTAATTCAAAAAGATACATGCACCTCAATGTTCAAAGCAGCACTATTTACAATAGTCAAGACATGGAATCAGCCTAAGTGTCCATGACAGAGGACTGGATAAAGAAGCTGTGGTATATTTATACAACGGAATACTATTCAGCCATAAAAAATAAAATAATGTCATTTGCAGCAATATGGATGGACCTGGAGATTGTCATTCTAAGTGAAATAAGCCAGAAAGAGAGGGAAAAATACCATATGATGTCACTTATATGTGGGATCTAAAAAATAAAAAGCCAAATGAACATATTTACAAAACAGAAGCAGACTCACAGACACAGAAAGCAAACTTATGGTTCCCAGAGTGGGAAGGGAGTCAGAAGGGATAAATTAGGAGTTCGAGATTTGCAGACACTACTATATATAAAATAGATAAACAACAAATTCATACTGCATAGCACAGCGAACTATATTCAATATCTTGTAGTAACTTGTGGTGAAAAAGAATATGAGAATAAGTATTTGTCTGCTCATGTATGACTGAAGCATTGTGCTGTACACCAGAAATTGACACAATATTGTAAACTGAATATACTTCGATAAAAATACATATGCATACAAAAAAAAAGTTGCATGATACTAAGAAAAAAAAGATGACTTCTGCTCCATGTGCTGTTGTAGGAGGTGCTTTTTATGCATTAAGTCATTTAATCTCTAGTTTCCATATAGGAAACTCGATGACAGAGGAAGTACGTGGCTTTCCCAGGGCCATGCAGCTGGTAAGTCCAGAGCTGGATTCCCACGCACGCAGTCTGTACCAGGGAGCAGGAGCTTAACCACCAGGGCGTCCCGCCTCTGCCTTCCTACCATGTTCCGCCGCCTCCAGCTAATCTTCCTGTTATTTGCTCCTTTCCAGTATGAAACGGCATCCCTGTCTTCCCCTGACTTAGCTAGTATCTCCCTGCAGCGTGTTATCAGTTTATATCTCCCTGCTGCTGGCTGTTCTGTATATTATTACACTTTCATATCTCACATCTCCTTGCACTTCGTTTTGATATGCATCTAGTTTATGAGAGGCCAGACCAATGGCATGTGCTTAGTATTTCAAAAATATTTGCATTAGGGATTCCAAAACCCCAACCAGAGGAAAATAAATTAGAAACTAAAAACAGCTTGGGTGTCAGGTCAATAGCTTCTGAAATATACCAGACAGAGCTATTTGAAGCTTTTGTTAGGAACTCATCCAACTGTTTATGCACTGATTTATTCATTCAACAAACTTTTGCTGAGCTTCTGCTACAACGGAAGGAGGTGGATGAGATGCAGGAATGGTGAGAACACCCTGCCTTGTCTGTAAAGAGTTCACATTCTCCCAGGAAGGCAGAAATCTATCTCAAACGGAGAATTTTGTAAGAGGGCTTCTTAAGCAAACAGGTTATCTTAAGAGGTAGTGAGATCCCTGTTAATAAGAGTATTCAAGGAGTCTGGCCTACTCATTATAAAGAGTAATACAGATGGAATTCAAGCATCAGATATCTGTTTGGACCAGACTAACTTTAAGTTCCCTCGAAGTATTGAGATTCTCTAAAAACAAAGCAGAACCAGTCAAATGCTATAAGAACAGGACCTATCAGATGGATTAGAACACAGGCCGTGGAAGAATTAATTCCTACTAGTGGAAATAGGGAAGCTTCGCTTCGGTGAACAAAAGGATGGTTAATTTTGAGTCAACATACTCATAGCTTTCAAGGCCCCTTGGCTTCTGGACTTATTTAACCTTCCCGAACTTTATAGTCTCCTCATCTCCCAGACTGGGTTAATTATGTCTGCCCCCGCCCATTTCTCCCTGCTGCTGTGAGGGTCAAATGACGACAACGCATAAAGCAGTTTGTAAACTAAAAAGTGTTATGCAAATCTAATGTCAAATTAGGAACTTAGTGCAAAGGGACCAAATATTAATGGTGCAATTTCAGGCATCAGTAAGCAGGATGCATCTTTTAATTGAGAACTTTCCTTGGGAAGTTCATACCCCAAAACCAAACCACATAACAATGACAGGAGGACATCCTTCCTCCATTAACTACAGTTCTGGTATCAGGCTGCTGTGTTTTTGGTGGCTTCGGGTAAGATCATTCAGTTCCTTCCTTCAGTTAGTCCTGTCAGCCCTGATGAGCGGTAGCTGTTGATCTTTCCAAAATCTATTTGTTATCCTGCCACATAAAAATAGTTTCCTATCCACTGAGATCAACTAGCATGAGCCCCCGTTGCTTTGACTTCCTACACGACCTGAGGCAGACCCAATGAAAAGAACAGCTGTGGGAAATGAATGCATGTTGATATATGCAAAGATACACTAAGTTTAAGGTAGACACAGAATCTCAAGTACCAAGGACACTTATGTGATATTTCTAAATTCCATGTGTCCAGTGTCCACTGAGCACCGACAGGGTTTGGGGAGACACACAGGTGGATAGGACACAGCTTCTCCTCTCAAGGAGCCCATATATTGATGAACACTCTCTGAAAGTGATCAAGAGAATAGACTAGATCAAACAGATTGTAAATCAACACAACTATCCGAGTCCTGAAGCTGCTGTTGGATTTGCGAGTTGACCTCTGTTAAGACACCGTATTGCTTTGTGTCCATCCTTTGTCAGCACTAAATGAAAACCCATAAAACACTGTGTTAAAAACTCTTTGGAAACGTTTTCCCCCTACCAGCCAACCACTGGAAAGTCCTAATAAAATATAAAAGGAAAATAACATTCAACCTCTCTGATGAGTCATTTATGCACTAATTATACAGCAACTTTATTCTGCAGCTTACATAGCGAAAAGGAAATACTTGAATAAATTATATTTTTTTTGAATTCCAAATCAACAAAATCCTTCCTTTTGACCTTGCTTGAATTTGGAAAAATTGTCTTACTGGAACTACAAAATGGAAAGATACAAAGATACATGACTAATGGCTTTCTGGTGGGATTTTTATTTTATTTACAATAAAAAAGGTACCTATTAGAGTAGGGCTAATGTGTGTTCCATATACTATTCCTAGCTCTTTTTTTTGGTCATCTCTCTCTCCCTCTCCTTGCTCGCTCTCTCTCTCTCTCTCTCTCTCTCTCTCACACACACACACACACACACACACACACACCATTTAACAAGGCTGAAAGGCTCCAATTGGCTAGTAACTGACTCCTGTGCTGTTCAGACAGGGGCACAGTGGTCTAGGGGCGGGGGTAGAAGTGAGCTGTCAGCAGGAACCCACTGGTACACTTCCTGTTGGTTGCCTACTCGTTATCTGTAACATCACTTCCCACATCTTAACTGAACCCACACAATTATGCACTTCCTGGGAAGTTGGCACCAACCCAGCACTCATCACTGTATCCTGACTAGTGTAAGTCAATCAGAGGAATCCTATTCCTCTTACCATGACTGGGTAACCAAAAGACATGTGACTCCATATTGGTCACTGATACATAAAACAGATGCTCTGCCCTGGGGCTTTGAGACAAGGGTATCTTATTCCTAAGAAGGAAAGAGCAGAAGATGGTACTTTCGTGCTTATGAATATGTTACATCTGAAAGCAACACATGCAACATCTGTGGCCAATATATGGAGCGGAGAGCATCACAGAGAAGTGAGCCAGGAACACCTGCAACCCACTCTACCTGTGGACTTTTCATGATAAGATAGGATAAGATGTGTTCTTTGGCCTCAAGCCATCTTTATTTCTACTCTGTGTCACTGGCAGCCCAAATCTTCCTAACCAACATCCCTAACGTATACTCAGAGTGAGTTTGCCCCTCGCTGTCATTTTGAACTCTAACCGTAGTAACAGGCAGAAGCATCCCGTTAGCTTCACAGGAAAACCTACCAAGGGCCCCACACAAGGGGATTACTTTAGATGTTTGAAATGTACCATATCCTGTTTGCGGTAGCGTTTACAAGAATCTGTGCCTGTGTTAACACTCACATAACTGTATACCCCCCCAAAGTGAATACTGCTGCATTTAAAAACAAAAAAGATTTCACAAGGGTAAAGCATGGACTCAAGCCTACATTTGTCTGACCCCAAAGTCAACTGCTTCTAAGTGCTTGTCAGGTCCAATATAAATAGCTCTACACTTACAGTCAGGAGGCTGAAGTTTAAATCCCAGCTCGGCCACTTGACAGCTGTGTGACCTTACGCATTTTGCTTCACCCAAACTGCCAAATGCATATGATAATAATCTCTGCATATTCCCTTTTTTTTTTTTTTTTGGAGTGGGGTGGATCATATAAGAAAATGATTTGGGAAACATTTCTCAAAATGTAGGGAAAAGCACAAATAATTATTATCATTATTGTGTGAAAATACCAACTCCTCCAGTAGCACTCAGCTTGAAATCCTGTCACTCCCCGGGATTAAGCCCAGGATAGCAAACCCACAGTGTGACCACTGCCACCCACATCCAGCCAGCACCCCGCGGAGCACCGGTCACGGCACTCGTCCACAGGGTCCCTATTTACCGCTCTAGCAGCCCACTCAACCCTCTGCTCTGCAGAGTCTTCGTAAATCACCTGGAGGGGGTCCCCGGGTTAAGACCTCTTAACAAGCCCTTGGCTATACTTTCAGTTACCTCCAGTCTTGTTCACTGTCTTCCCCAAACATGCCTTTTTTTCCTTCCTTCCTTCCTTCCTTCTTCTTTCTTTCTTTCTTTCTTTCTTTCTTTCTTTCTTTCTTTCTTTCTTTCTTTCTTTCTTTCTTTCCTTCCTTCCTTCCTTCCTTCCTTCCTTCCTTCCTTCCTTCCTTCCTTCCTTCCTTTCTGCTTAATGGAAACCCGACTTCTTGGCTTGGAACACTGAAACCCAGAGTGGCCTGGAATCCTGGATCCATTCCCCTGTTCTGTGTTTGGAAATGACATTCCTTCCACCCCCCGACAGCTAGTTGTCGTCACATAATCAGGGTCTAGATGCAAGTGAGTGCTTGTGGAACTTCCAGAAAGGCCACCTGAGGAGAGCTGGTTCATCTTACAGGCTGGCAGCCCTTCTGCTTTCGTCGTTTTTATAACTTGCATTACGAATGTAGTGGCTGAAGATCTAGACGCCATATGTAACCACGTCATTGCCTCAGCATGAAGTTAATATCCTAGGATGCTGAAGTAGAAGGATGGAAGCCTGTATCCCTGATCACACCTCGGAGACATGATGCCAGCCATGAAGACCATCTATCCCCAGACTTCTTTTACATGAACTAGAATAAATAATTTAACTTAATTTAATTCACTGCTTTGTAGGTCTCTGCTGCTTACAGGGAAACCCAATAAATGGAGACATGTAAAGGAGAGCATACGCTGCTATTCAGATTGAAGCACTCGGTACACAGAATATTGTTCTGAAATATTTTGAAGATGTGGGCAAAACTCTGCATGATTATTTATAGCATGAGCCTTATCATATTTGGCTATCTCAGCATTCCACTCTTTAGAACCTAAATGGGAGAAGAGAAAAAGTTTTCTATGGGTATTTATAGGTACCAATAGACATATATCATAATATCACTATTTACTGAGTGTCTACCATGTGCCAGTCACTTTGTATTATTTATCTCCAGTTAATACAAAAATATAGCAAGATACATATAACTACCCTCATTTTGTAGGTTGCGACACTGAGACTCCGGGAAGTAAAGCAAATGGCTCATTTTCAAATACACAATAAGGGATGGATTCAGGATTTCATGCAACTCGGTCTTATGCCGAAGGCCTTGCCTTTTCCATGACACCCGAGAAACAGAGTTAATTACAACTTTGGTTGGACAGCTAGCAAAACATATCAGTAAGTGCTGGGAGAATACACAACAAAACAGTGCTGGAGACAATTAGTAGATACGGAATTCTTGGAACAACTTTGCGTTCTTGATGATTTTTTAAGCCCTAGAGTTGAAGAGTATGAAACGCATGAGTCATGGCTTCTAGGGAACAGATGGTTAGTGGTCGGTGTTATTTCAACGACAAAGTTTTGAGCAGACTAAGGAGAACAGTAACACTTGGTCTCACGATGTTCGTCGTCTCCAGTCCCCGACTCCTCCTCCTAACTGCTGTCTCAGCATCTCTCCTCCAAGATCACACCCTGATGGTCATCCGATCAAGACTGTCTTTTCATCAGACTGTTTTTATGAAAGGCGTTTCAGGTGATTTTTATATTCGCTAACATCCCATGGATTGCTTACAGTCTATACTCCGAAGTTGTTTCATCAGAACTGTGGGGGAAACACTTAAGGCCATTTCTCAGGGTTGTTGGGTCTGAGTTTTGAAAACCATCAATTATCCAGTCTCAGGGCTGGAATGATAGTAGAGATCATAACGAAGGCTGGCATTACGCTATATTCACTTGGGTTCAGATATTTTGCATGGGTTATCTCATTTAATCCTCAATCAACACCATAAACTAAAGGGTACCATTACCATCAATTGGCAAATTATAGAGGGGCTGAGTGACTTGCAACAGAAGGGAAAATATTTTGAGCAGAGACTGGTACCCAGATAAGGATCCTTGAAAGAGACCTTGAAAGCTGAGTAGGTTTTATTATTGAAAGCAGCTGAAAAGCTGCACAAATCACCCTCAGACATCATTGGCTTAATATAATAAAGGTTTACTGCTTACTCCTGTTAGAGTTCACTAATGGTTGACCAGGATCTGGTCTCCATATAACCATTCAAGTATCCAAGCCTGTTCCATCGAATGACTCCACCATCTTCTAATGCCCTAGTGTTCTCCTCTGGATCATCTACATTCAGTCCAGAGATGAAGGAATAGAGAAATTGAGTGAAGTTTGGCACAGGAGGTTTTAGGGGTCTAGCATGTATATAGCAAACATTACTTTCACTTACATTCTATTGGCTGGAATTCAATCGCATGACCCCACCTAAGTGGTGGAAGTCTGGGAAATGTAGTCTCCCAGGAGAAAAATCAACCGGGTATGGGGAACCATCCCATTTTCTCTACCACAGTAGATATTTGATGTTGGTATGAGGGTGGAAAGGGGAGAGGATAAGGAAACACCAAGTAAAGGGAGAACTTGAGTAAGCTCATCAAATCTGGGGAAATGCTCATAATTTGATACGCCAGAAACCCAAGCTGGTGGTTTGAGTGATGACTTGAAGGGCCAGATAATTCAGGGACTTGGAACATATTCTAAGGATTTTGGACTTTATTGTATTGCTAATGGAACCTGTTGGAGGATTTTTAACCAGTGGAAAACATAATCATAGGTTTAGAACGATGCCATGATTTAGAATGATCATTCTGTGAACGGCAGAGTTGGTGGCTGGAGAGAGCAAGACAAGAGGCTGAGAGTTCAGTTTGGGTTGGATTGACTCATAGATAGAAGATGCCATAAGGATGTTTGCAGTGATGTCAGAAAGAAGATAGATGATCTGAATTAGATTAAGCAAGTAGAAGCATAAAATTATAGAAGTTGACAAGTGATCACATTCTCTTTATTACCCAATTCAGCTTTGCAATGGAGGTAATTATTATCTCAATTTTATAGATGAAGAAACTGGCCTCAGGGTAGTTGAACGACTTGTCAACGTCACACAATTACTTAATGTCTGAGCCAACGGCTCATCTGTGTCAAACTCTATAGCTCCTTCTCTCCACTTTACCATCTACAAACCTCAAGCACGCCCCGCCTACAAGAGCCATTTGTATGTTTATGAACATTCACTCCTACCCTCTCTGCATCTTCCATTTCTCGGGAGGAAGTATTCCAAATTTCTCCAACAGTGCCTACACTAATTTTCCTCAGCCTTCTGGTCATATGCATATAGATGCATTTCAGGCAGCCCGGTCACATTTGGGTTAAGGAGTTCCTCCCTGCAACCAATACTTTAGTTGTGAGGCAAAATACTGAAGCAGAAACTATCCCACTATTTTTCCAACTCATCAAAAATACATAAAACCCAAATAGCTCAGAAGTACTTTCTAAAGTGTTTTTATTATTTCGTTTATTCTCCTGCCCAAAGATGCAAGTAACCTCACTTATAAAACTTGATGAACCATTAACTGTTCCAAAATGTGGCTAATGCCTTGCTTGTGTTGGGCTGGCCCCACCAACGCGTTTGTAGATAGATACGCAGTTGTATAAATAGGCCCTTCTCTACCTGTGGGATCTAAACTCCTTTTTATAAATTGTATGTTGTATACTGACTGGTAAATTCTTTAAACAAGTCAGTAGTAACAGCTCCTGACAAATGGCTTTGAAGAGGAAAAGAATATGTGACTTAGATCCCAGCTCATGAAATCACCATTATAAACCTACTCCTCCTCTGGTTTTTCCATTATCAATGAATGGTGTCTATCAATTCTCACCCAGTTGTCAGGCCGTAAAACTGGGACTCATATTTAATTCATCTCTCTTGTTCATCTCTCACATTTAATTAATCATCAAATTGATTCAACTTCCTAAAAAAAAAACTCAAAGCCAAACAGTTTTTCATTCCCACTTCCATTAGCCTAGCCTGTGACACAATCACTTCTTCAGCGACTATAGCAAGCTCTTAATTAGGCTCCCTGCGATTCGTCTTGCCTTAATCTAGGCTACCCTCTGCAGCCAGACGTAGATCTGGTCGATCCGTTCTAAAGTGCCAGTCTATTCTCATCGTATATCTGCTTGAAACTCTCCAGTGCCCTCCCTACCGATGCCCGTGAATACACCCAGGCATTGCATGCAATTCACTCTGTTACCTGCCCGGGGCTTAGAGCTCCAGCCACCACCTTCTCACCCCCTCCTTCACTCTCTCTACACTGCCATACAGAACACCTTTGAGTTCCCCAAATGTAGCTTGTTTTTTTCTCACATCCAGGCTTTTTCACCTGCTGTTCCTTCTGTCTGTAACACTTCCACTTACCTTATTTTTTTTTCTGGCTAACTCCTATTTATTCCTCAGATCTCATTATAGCCTTCATTTCCTCCATAAATCCTTCCCTGACCTCCAAGACTGAGTTTGAATTCCAGTACCTTTTCCTTCCTCTATTTACTTCACTAATCACCATATGCCCGGTACCTAGTGTTACTTTCTGACATCATGTCGTCCCACCAGAAATATTCTTTGGATGGCTTCAATTTCATAGAAACACAAACAAACCCTTCCTGAGAAAAGGAGACACAGCCAAGAAAGACCTTGTCTGTCCTTAGGATCGATGTGTTGTGTTAATGGAAAAGATCTCCAAGGTAAAATATGGCCCCAGGTAAAGGTAAAAACAAAATTGAAAAATAGCAGAAGATAGTGGGATCCAGAGGCAGACAACTGAGATAAAAGAAGTCAGCTTGGGCTCAGATTCTCGGGCAAGGTTGCTTCTATCCTGTTCCACGAAGCTGGGACAGTGGAGATGTGGCTATAAATGTTTAGAGTTTCAATTAGCACTTGATGTATTTATGTGTTCATCATTCTTCATTCACTCATCCAGTTGCAAAGTGAAGCTGAGTACCAACTGTGTGCCAGACAACACGCCAGGAATACTGAATTCTAAAGGGATATCTAGAAAATATCTGTATTTAAAATACACAATTCAAAAAGAAAATGCAGAAGAGCCTCAACAGAGATATATGTACAAAACCTCTACCTAACTCAGTTTGGGAGAAACAGAAAACACTGCTCTAGACACACAAGGGCTGCCTCCAATCCTATCCCTGTCATTCTTGGCCTGATCCTACCCTATATCCGAGATGGCCTGGCTCTTAGAAGAAGTCTTGGACTTTCAGACATTAAAATACAGTTTTAAATATAAATGTGGCCACGAGGAATAGATAGGCCACATGATTCTCCATTGTTTGTGGGATAAAACTTGTCAGAAGAAAGGAACTCATGTTAAGATTCTAAAATAGGGGTTTAACTACTGGTTCATGTGTGTCTTTGGTTATTGTGAGTCTCAGATATTCTTATCTGTAAAAGAGGAATGTCACCCACAAACAATGATCATCAGAGTTGGAAGAGTTTTGAGATGCTCTGCCAAAAAAAAACTCCACAAGACATCTAAAAGCTGTCAATGGGTTTTTCTCAGAAGCAGAGTCCTTAAATCAAATACATCTTGGTAGCAATAGCTTAAAGTTCAACAAATTTTTTTTTTGCTTCAGTCCTTTTCACAGCCTTTTACATACTAGAGTGTGCTGAGCGTCTCTTAGAGGCGGGTAAGGGTCACATCTTTATCCAAGCACACTTAGCCACAGAGCCCTTTTAACAAGAAGTATCTCATGGGACCAGTGTGGGGTGGAACACATTTCCTTATCCAGGTAAGGAAAATGGGGATCACACCTTGCTCAAGGTCACCCAGCTAGTGCATGGCTGAGTCAGAACTAGACCTCTAGTGTCCTGGCTCTGCAGCCAGGTGTATTTTCCAGTAATTATGAAGAAGCCTCCTTCCCAGGGCTCCTGGTTGGTGGGAGACCCTAATGAGATATAAGAGAGGTGGGATTAGCAAAGTCTCAAATATAAGTTGTCTATGTGAATTTTTCTGCTATTAAATTTCCCAATAAAAGATGTCTCTATAATCTAATGCTGGCGGAATCTTTCATCCCATCAGCATTTATGACATGGTCATGATGTACATATGCTTGCTGGGGTATATGACTGAGGACCAATCTCCACCTTCCAGAAGCTGGACCAACACTGATAGACACATACCAGGAGATGAATCCACCTTCACATTTTTGTGTGATCTCAATTTGCTTAACTTCCCTGGGCTTTGGATTCTCTGCAGGTCATTTATTGACTAAACCTTCCATTTGACTTCCTCAAAGGAAATGACGAAAAATTCAAAACCCTTGCAAAAACAGAACCTACACAAATGCTAAACAGTATCCTTGTGATCTACTGATTAATATGGAATTAGAAGTGAGATGCAGCCCCATCAAGCCCAGGAAACTCAACTCTGAACCAGCATGTCTAATAAACTGGGAGAAGAGAAGGCCCACAAGTTAAAAAGCAGCATTTGAAATCTAATCAGATATTGTCCCAATTTACTCACCACCCCTGTGGTGCTATCCAACTTTATTAGGATTTTATTCTGTATTCTCTTTTAAAGTGACATTTACATTAATTTACAATACTAACACAACATTCTATTAAAAGGGAAAGAACTTTTATAACTTTATTATTTTTTTTTTCCTGGTTACTGTCCCTAGGTTTTCAACCTACTAATAAGGAATCTTTTGTTTTATTTCATGCCTGAGAGAGGAACTGTGAAGTCTCTTCAAGGCTATTTCCTGCTGGGTTGTTAAACGCAGTGGGGACGCCTGACTTGGAGGGTATGTGCTGTATAATTGGCAGTAAGGGCCAGGAAGTTTAACTTTCTCATTCTCGCTCAGTCGCCTTTTATCCTGAGTGTCTCAAGTTTATAGTCATTCTCGTGGTCTGGCTCTGACTTCGAAAGAATGATGAGGATTCAGCCCTGAGGAAGTGAAAATGCTTGGTCATCCCCACCTCCCAAATGTTAAAAACCACCTGTTCCAATTCCCCAGAAAAGACCCGACAGGTGCCCCACCTCTTAGAGCCATCAGGTCATCCAGAAATGAGTCGTGGCCTACATGAGATGGAAGGAAACACGGATCATCACAACCCCCTTCATTTTACATGTGAGGAAACAGGTCCAGAGAGAAGACGTGGTTTACTCACGATCACAGGGAAAGAACGGAACTGAGTCAGGACTGAAACCCACATCTTTGAGCTTTCAACCCAATGCTGGTTCTTCTTTCCCACTGTGTGAAAACCTGGAGCTCTTTCAAGAGCAGAAGTTAGCCCAGGTAATATCTCAAAGCCAGGGTGAGTACCAAATCTATCTACCGATCCATGCCTATGGTGATCAGAAGCACTTTCTGCTGCTTCTGTAATTTTTAAAAATTTCTAATTAACACAGACGATGAATTACATATGGCTTCCATGTTTACTTCCCCGTGTGAGTTCCATAGCAGCTGCATTGTTTATCAGTTCAATATGTTTAAGACAGATGCTAGTTCTGTGGGTAAATCAGCCAGCCCTTTTCTTCAGTCTCCTACCCTCCTACCCTAGCTATTCCGAAAAGCAACACATTCCGATGCCATGCCAACCTTGCCGCTGACACTGAATTGCCATGTACCAAAAGGTGAAATTAGAAAATTTAAGAGAGTTCCTTTCATAGAGCCTGTGCATTCTCCTTAAATATATGTAAAAAAAAAAAAGCCTTCAAATATACCAAATGATATATTGATGTATTTATCCCATTAAGATCTGTTACGCATCTCCTATGTGTCTGGTAGTATGCAGGGTACAGGGGTTACAAAGATGAACTGCACAGACTCTGACCTTGAGTGGCCCCTTCCTGATGAGCAAAACCAGTCTCTGAGCATTTGAAAACAGTCCCATGAAGAACTCAAATTTTGACACTTTGTACAAAATGTCTGGCCTATACTCTACAAAACGTCAAGGTTATAAAAGTCAAGAAAACATCAAGGAACAGGTTCAGATTGAAAAAGGCTAGAGTGACATGGCAGGTAGATGTAACACGAGATCCTGGATCGATCCTTTCTCTTAAAAAGGAGGACGCTGGGGCAATTGGTAAAAATTAAATGGAAACTCTAGACAAGAGTGCATAAGAAATTTCTCCGTACTACTCTTAAAATTCTTCCTTGAGTGTGAAACTGTTTAAAAATAAAGACCTATTATTTTTAAATAAAATACTAATAGTAACAACAACAACCGCATGACAAGTGGCAGCAGATGAGCAGTAGCAAGAGGTCAGGAAAAGCTTCCCAAGAAAGGTGGTTATTCAGACAAGTCTGGTGGATATCAGGATAGGAAAGGACTCCATGAGAAAACCCAGTTTTCTCTCTCTGCTCTCAAAACAACTGGAAAACATGATCCCATTTTGCAGACGAGAAACATGAAACTGAAGAAGGCCACGCAACTTGGACAAGGTGACCTTGCTAGTAATTCCAATTCCTCCAGAGTTCCCAGATTCCCTTGCTCCTCCTCAGTCAAGAGAGGCAGCACCTTCCAAATGTGCCAATAAGGTAAGTAACACTGAAGGAAATCCTGCAGGACCCAAGATTTATTGAGATCGTAAGTAACCCTTGCTCAGGAAAAGACTCCACCCTCCCCGCTCGGCTGCGCTCCCATCAGCAACCAGAAATTGTTGCAACCTAATGCATTTATATGTTTTGGTTTTCTTAATTTATTTCAGGCACCTCGTTTTCCTGGAACAAGCGCTGTTATTTACGACCCAGCAGCAAACACTTTACATTTATAGAGGTTATGAATTTTAGTAATGGTTTTGGTGGCAATTTAATCTGTCCTAACTATGAGGCATTTTACAATGACAATTAAATTATTATTAAAAAATAAACCTCAAATGACATCCTTATCACTTATCAACATATCAAAAATTTCACTGAGTTGCATTCTGGGTGGGTCGTAAATATCCCGATGTAGTCTTAGTGAATCCATGCAATAAACTTGAGTGAACTTAATTAACTTCTACAGTATATTTAAAAAGAAAACTCCTCACACATTTTGATGTCGGGGAATGAAACATTATTTGAAAAGAGGGTTTATTACATTCCATGGTGCACACTGATATTTAATATTTAAAGACTCTTAAATTTGATGTACTGTGCTGATAGCTGCAGGGTTTAGTCCTGCAGTGTGGGAGGGTGAGATGGTGAATTTCTTCTTCCATCTCGGAGAGGAGGTTCTTATTTTTACTGGCCGACCCCCGCCCCATACCCTGATCTATTAAAATCTATGCTCAGAGAACTGACAAGGGTGCTAATGTATACTTTATCAAATTAATTTTAATGTAGGCTGGCTGAATAGCTTGTTCCCAAGCTACGTTCTAAATTCTTGTGAAGCAACCCCACTCCAAATTAGCCAGGGTGAGGCTGCATCAATTTTAGGAGCTAATATGTCAGCAAAATATCCTTTGATACAAATCTAAAATGAAGGGTTTTATTTTTTTCCCTCCATTGAGAATCTAATCAAGAAAAAGAAAAAGTCAGTATTAACCCACTTCCTGATCTGAACTTACAGGTGCTGGCTGAAATAAAATTGTTTGGTTGGGATCCACATTTTGATAATTACCTCTGACAGCAATAGGGGTTTCCATTTCAAAAATTAGGCTTGACATGTGACTTAAATACAGTCTTCTCTTTTAAGCCCACATTTCCATGCACTTAAATGACAATGGCCAAACATTGATAGAAGATGATCTTCCCTTGAAAGGTAGAGTTAGAGACAATTTTATCAAAACAATGGAAGGCAACCATCCAGTAAGAAAATACAGGGTTTGCCTATTCTAAATCACTTCAGCCAACATACTCAGCCCCACTGCAAAAACAAAAACAAAAACAAAAACAAAAACAAAAACAAAAACAAAAACAAAAAGACAAATGTGGAAGAGTCTGCTCTTACAATCTTCCCAGGACACCAGGGGAGGCAGCATCCTCTGCTTCCCTGGATGACTTAGTTCAAATTTCCTTCAATAGCTCCCAAGTGTCCTTCATCCAGGTTCTTAGGTAAAATTATCTGCATGGATGTGTACTCGTATTTCTGTATATTTATGTACCTATAGTATTGTGCACCTATATTTTACATTTGTGACTTTGTAGCAAAATCTAAATCGTTTAAGGCTTTTTTTTTTTAAGATCCTGTTGTTTGCCTATTATAATCTGCTTTCAGCAATAACCCAACAAAGATGAACCAGTTTCCTCATTCACAAAATAAGAGGGTGAAACTGGTGATGTATAGAGTTCTTAGTTCCAGCTTTAAAAAAGGAAACAACAGTAGAGGGTTCTGAGTTCCAACCACTGTTCCTTGCAAAAAAAATACTTGACAAGCAGCTACAGTGTGTTGGGCACTGTGCTAGCACTGGATATAATTGTGGAAAAGGTAACCAAAGCCGATGGTCTTGTAAATCGTGTAGATTAGTGTATTGGCTACCATTATGAAAGTAGTGCTACAATTTATTAAAATGCCTCTTTTTTTTTAAATTGAAGTACAGTCAGTTACAATGTGTCAATTTCTGATGTACAGCACAATATCCCAGTCATGCGTATACATGCATATATTTATTTTGATATTCTTTTTTCATTAAAGGTTATTACAAGATATTGAATATAGTTCCCTGTGCTATACAGAAACTTTTTTTTTTAAATGCCTCATTTGATACTCTTCCATTTTTGTGTCTGGGAGGTAGGAATCAGGGCAGTTTCCTTTCCTGTTCCTCCATCCCCCGTCCCTTTAAATTCTAGTATGACATATTCCTCAGTGAATGTTTCCCATCTCCATTACCAAATGAAAACGCAGCACTGGCTCCCGGAGACTCAGTAGGGGGATGGTTTCCGGGAAGAGGATGGAAGAGCATCTGGCAGATGTGGAGCAGAACATGACTCCAATACTGAGCTGGTGATTCTGTCTTTCCTCGCTCCTCAGTTCATTTTGCTCTCCCGGATCTGAAATATTTTTCAGAACCATGGTATGTCCCTATGGTTTTAAGGGCTTGATATGCATTCTCTTAATTATACCAATCCTTATAAATTACATTCTGGGGTCGTAACTGCCCAATTCAGTGTGAAGATACATATTTACATTTAAACGCAACCAGAGACTCTGCAATAGAAAATGACTGAATGAAAGAAATCTAAATAAAGTTTTATCGAAGAATGCTTAGGAGGGAGATTTTGCTTCTGACTATGATGAACTAGTTTGTTTTAGACCACAATCTTATGAGAACTACTAGAAGAGTACATCAATTTGATCAATTATAAAAACAATGATCATTTTTGAAGACATCGGAGAGCCACCAAGACTTGAAAGGCTAAGATTCCAGACAGAAGGAAAGTCCAGAGAGGTGAGTCAACCGTTTGGCGCTGCTTTACTTTGCAAGGAGTTTGATGAGTCTGAAAGGGCATCTGAGTGGCTCAGAAACTCATCACAAAGTGGTGGTTTGGAGGCCAAGAAGCTGAACAGAGTAATCTTATGGGGCTGGAGTAATTAAAATAGGAGTTTGGGGCCTGCCAAGAAGGAGCTCTGTCTTGGGATTTTTGAAAGGCCCTGTCCCTCGAGTGAGGATAAACAAGCATTAAAGAAGCCCTTAAGAGCAATGAAACATCTCTGTGTAAACCCATAATGAAGGATATATTTGTCCAAGCCTGTAAAATGTACAGCACCAAGAGCGAACCCTCATGTAAACCACGGTCTTAGGGGGACAATGATGTGTCGATATAGGGTCAGCAGTTGTAACAAATGTACCATTCTCCTGGGGGAGATTGCTAGTAGGGGAAGCAATTCACGTGAGCAGGGAGCAGAAGCATCTTCCTCTTAATTTTGTTATGAACCTAACATTACTCTGAAAATAGTCTATTAAAAAAAAAAGATTGTAGATTAAAACCCAGCTTCAAATTAACCCAATCTCTGATTCAATTTATCAGAGGACTAGAAGTCATTAAAGGGAATCAAATGGAAATTCTAGAATGGAAAAGTGCAATAACTGATCCTAGAACACGACAGATGGCTTAACAGAAGGTTAAACAGGGCATAAGAGAGAATTATTAAATTGGAAAATAAGATAAAAGAAGATACTTAGCCTAAGGCACAAAGAGACAAAACAACAGAAAACAGAGAAAAGAGAGTAGGACACACTGATACATCCTGAGAAGGTAACAAACCACATACATTTGGAGTACTACAAGGAGAGGAGAGGGGATAGACAGAAATAATATTTGAAAAAATTTGAAGAACCAAGAACTTTCCAAAACCGATGAATGATATTAAGCCACAGATTCTAGAAGCACTACAAACCCCACCAGCATAAACACAAAGAAAGACTGGACAAGAAACCCAAAGAAAAAAATTTTTTACAGTAAAAGCAGCCAGAGAGGGAAAAAAATGCATATTATCTTCAAAGGAGCAGCAGAAAGAATCACAGCTAACCTCTGGACAAAAGTAATTGAGACCAGAAGAAAGTGGAATGATGCCTTCAAAGACTGAAAGAAGATAACTATCAAACTTACACTCTCTATCCAGTGAAAAAGATAAAAGCAAAATAAAAAGAAATGCAAATAAACAAACCTTAACTCATCAATGGATTTTCACTGCAGGTAATACCAGAGGATATACTTCAGGCTGGAGAAAGATGCAAGCAGAGGTGGAGTAAATCAATACAGATATCAGTTGTATAAAAATAATGAGAATAATTCCTTTTGAGATTTAATATTTCTAAAATGAGAACATGCAATGAAATAGCACAAAAGAGTGAAGTGAATGAGGGGAAGTTTTCTAAGGTCTCTGCATTTTCCAGGAAATAGACAAGTAAAAATTTATAGTAGCCTTTAATAAGACAAGAATACTTAAATATAATTTCTGGAGTAACCCCAAGAATACAGGAAAATAATGTACAGCTAGCAGGGAAAGTGAAATAAGACAAGGAAATGGCTGGAAGAATTTTGTTTTCCTTAGCTTGAAAATGCCATTGACTAAAGTTGTGATGATTCAACTCCTCCTAACTTCAGAACACAGGTGATCTGAAATGAGCCCTTTTGGATGCACCAGACTGGCTTTGCTATCTTGCTAATTCCATGTCACTTTTGCAAAAGGACTGGTGAGTGAGCACTAAAGTTGGAGGAAGCTTGAGTTTGGAATTCTGATGAGACACTGACCCCCTGAGTTAGTGTGGACAATCCTCTTTAAGCCTCATCTGATGCACTTATAACTGAGGCATGAAGAACACCTTCCCAATTTTCCTCAAGGGTTGCTGGGAGACTCAAAAGAGAGCAAAGATGCAAAGCTTTCTTCGTGAGGTCTTACACAGATGCTTATAATTCAAGATGTAAACATTTCCTTCCAATAGGCAATTCTTAAATACGTCAGCGAAAATGAAAGTCAGTCACATACTATTTGTATGAGTCAGAATAGGCTAGACTAGGCTGGAGTAAGTAATAAATTCTGATATCTCAGTGGTTCCATGCTGCAAACGTCTGTTCCTTCTTCAGCCACAGCCTGTGCAGACTGAGTAGCTCTCCTGGTAGCTCTCCTCCAGGACTGACTCAGGAATTTCCACCCAGGAGTACCCTCATCTTCAACACAAGACCTTTATGGTCACCAAGAAAAGGAAGAGAGAGAAAGAAGAAATTGCAGGAGATCTCAGAACCAAGACAGAAAGTTGAGTACAGTCATTTCAACTGCACACCGTACTGGCCAGAACCAAATCGCTTGGTCCCAAATCAATTTCAAGGGAAGCTGGGAAATGTAGCCTTCCTTTGTGTCTAAGAAGTAAGAAAGGTTAGCATCAAGCCTCTCTGCCAAACCACTGATGTCCAAGTTGCATCCACTGCAATGTCCTTGGCCTTAGAGAAGAAGACGGTGACTTCCCCATTTATGCTTTTGCCTTCATAAAGGACAAACTATAGTTTGAGTTCCTCCCATGGACTTACTTTATTAAAACACAATGAAACAACATGTTACTCAAAAAAATCAGACAAGTAGTTCATCCTCTGAAAGGATAATTTGTTTAGACAAAACAGAAACTACAAATGCAGGAAGCAGATGAGACGGAAATAAAACCCGCACTCCCCAAGACATTTTATAACAAGAGAGCCCCAGCGCAGATGGGTTACTTAGAGAGAAAAAAAACTCTCAGTGACTCATACAGTCATAACTGATAGATAGCTGTGAGCTTGTATGTCGTGATCCTCCCCCAAATATATCTTTATAATGGAGACTCAGACCAGAAGACTCAGAACTTGGAATATTTTTACAAAAATGAGACTATCCAGGCATTCAACCCGGATTCTCATCAGAGTGGTAGCAGTAACTGCTCCTGTAGCTCCAGCAAACACAACAGTCTCATCTGATTATCAGGAAAGTGGATTCATCAGAATGTCCCAAACTGGGTTACAAAAAGATATTTTATTTAAAAGAAAAAAAAAAAAAGATGTTTCTATGGTTAATTCAGGTTGGGAAACACTGTTGTGAAACAGAATACCTGTTTTATGGCAAGACAAGAAAAATTTAAACATAAAACATTTTGTCTGCCCTTTGGCATCCTCTCTCCCCTCTCTGTGCCTGGCGTATCTGCACCACACACTGACCAACCTCCCTCCCTGGCAGAAATACCTGCTCTGCCACGAAGGGCCACATTCTCCCAGCGCCACCAAGACAGCCCCTTAGAAGATAACCTTCCTTCTTGATTTTGTAAGGGACCACGACGGCACTTAGCTCTGGATTATGTCAACTGCCAGTAACACATCATTTAACGTACAGCCCTCTGTCTCAAAAAACGTATTTAACTGGGCCTTGCCTTCTAATGGGTGGAACAGTTCTGAGTTTTCTGAGATGCTCTTCCCAGGTTATGATCCTCAAGTCTGGCTCAAATAAAAATGTGCACTTCTTCCTCAGACTGACTGATGAATTTTCTGTCAACACTGTGTTCTGTTTTTGGTGTCTTACCTGCAGGGCCTTCAATATTCCCAGTGCGAGTTGTGACTGCCTGACGTATATAAGTCTGTGTGTGCGTGCGTGTGTGTGTGTGCATAAGTGCACACATGAATGTGCGCTGGAGGTGGGACAGAGTTGGGGACTTAGCATGAAGCCTTCCCCACATTTATTTGGCCAGGTACTCTCTCACAGTGTAGGTGATGCTGAGGTGTGCGGTCTCTGATGCCCTTCATGTGTTAACAGTTCGTCATCCATGAGTGAGACTTGTCCCCAGGAGAGTCAGGTCAGAACTTCCCGTCACACGTGTGCGGAGTCAGAGGCCTGGGGGAAATGTGTGAAGACTATTGCTACCCAAATTGTTCCATGAGAATTTGGAATTCGAGGTCTCCAAGGCCCCAAGCTAGCCTAAATTTCCACGAATTTATAAATCTAAGCCTTTTGGTGATGGGGTGACTCTGAATTTTCAGGTCTGCACTTGCAAACCTGACCCTGCAGGCTTAAAAATCAAACAGACCCTTAGCAAATACAGAGTAAATTTTTAAAGTGAAAAGAAGAAAACATGTTCTTCTTTAGGAGACGTTCTAGGATAAGCCAGGAATATTGCTCCCATGATAAAAAAGAAAAATCTTCAATCCTCCCATGCACTTGCAATCAGTGTAATCTTTCTGAAACATATACCAGATAAAATCACTTCCTCTTCTTTAAAAAAATAGCCAAGTATCATTCATATGATTTCCCATAAAAGTACAAGCTTACTGTCATGGATTCCAAGACCTTCATGATTTAATCCTTACCCGGCCAACTCATCTCATCACCAGAGTCTATCCATCTCTGTGCCCACACTCCCACCATCATGTCAACCATGTCTGGGAGGAAGAAATTTTCCTCCACTTTCTGGGTTCTTCTGGCTGGTCTAAGAATTAAATTGACATGAGACAGATTAACAGGAGAAAATCAAACAAAAGTTTATTAACATGTAACTCACCAAAATGGTAGAAGCCCTCACCTTAAACTCCATGTTCAGCTAAAGACAAAACAGAATGTTGCGGGTAGCTGTTTGGGACTTCAAAGGGGAGGGAGGCAATGCACGTGGAGATGGGAAAGCAGATGTTTGGGTCATGCAGAGACAATGGGACACAGGGTGGACTCAGACCTGTAGGTCCCCAGCCCAGACTCTGCAGATATCTCTTAGGGTAGCTCTGTTCTAGGGGAACAGGCTCTTTAAATTCTTTAGGCAGCTAAGGGGGAGGTAAAAAGAAAGACTTCCTGAGTCTTCTGTTTCTTGAAAATGATCAGCCTAAACGAATCCGCATACCAAAGAGACATTTTTGGGGAGGCAGATTTTGCTCCCCTCCAACCATGAGGTATATGTACACCATTATAATACCCACATTCCTACTATCACTTCAACCACTAGGCATCTCATGCCACCTCTATTCCCAGTCCACGGTCATTACCTTCATCACTTGGTACATGACGCTATCACTAAGCCCACGAGTTAACAATCTTCACAACCACTAGATACCTAACAATATAGCCATATCTACACACCCATCGTCTAGCCACGGTGTTGCTATCCTTTCCCTAAAGACAGAATTTTCTTTCATCTTTCTCTCCTGGAAACATTTATATTCACCTGTCGAGGTTCAGCTCTGCCTCAGAGAAGCCTTTCCGAACCCCTCACCGCGTAAAGTGGATCCAGTTTCCTCCTGCTTCCTTTTCCCAATGCACTCCGTATGCGATGCTTCAGAAGCCTAAACCACATTATACTTAGTAGCAGCTTATTGTCATTCTTTTTGTAATAATAGCCTTACCGCTGACCAAGCAGTTACAATGTGTGCTTTCTGAGTGCTGTCTTGGTTAATATTCGTATTAGTCCTAATGAGGTTGAAACTATTTTTAACTTTGTTTTAGAGATGAGGAAACTAACTATTGAAGTGGCTGAGTAACTTGATCAGGATCACACAGGTAATATGGATTGGAGCTAGGATTTAAATGAGGATCTGTAAGACTTCACAATCCTTGCCCATGAGTGGAGAGCTGCCTTTGATCCCAGCTCTGCCACTGAGGAAGTTGTCTGCAGTTGACCGGTTAACCTCACAGAGCCTCAGTCTCTTCATCTGAAAATCTGGATAACCCCTGCCTTGCTCCTCACTGGGGTATTGTGATCATAAAATGAAATAATGAATCTGAAAGGGCTTTGCAAATGCTAAAGTACTATGCAAATGCAAGCTAATTAATTAATGAACTCATTAACATGTTCTCCTGCTGGGCTGCAGTTAGGGCCAAATTATAAATAATCCTCATCTTGCCGGGAGTTTAACCAAGAAATTTAGGATGGTGGGAGGGAGAAAGAAGTCTGTGGACCCAAAATCTAAAACACCGCACATACCAAGGAAGGCAATTTAATGCAGAATCCTTCCCTCTGCCAGCCATAGAGTTATTTTTTATTTCCAACAAAACGTAAGAGGATGAAAGATTCTGGAGGGATAAGAAATCCCTCTAATATGCTCATTAATAAAGATGGTCCAGCATGTCATCATTATGTCCTAAATCCACTGATCTTGTGGAGTGGGGAAGCCCTATCGTAAATGTCTAGGTCTTCATTACTTATTTATATTTAGCAAACATCTTTACTATGTGCCAGGATCTGCGCAAAGTGCTTTACAAGTGTTAGCTTGTTTAATCCTCATAAGGACTCTGCGGGTAGTTACTGCTCCTCTCCCCATTTTACAGATGAAGAAACTAGTATATACATCGTTAAGTAAGCCGTCCAAGGTCATGCAGCGAGAAAGAAGTGGAGTCAGGATTCATAGCCAGACTGTCTGATTTCAGAGGTCATGCTCTTGACCCCTGTGATTACATAATTACATCTCTTCATGTGGCCACATTGTCTGGTGATTCATCCACAAAGGCATCCAGGACAGTTGTTTCCCTGGGGAAGGTGGCAAAGGGATAGCAGCAGCCCCTATTTACTGTTCACTAATTACATGCCAATTACTGTGTAAAATACAACATTCACAATCCCACTGAATTTTCAAGGATCTATCTGGAAGGTGGAAATAGATCTGCAAGTCTTGTTTCTCTTGGGATCTGCTGCCCACAGGGAGGCTGCAACCTGCACTCCCCTTTCTGTGAACTTGGAGGAGACTATCCCCGCCCAATGTGGGAATTCCTGAGGTTGTGCAGGGCTGCAGACAGCTCAGAGGGGACGAGCTGATCAGGAAGCCCATTGCTGCTCTCCATTCTTGTCACATCCTCCCACCAGCTTTGCGGGAGTGAAGGTAGTATTCTGCTCTCGATCTTTCCAACTCAGATGCCTGTTTCTCAGTTGGTTCTGAGCACAGGCAAGAAAAACAGGAATGTTGCTTACTCACCAGGTCAGACCCCAACAGATGAGAAAACGGAAGCGCGAGTTTCCTTGCCCAAGGTCATAGAGCCAGGACGTGGAGGAGCTGGCACTCAGACCTAGAACTCTGATGCTGTAGTGTTTCCTTCTAATTCCAGAACAGTTAGCTTTAAAATATAGACCATGAGGAATGAGCCAAAGTCAAACTCTGTGGCTTATTACAATACTAGATGTCTTTCCAATAATATAGTAGCTTTGTTTGATTTGACTTGATTTGATTTGATTTGAGTAGAAGAAAAGAAATCACTTTCCACACACCAAGCTTTGTGAGGATGAGAGATTTTACCCAAAATCCTACTAAAGAAGTTAACAAAAATCTGTACCTGAATATAGATTTGTCTGACTCTAAAGTCAATACTTATTCTACTATATGTAACATATGATTTCCCATGTCTTAAATATTGTATAAACAACGTTGCAACTAAAGTAACGGAAACTGACAGAAAAAAAACAATGTCGTCTGTAATCCCATAACCCCACTACCCTAATCAATCAGCCATTCTTATCTGTCTACATCCCCCTTTGATCCTTTGTGTAGGCAATTGTGCAGTTTATATACCTACAGCCACAGCATTTCCCTGAAAATCTGTCATATTCAGGACTAAAATTTCAATACCTGCATAAAAGTAATATATTAATATTATTTACTAAAACATGTTCTTTGTGTTATACAACAGGCATATCTCCAACACTGGACCCTTAGCAATAATACGGTAATGAACATCTTCCAAAAAATAGCTTTGACTTTGTGGGGGGATAATTTCCTAAGAGTCAATCTCAGTGGGGGGGTCTTCCGGGTTAGATTGTTTCAACTTGGACAAAGTAGAAATGGAATTGACATGAGCACTGAAGTCTCACATAAGCTTCATCCTTTCTCTCCCGACTCACTGCAGAAGATGCAGAGAGAGCTCGGGAAGCACAGCAGCCCATGATTAGACCAGTCAAACATGTTTAAATTTAAAAAAAAAAAAAAGGAGTTTAGAATATTCAACAGGATCAAAGATGGAAGACTGTAGAGATTTGGAGCCCTTCAATAAATATTGAAGATACACTCCCCCCGCCCCACCACCCACTCCACTCCTGGTGGTGCACCAGGCATGGAAGAGAGAAAGACAGACTTGGAATTCAAAAGTCAGGGGCCTTTATCATTGTGGCACCATCATCTGACAGGTAAGGGAAAAATATATATTGCCTTCACTTGAGAGGGAGGGAAAGTATAGTTACTTACTGGGAGTTGTAAGATGTTAGTTGTAAGACGTTAGAGCGGGAAGAGAATTTGATAATGGAGACCACCCCCTCCACTATAGAGACAGGTGAACGAGGATCATCAAGGGATGCAAACAGGCCCCTAGTCACCAAGCATCCTAGACAGAGCCCAGTGCCCCTGACTTCTGTCCAGTGCTCCTTCCAATGAGCTATGCTGTCTCCTCGCTAAGTAAAATGGAGCCTAGCAGATAGCCACCACTGAGAGACTGGAGGCATTCCAATCTCTGCTTACTTTTAGGTTAGCAGGGGTTACATCAGACAAACAAGACTCATTCCCAACCTAAGCGTCATGACCAGCCCCAAGAAGCATTTCCAGGAAGGGAGGTTTCCTTCTTTCCCTAGGACAGTCTGTCCGCTTGGTTGCTCCGCGCTCCCTGGACTGCCCATATCCCAGAAGCCTTGAGTGGCTGAGATGAGCTCTGATGCCCTGCAGGTGACAGGTCCCATCAGGACCCATCGGTGTGCCTCCATCACTTATTGGCTCCTGTTCTGTCTGTTTGGGAGGCTGACTGGCCAATGCCCAGGCTACCACAGTCATCAAATATCTTGAATGTCACCCCTGGCATTTGCCAACATTTTCCTGTAGATACCAGATTCACAAGATTGTTGTCAAAAGAGAAAAAATATATTTGTGACCTGGATGTCTAATCCAGCCTCTGAGAAGACTTGCAACTGTATTTTACTCAGTGTTTCCAAACTTATTAGACCATCTAGGAACAGTGCTGCCCCTTCCTGCAATGTTTTTCAATTTCAAGGAACACCTATTATGGTCTTGTGGAACTAGTGTTCTGGGAAACAGTCATGGAAAGGAAATGGATTTCCACTACCTGATGTCACCTGTGTCTGAAAAGTCCCATCTTCCTGGAGAAGAAGATGCTGCTAAAGTCTGGTTTAGGGGAAGAAAAAGGATTGGAAAATGGTAAAGAGATTGACTTATGTTGAAAGCCTGGTTCCTCCACTTGACCTTGAGGACATTACTTAAATTCTCACATGCTCAGTTTCTTCATCTGTAAGACAGGTTTAGTGTTATGTCCTTATCAAGAATTACTGTGAGGATGTTAAAGATGAAAGATGTAAAGTATTGATCAGGATCATGGTGCCTGACAGATGGTAAACATCAAGAACCATCCGCTGCTGTCATCCAGCCCGGAGCACCGTGGACAGTGCCCTTGAGGCTTCCTGGTCTCATGGAGACCACAGTCTGGTTGACAGACAGGACAGAATTGTACAACTATAACCCCATCAAAGACAGGACTGAACGCAGGCTGGAGGGAGATGGTGATGTTGGAATGGTTTAAAGATGTTTCATAAAAGTGGTGTGAAGTGAGCCCTGACAGAAAGACCCTTCTCTTCTCTATATTCATTAAAAAAAAAAAAAAAAAAAAAAAAAAAGCCTTCTGTAGAAGGTTGGTTGCCAGAATATGGAGTTATTGTTTCCTGGGTATGGAGTTTCTGTTTGGGAAGATGAAAAAAGTTCTGACATAGATGATGTGTTCGGTTACATAACAATAGGAATGTCCTCAACACCACTGAACTGGACACGTTAAGACGGTAAATTTTATGTTAGGTAAACTATACCACATTTTTTAAAAGATTAAATAATCATTGCCTTTCTCTCCAAGGGGCACATTAACTCGCTCCCTCCGCTCAGTACAAATTCACATCCCTGGTTGAGCCTGCATCTCCCAGAGCGAGCTGGTCCCTTCTCGGCTTCCCCGTCCCACTTCTTGTTCCTTCTAGGGTTTCTCTTCTTTTCCAGCCAATCCTCCAGATGGTATTTCAGTAACTCAGCTAAACATCTTCCATCGCAGTCTTTTTCCCCCTTCTCCCCCAGTTCACTTAAAAATAAATTGTCTTTTTTCGTAATTCCAGACAGAACATGAAGCTCTCCCCCTCTTTTACACCACCACTGAATTCTAAGTACACAGTTATGCAGGAAATGTCTTTAGATTCACCAGCTTGAGAACTTTTAAACATTAAGCTCTGAATCAGATAACAGCTTTCATCTCCAGAACAGCTTTACATTGTACCTAAGTAAAAGCTTAACTTACTTAAAAAAAAAAAATTGTTACCAGGGGTAGAAAAATGTCAAGGTAATAAAATAAGTGACTGCAAAACCTTCCCAAATAAAACATGCCCCTCAAATTAAGTAAGAGTATTTCTAAGGAAGCTGATGGCTTATTAGTTTCTGCTGTCCACCTTTACGTGTGCTGCCTCAAAAAAGAAAAACACAAAAACCCAAGGGGTCCGAGTGTACTCCTGTCCCCTTCTCATCTACCTATGAATAAGATTTCTCCGTGTGAAACAAGCCCGACAATTACTATGCCCTCGTTGGCTGCGGTTAAGGTTTAATTGGATGGCTGTGTTCAATTTGGAGCATCATGTTTCCAGAAAGAAAAGGAAAAAAAAAAAAGTGATAAATTGGATGTAGTTCAAAGGAAAGCAAGACAACAGATGAAAGCGGCTTGGAAAATAAGACCCAGTCGGGAATGTTAAGGAAATTCTGTGCATCTTTAGTTCAGCAAAAAGATGTCTGGGAGACAGTGGAAAGCATCCCATGAGGCAGTTCCAGCTGGGTCTCTGAGGGCATCACCGATGGCAGAAAATGAAGGGGGGGAGTCTTGTTCAACTGTGTAGTAGGTGTTCAATAAAAACGTTCTTGTGGAACATCCTCTAGAGAAACACACTGAAGTGAGAGGATGAAACCATCTCAGCTTGGTGCTTTACAAATCCTTTTTCTAGAAAGGGTTGAATTGTCAGGTTTGATTTCCAGCAAACATAATCTAGGAAAGGGAAAAATCAATGTCCTCATTTAACCAGTTGTGGATTCAAGAACTTGCCCCAAGTCTCCTGTCCACTCTGCTAACTCAACGCTGTGCCCTTGTAGCCACATTCATGGTGTCACTCAAAAATTTACCACTCCCCGAGGCCCCCAAGGGTAAGTTTAAAATCTGGAGGTACACTGGTGGCTACATTCTGGCCCAAACATGCCTTTCTAATCTAGTTACCTCTTCTTCCCTCTCCAAGCACACCTACTCAGACAGACTCGTCTGCACGAGGTGCCCACCTCCACCTTTTTTCAGCATGCACTATCTCAGACAAAGCCCCATTTAAATTACTACCCATGTGACCTTGAGCTAATGGCTTACCCTCTCTGAATCTTGTTCCATCCCACGTAGAGTGGGATAGTGATAATTTCTGTGTCTTAGATAAGGTCATGCATGTATGTAAAGCATCTCGCACCATGCCTGGCACGTGATAATGTTCCCACGAGAGTCTCTGATGAGGCTGTGTTCCTTTTCCAGAACGTTCTTCCGCTTGCTTTTCACCAGTTTGCTCAATTCTGCCCATGCCCCGAAGCCCAGCTCAAATCTAACCTTATTCACAAAGTCTTCCCTGAACATCCGCGTCTACAACGATTTCACCCAAGTTGAGCCCGGAGCATTCATTCCCTGGCCTGGCTCCCTGAACTCTGAATCATGCTCACCACTGAAACATTGGCTGCGCTCCCTTTAATTGTCCCTTGGGCTCAGTTCTCTGCACAACAGAAAGAGGCATAATATAAAGTCCCAGCCCTCAAGGGGAAGGAGGAGAGGAGGCGTTTTATATGCATTTACAGGGCACTACCCTGGGCCCGCAACTCTGCTCGGTACTTTCACATGCTGTCTTCCTATTAATCAAAAAGCTAACAGCGGTGGCTCTGAACCGTGGCTGAGAAGCAGAATCACTGAGAGAAAATGTTAAATATATGCACTCCCCATGCCCCAGCCCAGACCAATTTAAACAGAATTTCTGGTGGTGAGGCTTCAGTACTCCTTATAAACTCCCCAGGGAGTGCTTAAGAGCGCCCAAGGGTGAGAAGCCCTGGCTTATAATTTCATCGTGAAACACACACACACACTGACATGTCAATACAGCCTCAGTCATTTATCCTGGCGATGCTCAGCAGTCAGCGTGCTCACCTACCCACCTTCTCACCCACTTCTTCCCTCGCTTAGTCACCCCCACACACGTTTCAGGGCCTCATATACACAAACAAAACACTCCGCTAGGTGCCAGGAAAGACCAAAGGTAACTCAGAGATTCTGCCCCTTCAGGAGCCTCCGTATTCGTAGGAGACAACAGCTGTTTATACTCATCTAATCACAGGCAGGGAATGTGGAATCCTGCCTCCTCCCCCAACAGAAGGTGCCAGCTATCGTGGAGTATATTCCCGCTGGGGTCAGAGCAGGCATCGGAGAAAGGCATCAGGACGGGAAGGATCTGAATACATGGCGAAGGAGCGATGGTGTTCTAGTGGGAAGAAATGTCTGAGTAAAGGCCAGGAGGTGGGAAAGTACCGGGTCATCACGAGCAATGATGGGGCTGGAAAGCTGACCTGAGTGCCCATCCAACACCTGTACAGAGGTGCTGAAGACATTCTTTACTGACTGCTACCCGCTTCCCCATAAAGCCCTGTGTGCCACCGTGGTTCTTACAGACCAGGCTCAGACTTAAGCATGCTCCGCTGTTTTATCCTCCCAGGCCAATCTCCCTGAGGGACTTAGAAGGAGTTTGTGAGGCCATCTGGGAGTTCTTTTTCTCCCATTTGAACATCCTGTGGCCTCATCCCCGACCTAGGGAGCCATTTACCAGTGGTTACACTCAGTGGGTGGAAGACACGTGTTCTCCCTGGGGAACTGGCATTTTGAACACTCTCAGCAGCAAACCTGGTTCCAATGGGTTCCAGAGAGGCTGGAAAAGGCACAGAAGGAATCAGACATTTGAAGATGTGCTGGTCACCTAGAGAAGTTAATGTGGTTGCTAAAAGCAGGACACCCTGCAGGTGGCCTAGTGTAACAGGATGTGTCAGAAGTTTGGATTCTAGCCCCAAACTCTGCTCATGGTCAGCATGTCCTCTGGTCTAACGTCTTTCCCTTTGGTGGCTCTCAGTTTCCCATCTTTAAAGTGAAGGATACAGATAATTCAGCATTTTTATTATAAAAGGTATCACTTTTGGGGGCATTACAGACAAGCATTATCTTATTTAATCCTCACAAAAATCATATGAGAAAAGTAATGGTATTATGTCCATTTTACAGATGAGGAAAATGAGGCAAAAGAGGCTAGATCTCGTACCCCAGAGCTGTAACTAGAACCTGGAGGAAAACACTGTTTTCCAAAATGCAGGCTTTAAAAACAATTTAGAGGGTTTTGACCAGCACCCCCCCCCTTTTTTTTAAAGGAAAGGAATGAATTAGAATGGATTAGAATAGAGAAATGAGAGTGAATCTCACATTATAAAGGTAAATATTGCTTTGTGAAATTTTTATTTCCATTATACAGACCAGACACACATGTTTTACATCTAACATATATTTCAGTTATATGCCTATATGTGTAGACACTTACATACGCACAGTGGGTCAGACTGTTGTTCTGGAAGCTACCAAAATAATTGAAAATAATTTAAAAATAATTGAAAATAATTGAAAAACCCTGCTGTAAACCACTCAGCATAGCTCTTCCCTAGGTGATTTCTAGAGATTTCTCCACCTTTTAGCACTAAAGCTTTGTAAATCTGCAACTTTGCAGGCTGTACACGGCTGGGGTTATTCTGATGCAGGGACTGTCCGCTAGGCAGTTCCTGAGAAGCACAACAAGGATGGGACCTTCTAGACCCAGGTTACCTCCTTCTCATTCTGCTGGAACAAACATGGCCTCAGTCTGGGGGTCCAAGCAGACCTGTGCCTGGTAGTAAAGCCACAGCGCAGAGGTGGTACTATGGAATCCTGCAGGAAGAGATGGGTCCTCTGGGATTCCCAATCCAGCTGGAGAACAGAATTGCCATCTGGTAAATCACGAGATGATTTTTGCTCTTGCCAGACGCACCCGATCAATATGGAAGATACAGACAGTCTTCAACACATAAACAGGTTAAGTTGCCAAAAGTTCCTTAGTAACTCAGATGTTCGGAGTTTGGAATACATCATCCGATATAAACGGAGGTTAGGTTTTCATGTTTTAAAACTCAGAGGGTGTGTGACACTTACGTCTAAGTTCCTCATGCATCCTGAGTCCTAATTCCTCATTTCAAAAATGACTCACTAAGAATGACCCTTCTGTAGTTGGGTTGGTGATGCGTGTACAGAGAGTCTGACACTAGGTCACTATGGCTGTTGTCGTTTCTGTAACATTGTGGTGAAGAAAATACACGTGACCCTGACCACAGCATTTGAGTACTCAGAGCCTCAGTTTCCAGCTCTGTCAAAATAGAAAGAGAATATTTACCTGTCAGGGTTATTACAGACAGAGAGAGATCATGTACACAGAGTACTTAGCACAACGCCTCAGATAGAATGAGGGTTTAATAAACGAGGGAAGGGTCTTCTCCGTCCCAGGAATGCCTGCCCAGAGCTGCATGTGATTTCTGGGTTGATCTGAATCAACCCCTATAAATTCTCCTATGCACCAGGAAAATCAAAATTAACAAGTGTTTAGCAGATGTCTCCCTTATGTTCCATCCCTTGATTGGTTCCACGTGACATAAATGAGAGGTAGATGCTAAGGTCCCTCGTGCTAAGGATGCTGTGTAGAAATGTTGCTAACGTCTATATGCTAATGGGATCAGAGAACGCCCCTAAAGATGAGAAAGAAGGCACGGAAAGAGTGCACTGGAGCACGGTTCAGGCTGACGGTGTGGTCCACTGGTCCAGCTGGACTGCATCCCTGCTAGCGAGGTGATGACGCACAAGAGAAAGTGATCGCGATAACGTTTAACCTTCACCCACTATTAAGAGTCCCCAGGGAAAGCCGCCAGGTTGCATGCTCTGTAGAGCAACTGTCCACGGGCCAGTGGCTGAACTTTGCAAGGGAGGGTGAAACTGATTGCCATGATAATAAAGTTCTCTGTAAGGTCTCAAGTTTCACACAATCTTTACAATACTCAAGATGATATCTCTGGGGAAGGTGAAAAGAATTATAATTACATCTGTGAAAAAGGCTTGAGAAAGAAAAAAAAAAATCCTGCCATATGGTGTGTGGAAAATGTTTTGGAACTGAATAAATAACATGGTGGGTGTGCTTCCCCCACCCCCCCATCATTTTTGTTTATACATCTACGTGATGCAGGCTGACTGGTGAACGTGGATCAGTTTTTCTTTCGGAACAGAAATGCACCGGGTAATTTAATTTTATGACCATTAATAATACGGGTCTCTCTCTGCAAGCAAAGACATTTACAAACTTATAATCAGATTTTGTGATTTGGGTGTAAACCAATCACCCACAAGGGGCGAGGAGGTATTTCCATCCAGCTTTCCCTTTGCAGTAAAATTACATGAAATGAAAAAAGGGCATAGAGTAAAAGGTCCCAGGATCCCAGGGGGAAGCAAGGGGAGGGTCCCTGCTTTCAATGGATGCCTCATCCTCCAGCCAGCCAGTTTTTAAAAGCTGGCCATTCATAGGTAATTAACCACCAGATGTGTTCCAGACTCTGTCCAAATGGGATCTTGTTGCGTGCTCCCCGTCAACTCTGTGCTGTCAGTGTTGTCATAGTCATCTATCAGATGAGAAAGGACCTGTTGTTGTCTGCACAGCTAACCAACAGCATAGTTCAGATCTGACCCCCTTACCTGCCTAGCCTCCACCTTTCACTCTTACCACCTCACCCCTCCATCACAAACACATCCTACAAAGGGACGACCACTTCGAAAGGTGATTGATATGCAAGCATTTATCCTGCAGGACAAACGGAGCCAAGCCCTTTAAAAGATGCACAGAATCATACAATAAGAGTGAAAATAGAGGTCTTTTCAAAAACATGTTAATGGTTAGTATTTATGGATTTCTTGGTGTACCAATTGTTTTGTTTTATAATCCATTAACCTTACTGAATCCTCACAGCCATCCAGTGAGACAGGCATGGCCATTCAATTCTGCTGAAAGGTGAGGAAACTGAGTTTAGAGAAGTGAAGCAAGGTAAGCCCACTGCACAGAGGCAGCAAATAACGGTACGAGGTTTTGAAGCCACATCTCTATGCCTGTGGAGCTTGCCTTTCTAGTATCTCAGGGCATCACTGCAGATGAGTGAGTGCTATTAGCGCTAGAACTTGGGTGGTGGGCAGAGAATAACCCAGGGGTGTCAGGAGGCATGGAGATTCTCAAGGATTACTGAGAAGCCCAGTTTGGCCAGTTCGTAGGGAGCCATGTTGAGTAGATTCATTGATTCAACAAGAACTTACTGAGTGTCTTACATCATCCTACTCCCAGTGATACAGAGATGGATAAATATGTGGCCATTGTCCTGGAGTACGTCTGACACTTAAATGGTATACAGGTTGTAAGTCCCCGTATGCCATTTCATGAGGGTACAGACCTCGGGCACATAATAGAGCCCAATAAATATCATACTTCATTCTTCTAACAAATAATTAGTGTCTGATCACAGGCCAGCCACAAGAACCCTCTCTGTGCCCTGAAAGGAGATCAGGAGGCACTTGATAAAGGGTGATGAGCCCCCCTGACAATGAGCCAAGGTCCTGTCCTGAAAAGATGCAGACTTTCAGCAAGATCGTTTCAAAGCCAGAAGACCGGTGAGCCTCATCTGGGAAACCATCTTCTCTCTCTTTTGCGTATTTTTTTTTCTGCCGTCCGCTGCCTGGCATCTTGTCTATTTCAACTTCTTATCATCTCATTTTCTCAAATATACCTTTGCCCTTCCTCACCAGACTTTGTCTCTGCTCCTTAAAGCAAAACCTTTGCTCAAGACTTTTCTTTGAACTTGCAAACAACTAGATCTAAGAACAACCTGAAAATCAAAGTGGACCGGTGGTTTTTCAGGGGCTGGAGGGTGGGGAGAGGGTAGTGGGAAGTTGCTAATCAAGGGGCATAAGTTTCAGTTATGCAGGATGAGTGAGTTCTGGATACTTGCTGTGCAACTTTGTAGGTACAGTCAACAATACTGTACACCTGAAACTAATGTAATATTATACATCAATTATACCTCAATAAAATTGTTTTTACAGTAACCAAGGAACTACATTCAATATCTTTCAATAAAATGTAATGGAAAAGAATCAGAAAAAGAATATAGACACATACATATATACGTATAACCGAATCACTTTGCCGTAGAGCTGAAACTAACACAATATTATAAATCAACTATACTTCAATAAAAAAATAAAAAATAAATTTTTTAAGACACATCTTAAATCACCCACTCTAAATAGTCTATCTGAATTACCAGCCCTCCGAGGCAGGACTACGTGCACTTAGATTTATTTTACATTCAACATGGACCATATTAGGAAAGTTACCTGTTCATCTGTGTGCCTTACATCCACCCCACAGTGACTTCGTTGCATGTAGGGATTCTGTATTTTTTAGCTCTGTGACCGAAGCCTCTAGAAAGATCCTAGAGACTTAGCAGACACATAGGATATTTCAGAAACTGAACTAAATTGAGGGCAGAGCACGGCTCTTCCCTTCATTGTCCTCTCAGCATCCAGCATGGTTATGACATGCTCTTCAGATGTGAGCTAGCTCAGGGATGTGGCCCTTCAGGGCTGCTCTCTGAGGTCCCTGGTCCCCAACTCTAGAGTGCTCTGCTGGACCTCCCTTTTTCCAACCAAAGTTCAAAGGGTGGAAAGACACACAAGTGGAATGAGGCCATACCAGACCATAACACTCTAGGATGTCAGAGGTAGGTGGACCTTAGTGAGAAGGACCAGCATCACAGGCAGATCGCCATTGGTGACATCCAGCCCACAGAAATGTTCTGTTTGGTCTTCACATGGTTAAAACAGTTGTCACATTGTTATAATCGACTGCCTGTATTTGAAAACTGGGAGTTTTTTTCACTTAAAACTCCAGACTTCTATTTTCTCTTGAAAAATCGGAAGATCTAACAACACTTGGCCTGAATTCTCACCCATATGTTTCCAGTCTGGTCCTGCAGGCATTTGAGTTTATAACCCTATCTAAATAAGTATGTATTTTATTATGATGATTATTTATTTTCTATGTATGCGTTACACGATCAAGTAGTTTATTTAAATGACTCTTGTTTGGGTTTTTTTTTTTTCCCTTCCTGGAGAATTCCTTCGAGTCATTGATCTTTCCAGCACTTTGTGGACATCTGAGCACAAGAAATTCTGAAAGCAGGAGGAAGAACATTCCAAAACATGTTTTTCAGTTTCTTCCAGCCTTCCTTCTCAAAACCTGAGATACTGCAGCCACGGCATTTCTTTGGGAAAGTGCTTCACTTCTTTGCTCTTACGGAGATAGTTTCAGATTTTTTTTTTTTTTAAAGGCCTGTGTATCTCAGAGGAGGGGAACTTAGGCCAGATCTTGGGGTTCTGGGCTCAGCTCTCCGCTAGTTTCCCAGGACATTTTGGACAAGTCTGATAACCTTCAGGCCTCAGGTGGGAAAATGAGGCCATGGTAAGGGGTCTGGATTTTCTTCTGTGTGACAGGAAGCTGCTTAGGGTTTTAAGCACACGAGGGACATTCTTTGCAGGCTGAGGTTTGAAATGATCCCTCTGGTGGCCACACCGAGAACAGATTTGGGGGGGGTGGGAGGAGAAGAAGGAGTGAGGCCAGTCTGGAGGTGGCTGAAGTTGCCCAAGCTAGAGTGGTGGCGGCATATTAGTTAGTTACCATGGACACCAGAAGCCTGATGTGGCTCTTATCGAACGGGCTGCATTCCTTTTGGAGGCTTTAGGATGGAATTCATTGTTTTCTCCTTTCCAGCTTTTAGACACCACCTGCATTCCTCGTCTCATGACCCCTTCCTCCATTTTCAAAGTCAGCAATGAAGCATCTTTACCTCTCTCTCAGACCCCAACCCTCCTGCCTCCCTCTTCTAAGGACCCTTGTGATTGCATGCAGCCCACACAGGTGATCCAGGATAATCTCCCATCTCAAGATCCTTAGTCACACCTGCCAAGATCCTTTTGCCACATGGGATAACATCTTCATTGGTTCCAAGGCATAGATCACTTGTAGCAGTGTGAGGGGAAACAATTACTCTGCTTACTACAGATGGAAACAGTAAAGATGGAAAGGATGGATTTTGTGTATATTTTAGAGGTCTATCTTCCGTGTGCAATAGATTCCAGGAGGCACTTTTCCAGAATGTCTCTTCCAAAAGTTCTAAGCATTTCTTACACAATAGTCCACCAGGGGCAAATAACCCTCTTTTAAAGGTGAAAGGAGTTGTCACTCAACGGCAAGCAAACAGGGGAAAAATGAAATTTTACACGAACACACACATATATGTGTGTGTATATATATGTATGAATGTATACATGTGTGCATATTACATACACACATATTATACATATATACATCTATCTATATATATACAGTTGAATGCTTAGATTATAACATGGACACATATATGTGTGCATATATATGCATTAGTATAGTAAATTACATTATATCATATTGTATCATGATATGAATGGTTGGATTTCATCCTGGCTCCAACACTGATGATCTGTGTGCTCTTGGACAAGTCATTCAGCCCTGCCTGAGCCTCAGTCTTCTGGCCTCTCAAAGGGTGTCCACACTGTCGGTCCTGCTATTCATGAGTTCTCTACAGACAAATGGGATCCTGCACCCAGAAGAACTTGGTAGAGAGCATAGGACTAGATGAAGTAAGAATTAATTAGTGAAGAAGTATCTCTGAATTTCAAATTTAAATCATCCCTGTTTTCAGCTCCATCCAGCCTCTCTGTCCTGGTTCCTCCCTGTAGAAAGATTCAATTCATGTAGGTTTAATCTTGCCACTGGCAGGGAAGGTGACAGGGAGGAACATGAGATCAAAGAGCCCTGGGAGGTTAAATGGATTATTTAATTTCGTAAAGGAAGTGATCAAAAGAATTGAAAGATCAAAAGAATCCAAAGAAAGCGTTGCAGACCAGGGTGTTCTGTGTGCTACTGAGCAAGGTGTTCTCTGACTCACCAACGTGAACAAAGTGCCTGCTGTGTGCCCAGCACTGGGCTAAGTGCCTTATGGACATTCTTATTTTTTAATTTTTTTTTTTACTGAAGTATAGTCAATTTACAATGTTGTGTCAATTTCTGGTGTACAACATATGTTTCAGTCATACATATGCATACATATATTCCTTTTCATATTCTTTTCCATCAGAGGTTACTGCAAGATATTGACTATAGTTTCCTGTGCTTTACAGTATAAACTTGTTTATCTATTTTATATTTAGTAGTCAGTATCTGCAAATCTCGAACTTCTGATTTATCCCTTCCTACCTGCTTTCCCCCTGGTAACCATGATTTTCTTTTCTATGTCTGTGAGTCTCTTTCTGTTTTGCAAATAAGTTCATTTGTGCCTTTTTTTTTTTTTTTAGATTCCACATATAAGTGATACCATATGGTATTTATCTTTCTCTTTCTGGTTTATTTCACTTAGAATGACGATCTCAAGGTCCACCCATGTTGCTGCAATTGGCATTATTATATTCTTTTTTATGGCTGAGTAGTATTTCACTGTATAAATATACCACAACTTCTTTATCGAGTCATCCTTACAGGCATTCTTATCCCACGTAATTCTCAAACCACGTGGGGTTGCCTCACTGGGATTCCTCTTCATAAAGGACACCAAGCCTTAGTGAGGTTTAGCCACTTACTGGAGATAATGTCACCAGTACGTGATAGACAGACAGGTCTGCCTGATTTTAAAGTCCTTGCTTTTAATCACTTTGTAACCCTCTTTCACCAGGCAGCTGTATCTTAGATATGAGTGTAAGAAAAGAAAGAAAGAAAGAAAGAAAGAAAGAAAGAAAGAAAGAAAGAAAGAAAGAAAGAAAGAAAGAAAGAAAGGGAGGAAGAAAGAAAGGGAGGAAGAAGAAAAGGTATTTTCAAGCTAGCCACCAAAGTGATTAACATGATTTTTTTTTTCAGGTTTAGGTCCTACTGCAACCATTTTTAATAAATAAAAAGAAACCCAACTCTGTGTACAAGGAAATAGAGTAGAAACCCTTATTTTCATTATTTAATATGATCTCCAGTTAAGGATTTTATCCCCATTTTGTAGATGTAGAAACTGAGGCTCAGGAGGGCTGAACAAGTTGCCTGAGGGGACATAACCTGTAAAAGGTTTTCTGGGTCTTAAGGGTGGGTCTTCCTAATCCAAGTCCATCTTAATTTTATAAGAAACATTATGATTATCTAGCTCAATTTCTTTATTTCACTTAAAGGAAACTGAGGCCCCGATGGGAAGTGCTTAGTCCAAGGATACACAAGGTGTAAGAGGAGAGATTTGGGCATCAGGTAGACCTGTGCTCAAACCCCAGTTTTCCCATTTACTTGCTGCATGTCCTTGTGAGGCTTTTTAAAACCCCTTTATTAAAGAAAGGGTACACTTTGCTTGGCTGTCAAGGGAGGATAATAATACTGCCTGTGGACTTTTGTGAAGGTTTAACTCAAGATTAAAAGTGCCTGTCATGTAGTAAACGGTGGCCCTTAGTGACACAACTAAATCTGAGGCCAGGACTCACCTCCCAGACTGATGTGTGTTCCAGCAAGACACTCAAGTCTCTTTGCAATTTTGGGTCATATCTGCATACACGATGACATACAGTGATACATGGAGTGTTCCCTAAGTCTAAGCAGTGTGATTTCTGAAGCAGATGAAATATACCAACCACATTCCCGTAGAACCTCCATCACCTAAGCCAATTTCTTCTTAGTTTAACAAGGGTCACTCTCTGCAAACCCAAGTCTAACGATGCCATTGTTCAAGTTAGGGTAGAGCCTGTAGTTACAAGTTTTATTTTTACGGTCAAGGTCCTGTTTCCATCATTTCACGTTCTGAAGAAAACTGGCTACGTACTTTGGTGTGTCCGTGATACAGGGAAATGTTAATGTCTTTATTTATAAAGTTTTCAGGAAAAAAAAAAAAGCACCCCTCATGTTTGAATGTTTTATTATTCATACTGAGCTTGTTAAACTGGCCGGCAGTTCTTGTTTCATTTTTTAAAAATCTTAAATTTGAGACATAAACTTCCTGACAATGTGGGTCCCTTTAAAGGTGATATATGCCCTGACAGCAGAGAAATAAGGGCAGTCGACTGTTCTAACCACAGGATGGTAAAAGTCACGGTCAGGTTAGAAGAATCAATTAGAGTGAGAGCGAGGCTGTGTAAATTCCAGGACTCAAATGGCAAAATATGAAAACAGGGCTGAATTTAAAGCCTTGCCTGATGTGATTGTATTTCATTTCCTGATTGGCAAGACAACTCTAAATGAGGTATTAAATTGGCTTAAAAAAGTAGTGTTCTTCCTATTTAAAACAATACACAGGAAGTTAAAAAAAAAAAAGATCCAGGGAAGGGTAACAACAAATTTGAGGATTTATATGGGCATTTGAGAAAAGACAGAAAGCCTGTGGGGGGAATGTATTTGAAGTCAGAATTCTGGGAGAGGAGACTTTGCGTCTCTGCCTGCATCAGCTGAAATGGCTGTATTTATAGCAGGCGCGTGACTGCCTGGCTGGGTCCCGGCCTGGCCTGGTGCAGTCAGCTCTGTGATGTGCTACGAATCTGTGCTGTGCGTTACATCAGCTGCAGATCTGATGTTTATAAGCAAACAACAGCTTTAGCGTCTTAAAATAGATACCAAGAGGGTGGCCATGGTTCCCAGCTAGTCTGACAGCGGAGCTAACAGAAGCAGAGGAGATTGCTGGGTATGGGAGCAGCCTCTGGAATCCCCTGCATTGCAACCCCAGCTCAGAAACTTCCTAGCTGGGGCAAATAGTACACCTCTCTGAGACTCAGTTTTGTCATCTGTAAAATGGGGGGTGGGGTACAAATTGGGTGTAATTTGCCGGGTTGTTCTTAATATTAAATTACATACATGACTGGGACAGTGTGCTGTACACCAGAAATTGACACACTGTAACTGACTATACCTCAATCAATCAATCAAATCACCTGGTTAAGGGACTTAGCACACTGCCTGGTTCCTAGTAATCACCCCAATAACTATTGGTTATTCTTATCATGATCATTATTCAATATCAGAAAGAACTGGCTGTGAAGAGAAGGAAACATCCAGAAATGGTTTCATCTCCAAAATTCACTCCTTCCTGACCATGCCCATCATTCCTGCATCCAAAATACACACCCTGGCAAACCCACCTTTCTTTTCATCTTATCCAGCTCTGACCGTACTTAGAGTAATGACCAGACCAAACCAAGAGAACATGTGTTAGTATAGCACCAGGACCACTGGATTTGAAGGCTGAAAGTCTGCATCCAAACTTGTCACATATTGTTCCTTAGAAGCAGTGAGGGCACCAGGAAGTTACTGTGCCTCTTCAAGTCTCAGTCTCCCCATCTGTACAGTGGGATGATTAACTCTATCCCGCCTGCCTCGCAAGCCCGTGGTGGGCATCAGCCCACTCAGATGGACATGTAAGTGCCCACAGATGACAGTGCACTCTCACAGAGGTAGCATTATAAGTGCCTCAGAGCCCCACTTTGACCATATCTCTCATTTAGACACACTCTTAAATCGAAGACACACTCTTACTATGCTTCTAACCCAGCCCACCCTCTGCAAACTCTCCATCCCATACTTCAGAGAAAAGAAAAAAAGGGAAAGGGAGAAAACAAGGCAGGCACCTCAGAACAGTGGAGGAGTTAAACCAAGATGTTGTGGTGTATATATGCAACATAATACTGCTCAGTGATAAAAAAAAAAGAATAAAATAATGCCATTCGCAGCAACATGGATGGACTTGGAGATCGTCACTCCAAGTGAAGTAAGCCAGAAAGAGAAAGAAAAATACCATATAAGATCGCTCATATGTGGAATCTTAAAAAAGAGAAGAAAAGAGGACACTAATTAGCTCACCTACAAAACAGAAACAGGCTAGCAGACACAGTGGACAATCTTATGGTGACCAAGGGAAAGGGGGAGGGAATGGATAAATTTGGGAGTTTGAGATTTGCAAATGATAGCCACTATATATGAAAATAGATAGAAAAAAACAAATTCCTTCTGTATAGCACAGGAAACTATATTCAATAACTTGTAAAAATCTTTAATGAAAAGGAATATGAAAACGAATATATGTATATATATGCATGACTGGGACATTATGCTGTACACCAGAAATTGACACATTGTAACTGACTGTACTTCGATTAAAAAAAACAATAGCACGTGCCTATGGTCTCTGCCCCCAGGGCAGACATCACCAAACCTAAATGTCACTCCTTCTCACTCAGCACAAATAGGGCTTCAGAATCCTTCTTAACACAGGGCTCCAAGTAACCAGCACCATTTATGTCACTATTTCCCGCTGCCATTAATGCAACACCCCATTTAAAGATACCAAAAATTAGAATAAATGGGGTAAAATTCTGAACTCTGGAGTCAGACTTGGATTCTGATCCCAACCATAGCACTGACTAGAATCACTATAAGCCCTCATTTCCTTATGTATAAAATATAAACTTTTACATTATACATAAAATTTACTAGTACAAAATTTCTAAAATAGAAACATCTGCTTCACAGGAGAGCTGCAATGTTTCAGCCCGCAAATGTCTGCCAAATAGTAAAAACACAGTCATGATTAGTTACTGTTATTATCATTAATAATTTGCTTCCTCTTATTTGATGTTCTCTGTAAGGTTAACTTCTCCCCTTCTACCCTCCAAAAACAAATGAATGAGCAAAAACCACTCAAAATTGTGTAGAAGAATCTTGGATTTTAAAGAGACAGCCTGAGAACTAAATAGGATTGGATACCATCACTGCTATTGCTAACTGTGAAATCTTAAGCAAGTTATTCCAACCCTCTTAGCCTCAGTTTCCTCATTTATAAAAGAAGAAACACCTTTTAGAATATGGGGGGATTAAATGGGATAATATACGTTAATGTCCTTGGCCCTCGGTGGGCTCTGATCAACACTCAGATATTATTTGGAAAAGAATGAGTGAGTATTCAGCATGATAGGATCAACTCAAATCCATTGGAAACATTACAGAGGAAACATTTTCCTGAGAAGGTTAAAATGAAATCAAATGTCTGAGGTAGATTAAACTTTTTCTCTCTCCCTCCTTCTCCTCATGTCAGATTTGCTTCCACAGGATTTTATCTGCATAACGGAATTTGCTGATTTTTGAATAGATGGTGCAATGTGCACATAGGCATTCTTCAGAGAATGAAGGACTGAAGGTTATTTATATGTCATTTGTAAGACTGTCTCTTCTGATTTCTCAGTACCTTAGCTCCCACAGAATCCCACATTCCAGTCACCCATGCTTTCCCCTTAAATCTGAACATAATGTGCTCTGTAATATGAAGGTTCTGGGAACCAAAGAGAACGCTATATGCTCTGTACCAATTCTTGGAGATTCCCAATGCCCAGTCACCTAATAAAGGCATTGAAAAGTCTTGCAATTTAAAATATATACATACATAGGAAACAAACTTATGGTTACCAGCAGTGGAAGTGGGTAAGAAGGGATAAATTGGGAGTTCTAGATTTGCAGATACTAACTAATATACATAAAACAGATAAACAAGTTTCTACTGTATAGCACAGGAAACTATATTCAATAACTTATACTAACCTATGGTGAAAAAGAATATGAAAATGAATATATGTATGTTCCTACATGACTGAAGTATTGGGCTGTACACTAGAAATTGACATATTGTAAACTGACTATACTTCAATTAAAATATATATTAAAAATAAAATAAAATACATACATGTATTTTTAATTGATGTATAGTCAACTTACAAGTTGTGTTAGTCTCTAGTGTACAACATGGTGATTCAGTTACACACACATATATACGTGTGTATATATATTCTTTTTCATTATAAGTTACTACAAGATATTGACTATAGTTCCCTCTGCTGTACAGTAGGACTTTGTTGTTTATCTATCTTATATACAGTAGTTAGTATCTGCAAATCCCTAACTCCCAATTTATCCCTCCCCCCTCTAACCCCACTAGTAACCACTAAGTTTGTTTTCTATGTCTGTGAGTCTGTTTCTGTTTTGTAAATAAGTTCATTTGTGTCATTTTTTTAGATTCCACATACAAGTGATATCATATGGTATTTGTCTTTCTCTTTCTGGCTTACTTCACTTAGTATAATAATCTCTAGGTCCATCTATGCTCTGCAAATGGCATTATTTCATTCTGGGCATATATCTGGAGGAAACTAATTTGACAAGATATGCGCATCCCAGTGTTCACAGCAGCACTATTGACAATAGCCAAGACATGGAAGAAACCTAAATGTCCATCAACAGATGAATGGATAAAGAAGCTGCGGTATGTTTATATATACAATGAAAAAAAAAATATATAGTATATATATAAACACAGTACTGCTCCAACATAACTGACCACAGAAAATTTTTTCAGCTTATAACACCTTCTTAATATCCCCAAATAATTACTGTTTGAAAAAAAATGCTATAATGTTGAATTCCCCAACATGACCAATGAAGGGAGAATTAAAAACTGAACATTCACTGTGGTCATCAGGCAGTGCTGAAAGAAGACACAAAATGGAGAGTTGACCAGAGATTGTATTACCCCGTGTTGTGAGGTGAATCATGGCCCAGAAAGATAGGTTGAGGTCCTAAATCCCACTAACTGTGAATATGACCTTATTTGGAAACAGGATCAAGTTAAGATGAGGTCACACTGGACGAGGGTGGACCCTAAATCCAGTGACTGATCTCCTTATGAAGAGAGAGATTTGGAGACACACGGAGCAGACACAGGAAAGGGAGCTGAGAGTTATGCTCCCACAAGCCAAGAACACCAAGGATTGCCAGCTACCACCCAAAGCTGGAAAAGGCAAGAAGGAACTTGCCCCTAGGTCTTCAGAGGGAGTATGGGGCATTACCAATAACTTGCCTTCAGATTTATGGTCCCCAAACTGTGCGAGAATAAACTTCTGTCATTTTAAGCCACCCAGTTGATAGAACTTTGTTCTGGCGGCTGTAGGAATTTAATATACTTGGGTGCCAAATTACTCTTCTCCATTACTGGTTGTTCCTGTCCTGACCACCACCTGTTGGAGTGTTCCAGGTGGAAGACCCTGAACCCTGTCCTGTCTCTCTTATAGCATACAGGCTACCTAACAGTCAGAGCTGGGACCTTGGCTTGATTTAACATCATCTGTGGACTGATAAATCCCCACTGCATATATAAGATGTACTCAGTGTGCCCCAAATAGAACCTTTGATCCCATCCTTAAAAAAAAAAAACAAAAAACAAAAAAAAAAACCTCCATCTCAGGAATAAGCAATTCATTGCCACCAGTTCCTCAGGTCCAAAGCCTGGGAGTCACCCTTGAGTCCTCTCATTTCCTCAATACCCACCACCAATCCAGTAGCAAATCCTGTTGAGTCCGCCTCTCAAGCACATCCAGGAGGGAATCATTCTCCCCGCCTTCGTCTCCCTCTCTCCATTTCTCGCACACCAGCCAGTCACTGCCGTCTTGCTTACATGGAAATCCTATAGTTTGCACCATCCTGCCTGGTCTCCCTGCTTCTGTTCTCAGCCTTGACTGTCTATTCTCAACACAAGAGCCAGAATCATCACGTAAAGTCATAAATCAAGCCATGCCCTTCTCGTGGGAAGGACCACCGCCAAAGGCTTCACATCCCTGAAGAATAAAGTCCTAGGTCATCACCATGGCTCACAAGTCCAGTCCCTGGCTATCACTCTGACCCCATGTCCTCCCACTGTTGGCCTCCCTCAGCCCCAGCTGCACTGGCCTTCTTGGGGTTCTCAAATGAGCAAGCGAGCTTACACCTCGGGAACTTCCTTTACTGTGGCCTCAGCCTGGGGCATCCTTCTCCATGATATCCACGTGCATGCTGTCTTGCTGCAATCAGGTTTCTCAAATAGCGTCTCTTCTAAAGTCCTTTCCTTACTGCCCTGCTGAAAATGTAACTCCCGCAATCGGGCTCTACTCCCATGCCCTGATCAGTCGCTATCACGTGATAGAGAGAGAGAGAGAGAGAGAGAGAGAGAGAGAGAGTGTGTGTGTGTGTGTGTGTGTGTGTGTGTTTCCCCCAGCAGAAGTGGAGAAGGAGATTCTGACTGCTGGGCTCTCAGTGCCTAGCAGAGTGCCTAGAACACAACAGATGTTAAAAAAATTGAATCAATCATTTCTTTCCAGAAGGTCAGGCTGCACACAAAAAACTTTACCTCTCAAAAAACCAAAAAAAAATTTTTTTTAAAGCTCTCAATAAAAGCTAAAAACAAGGCAGCTCTGGAACAATGATTTTTCTGGCAAACAGAAATGAAGTCTTCTTGCACTGCCAGAGTTTCCGGTTTACAGAAAAAAAAAAAAAACCCAGTTTCTAAAACCACCCCCTGAGTAAGTCATTTGAATCTTCTTTGCCTTGTTTTTCACCTGTAAAATGCAGACAAAATTATTTTAAAGAAGTCCATAAGACAATGTTTCTAAATTGGCATACAAGTATCACATACTTTGAGAAATTCTCTAAAATGTTTTTCCCCCATAGGCCTTCAAAACAGGTTTTACAACTACCTTGTAATAAAGATCATCTTTATTAAGAGCTTGCTGAAAGCTGGTGATTTTTCAGACAATCTTTTAGTTAAACCTCCAATATTCCCAGGAGGAAGGAGGAAGGTGCTCTCATGAACCCCATTTTTCAGATGGGGAAACTGAGACTAGGAGAGATTAAGTAAATTTCTTAAGGGCTTCTGGCTAGTAAGTGGGAAGTGGAGGTTCCAACCCAGATACTTCAATTTTACAGCCCATTCTCTTGACCAAAATACCATCTTGCATGACCCTGACCAACAAGGCAAGGTTACATAATTCATATTGGATATTATTACTTCCATTTTATAAAACAATAAACCTTCAGGCTCATAGAAGGGAAAGGAGTCTCCCAAGGTCACAGTGCAAAAGTCAGCATTCACGTAGGTCTCCAGAGTGTATTTCAAAAACTTTTTAGTAATAAAATATGCCCTATGAATGGCATCCACATAACGTAGACAGCATCCAATGAAGGAGACATTTGAGCACCAGATGGGGACAAAGGTTATACGCACATCAGAGCTGAGTCCCAGAGAAGGAAATTGACCTGCCCAAGGTCACACAGAGAGTCTGCTCTTGAACTCACCTCCCGGGGCCAATATGCTTTTCCTTTTATCACCTAGATGCCTTCAATATATGATGTAAGCCATCAGATCACAGGCGCATAATGCCTAAAACCACTACAAACGTTGGGATAAATTGTGTTGTGCGTGTTTATGGGTATCTATGAATGCAGTAGAGTGGAAGTTTTTTGTAGTTCGATTTTTTTTTATATAATTATTTGGTGGCTATTTTGGTAACATCTTTTGGAGATTAAGTCCAATTAGGAAACAGATGGTACCGAAATATTGTCAAACATATCGGATCAGCAGCAAATCACTGACTTCATTATGTAAATAATTAAAATGTATATTTACACCTGATCATCCAATTGAGGGTGAAAAGACTGATTTCAGGGTTGGTTATGAGTGCTGGCAAAGAATCAAGTCAGAAATGAGTCACGTCCAAGTGACTGCTTCAGTGCCTGTCCACATCCAACCCTAGGAGGGCATCTGGGAGGCAGAGTCAAGAACCCAATGACAAGGAAAAAAAGGTCCTCTGAGCATCCTGGGATTGTGAAGCTGGGCTTGGTAAAGGGACCTCCATATGAGAAGACAAGGGGCCTTCGTTTCTAAGGCTCTAATCCCACCTCTCTTCTTCCAAGAGCATTTGAATGCTCCCCCTTGCCCAGAGACTCACACTTCCTATTCCAAATCCACCATCAGACTCACCTACTGTTATAGCCTTACTTTCAGTGATCTCCTTTTACCAAAAGGGCAACTCATTGCATCATAATAGTTAGGAGAAAAGGTTTTGAGGAATGACCTGTGTTCTGGCCTTGGTCTTGTCACCTGGCTCAGTTTTACAATCTGTAAAATGGAGATAATGATAACTCAAAAATATATCCAGTGTCTCCTATTAGCCCAGCTTTGTGCCATGCCCTTTACATCCATAACATTATTTACTGCTCACAACACCTCTGTTGATTGTCTTCATTTTGTAAAGAGGGGAACTGATGCTTAGCGAAAAGTAAGCAATTTGCCAGTATTCATTCAGCTGAGATTTGTGTGATACAAAACCTAAACTAATCATGAATTAAATGTGGAAAAGGCTTGTTTCTCTTTTGTATATCTAGACACACCAGAGCGTTCTCTGTGGCCCCGTGATCATAGGGTCTAACTCTTTCTATTTGGTCCTTGAACACTGTCAACACACAGCATCCACCTCAGAGTCCAAGATGGCTACTTCAGCTCCAGCCATGCAGTTCACGTACCAAACTCCAGGAAGAAGTAAGAGGAAACACACATCTCAGAAGGTGGGCACACTGCCTCAGCTGTCTTCCCATTGGCCAACACTTGGGTCACATGGCCACAACTAACATCAAAGGATACTGGGAAATGTAGTCTTTATTCTGGGGAAGAATGCCTCCAGCTTAGGGAGCCAGCCTCCAAGATGGCCTCCAATCATCTTCATCTCCTGATATTTATGGTCTGTGCATTCTCCTCCTACACTGAATCAGGGTCCATATGTGTAACCAATAGAATATAGCAGAAATAACAGTGTGTAGTTCCCAAAACTAGGGCATAAGTGGCATTGCAGGTTCTATCTTGGTCTCTCAAATTATGTGTTTCAGGGAAAGCTCACAACCATGCCATGAAAACACTCCAACAGCCCTGGAGAGATGTCCACACACAGAGGAACTAAACCTCAATTTGTCAGCTATGCGAGTGTGCCAACTTAGTAGTGTAAGGATTGCAGAGAGTGTAGACCTTCAGATGACTTCAGCTCCAATGGATGTGACAGACCATGAGCCAGAAACACACAGCCAAGCTGCTCCCAATTCTTGATGCAACAGAAACCATGAAAACTAATTAGTCATTGTTGTTGTTTAAAGCCGCTACATTTTGGCGTGATTCATCAGTGATAAGCAAGTAATTCAAAGAACACTCGGGAGTTTTACTACAGAGGAGGAAGGAGAGAACAGGCACCAGGAGACAGTGAGCCATCTCTGTCCTCTTGTGCACACACTTAAATGTAATGAGGGCAAGATTCAAGCCCACATCTGACTTAGGAGCCTGTATTTTTAACCAACACTCTGAACATCTTGTGTCTTGCTGTGGATTCCTGTACGGTATATTGTTCCTAGCAAGGAATTTCATTTTAAATGGTAGGTTGCCTTGTCTAATTTTCTAGAAGCTTCATGCATAGAAATATCTTCTCCCTTCCCCGTCTTCAAGGAAAGAGTCTATGGCTTTTTTCTCTCTCATCCTTCTTTCCTCCTTCCTTCCTCATTCCTCCCTTCCTTTCCTTCTTTCCTCCTTTGCTAGGTCTTCTTACTCAGCCAGGCCTGTCATTTCATGTCAGGGTTTGACTGAGGAAAGGTCTTTATGAAGCTCACTCACGAGGCTGGCAGGATTCTGTCCCTTGCGGGCTGCTGGCTGGAGACTGACCTCGGCTATCTGCCACACCGGCCTCTCCGTGGGGCGTCTCACAGCACAGCGACTTGCTCCACCAGGGTAAGCAAGTGAAAGAGCACGTGAAGAGCCAGAGAAAGGGAGCGCGGCAAGAGGAATTCCAAAGTCTTTTGAAGCTTCATCTTTGGAGGAATGCTCTAGCACGCTCATTATGCTCTACTGGTTAGAAGCAAATGGCTAGAGCAGCTTACACTCAAGGGAAGGAAATCACACAAAACCAGGAATTCCAGGAGGTGAGGATCATTGGGGACCCTCTTAAGAACTAACCTTCTATTCTTCCTTCTTTCAAATTCATATTCATCCATCCATCTGTCAACCTATCCATCCACTGTTCATTGAGGGCCACCATTTTCATGCAACAATCAGAGCCTTCAATAGCTCCCCACTGTCTGCCTGGTCAGATCTATATTTCACAGTGGGGAATTCAAGACTCTCCATATTCTCTTTCTATCCTGCTGTTCTGCCACCACTTCCCCCGTGTTCCAGTTTCCCCCATGACTTTTTTCCCCATCCAAATCCATCACCCTCCCACCTCTGTCCTTCTCTCATGATTCTACTTCCAACTAGAATGCTTCTTGCTCAAAATCCTCCCTCTCTGCACCCTGTAGTGCTTAGGAGCCCAAGCAGAGTCAGGCAGCCTCAGAGTCCGACCAAAGGGAGTCAATTACCAGCTCTGAGGAGAGACTTAGTCCATAAACGTCTCTCTTCTTTATCTGTGAAATGGGACAAGAACCCTATAGAACTGTTGGATGAATTAGTAAAATACATGATCTATGTAATATATGAGTACACGGCCTGGAACATAAATACTCAATAAATGCCAGCTCTTGCAATTGGCATGATCATTAGCCTCTCCTTTGAATCCTAGTGGAAAAGCTGCCACACATCTGTACATTACACTACAGTTGACACAAGGGCACTTGTGTCCACAGTTGCATTTGATGCTCCCTGTAAGTTTAGAAGTGTACTATTACTCGTTTACAAATAAGGAAATAGACTCAGAGATGTGAAGTGGCAAGTCCAGGATCACACTGCCAGCTGATGAGGGAACCTGAACTAGAACTCAGCTTCCAATTCCAGTCACTGAGTTCCTTTCTCGCACATGAACATTCACCCTTCAGATCAACCTGAGTACAAGATCACACTGGTTAGAATCTCTTTTTTTTTGGGGTCATTTTTGCCATGAAGCAGTTTCCCCAGCCCTCAGAGTGAATTGAGCTGTCAAACGAAGCCACAGCCTTTGCAAGAGACATGGAGCCTTGAGGGCTGCTGCACGTGCATACAAACTACCGCCTTCCATGTGACCCCTTCTCCCTTACGTGGACAGACCCCAGAGCTCACAGAGCTGTCTCAAGCCTGAAAGCCCATTCCATGTCCTGGATGGAGCAGGGACAATGTGGAAGGATCACCAAAATAGCATCCAATGAAATCTTCCCTTCTCTTCTGATCTGCCCTTTTAAAACTTGCTTACAAAATTTACCCAACTGATATTTTCCAGAACGTGTGAACCCCAAGGGTCCACGGAGGATGCTAAAAAGTCTACAGCTTAAGTCAGCCTTGAGGGTAACAAGGACTTTCTAATCATGAAAGGAGTTTCAAAAGGAGTAGGCTGCAAGAAGAGAATGTGGTCATCATCAGAGGAATTATTCACCATAGGACATGCGTGTAGAGTTTCCCCAAACCTAGCTGTGTTGTCCATCACAGACCCAGAATCAGAATCTGTAACCACAGGCTCTGGACATCTGAACCTTTCACTGTCCCAGGTGACTCTGATGGACAGCCAAGTTTGAGAATTCAAGCATCAAACTGAGATTGGACCAGATTAGTGATTTTTAAACCAAGCTCCTCCTCAGAGCTCCTTCAGGGCCACTGCATGATGGTGGCGAAGGAGGTTGTGCGAAGGGAGTGGTGATGGGAAGGAAAGCGGAGTGTCTAGACCCCCCCACCTCCCAGTTTTAATCAGAACACTGCACTTTCATCTCTTTTGTTCATTTATGCTCCCATGCAAGATGCATCTGAACAAAGGATGCACTGGTAAAAAAAAAAAAAAAAAACAAGCAAGCAAACAAAAACACCAACAACCTGAAAGCAGCTGAACTAGATGATCTCTAATTTATTTAGTCAATAAATAGTTACTGAGTGTCTACTACATGCCAGCCTCCGTGCCCAGCCAAAGCCGAGTCAGATGCGGTCCCTCTTCCTTGAGAACTCAGTTGAGAGGAAAGAGAGAACAAGTGAGAGTTTCTGATGCACCAGGATGACTACACTAGTGGAGGAATGAGAGCACAGTATCGACTGTCTTGGGATTTGTGTAGGAATTCTCTGGTTGTAGAAAAAAGGAGAAAACAGAGGTGACAGCTCATGCAAAGGCACGGAGGCCTGAAGGAATGGGGATGCTCTGAACATCTGAGTGCGATTCAAGCTCAGGAGAGATGGAGGGGTGGCGGGCAATGAAGCTACAAGATGCCGGAGTCTTTGACCAAGCCCTGTCTCCTCTCTGGGCTTCACAGTTTCCTCACTGCCGAAGTGAGGGGGTATGACTAAATGATCTGGAGGATCAGAACATCTCTGGATTTGAAAAGAATACCTGTTGACTCCCTACGGTAGTTAATCTCGATATGGAGTGATCCTCTCCCCGCCAAGATACACTTGGCAATATCCAGAAACATTTTTAGTCGTTACAGCTGTGGAGAAGAGGGCTGCTGCTGGCATCCAGTGGGCAGCTGTCCGGGACGCTGCTGCACATCTTACAATGCACAGACAGCCTCCCCACGATCAAGAATCACCCAGCTCGAAATGCCAATAGTTCTAAGCTTTAGAAACCCAGCCCTAGAACTATAGGGAAAAGCCAAATCTTCTTCCTATAGTCTCTCACCGTGGCATTCATGGTCACTGGTGCAAAGACTCACAGGAGGTATGACCACAAGTCAAGCTGGGAAGGAATGGTGAAGGGATTCAGTGCCATCAGGGTGGATCAGAGGCCAAACACGGGGACTTGGGGATCACATCCTGAAGTCCAAGTGGGTCACCTAAGTTTGGGACAGAGATTCACAGTGTCTGGGTTTCCTGTGCCTCTCTGTCCAAGCCTCCCCCACAAAGCATAACAAAGGGCCTTAAGGAGAGAAAGGACCAGGTGAGGCTGTGTCTGAGGACAACCTCGCTGTCGCCCAGCAGGAGGGTGCCTTGAGAGGGATGACTTGTGGCCAACTCAATGGGGCAAGGGGTCTAACCCTACAAGGCACATGCACACGTGCGTCAGATTCCTCCTAGGCTTCTGGGCAGAGAGGGTTAACACACTGGGAGAGGTGAGGAACCATCCTGGTCAGTGTGGCCTGGAAAACCAGGTGCCAATTCAATTTTCTCAGCAGCCCAGCTCCATCGGAATGAAAAATCTGTTCTTAACACTCTTATTAAACCCTAATCTTAATCGTATTCATCATTATTAAGTCTTGAAATTGTCTGGAATATTTAAATAGGGCCAAAGTGAAAGTCAGAGAAAGGGATTTAAAGGGACAGCTCGAACTGTCTTCAAGGAGGCCACCCAGGAATGGCTGGAGATTCAGCTCCTGATAGAGACCAACGCTTGTGAAGGGGGAGGTTCACGACAACGGCACAGGGACGGGGAGGGGCTCTCAATCACATTCAGCCTGGGTCACATGAGTCTTTCTTTCAAAGACCCCTCACAAACCTATCCAGGAAAGGAAGAGGCAGAAAGATGAATTAGGGCTTAAATGTACCTGAGGACTCGGACGATATTAAAGAGAATATCACAATGGGTCTCCCCAAAACAATGCCCATTGAGTAACTCCACTGCCCGGGTCTCTGTCACCGAGGAGCTAATTTCTAGCCATGCCTGAGAGGTCAGATGACCGAGCCCAGCCGTTATCTCCGGATACAAGGCGGGAAGCCACCGGGGGCCTTAAGAACACTGTTCCCAGGAAGTAATAATGGCCCTTTCATATATTTTTTTTTCTAAATAAGAAACTTAATTTGAGAAGACGTTTTCTCGCTTTTGCTTTCCAGTTCATCTCACAGGGTATGAGTGGGTGTAAATTTAGCAAGATGCATTCTGTACCCCAGCACCGTCCCACCCACGTCATCCTCACTGTCCCACTTAACCCTCAGGAGCCCTATGATGTGGGCCACAGTATCCACTTTACCAAGAGGAAAATACCTTCTTTGCCCCAATGGCTTGTCCCTACCCCCAATGTCCTTCAGCACGAGGACGACTTGAGGTGGGGGAGATACAGTGTGTGTAGGGGGGGCAGGGTCCTATCACAAGAGATATTATTATTTTGTCATTATTATCAGGTTTGAATCCTGAATGTGAAAACAATCTATTTAACCTTTACTCTGGCTAATGCATACATTAGGCGGGGGAAACCTATATGCCATCGTAAAAATGTGGGAAATTGAAACCTGCTGACATAAAATCAAATAGCCCAGTCATAAAAGGTGTCGCTTTTATGTGATTATCTTGCCAATATCTTCGTGTTGCTAAACTAAATCAAACTACAATTTTCCCCACATGCCCTGAATTTAATGGGAACCATTAATGGGTGAGATTTCTTATAGATCTCCTTGTAATAGAAACACGGCCTCTTATGCCCCGGCCGATTAAAATGAAGCCACTGGGCTGTCATTCGTTGTGTCACTTTGAGCACATTAAACAGTGGCTCTGTTTGTAATGCCAAAGCCTTTGACACTCAGGCTGGCGTTCAAGGCCTTCCTAAAATATCTGGCGTTGATATATTTTTCCAGAACATTCTTCTTCTACTCACATGTGTGGTCTTTCATAGAATCCAAGAATATCAGAAGTGGGAGAGAGTTTTGAGATGATCTATTTCAGGAGTGGCAAGTCCAACTGGAATCATGTGCTAACTTGAATTGGCACCACTGGGTTGAAAAGGATTCTGAGGTTCATCCAAGGTCCCCAGGTTAAAAATGCCATGATTGATTAACAATGTCTGCCAAGGGCTTGGTTGGCAGAAGAGGGGCAGACATGCCACATCTATGCCTCCATGTTCCAGTTCAATCCCTTCCTCTCACAGATGTAGAAACTGAGGCTCACAGAAAGTGAACAACTCTTCCAAGGTCACACAATGAATAAGCAGCAGAATCAAGGCCAGAATGCACCCTCTTGACTCCTAGCCTAGCGCTCTTTGTGACGGAGGAACTCTGAGGAAAGACAGTAAAGCACGTTGGCGGGATCAAGCGGCCAACAGCGTGGAGAAGACAGAAGGCAGCTCTCACCTCCATGATGAGGCAGCAAACTCCCGGAATCCCCGGAGATCCTTGCTCAGAAGTTTCTAGTCAAGTTTGGGAAGCTATTATCCCTTCACTCCTTTCCCAGCTTTTGTGTCTCCCTCTCTATAGCAGGCTGGGAGATTGTTCTACTGATAGCAAATCTTCCCTGAACAAGATTATCTACCATTAGTGAACCCTGGGGCCTTTTGGTGAGTCTGAGGCTTTCTCAGTGAGGGTTCCACACCCTTTCTTCTGCCTGTTGTCCTTGTGAACCTTTGATCATTGGCTTTGCCCCTGGCCAGAGTTCAATGTGGAAGAGGCAGAACAGAGAGGCAATAACTGAAATCTCTAATCCATCCATGAACACATCCACCCTCCTCTCAACTTCTGCAAACCTTCCCTGAGTCCCCATTGTCTACATGACAAAGCCCCCAGTTCTGAACATGGCCCGTTGCACTGGCTACAGTCTGCTCAGCCAGCCTTCCCAACCCCATCCTTTGCCAATCCCTTGAAAGCACCCAACAGCCTAGACTGGGAAGGGCAAATGGCACTGGGATGGAAGCGCTGACTCCCAGCCCATCCCCACGTGTTACTAATGGGACATTAATAACAGGCATCTTTCCTTCTTTGCCCAGACATTGCTTCAGAAAAGGTGTTGTGTGTGACTGGCAATTTCTGTCCTAGAAGAGGTAGTGTGTAGAGACAAGGCTGCTTTGGTTCCCGTTTTCGCTTTTGTCACAGTTTTATCAGCTGCTTAGTGAACACATCTCGCACATACCTGCTTTGGTATCTTTAGTTAAACTCATGGCTCCCTATGCCCCATGCCCATGCATGCTTGGACCCTGACTGAACCTTCAAAACCCGTCTCCAGAGTCATCACCTTGGAGAAGCTGTCCAGACTGAAGTCTGGAGAAGCTCTCCAGACTGAAGGAATTCCAGGGCAAAATGCAGAAATCATTATTCCCGCGGTACAGCAGGGGGGTTAAGAACCCAGACTCTGAGGACAGGTGGCCTGGGTGCAAATCCCTTCTCTCCTACTCAGCAGCTGTGTGACCGTGGACAAGCTGTTCAACCTCTCTGTGCATCCATTTCCTCACCTGCAAAGGTGAGATAACCATAGCACCCATCTCATGGGATCCTTATGAAGACAGAAAAAGAACCCATGTGCCCAAACTGTAGAATGGATTACCACACCCAGCTGAGTGTTCAGGAAGTGATTGCTATCATCCAGCGCTTAAAATTGGGGAACTTACTAACACTGTACCCACCCATCTTCTACACTGAATCGCAAGTTTCCTGCGCTCTGGAATCTGATCTCAGTCATCTTTGAATTCCCTGCCCACCTACTGCAGTGTTGGTTACATAGGTGCTCATGAATATTTAACGGGTGACTAAAAGAATAAATAAATCTGTTTGAAGCCTGCTAAGGCAGGAGAGAGAGTCCTTTTCCAGCGTTCTCTGCTGCTGGTGGCTTACCCCAGTTCAGGCGGATGTGAGTGAAGTGTTTCATGGATGTCACTCTGAGTCAGAAGAGACACTAGATCTCAGTGACATCCAACCTCATATTTACCTTGAACTACATTAATAACCTCTCACTAATGCAAAAAAAAAAAATTAAAATTCCTCTCTTGATGTGCGCTCTGAGTGGCAAACACTGATGGGTCTTTTTTCCCCCTTCCCCTTGAGTTTCTAATGAAGTAGAAGCTAACAGGACTGTTTTAGGTGCCTATTTATCTGCACTGATGATGTCAGCAGAGACAGGCACACTTCTGCAAAGAGTGTTTGCTTGGGAACTGGTGCAGAATGACACAGTCAAGGCACACAGTGTTTAGAAGAACACCCGCAAGGTATCAACATCTTATAATGATTATGGAGATGACGCTGGTGCTGAGAGTGTATGTCACCATCGTCTTCATATAGACCGGCACATTTCTGGACTGCGTGAGACACTCTTACCATCTATGTTTCTCGTCCTTCCTTCCTTCATACTTTCAGCAAATACTTACTGAGAATCTCTCCTGTGTGGCCAAAACAATCATGTTGCACAACTCCAGAGGCACCAATCATATAATTTGTAAAATGCTTGTGCACCACGTGAGGACTGAGCTCCCTGACCTGTAGCCCTACCAGAGACAGTGCTGCAGATGCAGAAATAAGTAAGATTTTTTTTATCTGTCCATCCATCAGTGAACATCTACACTGTTTCCACATCTTGACCATTGTGGTCAGTGCCACAATGAACATGAGGGTGCTAATATCTCTTTGAGATCCTGACTTCAACACATTTAGATCAATTTCTGGAAATGGGATTGCCGGATCATAGGTAGTTTCATTTTTAATTTTTTGAGGAAACTTCGTGCTGTTTTCCATAATGGCTGCACCACTCTTTATTTCCCCCCAACAGTGTACAAAGGTTACAATTCTTCACATCCTTGCCAACATGTCTTGTCCCTTGCTTTGCCTTGTCTTGTTTTTATAATCTGTCTATAACCTCTCAGGTGTGCAGTGATATCTCACTGTGACTTTGCTTTGCACCTCCTTGATGGTTCTTGAAGCTCTGTGGTTAAGGTCCATATGCTGGTGTCATAAGGGACTGAGACACACTAGCCAGTTCTGCATTTGTGGCTCAAGGGAGATCCAGCCCCTCTCATGCTGTGATTGCGAGTCTCTCTTGTGGTTCACCTGAATTGACTGGTTAGGCAATAAACTATAACTGGTTTCCAAGGATGTTTTTCAACTCCTTTTCTGAGAGGCCAGCCTGCCAGGGACCAGTTCACATTTACCTCTCAAACAGGGACAAGGCTAGTGACACAGGACCACCCATTACAATGTTACTCAAGGTGTGTCCGGCGACAACATATGTCAGGATCTCCCAAGGAGCTTGCAAAAAAATGCATATTCCAGGGCTGCCTCCTAGTCCTACTGAATCAGAAGCTCTGCCTCGTTACCTAGGAACATGCATTTTTATCACTAATTCCTCCCTAGTGCACTCTCAGTGTGCACTAAAATTTGAAAACTATCTATCAATTTCAAAATTATAATTGTACAGCAGGGAAACTTCACAAGATCACACAAAAAGTCAATGACAGAATAACTGGTCCCTGAACTTCATGAATCCGACAATATAATTTAGAAAGACCAGACATATCCATATAAAAAATAGAGTGGCCAACTTACAGAGTGCTCGACTGTTCCCTAAGAATACTGACATCCACTGTTACACGTTATCATCACAACCCTAAAAGTTAGTAAGGCTTCTTGATTCTTTTCTGATGAAGAAACGGAGGTTCAGTGCAGTGAAACAATGATAAGCAACCTGATTCCAAATCCAGATTCTTTCACTTACAGAGAAGACCTAAGAGTAAACTTTCAGTCGAACGCACATTATCACGGCATGAGCTGCAAGTGTGAGTCTGAGGTTCTGGGCAGCAGAAAGGTGGCGGGAACTTTTTGGGGGGGGGGGAGTTAGTTAGAGAAGGCATCTTAGCCAAGGAGGAGTTTTGATCCAGGTCTTGAAAGAAGTTTTAAGTTGGCTAAAAGGAGTCATAGATTTCAGGGTCTTTGCTATAATGAATCCTAGGAAGAGTGACACTAGGGCATTGAAAACATGATTGTTATGTTTCTGGGGGAAAAATTAACGGTCTAATCCTGCAGAGGATGGGTATTGGTGATTCTGACTTATGTGCACACCGCAGAGCTTCCCTAATCAGCTTTTCCTCTTAGTACGGCTCAGGGTGAAGGCTTAGGGCTGAAAATAGTCCACTCCAAACTCTTCTGATTGCAGAGTGTTTCAAGAGGGAAGACGTGGGTGACAGACTAATAAAACCCAGGGACAGCCTGCATTTGTGTTTTCCCACAAGGTCTCTTGCACACCAGACTTCCCAACAACCACTGCAATAGACCCCCACCCCCACCCCGGGGCTCCAGCACCCCCACCCTCTGCAGTTAGATCGCCCTGGCGGCATCTGTTAAGGACCTACTGGGTGCCAGGCACTGTTGTCCCCACTAACACCATCTCGCTTAACTTCCCCCTAAACCTGTGAGGCACGTGTAGGCTCGGGAAACCTTGAACACAAGCGAACCGTTAAAAAGGACCAGGTGCAATCAACATACCTTGGGCAGCTACTATCTGCTCTTCCATAGACGAGTGATTTCACCCTCATCAAAAGTCCCATTCATTAAGTAGATGTCATCAGTCTCCAGTTTATGCCGATACAAATTATCCACAGCCAGCCACATGGCTGGGATGTGAGAGAGATGATTTTGAACCAGATCTAATTGATTAGGAAGTGACGTTTTTTCCCGCTATCACACACTGCCTTTGATAAAGATTCCTCACCTCGGAGGAATGAGGAGAGCAGACTGTGGTCAGCGATTAGGGTTACCACGTGATAATTAAAGTGGATGTTGACAAGCACCGTAATAAAGGTATCTGCCAAGTGCTTTAGCTGCTCCAAGGAAGGAGAAAGCTCTGCTGCAGACTTCTGTCACAGGGTCTTTGTACACACTGTTCCCTAGAAGCAGAATTATCCCCTCACCCAGCCCTCCTCTGACCTTACCGTATACGTTGGTTGTATGTGTTCCTCTATCATTGTGCCCTGTTCACTTTTTTTTTTTACAGCACTGTTTGCAACTTGTAGTCACTACTGAATTACTGGCTTATTGTCTTTCTGCTGCAACAGCATGACCACTCCACAGGGACACGAACGTATCTGTCACTATGTCCCTGCCATGCTGGCATCGTCAATGTCTGATACTCATTGAATGAAAAATGGATAAATGAGTGAATGAATGAATAACTTTGATGACTTAGTCTTCAGAACAACACTGCAAGGTGCACATTATCATTCCCCTCTCAAAGTGAATAGGTAGAGGCTACCAAGATCACAGATCAGTACAATAGGGGGGCCGAGGGAGAGTCAACCCCAGGTGTTACGGACTTAACTCCAGCCCGCATCTCACTAAATCAAACTACCCTGGCTTCAACATACAGATGCACAGATGACTAACAGGAAACCGGGAGAAGGGACAGAGCAAGAGGACCAAAAGATGCAGGAACAGAGTGTTGAGATAGCCCACCTCTGGGTGGGTCTGACTCCATCAAGCAGATTCATAACAACAAATGATAATATTAAGTGCTATTTATTGTGTGCTTAAAGTTCTACCTGTGTAGAAGAGACAAGTTTAATCTCCAAGATTCTAGAGAAGAAAGGGCACTGCCTTTGGGATGCAACTTCAGATGCAGGACCTACTCCAGAAACACAAGTTACCTGCACAGGGCTGGGCATCACACACAGACCGAATTCCCAGGGAATCTTGTGAAAAGGCAAACCTGGCGTGAAACCAGTTGTCCAGGAATCAGAGTGGTCCCAGGGAAGTACGTGTGCTTTGGGGAGTGAGACTGAAAAGTAAGCCTCACTTTATGAAAGTCAGTTTGCTGGTTGACCAGTGTGATGGGCTTGGAGATGCATGACCCGGATGTGCCTTCAGGGAAGGACTTGGTTTCCCAGCTGCTGGGACAGCCCGTCGCGGTCAGCCCCTGCGGGGAATGAATGCCCCGCTGCAGAGCCCCATGGTCTGAGGACACGCCCTGCCCCGGCCGCTCATGTCCAGGGACCGACTGTATCAGAGGGATAAAAGCCAAACTGTCTGGGTCCAAGTGGGACAACTGAGTGCTCTCCTAGGGAGTCAGCCGAGCTCACCACCAGTGCTGCTGCACAGCTCAGCCTCTCTCTCTGCCCAATCCTGCTTCCTTTCCTGGCCTTGGGCAGTGTCCCAACAAGCATCCTGCATGCTAAACTCTGTCTCAGAATCCACTTCCCAGAGAAACTGACCTACTGCACCCAGAAGACCTTTGGACTCCCACAGGCTGTGAAATTGAGACTTTAGGCAAATTATAACTGTATCTTTTGATGTTTATAACTATGAGGTAGATATTCTTCTGTCCCCCATTTCTCAGGTGGTAAAACTGAGACATCGAGAGGTCATCTCACTCAACTGCTCTGACCCTGTTCGTAACCAAGAGGCCATAATCTGATGTTAGATCTGACCAAGCGTTAACCACCCACTACCACGTAATACTCAAAGAGCCCACTTCTCGTTTTCTTTCCCATCAAATCTTGCCTCATAATTCACCCCTTCCTCTTGTTCCACAGCGCACGATTTTTTTTTTGGCTTTGTTTTTTCCACTGTCTATGGTTCTCATTATATCCTACCTCCCGTGATGAATACTTATTCATAGTCTGTGTCCCATAATGAACCATATTCTTTTTAAGGATAAGAGCTATGTTTGATTCATCCATATATGCCCACAGACCGAAAAGAAAAAAAGTAAAAAACCTAAATAAGTGGGAACTGAATTAAAGTAATTCTACATTGATTTATCTCTAATTACGGGATGAAAGTCTTTGTTCTAATAGAAAGGAATCGAGGATGTAGGCAGTTATTTCCGGTGGGGCGAAGGGTTATGGGAGACCCCGCTGATACTTTAGAAATCGGTCCCCTCTTGTCTTTGCCTGTGGTTGTCCCAGGTGGTAAAGCCAAGAGGATGAAAAAAACAAGTGTGTTCTTCAGGCCTGGGAAAATGAAGACCCAAGGGGGGCAACCAAACAAAGAGACAAAAGCAAATATTAGGAATTTGACAACAAAAAGTTAAATTAAGAAATTAAACGGAGGAACAGAAATTGAATGGCATAGGAGTTCCTGCCAGTAGATTCCAGAGCTGTAAAACGGCATCTCTCGCTCCCGTTCCTCGGCAAACAATTCCGAGTGTAAGTGTATTTTTGGCACAAACAGGCTCTGTCCTAAGATTCTTGATTATAATTATAATAATGGGTTTCTGAAAGCCTGCAAGTGGTTCTGGGAATGATAATAAGGGTTCAGAAGAGACATGTTGTTTATGTGGTGAGTTGTGGAATATTAAATGAGGGTGGGGAGAAAAGCTCATGGTATACTTTTCCACAAACTTTAAAATAGATGATTACATCCAAGCAGCCCATCACCGCCTCCCTCTCCTCCAGGCACACACGCACCATCAATGCCACTACCTCGGAACTCGGGGACCGTGGCAGAGCGGGGGGAAAGCAGGCATCCTTGTGTTTTTCCCTGAGGAGTTGCTCATCTCTCAGGACAACTTCTGGCTTTTACATGGTAAGAGGCCCAGCCTGAGTCTAAGAGATGCTGGTCCCAGCCCCAGTCCCTTGTCGGCCCTACTGCTCAGTCCTGGCAAGTGATTCAGAGTCCCTGAGCCACTTTGCTTCAGCCGTAACGAGGACATCACAGCCTGTCCCTCTTTTGAAATCTCAGAGCCCTGGTGCGGGCTGTTTATACGAACAACCACACGGCTTTCTCTGCCTCTCTAAGCTCCCTGAGAACATGGAACCTGTCTTATCCATTACAGGTGTTGTTAATTGTGGCAAAACATACACAACAGAAGACTGAATATTTTAATCATTTTGGCATCAAGTACATTACAACGTTGCATGACCATCGCCTCTACCTAGTTTTAGAACTTCTTCATCACCCCAAAAGGAAACCCATACCCGCTAAGCAGTCACCCTCCCTTCCTCTCCCCTCCAGCCCCTGGCAGATTCACTCCCTTTTAACTGATACAGTGTCTACTCCTGTCTTGAACACAGTAGGTCCTGATTAATTTTTAAAATCCAATAATTTCCCATTTAAATAGTCATTAATATCTGCTCTGCCTACTTCAATGGTTATTAGTCTAGGACGATCATTGTGAATTATTTTATATAATAACAGTGAGGATCACAAAATGGTAACTGCGATTTATTGTGTGTTTACTGGGTGTAGAGATTAGATGTTTCATATAAGTAAAATCATACAATATTCATTATTTTGTATCTGGCTTCTTTCACTTAGCATAATTTTTCAAGGTTCATACATGGGGTTTTATTCCTATTTATGGCTGAATAGTAGTATATGTGTAAACCACACTTGGTTTATTCATTCATCCTTTGATGGACACTTTAGTTGTTTCCCCCACTTTGATTGCTCTGAAAAATGCTGCTATGGACACTAGTGTACAGGCTTCTGTGTGGACATGTGTTTTCACTGCTCTGGAGTGTGTACCTAGGAGTGGGATTGCTGGATCATTCGGTAATTCTATATGTGTTTTTTTGAGGAACCGCCAAACTGTCTTCCACCGTTGACTTTCCCACCAGCAATATACAAGTGTTCCAATTTCCCCACATCCTCACTAACACTTGTTGCTTTCCAGGGTTTTGTTTGTTCATTTGTTTGTTTGTTCACTACAACCATTAGAATGTGAAGTGATATCTCATCGTGCTTTTGATTTGAGTTTCACTAATGACCAATGAAGATGAGCATCTTTTTGTGTACTTATTGGCCACTTGAATACCTTCTTTGGAGAAATGTCTATCCAAGTTATTTGCCTATTTAAAAACCTTTTTTGTCTTTTTGTTGTTGAGTTTTAGGAGTTTTTTGCATATTCTGAACATTAAATCCTTATCAGATAGATGATTTCAAATATTTTCTCCCATTCCTCTTTAAAAAATGACAGTTGGCTTAACCATAATCTCATCTGTAGTCTACAAAACCATTTACTTACTCTCCTTTCTTTGAGTTTTGTAACCATTGGGGTGAATGAATTTTCACCATTTCTACAAATGAGAAATCGAGACTCACAGACGTGAAGTGACTCAGTCAAGATTATTCCTCAGGGAAGAGACTGGGAAACTTGCATGCTTTTCCGTCTACTGCATTAGTTTTCTCTTGGTGATCAGTGGATGGTCGTGAGTCACTGGAAACTCAATGGCCTCACCCAGGACTCTGGTACCCATTCTATGGAACACTCAAAGGCTTTGCCTCTGAAAGCCCATTCTGATTGGAGGCAGATCCAGAGAGAAAACTCTTCACAAACACAGTCCTAGGGCACAAGGTGCCAACTCTCTCATCCCCACCAGCACTTTCTCTCAGTCGCCCTCAAATCCTTTATCATCTAAACCCTGCTCCTGCGAGGCACCATATTTTGTTCAGTAACCTGTTCTCTCACCCACACCACTTCTGTCCGTTAACAGCACAAAGCTGGAAACACGCATCCGCAGGCTTGACATTCTGAAATCAGCTCCAACCCAGCACCATCACAGGACTAAAGAGCAACCATTTGTGACTCATAACCAAGCCACTTTCTCACACAGACTTTACATTAAATGACATTCGGGAATAAACGCACATCAGTAGATCGTAACACCACTTACTGAGTCCCCAGTAGATGCAGGCGCACCGTGCTAAGCATTTTCATTCCAAATCTCATTTAATCTTCTTTTTGCCTGTGTCATCATCCCCAGATGACTGTAGGCTTCCTGACAGCAGGATTAGAGGTTGGCCCAGCACAGGACCCAGCACATAGCAAGCACTCATGGAAGGATGTCTTTCAAAGCTGCTGACACAAAGTAAACACCTAGTATATTCCAGGTTCTTTAACCAACTCACTGGCCGTCCTGCAGGCCTGGAGGTAAGTATTCCTGTTTTGATTTCCCAGAAGAGGAAACAAGGCTCTGAGGCATTTAATGACTTACCCAGGTTTCCCCAGCTAGGAAATTTCAAAAAGCCAAATACTATTCACATTCTCAAGCTCTGAAAGCAGAGTTCTTTCCACTGCACCATGAACGAATAAAAAAAAAAAATCGCGTCGGGTCTAGTTTGCAACCTCAAAGTGCTTCCCTCTAGTTCATAAATCAGACAAACACTCCAGGAGGGAGTCATTGACTCTAGAGTGATAAGCAAAAATCACTGCCACCCGGGGTTACAGGAAGTAAAGTGTGCCTGGTGGGTGGAAAAAGTTTTCTAAAGAAGACAGAGAATTGACTCAGGTCTCAAAAGGCCCGGTAGGATTTAAACGGCGAACTGGTCAAGGCGGGGGTCGCACGATGCGAAGGCAGGAAGGGCGAGGCATGCGCAAAAGTGGAGCGCAGCCTCGGCGGAAGGACTGCGGGCGCTGGGAATAGAATCGCAGGGGACCCTGGACACCAGTGCGCGGAAAGGCAACACTGCAAACTGCAAACTCCTGAGCTAAGCAAAGCTGGGGATGGAGAACATGTTTAAAAAGATGATACTATATACGAAACACAGAAGGACTTTGTAAAAGGGAACGCGGCACCAGCAGCGGGCTTGATACGTACTAGGTACCAGAGTGTAACTGAGTGATGGATTAATAAACAGGCGAATAAACCAATGAATGAGGGAGATGCTAGGGGCTAGGGTACCACTGGCTACAAGGAGCTGTGAGACCTGGGCTCAGTGCCGCTGGGAAAGGTTTAGCAAGTCTTAGAAGCACGCTGATTGCAGTGGCTGATGAGAGAAAAAAACAACAACAACAACAAAACAAACAAACAAACAAAAAAAAAACCAAGGCTTTCTTCCTTCCTCTTCAGACTTATTGCTTTTTCCCACAGCCCAGGGAATCTGAACAAGATTTTTCCCCCAGCACCGGTGAAAACCAGGGCAAGAGGCATGAAGGACGTCTCTCCTAAAGCAACATGTTGATTAACAAAGACGCTTCAAGCCAATGACACACTTTGTTGTTACTTTGCTGCCAGAGCTAGAAATCACACAGGATGTCGAGGTGTGTATTCCAGAAGGGTGTTATGGAACAATAACCCCATCAATAGCAACTAAAATAAGATGTGAGAGATACAAGGCTTCCAACAAGGTGAGCGGCAGCTCTTTGATGAATGCTTTGTTTGTTGATTCATTTGCATTAAAAATCGCACTGAACATGACCTCAGAGAACAGAGCTGAGGCTTCCCCTCTGTCGCGTTCGGCTCTTTAATGGTGTAAAAATCTGATCATTCAGCAACTCTCGGGGACAGAATATCTGACACTCGTCTTCCCGGTGAAGGCAGGTCTGTTTTCACCCTGTGGGCCTCTAACTCACAGATGAAACAAGATACTATTTTAAAATACCTAGCAAACATGAGACACTCCAAATGGTAGGCTTGTTCAGACTGGTTTCCCTTGCCCCCTAACGTGCAAACCAAGTCTTGTTCTTCTCAGTTCCCACCTCCTGTCTGCAGAACCGAGATGCTGTCCATGAAACCTAATCCTGAGATTGGGAAGCTGCCATCTGCTCATCAACCTTCCTGACGCTGCCTACACATATTTATCCCTCCAAATATCCATCCCTTCTTTCTTCTCTCCCTCCATCTTTCCATCCTTCCATCCTCCCCTTGCAAAAGTGCAAAGCGTCTTCCCAGTGCCATCCACTAGGACTGGTGAGGCAGCCGTTACCAAGACATGCAGGGCACATGGATGCCCTGTGTGCAACCTCCCTCATTCCCCCTTGCCTGCTGTTAACTCTGTTCTGCCTGGAGACCTGTTCTTCCTCCAATGACTTCCAGCCCCAAATTCCTTAGTGATGCTTGACTCTGTCTCAGACTAGATGATGGACTGGGAAGAGCACAGAGTGCTTAGCAGCTGTGACTTCGAGCCAATTGTTCCCCTTCTTTAGATCTCCGTCCCCTCCTCGTTCAACAAGGACTCAAATAGTAAATATCTCACTTACCAGGAGAAAGGAAGTAAGTGCCTGGTGCAGGGTGGGTGTCAGTACTTGGTTACTATCAATGTCAACATCATTGTCTGTGAAATGAAAATGCTGGTAGCTTCCTCTTCTCAAGATCTCTGTGCCCACAAAATTTCAACAGCTGCCCTTTTTGCTCTGAGTATAATCATTCAAATCCTTACAATGGCCTGCGAGGCTTTGCAGGATCCCACCCCTGTCTGCCTCTCCAGCATTAGCTCACATTACATCTCCCCTCATTCCTGCACTTCTGGACCATTGACCAGCTTTCCTTCCATCATGTCAGTTGTAGAGTCATCAGGGCAGCTCACGAAGTATTTCTGGTCCTCCTTCTTCATAGCAACTTGCAGAGTTCCCGATAAAGTCAGCTCCCCCAGCCTGGGAATGATTTGACACAGAACTCCAATGATGAACATGTAGCACAAATACAAGATAAATCTTTATTGCTTTCAGCTTCTAATATTCAGGATGCTCTCTGTTACTGCAGCAAACGTTAGCCTAATCTGACTAATACACTAACCATCCTCCCTCTGGCCACAGGGTCTTTATTCAAGCTGGTCCTTCTTCCTGAAAGTCTCTTCCTTCTCTATCTAAATATTTCCTTTAGATCTCAAAACTCAAGAATTTCTTCTACAGGGAAGTGTTTCCTAATTATGTCATTCTTTCCTATCAGCGGCTCTCATTTTATCAAGTATCTCTTCTTTATAGCTCTTCTCAAAGTGGCAACTTTACCTTTATTTATTTGATGATTTATTAATTTCCATCTCTCCCACCAGAGTGTAAATTCCCTGGGAGCAGGGCTCAGATCTGCTATCCTTAGTACATATCACATGCCGATGCCTGCAGGCCCCTCAACTCAGCTCCTCTCACCTTGTGCCTGGGAGGGGCCCCGGGAGAGCCCCAGCAGCCACATCGTCCCCACCAGAGTCAGCCCCTGCTCGAAGTGCCTAGTGTCCCCGGATGCTGCAGCCTGGCATCCGTGCGTTCTTTTCCCTTGTTAACACAAGTGTTCACCTCTCCAGAAATCAGATTTACAGAACACAGTGCATTTCAGAAGCCCAGGGACACCTCTGGGGCCTTGCAGTTCAATGGAGCTCATTATGAAAATCAGCTAAATGCTGAGGAGGGAGATAAGCACGAACTATTTACCAACCTTTTTCACCAGAGATGCGCAGACCACGCTAATGGAAGCTCATTTGTGGCCTCACTCAGTCACTCAACCTCTTTATCTGCTACTGTGACTAATCTGCAGGGAGTGAGGTGCATGTTTGCATGAAAGAGCTTGCTAAGGGGCTCTGGGTGCTTGGTGGAGGGGGACAGAGGCAGGCAAAGGCGGGGGCCAAGCCCTGGGCCTCTGAGCCAGCAAGGCCCACTCACTCTACCCATCAAAGCAGCAGCTCCTCCCTGCCTCCCTGGGCGGTAGATTCTCTGGCCAGCTGTTTTCAAAGACCAGCAGAGATAACAATGACATTCCAGCTGAAAGCCTACTGGGAAGAAAACACTTTTCTGCTTACAAGGCACTTTCACTTTCATTAACTTGTTTGAGCCTCGCAATATTTACCAGGCAGGTGTATTGCCAATACCTCCATTTACCAGCGGAGGAAACAGGCTCAGGGTGTAGAGAGGCCTGCTTGCATTATAACTGGTGAATTCTGTTTTTCTCTGTCTAAATACAAGGTGTTTTCTATGTCACCAAAGCTCCTTAAATCGAGGTTATTGGAATTCCATTAATGGGGTCCTGGGTATCCCTAGACTTCGGGAACTTTTGTGCAAGTTTTGTATGTGTCCATGTATGGGTTTTTTTTTTTCTAGGCAACAAATTCAACATTTTTACAGCCCTCTCAGGCAGACTGAAATCCCTAAGGAGTTAAAAACCTCTGGGGTACCACTCCCCGGAATAGCATGGGGCACTTATGTGGTGTTCCGAGGAGGTCCGTAGACTGGACGTCTTTGCCCATCTACCATTTGTCCCAAGGAAGATAGACATACACTGAGTGAGAGCAGGTCTCCATGCTTTCCCGTTTCTCATCGTTGTCCTCTAATGATGGCCTATGCGATGCCCAGCAAGTAGCCCAGGCCTCCGCAGCCAGGCTGTTTGTGCTCTGGTCATAGCTACGGGGAACCCCTCCTACCACAGACCCCAGGGCTCCACGATCAGCAGTGAGACCTCAGAGTAAAAGTCTCCCTCCCGTGCAGGGTGCAGGACGGGGCTGGGGGGAGGCAGGGAGGTGAGTTTTCAAAGTACAGGGTCTGATTCTGTCTTCTGGATATTTTTCTGCATTAACTTTAATTTTTTTAATTGAATTAAACACTATTTACCTTAATTACTGAGTTTTTTGGTGTCCCCATAATTTTGCTCCCGAGATGAGTGCCTCCTTTGCCTCACCTTAGTCCAGAATCTAGAGGATGCTGCATCCTTTAAAGGATTCCAGCCTTGCTCTAGACTCCTAAGTCCACTAAGCTCATAGTCTCAAAGATGTCACCTGGAGGACCTTGGACAACCACTCGCTCGACCCTCACATAATTCTGAAGCACAGTGTGGGGGTTTTACAGCAGAGGTATTGAGTAAGACCAACCTGGGTTTGAATACTGGACTCTCCTATGAAAGGTACTTCACTTCTCTGAGTCTGTTTTCTTCTATGTAAGACAGTCTTATGACCAATATCCATTGTTGCACCAATCAGTATGATTTCCAGACCATGGAAACAATCCAGGCAGCAGTCCAGAGTCCAAACAGGAACCAGGCATCTGTCTGAAGGACCCCATGGCTCTGCTTGAATCTGGATAAGAAGGTGAACTATGAGGAAGAGTCCAGATTCTGGACACGGGGACCCAAAGCCTCCCCAACAATCCATGGCTTAGGAGACAGATGGCTCTACATTTGAATCTTGGCACTCCTCCTTATTTGCTGTGAGACCCAGGACAACTGGTTCACCCTCTCTGAGCTCCAGTGTTTGTGTTTGCAAATGAATAGAATGCTTACCATTACATTAACAAAGCACTTGCTCCTGGCTGGATCAGTCCGCTCAGGCTGCTATAACAAGAGACTACAGACCAGATGGGGCAGATTGGGCAGCAGAAATTTATTCCTCACAGTTCTGGAAGCTGGAAGTCTGAGATCGAGGCGCCAGCAGGACCAGGGTCTGGTGAGAGATTTCTTCCTAGCTTGCAGACGGCCGCCTTCTCCCTTCCGTCCTCACATGACTGGAAGAGGGTGGGCTCTCTGCTGCCTCTCCTTCTTAGGACACTAATCCCACCCACAGCACCCCACTCTCAGGACCTCACTTAACCTTAATTACATCCCTAGAGGCCCCACCTCCAAACACAGCCACAAAGGAGGCCAGAGCTTGAACATATGAACTCTGCTAGGACCCAAACATTAGTCCTTAACATCGACATATAGTTAAGTATTCACCAAATATGAAAATAAAAATAGTAAGTAGGACTAAAGGCGAAGAAACTGAGGCAAAAAGAAAGGCATGTGCAAGAGCACACAGGAGGTTGGCAGCAGAGTTAAAACTCAAACCGAAGCCCCCGGGCAGAGTCCTGCAGACAGAAGTACAAAGGAAGCTACCCCGCTCTGCATCCCACAAGGTCAACCCGGAGACTAGAAGTGATGGAGCTGCAGGAAAACCAGAGCCCAATTCCAGAATTTGGTGGCACGAGATAATCCAGGTAACTCCAGCTCCAGAACTGCCTCTCTTGCCCCTTCTCCCATCAGATAAACGCCCAGCCATGCCAAGACTTCCTTCCCATCTTGGAGTCAGCGTCTGACCACGGGCTGGCTGCACGGCGGTGTCTGTGTGTGTGTGAGCGGGCTGTGTGTCTGACCCGAGGCTGGTTATAAACTGCCTCTTCCCAGGGCCTTTACAGCAGACTCCTGCATTTCCCAGAATAATCTCGCTCATTACGATGCCGGCAGACTTTTCAAGCCAGCTCATTTTTCTTCCCTTTGTCTCAAATTCCAATACCCTGCCCTTTTCACGAGATTGCCAGAGAGCGCAGTTCACAGCGCCCATTTGGTGGGCAGAGAGGGGGGTGGACGTGTCCCCAGAGGGTGAGCAGTAGTTCAGCCTTCGTTTAAAAAAAGAAGAAAAAAAACGATGAAGGAAAGAGCTTTGTCTGCTAAATCTCCCCATTTTGGAATCAAATGTTATTTAAAATTCAGGACAAATTCTCGGCTCTCTTGCTGACAAATTCCACACAAGCACAGAGGAGAGGCGAGAGAGAGATGAGAGAGGCGATGTGTGAGGTGCCTAAGTGTTCGTCATTAAATGGCCATTAAGTGAGCACCTACTGTGTGCCGGGTCCTGTGCTAAGTGCCAGGCGTACCAGGGCAAACCAAATGAATACTATGTCACCCCTGGAACTCAGAGTCTAGTGAAGGATGGACACGGCCCAATAAACAGCCACATTCATAATTAGAACCTGGAGCATCTGTTCCAGAGGGAAAGGACGAAGGACTAGGAAAGCGTGTAACTAGGAACCTGACCCAGCTGGGGATCTGGGAGATTCTCCAAGGGGGGCGTTAACTCTGGACCCTGAAGGAGGAAGAACTGGGGTCAGCCAGGTGAGGAGGGGAGAAAAGTCCTCCAGGATAAAGGAACGGCATGAGCAAAGCCCTGGGGAGAGAGGGAATACCAGTGTTGGAAGAACTGGCAGGACGTCAGGGTTCCTGGACGCCCAGAGGGGGACTAGGAATGGATGGCGCGGGAGGCGGCGCTGGCAACGCAGGCAGGGTCTTGCAGCCGTGCTAAGGCTCTTGGGCTTTAGCCGCAGAACAAGAGGGAGCTACCGAAGGCTTTTAAGAGGAAGAGTGACGAGTAAGGTTTATGGTTTGTGAAAGTTACTCTGGCCGCTGAGTAGGGCGTAGACTGGCTCAAAGCAGGGGAGGAGAGCGGGCACCAGACAAGAGAACACGGCAGCTTGACCCCCCGTGGAGGTGGTGGTGGTGGGGTGATAGATTCAAGGGAATTTCCTTGATGATGTCATCAGTACAATTGCACAAGTGAGCCCAAATTCTTCCCCTCCTCGTGTCCACCACACTGGTAGTCCCCTGCCACATGGACACTGAGTTTGGCCACCAGAATTTCTTTGGCCAAAGGACAACAGCAAACATGACAGAAACAGAGATTCACACAGCATCTGCACATTGGAGCTGGCTCTTTCTTGCTGCTTTGGGGACCACGTGGTCACTATGTGACAAAGCCGGGCTGTCCTGCTGGAGGATGAGAGCCATGTGGAGCAGTCACCTCGACTCCCCAGCCAACATCCTGCAAACTGCCAGACACGTGTAAGACCATCTTGGTTCCTCCAGCCGCCAGCTGGCCAGCCAGCCGATCACAGATCCATAAGCAAGGCCAACAGAGGTCAGCTGAGCATGTGTAGACCAGGGCTGCCTGGCCAACCCGGAGAACTGTGAGCTAAAGGAACGGGTGTCATTTTAAGTTATTAACTTTTGGAGGCCATTTGGCTAACATCAGTGGGTGTTTATGTCTGCTTTCTCTCAACAGACCGTAAGCTCAGAGCAAGAGCTTACAGTCCTGTTTACCACCTTCTATGTGCAGTGCCTAGGACAGTCCCAGGCAAACAGCAGACCCTCAGTGACTGTGAACCGAGCAAGTGGATGAATTTATGAGTGAATGAATAGCATCTACTTGGTTCCCCTGGGAAAACTTGCTGTACCAGCCCCAGGACTTCCCTCTCCTCCCCATTAGCAGTGGAGAGGCAGACACTCAGGGGACGAAATCCAATCCACATTCAGCCTTTACAGATGGCTTCCATGTGCTAGGCTGCGATCCTATTAAACACTGAGGACAAAGGGGGAAAGGGCACATTCCCTACCTAGAAGGACGTCACTGTCTGGCTGGTGAGATGGACACAGGAAATGGCCACAGCCTCTCCTGCTTACTGTGTGTCGCTCTGTCCCAGGCACTTTACACAGGCTGTTTGCCTCAATCCTCATAAACCCAAAGGAGGAAGATGCTGTCAGTGTCCCCTGTACGCGGGCGAGAAAACTGAGGCACAGAGCACTTAGATGACTCGCCCAATGGCAGGGAGCCAGGCTCACACCCAACTTAACCGCTGTGCTCTAATCGTCATATTGGTACAACAGAGTTGTACAAAGGAGGTGTTCGTTCTGCCTGGGGTGGGAAGGCAGGAGCAGCCATATGTCAGAAAAGGTTCTGCAGATACGTTGATTCTAGAAGGAAGAACAAGAGTTCCCAATGGGAACAAAACCAGGAACAGCACCCCAGGCTGAGAGCACAGGTAAACTGCGGCCAGAGGTCTGCCTGGGGAGCTGTCAGCAGCAGGAGCGGCCAGAAAGAAGAGGGCACGAGGGGGGAGGGGGGAGGCCAGCTGGGAAGGGGGAGGGGAGCCAACTACAGCCACAAGGTGGGGGGGGACGCCACCTCTTGGGGCCTCTCTGCTGCTTTTCTCCCATGGAGGCCAGCTCTCAGTTGTCACCCTGTTGTCACCCCAGCTGGAGTTAAGACCTGGTTTTTAATTCCAGCTTTGATTCGTTGCTGTATGATTTCTAGGAAGCACTTGATAAGCAGGAGTCATGACTGTTGCTGGCGTCATTAAAATCCCAGAACGGCCACTTCCTTGCTATGTGACTTTGAGTAAGTTACTTAACCAGTCTGAGCCTTGGCTTCTTTGTCTATAAATGGAGGTCCCAATGGTGTCTACTTCATTGGGTTGTTGTAAGGGTTAAAAGAGGCAATGCTTATAGAATGTTTAACTCCCAGAACCCAGCTGTCATTAGACACCCCATTTTACAGACAGCGAAGTTGAGGCTCAGAGAGGCCATGAAACTTGCTCCAGGGAACACATCTAATAAACAGTAAGGCTGAGATTTCCGTGAGAATATTCTAATTCCCCATCCTGTGCCCCTCGTTGGTGTTTCAGGTGCCTCTGACACACCTTCCTACAAGCAGAATCCTGCTAAAAGCGTTACTGCTTCTGACCCAAGTCACTGTAAAACTGCAGAACAAAGAATGACTCCTCCGGAGAAACTTTCAGCTCCCCAGAGAGGTCGGAATTAATGCGTGCTCCTGATAAGCAGGCATACCACATTTCCAGGTTGGCTTTATGAGGGGAAGCTCTAAAAGCTTCTATGATTTGAAGGTGGTAAATGGTAACGACAAGGCATTAAACTTTGTGGGGGAGCGACTGCCTCATATCCTCTGTGGAACGAGGCAAGGTGTAAACGAGTGAATGTCTAAGGACGGGCGCAGGGAGACGGCTTTGGCCTGGGACGGGGCTGGCTCCCGGCCCGGCTCCACCACCAACCTGCTGCGTGACGTGAGCAGGACAGTTAGCCCTCTCTGCAGCCACATTTCCCCAACAGCACAGTCACCACAATTTATGATCCCAACTGGGACACTTCTGAGAGCGAAAGGGGGTGCTAGTACTGACCGTGCCAGGACCGAGACCTGGACACCCTACCTACCATAGGCTGAGATCACACCAAGTATTTGTAAGAGCTTTTCCTGTTTTAGGACAAAAATCTGTTGCTGAGAACTAATCTTGTTCAGGTATTAGAAATGCTGGGACCCCATGGAAGAACTTACTCAATGAGACACAGTGGGTCGGGGGGAAAGCTGGGCTGCGTCTGCGTTGGGGGAGCAGAAATGATAGATAAATGGAAACAAAAGAGGATGAGACATTATAGGGCAGCTCCCTGAAGCTCCATGGTGCTCTCATGAGCTGATCCTGGGGCAAATCCTGACATTTCTCCCCACCCATTAGGCAAATGAAACAGAATAAAAAGTGAAATCTCTGTAGCGGAACAGGAATGCCCATCTTTGTCCCAGGTCCGAAGTGTCCTGACACACCTAACCTCATCATCTTTGCTGCCCTGTATCTTCCAGACTTTTCTTGACCCTCCAGTCTATCAGACATGACTTGGATCCCCATTCTGGGCTCCCCAGATTGGCAGTCTAGGCAGGCCAAGTTGATGAGATAATGACTCAGCTGTCTGCTTGGCTCTTCCGATCTGGTTGCAGGGAAAATCCTGGAAAGATCTATTTCCAAACATACCCACCATCTGTTTAACTTGAACGTGAGGTGCTTGCTGAGAAGCCAGTGGTTCTACCTGGTGACTCTAATGATCAGAACCGTCTGGAGCTTGGGCACCTTGGAAGACTCTTCCTAAGGAGATTTCGACTCCTAGATTGTGGTACAAGAAGCCTCTTGGACTTGGCACTGACTCAGAAGAATGAGGAGCTCTCAACCAGAAACACTTCATCTCTTGCTAGGCTTCTGCCCCGGAATTTGATGGAATCATTCTTTAATACAGCTGCATTTCTACCCCACATCAGAGATGATTGAAGGCAGGGGAAAATATTTCTCTGAGAAATGGGGGCTTTCAGTCAAGCAAACAGAAATCTTAAGGGTGATTTGATTAGAGTAGCGGCTTGGCCAGCGAATGAAGCGATGAATTCCTAGACTCCACGAGATGCTGGGGAAGGTACCAAACCTCTCGGAGTCTCTCCCTCCTAATCCATCTCACTAGATGACTTCCCGGTGGCTCAGTGGGATAATGGGTACCAAGTGCTCTGAAACTCCAAAGTGCCGGTTCATATGTAAATGATGAGCATCTTTTAGGATGTGAAGGGTTTTTAAAGAGAAGGTTGCCGCTGATCAATTATTCTCTTCACTCATCCAGGACTGACAAGGCTCCTAAATTCCACATTCTGCATACGCTGACGGTTTTAGATTGCATTTCTTTACAGCGTGGAATAATCTTACAGCAGTTCTGCCTCTCTCAAGAGGAGGGCCGGTTCCCTGAGGGGTCAGGGGCACAGAGCTGCCATTCGCATGTACTTGTGACAAGGACTGGGGAAATCCTGAGGGGAGGGCTTGCTTGTGTTTTTCTTTTACTCACTTTCTGTAGCTGAAAAGGGAGCGATGGTAATTTCTTCTCCTTTATTCCTTGAGGATAGAATTTGCACCAAATTCATCTATGTGGCCAGTAAATATCTGATTAATAAATGCTTTGTTAACTAGAATTCATTATAATCACATGAAGAATTTCCGAATATAATTCAAGCCTCTTTAAGCATCCTCAACTTTTCATGGGGGTCAGTCCTGACCCTCGCCCAGCAAGAGAGGCCATTCTTAATTTTTTCCTAAACTGAGTGCATAGGGGCTGCCGTCCATCCCCATATTCCTCTCCCCAGGTGCCCAGATGGGTGCCACAGCTGTCCACACCTCTGGTGGTGCACGAAAAAAGGCAGTAAATTGTCTCTGGTTACTGCCTCTGGGTAGGGACGGTCTATGAAGTTATCATGAGTGGCGTCAGATTGCAGAAGTTACATTCTCCCTGCAGACTTTGGGAACTTTATCCCACTTTCTGTCTGCCTTTGATCAGCTCTTCACTCTTTCTCTCTGGGTCACCCTCTCCGCCCCTCACTGCCAGCCCCAGGCTGAGCATCCTTGGACAAGTTGCCTTGCCTCTCTGAACCTAGCTGCCTCTCCTTTAAGATACGGATCCTAATTCCTGTCCCAGAGGGCTGCTGTGTGGAAAAGGTGAGAAAATGCACAAGAGGTAACTAGCTTCATGCCTGGCGCATTTTAAAGGCACGATATAGAATATCTGCTGTGAATTTCTTCATCAGCAGCTGATGAGAGTGCGGATAGGGGATTAGGTAAGATAATGTATGTAAAGTACTTCACATCGTGTCTGGCACCTAATGAGTGCTCCAGAAGTGTTGGCTATCATTAGTGGAGATAAAGACATGCACATTACCAAAATAATAATAATGCAAAGTAGAAATGGAGGCCACAGAAGAATACAAGGAGTCCTCAGCTAAATCAAAGGAGAAACAGCCCTGCTTCCAGCTGTGCAAACAGGATCAGTGTTTCCCTGACTTCCCTGATAAGACTCGCTTGGGGTCACGTTAAATACAAGTCCATCAGCCATAGCCTGTATCTGATCTGTAGCAAAGCGCTGGGAAATGAGCTGGGGGAGTCGTATGTTTCAAAAGCTACCCCAGAATTTGTCATGAAGGAAATTTGGACAACTCTGGAACAAAGGACATCCAAGCTGGGACTTGACAGCTCAGTGGCAGTAGGGGTAGTAACCTCCGGCCTTCTCTGAGAACCTGGCTTTGTGCTCACACTTCCCATCAATCGTCAGACACGTTCCCTGGAGGCAGATAGGTATCACTAGATGAGGAAACTGAGATGCTGGGACTTGAGAGAACTTAGCCACACACTGGACCATGCCAGAGCCACGATTCAGACCCAGTCCTGTTAGTGTCTGTGTGCTTTTCACTGAGCAACCTACTCTAGACATTCCAGTTGCAAAGCAGTTTGGCTTGTATTTTGGGGTTCAGATTAAGCTGCAGTCGCAAAGAGACCCCCAAAGTGAAAGGGCTTAAGTGAGCTAAGAGTTTGTTTCTCCCTTACAGGAGTGATCCATGGTGAGCGTGGAGGGGGAGGGGCAGCTCTGATGCAAGTGGCTACCCCATGACCCAGGGTGTTGATTCCAGTGTTGTCCTCAACATGGGGCCTCCATCCTTAGCCCAAGGAGGCTGCCCCAGGAGTTGCCATTTCTGAGCCAGAAGGAAATGGAGACATGGAGTCCAGGGAAGGCTGGTTTGCCTTATAGGAAATGGCCTGGAATTTACTAGAAATGGGAAGGGCACTCACCTTACTTCCACTCACCTCCCTTGGCCTGAACTGAGTCACGTGTCACACCCACTTGGAAGGGAAGCTGGGAAATGGAGTGTCTAGCTGGGAAGCCGTGTGCTCTGCAGAACTTGGTGGGAGGGGTGGTTGCAGGAAATTACTGAAACGAAAGAGGCAGGATGGACACTGGGGATCTCTGTTACAGGACCGGATGGGGTTAGATTAGATTGAAAGCAGTGCTCAGTTTTTGGCAGGAATTTCCTCAGTATTTTATCTGCATTAACTCAGGAAATCCTCACAACCAACTTGAACGACAGGCCTGAGGGGTTGCTCAAAGAATCAGGCCTTGAACTGGTACAAGACAAGTTTGAGGGTTGTTGGAAAGAGGGTTAGGTGGGTAGCCCTTCACTGTGTTCTGATCATCTAGTCACAGGGTACATGGCAGCAGGGGCAGTGAGAGGGACCAAGCCTAGAAGTTGAAAGGTTTTGTCAGCCTAGCCCTGGAGCTCCTTCATTCCGGGGTCTTTACTCACGGACCACTTTGTCTCCGTGAGATGAGGATGCTGGAATGGCTGGTTTCCAAGGTAACCCTCACTCTACGGTTCTGTCATTGTCAGTGGTCCTCCAGCAAGCCCAGAACTACAGAGGACTCTAGGAGGGAGGAGATAGACAGATGAAGAGACAGGGTGGATTCCTGGAGGACAACCACAGAACAAGAAAAGTCTGCGTCAGCAGGACTGGCAGATGCCACCTCCTTTCTTGAACATATCCGTGACACTGCCACCATCCTCGTGGCAAGTAGGAAACTTGGGAGTCATTCCTCCCCTTCACCACCAGCCCCTACCCTGAGTCTATTCCAACTCTGACCATTTTATCCCCTAAATATATGCCGAATCCATCCGCTTCTCTCCAGCCCTACCGTCTGGCCCATCATCTCTCACTTCCTCACCCATCCCCATCTTCCCTTCTCTCCCCGCTCCAATCCATTCACAGCAGCAAAAGAGATCCTTTTAAAGAAAATAGAAGCTTGCCGTGCTCCTGCTTAAAACCCTCCAAATGTGTCCCATCGCTCTCAGAGAAAAGATCCGATTTTACAGCGTCTTCTAAGGTCTGCCTGGTCTAGCCCCACCCACTTCTCCATCCGTCTCCCACACAACTCCTCACCTCCACCACGTCTCTCCGCTCCAATCATCCTGGCCCTTCTTAGGCATGAGCCATGCCCCCTCTCACCTCACGAAGCCTTTTACGGATGCTGTTTGCTCTTCCCAGAACGATCCTCCACCCCTTCGTCTACCCACCATTGCATCTTGGCTCAGCTGTTGCTTCTTCAAGGAAATCTTCCCCACCCCAGTCCATGTTGCCCTTCCTCTCTTAAATTCCACCAATGTATGTATTTATTTGTGTGATTATATGATTAATGTTTGTTGTCTCAGTTCCAAAACTACCGAGACCTGGTCTATCTTATTCACCATCATCTTTCCAGTGGGTAACAGTGGAATGAAAGGACTCATGAGCTGGGACGCAGCATTACCCATCGTCTGTAGAACACGATTCTAAACTTCCCATGCTGTCCAAAGCCCCACTTCATTCTGGCTTCTGTTCCAGCCTCAGACATAAACATCTTGACCCAGATCCTCTCAGTCCTCACTATGATGGATCGAGCTAAGTATTGTACCCATTTCACAGATAAAGAGTGTGAAACTTAGAGGAAGACAATGACATTCCCTAGCATCAAGTATGATGTCTGTTTTTAACAAGGAAATCAATTTCTTTCGAATTTCTAATATTCTCAAATGACCTTAAGTGGTCTTAGGGTAATTAAAAGAGACCAGGAGTGTCTGCACTGTGGACAGCATTTCTAAGGAGTTGGAGTTCAGCCTTAGAGGGCCCATGATAGAGACCTGAGCTGTGGAACCAATGTCAAAACTACAGGAAAGATAAGAATTAAGTTCAAGAGCAGACAATCTATTTTTGAAGCTGGAAACCCCACATTCTTGAACTCTTGAGTACTCTCCTGGGGTAGGAGACAAAACCCATAAGGATTAACTGCAGCATGTTGGCCATATGGGACTGTTTTTGACCTATATATGCATGCACACATGCACACACACACACACACACACACACACACATGCCTTGATGTGTTCCCCGGGGGGCACTGCCCACGTATTCTTACCAGACCACATTCCTTCCCTCTGAACACTGGAAAAGTAGAATGGATAATTACAAGAAGAGTGAATTTTCTACCAAAGGTATCTTCATAGATAAGATCTAACGTTATCAAAGAAAAAAAATCAAAGTTTCTAAATCTTTGGATTACATAGTAATTTAAACACAGGGCTTGTTGTGACAAAATAGAGCATGATACAGCAAAGTTGGTGGGAGGATTTTGTGAATGAAAGGAAAGAGAAGCTGGTAACTCAGGAAAAGCAAGGAGAACAGAAATCGATGCTCTCCAGTTGGAGCAAATGGGAAAAGGCTTCCAGATGCGCAGGAAATGGGAAGCAGCAGTGTGCAAGTCACGGAGAGGCTCCGGTGCCCCTAAAATTAACCCTGCCACCTCTGGTGTCACCTGCCTCCCAGCAGAGGGAGGAAACCGTGCATCGCTAATGTCTGGATTTGGGGCCACTGATTCACCCTCAACTTAGAGGTGCCAGGACAGTTCCCTAAGAATAGCGTGCACTTTATCTCAAGGAGACAGAGCAAGTCCTGGTGCACTGCAGACCTGCTGTTATTTTCAGGAAATGAGATGTCAAGGACTGTGATCGAGAAGGCAAAGGTGGCTGGAGAAAGGCTCCCCCAGAGGAGGGTCTCTAAGTCGAACACGCTGAACCCTAAAACCCAGAGCAAAGAGCACAGCCAACTGGACCAGTCTAAGGAGCTGCAGGCTGAGCTGGACGGTGACAATGGCTGACAGTCAGTGCCAGGTCCTGCTCTAAGCCCTTCCTCGCTGTTAACTCGCTGAGACCACAGAACACCCCAGAGAGTCTGTGTGCGGGGATTACACCCCAATTTACAGAGAAATAAACTGAGATACAGGAAAGTTAGGTAATACGTCCAAGGTTACACGGAGTGACAGAGCCAGGATTTGAACCTAAGGTGCCTGACTGTGAACTCTTGTTTCTCCGTCACCAGCCCTGCTGTAGGGGAGAGTTCACAAAAGGCTTATTAAATGCCTAAAACAAAGTCCTAACGTGCCCAGGGCCCCCCAGTGTCATTTGTAGAAATTGATCAACCCAAACTACCGATCACAGAGCGGAAAGTGGGGAACGAGGGCTTAATCAGAGAAAGACCTACGGCCCGGTGTTCATTTGATGGGATGTGATGACTATTTCGTGACAATCCAGAAGCGTAAGGGGTCTAGATGCAGAAGGTGGGGCTTAACAAGGTTGAAGGTGTGCTATGACTTCAATAGAGACTTCGTGTTAAGCGAGAGGTAAGTTATACCCTGGATGAGCCTGGAAATTAGAGCCTGGATGAGCCAGGAGAAGAGGGTTTCTTAGAATCATCCTGAGCTTTGACTTTGAGCTGGCTTCAGCTGCCAACGCAAGAGAAGCTGCGTGGCCAGCTTTGGTGGGGAGCGTGGCGAGGGAGACCCCGCTACATCGTGGCAGAGGGGGTTGGAATCCTGGCTCCCAGACTCACCTAACTGGTGAGAGCTTGGGCAAGTCTCTTGAGCAAACCGTACCTCTGTTTCCTCCTCTGTAAAATGGGAGTAATAACAGAACCCACTTCAAGGGGTTGTTCTGAGGATTAAATTAGGTAATACACTTGGCACAGGATCTGGCACTTAATAAAGACTCAATAAAGACAATAAAATGAGCTACAGCTTTTCTCAGTGGACAAGCCGAGCTGGACTATTTCCTCATGCTATGTAGAGTTCCTTTGAGAGAAAAGGCAAATGAGGAGGCTCAAACAGAAAATTGATGCTTCTGTTAGGAACATGAAGGGGTCCAATCCACATTTGGATTATATCCTAGAGTTTGTCTGACTTAACCTTTTGAGGTAGGTTCATACCCATTTTACAGGTGAAGAAACCGAGGTTCAGAAATCGGAAACAACCAGCGTGGCCCCAGGTCACACAGCAGGGTAACACCAGATTGCAGAGCCAAAACCCAGGGGTCCCTCTACCAACCCCAGAGACTTCCTGGCCTCCTGGGGGTCCTGAGCCCCTCCTTTCCTCCCGCCTGCTCTCCTCCTGCAGCCAGGGAAGATCAGACAAACAAGCCCCACCTCCTTTTGTAAAGATGATACTCACAGGCCTCAGTAACCACAGAGGTGAGAGACGGCCGAATGGCACGTTTGTTTTCTGCACGTGATTATTTTTTTCATCTAACAGTTTGAAAGTAAGTTTTGTATATTGTGTTGATTGACTGTTGTCACTGGGGCACGGGTCTGAGAGTGAATTCTGAAAAGCAGTTGTTAGCAAGGGATAAACACACACATGCATACAGTGTAGGTCTCTGGTGTCTGCCTCTTAGGGTTGTGTGTCTCTAAGAGGGGCGTGTGCATGGGTCTGTTGTGCCTTATATGTGTACTTCTATGGTGTGTGTGTGTGTGTGTGTGTGTGTGTGTGTGTTTATATCTGTGCTAACTGGACCTGCCTGTAGATGCATACATCTCTAAGTAGGATGCGTGATTGGGTGTGTTGCTATGTATTTGTGTATTGTGGTTATTTGTGGGGATGCTGTGTGGATGAGCACTGTCTGTAGGAGTGAGCTGTGTGCAGATGTGGTGTGTGTTACATGTGTGCCCATCCACTGCATGAGATGGCTGTGTTCAGTGTGTTCTGTGTGCCTCTGCTGTATGGGTGTGTTTCAGTGTCGAAGGCTGCGTGTTGTATGTGGATCCACGGTGTGTCTCGGGGGATGTGCTCTGGGTAAGTGCGAGCCTATGTGTGCAGTCTGTGTCCTGTAGGTTAAGAGGTGCTGTGCCCAGATGTGTTCAGTGTCTGCAGGCTTGTTCTAGGTACCTGCGTGTTGTGAGGGTTCACACTGCGTCTGAGTGTCGGGATGGTGTGTGTCTGTCGTGTGCGTGTCTGATGTGTATGTGCACGTGTGTCCAGGCCTCTCTGTCTCTGAGCGAGCCCATTCCCGCACACCCCTCCCCCCCACCCACCCCCCCACCTCGGCGCTGGCGTCTGGTGGTTATTAGCTGGTCAGACACTTTTATCTCCTCAAAATATCCTATTGCTCATACTCAGCTCAGTAATCACAGGAATGGGCCTCAGAGACGTTGCTGGTGCTACATCCTCCCCAGACTAGGAGAGCGTGGGCCCTCTTACCTATTAGTCACTGAAAATAAAAGCTCACAGGCTCAGCCGGGGTTAACCCTTTCAGAACCAGAGTGAGGTTTTCCTCTGTGAAGCTGTAAATCTATAACACAGGCCCTGGCTGGAAGGCGAGGGGCTGGGAGCTTTGAAATCCCTACAAACTCCAGTTTCCAACCGCTATCAAATCAGATGATTAGGCTCAACCACTGGTCCTCAAATGGAATGTTGCTGGCGTTTGCGGGGAGGGGTGCAGTGGACCAGGAGTTACTGAATCCGACTTTTCTGCATATTGCAAAATGTTTAGCCACCCAGCTGCACCCACTGGATGCCCAATGTCTGCAAAATGTGCCCCATTTCCAAACTGCCCTTTGGCAGGGAGTGGGGGGGGTGCCACCCTCTTACAAACCACTGAGCTAAACAGACTATGGAAGTGAGAAATCGTTGGACTACGGAGGACTTAAAGGACAGCCTTCTGCCGTTACCCTGCTGGAACACCCTGCCATCTTTAATTTATTTATCCATCCATCCATTCATCTATTCATTCTCCGGACAAACAAAGATTTATCGAGCACCTACTCGGGGCCAGGATAGCTAAGCTTTGGGGATAGACGGGGAACAAGGCTCCTGTTCTCAAGAACCTGGTTTTCCCTCTAGGGAAGACAGTCAGCAAACTTGTAAACAGACAAACCCAAAAATGTGGGGTTGTAGTAAGACCCTCGGTAGCAGTGATGCAGGATCATTTGATCATGTGAAGGAGTGGGGCTTCTTTCGATTAAGGGAAAGGGGGCAGGAATAAAGAATGAAAAGAACCCAGACGTGTAAGGATCCCAGGGGAGACTGTCCACTCTAGGCAGAAGGGATCGTAAGTCCTTGATGTGTCGGAGGAACAGAAAACCAGCCAGGAAGGTGGAAAGGGATGTGAGGGGCCAGCAGTGACAGAGAGGAAGTCGGGGGTAGAGGAAATTAGAGAGAAGGCAAAGTCCAGATTCACACACGGTCCTTGAGATGTGGCTAAAATGTAGGTTTTATTCCAAGAGCAGTGGGCAGCCATGCCAGGGTTTTCACAAAGTAAGCTGTGTCCAGAGTGGGTGAGTGGACATTCTGTGGGCACTCTGCTGCCCAGCCGCCTTCTGAAGGAGAGAGTAGAGTTATCCTGATCGTGCAGAAGCTGAAACTGAAAGTCCAAGCTCACATAGCCAGAGCCCCATTTCTTTTTTTTTTTAATTTTACCTATTTATTTATGGTTGCTGGAAAGGTAATTAGGGTTTTGTTTTTTTTTAATGGAGATACTGGGGATTGAACCCAGGACCTTGTGCATGCAAAGCATGCACTCTACCACTGAGCTATACGCTCCCCCTAGAGCCGCATTTCTAATCCAAGCAGTCTGACACCAGAGTCTGCATGCTTAATCAAATCTATGAATCCTGGTGCTGAAGGTTCTGGAACTTCTTTGGATTCTGAGACACCATCCAGTTTTGGCCCCTATGAGTTCTAGTGTTTTGTATCCTTGGAGCCCCTGGTCGGGGGTGTCCATTTCTATCGCTGCAACCACACTCACCCAGACAGTAAACCTCGCTCCCCTGGGGCTGCCTGTGGGAGTCTCTGCTTCTTGCCTTCCACGTGGTAAACCAGACACATGGAAGGGCAGGGGTCAGGCCAGGGTGTACCTGACTGTGACCTCACGCCATCCACAACCCCTCCCACTTCTTCTCCACAGGCGGAGGAAGAGGGTGAAGCTCTCTCTTCTCTTTCTGTCTGTCTCACACACACACGCACACACACGCATACACACACACAAACACACACACACACACACATAAACGCATGCACAATTTCTCATTCCATCAATGCATCAGCATGCCGGGCTCCCCGACTGTAAATATTTACTCCTGGCTCTTTTGTCTACAAGGCATAAACAGTTTCAGTGTATGCTCAGCACGGGGCCACCCCAGAACAGTTTCCCGGCATCTCTGCCTTTTCCCGAGGAGCAGTGATGATGGGAGGTTCCATCTGGGCTGCCTTTCTGAGGCTGCCTCCCTGACCACTGTCTCCTCACACCTGAGTGCAGCAGGATATGGGCAATGACAGCCACTGACGCCCTGGCCCCTCCAAGGGGCACCCCAAACCTCACCTTTCTCAAGGGGAATCCACCAGCCCCAAAGCCCAAAGCTCTTGGTCAAGGCTTGTCAGCACTTTTATTGAGGACCAAATTTAAATGTGAACCAAAGAGATTTCCAGAAGATATACAGAAAAATGCACGAATGTTCCCACAATGGGTTATTGTCAGACAACACGTGGAAGTCTCCGTAGAGGACTTCATGAAGTCAAAGTTAAAAAAAAGGACAGCCTCATTACTGAGCATGGCCTGTGGGCCAGGTGTTTTGCTTCTAGCAACTCATCCTCACTACAGTCCTGCAAGGTGGATACCGTTACTATCTCTGTTTTGTAGATGAGGAAAGCAAGGCCCAGAGAGGTTGAGTCACTGCTTCAAGGTCACACAGCAGTAAATGGCAGAACTGGCATACTAACCAGCACACTCCAGAGACTCCAAAGCCCAGCGGAGTCCACAATGCTTGCTGCTTCCTCATGACCCAGAAGCCCATTTGCTAAGGGCTGCACCCTCTCCTGGGGGAAGACAGGCAGTTGGGTCCCTGACCCGTCCACCTCCCTGTCCTCCCAGACTGAGAGATTATTTGGATCTTCTCTACTGATCTCATTATGGTCACTACCTTTTGCTAGTCTGACAGACTCTCATCTGGAATGTGACTTGCATTCCAAAGACTTGAGCACTTCCTAAGGGCACAGGGCAGGTGAGGAGGTGGGAGGTATCCGAGTATTATCAAACATGGCTTCTGCCGTCGAAAAACTTAAAAGGTAGAATGACGGGGGGAAGTATTAGACAGCAATGTATGAGAGTCCCAGCTGCTCCATATCCTTGACAACACTTAATACTATCGTCCTTTTCATTTACTCTTATTGGTAGGTGTGGGGTCACATCTCATATTCATTCAATTCATATTTCCTGAGTGGCTAGTGATGTTAAGGAGTTTTCAGAAGCTCATCAGCCACTGGGATATCTCTTTTGGTGCCAGTCTTTTGTCTGTTCAAGTCTTTGCCAGTTTTTCATTGGGTTGTCTTTTTCTATTGATTAATAATCCTTTATATATTCCTAGAAGGGGCCCTTTGTCAGATATCTGTATTGCAAATATCTCCTCCAAGTCTGTGACTTTTCTTTCACTCTCTTACTGGTGTCTTTCAGCAAACAAATGTTTTTAATTTTAATGACATTCCGTTTCTCATTCTTTTCTTTTATGGTTAGCAATTTTTGTGTCCTGCTTAAGCATTCTTTACCTACACCAAAATCATGAAGACCTTCTATGTTTTCTTCTAGAAGTTCTATCATTCCACCTTTCTTGTGCATGTCTCTATTCTGTCTCAAATTAACTTGCATATGTTGTGTGCAAGAGGGGTCAAGGCTGATTTTTGTCCATATGAATATTCAAATGACCAAGCAAAGGTCATCTTTTTCTCCCTGAATGGCGACAATTTCTTTGTGGTTAAGTCAGATGATGAAATGTCAGTCAGTTTATGGACCGATAGTATTTTAAACCAATCCAAAAATTAAGACTGAGAAACTTAGAAACACTGGGATAGAAGCAGAAAAAAAATGGAAGTTTAATTTTGACCCTGACAAGAATTTCCTATGCAATTTTGGAGACGTACTCTCCCTCGCTAAGCATCCATTCTTTTTTTTTTTTTTAATTGAAGTATAGACAGTTACAATGTGTTCATTTCTGGTTTAAAGATAATGTTTCAGCCATACATATACTTACATACATATATTTATTTTCATATTGTATTTCATTTTAGGTTACATCCATTCTTGATGAAAAAAATCAAGGTGCCAGAACAAAATGACTACATCACTCCTTGTACTCTGATACACAATGGCTTACTGCATTCAAAGTTTTCCTCCAGTTACCTTCACTCTTGGGGCTGTTTATCTCACAGTGGAGTTCCAAATGAGCCTAGAAATTAGCTTCAAGCAACTTCATAGAAATCTTCTAAGAAAGAACGAGAGAATGAATGGGAATGTGGAGTTTTGTTCGGGCTTCGATGTCTGTGGTATTAGTTTCCTATTTGTTCCTTGCTGGAGGTTCTGTGTGGGAAACCACACCCTCGTCTCTTCCAGTTTCTAGACACTGTGTATGCTCCTCAGCTCACGGCCTCCTTCCTTCATCTTTAAAACCAGCACTGTCTTAGCTCTCTGACCCCTTCTTCCCCATCTTCCTCTCTCTGACCTTAAATTTTCTTCACTTTCAAGGACCTGTGTGATGAGACTGAACTCACCCAGATAATCCATGATAGTCTCCCCAACTCAAGGTCCTTCATTTACTCGTATCTGTGAAATTATTTACAGGTTCTGGGATCAGGACGTGGACATCTTTGGGGGCCATTATTCTCTCCGCAACAGAACAGAGTGAGTTGCTAACCTGACTGTTGGTCCAACGAGTATGTGCTAAATTAAACTAATCTCCGCTTGCCTAGTACCTCTAACGCCCAACTGGCTTTTCAATTAAGAATTCCTCAAGTGAGAAAAGACACGGAGGTTGAACATGAGGAAAGGGTGAGGGATGACTGGGAGGGGAGCCCAGAATCCTGGGTTCCATTTGTGATGCGATCAATCCCTAGCTGTGTGCCTTGAGGCGAGAATCTTGACCTCTCTAGATGGAAGTTCCCCCATTTTCACATGAGTACTCTGGAAAACATCTGGGGTACTCATCTTATATTTCTCCATGGCCAGGCATGTAGGAAAAAACTATGTAAAGCAGCCAGGTGCACAAGAGAAAAAGGGAGTCGTGAGATCTTTGACAACTTGGAAAACAGCGTCCCACTTACTAAGCATCCAAACAGCTTGTTTGTGCTTGCCAAGTAAAGCCCTGACCACAGGCCAGGATCTGTACCCCCTAGACCCGCCGATCTCGAGTGATGCTGCTTCCAGCTTGAACATCGGCCGATCTCTGCGCAGCCTCATCTTAGATACAAGTGTGTCTTTATTTTCCCACCTTCGGCAGCAGAAGAGGAGGCATGAAGCCAAAAGGAAGCACTTATATAACAAGATGGAGAAAAGGAGGCTGAAGGGAAAAGATCCGAACCTTTCTCCCCGTCGTTCCCAGCCTGCAAATGCACCGTTCGCAGGAGGCAGCATCCCCGCCGGGCTGGGATCAGCTCGGCCAAGGCTGCAAGGAGACCCTGAGCAACCCGGGCCTCATTTCCAAAGGGTATTATTTCACCCTGCTTCCCAGACAATGTAACTGAGTCACTCAATTGAGCATAAAATAGAAATTTGGCTTCTTATCTGCCTCAGACCTGACTTTACTATTTTCTTTCTGTAAAATACATTTTTCACTATCTTATCTTCTAATAAACAATCCCTAGCTCCGCAGCCTCGTGGCAATGGCACTGAATGCATTTAAGAGACATATTTTTCCTCTCTCACTCCCTGCTTAAAGTCTTCTGTTTAAAAGCCTGCATTTTTTTTTTATTTCCTCCCTTTCGGGAAAAATATATACCCCATTTGTATGCCGTCTTCCTTTAAAGAACATACATATTTTTCATGAGTCGTTCAGAGGGACCCCTCCTTATTTTCCCTTTTGCTCACTTGATCAGAATTAAAAGAAGGATTTGACTTCCGCAGCAACGGTGTGTGGATTTGATGGATTTTACGACTGGGTAGGGGAGGTCAGGGCGGCTCCTTTAAGAAAGGGGCAGCTTCTAGAGTGCTTAGACCCCAGTAGGTCCTCCAAGATTCTGTGGTGGGCAGGACACAGACTGAGGAGAAGCCAGCTCTGAATGCTTAATGTCTCTCTCCGTCGCAGACTGTCATCAGATGCACCAGACAGTGAAGCTTAAGCCACAGAGGAAAGACGAGGGAAAGCAAACATTTGCTGGAGCTTTCCCCAGAGCAACCTTCGGAGAGAGAAAGCCCCAGTGAGAGAAGGACGCAGCCCCGTTGTTACAGAGCAGGAGACTGGGGTTCCACATGCCTAATGCACATCCAGGGGACAGCATTCAGCGGCCGGTCTCCAAACACTGCATCAGAATCACACACACACATACACACACACAAACATACACAGAGATTTCATGGCTTAGTATTTATAGTTTTCAGGCAGTTGTTTCATTCTGAGTATAAATGGCAAAAGCAAAGGGGTACAAGCCACTCCTTGACTGGCCGCCAGTCTGTTCATCCCGACACCTACCATTTTATGCTGGAAAACACGGGGAGTTGTATAGGTGCATGGGTTTTTACTGTTTACAAAAGCATTTCCCGCCATTGCTTTTGCAGTTTATTCTCAGAGGAGAGCTCAGCCTCTGTCCCAGCTGATCCCTGCTAACCTCACCGTCTCATTCACACCCTCAAGCATGCCACACGCTGATTCCTCTTAGAGTCTTTGCAGACCTGTTTCCAGGAGCACCCGGGACACTTACTCCTACCCATCCTTCCCATGTGCGCTCAAGCTGCCTCCCCAGAGGACCTTCTGTGACCACCCTCCCGCCGGTCCCCGCCTTATTATTCCCTCCACAGCATCTGCCTGTCTCCCTCACAGCATCACCACAAACTTGTACCTTGATGCCTGTGCACTTGCAGGCTTAATATCCATCTCCCCCACCCCAGTCTGTGAGCTGCGGAGAGAGCAACTGTATCATTTTGTTTTCCACACCCCGCCCTGCCCTGTGCTCAGTACACTGCCTGCCCCCTAATGGGGGCTCTGCATATATTCACTGAACAAATGAATGAATGAATGAGACCCTTACAGCAACCCTGAGTGACACTCATTTTCATCCTTGTTCTCTAATAAATAATTAAATCAAGGATGAGTGAATATTTCTTCTGTGCTTATTGTATACCTGGTAAGATTCTGGGAGCTTTAAGACTCACGATAACCATCTAAGGGGGGCATTATTCTTTTTATTTTTTTTAATTGAAGTATAGTTGATTTACTATGCTGTGTTAGTTTCTGGTATGCAGCATAGTGATCCAGTGATACGTAATTTATTCTTTTTCATTATAGGTTATTACAAGATATGAAATGCAGCTCCCCATGCTTTACAGTTGGACCTTGTTGTTTATCTATTTTCTTGGTGGACACTATTCTTGTTCCCATTTTACAGATGAGGAAACAGAGGCACAGAGCACCCCCAGACTGAGGCCAGAGCACAGGATTTGCTGTTTAAAGTGTCAGCTCTTTCAACCACAACCACAGGGCCTCACATCTGAGCCACCAAGTGTGTGAAAGAAAGAACCAAAAAGAAAGAATCATATAAAAATCACTTTTAGCTCAGGTTTCCTTTTGCACTGGGAAAGGATTTGATTAGAGTTTGCAATCTCCTCCACCATTTGCCAAGCTTAGGTCAAAGACACTCAGGCAAAAAGACAAGCTGTACTTCCTAGCCCAGTGTGGCCCTCTGGGACAGTCCTGGTGGAGAGCCCCTCTGGAACAAGACGGTCCACCTGCCTCCTTGGCTCTCCCCTGGGGGCTCTGGCCGCCGGCTCAGCTGCCCTCTGCCCATGCAGGGGCCTTTGCCAGTCCGAACACTCCATTTCTCACTCGCAGCCTGGAGAACAGGACGAGGCCAATAGGTCCTCCCGTTCCTGCAGGAAGCCGGAGAAGATGAATCTGTGGACAGAGGGATGACGCCTGGCAGTGGAGGAGATTTATGAGGGAGAGAAATCCAGGCCAAGGTCCCCGGCTTTGGTTTCCCTCTATCTGTCTTACAGCTACCACAGAGCACTGTGGTGGGAAGAAACTTCTAGAGGGCATCTGATCCAGCCCCCTGCCTCCTTCAGGCAAAAAGGATGCCCCTCTGGTACTCACAATACCTAGGCTCTCTGCAGCTCTCTCTCTCCACACAGTGCAACCCAGACCAGGAACAAGCCTTTTAACTCGGCATCCGAGAACCCCAGTGATCTGGTTCCACACTGTCTCACCTCCTCTTAACCCCCGACATAAACTCCACTGCATGGTTCCCAACCTCTGTCCACGTGGCCACGCTCTAACTCGCACTTGACCTTCCTCCTGCAGTTCAGCAGCACGACTTTGCTAAGGCTCAGTGCGAATTCCCATCCCCCTAGAGACCACATGAATTCCTAGGAACGAGGATGTGTCTTTCACTGGCTCAATGTTTGTAATCTCACCACTTCTTGGAGACGTAAGTCCTAGTTCTGACATATTCCTACTTCTTGTGCACTAAACACACCAGACCCTTCCAGCGTGGTCCAGGGAGGGCGTCTCCCTCCCAGACCAGCCTCCACACACAACATACTCCACTCTGCCTTTGCACAAAGCCATTCCCTCCTCCACGACAGCTCCTCCCCTTCTTCTCAGCCTGGTAAACTCCTCATCCATCAGGGTAGCAGAGAACTAATGCTGTGGGGCTGTCACATCCCAGGGGCTAAGCTAGGCTGGGCTTTGTGTATATGATCTCAATTAATCTTTACCAAACCCCAGGATACAGCTAGTGTTATGTCCAGACTATAGATGATAATACTGAGGCTCAAAGAGTTTAAGTTCATTTATACAGTTATCTATTTACTCAACCAACCGTCGATTATTTTACACTTGCAGTGTCCCAGGCATTCTCCTGGGGGGTGAGGATAAAAGGGCTGAACTCAACAAGTCCGGTCCCTGCTTTCGCAAAGTCTGTGACGAGAGATCACTGATGCCACAGCCTCCCTCCTGTTAGCATCACATCAAAACAAGGTCTCACAAGTGCAGAACGGTTAGCAACGAGAAACACAGAGCTTCTGCAGATCTCACCCAGCCTGGGTGACGAGAAAGCACTCTTCTGGGAGTAAAACTTCCAGAACCAGTATGACAAGTGGTCTCCTTAATTTAGGCAAGGAGGAGGGGTAAGTTTCTTACTTGAAATTACAAAACTCATTTTACTGGAGGCACCAGGATGCTATCGCGGGTCCATGCGACCCTAAGTCTTTGCTGTTTCAAGCACATCACCGCCTCCTCGGAGGAGACTTCCAGAACATCTACTCCAGGCCAAGTCTGAGCTCCCACAGAACCCAGAGGCAGACCCACATGCTATCATGTGATGCAAGGAAAGAGATGACGTCATCTCAAGGGTTACAGGCACCAAAAAATACAACACTCTAGTGTATTAGCGTAGCCGTCGAGGTATGCTAACTGCAGTGGCAACCCCAAAACAGCAGTGTCTTTGTTTGGGTGAGAGAGAGGTCTTGCAGGATTAGCTCTGCTCACGCAGTCATTCAGGGACCTGGGCCCCTTTCTTTCCCATAACAAATTCGTTTACCTCTCACCCTGACCCGAGCCCCAGAATGGAGTCGGGGCTGCATTCTGGCTGAGCATCTCTGTTGTAGGAAGCCATGTCGTGCCCTTCTCGGGAAGATGGGCCCCCACAGAGAAGCCAGACATGGGAGGATCATGCCTCACTCTCAGGCTCCAGTCCCCCTTGTCAAGGGGCTCCCAGCCAGCCTCAAACCTCAGATCTCACTGAGATAATGGAGGTAGAGCCTGAGGCTGACAGCCTGTCCCACATCTTCAGTACATCCAGGTGACGTTCCTTAATGCTCAAACAAACTGCGTGTCCCAGACTCAGCGGCTCCAGGTGCTCTGGCAGGGACCCAGCAGAGAAAACCCACCCCCCTCCCCTGAGCACTCGCCCAGGCAAGGGCACTCCCTAGAGATGAGGTCTGTAGAGCTGGAAGATGCCCCGCCCGCGGACCTCACTGCATTACAGACACGCAGCCAATACATAACTCTCCAGAAGCTCTCCTATGTACTAGTCTGTGCTGGACAAAAAGACACGCGTGGTTCCAGTCATCCTGGAGCACTGGGGCCAGTGGGGTTAGGAAGCCCAGGGCATTAAGGGGAAGGGCAGGGAGCAAGCACACCATGGGGGCCCAGGCTGGGCTTGAGAAGAAAAGACCTCTGCTAGACACTGGTCCTTGCATTTTGTCAGCTCCTGCTGTGAACCCAGCATGGAACTAAGTGCCGGGAACACCCTAACACATAAGATACAGGTCACCGGCATCTCTTCCCCTTCTCCTCACTAACAACGTCCCCTCCTGCACTAGTCAGCCAGGGCCGCCTGTTAGAGAGCGGCAGACACTGGGTGACTTAAACAACACACGTTTTCTCACAGTTTGGGAGACTAGAAGGTCAAGATCGAGGTGCCAGCAGGTCTGGAGTGTCCTGAGGCCTCTCCCCTCGGCTTGTAGGCGGCCGTCTTCTCACTGTGTCCTCACGCGGCCTTTTCTGTGTGTGTGAACATCCCTGGTGTGTCTTCCTCTTCTTATAAAGACACCATTCAGACTGGGTTGAGGCCCACCCTAATGGCCTCCTTTTAACTTCATCACCCCTGCAAAGACCTCCCCCCCATCTCCAAATACAGTCACTTTGGAGGGGAGGGCTTCGACATAGGAATCTGCAGCAGACACAGCTCAGTCTCTTAACACTGTCCATGTGCAGAAGAGACGTTACATTTTGAAGTTGACAAGACATTTTCAGGGCCATCAAGAACAGGAGCTGTGGGGACAGGCAAACTCAGGTGTGACTTCTAGGCCTGCCACGTACCTGCTGCCCGACCGTGGACAAGAGGCTTATGGTCTTCAGTTTTACTCATCTGTAAATTGAGACAGTAATGCATGCATTACAAGCGTCTTGGTAGGATCAGAGAATGAGTTATTACTTACTGAGTGGAACTGATGCTGCCAGAGGTATTTATTGATGGCAAGAATGGTAGTCTGGAGGTAAGAGCAGTCTAGGTTTAGATCCAGGTAATAATATCTAGCACTGAAGGAAGCACGAATGTGCCAAGCATGGTGCTAAGTGGATTTGCTCATTTAATTCTTAAAGCAACCCTAGCATTAGGAAGTATTATTATCTTCATTTTCCAAATGGAGAAAGTAAAGCACAGGTTAAGTAAATGACCACAAGGTCACACACAACAAATACATGGAAGATCTTGACTTTGAACCCAGGCACTCTGGCTCCAGACGCCACACAGTCAGTCTTATTACAACTAATTCACCAAGCGTTTTAGACAATGTACTCAACTTCTCTCAACAAAAGCAATACGATGATGGCTTACGATTGGGACAAAAAATTAACTCCAAGATGATGAGATGCTCAAGAAAGATTATGTCCCTCTTTGCTTGAACTTCATGGATTTCTTGGATTTTTTTGATTAGGGAAATAATGGTGACAACATTTTTCCAACACAGCAGCCAATATAAAATAATGTGATTCATCCACAAATGAGCTGATGAAATCGCCACCCCCCAACCCAAGTAGAGAACATAGCTTGAGTCCATCCTTTAAAGCCCAGAATGTTGATTAAAATACGTTTATAAAGTAGAAAAAAATAAAGCTAATATTGAAAAATCCTGCTTTATTAATACCCAAAGGGAGGATTTTATTAATTCCTTTAGATTCCAATAAAAGTATATTTTTTAATCAACTTTGTTTCCCAATTTCTGCCCAAGTGTTAAATCACAGCAAAGCAGCTCACATTCCTGGAGACGCTTCCAGGCCTGGGTCAGGAGCTCTGGGGACAGATGTGGACCCAGACCTCTTAGATAATCCAGTTGGATGAGTCACACACATGAAATTTTAAGTACTATCAGTGTGATATGAAAAGTGGTACTTCTGGAGGTGATCTTTATCTATTTTATTCCCATACCAACAGGAGGTATTTGTAAGGCACAGCACCACGCACATAGTAGGTCCTCACTAAATACCTGTTGAATAAGTAGGCAAGAAAATAATCATGGAGTGTCTTATAGACACGGTAAGAAGTTTGGCTTTAACTCAAAAAAAAATATATCTAAGAGTTTTAAGTAGGAGAGTAACATGGTCTGACTTATTTTTGGGGGGCTGGGGGAGTAAATCACCTTGATTTACTGTTAGGAGACAGGACACAAGTGCAGGGATGAGAAGGAAACAGGATACCAATTAGGAGGCCATTATATAGTAGGGACATGATGGCCTGGACCAGGGGGGCGGCAGTGGTGGTGGGAGGAAGAGGATGGAGCCAAGATGTGGTGGGGACTAGACTGCACAGGACATGCTCATGGGCTGGACATGAGAGATGAAGGAAGGAAGGGAATCAGAAAGACCTCTCGGCTGTTTGCTTGGGCATCTGAGTGGATGCTTATGACACTTACTGGGATGGGAGCAGCACTGGGTTCAGGGTTGAGGGAGGCCAGAAATCAAATATTCCATTATGGCTGTGTGAAGTGTAAGATGTCAACTAGACATCTGAGGAGAGAGGCCGGACAGTGGACGGATGGGTGAGTCAGGAGCTAAGAAAGAGGTCAGGTGGTCCGCATATGGAGGGGTGGAGGTGATGAAGCCTGGAGGCCTCCTGGAAGCTTCTGAATCCAGGGTAAGGCTTGCTCTGTACCGCAACATTAAATCCATGTCTCAGTCAAACTAAAATCATAGGGTTCTCAGAAATAGACAAAACTGTGACTGTCAATCCACAAACAGTATGGACACGGTGGATCAGGGCCTGTGTTTCCTGAAGAAAACTGAAGGCAACCAAATGGACCCCCACCTCCCTCATGGGGCTCCCCTAAAGCACTCTAGCCCTCTTCCTCACCCAGCAAGTTTTAGACAAGTCGCCGTTACCCACATATAGTTCAAGTCCAGCCCGAAAACTGCGGGTTTAATCAGATGCATGGCTTCATCGCTTGGGCTTAATGAGGTAAACCAGACCTCCGGTAATATTGCCTGTATAATTGACATGGTTCTCTGGGAAACATTATGCTTTATAATGAAAATACTGTATATAATTAGAATCTAATAGGAAGAAAATAGTAATTAGCTAGAACTAACTGAACAGACGCAATCAGGCAAATAAAGGTTATCCTCAGGAGAGGACCCTTCAGAGTTCAAATGCGCGTCCTATAATTGTAGAGAAGCCCCAGTAATTAAGGGTAATTTTTTCCCTGCATCGTGGTGGAAAAGGTTTTTTTTCCTTTTTTCCCTTTTTTTTTTTTTTTTTTTTTTTTGCTGAGTATGGCCAAGACCTATAAAGGATCTGGAAGGTTATATACACAGATTCATGGAGAAGGGGTGGGGGGCAAGAGATACACAATGGACTCAAAGCCCAAAAGTCCAGGTGCGAATTCCAGGTCCAGCTCTGTCATTAACCAGCTCTGTGACCTTGAGTGAGTCACTCCCCCTCTCTGATGTTAATGATAATAACAGCGGCCACCATTTGCTGAGTGTCTACTTACCATGAGCTTAGCCAAGCAGTTTCCATATAACATCTAACACAACCTTTGTGGTCCTAACCATGGAATTAAACATCCTCTGTTTTTCATTTGTTTCAAAGCACAGATCTTCCCTTTCTCCTACATCAGCTTAAGCCTGGCAAGGAAAAAATGAATACTAGTCATGGCAATGATCACAGCACTCTCCAAGGTTGTGATGAGGGCCAATTAAGATTATGCCCCTTTTCCAGCTTAAGAGAGAGGAAAACTAGCCTGGATGGACCACGTGTTCACACTGAGAAACTGACAAGCGCCTGGAGCTGTCAGACCCCCAGCCCGGACCCCTACTCTTCTGTAACATCCACGCAATCAAAGACCGTCAACTGCTTCTTGCATTATTAGAAGCTCGTGCTCAAAGCCGGTGGCCACAGACAAGCTTCTGGGAGAACATGGGGCCACTCACTGAACTGCTCAACCTGCCAGAGGACAGAAGTGGACTTTTGCTGGAAGAGAGACAGCCCGCAAAACCACGGAAGCTCCTGGGCGGGCAGCTGAGAAACAGGTCTTCACACGCTGGTCCAGAGCACAAACTTCACGCATCACGTACTCCAGGGTCCCGATGTGGGAACGGGAACACCAGCAGAGAACTGTGTTCTCATCAGCTGGAGAGGGGCGTATCTGGCCCAGGGTGACGCATCACTGCACTTAGCCCCAAGCCACCCACTGGACAGCCGATTCTCTGAGCGAATTCAATCAACCTTCACGAGCACAGACCCTGCACCAGCCTTGGGGTGGGCACTGGAGTTACAGGCACCATCTCTGTGGAGACTGCAGCTCGGGGAAAAGAGGTACAAACGTGTAGGGAGCGGAGAAACACATCATGTGTCTCCAGAACATCAGTGGTAAGTGCTGTGATAAAGGAAGTGGGAAGAGGTTACTGAATACCACTTGGGGAAAACAGACAGATCTGGGAAGGTTTCGGAGAGAGGCAGTGTTTGAGTAAGTCCTTATTGGGTAGAAGGAAGAGAGAGGGACACTCTGGGAACAAGGACCAGCCTGGGAAAAGGCATGACGGCAGAGAGATACCCAAATGTATCAAGGGAAATCGCTGGAAGCTCTGCTCCAGCAGATGTATAGAGAGGCAGAGGCTTCTGGTCCTCTCCTGGAAGGAGAACTGGGGGTACCTTGGGTTCCTCTCTCTGCACCCACCTTTCTTTCTCCCCAAGGAGGGGTAATGAGTTGGACTTGGGAGACTGAAGAACACCTCATCCTGTTGTCCAAAAGCCACGCATAGAGGAAGAGCGAGGAAGAATGATGTCTTCCAGGCGTGGGAAAAGACACGTCTCTTGGGGTTCCCCTCAGCTGCCTCTGCCCAGGAGTGGTGGGTGTTGTTCCTACAGGTTCAGACAGACCTGTATGTCCATCTGTCCCAGGGTGGGTGAGTCCCACGGTCCAGATTCAGGCAAGAAGTTCCAAACAGCTCTACCATTAGTGAATCTAATATTGGTTTTATTTCCTACCTGAATCTTTGTCTTTGTCTTTAACTGAGTTCATCTGGACAGGGATAGGAGCCGGGGAGTGGCAGTCCCAGCCCTCCCATCGGGTCCTGCGGGATCAGTGCAGGTGATGGGCGCTGAGGGATGAGGCTGGGAAGGACTAATGCCTTAGGAGATGGAGCAGGCAAGATCCAAGTCATTGTACAACTTCAGTACCCTTTCCCCCAAACCAAATTATCAAATCCATCTGAAGTTTGAAACGCACTCTCCCTTTGGGAAATAGAGATGCAGTCTTAAGATGTCTGCCTATGAATCTGTGTGCAGAGACTTGTGCTCAGAGCACGCCCGTGTCCTGGGCCCTAACAGCCCATAGCCCATCCCCCGACCTGCATCAGTACCACTTGATACGAGTGATAGCAGGCGTGTGCGTGGAGAAAGGTCGGAGGGTGCTCATGAGTGTGTTAAATGCCTACTGCATGCAAGTCTTTGTAAGGGGAATGAGACAGAGAAGTTAACATATTCCTTCCATTTGAAGAATTTACCATATAGCAAGAGAGAGATTTGTATAAGATAACGTTAATACAAGGTGAGAGGAAATAAGATGATTTGACTACATGCCGTAAAGCACCGCGGGTATGCAAAGGAGAGGGCCAGAATTCTTTGGCGAGAAGATTCAGAGTCCTTTCCTGGAAGAGGTGCTCTTGAAGCTGAGGCTTGAACTCCTGGTAGGATTTGAAAATGCAGAGACAGAAGGGAGGCCTTCCTTGTGGAGGAATCACAACAGACAAGGCCAAGAAGATGTCGGATTATGAGGCAAACATGGGGAGAAGCAGGAAGTCACGAAGGCCACTAGCTCCATATGAAGATGCATTCTGAAGAACTAAATGGAAGCCAAATCTTGCAGGATTTTGACGTCAAACCAAGGTGGACTCTGCCCTGCACTTTGAGTTGGTATTTGAGCAGGTGCATGACTCATGGAGAGCAGTACCCTGGTGCCACTGACCACAGCAGCGCCCCCTAGAGGAATGGCATGCAGGGTAGTCAGCTCCTTGGCTGTCTCTCTTCCCTGGGGCAAGTCTCCCACCTGTGCTGAGTGACAGGCCAGGTGATGGGAAGTGACGTCAGAGGACGGTGTGGGCAGATGCCCGCCTGCCTCTGCCCTCTTCCCTTTCTCTGCCCGAAGTGGGACCGGAGGCAGCTCTGATGATCACAGGTGGAACTCTCTTGTCGGGGCCTCCTATGTCTATGATGAAAGCCACTTAATGTGTAATTACTCAACCAGCCACAAGGCCTTCAGAGAGCTCCTTGTCTGAGAGCAATCGGATTTGTCAGACATTTCCAAAAAGCACACAGCTCTCTTGGAGGTCTCGGAATAGCTATGTCAGTGGCCCTAATGGAACATAATTTCCTGTAAAGGAAAACTAATTTAATATTTTCAGGTATTATGTAACCAAGTGCCTGCCGAGCGAGGGAAGACAACTGCTAACAAGAAACAATCAGGGCGCAGTACCCCTGTGGAATCAGAAAGCCGGTGGGTCTATTTAATGCTGCAAAGGGGACCCACGAGAGTGGCTGATGGCAGAGGCAGGAGGAAGGTGGTGTCAGATGAAAGCCCGTGGGCTCTGAGCCTGGCCAGACTGGGCTTGGAGCTCCGGGTCTGCTGCTTTCCAGCTGTGAGGTCTTAGACAAGCTACCCGATGTCTCTGAACCATAATGAAGTTTCAGCAGCAGCACAATGAGAAGAACATAGTCCTAACTCCTTTGGCGGTTGAGAGGATTACATAGAAAAATTCATGAGATGTGCATAGCATCACGTCTGGCACTCAAAAACACTCAGTAAAGGGTTCCTGCTTTATTACAGCTGCTGGTATGTTTGAAAGTCAAGTGATACAATGGAATACTACTCAGCCATAAAAACTGACAACACAACGCCATTTGCAGCAACATGGATGCTCCTGGAGAATGTCATTCTAAGTGAAGTAAGCCAGAAAGAGAAAGAAAAATACAATATGAGATCGCTCATATGTGGAATCTTAAAAACAAAACAAAACAAAACATAAATACAAAACAGAAACAGACTCATAGACATAGAATACAAACTTGTGGTTGCCAAGGGGGCGGAGGTAGGAAGGGACAGACTGGGATTTCAAAATGCAGAATAGATAAACAAGATTATACTGTATATAGCACAGGGAAATATACACAAGATCTGTGGTGGCTCACAGAGAAAAAAGTGTGACAATGAATATACGTATGTTCATGTATAATTGAAAAATTGTGCTCTACACTGGAATTTGACACAACATTGTAAAATGATTATAAATCCATAAAAAATGTTAAAAATAAATAAAAAAATAAATAAATAAAATTAAAAAAGAGAGAGAAACTTACTTTCCTCTTACTCCCCTCTTAGGAAGAAAGGATGAGGTCAAGGCACCAAATCACAAAACTTTCTGGAGTAAACAACATACAGCAACGGGACGTGATGGTTAATGCTATGTGTCGACTGGACCAAGGGATGCTGAGATAGCTGATAAGACATTATTTCTAGGTGTGTCTGTGATGGTGTTCAGGGAGAGAGTAACATGTGAATAGGTAGACTGAGTCAAGAGGGCCCTCTCTAGTGCAGATGAGCATCGTCCAAGCTGCTGAGGGCCTGAATGGAACAGAAAGGGGGGAGGGAGGGTGGATTTGTTCTCTGCTTTAGCCGCAACGTCCATCTTCTCCTGCGTTCCAGCATCAGCGCTCCTGGATCTCAGGCCTTTGGACTTGAACTGGGACTCACATCACTGGCTCCCCCTGGGTCTCTGGTCTTTGGGTTTGGATTGGAACTGTATCACCCACTGACTTTCCTGGGCCTCCAGCTTGCAGACAGCAAATTGCCAGACTTAGCCTCCATCGCTGCCTGAGCCAGTCCCTCATAATAAATCTCTTTCTACATATCTTGATTATGTCCTATGGGTTCTGTTTCTCTGGAGAACTCTAATACACAGAGCTCTCCTACAGATGCCCATTCCTGTACCCTTCCTCAACTTCATCCCTGGACTGATGTCTTCCCAACCAAAATCTGATCTCCTCCAAAGGAAGGAGCCAGGGCTATCTAACTCTGTGTTGAATCCCTAAAACCAAGCCCAATGCCTGGCACAGAGAAGATGCTCACATATTATTGGAAGAGCAGGCATCAACTCTTGCCTGGATCTTGGACTGCAAAAGCCTCCTTATTCCCTTTGCAGTGCCACCACCACCCCCTCTGGGGTACTTTCAAAGCACCTTCTCCAGGCTGTAGTCAAAAGATATTTTCAAAACTGCAACCCTATTACATTAGCTCTCTATTTAGAAGGCACAATGGAATTTCGCAGAGTCAAAAAGATTCAAATCCAAACTCTCCAACCTGGCACTCAAGGCCCTGGACAATTTGGCCCTGGTCTCATCTCTCCCAAAGCTTGTCATGCTTCCTAATCTTCCTGCCCACTGTCTTCTTGCCATTTTTTCTGATAAACCACTCCTCTCTCTCTAATATGCACCTGCCAACCACATGAATCGTGATGCTTTTTTCCATTGAGCCAGACACGACCTCAGAATCCTTCTCAACACAGTGCCTAGGCAGCCACAACCACCCATTTAGATTTAAGCCAAAATCTTATGTCTATCCTAGTTTAGAATAGCCTGAATTTTGGCCAGTTTGGCTTAATTTTGACCTGAGTGTCAGAGATCCCTGAAAACTTAGTCAATCTCTCTACATAGATCATATGCCTTTGGGCTTTTCCTGAGACATGGAACCTTCTTCCCATTGAAACCTCTTCTCCTATCTCTATCTACACTGGACTCTAAGGTCCTAAGCCCTCATGACACAGCCTCACTCCAAAGCAAGTAACAACCAATCTCTTGGACTCACTAATACAGAATTAGCTGCCCTTTCTGAAGTTAATCAAGTGGACCCAAAGTTTTTCATGGCCTTGGGTATCTGTGGTTCAAGTCTTTTTTAGGTTCAAGAACTTGCTTTTTCTTCAAGCTCTAAGGAAACAAGGAAGGCTGCTTCTACCCCCAGCAGTAGATTTGGACCCTAAAGGTCTATCTCTTCAAATCAAGGGCCCTTCACCCCCAGAATAACCCCTGAAGGTTCTCAAAGGTTTATAAACCGGTGGACTTTCCTGAGACCCGCAAATCCAACTCCAGACTACTCCTACAGTAGATCCAACAAGCTCAGCTAAGAAAATGGGAAGCTGTCTGAGGCAAAATTCTACTGCATACATGCCCCAGGCTGCCCCGAAATCAGCCAGAGAGACCCCACGGTCCAACCTAGCAAGTCTAAACCATAGTTTCTAAGGCAAGAGCTCTCAATCCCTGGGGAGTTTTTAAATGATGCCAATGCCTGGACTCACCCCCAAGATATTCTGATTTAGTTGCTGATTTAGTTGCTCTTACGGAGGAACATGTGCGTTGCCTTTTTTCTTAAAAGCTCCCCAGCTGTTTCCAATGTGTAAGCAGGATTGAGAACTGTCAGTGAGAAAGCCCTCAGAGTGTCCTCTGGATAATGGCCCCAGTGTTCCTTCCAGCCCAAAGTGGGTGGAAAGGATGGAGTTAACTGTTCTGAAACAGCTTAGGAGGAGTGAGATGACCCTCACAGGACCTGAAAAGCATGACTATGCAATGGAGAGTTCTAATCAGAACTGATACCTGAACCTGCATTCATTTATTCATTCACTAATATTAAGCTCTTATTATGCACCAGGCATGGTGCTTGGACTCGGGTGATGGCTCTAACTAATTAAAGACCTCCTCTTTCTGAACCGTGGTCCCAAGTCAGAAGCTAGTAGAATGGTTTTGTTTCTGACCTTGGGCTGAGAACTCCAGCAACTTGCCCTGAGACTCTGATGCGATACCTTCCAGGCAAAGATTGACCCGTGGTACTTATTTTTATTATAGCCAAGACTTTAACCAAACAAAAAATTATTGAGTGTTTGTGATGGAAATAATCATACTATGTTTCATTTACCAGCCACCATTATGCAAGAGAGGTTTTATTGTCTCCGATTTACAGAAGATAAAGAAGTTGAAAGAGGGGAGGTAATTGGCACAGCTCTTAGGGAGTTAAGCTAAAATCTCACCTCACACCTGTCTTTACCCTTTAAGCACAGCATGTGATTTCTACATTTATTCATTGATCTATTGATTTAAACACCGTCAACATTTGTTGAGGATTTCTCATGCCAGACACCAAATGAATGAATGCTCAGAACAAGACTTCTTCCCTAAAGAGTCATATTGTAAAGATTTTTGGCTTTGAGGGCCATGGGGCCTTTGTCACAATTGCCCTCCCATGGTAACACAAGAGCAACCACTGACAATACATGTTCCAATAAAACTTTATTAAAAAGACGAGAAATGGCAGACTGGATTTGGCCTAAGGGTCCTGATTGGTCAACCTTTGCCGTAGAGAAAAGGAAACTGGGGTGAAGAGGGGGAAGGGGGCTCGCCCAAGGTCACCCGTCTGCCCAGCATAAGCCCAGCTTCCATCCACATCTGTAGCACTCCGCCGCCCAGGCTCCCTTCGCTGCCTCCCAGGAAACCCAAGGGACTCATTCTTTCATCACTTAATCTCCCTCCATCCTCTAAGCCTTATCTGCTCCGATTAAGGCGAGCTTATTGTGCTCGAGATGGGTTATTGCTTTTCACAGTTCTCTCCCAAGAACATAAGAATAAATCAACCCTTCTGTCTTAATAAGCTGATAATCATTCTGAAATATTTAATGTGCTCAGTGCCATCTTTGATCTTCCGGCTTCAGTCAGAAAATCCTTCCCTGCCCTTCCCTCACTCAAACGTTCTGCCCTACATCTCTTTTTCTTTGCTCCTCTTGGTTTTTTCTATCTAATAGCACCTTCATCCCTCCCGTTAGCCATCTCTTCTCTCTCTCTAAAGCTGAGTTTCGTCCTTGGTAATAGGTGGTCCCTTTCTGCTCGCCTGGCTTTTTTTTTTTTTTTTAAATGTGTGTTTGCTCATCCCCTTGCATCCCCATAATTACTTTGTGAAAGATCCTGGAGCTCTGAGTTCTCCAAAGGCAGCTATCTAATCCATCTTCCTTCCCCCCAGGCAAGACTTCATTCTTTTATTTACTCACTCATTCAGTAAATACTGATGGAGCATCACCAGGCATGGGTGATACATTGACAGGCAAAGCAGACAAGGTCTCGGCTCTCACGGAGTGCGAGAGATCTCAGTGGAGTGGGAGAGTGAGGGTAGTCAAATTAGTCAAATAATTACAAAATAGAGAGTCTCATCTGTAATGCAGCATAATAACAGAGGGTCCCTAATTCACCCCATTGGTGGGGTTCATGGGGCGCGGTCAAAGAAAGACCTGGTAAGGTATAGGAGTGAACAGAGATGGGAGGTTGAAAGGGAAGTCCTGGCAGAAGGAACAGAGAGGAGAAAGGGTATTCACCCAAAACTATCTCCTACCTACTGCTTAAAACTCTTTACAGGCAAAGCAACACTAATCTCCACTTCAGGTGGTCAGTAACAGCTTCTCGGGTTAGAGATGCTGCTTCTTGCTTAGAGATGCTGCTTCTTGCTTCACACTGTAACAACACCTTAGGATGAGAAAATGAATTGCACTGGAACTAGGAGGGCCATTAGGTATCATCTGGGGTAAGGTCTTACTCCAGGAAAGCTGGGGCCTGAAGGGGACGACTTGCCTGAGGCCAAAGGCAACTCCAGCCCCAGCCCCTGACTCCTGTTCCAGTGCTTTTTCGTTTGCTTCAAACTTAAATATTACTCAGCCATAAATAGAATGAAATCATGCCATTTGCAGCAACATGGCTGGAACTAGAAATTATCATACTAAGTAAAGTAAGTCAGACACAGAAAAACAAATATCACTTATATGTGAAATCTAAAAAAAAGATACAGATTCTATTTACAAACCAAACACAGACTCACAGACATAGAAAACAAACTATGGTTACCAAAGGGGAAAGGGCAGGGAGGAATAAATTAGGAGCTGGGGATTAACAGATACACACTACTATATATAAAAGAGATAAACAGCAAAGACCTACTGTATACCACAGGGAACTGTATTCAGTTTCTAGTAATAACATATAATGGAAAAGAATCTGAAAAGAAAATATATGTATATGTATGGATGTATAACCGAATCATATTGCTGTATACCTGAAACTAACCTGTAAATCAACTAGACTTCAATAAAAGTTATATAAAAAAAAAAAGAAAAAGAAAACATACTACTTGTGGCTAACAAATTTTTAAAACTTTGGAAAATTTTTTAAATTAAACTTCTAAATATTTAGTCGTAAGAAAAAAATTCCATTCCCACGGAGCTTCTTAGAGAAGGGTGTGAGCATCTTCCATTATGGACTAATGGTTACAACGTTAATAACAATAGCCACCTCTGGTTAAGATTTGTCCACATTCCAGGTACAGGTAAACATTTTACACACAGAAGCTTTTTTTTTAGAGTCGTCCCTGTAACTCCTGGTTACGGGCCTTGATCCTGGCCACCTGGACATCCGGCTTCTCCCTGTCTCATCTCAGCTGGCTGAACCCTCCCTTCAGCTGGAGACCTCAGGCCAGCAAGCAGAAGGGGCTTTGCACACCGACCCGACTTCCCCCCGCACCACAGCAGGTGGGACACAACTGGCCATTTAGGCAGCATCGGGCCGTGGGCCCCACTGCATACTAATAAGCCACTAGGAATAGATGCATTAGGGACAAGAACATTTACTGGCAACACTCTCCGGCTCCCATCTTTCACCTTCACTGGGTAATGAGATGAGCTAGAACATTAAAACCAACAAACAGCCTTTGGTGTTTACAGCAAATGTTAGCAAGAGCGCAGGAGCCAGAGGTGCTCTGGGGAACATCTGGATCTCTGGAAACTGTGTGATTACACAGATGTGTTAGATTCATCAAGCTATAAAAATATCCTGCGATGTATGTCGGGGAAGAAAAACCACCTCCCAAAATGCATTTGGCACCAATTATCAATCACAGCAAAGACACCCAAGGAAGGCCGATGTGAATCCGGGCTCTCGAGAGACCTTCAAAGCCAGGGTGAAGAGGGTGCTTTCGAAAATGGTCTTTGACAAGGGCAAGGTGGAGGTGAGGCCTGAGATTTATTTATCTATTGCTGTATCTTTCATAATCCTCTCCATGGGTACCCATCACATTACTTGGATTGAGTCCCTCCTTTTCTTACACACACTTTGGCATCTCTATAATGCCCCAAAAATATCTTCTACTGACTTACAAAATTCTACATAATATGCCCTTCAGCACTTTTCCACATTCATCTTCTGCAGACACCCCCTACTACAAAAATAAGACTCATCCAGTTTCACAGGCAGTTTGTCCTCATGCAAACTCGAAGCATTGTGCCTGATCTAGTCAGTCCCCTCAAAAATTGTTTTGGTTGTTGTTTTTTGGCTTTTTGGTTTTTGGTTTTGTTTTTGTTTTTTGGAATGATTAAGCAAGTGACTGAGCAAATGAGTTGCCCCAGGGTCTTTGCATGTGCTCATGCCCATGCCTGAATTCTCCCTGAGTCCCAGAGCTGAGGCAGGAGTTCCTCTTCCTCACCAAGCCTGATTCCAGATGGCATCTCCTCTGGAGAGCTTTTTTCTCCACTCCCTTCCCCAGGTCCTCATCACTCCGGCAAATTTCCGTGTCCCCATATAGTTTACACAAACCTCTAGTTTAACCCATAAAACTTCTTTTTTCTTTTAGATGTGTCTTTCTCACTGCTCTATAGGCTTCCAGCACCAGAGATGCTGCCCTGTCCATTTCTGCAGCTCTGATGCCCAGAACGATATTCAACAGAGAATAGGACGGTGGCACTGGATGACCCCCTTTCAAAAATAAAGAACCCTTTTAACATGACCCATGTTCAAAGGGTTTGTGATTTTCAAATGAACTTCATCGTAGTCTTGAACACACCTCGGAGAAACTACCTTCTCAAGGGAAGAGTCAGGGAGAGCTATTTCTCTCCACTTGGAAGCCAAGATTGGGTGATGTGGTCACAGGGACAGTTAAAGGTTAGACTAGTGGGAAAGGTATCACAGTGGGCCCAGATGGATATTTAAATCGAGCTCTAATGATTTCTTTCGGGAGTACAGTTTCGCAACAGAGTGGTGTGAATAGAAAATAGTATGAATAGAAAAATAAATGATATAAATTTTAAAAAATGATATGCACAGAAAAAGAAAAGTCTATATAATCTATGGCTGCATGTTGATAGAAACTAACTGTAGTACCAGGTATGATGTCTGGGTAGACCCGGGTCTCCTAACTCCTTGCATGGTCTTCTGTCCACTCCACCTCTTGGAGCAGAAAGTGATGACTGAAACTGCATGTGTTTCATGGCGATGGGGGGGATCCCCCAAACAGCCCCTAATTTAGCAGAGAGCATTACCAGGCAAAGCACATTTCCATACCTAGGAGAGAGATTCCTCTAAACTGCCTTCATGTAAGGGGATTTATGCAAAAGTAATTAGGAACTGGAATAAAGCAATGGAAATTCAGTTAACTACTTGAGAATTCCTAGCATTTAAGATAGCAACAGACACTCTCTCAAAGTTAGGGTTTTTCTTTCTGTTCTATGGAGGAAGAAACAGAAGTCCCCAGAAGTTAATCATGAATCCAGGATAAATCAGTACAGGATACAAATGCAAGCCACATGGATCGGCAGTCCAAAAAAAAAGGAGCAATAATGACCAAGATGACAAGACCCACCCCAGTAAGGACAGCGAGCAGCACTGATTACACGCACTCTCTGTGCCAGGCACTTAGGGGATCTCCTGCAAGCTTTAAAAAACAACCAGGACAAAAAGACGTTGTCTTGAGACAGCATTTCTCAAGGGGTGGCCTGGGACCAGCAGCAACAGAATCAGCCAGGGATTTTGTTAAGTATACAGATTCCTACTCCCAACCTCAAACCTAATAAATCAGAAACTCGGGGGAGGAGAAGGGGCTGGAAAGCGGCATTTTTAACACACTCCCCAGGTGATTCTTAAAAACACTAAAGTAAAAGCACTACTAAGTTCATCAAAATTTTCAGAAAGAAGAAGTAGCAATTAAAATCCGGCGTTTCCTCATATCATGTCTGGTTATTATCCTGGGTTGCAAATGGAGCTGTTTAGCTTTAAATTCACTGAGCCCAGTGCCCAGTTTATTCCGCAGTGGGAGCCCAATTAGTCTCCACATGCCCTTCCAGAGCCCTTGCAAAGAGCAGAGTTAAAAGCAACCCCTTTGACCAACAGGCAGGGTCATCTGCCACTGAGTCGAGAAGAAAGCACAGCAGGAAGCAGCAGGCACCTTCCAGCCCCTCCATGTCCCACCCCAGCCTGAGTCCCCCTCATTTTACAGATGAGACCCTGGGGGGCTGGCGGAGATAGGAAATTGCTTCACCAGGAGCAACTCTGGGAAATTAGGGATGCCTGTCTGGGAGGCACTGGGCGACTGGACGAGCGGCGAGAGAAAGGAGACAAAACACCCCTTCCAATAAGGAGACGGCTTTAATCTATCAAAGTAATTCTTTCGGGGAGAGAGAACATGAAATTGCACAAAATGACTTACAGAATGGCACCCAGTCTGATTAGCGTGGGGCCCAGAGCTCTCCGCACTTACTATGGGAGGTAGAAAGTCCATTTGAATATTCCTTAATAACAACAAAAAAAAAATGCCCAACATAAAAAGGGAGAAGAATGCATCTGTCTCTTCAAAGGATAGAAGTTGGGCAGAAGGAAGTACAGATGTGGAAGACGTTACAGAGGGTGCTTAATGGGAGGATGGAGAGCCGGTGACGTTCAGAAAACAATGGCCCTGTCCTTCCTGACCTGGCCACATTCCCCCTGCTGTGTCTCCCTGTTGCCTGTGGCTTCGAGTCTAATCCCTTAGTTGGGCGTTCAAGGCCCTTTAGGGTGGAGAGCAGGGACCAGAGAACATTTTTGGTAAAGGGCAAAGTATCCCAAGCACTACATGGCCTGTACTCTCTGTTTCAGCTACTCAGTTCTGCCTTTGTAGCCAGCAAGCAGCCAGAAATAAAACATAAATGATAGGTAATGACTGTGTTCCAATAAAATGTCATGTGTGGATGCTGAAATGTGTATTTTGCATCATTTTCATGAACCACAAAAGACTCTTCATCTTTTGATTGTTTTTTTTTTTCAACTAATTAATAATGAAAAAAACATGTAGTTCTCAGGTCACATAAAAACAGGCAGCAAGCCAGTGCGGCCCCGGGGCTGTAGTTTGCGAACCCCTGGTCCAGACTCAGCCTGTATTTCTTGCCCCACCTCATGCTCCTCCGGCTCCTTCCACGTGAAGGGCTGTCTTTTCCGTGCACAAGCCCCTTCATTCCCAGATTCTGTACCACCTGCCTGTTCTTTCCGCCTGGGTTAGCTTTCTCCGTTCTTCCCGAACATTTTCCTGGTTCTTTAAGCCCCTAACTCATCACCTTTCTCGATGACCTCCCAAGAAGTGACCTCCCCACACATATTTCACCTGCAAGTTTTCTCTACCGTTGCAGACTCCAAGCTACTTATAAATGGTACCCAGCAGTGACCTTCATCCTTCAATGAATTCCCCAAAGGAACCTCTGAGGTAGGCAGGTGTTATCCTCAGTTTGCAGACCTGGGAATTGTATCTTAAAGAGGGTTGTTAATTTGCCAGAGGCCATCCGGTGACCAGAGGCAGAACAAGAACAGCGCTCAGTGCCTCAGACACAACTCAACACTCTTAACCCTGATGCTACGCAGCCCCAGAGAAGGCCTCCTAGCTTCCAAATCACACATGCACAGTGTCTCAAAAATAGCAGTGCTCACTGGGTGCTCATATGTCCAAATGAATGTGAAGGCTTATTTATCTCGTTTATGAAGCCCCAGGAGATTAGTAGTAGGCAAGGACCCCAACACCAGTGAGAAATGACCAATAACAACTGACAATCTGACTTCAAGAGAAGGCAGTAAGAACAAACCAAAGGATGGTGGACACCAGCTCGATTCATTCACAAAGCACAGAGGTCAGGAGCCACTGAGTGCAGGGTCTGGTGGTCCCACGCACACCTGTGTCCCCAAGAGCATGGCTGTGTGATGACACCATCCAGTGTGCATGGGATGACTGTAGTGGCAGCACTGAGTCCTCAAAAAGAGGAAGAGTAGATGGTCTCCTTACAAATCAGGGACGATGTCATCTATTTAGAGGGACACCCCAGCCAGTGGTTTTTCTCTTTCTTCCCTTCTTTCTCTTCCTTCCTTCCCTCCCTCCCTCCTTCTCTCCTTCCCTCCTTCCTATTCTCTGTACTTGAAGAGGTTAGCTCTTATTTATCTAATGATCCAGAGTCTGCAGAATCACTTCTTCCCTGAGGATAAGAGGACCCGGTAGTTTTCCTGAATCATAACAACATTGCAGTGAGGCCCCTCTGTCTCACCTGCTTCTCTGCAACTTCGGACTCGGCTGGGAAGTCTCCCTGTCCTCTGTGGACTTGCATGTGCACATTCAATACAAACGAGCTAACACGTCCTCGGTGACTCCTGTACTTAGCGTCCTGCTCTGGGTAATGCTGATGCGGGACTGGTGATAAGACAGCAGTTGCCCTCAAGGAGTTTATGGTCCGGGAAAGAGTCAGATGCTGACACAGCTCAAGAGCTACATTTTTCTCACGATGCTGGAAGACTACAGTTTCATCCAGAAGAGAAAGAATATGAACAAGTGGGAAAAAAAAATAGATAAACCCCTCCACCAAGCAAACTCGGGTTTTCACATACATTCTTGGTTCCCTTGATGGTGTCCTTTTTGCTCTCTACCGTCTCTAACCTGGAGACAGCAAACGTTTATTTCTTATCTCAGCCCAATGCCATCTTGGCATCTCCTGGTATGTGATTTGGTTCCTACAAGGTTGTCCAAGATTTTCCTTTTGCTCCAGACTGGCATGTGCCATCCATTCTCTCTGGAATCTGAACTCAGTGCGTTCCTATTTCCAGATGTGTTGCTCTGGCCTCGATACTGGCGATTCAAAGGGTGCCCACCCAGGTGTAAAGACACGACAGCCCCCACTGTGAGCAGAGATCACGTATCACTCGTTCCTCACTCATCCCTTTGGTAAATACTTAGTGAGCATCTACTCAACACCAGGCACCGTGCCACGTCCTGGGGCTACAGAGATGATGGTCGTCCACGCCCTAGGGACGTTGGCCACTGACAGGAATGACGGGCACTCCATGGTAAGGGCTGCGATCCACTGAGCGCACGCTCCCAACGCTTCCTCCTCCGAGCAGCCCAGATGCTGTGGTCTCAGAGATGAAGATGAAGTCCTTCCCCAGCAGAGCTTGCCGTGTTGGTGGTGCAGGTAGTCTTCAAGGCTGTTGGTACAAATTCCATCTCTTCTACGTCCAAGCGTGTGGTACCACTGCTCATCCCATCTCCTTGGCTCTGGCAAGGTGGTCTGACTCCCTTCAGCCAATGAAACATGTATCACTGCCAGACAGAAGCCTTTAAAATGATGGAAGCTGTTACGAGGACAGGGGAGGTCTGGCCTTGGACAAGTGTCTTCACGTCTCGGAACCTCAGTTTCTTAATCACCAAAATGGGCATAATATCTACCTCAAAGGACTGTTGGGAGAATTAAAAGATACAATAGAGGGCAGACAATTAGCACTGTACTACTTACAATGTCAGGACTCTGGGTTACAAGGAACAGCCAGAAAGTCTTAAGATGCCGCAAGCTGTAACATAGGAGAGTCAACTAGCTTAGATAACTGGGAAGTCTAAGGCACAGAGCTGACTTCCAGAATGGCTGGATCCAAGGAACTTCTATCCTTAGGTCTCTCGCGCCCTTTCTCTCAACCTAGCTTGACTCTGTTTCGCTTCATCCTCCATCAGGGATCTTCCAGAGGCTGGGCGAGGGCTCTGGGCCGCTCCGAGCTAACATGACTGCAGAGCAAGAAGGAGGTCCTTGTCCAACAGCTACAACAAGACTCAAAAAAAAAAAAAAAAAAAACAAAAACAAAGACTCTGTGCCCCCAAATCAATCACTGTGCACACCTTGGGAGGCAGGAGAAGGGAAGAGGGTGCTCTTTTAGACATCCCAAGTCATTTTGTCAGGGCCATGTGATTGACAGCTTCCCCAGATGCACATGAGCGGAGGGTCTGTTTCCCCAAAGAAAGAAGTGCTCTGCAGGAGCCACCGAGAGACGCCCACTGGGTTGACCACTCCGGGAAGGAGAAATCGCATTTATAACGGGGTGGCTTGTTGAGACACGGAATGTAAAAAGGAGGCAAAGAAATCTACACTTGCTAGAGCATGAAGTGATGTGTGTGTAGGGCTTTGTGTGTTGACGTGTGTGTGGGTGGTGTGTGTACAGGGTGTGGATATGGATGCATGTGTCTGTGTTTGGATGTGTATGGGTGTGGGTTTGTGTGTGTGTGCCTGTGTCAGTGGGGTGGGCAGGAGACAACGGGCGATGGAGCTGGACAAGGCAAGCTGGGGCGTGAGGATTCAGTGGCACGTCACACAGGGTATATCGTGAGACTGGCGAGAGAGAAGCCCTTCTGAATGTTCTAAAATGTTCGAAGCTGAGCAGCAGGCAGCTCGGTAGGCGTCCTGATGTCTCAGAGTTTACTGTAACCCAGAAAAATACAAACTGACCAGGAACTTAAGAGGCCACGGAGGGAAGTGAAGGGCTGAATGCCAGACTCCCCTGGGCTGTGCCGGTTCCCATAGGCCACACCGTCCTGGGGCTATTTTAGATGGTGACGCAAGGTTTTCAGCAGCACCTGACTCGCTGGCCTAGTTCTTATTCCACTTCATTAAAAGCATCCGTGGGTGGCCCACACTCCATGCCCTCCCTGAAGGTACAAAGGCGGGGAGCCACCAGGGGACAGAGTCAAGAGAGCACAGCTGGCTCCATTTATTTCACAGCACTGAGAGGCTGCTGCCCATGGAAGACAGGAAAAATGCTGACTGTACAAAGCGGGAGGCCACTTGGTCAGGAACGGGATGGAAGAGAGAACTCGCCACACAGACTCGGAACAAATCTCAGTTCCCACACCCAGCTGGCTGTGTGGTCACAAGGAAGTCACTTCACCTCTCTGAGACTCAGTTCCTTCGTCTGCACAGCAAGGATATTAAGACCTCTTCCTCACAGGACTACTATGAAGATTAAATGAGACAGCATAGCTGAAGCATATATTAGAGTCCCTGGTGACTTTCGGGGGCTCATGCATGTTAACACCCACCCCCCTGGTCTCCTCTAGAAAGTGTCTCCTTCCACTGAGTCTGTCCAGGGCTTCCCTGAGCGGGTGGAGGTCCTTACTCTGCATCTCTTCGTCTCCCCTCAGCCAATAACATTCTTGGACAGTCACTGTTCCTTGGACTGTCACTCTTACGTCCTGTAAGATGAGAAGGTTTGGGTTTAAGTCCGGCATCTCAGACTTGTGATCCACGTGACCATGTGCTTTGTCTGTCTTCACAGGGCTTTGTAGCATCTGAACAGGTAGAACATGTGCTACCAGGGACCACAGTCCTCACCATTCCCTCACGTCTCCCCAGCCATCTTAACTCATGTACATCACCCATCTGGCCCCTTGTGTGCTTGACCTTCTGGCTTCTGGACGGGGTCAACTCAATGACTTTTCCAGCCCAGAAATTCTAGATCAAGGGGTCTTCCTGCCTCCCAAATGAATTATACACTCCCGATTTCAATTTGACCTCTCATTCTAGAATGTCTCCTCCTCCACTTCTACCCAGATTCTGCTCATTTTTGACAGCTTTTATTTTTTTTAACATTTTTTATTGATTTATAATCATTTTACAATGTTGTGTCAAATTCCAGTGTTCAGCACAATTTTTCAGTTATTCATGACCATATACACACTCATTGTCACATTTTTTTCTCTGTGAGTTATCATAACATTTTATGTATATTTCCCTGTGCTATACAGTGTAGTCTATTCTACAATTCTGAAATCCCAGTCTATCCCTTCCCACCCTCCACCACCCTGGTAACCACAAGTCTGTATTCTCTGTCTGTGAGTCTATTTCTGTCCTTTATTTACGCTTTGTTTTTGTTTGTTTGTTTGTTTTTGTTTTTTAGATTCCACATATGAGCAATCTCATATGGTATTTTTCTTTCTCTTTCTGGCTTACTTCACTTAGAATGACATTCTCCAGGAGCATCCATGTTGCTGCAAATGGCGTTATGTTATCGGTTTTTATGGCTGAGTAGTATTCCATTGTATAAATATACCACTTCTTCTTTATCCAGTCACCTGTTGATGGACATTTAGGCTGTTTCCATGTTTTGGCTATTGTAAATAGTGCTGCTATGAACATTGGGGTGCAGGTGTCATCCTGAAGTAGACTTCCTTCTGGATACAAGCCCAGGAGTGGGATTCCTGGGTCATATGGTAAGTCTATTCCTAGTCTTTTGAGGAATCTCCACACTGTTTTCCATAGTGGCTGCACCAAACTGCATTCCCACCAGCAGTGTAGGAGGGTTCCCCTTTCTCCACAGCCTCTCCAGCATTTGTCATTTGTGGATTTTTGAATGACGGCCATTCTGACTGGTGTGAGGTGATACCTCATTGTAGTTTTGATTTGCATTTCTCTGATAATTAGTGATATTGAGCATTTTTTCATGTGCTTTTTGATCATTTGTATGTCTTCCTTGGAGAATTGCTTGTTTAGGTCTTCTGCCCATTTTTGGATTGGGTTGTTTATTTTTTTCTTATTGAGTCGTATGAGCTGCTTATATATTCTGGAGATCAAGCCTTTGTCGGTTTCACTTGCAAAAATTTTCTCCCATTCCGTAGGTTTTCTTCTTGTTTTATTTCTGGTTTCCTTTGCTGTGCAGAAGCTTGTAAGTTTCATTAGGTCCCATTTGTTTATTCTTGCTTTTATTTCTTCTAGGAGAAAATTTTTGAAATGTATGTCAGATAATGTTTTGCCTATGTTTTCCTCTAGGAGGTTTATTGTATCTTGTCTTATGTTTAAGTCTTTAATCCATTTTGAGTTGATTTTTGTATATGGTGTAAGGGAGTGTTCTAGCTTCATTGTTTTACATGCTGCTGTCCAGTTTTCCCAACACCATTTGCTGAAGAGACTGTCTTTATTCCAATGTATATTCTTGCCTCCTTTGTCAAAGATGAGTTGACCAAAAGTTTGTGGGTTCATTTCTGGGCTCTCTATTCTGTTCCATTGGTCTATATGTCTGTTTTGGTACCAATACCATGCTTTGACAGCTTTTATATTCCCCAGACTAACTCATTCTATGTTTCTTGAGAAGCCAACCATGAGTTCCAGTGTTCGAGGATGCACACAACAAATACCTCGGGAAGCTTTCTTTAAAGAACCCTATCCTGTGTTTATCAATCAATTAATGGTTATTATCCTCTATGTCTGCATTTCACACCATCTCTGTGCCAGACACCGTCTAAGCCTGTCACGTAGTTTCTCAAAGGACACATCAGCCCTACGAGAAAGGTACTCATGCCCTCATGTTATAGATGAGGCAACAGAGTTTCAGAGATGGGAAATAATTTGCCCCAAAACATTCAGCTAGTAAGTGGAAGAGCTGAGATTTGAAATCAATTTCCCTTGAAACACAAGTCACCAATTCTTTTCTCTGTTACAACATGATATGTATTAATAATATCAAAAGGTACATAATATAGCCATTAGATGAATAGACCACATCTCAGTTCTCAAAGGGCTGTCTCGACCACTCCTTTGAACTTCATACCAGCCCCTGGCAATGGGAGGACACAGCTAATTCTCCCCACTTTGCAGGTGAAGAAAGAATACAGGCCAACTGACTTGTCTTCCCACTCAGAATCTGCACTGGCCAAGCCTCAGAAGAGATGGAAGGAAGGAAGGTGGGAAGGAGGGAAGAAAGGAGGGGAAGAAGGAGGGAGGGAGGGAAGGAGGGAAGGAGGGAAGGAAGGCAGGAAGGGAGGGAAGGAGGGAAAGAAGAGGAAAGGATGGAAAGGAAGAAAGAAACATGAAAAATTTCTCGTCCTCAGCTTGGGGCTGGCATTAGGGGCAAGATTGAATTTATACTGATCTGCAAATATTTTCTTCTTAAGTGTCTGTTTTCACCAGAAGTAAATTGGACTGAATTGCCTTTACTTGCCGGGGCTACAAAACCCATCTCTATACATTGATCCCCTAACTCTGCCATCCTGCAACAATATCTGATCTCCAGCAACTCCACCACTCTGGGCCTCAGCCGCTGGGTCACTGACACCCAGGTTTTTCTTGAGGGTGGTCTACTGATTTCTCCCTTCCACCTCTTTTCCTGCCCTAAAGGAGGGCACAATCCCACCTCTCTGCACTCATTCACTCTAGACTCCTCTCCTGGCATCCTCACATTCTGAGATAGCTCTCGGTTCTGCTGCGTCCCGGGCATCCTCATCCTCTCTGCCCGGGGTCGGGCCCTCAGCATCCCAGGCTTGGAACTTGCTTCCCAGCTGCTCGCCCCACCTCCTCTTCCGCCCGTCCCCTTGCAGTCTGCACTGCGGCCAGAGTGCTCTGTCAGTCCGGGGTGCGATGGTACTTATCTACCTTCTTTCTGGAGGGGGACAAGCATGGCCATTTCCCAGTTGGAACAAGTCTCTGTTCTCAACATGAAGTGGGGAACAGCTCCACTCTCCACTTGGATGAGTCAGTGATGGACACCCCTCCTCCCCCGGGGATGGGGAAAGATGTAGGCCAGCGGTAACGGCCATCACGCATCCCACACTTACTACGTGCCCTTTGTGTTTCTTTTTTACATATATATGCACATATACATATTTTCTTTTCAGGTTCTTTTCCATTATATGTTATTACAAGAAATCCAAGAGAGTTCCCTGTGCTATACAGTAGGTCCTTGTTGTTTATCCATTTTATATATAGTACTATGTATCTGTTAATCCCAAATTCCGAACTTATCCCTTCCCAACTCTTTCCCCTTTGGTAACCAGTTTGTTTTCTATGTCCGTGAATGTTTTTGGTTTGCAAATAAAATTTGTAATTTTGTTTTTTAGATTCCACATATAAGTGATTCATATATTTGTTTTTCTCTGTCCAACTGACTTCACTTAATATGATCATCTCTAGGTCCATCCATGTTGCTGCAAGTGACATTACCTCACTCTTCTATGGCTGAGTAGTAGTCCATTGTACATGTAGACCACAGCTTCTTTATCCACTCGTCTGTCGATGGGACAGATGGTTCCTTCATGTCTTGGCTATTGTAAATAGTGCTGCTATGAACATAGGGTGCATCTATCTTTCTGAATTGGCATTTTCTCTGGATGTATGCCCAGGAATGGGGTTGCTGGATCAGAGGGTGAGTGTCTTTTTTGTTTTTTAAGGAACCTCCCCAGTGTCCTCCACAGTGGCTGACACTTCCTATATGCCCTTTGGTGGCTGCAGCACAGCACAGACTGCCCCGGTTCACCCCCTGGCTCTGTCACCATCTGCCAGACGACCAGAGACTCTCCGTTTGTCCCTTTGGATCCTTTCCACCTTCTCTAGCCTGTTCTGTGCCGTGGGAGCTGACCTTTATGATCAGGTTGGGTTCGGGTTCAGCCAATGCACTGGAGGAGACACTGGAGGGTAGGGTCATTATTATCATCCCCCACCCCTGCACCCTCCAGTTCCCTCCCCATCCAGCCAGGACACCAGCTCCTTCAGGGGAGCCCCATCCTTGGACATCACTGCTCCCTCCCTTCCCCCTTAGCCTGGGGCGATTCACTGACCACCTCCCAGACCCATCCCTTTGTAAATAGACCCTTGCCTTAGCTCTCCTTCGTTCCTCCCATTTGAGTGTGTCCTCTGTTTCCTGCTACACTCTTGACTTCTAGAACGGAAGAACTGGGGTGATGCCATCATAGGGGACAAACCTGCAACTAGAAGGTATGTCAGTGCTGGAGAGCTAATGCGCAGCACCGGGAGTACAGTCAACAACACTGCGTCACACACTTCCAAGTTGCTAAGAGACTAAATCTTAATTCTGCTCACCACAGAAAAGACAGGATCATTATGGGAGGGACAGAGGTGTTAGCACACACTATGGTGGTACATCGCTTTTCAATATGTAAGTGTATCAAATCAACGCATTGTACCTCTCAAACCTGCAAATGTTTTTGGTCAATTATATCCCAATCAATAAAACAGAACAGGAAACTGGGTGAGTGACATCCTTCCTGAGCCTGAATCTCCTCCATCTGCCTAAGGAGGATGATGAAGGGAAGGAGAACGAAGTGCCTGGCTGTAGTGAGAACTAAGTCAGGAAAAGCACTTAGTGTCTCCCATCTAGAAAACATCCAGAAATGCTCATTGTGCTCCCAATGATTAAATGCCCAGTGACGTAGTGGTCCCTCCCTTCTACAGGCAAAGACACTAAATCTAACAGAAGTCAAATGGCTTGCAAGGCTGCCCTGCACTTAGCTGGGCCAGAGTTCAAATCCAGGGCTGTCTGCCTCCGGAGACTGAATTTTCTCTGGTGCGAAAAAGCACTGAATCAGGAGACCCTCCCCTGAGATGCTCAGATGAGCGCTGCCTTCTCTAGTGCCCCCACCTGAGAGGAAACCCGGGACCTCGGTGAGGACCCACAATGCAGCTGGATAATTGTTCTGTGGATGCTGAGCTGGGGAGGGGGCCTCCTTGACCCCTGCAGGCAATCAGCTTAGCCCATGAAGCGTGAGATTTAATTACCCTTATCTAAGCTTAAATAACTGTAAATGTTATTGTTGGTCACACGGATTATCTCGCCCTTTGAAAACACCCAGGCATTTCCCTGACTCCGGACTTTCCACAGGCAGGGAGACAACACTGTTAAAGTCACAGGAGCCCACCGCTATCTGAAACCCAGGGTTGTTCAGACTGTGTGGCATTTTGAAGGACCTAGTACGTGGCTTCCTGCTTATTGGCAAAAAAGGGGGGGGGGGGCAGTTGGCTTAGTGGCTGCCACCCAGTGAAAGGGACAGTGAGAGCTAATGTAGACATAATTTACCACTTGGTGGCTGGGAGATGCTAGGAAAGTTCCTTAACCTCTCTGGTCTTCTCTCCTGCTGTGTGTCCCTAGGCTCTGATTGGTGGTTTCTGGTGGGAAGTGGCAAGTCTGGAAATGAGTGTGTGATAAAACGGGAGAGGTGGGCAAGGGTTGGGACTCACCCAGGAGCAAGGGCTGGGAGGAAGCCCAGACCACAGGGGAGGTGCTGGGAGGCAGAGTAGCCTGAGGGCTAATGCACAGACCTTAGAATTAGACAGGCTTGGGTGCAAGTCCCAGCATGACCGGTTGCTAATTGTATGCATTGAGCAATTTGCTTCTTTTCTCTTAGACTCCTTTTTTCCTAGTTAAGTAAGATTGAGGGCACTTCCCTTATAGGTGTGTTGAGAATACAGCAGATAGATAGACAGATAGATAGATAGACAGACAGACAAACAGACAGACGATAGATTTATGTAAAGCACTGACAAATAGTAAACACCCAATAAATGGTAAGAATTACTGTGAATTGCTATTAAGCTGTTATCATTTAGAACCATCCCAAGAAATGGACAAGCTGCTGGTGTCCAAGGTATCAAAGATGTACATGATAGAAGTACTTTTATCATTTGTTATCATCTTCATTAGTATAGTAACTAGAATTTCTTAACCATCATACAGCAACCCTATGCTAAGCGTATTACATGCTCTCAAAAAAACTTCACAACCATCCTTGAAAGGGATGCTGTTATTCGATTACTGTCCCCATTTGGCAGATGAGGAAATTGAGGCCCAGAGGTTGTAACTGATTTGCCCAAGGTTGATCAGCCAGTGAGTAGCTGGCACTGGAACCGGTTCCACTGGGCATGGGAGCCCGTATTCTTCTTGAAGGGGAATGGGGAGTGCATAGTCATGGAGATGCCAAGAGCAGATAATATGGAAAGAGCCAGAAGGCGGGCAGTAGCAGGGAAGAATGGTACTCAGGAGCAAGCCTCAGTGCAGCAGCCATGATGTTCCCGGCGGATCCAAGGAAGAGGATGGGGAAAGAAAAAAAACAGGAATCTAGCTGTTAGAGCTGTCATCTCCGTGGGCCCAGCCCAAGGCATCCGACAGACAAATCCAGGCTAGAGGTGGGGACTCACATCATCATGGCCACAGTTCCAAACAGCAGAGCCCCGCAGGGTTTCTGAGTTACCAAGTCGAAAAAGCAGAGCCAGCCGGGTTGGGTGGCGTTTTAGGTCTACGATGTACTACCTGTGGGCTACAAACATGCTCTTCGTTCCTTCGGTGCATTAACTTCCCAATACGCGGTATTAAAGGAGTATTAATAGGAACATACAAGTGGCAACTGGATGGTATAAATGTCACACTGCCCCCTCCTGCACTCACTGCAGACACCACTGACTCTTTCTCTTTGCACCGCCGCTGCAGAAGTCTTCTCGGAGTGCTCCAGAGACAGCAGCTATCCATCCATCCGACAGGTCCCAGGCTGAACTGGGTGGCAACGCACCCTTCCTCCAGGCCTAATGCTCTGTGATGCTGACATTTTGAGGATTGACTTCTGTGGTTCTTGTCTTTCCTTGTGGACCTTAGAGATGGTCAGAACGGGTTGAGATATTTTCAAATGAAGCACCAAACAATGAATAATCAAAATTTTCGAGCCAAAAAGTGCCTAAGAATTGGCCTCAGCCAGTTGTTTTCAGACCGCAGTCCCCAGCATTCCAGGACTCTTCGAATGCGGATCCGGGATTGTTTTAGGGGACAGAACTTCAAGGTCCCCAGCCCTGCACGCACAAGGGAATCATCTTTTTTCTGTTTTATATAATGGGATTTCAAATAAAACTTCATTTTATTTATTCATCCATCCAACAAATATTGATTCAGAATAAAAATTGGAAGGAAGGAAGAGGAGAGGAGAGGGGAAGGGAGAGGGGAGAGGAGAGGGGAAAGGGGGGGGAGGGGAGGGGAGGGGAAGGGAAGGAATTTTAAAACTACTGACCTAAACCACTTTACAGGTAGAAAACCTGAGACCCAAGCATTTAGCAGGTCTGGGCCAAGGTCTTGCAGAAAGTAAACCTAGCTGGGAGTTCTAACTCCTAGTCCCACTTACAGCATTTTTCATCGAGTTTCTGTCCATAAGGCAGTTCCAAGATAAGCTGGTATGGGGGGAGGGTTCAGACCCCTTTGGCAAAGAGAACTGACCAAGGGGCTACATCAGAAATAGAGTGTTGGTATTAGGACCATGCCGGCCTCCAGGGACGCCCAAGCCAGAACGGCAGCAACCAATCTGTGAAGGTCCAGGCAGGACATATCAGGAAGATCAGGACACGGGTGCAGGTCTCAGAAGGCAAGGATGTAAATCCCCAGCTGTCTGGACAGAGCCCGTGTCTCCTCTGGACCATTTTGTGGTTGTTGCAAATCCACCTGGAGCATCTGCTTCTTGACACTCCCGGGTCCCCATCGGTCTTTCTGCTGGCTTAAGTGTCAGCTTCTGCTCAGACCAGAGATGCTTCCAGAGGTTTGTGACACATCTGGCATCTACTTTAAGAGCAGTCCTAGACCCAATGGACAGATTCTTCTTCCTCTCGAGTTCAAACACTTCTTTTTCATCCATACCAATAATTCATCCTCTCCCTTAATCAACAGGCTTTTTTTCCCCCCATGTATACCAAACACCAGGCTAAGCCCCGGGGTGATGCTGACATGTGACAACTCTCAACCTGAGAAGCTAGCTTCTCATTCAGCAGCTGAGGCTGGTGAAGGGGAGGTGGCTTCTCTCCTTGACACCAAGATGGTCCTGAGAGCAAGCTGCTGAAGGTCACAGGCACATCTGTTATGAAGAAAGCCCCTCTAGTGCATGTCATCACTGAAAGAGAAAGACTGGTCCATGATCACGCAGTATAACTGCATCGCACAGAGAGTGATGCTCAAAGACAGCTGGGGCTTTCCAAGGCTTCCCGGTGAGTCAGAACCCAAGCTTCCAAGAAGAGAAGCGTGAGGTCACTGCGGCGCTAGTATGTATGAATGCCGAGGACTTATCTCTGAAGAGCCGCCCTCTTTGGGATGCTCAGATGCAGCAAGCTCCTTCTCACCTCAAGACTGGAACAGTCACACTCATCCACCCATCTGCCCTTGTTTTTTTCTTGGCTAGTTCTTCATCTCAAGGTCTCAGCTGAAATTTCACTTCCTCAAAGAAGCTCTCCGAGAGACCCACATCTACATTTTCTCCTGTGTCATTTTCTTTCACAGCACCCTGTACCTTGACTTCAGGACACCGATCAAAATTTGAGATTTTTATAGTTAGAGATCGATTTGTTCAATGTGGGACTCCTCTGCAGACCTGGAAATCAGCTGTTGCCTGAACACACGTGTGAGCAAGTGATACACCAGTACTAGACCCCTCCTGAAAGATGCTTTGGGCTCTGACCAATGTAGGGAAGGTAGAGATTCCTGAGCTTGCTGAGTCTTTGGGAGTGTTACTGACATCAGAATGAATGGCACATGTTAATCTCAAAGGAGGACCTTTTGGTCAATTCATATGTCCTTCAAGACCCCAAGAACATCAACTGTATGTTACTAATTTGAAGGTTGCATCATCCTTCCTTGACCAACAGTCCAACTCGTCTCCACAGAAATCCATCAGAAGTAGGTAAGTTATTGCAGACAGCAGGAGGAATGTATTCTGAGGTGTTTGTCCTCAGAAGTTCCATCCAGACACGGTTTTCTTGGGCGGCTCTTTGCATCTTGCATCATAGTACCACCCATCCATGAGGGAAATGGTCTGGACAAATCCGAGCCCTCCAGGAATAATGGCCCTCCTGGTCTCCTCTGTGACCGGTCCATGTCAGTGAGGGAAGGTGAGAAGTTCTAAGATAAAACGAGGTCCAGGCTGTTACCAAGATCCCAGTGAAATAGGAGAGAAAACACGGATTGAGAGATTCCTACTAAAACAAAAAAAACCATGAAGGGAACATAATACTAACCCATGTGGATTTAAGTCCTGATGAGTTTCCCCACCTAAGTGGGAAGCCCCCCACCGGTCCTGTGAGAAGCCCCCTCAACAGGGATGATGGTGACGACACCAGGATACTGGCCCGTGGGTATGTGACTGTGGACTGGTCATTTGACTAAATCTTTTCCACCACCTATTTTATTGAATCTTCTCAACATCTCTACAACCTAGATGGATGATTCCACTTTCAAATGAAAGAATGAGGATTCAGAAAGAGGAAGTGACTTGCCCACACCACATGGTAGTGAGATTTGGAACAGAGATTAAAATTCAGCTTTACCTCATTCCAGGACACCTTGATTCATTCATTCATTCATGTCACAAATATGTATTAAGTGAGCACCTACTATATGATTAAAATATTCTTCTGGGCCTTGGCCTTGGAATTACACCAGATAAAACAGAAGACAGAAATTTCTATCTTTATAGACACGTGTTTCGTGACTAGTGACCAAGTCCATGAATCTATATACGGCACCCATATTACTGGAAAGTGAGTCACAGAGAAAGAAAGCTGAGGTACCTGGGCTCCTGGGGTCAGCTTCAAATCTCCTGCCTCCCTTACCCACCACCACCACCCTGCTGCCCCCACCTCTAAAATGGGGCATACACACCAGAAGCAGAGGACTGGACCACAGCATTTCAGACACCAGACCCCAGGTAGGTTCTCATTGCATTATCTTAGGCTTGTTGCAGCCACAGCCGGCAGGACCAGGCTGGTTGTGCAGCTTTCCAGGTTTCTGAGGTATCCTAGGGAAGAGGTGCTGAGTTTTCAGAGCATCCAGGGGCCCGCCACTGTCTGGGCATTTCGAGTGTGTCCTTCTGCAGGCTTGCTCATTCTTTATGCCTGCCTTCTCAGACCGGAAGTGACTGATTCCTGATGTCGCGGCCAGCCTCAGCCACCTGCCTTCTGGCTCACTGCCTCCACAATCCTGCCCGAGCATCCAGGAATGGATGAATCAATGCATCTGATCTCACTCTGGACTTCAGCAGATCAAGCCCCTCGATGAGCCTCTGCGTCTCCATCTGTAAAATGGGTGAGTCAGGACCTGGGTTCCTTTAGGACGCACTTCACCAAACAGTCTACAATCACGCAAAGGAACACTGGCAGCTTGGGCAGCCTGGACAAAGAGTTCATTTTTTTTGCTCTGCCTCCTTCTTCCTGCTCCATGATTCCTTCTTTATTCTGTAGCCCTTCCACCCCCCTCCCTGGCCCGTCCATCCCCACCACCAACTCGGGCCTCACCATATGCTGCTTTGTTTATGCTGAGAACCGCTGGCTGCCGAGGTGGCAGTTCTAACACTCTCGCTCCTGCCACCTATTTTTACTTGCAGCACAGTACACTGCCTGGGTGACAGGCAGCAAGCACCCCAGCTGTGAGGGGCACAGCCCAGCCTCTGCCACTCTTCCTCCAAGGTGCCTGGCGGCATCCCCCAACTCAGCTCAGCCCGAACGTGTCCTCTGGGGTCTCCAGCCGGAGGTCCCATCGCCTCAGGGTTTCCTGCAGCTGTTAGGGAGACACGTCCCAAGAGAGGGAATAAGGGAAGAGGGAGAAAGAAGAAAGAGAGAAAGATATGGGGGGTTTGGGGGAGAAACAAGGAAGGAAGGTACACCATGGCTAAGTTTTATGCTACATATTTAAATACATCATTCATTCATTCATTCATTGAGCAAGTATTTATGAGAACTTATTACACATCAGACACTATGATAGATGCCAGGATACAATGGTGGATAAGAGTGGACACATCCTGGCCCTCATGGTAAGCGAGACCAATCATAGCATTTAAGCTTCACAAAAACTCAGGATGTTTTATTAGCTCCATTTTACAGAGAGGAAAACTGAGGCTCAGAGAGGTTCAGTTACTTGCCCAAGACACAGGGAGGAAGTTGGCAGAGGTAAGATTTAAATCCAGCAACTGCCTGACTTCGCTACCTCCTGACCTCGAACGTGGGCTCTGCTGAACCTGGGAAAGACAGCAGCCGACCACAGACGTGGCTGTGAGAGCACAGAAGAACCTTCCAGATCATTTCCCCCAACCATTTTACTGAACCAAGGGAAACACTGAGGACCAGAAAGGCGATGTGGCTTCCTGAAAGCTGCAAAGGCCAATAGAATCAGGGGTCAGAACGGCACTGGGATTCCCCAGGTCCCAGACACCGGCTCTTGACGCCGCGCTCCGCGGCACTCACCTTCTTTTACCGTGCTCATTGTATAAACTACATAACGCACTGCTCCTCACTGTGGAATCAGCACGCTGCCAAGGTGCAGAGGAAGGCCCATCATCAGCTCCACCAACTTAGACTATCAATATTTTAGATTTTTTTTTTCAATGAAACAGTCACCTTCAGATTTTGTTTAGAAAGAAAAAGGATGTCTAAGTTCCTCAAGCTCCCACTGGCAAACAGCTTAGCTAGACCCATCTTAGTATCAAGTTAGTCTACGCTGGAGGTAGAAAATCTTGGGCTATGACATAATTCGAGGTTCCATCAGACAGGAGGAGGAAGGGAAAGGTTTTGCTAAGGGACAAAGGTTTGGAAGGGTAAGACAAAGGTCGGGGTGAGGCCAGAGTCCTTGAGAAGAGAATCAGAACTCCAGCCACTTCCAAGGGCTCCAGCCCAAAGGCGGACCAGGGAGAGGACGTAACACAACCAAATCCCCATCAGGACCCAGATACGGTGACGGAGAATCTGACGGCATCCAGGCTGCTGCAGGAAAGGAAGGGACACACCGAAGGAGTGAGCAGGGTTTTGAAAGATAAACTGTTTAAAACTGGGAGAGACCATGTCTTCATTTTTTGCCAAACTTTAATGTCTTCCCTCAGATACAAATGACTATATATGAAATAGATAAACAACAAGGACCTACTGTGCAGCACAGGGAACTATATTCAACTTCTTATAATGAGCTGAAAATGGAAAAGAATCTGAAAAAAATATATGTATGTTATATATATGGATAGCTGAAACACTCTGCTGTACACCTGAAACTAACATTGTAAATCAACGACACTTCAATAAAAAATAAGAATTGACATCTCCCTTCCCCATCCCGCCAATCAGGTTGGAGGCTAGACTGGTGTGAAAGTTAAGGGGTAAGTAATGAGACACTTGTTGGAACTTTTCTTTTTAGTGTTTGAGTCCTGCCATATAAATGATTCACTCCACAGTGTCTATTTGATTCTCTGGACACCTCTGTGGGGAGGAAGGTAAAATTCGAGATGAAAATCCAGATTTGGGGGCTCCCTCTCTTTTGGGGCCCAGGTCCCCCCACCTCTCCTTAACTTGGTTTCTATCGTCTTCATTTCCTCTAAGAAAGCCAGAGTTGGAAGAGACCTGAGAGATGTAATCAACACCGCACACACACCCTTACCCAGTGTACAAGCCCGAACCCTGAGGCAACAGTGGGGATGCCCTGCCCATGGCAACACGGTTAGAAGAGGACATTCTGGAGGTCACAGAGTTCCCCTGGCTCTGAGCCCAGGGCTCCATCCACCAGAGCAAGAAGCACTGTCTGTGCCCGTCTCTGGTTTCCTCACATTAACACTTTATTTTTGTTTACCTCCTTTATTCTGGTCCGGACTTGTTTTTCTGGTGAGGTGACTGTTAAGGACCTCCAACTGGAACAGCCTGTGACTCCTGCCCTGTCTTCCTGCCTGTCCTTGAATCACCCCATTTAAAGTGAGCACACACTTTGCCTGGTTTGTTTAAGCATCTGGCTTCCAGGGGACAAATGAAACCCGGAGGGCGGGGTGAGTGTCAGTTTGATTAAACTGTTGTCAGAGACCTGAGCGGTGCCCTCTCTGTCGGGGCCTGTGAGCGATGCCCCTGTCCGGTGAGATGCCGCACCGCCCCCATCGGCTGCCTCAGGATTCATGGCCGGGTTGGGTTGTCCTGTCTCTAAAAAACTTTGCCTCATTTCTCAGTCAACCTCCAACACTCCAAGAATAATCAAACTTCACACTTTCAGATCCATTAATTTAGACTAGAAAAATTCAACCAAAGCTTTCAACATTTTAGTAAGCAGGACAGGGAGAAAGACTAGTTACCTACCTTTAACCAAGCCGGCTTCTCTGGACCAACATGACCACAGCAGTCGTGGGGCATGAAGGCCAAGGCTTAAGGTTAGATTCAGACACCCTTTCATATAAAAGCACTGTGCTAGTTACAAAATCATTCTCATCTATTCACTTTTAAAGGATCGCCGAGGAGCTATATACTACATGCAATGGGTTAACCTAGTTTGAGCTGTAGCGTGTACTTGAAAATTAAGAAAAATCTTGTCATTAAATTATGCAACTTGGGTAATTCACAACCGCTTCTTCTTGGTTTTTTCTAAATGAACAAACCTTCCACTGAGCTTGTTCTGCAAAAACACTGAGGCGTGGGTTAGTCAGTCCCAAGCAGGAGCTCTGAAAATCTGGATTTTCACCGCACTGCTTCCTACCTTGCCCAGCGACTCTAGGTAAGTAAGTAACCTCCCTGGGCCTCTCTCATTCGAAAGTAAAGGCAGTATGCTGGGTTAGACTGACCTCACAAGACTCTATGAGAGTGATAGAGTGAAATTATTCAACCAACCAGCCAGTGAACACATACACTGAATATTTACAACGTGCAAGAAGGGAATTATGAATTCATTCATTCAACGAATATTAGCAGTACACCTCCCGTTTCTCAAGCACTGTAATACAGTGAAGAAATCAAGACAGACATGGTCCCCGGGCTCCCTGAGTTTATATTCTAGTGAAGGAAACTGACAATTAACAAGAACGCTAATACATCAGAAAGTAAGCATGCCTGGTCAGATCCCGCGAGGGGAGCACCAGCTTTGTGATGGAAAACACCAAGCCTGAGGAAGATGACATGGTTCGGCGTAAATACTCTTGGGGAGGCCTCTGCGAGGAAGCGACATTTAAACTGAAACTTGAACGACACAAAGGAGCTGGCCATGAGAAGAATGGGAAATGTTTGGGGGAAAGTATTTCCAGTCACCACAAGCAGCAAATGCCAAAAGCCCAAAATGAGATATAACAGGGTACATTCCAGGAGCTGTCCGATGGGCAATGTGGTTGGAGCTCACAGAGCAAGTTGGAGAATGCTTTAGGCACAAATCTCTTCCCCAAGATGCTCACCATCTGGTAGACCAGATAAGATACCTCTTTTTTTTTTTTTTTTTTTTTTTTTTAGCAACTGGACTTAAATATAGTTTAATTATATCTTTATATATAAATATAGATATATATGTCTTATATCTAATCTATATATATATATAATAATTTAAGGTAAAAATCCTAAAAAAAAAAACAAAAAAAAGGCTAACTTCTATGTAAGAAGAGCAGACTGCATGTCCAGATACGGGGCAGGACTCACCTGAGGCCACTAGGAGACATGGGGCTGAGCTGAGCCTAAGAGGACTGCCAGGTCTTGTATGTAACAAACCACCCAACAACTTAGTGATTTAAAGTAACAGCCAGGTGAGTTCATCTACAAAACAGAAACAGACTCGCAGACATAGTAAACAATCTTACGGTTACCGGGAGGGGAGAAGGGGGTGGGAAGGGATAAATTTGGGAGTTTGAGATTTGCAAATGTTAACCACTACGTATAAAAATAGATTAAAAAAACACATTTCTTCTGTATAGCGCAGGGAACTATACTCAATATCCAATATTTTGTAATAACCTTTAATGAAAGAGAATATGAAAACGAACACATGTATGTATATATGCATGATTGGGACATGCTGTACATCAGAAATCGACACACTGTAACTGACTATACTTCCATTAAAAAAAAAACAACCAGGTTTTTAGCCCACAGTTCTGATGGTTGTCAGTTTATACTGGGCAATTCCATTGGCTTTGGCTTGGCCGTCAGCTAGAGCGGCTCTGCCTTCAGTAAGTCTTAGTCTCCACATGTCCTCTGCGCATGTTCTAAAGTCAAGGCCAGAGTGTGAGCACAAGAAAGCCAATTATGCAAGAAACTAAGTGGAGGTAGACGAGGCTTCCCGAGGCCTAAGCTTAGACTCAGCACACTGTCACTTCTGCTGTGTATTACTGGCTAAATAAAGCAAGTCACAAAACCAGCCCAGAGTCATCAATCAAGATGGCAGGGTAAGAGGACATGAAACTCACCTCCTATCACAAACACATCAGAAAAATATGTACATGTGGAACTATCCTGCCTGAAAACTAACTGGAGATCAGGAGAAGGAACAGTGTACAACCCAGGCTGTAAGGAAAATACACAAATACCCAGGGAAGAAGGCGAGAAAAGCCACTAGGTTGGAACCTGTGCCCCTGGGAGGGGACTCAGAGGAAAAGGAAGATTACACAGGAGCCTGGGCGGGGCAGCGGTGGCCACTGTTGGTGCTTGCTCAGCTCATCCCCCAGTACATGCCGGGAGTCCATGTGGTGGGCCCTGCCTGCCCTGCGGTGTGGCTACATGGCGGGGCAGGGGTGGGCAGTGGAGGCTGCAGGCAGTGGCTTCAGCTGTGATGGACAAAGACTTGCACCCGAGGCTGTGTCTGAGCGGAGCAAGGGGAACAGTTGCGGGAATCTGCAGAGGCAGGGCGTCAGAGAAAGCCCGCCCGACCCCGCTGCTTCAGCACTCCACCTCTCTAGGGCGAGGCGGCCAGTGCTGGGAGAAGGGAGAACAGGAGCGTAAAGGGGACAGAGCCCGCTCAGGCCCAAACATCAAGGCTTCTGCTCCAATGACTTGGGGTCAGACTCCACCCCAAATAGGGCAGTGACAGCCACTGACACAGGGGAAGTCCCACCTCACATCTGGATCCAGCTCTAGCTAACACCCCATCTCCAGCCCCACCCCTTACCAAGGTGACAGCTGCCACCACACACTGAGGAAAAACGTGACTTGCATCCACATCAACTCCAGTTCTCCCACCAAAGGCATCAGGTGCATGTAGTCTGTACAGGGACACTCCCTCATCAGAATACCCCTTCAAGACCAATATAGGTAACTGTTTCAACTATGTTCATAAAGGCAGAGAAAGTTAAACAAGATGAAAAGACAAAGGAACTGTTCGCAATTAAAAAAGCAAGGGGGAAAGCCCTGAAAAAATAATGAAACAGAAACAAGCAACTTACCAGAAAAATAATTCAGAGAATTAGTAATGAAAATGTTAACTGAACTGGGGTAAAGAATAGGTGTACACAGTGAAAATGTTAACAAGGAACTAAGAAATGTAAAAAGACGCAATAGGGAATGAATAATTCAATAGCTCAAATAGAAAAAAAAAAAACCACACTAGAAGGAATGAACAGCAGACTAAGTGATAGAGAAGAATGTGTAAGTGATCCGGAAGACAGAATAATGGAAATCCCACAAACAGAACAGCAAAAAGAAAAACTAATTTAAAAAATACAAACAGTTTAAGTGATCTCTGGAACAGCATTAAGCATACCAACACTGGTATTATAGGAACCCCAGAAGAACAGAGAGAGAAGGGGATGGAATGTGAGGAAATTATGGCTGAAAAATTCCCAAACCTAAAGAAGGAAACAGAGATCCAGGAGGTACAGGATACACAGAGGGCCCCAAATAAGATGAACCCAAACAGATGCACATCTGGACATATAATTCAAATGGTAAAAGTTAAAGATAAAAAGAGAATTCTAAAGGCAGAAAGAGGAAAACAGTCATATTCAAGGGAACCCCCATAAGGCTGTCAGCTGACTTCTCTGCAGAAACTTCGCAGGCCAGAACAGAGGGGCATGATATATTCAGAAGTATTAAAAGGGGAAAAAATGCAACCTAGGATACTCGACCCAGCAAGATTACTATTTAGAATAGGAGAAAGAAATTCTCAGACAAGAGGGAAGGAGCAAGAGACAACAGCTACTCTGTGTAAAACAGGTAAGTAACAAGGGTAATTTGTACAGAACAGGGAATTATAGCCATTGTCTTACAATAACTTTTAATGGACTATTATCTGTAAAGATGTGGAATCACTGTATCACACACCTGAAACTAATACTGAAAATCAACTATCCTTCAATTAAAAAAAAAAAACCAGCCCAGAATCAGAGTGGAAATGACAAAGTTATAGGGTAAAAGAGTGTGAATTCAGAAAGACCATTAATTCATGCTATCAGTCTAATCAACGTACCACAGTTGCTTCACTGGAGATGTCCAGAGCATTTTAACTGGGGGAAGAATTGAAATGGTGGTGGATTGGAGGCAAGATTGTGGTCAGAGAGAAGAAGAGATGCTAAATTTGAAGACTGCCCTGAAGAGAGAAATGGGAAACTCGACAACGGAAGCAGAAACTGGGAGGAATGTGCGGATAAGTCTTGAGGAATGGAGGCGGTGAGAGGTCCAGAATCAACTCTGCGCTTGTGCAAAGAGGGAAGGCTGCTGATGCACTATGTGCAGCCTGTCCCGCACTTTCTCTTGTGCAACCCCCCTCCTGGTGCCATTTCCACATTACAAAAAGCCTGTGATCTGGGGGGGGAAAGCTCATCAAGAGGTGGTTTTTTTCAGCTAGGCCTTGAAAGATGAGTCAATTTTATATACGAAATCCACATGCAGCACTTCTGGTATTATGGTTAATGCTATCCTCATTCATAGACCCAGAATTAGTTGAAATCATTGAGACCAAAGGAAATAGAATTTGTGGATGCCCCCATTCCTTTATCTCAGTGATTTTTAGCTCTCTTTACTAGCAGAGCCCTTTTATTAAAAATGAACTTTTCCATGGAACCCTAATATGGAAAGCAGATGAAAGCATATCTTGGCAATATGCATTTATGTCCTAAGTTCCTTTTTACAGCACTTATTTAAAAATCCATCAGTAAAAACAATGAGGCTGTTCTGATAAAATAGTAACTCAGGAGTTACCATCTGAAAACAGCCTAAGTGTTTAACATACTTTGATATTTTGTTTGAGTAGCACAGTATTAAGAAAAATCTTTCACACAGGTAAGTAGTGATGTTTACTTTATAGTTCTACATGAGTGGAAAATCACTGCTCTAGAGTTAAAACAAAATCCCACTGCAGGGTTACAGGCTTCTAATTAATGCCATGTTCACATTTCAAATGGATGGATGGATGGATGGACAGACAGACCGACCAACCGACAGTTATCTCAATAAACAGATAGACAGGTAGATAGATATACACAGAAACTGTGGAAGTAGGTTTATTCCATTTATTTAAAAATCTACATACATGCACACGCACACACACAAAATAAGTTAACTCTTTGGTAGCCATTGTTGTATGTAACTTTGTTAGATGATTTAATGAAGTGTGCACCTTATTTTTCACTATAGTTTTTTAAGTAAAAATTTTTAAGTTAAATTATAACTTGTGTAGCCACAATTGCCCTTCTGCCCACGACTCCCTGGAACACAGCCCTGAGTGTGTTGCCCAAAGGATAGAGAAGGTAGGAATTTAAACATGCTGTGATCTTGGGAAAGAACGTAGAGAAAGAACGTGAACTTGGTGGTCACGTTTGTGTTCGAATTCCACCTCTGTCATTCACTCTTTGCATGATCTTGGTCACATCCTTTAATCTCTTGGAGACTTGGTTTTCCCTTCTTTAATATTAGTATTATAACCTTTATTTCATCCAATTGTCATGGATTCTTAATAAATGTTACTTCTTTTTTCTCAACCTTCTTCAGTCTCTTTGCCTATCAGGATTGAAAGATCAGATCTTGGATTTGCTCAAATGTTTCTCTAGACACCCCCATGTTCTAAAAGCATCAGCCTGTCACGTTGTGCCTACGCTGTTTGTAATTCAGGTAGCAAATTGATTTTTGAAAGCACTCTGGGCCTGCTCTGTCCATGTCGGATAAGCTCCAAGCATTAATTATGCACCAATATTGATGTTTTTGTCTGACAAGGTCTAATGTCACCATATTCAAATCTGGCTGCTTCCTTGTTAGAAAACCCTTCGAAATGTGGCCTTGGAAGAGACAGCATGTGTCACCTGCAATTTGTGAGACGTCCCAGAACTGAAGGCCTCAATTAGAATTAAAGACAACGCCCGTCCTTGTTCTGGGCCCCAAAGAGAAAGAACAAGCTGGTGTGATTCACAAAAGCAACCTGAGATGCTACTACATCAGCATGGCTCAAAAGGAGGCAATCAGATCTTCTTCTGGCAAGCTGCACGTGGTGGTGATATGAACAATTCGAATACATTTGGATTTGCCAAATGCACGAGCTGGGTATTATGGATTGTATTTGGAAGTCTATCCATTTGCTAATTGGCATGGCCAATCATAAACATCCAGCCAGATCTGCCTGATTTCACAGAATCATTAGGAGAATTAGAATCATCCAATGCCAGTTTCCCTAACTTGAACTGAGCTTAAATAAGCCAAAGGCAATCTCATGCAAAAGTTCTTATGGGTCTCATTTAATTTATCTAGTAAATAATCACTGTGATCTGACTACCTGGCAGGCACTAACCTAGGCACTGAGGATGCACAGGGTGCAGACAGGCAAGGTCTGCATCTTTCAGATGTTCTCATTTCCAAGACTTTGGCTAAGATAACTTTGCAGTGCAGAGAGAGGCAGCTGAATGAATCTCTTCTTCGAGTTTAGGGTTTTTTATTAAAGAAAAGGAGTTTACTAATTTCATCTCAAGCAACTAAGAAACATACTCAAGTATTCTGAGTATAATGAATGTTTCTCTCATATTGAGCTGTATACTGTGGATGTTTTCATGACGTCAGGGAAATAGTAGGAGGGCTCATACAGGGAATAAACATTCCACTTCCTTTGCATTTTCTGAACGGAAATTAGGTGAGATGGTTTCTAATGCCTATTTGTCCACTAAAGTAAAAGAAAAGGACTCTCACTTCCAGTAAAAATAGATTTAAGTGATCTTATAGGCATTTGGAAAAAAAAATGGGAGGGGAGTTTTTTGCATACTCAAAATATTTTCTGCTTTTTTTTTTTTTTTCTCCTTTCTACAACATTTTGAGTGTGTGCCTTGTCCAAGGTACTCCACAGGATTGGGAGAAGCAAACGAAACGTGGTCTTAACACTCAAGAAATCCACAATTTCATTTAAAAAAAAAAAGAAAGGTAAGTGAAATCAATTCAGTGTAGGACTTATACTTGACTTCTTCTGGAATTCATAGGATGGTCAGAGGGGAACGGAAAGAGTAATGAACCAGTTATCTAAAAATGTGATTTTGAGTATCTTCTTTGTCACTTGGGGAGGCCACTGAACCCCTCTCTAAGTTTCCTCATCTGAATGATTTCACAGACTTGGTCATGAGAATAATTTTAAGCTGCTGATGTGAAATATGATGAAAGTTCCAAATACAAGTGATGGACCATGATGATTCTAACCTGTGATGATTCCTGTAAACCTTCCACTCCGAGAGAATTGGGAGTAATGGTGAGAGAAATCATAGCTAACCTGTACTGCACAACTATTTATTCCATGCACTTGTCAAAGGAACTGATAAATGCTAACCAATGCAATATTCAAATCAGCCCTATGCAGTAGGTATTATCCTCACCTCCATTGTTAGGATGATGGTGCTAAGGTGCAGAGATGTTGAATGATTTTTCTAAAGCCATGCAGTGGTTCAGACTGTATCTGAGCCTTGGAGTCTGGCTCTGGAGGTCTATTCCAACATAGTAAACACCTCCTATTTGTCAACCACAGCGCCGGGCATTGTAGAAACTATAAAGATGAATTAACTACAGTCCCCATCTCAAAGGGTTTATAGTCTGCTGAGAGAAACATAAGGGCACTGGAACATGAAGTGAATGGATCAAGTTGACAACTCTGCAAACAGGAAGGAGAGATGGAATCAGTACGCGGCAGTCCAGAGCACACGCAGAGGGATCTGACCCCCAGTCTGCAGCCAGTGACGTACTTGGACTGGGGAGTTTATTTTAGAAGGACCCCCAGTGGCTGTGGGAAGAGAGAATGGGAGAGGCTGGAGATCAGGAGATAAGTCAGAAAAACATGGACCCAGAGGGAGATAATAAGAATCTGATGCAGACGCTCAAAGGGCAGTTCATTTAATCCCTAGATTTGTTCAAATTCTAGGAAGGAAGATATAATCCAGACACAAGGAACTTGAAGGGGAAAAGAATACCCAGCTCCCAGCCTAAAGGATCCCCATGGGAAATAATGTGTGAGAAGAGGGGGACACCTCCCTCTTCACATCAGAGCTCCCCAGGGTGGGAGGAGTAGATGAGGCAGGGCCTAGGGCACTCACTGGACCACATCTGACCACGGAGGGAGGCTCCTGAGCCTCCAGGAAGTTCTCCTCATTGCTTGTGCAACCTGTCTCACACCCAGGCAAGGCTCTCCCGTGGGGAGGACCAGCCATTCTCTGGCAGGTCCAGCTTCGACACCAGCCAGAGAACTCTATACGCAGAGGGAGGGTGGCTCTCAAGTCCTGGCCATCTCTCTCTCTCTCCTCAGCGCACTGGCCCCAAGAGGTAGGTCCGATGCATGGGGAGGGAAAGAATAGCTCTGTGGGCCCCCAGCTTCAGTCACATGTTCACATCCCACTTTTATCAATAAGCCTGTACTGGGGAGAGCAGGCTTCGCAGTTATTAACAAAGATCTCAAGCTCAAGTCTCTCTACTGTTCTATATGCGTAACTCCCTGGGTTGAGAATCCTGGCAGAAGGAGGGCTGAATGGCACAGAAGGGTCTAGGCATTTATGGGTCCCTTGCTGAAATGTCATGCCCAATGCACCAACACCTTGTTCTGAGTGTCTCCTGTGTCCCAGGTGTTTCACATGTATTATCTATCAAACCTCACATCTGGCACACAGGAGACACTTAATAAATGCTACTTCTTTTTTTTCCCCAATCCTGGTTCAATCTCCCGTCCATCCTACACTTTCCCACCTACTTTATTTTCCTTCTACATCTCGTTTTGAAATGTACTTAAGGCAACAGACAGCACTGCTTTGCTTGCTTTTTTATAGTGGTGGAATGCAACTGGCTGGTCGTACAACATACCGGTAGCTGATTCACAGAGAACTTATAGAGGGTGAAGCTCAGTGTTAATAACTTTACACATATTATTTCCCTCTATGCTTTCATCAACCTTATAAGGTAGGTTCAAATACAATCCTTAAAAAAACTAGGATTTGAATTTGGAGAGTCTCCTCTAGAAGCCATGTGTGTGAAGACTACCACTTGGCTCAGAAGCATTTGTACCAGCCAGTAAAGCACCCTCTACCTCCATTCTTCAATTTCTTCCCCAATGCTGTCTCCAAAACTCCCTGCTCTGCTTCAAAATCTGTATAGATACTCCTGTCTCCAAGCAGTTGTTGGGGTTCTCTGCACCTGGGAGAAGTCCTGAGGGTATAAAGAGGAGAAGGAGTCACCATGCGTTGACTGCAAGCCAGCCACCTGCAAATCTCATTTCCCTGCCTGCTTCCAACAGGCAGCTCTCTTTCCCCTTGACACTATCCCTCTGTGACTTTAATAGAGCTGAAGTCAACATCACACCACTTAATCAGTCTTTTCTTTTTATTTGTGCTGAAGTAGAGTTGTGAAGTCAGCAGGAAAGGAGTGGGAAGGCAAAACTCTGTCTCCCAGGGCTCTCCCAGAGACCCTACATGCTTTGGGGTCAGGGAGCATCCTTCACAGATGAGCAGCTGTGTTTTATAACTGTAATAATAACTATAAAAATAATAACAGTAAAAAATAACATGCTTGCAATCCTTTACAGTGTATAACGTATTTGCACGCTCATTTGTATGTAATTTGGTCCTTCCAATTGCTGAGGTGGAGATAACTATGATATGTGTATAATTTTTTTAAATTTATACTTATGTTAGTTATTTTTATTTACATGCATATGTATCTTTAGACCTGTGAGCAAGTTGTGATTGGTGTCAAAGGAGACGGAGAACACAGGGCTCAAGTTCAGGAGTCCTGAGCCACCCTAGTTCTGCCCTGCATCGGATATGTGACTTTGAGCAAGTGCATTCACTTGCAGAATCTCAGTTTTCCCCTCTGTACAATAGACATCATGATTTTCACCTCCCAACACTAGAGAAGAGTCTAAAATGTTTGTAGGTGACATGATCATATATGCAGAACCCCCTGAAGACTCAACAACAACAAAAATTAGAACAAGTAAATGAATTCAGTAAAGTGCAGGATACAAAATCAGCTTACAAAATCAGTGGCATTTCTAGACACAAAAATCTAAAAAGAGAATTAAGAAAATAATCCTATTTACAATAGTAACATAAAGAATAAAATAATTCAGAATAAATTTAACCAAAAAGGTGAAAGACTTGTACACTGAAAATTAAAGAATACGCAGATAAACGGAAAGACATCCATGTTCAAGGAGGGGAACAATTAACATGGTTAACATGGCCATACTACCCAAAGTGATCCACAGATCCAGTGTAATCGCTATCAAAGTCAAAAAAGAATACCCAATGCTATTCTTTCCAGAAACAGAAAATCTAATCCTAAAATTCATCTGTAACCATAAAAGACTATAAACAGAATAATCTTGAGAAAGAAGAAAAAACCTGGCAGGCTCCTGAGCCTCCAGGAAGTTCTCCTGTCATCATAATTCCTGACTTCAAAATATATTACAGAGCTACCATATTCAAAACAGTATGTTACTGGCATGAAAGCAGGCATATAGACCAAGGGAATAGAATAGAGAACCTAGAAACAAATCTACACATTTATGGTCAACTGGCCTTCTACAAAGGGTACCAAGAACACACAATGAGGAAAGAATGATCTTTTCAATAAATGGCATTGGGAAAATTGGATATCCATATCAAAAGAATGAAATTAGACCATTATCTCATACCATGTACCAAATGAACTCAAAATGGATTCAAGATTGAAATATAAGATCTAAAACCATAGAACTACTAAAAGAAAAACATAAGGGAAAAAGCTCCTTGACATGGGTCTAGGCAATGATTTTTTTTTTGGGGGGGTATCACACCAAAAGCACAGGCAACAAAAATAAACATAGACAAGTGGGGCTGTATCAAACTAAAAAGCTTCTGCACAGCAAAAGAAACAAATAACTAAGTGAAAAGGCAACCTATGGAATGCGAGAAAATATTTGCATACCATCTATCACATAAAGCATTAATACCCAAAATATATCAGGGACTCATGTATTTTAATAGCAAAAAAAAACCACGTTTTTCTAAAAAAACTGATTTTAAGATCAACAAAAAACAATTACACATTTTTTAAAAAGACATACAAATTGCCAAAAGGTATGAAAAGGTGCTCTTAACATCACTAATCATCAGGAAAATTCAAATCGAAACCTCAATGAAATAGTATCTCACACCTGCGAAAACGATTGTTATCACAAAGACAAAAGATAACAAATGTTGGTGAGAATGTGGGAAAAAAGGAACCCTTGTGCACTGTGGGCTGCAGAGGGACATAAATTGGTACAACTATGAAGGAAAACAGTATGGCAGTTTCTCAAGATACTAAAAATAGAACAACCTTATGATCCAGAAATCCCACTTCTGGTTATATATCCAAAGGAAACAAAATCAGGATCTTGAAGAGATTTGTGAACTCCTATGTTGATAGCAGCATTATTCACTATAGCCAAGACATAGAAACAGCCTAAATGTCTGTCGATGGGAGAATAGATAAAGTGTGCAAATTACATAGATAGACACAGATAGAGCAAAATTATTCGGCCTTAAGAAAGAAGGAAATCCTGCCATTTGCCACAACATGAATAAACCTTGAGGACACTATGCCAAGTGAAATAAGCCAGACACAGAAAGATAAATACTGAATGATTCCACTTATATATGGAATCTAAAGTAGTCAAATTCATAGACACAGAGAGTAGAATCGTGATTGCCAGGGGCTGGGGGAGGAGGGTGAAGTGGGGACATGCGGTCAAAGGGTACAAAATTTTACTTAATTTGCAGGATGAGTGAGTTCTGATGATCTAATGTACTTCATGGTAACTCTAGTTAACACTGCCACATTGTATATTTTACATTTGCTGAGACGAGGTCCTAAGGGTTCTCACCACAAAAGAGAATAGCATAGCACAGCATAGGATGGCAACTGTGGGAGGTGATGGATATGCTGATTAGCTTAATTGTAGGGACCACTCCACAATACATTAAAACACCAGATTGTACACTTTAAACATATACGATTTTTATCCGTCAATTTTACATTAACAAAGCTAAAAAAATGTTAATAATTAACATCATAAAATTCCTGCAGCAGTGCCTGCTTATAGAAGGATCTCCAGACTCTTGGTTTTCTTCACCCTTATCTTTAGCAAAGTATTTGTTCAACAAGCACTTGCAGAATTGAAGTGGATTGGTGACCTGACTTATGATCAAATATATGTATGTATTTTTTTTTTTTGCAATGGCTGAGTATATGGACAGCAGAGTAAAATCATTTAGATTCTCCTCTGCAATTTTCCATTACTAACGATAGGAAACCAGCAAGTGTTTTAACCACAGTAAGCCTCTGGCATATGTAATGGGTGTAACAGTATCTACCTCACAGGTTTACTGTACAGAGAAAGAGCATGGGAAGGGCACAGTATAGCGCCAGACACACACAACTGGTATCTGTTGGTCAGGACTCTTGGGGTCGTCCTCTCCCTCCTTCTCTTGTTCAGACGATGGCCTGTGAAGGCTGTGGAATGGCCATGCAATCCAGTCCAACAGTCCCATCCCACATCATCACCACATCCGCCAAAGCCAAAAGCATCCTGTAGGATCAGAGGGTGTGAGAGCATTTGGACACTGATTCCAATTTCCAGGCAATTGTCTCCTATCTCTGCTGTTGCCTTGGTCATCAGGAATCAGCATCACTAAGGCCTACAGCTGGCCTCTGCTTCGCCAGAAATCCCACCTGTGGGAATGAAATGGCTCTGGGGCTGGAAGCAGCTCCTGCAGGAGGGAGCCCCATGTTAAGCCAAACTCAAAAGGAACCAGATGGCATTTATATCCCCCTTGGTATTTCCATCTCACTGCTCCAGGGGCTCCCAAATTAAGAAGTCAAAGTCACCATCAGACAGCACCATGTATACAAAGCAGTACAGAGCTACGCAGAGAGAATCCCAGACCCCTTAGGAGACACCTGGTCCTGCCCACTTTTCAGTGAATGACTTTCCCAAGGTTACACGGGGAGTGGAGTCCTTTTCTCCAGAGAGAACTAGTGTGGTGCCCAGAATGTATCAGAGAATCCTTACCTTTATCATCTCTCATGTCCACGTTCTCTTCCTCTCCTCTATCGAAGTGCACAACTTATACATTGTAAGTAACTTTACTTCCTGGGAAAACCATCCTTTCCTCTGATGTAACACCATTATTAACAAGAGTGAAGAAGGGGCAACACTTCTTCCTTCCAACACTCACAGCCTCCTCATCACAGTCTGCCTTCCCGTTTATATCAATCACCACAAAAGCCAGGATTTGAAGTCAGTTCTCATAACCAGACTCTCAACCCCACTGTTCTATACATCCCCAAATTGCACCCCTCCTCCCAACTGCCCAGATCCTTCCACAGTGCCCTCTGCAAGTTGGGGTTTTCCATCAGGAAGATCACCCAGGTCTTCAATGACTTCACTGGAGTGTCCTTTTGCCTGGCCTTGGTCTGCCTGAAATTCAGCAGATTCCCTGGGGAAGTGTATTCTTGGAGTCCTCTCTTCCTCTGTGCCTGAAGAAGCTGAGGCTGATGGTCCCTTTTTTCCTCGTCACCTTTTCTAGATCATTCTTCTTTCCTCCTACACATACACCTACACTCACACACACACAAGAATTGAAGCTGATACCATCAGACTATGCCATCTCTCCCTGTTCCTTGTTCCTGTCAACTACAAACTCTCAAGTCACCAGCCCTTATTCCTTGATGTTCTTAGTTTGTGGATTACTCGCCCCAACCTTACTTCTAGTCAAGTTCTTTTTTGTAACATCTTTATCAGGACGGTATTCACATACCAGAAAAGCCACCCATTTAAAGATGGACAATATCACAGCGTTTATTATATTCACCGAATTGCACAACCATCGCCACAGTTTAATTTTAGAACATATTCATCACCCCCAAAAGAAATCCTGCATCCATCAGCAGTCCAACACTCTTCCACAGCCCTAGACAACCACTAATATACCTTCTGTCTCTACAGATATGCCTATTCAGGACATTTCATATAAATGGAATCAGAGAACACATGATTTTCTGTGTCTGGCTTGTTTTCACTCAGCATAACACTTTCAAATTCCATCCATGTGGTAGTAAAAATCATTGCTTAATGTTCCATCATACCTCATTTGGATACATCATATCCAGATTTATTACATTCTACTTATCCATTCATCAGTTGATGGACATTTGGGTCGTTTCCACTCCTTAATGTTATGAATAAATGCTGTTATTCACATTTGGGTGCAAGTATATATGTGAGGATGTATGTTTTTATTTCTCTTCGATGTATACGCTAGGAGTGGAATTGCTGGGTCACAAGTTACTCCTATATTTAACAACTTGAAGACCTCCAAACTGCCCTCACATCGACTACACCATGTCACATTCCCTCCAGCGGTAAATAAGGGTCCCATTTCTCCACCTCCTCTCCAACAGCTGACTGTCTTCTTTATCGTAGCCAACCTAGTGGTATCTCATTGTTCTGATCTGACCTCATGGTTTTGATGTGCCCTTTCCCCTTCGTCTCCCTTTCCTCTGGGGAACCAGCCTGCCTGCAAAAACACTTGCTCAGAAATGTTCTTAGCCATGCAGAAACTTAGGGGTAAAGCCTACCCCACACGAGGCGGTCTCGCCTGGACCCGTGTTGGATGTGACTGAGTGGAAAGTCTTCCTAGTCAGAGTGTAGTGTTAGGAAACCCCTTTTCTACTAATACAAACTACATTCTCCACACATGCCTACTTTTGTCATTTTTATTTTATAATCTGTTTTGTAAATCCATTTTGTAATTTTTCAATCCGTTCAGCATTTGGACAGGGAAGCAGATTTCTAGTGAGTAGGGTACCTCATTTCCCTAACTAAGCATTTTACGTACATTATCTCACTTCATTCTTACCAAAGTCTTTTAAGTTATTATCCCAATTTTACAGATGAGCAAAGTGGAGGTAAAATTAGTTGTTCAAAGTCACCCAACTGAAAAAGTTGAAAATTTGAGCCTATATCGGCATTTATCCTTTATCTTTTATTTTTGAAAGCACAGAGGGCCAAAGATTTTAACAGAATTTCAGCTCTGGCCCTCACCAGCTGTATCACACTCAATGCATCAATACACCACAATGAGCCTCAATTTTATCCTCTTTAAAATGGGATGCATAATACTAACCTTTCCTACATTGAAAGGGATGTATGATCCTTGTGATAAGGATCCTAGAAGGTGATACAAATGAATGCACTTTTCAAAGTAGAGAATACCTTTCATCTAAAGATTCTTTTTATCAGGCCAAGTATGGTATCTGTCGATCCCAAACGTGGGAAAACAAATTAGGAAAGTCATAAATTGAACACATCTTTTTCAAATGTGTCTGTCTCCAAGGAAAGACAAGATTTAGCTTCATTTCAGCTGACTTTCCAGTCTAATGACCTAGAATTCACTGCTACGCTTTCATTCTCATCCCAATGTGCTGCAGCCCACGTGGAAATGTCTGATAAACTGGGAGCTTCTTTTGATGCTTGGGCAAAGATGTTTTCTATTCCAAGCACCCATATCTTTCTCTGAATATTTTTCTTCATATTCTTCTGGGGGTTTTGATCTCACATTATTTCTCTTTTGATTCAAAGGAAAAGGGAAAAAAAAAACCTAAAGGACCTTTCAATTATTTATCACAGAAGGCATTTAAGGCCTGGTTTCAAAGTTGATTTCTGGATTTCTATACTCACTCATGCACATCAGGAAGCCAGTTTGACCTCCTGGGAGGAGAGCTCAGTCGGAAGATGTGTCTGATTGACACCAGGGACATCAGACGTTCTGACCCAGAACTCCGTCTCCCAGCTGTGGTCAGGAGCATCATTGTGATGGAAAGGGTTGCTGGGAAACTCTTCCAGCCACCAGACTCGTCCGTTTGCTCTCTGACCTCTACTACTTTTCTCGCCATGAAAGAGGAATTCATGGCTTTCTTTTAAAATATTACAATTTAATTCATTTTCAATTCAACAGATACTTATTGAATCTCTATGCTTATTTTGTGCCACACAATGTGCTAAGAGCTACAGATGGAAATTATTCATCATCCATGGGGAAGGAGGTCAGGAATACCCAGGGCTCAGACTGCCTGGGTTCATATCCCAGCTCTGCCACTTACTGGATATGAGATATTAAGCAAATCTCTTCTCCTGTTTGAGACTGAATTTTTTTTCACGTGCAAAATAGGGATGATGACAGCAACAACGATAACAATAATAATACCAACCGTATAGTGTTTTAATCCATATAAAGCACAGAACACAGTATCTAGCCCATTGCTGTCCATTAATAGGATGAGGATGAGGATGATGTTCTAAATGCAACTAAGCAAAAGAAATATGATCCCTTCCTTGATTCTCCAATGAGGAGCATGGACATTAATCAAACAGCTGCATAATCTTATAATTACAAAAGTGCTACAGTGGATTTTGTTGGCTGCCCTTCCAACAGCCATCTCAACCCTCCCCTATTGCGTAGTAGCCATGTGCATTTAGGGGAGGGGACAGGAACTGACCCCAATCTCAGAGCTTCAGAAACATCCTATATGGCCCAATTCAATCTTCAAAATTTCCATTCCATCCCACTGCGATGAACTCAGAGGTGGTCGTGTGACCTAAATCAGTCTAACCAAAGGGAAGCCCAGGAACCCCTCATTCTCTGCCACTGGATATTACAGAGGAAGTATTAGAAGCAGTTAGAAGCCATTTTTCAACCACTAAAGGAGCCAAGCTTAAGATGAGGCCAATGTTATGGACAGCAGAAACAAGATACATAAAGAAAATGGGTCTTTGGTGGTATCACTGAGTCACTGGATCTAGCCTTACCTGAAATCCACAGTATCTTGAGAATATTTAAAACAAAAGTAGTCTTCAATAATGAAATGAGAAATAACCAATTGAAAATAAGCAAATGATCTGAATAGACATTCCCCTAAGAAAGATGTACAAATAACTAATAACCATATGAAATTACATTCAACAGAACTGGTTGTCAGAAAAACGCAAATCAAAACTGCAATAAGATTATAATTGCACACCCACTTAGATGGCTAGAATCAAAAAGTCACACACCAACAAGTGTTGATAATAACATAGAGACATCAGAATCCTCATACACTGGGCTACTTGTTGAACCATCCCCAGTTAGAACCTTTCTCATAGGATCTCCAGCGCTTTGACCCCAGTAGACAAGTCAGTGCTTCATGGAGCCTTCATCACCTACCTGACCTGGCAATAACTAAGACTGGTGATGACCAGTAAAACAACAAAACACATCTGCCAGACATCTGTAAGCCTGACTATAAATGCCACGGAGGCAAGGAACGTCTGTCCTGCTCACCTTGTATTCATACACAGTAGCACAAAGACTGGTGTATGGTACCTCGCTGGGAGATCCCTGTTAAGTAGATGAATGTCACCCCTGGTACTGAAATTATTACCTTCTCCACTAGGTCCTGCCATTGGGCAACACCACTGCCTGATGATCATCTCTGTAACTCCAGAAACCAGCACCGAGCTGTATCAGAGTAAGGCACTCAGTGTATATTGGTTGAATTCTTCACTTTCTTCATCGAGTCAATCACCAAGCTAAAGAAGATGTCTGTTCCCCGTGAACACTCACCAATTCTCCAGTGCAGCTCTTTTGACACACTTACCCAATTCTGCCTTGCGCTGTAATGGATCACAGGAATGGCGGTTCACTCCCAGGAGATCTTGAGCTCTTCTGAAGGTGGGGGTCCCATCTCAGGCATCCTCTGGGGCTCCCCCTAGTTGCACAAATAGAAGCTCAGTGCATATACTTACCAAATAGCAGGCAGATGATTGAATAAACAAATAAATAGGAGGAGAGAGAACTACTTCGGGGAGGGAATGAAGCCACGGCGTCTGGAAGGCTGCAGCATGGTCTGGTCCATGCTCACTTTCCACTAGATTGAAGTGACACGGTTATCAAGATGTATTTGTAGATATCTTGCCTGTTTCATTATCTCCTCCAGCCAGACTGTATTTCCCTGAAAACAACACCCATATCTAACATGCTCACCTCTGCATCTGTTTAACACACAAGTGCTCAATGTCTGAACACTCACCCACCCAGGAACTCCCCACAGTCCCAGCACTCACCTCTCCTCTCCTGCTTTTACTCCTGCAGTGAGCAGCGGAAGCTCTTTGCCTTCTAAATTAATAAGGACACCATCACAGTGGTGATCAGCCTCCTGCCACGTGCACCCCCCACCTCCTGCCTTCATACTTTTCCAACCGACTTGAATCATTTAATCTGCAGTTAATTCAGAAGCACCCAAGCCAAGCTCTGATATAGCGGATGATCAAGATAAACGGCTGGAGTATTTTTACGAGCAAAATCTCTCCAGATTTTAGTCCATAAATCATTTGCTGTGAAACCGCTCATTGTCTTTAGGCAAGGCTGTACCGTGAGGGAAAATTCTATCTATTTATGAATCAAAAGTCAGGGGATTAGCAACAGTGTGAAGGAAAGAGACTACAATATAAAAATAAGATTTATCTCTTAATATTCTGCTTACAGCTACCCCTCCACCTCTTTCCCTTACTCACTTTCCAGCACAGACTAGGAATTCAATTTCATGTTTGTTCTGCAGAATCACAGGGGGAAAAGCAGATCTTACGAGGCAGATTTTAGAGAATACTTTAGCTCCAGACAAATTCAATTAATTCCCTTCGGCTCTAAGTTGAAAGTCACTGCCTCGGAGAAGTCTTCCGTGATGACTTGGGCTAAAATTAGAGCCTTCCTATTCGTCACTCTCACAGCACAAGTTTTTATTACTTTTCTTGCAATTGCCACCGTTTTAATTATATATTTGTTTTTCTGCCTACTTAATGCCTCTCTCCCGGGTAGACAGTAAATGCCTTTACATAGGGATTGTGACTGTATGTTTTCCCCTGTATTTCCAACCCCTAACACAGCACATTGCATAAAGGAGGCGCTGAGCAAATATCTGTTTTATATAAATACATAATGAGAATTTTCCCAGCTCTTTTTCAAAGTTAATTTAGAGAGCCCACCACAGGTTAAAAAAAAAAAAAAAGCATTATTTAACTCTTTCAAGTATTTTAAATTGCATTGGCTAAACATAAAATGCTTCTTTTTTATAAAATAAATATAGGTTTATTCTATGCAAACCATTATATATGTTGTATAATACTCACATGAATGCCAAAACCTGGTAAAATAGACTTTATCCCCCATTCTAGCGATAAGCAATTAGTAGCTTGGGAAGCTTCAATGATTTAGCCAATGTGTGCCAGCCAGTAATGTTGGAGTAGGATTAGAACTCACATATTTTAACTCCTAAATTCAAATTCCTGTCACCGTGCTCTGTAATCTGACCACTGAAAAATCAGAGATGCAGAAGGAATGTATTTCTTGATGGAAACTTTTTTTCTCCTTCCTGGCTCTCCAGCACTAGAAGGAACAAAAGAAGTAAAAACAACTGAAGACCAAAGAGGGGATTACGTTTTCTTTTTCTCTTATTTAAAACTTGCAGAAAATAGGCAGACATGATTCTGGACATGGTCAGTGTGTTTTAGACCCTGCTAGCACCTGCCTGCGAAAGGATTTTTTCAGACAACCTTGCAGGATGTCAGCCCCTGGGGCCAGGTCCTGCTCTATGCAAGATCTGTCTTTGGGTGCATTGATCCAAAAGGCGTCACTGCCAACAAGCTCTAACAAAACACACCCACACCTGCACGCACACATGCAGACGCACGCGTGCGCACACACACACAGATGCATTTGAATGAAAAGTTATGCCCTCCAAGGCTCACAAATGTGCTCACGCATATGTTTTCACAAACAAGCAATACATCATCCCCTTCACCATCACAGCAAGCACAGAATCAGATGACTGCTGTAACTCACACACGTCTACACACAAATGCACCCTCATGAGCATTTGATAAATGGTCAACACACCATTTTTAACACATACAGTCCTTTTACACCCATTTCCCACTTTACTACCATAATAATAATTGTAATTATTATAAATAGCAATATTATATTACAATAATTTGAGAAGCAAGATATGTCACCCCAGTGGCTTAATGGGGGTCTTTAACCTGAGCCTCATAGGATGGGTTTCAGAGGGCCTTGACGTCCCCTGGAACTGGGTATGCGTACATTTTCTTCTGGATGTTAAGGTTCATGGATTTCACGCTCATGCCCCTTCCTCCTCCAAAAAAAAAAAAAAAAAGATTTTAGACCACCAAGCCGGGGGGACCATCTCATGAATCTGAAACTCAAGACACCAATGAATATAAAGTTTATAAAGTGCCTTTTTCCCCCACTTCCTCGCTTATTCACACATCTGCATCCCTGTGGAGCTCACCTTGCAATTATGACTTTTTGACAGATGAAGACACCGAGCACAGACACTTCTAAGCTCATAGTCTGTAACACCCACGTATTTCTTTTCCTGCCTGCCACTCTCTTGCCATGGAAAAAGAAGAGAAACTGACATCTGAGCCCATCAACCTGATAGAGAATTTCACACATTTTCTCCACCTCCCTGAGCCATGAAGTCACACATAGGTCATTCCTAGGAAACTAATGCAGACAACGGAAAAGTCACCATTTAAATCAAAATTTTAGTTTCTGACTCTACACCCAGTCAAGATAATATGTGAACAGGAAGAGACTAAGGATTCCCTAAGAGATCCTCTGGTCCACCTTTAACAGCTCTATAAGCAGGTGTCCAAGGGGATGAGTCTTTTTCTCTTCTTGCCTGGCATGCTCTTCATCCAGATATCCTCACTCACTCACTCCCTTCCTTCCTTCCTTCAGTGTCTGTTGAAATGGCACGCTGTAATTCACATCGTCCCTGACCACATGGTAAAACACCAACCACCCCTCTTCCCACCCAGCCCCACAATGCTACTTATTTTGATGTGTCTCTGTCTTTAGTACCTATCCCCTTGTAATGTGCAATACATGTATTTGACTACGTTTGGTGTTTGTCTGTGTGAGACTACAATCTCCAATAGGCAAGGGCTTTATCCATTTAACTTGCTGTTCCAGAGTCTAGAAAAGACATCCAGTAAACATTTGTTTCATGACTAGAGGCTTACCAAACAATTACAGAGATATAGGCAGACTCTTGAGGAAAAAAATAAGTCACTTGACCAAGGTCACCTGCTATGAAAGAGCTTTCAGCTCAAGGCATCTCCTAAGTACTGTATTTCTGCTACATCATCACTGCCTCCCACATGTGAATTTCATAACATTTCTCTTTGGTTCACTTCCCAGAGGCGTGAGCGAGAACTTTCCCAGTATTAGGGAAGGAAAATCTCTTGATAGTCCAAGTTCCTTAACAATAAGGAAATTCACTGGCTTATGGGCCTGGCAAGTACAGAGGAAGACGGATGTCAGAACCGGCCTGATCTGGGGCTCAGAAAAGTCACGATGGACCTGATCTTTTTCCCCATCTTTTTGCCCTGAATTCCGTGATGCTGGCTTTACTCTGAGGCTGGGTATCATCTGAGTCCAGTCAGGAAAACAACAACAAAAAAACAGATATGCTACATTTTAAATTAACTTATTTATCTAGACAACCATAGATTCACAGGCAGTTGTAAGAAATAACACAGAGAGATCCCTGTTACCCTTTGCCCAGTTTCCCCCAATGGTAACATTTTGTAAAACTCTGGTCTAACATCACAACCAGGATACGCACATTGATGTAATCCACTGATCATGTTCAGATTTTCTCCATTTTACTTGTATGTGTGTGTTAAATTCTATATTAATTTTCATTTTATCACTTGCGTAAGTGCACGGATTCACCACCTCAGTCAAGATACTGAACATTTCCAAAACCTCAAGGCTCTCTGACGCTCCCTTTCAAAACTGTACCCACTACACTCTGTCCCCTGTATCCCTAACCCCTGGCAGGCAACCACTAATCTGTTCTCAATTTGTAACATTTTCTGATTTCAGAAATGTTATATAAATGGAATCGTACAGTATGTGACAATTTCGAATTTGCTTTCTTCACTCGGCATAATTCCCTGGCGACTCATCCAGGTTGTTGAGTATCTGAGTAGTTTTTTCCCTCCTTGCTGAAAAACTTTCTTGCTGAAAATTGAGTAAAATTCCATGGTACGTTTGTACCACAACTTGAGTTCATTTAACCATTTACCTGTTGAAGGATATCTAGGCTGTTCCCAGTTTGGGGGCAGATTATGAATAAAGCTGCTAGGAATGTCTGTGTGTAGGTCTGTATGTAAACATACGTTTTCATTTCTCTGGAATAAATGCTTATGGCCGCATGTGTGTGTGTCATACATTTGAGTGAGTCAGTTTCTCTGCAACCTTGTCAGCATTTTGTGTTGTCAGTATTTTTTTTATTTTCTCCATTATGATAGCAAAAGTTAGTAAGTGGGACTATATCATGCTGAAAAGTTTCTGCACAGCGGAAGAAACCATCAACAAAATAAAAAGGCAACCTACAGAATGGGAGAAAAATCTGCAAATCGTATGTCTGATAAGGGATTAACACCCAAAATACATAAAGAACTAAAAGAACCCCAAAAAATCGGATTTAAAATTTAGTAGAGGAACTGAAATGGACCTTCTTCCAAAGGGGACATAGTAATGGCCAACAGGTACATGAAAAGGGGGCTCGGCATCACTAATCATCAAGGAAATGCAAATTAAACCACCATGGGATACCACCTGACACCCGTTAGAATGGCTGTCATCAAAAAGCCAAGAGACACCAAGTGCTGGCAAGGATGTGGAGAAAAGTGAAACTCTGTACCCTCTCGGTGGGAATGCAAATAGGTGTGGTCACTATGGAAAACAAAACGGAGGTTCCTCAAAAAATTAAAACTGGAACGACCATAGGATCCAATAACCTCACTTCTAGGTAAATATCCAAAGAGAATGAAAACACTCAACTCAACTGAAGAGACATCCACACTCTCATGCTCATGTGGCAACATTAAAACAACCAAGATAAGGAAACAACAGAAGTGACCATCAACAGAAGAATGGATAAAGACGATGTGATAGCTGTAGATGTATACAATGGGATATTATTCAGCCAGAGGAAAGACAGAAATCCTTCATGAAGAATTCATCTGTGTGACGCGGACGGCCCTTGAGGGCATTATGTTAAGTGAAGTGAGTACCACAGAGAGAAGAAATACCGTGAATGCTTACCAAGGAGGTTTGCTGGACTAGTTTGTAAGTACAAGGTTCCCCATTTGGCTTAACAGTAAAACCCAAACTCTTTGACTCAACTTTTAAGAACTTCCAAGAGTTGCTACCCACCTGCCTGTCCAATGGGATCCTTGTTCATTCATTCAGTGAATAACCACCGTATTCCAGGGCCTGTGCTGGGCACCAGAGAAACACTGGGGGACCTCGGAGAGTTTGGTGTGAAGCGAGGAGAGCAGGGATGGAATAACTATGACACACATGTGATGGGTGTCACCACAGTTGGCTGCCGAGTGCTACTGGCATGTGATGGGGGGGGTCACAGCTCCCACTAGAGGTTGGGGAAGGCCTCCCCAAGGAAATGGCATTTCAACCCAGTGGCAGTTCACTAGACTAAGAGGTGGAGGGGGAAGAGAAGGTTCTTGGCATAGGCATCAACGTGGATGGGATTCCCAAGTGGAGGTGAGCCTGGCATGTGAAGGAACTGCAAAGACTTCACGACTAGAGGTGAAGAGCGAGGGTGAGGGGGCAGGGTGAGCTGGAGACATAGCTCCAGGCAGAGGGACAGAGTGAAGTTTCACTACTTGCTAAGCACCAGACACAGTTCCCGCCCTCCTTGCTTTTCCTTATTTAAATGCTGGTCCTTGATTGCCAGCCACCTCAAGCCCACTTCTCGCAGTCCTTACGTAAAAGTCCCAAGCTCATGCCAATACTTCCACGAACCCAGTCCTCTTCTTAGAGGGCACTGACTCCGCTCCTCCCGCTTCCTCCTTGCATCACAGCTGTGAGCAGACACGAGTTCCCAGCACCTGTCTCTGCACGTTACACACCTGAGGCTTCCTGAGGATAGGGCTGTCTCCCTATCACCCAGCTCGATCACACACGTGTTCCCCTGAGATAAGCAGACCCCTGATCGCCTCTCCTTTGATTTATTTTATAGTGCCACACACCTAGTAGGAGTTAATGAATGCCTAGTGGGAATTAGTAAATGTCGATTGGGTTAAGTGAGCAACAAAAAGAGAAAACACATCAGCTGAGAAGAACACGGTTGAGGTCAGCCCAGAGGATCTAGCAGCTGCATGCCAACACCTAACCGCAGCCCCTGTGGCTGAGCCAGGAGTCCTTTCCTGAAGGAGGATCAGAAGAGCGACAGTGGTTGTCACCCAGGCTTGGACACTTATCAGCCAGTGCTCTCTGTCTGTTTGCGGTTGTTGGTGAGACATGCAGCAGGAATGTGCCTATCTCACTGCAACAGCATGCCAGGAGATTTCACTATTGTCACAGCATTTCCCAGCCCAGGTCCCACGTGAGCGCCACAGCTGTCACACAGCCTCACCCTGTCATCAGCCTCCAGCCTGGCACTTTCCAACAGCGGTAGCTTTTAGCACCCTGTGGACAGCCAGGTCCAGGGAACATGTGCCTTGTTCTGAAACTTGTCAGGAGACAACCCTACCCTGACCCACTGGTCCAGGAAGTTGGGCTGATGTCATGGGTCCTCTGCGGCTTCTGTCACTACTGAAGACGGCTTCAAATGCTGTAAGACAGACAAAGGAAACCAACCCCCGGACTTACTTCTCCCACATCAGACTCAGCCCACACGCTGAAAGGAGCTCACCCGCTTGCCTGGCCAAAGCATTTAATGTTTTAATGCAAACTTGAAAGATGTAAATGTACATGCCTGATGGGGTCCAGAGCTGGGATGTGGGCAACGTCTGGGAGTCAAACAATGCACACTGGGTTTATGGCTCTGATGTTCAGACCTGTCTTGTGACCACAGGCAAGCCACTCTCCACTCCACGACCTTTGTTCATCCCAGCGTGAGGAGGGAGGGATTGACCTTTAAGGTCTCACTGGCTCTCCCAGCCCACGATTTCCCACTGCAGAGTCTGACAGAAGCGCTGACTCTGGACCAGCAAGTTGGTTGGGGTCCTTTCACCTCTGTCATCCATTAATCCTTCCGTCTCTGTAGACTTCAATATTCCCACGGGTCCCGATGTTCCCGACAAGGAAATTGCAAGGTGACGGCTGAGCCAAAGGAGTGGTTTTTCTGAAGTCACATGGATATCGAAGGCAGCCCTGGGATTAAATCCAGGCGGCCTGACTCTTGCAACATCTCCCCTGACCTCAAAATTACCTCCGCATCCGTACGCACACACCGCCGCCAGCCACCAGAGCCCATGGAGTGTCCGGTGTCATCACCAGCAGAAGGAACAAAAGGGCATTAAGCTGCAGAATGAGACATAGAAATTGGAGTAAAAAGAGGTGGCCTGTAAGTATCTAGGTACCAGAGTGGAAACAAGGACGGCTCCGTTTTTAAAGGCACAGATGTCTATAAACCCAGAATGGGTCAATCTGGTCCAGGCTGGACACCAAGGCACAGCTTAGGAGGCGTGGAAGCCTCTTTTCATGTTTGAGGAAAAGAGTACATTTCAGAAATGAAGATCAGCAGAATGAGAAGCGGAAACTATTGGTCATGATCTTTATCTTCTTAAAGGTTTTCTTGATTAAATAAAACCCACACCCCTTCATTTTAGAGAGTCTCTTTTAAGAAACTGTTTTGTTACTATGCCTTATTTATATGACACATATATGCTATATATACGCACAATGTATAATATATATGATGTATATGTGTGTGTATATATATACAATATATAATATTTTACATGAAAATTATTTCCATCAGATGGAAACAGCATTAACCACATTGCATATATGAGAAGCCCGAGGCTGAGCCAGGAAAGATGACATTGGACAAACTTCTTCCTCATCCTCAAATCCGTAGTCTTCACACATCACTGATGTGCAGAGACTGCTGGCTGGCTACCCAATAGCCATGCTTCCTTTCTCTCCTTCCATCAAGGGTTGATCATGTGACCACGTTTTGGAACAGCAGTAACTAGACATTCGTGACAATTCCAAGAAGACCTTTTAGAGGGACCTGAATCAATAATGGTGGATGCTTCGTACCCCTCCCCCCTTCTTTCTTCCTGATCCCTGGACATGAAAAGGTGATGCTCCCACCATCTTGGGCCATGAGATGACCTTGAGGACAAAAGCTGGTCATTGGGATGAGAAAGCCAAAATAGTAATGGGAGACCAAGTGCCTGGGGACCCGAAGTGGCCATGCCAACCCTGGCTTGCCTTTCTCTGGAATTTTTTAAGTAAGAAAGAAAGAAATTATTTCTGTAAAGCCACTCTTCTTTGGAATCCTAGCCATTACAACCAAACAGTTTAATCTGAGAAATGATACAGAAGGAAGATCGTCTGCCCTGTGAAGCCTGGTTCCTCCCATGATCACAGGAGGATAGAAGGAGTAATGGACATCACATAATTCATTAGATGCCGGGTGCCGTCAACTACACGACATACTACCATCGTACGCAGCACCGACAAAGAACAAAGGCTGCCAATTAAACTGTGACATGCCACTGACGGTAAGATGCAAATCCATTTCAGAAATGTTAAGATGTGAGGGGAAAGCAACCTATGAAATTGTGGACTCAGAATTTAGCAAAGCACAGAGCTTAGATTTAAAATTTTATCAGCTCAGCCCATCCTCCCATCCCTATTTTGAAGGAAAGAAAACTGAGGCCCAGCCAGAAGCAGTGACTTGTCTGTGTTCAGCAACAGAACCAGGATGAGAATCGTTACTGGAAGCCGGGAGCCCTCTGACAGGTCCCAGTAAGACCAAATTTTTGCTCGTGTCACCTTGATGGCTAGTGACATGTTTGTTTAATCAACCACCTGTTCCTGTTTTTCCCTCTAAAATACATGGCACTGAACAGGCAGAGACAAAGGCCTTCACCCCTCCCACATACAATGGACTCAGCAGTCACAGGAGATGACAGAGGCAAATGACATAGGAAATTCACGCTCCTCATTGCTGGGTCTGTACTTTGGTTGGCGGCTCTGAAGGAGGCAGAGAACACTGGGTAAGCTGCAGAGAACCCCAGGTAGGAATCTTCTGGAACACAGGAAATTGAGGTGGTAAGGCAGTAGCATATGTCTGGGACCCCAAGGAGACTCAGGTCAAATCTCTGCTCCCTCCTCCTGAACAGTGAGGAGACACACTGATGAATGGTGCCCATCACAGAAGATGCCAGCAATCCAGACATCCAGTTATCAGAGATGGAAGCAACCTGAGACCATACATCACTCCAGCCTACACGTAGATAAACATGCTTCTCATCTCTCATAGTGTGATCGGGGCTAGAAAGACCATGCTGGTACCAGCGTGGTTGATTCTGGAGGCAGAGGCCACAGTACAGAGGCCACTTCAACTGTTCAGAGAAAAGCTACCAGGGCGCTGGACTGAAGAAATAAAGCTTTAAAGAATAAAAGGGATGATTCAGGCAAACATCTATAAAGCTTCTAAAACATTAAGCTTCTGAAGTCATTTTCCCACTTTGGGTACCATTTCCTCCTCTGCCCTCAAAAGTCTCTGCCCTCACTCTCAACATCCCTCATTGCAACCCATCCTTCTTTGAGACTATGCATAAAGAAGGACTGAATGACTAATAACAGTGTAGATGGCCAATGACAGCTGCACTCATACAGGGAACCCAGGACAGTCTAAATGATGCAGTTGTGATGATGGAATCTCAATCAGCCTGAGAATGGAGAAGCACCTGAGTCACTGGGACTCCCATTGCTACTGACCTCCTCAGCAATCTTCCCTGCACCAAGGATGCTCCATGAAAAATAAGCATGGTTTTCCCAATTTTTACTTGTCAAAAAAAAAAAATCTCAATATGGGGGTGTGTGTGTTTGTAAGAATATCCAATTAGTGAAATTTTGTGCAATAAAACAATGTAAAGAAAGGTTAAAAATTACTTTTCAAAATACACACCAGCATGGGTTGGACTCATACAGCACAGAAAAGCAGAAATGTCTGGAGGCCCTGCCTTAATGAAGACATAAGAATGGTTTATAATCAGCAGAAGCCTTGAAACTGGCTCTCTCTATACTTAGATTAAGTCAGATGAAGTTCATGAAAATGCTTTAAAAGCTAGAAAGAGCTACAGACATGTTTTTTTCTTTTTTTTCCCCAACACCACAACATGGTTTGAATTGGTTTTGTTCTCACAGGGCACTGATTATATTGCAACAGAGTCCTGCCCACCATCACAACTAGAATTATCTTTGTTTTACAGGAGGAGAAACAAAGCTTCAGAAAATAACCAGCCCAAAGCCATGCCCTTCCAAAAACTGCATGGTTAGCAGTCAAGGCGGGGGACAGTGGGCAGGGTGTGAAATTCCAAAATGCAAAGCCTCTTCCTTGCGATTGTTCCCAAGGAAAGGAAGACAGAAGTGATACTTACTGAGCACTTAACAAGGTCAAAGGAAGCTTCTAAGCATCATGGTCTCATGTGCTCCCCAGAACAAACCTGGGAAGTTACCATCATTATCCCCACTAAGCTAGTGAGAAAGCTGAGGTTCAGAGAGGTTAGGAACCTGCCCAAGGTCACCCCAAGGAGGTGGCAGTGAGACAGGAGGGAAGGGGGCAGGGCACAACCATTAAAAGAATGACACAGCCATTAGCACCCAGATGGTGGAAGATTCAACTCCCAGTAGACCGTGACCTTCCATATATGCTCATTGTAATACAATAGCTGCTAAATGGTGCTCCCACAGGTGCCAGGACAGTTTCAAGGCTGACCATAAAAGGTCAAAGGGTGGGTGTTGGTCCAGTGTCTGGGAATCCCAGCCCCTTCCCCTAAGTAGTTGGAATAATCCTCCCACTTAGCCTATGAAGTTACCGAGCCCATAAAAACTAGCAGCCCCCACACCTCAGGCCATCTCTTTTTTCCTGGCCGACCCCACGCTCTGAGGCTGCCACTCTCCCTTCTGAGTAAGGTGGCCTGCGCTCTGCCAATGGAATGTGTACCTCCTAGGCCTTTCTCTTGCTTTTTGAGACAGCCTGCACTCTGTCTATGGAGTGTGTATCTCTCTGAATAAATCTACCTTTACTCAACTATGGCTTGAATTTTTTTCTAGCACAAGTCAAGGACCCTCACTTGGCGGGACGCAGCCCAGGGACTTGACTGAGACCTGGGTCTCGCCATCCTCTCGCGCCCCATTTTCCCCTGTATGAGCAGGACTAGTAAACATCAGACATGGCTAGCCTTTCCCGGTCCAGAGCTTCCCCAGCCCACAGCCATGAATATTCATTAGGCTTACGTGGAATAATAACGCCTCCCAGTTCATCTGGGGAAAAGAGGACCTGAGGGTACCTTCAATCTGGATGGATACAGCCTTGCCAGGAATTCATTTCTGGAGTAAGCAAATGGTCTCCCTCCCTCTGTAAACCTGCATGCCGCCAAATGAATGTATAATGAGGCCTTCGGAACATTGAGACATTATTTTCCCTGCAAATCCTGGACCATTTAGAAGGAGATCAGACCTTGCTTTGCTTGGCAGGGGGGCTGTGTTAGTGATTTATTCTGAAGCATAAAAAGGACAGGACAGAAACAGTCACTGGAAGAAAAGGTGTAAGAGCCAAGCAAAGAAGGGCAAGGTCAGGGTTGAGGGGGAGGGCAGGAGGAGGTGGGGGGAGGAGGGAGAGTACGAGAGGGAAGGAGGGGGCAGTTGCTGTGAGCCCAAGGCCAAAGACGCCTTTGAAATGCAGGCGCCAGGTCAGATCTCAATATAGAAGCTGATCTTAAGCTTCTAGAAAAGGAACTGGAGTTAGCACTTCTGTCTGTCCAGAAAGGCAGCTGGAAGATGGAGATAAAAGGGGGGCCACTCATTTCCTCCCCCTTCTACCCCCCCACCTCCATCACACACAACTTTGAATGCCTCCGAATGCAGGGGAGAGAGAGGGTGCTGGGCCCAAAGACAGGGGTGGGCTGGAAGGAGGGAGCGGGCCTGAAAGCTGATCAAAAACACTTTCAAGTTAAGATTAAACTCTGCAGATCGCAGGAGGCCAATTTAATGGGAAATGTTCCCTGTTCTCCTAGTCCCCTCCTCTGGCTTCCCATGGGAAGGGGACCTGGCTGTGATGCTGCTCATCACAGAAACCCCTGGGTACCAGATCTTATCCAAATGAGCAGCTGTGAAAGGCTAAAAAGATAGAACTAGGGGAAAAATAGTTTACAAAGTGTTAAAAGGGAGACAAGGGTGGGAAAGGGGGATTTTAATTAGCCTACATCCTTTCTGGGGCAGGGCAGGACGCCTCGGGACACTGAAAGGCCATTGGCTCCGAAAGATGAAGCTGGCAGGGGCAAGGCCAGCTGACCTGGGAAGAAGGGGCCTTGAGTTCCAGCTCCAGGTCAGCCCCTTGGCTCTTCCCAGCCTCAGTTTCCCTGTGCAGCAAGTGGAAAGGGTGGGGTGCTGCTGAGCTTGAGACTGCGCTACAGAGTCAACGGGCACAGTGGTCAAGCCCAGAGCCTTCAAGTCCCTCCGCTCCCACCCACAAGCTGTGTGACCGTGACCAGGGCCCTAACTTCTCCGAGCCTCAGCGTCCTTTCTGTGAAATGGCAGTGATGATCATTTCTACCTGTTAGGAGTAAGGTGTTGGATCAAGTAAATTTGTCCACGTGAAGGGCGTAAAACAGCATGTGGCCCACAGGATGTGTCCCCCCACATGTAAGCTGCTGTCGTGGGTACCAGACCGTTCAGAATCATCCTGCAAAACGTGGTGGGATGGGGGAGCGGCAGCTCCTCTAAGTACAGATTTGAGACCCAACCCTACAAGTCATTTAGGTCATTCCTAAGTTTCAGCCTTGTTTCATCCGAAGTAAGGGGCTTGTGAGCATTAAGAGGTGTGTGACGGCCAAGTGCTCTGTAAGCATGAGGTCAACACTGGTGGTCACCTCTCATCAGTGGCAACGTGGGTGCAGGGCCATGCAGTCACACGAGATGAAGGCGTTCTGGAGACCCATTGCTCTGGTTCACCGTGCGGCGCTGTGCACGTCAGCATTTTGTTAAGAGGGTAAATCTCACGTTAAGTGTTCTTACCACAAAAACAAACTACCAAAAACAAGGGGAGGGCCTGAGGAAACTGTTGAAGGGGATGGCTGTGCTTCTTACCTCAACTGCAGAGATGGTCTCACAGGTGTACGCATACTTCCACGCTCATCCCATTGTGTACTTTATTTATGTGCATCGGGTTGTTTACCAATCATACCTCAATAAAGTTGCCTAAAACAGGAAATTTTATTAACAGAGGCAATTCTAAATTATGGATATGTTGTATTTTAGAGGGAAGAGAATAATTAAACAGAATATTATTAACATCTCATTTCTTTTCAATAAGTGCAAATTGGATTTTGCTTGATATTTAATACTATATTACTATGTATAAATAAACAAGCAAATGGATGGATGGATAGATAGAAAGATAGACAGGTAGATAAGATATTCCTGTTATCTCTCTAAAGGACTTTGCAGATTCTTAGCTCCTAGGATGATATTCTGCACCTCTTAGCATTGTGCGTGCACATCCCCGACTGACAAGATCCAGCAGGTGGCTGAGTACTGCCCCACACGCTCTAGGAGCACGTTAGCATGTCTCCAGCTGGACAGCCATGAAACCAGAGGCAGAGCCGCATACGGCAGTAGGGTATCTGCAGGCAGGGCCTCCAGCCTGCCTGGGAAGCTCTGAGGTCATCGACGGTCACAAACATCAGGGTGTTTTCTGCCTCCCTTCTTCCAGTGGCCAGACTACAAGATGCTTGACCATGGAGAGAGACCAGTTTGAAGCCACCACATCTCTCAGGAGGGTCAATGTGTTACCAACTTTTTCTCCCAATCTACGGCCTTTTTCATGTTGAGAACACCACCCATTGCTTCGAGTCCATCCCACCACTTGCTGCAGGAGCAGGTGCAGAGGAAGGACGAGGAGTGGGGTCAGAATGTGTCACTAACACGCCATCTTTGAAGCCCCTTCCCCTTCTCTGGGCCTCGATTTCTCCACGGGGAAACTAGAACTAATGATTCTTAAACTATCTGGATCATACAGTATTCTATGTCTATATCTCCAGCCCCAAAGTAAGCATTATATAGTTGTGATGGACATATTAAAAAGATCCCCTCAATCCCCACCTGCTGGTGTTCACATCCTTATGCAGCCAACTCCCTTTGAGTGTGGGCAGGGCCTGCGGCTTGCTTTGAACCAATATGGCAAAGATAATGGGACGCTATTTCTGCGATTAGGTTAATGAGGTTGTAACACTGGTCTCCCTAGAAGACTCTCTCCTTTGCTGCCTTTGTGGCCATGGTGGGGAAGCCCACGTGGCAGAGAACCAGCAAGGAACTGAGGGTGACCTCCACCCAACAGCCACCAAGGATCTGATGCCCTCACCAGACAGCCACATGCAAAAGAATGAAACCTGGCGATCTGACACCATACACAAGAATTAACTCCAAATGGTGGGGAGGGTACGGCTCAGTGGTAGAGTGTCTGCTTAGCACGCACGAGGTCCTGGTTCAATCCCCAGTACCTCCACTATGAAATAAATAAAATAAATAAACCTAGTTACTTTCCTCCTGCCAAAAAAAAGAATTAACTCAAAATGGATTAAAGACTTGAATATAAGACTTGAAGCCATGTAATTTCTAGAAGAAAACGTAGATGGCAACCTCACAGACATCAGTCTTAGCAATATTTTTGTGGATCTGACTCCAAAGGCAAGGGAAACAGAAGCCAGTGTAAACAAATGGGACTACATCAAACTAAAAAGCTTCTACCCAGTGAAGGAAACCAGCATCAAAACAAAAAGGCAACCTACTGAGTGGGAGAAGGTGTTTGCAAATCCTACATCTGATAAGGCATCCATATCCAAAACACATAAAGAACTCATACAACTCAACAACGACAAAACAAACAAGCCAAAGGAAAAATGGGCAAAGGATCTGAATAGACAGTTTTCCAAAGAAGACAGAGATGGCCAGTAGGGACATGAAAAGATGTACAAAATCCCTAATCGAAAATTGCATGTCAAAAATCACAGTGAGATATCACCTCATACCTATTACAGTGTCTATTATCAAAAAGACAAGAAACATCAAATGTTGGTGAGGATGTGAAGAAAAGGGAACCGTCATTCTCATCAAACGCGGGTAGGAATGTAAACTGGCGCAGCCACTATAGGAACAGTATGGAGATTCTTTAAAAAATTAAGACTAGAGCTACCATATGGCCCAGTTACTCCACCTCCGATCTCAAGAATATGAATATACTCATTTGAAATGATATATGGACCCCAATGTTCACTGTAGGGTTATTTACAATAGCCAAGGTATGGAAACAACCAAAGTGTCCATCAACGGATGAATAGGTAAAGAAAAGGTGGTATATGTATGTATATATATGTGTGTGGACTATCAATCATAAAAAAGAATGAAATCCTGCCATTTGCCACACCATGGATGGATCTTGAGGGTATTATGCTAAGTGAAATAAGTCAGACAGACAAAGGCAAATACCGTATGATTTCACTCATATGTGAGACATAAGAAAACTAAACAAACAAAATAAAAGATTAAAAAAAAAAAACACTCATAGAAACAGAGATCAGATTAGTGGCTACCAGAGGGAAGGAGTTTAGGAGGAGGGTGAAATGGGTGGAGGGGGTCAACTGAATGGTGATAGAGGGTAACTGTGCTGGTGGAGGTGTGCACTTTGTAGAGTATTCAGATATTAAATTATAATGCTGTACCCCTGACTCTTACATAGTAAAAAAGAAAGAAATAGATCCTTGGTACTATAGCTTCAAGGAATTAAATTCTGACAAAATCACACAAGCCCACAACCACCTAGTCAAGCCTTAAGATGAGAGGGTAGCCCAGCCAAAATCTTGAATTCTGCCTTATGAGCCCCTAAAGAAGGACCTCGTTAAGCTGTGCCCACACCCCTGACACACAGAAGCTGTGAAATAATAATTGTGTGTTGCTTTTGGCCACCGAGTTTGTCTTAATATTGTGCTGGGTAAGGTATACAATAGGATAAAATGTTTCAATAATATTACGATGGAGCTATACAATAAATAATTGTTGAATGGACTGGGATAATAATTGTGGCAGTCAAAATGTCACAGAGATGTTCCCCGGTGCCTCCTTCTAAAGGAAGCTTCCCAATCCAGACCTCCTGCTGTTCAGACAGCCCCACTTTCTACCATGTAATGTGGTTTCCTACCACACTCCAACCACGATCGATTCCACACTGTCCTGTAAAAATATACTGTGAACCACGGATGTGATTTCAGATTTTCTAGTAGACACATTAAAGAAGTAAAAAGGCAAGAAAAATTGATTTCAGTAACGTGTTGGATTTAAACGATACAGAAAGATACCACTTCAACGTGGGGCACGAGCCACGCTGCAAGAGCCCAAAAGCCACATGTGATGGAGCACTCTGGAGCCAGTGCAGGGTTCACTGGACAGCTTCCCCGGAGGTAACTAGTCCACAGATTGGCCACCCATCAGAGAACCAACCCTGGGATCTCTCCTGACAAGGTGAGTTTAATCAGTCACATTATTTTCCTCTAGGCAATTTGAACTTAGAAACATAAAAAGATGGTCAGGTGCTGTGAGGGACCACAGCTGAGAGGTGAGGAGGGGATCTTCTGAGGCTGAGAGGGGCCAGGAGCACATTTGGATATGGAGGAGAGGGGTCTCAGAAACTCTAGAAGCAGAGAAAAGCAAATAGCCACAGAAAGCAGATAAATGGAGTGTCACCAGGGTCATGTTAATAGCAGGTTATTGGAGTAGAGAAATGATCCTTTGTTCACTCATTCAGCAAAGATGTACGGAGAAATCCCCATGCACCCAGCACTGTGCCAGGCACTGGGGAAGCAGTAAATCGCAAAATAGATACAACCCTTGCCACCAGAGAATTCACAATCTAATAGGAAGTGACAGGGAACAAATAATTATCCAAGTAAACGTGTAGCTACACAAAGTGCTTTGAAAGAGACTTATCGGCTACTTGCATTGTAGGGGGGACCAGCGAAGGCTTCTAAGACAAAATGACAATGAAGCGAGATCCTGAGAAACGACCAGGGGTTTCCCTGCTGACAAGAAGAGGCAGGATACTCCAGGGAGAGGGACGCATGCAGGAAGACACAGAGCCAAGAAAGACCCGAGCCCTCGGGAACTAAGGGAGGCTGTGGGCAGGAGCATCCTCTGATTAGGGAGAGGGCTCTGAGTTGAGGCTGGCGAAGCAGGCAGGGAGGGCATGTCATGCAGGGCCTTGGGGGCCACAGAAGGGGGCCCTGAACTCCTGCCCAGGTTCCAGGAGTCACTGCACATCCAGAACCACCCATCCATTCCAGGACCCTCAGGACCCCACCCACCCCTGGATCCTGGTTCTTTGATGATTTCCACCAGAATGTGTTCCCCATTTAAACTCCATAGTAAATAAACTCATTTTCTTTTGAACAGTTTGAGTGGCGTTTTTTGTCTCTTTCCAGAAAATAACCCCACACAAAAGCAGCGCCCACTTTGCGCCTGGCCCGCGCACCCCACTTTGCAGCCATGAATGGGTTTAGTGGTCACAGTCAGGCCAAATGCCAGCCCAGCACCTACAGCTGCGACCCTGACTGTGGCCAGCTCCTTACCGGAGGGGCCTAAGCACCTCCCTCCCATCAGCCTGGTGCTGACCTACTCACCGTCGCCCTGGGAAGGGGGCTTGATTCTGCTCAGTTTCCAGATGAGATGCCCAAGGTCACACAGCCAGCAGTCAGCCTTCACCTGCCCTGAGAGGCTGACCGTCTTCTCAGAGCGAGGCCTGGTTCAGTTTGCAGGCCTGAAGCGAGCGTCTGCTTGTCAGCCGCGGGAGGCTGGAGAGGGACCCGAGGAGGTGAGCTGCCCAGCTAGAAGAAGGCGCGAGGAGCCCATATGGAGCAAAACAGCACTTTACTGCAGAACAAGCCGGTGGCGTGCACACCAGGCGGCGCTCAGCACCCTCTTCTACCTCAACAAGATGGCGCGCTGCCGGCAGTGTGGCGCACTTGACCTTGTTACATACTCTGCCCGCGCATGCGTATCATTCATAATGCGGACTCACGCCACGGGCGCATGCGTGGTGGTCACACTACTGGCGCATGCGCACACTTACCTCTTACCAGGTGCAAGCTATTGTGAACTTGGGCCTGGGCCCCAGGGCCTACTCACTTAAGGCTGCCGACACTGCTCCAGTGGGAAAGGAAATGGACATTGACTCATTAAGAGCCCATCACGCTCCAGACGCTTCTCTGACACATTTCTCACTGTTACCGAACTTAAGTTCATGTGTTCAACGCACAGAGAGGCCAAACAAACCGAAACGCTGGAGTTCCGAGCAGAGAAAGGTTTGTTGCGGGGCCGAGCAAGGAGAAATAGTGGCTCCCGGACAGGAAAACCCAGAACTCCCGGAAGAGGGGGGGTGCAGCTGAGCACTTTTAAGGCAGGCGAGGGTAGGAGCGGGGCGGGGCGGGGCGTCCCAGCATCTGTCATCAGCTATGCACAGCTCTGATTGGCTGATGCTGCGGTCACAGGGCGATCAACATTATCAATCCTTACACGCCAGGAAGTCTAGGGGCCAGGTTCTCGTGATCATCAAGTAGTTAATTTCTTCCATTTGGTGGTGGTTTTAGCATCTGAAAAACTCAGGAAACCTGTATGAGAGACTATTATCTGGGTCCTTCAGAGAGGATATGGGGGAGGGGTCTGTCCCAGGAAGGGTCCTGCTGGATTACGTCACAACCACCCAGTGAGTTGGGTATCATCACATTATTTTACAAACAGGAAACTAGGATTCATACAGAGTAATTCAAACACAAATTCAGCTGGAAGAACTGGATTTTAGACCCAAGCCCAGCTGACTCCAAAAAAAAACACTTTCTGAGGCTCCGAACCGCCTCCTGAGATGCAAAGATATGTACGATGGACTCTGTTTTCCTAAGCTTTGCGTTGTCATTGTCTGCTGAGAGCACCTCCCCGGTAGGTGAGCTCCAAAAGATCATAACCCCTGGCCACTTCACACAGGCCTGGCCTGGAGTAGTTCCCCAGTAAACGTGCTGTTGGAGCAAATGATGCAGTAGCCAAAGATGTCAGCCCCCAGAGCTCCTCCCCTGGCCTCAGCCCTCTGGGAATTTGAAAAGGCCCAGCTTGACTCTGAGACCTATTAATGCCAAGGGATGCTCCACTCCCCGTACCTGAGACAGGTGTGATACATGAAACATGGGGCGCAAAGGAATGGCTATCTATGTCCCAGGTCTCAGTCAGGTCCCTGGGATGCATTGCACCAAGTGGGGGTCCTTGGCTTCACGTAGGAAAAGATTCAAGAGTGAGCAAAGATAGATTTATTCAGAGAGATACATGCTCCATAGACAGAACGCGGGCTGTCTGAGAAGGCCAAAATGCATGAGGTTGTTAGTTTTAATGGGCTGGGTAACTTCATATGGTAGCAAGTGGGAGGATGATTCCAACTACTTTGGGGAAGGGGCTGGGATTTCCAGGAACTGGAGCCTCACCCACTTTTTAACCTTTTATGGGCAGCCTTGAAACTGTCGTGACACCTGTGGGTGTGCCATTTAGCAGCTAATGTATTACAGTAAGTGTATATTGAAGCTCAAATTCTACTGGGAGTTGACTCTTCCACCATCTTGGTGCTAATTTCTGTGTCAATCATTTAATAGTTGTGCCCTGCCCTCTTCCCTCCCGTCTCAGGTGGACTGGATCCCTGAGTGTGCCAGCACAGTCTTGTCTCTTCCTGGTCCTTGGGAAGGGGAGAAAGGGCACAGAGTGGTGGGCAAAAGACTTTATCATAAGGCTGGACTGACGGTGGGGATAGAGGGTGTCCCAGGCAACTCTGCCGACTTGTCCTGTTGCTTACATGGGACAGGGAATTAGGAAGGGCTGGAAAGGATAAAAGTCCTCAGTGGAATAAAGGAAAATAAAACTAAATAAATAAAAATAAAGATAAGCTGCCATTGATGTTTGTTGGTCTCCATCTTGATTCCTTCACACCAAATTCCTGGTACCCATTACAGGACCATTAATACATAGGGATTAAATAAATGAGTGGATAGACGGATGAGTGAGTGGGTGGATGAATGAATGAATGAAGGTAGCTGAAAGGAACACTGGGCCAGGGGTCAGGAGACCAGGCTTCTCATCCCAGCTCTGCCAAACCAGAAACTTACTTCTGAGCATGAGCTTTATTTCCTCTAGATGCCATGTCTTCATCTCTAAACCCAGACCTAGCCACGGAACAAGGACCCTTCAGGACCCTGAGCACCACAGCATCCCCACCACGTGGTGCTGGGGGAGCCTGGAAACCCCTTTCTGATACAATGCAGTGGGATTAAGAAAGCATCCTCAGGCATGACAAGAGCTCCTGTTCTGATCCCATGACAAGATCACTTGGCCATCCCTCTCTGCCCTGACATGAGAAAGTCGACGTTTGTTCTAATGGGCAATGCAGAGGGTGTCCTTTTTCACTAAATCCCATTGGCTAACAGTGTTTTTCAATAGGCCTCTAAGGCTCAGGTTCAATTGATGTGCAGAAAAGAACACTGTGGAATAAGTACCCACAGGCGTCTCCTGACATGAAGTCCCATTGGTCCTGCTGATTCAAATCCCTGGTCTACGTCCTTTATTCCTTCTTTCAGTAAGTGTTTATCAACTGCCTTCTATGCACCAGACGCTGTACTAGACACTAGCAGTACGTGGTGAACGAAAGAAACACAACTTCTGTTCTCTTGACACCGATAGTCTCGTACAGGATCCAGACATAAATTCAAATAACCACACAAGTGAACACACATGGTAGTTACAACAATGCTGTGTCGTGAGGGAAATTGTGGTGAGCACTGAGGGCATTTAACAGTCTAGTCTGGGAGATGAGGGCAGACTTCCCTGAGGAAGAGGGATCTGAGCCAAGATCCAAAGGATGTGTGGGAATTGGGCAGATGAAGGGGAGGGTGGGCGTCCCAGGACCTTTGTTTACAAGAGCAGGAAAGAATGGCACCTGTTTTCCTAGAGTCCACCGCCCCACGGGCTGCTTTTCCTCACTTATAGGAGCTCTTATTCCAATTTAATCTGTCAATTTTTCTAAGTCTTTATCACACTTTATCAAAATGTGTATCAGGGTGAGAAAGCGACCGTCTGCCACCCCTCCCCTCGGGCAACAGCAAAATTGAAATCCTGCGAAGACGGCAGCACGTTTCCTATCTTAATTATTTCTGCATCTTCCTTGGCTGGTCTCTGTTTTTTGATGACTCTTTTCACTCCCTTCTAGAAGCAGGTCCCACCCTCTCCCTGGGTAGAAAAACATGCTCATCTCTACTGAGGTAGAAAATGTTTCGAGCGTGTCAAGGTGTTGATTGGAGGAATCGTGTGAGGGAAAAGTCTGCTCTGTTAGAGATGCTGGTAGAAAGCAGCTCAAGTAAAGAACGTACCTCAAAATCAAAACCTGGGGGCAGTCAGAAGAGCAATGGACTTAGAGGTGAACTTGGACTCAAATTTGACTATCGCGCTGTCTAGCAGGATGACCTTGAGTCTGGCAGTTTGTTCAGTGCCAGAGCCCATTTTGAGTACTTTGCAAGGATTGGCTCAGTTAGTCTGCACAACAGCTCTTCAAGATAGAAGCTGCCATTGTTCCTATTTACAGTTCAGGGGAGATACAGAGGCATCCAGCTTTGCCCCAGACGCCCTAGGAGTCAGCGCAGAGCTGAGACACAAATGTAGGCAGTGCATCACTGAACCCCCACTTTAACCACCAGGCATGACTTCCTCAGTACAGGAAAAATGCGAGTCCCTTTTTCAATATGGGGAAGCTTGAAGCACAGAGGGGTTGATCAAAGGCAAAGATAGATTAAAGTGTGATGGGAAAACAACAGGAGGTGCGCCAGGGGAGAAATACTAGATCTTAGGGTCCTTCAGCTTCCCAGCCTCCCGAGTAAGTTATGGATGTGGGAGTGTATCAGTTACTTATTGCCACAAAAATGCTGCATAACAAACACAAAACCTTAATGACATGTTGCAATAGGCTTTTATGCTCTCAGATATACCAGTCAGCTGGGGGTCAACTTACTCGGGTGGGGCTTGTCTGGGGTGGGTCTGCTCTGGGTATCTCTCATCCTCCTTGAATCAGAGGGACAGCTGAGGAATGTTCTCTTGGGGATAGCAGGGGGACAAAGGGGGAAGTGGGAACAGAAAAGGCCTATGAAGGCCTATACTTGGAAATGACGCACACACTTTTGCTTCATTCTATTGGTCAAATCAAGTCATATGGCTGTGTTCAAAGTCAACAGGGCAGGAAGGTTGGGGGAGATGGGGAGGTATGCCCTGCCTTTATGGAAAGAATCCCAAAGTCACGTGCAATGAGCATGAGCATCAAGAGTGGCAAAAAAAAAAAAAAAAAATTGGGGCCAGTAATGCAATCTACCCAAGGTGGAATGTAGGAACCCCCATGAGCTTGGGCAATGATAGAGCAGGGGATGCAGTTGCCTGGCAGCCAAGGACCCTGCACAGGTCAGGCACCATGGCTGAAGAGATGTCCAGTGGATAAGCCTGAGACAGACTCATAAAATCCATACACCCTCAGGGGATGCTGAGAAAGCAGAGCATGGAGGTCCTGGTGGACCTGAAGAGACTCCACAGTTGGGATGCAGGAAGAAGTAAGAGGCTCTGACAATCGTAGGCAGGAAATAGATCACCAACAACAATGGATGAATCTGGTTGGAGGTCAGGGACCAATCGTGGGACAAACCTTACCTTGTGGAGGCCCTCAAGGCCCAAATGCCCTCCTTTCAATATCAGGTTGATAAAAGCAAGGCCACTGGAAATTAGCTCACCCCTCCCACTTTGGGGAAATGAGGAGAAGGAGAGAGAAGGGAAGAATTTTGACCTGCCTACATCGAAATCCCAAATCGATCACATTGAAATCTGAAAGACACTGAGTTATTAGAATGTACAAGATTACGTTTCCTGCCCCTGGCAGAAATTTGGACTCATGAGCTAAGGACATTTCCCAAGAAATAATGAAAGTCACATCTAAGCATGGTTTATAGATGGTTGTGGCTGCAAACTTTAAATCTGCAACTTAATATGTGTCTACTTCAGTACATTGTAATCACATTTTTTTTTCTGCTGGACTTCTTGCTGTTCATCAGAAGATCAATTACATTGCTAATGGAAGCCTTTTAAAGGCTTGTGTCAAAGCCCCATGCGAAGGACAGGAGAGTCACCCTTATGGAGACGGGAGTTCTGCATGGACCCGGCTGGTTTTCTCGGCCCCTCCTCCTCCCTGAGCTCTCACAGATACTGACAGATGCTCTTCTGCATCAACTAATGTGGAAGGAGTCTGGTTGTCTAGCATTCTCCAGGGGAAGTTTTAACTTGTGGCTGAGTGCATTGATTATGTTTCTTTTCCTTTTCAATCTGTGTTTCTGGGAGGGGGTGAGCGGTGGGAGATGAGCCCAGCTTGGAGCCAGGCTGTCCTCACTTGACTTACCAGTATTTGGAAGGCATTTAAGATTTTCTCTTTTCTATTGGAATGAGAGTGAAATCCAAAATTCCTAGCTGTCTCTAAATACCAACTGACTAAGCTTAAAGACTCCCAAAATAAACAGCTTAGCATTCCGGAAAGTTACCAGAGACCTGGGGGTTTGGTGAATAAAGCACGTACCTCTCGCCCTCCTCCCTCAGATTCTGCTCAGTCAGCCCCCGCATGGCCAAGTAAGCAGACGTGTATTTGTTTTGTAGCCAGTCGATAAGGGAGGAGTTTCTAATACTTTGGCTTGTTGCCGGGGCTCCAAAATAGAATGTTATGTTGGCAACAAGATGAAATCCAAATTCAGCTGGGTTAGCTGTTTCCCCCTCCTTTCTACCTGCCCCATAATTATCTATCCTTAAGGGGCTGATTCAAGTCTCAACCCCCACCCCACCTCCGCTCCCATAACACATCAGCCTATCCTCATAACTCCTAGCTCTAAAGCAACATTTATTTTAAGGTCAACAGCACTTTGCACAGATGTCATCACTTCCATTCCCTGCCCTGGACAGACATTACTAATAGATCACAGCACTTCTTCCTGCTGATCTTATATGCAACCTCATAATTCTCTGCTCCAAGCAGCCAGTACTGATCAATGAGAATTGGCACGTAAGGTGAAACAGCTTTGAAGTACCAGATGTAGCTTCTATTTTGAACCTCTAGGCACTCAGAATAAAAATAAGTATAATAATAGCTATCATTTATTGAACAAGCCCTGGGCTAGATGCTTTCCAAATATCTCATTTATCTCTTTGCACAACATTGCAAATTAAGCATTATGTTACCCCATTTCACCGATTAGGAAACTGGAGCTCAGAGAGGTCAAGTAACTTCACAAGGTCACACAGCTGGGAAGTGGTAGAAATGGAATGACAGTCTAGTTCTGTTATATGTTGAGGGCCCTGGAGGGTTTGATTCCTAAAACAATCCACCCTGTCCTAGAGCTGGGTTGTCCCTAACCTACCATGCCATTTCATACTCTGAGGGCTTCCCTTACACAACTCCGTTTTCCCAGAATGCCCTTCATCCTTTTCAAAGAGTAGAAACCTTCTTGTCTCCAGAGAACCAGCCCCACAGGCATCGTGTCCTCCTGAAAACCCTTCCTGGTCCAGATATAATTAATCCCATCCTTTTTGACCCCCCCTCCTCCAATGTCCCAACGCTCTAGTGGATTCTTACCTTTAAATTCCTCTTGAAAGCAAAATCTAAGCTCTATTTATTCTTCTAAACAAATCAGTACTGAATGAATGAATGAATATATGCACCCCCCTTCAAATACGAAGGCATAATTAGCTGGTGCTGTCCAAAGAAGCATACTCAGCATGGAGACCCAGACCTCTGACCAGCAGAGTTAAGGTCTCAGCCAGGACACACAGGGCCAAGTGTCAGGTTCAAAAGGCCGGGCCAGAGGAATGATGGATGGACGTGGTTGCCTTGTCACGGGTCCCCACCTTTGTCTGCCCTCCAGCTCTCCTCCACACTGCCCTAGAGTTATCCTTCTCAGACAAACATCTAGTCATATTTCTCCCCACCCCACCAAAAAACCCACCTTTCCCAATCGCACCCAGGAAAAAAAGCCCAAATTTTTTGACATGGCACACAAGTCTCTCCACCACCTGAGCCCAAATATCCTCTCTAAAGCTTTCTCCTGCCTCTCTCCAGTCCACCCCGATGTAACCTTAAGCAGCCTGAACCTCAGCAGGAGCCCGGTGATTACCTGTGTGAGGACCTTTACACAAGATGTTCTCACTTCCCAGAATGACCCCCTTCTTTCTTTTATTACAGTGGAGCTCCTATGCATTCTCCATGACCCAGCTCAGTCACCACCTTCCGCAGGCTCCCAGATGGGTCCTGCGTGCCCACAGCCCCTACCTCATTCACACCATTTCCTGCACACCTGGAAGGCTGGCACGCTAGTTCACAGACCATGTTTGATGAAGTGGCGGTCAGTGGCGGAAAGGGTTGGATTCAGAATGAATGTACTGAGGAGTGGGTTAAGGCCAGTGGCTCAGAACAAAGTCCAGGGTGGCAATTTGGACTGGAACTTGCTTTCTATGGGTTGCCGACACATATGATAAGGGGCTAGCATGTAGGTGGGAGACACGACTTAAGCCTTGGACCACTCTGCACAAGAAAGAGGATTAGAATCTGCAACCCCATCTGGAAAGTACACTCTAAATGCCTCTCCCTACCTGCAGATGTCCTTGTCCCTGATTGTCCCTGAGTCTCTGGGCTGCTCCTGCCTGAGGAGTTGCTGCCTCTGTTTCTAGAGCCCTCTGATAAGGACACTGAACTTGAACTAACGTCTTTGACCTTTCTCCTCCACCTCCTATTATCATACTTGACTTAGTTGGCTGGGCTGGGTCCACCTCCTTTTTAGTTCCTGGGACTCGACCTCTTCTGTGATTTTCTACTAACTCTAACAATAATTATCAAATAGTTGCATGTTACAGGATGCTGATGGTGAACCAGCCTCCATGTTCTTGTGCGTATTCACATTGGATCCTCACAATATTTTTCTGGGGCTCAGAGAAGCAGAGAAATGTGTCTGATGACACACAGCTAATGGGTATAATGGCCAGCACGCCTACCTGTATGTAGTTTTCTGGACCCCCCAAAATTCCTCCTTTCACTCTTAAAAAACTTCTCTTCTGAAGGCACCCTCTCACCCTGCCAGTGACTATGAACTTCCAGCAGACAAAGAAAAAGCCACCTCTAATGTGTTCTCTCTACCCTGGTCTTTTCCTTTTCTCAATAAATCCATTTAAGAGGAAAGTGTTTGATGGACAGTTTAATAGAGCTCTCCTTAAACCTGGCCACATTAATGATTTCTGGCTGGCTACATGTCAGCTTCCGTAGCTCAATAGCTATTTCCCTTCCTTAACAATCAGTGTTTCATTCGCTGTTCTTTACCTGGTGGACAGGGGATAGTACTTGAATGGGTCAGCACCAAGTCAGTGGACCTGGGATTTAAGTTGGACTCACTGTGTGACCTTCAGTAAGTTACTTAACCTCTCTGGACATTAATGGTTCTAAAATGGTGACAGTGCTGTCCAGGTCCCGCCTACATATTATGAGAGAGTATTTCATCATGCCCGTAATGATCTTTAAGCTCCTTTGAAAAGGGACCAAGATATATAAATAAAGTTTGAGGCTCACTGTGTTCTTATTTTTAGGTACAAAAGTGCAAAATTTCTTCATAGGTTGTTTTGCTACCTTACTGCCAGTTGGACACTGCAGATGAGTTGCGTCCTTAAACTTATAATGATCTGTAATTTCCTGGAAACTGGGAATTTTGTTTTTCTTCGGAGGGCATTTTTTTTCTTTTATTGAAATATATAGTCAGTTTACAATGTTGCATCAGTTTCTGGTGTACAGCATATACATAACATATATTCCTTTTCATATTCTTTTTCATTATAGGTTACTACAAGATATTGAATGTAGTTCCCTGTGCTGTACAGTATAAACTTGTTGTTTATCTATTTTATATATAGTAGCTAGTGTCTGCAAATCTTGAACTCCCAATTTATCCCTTCCTATTCTCTTTCCCCCTGCTAACCATAATTTTGCTTTCTATGTCTGTGAGTCTGTTTCTGTTTTGTAAATAAGTTCATTTGTGTCTTTTTTTTTAAGACACCACGTATGAGTGATATCATATGGTATTTTTCTCTCTCTTTCTGGCTTAATTCATTGGAATGACAATCTTCAGGTCCATCCATGTTGCTGCAAATGGCATTATTTCATTCTTTTTATGACTGAGTAGTATTGCACTATATAAATATACCACAACTTCTTTATCCAGTCATCTGTCAATGGACATTTATGGTGTTTCCATGTCTTGGCTATTGTAAATAGTGCTGCTTTGAACATTGGGGTGCATGTATCTTTTAAAATTAGAGTTCCCTCTGGATATATGCCCAGGAATGGTATTGCTGGATCCTATGGTAAGTCTGTTTTTAGTTTTTTGAGGAATCCCCATACCGTTTTCCATAATGGTTGCACCAGACTACATTCCCCTCAACAGTGTACGAGGGTTCCCTTTTCTCCACACCCTCTCCAACATTTATCGTTTGTGGACTTTTTAATGACGGCCATTCTGACTGGTGTGGGGTGATACCTCATTGTAGTTTTGATTTGCATTTCTCTGATAATTAGGAATATTGAGCAGTTTCTCAAGTGCCTATTGGACATTTGTTTGTCTTTATTTGAGAATTGCTTGTTTAGGTCTTCTGCCCATTTTTGGATTGGGTTGTTTCATTTTGTTGTTGTTGTTGTTATTCAGCTGAATGAGCTGTTTGTATACTCTGGAGGTTAAGCCCTTGTCAGTCACATCATTTGCAAATATTTTCTTGGAGGGCATTTTTTATCTCTTTTTTGAGCTAATGTAAATTGAACTATCTTCTATCAAAGAAGAGAAAAGAAGCTTTATCCTGATTCTTTCATACAGTACATGCTAGAGATACTCAGCCTGACATTACCACCTAAGGAAACTGAGTCTCAGAGATGTTAAGTAACATTCGCAAGGTTACAGAGCAAAAGCATGGTAAAGCTGGGACCCACCGCTATGCCTTTAACCAGCAATATTTAATATTTAATATTGCCTTCACAAGGATGGAACATAGATCCAGGGGAGGGCTGGGCAGAGTGAGCTGCGAGCTTCTGAACAATCGGGCAGCTTTACTCTCTGGTTGCAGAGTGAGTTGAGATGTTTAAAGCCTTGGAATCTATGTTAAAAGCCGTAAGGAACAATCACTTTTATTTTCTAAAATCTTTTCTTACTTTTAAATTCCCTGACTCTGGCTCACTTCCAAAGCCTTGGGTTATACGCTTAGATAATAAAAATTGTCATCCTGGGTCCTGCTTGTGTGAAATTGCTGCTGCAGCTCAGCTCAGTGTCCTATGGGGGAAAAATAGAGCAGAGAGCCTGGTATAGAAATGGTAGTCTTTATCAGATAATAGCCCAAGACTGCAGACGTACCTTCTTGATATAGTGAGTCCTCACCTATTTGGGGATTTAGATAAACTGATCATCTCGCCTGTTCAGAACCTGATCTGGACAACACAACAGCATGACCTCCAAAGACACAGGTCCAGCCCAGCACTTAAATGCTTCATCTCACTTAATCCTCACAACCAGCCCTTTTTGCCAAGGAGGAAACAGAAGCTCAGAGAGCTTGAGAAACTTGCTTAAGACCACACAGCTAGTAGGAGGTAGAGCTGGTCTGCCTACCCCAGCTGCACGGGAAGAAGGGCAAGCCCCACAGCTGCACAACCTGTTACAAAGGCAAGTTCGTGTGCCCGCTGCACAGTGAGACCAAACAAATGGAAACATTGAAGTTTGGAGCAGAGAAAGGTTTACTGCAGGGCTGAGCAAGGAGGACGGTGTGGCTTATGCCCAAGAAAACCCTGAACTCCCAGAAGGGATTCAACAAAGTGTATTTAAAGTTCAGGTAAGGGAGGGGGGATCACGGGGTATGTAATCAGCTGGTGCAAAATTCCCTGACTGGTTGATGTTGAGGGAACAGGGTGATTAACACTATCCACTACCAGGTGCCAGAAGGTCTGGGGGCTATGTGTTCTCGATCATCAAGTAGTTAATTTCTTCCCTTTGGTGGTGATTTTAAGTATCTGAAACACTCAGGAAATATACATGAGGTACTGTTATCTGGGTCCTTCAGAGAGGAGCTACAGCAGAGGAGATGGAGGAGGGGTCTGCCCTGGAAGGCCCCACAGGGTCCTGCTCGGTTACAAACCCAAAGCGATAATGACCAGCTTGGGGTTCTATCCCAAGGCAAGCACCACCTTCTCTTGCTTGGAGTTTATTTACACCAAACAGACAGCAGAGATCTAACCTTCACTGCGTTGTGGACACAGCATTGCAAGATGCTGAAGGAGGCTACAGACACCTGCAACAGTGAGGGAGACTCGTGGGGGATCACAGGTCTGGGAATGGGGATGTCTGGGTCTTCGTTCTGGCCCTGCTGCGAACTTACAGCTCTTAGGTTCTCAGCAGTGAGTGGGGAAGTTTGGCTAAGTGGTCTCTGAGGATGCTTTGGGCTACAGAGGATATAAAGAAAAATAACATAAGACACTGTCCTTGTTTTTGAGGAATGCACAGTCTCCTGAAGGAGACAGATGAAATACACACGTCTAAGACAAGGCAGACAAAAATTAGTGTTTGACAGAGGAAGATGTGAAGCTTTTCATGGGAGCCAAGGATGTAAGGAGTTGTTCCAAACCAAGATACATCATGACAGAGTTCCGACTACAAGAACACTGTACATCTTTTTTTTTTTTTTAATGCTGAATGATAGTCATTGCTTTCAGATTAATGGTACAGGATAGACCAGACCATTGGATAGACTGTTTTGCTACATGTGAAGTACTTAATACCTCAGCTATGTGTACAATTCATCTATCCAGAAAGTAACCTCCTGGCTTTTGCCAGCAGTCAAGGTTTATAGTCCAATAGCTCAATGTTCCCACAAAAGGGGCTTGTTCTCAGTAATGGTTCTGACTTGTTCTGTTGTAGAAGCCTATTTATTTCATCCTTGGGAAATAAAACCCAGTTGTCTTTGATTCTCTCTTCTGAATCACATCTAATTTGATTCTTTATTGGCGTTAAGTTTTTTTTTTCTTTTCTTTTGTCTGAAGTCCTACAAATGGCCCAGAACCGATGAAAGTGAATTGACATGATTGGAGTGGCTTCTGAGATTGCATGAAAACCCTTGGAGAAGCAGGGGAACTTGAGATCTGACCCTTGCCCCAACAGGGGGCTCAGGCAGAAGGGAGAGACAGCCCGCCCTGTGAACTCTGGTTATGGGGAAATTGACCGCGGGACTTGAAAAACCTCACTGTGGCCTGGTCCCTATTTACATCACCAGCCTCTGCCCTCTCCCGCATCTCCACTGGACGTCTTGGGCCACACTGAAATGGCTGTTATTCTTTCCATTGCTTCATGATTTTTCCCATTGCCGATGCTTCAGATCCTATGCCCTCCGGCTGGAAGACACATCCAATCTACCACTCCCGGCCCCCAGCCTGAAAAATTATATTTGTAATTCATAATTATTTCCCACTTATTCATTGCTGTCTCTGTAAATCTTCCCTGATGCCCCTAGGTCTGAGTGAGGCACCTCCTGTGGGCTCCCTCGCACAGGTGCATCCCTGGGCTACCTGGAATCCCAGCCACGAGTCTGTCTCTCCCTCATTAGACTATAGGTTCTCTGTGGGGAGGGGCCATGCCTGCCTCATTTGCCCACACTCTGCCACTTACCAGCTGTGTGACCTTGAGGAAGTCATATAACCTCTCTGTGTCTGTTTTTGAAGAATGAATAAATAAACGTCATGCTCTATAGTTTTCACTGCCCGTCTGAGACCAGAAGGGACCTCAGGGATCAACTGGTACCTGTATAAATCGTTTCCTTTTGCATTTATTGTTTTCATCCAGAAAAGTGCAGAAGGTGGGGGAGGGCCACCCCCCAGCCCTTTGCATCCCTTGCTCTCTGAGCTTGGATGCTGGTGCAGGATAGACATCTCATTTCCTGTTCTCTGCCCTTCAGCACCCAGCACGGGACACACAGTAGGAGCGTAGTAATGTTTGCTGGTTTCACTGTTGCTCAATCCCTCCTTGGATGGGTGAGCCCACTGGATTTGTGCTCATCAAAGAGGGAGAAAGACTTGCCCTTGGGTTCCCACGCGTTAGAGTCATCTCAAGAAAACCGAGCCCTGCAATCAGGCACAACGACCGCTGGCGTGGTGGCAGGAGGACGGCAATGCACTGGCCTCAGTGCAGTGCTCCGCACCCGCTCCGTCTCCCTCAGCACCCTGCGGGATGGGCGCCACCTCCAGCCTCACTGTGCAAACGTGGAAGCTGAAAGCAGGGAGGTTGGAAGCGTGGCAGCTGCATGGCTTGTGAGGGTTTGAACCCACGTGGGTGGTTCTAGGTCTGAGCTCCGTATGCCAGGCTTAGCTGCCTCTCTCAGGCAGCCCTTCCAGGCTCCTGTCCTCCAGGACCTTTGGAATTCCAGGTCCTCCTGCCTTCTTGATTTCAGACTTTGTGTCTCATTACTACTCTGAGATTATAAATCTCTGATCTAAGCATTCATATTCTTTCATTCTTACCCTTGACCCTGAACATAATAACTGCTTCAATTCCCTGTAATAATAGACTCTTGGGGACTGGAAAGGATTCAGGAGCCCCCTAGTCATCTCCTTCCCAACCCAGTGAGCATGGCACCTACTCTGGCTGCACATGGGAATCTCCTGGGGGTGTTTTTGAAGTGCAGATGCACGGGTCCCATCTCTGCCCCCTCCCCCAGCAAACCAGAAATCTGCTGGGGTCAAGCTCAGATATCTGTATTTAGAAAGAAAATACCCTCTGTGCTTCCAAAGAACAACAAAAACCCTTGTCCAAGGAGCAGAGTCGATTTTGGGAGTCATACATCCCTGGATTTGGTGTTGTTCCTCTGGCACCCGTCCTGTGACCTTGAAGGAAATGAGCAGTCTCTCTGAATGACCATTCCCTAGTCTATCAAATAGAAAGAAAACGTTTTAAATTGGATAGATGTTGATAACCCAAATGCAATAAGGCTGGCAGAGCACGGAACACGTAACAGACATTCATTAAATATAAGGACCACCCTCCCCACTACTCCTGCTCTGAGTACACCCTGTTTGCTCTTTTACTTACTCTGATAAGTCAAGCTAAACAGGGCAAGGACTAGTAGGTTGCAGCTGAAATGAGGGATTTAGGTGTGAATTCCAGCTTCGCCTCTTGACGCCTTTGTTACCTTGGGCGAGTTGCTGAGCCTCAGTTTCCCCATCCGTGGAGTGGGGCTGATGCCATAGACTGCAGGAGACATTAAAGAAGATTGTATGTAACCCATTTAGCTCAGACCCTGCTTCCTAAGAAGCGCTAAGCACACGAAAAACTGAAATGTACAACACTCAGGTCTGTTTCCATGGGCCGCACTGTATACCGCTGTAAAATCAAACCAAAAAGCTCCTGCTGACCCGAAGCATGGGTGTTCAGAGACTGGACCAGAATTTCAAGAACCTTCAGTCCTCCGGGTGCCAAGTTAACAGATTTTTGTTTTTAAACGGCGAGGATTTAGGACTTAATCCTCAGGAAATGGGCTTGGCAAAGCACCAGAAGAACCAGAACAACTTCTAACTCAATCTCTGTCCAGGCCTTTATTCGCGGTTGTGAAATTAATTTTACAGTCGTCTCTGGCTGGGGCAAGTCCCCCCAACCCAAAAAAAAAAAAAAAAAAAAAGGGTGGTCACTTCCGAAGCAGGAGGAAGAGGGAGTCAGCACATTAGACAAAGGCACTGAGATGTGAAGAGATGAGGTAAACCTACCAGGGCAGAATTTAACAGGGACAGATGCTCAATAAATGCTGGTGTGGGAGAATGAGTTCTATTTCTGGGTTCTGAAAACCAGACCCATAAATGCAGATAGGGAGATTGTGGCATGACTGGCTTCAGCTCTCAGTCAGCTAAGGGTTATCATGCCCTCATGTCCCAGTCACTATGGGGTCATGGTTGAGACAGGAGCTTGGACCAGACTGCTTCCACCATTTACCAGCTAAATTATTTACCTCTCTGTGTTCCCATCTAGAAAACAGAGCTATATCAGCATCTGCCTTTTATGGGGTTGCTGAGAGATTTATGAAACACACATCAGCCTGGTCCTGGAGATACAGCGGAAAAAATGAAGTATCCCCTGATCTTCTAGCAGGAGAGATTGACACACAACCCACCAGGGCCAGTCAGGACACTGGGTTTGTCCCCAAGGTGTCTTAGAGCAGAGGTTGGCAAAGTGCAATCCACGTGTCAAGTCCAGCCCTTACCTCCTTTTATCAATAAAGTTTTATTGGGATACAGCCACGCCCATTCATTTACATATTATTTCTGGCTACTTTCACACTACAACTGTAGTAATGAGTCCTGGCAACAGAGAGCATATGGCCTACAATGTCTACATTATTTATCATGTGGCCTTTTACAGAATAATTTTGCCTACTCATTTTAAAGGAAGACGTTAACTCTGTCTTAGACGCCAGGAAAAGGAGAGAGTTTGTGAGCCCCTCTTCTGTGTCGAGCCCTATAAATAGGTGAACACTTATTTTTTTCCAATTCCTGAACTGGAGGTTCTAAAAGTTTTGATAACTGGCCCAAAGTCCTAAATGTTACAGAGGCAGGATTCAAATCCAGGTCTCATGACTTGGCACATCAGGAAATTGTTACTGTCCCAGACAAAATAATACAATCAGACTGTATATTGGGGATGGGTATGGAAGAATGAATAGGAGTCTTCCAGACAGAAATAATGTCCAGAGGATGAGAATAGTAACCGAAGATAGATGAGAGGGAAGGAACAAAGTATCCAGCACATAAACATATTTGGAAAATGCAAATAATTGGATGCTAAGAGGTTTGAGACTATGCTAGCTGGGAGGGAGATGTCAAAGAAGAAAGGCACCTAAAGGGTGGTCAATAATTGAGGGAAAGCAAAAAACCGTCTCTTGTTGAAAATCACCTCCCACGAGGTCAGAGGACAGACACTCCCATAAAAGTGAATTCCAGGCGCACCACGCCCAATCACAGCAAGTCGGACCCCAGCCAGCCCAGTTGTCTCATTTTACAGATGGCAAAACTGAGGCCCCCTAACAAAATGAGGACCCTTTGCCGAAAGCCACACTGCCCATCTTTAGCAGAGAAGCCAGGATCCCAAGTCCCTTCACACCCACAGATCGCAGTGGATTCTGCCACCAGGGGGCGCTGTGGCTGGTTCACGGACCAGAGAGGATCCTTTAGAATCTGCAGCCCGAGGATGAAGGTCTCTCAGTTTCCCTGGGACTGATTAGGTTCAATCGAATTATCCATCTTGTGCGATGGCATCCCAGACCCATTTCTGCGAGGTCACCACGCTGTTTAGGATGAGCGATGCCAGCTGGAGGCCTGCCAATGCACCTGGGGTATTTTGATAACTTCCCATATTGCCTACTCCACATATTAAATATACAACTTACAAGCAGGGCAAAGTTTAAGTCACTCTAATCAACTGTAAAATGAACCAGGGACTTGCTGTGCCCCTCCGAAGACCTGCGTCTGCATGATGCTGATCAGCGATGGTCGTGGTGCTCTCTGCTTCCCGAGGTTGGTTACTAATGAGAGCTGGAATTACGGATTTCAATTAAGTGCTTTATGCTGGTCCTGAAACATGGTGGGGTCCACTCTGGGGAAATAGAAATGCTGAGATGAAATGCAGTCCTCCCTCCCCATCCCCTCGCTTCCCCAGGTACCATCCTCTCGGCCCCATCTCTGTCTGTGAATCAGCAACAGAGGATGGGCATTGGGTCCAAGCCCCAAGCTACACCGTCTACAGCCCTTCCCCTGGCTCTGGGCTTCCTCTACTATAACTTGGGCTTATGGAGAACTTGGTATGTGTCTGAGGCTTGAGTACAAATGCAAATAAATCTGCTCCCACCAGCTGCCCTTTCTCTCTAAGAACTATTGTGAGACTCAGTACCACTCAGTAACCATTGATTAATTACCTACTATGTGCAAGATGATGTTCTTAAGTTGATACCTGAGAAAATGCTCTGGAAAATGCTTTGAAACCCAACAGGACTGAATTTAAATCTTGGCTCTGCCCTGCTCAAGCCATCGGGTCTTGGGCAAGATCCTTCGCCTCTCTGAAACTCAGTTTCTTCCCCCCTAACGTGGGAATAATGGCATTTACATCATGCAAGTCTAAGGCTCTAATGTGATAGCCTGGGTGATGCACCCAACTACTCCGAGATGCTGTGCCCAGGATCCTATTCACAGGTGATAGGCATTGCTTTGCTCCCTCTCAACCATCACCCATCCTTAGGACACTTGCTCTTAACACCTCCTCCCCTGCTAGCATAAGCACGCAATAAAAGGCCACTTCGACTACTACTGTGACCCCCTGCAGACCTTTACTGAGCATCTACCACGCTCTTAGCCTTGTAACTAAGTGCTTTGGAAACACGCAACATCCCATGAATAAGTACCTGCTCTCAAGCACTTTAAGCTCTAGTTTTAAAAACAGGAATAACAGAAGTTGAGCATAATTCTGGGTCTAATGAAGATGGTGCAGTGCCTGGTTCAGAGAAGGGGGAAGCTGAAGCAGGCTCCGGAACTCAGAGGACTGGCCCAGAACGAAAGGTGAAGCAATCAGCCAGAAAGGAGGGTTGATGGCTGGGGGACCCAGACGAGGCAGGAGAGCATCTTCTTGACTGACTTGCAGGGCACCCCCAGGAAAGCTGCAGGACAGTAGCATAAGTTGCCATGTGGGGAAGAAAGCCTGGACTCTCCCAGCTCTGCTGTGTGACCTTGACCCAGTCCTTTCCCACATTGGGCCTCAGTTTCTCCACCTGCAAAATGGGGAGAAGACAACCAATCTCCCTGTGGGCTCCTTTTGAGGATCACGAAGAATATAGCACGTGAAAATGTTTTGAAAACTAAAACTTGCAGACAGATGGAGAAGCATGCCGGTCGTCAGGGAGAAACCAGAGAAAGTAGTGGATGCACACTCGCACACGAGAGCACATCGGTGACCCAAGATCTTCTTTCACCTTGGGGTGTGTGACCCCGAGAGACCTCACTTGGTCCTCGTTGGCAGCCACGGTCCCTGGCCCTGGCTGCCTTCCCCTGAGCTGGGCAGGACTTGGATCCCTGCTCTCAGCCTCAGATTCCTTCATATTCCAGACAGGCCCACTCTCCATCACTCTGAGATAAAGTAAACCACAAGCAGATTTCCTGCGAACTCATGGCAGCCTCGCTGCCGGGAAGGCAAAGCCTGCTGCTCGTCCTCAGCACTTCCCCAAGGAAGGGGGAGGCGGGGGGCCGGAAGGGCTCGGTTGTCTCACTTCTGGGGATCAAACAGCCAGGACCAAAAACTCAGGATGAACAAATGGGAGGCAGCATGATGACTCTCTTGTGCTCTGCTACCTTGAGTCTGGCAACTTACCCTCTCTGAGCCTCAGACCTTACAAACCTAGTTGCTCGGGTGAGCACTCTTTTCTCTTAATTAAAAACCACTGGCCCTCTTTTCCTCTCATCTTAATATTCACAAGTCACATGTGCAGGGTTTTGGGAGTTTAAAAAGCTCATCTATACCTAGTATTATAATCAATCCTCACAGCAAACTTGGGAGGAAAATGGAAGTTTATCTCCCCAATTTAGAGATTTAAAAAACCCAAGCTCAAGGTGAGGTCATCATGGATTGGGGCAGACCCTAACCCAGTGATTTGTCTCCTTATAAGAAAAGGAAAATTTGGACACATGCCCAGGAAGAACACCATGGGATGAGAGAGGCAGAGATGGAAGGGATGTGTCTCTAAGCCAAGGAACACCAAGGATTGCCAGTGATCACCAGAAGCTAGAAAGAGACAAGGAAAAATCCCGCTCCCCCCAGAGCCTTCAGAGGGAACATGGTCCTGCCCAGACATCGGTTTTGGACTTCTAGCCTCCAGAACTGTGAGAGAACAGATGACTGTTGTTTTGAGTCACCCAGTCTGTGGTCCTTTGTGACAGCAGCCCCAGGAAACCAAGGCAGTAGCAGTGGCCGAACAGAAAGTGAGTGGCCGATGTTTGTCATTCATCCGCATTAAGGGGGGGAGGGTGTAGCTCGAGTGGCGGAGTGTGTGTTTAGCATGCATGAGGTCCTGGGTTCAATCCCCAGTACCTCCTCCAAGATAAATAAGCCTGATTACCTCCCCCTACCGAAAAAAAAAATCTAGTTCTCACAGTGGACCCGGAGAAAGTCAGAAGGCTTTCAACCTAAGTCTGGATGATTTTTTTGGCCACTACGTACATAATGACCTTCCTTTTTCTTCTCCATCCCAGCTAACTGAGTTGGGATATTTGTATTAAGTAACTGAGCTTACAGACCTTGGAGCCAGTTACAGCCTCCTGTGAACAGGGTGACCACGCACCCTGGTTTGCCTGAGACTGTCCTGGTTTATGCCTACGGCCCTCGTATAATTATCAGGAATGCCCCCTCCTCCCTCCAGAAGTGGTCCAGTTTGGATGGTAAATTATATAGTCACCCTGCCTATAAACAGAGTCGCCTCCAGGTAGGGAAGGGGAGTAGGGACAAGTGTTTTCATTGTATGCATCTAGCATGTTTTACCCTCATAATTACTCTAGGAAATAGGTGTGATTATCCCCATAGTAAAGATAAAGGAACTGAAGAGCCGGAGGTGAGTGAAGAACTCCTATGAGTAAATAAAAAACATTTGCATTTTAAAGGAGAATTTTAAATGCCCTGACTCAAAGTTCTGAGGGAATTTTAGGCATCCTAGCCAGCTGGTGGGGAGAAATTTTGATGCAGGAAGAATTTCTCAATGCCCCTCAGATCACAAGGCACACACTGCTATACACAGTCCTTTATCCACCTTTGCTTAGAATAAGACAATAGGAAAAAAGGAGAAAATAAACATAGTATGTTTTAAAATGCAGATGACTCTCACTTTAAGAATAGGCACATAGTCCAGAAGCTTCAAATTCACGGCAGACAGGTTACGGGATGGGGATCCACTGGGAGAAAGGACATCCCCACAGGCCAGGTTGCAAAGGCATCGGAGGAGGGGCCACTCCACACCTGCTCTGCAGTCAAGTCAGGCCAATGGGAAGCACTGCTCTGGCAGACAGGAGAACCGGGTTCCAGACTCCCTCCGCCAGGAACTCTCAGTGTGAGCTTATGCAAGTCCCTTCCCTTCTCCAGCCTTCCATATCTCCATCCAAGCCATGAGGAGGCTAGAAAAGAACTGTGGGTCTCATTATGGGCAGTCTGGACATTTCCAGAGGTATTTCTGGCTGCCGCAGTAGATGGAAGTCACGCTACTGGCATGTAGATGCCAGATAGCCTGCAGTACATGGGAAGAGCCTCTCCAATAAATTGGACCACACCTGGCTCGACTTTGGAATGTCCCACCTGACATACAAATGCAAAATCTCTGCTGTAATTATCTCAGCTTAGACCCTAGCTCCATTTCATATACAGATGCAAAGAATGTTTGCATGATTTTTAACCTACACAGAATTTTCTGTACAGATGCAAAGAATGTTTGCATGATTTTTAACCTACACAGAATTTTCCAGGAATGCAGCCACCATGCAAATGAAGGAGACTGTACTTTGTTTTGTTCTGATCTCCAGCTGTTTTGGAAAATCACAACTTCTGAAGGCTGGGCTATTCACGTATCTGAGTGTCCAGTTCAGTTTCCATCAAGCAATCATCTGACGGCTATTATGTCTCCCCGTCCAGTCATAGCCTGTCGTTCACATGGCAGCATACATATTATTTTATTATAAATTACTTTGCTTTCTATTTTTCATTTACTTTGCTGTGTGGGCATTATATAGATTTTTAAAATGAGATGTCTAGGTGGGTTTATCTAATTTACGAATTCCATTTCAGGATAATAAAGGGCACATCACAAAATATTAGTCTGGAAGGGCTGAGAACCGCTGGGCCACATGACCCCAGGTCCCTAGCAGCCCCTGCAAAGTCTGGGTATCATGCAAAGTGGGTGCCTGTCTAGATCACATGACGCACATTACAGGTAGAGAATGAGGGTAAATTATCTTGCTTTCCTCAAATCATCCTCACCTCCTGAATGCCCGTTAGCCATTCCAGAAGGTACGGCAATCCGTGCCACTGAATGCATCCTGTCTAAACCCCCGAGTCATGAAATTGCCTGGAATTGAGTTTGGGCACACTTGGAATGCCTCAAGAAAGCCATGGCCTTGCTAGGTCGGAGCTGAGCACGTGCTGTTTTAAAATTTATAGTGTAATTGATTTCTTTATAAGTCATTCAGGCCTTATTATTTATTAATCCACTGTCGAGGTTAATTTAAATTACTTCTCAATAAGGCGGTTTGACAACACCTTTGTTTACCAGATAGACAGTCTTGGTGAGTGATTCCTCTTCCCTTAACAGAGAGCTCTGAGAAGGAACTTCCTCCAGGACAACGCCCCAGTCCTCACGGGGAAATACAAGACACCTCCCTTCATACTTGGTGGGGACACAAATCAAAAGGCTTTACCCTCCCTCCCAAGTACCCTTGTGCTGGACACTGAGTGGCTGCTGACTCCTGTAGACTGAGCAGCCTCGACTTCCCCTGGACCTTCCTCCACTGCCATGACCTCAAGTCACCACCATCTCCTCCCCAACTGCAACAGCTTCCTAACAGGACCCCTTAATTCTATTTTTGCATCCCTCCCATCCATCCCAGGCGATCTTTCCAAAATGCAAGTCTGACCAGTGTCACACACACCTGAATAAAGTTTTTCAATGGTTCCTAAGGAGTCAAGTTCAAAATCCTCCAGGTCGTGGCCCCTGCCTACCACTCCGGCTTCATCTTCCACTAGCCCTCACCTTGCACTTGACGCGCTGTCAGTATCACACAGCTGTTCCCTGTAATGCTCTTCCCTCTCCCTGTCTCCGGGCCATCGTGGAAATTCCAGCACTAACGCAGTGGCTGCCACTTGCTGCCCTGAGCACCTCTCCCAAAAGATCAATCATTTTCTGCCTTCGATTGATGGTCTTTAAACCCATGTTCACTGAGTCAGTAAGTAGCAAATATGTGTTGAGGGTGGGCTAGGCGTGGAGCTGAGCGCTGAGGACCTAACAGGAAACTAAAGAGACCTTGCACCTGTCCCCCCAAAGCTTACCGTCCAGGCTGCGAGCTCCTTAAAGGTAATTGTTCTTAAGCATTTCCTAGCACAGTGCTGTGGGAAGTACAGAGACAGGTGAGGTTAATATTTATTAAATTCGAGCCACTAGTTACAACCTCTTACTTCCTCGTAGCAATAACCCTGCAAAGCTAGTATTTGCATATCCCCCTTTCAAGATGAAAACTGGAGTACAAGGGGATGAAACAGCTTACCAACCTTCACCCAACTCCTTTGTGGCGAGTCCAGCGTTCAGCTCAGGGCTGATGGACCCCACAGCCTCAACTCCATCTCAACACACTTTCCTGCAGAGTTCAGGCCCGTTGAATAATAGTAATTCTGTTCCATTTGTGTTTCCTCAAGCACGTTGCACAGCTTCAAGGCAGAATGACGCTGATTTTAATGACATTGAGTGGCTGAGTCTGCACTGCAGGGTGGGTCCCAGACACCCTAGAATGTCAGACCCATGGAGTCCAGAGCCCAGCCTGCCTTGGGTAGCAGCAGATTCCTGGCACCTGAGCATCACCTGTAGGTGCTGAGTCCATGTGCATCATTAAATGAGCGAGTATGTGAAGTTCCCTGAGAGATACTGACAACGATGCTACAGTAGACATTGAGTGGGACAAGGTATTAACCTTGGGTGGATAGAACACTGGTCAGATCCAAGTCCACATTCCTCACCCTCTCAAGTTCCAAGAGTGTAAACTTGCTCAGATATTTCACAAAAGAAGACTCTTGGAGTCAACTTGATCTCCAAGAGCTGAAAATGTAACCGTGGCGACCATACCATAGGTCGGACATACCATAGGTACAGACAGACCCAGGGCCCCTCCCCCAGACACTGGACCGGTTCGGTCAGAGGGATGCAGCTGGGATGGGAGAACCCCGGGGTGTACAGAACTTTGAGGCGTCCACGTGTGATACGAAAAGGGAAGAGGATTCTCATTGCTATTCCGTTCGCCTTTATAAAAAGTAACCGTTGAATGTATAAATAAGCCCAATTTAAAAATAAGAAGCACATTTTGGATCATGTGGGCTTGAAATGCGCTGCTCTATTTCACAGTTCTCTCATCCAGGCCTTGAGGTGGGAGCAAAACATGTAAGTGGAGCAGTTATTTAACCAGCCCTCCCAGCCCGGGGAACACCTTCCCACCATCTTTTTAGAAGTGGGCGTGGAAGTGAGGGGCAACGGAGAAAAATATGCAAGAGGGTCAGGTGAAGAGAGAGGGCAGAGTCTGGAGCATGTTTGTGCCCTGTGTGGCCTTGACAGGCCGATCATGTGAGTTCAGGACATCCACCCAGGCTGGCAGGGACTGGCTGCCCTCTACTAGCTCCACCCACAGGAGGAGGAGTTGTTCATCTGATTGACAGGAGGAACCTGAAGTTCTAGGCCATGTTGATGGGCAGGGTAGGTCCCCGCATGTTAAAGGCCTATCCTCTGGTCCAATATTTCACGTATGTTCTCATGCAAGAGGCCTCTCTCCTATTTCATCTTACTTCCTGCTTCATGGAATGAGAGTGCCAAGGTGCAGGAAGGCCCTAAGCCCCCGGCCATCTTCTTATTGTGGACTTTCTTCCACGTGGCAGCCTGGCCAGGTTACCGCCTGAGCCAAGAGCCGGGTGGCTGGACCAGCTCAGCACATCAACACTTTAGAAATGAACATGCTCATTCTCCTTGTTTCCAAATGGCCTTTCTTCTCGTGATGGAGGGATTATCCAGCCATCAATTTTCTGGAGGCAGACAGTTGGAGATGATCTAGACAGAGATGCAGGGTAAGTTGGGGTCGGGGAGCAGTTGAGGGGAACCTCACTCAAGCCTTCTGGATGAGTCCACCTTCCATGTTCCTCAGATCAGCATGGATCAGCGCTGGGAATGGGGAATCACCTGGCTTTGGAGAAAGTCAAACTTGACTTCCCGCTTGTCTGTTGATCTTTGAGCAAGGTTCTCTCAAAATCCCAGAGAGGAAGGGGGTGAATTTCAAATCCTTGAAACGCTCTAGGCTGTCAGGCTCAGGCTGGACATGAAACAGCCTGACCTCTTGCCACCAGGATTTAGTGGCAATCCACTAAGGACATGAGGGTGAGCTCCAAAGGGCTCTGCGAAGGGGACTTATCAGCATTCCCTCAGTTGCCATAAGGACTCAGAGCTTCTTCCCCCTCCCATTTCGAAGACCAGGAGGCCTTTAATGGGTTGGCTTTGGAAGTAACTCCTGCTAAACCCTTCAGCCCCAGATGCCTCCTTGACTTAACTTAGGAAGAAGGCAGTGGCTGGGAGTTAGGCATATTAGATGCTAAACTCAGCCCTAAAACTTGGATAAAGTACAAAATGCATTTAAAAATGACAAAACCCTCTACCACCTAAGCCCAGCACGTGTCTGCACACTCACCTTGAGTCACTCTGTCCCTCACTCCCTGCACATTTCAGACACATCGTTCTTTTCATCTCTGAATTTCTCTAGACTTTCTCTTGCCTCTTGACTCTCAAACACATCAATACCCTCTGCTCAGAATGCCCCCTCACTACAGCTTCTCCCCCACCTGGCTAACTGTCACTCACCCCTCAAATCTCAGCTTAAACATCCCTTCCTCAGGGAAGCCTTCCTGCATCCCAGCATAGGTTAGGTTCCCCTGCCATCCATAGCCCCCAACGTGTCCTCATAGGAACACTCATAACCCTCACTCTGCTTTGTGAAGGTTGTTGGACTGCCTCATCAGTTCAGGAACCTCTCAGTCTCATTTGCTGGTGATCACTGCTGATTCAGTCAGAAGAGGTGAAAATATGCTGCAGAAACAAGCATCCCCCCCCCCGCCCAAATGCAGTGGTTTCATATAAAAAAAAATGGGTTATTTCTTATTTATGGTACATAGGTCTTCAGGAGACTCTGCTCATTGAAGTCCAAAGTGATGAACGTTCCATCCTGATATGTGCTTCCCTGATCACCCACCAAGGTAGCAGATGTCTCACTCTGACAATTAAATGTTCCAGCCCGAGCATCTCACCTGTCACTTCCACTCATAGCTCTTTGACCAGACCTAGTAATGCAGTCCCATGACTACACAAGGGAGCTCAAAAGTGCAGACTTTCCCGACCTGCTGCCCTTCCAACATCTCCATTTGAATGTCTCATGGTATTTAAAATTTAATATCCTCAAATGAGAACTGTTGATTCCTACCCCCTCCCTCCCCTCCCCAACCTCCCCCATCTTAATAAAGAGCAGGACTATCTCCGCAAATGCCCAAGGCCAAGACCTAGGAGTCATCTTAAATAGCTCTCTCCTCCTTACACTCAGTGATGAATATTCTTGGCTCTACCTCAACCATTACAATAGGAGGTGAATCCAAACTTGTCATCATTTCTAACCTGTTTCCAAGCCACAATCAACCCACACCTGGAAAGTTACCACAGCCTCCTGGTTCACCTTTGAATTCTTGAACGGCCTTCCCATAGCATCCCGAATGAAATCCATGTGCCCCCTTGAGGTCCGCTAGGCGCTGGGCCACCTGGCCGGTACCCTCCTGTGCATTCTCGCCCTTTCCACCCGCCTCCCTTGTTCATCCATCGCAGCCGCACCTGACCTGCCTGTCCTGCCAACACCAGGCTCCACCATCCCGGGGTCTTACAGCTGCTGTACCTTCTGCTCGGAGCACGCACATCCCAACACTTGCATGGATGGCTTCTTCTCATCCCCTAAGGGGTCAAGTATTGTTTCTGTAATGGGAACCACCCCGTCCACCCCGGGCACTTTGACTCCGGTCAGCCGGTCTCTAGCACTAATGCATACTCGAAACTGCCAAGGTGAGTGCCGGCTGTGTTGTCCGGGGCCCTGCCCCTGCAATGGTGTCAGCCCCGTTGGCAGTGGGATTCTTCCTTCTGGTTGACCACCCTACCTGCAGTGCCTGTAACGGTGCTTGGCAGATGATCGATAAATACGTATAGGCTGACTGTCTTCATTTTACAGAAAAGTGAGGCTCCGAGATGTCAAAGAGCTAGTCCAATGTCACACAGCTGAAAAGTGACAGAGCCAAGGTTAGGGAAAGTTCATTGGCTTCTCAAGTCTCTATTCTTACCACAGCACAACTTCTACTAGAGAGTGGAGGCTGAGTGCACTGTCTCTGCCTTTCTGCAACTCCTTTCTGTATTAAAATTCCATTTTCTTCTAAGTGTATCTCTGCAAAGGCCATTAAAAGGTCATCAAGCATCTAATCTCCTTTCTTAACTTTGGAGCGAAGGGAGTCCTCTGGCATTCCCGCAGCTGTAAAACAAAGATAACACCTGCTCAGTGAGACTTTAAAGAGATGCCTGACAAAGTGTCCACACCCAGTAGGGACTCCGGGAATGTGAGCTTCCTTCCTCCCGGGGACCATTCACTCATTCCACAAATACCTGTAGGGTGATGTTCCGTGCAGGTGCCATGGGGTAACAAAAGTGAACTGGCAGGGGATGCTGCTCTCTAGAAACCCAAATTCTCAGAAAGAACAGTATTTACTCAAATATTTTAGCACAAGGCAGGAAGGGCCAGGTGCTTGGACACTGGAATCCAACAGACCTGGGTTCAGTTCTTGGTCCTCTCCGACCAGCTGTGTGATGTGCGGGAAGTCACTCAACCTCTCAGAGGCCCATTCTCTTCATCTGTCAGATGGAAGTGTCAACGCCTCGACTTGCTATTGTTTATAGGAATTGAACGAGTTGAGATACATAAAATACACAGCAAGGGCTCAGTGAATGAAAGCAGTTAGGCTTATGTCAGCTGATGTCTGCTGAGGACTTACCATGTGTCAGGCATCTTCCAGGTGCTTTGCATGTAAGAACCCAGGCCCTGCGGTAACCCTATGAAGCAACTCTATTTGCTTCCCTCATTAGAGGACACAGAGATGTGAAATGCCCTGCCCTGGGGCTCACGAGTGAGTAGCCAGCAGCGATGCGGAGACATGGACCTAGCCCCTGGGCAAGGCTGCATCTCCCAGCAGGTGCCACGGAGGTGGAGCGCAGAGCTGAGAGAGCTGAACCCCACCTGCGTGGTGTGGTCCAGCTCCTCACCGGGACAGGGTGTGAGGCTCCCAAGTTCTCCCATGCTCCAGCCCCTTCCCTCAACTCCACATCCATCCAAGCCCGGAAGGCTTGACCTCCCCCACCTCCAAAGTCTGGCAGGATCGAGGTGTAATGTTTGAAAATTGCCCAGTAAAGTGTGAGAGCAAACCAGGCAGCATGGTAAAAGACCTTGGAAAACATAAAATTTAAAAACAGCCTTTGACAGTGCAGAAATCAAGGAAGGACTTCTGCAAAGGAAAAAAAAAAAAAAAAAGCTGCATTTCCAGCCAAACGGAGCTTTAATCCGTCTGGGAATTTAGTGTGTCTGCTCTCCTTCCCCTGAAATAGGACCACTCCATCCTGGGCATGTAACAGAGTGGGGCTGGAACCAGACCCTGCATCGTGAAGGTGTGTCTCCTCCCTGGACTGTGGGGAGAGGGGTCAGGAGAGACAGAAGGAAGTCAAGGGTGGTAGGGCTGGTGTCTTTGGGTACAAAGCCCTTTGTCCTGCAGTCATTCGTAGCCCATGATAGCCCATTCTCTCTGACAGTTAAAGTGAAGGGGACCCTTAGAAGCTGGGCTCCCAGCAATGGGGAAAGGAAGATTTGGGAGTCTGGAGCCACACAAGAGCTCAGTGGGGTGTGGATTCTTAGATTTGAGGAGCTTTTGTCAAAAGAAATCTTGAGTTACAGTATGAGAGCAGCCTCCAGGAGAAGCAAAGATGCTGGAGTTGAATAGGCCTCGGTCACAGCCCCTACCTTGTGTCTTCCTTCCTGTGTGACCTTGGGCAAGTCCCTTGGTCTCTCTGAGTCTCGTTCTTCTGTGAAGCAAAGATAAGAATATCAGCCCAGTGGGGTATTGGGGAGAAAATTGCCACACCAGCAACCAGTGATGGAGCGTCAGACAGAAAGTAGGAATTCAGCCACTGCTGGGTCCCTTCCCCCTCCTTACAGCATTAGCCTGGGAGCATAAGACCTGGGACCGGCTCCTTTGTCCCCTGCAAATGACTTTTATGACCTTTCTCTTGCCCCAAGCATACACCCTGCCTAACAGGGAGAGAGATGGAGGCCAGATTGCTCCCTAAAACATACTTGCAGAAATGCTAGGCTCAAAACAAAATGACTCTGAAGTCCAATAAGCCTTGGAAAGGAATGTTCCTTGCTCTGTCTCCCCATCAGCACATTAAAGGCTCTGAGAAGGCCTGCAGGGGAGAACCTTGTTCAACTTCGTTTCTATTTGCCCATGGAACTTTTTATTCTTGGAAGAACATGTGTTAACACTTCCCCAAACCCATATTCCATGGAAAAGTATTTCAGGTAATGTTGCCAGATGAGACTAAAGGCATAATTCAGTTTTATGTGGAGAGAAAAAATAGTATTTAAATATATAAATACAACCTGAAGTAGAAAACTTACTTCTCCCACAACCGATCCTGGGACTTCCTGCCTCCTTTCTCCAGATTCTTCCCGTTTCCAGTCTCAGCTCACGGGCTCCTCTTCCATGAAGCCTTCCCTGATGCCACTCCTCCTTCCCCAAACCTCAGGCATTATCTCTGCTGCTCTCTCTAGGCACTGAGCACGCCCCATCACGTGTTCAGGTGGCCCCCTGGGAAAGAATGTGTCTGTGTCCCATCAGAACCCCTCTGAGAACAGGGACATTGCCACCCCAGGGGCCCACACAGTGCCTGGAACCTCGTAGATGCTCAGTGATGTTGGCCAAAGAAAGCATAATCCCCGTGTCTCCCAGCAGACTGAGAACTGCAAACTCACATGTGATTCCAGCTGCAAGGAGACTGGGAGTCCAGCAGCCCCAGCTCCCAATTCACTGCCGTCTATTCATTTATAAGGCAAGCACTTAACAAGCACCTGCTCTGTGCCAGGCATTAGTGAGATGTTCAGAACATACAAAAGAATCAAGCACAGTACTTGCCTGACTGACGGGGGAGGCTGACACGTGCACAGATGGTACAGGGGGTGGAAGCTCAGAGCCTGACACAGCCTGGATAGAGGATCAATATCTGTTGAACAACAAAACAAACGAATGCTCAGGGTAGGTACCAGATGTGATGGAACCCAAGGACAGGTGAGAGTTGAGCTGCATCTAGAAGAATGAGGATAAGTTTCCCCAGGTGTGAGGAGGAGTGGAAGGGCATTGCAGGAAGAGGGGACAGCGTGCGTGATGTCAGTGAAGGCTCAGTGCTCTCAAGATCTGGATATTAGAGTCAATGTGGATAGATGGGTTACAAGAATGTTCTCATTGTATAGATGAAGAAGACACTGAGGCTCCCAGTGACAAAGCAGTTTTCCCAGGGTCATATACCTGCTACCTTCCGCATCTCCGTTAGCTATCTGAAGGGCTCAGGATCACCTCATTTCTACTTCTGGTGAGGGACCTGGGCTGCAATTCTGCAATCACATGGCGGGGGGGGGGCTCATCTTCACAGCTCCCTAAACCCAAGAAGAAACCCTTAAAACTCATGGCAGCACACTTTACCTCTTTGAGTTGCATATTTTTCTTCTCAGCCGTCTCCTTGCTTCTGTCTCAGGCTCCAGTATCTGCCTCCTATCAAAATGATAAACACATTTTCATCATGAATAATTGAAAGAGTGGCAATTAAGCTACGGGAGGCTTTGGCTAAAGACTTTGAGAACCTGTCTCTCTTCTGTAGACTACAGAAACTCCAGTACCAAAACAAGTGGGTTGTCCTGGATCATCTGTAAAGACCTTTCCAGCTGGAACACCTTGTAAATTAAGATTCATTCATACTAAGGTGTAAATGACTGCTAACAGCTTAAAACACACACACACACACACACACACACACACACACACACACACACACACACACACAACCTCTGTCATGAGAACTGTAACCTAACAAAGACCCCCATCCAGAGTTAACACTGAACTAGAGAAAGATACTCCCATGGCAGTATTTTAGCTACAACAAACGCTGACCACCAGGCTCTTCAAGTGACAGAGAAAAGAAGCTAACATTGATTAGACAATTTATGTCTAATTTCCCCAGGACAGCATAACCCTCACAACGTTACAAGATGGCGACCACCCCATTTTCAGAGAAGGAAACTACGGCTCAGAGGTGTGTTAAGGGACTTGGTCAAGGTTACCCAGTGACCGACTGGCAGAGACCTGAGCCAGTTCCATCACAGCTCCCCGTGTCCCGCAGCCCACCCAGCCCATCCACCCCAGGAAAGGGGATTAACGAAGACCGCCTGCCATCTCCACTCGCCAGCCTAGAAAGGTCTCCTGTCTACTTTGCATTGATTTCCATGTTTGTTTGTTCTTAATGCATTTGCAGAATCTGAGATCCCAGCTGCCAACAAAGCAGATGAAAAGAGGGGTCAGAGGAATGAGAAGGCAGGCTCCTTTTAGAAGCTCCCCGAATTGAAAACATTTCCTGCCGTCTTGACTCTCCCGTGAGTGTTGCTTTTTCACTTCCTGCACAGTCGTGTTCCAGCCTTGTCTCCAGCTCATCGGTGTTCAGATCCCTGGTTGGGGATGGGTCAGGAGGGTGACCGCAGACAGAGGTAGATTCTGAGACATTCATTTCCAGCCCTCCTGCCTGAATGCAGTGGCCGCTTAACTCATCTTCCTGCCTCCAGTCTTGTGCCCCCACCAGCACAGCCCATAAAATGCTCCAACATGAGATGCTTTCAAACACAGCCTGAACATTTTCAGTGGCCCCGACTGCCTTCAGAAGAAACACCCCAGGGTGTCCGTGCTTCAGCCATGAGCTGCATTTCAAATCTCAGACCCCACTTCCTCATTGACCCAGCTAGCCAGGAAAACGAGCCTCGCTCACTTGCTGTAAATGTACAGTGCTTTCTTTCCAACCCCACGCCTTCCTCGTTCGCAAGTCCCAAACCAGCCTACCCTGCAGGTCCTGAGCCTGCCGAAGGGTCATCTCTCAGGGACAACGTTGAGATTCCTGAGCCTTTTATTCTGTGCAGGTAACTTGGACCTCTTGACCTCATCTCTCTTACTCTCCCCACCTCCACCCCACCCCTGACGCTGACCCCACTCATGACAGTGAGCTTTGCCACGGCAATGACCTCATTTCTGCATCCCTCTGTCCCTAGCAAAGAACCTGGAACACAGTAGGTTGCAGTAAATGCTTGTGAACAAAGGAAGCCAATTAATAATAATAGTCCCTTACATCGGAACAGCAATTTAGCATCAATGATCTGTTCCGCAGGAAAGCCCTACAAAGGCGTCCCAGGAGGAGCAAGGGCCCTTTGGAAGTGATGTGAGGATGATAACTTTGCCCTCTCATCCAAGTGCACTGTCTGGAGGGTTTTATTTTATGGAATCCTTTTTTTTCCTTCTGGGAATCTCAGCCTCCACCTGAGACCACTCTGGGTCACAGGCCCTGGGAGGACTGGGAAGCTTCCCAGAGACGCCACTGCAAACCCCCGAGGGCCCACGGATGCCACTTGCAGACCCACCTGAGAGGTTATGGCCAGCTGCCCTCTGGGTTCAGCCTGGCAGGTGCCACGCTGCTGCCGAGGGCACAAGAGGGACACCAACGCGACGCGGCAAGGGTCACAGCAGCTGGGACCTGCCTTGCATTCTTGGCATCTGCCAGGCTGACAACATTTCCAGATTTTGCACCTGCAGATGTTGGGGTGATTTCTCGGCCCGGCAGAATGACAGGACCAGGTTTATTCCTCAGCAGCCTCCAATCCATCTTGACTGCGGCTCCCAGCCCCAGGGTCGTCACCCAGGCACCCATCTGGCGGCCCCTTTGAAAGGTCCTTTGACACATGTCTCCTGCTCAAATCCACTTCATCCCTGGTGGTAAGCAAAGAAGCCGGCGCTCTTGGAAAAAGGTCAAATGCCCGCACGGTGTTTGTTCATGACAGTGATATTTCACCCAAGAGCAGATGCTTCCTAAATGATAAGAGCAGCAGCTCCCCGCAGGCCTGGGGGGGGGGAGTTCTCCACTCTGTATGCAGCACAGGCCCCAGCAAAGACTGGGGAGGAAGGAAGGAAGGAGGGAAGGAGGGAAGGAAGGAATGAAGGAATGAAGGAATGAAGGAAGGAAGGAATGAAGGAAGGAAGGAACGAAGGAAGGAAGGAAGGAAGGAAGGGCAGAGATGAATTTGCAGGGATACATGCATCACCAGGCCAGATTCGGCACCTAGCACAGGGCGTGTCCTCCGTGAAAGCTTTTTGAATAGATAGCTAATAACTTTAACAGCCATCATTTATTACACACTTGCTATATGCCAGACACTCTGCTAAATTCTTAAATATATCTTCCTCTTTACTCCCCATCACAACTCTATGAAGAAATAGGCTCAGAAAAGTTGAGCTACTAGTCCAAGGTCATTCGGCTAATATGTGATGCGTCTCAGGTGAATGTGGCCGCAGGGACTCAGTTCTCAACCACCAGGGTACACGTGTGTGGAGCCCAAGAGATGTGGGCTGGATCTGAGCCCCGCCTAGCATCACAGAGGTACAGAGTCAGAACCCAGAAATGACCTTAGAGGTAGAGGAGATCAGCTGCTACTGAGCGTGGGAGAAACATTGCAGACCTTGGAGTCCAGCAGATTCAGGTTTACATGGCACCCCCACCACTTTCTAACTGTATGATCCCCACACAGGAGTTACTGCCTTTTTGATCTTTATTTTCCTCCTCTGTAAAATGGGCTGAATAATAACTGTATTGCAGGATTGTCATGAGCATTAAGTAGGGTGAGCCAGGTTTCCAAGATGAAGAAATATCTCAAGCTCTTTGTAAGATCAAGGGCTACCTCTCATCCTCCCCACTCGCCAGGGGCAATATGATGCATTGGGCAGGAAAGCACCCAGCAGAGAGCACATTTGGGGTCCAGACACCAGTTTACAGACAACCTCTGCTCAATTTTTCACCTTTGCACTAGGAGAACACCAGCCAACCCACCTGCACTAGTGGCTTGCGGTGCCCGTCTCTGTTTTGGGTCAGTCCGAGGTGCACCAGGGGTCTGGGGCTGAGTGGGCGGGGCCAGGAGAAATCCTCTACCCACCGGGAGAGGGCATGTGCCCCAGACCCGAAGCAGGATGCAGCTCCTCTAGTTCAGCTGTCCTCCCTCCATCAACGCTCAAAACCAGTCCCTTCTGCTGATGGCAGGGGACACAGGCCACCAAATTCTGCCATCCTTCTTTCCCTGCATCTTCTCTTGCACTTTGACACCTACACACACACACACACACACACACACACACACACGCACACACGCACACACACTCACAAATATCTTTCCTGGATCCTTCCTCCAAAATTTGACATCATGAAGATACTGGCTGGGGCTCTGAGATAGTATCACTTACACACCAGATGTCTCCACATCCCAACTCTCATCTGGTCAGGATGTGGAGGCACAAAGGAAGAAGGGAACCATTTGCACTGTAGAATCAAAGAGGGCTTCACAGAGGAGGTGGCATCCAGACTGTATGTCTAGATAGTGGGGGAAAGCCTGAGTGGAGCGCGGGTTGTGGGAAGGAGGGTGGCAGGAGAAGGAGCGGGGTAATTAGGCCAGGACTGGTCTCAGAAAGCCTTGAATACCACAGCAAGGTCTACACTGTATTCTTAAGGAGGGTGTTTCTTAGTCAGGGTGATGTGTCAGATCACTGGGCCTTTTTTATAATACACGTAACTTCTGTCTCCACATCTCTCCCCACTTCACATCCCTGCCAACATTTTACATCTGGGTGGAACCTGGAAGTGTGTATTTTGATCATGAGCCCTGCAGTTCTGGAATATGCCTTTTTTCCTCCACACGTACAAAGGCCTCTCATGGACAATGGGGAGCTATTGCAGGTGTTAGAGGGAGGAAGTAGCGTGATCCAACCTGTATCTTGGGAAGGCATCTTCAGTGTCTGCAACAAAGTATGGGCCCAGGAGAGCCCCCATTGTTAGCTGAATAGTGCCTCTGTGCAAATTAGAGAAAAAATACCCTCTCTCCAGCAACAATGTTTAGAGTTGGGGTATTAACCCGGACAACCATAAGCAGTCTGGCTTTGGCACAAGCAGGGATACAGGTATATGGCCCCTCCAGCTATGTTGGGTGCCCCTGATGTGGCCCTCACATAGCAAAGGGAAAGGTGGAGGAAGGGAAATGAGGAACAGGGCCAGGATAGAAAAAGTTCTCTAACTGACTTTAATCTGCTCCATCAGCAAAAATTTGCCAGCACAGAACCTCAGTGTCTCCAGCTTCTTTTTAAATTGATGCCAGAGTGTATATGCCCCATTAAGAAGCAGGTGCTGTGGTGGCTGTGTGGGTATCCCCTAGGCTAGGACTGCCTGTGCACTGCAGGGAGGTTTCAGGGCAAATGCACTGCCACCCCCTCCACTCACCCCTTCCCCGCTGGCAGAGGCACACCTGCCTTGAAGAGCATGCTCTCTGAGATCCTAGCCCCACAGTCCAAGAGACTGGGTAGGTCCTCTCAGAAGACATCCAAAGTGTGGTCAGGACAGGAGCAGGCATGCACGTGTACATTCACAAGTGGGTGTGACATAGGGGCTCCCTGGGGCATGTGTACACAAATCCTGGTGCCAGCTGGGAGGCCTGGATTCTTGGTGACCAAGCACACCCTCTCGGAGAAGTCAGTCTGGATTTCTAACAAGAATGGCGTTTCCTCAGATGTGCTGCCCTTGTGCAGTGCACAACCTGAAAATCTGTCCACAGTGGCTCTGATGGTCCAGGGGGAAGTCCTGTGTAACTGGCTGTCTTCCCACAGGACTGTTGGGAGAATCAGATAAGAGATGGAAAAGCACTGTGATCTTAGATTTTATTATCATTGTTATCTTACTTCCCTAAAAGAATGTCCCTCCTGGGTCTTTGAATTACTTAGACCATTTCTTTTTCTATTGACTTTGGATTCCCAGGAGAGTATCACATGTTCAATGAGTTTTAGCTGCTGTAGATTTGTGAAATGATGGAATGACAGACTAGGGAGACACCCTAGGGATTATCTACTCCCACTATCATGCAGGTGGGGAAACTAAAGACAGGTGCAGTACCCAGACCAAAGACACACAACAGGTTAGCTGAAGCCCTGCACCTTGACCCATTGGCTTGGTGCTGTCCAGGGTCCTGAGATGGGACTACTGCTCCAGGGGTCCCAAAAGAGCAGACCCACAGGCATCCTCTCCTCTCCACGGCTGTCTCTGAGAGAGCATTTGGGAGCTGAGCAGGACCGTGAGCCCAGTCTCTGAAGCTGAATCAGCAGACTTGAGTCGGTCCAGAGCCTGCAGGAAGGGATGTAAAAAGGCATCAGGACCAGGCTGTCCCCGCACACTGCCTCAGCTGCCTCCTGTGTTCAGAAGACAGTTAACACTTCACACGGAGCTCTTGACAGAAATACACTATTTTGTGCAGAGTTCTTGACAGGCTGGCAGGAGAGTCTCAAGAGAAACAAAGGGAGATTTATTGGAAAGAAAAGGAGAAGGCGGTTGTATGAGGCGTGGAGGGGAAAAAAGAAGATGGCTGTGGCGAGTAAGTGTGCTGGCCAACTGGCAAAGAAGACAGATACTTCTATCCATCTTGTTCAGCAAACTACACCTCCGTGATGCCTTTCTGAACACAGTGATTTCACTCTCCACTTGAAAGGCTCCTTGCTACTGCCGACGGCTAAAATGGAGAGTTCAGTTATAGCTCTATTCCCTTGGAGGCTGCCTTTCGGTTACTGACTTTATGATCAGAAGCATCACTATCAGACTCACTCCAGCCTGTATTTGTTGTGTCCCCAAAGCAGACGGTGACCTTCTCCTCATGCAGGGACCATGTTGTTTCGGGTACCTCTCCCAGCATCTAACCCAGGGCAGAGAATATAGCAGGCATTAAATATTTTTAGGAAGGGACTTTACTTAAAAACAAGCTATTTGGGATGTCTGTTCTGAATCTTCTTTGGGGAACAACGATATAAAATATATTTTATACAATTTTTTAAGTTTACACTCCATTTACAATTATTACAACATATTGGCTATATTCTCCGTGTTGTGCAATACACCCTTGAAACTATCTTACACCCAATAGTTTGACCTCCTATTCCCCCACCCCTATATTTGCCCCAACCCCCTACTGGTAACCACTAGTTTGTTCTCTGTATCTGTGAGTCTGCTTCTGTTTTGTTATTCATTAGCTTGTTGTATTTTTAGATTCCACATATAAGTGATATCATACAGTATTTGTCTTTCTCTGCCTGATTTACTTCATATAACATAACACCTACCAAGTTTATCCATGTTGCTGGAAATGGCAACATTTTGTTCTTTTTATGGCTGAGTAATATTCCATTGTGTGTGTATGTTTATATATATATTTATCACCTCTTCTTTATCCATTCTTCTGTTGATGGACACTTAGGTTTCTTCCATATCTTGGTAACTGTAAAAAATGCTGCAATGAACACTGAGGTGCATGTATCTTTTTGAATTTGTGTTTTTGGTTTTTTTCAGATATATACCCAGGAGTGAAATTCCAGGGTAGTATGGTAGTTCTATTTTGGCTTTTGAGAAATCATGGAATATTTAAAACATAAACTTGACTGAGAGTTTGGGACAGATGAACAAGTCCTACATGTTGCTTGATGGCTGAGAAACAGTAGCAACAAAACCAGTGTCGATATAACAACAGAAGATAATTTCTTGTTCAATAGATCATCAGACTACTTTCTCGAATTCCCATTTCCTCCAGGATTTATCTAATAATTCAACAAATATTGACTGAACACCTGCTGTGGGCCAAATATTGGGCTAGACCTTTGGGGAACGGGAGATAAAAACCAAGATGTGGTCACTACCCTCCCTGAAAGGGATTGGGGGCTAAGGCAGAGCGCAGGGGACAGAGGAGTGAATGCAGATACACAACACATGGATATCATCACAGTGTGAGCAACGTGATGTTGGAGCAAAGAATAGATTCCTTAACTCTGCAAAGGGAGAAATGAGTCGACTCCAAAGGAGGTGACTTTTGAGTTGGGCTTTGGAAGATGTGTGGATGGTTGGGAGGTGGGTGAGGGAACTGGAAGTTTCTTCTAGACAGGAGAAAGTGCAGAGAGGCCTCAAAGAGCAGGGGGTAATTGAGCAGTGATGGGAAGTTGAGTGGGGTTTGGTGTAGGTTGGGGACTAGCGAGAAATGGGCCTGGGGAGTTAGAGCTTTCGCCTTAAGCAGTAAGAGGGTATGAACAGGAGAACAGGGCTCTGGTGGGACAATGGGAAAAGGACACAGTTGGTGGGGACCCCAGGTAGGGACTGCAGATTGGAAGCTCTTTCCTCACTTGGGAAGAGATTCAGAGGTCTCCCACCATATAACAAAGGGACTAGGAAGCAAGATAGATTCTGGAGATGTTAGTAAGGATAAATGATAAGCCTTATGACCGCTTGGCTTGAGAAAGAAGAAAAAACATATGGCCAAAAAGAGGACGTTTTATGCTCAAGGAACTGAGAAGGTACTGGTGCTATTAGCTAAATTTGGAAATAAGATTGAGAATTCAGTTCAGGGAAAAAAACAAGAAGGTGCACGTCTGCCTCCTTCCCTTGGTGAGAGCCACTGACATCGAGTGGGTATTCCATCACTAATTATTGTTAGCTGCCCCTGGAAACCTAGACTATCTCGGGGTTGAAGACATGTACATAAACGATGTAGGACAAGACAGACTGGGGTATGTTTCAAAGAGGCAACTAGAAGGCAGGAAAAAGAAGATAGTCCTTATTGGAGAATTCAGAAATGGCTTCCTAGAAGAAGTGACATTGGATTTCAGCCTTGAAGGATGAATAAGAGTTCAACCCACAGAAATGTGGGTTGAAGCACAAGCCAAGGCAACAAGGGGCAGCGGGTTAAGGCTATTTGGTGCCAATGGAGGGAGACTGGAGGCGAGTTGTGAGAGAAAGCAGGCTGTATTGGAAATACCAGTGGGTGCTGAATTAGGAGCTGGGTGGAACGCCACTGAAGGACCTGGACTTTGGAAAGTCATGGCTGACAATGGCCAAGGCCTTGATGGAGCCATGGAGGGACTTGAACTGGGGAAGGAGAGAAGACTTTCTGAGCTGCCCATCTGAACTCTCAGGGGTCGTCAATTTTTGGATTCGTCATAGCCCTCTTCGGAGATGAGCTGAAGAGAAGCTCTCAGAGCTAATCATTTTATGTCGAGTCTTGTGTAAAACCGGGTTGGATTAATTATTGATGCAGACTTAGGCAAATGAAAGCTTGCTCTGTCTTGGCAAGGTTCCCCTCTGCAAAATTAGCTCAGGGAGCTCTGGCTGCCTCCTGGGGAGAGGCACACGCCTGTCAGCGGCTCGGACCCACCACTGGGGGTGGGCACGCGGAGGGCTTCGATCTGTGCCCAGAATCTCACGCACCTCTCGATGCCATCTGGGCCGGAGGGTGAGAGCAGGTCCAGAATGAGCGGGGAAGCTCGCTCCCCAGCCTCCCTCGGATTCCCTCGCAGCCAGGCCGTGCTCAGAAAGCAATATCGGCGATAACAGCCTCCCAGATTCAATTCTGTCCTGTTTAATTAAATGGCCTCCGTGCTCACAAATTGCAAGGATGGATGCAAGCTCATGCCAGATACACAGCTGCAGACCTGCAACATCACCCACTTTAGAACGTACAACAAAGATCAGTGGCCCCCGTGAGCTAGCCCAACACTAGGCAAGGCGAATGCACGTGGGGAACACGCTCCAGCCCTACAGCCTCCCGGGGCGGGCGTGCTTCCTTCAACCATCCCTTTGACAGACATTTACTGAGGACCTACTATGTGCCAGGCCCTGTGTGGGCATGGAAATACAGAGGGGAGAGAGCTGGCCTTGCCCTTTAAGGAACCTGGTCTCCTGGGAGCACAGAGAAGCAAGGAGATGATGGCATGCTGGTGTCACTGCTGGAAAAGCCAGTAGGGGTGCCAGGCAGGCCTGGAGGACAAAGGCTATGCAAGTGATTAAATATTATCCTGAGCGAATAGGGGTTCCCAAGGACAGGGAGAGGGTCAAGCAAGAAAGAATTTATCAAGCTAGAGAAGGTGTGGAGAAAAGGGAACCCTCCTACACTGTTGGTGGGAATGTTGTTTGGCACAGCCATTATAGAAAGTAATATGGTGATTCCTTAAAAAACTTAAAATAGACCTACCCTCTGATCCAGCAATCCCACTCTTGGGCATATATCTGGAGGAAACTCTAATTGGAAAAGATGTATGCACCCCAATATTCATAGCAGCACTATTTACAATAGCCAAGAAATGGAAACAACCTAAATGTCCATCAACAGATGATTTGATAAAGATGTGGTGTGTGTGTATATATCTAGATAGATAGATAGTTCCACTGTATATATATATGTATGTGTGTGTGTGTATATATGGAATACTAAATATTGTCATTTGCAGCAACATGGATGGACCTGGAGATTATTATTCAAAGTGAAATAAGACAGAAAGAGAAAGATAAGCATCATATACTATCACTGATATAGGGAATCTAAAAAATAATACAAATGAACTTATTTACAAAGCAGAAACAGACTCACAGACATAGAGAACAAACTTATGGTTCCCAGGGGGAAAGGAGGTAGGAAGGGATAAACTGGGAGTTTGAAATTTGCAGACGCTAACTACTGTATATAAAACAGATAAACACCAGGATTCTACTGTAGCGCACAGGGAACTATATTCAATATCTTGTAATAGCTTTTAATGAAAAAGAATATGAAGAGGAACATATATATACACATATGTATAACTGAATCACTATGCTGAAATTAACACAACATTGTAAACTGACTATACTTCATAAAAAACAGTGTATTTATCAAGCACACCTCATGTCACAGACACCAAGAAAGTGCTAGGAACTGCAGGAGCCAAAATACTCACACTCCTTGGCCTCCCTCCCCAGCCAGAGCCTCCAACCTGCCCCCTGTCCCAAGCAAACATCAGGTTTATGAGTTCTAGAATGTGCATCCCCAGACAGACCAGAATGAAAGGATGAAACTTGGGAAAGAATTAATGCAGCATTAGGCCATCAATGACCTTGGCCATAAAATTGCCTGGGGCATTTTCCCCATCTGAGAAATGGGCACATGCAGCAGGCACTGTCTCCCCATCATGTGTCTCACAAGATTCAACTGTGAAAGGTCAGGTACACAGTAGATGTTCAAACACATGTCTGGAATAACTAGAACACGGTGGAAGTTCTCAGTCAAGTACAAAGCACTAGACAATGTAGGAGGTAAGCATTGCACCCTGCAGCTTTTAGTCGTCTTATTGATCAAATGTCAGTTGATTGCACTTTAGAGTTTACAAACATGAACAGTGGTTGGGAACAGCACTGCCAAGCATTTATTCATTCAGCAAATATTTGCAAGCCAGCTGCTGTCTTTGCACCCTGTGGTTACAATGGTGAACACAGAAGACATGACTCCTGCCCCATCAAACTTTGTGGTCACTGGAGAGATGGACACTAACGAAATAGTCCCACAAGTGAATATAAGGTCACCCACTGTGGCAGGTGTGTCTGGAAGAAGAAATGCAGGAAGACATAGGAAATGGAAGAAAATGGCGGCGAGAAGCCCTCCCACCCTGTGTTCTTTGCCTGCTGTCTCCCCTGCTGGGATGCCCTGGACAGGGCTGGCCACTGCTTGGCGCCTAGACCTCAGCTTAGGCATCATCTCAGGACAGACTTCCCAGAGCATCCCTCCAGGACTCTGTAACACCTCCCTGTTTCGTTTCCCACAAAGCACACACCATTGTCCGACAGTCCCTTTTATGTATATATTCCTTCATTTGTTCATTGCCTGGGTCTGCCTGGTGGAAGGTAAGCTGTGTGAGAGCTGGGATCATCTCAGGATTCCCAGCCTCTGGAACAACCGTGATAGGAGCCAATAAACATGGAATCTATCAGTAAAGGATGCATGGCTGGGAAGATGTGGGGCTGAGAGCCCAACTGGGTCTGAACCCAGAGCTTTCCCAACCAAGATGTCCTCAGAGCCCATGATCTGTGAAGGGACTAGCTTTGAAAGAAATGTGATCTCTGAAAACGTGAGCTGTCATGAATCTCATGATAATAATAGAACTGCCTCTTAGAGTTGTGACAGGATGTGCTCAGAATAGTTCAGGCAAAGTCATTAGTAGTAATTGAGGTAGTGCTCGTGGTGGGCGGAGCAGAGGTATTGTGCGAGTTTTAAAGCGACTCTCAAAAAATGCATAGAACTGAAGTTGACTTTGAACCTCACCAGAGAGATTCACTAGTTCTACGGAAGGCATCAGACAGTCTCATCCTTCTTAGGTAAGTGAGAATATTCCTGTACCTAACTCCAGGGGAGGGGGGGTTGCCCAATATTTTCTGTGTGTCCCCAAATAAGAAAGTGGTTTGGTAAAATGAACCCAGAGTTAGAGAACAGAGTGATGGGGGTTCAAATTCTGACTCTTTTGCCATTTGCTAGACTCAGAAAAGGCTGCTGAATCTCTGAGCCTTACTTTCTTTGTCTAGGAGATGACAACAAGAAAAACTGCTTTGTGGGTTGTTGAGAGGAGAAAGCGATACCCCAGAACGTTGTGTGTAACATGCAGGCATCACATAGCAGGTCTCGTAAATCTCACTCACCTGCTCTCTTAGTTGGCTCAAATGGAGAGGGGTTGATAACGTTCCACAAGATTCCCTAAAGACTTTTCGCCTCTCAGATTCATCCCTAATTTTCCCACTGACTTTGGGCCACAAACCCACCCTTTCTGAGCCTTTTCTCCTAGCCTCAAATGCTAGAGTAGCCAATTGTTTTTTTTCAAACTTAATTACACCCTCGGAGAAAGTGCCTCATGGTGCATGTACTAAATTAAAACATTCATTAAAATAAAACATGAGCTCAGCAACAATTAAAGTGGGAAAAGAAGCATATAATAAAATAATTCACACACACACACATACACACGTATGTACGTAAATATATATAACATCCCAGCCTTGGTCTCAAAGCCCTCAGGAGCCAACAATGGCTTGAAGGCTGACAACCAGGGACTTGTTTCCCAATTATGTGGGATATCCAGGGGCCACAAATCTCCAAAGGAGATGCTGTTTGAGTCTCTCAGGGTCCGTGTTTTGAAATGTTAGCAGGATTCAGCTTCTGCCCACTTAACTCATTCCAACAAAGGCACCTCTGGCTAGATGTAGCCGGGCGTTGAAATGCAGAGAAATCCCTTCCTTCACCAAACAAGTGTTTTATATGGGCTGCTCTACGTCAGCCACTGTGCCAGGCTGTGGGATGCAAGAGTGACAGTGCAGCCCCCGTCCCTCGTCCCCAGGGCAGCTCGGAGTCCAGTGGTCAGGAAGAGGGATGCCAGCAGCCTCACTCCCACTTGACCGACTCTTTGCTCTTTCTAGAAGACCTGTTGCATGCTCTTTCCTTGATCCTTTGCTTGGGCCATTTTCTCTGTATGATCATCTTTCATCTAACAAAACCCTTCTCATTGTTCAGCGCCTGCCTCAGAACTGCCTGTCTGGGGAAGGTCCCGGACCTGACTTGACCCGCTCACCCCGGCCAACTGCACTGTTCACCAAGCTTCTTCCCTCCCAACTGACTGCACTATTTCCTGGACGCAACACTTGCTGCTCAGGGCAGATAAGTGTATTTTTTTAAGGACGCATCACAAAATGGGGAACTTTCAGAATCAAAAGGTACCTGAGAGATGGTTTGATCCACCACATTTATTTAACACACACAGGAACCAAGAACTCCAGAGCAGGACCAATGAGCTCACAGGGACACATGAGATGGAGAAAAGCCAGGCTGAGACCCCATGGCCTCCCAGACCATGCTTCTTCTGTCCTTGCTACGAAGGACACTGATTATCTTGTTCCTTCTGGGTTCCGGGTAACAAAGAGGGAGATTGGTCTGGCTGGCAGGATCTAAAGATCTGGGTGGCCAGTAGCACTGCAGCAGCAGGCTGAGGCCATCCCAGGCCAATCTCAGTGGAACGTGTTTAGCAAATGTCACCTCCTACAGGAAGCCTTCCTGATGAGTCCAGCCCATCCTGAGCTCCCCTCTGTGAGGTCTGACATGCACTTCAGCAGTTTGTAGAGGACAGGGGCTGACAAATTCTCTCATTCCTGGGATCTCCAATTCTGCTGAGCTGAAGAGAGTTGATTCTTCCTGAATCAAATGCCTCTTCATTTGCGATAAAAGGGACTTTGAGCAAAAATTGGATGCCATTTCTGGTCACTAGTTCCTGAATCTGTAAAGCTATGAAAGAAGGAGTAATCAACTTGGAGCCTGGGTTTGAGTCTCATTTTTGGTGCTTCTTGTCTAAGCCTCTCTCGGCTGTGCTCAATCCTCCCCTTACTTGGCTTTCTTCTCCTCACATCACCATAACAACCAGCATCCCGTAGCTAGTGGTTAGGGCACTCCTTGGAGAGACTGAAGATCAAGTTCCCATGTGACGTGTGCTCCCAATATCAGTCACAGAGGTCTCCTCCTAGCTTCTTGTGGCCCTTTGGAGGACATGCCAAGAATCTGCCTGTGAGTACTGAACAAAGGTCCACAGGGAGCCAGGTTTCATTTCACATTTTAGCCTCAAATAGATGTAAGAGCTACTCTGCAATTTACACTTAGGCAGCGGGGGTTCTGGAATCTAATCACGTTGGTTAACGTAGCCCTCTTTGGTTGTTCAGAATTAGGCAAAATCATACAGCTGGGTCAACCGGCACGTTCCTACCCGTTTAGCAACACCCTCTGGCAATAACCGCCATCTGCTTTTTTTCTTAGAACATCTTGCCTTTACCCTCACTGATACCAAAGTTCAACCTCAATTGGTCTGACCATTTCTTGTGCCCTCCTAGCTGAGTGGATGGTACAGAGCAGTGAAGTGGCGTGAGGTTTAGCATCCAGCTGCCCTGGATTCAAGCCCTTATTCTGTCCCTTCCTGTGGGATGCAGGACTAGTATCATAACATCTCTGGGCCTCAGCTTCCTCATCTGTAAAATGGAAATAATAATGCTACCTGCTTCATAAGTTTCCATGAAGATTCAATAAGAAGATCTGTATAAAATACTTAGCGTGGAGTCTGGTGTATAATAAGTAATCAATAGAGCTATAATCGTGGGCTATATTGTCATCATGGATCATTCTTAGAAATCATAATAGTAGTAGTAATAATTCTTGTTCATTCCGTGTGCATCCAACTCCTGTCAAAGAGAGTACTTCCAGCAGAAATTCCCACTAAAGTCTGGGTGTTCTCTTAATATAATCCTCACCTGTCCAGGCTTTCAGAGTTTTGGAGCATTTGCTAACGCTCACAGTAAGATTTGAATTTTTTTAATTGAAGTACAGTTGATTTACAATGTTGTGTTAGTTTCAGGTGTACAGCAAAGTGACTTCATTATACATATACACATATATATGCATATACATATATTATTTTTCAGATTCTTTTCCATTATGGGTTATTAGAAGATACTGAATATAGTTCCCTGTGCTCTACAGTTGGACCTTGTTGTTTATCTGTTTTGTCTATAGTAATTTGTATCCGTTAACCCCACACTTCTAATTTATCCCTCCCCTACCCTGTCTATCCCGTTTGGTAGCCATAAGTTTGTGTTTTATGTCTGTGAGTCTCTTTCTGTTTTATCATTTGTTTCCTTTTTAAAATTCTACATATAAGTGATATCATGGGATATTTGTCTTTCTCTGTCTGATTTACTTCACTTTGTATGGCAATCTCTATGCCCATCCATGTTGCTGCAAATGGCATTATTTCATTCTTTTTTAAGGCTGAGTTATTGTGTGTGTGTGCATGTGTGTGTGTGTACATATATATATACACACACATATGTATGTATATGTATACATACACACACACACACACACACACATATATAATGTCTGCCCAGGACTGGGATTGCTGGATCATATAGTAAAGATGTGAATTTGATTTAACAACATTATTAAGCACTTACTGTGTACCAGGCTCTGTGATAGGCACCAACCAAGGTGCATAAGAGAGCCCCTGCCCACAGTCTACTGGAAAACAGACAAGGACACAACCCAGAGTGGCAGGCTTTCATAGGATAGTGACTCATTCTTCACGATGGCATCAGCCCCCAACATCACCACCTTCAGAAAGTCCTCCTGGATTACTCCAGCATCCTGAATTCTCTCCTATGGTGCCTCCACTGTCACATGATTCAGCAGCTCCCTGATGAGAAGAAATGACTGTTTCTTACCTTTCTCTCAGTTCTGCTGATCTCAAACAGGTAATACTCCAAGCCTCCATTTCCTATTTTTTTCTTTTTGTCTAAGTGGGACATTTGATGGAAACTGGATCCAGCTCCTGTTCTTTAGTTCCCTGGCCTCATAATGTAAAAGAAACAGTTATCAACCTGGAGGCCACACACTTGGTTGAATCTCACTTTTGAGGACTCAAATAAGACACCGTCCTTTCTGGCCTCAAGGGTCCCCATCAACAATATGGGGCTGCCTCCCAGGACTGTTGTGATGGCTGCACAGCATGAATCACAGTGTGGCTGGCATGTAGTGGAATTTCCATGCTTTCCTGGTCCTTCTCTCCAGAAATGCCACTGATTGGTCATACATGCCCACAGATCCTGGACCCCAGGCAGGGCTGCAGAAGTCACATGCAATTAAAATTTCATTACCTTTACCAAGTAGAGTACAGTACATTTACTAATATAATTACACTGCAATTGTCGAAGTCATTGAACAATGTGCATTTAAGAGGCAGTGTCCTCAATAATTACAGCCGAATCCACAGTATCAGCCACATCACCCACTGAGGACTTCCTACCACTCAGAAGGATAGTCTAACTTTCATGGAAGAAATATGAGGGTGGGATCCAAAGGCTGCTTTTATTTTTCTTCTTTGACAACTGCAGGCATCCTGACAGAAGACAGTGGAGGAGAGAAGGTTAAAATGCCCCTTCCTTCTCCAAGTTCCACTCTCATGAAACTCACCTCATTTTGTTCCGGGCAAAGCCTCGCGATACATACGTCCAAATTTCTGATGCTCTCACCCTGCACACATGCCTCACCTGGGCAAATGCCTTCTCTGCATCCTCTCTGCAGGGCTGCTGGCATACAGGAGATAAGATATCAGACTTTTACACCCATTCTATGGAACCTGAGGCAAAGCAAGACGTTGGCCCCACCTAGAGTCATTTCCCTAGCATGGCTCTAAGAGTCCTGAGACCGCAGCCCCAACACTGTCACTTGCCCTGAGCAGTGCCAGACCTCAGTCATGTCATCAGAGGTGTGACAGGCAAAGCACCTTTGACTTTTCCAACCTTCCTCACGCCTTCCCTCTTCTGAGGCTCACACCAGCTCAGTGAAGTGAGTCTTCTTCCCGTTTCTCAAGGAGGAAGGGACAGAGACTCTAAGAGATGAATGGACTGGCCCAGGAATACTCAAGTAGGACATTGTAGGGCTGGGACTCACACCGAGACTCCAGGGGAGCCTGTCCTCTCCGTGGTGGAAATCCGGAAGCACTGAGCCTTCTCCAGCTCTGAGGATTTCCAATGGGGGTTTCTGTTTCCACCTCAGCTCTGGAACCTCCCACAAGTCACTTAAGTAGCTTCCCTCTGGTTCTCCCACAAAGAATCCCTCACAGTCCCCAGGTCATAATTACAGGCTGACTGCTGCAATTTTTTCTTTATTTGCTGACTTCTCCATTACACCATAAGCTTCATGACTGCACTGATTTTGTTCATCAATAAATCCTCAGTGCCTAGTGGAGGGCTGGACAGGTAGAGGTGTTTAATGAGAATTTCTCAGACAACTGAATGAATGCATAAATAAATGACCAAACAAAGGGCTCTCATGAGCTGTGTGGTATCAGGAAACATGCCTTCTGATCCTCCATTTCTCCTTTGTAAAATGGTAGCTACCACAACTACTTTGCAGGGCTGTTGGGAGAATTAGAGAGACGGTATATAAAGCACTTACCTCAGGGCCTGACACATAGTAGGGACTTCAATAACAGGGGTTATTATATTATTATTATTATTATTATTATTATTATTATTATTATTATTACATCATCATCATTATTATTTAACAAACACTGCAAAGCAAATTCTCCCTCCACATACACACACCACGCCACCTCTGCCCTCGAGAAAATGAGGGCTTCAGAAGCAGTGTTGGTGGGACATGTGCTGTGTCACTAACATGTCCACACAGACGAGGAAAGCCCATTAGAGCCATCCCTGCATACTGGGAGCTAAGATGGTAAATTAGTTTCTCAACACACTGCGTTTGCCAATATCAGTGTGATCTCAGTTCTGCTCAAACCCTGCTCCTGGTTCCCTGAGGACTGGTAACAGGCAGTGTGGCAAGAACTCACTTCCACTAAGAGGCTTCAGTTGTCAAAGGGGAATGCCAAAGGATTCTTCACAGCTCAGTGATCAGATAGGAGCATCATCCCCACAGCTCCCAGGGTGCTGAGTGCCCATACATAAACCACTCCCTCAGAGCTCAGTTTGCCCATCTGCAAACCACAGGGGATAATACCCATCTCATACTATGAATGTTAACAATGTTACTCATAGTAACTGATAGTGGAGGGTTTATTATGTGTCACCAAAGTGCTGAGTGCTTGGCCTCATCATCACATCTTTCCAACAATTCTTTTCAAATCAGATTATTATTATCCCCTTTATTCAGATGAGAAATGGAGATTCAGAGAGATTAAGAAACATGCCCAAGGTAACTCAGCACATAGTGGCAGAGCAGGGATTCAAACTCAGGATCTTAACCACCAGGCTACCCTGCCTCCTGATTAAGGTAAGGTGAGAGGAGATTGGCCCCAAAGGGGTAGGCAGCCCTGATGTTCTGTGATGTCGGTTCCAACTCTCCACTAACTTGGGTAGATCACATCTGGGACATTGAGTACTTCATCTTTGAAAGTGAGGTGTTGAACTAGGTGATATCCAAGGTCATCTTTCATTTAAACTTCCTTGATGAAGATGTTAGAGGTGTGAGTCCACTGTTGGATGGAGATGACTGATCTGACTCCCTCAAGCCCCACTTGATGGCAGTGGATACAGCACACTCCATGGAGATGGAGATAATACATTCAACCTCACAGAGCACTTGTAAGGATCAAAACCAAAGTCCTCCCACTGGTCAATCAAGTTCCATGACCCACCTGTCCCCACCTCTCAGACCTCATCTCGGAGGCTCACACTCATCCTCTCCGCTCTGTTCGCACAATCCTGCCTCAGGACCTTTGCATTCGCTCTTCTCTCTTCCTGGCAACCTTTCTCCAGAGAGCAGTTGGCTCATTCCTACCTCTCCTCCAAGCTTTTGCTCAAATGTCACCTTCCCTTAGGGCTTTATCTGACTTCTCTATTTAAAAATTCACACCTCTCCTCCCACCCAACCACAGCTTCCCAAGCTGTCTCTAACCTCTGACCCTGCTGCACCTTTCTCGGTAAGCCTTATCACCATCTGACATAATGATGCATTATCTGTCTCTTCTCACTCAAATGTGGGCTTCGTGAAAGCAGACATTTTGTTTCACGACTGAATCTTCAGTACCTAGGACAGCTCCTGACACACATTAGATGCTCACCAAACACTTGTTGAGTAAAACACATAATTGGGCAGTTGTTTTCAGGGAACAAATATTTTTTTCCTTTCCTTCCTCTTCATAGTAAGTCATGCCTTAATTGAACACTTCCTGGGAGCCAGGCCCTGTACTAAGTGTGCTACCAAAGCCATTGCCAATCCCTGGAGATTCAAACTATTGATCTCCCAGTAATCAGACATGCCCTCTCTCTACCTGTCATTTTTTGCATCCCTGGTTCTTCCCCAAACCAATTTCTCAGATGTGTTTGAGGAACCAGTGAATCTTTTAATTAAAACAGTCTGCTATGATGAATCTGTTATTATAGAACCTTACCTATGTAAAACATTAATAATACAAATTTCATTTGTTTATGTCAGTGCCAAGCATTAATTTTTAATAGCAAAATGGATGAGTTATGAAAGGCATTAATGCAAACCAAATCACCAGCGGAGGATGAAAAGGAAATCTATTTTTTAAGGTAAGCAGTGGCGATGAAATATTATTGTGGCTTCCATGCAAGAGCAAGAAAAAAAAATATTTCTTCACCCTTCAGCAATAATTAAAAAAAAAAAAGACCCAGGTGTAAAAAGAACTTTTTCATCACCTTCACATCAGTTCGAAATCGGAACAGAGAGCTGTCCTCTTATCCTAGTGGAGCTCTGGTGGCAATTTCAAAGTAAGAAGTTTATGCAAAATTGTCCCAATTACCCACCCCAGTCACATTAATACTCCTGGGATAAAATGTTAATAGTAATTTGTTACATTTGCACAGCACGATAGAGTTTACAAAGCACTTTGTTTCATTATCTCAACTGATCTCTCCAACTCTGCAAGGGAGGGGAATGTGTGGCCATTTTACAGATGAGCCCAAAAGACATAAAAAGGTTTGGTGACAGGGCAGAAACTACAGTAAGTATTTGGTGAACAAATGAAGGAAAGTGGGAAAGAAAAGGCAAGAAAGCAGCAAGGAGGGGAGGTGTGGAAGAAGGGAGGAAGACTGGTAGGCAGGACAGCAGGAGGATGTGAAGGAGGGGGAGGGACAGGAAGGGTAGGGGCAGAAAACCTAATTCAAGTTCAGGTGATTCTCCATCTGCCACGCCTCCCTTTCTGCAGATCCATTCTCAGCCCTCCTCTATCCCCATCAAGGGCCCAGGAAGCTCATACCAGAGGACTTCATCACCAGCCTTGTTCCTCCCTGCATTCAGCCAATGGGAGACCCCCACCAAGGTGGGAGGAGAAAGGAATAGGCACATTGCTCCAGTCTGCCCCACCCTCCCTGCTTCAGCACCACCCCCACAGCAATGACCCCCCATCCACAATTCTAGCTCCCACCAGGGTCGTCTGAAACCCTCTGTCCTCCCCTTGCCCCTTCATCCCTAGAGATGCTAACGGCTTCCCACTGTCGCTGGTTTCTGGGTGCCTTGACCTCCCACGTTTAAATTCTCTTATCCCTGCTCACACCTCCGTAAGCGGTCCCTCCAGTAAACACTCTTCAGCTAAATCATCCAGAATTCATCAAGGGTAATTTCTCTTTCCTGCTTGGAATCTGACCTCTGGATGCATGGGCTGTCTCATCCCACTGTTCTAGGTGGAATTGGATTACCCATATGGAAGCTGATCCCCACCCAAAGAACAGATCGGTTATCATTTCCCTGGAGTTTCCCGCCTCACTAAAGGGCATCACAGCCATTTATGTCACAATCAGTATTTGAACTCACGGCCTCTGCCTTCAGGTCCTGCCACAGCCTTACAGTTACCTGGAACAACCTGAGGCCAGTGCTGCCCTTCCTGAGACGGTGATAATGATAACAACACAAACACTCAGTCAGAGCCTTCTTGACTAAGAGGTTGTCAAGGGAAACAGTTTTTGACACTGTGTATTAAGCTGTTCAAATATTTATAAACTGACCCTGGTACCTTATTGTGTAACATTTATGTGTTTACATATCGACCTGTTAAATACATAGTATCCTCATTTGTAGATGAGGAAATGGAGGCTGGAAGGTTGTGACTAGTTTGCTTTTCTAAGGTCCTGTGGTTATTATCATTATTATCAAAATTTGTCTCTTATGGAGTCCTGGTTCTTAATCAACCTGTTGAATATCATCACTCTGAATCCCTTCAACAACGCTATGAGATCGTTATCCTTGGTCCCCTTTCACAGATGAGGAAATTGAGGTTTAGGCCAAGGAAGAACACATCCACTGGAGCCCAGGCTCACCAGATCCAAAGCACACGTCCCTTATGTGATGCCACAGTAACCCCTACGAGGCAAGGCCACTGTGCTGTCCCTCTTTAGCTCACACAGACCTTCTGCCACGAAATGATAAGCACTAATTCATTCTCAGCCACCCCTCTAGGCTACAACACACTGGGTCTGACAGTTCCCCAAGCCCAGTTGGAGGACCACATCCTCCTTTAACCGCCTTCCCCACTCACTGGCCACTTCTCTCCTCTGATGCTCAGGGCTCTTTTTAACCTCACTGAAGACTGAAGTCAAAGATAAAATCCTCAGATGATCCAAAGAATTATTCCTGGGAAAGAATTAATCCTGTGGCCCTTCCAACCTGATAGCTTTTTTTAATTTTTAATTTGAAAAGGAATGCACTGTCACTGTTATAATATCAAGCAGTCCAGAAGGGAATAAAGTTAAAAGCCAACACTCCCTCTCTCTTCCTCTGACTCCCAAACCCATTTCTCAGAGGTAACCACATGTATAACTTATGTCTTGACCTCCAACAGAAATTTTAATATGTTTTATAAAAATGGGATGAGGTTAGAGAAACTGTTCCCCAGCTTGATCGTTTTTTCCTCCAACGATACATCTTAGACAGCCTTCTCTACCAGTGCATACACTTCATTTATTCACTCAATGGGTATTTATGGAACCCTGCACTGTGCCGGGCACTCTGGGAGGTGCTGAATATCCACAGGTGAATGAATCCATCTTCACCATCATCATCACCTTCATCTGAGCAGCTATGTTCTAAGCGTATCACACTGACCTTCTTTTAGTCTCAGAACAACCTATGACGCAGGTGCTGTTAACATCTCTATTTTTAGAACAGGAAATAGAGTCTTAAAAAAATTAAGTAACTCACACAAAGCCTCCCTGTAAGTTTCTAGTGGATGTGGGATTTGAACCCAGGCGGTCTAACTCCAGATCCCAGATTCTTCAGCAAACTGTGTCTCATGGTTCTTGTCCTCAATGAGTTCACAATCTGGAAGGTAGGGTGAGGGAAACATATAATAAATACACATGGTAAGTGCTGCTTGAAGAGAATTAACAGGGTGCATAATATTCGCACCTTATATGATCATTTATTTAACCATTTCCCTGTTGATGGACATTTGGGTCATTTTCAGTATTTCATGATTACAGACAGCGTACAACGAACATCCCAGTCCACCTGGCACTGGGCACCTACATCTGTAAGATTAATTCCTAGAAGTGGAATAACAGAAACCAACAGCATTTGCATTTTTCATTTTGATAGGTATTTCCAAATCACCCCCCCAAAAAGTGGTGCCAACATGTAATCCTACATGTGCAGGTAAATACCATTTCCACATTCTCACCACCACTGGCTATTAGGAATCACTTTAATCTTTGGTGGAAAATGGAATTTCATTTCTGCTATTTTCATTTCTTTTCCTTTCAGCATATCTCTATATTTTTGTTAACTGTGGTCAGTGCTTAATTTTGACTCAGTATCTTGGGAGAGAGTATGATTTAATGGAAAGATCTTAAGATCAGAACACAGGAGATTAGGAATTCAGTCTCAGTCCCAAAGCTTACTAGCTGCATGGTTGTGAATATTCTGGGGACTTCCACGTGGGAGTCCAAGAACAGAGGAAGATTGGGGGCTGGACCTCCTCCTGGACCCTGGCAGTGAGGAGCTAAAATGAACTTCCATCTGAGGGTTCTGACAAGAGGCTGCCTGGAGGAGGTCAGCTGGAGGATTCAGCCATATCACGCAAGGCACTTACAACGTAGTGGACGTGTTTAGGACTGAGTGCCTTAACAGGTCATCTGCTGGGGTCCCTTACATCCACTCTGAGCTTATAATCCACAAGCTGGACCACTAATAATCAACTGAAATGCTCTCCTCCCTTCCCCTCTCCCACCTGCACGCCAGAGGGGACCATGCAGGGAAGAGGGAGGAGGTTTGTGTGAGCGAGTGGACCTCGCCTCCAAACCCAGCCTCAACACTGAGATCTCAGCTCTAGGCTGTGTCGGGTTCTGAAAGGAGCTTTGAATCTGAGATTGGAGTTTTAAAAACAAACAGACCTGAATCTTAATCATCAAAATGAGATGAATGCAAAAAATAACTGACAGTCCTGGAATCAGCCTGAGCTGTCATCTCAAGAGCCCTCCACCCGGCGTGGAAGGGGAGTGCAGTGGGCACAGTTGGTGGCAGAGACGGAAGGACAAATACAAGCAATTCGTGTTTATATCCCAACCAGTTAAGACTCTTCATTATTGGTAATTAATGAGAGGATTGACTCAGCTGATCTTTTCTACTTCTCTAATTCTGAGATTACATGATTTATTCATTCATTCAACACACCTTTGAGAAGCACTTAAGCACCAAGAGCTGTGCTAAACTGTGAGGCTACGGGAAGGAAAGAGGCATTCTCTCTGCCCTCCAGGGACTTTCCACCAATGGGGACGACGGGGCTGGACAAAGAGGTGGCCAGACCAGGCAGTGGTGCAGCACAGAGATGGGTGTGAGACCCACTAGGAGGAAGGGAGTTGAAGAGGGATGCTTGAAGAAAAAGAAGTGGTCAGGAAGTGAGGAGGGAATCTTCCAGGAAGAAAAGAGCTGTGCTCTGGCCCGGAGATATGATTGGTGCCTGGAGGAATTGCATGGAGGTTAAGGTGGCTGGAGCAGAGGTGAGCAGGGAAGGACATCGGGGTGTGTGTGTGTCTCCCAGTGGCAAAACTTCCAACCCCTAAGGGGACATGGCCAATGACCCAGAGAATGAGGGGACAGTATTTTGGTTTCTTCGTGCTACAGATGCCCAAGGCCCGGCGTTCCTAACACTGGCCAAGAGACACTACACGTGTTTAGCTGGGCGTCCAGACTCTTCTACCTCCCATCAGGAAGCCTGGCAGGGAGTCACACCCATATCCCTGAGTTGGAAAGGGGAAGGTGGTCTCATGTGGCTTTTATAAAATCTTTCCTAGTCAAGACTCGCTGGTTTTGATCCTTGCCTCTGCCCATTGGCAAAAGGAGCGGAGTCCAGTGGTTTCCAGGGACTGAGGATAGCAAAGATGTTCCTTCTTCCCAGGTCAGGTGAGCCTGGATTTAGTCCAGGTCAACAGAGATAATGACAGCTCCAGGGTTCAACTCAGCCCCTATCAGCAAGAGTCTATATAGTCCCCCAAAGATGGGAAATAGAGAGAGAGAGAGAGAGAGAGAGAAAAGAGATGGAGGGATGTGGGGAAGGAAGGAGGGAGGGAGAAATAGATGGACTCGAATGTGAAAGCACCAAGTTTACTCCCATCCGACATTCCTGAGACAGACACATGGACTGACAGGAGCTGTGTGTGTGGATGGACAGTGGGTCAGGAGCGCTGCAGAAAGGCTGCCGGGTGCCTGGAACGCATAGTCACTCAGGACGGGCTAGCTGGCTGGCCTGAGATTGACTCCTCAACCTGCAATTTCCCGGCATAAAAATCTCCAGCAATGCCCACTCCTGTCGGCCTCGGTTTCCTTACCTGCGACTGGGATGCTGCCCAGCTGGCTGTGAGGGTCGAATGAGACAATGTATTTTTAGAACGTTTTTATACATCCGCTCTATTCCAGAAAGGATTTGTGGCACCTGTGAGATAATGTAGGCCCAGCACTCAGCACACCGCTCAGCATGTAATAGGTCCTCAATCAACGTTAGCCTTCCTTCCTAAAGAAAACCTCAGCAATTTTAATTCAGTGTGGAGAGAACACAGCGGCCAAAGTGAATTTTTAAAATGCGGATACTTTTAGAGAAAAGCAGTCTCAATAAGTAGATCACCAATTCTTCCAAAAAAATAATAACTTTGGAAACTGAGTAGCAATATGAAAAAAAAAAGTTAGGATCTAAGTAAAAAGGCGGCAAAAATAAAATAAAATAAAATATTAAAGTGGGGGGAAGGCAGTGAATAACACTGCATTCACATAAGGCTTTATACGAGAGTTGATCTAACAAGACGGAGGAATTTTTACCTCCCCTCCCCCACACCCCCACCAGGATTCTTTTAGGAAGGAAATGGCATTAAGTGTGGGTAAGCCACTTGGGATGAGTGGGCTAAATGTGGAAACTAATCTGGGTGAGACAAGGGGAGACCTCTCTTGTGACTCCAGAAAAGGATGGTCATGGAGGAAGAATTTAAGAGAGAAGGAAGAAGAGATGGAGAAGGGAGACAAGCAGGAGACCCTGTTGTAGGATGTGGGAGGCCTTCCTGCGAGCCCCACGCTGCTCCAGCATCGAGGGAAGTGGCTGGACTTCGTGCTCAGACTGATGCAAAGAAAAATAAAAATCAAGCATATAGACACAGCATCAGGAGGGGAGCGACGCCAGGGAGCAGTGGGGCACAGAAACTCTCCCAAGCTGTGAGAAGAGTCCAAACACTCCAGCACTTAGTGGAAGAATCAGGGGGCCTGTGCTGGCATCTGGGTCACATTCGTCTACATGAACAAAGATGTAAAGAAAAGAAAATGAACAAAACTCTGGCCAGGTTCACCAAGAAGAAAAGAGAGACGACCCAAATAAACAAAATAAGAAATGAAAGAGGAGAAATAACAGCCAGTACTGCAGAAATACAAAAGATAAGAAAACCAAACAAAACAAAACAAAACAAAACCAAAAACTGTAAGAGAATACTGTGAGGAATTATATACCAAAAAATTGGACAATCCATAAGAGATGGACGTTTCTAGAAACATACAACTCACCAAAACTGAATCAAGAAGAAATAGATAATTTGAACAGACTGATCACTAGAAATAAAATCGAATCTGTAATTTTAAAAAACCCTGCAAATAAAAGTCCAGGACTAGATGACTTCACTGGGGAATTCTACCAAACATACAAAGAAGAACTTATACTGATCCTTCCCAAATTCTTCCAAAAGATTGAAGAGGAGGGAACACTCCCAAAGTCATGCTATGAAGCCACCATCACCCTAATACCAAAACCATACAAAGACACTACCAAAGAAGAAAATTACAAGCCAGTATCTTTGATAAATATAAATGTAAAAATCCTTAGCACCCAGATTCAGTCATACACGCACGCGCGCACACACACACACACACACACTCATGTGTGTTAGGCCACATACATTGGGTTTTTCTGCCCTCCACTTTTTCCACTCAACCACATAATATGAGCCCTTCACGTGGCATTTAATTTCTTCCTTTATTTCATTTTTAATGGCTACATAGTGATCCATATTATGTCTGTACATAATTTAACCAATCTCTTGATTTTGGAATTCACTATTCTAAATAATATCCCAATGCACGTTCTTCCACATAAGACTTTGCAGATATACATACATACATACATATATATACACACACACATATATATACATATATACACACACACACACACACACACACACACACACACACATATATATAGTTATCTCTTCAGGATCCTTTTCTAAATATATAACTGAATAACCGCTGGGTCAAAGAAATGTATGTATTTAAGGCTTTCATCACATTTGGCCAAACTGCCTCCCACAGATGCTGTACACATTTGATACACCAGCAGCCATGCATGAATTTGCTCCTTTCCTCCACATGGTCACTTAGCATTGAGGATACTAACCTACTTTCATCTCTGCCAATTTAATGGGTGAAAATGCCATACCAGTATTGTTTTAATTTTTCTTTCTTTGATCACCAGTGAGATATGCTATTTGCTCTCGTGTATCAGGTACCGGACTTTAGTATTTCACTTGTTTTTGAATTACATACTCACGTCCTCTGCCCATTTTCTTACTCAAGCATCTTTTGTTTTCTCCTCTACTTTTTTAAATCATTTTTCTGCCATCTATACTCTAAATATTTCTTTGGTTTATATTATCTTTTAAACTTGTTTATGGAGCTTCTGAAGCATAATAATTTTATTTTATTTAGTTACCAATATTTATTTTATTTAATTTACCAATATTCCCCTTTGTTGTATGTTTTTAATTCTCAGAAAGGTTTCCCCCATTCTGCAATCAGGTAGATATTTGTTTATTATTTTTTTAACCCAAATATGCTTTAAAAATTTTTTTTTCATCTTCAGTCTACCTGGACTTGAGCAATCTATCAGAGGCAATGATCTAAGTCCATGTATTTTATGAATAACTGGTCATCCCAACACCATTTATTGACTGATCCATTTTTTTTTCCACTAATGTGACCCGTCACCTCTATCGTGGGTGGCATTTCATGAGCCCTTACACAACAGAGAAAGTCTTTCTGTTGACTCTATTTGACTGAGTAAAAAATCTTGACTCACAAATTTTTCTCTCAAAATTCTGTAAAAACTGCTGCTTCATCTTCTAAAATTTGTTTTCCATCCTCTGAAAAATACTTTTCTATCCTCTGAAAATTTTTACACAGAATAGGAGTTATTTGTTTTATGAAGATTTTGAAGAATTTACCTACCCACCTATGATTTCACCATCTTAGAGGTAGTTCTTTGAAATTTTCCCCCAATTCTCCACAATATAATTTGTTATAAATGTCCACTAGGTCATTTTTATTTCATTTTATTTTTATCTTTTCTAGAAAATCATCCAGTTTGTCCAGGTTTTCAAATTCATGGACAAGAAGTTCAACAGAGTATTTTATTTTAATTTCTGCTTCATCAGAGCTTAGAGTCCTCTCTTCTGTCCAGTGCTAAATACTTGTGTTTCATTCCTTTTCATTGTTGAGGTTGTCAAAGAATGTTTTGTACTCATCTTTTTTCAAAAAATTCAATCCTAGATTTATTTACCAATATACGCCTCTTCTCTGTTATCACTTATTAATTTCTTCCCTTAAATGTATTCTGTTCTTTCCACTTACCTTGGGCTCACTTGGCGGTGCTCTCCCTCACTTCTCTAGTTGAACGCCTAGTTCATTTTTCTTTTTCTCTTTCCTGCCTGCTAAGAAAATCATTAAAGGCTGTGAATATTCCTTTGGATAAATCTTTGGCAATATTCCATCCGTGTTGATATGTTGTAGCTTCATTGTTAGGGCCTTCTCCACGGTCTGTAATTATAGTTTGTTTTGATTTGGTGGTGGTTGACTAAAGAGTAATTGAAATTCTTCCTTATCTCATCAAAACCCTGCTCCGCGCTCAACTTGCCTCCTTTGACTTTCTGATTCTTTTCCAAGCAAACCGTACCTTCTTAATGTCTGCCAAGGATACAAAGTAGTTTCCTGAGTGTTTTTCATTTTCTTTCTTTTTTTCTGGAGTCTAAAGAGATGTACCTTGATCACAGGTCTCTTTTCCTGATCAGCAACATAAGATCTTTTGCTGGTTATTTTTTCCCCCTATTGTTCATCTTCAAGAAAATCTAAACCTAAAAATATCTAAACCCTATAAAAATACGGGGTGTAAGAAATGTACTGGCCCCACTCCCTGTTCTCATGGGTGATGGTCGAACCCTCTTTTCAGTCTTCTCCTGCACAGACTAGGGTGTGCAGCCCACCGCTAAGCTCTGCTTCAAGCAGGTAGCTCCATTGACTGAGGGCCCTGTTCTACCCTGGTGACTGGTTCTGGAAGCAGGTGAGACACAGGGAGAACTGTAATCCCAGCGTGCAGTGACTCCGGGGCTCATCCCTTGTTCCTCTTTCAGCCTGTAGCACCTCAGCTGTGGGGCTTAAACTCTGCTACTTGGAATATGGCACAATTAGTGCACACACACATACACACACATTTTCTGTTGAAAATTCTGTTACTATCTCTGCCTGAATGCAGACAGAAGGATGGGGAGGGAGGAGGAGGGCAGTAGTAAGTGGGGGGGGGAGGGTAGCACCCTGGTTGCCTCCCTGTCGCAGAAGGATGGCTGCCCTACTTTCTGATTTTTATGGCCCCAGGGTCTCAGAAAGCCCTTTCTTACTTTTCTGTAAGTGGTCTCAGTTTCCTTAAAAAAAAAAAAAAAAAGTAAGGCAGGTTTGTCTCAGTCCAACTTCATTGGCTTTAGAGTTAGTGAAAATCTCTCTTTGATTCTATATTAGGCTGGTTACCAATCTTAATTTTAGGTGATTTTGTGAGCTATTATCTCATGTTCCCATAGGTATTCAGTGGAGAGTTTAAAGAGACTGTATCAGCACTATTTACAATGGCCAAGACATGGAAGCAACCTGAATAGCCACTGATAGATGAGTGGATGAAAAAAAGATGTGATACACACACACACACACACACACACACACACACAATGGAATACTACTCAGCCATAAAAAAGAATGAAATAATACCATTTTCAGCAACATGGATGGACCTAGAGATTATCATACTAACAGAGAGACAAATATCATATGATACCACTTGTATGTGGAATAAAAAAAAACGACACAAATGAGCTTTTTTACAAAACAGAAATCGACTGACAGACATGGAAAACAAATGTATGGTTACGAAAGGGGAAAGAGGACGGGGGGTAAATTAGGAGTTTGGGATTAGCAGGTACACACTACTATATATAAAATAGATAAACAACAAGGACCTACTATATAGCACAGGAAACAATATTCAATATCTTGTAATAACCTATAATGAAAAAATATATATATATTTGTATATATAGAGAGAGAGGGGGGGGGAGAGGTTGAATCAGAGCCTGAGAGGCAGATGCCATCTTAATGAGCATCTGTCATTCGTTGCTATAATTTTGCTTGTGCAACAAATTCCAGCCTTGCTGCCCCCTCAGTCCAGTCCTGTCATTTCTCACTGGGAGTGTTGGGAACATTTTCTGCATCTTCTCCTATCCTCTCCATCCTATCTTCTGCCCCAGTCACTAAGAGCCATCTCCTAAAGCCAAAGCTATTTAGTCCATTTCTCCATTCCAAATCCCCAGCTCAGTCACTCCACCCTCACGGAAGTACCCACGTGACACAGCAAATGGTGTCCAGTTCGTCTAGGGTCGTGGCAAGGAGAGGGTCAGCCCAGATCTTTCTTTTGGTGCCACCAAGGCCACCACCTATCCTGGAAAATATAGGACAAAGGAAGTTGGTTCTTCAACATCTTCAGTTTTATCCCCTCTGAGAATCTTACAGTCAAGATTGGCTACATAATTTGTGGGGCCCAGTGCAAAATGAAGATGCAGGGCCTCTCGCTGGAAAGGTATGGAGAATTTCAAGATGGCAACAGTGCAGCATTAACCCAAGGGTGGGGCCCCTCTGAGCGTGGGTCTCCGAGTGACTGCAAAGGCCACCCACCCAGGACACCAGCCCTGGGTGTTGCGCTTAGACTAACGAGCCGTTATCAGATGGCTGGAGCTGGGAACGTTGGCGGAGATCACTTAGTCCGACCCTAGACCCTTCACAGTCCTTGGACAGTTGGGTCTGAAGCTCAGAGAGGAGCTAGACATGGGCCAAGGTCCCAGAGCAAGTCAGGGGTTGGGTCTCTTGCCTCCAGATGGGGGGACCGTCTGTCTTCTCTGCTGTTCCACGAGGCTCTCTGTCACTCACTAAAACCACGCAGACATGGATGAAGGTCCTGTGAGCCCCGGCACTGATCCCACAGCATGGAGGCAGTGTGGTTTAGGGAGAAAGCGTCCCAGATTTGGAGCCCTTATCCCACAAAAAACCTGCACATAACTGGGGCAGGTCAGTTTTTCTCTCTGCGCTTTAGTTTCCTCCTTTGCATCAGGAAGGCATTGAACCAGCTGGTCTGGAAGGTCCCTCCCAGGCTTAAATAGTGTGGAAACAACAGGGCGGAAAATACTCCCATGGGAAACCAAAGGGACCTCCCACCCCCATCACGATGTAGCTCTGGGCTAAGCAGTCCTCAGGTGAAATTAAACTCTGCTTTCAACTGAATTTGCCAGTTTTTCAGCCAAAAAAAAATAATAATAATAGTAAGTATCACAACTACAAGCTGTTCCAAGCCAACCTGCCCTTAAACAGATAATCGGATTTGCATAAATTGAGTGTTGCTGAGGTTTAAATAATTCATCAACATGGCAGGCTCTTTTTAATAGCCAAACAGAACTGCCAGACTTCAGGAAAGGCTCCATGGCAGCCCGTGTCCCAGGGAGGTAAGCTGCATCCTCAGGACGGCGGAGCTGCTGGGTGAGGCTTGGAGACAGGACTCTCTGCTTCCTGGCTCTACATGGATTCAGACAAAGGATGTGCCTTGCATATTTCACGGCACGGATGTGTCCAGCAAAGCTTGTTCACAGAGTTAGGGCAAAGGGAAACACCTGAATTCCTCTCAAAAAAACACGCATTGTCCTGAGAGATCGCAGGTCCCTGCAGACTTGGGGCAATGAGAGGGATGAAGCCACACGATGAGTTCATGGAAGACGGAACTTGGGGGGCGTTTAAGCAAAGAAGATCCAAGCAATGGGGGATCATTTCACTGCCTTCAAATCTCTGAAGGGTGGTTGTGGCCCGGAGAACAGAGTTTTTTGGTAAGGTCCAAAGTCAGGGCCCATGGGAACCCCTGGGGAAGAGCCGTCAGGTGTCTGGAGGTGCAGTTTGTACCTGAATCTTGATAGCCTGTGTGGCTTCAGTTGTTAATGTCACCCACCCAAAAGGTCACCAGGAACACACCTGTAGTCAGCTCTGTGTTCTGACTTCAAAGTTGACTTTGCAACAAAGAAGAGCACATCCCGGGGGGAACCAGGAAGAGCCCGCACTGGAGGCTGAGAGGGTGGCTTCTGTTAGGTGATTTCAGGGAGGATTCAAATGAAGAGGAGTTCACTGGATGCCCAGGAAATGGGGGTAAACCTACGACTGAGGACCTTAATAGGTCCTATGTGAAAGGAGGGGTGAGCAAAGCAAGGTTAAAACTGAAATAGGGAAAGAACAGACACTCATATGAGCTGGAAGAGGAGGGTGTTGGGCCCATTGTGATTTGCACAGGGACCTTGGCTTTGTCTATGCCCAGATGGCATCAGGAAGGGGTCTTGTTTTCTGTCTCACCTCATTATATGGCAGAGTGACTCTGTCTGACTCGTGTTCCTCGAGGGTGTTTCTGACCAACAGGAGAATGCACAGCCCAACACGCCTCCCAGGCCCGCTCCAGACAGCTCCCAGGACAGGCTGTTAGCCGCAGACCAGTTCCCAGATATCAGGGGCTGCTTCTCTCATTCTCACAACCAGACAAGAAAATCGGCTTCATAGTTTCTCTCCCACGGACTCAGAATGTTCAACGCTGACTTTACTGTCTTCTCCTCAAATGCGTCCCTTCGCCTTGATAAGTGGAGCCACCTCCCGCGTGGGGACCCAGGTCTTCATCATCATAGGCTCTTCCTTCTGTCTTCCTCCCACATTCAATCCTGTCACAAGTCCTGTGGAGTTATCCTCAAAATTAACGTCAAGCTCTTAGAAGTTTTTGTTCTTTCTGGTTTCCCCAAGTTAATGTCCAGGGAGGAGAGATGCAGTTGGGAACAAGGGAGATGATGACCATGGGATCATTGGTGTGGCATCTCCCCCGCTTCCCGATGAGCACCTGGGATGAGTTTGGACTTTGGAGAGAAGCCAAAGGAGGCGTGTTAGTGATGGGCCGTGTGGGACATAGGGCCTGAGCAGTGTGCCTTTGCAACCCTGGTCACTGTACATGGCACAGAACCAGAGAGAGAATCTTCCTTCCCCAACTCCACCAAAGGCCACCATATTCCTTGGCTGTCCTTTTGATGTAGGGGTGCCAGCAGATAAGGGCAGGTGTGCCCAAGGGGGCTGAAATCTCAAGAAGAGCCTGGAAAATACAGCCCTTTGTAGTGGGAATGGACAAACAAGAGTAGAATTTCCATGAGCATCTGAAGCCAGGGGAGAGACTCACTCTGGAGACGTCAAGTCAGCAAAATATGAGTGCTTATATTCCTATGATGCTGTTAGCAGCTGCAGGCTGGCAAAAGACAAGACATTTGGAGCTCAAAAAGTCTGTGCCATATAACTTACAGGGCCTAGGCCAGTGCTCCTCAAACTTCCCGTAGCCAAGGACCAATTGTTATTGGTTCCCATGGGCCATTGTGCGGGTTGCTGTGTGTGACTAAGACGTGGTTTGTTCTGCCTGCAGTTCACCACCCACTTCCAACTACACCCAAACTGGTCTGCACCCTAGTCATCAAGGGAAGCCCTCTGATCCCATGCCTGAGTGTCTCAGCCACGCCAAATAGCTGCAAAATGGTTTAAACACTTACTTCTGCCCATTTTCTGAACTCCCTGGAGGTGGTGCCAGTGGGTGGGGTGGGGCTATGTAAATGATTTCTTCCCAGCAGTTCACGGACCAGCACCAGTCTATGGATCATCCTTTACCATCAAAGGTCAAAGCAATCATTTCCAAGGGACCTAGCCCCCCCTCTTGTTCTCAAGAGTGTGGCATTGGGCTAAGCTGAAGTGGTGCAGAGCCAAAGTTGACTTAATCAATTTCTCATACCCATGCAGGCCGAGACAGACTCATGAGCTGGAGGAAGTCATGGAGAATGTGATAGTCAAGTTGCATCTCCTATTAAAGATGGTGTGTGTGCTAGTTTCCTACTACTGATGTCAGGAATAAATACAAACTCAGTGGCTTAAAACAATACAAATGCATTTTCTTACAGTGCTAGGGGTCATAAGTCCAAAAGGAGTCTCAGGAGCTAAAATCAAGGTGCCGGCAGAGCTGGTTTCTTCTGGTGGCTCCAGGGGAGAAATTTCCTCGCCTCCTTCCAACTTCTAGAAGGTGTAGCATTCCTTGGCTTCTGGCCACGTCACTCCAAGCTCTCCTCCCACTCTCCCATCACTTTTTCTCCAGCCTTTGATGTTCTTGCATTCCCCTTATAAGGACTCTTTTGGTGACAGTTAGGGCTCAGCAGATCATGTCCTCAACTCAAAATCGTTATCGTGACCACATCTACAAACTCCTTTTACTCTATAAGGTAAGATTGATTAAGACACAGACATCTTGGGGCTGGTCATTATTCTAGCCTACCACAGTAGGAAAAATACATTCTCTTTGGATTCATCTTCCCCCATCGGGCCCGATTCAGTGAAATAAAGGACTGGTTTTAGCCCCTCATAGGCTTAGGTTTGAAGCCCAGCTCAGACATGTCTTTGTTGCATGAGCTGTGGCACCATTTCACCACTTCTGAGTCTCAATTAGTCCATCTGTAAAATAGAGTCATCATCATCTACCTCCCGGGGTGATGTGAGGATGAATACGAATGTGTTTTTAAAGGGAAGGCCGCCCAGTAGGGTCTCAGAACACATTATTTAGCTCTTTTCTGAACGTCGTGCTGTTCCTTCCTTATCTGCCAGCAAGGAGCATTGGTGACCTGGGGTGTCTTTCTCACTAGAACTCAGGGGACCCACATTATCATGATTTCACACACATTTCTCTTCTGCTTGTCTTTTATCTCCATGAAACATCCCCCCCGCACCATTCCCCTGGCCAACGCCCATGACAGCAAAGGCACTTTTCCAGCCTTGGGCCAAACAGAGCAGAGACGAGGAGGGGCACACAGGAGGGTGGCCACAGGGAGATGCTCCGCCAGACCTGCCTCCGCCCCGTCCACTTTGAGGCCAGACATGAAAGGCCTCTTTAGAGAGATGCAGGGAACTGTCATTAGAGGCTTCCTTCTCTTGTTAATGGTCCTGCCAGAACCAAAAAGAAAAAGAAAAAAACACGTCGATGTGCTATTTATTATTATACGTGGACTGCAAGGTCTACATAATCATGAAAATCATCCTTTGACCAAAAACGGCTTCTGTAATTGTGCCACTTTTAATACCATGTACTGTCTAAAATTTTTCTATTGGTGGGATCAGAGAAAAATCACAGAATTTTAGCATTTTAGGGGAACCCAAAGCCATTTAATCCATCCTCAAAAGACAAAAAAGCCACTATATAGTGATTCAATCTCTACTTGCACATCTTTAACGACAGCAGTTTCACCACCTCCTTCCTCCAAAGTTCTTTCTTTGGGTCCTTGAGGGTGAGAAATCATCACACCCCTCTCCCCTCCAATTCTGAATTAATTATGAAAGAGACAGGGGTAATACATCAGCTTCCTTGCTCATCAGGGGGTACTGGAGGAGGCAAATTGGACGTGAGGCCAGAATGGGCTTCCTAAGCCTTCCCCAGGTCCAGGACCAGCCCACAGTGAGAGGTGGATCTGCAGAGAAGCCTCCCACCCACTCAGCACCCTGGGGGACCCTAGCTTCCTCACAGCCCACGTGGGCCCAGAGGGTATGGGAATGCCGCCCTGTTTTTCTTTGTGGGTGAGTGGCATGCGGCCCCTTGCTCCAGCCGACATGCAGGACCAACACGTGAAGACCCTCACCGTCTCACCCAGGGGTAAATCATGCCTCCTCCTCCTGAGACTTGGAGCCAACATCAGGCCAGCGTTCGGTGGAAGCTTTCTCCTTCATACTTCTGCAAGTCCCTGTGACGCGAGCCAGCAGTAGGTACTTTCCACCACCTTCCATGCCCATTAGGAACCAATAAGGGAATTAAACACTGGACCCAGATGGTCAAGGACCACACCACCCTTGACCCCACCTCTCATAGAGGTTTCTTCCTTTCCAACCAGTCTCACTCTGTTTCAGAACTTGCCTTCCTCACCACCAAGGCCCTCCCTGCACTCACTTAGGCATCCCTATTTGAGCTTAATTAGGTTTGTGTGAAGTTCACGAATTTCCGTAAACTTAATGGGCTCTAAAGAGAAAATAGAGCTCTTTCCCACCAGGTGTTTATCTCCTTCCCACATTGCCCTCCCTGCACTCTGAGACTCATTTCCACGTCCCATCTGGTTAATGGGTGCAGGTGAGACTGAGCAAGGTACCGCACACGCTCCCCCAGCCCCCCACCCACCACTGCACAGTACGCCCAGATGCTCCCTCCTCCCCTGGCAAGAAGGTGGGGAAGAGAGAGAAACTTTCCAGACCCACTCTGTCCCCAGTCAAGCCAAATCCTTCCCTCACATCTGATCCCAGACATCTTTGCCAAGGGCAGGAAGGACGTGCCATTTCTTGAGTTCCTGCTATGTGCTAAGCACTGCGCATGGCCCCTCATCTCATTCATTGAGCGAACTGGACAGAGCACAGAGTCTGGAGCTGGTTCCCCAACTGGACCGCTTGCTGGGGACCCCTCCGTACCTCGGTGTTCTCATCCAGAGCTGGGAACGAACATCGCACTTACCTCCAAGGTCAGTGTGAGGACCCAATGAGTTCACGCTTGTACAAACGCTGAGAACAGTCCCAGGCTCACGATAAAGACTCACTCATTTGCCACTATTATTACAGTGAATACTTCTATCATCCTCACCATTCAATGAGACAGGCAGTCTCCTCCTTTAGAGCTAAGAAAATAGATTCGTGGGGATAAAGCAATTCGCCCCCAATCAACTAACTATATAAACAATAAGTAACAAGAAGGTTGGAACCTTCTCTGCAGCAGAGTCCCTTCCCTGTCCATCACAGACCCCCCCCCCCCGCCCCTGCCACAGACTAGGTGAGCACAGAGGAAGTGGTCTTTTAATGCAGCAAATCCATTTCCCTCCAAGGCAAAGACAAACAGAGCTCCCAGGAAGTGGAGGGTGGAGAGGGTTAGAGCCTCGGTTCTCTCTCCTTTTTCTCTTTGTCCCCAGCGGGACCACTCAGTGCCTAGTGCCAGGACAGGCCTCTCCCACTTGTCCACAGCCTGAGATGAACCGCATTCAGCCCCCGCCTGGGATCGCCTTCACACTCGGGGGTGGGGGTGGGGGGTAGCTGACTCCGCCTGCGGCTCCAGGAGGGCTCGGTGGAAGGGGCTCATTTCCGTGAGCTTTAAAGGATGGGGGAAGTTTACGGAGGGCAGAGACGAAGCCCCAGAGCAGCAGACGCCGAGGAGCAGGAACTGAGAGCTCTGGGCTTATCCCCCGAGGGGGTCCAGGATCTGGGCAGTTGTGGGGATAAAACCATTAGGGCTGTGGAAGTGGCAGATGACTCTGAAGGGCCTTGAATGTGAAGAAAAGGCATTTGGGTTTCAGCCTGTGCACAGCAAGGGAGCCACTGGGGGTTTTAAGCAAATACAGTGACACGATCAGAGCCAGGAGTTAGAACGCCCGTCACTGGGGATTGATTTGAGGAGGCAGATAGAGGACAACTACCTCGGAGGGCCTCGTCTGGTCAGGTGACAGACTGGGCAGGCACACCTGTACCCCGGCGAGCTCTCCCTGGTGATGTGAGACCGCGATTCTGCCGACTACGGAAGGCCTGTGGGCCAAATGCCCCCTGCTGCCTGTTTTTGTAAATAACATTTTTAAACGCAGTCACCACCAGCCTTCGGTTTCAGGCTACGGTTGCTTTCACGTTCTAACGGCAGAGCTGAGTGACCTCAACAAAGACAGGCCCACGAACCCTAAAATAGTCACCGTCTGACCCTTTTCCAGAAAAAGTCCATCCAGGTCTGCATTAGAGGGAATGAATCCCATCGCCGTATCACGTGGGACAAAACCAAGGCTACGAGAGATGGGGGGCCTGCCCAAGGCCACCGGGTTGTCAGTGGAAGCAGGGAGGTGGACAAAGAGGCCTGTGACAGTCATTGCGTGAAACCAGGAAGGTGCCCCCAGGATGCCTGACCCCAAGTCCCCCTGCAGCAGCCTTTGTGGCACCGCCCTGTCCCCTCCCACCCAGCCACCGCCACGGTCAGCCAAGGGGACTCAGGCGCCTCTCTGTCAGCCAGAGGCCTTGCTGTGGTCCCCGAACCGGCATCAAATGACTCATTTAAAACCTAATGCTTCCACCGTGTCCACCCTGGCTGCCCCTTCTTGGGCTTATCGCATCCTATTCAAATCCAAAATAAATTATTTCAGCTCTTCAGTCTTTGGATAAAGAAAAAAAATGAAATTAAAAAATAAAAAAGGAAGAAGGCAAAGCTTTGAAGGGACAGCCTGCCTGCCTCCCTCGCCTGCAGCTCCAGGCCTTTTTTCTCAGCCCAGCTGATAACCTACAGGGAATGCTGAGTCCCGGAGGCTGCGAGGACAGGACCACACCTCCTTCCAGACCCTGGACCTTCCGCGGGCAGCCAGACAGAGATGCAAATATTTTAGGTACATGAGGATCCTACATCTCCCATCAGTTTGACAAAGTGCCATCCCCTTCAACAGATCAGAACCCCAGGTTGTTAGGGAATAAGATTGCGGGGGAGGGGAAGGTACACACCCACTGATAGTATTAGTTTATTATTTAAGTATGTTTTACTCACCTGCCGTATATGCTCCAGGTCCTGAGTTAGGCAATTGGCATGTGGAGATAAACAGTCAGAAGGAATCTTGCTTGTGTGTGCCCTTTCTCAGCAAACCATCAAACCCATTGCACTTTGCGGTTCGCAAAGCCCTTTCTCCTCCACTCTCATTAGACCCTCTCGAAGATTCTCTGAGGCCATCTGGGGATGATGTCATTAAAAGAGCCTCACTTTATAGATGGGGAAACTGAGGCTTGGAGACGGAACGGGACTTATGCAAGGTCCCACAGTAGGTAGGTACGTGACAGCGTCTCATGTGCTTCCCCCATCAGAGTCCCTGGCAGAAATAATGTCGTGGTTAAAATGCTGGCCAGGCTGACCTGGATTTGTTGGCTGTGTGATCTTGGGACCAGTTTCTTAACCTTGCTAAATCTCACTTTACCCATCTCTGAAATGGGAAAAATAAATCTATCTATGGGGTCCTTCTGGGAGTTCAAATGCACAATAAGACGAATTTAGAGCAGTATCAGACACAGGAAGTTCTCATCAAAGGCTCGTTTCATCTGCTGTCGACTGCTGTTGTCACCGGAGGAGAATGATGAAGGGGAGGGAATGAGGATGGGGGACAAGGAGGAGGAGGGAAGAGGAGGAGGGGGAGGGAAGAAGGAGGTGGAGGGAGGGAAGGAAAGGAAGGGGGAGGAGGGGAGGAGAAAGAGGAGGAGGAGGAGGAGGACTGCAAGTTGACAGGGGAAGGACAGTGATGATTATCTGGCCCCACAGCTGACTCCCAGCGGCCTTTGCCCACAGCCCTTGCACCCCGTCGGTGAAACGAGGTACCCTGGCCGTACCTCAGACTTCCTCCACAGAATAGCACAGATCTTCCCAGCTCTCTAGTCTCAGGGTCCCCACAGCAAGTGATGGGAATACACAAGACAATCTCTGAGTCTGCGTCTTAATCTAACTTGCTGGCAATTTAAGTCCCAATGTCCGAGAGAAGAGAGACCCAGGCCCCCGGGGGAGGAGACTAGAGAGAAGGCATGGGCGGGGCAGACACCTTGTGAATTGAATATGTCCACTGTCTCTAAAGGAGGCCTGCCCCTCCCAGCCCTGGGCAGCTTAGATTCTCTCTTCTGCCTTCCCTGATTCCAGAGGGGTGGTTGTCTCGAGAAAACTGGACGAAGGGATCAGTGACATGCTGCGGGGCTCCTGAGCATCTTAGAAGGATTCTGTGAGCTCGGCAGCTACCAGGCATCCTTGAGAGGGTGTTTGTTCAAAGAAATGGCTAGGGGGCCTCCCCAAAAGCACACCTGGGGCTCAGGACGCCCCCCCCCACCACAGCCCCGAGTCCAAGCAGGACATCGGTGTCTCCTCGTGCCCGAGGCCTCCCGTCAGTGGATCCCAGGTGCCTCTAGCTCTGCTTCCGTGGTATAGGCAGAGAAAGGGAGAGAAGGTGTCTTGGGGGCTGAGGAAGAACCTTGGCCTGACCTCCAAGCCTCTATGAGAAGTTTCCACCTCAGGCCAGACAAGGGCTGGGCTCTATGCCAGGAAGGGGGACGTCCGTGTGATCTCCGCCCCACCCCCTCCCCCATGCCCTTTCCCAACGGGCACCGTCATGTAAGGGAGGCCGCCTGGTGAGGGAAAGGGCCTGAGTTTAGGTTCAGAGAGATTTGAGCTTCCATTTCAGCTCTAAAACTTTCCTTGCTGTGTGACCTTGGGTGAGTTGCTTGTCTTCTCTGAGCCTTGATTTCCTCCTCTGTAATATAGGAATAAATAATGGTAGCTATGGCATAAGATCCTTTCATGACACAAGAGGTAAGAGAGGAGCAGCCTGGGGGACAAATACTTGTGTTTGATTTCAGAGATCCTGAGGAGAGGGGGTTGATAAAGATGTCAGGGAGGGAATTAGCCAGTAAAATAAAACAAAGACATAGACTGTAGCTCTGAAGGATAGAGAGATAAGAGAAAGAGGTGGATGCCTGTCCTCAGCCACCTTATCTTTCTTTTTTTTTTTTTTAAGCTTTTTTTTTTTTTTTTTTTTTGGTGGAGGGGGTAATTAGGCTTATTGCATTTTTTAATTTACTCTAATTTTTTGTAAATGGCGGTACTGGGGATTGAACCCAGGGCCTTCTGTATGCTAAGCACCCACTCTACCACGTGCCTCAGCTACCCTTTCTGACTGCCAAGACTTTGGCCTTTCACTCTGCCCCAAACAGAAGAAAGGTTACGGTGGGTCATGGAGGAAAGGGGGTGACCCAGGCAGGAGGAAGCTCTGTGCGGGGAAGGAACTGACTTTTCCTAGATGTTGACTCTGAACCCAGTGTTCTGTGAAACCCCCTGTTGATAGGCAGCCCCAGGGAACAGGTGTTAGTATCTCCATTTCACAGAGAAGGCAAGTAGAGGTCAGAGAAGAGGACTTCCAGGCAGATAATCACATCACAAGGTCATAAAACCAGGCTGCAAACCCAAGTCCAGCTGACCACGGATCCTGGACCTTCTCCACTCCGTCCACAGCCTGCAGGGCCACAGGGTCAGCCAGCAGCCTTCAGGATGCCAGGTGGAGACCTTAGGGACCTGCTGTCAGGCCTGGAAGGGGGTTGAGGGTGGTCAGGGCAGAGCTGAGACCAAGGGGGCAGACAGGGAAAGGAGGAGGGGCCCGCCTCGCAGGGGGAACAGAGAGGGGTGCGGAAGGATGGAACCTGCAGACACCTGTGAGACAAGGAGTCAGGGAACCAATTCCCTTCACCACCCTGAGCCCCTCTCTCCTCTCAGACTCAGGACCCACAGATCCTGCCTCAGCAGGATTAAATGAGATGGTGCAGGGCACTCGGCAGGGAGCCTGGCACGTGGAGGCGCTCAGGACACCATGCCACGGAGTCAGGATCAGAGCATGTGCTTCCTTGTATGTATGTGTGTTTGTGTCTCTCTCTGTCTCTCTCTGTCTCACATACACACACACACCCAGCACACAATCTCCCATGTACATCCAGGCACCCAGCCCTCCCTCCTACAGGCACAGCTCTTAGAGACTCCTTGACCTCCTCCAAATATCCACCCTCCCTCCCACCCCTGCACACACACTGTGACCCAGATAGCATCAAACCCGCGCATCACTCAGTCACCCGTCCTTCCAGCCAAGCCCTGCATCTGCATCCCAGCTCCAGGAGCACCTGTCTGTCTATACCCCGACCACAGGAGAACCCTGTGCATGCACACGCTGCACCGGACATACTACACGTGGTGCCATCACGCATGCGTCCACCCTCTCCTCACACTCTCACTGCCTCTCACTGTCATCCTCTCCCATCACCCACAGCGGAGGGCCTGCTGGGGTCGGGGGCTGTGCTGGATGCTGGGAGGGCCATGGTGGCAGAGCTCACAGTCTGCATATGTGATAGCAGGGAACCCTTCTTCCCAGCCCCTGCTGTTTCCTCCCAGAACTGAGAGCACAGTTAGTGTAACTCCCGCTCCATCTCTTCACTCCCTCTGCCCAGGGGATGTGGGGAGATGCAGATCTGATTTGTGAACTGGGGGAGAGAATCTGAGCATGCTCAGTTCAGCTCAGCTCTCCTTCTTGGGAACAAGCTGGAGCTCTGAGTATGCAATTCCCCTCTGCGACTCCCTGCCCCAAATCTTGCCATGTTGGGAGACACGTCTCCTATCCAGCCAGCACTCCTCAGCTGGGTGGGAGAACCTTCCTAAACCTAAGGGTCCATAAACAGAGCCTACTGGCCCTCACTCTAAGCCATGTGTTGCCTCAGAGACCCCAATCACATGCTCATCTATACAATTTCTGTCCATTTACAATTTCTGTCCGTGCACACACATCCATCCTCATATACAACCCACTCTGATATCCAGTGTCTCCCACCTACTAACCCCATGCCATAGGTATGTGTGCCTCCCCATTCTCCAAGCCTCCAAACCCACACACATCTCTCTACGTAACCTTCCCCACCTCCCTTGCCATGTCCCTTCACCAGCCGCCCCCACTTCTCACCCCACCTAGCATCTCACTGCAAGTCATCCCTCTGCCAACACAGACAAAACCAGGTCATGTCACAGAGCAGTTTTGCCCAGCCTGCCAGATTTTTCCCTCATCTCACAGATAGATAACTAACAGGACCATCTTCCCAGCTAATCGGGAAAGAAATCTGGTGGGCACAATTGCTGCCGATATGCATTTAAATGGCTGCATCTAGGAGGAAAATCTAAATGAGAGCTGATGGGAGGCTGGGACACTGGGAGAAATCTCGCTGTAATAACTGTGTGAGGCAAAGCAAATCAACAGAAAGCTATACACTCGCTTGGGGAGAGAGCAGAGACTCCACTGTAACACGTGTGCTCGGAAACTTATTGGAATCTCCGCACTTTTAATATAATGGCATTAGTGTCACGGTTCCTCATGTATAAACTTCACCGCCACACATAATGAACGGAGAGCTATTTCCCAGCGCCAGTGATGCTTGGATGTGGGGGCAGGGAGAGGGCTTGTGTTTAATGACCTCCTTGTGAATCTGGGCGATACCGTGCAGCCCTGAAGGGCAGAGGGAGGCTTCATTTGAAGGCAGCACAGACTTAGTTCAAAGCTAGGCTCTGTCCCTTACAAACCGGGTGAACTTGGGCAGATTATATAACTCGGGGAACATCCATCTCCTCGTCCATTAAAATAGAAATAATGATGTGTATCTCGCCGAGTTGAATGGAGGATTCAAGAAGTTATTTGAAAGCACTTGGCAAATAATAGGCACTTACTTAGTGTCATTAATGGTCCTGGATTTGAATCCTGCTTCCAGTACTTTCTGAGTGATCTTGAGTAAGTCACCTACCTGAGTTTCCTCATTGTAGGATGGGGGTAATAATAGTCCTTACCCCGAATGCATGAAAATTCCCCGTGCTTCCTACATGCTCGCTTCACATTAGTTTCACCAGCAGCATTAACTCCACCAGAAGTCAGAGAAGCTGACGTTTACTGTGTATCTTTCCGTGATGCCTGAGGAACAGAAGAAAAGGGAGTGTCACCCAGACCACAATTCTCTGGGCTGCCCCAAAAACCGTTCTTCTGAGACGTAAATGAAAGAATTGGAATTATTTAACCAAGCGAAAAGGAGACTCAGGGGACTTCCTTAATGTGTACAAATTGCTTACGGTCATCCCAAGGCAAAGAAAGCAGGATTGCTCTGTGCAGCTGGAGAAGAGGGAAACAGGACAAGGCTGGGGACAGTGAGGCTACCAGGAGTCCAGCTTTAGCTCTACTTCAAGAAGTATTTTCAAAGCAAACTAAATGTCTATCGACAGATAATTGGATAAAGAATATGCGGTGTACATATACAATGGAATACTACTCAGTCATGAAAAGAGTGAACTAACACCATTTGCAGCAACACGGATGGACCTGGAGATGATCATATTAAGTGAAGTAAGTCAGATAAAGACAAATATCATATGATATCACTTACATGTGTAATCTAAAATATGATACAAATGAACTTGTTTACAAAACAAAAAGAGACTCACAGATAAAGAAAACAAACTTACGGTTACCAAAAGGGGAATGAAGGGGAGGTATAAATTTGCAGAGACAAACTACTATATATAAAATAGATAAACAAGGTCCTAGATGTGTAATACAGGGAACTATATTCAATATTTTGTAATAATCTATAATGAAAAAGAAATGTACATATAACTGAATCACTATGCTGTACACCAGAAATTAACACAGCACTGTAAATCAACCATACTTCAATAAAAGTTAAAAAAAAAAAAAGTATTTTCAAACAAATTAAGTTAGGTAACATCAAACAACCAGAAAAGCGAAAAAGGTAAAGATTCTGTCTCGCAGGAAGTCACTAAGTAAAGCCTTAACAATTTGTTGGAGGAAATGGGGGTCCCCTGATTTGGGGGGAAGTTGTGACCAGCATCTTACTGTAACCATGGCTTCCGTCTCAACATGCCTGTTTGGAAAGCGCTTCCCAGCTACTTCTCGTCCAGCTTCAGAGTGTAGCCACACACGGTCCATAGATTTCCGTTAAAGAAGGTTCATCGGAATCTCTACTTGATTGCACTTTCTTTTCCTGGCAGTTAGGAATCCAGCCTTCAGCCTCAATGTCGCCTCCTCCTCTGGGCATGGGTGGCCTCAGGATCAACAGTCTCTGGTCCTGGATTAAACTTGGGATAAATTGGGAGTTTGAGATTTGCAGATACCAACTACTATATATAAAATAGATAAACAACATTTATATTGTATAGCACAGGGAACTATATTCAATATCTTGTAGAAACTTATGGTTAAAATGAATATGAAAACAAATATATGTATGTTCCTACATGACTGAAGTTTTGTGCTGTACACCAGAAACTGACACAACATTGTAAACTGACTATACTTCAATAAAAATATATTTAAAAAAAAATCAACAGAATGCGGTAATCCAATCATAAAGGATATTCAAAAGTGCTTACAGTCAATAAGTCAATCATCTAAGTTATTAAAAAAAAAAACCTTGGGACACACAGTATGCAGGAACCATCCTGAGGACCATGAAGGTATCTAGGGAAAGTCCCTGGGCAGAGGGAAAAGCGTATGCAAAGGCCACGAGGAAGGAACAGCAAAGCCTTTCTTTGCTCCTGGAGCAGCAAGAGATGAGATCAGAGGGCAAGCAAGAGGCAAGATGGCAGAGGGTCTTGGAGGCCATCATTAGGACCGTGGATTTTGTCCTGTGTGTGATGAGAAGCCATGGGCAGTGTTCAAGGGAAGGAAGATCACGCTGGCTGCTATATGGAGAATTTCCTAGAGGGGAGTAAGGGTGGTGGTGAGGATACCAGGTTTGCAACAATCCAGGTAACACATGGCTTTGACTACAGTGGCAGGGATGAGTTGATGAAATGTGATCAGACTACCATTCTATTATTTTTAAATAGAGCTGAAAGGAGTCAAGATTGACCTGAAGGTTTGTGGCCCAAGCCACTTGGTGAATGAGGAAATTAACTGAGATGGGGAACAGTAGGAGAGGAGGAGGCTGAATGTGAGTCTGGAGAGGAGGAAACCAGAGAGTGGGTAGGTGTCTGGGTACCACCGATGTGGCCAGTGATGTGGTCTGTGGCAGGGCTGGATAAGAACAAATGGATTTGGAGTGCGTTCTCTGGCTGTTTGCTTGGGTTGTTTGCCGAATGCAATGCAACTCTTCCTCCCCCTAATTGTGAAAATTTTCAGTGAAAGTTCTTCTGCTGTGCCCTGCCACAGCTGGGTAGGTATTTGTATCAGCCAGGACAACCAAGAAGAAAGAACCATCCTCTCCCTGTATGACTGGAAGATTTCTTCCAAAGATAGAGAACCAAAAGAATTTGGGAGAGGCAAGAAATCTATGTCAGAGATTGTGGTAAAAATGTAAGGTCCCGAGGCACCAGCAGAAATCTTGAGGTGTTTGGGCTGCAACAGAGTATGGAAGAAGGATCTGGAGCAAATGTTCTATCCAGAACTCAGGGAGCCAAGAAATTCTAACTCACACCTGTGGTAGGAATACGTCTATCCATACGAATGGCCAATAGGCACATGAAAAAAATGCCCAATATCAGAGAAATGCAAATCAAAATGACAATGAAGTATCGCCTCACACCAGTCAGAATGACCATCATTCAAAAGTCTACAAATGATAAATGCTGGAGAGGGTGTGGAGAAAAGGGAACCCTCCTACACTGTTGGTGGGAATGCAGGTTGGTGCAGCCACTGTGAAAAACAGTATGGAGATTCCTTGAAAAACTAAAAATAGAATTACCTTATGACCCAGTAGTTCCCCTCCTGGGCATACATCCAGAGGGAACCTTAATTCAAAAAGACATTTGCACCCCAATGTTCATGGCAGCACTATTTACAATAGCCAAGACATAGAAACAACCTAATGTCCATCAACAGATGATAATTATATAATGGAATACTGCTCATCCATAAAAAAGATAAAATAATGCCATTTGCAGCAACATGTATGGCCATGGAAAATGTCATTCCAAGTGAAGTAAGCCAGAAAGTAAGCATATGATATCACTCATATGCAGAATTTAGAAAAAAAAGAGAGAGAGACAAATGAACATATATATAAAACAGAAACAGACTCACAGACATAGAAAACAAACTTATGGTTACCAGGGGAGGGGGGGGTGGGTGGGAAGGGATAAACTGGGAGTTCAAGATTTGCAGATACTGACTGTTATATATAAAATAGATAAACAAGTTTATACTGTATAGCACAGGAAACCATATTCAATATCTTGTAGTAGCTTATGGTGAAAAAGAATATGAAAACGAATATATGTTTGTTCATGTATGACTGAAGCATTGTGCTGTACACCAGACATTGACACAACATTGTAAACTGACTATACCTCAATAAAAAAAAAATAATAATAATAAAGGAATATGTCTACAAAAGACTACAAAGAATGAAATGTACCAAACCATTAAGAGGTGGTTGGATAATCTTTCTTTTCTTCCTCATTTGTCTCTAAGTTTCTAAATTGTCAACAGTGAATATATTTTATAATCATAAAATATAGTAGAGGTAAAAATCATAAAGTAAGATGCTATGTATTTTTGGATTTCTCCTGATATGGACTGAACGCATAAGCTAGGAAGACAGCTCCCTCCCTGTTACCCTACATAACACATTCCTTATGACCAGAGTCCAAGGTGGACAGAAACATATCCCAGAGCTGGGCTCACCGTCAACACTAACACCTGTGTACCTTCGACATGGGTCTCAGCTGTACCTCCCCCGTCCTAAACTTGTGCTGCCGATGTTTGAGACCTAAGCACAGGACAGCTAGTTATCCCCGCTGTGTTTCATTTGGCAGATTCCATCTCAAGTTACAAGCTGCCAAGACCTTTTCTGAGTCTGAGTCTGTCTCCCAAAGCATTCACTGGCCCTCTGGTATCTTGTCCCTGGAAAACTGAGTTAGGAAAACGCCATCCACACTTCCTTTTCTTCCTTCAGTTCTAACATCTAACATTTACCGAGCACATTCCATAGGGCAGGAGGTGGTTTAATTGCTCTGTGCATCTGAGTTCACTTCATCCTCACAGCGCCCCCTGCCCAAGACAGGGGCTGTCGCCATCCTCATCAGACAGATGGGAAAAATGAGGCATCTGGAGGTTAAATCTCTCCTCCAGGATCTCAGCAAATACAGTGGCAGAGGCAGGTCTTGGCTCCGTGCTCGTCAGCACCACTCTGTCCAGCCTCTCAAGTGGTACTGGAGAGCCGTCTCGGGGCCAGACTCTCTGACAGCTGTGCAGACCCAGAAAGGAGCAAGCGCCTCCCTTCAGAGAGCCTAGAGGTGCTCTGGTTAAACACAGTCGGTGCTATTGATGCTCTGCTGGCTTTCCTGCTGTGGGACCTTGGGCAGATTACCTACCCACTCTGTTCTGTGGTCTCCTCATCTGTCAAAGGAAGCTGAAAATAATGCCTACTTTACAGGGCTGTCGGGAGGATGAAGCTTGTTAACACAAGAGTGCCTGGCACGTGAGGGGTGCTCAATTCATGTTCAGTATTATTATGACCGTGGTTGTTGTTGTTATGGTAGGATTTAGTGAGACACATGGGAAGGAGGGTTTATAAGTTCCCTCTAACAGGTCTTCAGAGAGGTACTAAAACCTGAGTGCTGGAGGAAGCGCAGGAGGAGGAGGCATTTGCTCTAAGGAAGCAGTGAGGAAACAGCTCAGGCTTTGCAGAAACCAAGGCTCAGAGGCAGAAGGGCACACATGGGCCGTCACTCCCTGTGGGCATATCCCACGCAGTGTCAGTTTCTGTCCACCCGGAAATGAGAGCAGCGTCCACTGCTGACCCGGACAAGCCACCCGAATCTGTGGCCTCGGGGGCGGGATGGCCACTGAAGACTTCCTACGTTTTAGCTCTGTTCAGCGCTAGAAGGGCGCAAACTGTGGCTTCAAAGAGAACAGGCATTTGAAAGTCTTATGAATGGGCTTAGGAGCCTTCCTGTGACATCAAACACGCCTTACAAAGCAACATTTTGATGAGTTAAGTGCAAATGAATCCGAAACACAAGGATTAAATTTCCCTTGAAATATGCATAGGTTTCAAGATTAAGGGGAAATTGCCTGGCAGAACGTGTTTTGGGTTAAACACGACAAAGTAGTTCAAGTTGGTTCCTGGCTGCTACTTCCCCTCTGTTACTAGTGTAAATAACAAAAACAATAATAGTATCGACACGGCGTGATACACTTTCAGCTCACTCAGAGCCTATGGGAGGCTTTCAGAGGGGGGCAAACAATACTAAAATGTCCTGATAGAAACAGAAACCCATGCGTGGGACTTAGACGGCACAGCAGAGACTGGCAGCTGTCTATTCAACCGGCTTCTGCTTTTCTCCTCAATTCTAGCCCTACTAAGTCTCCCAGGCTGTGCTTCAGCCAACAAACCATGGGCAAAAGCAGAGTATGCCCCTTCTAGGCGCAGCCCATAAAAAGCCCCATGTGTTCCTCTGTTCTCTCTCTTTCTCCACCAGCCAGCTGGACACAGATGCCCAAGGTGACCTTGGAGGTTACATGTTGAAGATGGCAGCGTCTTCGTCAATCTCACTGCTGGAGGAGCTTACATGAATACAGTGTAAACCTCTACTGTGTGAAGCCATCAGGCTTCAGGACTTCTTGGTACATCAGCTAATGTCACTTGAAAGAAGACAGAGATGACAGGCCACGTGCTAGAAGAAATTTGGATCATAAATCAGGACACCTGAGCTCTCAATTCTGCCTCAAACGTGCTGTGTGAGGCTCTAGGCAAGACCTTTCCCACCCTCTCAGTTTTCCTGCTGGTAAAATGAGATTAGATTAGGTAGTTATCAAAGTCAAGCTGTAATGTGTAAGACTAAATGTTTCTAAATAGCAAATTTCAGTGGGGAGAGTACAGCTCAGTGGCAGAGTGCATGCTTCACATGCACAAGGTCCTGGGTTCAATCCCCAGTACCTCCATTAAAATTTTTTAAAAGTTTAAAAAAATAATAATAAATAAATAACACAATTGAATTCTATTCTAGTTAACAAAGGTTTACTAAACACCTACTATTTCCCAGGCATTGGGGCTGCAGGGGTAAATAAGTCTAGATGTTTAGGATGTAAGCTTGAAGACAGATGTTTGTAATATAAATAGCAGAAAGTAGATAGATAGATAGATAGATAGATAGATAGATAGATAGATAGATAATGAATGAATGAAATCCAGAGTACAACCAGCTCCACATGGGGGAGGGGAAAGGATAAACACTAAGAGACAACGACATTTGAATGAGGCTTGGAGGACAGAGGACTGACACAGTGGGGACCCTAGTCTGACAGGTCCAGGGGCTTCATAGCTGAAGGGGCTCTTATTCCACAGATGGAGAAGGAGTTGGTTAGACCCAAAGCTGGTTAGTAGCACACTTGGCCATCACTAACAAGTTTCCCAGAGTCTCAGTCTTGGTCCAGATTTTTTTTTTTTTAAGTAAAACCTCTAGAATAACAAATCTGAGAGTCCCAGGTCTAGGTCATGGCTGTCCCAACTGATCCCTCTGGCCCTACCAGTCCACCACCAAATGGTCATCCACTGACAAAACCATCCCCACCACTCTACTGACTTTTGTCAAATTCACACTCTCCCCATCCACGGGAATTGACAACAGCCCCAGTAAACCTCATATTTAAACAGTTGAGCCCATAATTCCACTCTGGCTATGATGCAACGGCTCACTCCCTCTTCACATCTCACAGCACCGTAATACCAACCACAACCTCACTGAGCCATTGATACAAAGAATAGCCAGGACCAGCCCAAACACAGAGCCTGGGACCTGCCATTGCGGGCTTCCCTGCAGGTGAGCACTGGCCCCCACACCTGGAAGAGACCCTTAAACGTGAGCAGGACATCCACCTGGGTCATGAGGTGAGCAGAGACGGCTTAGTCCATTCTGGCTTCTGTAACAAAATACCGCAGAGGGGATAGCTTATAGACAACAGGTACCTCATCCTCTGAGTTCTAGAGGCTAGAAGTCTGAGGTCTAGATGAAAGCATGGTCTGGGGAGGGTCCACTTCCAGGCCAGACTTCTGGTTGTATTCTCACATGGGGAAAGGAGCTGAGAGCTCTCTGGGGTCCCTTTCTGAGGCCACTAATCCCATTCATGAGGACTCCACCCTCATAAGCCAATCACCCCCGAATACCATCACATTGGGCATTAGGATTGCAATGTATGAATTTTAGGGGGGGGGCACGAGCATTCAGACCACAGCAGGAGGCTATATTTATTTTCTATGGCTGATGTGACAAGCTGCCACAAACCTAGGGGCTTAAACAACACAAATGTATTTGTCCAGCAGTTCCGTAGGTTAGACGTCCAGTGACGGCATTTTGCTGGGCTGAAATCAAGGTATTGGCAGGGCTGCATTCCTTTCTGGAGGGTCTAGGGAAGAATCCATTTCCTTGCCCCTAGAAGCCAGCAGCTCCCATCATTGCATCTTCGGTGGCTGGAACTTCTACTTTAGTGCAAAGTAGAAGCTTCTCCCAAGCTTCTGGAGGACACCTGCGTTCCATGGCTCACGGCAATTTTTTTCTTTAATCAAAGCCAACAACGGCCATGTGGAGACTTTTTCACACTGCATCACTCCCATCTCCTCTGCTGCCTCCTTTTGCAGTTTTAAGGATTTTTGTGATTACTGTAGGCCTACCTGGATAATCCAGGATCATCTTCCTGTTCTAAAGTCAGCTAATTAGCATCCACAATGCTGTCTGCCACCTTAATGCCCCTTTGCTGTATAATTTAACACATTCACAGGTTCCAGGGATTAGGAGCGGACATCTTTGGGGGACCATTAGTCTAACAAGAAGGACAGGGTCAATTCATTCTTTCATTCTTTGTTACGTACCTGTTCTGTGCCCTTCCCTGTTCTGGAATCTGAGGATACAGTCACAAGAGAGACTTTCTCCCTGCCTTTGTAGAGCACACAGTGACATGAAAAAGACACTGAAGAGGTCACCAACCAACAGTGATGAGTGTCACAACAGAGGAAGTGTGGGGCTAAGGTTTAGGAAAATATCTCCAAACAGAATGCATCTGTATATTTTCACCTTGCTTCATATCTTAAACCCAGACTAAGGGTCAGGAAGCATCCCCTAAATGGCTAGTTTCTCTATCAGAAAAAAAAAGAAAGCAAGAAAGAAACAGGGTTTATTCTTAATGAACCTACCTTGGCTCTGAACGATCATTACTTCCTTTTCTAGTTTGCCTTTATTATAGCTTAGTTTGGACTCTTGTTTGGGCAGAACATCTGCTATAAACCAAAGGCTGTTCTAGGCAATGAGGATACAATGATGTGGGAAGACAGGTTCCTGCCCTGAATGACGTGGAGGCGAGTGGGAGGTGAAGACAAGTGTGCAGCCAACCACAAGAGAGTGTGACAGACAATGTCTTTACTCGTCAATGCGGGGTCATGAGTTGCAGGACAGGGTGTGCCAGAGTGACATGGCGGACACTGCAATATATGGATGAGAAACCACATCAGGGGATCGTGGGTCAACAAGGATCAGTTAGAGAGTCTGCTTTGAAATGTCTGAAAGAAGTCCACCTTGGGGGGCAGGGGTATAGCTCAGTGGTAGAGCATGTGATCAGCATGCACAAGGTTGTGTGTTCAATCCCCAGTACCTCCATTCAAATAAACAAATAAACCCCCCCAAAAATATTTTTTTAAATGGTCAAAATGAAAGAGGTCCACCTAAAGATTCTTTGAAAGAGGGCCACACTAAAGACAGTCTGAGTCCAAAGACAGAGACTGGATTCCAAGGATCAAAGTAGCCCACAGGGGCAGGTAGAGGGGAGGACTCTTGGAGCCTGTCTCTGGAAGGCGCTTTGGCACAATAATGAGCATATGATGAGGCTCAGCTAAAGAGGTCTTCCTCGTCCTCCACGGGTGTGTAAACTGCCGCCAAGTGCAGGGGCAGGTGCTGGCCTGACATCAAGGGAGCCCGCTCGGTTCTGGCAGACCTTCTTTTCTGGCTCAGATTAGTCTCCCTCTCTCAGGTCTCCTTCAGCACATCACTGGGCCTCTGGCCATGATGGTTATGCCAAGGCAGCAATGATGCATCGGGAAATTGGAGGCAGCTGTCATCCGAGCCGCCACGGCCCAGGTGGTCAATCCCACATCTTCATATAGCTACTTTCTAATTTAAAATCTGGGAGGGGGTGTGAGCACTTGGTTCATGGGCCTATGACCTTGCTACAAGGGAGGCTGGCAAAGCCATCATCCAGCGAGCCCAACATCTGTCATAGCATTCGATCTCTGCTCATAAGACAGACTCCCAAAACAGAGAAAATAGAGGCCAAAATCCATGGGTGGCTATGGCTGGCAATGCCTTTTGCAGCAAGTTACAGAACAGCCAATGTATTTAAGTGATTTAAGAGTGAGAGAAATGCGTTGTCTCGCCTACCAAGATGTCCATAGGTAGATGACTCTAGGGCTTGTCCAAAGGGTCAACTACATCGTCAAGAACTTGAACTCTTTCCAACTTTCTATTTCTCACTATCTTGGCTTGGTCATTAGGCTTGTTGGCTTGTCTCTTCATAATTGCAAGATGGTCTCCACACACAGAGCATTGAATCATCTAAGATTAAGTGGCACACTACGGTGGATTGATTGTTCATTGCTCCAGGTCTTCTCCTCTCTCTGTATTTATAACCTTTGCCATGAGCTTTTGTATTTTTCCATATGTAAGAGGCAGAGTCTATTTCCCCATCCCTTGAACCTAAGCTGGGTTTATAATTTTCTTTGGTCAGTTGATTGTGCTAGTGATGAGATGACGTGCTAGTTCTAAGCATGGCCCTCAAGAGGCCTTGCATATTTCCACTTCTTAGTCCTCTGCAATTGTCATAAGAATACGCCTCGGTTACCCTGATGGAAGATGAGAGAATGTATAGCTCAGTCACCCCAGCTGCCCTGGTGACAGTCAGCCAACCAGCAGACGTGTGAGTATGCCCAGCTAAGACCAAAAGAAACCCACAGCTGAGCTCAGACTAAATCAACTCTCCCAGACTCACAAGCTAACTAAATGCTTGTTGTGTTAAGCCACTGAGTTTGGGGGCAGTTTGTTACACAGCACTATTATGGCAAGAGATAATTGATGTACACCTCCATGCTGCAAGGGAGGCTGGGAAAACAACATCCAATATTTTTAGCCTCAGTAATGAGGAAGAATGATGGCTACTGGGTAGGCAACCATTAATGTCTGCCACAGAGGCGAGGAAGGATCAAAATATCCACAAGACCAAGACAATGCCAGATTCTTCTAGGTAATTCTTCAAAAGTAATTGGCCAGTGGGCAGAGGGTTAATCAGGGGATGAGATCACAGTAGCCAAGGCCTTATGCAGCCAAGATTTATCAGGTCTTTCTGCCTGAGTTGTAATGTTAACTACATCAGGGACTGTATTATCAGCAAGACAATTGCAAAATCATGGGATGACTTGCTGTAATACAGAATTCATAAGCTTTTGGAAATAGTCTGTATTAAGGCAGTTCTCCCAGGTCACTTCAGCAGAGTTTGGATGTTCACATTCTAATACATGGTCCATCTTTGAGCTCAGTTCCCACATCTGGCCATCCCCCAAGAGAGCTCACACAACTCACTCCAGGGTACTGTCACACCAAACGCCCGTAGCAAAAAGTGGAATTAAGCCGCATCCTTGGCTGGGTCTTCCAGAATCCCTCGTATGTGTGCTGCATTTTCTATTTCCACATAACCTCCGTGATCTCTTGGAACTCTAACCTCCACCATGGGAGGCTGATATCAACCCTAAAATATATGTCTGGTTGTGTCACTCTCTTGCTCACAAACCTTCCACGGCTCCCCATTGCTGTAGGAAAAGGACTAAATTGCTCCATTTGGTCCACACAGCCCTTCAAGATACAGCCCTCTAAATGTTCCCACCTTAGCTTTCCTGCTCCGTCAGAGTGAACTACACATTGCTCATTCCTTTTCCCCCTTTTGAACAAGTAATTCTTCCTGCCACGTTGCCTCTGTCTGAGAGTTCTTCCTCTTCCTTCATGGCTCAGCTCAGAAGTAACCTTCCCACTGTCCATGCTCCCTCACCTACCCAAACCCACCTTCCTCTGGATTTCATGGCCACCATGCTTGTTCTAACAAACACAACCCTTATCACACTAGGCTACAACACTTTGTCAACTTGTGCAACCGCGCCAATAACCACGCCCATCTGGAAGGCAGGGACTTAGCAATTTTCCTGTCTCCTCAGTGCTTGTGCTTTATGGGTGCTGAACATATAGTAAACACTCAGTGAATATTTGTTAAATGAATTATTTAAAATGTCTCCTGCCTCCCTCCCACCACTAACAGTGACACGCAGAACCAGAACCACCATCATCCCATCACTACCACCTGTCCTGTAGTATTTTAGTCTCATTCTCGGTCATTTCATGAATCAACTTTTTTATCTTTCCTTCAAGTGATGTGAAAACTCTGTGTTGAGATATATATATATAAGCTAACCGCTATTTCTAGAATTTGAGTCATATATGAATACCCTTTCGAGAAAAGCACTTCTCCGAGACCACCCCAGTTCCCTCAGGTCCTCCAACCTGGGTTGGAAAAATACCAAGTTAATAAAATGAAGTCTTATTGTAGGAAAATATCTTGCAATGGTGAATTCGCACTGCTAGAGAGGGCTGTCCACAAAATTTGTAAAAGCAGAAAGAAATAAAAACAATGAAACCAATTCTCATAACTCAAAAGGCCTCAAGAATATGTTTGCAGACCTCAAAGTTTCATGACCCCAGTTTAGTCCAGTAAGAAAAACACTTGAACTAAACTCTTAGAACAATAAATAACTGAAGGATACTTCATCCAGCTTAGATACCTGCCTAATCACATTCTGCGGATAATTACGTCCTTCTCCTACTTCATTTATTGATGGCTGTCTTGGTTTAGCTGAAGGAAGTACAAATAAAAGCCCCCCTCCCCTGCCAAAAAGCCTGTTTTCCCATGAAATTTAAATTCCTCAAACTCAGTAAAGTAGCAGGTGCCCAAATCCTTTCAAGGACCAATAGCCTCTGCAGCCATTACGGAAAACAGAATGGCGATTTATCCCTGAAAAACTAAAAACAGACTTACCATATGAGCCAGCAATCCCACTCCTGGGCATATATCTGGAGAACTCTAATTTAAAAAGATACAGGTACCCCAATGTTCATAACAGCACTATTTACGATAGCCAAGACATGTAGCAACCTAAATGTCCATCGACAGATGACTGGCTAAAGAAGTTGTGAGATAGATAGATAGATAGATAGATAGATAGATAGATAGATAGATAGATAGACAGACAGACAATGGAACACTACTCAGACATAAAAAAGAATAAAATAATGCCATTTGCAGCAACATGGATGGACCTGGAGATCATCATACTAAGAGAAGTAAGCCAGAAAGAGAAAGAAAAATACCATATGATATCACTTATATGTGGAATCTAAAACAAAAAATACACAAATAAATGTATTTACAGAACGAAAACAGACTCACAGACATAGAAAACAAATTTATGTTTACCAAGAGGGAAAGTGGGGGTGGGGAGGGGGGATAAACTGGAAGTTCAGGCTTTGCAGGTACTAACTATACTATATATAAAATAGATTAACAACAAGGTCCTGCTGTTTAGCACAGGGAACTATATTCAATGGCTTGCGATAACCTATAAATAAAAAGAATATGAAAAGGAATATATATATATATACACAACTGAATCACGATGCTGTACACCAGAAATTAACACAACATTGTAAATCATCTATACTTGAATTTAAAAAAAAAAATCAATAGCCTCTTTTTATAGTTGATGAATGATGCCAGACTGGTTTAAAAAAGAGAGAGAGCGAGCGAGCGATACTTCCATCTACCTCTCTGGCAGATAGCAGACAAACCTCCCATCAGGAGAGGCATACCTTGATACGACCCTCCCAACCTAAACCTTTCCCATAGCTAAACACATGTCTTCACTCTCACCGCACTCAGTCTTCCATTTATTCCTTCAACCAATATAAATTGAGTACGCATCGGGGCCAAAGTCCCTCTGAGTTGGGAAACTGAGTCTCAGAGAGAGAAAGTGGCTTGCCCAGGGTCACAGACCCAGTAAATGGCAGAGCCCAGACACAATTAGTATAAAGTGTTACATTTTATTCGAAATCCTTGGGTTTTTGGAAGCAGTTTGCTTTAGGGCAAAGATCCCACGTGAGACTGGCCAATGGATCTGAAGGGAGATGTACACTTTAAAATAATAAACAAGAAACCATTTATAAGGAAAGAAAAATTGAACGGCAGAAAGTAATGAATCACCATTGCAAGTCGGCACAAAAAGAAAAATTAGTTCATAAAAATGCAGTTGGATAAATAATAGGTTATTTCATCATGTAAATATATCCCAAAAATAACTTTATTGAAATGAAAACATCTATCGCAGCCCAAACTATTCATCACGCTAACGTATATCTAGAATCCTAACAAATTTATGAAAATGTTATATTCCGTAATCTTCCTGATCCAATGCAAATAAATAGTTGTGCTTCGACTGTCTCGTTACGAAATGATTAATCACAGCTGCCAAGAGCAGCCAAGAAGCTAATTTTGATTTCTCACGTTGTGGGTGGCATTTGGGGGCGCCTCCAAGGACTGTATCTGAATATCAGACCTTCTGGAATGAATATCTCATTCCTCAGCCTCTCCTGACCCGGGCTCACATGGGAAAGAAGCATCATTATCACTTTTAAGCTGAGTACAGCTTTTTGCAACTAAAGAAATTCCAGAGTTTCTTATTGGACAGAGCAAGTCAGGAGAGAAAGGAAGGAAGCTAATATTCTCTGTTGTTAATTTATCCTCAGAGCACCCCACGAGGTGAGCTATTATTGTTAGAGCAGGCAGATCGCTAGATATGAGCAGAGAAAAGGGGACACAGGCCAAATGGCAGGAACTGGGCTGAAAGGAGGGGCACAGGCCAAATACGGGAAACCATACATCATGTAAACATCAGGGGTCCTTGGGCAGAGAAAGAAAAGCAGGAACCTCTAGGCTGATAAACCATCACACCTTTTGGGATCACCAGCGGCCTGGAGGCTGACAAAGAAAGGTGGGAAAAGGTAGGACTCTCCAGTGTCCGAATATAACCTTTTGCTCATGATGCCCTCATTTCAATAAAATTAGCCTTGCAGATTAGAAGTACCCATCATGCACCGAGACCATGACGCTTCCGATTCAGACTAAATAAGGACAAAAATCCCTCCTCCCTTCTGGAAGGTGGGGTTGGAATGAAAATCAAAGAATACGACCCCAAACCCCTCCCTCTCCAGTTGAATATTCTGCCCTTTCATTTTTACCCTCTGTGTAACCAATTTTCCAGAGAAACTCAGGGCAGCTGCTCACCTGAGCCTGCCCGCTGTCCCCTTGAGGGCGTACTATCCATCCCTTAATAAATCCCCACTGTACTTTCTTAACCTCCGTGTCTTGTCTCAGAATTCTTTCTGGGACAGGACAGGAACCTACACTCTGGTTACATCTACCAGCAACATTATGACTGACCACAGATAAGGAAATTGAGACCCAAATGTCCCCAAATCACAGAGCGATTGGCTTAGCAGCAAAGTGACCTACTTGTCCAGGTTTGCCCAAGACTTTCTGAGTTTGAGCATCAAAAGTCCCATGTCCTGGAAAACCCATCCCATCTTGGCGAATTGGGACCATTGGTCACCATACCCAGGGACTCACCTGTGGGTTTACCTGATTTCAAAGCCTCCCTCAAGAAATCTCAAAGACTATATTTTGGTGGCAGGAATCCTTTGGGTTTAGAGATATGATGGAGCTTAAATCCCAGCTTGGTGTCAATCCTAGCTGTGTGCCCTTGGGTGTGATTGTTAAACCTCAGGACTTCTGTTTCTTCAGTTGTAAAACAGAGGAGGGAAAAAGTAGAGGTCAGACTAAGTTGCCTCTACACCTTCCTCCAGCCCGAACGTTCCGTGAGTCTGAGTTCCGCCTGTCCCTCTTTCTGCCTGCCCCAGGTAGATCATCCTAGAACTAAAGAAGAGGAGGCAATAAAACCTCTTCCATCTCTGCTTAAAATCCTGTTCAATTACCTTTATAATTAGGAAAAAAAAATTTTTGTAACTTTTACTTTAGAAATTCTCTTCCACTTTTCCCTTTTTAAAAGAGTTTATTTTGGAAGAGAAGCTAGTTCCTGTGGAGAAAAAAAAAAAGTTTCTGGCTGAAACTATGAATTTTGTAACCGCACGCTCTTTCAAAGGCAGAAGGCAGACTGTGAAAGGCTGGTTGCTAGGGAGACAATTGTATTTAAATTATGCACTCACAATAGACCTAGCAAAGATATTGATTGGATGTGAGAGGGTAAAATTATTTTCCTCAAACTGGGGAAAAACTGAGGGTCTGGCTAGAGGGTTCCACCTTCCTGAGGTGGAGAGAGACTGAGGTGGTACTGTTTTTCTTTGTTTAATTGGAGATGCTAAGAACTGAAGAAAAGAAGCTTGCTACAGGTTCTCTGTAATGTCCTCTCCCGCAAGTTAGCTGAAACTGAGAGAAATGAATACATAGAAAAGGGAAGTCTGTTTTGCTCTGAGACTAATGGTTCAAAAGGAAGTTTTTCCTAACAATCTGAAGCCAGCACACATGAGACACTAATAATAGGAGAAACACTCATAAAACTTTCTACCTACCAGATTGTTCGAAGCAATTCCCCCACATGAGCACATTTAAGCCTCACAATAACCCAGTGAGACTATTATTAATATTTTCATTCTGCAGACAGGGAAACTAAAAAGGGTTAAATGAGTTGCTCAAGATCTCACGAATAGTATGCGGCACCACTGGGATTTGAACCCAGGTATCAGAACCCACACTGTCACCTCTGCTTCGAGCTGTCTCTCCAAAGTGTGGAGCCCACATTGGCATAAGAACCCTAGAACCTAAGGACAAATTCCTGAAAAAGTGTCTTCAGTGAGAGGTGTCCAATGGAGACAGAAAGATGTGTGCATGCAAGTCTGGAGAGGAAACCAGGATTTGATTAAGACATAACTAATCAGGGAGGAGGGTATAGCTCCCAGTGACAGAGCACGTGCTTAGCATGCGTGAGGTCGTGGATTCAATCCCTGGCACCTCCTCTAAAAAATAAATAAGTAAACCTAATTACCTCTCCCCACAAAAAAAAAAGCCTTTAAAAAAAATTGGGGAAAAAAAGATGTAACTGATCACATTTAAGGACTAGCGATCAAATTAATGCATTGTATCTAGATGTGATTCCAGTCGCTTGCAATCTTGTAGGAAAGGAATATAATTTTTATCTACTTTTTGACTTAGGGGTTGACAGCAAAGGAGAGGACTCCCTCCCTGAGATAGCTCAGGCAAGAATGTGTTCACAGGCTCCAAGTAGCTAAGCAAGGTTATACCAGGAACCAAGGGTATCAGGTCCTACAGACCATGTGGCTCTGCTTCTCCCTGGACCCTCATTCTCAGCCAGGCTCCTCTGCTTCCCTTTGGCCAATGTGGCTCGGAGCTCCGTGTCTTATAAGACTTACCCTCCACTGCCCATTACTGCTTCTTTTTGTTCAAATTATAGGTCAGCCAATTGGTAGACCAGAAGACCATAATTACACAGTCCAAATACCCATGAGGTCTTGGGTTGGGATGGGGGTGAGGAGATGCCAGATAGAGGGAAAGGGGCCTTATGTTTGCCCTTTAGCAGACTGTTATTTAACATTTATATTCAATTATGTTAATATCTGCTTCTGCCTCTACAACAGTTGTGAACTGAGCCAGGATACCTGCAACTCTGACCTTGGATTTCATGTGTGTACTTTTTAATCAGTTACTTCAGATTACTTCAAATTCTTACTGGCAATAAAAAAAAACCACAACAATAAAAAGGGGTGTCTGTAACCCTCCACCATCAATAAAGATCAACTGAGTCCATGGATGCTACCGGGAAATAAAAAACTGGATCTATTGTGTAAGGATTCATAGGTAATGAACAGAAGAACCCATTGCTTAAGGTAGCGAGATATGGGAGACGATGTAAATGTCCATAGAAGGAGGATGATTAAATAAATGAAGACACAGCCAGATGATAAAATGGCAGCCAGCCAGAAGAAGAAATGTGGTAGATCCAAAGATACTGAGATGGACCCTTGGCCAGGATGCACTATGTGAAAAACTAAAAGGGCACAACAGAGAGAAGAGAGAGTTTATGCAAATGTGTTGCTTGAACTGAGAGTGCCTCTGAAGGGCGCAGGAGAAACAGGTAAGAGTGATGCTTCTGGAGACTTTGCAACAGGAGTCAGGGATAGGAAATGCGTGGCTTGTTTTTCACTGCTTCAGTGATTTTTATCATCAACATGCGTTATCTCTTAAAAATGAATTTTCCTTGATAGATGATAGATAGATAGATAGATAGATATTCAGGTATGCCTATATACATATATGTATGTGCACATACACATGCATAGATATAGATACAGACATATCTCAGGTGTTCCTGGAGTGTCCCTTTCCCTTGTAGACCCCTCAGGATGGTGGGGAACCTCTGGGACCCTCCACACACACACACCTCCAGCCTTTTGCTCAGATCTTCTGTCTGGCTGTGGGAAACCCCTTATGGTCTATAAGAAGCTTCCACATCTATGTGATCCTCATAACAATCCTTTGAGAGAAGAAACTTGGGTATCACTCTCTCCATTTTACAGACGTGGAAACGAATGGATTTCAACGCAGCCACAAGCCTGGAGAGTCTGGGTCTTCTAAATCCCAGCCCCCTGCTCCTTCCGCTAGGTCTGTCTAACTGTGGAGCAGGATCTTCATTTCATTCTCCCCTGGAGGCTCACACGATCTGTCTCCTCCTTAAAACCTTCCCAGACCTCTCCCCTGCCCTCACAGAGTCCCCAGTCCCACCTCCCCCTGCCGTGCCCTGGAGCCCCCTACCCCAGCACTTAACCAGATGGGTGGTGGCTGTGTTTACTTACTTTTCTGATCTGCCCTCCCCCACCCAAATGTGAGCCCCTCAGACAATCCCTTCTTATCCCCCTCTCTACCCTGTGCCCAGCGCCACACCTGGCACCTAGCAAATACTCAGTAAATGTTTGTCAAATAAATGATTCAAGGACTGATCATTCCAGAGCCTGGTGGCTTCATAGGATTTGAGTTATTGCATTCTTTTTTCTCCTCTATCTAGAAAGAAAAGCTCCCAGAAGACCCCTCGGCTGTGTTCAGATATTGTAAATAATTGATCATAAAGATGAAACACACAAGCTGGACGGAGACCAGGAACCCTGTCAATATCGAGGGAATAAATCTCCCTTCCCAGCAGCCCTGGTGCCTGAGCTGGCTTCCCAAGGCCATTAAACTATCACTGCGGTTCAGGCATTAGTTGGAATAAAGTGTTTGTGTTTGTTTGTTATCATTTCTTAGTAAAACTAATTAAGGAACTAATTGATTGTTTTGTTGTTCTACTAATTAACTCCATATGGTGCCCATTTCCATGGAGATAGACTGTGAGTTATGGGAAGGCCTCTGATTTAACGTGTCGTTTCTGGGTTTGGGGACAATTCTTTACAATTAAGTATCCTTTCTAATCTCATTTCCCTTCATCGCCATGGCCATGTTCTCGGCCTCTCCAGCTCCTGGAGGAGGGGGAGATGGGGCCTGCCAAGACTGGCCAGGAAAGTGCTGGGAAGTGGGGAAAGCTTCAAGGCTGCAGCAGGCAACAGAGAAAAGCCCTGGGCTAAGATAATAATTATCATTATTTCAGAAGCTTCCACTTTTAGCACCTACTAGGTACCTGGCACCATGGTGACCACTGGACATACAATATCCCAGATCCTGTCACTTACCAATGCCAGCTTTAGTAGTCCCATTGCAATGCAAAGGTTTCAAGACAGGAATGAAGTCAGTGGACACATTCAAGGATTCAAGCAAACGCTTGAATATAAAGGTCCAAAGCTTATTATAGAAGCTCAGGCTTAAAACATAAAACCGAATATAAAATCAGATAGGAAATCAAGAGATTTTCAGCACTTAATCCATAGCATTAATGAGATGATCTAGGGAGCAAGGGCAGATAGAGAAGAAGTTGAGGACAGTGCCTGGGGTCCACCAGTGCAGAAGAGTCCACAAAGCCAGCAGGTAAGATTAAGGGGGTGACCAGAGAGGGCCAGGGAGGTAGACAGAAGGCCGGCAGAAGTGAGTGCAAGAGAAGGACAAGTTTCAAGGGTGAGGGAGGGACCATGCGCATTTCTGCAGAAAACTCAGCACAGTGATGCCTGGAGTTTGCCTTGGCTTTGGCAAGCCATTGGTCAGTTGTGACCTTGATATGAGCAGGCCCAGTGGAAGGAGGTGGAAGGAAGCTTGACAGAGGGCATTGAGGAAGGAACGGGAACTGAGGAAGTACAGGTTGCCAAAAACTCTTTCCAAGAAGTTTATTTTAATGGGGGAAGGCAGAGAAATGGTGCAGAAAGCTGCAGAAAGCTGAGGGTGATCAAAAGGCAGGCTTGTGTGTGCACAGGAGCACCTCAATACAGAGCAATCAGTGATAAAGAGAGAGGAAGGATCTAGTGGGGGACTTTGAAGGCTCAAGAAGGACTGGGACCCCAGGCTTATGCAGTGGGGTTGAACTTTAATGGAACAGCAGACAAATCTGAGACATAATCCTGACCCTGGTAGGACTTGGCCTGTAGCTTAGAGCCCTTGGTGACTCCAGGTCAGAGGAGCTGCGTCTCCTTCTCTATCTGTGCGCCTCCCTGGGCAGCCACCCTACTGGACTCACCAAAGTGCGTGGTCCTGGCTTCAACCCCATGGTTGAGTGGAACCACCCCCTTCTAAGGCACAGTCTCTGGGCTGAGCACAGTTCTAGGGGGTTGCTTATGCTATTTATAATCTCAGCAACACTGAGATGGTTGTAAGCCCATTTTCAAGATGACAGAAGATCTGACTTCAATCTGTTCTTGTCACTCACTCAGCACCTAGGCCTCAGTTCCTTCTATAAAATGAGAAGGTGAGGTCAGAATATTCCAGAAGGTCCTAGCAACTTCCATAAGGGGACATAATTGCTGTCTCGTGTGCCACTTCAGTTTCTGATGATCGCTGAGACTTTCTGAGAATCAGAAGTAGTCCCTCCATTCATCCTCCTCTCCCCAGTTCTCAGGTCAGCCTCCAGCTCACCTCAAAGGTAGCTGTTCACCCAAATCTTCCTGAATCTCCTCCCTGCAGTCTCCCCTCGGCTTCTGTCTCTAACCTTTCCGATTGTTTATTTCCTCTGATGTTGTCTGAAGCTCCAGGATAATCGTAGCAGGAGAAGCAATCAGCTCAGCCTTCGACAAGGCATCAGGACAGACAGGCAAGATGGGGTATTAGGCTGTCGATTTTCAGGCCGTTCCAAATGTTAGAACAATTTTGGCGAATTACAAGCAATAGAAAATCACTCTGGGTGCTCAACAGGCAGGAGGCAGGAGCAATGACGTGTGTTTGAAGGCAGAGGTTGAAGCAGGCTTTCTTGGAGCCAAGAGCCCACCTTCCAGCATCTTCCAAGGATAGCTCAATTAACCCTCACTCTTCTGGAGAGCCCCCAGGGTTTGGAGAATGGAGATGATTCCTCCAGGCCCTGGACGATTCACTGTGCATTTATAGAGCACCCACTGCCTATGCTGGGTCCCAGGGGTGAGCAAAACGTATTTACTCTTCAGTTGCTTAGGCCAGCAAGAGAGATGCTCACAGAAATACTGAAAAAGAGCTCAGACTGTAGGGATAAGGAGGAGAGAGAGACCAATTCCGATGCGGCAAGAGCAGCATTTGAATAATGTCTTAGAGAATGAATAGAACATTAAATACACCCTTGCTTCACCATTAACAATAAAAATTATAACTAGGGCTAACACTTACCCAATGCTTATATAATGCTATTATGTTCAAGCTTTGATGCTAAGTGTGTTGCACATATATTAAATTAGCTAATCATTCACAATAACCCTTAAATAGATACTATCATTATCCCCATTTTCTAGATGAAGAAATTGAGGTACAGAGAGGTGAAGTAACTACCTGAAGAATTACGGCCAATAAGCATCCAAGGAGGCATACAAAAAAAAAGTGTATAAATGGTATAGTTCTCATAGCTTTTTTAGGGAACAAGAGAGATGATTGACAAATAGAAGGAACATCAGCCGAGAAGAGCAAAGTTCACTTCCAGGCCCACCACTTCCAGCTCAGGTGGCTACTCAGGGGACTTGAGAGAGTTCCTTAGATGAGTTAGCATGATCTCAGGTGCCTAGGAGCAACATCCAGAAATGATGGCAGGTGGAAGTCAGAGCCAGAAAACAAGATCTGCATTCATTCCATCACTTATAGCATTTACTGAGCACCTGCTGTGGGCCCAGCACCAGGTTAAGTGTGCAGAGAAAGATAAATGAGACCAAATCCTTGCTCTTATGGGAAAGGCAGTGTGGTAGGGAATGCTTGTACATATTAATCTCTGTGCTTGCTCCCAGACTCTGGGGCCCCCAAATTCTTTCAATTGGACCCTGAGGGCCTCTCCTCTCCCCGACTCCCCAGGCTGCACAAGTAGGTATAAATCATCCTCTGTGGAATGTACACCAAAGGTTTCTGTGAACACTGCCAAAGGCAAAAAGGGTAAACCAGCAGAACTACATTTTCTGATCGCAGCAATCACGTAAAGGACAGAAAACGAAGAAAGGGAGAAAAGGGACCATGAGGACCGGAGAGGGTGGAGTGGAGATTGCTTAGAGAAAGAAGAGGACCTTGTACATAAGGTGACGGGTCTACAAACACCAGCCAACTCAGCAGCACCCGAGGGGACCTCACTGGTCTGGGATCAGCCCCATCAGCCATCAGTCATCTAGCTCACAGTGGCATTGTTCTGTGCCCTTCAGGCTATGCCTCTGATTGGTCCATCCCCTGAAAATCACCCGTGGTCTCTGGTCTTTGACACTCACAAGGTCCCCAGAGCAGAGGATGGAGGCCTTAGGCATCTCATGGGATGATCTTGAACTGAAAGAAAAGTCTCAACCTCAGATGAAGGTGGGACTAGAAGGAACCAGCTTGAAATCATCTCATTTCACTGTTTGGACAGGGAGTTAGAGAAACGAAGGCATGGAGAGGCAGGTGCTACAGAGGAACCTGTTCAGTGTCCCAATTCACAAAGGAGAATGAGGCCAGTGCTACCCCTGGAGATAAGGGGCTGGGGTTGGGAAATCCTTCATAGATGAAGTGACCTTCCAACTAATCCTGGCCCCCAGCCAAGTCTTGGGGTAGAGAGGGAGAATCATGAAGCCCAGGAGAAGCAAGACCTGGGCTTCAACCGAAGGGCTTGGGTAAGCAGGACGTACCAAATAGAAACGTGACTTGGAATAGAAAACAGGACGTCTCAGATACGGACCAGAAGAGAGGCAGAGGGAATGGGGCTCAGTCCCAGAGCATGAGGTCGGGGCCCCTCTTGCCTCATGTCAGAGACAGTCCAAGCCCTTGGGGCAAGATGAGGTTACAGGTGGGGCTCAAATGGCTCCATTTTGGGAGTGGGACAGGGTCCAGAAGGTGGGCAGTACTTGATACGTAACAGTGGATGTAAAACTTTTGCACTTTGTTCCCAAAGCCAGCTGCCTAAGCTCAAGATAGAAGAAACACAGGGGAAGAGAAGTTTATGTGAAAAAGATTTAAAAGCCTTGCCTTCAAGTCCTGTGGAAGCCAACCTTAAATTAAACCTAGATTTGTTACAGTTGTGTGGAATGCATGAAGTCAGGTGTAGTCAGAATTTCACAGAGGCATCTTTTTAAGCTGGTAAAGGAACAGAAAGCTGAAGGTGTGTGGACCAGTGGCTCAATAAAAAGTATCTGGGCTAAGAAGTCAGACCAACATAGGTTCAAATCTGGACTGGGACATTTTAGCCGCTATGTAAACTTGGGCAAGGCATTTTGCTTCTTTAAGCTTTCGTCTCCTCAACTGGAAAGGTCATTTGGAAGATTAGATAAAACAGATGTAAAGCAATTGATAGCATGCCTGACACAAAATAGGTGGCTCAAAATATAGTGGCCTTTAATGATGATGAAGGTGATAATGATGGTGATGATGGGTGTGGTAGCAGTGGCAGTGACAATGTTGACAAAGATGATGGTGGTGATGAAAATGGCGATGGTGGTGGTGGTGGTGACGATGCTGACAATGGCGATGATGGTGGTGATGATAATGATGATGGTGGGGGGGTGACAAACAGATGATAATGTTGCCCTTTAATTATGCCAGAATGTGATGACACTTTTTCACCCCACTCCATAGATCTTGGATACTTTTAAAACCTTGAGAGATGAAAAATAAGCATCCAGGTGGATAGTAAAATAAATGTTACAACTGTGAGCCTCTGAGAAAAAAGAAATACTTTCTTTCATAGTCAGCTGAAGCTGGTACTGGCGGTGGACAATAAAAATGTCATTTGCTGGACCCTCGGTGTGGGCAGCGATGTACTAGGTGCTTTCACGTTCATCATCCCGTTTCACCCCACCACACTCTGTCCTGACAGAGGGATCAGCCTGTGCTGAGACCCTGAAGGGGTAGCTAGCTGGCTGGAGAGTGAGAGCAAAGAGGAGTGTCGGGTAAGATGAACAGAGGAAATTAACCAGTCCCTATGCAGCTCCTGGAACGGTGCCTGCACGTACCAAGTGCTCAGTAAACGCAGAGTTCATGTCATCATTGTCATCATAAAGGACTCTGCAGAAGGTGGGGTTATACTAAGATGGGAGAGGTGCTGCTGCAGGAGGGAAAGAGCTCCCCATCGCAGGAGGCATGTAAGCAGGGATCGTCAGACCTGTAAGGTGACTTCAGAATAACAGATTGAAGCGTTGGTTTGAGGCAAAGTTTGGCTCAATGAGGTCAGGAAATCATTTCAACTCCTGCCCCCTACGAGCTGGTGAACCAAGAAAAAAGGGGCTCGTTAGTACAGAGAGATTTGGGGTGCCCCCAAAAGCCTTCCATGTAGGTGCACCCCTGTCCACCAGGCATCTGGGCCAGAGGTAAATTCTGCCAGAGGCACCCAGCCAACCCCAGGCGTCAATGCCCCAGAAAGGCAGCCTTTCTTGCTGTGCGTTAATCCCTTTTGAACTCACCCGGCCTCCTTTGTTCTCCCATTTTAATGATTTCATTCTCTCCATTGCCCACCCCCCCACCCCCAAAGGAACCAGGGATCAGCCCCACCGGCAGGGAGCCCTTTAATTGGCAGCAACGTTGCAACACTCAGCGGTGCGGATGGAGAGGCATTTAGTGGTGTTTGTTCTGCACGGGGGAAGCAGGGAGGGTTCTTCAAAACCAAGTAGCTCTGGTCTCTTATTCAACCTGATTGGAAGGTGATAAATTGAACTCGATTTTTTTTGTCATTTTCTTCCCCTGCCGGTTCTTCTGACAAGTGGCCACTGCTGAGATGGCTGGAGGAGACAGAATTGCTTTCACCAGCAGCTCCTGCCTTCCCACTGCCTCCCTTCTTCCCTCCGGGGTGGTGCCTGATAGACCCAGGGCAGCATCTCTGAGGATCCGGGTGTCTGGGCTGCTGAGTTCTGAAAAGGAAGGTCTAGAAAGAAGGCAGGGAGCACCCATTCATGGGAGCATGGCTGCAGGGCTTGAGGAATGGGCTCTGGATATCCTCTCCCTGGCTGCCTCACTGTCAGGAAACTCATTCATTCCACAAGCATTTGTTGAGAAACTATTGTGTGCCAAGGCACTGTATAAGAGATACAAACATGAACAAAATTGATTTAAGAAACTGTCTTGGTGGATAAGAGGAGAGGCATGGGCAATAAACAATATATATAATAAATCAGGAAATTATATGTCTGTAGAGGGAGTTAAGTGCTGTGGAAAAAAGAACCCTAAACAGCAGAGGGAGGATGATGGAGACTGTGGGTAGGAAGGGGGAGACTGCAATTTCCAGTAAGGAAACGGTGACGTCAGAGCAAAGCTGCAAGGCATTCATTCATTCTCCATATCGTTCATTCGTTCACTCATTCCTCCATTGGAGTATTCATTCATTCAGTCACTAACTCAATCACTCATCTCCCCATTCACTGATTCCCCAATTCACTCACTCACCCACTCACTCTCACACTTCACTCACTCTCTTGTTCATACATTCAGTCGTGAACTCACTCACCTAGCGGGGTCTCAGGCACCGAGCCCTTTTTGTTGTCGTCTGCAAACACGCCTCCTGGCCCCTCTCTTCTGGACCTCTCCATGGATGGTTCTCATAGCCTGAAATGTCACTTCCGCACCTCTCCACCCACAGCACCGGTGTCAGTATCGCCCCCTCCAGGAAGCATCTCGGCTTTGCAGTCTAGGTGAAGAGCTCCAGTTCAGGGTCGGTGTCTTAGCCTGACATCCCGCCCCTACTCACCCTTCACCCGACCACAACTCCGTGAGCTCCTTGAATTTTGAGCCAGTGTCTTATTCCTTCATGTGGCAGCATACTTGACACACAATAGGTACTCAGCAAAGACTTGTGAAGTCAATCAACTGCCAGGAGCAGTCTGGGCAGAGCATCCTGACCCACCAGGGACACAGTACCAGGAGGGGGCAGACCATCTGTGCTGGTACCACGGGCCATCAGTCCTTAGTGAGCTCCACTCCCCCAGATGCAGCAGACATTTTTAACTTCATTTCATAGATGAGGACATCGGAGCACAGAGGGTTTCATCGCCGTGTCAAACATTGCTGGGGAATGGGTGGCTCGGCTGGAATTCCCCTCTGAGTCTATCTGACCCCCCAGAAGCTGCTCTTGCCACACCCCTAACCTGCCTCCCTGAAGACAAGTCAAGTCCATCTGGCCGGTTTGAGGATGAGCCTGGAACCCTCGGGCCACATTCACAGGGTGCTGGGCCCCCCTCCTTAGCTGGGTGCTGCTGGCTGATATCAGATTATTTTCCTGACTCTGCATTTAAATGGGGCCAGGCCTCCCCAAGACCGTGGAGCCCTGGCCTCGGACCTTTTAACTGGTAATTACTCTGCAGTCACAGTGTGAGCTCATCCATTAACCTGAGGCCAAAGTGCGCCCTGCTAATCAGCCGGCGCCGATTCCATCAAGCAGCTGGGCTGATTGCGGACCTTAATCACGGAGGGACGGGCACAATCAGACTGGCCAGCCGTCCTCTGAGCCCAAAGGGGAGAGAAAGTTTTATTAGAGAGGGGCTGACATTTGGCAGCCTCGGTGAGGAGAGGTTGCCATAGGCCATGTCTCAGCCAAGACTTGCTTAATAACCATCCAGGACCAAAGGGGGAAGAAGAGCTGTGGTCAGGCAGACAGGACGCAGCAAGAGACCAAGATCAAGGGAAGAGAAGGAAGGGAACTCGGTGCCGGGGGCATTGCTTACACCGCCCTTAACCTTCCCGCAAGGGTGCCAGGGCAGGGTGCTTGAGCCCCCGTTTACAATGGGGAATCGGAGGGTCAGGGAAATGAAGAATCTTTTCAAGGTCACACAGCTGGTAAGTGGGCAGAGCTAAGACTCAGAGGTGCATCTTTCTGGCTTCAAATTCTGTGCTCTTTCTACCATCCCCAGCTATCAAATCTTCAAGCTGGTTGATTTCCTTGTATTAGGGATGACAAAGCCTTTGATAAGCAGGTTGAGGCTGATGGGCGATGCCCATCCTAGCCACATTTGCATTTGAAGAGAACCATGATTAAGCTGAAGGGGAGGCTCAAAAACAGTGGCATTTCTGGCACTGTGTTAGATGACTGCGGAGCTTTACCAGCCAGGAGGAGTCCTTTGGTCTCTCTGCGTCCCGGACTTACAATAATCCGCAGCCTCCCTGTTTTGTTTTGTTTTTTTTTTTTAATCACATTGGCTGTGAAGAACAGTAAGAAAAGCTTGAGACCCCGGAAATATTTTTGCCAGATTCTTTGGAGAAGAAAAATAAGAGGTATGGATACCCTGGGAGCAAAGGTGAGGGATGCCCACCTTGGAGCAAGGTGGCCCGGTCTTGGGAAGGGATGCCCACCCTTGAACAGAAGAAGAAAAGGATGGTCTGGAGAGACACAGTGCCCCTCGTGCCCATCGTGAGATAAGTAATGCCACTCCATTGCCCATGGTGAGATGACAACCCAACAGTAGGGGAAAGGTCAAATGGCACGGACTCCAGACAGGTGATGCCAGCAGCTTGCCCATGACCTAGAGGATTGCTCACTTCCCCCCGCCATCCCCCATGTGTCATCCGTACAGCTGCCCACTGGGTTCTCCACTCCCGCGTCTCCACGGTTATGCACGCCACCGTCATCTCTTGACCATGCTGACACAAGAGCCTCACAAATGGTCTCCCTGCTTCTGCTCCTGCCCTCTACCATCTGTTCTTGCTACGGCAGCAAAAGTGAATTGAAAATAAAATCAAAACCCCTTGCTAAGGTCCACACTGTTCACGCGCTCAATCCACGGAAGAGTTTCCTGACTTCACCCCCAGCTACCATCCGATGTCACTCTCCTTTCAGTTCTCCAATGCACTTGGAATGACCTCCCCCACGATCCCTGCCCTCATCTCTCTCCATGTTTCTACATCATGGCACCCCCTTGGAGACACCTCCTTCCATTACCCCGTCTGGCCAGCCCGGTTACTCTCTGTCACATGACCCTGTTTGATTTACTGCTTTCACAGCACTCACTTCTGAAATCACCTTCTTCTTTTATCTGCTTATTGTTTGTCTTCCCCATTCAAATGTTAGCACCCAGGAGGGTGGGGATCTTGTCTGACTTGTTCACCTCTGTGGTACCCAGTGAACAGTTCCTGGCATGCAGTAGGTGTTCAATAAGTTTTTTTTTTCAATGACTAGTGCTGAAATTAAGGTCACAGGATCAGAGGAGGATGAGGACCCTCAGGGCAGAGGGACTTGAGGCAGAATGAGCTGTAGGGTCTGGTTTGTTGTCTGAAATTTGGGGTCTAGCTTTGACATTTAAGGTACAAGAATGTGGAAAACCACAAGACAACTAGTTCCAAAGGGTCATTCTTAACTAGTCCTTTCTTCCCAGTCCCTGTTAATAACCTCTATCTTCTAAAACTTCCTCCCGTCTGTCCACGTCTCTCCACGGCTCCCCTTGTGCCCATCTAGACTGGCAGCATCGCCGACCCCAACTTCTCTGCAATGTCCACATAGACTCTTCTGCCTCTGGCGCCATCTCTTCCAAACAGCCCTCCACCATACGTCTCTGATTTCTAAAGGGAAGGGCAAGACTAACGAAAACCAACAAAGGCTAGTGCAGGATTCTGGAGTCAACACTCCTGAGGCTGAGAGGAGGGGAAGGAAGCAGTTACCAAAAGCCAGACAGCGTGGCTGAAGGGGCCTGGCTAGGGAGGGATGAAAGGGAAGGGAGACGAGTCTGACCTCTGGCTCCTCCCACCCGTGGACCTCCAGCTTGTTGCTTCCCCACTGGTCAAACCCAATAGGAATCCAAAATGCAAGGGGGCCCACTGATGCGTCCCTAAAGGTCGGCCTCCCAGGACACGGAGCAGTGAGGAGGAGGGCGGAGAGAGGGTTCAGAGACAGAGGGATCCTATCCAGCGCACCTGCCTGCTTTGGAGAACTGATCATGATCCTGGGAAGGACGTGACCTTCCCCCTTTCTACCCATGACGTTCCTTCCTATCAGCCCGAGTTGTTATTTCCAGGAATGCGTCACAGGGGGGAGTTCAAGTCTCAAAGTGAAACTCCCTAAGAGTCTCTACGGCCCTGTTGAAGTTCTCTCCGGCTCCCCAGCTCTCCTGGTAGCATTGCAGGATTAAGATAGCTCATATTCATCTGTCTCCAAAAGATTAAATCGGCCCCTGGAAAAGGCCACTGTTTCCCAAAGGAGGAGAGCCCGTTTATGCTCATTCCCTCAAGAAACTGACTTTTCAGAAAAAAAAAAAAAAAAAAATACAGGTTTATTTCTTTCCTGGCTTGGGAAAAAGCTGCGGTTTTTTACAGGGGGAGTTGGGGAGCAGGTGGCAGTTATGTGGACCTGAAGGACTTTTCTCTTCAGCATCAGCCCACCCCCAAAGTTCTGCTGGAGTGGGAATGTTGAGAAAACCAACAACAAAAGTAATAGCAATAATAATAACAGGACACTTAAAATAACTCGGCGCTCTGCGGCCAAGCACTGTACCTGAATGATCTGATTTGATTGCCATATTCCCAGGTAGCAGCTCCTATTTGTAACTCCATTTTGTAGATGAGAAACTGAGGCACAGAAAGCTGAAGTGACCCCCCCACCCAAAGATCACACAACCAGCAAAAGGCAGAGTTGGGAGTGGACTCAATTCTGGTCTCTCTCTAAAGCAACGTTTCTCAACTGGGAGCTATTTTGTCCCCCAGGAGACACTCGACAGTGTCTGGAAATATTTTTGATTGTCACCACTGGGGGAAAGGGGGACTATGGCATCTAATGGTAGTGCTCAGGGACATTTCTAAACATTCTATAATGCACAGGACAACCCCCCACAACAAAGAATTATCTGGCTGCAAATTTCAATAGTGTTGAAGTTGAAAAGTCCTGCTCTGAAGTGTCCCGCTATCTACCACCAGACCCATCCAATCACGATGACCCCCCTCAGCTGGGGGAAAACTCAGCAGGAGAATCGGGCCCAAGATCATGCAATGCTTTACAGAAAATGTTGGTCTTTGGCCTAAGAACATTGGGAAGCCTCTGGAGCATTCTAACCAAGGAAGAGACTTGGTGAATTTGAGTTTTCGGAAGATAAGTGCAGCTGCTACATGGAGAATGGATTGGAAGGTGTGGAGGGAGAGCAGAGGCGAGGCTGTTGAGGAATCCAGATGGTGGCAGACTGGATGGAATGGTGACAAGGGAGATGGAGACAAGTTGGTAAATACGAGATGTATTTAGAAGAAGGCAAACTCAAAGGGACTTGAGGAGGTATTAGAGATGTCACCAGCCTTCTGGCCTGAGAGACAAGTTGGCCATAAGATCATTCATTTTGATTTTCTAGACATTTTCTCTCTCTCTTTTTCCATAACTCTCTTTCTATCTAACAAGCAGCTGTGTGTTTCTGTAAAGTTGCTGAGAAGAAGTAGAAACCCACCCTCAAGCCTGCCAGGTATGGTGGTGCAGGATGCCTGCAACAGGATTGATGCCCCCTGGGGCTGAGTAGCCCACATGACAGCCCTCACATTCCAGGTTGTCAGACTCTCTGGCTTTGAGCTCTTGACCCGGGGTTGACCACTACCTAGGAAGGACTGACTCCCCAGCTTTGGGGACAAAACTACCAAAAGCAAGTTCAGTCCAAACAAGAGAAGACTCAAGGGAGCCTGGCAAGTCACTACCTCTAGCTCTTTACAAGGCTTTCCTACGCACAGGGAGGAGAGGAGGTCAGTGGGGCGCTTGTGTGAGAGTAATGTTAGAGCCCATGAGTGGAAATGATGGAGAGGCATATTTCAGCTTCAGAAAAGAACTACTAGACAATGAAAGCTTATTGAACCGCTAAGATGGTCCTCCTTGTAAAGAAATGAGCTCATCACCCAGGGAGTCTAAGCTCAGGCACAACCACCCCCAATTAGAGATATAACAGAGGAATCCCAGCATCTGTCGGGTAGGATGTTAGACCAGCCTTCTTTAAAGACATGTTCTACTCTAAGAGCACAGGATGCAAATAAGGCACGATGTTATCTCCGTGCTGGCCCCATGAAGCCCACGTGATTTCTCCAATAGACTCTCAGAGCGTCTACAGCACCAGCTGAGAAAAATGACACCAACACTCCTGACCACAACATTTATTTAAAAAACGCTCCCTGCAGGACAGGGTAAATCTTCCCAAAAACATTTTTTGTAATGCATCAGCAATTTGCTTGCCTCCACTGACAAAACTTCAATAAATGCTCCATCAGTATAAACGTGCTTCCTCTCTCTTCCCTATAATGAGCACTTTCTCAGCTCCCACCCACATAAGCACCCCCACGTTCTCTCCTTCCGTTTGAGTAGGAGTCAAGGAGAAAAGATCAGACACGATTCAGGAGATGGTACAGGGACAGGCACGCCCGCAGCTTGAGGTGAATCATGAATTACTCTGATGATTCTAACACAGGTTCTCTTCAGCCCAGAACTTTCTCCTGAATGCCAGACCCACAGCGCCAACATCCTGCAGAGCACCCCTTCCAAGATGTTTCACAGGCATCTCAGATCCACTAGGTCATAAGCATAGTTTGTTGTCTCCTCCCCCACCCCACTCAAATGCACTCTTGCCCCGGAGTTCCAGGTTTCAGGGAATGTCACCCGAGCCAGACACTTCATCTTTCAGAAGTATCTTTGACTCTTTACATCTTCTTTACTTCCCGTAATCATCTTCCTCTGTCTTAGTTTAGGTTCTTCCAGAAGCAAACCCTGAGACAAGGATTTAAATACAAGTAGTTTATTTGGAAGGTGCAGGAAAGCCTGGGTAAAGAAGTAGGGAAGTGAGACAAGGAAGAAAATGAAATCAACCTTGGATCTATTTTATCAAGCCATCTGTGCTGTGAGCAATTGAAGCTAACTCCACATGGAAACTTGAGGAAATGATGTAGAAACGAGACTCAGAGTCACAACATCCTTTGTTGGTGAAGGGCACTCCTGGTGGGGTGGGGGTGGTGTTAATTCCCTGGCACTTACATCTTGTCTTACCCACAGGCAGTCCCCCCACCTTCAGAGAAAGACTTCAGGCAAAAAGATACAGATACTACCATTGGAAGTAAACCAGGAAGTGGTGGGGCTCAAGGGAGGTGAACAGGGTACTAACAAAGACTCGAGAACATCAAATCCTATGGAGTCAATTGCCTAAATTACTCTCCAATACTCCAGACTCTCTACTTTCTAGATTCCCTAATCTCTGTCTAGATCACCACGTGACTTTCTCCAATCATTATGGATTGGTCTCCTTGCCTCCAGCCTGGCAGCCTACAATCCTCCTGCAAATCTCAGCCTAAATGAGGTTGCATGCATAAAGGTTACAGTGCAGGCTCTGGTTTTAGACTTCTTGTTCCAGTTCTAAGCACACAACTTCAGGCAAAACACTTAACATCGTTGTTCTTGTCCCACTTTTGGGTACGTGACTTCAGGCAAGACACTTAATATCTCTGTACTTGATTATGGGCTTTTGTTTGTTTGTTTTCTCAAGTGAAAATTGGGCATGAATGTTGTACCTTCATCATAGGATTATTGCAAGGATTAAATGATTTGCTATATGTAAAGTGTTTAGAATGGCACCTGGCACACAATTGTTGTCCAAACAATGTCATCCATTACGAGTTCTACAACAAAACTTTGATCATGTCACTCCTTCAAAGCCTTCCCTCTGAGAAATAGACCCTGGAGAGATAAGCTTTGATAATTTCTGAAAGATTCAGAGCTTAGGGAACCCTAGTACTGCTCTTGGAGAACAACTCTTTGCTCAAGGACCCAGGTCCACAAAAGTATGACTGCTGCATGAGTTTGATCATCATGAGTGTTGAACCCAAGAACCAAGGATGAAGAAGATGCTTATAGCTAAGCCCTCTTTAAGCAAGGGAGGATTTGTGGTCAGAAAATTAGTACAATTAAAGAAGGAAAGGGGGAGGGTATAGCTCAGTGGTGAAGTGTGTGCTTAGCATGCACAAGGTTGTGGGTTCAATTCCTCAGTCCCCTCCATTAAATAAATAAATAAATAAATAAATAAATAAATAAATAAATAAATAAATAAATAAACAAACAAACCTAATTACCCCCCCAACTGAAAGAAAGAAAGAAAGAAAGAAAGAAAGAAAGAAAGAAAGAAAGAAAGAAAGAAAGAAAGAAAGAAAGAAAAGGATTCCATGTCCTGAGCAGCAATTCTAGTCTTGCCAATAGAGCAGAGTCTTCAGAAATAAGCTGATATAGGATTAAAATCTGTCTCCACCCACCCACTCAACAAAGTAGTAGTTGCTATCCTTCTGGGGACAATGAGGCTTGCTCACAGCTGCAGCTCCAGCCTCTCAGTCCCCAGTGCCACCCTCCAACAGGGTGGAGACCACCATTGCACCAGGGGAGAGGCTCCAGCTCTCCTCGGGGTTCTGACTACAGCCCCTCCAGCCTCCAGCCCTATCCCCACCAAGGCAGCAGCCACCAGCGCACCCTGGGAGAAGACATGGCCCAAGCTCACTTTAGATCCAGCTCCCCTACCAAAGCCACTAGGTGCACGCAGACTGTATAAGGGCCCTCCCACACAAGGGCGGGCCTTCAAGACTGGGATAGGTATCTGTTTCACATAATTTCATTGCAACAAACAGAGAAAGTCAAAGAAAATGAGAAGACAGAGGAATATATTCCAAATAGAAGAACAAAATAAAACCCCAGGAAAAAAATCCCAGTAAAATGGAGATAAGTGATTTACCTGATAAAGCGTTTAAAGCAATAGTCACAAACTTGCTCACAGAACTTGGGGAAACAATAAACGAACACAGTGAGAACTTCAACAAAGAACTAGAAAATGTAAAAAAGAACCAATCAGAGCCAAAGAATATAATAACTGAAATGGAAAGATACACTAGAAGAAATTAACAGGTGATTAGATGATGGAGAAGAAGACATAAGCAAACTAGAAGATAGAATAGAGGAAATCACCCAATGAGAACAGAAAAAAAAAAATTAATGAGGACAGCTGAAGGGACCTCTGAAACATCAAGTGTACTAACATTCACATTATAGGGGGTCCCAGGAGAAGAGAGAGAGAAAGGGGCACAAAATGTACTTGATGAAATTATGGCTGAAAATTGCCTGAAGAAGGAAACGGGTATCCAGGTACAGAAAGTACAAAGAATCCCAAACAAGATGAACCCAAGCAGATGCACATTAAGATCTATCATAATTAAAGTGGTAAAATTAAAGGTAAGAGCGAATTTTAAAGGCAGAAAGAGGAAACAAAAGGGTCACATAAAAAGGATCCTCTGTAAGGTGATCAACTGATTTTTCAGCAGAAACTTTGCAAGCCAGAAGGGATTGGCATGATGTATTTGAAGTGCTGCGAGGGAAAAAAAACCTACAGCCAAGGATATTCTACCTGACAAAGTGATCATTCAGAATTGGAAAAGAGATAGTTTCCCAGACAAGCAAAAAGTAAAAGACTTTGTCACCACTCAACTAGCTTAACAAGAAATGTTAATTGGAGAAGAACTACAAAACAACCAGAAAACAAGTAACAAAATTACCCAAAGGTAAAGGAATTCTAGAAAGGCTGCTGGAAGTAAGAGATAATGAAGAGAATTATGGCCTTAGGACCCGAGGCAGCAGTAGGGACTGGAATTTGATCAATTCATCTATACTGAGGGTTTCACGGAGATTTCAGCCAACTACTACCGTGTAGACTCCATGGCAGACTGGACTTAATGTTGGGTACTGCAGTGCAGGAGATGGACTGTATCAGACCTCTTTTAATGGCCTGTCTTACCTCCTCTTGGTGTACTTTTCTGCCCTAGCTGTTCCTGTGGCTACCAACTGCAGCCAGGTATAGCCTGACAGAACTTCATCTCAGTGATAGTGTCTCTGCTTTCTACCCTGGGTTTTCTCTGCCTCCATATGCTGATACCTTTGGAAGATCACTTAGTCATTCTGGGGTGTGCATATCTTAGTCAAGGTTCTCCAGAGAAACAGGACCAACAGGATATGATAGATAGATAGATAGATAATAGATACATACATACATACATACTTAGATACGTAGATAGATACATAGATAGATACACAGATACATAGATAGGCAGATAAAGGAATTTGTTACAAGGAATTAATTCATATAGTTTTGGAAGCTGAGAAGTCCCACGATCTCTCATCGGCCAGCTGCAGACCCTGGGAAGTCAGCAGAATAGCACCACTGTGTCTGAAGGCCTGAGAACCAGGGGAACCAGTAGCATAAGTCCCAGTCTGGGAGCAGGAGAAGACTAATGTCACAGCTTAAACAATCAGGCAGAGTTCTTTCCTCCACCTTTTTGTTCTATGCTGGTCCTCAACACACAGGAATGCCCAGTTCCACCACCACACTGGAGAGAGCCACCTGCTTTATTTACTCTGCTGATGCAAATACTAATCTCTTTTGGAAACAGCCTCCCAGACAGACCCCAAAATAATGTTTAGCCAGATATCTGGTCATCTGCGACTCAGTCAGGTTGACACATAAAATTCACCACCACAACACACAAACCCGGAAGTGTGAGAAGTTAACAACCGCCAAGGCATCCTTTGACCAACAGGAGATAGAAACTGGAACATAAATATCCCCCCTTCCACATGGTGAGTAGACAATTTTGAGCCATCTTCTCTGTGACTCCTCAGAGGCTCCCCAGTAGAACTGAGCCCTCATTGCCCAAAGAGCAAACCAGGTCAATCACATACCGTTGGACAGGTTTCTCTTATTTCACTGTTCCCTGGGATCCTTTTGCAGAATAAACGACCTCCCTGTAAACTGGCTTGGGAAAATAACTTGACGTCTCTGAGCCTTGGTTTCCTCTTCTGTAAAATGGGGATAATTGCCCTGCCCTCCCAAGGTTGCCGTGAGCATTACATGCGAAGTTCTCAGCCTGGTGCCAAAGGACAGGGAGGGCTCAGGCAGGGACCGAGGGAGCTGAGGAAGTAGTCAAAGCAGCACTGGACGACTTGTTTAATAAACTATTCAAATGACACATTTTTATCTTCTTCCATTTCTTCTCCTATTTCAGACCCAGTAGGCACCCTTCACACAAACATACCAATCAGCGTATTTTTCTCCTTGGTGAGAACCAAGTGGGGGTGGGGCTCAATCCTCTGCTGGGGGCATGGGGGATGAGGGTTCCATTATTCAGCAGCTCTTTCCCAAGGGAAGAACCCCCAGTTAAAGATCCAGTTGCAGATGCCAGCCTGGAGAAAGCTGGAGCAGAGATCCCCCAAAACAGGGTCCAGCCACAGCTCCTTTGTTTGACAGTCACCCAGTTCTGTGCCTCTGAATTCTTTAGGAACAGGATTTTGTTTTTCATTGGTTCTGGCATCTCTTTATCCAGAGCCACGGATGCTACATCCACAAGGGGCTCCTGAATAATGCATGGTGACCTGAAAAGCTCCAGGCGGGTAAATTAAAGATGCACATGACAAGCCTGGACTGCTCGGGCTGAATTCAGCTGTGACCACAGCAGGCGGGTCTGCTGCGCACAGTCCCACTAGTGGTTATCCATGCTCCGGCTGGAAGGCATGGGCCGCCTTCCCCGGATTCTGCAATGGAGTCCTCCGCCTCGGCCTGCTAACCCTTGCAGGGCCCCAGGTCTGAACTTGGCCGTCAGCAACCTTCAAAACTTACCCCTCCACTGTCCCAATTTCTCCACAGCTTACTAGGAAGTTAAAATCAAGCCTGAAAACTAATTCATGCAATACAGGGAATGATGAATGAGGCCAAGTTACCCTTCCAAACCACAAATCTGTGACTTTTCCCAAAGGCTGTGCTTGGACCGGGGGGGGGGGGGGGTCAACAGATCCCACTGCAGTAAGAAAGAGAGGGGGAGCGCTTGACATTAACAAGAGCTTTAATGCCCGGAACCCCGACAGCAGGGAGATACAGGAGAGACCCCGTCTTGGTCTGGGCTCCCTGCTGTCATTGCCAAGGCCAAGGGCTTCCTCTCTCTGGCTTCAGTTACCTATTCCACAGATGGGAGAACAGAGGCCCAGAGTAGAGAAGTAACTCTCCCAGGGTCACACAGCAAGCCGATAATAGAGCCAGAAAGAGAGCCAAACCTCTTGTTTGTCAGTGCAGCCCTCTTCCCCCAACTCTAGAGTGCCCACCACCCGATTCCCAGATGAGCCATCCCAGGAAAAGGAGGGAGAAGTATGCAGGTGATTTAAAGCCAGGATGCTCTCAGGATGCCCTGCTCCCTCTGGGTAATTTATGGATATGTGAACAGGATGATAGTCTCATTGCTTACACCGTGTAATTCAAAAAATGCAGCTGCCCCAGAAAGATGGGTGAGAGGTATAAAAATATGTACATTTGATGGAGCATATATATATGTGTTTGTAAATACAGTCTGTTATTGCTCAGTGTTATTATATATCCATCATCTTTCTTTGGGTTATTGGAAACATAAAAATCTTAAAGCACTAAAAACACAAAGAACGATAAGTCACCCAGGAAAGTATATCTTCTCGGAGATGATTTTATGTCGGGAACAGTTTGTGCCTTCAGAAAATAAAGTCCTTGCACTGCCTGGGAGAGAAGAGGAAACTGAGGGCGGGGCTGAGAGATGGTCCCTGAAAGCCCCCAGGCAAAACAGGTCCTGGAAGTGCCGGGTGGTTAGTGGGTCCAGGGTAAAAGGCAGTGGGCTTTTTCCACCATTCGTAGCTCTGTGGCTTTGGGCAAGTCGTGACCTTGAAGCCTGGCTCCTCACCTGCAGACTGGGGATCAGAGCGCCCACCGGGGCACAGGAGGGCTTCACAAATACTACTCCCCTCTCCCTCCAACCACTCCCTCTGAGCAAGCACCCACGGTAGCTGCACAAATGACTTTGATGTATCAGCCCCCCTCTGTCTCCCTGGATTCCCTCCCAGCAGCCCAAGCATCCAAACCCACGAAGCGGAACCATAAACTAAATTCCAAGCAGCCAGTTAAGTCAATAGTGCAGACGTGACTTTTAAGTGAAATTAATGATTTTTTGAATATGGATTTCCTCTCCGGGCCCTTCCCTCCACAACCTCGGAGATTCACGCTTCTGCAAGCATTTGGTCCTCCTGCGGAAGCCTGGGATTCTGTCCTAAGTCAACGTTAAGCAGGCCTGGAGGGGGCGTGGGGGTAGAAAGTGAGCGGCGTGGGTCACGTGTGCAAGGGTCCTTTCATCATAAGCATGGAGGACTCAGAACTGGGGAGGCGGAGAGCCAGGAGACCCGGTCCTCCCTCATGCTGTGCCCTGACTCAGACCCACCACGCCACTCTGGCTGTCACGCTGGGCATCTGGAAATCAGGGGCTGGAACGGAAGCTCTTTAAGGCCCCTTTAGGACATCGCTCTCGACATGAAGGTGGGATGATAAACATTCTCCTTTGTCCACCTCTGAATCCCCAGCAATGTGATGTACTAGAAAAGCATTGAACCCATGGGAGGGGCTCAATACACATTTGTTTAATTATTAATTAGTTCTGCTGGTGTTCTCCAGAAACTCCCTTAAGTGACCCCAGATGAAATAGACTGATGGCATTAACGGCCCCAAGGAACGTTCTCCCTGTATCCAGCCTCTACACTGTCTTCCCACTTGGATCCCGGAAGGGGCCAGGTAACTTGTTTCTGCCAGTGGGAAAGTAACAGACTTGTTGGGAGCAGAAGCTTTGAAAAAAGCACTGGTATTTTCCACCTCTCTCTCTCTCTCACTTGGACCCCACCACCGCCATGACCTAGCAGCTGGAGGGTGTGAGCCACGCATGGATGAAAGATGAGGCAACCCAGCCACCACCCTGCCAGACCCAATGGCCCCCAGCTGACCTGCCAGCTGACCACAGACCCGCTGGCAGCACCATCAGCCAAGTGTGAGCCAGGGCAGCAGGACCTCCCAGCCAACTTGAAGACTCCTGAGTCATAATAAAGGGTTATTTGTTATGCAGCAAAGGATAACTGATACACTAGGTATTAAGCGATTTCATCTGAAAAATTAGCCTACCTAGGGGAAGCGGAACAGCTGGGGCTCAGGGAGAGCAAAGGAGCAGCGACGGTGCTGGGTCCATGGTGGGCTTCGGATGTAAGCTGCAGGAGCTCCTGGGGCTCGGCCCTCCCGCTCTGAGTTTGCAGTGGTTTGGCTGTCCTGTTACAGCTGCACGTGCCTCCCTTCCTGTGCCACCCACCAACTTCCACACCCTCCATCTCGATGCAGACTTCTTCTTTGCTCACTCCTTTAGCTTCCACCATGGGCATAAGACCCATCACCATCACCCTGGCTGGTCTCTCTCGTCTCTACACCAGGGCCTTTCAGCCTCGGCGCCTGCCGCTAACTGCTTGAGGCCAAGTCACTGCCAAGGTCATCCTACACTCCTGCACTCACAGCTCAGGAGGGACCATGAGCAATACTACACGTGTATATGTGTATACACACAGCTGCATGTGTATATATACACAGATGTACATAGACTTGTCTACATAAGCATTTACACACACATACATATATTTATAGAGACAGAGAGCGTATACTCAAGGCTTTGAACAGTGATTGAATTAAATAGCTTACACAAGCCTAAGATTCTTAAATTCTCTCCTCTAAAGGAAGCTCAGAGAGGAAGAGTCATTTGTTAAGGTCAGACCCTGAGAATCAAACTTGGTTGTTCTGGCTCTTCGTCTAAAGCTTTTCCCGACACATGATGGTACATTTCCTGATGGTCTGATCCCTAGAAATGTGGGAGGGGCTTTAGATGAAGCCCCCACATTTGTGTAGGAGAACCTCCACAGCCCCCTGTGTTCCCGCCGGGACACGCCTGGTCCTCTCCTGCAGGAATGGGCGGCAGCCGGTGGCATGTTATTCTCTAGATCTTTCACGCAGCTCCCAACATCAGGTCTGCTGGTGATAATAAACTCCATCTGACATATCAACAGCCCTGAAATTTTCTGCCGCAGTATTCAAAGCTTTTGCAAGAGTGGGAGCTCTGAGGCTGTTTGGAACAGACTGATTTCAAGGAGTTTGTCAAAGGAGACGGCAAATGCAAATTACACGGAGAGGTCTTTACACTGTTTGGAAGACCGAGTGGGCTCATACACGCCGTGATGGGCTCAGTGAACAGAGAGGCTGGACAGAACCTGAGTCAGGGCACCAACTTTTACCGGGTTCCTACTTGGTAGCCACCTCGGACCTGTCACTGGGGTCGCAAAGATGGCTCAGACAGTCACCGGAGGGGACTCTCACTGTCACTGACCATGTGACCTTGGGAAAGGTACTTTCTGTCTCTGCCTGTACTTCCTCTTCCAAAAAATTGAAATGATAATAGTATCTGTCTTTAGGGAGATCATTATTGTTGTCAGGCTTAAATATGAAAATTCATGGTAAGTGCCTCACCCAGGGCTTGGCACATCCAGTAGATGCCCAATAAACGCCAACTATCATTATGATTATTTTATAGAAGAACACTCAGGACACAGAGGAGAGAGTTATGAAAAGGATGGAGAGGCAGGGAAGTTTTCTGAATTAGATTTGGGGAAAAAGCAAAAGGTAACCTGGTAGATGTGTAGAAACGGCATTCCAGGTAGATGGCAAAAGCAGAGTCAAGGAGACGTGGAAGATTTGGGTGAGTAGAGAAGGCAAAATAGGTTGATATGTTTGAAGGGTAAAGTTCAGGGAAAGGTGGCTGGAGATAAATTTGGAAAAGCAAGAAGAGTCCAGAGTGCAAAAAACCTTTCAGTTCACATTAAGGAGTTTGGGATTATTTCTTTAGGTACCAAGAAGCCATTGAAGGATTTTGAGCCCAGAAATAGAATCATTCATATACATTCATACTAAAGTGAGAATGACTGATATGTCTTCAGATGTGACCTGCCACTGTCCTAGGACTATTTGCCACTTTACAAGGACCAATCCTTTTGATGATAACAGTAACAGCTAATGCTTATAATGCTTACTTTATTTTGATTAACTCTTAAATCCTATAATAACCCTATGAGATGGGTTGATATCTTACTATCATTCTCCCCTTTCTCACCATTTTACAGATGAGAAAACTGAGGAACAGAAAGATTCACTAACTATCTCAATGTCATTTAAGTAAGCAGTGGATCCAGAATTTTAAACTCAGGGACACTGGCTCCCAAGTCTGTGCTCTCAATCATGACAGTGCTTCACAGAAAAATAAGTCAGTTTTTAATTAAGTGATTCAGGCATAAGCAAGATTCCTAACTGGAGAAGAAGGATGCTTGATGATCGTTGGAAAGCTCATCCAAGGATGGAAAGAACTCTGGATTGGAGAAAAGGAGATTGGAGATCTGACCCACCTTAATCTCTGATTCTCCATGTGGCATCATGCAAGTTGCCTCCCCTCCCTTGGTCTCAACTCCCCATCTGAATCCACAAAATCCTTCTTATTTTGATCTGCTCTGGTTCTGGGGTTTCCTAGGAATGTAGAGAGTAAATGTCCACAATGGTAAATCATGCAAATGAGAATCAATTCTCAAAGCTTGGGCAGGAAGATGTGATCTGGGATGGGAGAAAGGGGGGTACTCAGGATGGCTCTAGAGACCCAACATGAGGCTGACTTTGCAAGAAACAGGTGAACCTATCAGGGAAATGCAAATACAGTCGTCCCCACTTCATCTACGGCAAATATATACCAAGACCCCCAGTGGATGGCTGAAACTGTGCATGGAACCAAACCCTATCCATACTAGTTTTTTCCTATACATACATACCTATGATAATATCTAATTTATAAATTAGGCTCAGGAAAAGATGAACAACAATAACTAATAATAAAATCAAACAATTATAGCAATACACTACAATAAAAGCTATGTGAATGTTCTGTCTCTAAAAATACCCTGTTGCACTGTACTCACCTTTCTTCTTGTGATGTGAGTTGATACCATGCCTACCTGGTGAGATGACGTGAGGTGAAATGACGAATGCATTGCGATGTAGCATCAGGCTACTGTTGACTTGCTGGATCTAAGTCAGAAGGAGGATCATCTGCTTTGGGTGGACCTGGATCACTGAATCCATAGCATCATGTCAGTATCCATGGCTGGATGTCAGGAGCAGACAATGTGGAGGGTGGGGATCCCGTGCGGGCTGACATGAGATTTCACCACACTACTTGGAGAGGCATGCATTTTAAAACTTCCTAACTGTTTACCTCTGGAATTTTTCATTTAGTATTTTCAGACTGTGGTTGACCTTGGGTAACTAAAACCCCAGAAAGCGAAACTGTAGATCAAAGGGGTCTATTGTATCTCCTCGCCTCACAGTAAAATGACCAGCTTCATTTTAGACAATATGAAAACGAGAAAGATCTCTTAGAGGTGATGCTACAAGTCAACGGTTTGCACATTTATTTTTAGTTATTTTTTAGACCTTGCATGGAGTGCAATATACAAAGCTGACTTTTTTTAAAGCAACGTTTTATTTGTGTGAATTTATTAATTTATAAACACAGATGATAACATTTACTTATTATAAAGTCAATCAATGAGAACAAGGCTGTTTTGATTAAATAAATTGGATGATCAAGTTGATACAAAACCGCAATTGTCACCTGTAACCCCCTGACTTCACTCTTTTTGTGTTTATCAAAACAGCCTGATAATTTTCATTAGTGTCAGTTGTACAGTATCTTGAAAACACCATTGACACAGATGAGTAGCTGCAGATGCTGACAGCTTAAAAAAAAAAAAAAAGATGATGACAACATAAAGATGGATTTGCAATCTTCAGATATTCTTCAAAGTGATCCAGAGAGACTTAAAAGGAAGCCAAAGGTATTATACAAACTAGCCTATTCCTGATCCATTCATGGTGTAGAGTTCCTTCATTCATCCACTTATTCAACAAATACCCCATCAGGAGTGCCCAGAGTGTGTTAAGCGCTGCTCTTAGCACTGGCGATGGGGCAGGTTGCAGATCAAAAGCACCCCCCTCCTCTTGGAGACGAGCACTTTGGCACGTGGGAGATGGACAACCAATAAAATCAACGCTGTGTGAAATCTATAGCATGATTACCATACTATAGTAGAGCATCCTGATGGGTGCTGTGGAAATAGATAAAGCAGGAAGGGATCGCGGGGCTCTGGGGAAGAGGGTGGTCCCGTCTCGGTCAAGCTGGCCTCACTTGGAAGGTCCGAGCAAAAGTCTGAAGGAGTGAGGGAGCTGCCGCAGGGCCCGGGGAAGGATGTTCAGCCAGTGCCTCGGCCCTGGAGGGAGGGCTGCTGGACCAGCTCAAGGTAGAATAAGAAGCCTGCAACTGAGCATCTGGAGGGACTGGGGCAAGGGGGAGACGAGCAGGAAAGGAGGTCAGAGAAGAGGAGCCTGAGGGATGGGGCTGGGGCAGCTCACGCTGGGCCTGGGCCGTCATGATAACGGCTTTGGCTTCCTTGTGGAGTAAAAGGGCAGCTGTTGGAGATTTCTAAGCAGAGGAGCGACAGAGTTTGCCATATGTTTTTTGCTCGTTCATTTGTTTTGGGTTTTTTTTTTTTAATTAAAGTATAGTTGATTTACAGTGTTGTGTTAGTTTCTGGTGTGCAGCATGGTGATTCAGGCATACATACGTATATTATTTTCCATTATCGGTTATTATAAGCTATTGAGTATAGTAGATACCTGTGCTGTACAGTAGGACCTTGTTGTTTATCTGCTCTGTATATATATATATAAGTTTGTATCTGCTGATCCCACACTCCTAATTTATCCATCCCTCTACTGTTTCCATTCGGTAACTATAGGTTTGTTCTCTATGTCTGTGAGTCTGTTTCTGTTTTGTAAATAACTCCATTGTTTTTAGAGCATCACTTGGGATGCTGGGTTGAGAACAGAGGGTAGGGATTCAGGGTGGAAGCAGGGCAAAGAGGAGGTGTTGGAAATAATCCAGGAGGGATGCATTTTATCGGATGGTGGTGGGCATGGTGAGACGTGACTGGCTTCCAGGTATGCTTTGAAAATAGAACCAAAAGGAGTTCCTGAGCTGTGGGATGTGCATATGAAAGAAAGAGAGGAGTCTAGGAGGACTCAAAATCATTTGGTCCAAGCAACTGGGAGGGTAGAGTGGGAGTTCACCCTACCTGAGATGGGAAGACCAAGGAAGGAGCAGGCTCGGAGTGGCTGTGGACTAGGACTTCCATCTGGGTTGTGTGAACTTTAAGATGCCTGTTAGAAATCTACACGGACGGTGGACCGATGGGTCTGGAGATCAGGGAAGTGATGTGGTTCAACCTGGAGCTGTCATCTGGGGAGTCGTGTCCTGCAGATGGTGCTTAAAGCATCAGGGAGGCAGCATGGGATCACCAAAGCAGAGGGTATGGGCAGAGAAGAGGTACCAGGGCTGACCCTGGTGCTCCCCAATGATAGAAGGATCGGGGCTGGAGAAGGAACAGCTAAGAAACTGAGAGGCAACAGGTGAAGGAGAGTGAAGATGGGGAGGATGAGGTGTTCTGGAGACCAAGTAAGGAAAGAGCTTTAAGAATGTGGAAGTGTCCAGCTGTGTCAAACACTAATATGACAAACTAGTGATGGCCGAAGACTAGACTGCTGGCTTTAGCCAAGCAGAGGTCATGGGTCATGGGAAATCCTGTTTGGATGGAGTGGTGGGAGCAGAAGCCTGACCAGGTTATTGCAAGAGGGAAACGGAGGAGGGAGATTGGGACAATTGTAAAGACCAATCTTGCCAGAATTTTTGTTATAAAGGAAAACAGAGAAATGAAAAGGCAGCTGAAGGAGCAGGTAGAACTGGGTTGGTTGGTTGTTTCCTTTAACATGGGAGAGATTTTGACGTGTTTGCACACAGATGCCAACCATCCAGGAGAGAAGGGACGTCTGGCGTAGGCGAGAGAGGGGACCATTGCGGAAGCCGTGTCCTTGGCACACAGAGAAGGAGGGTGGTTCTCAGGAGTGGGGACCATGCTTCTGTTGTGACAGGAGAGGAGGCAGGGCAGCGGTGGGCGGTGGAAACCTGTGAAAGTCCTCAGATTGCTTTCACTGTCTCCATGAAATGGAGAGTGAGGGAGGGGAGATGAGGGATTGGAAGTTCGAGGAGGGAGGAGAAGGTGTGAGAAAACTCATCTCAAAGAGAGGGAGAGTGACTGGACCAGGGAAGCGGATCATGTCGCCAGGCAGCATGCGGACTCATGGGAGATTCCCGCTTAGGAATCGAGAGCGAAGAGTCAGCATGGCCAAACGCATTTCTGCAGACCCACTGGCGGCTCTGGAGGCAGGCACAGAATAGGCAGAGTTGGTTAAGATCAGGTTTGTGGTTCTGCCAAGTAAGCATGAGAATGACAGGAGCCAAGAGTATGGAATCTGGAGACAAGATGCCTGGTTACAAATCCCTGGCTCGCCATTTACAAGCTCTGTGGCCTTGAGCAAGTTACCTAACCTCTCTGTGTTCAGTTTCTTCACCAGGTTCTTACGGAAAGGTTGAAGGAGCGAATATACACACAGTATAGAATAGTACCTGGGCACGTTAGAACTCCTCCGGAAGTGTTAGCTTTTGTTTTGTTTTGTTTTAATTGAAGAGAAACAAACTTATGGTTGCCAAAGGGGCAGGTGGGCGAGGAATAAAGCTTCTGTTATCACTAACACTATTTGAGGGAGCCAGCAAATGGGTCTCTCAGCCTGTTAAAGTCCTCACTGTTCAGAAGACACTTGTGAAACGCATCCTGTAACTTGAGGAGATATTAGACAATATCATTTTAAAAAGTCTCATCCAGCCCATTTCTGATGGATACACCTTCAGAATTCCCACGGAGTGTATACAGATTCTTGCTATCATCAATTAACGGGGCTCCTTCTGCTTTGTAACCTGCTTTTTCCGTTTAACTCCATGGCCCAACACATTGTGACAACTAAAAGTCAGTCAAGAACCCAAAACATACAACAAGGCAGTGTTATCACATCACGGGCACGATCCGTGCTGCAAGGCTGACTCCTAACTCCACAACGAGAGTGGGTACCTGAGCCCCACTGGGGATTTCAGCTGAACTTAAAAAACACTTTTTCTTGCCTCTTGAGTGCCTCAGTATTATTAGAAACAATTTTTAAGAGACTTTAACAGCTGTGATTTCACTAACGAGACTGATTTACAACATGTTGGAATATGCTAGTGGAGGAAAGGAACTCTGGCGCAGGATGACGGTAGATGGGGAGACGTGGAAGTCTTTTTGCAAGTGCTTCAATTTTCTCAGTAGAAGAAGAAAGTCATGAGCCGAGAGTGTGCCAGTGAGCGTGCTGGACGGATGCAGATGCAGCCAACACAGAGCAAGCCTGGATTGTGAGTGTCAGAGGCAACAGCAGTATCCGTTGGAGGAAAGCAAGGTGGGAGGACTCAGAGGCTGGAAGGAAAGAGGTCAAGTTCATGGCCGCACAGGAAGCATTACTTTCGCAGCACAGCCCCCAGCAGACAGCGAGAAGAGTGAACCTAAAGACAGCGGGGCCATGTTCAGCCACAGACTTAAATGGAAAACAGGTTACAAAGCACGGTGAGCCTCGTTAAGGATACAGCGAGAATCTATACACACATGTATGTACACCAAAAAAACGTCCAGAAGGAAATAAGTGTTCATCTGCACAGCAGTAGAGCAGCCAGGGCTAACTGAGACTGGAAGGGGCCGCCAGACAGGCTCTCCTCACCCCCCAGCCCCCTCCAACCCCCGGCAGCATTTGACAGTAGCGATGAGTCATCCAGGCAGACGTCTGCACGTGGACTTTCTCTCTGCTTCTAACCCATCCCTTCAGGGATTCCCTGTTTCTTTCCATGTCTTTCTTACCTGTGATATTTGTGACCTCTAACAGGATCGTAAACTCTATCCCTTTCCAGTCCGAACCCCTAACTTCAGAATTAGATCATTTGCAGCTGCAGAAACAAGACCCTGTCGGATCCAGGAGGCAGAGGTGGTCTGCTTTGGAAAACAGCTTGCCAGGCTGTTTTGGCCAACTGGAAGAAAATACGACCCTGGGGGCAGAAACCGAAACTGAAGTGGCTTCCCTTCTGCGGTAAATTTTTGAAGAGGGAGTTTTGTGACCTATATTATAACCAGGCTATACATCACCCAATATTTTCTGTTGAAAACTTCCTGTTTGAGACATCGTGTTACTTCCTCTCCTGAGTCCCTTAATTTCACCAAGATTGAAGAAAAGCTATCCTGAGAGCAGTCTTTTTCCTTTCTGGTTTACTCTGGTCCCATGAGAGGCCATCCCGGGTAGGGAAAAGTGTCCCAGGGCCAAGACAATAACAGGAAGAACAACAATCATTTACAAAGTGTTTCCTGCAAGCTCCAGGACCTTGAGAAGCACTTAGCGTAAATCATCTCAGTAAGTCCTTGTACCCAAACTATTATCATCCCCAGTTTGTTGACGGGTAAACTGAGGCTCAGAGGAGATGAACAGTCTGCCCATGCAGCTAGTGGGTGAAAGAACCAGAAGTCAGTGCAGCTCTGCTCAGCCCAGGTCCTGGTCCTCTGCTTTCTGCCACCCCCATCCCAGGTATCATCACTAAAACATTAACAGTGGTCCCTAGGGGTCAAGGGGTGATGGGCAAGTTTTGTTTTCTTCTCATGGTTTACATACACACCTAAGATATTCTACAATAAACACATGTTACCTTTGAAATAAGGTTGAGAAAATTAATATAAAATATTTTTAAAAGGAAAAAAAGGGATGCTGGACCCAGCTCCCCCGCAGAGAGGAGGGCTATGGGTAGGGAATCTTCTGTGGTGCTCTGGCCTGGAGTTACCTTGTGCAAGTGGCCACGGGGAGGGGCACCCGTGGCCTGCAGAGTCCTCTCCCTCAGCCCCAAGGGGCAAAGCTCATTAATGAAGGTGACCCAAATAGTTTGCTACCTAAAGCACGCAAGTTATTTTATGTCTCAAACCCACCCTGTGAGGCAGGTGTTGGCAAGTTATTTCTGATGCACTGAAAGCGTTCTCCTGAGCCATCAAAGTGTGTCTTGAAAAGGATTGCTCCTCTGGGGACAACCCCTTCTCTCCTCTCAGGAATCCCTGCTGTAACAGAGGACTTGGCTGTGTCCACCTCACTTTCCACCTGCTGTTTCTTACTAGCTGGAGGGACCAGGCACAGGAAGTGGAGGGTGACGGGAGGGGCTTCCCAGTTGACCTTGCAGGAGACAGGGACAGAGCAGGTCAGAGCATGCATCAGATGACTATTTCACAGGGTCGCCATGATGGTTCACCCCATCACCACGATGGAGCACTTCAACCTTGCTGACCACAGAATACCTACAGTTCTCCAGCTGTGGCCAAGACATCAAAGATCCAGGAAGCACAAATACATTGACCAGTGGGAAAGTTGCCCTGGCCCCCAGCCCCCTGGCACCAGAGTAAGTGCCACCCCATCTGTGTTCTAGGCGGGAAGTTCAAAGCAGACTCCGGGCAACTGAGTGTTCGCGTCGCCGTGGCCAAGTTCCAGGCAGAGAGGTGTATTCTGGGCAGCATCCAGGAGTCAACAGCCCTAGCAGGGTTCTTTATGGCCCTTTAGTTGATGGTCTGGGGGGTTAAGCATTGCCCTCAGTGCTCTCACGGGTCACCCCAGGACAGATGGGGTTTTACTGGAGGCAGTAAAACAACGCCATCAGAGCAGCAACATATGGGTCTTTGTGTGGTCTCATCCCCCTGCACATCCGTGAGCCGTCCGGCCAGCCTGCAATTTGCATACATCAATTTAATATTCAGCAGAGGCAGATGGGATTTCTCTTGATTGGCTTTGTCCGATCAAAACCTACAAAGAAAAATGAGGGACAGAGAAAAAGGGAGTCACACACTCCAAGGCCTTCAAAAGAACTCGGAGATCCTCAAGTCTCATAGTTGACAGCTGTCGCAGACCTCACTGAGCCGCATGGGATTCCCTTCCACTGAGCCCAACCCAGCTTCTTAGTCCCCGTCAAAATCACACGTCGGGCTACAAGCATCATCCAGCTGGAGTCGGACGCAAAACAAAACTTCCCTGACATCCCCGATAAAATCCAAACCTATCCTTTTACAGGTGGGAAAACAAGCTTAGATTAAGGGCTTGACTTTGGCCAGAATCATTCAGAGAGTTAGAATCTAGGACTCTTTGACTCCAGTGTTCTGTCTGCCCCAGAATCAGTGTTCTCAGATCAAAGTATCGGGGTGAACAGAAGATAAGAGAAATATGGAGCAAAAGGTCACCTTATGGAAAGAACACAGGTTTGACTTGAGTCAACCTGGGTTCAGATCTTACCTTAGGCAAGGAACTTCACTGTTTCTGGTCCTCAGTTTTTCCATCTGCAAAATGGGAATAGTAAGCCCACCTCATGGAGCCATTGTGATGCTCAAAAGAGACGGTGCCTGGTGCAAAGTAGATAAACAGTATATGCTGACTTTTCCCCCTGCCAATATCAGGCTTCTAATGTCTGCCACTTCCCTCCATGCCTCCTTCCAGCCAAACCATCTCCTGTTCTCTTGATTGCCATTCATGATGGATGAGGCTTTGGTTTCTGTGGTTACCCGGACCTGTTTATTGGACAGATGACTTCCATGGGTTTCTGCTCAGAGTTGGCAAGGGCTAGGGCCACCGAAGCTGCATTTCCAAGCCACCTGGGCTCTCTCCACCCCAGAGGGTGCTTCGGGGATAGTCGCAGACTCCCTTTGTTGATTTCTGGGAAAGCGTGGTGACATTTTCAGGAAGGTCCCCATGGAATCAACGTCAAGCGCCCACTGAGCAAATTGACTCAAAGTCCGGAAGCCTTCTCTGGCTCTTCCCAGAGCTCCCAGGCTCCCCTAGGGTGAGGCCGAGGTCTCGTTCAGCCCTGTGTCCGTGCCATCAGGCATGCAGGAGGTGCTTATAAGCTGCATTGGCCACCCGATTCCCCACCCTTCCCTGTACCCACATTCTTTCTCTCGTGACTTTGCAACGCCCTCTCCCTATGGCCAGGGCTCAATTCCCCACCCCAGGCCAGCCATGTGATCACTTTGACCACAGGGAGGTGTGGTTTTTTTATCTGTTCATGCATAAAAAATTATCCCTAAATGTAGGCGCTTAAGATAACCCATATTTATCAGCTTACATTTTTCAAGGGGCAGAAATCTCAACATAGCTTAGCAGGTCCTGGGCTGCGGGACCCCTCACAGGGCCATAATAAGGTGTCAGCTGGCCCGTGGTCATCTCCAAGCCTAACTGGGAAAGGTTCTCCTTCCCAGCTCACGGGTTTTGTTGGCAGAATTCAGTTCCATGCAGACTGTTGGCCAGAGGTTGCCCTCAGCTCCCCATCAGGTGGGTCATTTCAAAGTATATAAGCCAGAGAGACAATAAGAGACACTCTGCCAGACAGAAGCCACACACTCTCCCAGCCTAACCACCGAAGGCCAAGACTCTTGCCGTATGCTGTCGGTTAGGAGCAAGTCACAGGTCCTGCCCACGCTCAGGGGAAATGATGCCACAGCATATAAATGCCAGGAGGGGAGGGTCACTGGGGACCACATTAGAAGTCTGCCTACCCCAGGAGGTGTGCAGATGTTGCGAGCAGTCTTGAGACGTACGTGTGCAACTGAGCTTGCTTCTTGTGTTTCTGCCTCTACCAGGAGAAGTAAGTCCCACGGGGAACCCACTAGTCCCTGAAGGAGGATGACAGACATGGAGCTAAGCCAGCAGAGGGGACAGATGACTGCATACGTGGCACCAGTTGCCCACACCCTCTCCGGGTCCCTCAACACCTCCACACCCCACAAGGCCCCTAGGACTGAAGACATAACCCCAGGGCAAGGTGGGACCCAAAGAGCTCGACGTAGGGTTTCTGCCATTCAGCAAACTGGGGGCTCAAAATAAAAGCTTAGTTCATGTAGGAAAAAAGAAAGGAAGTGGCAGTTCAGCTCTTGTCCGCCTGGGTCTATGGACTCTTACCACGGTCACTGCATATGGAGAGCCCTCAGGCAGGTGCCCGGTGCCAAGTGAACACAGGATGCAGGAGCCCTAACACTGTCACCCTCCTCCCAGGGGGGGCTCCTCTTCACACAGGCTCTCTCCTGTCCCACCCTTCATGGCCAGTCGGCATCTGGGCTCCCTGAGACAGAAACAAAATGGGGTGACGAAGTCTGCACCCCCAGTGATCTACCAACTCCAGGGGAAGAAATCATTTTCTTTCCCCACTAACAACAGAAGCTTAGTGATGCTACTGTGAAAATGAAGTGGCTTCTGAAGACGACTCTTTGACCCTGAAATTCAACTTGAAGTGTGTCTAGTTGTTCATTAGTGAATTAGTTCATGAGTTTGCTTATTTAGTAAGAGGCAAAGACTGTGAGACACAGTTATGAGCAGGAAAAGCCTTTAGATTCATATTGCTTAAACATTAAAGTGCCAGAATACATTAAGGGGGTCTTGTTAAAAAGCAGATTCTGATTCAACTTCAGGAAGAGGGCCTGGGTTCCACATTCCTAACAGTCTCCCAGGTGATTCTAATCCAGTTGATCCACCAGCCAAACTTAGAGCTCTCAAGTCAGGCACGCTGGGTTCAAACTTCACCTCTGGCTCTTGGTAGCTGTGTGACCTTAGGGAAGTTAATTAACCTCTCTGAGCCTCAATGAGTCTTTTATGAAACGAGATTACATAACTTCTTGCTAAATGTTTGTGTCGAGTATTCAAGATTATTCGTCAGAGCCTTGGCATGTCATCGACATTCAGCAAGCAGCTATGTGACTCATTAGGACAGCATGGCCCCATTTCTGCGGAATCTGGGAACGTACCTTTCTCCCCAAACCCAAGGATCCCTCTTGTCCTGATAGTCTAGTAGTCTGTGAAAACAGGACAGCTCTGGGATGGAGAAGACTGGGACTGTCCCCGGGGAGGGACAGTTTGTCTCTACTGTCAGTCTGCGGCCTTTATTCCAGAACAGATGGGAGCATCTTGCCCTCAGAGCTGACCCTGCCCACTGCCTGGGCTGCAGTCCTCCTCTTCTCCCCTCCTTCAGGGGAGCCACCCCCCTGGCGCCAGCTCAAGATGTGTCTTTATGATTCGTTTGCAGCAATCAGCATGACTATCAGGGCAATTCCCTGGCCTGGGGATTGATTTGCGCCCCACGACCCCCCCCCCACCACCACCAGCCTGAGTCTCTCTCGAAGGTCCCCAGAGCCAGTGACAACTTTGCAGGACCCAACCCTGGAAGTAAAATTTTGGTTAAATATACTGGAAATTAGATTTTATTCCTGGGAGGAAAAAGGAAAGATGACAACAACCAAAGCCTCAGAAGGGAAAAGTATCTGCACGTCAACAGACAAACCCAAAATGAAGAAACCATTTTGCAGCCTGACTCACCAACCCCGAGGAGCCAAGGAGCATCTGTCCAGCTCGCGGCCAAGAGGAGGCGGACTCAGCCCATGATGCCTGCTGGGACGGAGGTAGCTCGCACCACTGAGAGGCAGGGCAAGGCTCTGAAAATGCACTGGCTGCCGATGCAGACCACCAAGGCGCAAAGCCACGTTCACCCACTCCCCAGCTGCGAGAACTTAGATCCACGACGTCCTCACCAGAGGCTCCACACCTTCCCCCGTGCTATCGTGCTATCGGCTGATGCTAACAGCAGTATGCAGCTCGGAGCAGGGTGGCATCAAAGAGTACGTGAGATCCTACACGTTGCCCACCACGAGGCATCAACTGGGTGATCACAGGAAGAAACATAAATCTCATAGTAAGAACTGTATTTTACATCGTGGTCCTGTGCACGCATATGTATATATAAACAGATAAAACAAAACATAAAGTGTAAACAAAATAATATTCTTCCTGCATGTGTTAATAACTGCAAGCACCCTTAGCAATTCCTGGGTCCCTAGACGCTACTCTAAACATTTTATAATTGTTAACTTATCCCTATAAAGTGACTGCCAATATCATGCCTGTTTTATATATTTTGTAGATGAAGAAAAGTGAGGCACAAATTCCCTGGAGTAACTTGACAGAAAGTGGCAGAGCCAGGAATCAAATCCAGCCAGTCCTGTTCATTACGCTACTACATCTGGTAATTCCTGTTTGATTCCATTCTGGTCAGAGACCTGCTACGCTGATTTCATGATACTAAAGGATCTCAAGCTACAGTTGAAAAATGCAATTCTAATATGTCTGTGTGGATAAACTTTTTCTTCCCCCAGTGCTGGGTGTGACTCTGACTGGGGTAGAATTTTCCATTTCTTCTACCACCATCAACCTGATTACTCGGTACCCTGTTGGATCCACTTTATTGGTAATTCCCAGTAAAGACCTTTAGAGTTGACTGAAAAGCAGGTGCATTTCAGAATGCTGTTTTTCGTGATAATAATAAAAGCAGTTGTGAGGTTACACGCCCATCACATACCACATTAGGGCTGGGTGATTCCCATTCATCAAATCACAGCATTCTCACAGTGACCCGTGAGGAAGGTATCAGAATCCCCCGTCACCACTGGTGCAATTAAGGCTCAGAGAGATGAAGTGAATTCTCCAGTCTCACCTGGCCAGCAAGTGAGTTCCCCAGGATTCAAGTCCAGGACTGACTGTCAACTTTGATGTGGGTTGAACAATGTCTGCCCTCCCCACCCGCCACCCCCACAAAAGACGTATCCACCTGGACGCTAAGAACGTGGCCATATTTGTACAAAGGATCTTTGCAGATGAAACTAAGTCAAGGAGCACCAGATGAGATCTTCCTGGATTAAGCAGGTGAACTCTAAGTCCAATGACACCTGTCCTTATAAGAGACAAAGAGAAAAGAAGGTCATGTGAGGACAGAGGTAGAAATTAGAGAGAGGCTGGCACAAGCCGAGGAAAGCCTGGAGCCACCACAAGCTGGAAGAGGCAAGGAAAGATTTTCCCTGAAAGTTCTCAAAGGGAGAGTGGTCCTGCCAACGCTTTGATTTCAGATGTCTGACCTCCAGAGTTGGGAGAGAATAAATTCAGGTGCTTTAATCACAAGTGCGTGGTAACTTAAAAAACTAATATAAATGCCAATATCCTTGAACTCTCAAGTTTGCTCAGCTTAACAGACGCTCATCCTTGTTTCAGGAGGATCTTCTCATCCTGGGAGCCAGTAGGCAAGGATTCTGTCTTTGGCTTTTGAACAACCTGGCCGTGAGTCCTGGCTCCACCACTTCTTGATGGGGGTGACTTTGGATGAGTCCATTTACATGAACTTCAAAAAGGCAAAACTGAGAGATGGTTATTAAAGTCAGAAGAGTAATTCCCTGAGAGGGATACTAACTAAGAAGGACCAGGGGAACCTTTAGGGATGCTGGGAATATTCTATGTCTCCATCTGGGTGGTGGTCCTGTGGAGTACACTTACATAAACATTCACTGAAGTGTACACTCGACATTTGTCCAATAGGTGCACTTTACCATAAATATTACATAGGTTGCACCTCAATTCCAAAAATATTTTAAACAGATAAATATAATAGCAAAGGTAAAATGGAAGCCTGGGCAGTTAGGGTAGCCAAATCCTTGGCATAGGGTATGAATTCAATATGTGTTCAAAATATTTAGTTATTATCTGATGGCTTTCAAGAAACGAAAGGTGTACTTTGAGGAGCAGAAGCCCCTCCATTGCCTCTTGTGTTGTATCTCTGGTTCCCTCAGCTAATCTCAGGAACCTGAGATACTCTCTGGGGACCCATTTGGAAGGAGGATTCTCTAAGTACCTTAATATCGGGCCTGAAAGCCGGCTCATCAATGGGCCTGGAAAGTTTCCGGAACGACCACGCTGGTTCACTCTACATCGTAAGTCCTAATGTCTTGCCCCTGAGATTGCAGTGACAAAGATATATAACATTTTCCTATGCAATGGGCTTGAATTATCCCAGGGATAATGGAAAGGTATTTTTCATCTTTAGGGTGTTAATGAATATAAATGGGATTCACAGCCCATTTCTCTGTTTTCTCTTCCCTCTGGGAAGTGAGATTGTAGGAGGAAAACTTTCAGAGGCAGGAAGGGAGAGGAGCCTTATGTTCAACCCTCTCACTCCAGACACCCCCAAGTCTGGGAAAGACTTCAGCAACCCTAATGGCTTTCCTTTCTGCCCAACCGGTCATAAACTCCTCCAAGTAGAAAGTAATTGGTTTATCACGTTACAAGATTTTTTTTTTAGCTACAAGGAGTTGCTAGTGAAAAACTTTTCTAGGTGACTCAGCGAATTCAACGCTTACCCCTTTTTTCTAAGATAGAATACTTCTCTTTCTGCTTACAGCTTTCTTCTGATAGGGAAGGTAGTATCTTGGTCCAAATGAGTCCACAGTCTCTCAGAGAAATAATTCTGCCATCTTCCCACCTCTCATAGTTCGTTTATGATGGATTAATTTCAGGACTCAGAAAGTTCTCCTCCTTCTCTGGTCATTTACATGTCAGTCACTGTGCCTGGAATATATCTCTCTTCTCTGTTCGGCCAAAGAGAGTTGAGAGTTGCTAAAAATGGGGACATCAGGAAGGACCTTTGGGGCGATAAAGTGTTCTGATCTAAGTATATCAATGTCAGGATGCTAGTTGGGATCTTTGACTAATGTATTACAGGATGGTACCATTGGGGGACAGTGGATAAAGGGTACACAGGATCCCTCTGTATTATTTCTTATAACTTTATATGAATCTTCATCACAAAATAAAATATTTGATTTTTTTAAAATCTCCTCAGATAGTCTAATAGGCATTTGGGGCTCAGAATGGTCACTCCAGCCCAACACCACCCAAGAGAAATTTCTGTGATGATGGAACAGTTCTCTCTGCATTTTTAATACAGTAGCCACTAGCCTTAATAGCTGCTTGTAGCTATTAAGCTGTTGAAAGGTCACTGGTGTGACTGAGGAAATAAATTTTTAATGTTGATTAATTTAAATTTAAATAGCCACGTGTGGTTCTTTTTTTTTTTTTTTTTCCCTGCTAGGGCTGCCTTAACAAAACACCACAAACTGGGTGGCTTAAACAACAGAAATTTATTGTCTTACTAAAGTCCAAGATCACAGCCTCAGCAGTGTTGCTTCCTACTGAGGCCCATGAGACAGAATCTGGACTTGGCAATATGTTTTTGAAGACAGCAAGCCAACTCCTCTAGGCAGAGGAGAGATTAGTAGAGATAAAATTGGAAAGATAGGTTGAGGCTAGACCTTCAGTAGTTTAGGAAGCTACCTGAAAGGTGCCTCTAGTCCACAGTGCCATGGGCCAGTCAGCCCTGGACCTAGAGCCAAGCGAGATTCACCACTACCACCTTCATCATTATCACATCTTTATTGTCATCATTACCACCATCATCATCACTGCCATCATCATGGATGTTGTTGCCATCATCACCATCATCACCATCAGCACCACCATCATCACTACTGTCATCATCATCACCACCACCATCACCATCATCACCATCCTCCTCCTCCTCATCATCACACAAACCTCTTCTAAAGAACTTTGACTCTGTGACTGTGGCTAAAAGCACGGGGCTTGAGGGTCAGACGCATAAATTTTAATTCCAACTTTATCACTAACTGCCTGTGTACAGTTATATAGATTCCAGAAGTCAGTTAGTCTCTGTAGGTCTCAGTTTCCTCATCTGAATAATGGGTGAAGCTTAAATTAGAAAAATGAATGGGAAAACGCTCTGTCAATACTAAGCAGTGAGGATATTCTCATCAATACTATTCTGTGTTTTCCCTGATCTATCCTGCACCTGATTGCCCAGGAATATTACCCTAAAGTCAGACCACAACTCCTGTGACACAATTACAGTCTCAACATCTTGCTGCCCCAATCAGGCAGGAAAAAATAAGGCATTGAATCCTCCCAAGCTCTGTGACTTCAGGTGAGTTAGCATCCCTCTCTGAACCATGTTTCTTTGTACAGAAAAGGGGATCATAAAGTTGTTACGATATTCAGTGAGATTATGAATGTTTGGCACATAGATGGTACTCCGTGGATGGCCGTGCTATCTCCCTCATTAGTCCCTTAAGGGCAGTATTACCATAGGACATCCAATATACTGGGGAAACTACAACCCGAAGAGGAAAACTGACCTGTGCTGGTTCACTCAGGGAGGCCCTGGGTGAACTTAGACCAGGATCTGGGTCTCCTGACTTCAGACCAAGGACCTCTGGATTAGACCACAACAGTCCAAGAAGACAGCTCCCCACTCTTTCCTCTTTTCCAGCGTATGAATGAGTAAGAATTCCTGAAAGAAAGCATCTGCTGCAGACAGCTCTTAGGAGAGAGGAGGGCTGCCAACAGCTAGAGACACGGGGAGGGAGAGAAATAGTGTTATCTACCCAAATACGCACATGAAAGCATCAATTCCTCTGTGCTGGCCTCAGTTACAAACAGAACTTTCTTTTCCAACCAAAGTTCCTTCAATAGCCAGCCTAATGTCCCGTGGAAGGAACACGTGCCTTGCATGCATGCGCTCTTATCGATTTCCCCACAAAGGCCAATTTGGGGCTGCCAGACGGTATGCACAGCAAAGTTAAAACGAAACACTAGCGAAAGTGTTAGACACAAAGGGAGCGTGTTTCCATCCACTGGTGGGGAAATGGGAGTCTGGGGCACGAATTGCTGGTTAATCTTGCCAGGCAGGGAGGCAGGCTGCCAAGCCCCCCATGTAAATTGCATTCTGGAGGGCACAGCGGGGGACGGGGCAGGGAATGGAAGAATAGCAGTCTGGAAATACAGAGACCTGAATTCAAGTCCCAGATCCACCCAAGCTCAACTGAGCCCTTTCAATCAATCCGGTTCCCCAGTGCATCATGCAAGGAGCAAAGGAAGGTGTGTAGGATAAAAACGGTCACAATCACCGTGACTTAATAGTCATTGCTTTTATTCATTTTTTGAGCTCCTGCTATGGGCCATGCTCTGTGCTCGGGACAGATGGTCCCCAGGCCTCTCAACATGTAGAACATGGTAGAAGAGACTGGGAGTCAACTTTTAAGTACATCTCTTATAAAGTCCATATTTATATCATCACAGATTGAAAGGTGGTGTCCAGGGTCTGGGAGGTAGGGGAAGTGGAAAGAGGTGGGTAAAAGGGGACAAGCTTTCAGTTATAAGAAAACAGAGGTGTTAGGATCTTAACCATATCTTGGTGACTATAGTTGATACTGTGTATTGTATAATTGAAATTTCATAAAAGAGTAGAACTTAAGTATTCTCTCTCTCTCACTCACACACACCAAAAAAAGGTAAACATGAGGTGATGGATGTGTTAATTACCTCGACTGTGAGAATCTTTTCACTATGTATATGTATATCAGATCATCACATTGTACACTTTAGAGATATTACAATTCTATTCGTCAATTATCCCTTCATAAAGCTGAAAAAAAAAAGAATTAACTAGGCAGAAAGATTGGTGGGAATTCACAGAGAATAAAAATGAGATGAGAATTTTCAAGTAAAGGGCATATCCATCAGCCCCTATGTTGAGCTCCTTATTTACATAATCACATTTTATTCTTACAACAATCCTTTGAAGTTGGTTTTCTGATTATCTTCAATTTAAGAATAAACAGCCAGGTCAAAGATGGTTAGGCCAATCTGTCCCAAATCACACACACGATTTACATAAGTGGTGAACGTGGGAAAATGGGATTTGAATGCAGGAATGCTGGACCCCAAAGCCCAGCCATGTGAGTTTCTTAGAATGAGGTCCATGTCATAGCGTGCCCACTCTGAGCCTAGGCTTCAGGGGACCTTGCATATTTCCGCTCACTCGTGGACGTCTGCCATTCCTATGAGAACGTGTTCGGGCAATCCTGCTGGTTCCACAAGAAGGATGAGGGGCCCTGCAAGCAGGACGGCCCCAGTGAAGCAGGGGCTCTAACCAACCACAGGTGCTTGGGATGGCCCAGCCTGTGCCAGCCACGCCCAGCCAAGATCGGCCAGCCCAACTTCAACCACACCAGCACACAAGCCATAAAGTCTTATGTGCCACCAAAGTTGTACAGCTACAAGTAGTATGGCATTCTTATTATAGCAATAAATAATAAGACATACACCAATAAAGATCCATTAGCCATGGCTGTCCGGAGCTTTATGCTGAGAAGGATTCACATCCAGGCTAAGCAGAGAAACAGGCAGAGGCAACATATGGGAAATATATTTTCCATCTCTGAATGGCATTTAGCAAAACAGGTATTTTGGTTGGAGATGATGTTGCCTTTCTATGGGCCCAACCTCTCAATAGAGATTGCAATAAAAATAAAATTTTAAAGATCTGTTTATTTCTTTGTAAACACACTTGCCTGGAGTCAATTTTGAGATGGATCAATCACACTCTGAATATCATAACTAACGCTAGCATCTACTGATCACTTTGTCCATATTCTTTATACATTATCCTCTCTCTCGCTCTCTCATACAGGTGAGGGTGATCAAGGTGGCTCAAGATTCCATAATTATATTTTCTTAAAATAGAAGGGGAAAGACACAGTCTGGCTTATTCTTCTGTGGGAAGCTGTAGAGTTGAGTTGAGTCTCTACTCTACAAGGACACCATGCATCACAGAGGCTCTATGCTCTGAGGCTCAGTCGCCTTGTGGTGTCCCCACCAGCACCCTGACCACAGCTATGTCCATCAGAAGAAGACTGGCTTCTTCTGGAAAAGGCCCCAATGTAACATCAAAAGTCAAAGACTATCTCTCATTGGCTGTTTCCTCTTGCTTTGGGAAAGAGAGTGTGATGATTAATAGGAATCCAAACATCACTCTGCCCTTCGCTTGCTGATCAGCACAAAACTGCCTCATTCAACAGACATTCTAAGTCAAAAAACATGCTCAGGCCTTAACCCTAAACACGGATACTGTAACTGTTCCATCTTGTGCTCCATGGGAAGAAAAATGGCTCTCAAGTTTAAATTTCCAGCTCAGCCTACTCTTCCGAGCACCAGAGCCATCTCTCCAGCTGCCTACTCCAGACTTCCACTGGGATAGCTGAGAGCTACAACCTGTTTAAAATCTAACATATGACCTTCATCAAAAAATACTGTCCTTTTTGGTGTTTCTTATTCAATGAGGGATAGCACCATAAAAATGGTAACTGTTAGGGGCCAGGTACTGTTCCAAGTGTCAACCTGGAATCGATTCATCTAATCCACATCACACAGCTGTGGGGTAGGTACCACTAGTGGCTTCATTTTGCACACAAAAGAAAGAAGTGCCTTGGCCAAGATCACCTGGGGAGTAGGTGGTAGATCTGTCTCCGGAACCAATACACATAACCACTACATCCTACTGCCACCTGCTGCCAACTTCCTTGTAAACAGGAAACCTATGAGGCATCTGGACCTCTCTCTTTCATCCCCCACACCCAGTCCCACATAAGACTTGGTGATTTGACTTCACCTCCTTGAATCCATTCATTTCTCAGCATCTTCACCGCCACCACACAGGTCCTAGCTTTCATCATCTCTCACGTGGCAAAAGCCTCCAAATTGACTTCCCAGTATCCACGCCTGCTCCCCTAGCTGTGGTCCATGCTGCAGCCAGAGTGGCCTCTTCAGAATGCCCAGGTGATCATGTCTACCCTCCCCTGCTTACATCCCTTCAGTGGTTTTCCATTGAGCCCACAAGAAAGACCAGCCTCTTTGCTGCTTGAGCTACAGGACTTCTCAGCGCTCACCTGCGCAGGCCGGCTCTCCACCCTCTAGCTCCAGATCTACTGAAGTTCTTTCAGGACTGTGCACATGCTAAGCTCTCTGTTCAGAGCTTCTGCATATGCTGTTCCCATGCACTGGAATGCTTGTTCCTCTGCTCCCCACCCTCATTAACCACTTCACATCTACCTTCACATTTAGAGTTCATCTCCAGGGACACGTCTTCAAGGCAGCCTTTGGTGACTTCCCAGGTCGGATGTGAACCTCCTTTTGATAAGCTCTCAGCCCTCCTTGTACTTTGCCTTTCCAATTTTCAATTGCACATTTGTGCCCTTATTTGAGTTATATCTGTCTACCACCTGACTTAAACTCCAGGGCAGAGACCACGTTGCTTTTGCTCACCGAAGCTCACTGATGCTCACCCAGCTCCAAACACGATATCTGAGTGGTAAGCACTCAAAGAGCGTTTGGTACAGGTCAGACAAACAGAGGCATGCCCGTACACCTGCGTGCGGGAAGGACCGTGTTCCACAGGGAGATTCCCAGTCCACGGTCCAACAGCTGCTCTACTTTTCCACGTTCTTGAAGAGTTAGATAACCCGGAAGAAAACTTGACATTGGCCATGCCCCACCCCCAGACATTGACAGCCCCCTGGGAGGGGCAGGTAGTTCAATGGTTATGGCTCAGAGCGTTTCCCTTACCCTGGAGTCGCCCGCACAGGGCATCAGCACCTGAGCTCTGCCGGACCAGCCAGGGTGGGCTTCGAGAAGCTGACAAGGTGGCAGCTCAGTGCCAGAGATGGCGAAGGTATTGTCCATGTGTGTGGTGGGAAAGGAAGGGAGGAGGGCAGCCCTGGCTGAGGGAATGGGACAGGGGAAAGTGTAAGGGAGTCAAAGCTCCAGATGACTGGGGTGGGGAGGGCCGAGGGTGGTAGATGTGGACCAGAAAGGCTTCTAACTTCCCTCCGGCTGGCTATTTTACAATTTGGTGACTTCGAACAGCATCTTTCTGAGAGCCCCAATCAGTAATAGAGTTGCTGCCCTAAGAAAACCTGTCATCCAGTGTCTGAGGAGATAGTTAGCAAGAAAATCTATACAACCCTGGCGAAGTCGCATGCAGAATATTGCATCTCGTCCGGGGGCACCTCATTACCAGGCCAAAGCAGACAAATTGGAGAGAGTTCAAAAGTGAACAAGAGAAAATGATTAGGGGAATGGAGAAATTGATCTCGGCTGAAAGATTAAAGGAAATAAATGTGTGTGTGTGTGTGTGTGTGTGTGTGTGTGTGTAAGCCAGGAGGGGCCAGGGCAACAGCCTGCAGCGTGCATTTAGGGCAGGAGGACCGGGAGTGGATGAGGGAGTCAGGGACAGAGCGTGGAGGCTGGCCCGGGGGCTGGGGCACTGGTTAAGATAGGAAGCTGGGCACCCAGCCTAAGGGTAATGCTGGAGCTGGGGCATGCGCGATTGTCACAGAGGGGCCTCCATCACCACTGCCAGGACCTGCCTGGGGATTTGCCTGCAAACTGAAGGGCCTGGAAAGGGTCTTTTAAAGACTCCTCAGTCATGGGAAGTCTGTTTGGAGATCAGAGAGCTCAAGAGAACAGGTGAGGCATCAGACAGTCCTGGATTTGAATCCACTTTCTGCCACATTCTGCCTGTGTGATGCTAAGTGAGACCTTTAACCTCTCTGGGCCTCAGTGTCCCCTAAAGATGCTCAGCCCCCATGGACCCACACCACTGGATCTTCCCATCCTCAGAGCCTTGCTTGGCCTGACTGCAGTGGCAGTTGAGGCACCATTTTCTATCCTTGCCTGGGCAGTGTGACTCTGCTGGGTTCTGACTGGAGGCCCACATTCCTTCCACTGACCTCATCTCTCTTGACCTCCATCCTCAAGCCCTGTTAGAGACACGGACCTGATGAGCGCCACGTGCCCCCGACGCCGCCCTCTGGACCCTGGATGGCCCACCTCCCTGCACTGGGGTGAGAGCCCACCCAGGATGCATCACCCACTAACTGCAGGAGCACAGCACATCACCTCATGTCTCTGGGCCTCAGTCACCCATTTGCAAAATGAGCAGAGTAGGATCTGCCGCTCTGAACTCTTCCCAAAGACAAATAAGCCAGTGCTTGTGGGGGGCCGGGCCCAGAGATGACACCCTGGAACAGCCACTGCTCCTGCTCTTCCTCCCAACCCAAGGCTCACCTAGTCCATCACACTCAGGCCAGATACCCCAAAGGAACCTGATCCCTCCATGGCTCACAATGACATCAGTCAATTTATTATTCCCAGCTTCTGAGGATGGCACCTGCATTCCCATCCCCCTCTCACCAGTCTCCTAGGCCAGGACCACTGCCCTTTGGTGCATTTCCACCCTACTTGGCCTCTGTGTTCGCTGCGTATCCACAGGCCAGTCTTCCCGAAGCACAAGTTCCAACCACATCACTCTCACGATAATCCCTCATTGACAGCAATAAACGCGACTGCGGCAGCCTGGCATTTGATGGCCCTGACCTGGCCTGACGCCCCTTCCTCCCTGCGTCTCTTGCCATCTGCCCCTCCACCCCCTGCCCACCCTGCACACATGCACGCAGCCAACCTTCCGGCCTCAGCTAATTTCCCTGAACTTGCCATATGCCCTCACACTTCCTGTCTTAGCACATGATGTTCCCATCACCTGGAACAGCCCAACTACCCACACGGAGTTAGTAGCAGGTTACTCCATCTTCCGGGCTCCCTCAGCTCCTAGTTTATAACCTAAACATTTATTCTGTCATTCAGCAAATAGTCCGGTGTATCTACCTGGTGTCTTTAGGTGTTTGGAGACGCTGCACCTCTCTGCAACTAAGCTGTTAGCTCTTGAAGGTCAGAATCGATTGAGCCTCTTCATCTTTGGATCCTGGAATGGATGCACCATAAGATGGAACAGGACACACTTCACAGAAGCAGGAGAGAGGATGACACTTTGCAGGAACTCCATGGAATCCACGACTGTGGTATGACGAGTGTCAGGAAGGAGCCAGAGGTGAGTGTGAAGCCGGAACATGGACTTCTTGTAATAACATGTAATGGAAAAGAATCTGAAAAGAAAAAATATCTACGTATGTATATGTGTAACTGAGTCACTCTGCTGTACACCTGAAACTAACATTGTAAATCAACTACACTTCAATAAAAATTTTTTTTATAATAAAATAAAGTCAGAATTTGGAGAGCCTTGAATGCCATACTCAAAAATTCCATTTTTATCCTGTAGGCATCAGGAGACTTGTGGAGCTGCTTTCCATGACCTAAAGGTGCCACTTTTTCTCTGCACCTTTGCACATGCTGTTCCCTTTGGGAGGAATACTCTTCCCCTCTCTCTTCTACTGGGTAAATCCTCATCGTCCCACCCGGCTCAAAGGCAACATCACTCCCCCAGGAGGCCCTCCTGCCCTTTTCCCTGGATCAGCTCCAACCTTCCTGTCTGATCCCAGGAGGTTGTTTTTGCTTGTTTCGTGCTGGTGTAGCAGCCATTGTAAGCTCCAGAAAGATCTACCTTATTTCCTGTTGGAACCCCCAGATCAGCCAATGCCTGGCACCTGATAAAGGAAGAAAGGAAGGAAGGATGGGGAGAAAGAGAGGTTGTCAAATCTGAGCTTTGAAAAAATTGGGAGCTGTGGGGAGGGGTTCCAAAGACAGTAAGAGACGGGATGGAGTCTATGGCCTGGCGCCTGGATGTGAGTGGTGGGAGGGCACAGAGGCTGGATCCCAGGTTACCAGGCTGGGAGACTGGGGAACCATCCCCTGAAGGGTGAGAGTTCATTCAACGGCTGCAGGCATTTCCTAGTGCAGTTTCTGGTGTCAATCATTCTGGAGAAAGAGAGGCAGGCCCCGTCCTCAAAGAGCAGCCAGTCCACGGTGCCTAGTGGGTGGGTGCTCTCTTGTACTGAGTTGATCAAAGGTTGGGGTCACTTGGCCAGACATAAGATCTCAAACCAGCAAGGCCAAGTGTCTCCCCTCACTCATGAGGGCACTGAAGCCCAGAGAGGGAAAAGCCTTTACCAGAGCTGCACAACCAGGCACTCGATTCGCTACAGCAACCCAAACCAGGTCCTATCAGACTCCACTCAGAGCCCAGGAAAGAGCAGGATGTGGGTCCCGCCATCATTTGAGTTTCCACCAACCTTCCCTCTGGCATCACAAGACGAAGGCACCTGCAGTGAGGAGGGGGGTCCAGCCTCAGTGAAGCAGATGGCGAAGTCTATCCGTCTAACCCTCAGACTCACCATCAAACACATTATCGGGGTCCCACTGGCCTCCGTTGTCTCCTATTACAGCGATGGGTCAACCAACGCCCGGAGGCCACACACTGAACCCACCTCCCGCTTTTGGAAATAAAGTTTTACTAGGACACAGCCATGCTCATTGTTTATGTATTTTGCGCCGAAAGGCGGAGTTGTGTGCTTGCAATAGACAGATACCGTGTGGCACGTGAAGCCAAAAAGATTTACTCTCCGGCCCTTTTCAGAAAACATCTGCTGAGTCCAGGCCTTTGTAAGAGAAGGCAGCTTGGGCTGCTCGGTCGGATCGAGCTTTTAACTCAACCTCTGCCACTTGCCGGCATAGACAAGCCAGTAGTTCAGTTAAAAAGGAGAAAGACTGAGATTGGGTGGGTGCCTAGTCCAGCTAGGTGCCCTTACAAAAGGGGGATATTTACACCTGCAGCGTGGGGAGAATCACAGCGCCCACCGCGCAGGGCTGCAGTGGAAATGACAAAATACTTAGCTCAGTGCCCAGCAGAAAAATGAGAGAGACACAGAGAGACGGAGAGAGGGAGGCAGAGAAATCAGCAAATGCCAGGCACCCCCGACTCCCAGGTTGACCGCCGCCAGCTCTGTGTTTTAACCCCTCAAGGCTGCCTCCTCCTTTTGTGTGTCTTTCCTTGCCCTGAGCTGGAACCAGCCTCCCCTCCATCTACTCCCACCCTCTGAATGTGGGCTCATAACCGCACCAATGGCTAACACGGCTGCCGCTCCTCCCACAAAAGGTTAAAAGCAGCCGCCACCACGTGCAGCCAAGGCTGCCAGCGCTGGGAGCGAGATCTTCTGTCAGCATGTCCTGAAATTCTTTTGGAAGTTTGACAGGATTAAGGGGATTAATACATTAAAGCATTATTACAGCATTCACAGGGGATTTTCAAAAGACTTTGCACCATGATCTATTTGTCCTGTTACATAAAACTCGCATTAATAGGCTGATGGCAAGGGGAAAGAAATTATCTGTGGAATCAATAACCTTATTTTTTGGTAAACACATTTAGCCGCCAAGCTGGTCATTACAGCCCGCAGACCCTCCCGTGGTGCATGTCAACAAAATTACCCCTTGAGAATCCATTTGCCAATTAAGCTCAGGGCTTGTCTGCATCACCAGCTCACTGATGGCAGGAGTGGGGGGCAGGAGAGAAAGTGGCCGGTGCCCAACCTCCCCAGCTCACCCCCGAGTCCTCCAGCACATACAGCATCCCTGAGTCCCTGGTACTGGGTGGAGGGGAGGCTGTGGGAGTGCAATGGGCTCTGTACCACAGTGCATTGTGGGTTCCCTGGACCACAGGAGGGGCCGCCCGGAGGTGGCAGAGACCGAGCATAGCGTGGATCACTCCATATGAGGCCCGCCACTCGGCTTCCATGAGAACACGGCTCATTTCTCCTGTTGGTGCCCACCCCCTCCTTGCAAACTGCAAAGAATAAGGTAGCATCATAAAAAAAGTAAGAGCTTACACTCAGGTAGCATTTGCTGATTGCCTGCCACTGTTCCAAGCACTTCCCGTGCATTCACTCATTTAACAATTACAGCAGCCTTTTGAGGCAGGATTCTCTTATTATTCCCATTTTGTAGATGAGGAAGTTGAGAGGCAAAGAGCGATTAAATGCTTGCCCATGGTCATAGGGCTGTTAAGTGACAGAACTGAGATGTGAACCCAGCAATCAGGCTCCAGAGTCCTGGGATGTAACCAGGACCCTGTATGCATCGAGTTATCCCACCCACAATTATTCACAAAAATGCACCTACTGAGCAGTTCCCGAGTGTCTCAGAACTTAATCCTTGCAGAAACCCTTTGACGTAGATGTGACTACACATTCCTAATTTTATACAGGCACACGTCATTTTATTGCACTTTGGTTTTTTGTGCTTCACAAATGTTGCATTTTGTTTTACAAATTGAAGGTTTGTAGCAACCCAAATCTATTGGTGCCATTTTTCCAACGGCGTTTCCTTACGTCATGTCTCTGTGTCACATTTTGGTAATTCTTGCAGTATTTCAAACTTTCTCATTATTGTCCTATTTATTATGTGGCCTGAGGTCAGTGACCTTTGATGGGACTACTATGTTTCTCTGAGGGCTCGGATTATGGGTAACATTTTTTAGCAATTAAGTGATTTTTAATTAAGGTATGCACAACGTCTTCTTTAGACATAGTTCTGCTGCCCGCTTGGAGACCACAGGATAGTATAAACATCACTTTTATATGCACTGGGAAAACAAAAATTTCACGTGACCCACTTTATTGTGATTTTTGCTTTATTGCAGTGGTCTGGCACTGAACCTGCAAAATCTGTGAGGTCTGCCTGTATAAGGAAACTGAGGCTCAGGGAGCTAAAGAAACTGGCTCAAGGGCAAACGTCTGACAAACAGATGTTGGAGGTAAGATTTCAACTCAGGCAGTCTGACCCCAGAGCCCAGACTCGTAACCAGACTCAAAGCTCAGAGCCATCTGGACTCAAAGCACAGCCATAGGCAACCCTCAGGCATATTAATGACACCCCTCAAGTCCTGCTATAGGCCCTGGAGATGAGAAGAGGGAGATGACACCGCCAAAGAATGTTGGCCAAAGGTCTGAGCGCTGGCTAAGGACACTACACACTTTTGGCCTACACTCGGCTCAAGGCTCCTGGAGAGCAGGGTTTGCTGTTTTGGTCGCCAACATCATAATCCCAGGCTTACCCTGCATCCTGGGATAGAGTTAGATCCTTGTTCAGTGAATTATTGAATGAATTTCCACTTGAGAAACAAGGCAGGCCAAGCTCAGACAGGTGAGGTGACCTGTCCGAACTCACATACCTAGCACGTGCTGAGCCCAGGTTTGAGCTGGCTTTTCTCTTCTTCTTTAGTTTTGTTTATCTTTTGTCACAATCCTCCCTTGCCATCCTTCTCCCTTGCACACACATTAGCTTTGATCACAATGAACCAATTAACACTACTGAAAGGCAGTGTGCTCTCTCGCCACCGGGCCTTTGCATAAGCAGCTCCCCTGCCAGGTACACACTCCCCCACGCTCCTCTTTACTAGACTGACTCCTACTCATCCTTGGAGTCTCACAATAGCTGTCAATCACCTGTAGGAAGCCTTCCTTGGCCTCGAGGTTGGGTTAGGTCATCGATCCCTTCTCTTGGCTGCCACAGTCCCCTGGGCTCTCCTATCTGTCAACACCATGCATTATAATTGCCTGCTCCCTCCAGACTGGGCCTCCTAGGTACTGGGTCTGTGGTTTGCCCACCTTCACCCACCCATGCCTGGTTTTGGACTTTAATAATAAGTGCTGAATGAATGAACACAGTCTGGCATTTTTTCAGCAAACACACACACATACACACACACAGACACACACATACCACTCAGGGTTACTCATTGAGATACCAATTTGTGTTTTGTTTTCACTGTTAATTATATTTGTTATCTATTGTCATGTAGCAAATTATCCTCAAAACTTAATGGCTTCAAACAGCAACACATGTTTTTATTATCCTGCACAGTTTCTGTGGATCAGGAATCCAGGGATGCCTGAGCTGGGTGGTTCTGGCTTGAGGTCTCTCGTGTGGTCCCAGTTAAGATGTTGCCTGGGGCTGCAGTCAATCTGAAGGCTTGGCTGCAGGTTGGAGCTTCTGCTTCCAAGATGGCGCCCCACATGGTTATTGGCAGGAGGCCTCAGTCCCTCCCCACATGGACCTCTTGGGCTGCTTGGGTGTCCTCATGACATAGCGGCTGGCTTTCCCCAGAGTGAGTTGTCCAGAGAGAGCAAGGAGGAACCCAAATACTCTGTATGACCTACACCATGACACACCATCATTTCTGCCATATTCTCCTTGTTAGAATCAAGTCAGTAAGTCTAGCCCACACTCAAAGGGAGGAGAATTAGGCTCCACCTGTTGGCGGGAGGCATGTCAGTGGGTTTGTGGACATATTTCTAAACTCCCACGCTGCCCTGGGAGACCAGGAAGAATGAAAGGCCTTTCCCCTCGTCCCCTTCCCAATAGGCAGCCAAATCTTAGGATTCTGAATCTGAAGCCCTTTCCAGAGAGGACTTTTAATAGTCTGTATTTCAGAGTACAAAATCAAAATCACTGGAACGATAATAACCCTCAGTCCTTCCCCCTCACCCACCCTACCCCTTGCTGGGGATGGAGGAAGCAGAAATAGCAGACCCTGGAAGAGAGAGGAGCTCTCCAGAACTGAACAGGGACAGGAAAGAGAGGGTGAATTCTTCCCTCTCAAAATCTAACTCTGAAGTGTAGCCGAGCCCCACCACCACTGTGACCAGGGATGCTGTGGGATGCTCAGAGAGGGGACCAAGGACTGAGTGAGGCATCAGAGTAGCAGTGGGGGTCTCTGTGGAATAACCCAACCATCTACTGAGAGGCCCTTGAAGGGCCCTGGAAAAGCCCCCTGGGAGCCCAAGGGCCCACCAGACAGCAAGACCAGGCCCAACCCTGGCATTCTGACATCAGAGATGCTCCGGTACCTTAGAGGCCATCAGAGACCAAGGCTCCTTCAGCCCCTTCCCCATTTCTAGGCATCCAGGGCCCATGTAAGCACCCCCCAGCCTTGCCCATTCTAATATGCTCAGGGAAGAGAGGATAGGGGTCTTCTATCCAGGTTGACCTGCAATAAAAAAAATTCTCTGCACCCCGGAGAGTGGGGCTCAGTGAAAAGATACAATTTGCTTTAGAACAAATAAAGTATCTGGACAGCTCGTTCAGCCCTATGGTTCTTCTTCCTAAGCAGTCTTGAAATTCAGGCAACATATTAATTAAACAAAACAAAACCAAACCAATAGCGAGGAGGGAAGAGACGCTGTATTGACTTAAGCCCTACTGTGTGCCAAGGAGCTGATGTGTGTGTATATGATCTCATGTAATCATCATGCTGAGAATTCTTATCCCCAATTTTACAGACAGAAAAGGGGCTGGAGATTTATCGAATGCTTTCTCTGTTTCAGGCATTTGCCTGCAGCTGTGGAATCTTCTAGACCACTCTGCGATGAAGGATTACAGATGGAGAAACGGAGTCTCAGAGAAGTTCAACAACAGCTCAAGACCACACAGAGAGTGACAGAGCCGGCAGCCTAGGGTGTGGTTCACTCTGCTGGGCTGCCTTTTCTTATGGGGAAAGACTCTTGTTAACATGTCATTTTTCTTCAAGTCCCCTAAAAGGGTCATCTATGGCCACCCTAACCCTGTAGCCCCTGGCAGCTTCCTGGGGAGTGTTTCAGGAAGAAGGGAGGTGGTACCCAGCACCTCATAGGGACAGCGAAGATCCACTGTCAGCTCCGAAGAGTGAGTCTGTGCTAATTTGACGGGATTAAGGGGATTAATACATTAATGCATTATTAACGCTTTCATAGGCGGTTTTCAAAGAGTTCTGTGCTGTGATCCCTACTTCCTGTTCTCTAAACCAGCTGTCTGTGATTGCCTTAATTGGCCCATTGTCACTGATGGGAGCAGACAAGGAACGGGCCTGCTTGTCTCAGGGCCTCTGGTTCCCAGTCTGGCCACAGCTCCTGGCCAAGTCAGCAAGACTTGGGGAAACTGAGTCTGGCCACGGAATTCCAAACATCCTGCTCTGTGCAGCGTGCAACCCAGCATCTCTGAACTCCCAGGGAGTGGAGCTCCAAGACCCGATTCCAGCCCCAGCTGCACTACTTCCTGGCCAGCCTCCTCACCCACCCACCCACCCCACCCCCATCCTCAGTTTCCACATCTGCCAGTGTGGGTGATGCTTCTCTCCACCTCAACAGTGTTGCTGATAAAATGCAATGAGCCGATGTTGATGGACTTGCTTTATCAATCAGACAGATATGAGCCAGTGGGAGGGAGGGTTATAATTTTTCAGATGGACTGAATTGGTGATTTTGTACCTTGATGTTTAGCTGTGGACAGCCCCTGGAGGGAGAGTAGATGGGATGTGCAGGAGGTCCTGGGAGATGCTCCTGGAGACAGGACAGCCAGGCAAGCTGAGGGTGGTGGGTGGTGAGTTGTGGAGGCAGCCAGCATGCTCCAGCACTGAGACCCAGACACCTCACATCCCTCCCACTGCCTGAGTAGCAGGTCACACGGGGAGTCGCCCAGAGACTGTGGATCCTGATTCCTTGGAGTTTAATTGTCTTTGCTAATTAAGTGCCTGGGCTGGACCCCTCAACAGGAGGTGTCTAGTTTCATGGATGAGAATAATAATAGAATCCTAGCATCAAAGCTTCAGAAGGATCCTGCGAGGTCTTTTCCTAGAAACCAACAAACAAAATATCCTTTATCTTCCTCTCTACAAATCTTGGCTGGGTTGCAGGAAAAGGCCTCAAGCTTTACATTTGCAAGGGAATGACCTGGGTGAGCCAATCACTCTGACTGAGATGCCATGGACGAATCATAAGGAGCAAGACTGGCAAAGAGACAAAGTTGGAGGTGGATGCAAAATGAAGTGAGAGATTGTGAAGCCTGAGCTGAAGAGGGAATCAGAGTCAGGGAGCCAAAGAAATGGGATCTGTTTGGTTAATGAAGAGATTTGAATCACCTGATCTTGGTGACCAATCTAGGAAGTGTAAGGAACAGAAATAAGAGGCTATGGTTCCTCTTCTCTGGGCACATAGTTGGATTGTACGCTCTGTACCCGCTACAGTTGGCAGAGCCATGTGACTAGCTCTAGCCAATGAGTTAAGACCAGATGTGACATGTATCACTTTTGGATGAGTAAGCAATTAATTATGAGTGTGTGACCCTTCCAAGGTCTCTTTTCTCTCTGGTCAGGCAATTGGCCAAGTTCTCAATGGCAACTCTTCCACTGACCTGGGACTCTGAGGGATCCAAGTGACCAAAGCCCCCTGACAACCACAATGGACATGCAGCATGAACAAGAAAGAAACCCTTGTAGGGGTTAGGTATAGCTCAGTTGTAAAGTGCATGCTTAGCATGCACAAAGTCCTGGGTTCAATCCCCAGTATCTCCATTAAACAAAAGAAAGAAGGAAAGAAGGAAAGAAGGAAAGAAGGAAAGAAGGAAAGAAGGAAAGAAGGAAAGAAAGAAAGAAAGAAAGAAAGAAAGAAAGAAAGAAAGAAAGAAAGAAAGGAGAAAGAAAGAAAGAAAGGGAGAAAGGGAGAAAGGAAGGAAGGGAGAAAGGAAGGAAGGAAGAAGAAGGATGGAAGGAAGGAAGGAAGGAAGGAGGGAATAAAGGAAGGAAGGAAGGAAGAAACCATTGTTCAAGCCTCTGAGAATTGGGGGTTATTTGTTATCAGAGCACAGCCTCATCTCTCCTGACTAATATGGAAAAGGTGAACTCCATGGTCAGGGATTTATAAACACCATCAGTACAGTAATATCCATAAAAATAGAAAAATCCTTAGTCCCGATCAAGGGCTCCTTTGCTTTAAGCCAGACTCACTGCCTCCAAACTTGAAAAGCAATGAAGACTTTGGAGGAGTTCACCTAGAATTTCTCTGTAGCTAACTTTGGCTTTTTGGTCCAGATGCTGGGGGAGAGGAGCCCTGTGTGTGTTTTACATACATTAGTCACGGCGCACACGGTCCTGGACATTGGCCATCAGAACTGGCCTCCCATTTCAGCACCCGCATCTGGGCCAGGCAGATAGAATCCTCGCTGTAATGAGTTTGCCCTTCGTCCATGACATTTGTGCTTTGTAGGGGGAGGGAAATGAGAAAAAAATTTTAAATCCTAAAGTCTGTTTGCTTTCAGCACAATAGCTGTGATGAGGTCTGGGAGCTCTGACTTGGATTTAAACTTAGCTTCCCAACAAAGCCCAGGAGAGAATTTAGGGATGAATCAGGTGCTTTTCAGAATCTTTTGTGTTTTCATCCCAATTTGCATTTTTTCCCTCTTTCCACTGATAAATTGTCTGGTCTGTGATGAAGGGGCAACTCTCAGGATAAATGTTGATATTTTTATTGGAAAAGAAACTAACGGCGCCCTAGCCTTCACTATGTGCAAACATTGTGTTACCAGCTTTCTACATTATCTCTTGCTAGCCTCATGTTAACTCTTTAAGATAAATATATTAATTCTATTTTGTGTGAAGCAGGCATTCAGAGATGCTAAATTATGGGAAACATCAATGCCTGGGTCTGAGCCCAGGACTTCCAACCCAAGAGTTCATGCCTTTCCACCTACACCACCCTGCTTTGGGATCCAAGATTCAAGTTAGGTCCTGATAATATAAGGGGCACCCACCAATTATTACTTTGTTGGGATAGCAGTGCATGCAGTATTGTAGAAAGAACACAGGTTCTAGAATCAGTCAGACCTGGGTTCAAATCCTGGGACCACCATTTAGTGGTTTTAGAAATTATAGTGCCCTTTCTGAGTTTCTTTTTCCTAAAGTGGAGACAAAACCCAGGGGAAGCAGGCTGTGACAACAACACAATAAACAGATAAATGTTGATAAATGGTCCAGATAATTTTAGACAGTGGCAAGGGCTATCAGAGAAGTAGACCATGATGATGTGATAAAGTGGAATGATGGGTCCTGGAGAGTTGGGGTCAACTGTTTATGATTGGTTAGAGAAGACCTCATGAAGGAACAAGTGTTTGTAATAACAAATCGATAAATAAGAAAAAGACAAACTTAGAAGATCTGGAGATGGAGACATCCAAGAAGAGAGTATAACAGACATGGATGGTTTTAGGTGGGAACACGCCTGGTGTGTTGGGACACAGAAGAGACCAATGATGGGAGAAAATAATGGGCAAGGTCAGAGTAGAGGAAGAAAGATGAGAGGCAACAAGGGAGCACAGCTCAGGAAATTCCAGGACAGGGCATCTCCACCTAAGAAACAGGAACGAGAATGACAATACCTTTACACACAGATTCGCCAAGTCCATGTGAGTCATACACAATCAACACTGCATTTTTAGGGTAGTGCTAGCTGCTACAACAAATAAGCCCTTTCTCAGCAATGGAATAGTCCAATGTTGGTGCTCTTGGTTGACTGGTGTCTCTCTGATTCACTGACCCAGGCTCCTTCCATCTTGTGTCTCTCTCCTCCCCCAGGTCCTCAAGATCCCCTGCACCTGGCTCAGGAGAGAGGAAGGCAAGTGTGTGGAGAAGGCACACCCTCTTCTTAAACACCTTCACTCAAGGTGGCACACAGGGCTTCCACTCCTGAGAACGAGCTATGTGTTCCCACCCAGGTGCAAGGAGATCTGGGAAGTGTAGTCCATGGCTGGGCAGCCATCTCCCAGGAGCAGTCCTGAACAGAGGAAGAAGGAGCACATGTTCTGATCAGCAACTGGGCATCTCTGCCAGAAATATTGAAGGAAGAGAGTTTCATCTGGTTGCTATAGAGACATGCAGGAAGTCAGCCTATGTGAGGACACAGAAGGCCACTGCCTATTCTGTGTGGCTTGAGGCCCTGGATGAGAACTTGCCACACCATGCGCTTCCTTGAGTTTAAAAAAGAAATCTCTTCCACAGGTCACTAGGTTTGTGATCTAATCTGACTCTCCTTGAGTGACCTTAGCCAGTCACCAAAGCTTTGCCTTTTCTGAGCTGCACCTTCCTCATCTGGAAGATAAAAAGGTGAGATTCCCCTCACCTGGGGATAAAAAATAATGATGACAGTTGACTCTCAAAGCATCATTCACCCATGAAGTGGTGGCACCCATGAGATGGAAGGTTACCCCTGCACTCCAGCTAGCTTGGGACCTGAAGTTGGCTTTGCAATTTCTGCCTGTGGAAAGGCTATTCAGCTCAGGACTGGAGGGAAAAGAGAGGGTGCCTGGGTGTACCATGCCCGAGCCTCCAATGGCCTCATCCCTGTTTCCACCAGATTGGTCCCCTTCCTCCCCAAAGCCCCTTCTGTGAATTACTTGAACCTAATCAGAATGATTTGAAATTTGCTAGACCTTGTGCCCTTGTATTGAGTAGACTTTGGAAAATCTGTTTCCAGAGAATTCCTGGGAAAAGACAGAGAGAGAAGGAAGGAAACAGATAAACAGTCAGAGGGTCCAAGGAGAGAAGAGACAGGCAGACAGACATTCAGACAAGCTCAAGATGAGAAAAGGAAGAGCGAGTCAGGTAGAAAGTTCAAGGTGGAGAGGGGCAGGAAGGAGGAAGGAAGTGAAGATGGATGGGCGGGCTTGAGCCGGGGGGAGGGGTACCAGGAGGAGAGGCAGACCCCAGACAGAAGCATCCCACGCCCCGCGGTGAGATAGAGATGCAGAGGCGCCAAGCACGACAAGGGCGTGGGGAGAGACAGATGGCAGCGAGTTCGCGATTCCAGTCGCGCCCATTGAAATGGATGTTGGCGAGTTCAGGAGGCAGCAGAGCGTGGGACTGGGAGCGGGCTGGGGGGGGGGGGGCGCGGTGGGACAGGTTGGGTGAGCTCCTGCCAGGGACAGGGCTGGAGGGGCCGCTGGTGAGATGGCAGCCTCGCAGCCTCAGCAGGACGGAGCCCTCCGCCCACCTCCCGCTACGACTGGACTCACCTGACAGAGGAATGAGTAATGAGTTCATTAAACCTCTGGTACCCGCTCCTGAAAGGAAGATGAATGTGGCAGAGAGACGAGGCACCAAGCGCGCGCCTGCACGCGTGTGCGGTACCCACGGCAACCCTGGCGCCCTGCTCAAAGCGCACAGGTCACTCCCGGGCTTAGAAGCCTCCCATGGCGCCCCATCTCCTTCCAGGTCATGTTGAAACCTTTGTCCTGGCGATCGAGGCCTTTCACAAGCAGGTCGCTGCTGCTGACCTCCTCCGCATCCTTTGTACCACTTTCTTCTCCTGCTGGCCAGTCATCCTTCCAACCTGCTCGTAGCTTCCCACACAAACGTCACTATTTTACAAGGCTGCGTCATCTCCGGCGTTCCCTCCTCACAGGTGTCCATGTAGTGAACTCCTAGTCACTCTTCTGAACCTTGCTCCAGAGTCACCTCCTCTGGGAGGCCGCCCAGTGGCCACCAGAGCTAGCTATGCCCCATCCTGACCCTTGTGTGCCGAAAAGTCCTGTTGTAGAATTTATCACTGTGAATGTCCATTTCCATGGCCGATGACCCCACCTGCTGTCACCTCCCCTCTGTACCTCATTCATCTCTGTATCGAGGAAGCAGGCACAGCACAGAGAGGTTAAGGGTGTGATTTTAGAGTCAAGGAGACCCAGATTCAAATCCCACATTATACAGCATCCTACAGATTAGGACCCTGGGCAAGTCACCTCTCTGAGTCCTGGTTGGGTGGGACTATGCAATGGAGATAAAAATACCTTCGTTCCAAAGTGCTCTGAGGAGGAAACGAGACCATGTGGGCTTGGGCGCATTTTTAAGATGTCATCTTAAAAGTTGGCGCCAGATCTCAGGGGGCCCAGGGGGCTGCAGCCTTTCTGATGTGTGAGTGAGGGTCAGCCTGCCCACGCAGACTGGGACAAGAGACTCCCCCTCTCCCAGCTGCAGTTTCCCTCTATAAAAAAGGAGGACCCCAGTCATCCTTATATACAGAGTCATTGTAAGGATTAAAGGACGTGGTGTGGGTTTGAAAACTGAAGTGCCTGACGGTGCCTGGCACCCAGGCAGAGGGTTCTCAGAAAGTGTGAATGTGAATTTTCAAACACCTTGATGAAATATTTAGGTATGATGCAACCAGAAGGTGAGTCTGCAGTTCAAGGCCAAAGGAGCATGGAATTTCTCTCCACAGCAAAGGAGAAGTTGCTTTTCCTGATTTTTTTCCCCTTCCTTCCTTTCTTCCTATTTGTTTATTTTGGGGTTTGACCTGACATGTCATGTGATGGTTCTTTTTTTGAAAATGGTAGGCATTTGATTGGTTGGCTGTCTGGTTAGTTGGTTAACTGGTTGGCTGTCTAGCTGACTGGTTAGCATGTGGATTGTCTGGTCAGTTGGCTGGTTGTTGGGTTGGGATGGGGGGAAAGAGAAGGGAAGGAAGGAGCCAGGATGCTGGCGAGAAGAGCAGACACTCTGTAAGGGAAGACCAGTGGGAAGTGCCCAAGAGCAAGGCGGTCCAAAGCCCTGAAGGACAGGAATGGCCAGTGTGTCTGGCTGCTTGCATCACTGTGGCAGAAGCCAGCTCGGTGGCTGCGAGCCACTGTACCCGATGCCCAGGAGGGGAGTTCTGTGGCAATCAAGTAATGGATCTGAGTTCTGTATCTTGGAACAGAAACATGAGACAGAAAGACCATCCAAAAGGGAACTGATTCAGTATAAACAGAAACTCAGAACTAGAGATGCCCTTGAGAACGTGAGCCCTCGCCCCACCACACACACACACACACACACACACACACACACACACACAGCCCCAGATATACACAGAAACCACAGGGAGGGCTCTGGACTTCCCACAGATCATGAAACGAGGGTCCAGGTTGATTTGATCTTATCCAGTCCTGACGGAGAAGGACAAGCCCAGCTGACAGTTGAACTGAATGGGAAAAGTGTTTAGCACAGAACTTGGCACTTAAAATATGCCCATCAGGTGGAAGTGGTCACTGTGAGCCTCTAGTCTAAATAGGATGAAGTTGGAATTCATTTCGTGGGAGTGATTCAGTCAAACCCTTAGAAGTTTGAATCACCCTTTCCTTTGCCTCTGCGGCACCCGAGAAGCAGCCCTTGTATACCTGCAGGGACAGGGAGCTCACTTCCTCCCCCATAATCTGGCTTATTGTTGGACAACTCTAGCTGCTGCCAAGTCTTCTTTATCTGGGTTGAAAGCCCAGATTCCTGTGACTTCCACCCACTGATCTTCCACAGATGCTGTCATTTCTCACTTTGGGGATATTTTTGCTGTTTTGGATTTTGCTCCTTTATGTCACCGAAAAACATGGAAACAGTTTTTTTCCAGCTGTGTAATCTTCCCCTGTCATTTTTGCAAGCTTTTAGCAGGCCCTGCTGGCATCTTTCAAGCTTGTCTCTAATTCAAAATACATTAAAGATTAAAAAAAAAAAAAAAAGAAAGTAAAGTATTTGGAGTCAATGAAGTTACCTATGTTATTTTTTTTCTAATTCGCAGGGCATCCACGTGCTTTTACCCTGGTGCCCACCTCTTTCTTTTTCTAAGCCTCCCCTACCCCAAAGTCAATGATGCAATGGAAGCAGGTCAGGACCTAGTGGCAGGAGGCCTGGGTTCTAATCATAGCACTGCCCCTTACCCACTGGGCAACCCTGAGCAAGACACCCACCCTTTCTGAGCCCAGGAATAATGGTGCCCCCCTCAAAGCATTTTTGACAGATTAAAACACAGAGAGTACTTCAGCCAATACCTGGCACACAGTATGTGCTTAATAAATGCCAGGGGTTAAAAAGAGAAATCTGTCACCAAGAGACTTCATGCAGCTCTTAACCTAGGGGAATGTAATTTTAGTCTTTGTAACCAAGAAGCTTTTGTAACCGTCTCATTGAGATGGTTGGGTGGAAACATTCATCTGGTTTTGATTTAGTCAATACATGGTAAGAATCTGCAGTGTCCGATGCTGAAACAAGTTACGGGCATGAGTGAGAATTACCGGGCAGTGATGTACACAGGAGACAACACCCCTGGTGGCAGATACATCTGAGTTTGAACCCTGGCTTTGATTAAACCACTCTCTTTCTCTGAGCCTTGGTTTTCCCATCTATGGACATAGCAAGAGTCCCCACTACCTGGAGTCACTGTGACGATTAGCTGAGATAACTTTTTTTTTAATTTATTGAGGTAACATCCGTTAACGACATGTAGGTTTCATGTGTACAACTTAGCATTTTGACTTCTGTCTACACTGCAGAGTGCTCACAGTGAGCACACTTTTACAGGGAATTCAGAAAAGAATAGATACTGAAAGGTAGACCCCAGTCTTCCTACGTCTACCTGTAAGACAGATCCATGGGCTGCAAGGTGCATGTAAAATCACTCAGATGTAATAAGGCAGTTTCATGCAGTGGTGACAGAGGGAGGAGGCAGCTTTAGAATGCCTGGATTCAAAGCCTGCCCCCGACTTTCCTGTGGGAAACATGAGCAAGTTTTTAACTCAAGTGACCGATTCTCAGTTTCCACATCTGTAAAATGCACAGAAGAGTAGTCGTTCCTTCCTCCTGGAGTAATTGTGAGAATTAACTTAGTTCTTGTGCATGAAAGCACTCAGCACAATGCCCAGCTCAGAGCAAGTGTAGATGTATATTAGCTGCTGGTCTGATTCATGACCAAAGGAATCGCTCTCTCTGATGTTTGTTAGTTATAATGGAAAAATTTAATATCAAACCCCAGCTTCGTCTTTTTTTAATGAAATTCTTTAAATTCTATAGTACTTTACAATTTTCAACAGTTTCACACACATGATTTCATATAATCCCATAATAACCCTTTTCTTTTCTCTTCCCCTTATATTGCCCCTCCTCCCTCCCCTCCCCTCACTGGTAACCACTAGTTTGTTCTCTGTATCTGTGAGTCTGCTCCTGTTTTGTTATATTCACTAGTTGGTTGTATTTTTTAGATTCCACATATAAGTGGTATCATACAGTATTTGTCTTTCTCTGTCTGATTTATTTCACTTTATTATGCTAATCCCCTCCAAATCCATCCATGTTGCTGTAAATGGCAAGACTTCATTTTTTATGGCTGAGTAGTATTCCATTGTGTGTATGTTTGTGGGGGTGGGTGATGTATACATCACATCTTCTTTATCTTTTATTCGCTGTGTGACTTAGAGCAAATCCCTTCTTCTCTGAGGCTCAGTTTCCTCATCAGTAAAATGGGAATAAAAACTCCTACCTTGCAGCACTTTTGTGAGGGTAACAGGTGACAAACAGTGCATGCCTGGCACTTAGAAAGCACTCTGCAAAAATCTGCAGATGTATTTGTGTGATTTAAAATAAGCCATCCCAGCACTCTGAGCCTCACTGTCCTCCGAGGTGGTGAATGGGGATGGAAGGAAACACACATCCGTGGGAAGCACTGGGACCAGGTTAGGGCGGGCAGCCCCACCACACATCCCTCCTCTCCTGTCAGCTGGATATATATAGTAAAGTCATCTGGCCCCAATTAGCTTTCACATTTCCAGGGTCCAAGTTCAGGAGACGCTGCACCCAGGGCCGGATAGGAGAATTATGAACCTTGTGTATATGAAGGTCGTTACATATGAAAGATGCAACAGCCTACAAGGTCTGTGTGTCTGCATCGTGCGTGTGTGTGTATAGAGAGAGACCTACAAAGTCAAATTTACACTGATTTCCAGGTTGGCAGCAGCCTTGCCCTCTGGTTTATGACTCTCCCTCAGAGACTGGCTCTGCCAGTTGCCCAGGAAAAGATGGAGAATTGTGGCATACAAGTAGAATCACCTGGCGTGGATTCCATATTCTTGTCTTTAGTGGGAGTGGACTCCCAAAAGAGATGGGGAGATTCAGCACTGTGGGCTGAGGTCCACAAAAGGACCCTCTTCCAAGTGCCTAATCCTTCCAATGTCCCAGCCCAACGAGGTACACCCATCTCCACGCCAGCCTCGGCCGGGAACCCTGTCCCCCACTCTTCTATGCCTACTCACCCTGTCCTCTTCCGTTGATCCTTTGAAGAAAAATGACAGTAGCTTTTATTGCAATTTCCACTCATTCCAGGAAAATGAAGCTTTCACACCAGTCCTGTAATAGCCAATTTGTAAACAGTATCTGCGTAAACTCTGATTCCCTTCACTTGTTAATCGGGTTGGGTTTAGATAACCAAGTTACATTTCTTGTTGTGTTTCATGCAAGGAGGCTTCTCCTCCGATACCCACAGCCTCATCCCCCCAGCCCCCTCCGTTTCTTCTCTGCGTCTGTTTATGTCTTCCTGGTTTTCAATTTCTTAATGATGTTTTAACGAGATGCCAGTTACACATGCAAATTGGAAAGAGGCGACATTGAGAGATTGCTACCCGGTGGTAAATTTATTAAAATCAAGGCACTTTTAATAACTTCCTTACATATACATCCGCCTCTATGTCTGTAACATTAGTTTGGGGCCTTTTTTTTTTTTAACTTTCTTATTAGAACAAGTGTTTGGGAAGTAAAAGGTGAAGTCATGGGAAAGAAATATAATTGTTTGAATGTTAGTCTTGTTCCCCAAATTGGATCGTCCAGGAGTAAACTGTCCTCTTCTAGTCTTTCGGACCTGGTCCAGCTCAATCTGCCTGTTTCTTACGTTTGGAACCATATCCGTCAATCATCCTCATCACCATCACCACCGTCATGGTTACCATTTATTATGCACCAAACTGGAGATCTCATAGCTAGAAAATAATAGAAACTGACTTCAATTTCAAATCATATGGGATCTAAGGCTCCTGATACACTCTTGCTCCTTCAAACTCTCTCTCTTTTCTTTCTTTCTTTTTTTCTTTTTTTTTCTCTTATTTTTTTTTTTCTTTTTTCTTTTCTTGCTTTGTTGATCCCACACCCTCCTGTGTTCTGTTTATCTTTCCTCAGCCTTCTTCACAGGCTGCTTTTCGTCTTCTCATTCTTGTCCCCTCCCTTCTTCTCTCCTTTTTCAACTGTGTCATCTCTCACCCCAGCTACCCTTGTTTATATCATAACTCCAACCACTCTTGTCTGTCCACAGCTGCTGCATCAATCTGTCCCGAGTTTTGGACTCTAAACATGCAGCCAGCCACCCACCAGCCATCTTCAGTGGGTGACACAGAGCCTCACCACCCAAAGTCTCCCCAAGTGTCCCCCTCACCCTGTGTTTGCCACTTAAATATGTGACACATCTGAAACCCAACTGACGTTTGCTTCCATGAGGAGGAAGCCCAGTAGTGCAATCATCCTGGCCACTGTTCACCCGCCACTCACTCCACCCCCGTGGTACACGGGGCACGTGGAGCCCAGACTCTACTCTCTCCTTTCTCTTGGAATCAAACTGCCTCCAGGAACAAGGTGCCCCCATCGCTGCACGGTAGAGAGGACTTCCTGGTTCTACATTGCAGTACCAAGAAGCATGCTTGCCTGGGATGCCAGCCACAATCTCCAGCATCAGCTTTAAGTTTTTTATTTTTTAGGGAGGGTAGGTAATTAGGTTTATTTATTTTTTAATTTATTTTTTCAGTGGAGGCTCTAGGGATTGAACCCAGGACCTTGTGCATGTAAGCATGAACTCTACCAGTGAGCTATACCCTTTCCCTCCAGCACCAGCTTTAACAGTAAGACAAGTCATGTTTTCATGTCTATGTTGCTTCCTCTGGCTTTACTTCCCAGGTGGTTCAAAACTCTAGCAGGAAAGGTGCTATTCATTGAGCCTTCTCAAACCCACAGTAGCTGCCATTCACCCCAAAGTCTCCTTCCCTTCCCATTAAATGTCAATGAGCCCCCATGAATGCCTGGTCTGGAACTCTCATCCCTCACCTGGGTTATTGCAACAGCATCCCTCTTCCTCCCTGCCTCTGTCTCACCACCTTCCTTCCCAAACTCACCTGCCACACTGCCCAGAGCCATCCTCCCAGCACACAGCTGTGGCCACAGCTGCTCATTATCTAAGGTGAACCCCCTAGATCCCAATGGGGCTGACAAGCTTTGCATAATGTAGCACCCACTCTCTCCTCATTCACAATTTATCTCTAATCCCAAATAGCACACCATGCTGTCTCTTAGACAAAGAAATCGAAGCTTAGAGAAGTTAAGTCATTCAGTCAAACTCAGGACCAGAAAGACTTGGTCATAGTTGGCATAGAAATACAGCTAAGACAAAGACAGTATGTGAGTTCTGTTTTCTAGAAGAAATTTCTAGAAATCTGAGGATAGAGAGGCATATTTGGAATCAGTTGGCAAGGATGGAGTTACTTTTATTTAAAGTCCTCATGTAAATTTACTGAGAGCAGAAATTCTATCACCCAAAACCTAGAACAGTACCCAGCATATGTTAGACATTCAACAAAACTTTATTAAATAAGCAATTACTTACCTGACAAGGTCATGGTGAAGACTGACCAAGACACAGGATGTGAAAGCGTTTTATAAACTAATTTTATACAATAGGAAACTTAAGACTCTGCCTCCATCTCTGGGGTTTTCTAGACCAACTCACATTGGCCATGGATTCATCCGATTCAGAAATTTCAATCTGAGCTGAAACATCAAAACTTATGTTTCTAAAGAATTTATTTCACTTAAAAAAATCCCATCATCCTATCTAATTCAAATCATGGGAAACGCATGAAGAGAATCAATTTTTGTATGAAAATTGCCTTTGAAACCTCTGCAGCTTTGTTCTCAATCAGGAGTTTATAATGATGCAACCCGGCTTCTGTTTGTGTACTTGATTTGGGGCTGGTGTGTGTATGGGATGCATATATTTGATTTTTATGGTATTTTTTTTTTATGTTTGCAAACAGCATTCTTTAACCTGAAATATCTCTCAGCTTAAATGCCAGCCGTTAAATACACAAAATGGCCAATCAATTTTTTTTCTGTGCAGACAGTCAATTCTTGGTTTTGTGTGACTGCTGAGAGCAGTCACAAAGAATTCAAAGGAATAAAGAGGATCAGATCTGAGGCGGGGATGGCCTTAAAGAACATCTCCAGTGCAGCCCCACCTCATTTTACTGGGGCCCAGAGAGGGAAAGGGGTTTACCCAAGACCACACAGCTAGGGAGAGGCGGATCCTGGATAAAAGTTCAAGACTCCTGCTTTCCCTCCATGCTCATCAGCGGTATTCCCTTGCTTCCTCAGAGACATGAGAACTGCCAGCATTTGGTATGTGTCAGAAAGATCACAGCACTTTAAGGTGGAAACAGGGAAGGTTCAAGCTGACAGCCATCATGCCTATGGGTCCAGGCACCCACCAGGTATCCGCTTTGTTTTATTTTGAGAGAATTTACAGGCAATTGATATTCCCATATCGAAGTACAGGAGCGTGATCTCACACAAAAGAGAAACAAAGTCAATCTTGTCTTTGTCAGTGGCTTTGGATTGTTTTTATCTTTCCTTCACATCCTGATGAAGCTCATCAGGCATAGACCTGGAGTCAGACAAACACAGCTCTAGAAGCTTGAGCAAATGGCTACATGTATTCAAACCTCGGAGTCCTCGTCTTTAAAATAAAGATAACAGCAGCTCCTTCAGAAGGTGGGTGTGGGCATTAAAAAGTGCCCCATTTAGGAACCAGCCCGGAATAAGGACTCAATAAATGTTGGTCACTTCTTCTGGCTGACTCCTCCCAGTTTATAAAGTTTAGAAAAGAAATGCCTTATACACTTAAAGAACTATGCCCCAAGGGAAGTAACTGGCGTGGCGAGAACAGTACCGCTGGTGAGCCTGCTGCTGGCAATGGTCCAGCACATCCATAACATCCTGCAACTGCTCCCCCATCCCTTTCTTGTGTTAAAAAAAAAAAAATTTAATTTCATTTATTGGTCAACTTTTCCCATGAGGACCCATCTTTAATTTAATCATGTAAATCAATGGGAAAATCTAATTCACTTTAGAGAAATGTGCTCCAAGGCTAGCCTGATGGGAATGACTCTGTTCCTTAAAGTGTATCCGCAGCAAGTGACGTGTGTCTTTATCACAGTAACAAACAGATATAAATCACCCTCTCGCCCATTTTAGGAAACAGAGAGTTGATTAGTTAAATGGGGGCTCAAGTGCTACAGAGGATCCGTCACTTTCCAACGTCTCAGACACCGATTTTAATGCCGAATTTTAGCTTTTGAAAATTGTAGGTTCCGTTCGCTTATTGAAGACTCAATTTGCCTGATTGTCACTATATTAGTTCCAAATATATAACTTACTATTTCTCCTCTTTTGATTGTTCCAGTGCTTGTTCCAAAGTCCGCTGGGCTTTGGTTTGCGGCGCACTCCCTGAGCAAGGACAGGATCCCTCACTCCGTGCTGACTGTTTCGCTTTTCAGATGGGCAACGCTCTTGATATTATATCAGCATCCTCCCCAGGGAAGCCACCACTGCCTACCCAGCCTATGGGTTTATTGTGCAGGTCAAGTAAGAGAATGGATGTGAAAAGGTCTAGTAACCCATATGTACTGTTGTTATACCCAACAGTGATGGACGGGTGAATAAATGATTAAGTCCATCTATAAACCTCTATTGAAGACTCTTCGGGTACCAGGGACTCTAGAAATGGAGAAATAGGGACCATTAAGAGTTATTCTTAGCCTTAAGGAGCTCATCGTCTACTGCAGCAGATAAGACAATAGATGCTTATAATCCAGCACCATATGTACTCAATAGTAGGAACTCAGAGGAGGTGCCCTTGACCCACACGTGGAATCAAGGAAAGCTTCTTGGAGGAGGTGAGCTTTAAAGGCCAAGTTGGAGTTAGCCAGTCAGAGGAGAGGACGAGTCTTTGTTCATCAATTCAATACAACATACTTGATTACAAACTACGTCTATTATACACTTGGCCCTAAAAAATGCAAGGAAAGGGAAACAGACGCTTCTGCCACTGTGTCAGTCTGAGGGCCCATCAGGACAGTGGACCTGCTAAGTATGATAGGAATGAAGGGTGTAGATGGGGATTAAGGTTGGCACACCTGTGGGAGGAGCTGGGGGAGTGGAGGTTGAGAAAACTGAAGCTGGACGATCAGAGAAACAGTCACAAAAAATTTCAGCCCCAAAGGCTGGAACAGGTCGAGAAACCAGTTTGCTGGGAGGTCTAAGGAGCTATGACAGTCACTTTCCAAAGCGGGAGAGGTTCGGGAAACTGCGACCTCCCACCACCCCAGGGCTTCTGCTTTACTTCGCCATCCAAAGCTCCTGCAAGTTCCTCTCTTTGGCAACCCCTGACCCCAGTGCTACAGAGAAAGGGACTCTGGGAAACAAAGCTCCCGCCTGCGGAAGGGAACAGGGGTGCAGAGTTGACAACAAACAGTCCTGCGCTCTGCCCTTGCAGAGCCCGGGTCTAAGGGAGAGGCAGCGTTAACTGAATAATCACAGTGATATGCACACAAACAGCGCAAAGTGTCATGGCAGCCTATAGCCGGGGGCCTGATCCAGCGGAGGAGATGCAGTGGAGGCTTCCCCAGGGACCTCGCAACAGCGCCGGGGTCTGGTGGGTGGGACGTGATGTAAGTGACCCCTAAACATTATGTCACATTTCTTCCTTTCCTGACTCACCGCCACAGGTGGCCCTACTTCCTTCCACCAAGATTCAAGGAAAGACCTGCCCAAGGAAAGGTTTATTGTTCTAAGCACAAAGGGTTAACCCACCGTAAAGAAATATTCTGACCTCAGGGATCATCAGTAGAAGCCCTGGAACCAAGTCTCTGCCGGGGGGTTGCAGCCTGGAGGTCTTGAGCCTCCATGCACACCTGAACCGTGTGGGGCTCCACGCTGACCTGGCCCCCGGCCCCCTCCCCTCCCAGGGCTGCAGCAAATGGATGAAAACTTGTATCATTAAACTCTTTGATGTTCTCCTGTCTAATTGAACCTGTGAAATTTCCTAAGGTTCTCCAGCCTCCGAAAATTCAATTTTCCATGTAATGCATGGTGACGTGTCAATAAATCATGCTGTAAAATAAATGCACGGATTCTTTTGTGCAGGAGTGAGTGAGGAATAAACCTTTCGTAATTGATAAATAATGTCATTGGAATCAATAGCTGGCAGAGGAGTCGGAGGAGTAAGTCTGAATCATGTATGAGTGCTCTGGGGTGATCAATGCCTTTGAAACAGCCAGGAGCTTGGGAGCCAAGTGTATAAATTACTGCCTTAATATTCCAGCAGGGCCCGGAGTTTAAATGATGGGTGAGTTAAATGAAGCGCGGCGAAATGGGAAGATAGGTCTGGGGTGTGGGTGGGGTGAGTTCCCTGATGGGCACACTTTGGAGGGCTTGTGGGGTCCCTGAAGATGGGCAGCAATGGAGAGAGGATGGGGATGTGCGATCTGGGACTTGGGATGGAGACAGCATGATTCCGGCTGTGGCCAGTCCTGCGGGTGGACGAGGTTGAGGCCAGAGAAGCAAACTGCTACGGGAGCCACAGATGCCACTTAGAAAAATCTCCTGGCTGTCCTCGGATGCCTCGATGATGCTGGGGCAGGTGCTAACATCCGGGATGAAGATGAGCCTGGGTGGGTTCATTGAATCAGGCTCCGACTGGCAGCTACAGACTGTGCCGGACCAAGGGGAGGCTGTGCCGTGGTCAGGAGATCCAGCTTGAGAGTCAGACGGCTCAGCCTTGCCAACAGCGGTACCACTCTAACAAAGTTAACTTAACATCTGTGTGCTCCGGGTTTCCCCTTTGCAAAACAAGGGGTGATAACGCCAATCTCACCGACTCATGAAATGGAAGTGTGTAAATATCTCAACTCAGTGTCTGTTCCTCCCAAATACTAAGCAAGTCGGGGCCATGGTGCTTTACTGATTGCACGTGGTTTCGGACCCTCAGCTGGGCAGGCCTCTTGTATTATCTCATTTAATTCTCACAGCAAACCCATCAGGTGGTCGCTATTCTACCCTCACTTCCTGGATGAGGAAGCGGAGGCACAGAGAAGGCACGCTCACTTTAGGAGGCACGACGTGAACACAGGTAGTCCAGGTCCAGGGCTGTGCTCGAACCGTGAAACGATGTTGCCAGCTCACCACCATGTGCCTCTGAGGCCATCACTCCTGCTCCCTGAGCTGCCAATCTTGTCTCACCCCTCCCCCTCAAGGTCATCTCCAAGCACTCGTGCCAAAAACAGCACAGAAGCTGATGTCAGAAGGCCATCAGTCAGGTGAGCGTTGGGGTCAGCCTGGGCAGAACCCTGGCCCTGCCTGGCTGTGTGCCTCTGGGCAAGAAGACCCCAATTTCCTCATCTCTGAAGTGTGAACCGTGACACCAGCCTCCAAGGACTGAGCTGAGAATTAGGTGAGACAGCCCGGGTAAATCTCCTTCATACCCAGTGCCGGCAACCAAACGGGCCTTCAGAAAACACTGCTTCTCCCTAACCCCCTCTTCCATTCAAAAAAATTCATAAGGAACCCCACCAAATGGGCTGCACAACTCTAGGGGAGCTATTTGCCTCTATTGCTGCACAATCAGAAGAAATCAGAAGGAAAAAAATTAAGCAAATCTATGGATTCAGCTGAAGGTCGCCTCCTGCAAAAGACCTTCCTGGAGCCAAAGCATCCCCACGTTGTGTGTCCTCTTGGCTCCTGTGCTTCCCCTACTCCAGCACCTGCTCTTCTGTCCTGCAACTTAGCATCCCGTGTCCTTGTGAGAGGACCAGTTCAGTGAGGACAGGTATTCTGTCTTAGGTGGATTGAGTTCCCCCAGAAGCAAACCTTGAGACAAGGATTTGAGTGCAAGCAACTGATGTAAGATGCATTCTCAGGAAGCATGCATGGGAGGCGGGGTGGGGAAAGGATACAAGGAAAGAGAGGCAAGAAGGTGCACTGATGAGCAGGGAACTACTGTGGGTAACCGGGCTCAATCCCCCTGGGGGTCCCTGGGAGAGAGGGAAGGATATGCCCTCAAGGGGTCCCACATGGGCAGGAGGAGGGAGGAGGAAGTTGGAGTCATTATACACCTGCTCAGTGATTTTCCAGCATCGCCAGCCTGTGCAACACATCAGTGCACGTGCTCCAGCAGCCAGAGCTAGCCCGCAGGGAGGGCATCGCAGGCGCTTGCAGTAGAAGAAAACCACCATGCACACCAAGAGTAAGGACCACCATTGGTGGGACGTCTGCTGCTCCCTGTCTCTCCTGCTTATTTCTGAAGCCCTGTACCCACTTCCCCTGCCCACACCCAGCCAAAGCCTGGCCTGGTGCTTGCGTTATGAAATGGAATGGATGGATAGATGGATGGATGGATGGGAAGTGGTACCCTGGGTCAGAGCTGTTGTTCACTGTTGAAGGGCGGATCTGAAACTTCTACTTCAAAAGCTTGAGGGAAGCACTGTCCCAGCAGCACTTGAGGGGACGGGAGATGCTTTCCTCTGCCTGGGCTGGACCACCCTGGCACAGCTTCCTGTGTCTGAGAGCCAGGCAGGTTCAGAGCCTCACACATGGATCTAGTGGGAACCTACTGAGCAAGATCTCATCTTTCTTCCCTGGAAGGCTGCTTTGAAAGGAGCTAGCTGGTGGGGGAAGCTCCAGAGGGCTGGGGCGCCGTGGGGGGATTGTCTTTATAGCCTCCCCTCAGTAATAACACAGAGCCTGGACTACGGCAGTCCCTCCCTAAAGGACTGAGGGACTGAGTTGGATTAGCGGCAGGTGGAGAGGAAAAGATTTCAGTTCAATCACAGAATGACTTTTCTAGCCCTTTGTGACACAATGACTTCACTCATTGGGCGAACATTTATTTGGGACTCCACGTGCCAGGCTGAGCTGGATGATGAGGGCAAAAGGATGAATGGGACAAAGTCCTTGACCTTGAAGTCAAGTGGAGAGTCAGATACATCAAATAGCAATCAGAGTGCAGCATCACATACACGCTGCTCTACATATGGAAGGGAAGGTTATGGGAGCCTGGGGGAAGGATGGATTGCCAAATTGCTTGGGGGTTAGTTGAGAACATTTTCATACAGTAATATGTTCATTTATTCTATTATTCATTTATCTTCTGGGCCAGGTTCCGAGCAAAATGGACATCCTCCCTGTCTCATGGAGCTTGTCTCATGGGAGTCCATCGGGAAAGCATTTCTATGTTAGTCTTCAGACTCATGCAAAATCCCATCTATGCCCTGGTTCTGGGTCAGTGATTAGAACACCATCTTCTTGCCATCCACTCTGACAACTGGTCAACGATGTTCATCCTTCAAATCTCATGTCTTGCATCCCCAGCTCCAACAAGCCCTCTGTGATCCTTTGGGCTGGAGGAGTAACTGTCCCTCCTTTATGTTTACTCAGTCTCAGCACCCATCACCCTGTATTGTTCACTTTTCTTTCTCTCTGTTTTGTTAGGATTGGATCATGGACAAGACAGAGGCTTAGCAAAGGTAGACATTAATGTCTCTCTCACACGAACCAAGCCCAGAAGTAAGATTTCCAAAGTGGGTAGGTTGGTGTACCCTAGACCCAGGTTCCTTCCAGGCCACCATTCTGCTTTTCCCAGAGTGTGGCCCTCCCTATCATAATCTCTGACAAAGATCAGCTAGGCAGTCACCAACTCCTGTCCCTTGTCTTCAGAACACACAGCTAAACTACATTTCCCAGACTCCCCTGCAGCTAGGTGCAGCCGTCTGATGAGTTTCTGGTCAGAGGAAATGGACAGGAGTGTCCCTGCCAGACCTTACCCCCAATACCACCTATATCAGCCCTCACTTCTCTTTTCTCATCTGCCCATTGAACTAGAAGGATTCTGAGGACCTAGAAGAAGGCAGATCCACAAGATGACAGGAGCCTTGGTCCCTGAGTCACCACCAGACCAAGACGACCTGTGATGGACACATGAGCAAGGCATGAGCTTTAATGTGTTGAGATGTTCATAGTAATGATTTACTGAAATGGACATGGAGGTATACAACCCAAGTCCCTCCTCCAAGAAGGGCTTTTTGCTCAACTCCTTGGGATGCTGTCAGGACACATCCCTCAGTGGCCACCCCTTCAAGGACTGCCTCTGTTGCAAAGTGCCAGCTCGCTCAAGGCCATGCCCCTCCTGGGTGGCCCACCTCCAGCGGCTGATTGCAGCAGAGGCGTAGAAGGGTATAAAGGCCCACCTGCATCACAACTGCATCACAACTGACCCCTCCCTCTGCGCAATCCTGCTTCTTCCCTCTCCCTTCCTTGAGTGTAGATGCCAATGGTACTTTCTAATAAATCTGCTGCACGCTAAAGTTTAGCTCCATTTCTGCTCCCCCAGACACCCAACTTGTAACGCTTACCCTAACTAATGCATGGTCTGAAGAAGCTGCTACAGCTCCAGCCATCACGTCTGCATTCCTCACCTCCTTATAAGGGCTTTCCAGAAGTCACATTAGCCATATCAAACCCCAAAGAGGGCTGGGAAGTGGATCTTTATTCTGAGTACCCATTTGGCCCTCTAAAGACCACTCAGGAAAAAGGGGAGACTGGATGGGAGATAACAGGCAATCTCTGTCATCCAGCGCAGCCCATGTTAAAAAGGAATCACATTTATCAAACTCCTACTCTGCTCAGGCCTCATGAATTTTCTGGTTTACATGAATTATTGCATTGAAACATGACAATGCCCACCTACAAGGTAGGGACTGTTATTACTGTCCCTATTTTACAAATGAAGTAACTGAAGCTTAGGAGCCCAGGATGAGGCAGCAAATCTGGGTAAGAATGGGGATCTGACCGTGGCTGTTTCTGACTTTGGATCCTACTCTCTTAACCACAGAGTGATTCTGCCTCCTCATTCTGGTTAAAGGGGAGGGTAGGGGGAGAGAACTAGGGGTGGCCCTGCCTGGAACCATTCACTGAGATAACCATCACCCTAGATGAGTAACTGGGGAAGTGGAGGCAGAAGGAACGTGATGCAGCTTTACACCCACCGAGTTTAGGTGCCTGTGGACACCCCGGGGAAGATGTCCAGTTGCAGCTGGAGCAACACATCTGAAGTGCTGGTGGACGATCTCAGCTGGAGCCCCAGGCAGGAGCTTCCTGCACTTTCACAGTAGCCCAGCCACGAACGTGGGGACAGTAGTCCAGCCATGAACGTGGCCAGACTCACCCAGAGTGAGTTCCGTCCATAAACCTGAGCAGAGTTCCCAGACCAAGGCTATGACTCCTCAATGTTCTTTTTTTCATTCCCCTCAGCTGGCTAAATGTCCTTATTTACTCTTGCTGCCTATTTTGAAGGATGATTGGTTTTCTAGGCAAAGAGCCCGTTCTCAATGTGTGTGTGTGTGTGTGTGTGTGTGTGTGTGTGTGTGTGTGTGTGTGTGTGTGTGTGTGTGTGTGTGTGTGTGTTTTAAGGTCTTGCACCACCTCAAACATTTACCCAGATATGGGCAATATATAAATATATGTCACCAATACATTTATTGACACACACACCCACCTTAATGTACTTGCAACTGGATCGTTGGAATGGCCGTGAAATGGACGCACATCCGGGTGGGAGCAACTGCACAGACCCCGTGCTACCTGGCAGCTGTCGTAAAAACACCAGTACGAGAGAGCAGAAGTGTGTTTGACTGGGCGAATGATTCTTGTTTCCTTTTCATTATTCTTAATAAAAGGAGATGGTGCCGAAAAATTGTGTTTCCTGGGTTATTTTCCCCAAGAGATCTTTTATAAAACACGGAATACATAACAGACTGTGTTGCAGGCAAATGCCTCATTAAGGGAATATAGTAAGAAAGAAATAGTAACCAAAATGAACAGTTATTTTCTTTATTCTTTTTTTACCCTCTGTAAAATGAAGAAATTGCATGTGATATGGATTTAGAAACAGCCCTCAGATAATATTGTGGGAACCCAACGCTTGTACTGAGATGGAGGGGTCATAAACAGGCGGCAGTTTGGGGAAGCCCATTATAAGCTCCAGGAGAAGGGGTCTGTCTTCCAAAGTGTCTTCTTAGCTTTTCATGGCCCGATTCAACCAGGTAGGTTTAGATTTGTGTCTCCTTGTCTCCTCAACCTATTCTTCCAGACGATCCAAAACTCCCTCAGTATGTGAGCTGATAATTCTAAATCTCAGTCTCTAACTCACTCTCAGAGCTCGAGGCCCAAAAGTCCAAGAGCTTCCTGTCCGTCTTCACCTAAATGCTCCCTGGCCCTTCAAAGTCACCACGTCCCACACCAAACTCATCATCCACTGCCACCCACTTGCTCTTCCAGGATTCCCATCTTGGCAGAAAGCATCACTGCCCATCCAGTCACACAGGCCAGAAAACGCTGGAATCGCACTGGACCCCAAAGCCAACAAACACCGTATCCTGGAGATCCAACTTCCTAACTATTTTAAATGCACCCCTTTAACTCCACTGCCACCACCTTGGTCCAGTCCCATCATCCTTCTCTAGGATCACTGCCATCCCAACCCCCAGCCTCCTGCCTCCCTGAGCCCCAGCTCCAGGCCAGCCTTCATAGAGCTCTCTGAAGGATCTTTCCAGAATTCTGGTATAGACTGTTCAGTTGCTGAAGCCATCCTCCAGAACACGTTGCAGGCCCCTGGCTCCCCGGCATCAGAACAACACTGCCTCCCCACAGGCATCTCATTACCCTCTCCCCTTTGTTCCTCCTCAGCTAGTTTCAAACTGTCACTAGTTTCCCAAATGCCCCATCCCCTCCTTGACACCTTGTACATGTTGTTCCTCAGCTTCTCAAAGCTGCCAACTCCATTTCTCTGCTGCCTTTGACTAGATCTTACCGATCCTTCAGTATGAGGTTGAGACTCCACCTCCTACAGGAAGGCTTCCCAGCTTTTCTGTGGTCCCAGAACCCCTCTACTAGGACAACTCCTGCTGTGCAAGGTTGTTCATTAGATCATGAGCTCCTTGAGGGCAGGGATTGTGCCTCGGTGATTGCCTCACCCTTGGCTTACAACACAGTAACTGCTACAGATGAGGGGTTTGATTGATGAGTGATTGGGAATAATTAATCAAAGACAAGGACGAGATCGGACTTCTGTGTCAGCAGGAATTTCAAAGCCATGTGATACAGATGTAGAAAGTTAGATGTGATGACCCTCAAACTTCTTTGCCCAGGCCAAGGATGGGGACTTCCGTTTTTCACAAAGAACAAAAAAAGTGATTCAGCACTTCCCAGCCACAGCTGAGAAGGGTGGTGGGGAGAGTTTCAGACACTTGCTGCAGAAGCCAGGACATAGGCTTTGAAGCCAAGCAAAGCTGCTCTGCTCTGAGCCTCACCTAGAAGGTGAATTTGCTGACTCCTCTCTTGCTGGGTAATTGTGAAGACTAGACACAAGAATGAAACTGAAACTTAGCATTTCTATTCTTGTTTCTGAGGATTCAAATGCACGTGATCTAACACATTGGAAATCAACTATACCTCAATAAAAAAAATTAAATAAATAAATAAAATACAAGGATGCAAAAAAAGTAATAATAAATGAATTAATCAAATGCATGCGATTGCACTGAATCAAGAAACTGCATGGTACGTGTGGGAAACCATCATTGGTTTGCTATCATTATCTCCATTTGACAGAGGAAGTGACTGAGGTTCAGAGAAGTGAAGAGACATGTCCAAGGTCACACAGCTAGAAAGTGTCTGAGCTGAGATTCAAACCCAAATCTGTCTGTCTGGCCCACGAGTCGGTGCCCTCAACCACCCACGGGACCCGGGTGGCCTCTCTCCTGTGATTTGACTGGAGAGGAGGGTTCTGGGGAAAAGACAGTGGTATTCAGGCATTGGGAAATTAGGGCTCAGAGGAGTCAAATGGGCCACTTCGTTAGGGGCAGCAGAGTTACCTGTCTGGCCAAGAATGTCCCTTCCTTCCTTTTGCCACTTCCCCACCCCCCTGCTCCCTCATCTGTTGCTGAAAAGCCCAGCACATCTGTTTAGCCTGGTGGTTTTCAAACTATGCACCTCAGAGCCTCAGGGTTTCGTGGAGGTACCCAGGTCTCCACAGGAAGCAAGGAGGAGGCTGAATGGGAGGACCTCCACTCCATCTCCTTGCCAACCAGAGCAATGACTTTTCATCCGTTTTCCACCTTGTCTTACACATAACATTTCCTGTAATCAAAACATTCTGCCACTTTAAAAAGACTTCTTTTTTTTTTTTGAACTGCAGACCCAGTATAGCGCTTTCATATCACAGATGGGAAACGGAGGCCCGGAGAGCAGGTCCGAGGCCCTGCAGCCCGTTGCAGATTGCATTGAGATCTGTCCCGAATTTCCCCTTGCTTGGCTCTTGCCCAGACCAGTCTTCCCACCCACCCACCATCCCCAGCTGTACAACACTGAAGCAGATTTAATAACCACAAACGGGAGGCATTTATCTCTGAAATAACTGTTGTGGTACAGAATAGGAAAATCGATGCGTTCATTAGCACGCGCTGGGAGCGGGAGGCAGGATGTGGTCAGCGCTGGTTGCAGGCGTCTGCAATTCAGGGGATTCGGATCTGAGGCGCGGTGGTGGGTAACAGGACCTCGCCGGACACTCACTGGGCTCACCTGCAGCTGATACGTGTTGGAGGGGGCTGCCTCCCGCCCTCTTCCCTACCCGGTTTGATCCAAATGTATTGACTGTGACAATGTTGCAATTATATCTGGAAAAAAACAGTTAGCTTTCATTTCGGTCCCCAGAGAAGATGAAGGGAGGTGATGATGAGAGAAATATTGATGCCATGAGAATCAGACAGCCTGTCTGAAAGGAAAACTCAGTCCTTGAGACAGGGAGCTGGTCCAGAGCCTCAGCGATCACTCAGCCCGATGATGCCCTTGATTCTGGAATGGGAAAGATGGAGACCCAGAGACGGGAGGGCCCTGGCTGAGGTCAGGTAGCCTTTAGGGACAAATCCAAGATTAAAACCCAGGTCTCTAGAAGCTTCTTGAAGGCACAAAGCACGTCTCAGTCATCAGTCTCCAAGACTTGGATGCAGCGTAAGGGCAAGGGGCTCATGAGTGATAGCAGGTGGGCTGTCATCGGAGCTTTGTCTTAATAATTCCCTTGAAGCAGACACTGGGACTCAGATGCTAAATAAAGGATTAAGGATATGGATTCAGCTGAAGTCCAGCTTTGACCTAATAATGGGTGAGAGTGGGGAGACTGGGGGGCATAATCTACTGGCAGAGGTGGCTTCCCTCGGCCAACCGCAGCTCTCTGGAGAAAGGAGGCAACTGGAAGAAAGGAGGCAACCTCCCAGCACCGGAGGTCCCAGGTTGGGCACAGGTAGCCTCTGCACTGTCTAAAGTGAAAGGAAGAGCAGGATGTGGAGAACGGGACTGGAGGAAAAGTGGTCCAGGCAGAGGGACTAACAAGATTTCACTCCTGCACAGAGGCAAGAGTGCAGCTGGCGTGTTGGAGGACCAGTGAACCGACCGGTGCTTCCCTGTCTCTGTGACAAGCAGCGGAACAAACCAGACCCGGAAGGGACTCCCCTGTGCCGGAAAATTTGCCTGGAGCCTAGTACAGAAGATGTAGCCATGGCCGTGAGACTCAGCCACCCGGGTCATGAATGCAGCGCTTTCCAGTTTGCAGAAGCCCTCAGCACACATCAGCTCACTTGGGCCTCGTGGCAACAGTCGGAGGAGACGCTGTTATCCCTGCTTTACGCAGAAGGAGGATTTCCGTGGGAGGCCTCAAAAGACTTCCTCCTAACCCTGACCACAACCACCACCACCGTTCTCCCCCGACGCCCTCCTCCAAAAGAGCTGTAAATGGACTGGTCCAAGGCCCGGACTTGGGCTGGGCGGGGCTTGTTGATGGGAGGGGCCACTGTGCACTGGGCGGGGCTTCTTGATGGGAAGGGTCCCACAGTGATATGGCTCGCCTGCCTGCTGGTAATCTGGCCAGGGCTCTTTGCTTGCCCGGGAGAAAGCCTAGAAGTCTTGCTCTCTCTTGCCCTCCCCTCTGTTTTTACTTATACAACAGAACTTTGAGGTCGACCCAGAACCTGCCCCTGAGCAAATAGCACGTGTTCTCTCTCTCTGTCTCTCCTTTTGGGTCTCAGATTCTCGGGGAGGGCAATAAGATACTGAGATCTGGCTAATTACACCAACCTGCTGGCACTGCCGTGATGCTTGAATGCAGGCTGATTGGAAGGGCACACAGTAGACCCTCGAACAGGAACGGCCACCACATTAGCTGTCCTTTCATTGTCTTCCTCATCTAATAGGATAAAGGGATTTCCAGGCTCAGAACAGGATGGGGGTTGAACACGTTAGCCTTTAAGACCTCCACCCAGCCAAGGGCTCTAGGCTTCTGTAACCTGTCCAAGGTCACGCCATAGGAGGCAGCCCTGGGAACAGAACCAGTCCCTCGAATCCAGGGCTCTTTCCATCCGGCACTGAGCGCCTCTTCTCCACGTAGGGTATTACTCAGGGAAGCCTCGGCACTGTGATTGCCATGCTGAGTGTGCCTCGACACCGCGTAATCCCTAAACTCCCATTCTGCCTTTCCCTCTTCCTTTTTTTTTTTCATGAAAATTATTTCACCCTATGAACCTCACGTATAATTTTAGGTATGCTGGGAAATGCTTAATATTGTGCGTGTGGATGTCTCTGCATCAGATCTTCCTTTCCTTTCCCCTGATCTAAAGATACACCAGGACACTTGTCAGTGAGACCCTTGAAGGCAGAGACCCCATCTCTCTCATCTCTAGCACAGAGTAGATCCTTAGGACTTAGGTGGTTATTTAATTAATTAGTCAGTACAAATAGCATTAGCAATTCCCACAACTCGAAAAAAAAAAAAAAAAAAAAAAAACGGAAAATAGATCAGCCAGAAACTGAATGCAACTTTGTTTGATCAGAGTTGATTTCCCACACTCTCCCACTTTTAAGAAAAAGATGCACATCATGAAGAAATAAGGAACCGATAATTTCCTAACCCACCTTTTGAAATGCCACAGCGCAAAGGCAAATCTCTTATACCTTCTCCATCTTCATCCCCAGACGATGAAGATTCTCCTACTGATGGACTGGTGGTGAGCCTGTAGGCTCTGTGAGATCAAAGGGTAACTGTGACAAGTCAGCTGGGTCCAAAATCTCCAGAGAGATGGAGAGGAGGGAGGAGTGAATGTGGTCCAGGGAATTCACAGGCCAAAGCGATGCTGGGCCAGTAAAATAAAATGTGAGGAAGGTGGATCTTTGGTTTCACCGCTCACTGGCTCTTCATCTTGCAGAAACCATTTCATTGTTCTGAATCTGAGGTTCCACATCCTTAAAATGATTCCAGCGGTAGAACCAACCCCAAAAAGTGGTTGTTAGCAAAGTGCATAGCAAAGCACCTGGCGGTAGAGCACCTTATACACCTCAGATTTGAAAAACAGCAGAGCTGTGAGACTCCCAGGGGTGAATTCTCACCCTCCTCCCATTTTCTAGAAGTGAACTTGAGGCTCAAGCCACACAGAATTTTGCAGAGCACCCTCCAAACCATACTCAGGCACTTGTGCAGCCCCTCACTCAATGATTCTAATTTTGTAGACCCCACCCAGCACCCTCCCTGCTTTAAACCACTACCTAAAAGAGCTTTGTTTAGTGAAATGCAAGTTTCAGCAAGAAGATGAAGTATCAACAATATTTAAATAGAGTTTTAAGAAAACAAACTGATAGTAATCTCCCTGAATCTCATTCACTCCACCACAACAGTGATTTTCCTTCTCATGTTCTGAGCATCCACTCTGGGCTCTGGGCACAGACACACGTGAAGCAGTTGCAGACTCGGCATTCTGCCGTGTGCAGTGGCGTCCTATCCTAAATGTATTCCGAGTTGCTACAGTCTTCTTCATTACCGTTTGAATGGTGCCAAAATATCCCTTCACGTTGAGGCACTGTAATTTACAGAACTATGCACCAATTGTTGAACACTGAGCTTTTATACAGCGTTGGTTATTACAGATAACGCTATAATGAGGATCTTCACTGCACACAGCTCTTGGTTTCTAATGATTGATACCCCCCGAATAAAAAAAACATTCCCAGAAGTCAGTATTTGGAATCGAAAGGCATAAAGCTCATTAGAACACTTATCTATTTCAGTGATTTTTTTTCCCCAGAAGGATTGTACCAATTGATGCTACACCAGTGGAGTATACTGGCACCATCTTCACCACAAAGACTTGCCATCTTGGATGGTCTCACTTTGTTTTTCTTGACTCTTTTTCTGTTTATAACAAAAAGGCATGTCCATTATAGAATATGTGCATAGAAAAAAAAAAGATAAAGAAACAAAAATCATCATAACCCCACCAACCCAGAATAATCACTACTGAAAGTTAAGGATATTTCTTTCTTTTTTAATGCATATGAGAAAATTTTCCCCCAAATTTAGATCATGTTCTATCTACAACCAGTTCAATTTTGTTTTGTTTTGTTTTACTGATTTTCTTAAGTCGTTGTAAATTTTTTATAATATTGTGTCATATATAGACAACTTTCTTAAAGATCGCCTGATACTGGATGCTTAATCTGCAACCAGTATCCCCTGTAATAAAGTTGTCATGTGCATCCTTCTGTATAATTCTGAATAGTAGCCTTTGTTTATTATTACCACGGCACAAGGGACTTGGAGTAGAAAAACCAGACCAAAGGATGTAAATGTTTTTGAGATATCCTTGGATTTTTGAAGAATGAAATTGAGAAACATCAGGAAAACTATGCCGTACTCATCTGTGTCCTTAAGAAAGAAGCCTGGGGTCTAGGGGACCACAGGTGCTCAGCCGGGCAGCACTGAGCTGCTTTATCAGCTTCAGGACTGGGGAAGGTATCAACCCTCCATGTCGGTTAACTGGGGTCACATTGTCATCATTTGTTACTTGGGGCTACAGAATATCCAAGTTGGAGATTCCCAAGTTAAGAGAAAGATGAAGCCCCTCTTCCCATTCTGGAAGCCAGAGGAAGGCAATGCCTTCCCTGTCCAATCCCAAAACACACAGAGCTAAAAACAGAGCACAGGACCTGAGCAAAGCCAGATGTTCAGAGGCGGCCAGATCTTGGCTGATCTTGCCCGTGGTTCTCCAACCTTTACGTCAGCTTTATGAGTTCCTTAATATCCTTCCAATAAATTCCTTTTCGTGCTTAAGTTAAGCAGCATGGACTTCTATTGTTGCCACCAAGAACCAGCTAGAAGCCAGCATTTACCAGTCTGTGGGGACTCGAGATAACGTAGGTCCGTATTCTGGAACAGCCTTGGGCCCAGCGTAGGCACTAAGTGAATACTGCCGGCTATTTGATTACTATGATTGGGCAGCACAGAAAAGTGGTCAAAAGCCAGGACACCTGGAATCCTGGAGCCAGACCACCTGGGGCCCCCTTCTGCCTTCCACCTCTTACCCACTGGTGACCTGGGGCAAGTACTTAACCTCTCTGTGCCCCAGTTTCCTCCCAGTCACTATGAGAATAATAACACCACCTACCTTTTAGGGTTGTTATAAGGAGAAAATGAATTAGTACGTAGTAAAACCTTAGAAGAGTTGCTTTTAAGTGTGTGCTATTATCATTAAAATAACAACTAATGTATCACACTTTGTCATTTTTACGCCACCTTCACAATCTCTGTATCACTTAATCCAGCTCACAATCACAATGGAGGTGAAATCCTTATTTTACAAATTTGGAAACTGAAGCTCAGAGAAATTCCTTCCTGTAGGTTGTCAGACCAGAGCTCAAACTCACAACTCTAATTGTGACGGTCAAGCTCTTTTCATGTGTGAATGTGGTACGCTGTCAATAATTATTCATGCACTGCTAGCGATGAATGAATGAGTGAACTAGACAAGTGCTTTGAAATACCTAACAATTGCTCCGCACCTGCTACTGTCAGGCCTGCGCTAACACATGTCACGGGTGTAATTTACTTATAACTTACATGTAATCCACTTCTTATAAAGAGATAGCATAGATACTCTCATCTCTATAATGAGGAAACTGAGGCTCAGGAGGGCTTAGTATTTGGCTCAAGGCCACACAGCTGGTGAGCAGCAGACCCTGCACTTGGCCCCAACACCTCTGACCCCCGAGTCCACCTTAGACTAGAAAGGGGACACCTCCTGTATTGCACCTGCCAGTCACCTCCCTCCTCCCATTATCTCCCAGCTGAAGTGCACAAGGAGGTTGTTTTCACTACCAAATTGGCATTTAAAAGCTGGAGATTAAATAAACAAATGTGCGACCGATTTATTTCAGAAGGGTTGCAGGCAGCCAGCCCGGGTGTCAGTCGGCCCCACAGTCACCATCGGTGGACTGTGGGCTGCCTGACAATGGATGTGCTCAGGATCCTGTTCATAAAACGAATCTATAATGTAATTTCACGAGGTTCTGAAATGCGCCGAGAAACAGGCGAGGACTCCATGCCTCGGCCTAATCCATATGAAACAGGCTGGATACACACCTAGTAAACACGCCGGGGAAGAGCCAAGCTGCAGCCCCGTCCACCCTCATCTATAAAGGATTATTGCAGCGGCCGAGAAGCAGGTGAGCCAGTGCCCTGCAGTGAGTGCTGGCGGACCCCGCGGAACTGGACCCACGTGATCTGTGGACGATTTGTGGGTGTCTCCAAACTGACCCCTCCGACAGGGAGCAGGATGTTTATGGCTGTGGGGACAGGTGCCCAAAGAGTGACAACAAAATTAAAGAGCAAAAAGCCTGTTTCTGCTCCCTAAAGTACACTTTAATAAGAACCGTATTGTCATAACCCCGGGAGAAGCAGGGCTGTCCCTCAGCTGACCCTGAGTTTTGTTTTCCTCTTCTGCCTCTTGTGGGTCTGTGCTCTCATGTACGTGTATTCATTCGTTCATTCATTCATTCAGCAAACATGTCTCCCACCTCCTCTTGCTCAGGGCTTGCAGGTGATTGGTAAGATACACTCATCCATTTAGTGAGCGTATTTATTGAGCAGGGAAGATGGACCAGGCACTTTTTGGTACCAAACCAGTACAGGTACCAAAACAGTTAACAAAGGTCCCTGCTTACACTCCAGTGGGACAGACAGTCAATAGGCAAGATGAGTAACATGTATAGTGATCAGTGCCAAGGAGAAGGATACAGATGGGGGGTGCACATTAGATACAGTGTCCAGTAGAGGTCTCCCAGCAATCCCCTGAGGCCATTTTACAGACATGAAAACTGAGGCCAGGGAAGGCCAAATAAAAGACCAGTAATACCCATCCTTTCTGTGTAGAAAGCCCCACAGAATTACGAAAGCACTTCCAGGTAGGACAGCTCCTTCAATCATTTGTATTAGTCAGCGTTCTCCAGAGAAACAACCAATAGTAGATAGAGATGAAGATATAAAGAGATTAATTATAACAAATTGGTTCACATGATTATGGAGGCTGATGGGTCCTAAGAGCCACAGTCTATAAGCTGGAGACTCAGGAAGAGCTAATATTTCAGTATGAGTCCAGGAAAAAAGGAAAAAAGTAACAACATCTCAGCTCAAAGGCAGTCAAGCAGGAGGCATTCCCTTTTATTCCAGAGAAGGTCAGCCTTTTGTTCTGTTAATGCCTTCAACTGATTGGACAAGGCTCACCCACATTAGGGAGAGAAATCTGCTTTACTTACTCTATCCCTTTAAATGTAATCTCATCCAAACACACTCTGACAGACACACGCAGAATAACATTTGACCAAGTATCTAGGCCCCTGTGGCCCAGTCAAGTTGACACATAAAATTAACCATCCCACCACGTAAAACCCTAAAAGGGCCTGGGTGTCGGCCCCCTCTCCCTCAAGTGCAAAGAAAGCCCTCAGCAGCCTTGGGGCTGTGTCATTACCACAGGCCCATCATGTTTGAATGACTCACATCTTTCTCTGTAGAGCCTGGTCCCATCACCAAAAGTCCAGCTGAATCAGGCTTGAGTGCTGTTCAAATCTCAGGCTCTCAGAGGTGTAGCTCTTCTCTCTAAGGTCCTGGATGGAGGGTGAGAAGGTACAGGTGAGCAAAAGCAGAGAAGAAACATACTCAAATGATATATCTGGGAGACAGGAAGTGGCCAGTTTGGCAGAAGGGAGGCTTTGTGCCTATCTGTGTTTATTGAGCACATACAACACGCAAGATGCAAGCTGACCAACCTGGTGCTTCCTTCCTGGCTGATCTCCTACTTCCTTCCATGCACACCCCCGTCCCCACCCTCACCCCTGCCTAATCTATTCTGCTCAGAGCAACAAAATAGGTCCCCTTAAGATGTGAATCCAATCCTGCTCTTCCCTACTCAAAACAAAACTCTCCAGTGGTTTCATAGACATTTAGAATCAAACTCAAACTCCTCCCCATGGTCCACAGAGCTTGCATGACCTGCCACATCTTCCCTCTCTCCTAACCACTGCAGCATCTCTTGTCTGAACCTGAACGTCTGCTCTAGGTTCAGAACCTCCGGGCATGCTGTCCCTGCCTCTCAGAGGTCTCACCCCAGTGTCTTCCCTGAACCCAATTTGGCACCCCCTTCCCTATCATTTTCTAGCACTTCATCCTGCTTTATTTTCCTTTGAACACGTGTATGTTCTATTCTTAATACTGATTTATATTTTTCATATTTCCATTGCATTTATTAGGATAGAAGATCATCAACTGTTAGGTCTATTGCATTTTCATTATAATTAATGAGATCTGATTCCATAGGTTGTTTTAAAAGGGGGACAATAGGATCACCAGTTATGGGTAGAGTTTTCATTTCATATGAATTAGCATAAATCCCATTTCCATCATGTCAAGTGTTTTGGTCTTTTTATTCTGGGTTTACATATATATATATTTCAGCTGTACAGAATTACAGTTCGACATCTGTCTGCACTACAGAGCAATCCCCACCACGGACCCAGTTATCATCTGTCACCAGTCACTTGATCCCTTTCACTCATTTCACCCACCAGCTCCAAAACTCTCTTCCCTTCTGGTAACCACGAATCTGTTCTCTGTATCTCTGAGCTTCTTTTTGTTTTATTTTGTGTATTGGTTGGTTTTGCAGCACTGATGTGTTTTTGAAACACAATTTGCATAGAGTAAAATTCATCATTTCTGCTGTAAGTTCTATGAGTTCTGACAAATGTATGGAGTCGGGTAACCACCACCACCGTCGAGAAGAGTCCTATCAACCCCGAAGCTCCCTGGTGCTCCCTTCTGGTCAAGCCCTGCTCTTGTCCCCAGCCCCTGGTGTCTACTGATCTGTGTTCTGCTCCTAAAGTTTTGCCTTTTTAAGTTGTCCTCTAAATAGAATCATACAGGATGTAGCCCACTGAGTCTGAATTCTCGCACTGAGCATAACATGTTGAAGTGTACCAGTCATCCGTTCCTTTTCACTGCTGAGTAGAATTCCCTATTATCGTGATTTGTTTATCCATTCACCCATTAAAGGGCATTTGAGTGTTTCCAGTGTTTAATGATTATGAATAAACATTTTCACTCAGGTTTTGTGTGAACAGACGCTTTCATTTCTCTTGGGCAAATGCAGAGGAATGAGATCATGGGGTCAGATGGTAAGGGGATATTTAATTTTTTTAAGACTTGAGGGAGTCTTTACTGTAGACTTGAGGACAGGAACCATTGAAAAACACTTCCATTTGTGCCACCATGATGGAAAATGACCATATCTCTCCCAAATTTAAGACCCTACAAAATAGACTTAGGATACAAAGAAGATAATTATTTTTAAGGTATGTTTAATTTATAAGAAACAGCCAAAGTGATTTCTAAAGTGGCTGTACCATTTTACATTCCCACCATCACATACATCAAGTATGCTGTGTATGTGTGTATGTGTGTATGTGTGTGTTTTTCATCTCCCCAAAGTAGAACGTGATCTCCCTGAGGGTTGGGTAGGGACTTTGTTTTGCTCACTGCTGTCTCCCTAGTATCTGAAGCATAATAGCCACTCAATAAATATCTGTTGATTAAAGGAATAAATGATCTCATGAGTTTTCACAATCGTCAGCTCTCTCACAAGGGAGGCAGTACTGTGCCCATGTTACAGATGAGGAAACTGAGACCCAGAGCCCTTAGGGGACACATTTTTGTTGTATTTGAACCCAGCTGTCCACCTGGAGAACGATCACGTAGAACCACATCCCACTCCAGCCCTGGGGTGGGGGTAATGATTTGTTGAGGGCAGTCACTGAGGGGGTTTAATTTAACTTAATGCCAGGGCCAAAGAATTTGAGGAGGACTCTGAGGCAATGAGTGAGTGGGGAATGGACCCTGGCAGCCATCACGCAACAGTCCAGATCCGAAGTGAGGCTGTCCCAGGCCAGAAAGCAGATATGCAGGAGTGGAGAGTGTGGAAATAAACAAAACCACGCACACAAGAACAAATAGAGCTCGCGAGCTCCAGCCAGGAAGTCGGCCACCATCACGGGTGTCTGGCAGATACTGAAAGGCAGGCAGGGAAGAAGGAAGCCCTCCAGGGAACGAAGGGGAGGGCTTCACATGTGTCAGATGGGAGGATGCGGGCACAGGGAGGCTGGGGCAGGATGACTAGAAGTGGGCCATCTGATGAAGTGGGTGTGGGGAACACCTCTGGGTTTCTCTGGGTGGTCCTGAATTGAAAGCCAGGGCAAAAAAACAAAAACAAAAACAAAAAACAAAACTGGCAGTCCTTGACCAATTCCTGACCACTTGGGGCTGCCGAGGGTGTGGGTTAGACTTCTACTGTCATGTATGGTCTGGCCATTGCCCATTTGTATATTCAGTCTCTCGAGAAAAAGAGGCAGAAAGAAGAGGCAGAGGGGTGGGAGAAAGAGAGCTCACTTTGGAGATGAAAACCAGAGTGTGTGTGGCCACACTGTGATTTTCTTCAATGAATTGGAGCAGGTGGAATTGGACAAACCTCTGGACTGTGTTTCTTTCCGTCTTGGGAGCAAAGAGCTGAAGCCTCCGGGGCCCACGTGGGTGGGAAGGGGCGGGACCGAGGTGGTGAAGGAGGCAAGGCAGGGATGTGGGCGGTGCAGGGGGAAGCAGCCAGGCTCTCCGCGCCCCCTCCCACAGCGCCGCAAGCCCCCACAGAGCCGTCACCCAGTGCCTGCACAACCCGGCCCCTTGGACCCAAACCACCTTTGCTAATTAGGCACCTAGTTTAGCTCTCCAGAGGTTTTTCAGCAACGTCACATACAAGAATAACAACAGCAGCCAAGAATGACAGGCTCAGAAGAGGCAGAAAGGCCTTTTCCAACACCCCCTCCATCAGTACAGCAACCTTAAAACTTGAATGCCTTCCTATCTGCAATAAAAATAAAGGGCACCCATGACGGAGCGGTTAGTGACTCTCGGCCAAGCACCTTGTCATTTCACCGTCAGTCTCTGAAGTCAGGGTTATACTCTTACCCCTCATCATACAGTTGAGAAAAGAGATGCTCAGAGAGGCCAAGAAACCTGCCTCAGGTCACACAGCTAATAAAGAGCAGTGAATAGATTCAAACCCAGATTATGTGCAGTTTCCCCCCACCCTCCATTGTCAAATCTCTCTTTCAGCAAATACCCTGGAGCTCCTTAGCCCTCTGCCAGTAAGCCCTGGGGCAGGGCAAGGAGATACACAAGCAATTATGCAAGCTTCCTGCCTGCCCTTTAGTCTGTACACGACTTCATCCCGCCCAGTTTTCCCCAGAGAAGCAGCCAGCCCAGCCCCACTGCTCACTCGCTGAGACATCTTGGATCAGTCACAGTCTGTCTATGAATCTCACTTCCTCCTCTTGTCAACTGGGATGCTATGACCGACCTCACTGGATCGTTGTCAAGATTAAACAATAAAATGTATCAAAAGTGACTGGGCTCGGGTAAGCCTGCAGTAAATAGTACCTGTTACTCTCTGACTGAAAATATTAAAGGAGTCCATATGCCTCCAAAATCCCCCATTGGAACAGGAATCCACAGAACCCAGCGAACAAAGGTTTGCCAAGTCCTGCAGATGCCTGTTTTAATGAATAAATGAAAATGCTTGGTAATGAGCATAGTGATTGTTTTATGTAAATGGCGCTCCCGTGGAGCTTGTAAACAATTTCTTGTCTCAAGAAAACATTGCCCTTGAGAGCTTGTTTACAACGCCAATTCGCTTCTCCAACGTTCTCCTCCTGGCCTGCACGGGGGAGCACTTGGCCCAGGTAGGAGACAATCATGACAAAGGCTTAACTGGAGCCTCCAGCCCCCACAGTGGCTTATGGGATCCCGAGAGCCTTCGGAAGGGGCTTCACCTTTAAAGAAATGTTTTTTTTCTTCTTCTTCCTCTTATTCTACCTTGCTCTCGGTCCGAGAGTCAGGTGGTATTTGATGGAGTCAATATTTGGATAAGGGTGAAACCTATGAGTTTGGATCAGATAAAATAAGATACATAACATCATAATGAAAGGATGTCACCACCAACTGGAAGAATTTGCTGTGGCTCTGGTTCGCTCTGGACCCATAAGGAAGCTAGAACAAGCACTGGGCAGCTGGGCAGCTGCTCGGATCCTAGTCTACACCAGTCCATGAGAGGCGCTAAGTCAAGCCTGGCTAAAATCCACCAGAAATGTGGTGTTGGGTAACTCAGATGTCTGCCTGCAACTCCTTACATATTGGAAAACATTTTTTTTTCTGACTCAAAAACTATTTCCCTGTCCCTCCCAAATAAATGCTAAATTAAGATTTAAAAGACTCTTGTAAGTTTTATGGGAGATTAAGTTATTAGCCTGCTGGGAGAATCCACATGTCTCCGGTGGCTCTGAGTAAATCATATGGCCTCCAAGAGTCACCTGACCTTCAGGAGTCAACCTGAACTTCAAGAGTCAATTGCCAAAGGGTGATGGGAGTGGCCGTCCTACCAACGGACAATTTCATGCTTCTGTGCCTTTGGCTTACTGTTCCTTCTCCCTGAAATGACTTTCTCTGGTCCACCCCACCCTCTTACTTATGTAGCCAACTCAAGATCGAATCAAGGAATGTGTCAGGTCCATCCAGGTGAGTAGGAGAAGGCATCCAGCCTTTGGCCTTCAAATTACCATTTGTCTTCGCCTCACTTAGTCATCTGGAGTGCACTCACCTACAAGGGAAGTCGGGATTAAATGATGGGTCAGCTTCTGGACCACAAATGGGAAGGTGCCTCTTTCTAGAATCCAAACGACTCTCAGCTTCTCTTCAAGTGGGCAAGCACCAGCCACAGTCAACTCAACACTTTATGCCAAAGAGCAGATTGAGTGGAGGCCTTCACCAACACAGGAAAACAGATCTGAAGTTTACCGTCCCACCACCACGAGAAAAGGCGAGCCTCTGATGCCACATGGGTCCAAAGACCACTCTGCACTCCCACATCCGCTCCCCAGCCCTGCCAAGACCCTCTGTACGGATTTCATCTCTCTCTTCCTCTTGCTCCCTGGGACAACGAAACCTCACCTGTCTGCAGTTAGCAGCAGCCCGGAGCAACTGGATCCGCTGCTGGAACAAGAGATGTATGTGACGTTGACAGTTCATTGAGCTGTGAAATGAACAAGACGGGTGTCGAAGAGGAAACCCAAGCTGAGAGCACACTTCCAGTGTGAATAAAGCTTCCCTTTTGTTGTATGTTTCCAAACACTGACTCCAGGATGGGCGCCATCCGTTTCCTTCCAGAATTAGACAGGCCTGCAGATTTAAGGCATCGGAACATCATTCGGTCCTGTTAACAGACAGCACGGGGTGCTGCGTCAGGAACCGGCCCCCGTCTTGAGCACTGGCTGCAGTTATTTCGCTGACTTGGCAAAGTGTGTGCCTCCTGTTCACCCAGCAGACGTGCACACAGAAAAGAGCTCATCAGGGGAAACCGCCAAACTCCAAAACTCAGGCTCCCGCAGGTGGATACAAAGACGCGCAAAAGTGGAAGCAGCCTCCGTGGCCAACGACGGGTGATTGGTGAATGAAATGATGACGAGGCACATGGGGCCCTTGGAAAGCCCACTGTAGAAGGATATTTGTTCACATGGAAAGATGCTCATGATATATTGCAAAGTATCAAAAAAAAAAAAAAAAGCCAGGTATATCATAGTGTGTGTAACCAGATCCCATTTGTATACTAAGTGTAAGGAGAAAGAAAAAGAAAGAAGCTGTGGGCTAGCTTCTAGGATGGATGGACGCTGCTAAATTGAAAGCCAGTACTGATGGTTTTAGATCTGGGAGGACAGACTTCGGGTGGAGCTGCCAAAGAGGGCTAGGGGGCGCTGCGTAACAGGGAGGGAAGTGGAGCTTTTGGGGGAAGGGTCATTCCTGGAGGGGAACATGGAGGAGGTGGAAAGATGAGGCAACAGAAGAGGAAAGAAGATGGTGGCAGGTTGAAATGTGTCCCCCCCCAAAGAATCTGCTGAAGTCCTAACTCCCAAGGTCACCTGTGAACGTGACCTTGTTTGGAAACAGCGAAAATGACCTTACAGTTGATCAGAACGGGTCCTAACCCAGTATGACTGATGTCCTTACAAGAAGAGAAAAACAGAGACACAGCGAGGGGAATGCCACATGAAGACAGAGACGCTCAGACACGGAAGGAAGGCGGCCACGCGAAGACAGAGGCGGAGACTGGAGTGACGCTCTCACAAGCCACGAACACCCGGGGCTTCCAGAAACCGGAAGAGGCAAGGGAGGGTCCTCGTCCGGAGGCTTTGGAGGGAGCATAGCCCTGCCGGCACTTTGATTTCTCAAGACTTCTGGCCCCCAGAACCGTCAGATAATAAATTTCAGTTGCTTTAAGCGACCCGGTTTGTGGTACTTTGTTACGGTGACCCTGGGAATCTAATAGAGGGACCCAGCTAGAGGAGTGTGGCTGGGAGGGTGGGGGTGGGCTACAAGGGATGAGGAAACCAGTGGGTGGTCATATTAGTCAAGGTTCTCCAGAGAAACAGAACCAATAGGACAAAGAGAGATGCACGTAAGAGGAGATTTATTGTAGGAATTGGCTCGTGTTGTTTAGGAAGCCAGGAAGCCCCATGATCTGCCATCTGCCTGCTGGTGAACCAGGAAAGCTGGCGGTGGAAGGGAGAAGAGTCTGAAGGTCTGAGAATGAAGGGGCTGATGGTACAAGTCCTGGATCTGGGTCTGAGAGCCCTGAACATCCGCACCTGAGGGCAGGGGAAGATGGAAGTCTCAGCCCCAGCACAGAGAGTGAATTCACCCTCTGTCTGTCTTCTCGTTCTCTCAGGCTCTCTGTAAACTGGAGGATGCCCACCTACATCGCTGAGGGCCATCTTCTTCCTGTCAACTGATTCAAGTGTTAACCTCTTCTGGAACACCCTCACAGACACCCCCACACATAACGTGTAACCAGCTCTCTGGGCATCCCTTCGCCGAGTCAAATTGACATGTAAAGCTAACCATCACATACATGCACCCCAGTGTTCATAGCAGCACTACTTACAATAGCCAAGACACAGAAACAACCTAAATGTCCATCGACAGGTGACTGGATAAAAGGGATGTGAGATATAATGGAATATTACTCAGCCATTAAAAAGAATAAAACAATGTCATTTGCTGCAATATAGCTGGACCTGGAGATCATCATTCTAAGTGGAGTAAGCCAGAAAGAGAAAGAAAAATACCATGTGATGTCACTTATATGTGGAATCAAAACAAAAAACCCAAATGAACTTATTTACAAAACAGAAACAGACTCACAGACATAGAAAACAAACTTATGGTTACCGGGGGGTAAGGGGAGGGTGGAGGGATAAACTGGAAATTTGGGATTTGAAGATAATAACTACTATATATAAAATAGATAAACAAGTTTCTTCTGTATCACACAGGGAACTATATTCAATATCTTGGAGTGACCTGTAATGAAAAAGATTATGGAAATGAATATATGTGTGTATATATATGACTGAAACTTTATGCTGTGCACCAGAAATTGACACAATATTGTAAACTGACTATACTTCAATTTTAAAATACAATGCGTCAAAAATAAGGCTAGAAGAAAATAGTCTTAAAAAAAAAACTAACCATCACAGTGACAGAACAGATAAAGAACATGATAAGAATAGAGATGCCTTTAGTCCAATTTAAGGTCACCAGCAGCCCTGTGATGTAAACTCCTCCATCTCCCTCCCAAATCTTCATGAACTGGGACCCAGGGGGTTTGTGTGAGGGGAAGTTTGGGAAGCTGAGGATTTTTCCTCCTGGACCATCACAGATACAGAATCAGCGCAGAGCAGAGCCAGGGACCTAGGTGACCATGGACCAGAATCCCCCATCCCCCCCACCCCCACCCAGGGAATTGTCGGAAGCCCTCAGGGGGCTTTAGACATCCACGGGGCCTGAATTAAAGGCTCTATTTCATGGGTGCAAGAATCAAGTCTGGGAACGTTTGAATAGCGTGTCCCGGGTCACATAGTAGCCAGCTCTGTGCGATTCCGAGCCCACCCTCTCCCCCACACACGAGCCGGCCCGCTGCCAGTCCAGCTGCTCCAATGGCCCTGCTAAATGCGGAGCAGATGTTACACAATAACCTTTCGATGCCTGTGGCCACCTCCTGGGTCAGCCAAACACTGGCCAGAAAAAACAGAGGATTCTTTTTTGCCGGGGCCTCTTCCCCAAGCTCCCATCGCCTCCTCCAGACAGCAAATGTCCAAAGACCTAAAATCTCTCTTTCCCCATCTCCCAACTCTATATCTGATTTGTTCAAAGATAGGTTATCTCAGACACCCTTGGGAGGACCCAGCACTAGAATCTCCTCCGGGCCCTGTGCCCCAGGACTGCGCGCTCCCTGGGAGCCAGAGCCGTGCCCTGCGTGGAGGTTAACGACCATGATTGGCGCCATCACCTGTCTTAGTGCACTTTACAGTTTGTCAAGCGCCTCCATGCTTGGCATTGCCTTCACGCTTCACCACGGCATCGTGAAGGACTCACTACTCTGGTCCCACTGGCAGCACGAGAGCAAAGGGAAGCTTGAAAGAGGTGATCAGGCCAGGGGACAAGCAATACAGGCAGGCGGACCGATATCTGACTGCCTCCAGAGTCCACCCTCTTTCCAAGATGCCATGAAGTCCCTTCCAAACAGCTCATTAAGTGGAGGGAGCCGGGTCTGTCACAGCCCCAAGACCAGCTCGCCTCCCTGCCCCCACCCACCACCAGCCTCTCCCGGAGGACCTTGCGCATCCAGGAGCCTGGCTACACTTTCCTGCAGTGGGGTTCTCTCCTGGGTTTGCCACCCATGTGCTCTGTGACCCCTCTGTGACCTCCATCCCTTGCCTGGGTTTACTTACCTTATCACCGCTACGTTTTTCTAAATAAGGACAGCAGTAGCATCACTCTCTCCTAGAAAACAAAAGAAGAGAAAGGAAGGGAAAGAAGGGGCAGGAAAAACTGGCGTGAAAGGGAAAGAGAGAGGGAGAGAATAGAAAAGACAGCCCTCCTGCGCCCAGGGAAAGTGACACACGAGGACAATGACTCCCGGAGCTGCTGTGCAGCTGAGCGCTTCCAGCGAGCGTCCCCAGGTGCCTCAGAGGCTTTGTGCCTGGTGATCGATGACCACAGCCCGGGTGATGCTCCCACCCAGGGACAGCTGTGTGATTGAAGGCCACTCCCAAAACTCCAGCTGGCTCTGGGCTGGCATGGTCTAGGATGTGACTGGGACCGGGTGTGCGTGCCAGGAGGAAGGGCACCACCTCCAATTTCCTGAATGGACCTGGGAGGGTCGCGCGCAGACTCACTGCCTTCCCGGGCAGCTCTCCGCATCTGGCAAAGGAGCCTCTTCATCCAGATGGAAGGATGTATATTCATGTGTTTTGTGGCTCTGGGGAAGGTCATCACTGCTCCAGGGATAAAATATTCGTAACCTCAAAGGTTTTAGAGGTGGGGATGAGTTCCGAGGTTCCCCTCCAACCCCCTATCCATCCAGGCATCATTTATTCATTCTGCAAATATTTGCCCGGTTCCTAATGGCTCTGACACACTGTTTCTGGGAGCCAAAGGTACAGCAGTGAACGAGGCAGTAGTTATCTTTGTCCTCGTGGTGCTCACCTTCTAGAAAGGAAGACACATTACACAAGGAAGCAGGCAAGTCAGGTGGTGGCAGATTGTGTCAGGTTTATGAGAAGTAACACCAAAAGCTGAGGTGGCAGGTGACAAGGATACTTTCTTTAGGTGGACTGGTGAGGGAAGGCCACCCAAAGCGTAGGCACTCAGCTGAGACTCGAAAGGAAAGAAGGAGCCAGTCATGTGAGGACTGGGGAGAAGGGCCTTCCAGGAAGAAGGTGGGAGCGTCATATGCAAAGGCCCTGGGGTGGGAAAGACCATGGCATGCGGGAAAGATTGAGCATCTTGTTCCCACACCTCAAGGAGTATTTTAGCAGGGTCCAAAAAATTAACCCTTTGTCTTTCCAAATGTGAGGCATGAACATCTGTGGGTCATCAGATGGCAACAGCTAAGAGGTCTGGGGCTCAGGAGAAGCCAGGAAGGCGTTACGGACCTGGGGGACTTCGTTCGCTAGATATGGGTTATGCCTTAAAAGACCCTCTTTCTCACTGCCATTTGCATCTTTGATGCTTTCTTGTCAGGCCAACCTTGTTTGCATCACTGAAGCACCAAGATATGCAGGATGCAGATTTTTTCAGCATCATCCTTTTTTTAATCCCCTTTCTCAGGATCCCCTGGGTGACTGATTTTCTGCTTCACTACGCTGGCGGAATCACCCCAACCCAGGCCTTCCGAGTCAGACACTGGTGACACGAACTACCTGAAGGAAGGTTCATGGGGAATCTCAGATGCTGGGCTGGAGTCCTGGGAGGTGCATGGGAGTCAGATGCTGCCACCAGCACCCTGTACTGGCCTTACTGGTCCCCTGGTACCACTCTGATGGGACCCCATCCACTCTGCACATGGTGTCCACATGATTTTTAATTTTTAATACAAATCAGATCTGTGACCCCACTGTGAAAAGACTCTAATGGCACCTAAAATGAAATCACACTCCTTACCATGGTCTGCAGACGCCTCCCTGCTCCGGCCCTGCCCACCTCTTGGACCTCAGTTCCAGCGCCTTCCTCTCCGCGACTAAGCTCTGGACACGCTGGCCTCTGGCTTCAACCACGTTGTGTAGGGCAACAACTCAGGGTCTTTTATTACTAGCTCTTCCTCCCCAGGACACTCCATCCAGATCTTTCCAAAGTTTGGTCTTTATATTCACATCTTGGGTCAAATGTCCCCTCCTGGACCACCTCATCCTCTCCCTCCCCTTATGTCTCATCCTCGCCATCACAGCATCCTGGTCCATTTCCTTCAGAGAACTTACAGGCATTTGGAAAAATCTTGCCCTAGTTCTTGTTTACCTGTTTGTAGTCTGTCTCTGCACTGAACTCTTTGCTCCAGGAGAACAAATTGTTGTTCATTTATTTTCCCCACTCCGTCCCGGGTGCCTGGAACAGGGCCTGGAACAAAAGTAGAGTTGAATAATTATTTGATGAATGAACGCATAAACAAGCGAATACAGAAGTATAATCTGTGTCGTCAGACCAATTCATTACAAACGTCTTAAAACACACACCCTTCAAATCTTACCTCTGGTTAAAACTGCCTCGTTTTCAAAGAGAGAAATTGGGGGTCAAGGAGAGAGGACTTCTCAAGGTCACAGTATGAGTAAATGGCCAGAACTCCTGGCCCTCCTCTGTCCATCCGTAATTCTTGCCCCTGCCAAATGCAGTATGTGGCAATATGAAGACCCCCCAGGTCGTTCCTGGCTTCTCCTGAGCCCCAGACCTCTTAGCTGTCACCATCTGATGGCCCACCAGCACCTCGAACCCCTCATGTCCAAGCCTGGACTCCACATCTCCTGGGCAAACTGATCCTCCCTCCAGTGGACACCGTGTTGGACAAGATGCTCCCCTTCTCTCTGACTCAGCCTCCCCTCCCGGAGCCATACACCCCTAAAGCCAGAGGCACATAAAGTTGTGCCCCCAAGAGCCCCACAGTCACCTCTCACTTCCCTGCAAGAGGTTCTTTGGAATCGGGGGTTTTGAAATGAAGCACATGGAATTCACCATCCGCATTACAGCCTGTGCATTTTATTTTAACTTGAAATCTGTGTTTAAATGCGTTGCCAAAGTGTAAAATTGAACCACGCAGAAAACGCTCCATTTATTCCGGGACTTTGGATACCCTCTCGCACATTTCTAAGAAACACAATCCCAGAAGCCTTTGCTCTCATCCAACGGGAGCTGCTTGCTGAGTGGGAAGAGGTACGTTTCCACGCAGGGACCCTGCCCCACAAGCAACCTGAACAAGAAAAATACTTACACCGCGTGGACAGGTTCAATGTGTTGGGCAAACCTCAACCCTGGAGCGAGTATTCTTACAGATGAGGAAACACAGAGTCCAAGACATTATGTAACTTACTTAAGGTCTCAAAGAAACAAGGCGCACAGAGGAAATTTGAAATCCAAGTCCTTCGGGTGGATTCAAAGAGGGGGTTTCTCAAAGATCTGAGCTTTCCCTCCCTTCGTAGTTCATCGAAGTGCCCTTAGTACAAGATGTCTCCTATCTCCGGTTTCTCATCATCTTGACTGTCACTTTGAGTTTCTCTCTCTAGATTGATTTCCTAGTGTTCTCATGAGAGATTTGGGGAAAAAAATTTTTTTTTTAAGCGTCCACATCTATTTGTAGCTCTAAAAGCTGGTTTGTATTTAGGGAAGATTATTTTGTGAGATAAAATTTTTTTTTTAAAGTTGCTGAAAATGTGGAAAACTGCTATAGATAAAATGCATTTATTCTGAGATATGATCTGTTGGATTCCCTACTACCAAAGTGGGGAGAAGACAGGTGGTACTCCAGAAAAATACTCACAGATGGAAAATGTATAAATGGTAATTCACCAAGAACAACTGCAATCGTGACTTTTAAAATATGATGCTGATTTCTTTTTTGGGTCGATGCGTACATTGGGAACTTTGGAACTCCCTGGATAATGAATGTTTGGCTAATTAGATCCTAAGCACGGATGGAAGAAAGGGGCTCCTTAATCACTGTGAAATTTTAATCCATGTCCTCAGTGATTTGAGCTTGAATCATATTGAAGAAGAGTGATACAGTGCAGCAGGGGACATCTGAGCCAAACCAAACCAAACCAATTCTATGTAAAGCACAGTCCTCTCCATATGTCCCCTGCGTTACTGTCATGAAAGCCTCAGAGACTGATGGAGACTGAATCATTTCATTCCCAAAGCTACTCAAAGTTTTCTGTATTTCTACTCAATCTCTGTTGTTCACCATGGAAGTCTAAAGCAACCTGGATTCACCTGGATTGGAATAAATGCACTAATCTTGGTATAAGAATTGTTTTTCCTGCCTGGCAAACTCCTATTCATACTTCAAAACCCTATTCAAATATCCTTCCTGCTAGATACTACTCCCCAGGAAGAATCATTCTCTCTCTACTCCATGCTTCCTCTGATCTTTGTATATCTCTCTTTTGAAGCTTGTGTCTTGCCACAATGAGTAACTTTTATCGGTGACAAGGTCCTCAGTGCCCAGCATCCAGAGTGCCTAGCTTGGAACACAGTAGCTGCCCACTCAAAGCTGAGTGATGAATAAGTAAACGGATGCATAAAATAAAACAAGAATTGATGGCTACCAGAAACAGAAATGACACACTTGGATTGATTTTTCTTCCACAAGGAAGCTGCATCCTTCAGAAAAATTTTTCAGCATGACTTAATTTTATCTTCAGGGGCTTTCACTTATTCATTTACGCTAAAAAGAAAAAGTTCCATGTGCATTCCCACTCTAGAGGCTACCTTGAGCTGCAAGATAAACCGGGCCTGGATCTTGTCCTCATGGGCCTCACACACCTGTTAGTTTCTTGCCAAATGGATGGCAGATTTGCCGAGGTGGCCTTCTCATGGCAAGACCCTCTCCACTGCTGCAGTGGACCCTGTGCTATAGTGGTCCCAGGCATCCCTCTCTGGGACCAGGGCACTCATGGCCGTAACTCCCTCTGGGAGTGTTAGCTGCTGAAAGCTCACAAAGCATCCTTTTCCAGGAAGTGCCGTTGGCCAAAGCGAACTGCCTCACCTGAGGTGATGCCCATCCCCCAGGGCAGCCCACTCCCATCTGGGGCTCCAAAGCTCTGGGCCCCTTACCTTCAGAACAGCTCTGAAGGGCCATCTCAGCTCCTCTGCCCAATCTCCCCTGCTTCTCTCTCCTTCTCCCAGATGTCATTCCCAAGGGACAAACTGAACTCGTACCTTCTCCTTGCAAATCTCCTTCTCAGAATCTGTCTCCAAGAAGCCTAACCTAAGACAGCTACATCCTCAGCTGGACCCATTTCCAAAGCACAGAGTCATCCTGTGTGGTGGAGATAAATTTTGTGGTGGATAAAAGGTGTTTTTTAAAATGTGTCTTAAATATGTTTTGGAAAGTAGAATTTTTCACTTTCCTTTAACAGCATTTATCACAATTGGAGTTAGAGAATCATTTGTATAGTTGCCTGTTTAATATCCATATCCCCCCAAGAAACTAGAAGCTCCCTAAGGACAGGGATTTGTTCTGATCTCCATACTCTAGGGCAGGTGCTATTTGAGATTCACCAAGTAGGTGAATGAGAACAAGTGGGTCTCTGAGGTCTTTAACCGGAAGGGCTCGCTCAGGCCACTTGCTCCAGCCTTGGGAGTTTCCTTTCCTGCCCTAAGGATCGTATACCTCATCATCCTCTCCCCTCACCCAATATCTCCAGTCACCTACTTCCCTGCAGGTCCCTGCATCACCTTTGTGGTGAACTGGCTTTTAAGTCCAAACATGGTCACGTTCAGCAGTGGCCACTCCTCAGGGCCACAGAAATGATGCCCTCACTGGATGGGGATGAACGCAAACAAGCATTTGTGTGATGACAGTTCGATGTCTTCATCTTCTACATGGACCTTCAGCCAATTAATATTCATTCGATTTGAAAATGTTTCAGAATAATAATTAATTCTCCAAAATACAGGTCCAGCCAGGAACCAAATGACTTCCCCGCTGCTTTTTGGGGGGGAACTGGCAATTGGATTAGGACTGTAAATAGATAAATGGTTTAGACCTTCAGGAGGCCATGGGACCAGGGACCTAATTAATGTCACAATTCTGGCTCATACTGGGTTCACAGGTTAACTCTGACTTTTGGGACTTTGAGGGCCTCTGACTTCATGCAGTGACAATATGGGAGATAATCAATAAATATTTACATTATTAATGAATGATTTAATGGTGCTAAGAGCTTCTGACCTAGTCTGTCAGCCTTCAGCCGTGTCCCCACCAATCATTCTCCAGATTGCACCATCAGTGATCATTCCAAGCTGCAACACTGGCCCCATCATGCCACTATATCAACTCTTCCATGGCTCCCTATTGCCTTTGGAACAAGGTGAGAGATCTTTGGGGCTGCACCCAGGAAGCTCAGGTGCCACCGTCAGAGACTGCCTCCTCCCTGCCCGTTGCCCCCTCTTTCCTCCTCTCCACTCACACTGGGCTCCCGCCAGCATGAACAGCACGCAGCACTCCAGACCTGCCGTGCTAAGTCCTGCCGCTGAACTCTGGCACCTGCATCCTTCTCCAGTGACTTAGCTCAGACACTGATCCACCAGGAACCCACCTTTACAACAGTCTTCCCTCCCTCTGGAGGAGAGTGAGACAACCCTCCTCTGGATCTCACCGGCCTGTACTTCCTGCATCAGAGCACTGACCACCCTGGACTAGAAATGCCCGTTTGCTTGTCTGTCTCCTGCCTGGACCTGGTTGCTAACTGGGACCTGGTCCTGTGTCTGCAAGAGCAGGATAATAACTCCTGCTCTGCAGGGTGGTTGTGAGGATTAAATAAGATCATGCACACAGGTGCCGAGCACCGTGCCTGGCACGTAGCAGGTCTTAATATAAGTCGAATGAGCAAATGAATAAATAAAGATCACGCAGCTGGAGAGAAATCAGGGCTCCGGGAAGGGAAAGCTAGAAGATTTTTCATCCAACAGACAGGATTTCAGTGATATTGACAACCCAGATGTGTGCCCCAGAGGCAAGGCAGGACGCTTTATTGTTCTCTCAGAACCAAGCCCCTTTTCATTGCAATTACTTTGTAACATCTCGATGTTAGTATGATGAACCAGTACAGTACCGTGTATACTGACTAGTGTAGGTAACTCTGCTACCTATAGGTTACAGTATAACCTACCTACCTAATTTTTTAAATCAATATAATACATTTTAAAGATAAAGGTACAGTATATTAGGAAGACAAAGAAAAGGAGATAACTGACAAGAAAATAGTGTATATTTCAAGAAATAATTGCCCAGACGTGACTTCAGGGAAGACACGCGAATTGATAAGTTGTTTGCACCTCTTTCTAATGAGCAGGTGGGGATTTAAGAGACATAAGACAACATTCAATTGAATGTTGTTGACACTTTTTCTCTATATTTGGCATTTTGAAATAAGGGCTGGATAAGCACCTTTCTATATTTCTAACTACAAAGACAGACTGAGACCAGGGGGAATGTATTGGTGTCTTAAATTCAGCCGTGGCCTTGCCACCCACAACATAATTTTCTGAAACGGTGAACAACTCCCGGTAAAGTTTTGAACAAAACTAAGTGCAGTCTACCCTTGATTTACCCAGTAGCTGTCTTCCTGGAAAGCTCAGTGTGCTTTAAAACCATGCACAAAATAGCTTTCTTTATACATATAGTCAAACTCAGATAGATAGGTAGGTAGAGAGAGAGATATGAGAGATAAGAGTTCTTATAAACAGATTTTTCATTTCCATTCATTTCCAGTGAGACATGTGAAGGTTGCTCAGGAAGATGCAAGTGGGTTCTTTGTAATGTGGCACTTTCTGGCACAGGCAAAATGTTGGGCAAATCCGGCCCCCACCCCACTAATTGCTAAGTTTCCCCAGACAATGGGACAACCAAAGTCATCCCCATAAATACCCAAAGTACCCTGCAGGGGGCAGCACTTCTCCCTTGGAGAATCACCAGGATCCCATACGCGTCTCCTGGGTGGAGCCATCAGGGACTCAGCCCTGTTCCCACCCTCCTGATGGGAAGCCCAGTTCAGACTTCCCAGGAAGGGAAGCCCCAGGGGCGGCTACAGGGCATGCGAGCTGGTACTTGCAACAGCCACCTGCGTTCATGGTCCCAGCTAAGGCCGCAGCCAAGGATAATGTTTGCAAGAGGGCCTCACACGCCCCTAATGGCCTCCAGCGGCTGCCCCTCGCACCGAGCCCGGGGACACAGCCAAACCAGACTGGGCAGTGGGCTTCCTGCCCAGGCTGAATCCAAACTGAGCTCAGCCACCAGCTCCCTGCAGCCAAATCCACAGTGTGGAGGCAGGGGGACTTGAGTTCTCATCTCAGCTCTGCTGCTTACTCGCTGTGTGACCTGGACAAGGTGCTTGACTTCTCTGGGCCCTATTTCCTCCTCCGGGGTGAAAGTTAGACAAAAGCGTCTTTTTTGCCCTAGAGGTTTTTGTTACAAGGAAAGATGATTCAACACGGAAGGAAAATTCTCAACTTGAGTGACTCCTGGAAGCACAGCCCCAGGAAAGCTCTGCCAGTGCCCTTTAAGGAACAGCAATGGGCCATTTTATAATGAGCACATCAATTGCTTGTGCGCTGAGGACCCAGTGATTCGTTCACTAACAGAGAAGTTTAAGCTGGACCATGAGCAGTGGTGTAGGCAACAGCCCGAGCGGAGTAAAGGCATGAAATTGGGAAGATAAAATGAGACCTGGTATTAAAAGCCTTGAACGCCAGGCTTAAAGACGCTTGTCGGTGGTAGATCCAGGTGTTAAGCCCAATTGTGTCTGACTCATTCCTTCGTTCGTTTATTCATTCTTTCACTTCACTACTATGCTTTGAGAGTATCCTGCCTGCCCAGCACTCAGGGGGCAAATAGGGCAGACAAGCTCTCTGCTCTCCAGAAACTCACATTTTCATGGTGAAAGACAGAAAACACACAAGCAAATGAAGACATTAGCGAGCTGATTCTGAATCATAAGAAGCAAGAAGAAAATAGAAGCAGATGAATAAAATAGCTGAGATGAGAGAAGGAGGGGAGGCTAATTCCAAAAGGGAGTCTAAGGAAGGCTGAGACCTAAAAAATAAGAAAGAGTTAATCATGCAAAGATCCATGGGAAGAGGGTTCTAGGCAGAGGGGCCACCAGGAGCAGAAGCCTTGAGGTGGGAGGACAGAGAAGATGCGACCCTGAGGGGCGTGGTACGAGAGGGGGTCAGAGGGAAGCCAAAGCAGGCGGTCCACAGTCTCATGGACCATGATGGAGTCTGGATTTTATTCTAGGAGCAATGAAAAGCCACTGGAGGATTTTTTAAGATATATTTTTAAAATATGATCTGATTGACATTTTTAAAACATCACTCAGGCTGCTCTGGGGAGGGTAGACCCTAGGTTAGGAGGAGGCTGGGAGGCTTGGGGATCAGTTAAGAGGACACTGGAGCTGTCTGGGGAGGAGAAAATGGCTTGGGCTGGGACTCTCACAACGCAGGTGGGGTATTTTGGATGTGGCACCAACAGGACTGGCCCATGGGTTGTCCAGGGAGGTACGGGGAAAGGAGAGCTCCTCAGATGGCCCTCAAGGTCTCCCAACCCCAAGTGGTGTTTGATGGGCTTCACACGTGATTCCACCCTTCATGGGACTGGGGGTTCAACCTCCACAGCAGCCCATCGGAGATTCTCGACAGGATGAAAAATGCCTTCCCTGCCTGTGTTGTATTTTGTCTTCCTGGAACGTCCACCCCACGCTAGTTCCAATCTCCCCTCTCAAAGCACAAACAGGAGAATCAATTTCTTTTCCTCAGAATTCTCCCCCAAAGGCTTTAAGACTTTGTCCTCCTCCTGCCTTTTCTTGCTCCAGGAAATGAGTGTTTTCCCTTGGGAGCCAGAGAAGCTGGCCTTTACTAGTGTTCCTGCTTCTTGCATCTTCTGTCTCAGTCTTCCTCTCTTCCCTCATACTCTCATCCCTCATCTTCTCATCCCTCATCTGTCCATCCATCCATTAAACATACACGCACACCATATATGTATATTAAACACACACACCAGCCAGCCAGCCAGCCATTAAACACACACGTGCAAACACACACACACACCGATTTCTATGATGGTTAGGTTGATATTCTCATTTTGTATTCATCACTATCTGTCCCCTTAGTGTGCCTGCCCAGCCCCCGAAACTTTCAGAAGAAAAAAATGGAGGAATGGAACCCGTTTTTTTTTTTTTCCTGACCTGATCACAGAGCAGTGACTCGTCCAGCTTTCCAAATCCTGGCTCCAAGAGCGGTTATTCCGAACCCCCAGCCGTCAACTTCTCAGAAGGGAATCTGTGATGAAGAGGCTTGCTTTGGATCATGGGGTTCTCTCCTCTCACGCCTCAAATTTGTGGCTGGTTTGAGATGATGCTTTTCTCCCCCTAATGGGTTTATCGCAGCCTGTCAGTTTCGGGTGTGAATCACCCCACTTAAAAAGTATTTCCAGCCAGTTACCACTCCTTCACCATAAAGCGCTAGAGAAATTAACAGAGGCTAATGGACTTAAGGAGCCCCTAATGCCAAGACCGAAATGGTTGACCCCAGAGCTACCCACCTCTTTCCGTATTTTCTCCCCTGTCAGTAGCTTATTCTATTAGCCGAAAAGCCCTATTTAGCCAGCCTGCATTTCCTATTTTAGGGCCTACCAGGATTTCCCCCAGGGAGCATCACCAGTGGGAGAAAAGAGCTTTTTGAAGATTACATATGAGCAAAAAGAAAGAGCCTTTGAACACTGATGGAGGTTCTGGGCTTCAGACTCCAGCTGGGGCTGCAGATTTCACGGAAAAATAAATGGGCAAAAGAGAAAGAGGTAAAGGGAAGAAGTAACCATTACAAGAATAAGAGGAATTTAGATGTGGCAGGAGTGCAAAGAAAACTGAGAATCAGGAACCCCGGTGATTTGTCCAGGCTCTGTTTTTTGCTGTGTGACCTTGGGTAAGTCAGTATATCTCTCTGAGCCTTTTTCATTCAACACATGCTGGTTGATAAATGCTTTGAGCTAAGTACTGTGATGAGTAATGGGGATTCCAGGGCAAACAGAGGCTCTCCTGGAGCTCACAGCTCTGTGGGGAAGCCAGGAGAAGGGATAATTACAACGTCATGTGACAAAGGCTTCCCCATCTATAAAATCAGCAGCTCTTATAGATGGAAAAGAAAAAAACAATGGTGGCCATAACTCTGTCTTCTGAGCTCTAAGTCCTCCTGGACACACGGCACCTCTCCTGACCTCCCACTACCATGAACAGAGCTCTGGGGAGCCTGGCAAGTCCCCACCCCTTCCTTCCTTATCCCTTCTGCCTTCAGAGCCCAGATACACCACAGTTGTCTGCCCTGAGGCCCCCCGAGTCTGATACCATCATGCTCTACATCCTGGTTCACATCGGGTGCCACAAAAGTCCAGGGTTCCCAGATCATCCCCCTTCCTCAGGACTTTTATCCCCACCGGACCCTACATCCTTACCAAAACTTCCCTCTATGCCCTCTCCAGTCGCCTCTGTCCTCAACTAAACTTCTGAGAACGTTCACCTTCTGACTCCAATTGAAATCCGATCTCCCCAGGGACACCCCTCCCCTGCAGCTTTCCCCAGAGGGCCTGTTTTCTCTCCCACACTCCTTCCGTCAGTCACATGACTCCTGACTGCTCCTCACGCCATATGCAGAACACTGCCCCCTCCTTAAAAGCCGCAAGCTTATTCCATCACATTAGGACAGCCACTCTCCTTTTTCATATGGCCATCCTCAGCCCTGCAGCTCACCATCCTTGAGTCCCCAGAGGTTTTAACTTCTGGTTCACAGGCACACTTTTCTACACAGACTTAGTTTCAATATCCATGTAAGTGTTCCTCTCAACAGCCTGCTCCATCATCTTTGACTTCTTCTCACCCAAAAGCCACACCTCAGTCACTCGCTGCTGTGGTCACACTGTATACCGTATCATTGCCAATCACTGTTTTCGCTCTATGACCTCAGTTTCAGGAATCTCATTCTCTGGGCTCTGCTCGCTCTGAGATCAATGATTCTACCTCACTAGGTTCTAGGATCCATGGATTCTGCCACCTTTTCACTACCCTTTTATCCCATATGTCCACACTTCCCTCTTTGCCCAAATAAGAAGTCATGGTCAATCATCACCATCACCATCATCACCATCATTATCATCACCATCACCACCACCATCACCATCATCATCACCACCACCACTATCATGATCATCAACATCATCACCACCACCATTATCACCATCATCACCACAACCACCACCATCATCATCATCACACCATCAACATCATCTCCTTGCATTACCCTTGTGGCAGGCAGTACATTCTAAAATCTGGCTGCAACACCACCTCCCATCTCACATGTACTTCTTACGTGAATTTGACACTCCTCCCATCGAGAAGTGGGTTCGTTTCCTCTCCTTGAACCTGCATGGGGCTATGACTATGGCAGAAGTCATGCTAAGGCTAAGTCATAAAAGATGAGAGAGCTTCTGCCTTGTTTTCCCGAGACACTCACTCTTGGAACCCAGCCACCATGCCTTAAGAGGTCTGCATGGAGGGGAACTAAGGCCATCAGCCCTCAGTTCCAGCTGAGCTCATGGATGACAGACAGCACCAATTTGCCAGCCATGTGAGTCACCATCTGTATTAGTTCCCTAGGGCAGCTGGAACAAATTACCACAAATTGGATGGCTTAAAACAACAGAAATTTATTTGCTCAGAGTTCTGGAGGCTAGACATCCAAAGTCAAGGTGCTGGCAGGACTACACTCCCTTGGAGGCTCTCAGGGAGAATCCATTCTTTGCTTCTTCCGGTGCCCGCGGCTCCAGGCATTCCTTGGCTTGTAGCGGCATCACTCCACTCTCCTCCCCTATGGTCACATTGCCTCCATTTCTTCTGTATGTCAAATCTCCCTCTGCCTCTTTCTTAGAAATTTTTGTAATTGCATTTAGGGCCCATGCAGATAATCCCAGACTCAAAATCTAGGATTTTGTCTCAAAATCCTTAACTTAATCACATCTACAGAGACCCCTTTTCCAAAAAAGGCAACATTTGCAAGTTCCAGGAATGAGGACCTGATATCTTTGCAGGGCTATTACTTGTCTACTACACTATCTTTAAATTAGATCCTCCATTCCCCATTCAAACCACGCTAGCTGAATGAAGGCAAGTCCCCATGAAAGCCCTGCTCAAAATTGAAGAGTCATAAGAAAAATGAATGATTATTGCTGTTTTAAGCCACTGAGTCCTGGGGTGGCTTGTTACACAGCATTAGATAACTGGTATACCCCTCAACAGCCTTGTTTATTTCTTGCTTTATATTTGCTGGTTTAATCCAACTGTCTATCTGCTTTTAACCTGGACCTGGCAGCTGAATGTGATAAGAGGGAAACACAACCCTGCTGAGTCTGCCTACTCTGAATCCATGGCCACTAAGCTTAAATGGGTCCTTGGGGCTGCCCGGTCATCCAACTACATTTCCTTGATAAGAATCACTCTCCCAAATGGCCATCACATCCCTTCTTTCAACTCAGACCTTCACTGCTTCCTCCCCAGCCTTAATCTCAGCTGATGTCTTTGAATCCTATTTCACTAAGACAACAGAGGCAATCAGAAAAGAACTCCCACACGTTTCTCCATCACGGCTGTCAACCACGTCCACCCCCACTCTCTGCTATCCCTCCTGCCACTATGGATGACCTCCCCATGCTCCAGCCTCAACTCACGCCCACTGATCCAGTCCCCAAGGACACCCTCCTCCTCCCCTCTCTCCTGCATCATCACTTATGCCTCTCCCTGCATAATTCCTGTCAATATTAGACATGGTTAACTTCTCCCATTCTTCTCCTGCTACCAACATTCCTCCTCCCCTTGGAAATAAAAGAATGGTTCATACTCATGGTCTCTAATGCCGTTCCTCCCATTGAAAGCAACTATTATCAAGGTCATCCAACATTGCCAAATCCAAGGTTTTTTGTCAGTCCTGACCTTCTTCAGTCTGCAACATATATTAGATTCTTGGGGCTTCTGTAACAAATTACCACAAATTAGGTGCCTTAAAACAACAGAAAGTCTGGAGGCTAGAAATCCAAAAATCAAGGTGTTGGTAGTGTCATGCTCCCTCTGAAGGTTCCAGGGGAGAATCTTTCCTTGCCTCTTCCTCCATCTGGCAGCTACTGGCCCTCCTCGGCATTCCTGGTCCTCCATCCTCAGCATCACTCCATCCTGTCTACCTGCCTTCATACTCACATGGACTTTTCCCCTCTGTGTCTCATGTGCCCTTTCTTCTTCTTACAAGGACACCAGTCATTGGAGTTAGGGGCGACCCTTATCCAGTATGACCTCATCTCAACTTAGCTAATTACATCTGCAAAGACCCCATTTCCAAATAAACTCACATACTGAGCTTCCTGTAGACATGATTGTGGGGAGACACTATTCCACCCATATGAGCAACAAAAAGCAAAATTGATTATTCCCCCCTGGAAACACTTCTTTCTTTTTGCTTCCTGTCTTTTCTCTGGGATTTCCTCCCACCACAGTGACCACCCTTCTCAGTCTCCTTTGCTGGTTGCCCTTTATCTCTCTGAGCACCTCAGGCTTGTCCCTCGGAGGCTCCCTCTTCTCCCCCCACCCTCCTAGATGACCTGTCCAACCTCATGTCTTCAAATCCCGTCTGGATACTGACAACTCCTAATTCCCATCTCCAGTCTCCATCTCACTCTTGAACGCTAGACTCATGCATCCACCTGGGATGTCTAAGGACCTTCTCAAACTTAATGTTTGAAATCAAAATCCTGATTCTTCTCCCACCCTAAGAAACAGAAAAGAAAAGAAAAGAAAGCTCACAGCTGTTACACACATAGACTCTCTCATCTCAGTGACTGTCGTTTCTCAGGTCATAAAACTTAAAGTCATTCTTGATTCTTCTCTTTCTCACATCTCACCTCCAAATTCAACAACAAATCCTACTGATATCACCTTCAAAATAAATCCCACATTCAGCCACTTCCCACAGCCCCGCTGCCACGCCCTGGTCCAGCCCACCACCGTCTTGTTACTCAGCCAAATCCAGCCTACCATCTGTTTTTATAAATAAAGTTTTACCAAACGTAATTACACCCATTTGTTTCCATACTGTGACTGTTTTTCCCTTCCAAGGGCAGAATTGAGTCATTGCACCCAAGACTACATAGCCCGCAAACTCAAGCGTGTTCACTACCTGGTACTTTATTTTGAAAGCTTGCCGATCCCTGGCCTGGTTTATTACAGTCACGGGTCTTCCTCTCTCCGGCCTCTGCCCACAGTTTAGTCGATTCTTAACCCAGCAGGCAAAGCGCTGCTTTCTAAACCTGAGTCAGCCCTGACTACACCACTCCCCTGCTTAGAATTCTCCACTGTGTCACCCACCCCGGCCCCCGGGCCCTGCAGCTCTGTCCCCCCACTGCCTCCTGCTCTTACCTCCAGCTACTGTCTACCCGCAGTTTCTCCAGCCACCCCAGACGTGTTCCTGTTCCTAGGACATTCCAGACATGCTCCTACCTACAGTTTTCTCCGTTTCTCATCATCCTCCCCAGGCTCACCTTGAGATTCTCATGTCCTCAGGAGACCTTCCCTGTTCATTGGTAGGAAACAGCCCCATCCCCCCCAAGCACTCGCTAGCCCTCTTCATCTGTCCTACCTCAATCCATAGAACTTACCATCCTCGGACGTCACAGACTTTCTCTGACTTATGTGGTTATTCCTTCTTGCCTTCCTGAGGTCAGCCTTCTGCGTGAGACCTATCGTTTTATCCCAGGCATTTAGTTCAATGCCTGGAACGTAGTAAGTGCTCAGTAATGATGTGCTGAATGAACGAATGACTAAAAGAATGGATGCTCACTGCAGGTCAGTCCCTGTGCTAAGGTTTGCACATTTCTTAAATCACTACTTTCACCACAGCCTGTGAGATAAGCCCTCAGGCAAAGAGCCCAGAGACACCTGACCGGGACTCATAGCCAAGCATGAAAACAAAGCTCACCATCCTAACCATCTCTACCTCCTAAAGTTGTGCTGTTCTTTAAATTTGAGAAGATATTTTAACCTGTCAGTCAGATCGTAACGCTAGCAATCCAAGTCTCCAGCGATGAATGGATGGAGAGGCAAGATGGGGTATCTATGTACAATGGAATATTATTAGCTTTTAAAAAAGGAAGGATATTTTGGCACAGGCAGAAACATAGATGACCCTGGAGGACATGATGCTAAATGATACAAGCCCACCAATAAAAGGCCAGATACAATATGATTCTACTTATATGAGTATCTAGAGTGGTCACAATCATGGAGCCTGAACGCAGAATGGTGCTTGCCAGGAGCTGAGGGAAGCAGGGGGAATAGAGAGTGATTGCTTCATCGGTAGAAGGTTTCAGTTTTGCAAGAGAAAAAAACTTCTTGAGATGTATGGTGATGGCTGCACAACAATGTGAAGGTATTAAATACCACTGAATTATATACTTTAAATGCTTAAGATGATAGATTTTGTGCTCTGCATATTTTACTGGAAATTTATTTAAAAGATTGTATTTCTTCCTCATTGCAAACTGCCAAGTCGGAACAAACTTTCAACTTCCAGGAGACAAATTTGAGGTTCGGAGGACAAAGCCAAGGCTGTTGGAGGTCAGACCTTGAACCCAGGCCGCTCCTGCTTCTCGGAGGACAGTGCCTCTGCCCCCCCGCCCCCACAATGTCTTCTCCTAAGACAGCAGAAAGACCCCCCCCTTGATATATTTACTACACTTTAAATGACAGGAAATGTATTTTTTCCATTCCTTGGGTGAATTAAGAACTCCTGGAAACTTCTTTCCTCCCTGCCCCAACCCAGCCCTGAGAGGGAGCTGGACAAAGTACAAACCCAGAAATTGTTTTGGAAGAGCCAGCGGGAGTGGGGGGTGGATGGGAGATGCTCCTGTGTTAGCATATGCAAATTGGCAAGGGTGAAGAAAACTGGGAAAGCTGCTATTTTATCATTTGTGGTAATTATAGTAATTTAGAGTGGAGAATCAATGGGTTCCTGAAGGTAAAAGCATCTCGGAAGGATAATGCGGTATGATTAAGAAGTTCTGATTAAGAACTGCTGTCATTTTTCACTCGAAAAAAGTGAGGAAAGGAGATTGGGGTCAGAAGTGCAGCGACACAAGTCATGAAGGTTGGGGCCTCGGCCTGCCAAGCCCTATGCCCAGCACTAAAGACACAGAGGGGACTCAGAATGTCCCTGCCTCTTGATATTCACAGCGGAGACAGACCACGGAAAATGACTATTCATACGCACTATGATATATGCAGTGATCATGTATGTCAAGGAATATAGAAGAAGGAATAATGAACTTTGTCTCAGAGGGAAAGAATGGGAAAGTTTCAGATAAAATGTGATACCTGAATAGGGTTTTGTGGTATCAATAGGAGTTTGTGACTGACAGCAGCCAAAGACAAAGGATTTGCAGGTGCAGGTAATACTGTGTGCGAAGTAGTAGAGTGAAAGTGCATTTGGAGAACTTCAAGGGAAAAATGGAGAGTAGGGTATTGCAGCTTATGAAGCTGGATACCCTGGCAAAGCCACTCTAGGGAGCTTGGACAAGACCCAGCCACTGATGGGAGGATAAAGATGGGCAGAGGAGTGACTTGACCAGAATTGAATTTTAGGAAAACCTGGTGAAGGGAGCCAAAGAGTCAGTGCAATAAGCCAGGAAGGACGGTAGAAGGATGGGGGCGGAGGAACAGGAGTCCAGAGGCCGGATGAGATCGAAACTCCCCAACACAGAGGCAGGGGACTCAGACACAAGCAACTGGGAACCTCATGGGTCATGAGTGAAAGGGACCTAAACTACCATCTGATTCAGCCCTCACCTTACATGTGAGCCAGTCGACGCTCAGCGAGGTTAAGGCACCTGTTGGAGGTCTCCCAGCTAATAGACAGCAGAGCAGGAGGTTGGCACCCGGTCTGTGTCTCTGCTCCACCAACCTCTGGACACGAGACAGAACAGTTGGTCACCCCAAGCCCATGTCACCTGACAGGGGTGTCAGGGAGCCGACAGCGGGTGCTGCCTTCCGTGCTGTTGTCATTGAGGGAGTCAAGCTCAGGGGAGACCTTTTTGTCAAGGACGGCCCTGTGGTGGAGGGGGAGATTTCACACCCATGCACATGATAAGGAGTCCAATCACTGCCCAGCCCGGAGAACAGTGGAACAATCCGATCTGTCCCTCTCATGAGAGTGAGTTCCCCGTCCCTGCAGGTATGCCAGCCGAGGCTGAGCAGCCACCCACCTGGGATGCGCTAGAGAGGATGCCTGCGCTCCAAGAGATTCTTCAGGTATCTTTGAACTCCAAAACTCTGTGATCTTTGCAGGTTGAGACATCCCCAAACAACCCAAACACCCTTTGATGAGCTGCTGCTGCAGAATCACTTATTAATTTATTCACAAGCTGAGTATTTTGGAAAACACCTCGGTAGGAGAAACAGAGAAGCAGAGGGAGGACTCTAATGGGTACCTAACACAGCTGGCTTTAAAGGATGAGGAGGGGGTGGGTTCCATCAGCAGGAACAGAAGATGCTAAGGCCCAGATGCGAGAGCGAGCATGATGGTGTAGCTGAAAGACCACAGTAGGTCAGCACAGCTGAAGGCAGCGTGGGGCAAGTGGAGGACTGGGCAGAGGTGAGCCCGGACTCTGCCTGGACAGACATGGAGAGCCGGCGACAGTCAAGCAACAAAGTGATGGGCGCTTTAGAAAGTTCAGTCTGACAGCCTGCGGAGACGGTGTAATTCCTTCCCTAAGACTATTTTAGATAAGAAGGAAAACAAAAGCCTTCCTTGGCTCCCAAACAGCAGTGTGGGGCAGGGGATGTCCCCATCATGGTCTGGGGTAGAAGTCTTCTCCCGCATCAGGACCCCAGAACTCTTAGCCAGCATCCCAGTGCCGGGGGCCGCGTCCCAGAGACACCTGTGGCGGCCAGGACCTCTGGGCTTGGCCCGCGTGGCCCTCTGAACGCCAGCCCCTCGCACGAGGCCTCGGCCCGGCCTCACCGCTGACAGATGGAGCGTTTGTTGACGCTCCGGTGACAGCTTGAAAACTCATCTCCTTCCTCCGAGCCGGCCCGTTCCACCTCGTCCTCCCATCTGCCATCTCATTTTAAAACTAGCAGAACAACTCAGCTAGAGCAATTCCGACTTTTTCCATCTGTGCCGAGTTAATTAAGAGGGTAATGAGTGCTGGGGATGAACGAGGCTTGCATTAATTCAAGATATGATTAAGAGAAACATTTCTAAAATATATATGGGTGTGCAAAGAGCAAGGCCCCGTGGGTTGGGTGAGCCCCCCGGACCGACGGCCTCCGCCGCATCCTTGATGGGGGGCGGGGGTTCGGGGGGAATGGGAACCCCACCCGCCTGGACTAGGTGCCACCATGAATGTGGGCCCCCAGCGGTCACAGGAGAGAAGACAGAGACCACCTTGGAGTCTGTTCCCCCAAAGCCACTCCGCAAGCCCGGATCCATCTCCTCGTCTGGGCCTGGCCCAGTGCGTACAGAGGGGAGTGAGCACTGGAAGCAGCAGAGACAGAATTTTTATGATGCCCAAATCAAACTGTCCTGCTAACTGATGCCAGCCCCTGGGCTCAAGGAGACAGATATTTATGACATTTTAGGGGCACAGAGAAGGGGGACCTCATCTGACCTGATGTGATGAGAGGAGGGGACAGCCACACAGACTCTGAAATGACCCAGATTCAACAATTGTCTACCGAGTGTCTGCTGTGTGCCAAGCAATCCGCCAGCCATTTAACGTGCCTTATGCCATCGAACCTGCCCAGCCCTGGGATGGAAGCACTCATGTGACCAGTGAGGAAACTGACCACATTCAGGAAGAGGGTCGCCGCCCAGGGCCTCACAGCTGCTGAGTGAGGCAGGACCCGAACTCGGGGTGTTCTGATTCTAACGCAGGTGCTGGGTGCTCAGCCCAGGATGGCAGCAACTGTGGAGTGAGATGCTGAGGGGTTGGGGAAGTGCCCTGAGGACACCAACCTAAGAGAAAGCTGAGGGGCCCAGAGGTCACCAGCCCCTCTCCCATCCCAGGAGTCAAGACATCTGGGTTCTAGTCTCAGGTCTCCTGCCAACCAAACGTAAGACCCTGGGCAGTCACTCAGCCGTCCCATGTGCACCTTGAAATTATTGGACTCAGACCCCTTCAGATCTAGGGTTCCATGATCATGTCCACCCTCACTGGCCTGGCTCAGGGCAGAGCCATCTTTCCTCACCTGGACCCCACCACACACTGTCTCAGGGGTAAACTCGTGTGTCTCTCCAGCCCAGAGGGCCAAGTCTACACACCAAAGCCCACCTTCAAGGCTCTTCCCAATCCATCCCCCAACCTCCCCTTCCCTTCTCACCCTCCCTCATCCCATGTCCCTGAATGTGGTCATCATCCCCTCTGTTCTGTTCCTGGCTTTCTCCACCACCCTGATCCATGAAGCTCAAATTACTGGAGTCATCTCGTCTACCTCCCAGCCCCTACCACCTGGGGCTCCTCCCTGCCATCACCCTAGCCCAGGCCACATCTCTTCCCTTTGCACACTGCAACATCCCCTACTCGGGCTCTCTCCTTCCCACCTTGCCTCTCCCAGGCCCCTCTCCACACCTCCTGGAACAACAAAATTTTTTTTTTTTTGCACAAATGGTATTTTATTACAGAAGACAATCGAATTTAGAAATCAATACATATTTCAAGGAGAAACATTTAGGTGTCATAAAAGGATGCATGAATATAAAAATTTCATTGTGCAAAACTCAACAAGGAAATGCAACTGAAAACTTATGTTCAGACTATGTGGTTATTACTGGGCCACTGTGAAGGCAAAATAAAACTCCCAAAGACCAAAACTGGAAGGTGATTTTAAGAATGTAGCAGAAGCATCTCTATGTGCTGGTTTCCATAGATTGATATGTGCCGAAATGCTTCCTCGAAACTCAGGGAGGGTTTGCTCTTTGAAAGGAGAGCAGAGACGTCCCATGTGGCTGCCTTTTGGGACCTTCCACTGCTCTTCAGTGAGCTGCCATTGCTGGTTGATGCTCATATGCTTCCTTTTTTCTTATGGAGGTACTGGGGATTGAACCCAGGACCTTGCACATGCTAAGCACACGCTCTAACACTGAGCTATACCTCCACCCACCTTCTCATGAGCTTCTGAGGCTTGTCGGCCTCCTTCCCAGGGTGCTGGATTGGCTTTTCAATGATTGCATCAAATTTCCAACAATGGAATGGAAGAAAAGGAAATAAACACCCTCCTATCCATTAAGAAGGAAGAAGGTAGAAAGGGAGGGAGGAAGGGTGGAAGGAAGAAAGAAAGAAGGAAGAGAGGAGAAAAGAAAGAAAGGCAATAATAAGGACGGGCAAAAACATAGAGAAATTGAAAGCCTGTGCATTGCTGGTAGGAATGCACAATGGTGCAGCCACTATGGAAAACAGTACACCAGTTCTTCAAAAAATTAAAAATAAAATTACCAAATGATCCAGCAATTCCACTTTGGGGTATATATCCAAAAGAATTGAAAGCAGGGACTCAAACAGGTATTTGGGCACCCAGGTTCATCACGGCATCATTCATAAGAGCCAAAAGGTGGAAGCAACCCAAGTGCCTACTGGTGAATGGATACATAAAATGGACTATTATTTAGCCATTAAAAGGAATGAAATTCAGGCACACACTGCAACATGGACGAACCTTGAGGACATTATGTTAAGTGGTCACAAAAGGATAAATTCTGTGTGATGCCACTTACATGAGGTGGTCAAGTTCATAGAGATAGAAAGTAGAGCTGGGGAAAGGGGAGTGATTATCTAGCAGATAGAGAGTTTCAGTTTTGCCAGATGATAGAGTTCTGGAGGGGATGGTAGTAATGATTGTGCAATATGAGTGTACTTAATACCACAGAACTGTCACTTAAAAGTGGTTAAAATGGTGAATTTTATGTTATGTGTATTTTGTCACAATTAAAAATGCTTTAAGTGTATCCAAAAGAAGGGGTGGGGGGACGGATGGCAAAAGATGAAGCTTTGATCACGGCAAAGGTTACAAGAACTACTAGTGAGATAAGTTTTCTCTTCCTCATCAGGACCAGGAATTGGGGGAAGCCTGTGGTTGGTCTCCAGGGCAGCCTGGTGGGTGGAGCTGAGAGGAAAGAAGATGTTGATGAGTGCGTGTGATAAAATGGTCCTCCCGCTCAAGACCTTCCCCAACTCCCCTGGCATCCCAAACGCCTCCCAAGCCTCTTTCCAGACAACACACACGAATCAAATCACTCGTGAGTGCAGGCGGACATACCTTTGCAAAATCAAGCCCCGCATTCTGCACTTAATTCTGCCCATGTTGTTCCTTCTGCCCGGAGCTTTCTTGCCTGTTGCGTGTTGAGACCTGATCCTCCGTCTCTAGGAGGACTTCCCAAGCCCCTTCCAGCCACTCTGAATGTCACAAGTGGAACTTTATCATGCCCCGAATCCTTGTTTTATATCTTTCTGCTGGACGGAGCTTTCTAAGCACAGACCTTCCATGACACTGTCGTCCTGTGTCCCCACTGGTGCCCCACGGTTCTCTCTGAGCAGTAAATACACTCACTGAGCTTGGGTCTGGCTGTATGTAACCCAAACTCAGAATCACAGTAGTTCCAGCAGGAAGGATGTGCCTTCCTCTCTGAAGTCAAAGAAGCAGGCATCGGGGACCCAGACGCCATCTCTTTCTGTTCCACCTTCCTCAGGGCTGCTGCCCTTTGCAAACGCACCTCATCGTCCAGGGTGGCTGCTGGAATTGCAGCCACTGTGCCCAGCGGGCAGGAAGGAGGAGAAGGCAGGAAAGGGGGATGTACGGAATGGGCTGCCTTTAAGCAGTCTCCCTGGAGGTGTCCCCCAGTCTTCTGTTTCCATCTCGCTGGGCAGAACTTGGTCACTGGGACACATCTGAAAAGGAGACTGGGAGATAGAATTTTGCAACTGGGCAAACTGCCATCCCAAATAAGATGGGGATTCTGTTACAAAGAAAGAAAAAGAAGATGGGTTTTGGATGGAAACTAGCAAACACTCCAACGGAAGACACTAACCCCCAGTGAAGAGGTGCGGGGGCAAGGGAACAGGTGACTCTTGGGATGACCGTGGACTGCGCCTCCTGGCAAAGCTTTGGTAAGCAGAAGCTGGACCTGAATCACTCCTCTGGGACCTTTGCATCTCTACAGGGCTTCGTCTCCATCTCCAAGTCACAAATATCTCTTTGGGGTCACCCATTTCACCCTTGTCATTGTCTGCCTCCCTTTCCTGGGAGACAGGAAGCAAGAAGCAAGAAGTCACTTTGGAGACTGAATGTTCTCAATTCAAAGCCTGGGGCCCACACTTACCAGCCTCAGGGCCCACGCAAGGTATTTCTCTAAGCCTCGGCCTCCTGATCCGTGAAATGGGCATGATATCCCACCTCCCAGAAGTGTTGAGCCTGGCACCTGGTCGGCTTCCTTCCCGCCATCCCTGTGCCTGCCCCGGTGCCCGCGTCTCTCATCTCTCATATCTGGAGCTCAGCAGACTGCCAGCCAGTCTCCACCAAGAGGAGTGAAAATCAGACAGAGTATGTGCACTCACCCGGCCCAGAGTAGGGCTGGTGTGGAGGTGGGAACAGCGGCACTAACGCGTGTTTCTTATTTCCATTTTAACTGAAAGGGGAAAATGCATTTGAAACCCGAAGAAGTAACTGTCAGACGGTGAAATGTATCACCGTAACAGAGTCAGCGAGATGCCGGAAGAGGGTCATTTGGTGACTCCCCCTGAAGGATCCAGTGAAAGCTGCCACCCATTACAGCCACAGGTAAGGCCACCTGTCGTCTCCGAGCTAACCTGCTCCCTCCTACTGCTGCTTTGCTTTATTTTGTTAGTTTTATTTTATTGCTTTATGGAATCCAGCCTTTCTAGGGACAACATGATATCTCCTGATTAAGCATTTAGACTCTTTCTTGGAAAATCTCAGAAAAGTAACGATAGCTAACGTTTATTGCAGACTTGCAGTGTTACAGGCACTTTCTAGTCCTTTACATCAACTATCTCACGCTTTCTTTACCGAAACTTCCTGAGGTGGGTACCATTGTTAAATCCATTTCACAGAAGAAGAAACAGAGGCACAGAGAGGTTCGGTGATTTATCCAAGGTCACACAGCTAGCAGGCAGAGGAATCAAGACTAGAAGACAGGCTTCTGGCTCCAGGCTGTACCAGGTGAGACGGCCGTGCTTCCTCGCCTTGCCAGAACCTCAGCCCTCTCATCTATAAAATAATAGTACTGCCCTGCTCTCGTCAAGGAGCATTCTCCATTGATGGACACTAGGACTATGTCTAGTTTGGGACTATTATGAATAGGGCTGCTCAGAGTATTATGGTACTTGTCATTTGTAGGAAGTAAGCACTCATTTTGGGTGGATGGATAGATACCCAGAGTGGAGTGCGTGCTTAGCATGCATGAGGTCCTGGGTTCAATCCCCATACCGCCATTAAAAATAAATAAACCTAATTACCTCCCCCTCCCCCAAAAATTTTTTTGAAAAAAGAAAGAAAGAAATCTCAGCTCTCCCCAGAGATTGTTTGCCTATCTGCCGGAGCCAGCCTGAACGCCCAAGAGGGTCTGCGGGGTCTCAAGGCAGGAAAGCAGGGCAGGCAGAGGGAGTCAACACAAGCCTGCCCCGAGAAGTGCCCTTTCTGGAGGAAGTTTCCCTTTGACTGGTCCCCTCCTGTCCCCTGCTGAGCCTTAAATGCTGGAAACAAAGGTCCGTAAAAGAAAATGCTGATGGTCCCTTAACTACAGATAGTTGAACGAAATGAAAGCATAGTTTACCCCGGGTAATGCAGTGGTGATGGTTCATTGGCAGAATGTCGAGATGCAGTATGTGAACTTTTGAAGAAGGAAAGAAGTCGTGATTTGGGAAGGGAAAAAAAAGGTGTTTATTCCTGGAGCCACTTCCGGGTGCTGGTGACAAAATGAAAGGTGGAGGGAAGAACAAAGGAGAGCATCAGAGGAGACTGCCCGCCCCGCCCCACAGCCCGGGCCAGGCCGCACAGCAAGCCACGCTGGGTACCAGTGATCACCAGGAGTCCTCCCTCTAATTTTATCATATCAGCTCCCACCCCTCCAGCCCCCACAAAAAGCATTCTGTTTCCTCCCTTCCCACCTTCATTCAGAAATTCAGCAAGCATTGACGGAGGGCACACTGGACGTCAGGCACTGTTCCAGGCAGGGCAGACCCACCAATGAGCCAAACAGGCGACCAGTCGGAGGAGCTGACATTCTCCTGGGCTACTGGGTCTCTCCAACGTAACCCAAGTGACCCTCCCTCTTGTGGCCACTGTGCTCTGCTGCAGAAGAGGCTGCCACAGTCCCCAGACAGTCTGTTTCCCTCAGTTTCCCCTTCCAGCTCCTGCTCCACTGAGCACAAACTGACCTCCACACAACCCCAGCTGCGATCCCGTCACTTCCTGGTTAAATCTTCATTGCAGCCCTATTGCCGTGAGGATGGAGCCAAAACTCTTAGCATCCAAGGCCTCTCACATTTATCCCACTACTCCCTCTACCCTGCACTTCCGCCACAAACATCTGCAGTGTCTAAAACATACCATTTGCACCCTCTTTTCTCTGCCCCAAATATCCACCCTACTCATCCTCTGACGAACTCCTACTCATACCTCAGGACCCAGTTCAAACTGTATGTATTCTGTATTCAAAATGTCATTTTGTGATACCTTCCTGTCCCACCTGCCTATGAGTAAACACTTCTTCCTGGGGGTACTTAGTACCAACCTGTGATGCACTTCTTACCTGCACTGGATCATAGTAAGACACTGAAGCGCATTTCTGTCCACCCGAAGCTGTGAGCATTACCAGGGCAGAGGCTGTATCTTATTCACCTGTGTCTCCCCAGGGCCAGTGATCTCTCAGTAAATGCCAAATCAGTGAATGGATGGAGGGAATGGATGAATGACTATATTGTTCCAAAAACATTTGGTTTCATACAATCATATAATGATACAACTGGAAAGAAAAGAATGATTTCCAAAACATTTGATTTTGTATAGAATCAGCTGGTGAGGCCCGCATTTGTTAGGGTAGAGATGAAGCTGAATTAAAGAACCAGGAACTTTCCCCTGGCCCAGCAGACCTCACGTGAGAGGCTCAGGTCAGTGAGCAGCTCTGCTCTACACGGCCCAGATCAGGGATCCATTTCCTTCTATTTTTTGTTACCCCTCCAACCCCGAGGACGGGTTCTTCATCTTTTGATCAACATTGTTTCACCATTATGTTCAGGTACCAACTCACAGCAAAGGAAAAGATTATAGAAGAGGCCCAGCGAAGGTCTAAAGCCCAGACCCAGACATGGCACGCCTGCTGTGGGTGAGGACGTAGCCCCCCAGGCCCGCCTGACGACAAGGGAGGCTGAGAACACAGGCCCAGCTACAGTGCAATCACTGTGGACAAAGGGGAGATGGGATTTGGGTTGATCCCCACCAGGCTCTACAACCCCCTCATTGTGTAATGGGAACTGAGGTTCAGAGCAGGGAGTGACTTGGCCAAGGTCCTGGAGCTGACCTTCTGTTTCCCACCCCACCTTCCCAGTTCTCAGGATAAGAGTCTATTCTCAAGTGTCTGGTCATAGATGATGTTCCCAGGAAATGGACTCTAAGATAGAGATCTGCACGTAAGTGGTTTACTCGCGGGGGCCGGGGGTGGGTCTCAGGACCAACACCTGTTGCGGGGTGGGGCAGGTAAAGGAGACAAGATCAGGCAGAGAGAGAAGCTGAACCCTAACGTGGTTGTAACAGAGGCCTCAGCCAATCCCAAAGGAGCTCTGAATTGCAGAGAGAGGACCCTGTAAAGGTATTCCAAGTGGAGGCAAGGGGATGGGTTTTCACCCCACACCACACATGTTGTCCCAAACCTGTGGTGAGGTGGCTCCCTTCAGCCACGGGCAATTCAGCCAACACCCCCAGCCCTTGGGGGAGCCCGGGTCCTGATTGGGGACCTGGGTGACACACCACAACATCTACTACAATCTCCCCGTTACCCAAAGAGTCCAGCCCAGGACCTGGGTCCTAGAGATGTTCAGTAGTGTGGACTCTGTGGTTGGTTCTCACATTTGTGTCGTACTGTTTTATTATTTATTCTTCCTGGTAGATCTCTCTTTCTCCCTCTCTCTCTCCCTCTCCCTCACTCTCTCTGTCTTCCTCCCTCTCTCTCTCTCTCTCTCTCATTGCTCTGGGCAAGTGTGTAGCTCCCATGATGGAAGTAACCACGTAGAGCATGACAGGTGGTTTTAGCGATAAAAAGAATCTCTACCATCAAAGATGTCACAATCTCGCAGGGGCAGGTAAGATAAATTTAGAAAGGGCTATAAGATGTGATGAAATACGATGAGGGCCCATCGCAGACTCTAGGCAAATATCTGCAAAAATAAAATTAAATCTGTTTGAAGATACTAGAGAAGTTTCCATTTCCTGCTTCTTTTGACTCGCTTGGAAATTAAAAGGAAATGGTGAAGTCAACACTCAGAAGAGGTCAGAGATTTGAGAAGCATGATGTGACTGTGTGATCACACGATATGAGACGTCTAAATGAAAGAGAAAACAAAAAGCAGGAGAAGTGGAACACTGGAAAGAAAGTCTGAGAAAGAATTATGAAGAGACAGACAGCTTCTGGTTTCCCGAGCATTTCCAAGCGCTCACGCGGCAGCCTGTGGTTTCGAGATGGGATGTCCTGGGCCGCACCTTGATTCTGCTGCTGCCTGGTCTCAGCCTTCTGCCGGAGCCATCTGTGGCCTCTGTCAGTGGCCACTTTCAAGGCCGAGCTGCCCCTGTCTCCAGCACAGAGCAACCATCCTTAAAGATGGGTCCTGGAATTCCAGAAAGAGACAGGATCTCAGACATCACCTAGTTAAACCCCCTGAATTTTGTGTCATTTTTTTCAGATACCACATAAAAGTGATATCATATATTTGTCTTTCTCTGTCTGACTTCCTTCACTTAATATGGTCATCTCCAGTTCCATCCATGTTGCTGCAAATGACATTATTTCATTCTTTTTCATGGCTGAGTAGTAGTCCATCATATATATATATATATATATATATATATATATATATATATATATATATATATATATCATACACACACACACACACACACACACACACACACACACACACATACATACCACAACTTCTTTACTCAACCATCTGTCAATTCTGTCAGTGGACACATAGGTTGCTTCCATGTCTTGGCTATCGTAAATAGTCCTGCTGTGCTCATTGGGGTTAAACATGCTGATGTTAATTTAAAAAATCAAGGCCCAGAGAAGCTAAGGATGTCGTTAAGACAATTCAGTCAAGTCGGAAACAGAGCTGGGACCACAACCTGTACGGTAAAACTTCCATGCATGACAGAGCCACCACCACCCCCACCACACACACTCATGACTTACACACATTTCTCTCACTCTTCTCTTCCCTCTCCCCTTTACCAGTATTTTTCTCTATTAAGTCTGGACACGTGGGCTAGAATTTGTTGTGTAGAGGATGAACAATTACTTTTAAATGAATTTGGATTGCTCTTCCCCCCCCATAAATGGTTTAATGTGATGCTGTGATTAGAATGATTCTGAAATACAAGAGAGAGAATGACCTATATATAATTGAGAGCCTACCCGGGGCCCTGAAATTGGTATAGCAACTCCTTGAATCGTCACCCCAACCCCATGAGATGTGTATGGCGGGGGTTTCGGCTCGGAGACGTGGTGTGACCTGTGAGCAGTGGAGCAGAAGCTGGAAGGCAGTCCACGTGATCTCAGAGCCCGGCTCTCCCGCTGTCCCTGGGAGAGCCTGGCGAGAGACAGAGTTGCCACTTCCAGCTGACAACCTCTCTGGATGCTACCCAGGGGCTTGTATTTGCCCACAGGGCCCAGCCAGGGGTGGCTGAGCAGTGACTCAGAAATGAGAAGCTTGTGGTCCAGAGCACATGTGAGTCCCTTGGTGGCCACACTGCTACGAGCGGGATTCGTCTTGAAGGTATTCATCCAGCCCAGCGTGAGAGGAGATGATTCTAAATAACACACAGTCCGACATGACATTATTACTCTTAGAAGATAAATCAATAACCAAAATAAAGTAAATTGTTAGGTCTGGGTGGCATAAAATATGGGCACAGACAAAGAGACTTAGGGGTACAATTTGCTCTAAATCAGTTTAACCACGTTGCAGCTTCTCGCATTACCGTCTTAATCTGGCACATTAGCAAGATTAGTACGTGGCTTTTGCAATTAAATTGCATATTTTATCACTTCTCTTTCTTTCATGCTGTATAAACTTCCAGGAAATTACAGACTCATAAACTTCGGCATAAAGCATGAGGTGGTAGGAAGTGGAGAAACCAGAAAGGCGTTTGGGGGCAGCTGAGTTCCACGTTCTATATTTTCATTTGATTTTTAAAAGTCCTCCGTGAATATCCTCCATTCAGGTAAAGAAATTTCAATGGACAGATTTAGAGATGAGGCTTTTGATGCCCATAACTGGGGCCCCCAGGGATTACAGGGTATTTTTTATTGCTAGGAGGAGATGTTTAAGATTTTAATAGAGGTGGATTGGGGATGGTGGGTTATTCTGTTCTAAGAGAAAGAAAACCATATTTTCTTCTGAGTTTTGAAGACTGGCTTCACCACGGCCCTAATATACATGATTTGGAATCAGAATCTATTACTTAGTAACTTAGAGAGTGAAATCCATTTTGAGAGTGAGTTATTGCCAGTGACTTTGTCCTTGTGATGTTTGAGGGACTAAGGCGTGATGCTCGTGCGCACACACGCACGCACGCACGCACACACACAGTCTTTCATACACAGACCAAACTTCTTTGCTGGAAGTAACTCTGTTCCCCAGGAGTTCAGAAGCCCCAGGTCCACGGCTTCAATGAGCACACATTTCAAGGGCTGGACACGGAAGGACCTTCCAGCACGTCTTCTAGAACCCTCTGCTGTGAAACCTGAAGCACAGAAAGTCTGGGGACTTACCAAGGCCTCCAAGCAAGAGGCTGAACGGATGCAGCCGGAAGTTAAAGAGCTGTGCAGACTCGGTCCCCAGACGGGAGAGCAGGGCATTGGTGAGCGGGGGCATCAGACTGACCGACTCAGTCCTGATTCCGCTGACTTTTGACCTCACCTGGAAAATGAGAAGAACCCTACTTCATCGAGTCATGTAAGGAGTAATTGTGTGCATGTGTGTGTGCAGCGCTTAGGTTGGGGCTGCACATAGCAACCCCGTAGTGTCAATAGTGCTATTTTGACATTGATGTTTTTCTTGGGGTGCATGTAAGTGGCACGGTGGTACTAGGAATTCGGTGTTCAGTTCAACTCATCAAATGTTTACCTACTAAGTGCCAGGCCTTGGGCTGCCTGCTGCTCTGTAAGGCATCAGAGTCTGATGGGGGAGGTGACCACAAAGCCAAGGAAGTGACAGTCTTGGGCAGGATGCTAATAGGGTGCAAGGGCACAGCGGTTCACAGCGGAGCGGCCATCCCCATCCCAGGCTGCGGTCCATGGAGAGCAGGCATCCCAGGGCTGGGCTCCATGCCCCAGCATCGCCATTGCTGACAGCTGTGAGACACTGGCCAGGAGGTTCCCTAACCTCCCTGGATCTCAGCCCTCATGTCTGTGAGATGGGAGAGCAGAAATCCCAGATCAAGAGCTTGGTATGTCCCACCTACAGCTCTGATTAGCAGTGGAGCCAAGAATGGAACTCCGGTTTCCACTGTGACGGTGCTCTGAGTTTCAAGGACACCTCGGCCACTAGGGTGTATTAATTAGGATCTCCCAGAGAGCTGAGTGTCTGCATTTTTAATAAATGATGCTCACGTACTTAAACGCCTGCTGCAGATGCAAGACAGGAAGTGGCTTAGAGTCCTCTCGTGGAAGGTGCCAGAATGGTTTCCTCTTTTTTTTTAATATATTTTTAACCTGTCTGGACAGTCAGGTTCTGCAATTCTCTGCCCCTTCTCCTTCCACCCCCTTCTCTCTCCGGGCCCCAGTTCACCTGCCTTCCTTCCTTGCATCAAAAAGGAGAGTCGGAGAGCCACTTGTCCCTGAATTGTTGTGGGGAGAATATTTGGGTGACTCAGCTTCCACTGAGATAAAACAAACGTGCCCCAGAATGGAAGGCAAGGTGAATGAGTGAAGGAGATGCAATTCATTGATTAATAATCAGGTAATAATAACTAAGGAATAAATGAACAAATGAATGAGGACACTGACTTATCCGCCCCTGGTGTGGGCTCCAGGTCTGTCTCCATTCTGTCTGTCTTCTTTTGTTCATTCTCTTTCTTACTGATGCCAACCTTTGGCATATTTTATGAATTGCTCTTAGACGTCTTAGCTTCTTAGCAGATGAAGGTAAGGTGGAGATGGATGAACCCATCATTTCTAATCCCAGAGTCTCTCGGAGAGGAAGTATATGACGTTGAATCTGTAAAGTTGCCTTGTAAGTAGACGCCAGCCTGAAAGCAGGCTTGCCCTGGTTTGGCCCTGCGAGGAGTCTCTCCGATCTCTGCTAGTCCACCCTCCACCTTCAGAGCCAGGAACCCTCATTCTGGCCCCGAGATCTAAGCCTGGAAGAAACAGAAAGAGATCCTGGTTCAAGGGCGATGCGGAGAGGTGGCAGGAAGGGAAAGGAGAGGGAGCAGAGGGGCCTGGGGAAGGGTGACACCGCTGGCTTGGGGATCTAGGATGCGTGTCCCCGAGGCTGCCATGAACCCTCTCTTTAACTTTGAACTCGGCCCCCTCAGATGTCTTAGCCTCCGCCCAACAGCCTGCCCTCCCCCTCCCCCTCCACCCCCCCCTGCCATTCCCCCCGCCCCCCAGGAGTGAGCCCGACTCCAGACAAATGTGATGGTGAATGAAGAACATATGTCCTGCCTGCATTTAAAGAGCATTTCTCTTCCTCTTCACCCATCTCGTTGGGAAATAAGTTCTCTCGGCTTTCACGTTTTAGGGACGAGCAGATGGCAAAAGTTTTGATTCCGGAATATTGTCCATCTGAAAGGCCCACGCTCAAGGGCCTCTGACTGGCATCAAAGGACCGTCACGGATACACAATCTGGACTCTTAAAAAGTCTTTATTTCAACCAAAACGGGAGTCTTCCCCTACCCACCTCCAGCCCAGCTTCTCCTGTGTCCTGGGCTCAGGAGGTGGGACCCCCATCACCCCAGCCTGATCTCCCCCACCAGCCGCTTGTCAGTTTCACCTCCTAACTGTGTCTTAACTCAGCCCCCTCCTCTCCACTCCTGGCCCCCCAAACTGAGCACATGCCTCCCCACACAGCCCACGGGCCGTGCCCCGGCCTCCTCCCTGCTCACCTCTCTCCCAGGTCTCTCTCCCATCAGCACTTGTTCCACACTGTGACCTCAGAACTTTCTAGAACACATCCCTGTTTAACAACCCCCCATGACTTCGTGCTGCCTACAATGATGTCTCCTGCTTTATTCACTCTATGGTTTACACTGAAAATGGCACTATTTGTCCAGCATGGTGGAGAAAAGAAATGAGCTGCTCATTGCTGGGAGCAACCAGCCCTGGGGTCCTGGCCAACCCAAGGGCTGAGGGGCTTAGCCAGCGTTGTTATAAGCCATCTGCATCTGACTGACTGGGACGCTTATGTAGTGATGAATCCCCAACATGAATGACCATCAGAATTGTCTGGGGACATTTTTGAAAATGCAAATCCCCAAGCCTCCTCTGAGCAGCCCTCCTCCCCGACCTTCCATTTATTTCAGGGTCTCACAAAGCTGGGCTTTTCCCCTTAAGAGCACTTATCTCATTGATAATTACATAATCATATGCATCAGTACCTAATCACAGTCTACCTCACTTACCATAGACCCTAAACTCCAGTAGCCCCACTGTGTACCCAGTCTCCCTAGCTCAGATCAAGTGCTGCTTCTTCCAGGAAGTTTTCAAGGACTTCTTCTTCTTGGTATCCCCAGACGGACCACCTTCATCAGGCATATGTGATGAGCACTGAGCATATGCGACACTGCCTGGCACATAGTTGATGCTCAAAAAAAACCTCTGTTCATGATGGATGGATGGATGGATGGGTGTTTGGATGCATGATTGGACTTGAATCCGCCCCATCTGTCTTGCTCTGTGACTCAGGCTGGAGGAGAAACCCCACTGGTGCACCCCACTCCCATGGCAGAGGCCAGATTCTCTAGAGGAACGGTGGAAACGTCCATTGTTTCTTACAGGAAGCTCTAGACTAACACACTGACACTTCCACTCAGATTCCATTGTCCGAAGCCCAAAATCAATGAGGCGCAGATGTACACTCCGCCCACCTGAGGCAGGTGAGTTACAGCATAATGGATGTGAATCTCTAATCTTATGAGGAAGGAGGTAGTGATGAATAGTTGTGAGAAAAATAAAATCGATTATAGCCACTTGCTAACTTGTGTAACTATAAACAAATTATTTAACCTCTCTGAGTCTGTTTTCCCATTATTATGAAAAAATAATAATGCCTCCCTTGCAAAGTCGTGAGAAGAACTAAATGAGATCATTAAAGACCCTAACACAATGCCTGGGATATGATCCGAAGGTCCTCATGTCAGGGGCTGCTCGCATGTCAAGATGCTCTAGCAAGCGTCTACAGTGGTGCTTTTAAAACTGTGTTTGACCACAGTGTTGTTTACTCCAAGCCAGTACTTCCATAAAATGCAATAAAAATGAGTTGCAAGAAAAATGAAGGAAAAATAAAGACCTAGAAGATACTAGCCCCAGTTTTTTATTATTAGAGTCAACAGATTTATTCAATTGCTTCCCGTGAGAGATGGCCTCCTGTAGCAGAGGCCACCAATGGTCAAGTTACAAGGGTGCCGATCCCATAAGACTTCTCCCTTCTCCCCTAAGTTCTCCACTGCTGGGCTCTGACCCTGGAGAAACCATCGCCTGGAGAGGGAGGGGGAAGACTGGGATCTTTAACCCCCTAGAGGAGGACTATTTTTAGTATCTAAATGTGACTGAATAATGATCGTGTATCATTATTGGTTGATTAATGGTAGCAGACATCCTCATTCCAAGAGTGCAAAGCTCTTCTCATGGCTACTTCTACTCTAAATCCACCCAAAACCAGAACCTGAACTTTGCCAACTTCCCAACATCCTCAAAACTATTTGTGAGTGATACAGACTTACCTGAAGACTTTGAAGTGAAGATGGGACAGGCAGAGACCACGTCCTGCAGTGATCAACTGAAAACTCCCGTCTCACACACTCCCGTCCTCCCTAAGTGCCTCAGCTGCCCCTTGGGTGGTGGGTTTTCCATCGCGACTCTGCCCGCATACAATGTCCAGTCTCAGGGGCTCCTCTCCCTGCCCTCACCCTAAGTTCCCATCCCATCCCCCAGCTCTAGTCCTGGACCTTCAAACATCTCTCCCTCCATTAGGCAAAATGACTTAACTTTGGCTCATGCCTAGAAGTTGTTTATACACAAATATACCTAGGTGCTTGCCTGAACAAAAGCTCACCTATGAACTTAATCCACTCTCTTTAGAAGCAATTTGGGTTATAAACAGGAAAAGAAAAATGTATGACACACAAAAAAATGTTACAACACCGTATGATAAATCCTGCACTTTAGAAAGATGGGCAAGGTGTATGGGAGTGGCGGGGAAGTAAATGCTGCCCAAGGGGACACGAGGGGGGCTTCCCCAAGGAGGTGGTGCAGGCGCTGAATCTTGAAGAAGAGGCACAAAGAATAGAGGATGCGTGTGACCAGCAGAAGGAAGAGCTTGTACTAAAGTGCAGAGATGGGAAAGTTCACGGTCAGTGTGGAGAGCAGCTTATGGAGAGTGCAGGACAAGAGTGAGTGGGGCGGGGCTGAGGCAGTGAGTCGGGTGGGGCTGGCAGGATCCCAGTCATGGGGAGTCTTGGATGCCAGCGAGCAAGTGGATTCACCCAGAAGGTGAGAGGAAGCCATTAGCAAATGTCTAAGCAGAGCGGTGACATAGTCAGATTTTGTCTAGAAGGATTGTGTTGGTCACCAGTTTTGGGGGGAAGTTGGAAGGCTGATTTAGAAGGGTAGAAGTGGTGGGGGCAGGAGGTGACTAGGAGGCTGTTGCAATGATTGGGGCTAGAAATGATGGTGATCTGACGGGACTGAGGGGGAGGAAGTGAGACGTACTGCACAACTTGGTGGCCACTTGAAGGAATAATTATCTGCCTTCCCTCTAGAGCATGAGCCCCTCGACAGTGGGTCCAGACTTTTTTATCTCTGTATTCCCAGAGATAGGAAGATTGCACATCTTGCACAGGGTAGCACTCACAGGTACACGCTTGCATGAATGAATGAGTGCTGATCAATGAGCTCCCAGGGTTCTGCCTTGAGCACTGAGTGAGAGGCCGCCCCCACTGAGACAGGACCCCAGGATGAGGCACAGGTTTCAGGAAGAACTGAGGACAGTGCTCAGATCCTGCTGATGGACAAAGAGGGCTCACTGAAGAGGTAAGGCCACCTGGAGCCTCTCCCACAGTCAGGAAATATGTCACCAGGTGAGCAGCCCTGCAGACAGGAAGAATTGGGGATGCTGAGCACAGATTAGGACAGGGCAGGTGGTTGAGGGCTAAGTTGGTGAAGAATTCTCCATGATCTACTTTTACATGGCAATGACTCAGCCAGACGTGCCAAAAGGAGCCTTGAAGAACCAACCAAGGGAGGAATTTTAGGCAACAGTCGATTTCTGCCATGTATCAGGAAGCTAATGCTGCCTAACAAGCCACCCCAGAATTCAGTGGCTTCAAACATGAGGCATTTCTGCTTGTACTCAGGCCCTGCAGAGAAGCGGGTCATGGTAGTTTGGCTGATCAAGGCTGGACTGGGCTGGGCAGCTCTGCTTGAGTTTGCATTTTGTATGGGCTGGGTTGGGCTTGGGTTCAGGTTGCAGGTTTGCCCTGGGGTGACTCCAATGTCTTTCAAGTTCCTTCCACCAGTGGCACATTCTTCTCATGGCAAATGGCAGAAGCACAAAAGCCCAAACCCAACTGCACAGGCACCTGTAGGGCCGCTGATCAAGTCTCACCCACCATCATTCCATTGGCCAAAGCAACTCACAGGGACCAGCCCAACATATACTCCACAGAGTGCAAAGCATGGCACAGGATGCGAATGTATTACCCTATCACAATGGAGTGAAGAATTGGGACAAATAACCCAGTCTATCACACACCATCTTACTTATCCAGAAACTCCAGGCTCCCTCAAACCCTGCCAATCATCATGCAAAATGCTCCCACCTAGAGGGGCATGCAAAATTCATGGGACAACACAGCTAATGGAGGTCTAGTTAACTATATCTTCTGGTCCCTCATCCACTTATTCATACAACCCATGCATCTAAAGCAATTAGAAGTCTTTTAAGGAAGGTTAAGTTGGAGGACCTAAGGGGTTTGACAATGTCCTTATGAAAAATCTTCCATCTCCTTGGGAAGACCAGAGTGAAGACTTCCTTAGTGAATTCCATCCACGTAAGTTATAGCCATCAAGGTTAGCTCTAATGTCACCCACTCCTTTGTCAGCAAGCTCCTCCCTGCATGCCACTTCATGCATCTTTTATTAACCACCTTAACGCCTTTATAAAATATTGATTGCTCATTCCCAAGGCCCAGCCAAGGGCCCCAGAATGAGCTTGTGTGCTGATGTTTGGAGTTTGGGACCCGCCACAGATGACAGAATCCACTTGGGGGACCGGGACGAACTTCTAGCCCCAGCATAGAAGAGATACTGGGGAGTTAAATTAACATCACATTTACTGATGAGAGAGTGAGGATCTAGGAGGGAGGCTCATGAGAAGGGAGATGAAAGGAAATAAAAAGGTCAGGAGGAAGGAAAGGAAGCGCGTGAGTGGATGGTGGGACCAGGCTGAAAGCCTGATCATCAGCTGGGTTTGTTGTTAAATTTAATGGGCTGTAGGTGTTGATTGCTCAATCCATAAAATGAGCTATTAATTTGCTGTTCTAACAGGATAGAACCTATCTTATGCAAATTGATTTGCAAAACCAGCATCAGCTCTCTAAGCCAAAAGTTCCCCAGCCTCCCTATCGGAGGGCACTCAGCCTGCTTGTTGCTGTGCTGAGAGGGTCTGCCTGGTGGAGGGTCCCTGAAGTCAGAAGACCTAGGTCCCTTGTCCATCCTCTACTAGACATGAAATTCTTGAGGAAGGACTAAGTCTGTCCTGTTCATATCTGTATCCTCAGCATCTAGCATGGTACCTGGAATCTGGAAGTAGTTGTTAGAAGAATGGATGTGTGAATGCCAATGGTGGAGCCATCACAGCCCCGTGTGTGACTTTTAGGGCAAGTTACTGTCCTTCTTTCAGCCTCTGGTTCTACCATCTATAAAGGGGAGGGTTTGGACCAAGTGTCGTCATGGGATTTCCATGGTCCAGATCATCAGTGAACTCTGTGCATGGTCTGTAGAAGCTGTGAGCTACTGAGAGATGAGAGGGCAGGTGGAGAGGCTGGGAGGCACCTGACAGCCCTGGATCTCACGGGTTTCCATGGAGTTATCCTTCTGGACACAGGGTCTGTTGACTCAGGCTTCAGAGCCTGAAAGGCCTCACCTCCAGTCCTGCTCTACTGCTGACCTCCTGGGAGAGTCACTTTTCTTCTATGGGAATAATGACTTTGACCTTACAGGGCCATTGGGAAGCTGAAATAATGAGAGGGAAAAGGTGCCTTAAAACCAAATGTTCTGTGGACACTTCAGGTGAAGGAGAGTGGGCTTTGGGGACAACATCGATCAGGGTTCAAATCCCAGCTGGATCACATGTCAGCTGTGTAACTTGGGGCCAATAATTTAACCTCTCTGAGCTTCACTTTCCACATCAGTCAGGCTAGAACGATAATTCCTCCCTCACAGGGTTGCCAGAGGAATTAGCGGAAAGAAGGTAGGAGAAGTGCATGGTACCACAATACCTGAGTGCTACAGGATTGGCTGCAGAGTTCTCAGGACCCAGAACAAAATGAAAATGCAGAGACTCCCGTTCCAAAATTATTAAGGATGTTAAGGTGCTATCTCAGAGCATCAGCGCAAGCACAGGGCCCCTATGGGTGCACATCATCCACACATGAACCCAACCTTGGTGACCCACAGTAGCAGCCTAAGGTTTGCAGGGCCCTTTTCTTTCTTCTGTCTCTTTCCTTGCCCTCCTTGGGACATATAAATAGGATTTGGAAGAAATTTTTAGAAGAAAATCACTATTATTATTCCTGAGGCAGCTTCATTTTTCCCCCTCTGAGCAGAACAGAGTCACCCATCCTGATAGACATCAGATAAAGGTGGAGAGAAATCAACTTTCTGGCTGCCTGCAAATGCGGTAGCTGGAGTAACACGTTTACAGGATAAGCCTGGAATGAGAACAGGGGCGACATGACTCGCAATGATTTTCCACACATGCCAGGAAACCATGAGTTCCTAAACACACCATGTTCCTTGTTTACAAACCTTCAGTGGCCTCCCCTCCGGCGCCTTCCAGGTAAAGTTCATTATCCCTAGAAGGATGTTCAATGTTATCCATGGTCTGATTTTTCAACTGTTGTCCCTTGTTCCCGATCATGTTGCTTCCATAATGCTGTTTTCTCATTGGCCTCATACATTCCATGCATCTCCCCACCTCCATGCCTTCGTTCATTCACTTTCTGCCTTCTAGAAGGAATTTTCCTCATTTCTCAGCCTAATAAAAAAACTTCCCCAGTCTGAGTTTACCTTCCATCTCTTTCAGGAGGCAATGCAGACTAGTCTCCAAATTTTGGAAACTGTATTAGTCAGCTTTTGCTGCAGTAACAAGCAATCCCCAAATCTCAAGGCCTTATAGTACAAACATGTGTTTCTTGTTCACATTGCCAGAGGGCTGCTTGGAGACTGTGGGTCAGTTCTATGCATTTGTTTTGCTCCCTGTGTTTTCTTATTTGGAGACCAGGGTGAAGGAGCAGCATTTGATGGAGACATGAAGCATGGTGCATTTCATGTTTTTTAATGGCAGAGAAAAGGAAAGCACAAGAGGCAGAGCCAAACCACATGAGTGTCTTTAAAGCTGCTGCTCCAGCATGGGGCCCCTCACATTCCATCGGCCAAAGAAAGTCGCATGACCAAGCCCAAAGTGAACAGAGTGAGCAAGGACACTCCACCCCCAGGGAAGCATAGCAAGGAAGGGAGTGCGTAACTGTAGACAAATCACCCAACGTACTCAGCAATCAGACAGCACGTGCTTTGAGGTCAAACACTTCTGTTCTGAATTCCGGCTCTTCCAATGTTCGTTGAGTGTGCTCAAGCAAGTTCTGAAAGCTGAGCTTCAATTTCATTATCTGTAAAAACACGGTATTAATACCTATTTTAAAGGCACTCATGAACGATTAGTTGAGATAACGGCTGTAAAGTGTTTTGCAGAGTCCCTGGCGCATGGTAAGCACTCAAAAATGATATTTTTATCAATAGCCTTTTGAAAATTCATTTTTACTAATCATAACTTTCTTTTTTTAATCATAATTTTCTACTCATTTGTCAATGTTCTCATTCATTCATTCATTCAACAAACATTTCCTGCACACCCATTAGCACCTGCCTGACTCCCTATCACACTGTCTAAGCCCTAAGAACTTAGATTCTCTTCATTAGTCCTATGGTCTCCAAACCAAGGCATGACATCCTGAGTCACCCCACAACCACACACACAACCCCACACTAGTAGGAGAGCCCAGAAGACTTTTCCCTCTTGGCCTGGTTCCATTTTAATCTAAGAAATCTACCATCAGTCCAGTAAAGGAATGTAGGCACATAAAACTTTAATTAGTTTCATGAAGCTAAAATTGCTTTCATGGGTAGAAGGAATAAGATAGGGGACATTGAGACCAAAACCAAAAAAAAAAAAAAAAAATGAAGAAGAGGGGAAATAAGTTGTAGGGAGCAGGAGGAGATTCTCCCACGAGGCTAAAAATGAACTGTCTGCAGTTTGCTAGAAATGCTGCAAGTGTCATCGGATTCTGCAAGGAATTGTCTTTGTAAATCACTCCGCCTTTCAAGTGAATGAGAAGAGTGATGGGGGAATCCTGGAGCTGGATGATGATTTAGGTCTCCACCCCAAACCAAGGAGCCAACGGTTCCCTTAAAGATGAATGGGAAAACCAGCAAAGATTCTTACTCTCCAACAAATTCCTCCAGCATCTCCAGACAGTAATTTCAATAGAAAAATTCACAAACCTCAGCTATGCCTTTCCCATCTGTGCAGCCTTGGGCAAGCTGCTCTCCTGCTGTGAGTCTCCTTTCCCCTCAGTGGTAAGAGATGCCAGGGGGACCACCCTCTGAGGGCTGTTGGAAGATTAAATGAGAAACTGAGTGAAAAGCGCAGAGTGGCCGCACAGAAGCTGTTAGTTCCATTTCCCCTTGCTGTGTTGAGAAGGAAATCCTGCTTGCTTCAGAGTTGGATGATTTCTTTTTTCTTTTTTTTTTTTTTTTAATTTTTCTTCTTATCTTTTTGGAATTGGGTGATTCTTGTATTAAGAAAGGTTCTCCAGAGACACAGAACCAATAGGATGTACAGAGAGAGAGAAAGAAAGAAACTCATTAGAAGGAATTGGCTCATGTGATTATAGAGGCTGACAATTCCCAACATCTGCGTATGTATACTAGGGGTCTGGGGAGATGATGGAGTGACTCAGATGATGGGCAGACTTGAGACCCAGGAAGAGCTGATGTTTTGATCTGAGTCCAAAGGCAGGAAAAAGAAAATCACTGATGCTCAGCTTAAAACCAGCCAGGCAGAAGGAATTTTCTTACTCACAAGAAGGTTAATCTTTTGTTCTCTTTAGGCCTTCAACTGATTGAACAGGGCCCACCCACCTTAGACAGAGCAATCTGCTTTCTTCAGTCTACTCATCCAAATGTTAAATACATACAAAAACACCCTCACAGGAATACCCAGAATAAAGTTTGGCTGGATATCTGGACACCCCATGGCCCATTCGAGATGACACACAAAATTAACCGTCACAATTCTTAGATCTGATGCCAAGATCCTCTAAGAGGACAGTGTTGTCACATCTTGCATGGAGGCGTGTGTGATTACCTTCCATCTGCCATGCCACTGGGAGAATCTCAGCTACCAAAACCCCGGGTGTATGGCACCATAACGATCTGCCATAAAAGGAGTCACTCTCTGAGCCTGTTTCCCACTCTGTTAAAAGGAGGCAACAATGTCTTTGGTACTAACGAGATACTGTCGAAAGTTAAAAGGATGAATTTTATACATGTATGTGTGGGGTGGGGGTTGAGGGTAATACAAGCTGGGGAGGATGTGCAGGAGAAATCAAGGCTGCCTCCTGGACCAGCTGCATCGGTGGGTGTGCGTTCAGCTGCAAATAACACAATAAGCCAATAAGTGATTCTTTGAGTGAAAAAGATACATAATCATCTCACATAACAAAAGGCCTGGGTTTCGGTCCAGGATTGGATCCTTCAGCAGCTCAGTAGCATCAGGGCTCTGGGCCAGTCCTTTTGAGGGTCTCATTGCTTTCCTGCCAGGATCTCATGTTCCTCACAGGACAGTGGCTAACACTGGAAAGGAGGGAAGAAGAGGGGGGAAAGCTTTCTCTTCCTTCATATCTTCCTTTTAAGACAGGAAAATCTTTCTGAAACTTTCCCCCCAGACTTCCCCTCACATCTCATTCACATGACCTTTGCCAAAAAGAACACTATCTCCATGGTTGTCTTGGACCAACCCTGATTGATCCCCTGATACTCAGCACATTTCTTCCAACCAAAATCAAGATTCGATCAGCATGAGAAAAAAGAGAGTAAAGAGGGGGTGGGGACCAGTGTGTCACCATTGCTTTCTTAAGGTCAGTGTAAGCTGTACCAAGTGGCTAAGAAAAGACACAGGACAAGGGGTGAAGGAAAAGTATATCCCACATAAAATGGGCCACTTTTCATTTAAGGATTTTGCCTCCATCGTGGCCAAAAGAGTCTCAAAAACCATCAGTAGAAACGCAGGAAGCATGAAATACAGAGAATCTGGTTTTAGCAACCACAGCCAACTCTACAGCGATGCCAAACTGACATCATATGATCATCAAATAGCTTTTTTTTTTTTTTTGAGGGAGGGGAGTTGAATTCTCAGTAGTAAATAGTAGTTTATTATTAATTCCTTTACTCTGCTCTAAAAGGTATGTCTTATTAATTTTGTATTATGCTTACTTAGTTTTGCTATTTGCTCATGAATACTTTATCTTTTGTTCATAAACTTGGGGAATCCGGAGTTCTTGTTTCTCTCATTTCTAAATCAAAGACCTATGTTTTTTAGAAATACTCTGCCAGGCTCTTAGATCATCAGCTGTCAAGCACCTGATACCCGTCTGTCCCTGGGGGCATCTGACACCTGTTTGCCCTGTAATATCACAGCATAGATGGAAAAGCCCCTGGTGGAAATCCATAAGACTAAGTCAGAAAGATCCTGCTCACAGGACCTAAATGGACATTTCTCCAATGAAGACGTACAGATGGCCAATAGGCACGTGAAAAGGTGTTCAATAGCGCTAATTATCAGAGAAGTGCAAATCAGAACTACCTGACACAGGTTAGAATGACCATCATCAAAAAAGTCTACAAACAATAAACGCTGAAGAGGGCGTGGAGAAAAGGGAACCCTCCTACATTGTTGAGGGGAATGTAATTTGGTGCAGGCACTATGGAAAACAGTAGGGAGATTCCTTTAAAAATTAAAAATAGACTTACCATATGACCCAACAATCCCATTTCTGGGCATATATCAGGAGAAAACTCCAATTCAAAAAGATACATGCGCCCCTATGTTCACAGCATCACTATATACAATAGCCAGGACATGGAAGCAACCTACATGCCCATCGACAAATGACTGGGTAAAGAAGTTGTGGTATATGTATAATAGAATACTACTCAGACATAAAAAGAAGACTGAAGTAATGCCATTTGCAGAAACACGGATGGACCTGGAGATTATCACACTAAGCGAAGTAAGTCAGACAGAGGAAGACAAATATCAGACGGTAACCCTTATATGTGGAATCTGAAAAAAATGACACAGATGAACTTATTTACAAAACAGAAACAGACTCACAGACAGAAAACAAACTTAGGGTTACCAAAGGGGAAAGGGGAGGGAGGGATAAATTAAAAGTTTGGGATTAGCAGATACACACTATATACAGAATAGATAAAGAACAAGTTCCTTACTGTAGAACAAGGGAACTATGTTCAATTGCTTCTAATAACCCATAATGGAAAAGAATATGAAAAAGAATATGTATGTGTATGTATAACTGAATCACTATGCTGTACACCAGAAAATAACACAACATTGTAAATCAACTATACTTCAATTTTAAAAAAAGGGGGGGATGTAAAAACTTCCCTGGGGATGAGAGTATCTTAATAAGCACTCTTAGGGAAAAAAAAAAAAGGTACTGCTCACAATAGGTGCTCATAAATGTTTATTGAATTAACCAATTCTCAAGCACAGTGAATAAACTCTAGCAAGGGTACGCCATCCTCCTCCGTTCTCTCCTGGAGCAGGTTACACAGCTGGTTGGCTGGCTGACTCCTACCATACGTAAAGCACTCTGCTCAGTCCTGCTGCTCAAAAGACATCTGGCAGGAGTGGGACATGCGGACTAACCCATCCATTCCATCACCGCCTCTGAGCCAGGACCTGTGCTGGGTAACTGTCAGGCTAGAGAGATGGAAAGTCCTTATAATAAGCAGGAGGCAGCAGATCTAGGGAGCAGGGATATGGGCTCGAGCATTTGATGCCTTTTTGAAGTCTGCACTACCGTTGACTTGCTGGGTGACCTTCTGCAAGTCACTGAACCTCTCTGTGCCAGGATTATGGTAGGAATTAAATGGGAAATGCAGCAGAAGTGTTTGATACCAGGCTTATCCTAGAGCAAGAGCTCAAGGCTTATCAGTTATGATGATGATTAGCAGGAAGGTCAGAGGAGATTCGATGGGGAAGAGGGTACTCGAGCTGAGCTGCAAAGAGGAGTAGATGTTTGCCGGGGGGGGGGGGGGGGGGGGGGCATTCAGGGCCGCAGTGGGGGTGTGAGCAAGGGCAGGAAACTGGGGAAGGGTTGGGTGTGTTTAGGAAATTGCAGGAAGTTTGGGGTGAACGGTGGGGAGGCTGGGCAGGATGGCAAACTGCTCTGGTTCCCTCCCCCAAGGTGAGCCCTGGAGGATCTAGAGAAAGAAGACACCAAGAAGCAAGGGGACAGTGATGAACCCCTCTCTTGGGGAAGGAGCCTTTTTTAAATGGGTAGAGGAATGATGTTGACCTGAGCGAGGAACCAGCCCGGCTAGGCTGTGGGTGGGTAAAAGAGGAAAGGAACTGATTAAGTTCGCTTTTCCTTCTCGGCCACCATTGTCCTGGGACAAACAGCACCTGTCCTACACCTGCCAGGACTCACACCTGTGCCCCAGGTACCCTCAGCAGTAACATCAGGAAGTACAGAGCCCTGTGCTTAGGAAAGGCTGAGAAAAACAGATGGGGGCTAGTTAATTTCAGGCATCCTTTCCCCACTCTCCTTCACACCCAAGGCTGGGGGACCACAATCCAAGGAGGATTTCCTCTGAATTCTGCTTTTCTCTGTGGCAAAGGGTGAGACCTCTGCCTGAAGACCTGTCAGGTCGGGCGAGGGTAGCTGGCAATGGTTTTTGTGATGCCATGGCCTGTCCCCTCCCCCAGGCCACCCCCTTAGTCCGCTGAGCCTGGAACTGCCCTCCCGCTGTGCACATGCCCTGGAGAAAAATAAGTTTACACCGAAACATAATGAAACATTTGAGAAGTAAAGCTATACCGAAAGAAAGAAAAAAAAAAAAAACTAGCATTCAGGAATACAAATTCCATCAAGAAGCAGAAATATTAGATCAGAAGGAATAAAAATTTTAAATGAGCCAAATCAACCTATAAAAGAAGATAAGGGAAGATACTCGCCGTACAAAACAAGAAGAACAAAACAAAAATAAAAGGGCCGAGCAGAAATATTGCATCAAGAAAATAGAATGGTTTCTATAATGAACAAAGCAGTGGGGATAAATAGCTGAAGAATGAATTAGTCCATGGGAAGAGAGGTTGAGAAAATCTCCCCGAAGGAAGAAGAATGAACTAATTAATGAATTAATTGGAAGAGAAATTCATCAAAATGGAAGGCAGAAGTCCAAGCGCTGACATTTAGATAGGAGATCCAGAAAGAAATGAAAGTGGAGATGAAAAAATATTTAAGAGAATAATGAAAATAAATATCCTGTAAGTTTCCTTTTTAAGGTGAAAAAATTCAAATGGAAAGGTCTGAGAGGAGCAAAGAAAAGACAAAAGGACCTCAGACCCCTCGTGAGACACGTTCAAGATGAAGGAGAAGAGGATGAAGCCGAGATGAGTTGAAGAGAGGAGGGTCCAACCTACATCTGACCAGTCCCCAAACTAGAGAATCCCCCTCTGCCCTTTATGGTCTCACAGAACCCTGTGGTTCTCCTCCAAGTCCAAGTTTGCCATGCTGGTTTCTCCCTGTGATTATTAAATTTAGGTCTCCTTCTCCACTGAGCATCATAAGAGCTCTGTGTTTCAGGCAGTGATGGAGCACAGAGGCTTATAAGCCAGACAAGCATGCCTGTCCTCTTCCTGTCCCTTCTGTGGCACTGGCTCTGGAGTCAGACAGACCCAAGATTTCCATCCCAGATCTGCCGTTGACCAGCTGCCTGCCCTTCATCAATTACTTTTCTCTCTGAGCCTCAGCCTCCTCTGTTCTCAAGGGTGGGTATTAATCCCTGAGACCCAGGGGTGTGGACAAGTACTAAGCACCATCCATGGCACATAGTAGGCACTCGATAAATCTGCCTTCCTACCAGCTTTCTTCCTGTGGCTCAGTGTTGCAAGCAATTCCATTAGCACTAAGATCATGATACTCTAGCTCACCTTTGTATCTCCACACAGTGACGGAGATGTGGGAGGTGCTTAATAGATATCTGTTGACTGAGTAGAGGGATGGATGGATGGATAGATGGATGAATGAATGGATGGATGGATGGATGGATGGGTGAGTGGATGGATGGATGGATGGGTGGGTGGATGGATGGATAGATGGATAGAAGAAGGAATGAATGAGTCAATGAATGATGTTATTCATTCTGATTATGCTGGGGAATTGACGGCAGGTGTTAGCTTGTATGGTGACTTTTGTTCGTGTAGAATATGTCACTAAAAAGCACAAAGAAATCCTTTTTTGTCATATTACCAAATCCAAGGCAGTCCTCACCCAGGAACTTACTGGACCAATGGTGTCAGGAAAATGGCTAAATTCTCAGGAGAAGAGTAGTCTCTTATGCCACATAATCTCAACCTTTAATACTTAACATTATAAGCTCTGCTAGTAACTCCAGTCACTTGTCTGGGGAAGAAAGATAAGGATTTGAAAATTATGCATATTAGAATGTGCAATCTACCACCCAACGTTGTTGACTCAGAGACCGAGATATTTTAATTCACTTCCCCCCGGGCCTGGCCTCTGACAACACAGTTATTTCAGGAGATGTAAACGGAGAGAGATGATTGCTACATGTTTCCATTCGGGAACTTTTACATCATTCCATGTAAAGCTGGTTTCCACACATATTGCTAAGATAAGCCCCCTCCTGGTGAGGAAGAAATGTTTCTGGAACTAAATAGGAGCAAGAATGTCCTAAAGTTTAAGTTTAGGCTCTCCTAATGATCTGCTGTGTGGCTTTCTGCAAATTGCATAACTTCTAAATGCTCATTAATTCATTTATTTATTCCCTGCCTTCCTCCACCCTCTGAATCCATAATAATTTAAAAGTGGAATACAGCGGTACTCTTTCCTGGCAGATTAAAGATGGCTGCAGTGTCAGGGGATGGTAGAGCACATGCTTAGCATGCATGAGGTCCTGGGTTCAGTCCCCAGTACCTCCATTAAAGAAAAAAAATTGAATAAATAAACCTAATTATCTCCACACACTCCCCACCCCCGCCAAAAAAATTTTTTTTTAATGGCTGCAAATTCTTTGACCCTCCTCCAATCAAGAGGTGAGTTCTGTATGCCCTCTCCTTGAATCTGGACATGCTCTGTGGCTGCTTTGACCAACAGAAAACAACAGAAGTGATGCTATGTCAGTTTTCAGGCACCAGCTTCAAGAACCAGCAGCTTCTACTTTTTGTATCTGGGATCACTCCCTCTGGGAGCTCTGAACGTCCTTGAAAGAAGCCCAGCTTCCCTGAAGCCACCATGCTGGAGGTGACACTTGTAGGTACTGTCATTGGCTGTCCGAGCCGAGTCCAGCCTTCCCGCCTTCCCCACCAGGGCACCAGTCAAGTAAGTGAAGGAGCATCTTGGAAGTGGATGCTCCAGCCCCAGCTGCCCCAGGAGATGCCACACTGTTCAGTGACTAACGGCCCAGCTGAGCCTCTCCCAAATTCCTGACCCCAAAATTACGAGCAAAATAAAACGGTGGCTGTAAGCCACTATGTTTTCGAGTAGTCTGTTACACAGCAACAGATCACAAAACACCTTTTCTACAGGGGGCAACAGAGCACATTGCGATTCAATCAAAGGCTTATTTGCTCTTGAGTTCTTGTCTCTTGTTCATTTGGGGAATCTCATGTCTGTAGACAAAAACCCAAAAAGCAAAGAACACCTAGGAAAAGGGGATAATTAAACTGAAACAGACAATTCCCAGAAGGAGAAATGCAAGGAGCTAAGAAACATTATGATATTTATTCGACCACACTACTAATGAAAGAAATGCAATCAGAAATAAGAATGGGGACTCTTTTCGCCCATCAAATGAGCAAAGTTTCTTTTTCTTGATAGTAGTCTAGCCTGGTGAGAAGAGGGGGCATTGGACATCTTCACAGACTGCTGAAAAGAGTAAAATTTAGGTATGGTATTTCCTGAAAGCAAGTTGCCTAGTAAGCTTTAGACCTGAGTATCTCTCTTAGGAAAATAATCTGACATGTGGACAAAGATTGATGTGCAAAACATGTTCATCACAGTATCATTCATAACAGTAAAGTATGATGAGTAGGAAAACTTAAAGGTTGGATTTGGAGGAATAGCTGAGTAAATGGAACTGTCTGTACAAGACAGAATATTGTGTCACCATTACAAATGATGCTTGTGAAGTGTTCTTAACGACATGGAAAAATGCTTAATGACATAACATTAAGTAAAAGAGCAAGATAGAAAAAGGTTATAAAGTATGATTCCAACTACTCTGAAAAGCATAAAAAGACTGGAAGGAAATACGATAAAATGTTAATAGTGTTTATCTGTAGGTGGTGGGGTTATGGGTGGCTGTTTTTCTTATTTATTCATTGTTCTATTTTCAATGTTGGGAATGCAATGCTTTTGCAATTTAATTTGTTTGCTTTTAATAAGAAAACAAATGGTCAGCAATGGTCAATCTCAGGTCCAAGTTGCGATGAATGAAAATGGAGAAAGGGGTATTGGAAGGTTTAATTTTAAGAGTCCCTGGAGCTGAAAACCTGTGATGATGGAGCCCTTTCAGGGTGAAGTTTACTTTTGTCCTTGTCTACGGGAGGAACAATATTTGCTGAATGCATGAATGGTGTAAACACAGAATCTGCTTCCACAGCGGGGCTTGATTTGATAAATAAACCCCACCTTCTTCCCAGGAAGTAGCTCTGGGCTCACCACCTGAGAGCTATTTAGGACTAAGAAATATATACTCACTAAAGCAAATGGAAATAGGTCAGAATCCAGGTAAATTGTCCTCAGTCTCAAAGTGACAAAGTCCTTGAATTTCAGTCCCTGAACTTCAGGAATCTGCTTCTGTGGTTCCTTGGGCATCTGTTTTGGGCTTTTTGTGGCAATTTCATATAGTGTTATTTACAAAAAAAAGAAATAAGAGAACTGAACTTCTTAAGGACTTAGAATTATAGTCTTGGTGCTGGGAGATTTTCAAGAGTCTATTTTCAGTCCAAAGGTTTGTTTCACTGATGAGAAGCAGAGGTAAGGTGCTTTGCCCAAAGTCACCCAGTGAGTCGGTGTGGAGATGGGACTCACACCTGGGTCTCGCTGCCTCTCAGTGCTGCCTTCCTCTGGGCCTCGGGAGCATCAACTCACTGGGTGATATTCAGCTCATTTCTGTTTCTTTGGTTGTTTTTTCATTTGTATCTTCTCATGAGGGCATGAACTTTATTTACCTGGTATAGAGTAGGTGCTCAATAAATATTTGTTGAATGGATGGGTAGATAGGTGGATGGATGGATGAGTGGATGGACAGATGGATGGTTGGATGGATAGATGAATGGATGGACAACCTCAGGCAGAATGGTAAAATGGAAATATCATGGGTTTTGGAGTCATTTTGACTTGGGGTCAAATCCCAGCACCGCCACTTATTGGCTGTATAACCTCAAGTAAGTCATTCAACCTCTCTGAGTCTCAGATTCTCCCCCTGTAAATGGGGGTGATAAAAAGGTTTCTGACAGTTAAACAAGATAACATACATATAGAATCTAAAACTTTTTGCTAGATTCCTACCACCGTAGTAATTGCTAATTAAATGTTGCCTTCTCTTCTCCCTCCCATGAAATGAAGTCTAGGGTAGAGTTATTGTGTTCTGAGTCTTGAAATGGAGATGCCAACTGTGTCCTGACTTCAGATGTCCATGTATGATTAACTCCCTGGATATTCTGGGATGACATCATCATATATCATGTCCACCAAAATAAGAGTCAGGTCAATTCAATGGAATTTACTGAGCATCTCTTGGGTGGCCAGGTTGATTCTAAGGCCTAAGGAGGATACAAAGAAAAATGGTCTTTGCCTTCAAGTTTTTGTAGAGAAAGAAACCATACATGTTCAGCCAATGAGGAAATCTGTGCTTCCATGGTCCCCAGGTCAGAGGAGGGATTACAATGTCCCTACAGCAGGTGCACATGGTTATGAGATAAGAGTTCAGTCCTGCTCAAAATCTTCCCACTTGCACAGAATCCCCACGAGATATGAATTCAGACTCTTAGACCTGAGACGTAGCATCTGCCATCTCTTCCTCAGCCCTTCTGGGTATTGGCATGTGGATTCTCCTTCCTCCAGGTTCTGTGCTGATGTCATCACTCAAAGATAAAGTGAGGGGAAAAACACAAAAATGAAACCAAGTACAATAGAGTTCACCAACAAAGCCAGAGGCTGACTCTTCTCTGTACCATAATTTCCTAACCACATGCTGAGCAATAATGCAAATCTTAACAAGTGTCAAGAATTGAAATCACTTAGGGAAAGGACTCTGAACAAAGTGAAGGTAAGCTAGAAATCGATACCAAAATAAAAAGATTGCTAGAAAAGCCTCTATATTTTGAGATAAAAGAATATATTTTTAAATAACCCTTGTGTTAAAGAAGAAATAACACTGGACATTAGAAAATATGTTCAACTGAATGATAGTGATAATCAAAACTTACAGGATGCAGCCACAACTATGCACAGAGGGAAAATTGTAGCCTTAATTGCATGTATTAGGGGAGAAAAAAGGTTGAAAACCCATGATCTAAGCTTACATCTTAAAAAGTTAGAAATAGACAGCAAAATAAAACTGAAGGAAGAAGGAGAAAACAAAGAGCAGAAATTAATGAAAGAGAACAGAGAGTACAATAGAATCGATTAACAATGGCCAAATTTGGTTCTTAGGAGATTAATAATATTGACAAGCCCTTGGCAAATCTGATCAAGAATGAGAGAGACAGAGAGAGCCCGAATAACCAGCACCCAATGTCAGTAATGACAAAGGGAACATCACTGCAGGGTCATACAGAAATTCAAAATATAATAGGATATTGTAAGCAACTTTATGTCAATAAATCTGAAAATAAAAAATTGAAATTTTCAAATCCCTAGAAACACACAATCTACTCAAATTGACACAAGAGGACAAATTATCTGACTATTGTCTCATATCCATCAAAGAAATTGAATTCATAATAGAAAACTCCCCCCTCCCCAAAAAATAAAACAAAACTCTATCCACCCAAGTGGCTTCGCTGATGAGTTCCACTCAGTCCTTAAGGAATGATGCCATTTTACATAGACTTTCAGAGAATGTAAATCCTTCTCGACTCATTTTTATTTTATAAGGCCAGCATCATCTTGATACCAAAACCTGAAAAATAAATTACACGAAAATTGTGGACTAATTTCCCTCATGAACCTAGTTACGGAAATCCTCAGCAATATATTAACAAGCAGAATTTAGTGAGTTAATCCCTTTCCCTTGTGGGAGGCAGCTTTGGATAGTAAAGTTGCCCGTGGAATTCTAAACTTAGAGGTAAACTGAGGTCCCCTTTTCCTACTAGGAAGGCGGGGGGCCCAGAATGTCAAGGATGCCATCATCAATATTTTTGAGTGAAGAAAGAAAGGGAGGGAGGGAGGAATGGAGGGAGGGACAGAAGAAAGAAGAAAGACAATGAATAAACACATTGTGATTTTTATGGGAAAGGGGAAATGACATCGGTTCTTGGTCTAACTCAGCCTCAGAGAGGACCCCAGTGTGACTGGAAAGGACAGAGTATAACTCACGCAACAAGATTTCTAGGAGCCTTGACATCTTGTGGTTTAAAAGGATGGACAGTCAGCAGAAAAGGAGTTGGGAAAGAGACTTCAGGATTCAGCATTCCCATATCTGATAAAGCCTCGGTTTATAATTGAATCTAATACCCTCAGCTCCGTCCCACCTCTGTGCCCTCCACTGAACAAGGAAAAATGCCTCTCAGCCCAGCAGACTGAAGAGCAGGGCCTCGTTTGAAATGACTGCGCATCTGTGTGCCACCCGATTGGAACAAAATGGACTCGTCCCCCCTGAGTTGAGTCAGCTGCTGAGCAGATAGGGATGTGAAGGTCGCAGGCTGATCTGTTCCAAACCCGTCTGCTCCGAGCCTTGGGAAGACCAGCATATGGTCAGTCACCGCGGGAGTTCATGGGGCCAGTCATTGTAACCGAGACAACGTTGGCGGATGGGGGAGCTTCTAAGACAAATGGTCCAGCCTTCTCTTTCTCATGGGAGTGATTTGCCCTGGGTCATCCGAGGATGAACGGCCAGGGTCCTGTCTTCTCCAGCCACCCTCCAAGGGGCTACGTGATTTAGGTTATGGGCAAAACTTCCGCATTTAGTTCCTCACTGACTCCATTTATTGGACTGACTTTCTAACTTAATTCCTTACCTCCTTTCCAATCCTGACATGAGAGAGGCCATGAGTGTCTGTCTGAGTCTCCTCCATCCCTCTAACTTTCCATCCATCCATCCATCATTCATTCATTCAACAACCACTTACCCAGATAGTGGAAGCAGTAAGGACACACTCTTTACAGCTCCGCTACTTATTATCAAGTCCCTTGAGCAAGTTGCTTTCCTCTTTGAGCCTGCGCCCTCACCTGTGACTGGGGCTGACCTGGAAGACCAGACCTGATGGGTAGTCAGGATGAACTTGAACGTATTCCTTAAAACCAATGAAGGAGTGACTGGCATTTAGTGGGCGTTGAAGAGATGTCTGTTTCTTTCCTCCCTCAGATGCAGGCACTGGGATCACAGAGGTGAACCTTATGTTCTTCCTTGACATCAAGAAGCTCTTAATACAGGGGAGGGCACAGCTCAGTGGTAGAGCACTTGCTTAGCATGCACAAGGTCCTGGGTTCAATCCCCAGTACCGCCATTAAAAAATAAATAAATAAAATAAGAAAGGAAATATCTTTAAAAAGAAGCTCATGAGGAGACAGGAGATGGGCTGGATGGAGGAGAATGCAGGCTTGCACAATGTGGAGAAGGTGGACCAGAGGGGGAAGGGCGAGCTCCCAGAACAGAGGTGGGACAGTAGTGCTTCCGTTCATCGCGGGTCCCACTGACAAGGTGCCACAGAGCATGAAGCTGGGAGTCTTCAGACCAGACCCTGGAGGGTCCTGGGTACCAGGCCTCTCCTATGGGCTATGTTCTGGGTAAACCTGGACGTAAAAGACTGGTGATGAGAGCCACTTAGGACTTGCTGCCAAGTGAGTCTTTCAGGCCATGCCTTCCCTGATGATCTACAGGCCAGGGGGCAGGAGGCTCTCCAGCCATCTTTGCCAGCTGCTGCAGAGTTCTGACCCCTCGATGTCCCTGGGAGTAACTATACACCACCACAAAGGGGGTCTGAGTCTGGGGAGGTGTTTGCGACTGAGAACATGCTCCTCATTCAGTATCAGGCCCTTCCTGGGACCCCTGACCACTGAGCACTGCCCCCAGCACCCAGAGGAAGCAGAAGCAGGCAGCCAGCCCAGAGCCCCCGTTTCCTGACCCCTCCCCAGCCAATCCATCAGGAAGCCCTGCTGAACCTCTCTCCTAAATATCTCTGAAATCCTTCCGCTTCTCTCCCCCACCACCACCTCCCTTCCAGCCCAGACCCCTGCCTCTCAGCCCCAGAGTTCCGTCCTTGTCACGCCCTTGTGTAGAATTCCTCAGTGGCTCCCACTGTCCTGGGCCTTAGAGATTCTCCAGTCTGGCTCCTGCCAACTTCTGCAGCCTCGCCTCTGCCTCTCCCCAACTCACCCCAGGCCCCCCCAGCAGACGGGACAACTTTCAGGTCCTTAAACTCACTGCATCTTCTCTCGCCTCCAGACTTTGTACACACTGCCTCCTCCCCAACCCAGAATCCTTCTCCCTCTATCCTAAACTTCACCCAGGACTTCGCCTCCATCCAAAGTTAGGATTTGATTTGAGTCCCCTCGAAATTCACATGATTGAAGTCCTACCCCTCAGTAGCTGTGGGTGGGACCTTATTTGGACATAGGGTCTTTATAGAGGTGATCCAGTAGGCTCTAACCCAAAATGACTGGTGTCCTTAAAGGGGAGGAGTTTGGAGACAGATGTGCAAACAGGAGAAAGCCATGAGAAGGTGAGGGTAGAGATAACACGTCTACAAGCCAAGGAACTCCAAAGACTGTGGGCAAACCCCAGAAAAGGAGAGAGGCCTGGAACAGATCCTCCCTCATGGCCCCTAGAAAGACCTAACCCTGCCAACACCTTGACTTTGGACTTCTGGCCTCCTGAACTGTGAGACAATACATTTCTGCGGATAAGCCACCCAGGTGGTGGTCCTTGGTTCAGGCAGCCCTAGCAAGCTGACACACTCACTCAAATTCTAATTACCCTTATCTTAGATGCCCTTCCTCCAGGAAGTCTTCCCTGACCACCCCCTCCTCCAGTGTGGGTTAAATGCCTAAACTCTCTGCTCCCACTGCATCCTGCCCCTCCTCTATCGCAACACCCATCACACTGCACGGTATCAGTGTGGGTGGTACCCATCTTGGTCCCCAGCCAACCTGGTTACCTCGAGGGCAGGCCGTCATCTGTGTGACTCTCTGCTGTGTTTCAGACCCCAGCATTCTGCCCAGGGCAGAGAAGGCCCCAATGTATCTGCTTCTTGGATGGATGAATGAATGAATGAGCAGAAGCTAATAACAGCCAGGGATCATGATGCATTCCACGGAGAGTGACCAGAAACTCAGAACTTCAGTGCCCACAAGGTGCAGGGGACTCAGGCTAGACTGGAGCGGAGCAGATCTGAAAGCTCAGGACAGGTTGTGCGGGAGCCCCGTTCAGTCAGACAGACCCCAGCCCGGCTGGGCTGTGCTTTGGAGAAGAGTACAAAGTAGTTTCCAAGGCCAGGGCAGGGGCTGAGGGGCAAGGGAGAAGGGGGCTGGGGAAGAGAACCAGCCAGGAGCCAACCCACGAAGGATGGGACCCCTGAGAGCTGGATGCCCCCCTGCAAGCAAGCGAGATTCCAACTGACTTCAAATTTCAGCCTCAGATCAGCAAAACCCGGACTGTGGGAAATTGGACAGGACTCATTACCTGGTTTCATCAACCAAATATTGCAATGAAAGAAAAGAGAGATGGAAAGAAATTCCACAGACTGAAATAAAGGCAAAACATTTGGGGCAGGGGATGGGGGAGGGATTTCCTTTCCTGCTCAGCACAGAAACCAAAGCCAAACCCCAGGGACCAAGCTGAGTGAGTGAGTTTCAGGGCACCCAGGAAGCAGACGCCCCGGGGTGTGAGCTTAAAGCAAAGACCAACCCAGAGCCAGTGACTGGAGTGCTGATGAGCTGCCCATGGTCTGGACTGGTGGGGAGGGGAAGGCTGTGCTCATGGAGGGAGGGAGGAGGGACCCTCAGGGTAGGGAAGTTTCCTGAACCCTGGATTTCCTCTGGAGCCAATGAGGCAGGCGCAGCTCACAGACACACGCACCTGGGGCTGCAGAGGTGGGTGAAGAGCCGCCCAGTCAGGGAAGCAGGGCAGTAAACAGATGGTGGCAGCCCCGCGTGGTGGGTGAGTGCAGACACCACGTGGGAACCGCAACCTGAGTGTGACAGGGAGCACCTCATTCTGCCTACCGTCGGGGGCCAGGATGTGCTTGAGTGCTCTAAGACCAGGGAGGAAGCCAGCGCAGCCAGACCAAAGTCAGGAGGGATTTTCAAGATCAGAGGAGTGGCCCCTGGTCACATGTGGCTTCAGCTCTGTGGGGACTTCGGATTTCAACCGGAGTTGCAGGATTTCGAGCTGATGAATCTGTAATCTCCTGATTGCATTTAGAGCTCAACTGACTGTCATGGAGAAAAGAACCTGTAAAGGATAAAGCTAGTGTCCTAAAAAGCACACATGCTCTGGAAACACATCTGGGTTCAAATCTCCGCCTCCTGTCAGCAAAATCCTGGCTGTGGGACATTTGACAGAACTAACTGCCTGGTTTCAGCAACCAAATATTGCAAAGAAAAAAAACAGAAGTGGAGAGAGGACCTATAATGATTTAATTCAAACACCAAAGCAGAAATGGCTGGGGAAATGGGGACACAGTGGATATCTGAGATTTTAAGGAATTGTTGTTCATTTCATTTAGGTAGGATAAAAGCATTTGTTTTTTTAAAAAAATCTTTATCTTTTAGAAATAAGATCTGAAATATTTAGAGATGAAATTTTTTTTCACCTACAGCTTCACTATTTGTGGGCTGTGTAACATCTGGCTAGCCACCAAGGCTCTCTGGATATCAGTTTCCTCATCTGTAAAATGGGCACAAGGATAGTCAGTGGAAAAAGGCCTGGCACACAGTAGGCTCTCAGTAACGGGCAGAGGTTATCAAGACAAGTGTCTGCCTAGACGAGGTCCTTCACAGAACAGCGGATCTTCTCATTGACCTGGTAGCCCCTGGATGGCCCCTCTGGTGGGGTCTCAGGAGATGAAGGGACCTGCATTTCCAAGGCAAGCCCCCTGAGAGCTCAGACTGAGGGTCTCTCCAGATCAGAGTTGCAGCCCCAGGGTAGCCCCCAAGCCAAGGCCAGTTCTGCTCCCTAAACCTCTCCCGCTCAGCCTCACTCTCAGAAGGTCCCAGCAGGGAGGTGGGGTCAGCAGACGACACCCCCCAGGTAGCAGCTCCGCCTAGCTCTCCCATCCCGTTGCAAAGTCACACAGCCCGGGGCCATGTTCCCAGGAAGGGGGGAATCTCTGAGCAGCGGCCAGCAGCCGGGTGGTTATAATGAGGCTGTTCCTGTGTCCTCTGGGGGCTGCCCTGCCCTCTCCCTTTGGTCATTTTACTTGTTAGATGGTCCCCCCAGGATCGGAGCCACTTCTCAGGATGGTCTTCAATTAAAGTCTCATGAAGCTGAACACCAGGCCAGATTCACAGAAGGCAGAAATCACAGACACGGCCTCAGGGAAGTCAGCGTAATTCACTCTCTGCACTTACACTGGCCCCAGAAGTGGGCCTGTGACCACGGGGATCAGCGGCTTTGAGCCCCTTCCATGAGCCAGGTCTATGATGAGTCCTCTCATTTGCTTTACCAGGATGGGTGGTCCTTCTGTCCCTCTCCTTAGAGCCCCTGAAGTCAGAGCAGAAACTTGCTTCTGTCGCTGCCGGCCCTTGTGACCGAGTGTCATTCAACTGCCCCTCTGCCTGGAAGGACGTCGTCTTTCCCGAAACAGAGGATGTCTCGGCCATTGAGCCATCAGCCGCCACAGCCGCCTCCCACTGTGCACCCTGAGGGATTCAGGATGGAGAAAGCAGGGTGCTGGCCCTAGATAGTTAAGGTGCACATCCAAGGGATGATTTCAAGGAGCCCAGACTCTCGCATCTTCCAATACACAGAAAAGTGCTAAATTCATTATGTCTGGTTTTCCTTTAATTGACAGTAATCTTTTGAAGAGACTACCTGGCTTCTGTTGCAAAAACTTCTGTGTATCCTGGCTCCTCCCTTACCTCTTCGGAGCAGTTCCTCAGAGCGATCTGAGAGGCTGTCTTCAGTGCTGAAGTCCTCAGCAAGTCCATTGAATAAAGCATAATTCTCAACTTTTAGGTTGTGTTTTTTTTTCCATTCCTGTGCCAATTTTTTAATTGAAGTATAGTTGATTTACAATGTTGTGTTAGTTTCTGATATACAGCATAGTGATTTGGTTATACATATATATATATATACACCATTTTTCATTATAGGTTATTACAAGCTATTGAATATAGTTCCCTGTGCTGTACAGTAGGACCTTGTTGTTTACCGATTCTGTATACAATAGTGTGTATCTGCTAATCCCAAACTCCTAATTTATCCCTCCCCTCCTTTTCCCTTTGGTAACCATAAGTTTGTTTTCTATGTCTGTGAGCCTCTTTCTGTTTTGTAAATAAGTTCATTTGTGTCATTTTTTTTCAGATTCCACATATAAGTGATATCATAGGAGACTTGTCTCTCTCCGTCTGACTTACTTCACTCAGTTTGATCATCTCCAGGTCCACCCATGTTGCTGCATCATTTCATTCTCTTTTAGGACTGAGTAGTATGTTGCACTTTTCTTTTTAAGTGGACAGCACACAGCATGATGATGAGTCAGGCACACACCCACCTCCCCTAAGACTACAAATTCCTTGAAGGTATTTTTCAAACTAGAACGTCAAAAGGAGCAGCAGAAGAGTGGCCCAGGAGGAAGAGTTGGAGGAGCTGGAGCGGAGAAAACGAGAAATAAGAATAACATTTGCTGTGCGCCTCCTACCTCCTGGGCGCTGAGCCAGACCCTTGACCTTCAGAAGCACACGCTAAACATGGGGACACCAAGGTTTCATACTGAAGACATTTCTCCTCCTGCACAAATGCTCCTAACACAGAGGGACTAGAATGCCTGCGTTTAGCTAGGGGACACCGTTGACAACAGTATCCTCCTTCACTGATTCCATCCCAGGACAAACTAGCAAGTTGGAAGAAAATCAACTTTGAGCAGGGGGCCTGCTCAAAATAGTTTCAACTATTCTTGTGCCTAAATGGGTAGCTGTTATTTATTTTGATTGCTGGAAACTCATTGGTTTTGATACGATACAATGTGTTGTTTCGGTTTCGTTTTATTGGGGTTAATCAATCCAATTGCCCTTAAGAGGTGCCATGACAAAATAATCTCAAAAGCTATTTTTGAAAAGCTTCCTCTCGATTTAAACTCCTACAAGAAAATAACTAATTGTGAGTTCGAAGTGGGCTGCTCCCTTTTCTCCTCCCCACTCATCAAAAATAATTGTTTCTAACAAGTTTTGGGAACGTGAGGGTTTCATAGGAACGCAGCTGTTGTGTTACCGCCAATCAGGCTGCATTATTCCCATTTTACAGATGAAGAAATTGTGCCACAGGCTAGGTGACTGCATCACAGTCAACACTGCATTGCATACAGAGGTAAGATCATCTCTAGACTATACTTGGAAACGGAACTTCTAGGAGCACTAGATACGGCCCAATTCCCCACCCAAATCAACTACCCTAGTACTATCAATGCCATTTGAGCTTTCCAGTCTCCCTTTTCAATATATACTGGTCTGTAATAAATAAAAAACAAGTCCATTTTGATTTTAGATTTTATTTCTTATGAGTGAAGTTGAGCATCTTTTCAGGCATGTATTCCCTTTTGTTTTTGGAAAGGGTGTGATTATATCTTTCACTCATTTTTCTCTTTTGCTCTTCAGCTGGAATTTTTCCAAGAGTTTTTATTAATAAGGAAATGTTCTCTCTGTCATTTGCCATAAATACTTTTACCAGTTCAGTGTTTGCCTTTTAGCTTATGTATGGCATTCTCACCAGACAGAAATATTTTAAATTATATGTAATGCATTTGTCTCTCTCTTTTGGGTTTTTAAAATTTTTCTTGAAGTATAGTTGATTTACAATGTTGTGTTAGTTTCTGATGTACAGTGATTCAGTTATGCATATATATTCTTTTTCATACTCTTTTCCATTATAGGTTATTATAAGCTATTGAATATAATTCCCTGTGCTACACAGTAGGACCTTGTTGTTTATCAATTTTGTATACTATGTGACAATGAGTGTGTATATGTCCATGTATGACTGAAAAATTGTGCTGAACACTGGAATTTGACACAACATTGTAAAATGATTATAAATCAATAAAAAATGTTAAAAAAAATTCTGTATACAGTAGTTTGTTTCTGCTAATCCCAAACTCCTAATTTATCCTTCCCCCATCCTTTCCCCTTTATCTCTTTTGGTTTTATGCCATGTTTAGAAAAACCTTTGCCGCTCCAATATTCTTTTAATTTCACCCACATCTCCTTCTAGTACTCTCCGGCTTCATAATTTACATTTAAATCTTCACGGAGTTGCAGTTTATTTCAGTATAATGAGTGGAGTAGGAGTGTAACTTCCCCCATCCCCCACTACGACTGACCGGCTAATAGACCCCATACCATTTATCCATCTTTTCCACACTGATTGAAACACCATCTTGTTGGAGCAGGCAGATAGCTAGATATGAGCAGAGAAAGCGGGACCACAGGCCAAAAGGCAGGAAACCACACATCATGTGAACAAAGGGGCAGACAGAGAAAAGCAGGAACCTCTGGACTGATTAGAGACCACACATTTTGGGGTGACAAGTGGCTTGGGGGCCACAAAGAAAGGTGGGAAAAGGCAGGACTCTCTAACGTCTGAATGTAACCTTTCGCTCATGATGCCCTCATTACAATAAAATTAGCCTTGCAGATTAGAAGTACCCATCATGCACCGAGGCCATGACACTTCTGATCCAGACTAAATACAGACAGACACCCCTCCTCCTCTCGGGAACGTGGATGGACCTGGGATGAAAATCAGGGACAGTAACCCCAAACCCCTCCTTCTCCAATAAATATTCTATCCATTCATTTTTACACCCTATGTAACCAACTTGCCAAAGAAACTCAGGGCAGGTGCTCACCTGAGCCTGCCCGCTCTCCCCTTGAGGGCCTACTATCCATCCCTTAATAAATCCTCACTTTACTTTCTTAACCTCCGTGTCTCGCCTCTGAATTCTTTCTGCAACTAGAACCTCATTGCCGGCAACAATCTTATTAAACATCAAATCCTCTCGCGTGCTTGAATCTGTTTCTGGACGCTCCATCTAGATCCAGGACTGTATTATTTCCATCACTACCATTTCACAAGCTGTTCTAATATCTCATAAGGTTAGTCCACACCCTTCTTTTCAGATTTTTCCTGTCTTTCCTCATAGCTTTGTATTTTCATATGAACTCTAGAATAATTTTGTCATGCTCTGTTATTATTTTTATTGGTATCACAATGAATTTATAAATAAATTTCAAGAGAACTACACAACTTTATTCCAAACAAAGGGCAGAGGAGAGTTGAGGGTTGTTAGGGGCCGAATTGTGTCCCTCCCAAAAATTCATGTGTTCTGAGTTCAAAAATTCACTTTTGTGTTGAAGTCCTAACCCCCGAGTAATTTCAAATGTAACTGTATTTGGAGACAGGCCTGTGGATTCGAAGAGCAGGAGAATTTGAACCCATGGGGCTGAGAAAGAGAGAGGTAGCCCAAAAGTCGAACATTCCACTTGGGACAATTGTTAGGAAGAAATAAGATCATCAGAGCACTCGGCATCCTGCTGCTGAATCCAGACTGCGCCCCAACACCGAACTGAAATCTGGAGACACAGTTTTGGGTGAAGCAGAAAGAACAGCATCCTTCCCCCCAACTCCACACAGGCAATTCCAAGGCTTCCGTGGCCTCAGGAAACCTGGAACTTAATCTTGAAGGTGTAATGAACGCTCATGGGCTTGGCATCAGAGAAACCCAAGGGAGTTAATGCATCTGGCCAGTTCTGACGTCATTAAACTTCCATGGGGACAATGACCTTTCCACCCCTGGTTAAAGTAATTACTGCATGAAAAGCTCGTATCTCAATGTCTGACACAGAGTAGGTGCTTAAACGGAACTTGCAGCCAGTTTGAAGAGTTAGTAGAAAGAACTTTGAAAGCTCTGTAGGAGAAACTGTGAAAAGAAAGCACGTGGTCCCCAGAGAAACTGGAAAGTGGGAAACCAGGTGTTTTTTGGTTTTTTTTTTTCCCAAGATAGCCAAATTTTCCAAGCTGCATCTCCTAAAAGAAATTAACCCAGTGCATTAAATCCAGCCAATTCCACGTGAGCCAAGGACTGTGTCCTGGGGTTTTGTTTGGCTTCGGATGTTGACTTCCATTCTGAAGAGTTACAGATCGTTTTGACATGGACTGCTTCCATTAAATAAGAAGATGCGGAGAACACAGGAGGGGGCGGGAGAGGGTGGGGGTGCAAAAGGACTTTTCCAACAGAAAAGAAATGTCATCTACGGCGCCGTATCAGGCATCGGCTCTGCAGGGAACAATTCGGACGAGGCAAATTAAGCGAAGGTTCCCATGATGAACTGTCTCTGCACCATCAGTCATGTGACGGTAAACCTGGCTTGAGTGGCAGCCGTGTTAACAAACTGGAGAGAAGATTGATGCCCGTCCGCGGCCAGGAAACGCACAAAGTGAAGAGCTCCTTCAGGCCCGCACCCGTCAGGGTAAAAATATGTATCACTGGCTTCTATAGTGAGTTATGATTTCATTCTCCTCCTGGTACCTGAGATCTGGAGAGGGCATTTGTCTAGCCTTTGTATTGGGGGTGACAGCTATAGCAGTGCGGTCGCACGGGGGAGACATCCACTTGGCAGATAAATCAGGCTCTGTGAAGGAACCAGTTGTTATCAATTTGGTCTTGAGGCGAGGCGGGGACCTCCCTGTCCACGGGCAGTATCGCCGCCTGCTCGGCAGGTCTTCCCTTTACGAACGCGTTTGCAGGTGATGTTTGCGCCAGCCTGTCGTGTGCCCAGCTGGTGGGCAGCCGTCTGTCCCCACACTTTACGCACGGTACCGTCTGGCTTGTCCACTAGAGCGTTAGCTCTTTGAAGGCAGATCTGTGTTTGATGCCTCTGTGTCCCCATCCTGAGCTCAGGGGCCACTGTTGTCTGTTCACCAAAATGAACAAAAAGATCAAATCTGAACTCTAACCTCCACCAGTGGTGGAGGAGGCACTGGCGTGAAAGATCCAAGCGCACGGGACTTCCCTTTCTTGGTCTCTTTCATGAGGTCCGTGACCCCTGAGTACCTCTTCAAAGCCCAGGGCTCATTTCTCCTCATTATAGTCACACTCATCAGGCAAGCACATCCCTTCTGGGCTTCCCATCGAACCACTGGAGTCAGATGCCAAATCTCTACCTGCAGCCCAGACCCTTCTCCTGGGCTCCACACCCGTAGAGCCGACCTCCCCGTGGACACCTCCAACTGCGGGTCAAACTCAGCCGGTCCAGAACGGAGCTCAGCATGCGCCCCTCTTCTTCCCATGACCCTGGTCGTGGCCAGTGACATTGCCACTGCCTCAGCTGTTCAAGCCAGAAACCCAGCAGGCATCCCCGACTCCCCCACACCGTAACCTGGCATCCGTGGTGAGATGATTCTAGCAGGAAGTTCGATTTTTGTTTGGGTAGGGTGAGTCCCCATTGGACATTTTTCAGAGGTCACAGCCATGAGATTCGACTTTCCCCTTAGGATGACGAGAGGGGACTTGGCAAGGATAAACAAGAAGATATGACTCCACCAGTCTCCGTAAAAGGAGAGGGCTGAGCCAGCCGAGTGTTTCTAAACTAGCTCTGAGGGTAGATCTCTTTGCCGGCAGACGGAGAACTCTGTATAGACGCCCGCTGACTTTGAGAAGGACTGTGTAGCCCCTCTTGGTTCCATGGGAGACTCCCAGGAGGAGATTCCTGGAGAGTTACGTGCTCCTCATCTCCTGCAAAGCATCAAGAGACAGAAGCTGAGGCTTTCCGCCTTTTCTCCAAGTGTGGAAATGCAAAAGGCAACCCTGGGAAGGAACCAAATGGAGGGAGAGAGGGACGTTGTCCCACATGACACGGTTTGGACAATTTCAGCAGCCACAAACACGGTCCATGGCAAAAGGGCACCCAGAAAGATCATCACCTCCTCAACCACTTCCTTTTTTTTTAATAAGGAAAGCTTGTAGCTAGAATGCTCACCTGGTCAAAGTTAAGACCAGCTTAACGTGGAGGTTAAGAGCACCACACACTTTGGAGTCAGACAGACTTGGGTCCAACCCCAACCCCACTGCTCACTCACTGTGTGGTGTTGGGCATGTCATTTCATCTCTCTGAGCCTCAGTTTCCTCATCAGTGAAATGGGTAGATGCCCCTACTTCCTAGGGCCGTTGTGAGGATTAGCGCGACTATGTACATATCAGTACTTAGTACACATAGTGTGTGTTTGGTAAGTGGTAACCATGGTTTTCACTGATGATCGAGTTCATTCTTTCTGCTTTGAATTCTACGTCCTTCCAGTCCTTGAAGGAATGTCTCAAGTCCCCCTCCTCCCTGAAGCCTTCTTGGATCATCTGACAAGGAACTGGCACCTTCACGGAGCCAGACCAGCCAGGAGCTGGGAAGACAACAATGACCCAGACACGACTCCTGCCTTCAGGTGGGTTATGGTCTGTCCTCAGGCGAGTCCAAACCCCTTTCCACCACTTCCCCATTGTGCAGAGTTAGCAAGAAATTTCAGTTTTCTGAGACCCAGTTTTTTCATCTCTACAACGGGGATAATATTTCCTACCTCCAGTGGTGGTGCTGAGTGTGGAAAAAGACTGGGAGGAAGGAAGAAAGAAAGGGAGGCAGGCGGGGTCAGGGGAGGAGGGAAGGAAGGACTAGAGAGGAAGAAGGGGTGCACATGTGAAAACCAAACCACCCCAAGATATGAACAGGTGAATGACTGAGTGAATGAATGAATGCACTGTATTTCCCCTGCTGTCCCCATGTCCTACAAGCCATCTTCCTTCCAGCCCTTGTGGCAAGATGCCTGTTCTGCATATTTCTCATTCTACCTGGAGAGAGATTTCATTTCCAGCCTTTTACAGCCCAATCTCCAATAAGTGAAACCTGTTTAAAGGGCCACCGCTCCACGAAACCGCACGTCAGACAGACAGCCCTCGTGTTCAGCCATTGATGGATATTAATAATACATGGCCCAAAGCCGCCGCTTTATTTTATTTTGCCCTCCACATTAAGCTCTTTAAATCAAATATTTAGGGAGGGAATATTTACCTGCATGCCCTCGAGGAAGCGTTTCTGGTCTTAAAGCAACCGTGCATGGTAACCATTGTAGGCCCGTGTATACGATGCGGAGTATAATTTCTTTAATTCTCACAAGAACCCGTGAGGCTCACTCTGCGTCAGTGTTTTGTAGATAAGGGTACCGGGGCTCAGAGAGATGGCGTGGACTTCCCAAGGTGAGTCAGCTCGTAAGCAGGAGGGCAGGGAGTCCAACCCCAGCATCCTGACTCGGGGCTCGCCACGCTGCCTGGTACCCAGGCTTGGTGTGGGAGCAGGAGGCTGAAAGCCAGGATGGTAACACTGATCTAGGGGCCCCCAACCTCACCGGAAACAGAGCATGGGCGTGGAGGGGGGTTCAAGGAGAGAATACAAAACAAGCCAAAGCCCAAGTTCAGGGTTGAGTGACCCGTTTACAGCATTGAGTGGAGGCACAGCCAGAGATGGAAAACCAGAAGGAGGCCTCCTGGGGCCAGTGAAGGAGCTTAGAGTGTATCTGAGGGTCCTGGGGAGCTGTAGGGGGGACTCGAGAGCCAGGGAGCACCGGACTGAAATGGTGTTGTGTTTTAGCACAATCACCTGAGAGAAAAGGACACACCCTAAGTGGGTGTTTGATGCCCGAGGCCCAGCACCGAGCCAGGAGCAAAGGACACAGAAAACAGGACCGGTCTCTTCAGAAAGGGCAGCAAACAGCATTTACTCCTTGTCAGGCACTGAGCTGGGCTCCACACAGTTATGCTCTCAAAGGATGGCTACCAAGTCCCCATCGTACGCAGGAGTGAACTAAGGCCTAAGGAAGTCAAAGGAGCCATGGCCGATCAAGACAAATACAAACGTGGCCAACCACACAGCACTGGAGCAATTACAGCAACTAGCACTGGTTAAGCCCTTCATTAAGCCCCAGTCCCTGGGCCATGCACCTTCCCAAACTGTACATTTCCCCCATCTTCTAGCCAGTGAGAGATAGCCATCCTCAGTCTACAGGAATGAGGAAACTAAGGCTCAGAGAGGTTGCGTAACTTGCCCAAAGGCACACAGCTAGCGAGGGCCAGAGCACAGGCATTCTTAGCCATCCCGTCTCACTGCCCCTTCTCCCCACCGCCCCGCTGCAGCCACGTGTGGAAGTCGGCGAGCACGAGAGGAAGGGGTTTAACCAAGTTGATGAGGTTTGAGCTGGACTTCGAGGAGGAGGAGGTGGTGTTTCCCAGGCTGAGAAGGAGGGAAAGGGCATTCCATGCACTTGACAGCATCCAGGGTCAAGGGCACAGAGGGTTCAGGATGTCTGCGGTGTGGGGAACGTGGTAGGAAGTTCAGTCAGAGAGAACCGGGAGGGCATTGAACGCCGAGCTAAGGAGTTGTGGCTTCATCCTGCAGGCAAAGGGAGGCCCTCCGAGGGGCTGATGGGCTCACGTGGTGTGTAAGGGAGCACTGGGGAGGCTTGGGGAGAAGGGATTGGAGCCGAGGAAGACTCACAGCCACCGATGTTGGCTGTGATGATCACAATTTTGATGAACCCCCAAATACGAAGCATCTACTGAGCAAGTACTGTACAAACTTCCTCTCTAGTCTTTCCTACACTGGTACCCGGAGGCGTCTGTCTCCTTTGTGCAGATGGGGAAGTGGGCTGTGGGAGGGCGTGCCGACGACTGTCCCTTCCATCAGAGCAAGTTACAGCTGCTTCCATCCCTGCCCCCCAGGTCAGCCTCCTCAATGACGCATGGCCACCCCTGCTGCCCTCCCGGGAGACTGAGAAATGGGATCTCTGTACCTTCATCCTGCCCTCCAAGGTCCTCCCTGGACTCCTAGTGTGCGCCGGCCCCCACTGGGCTCTGGAAAGTGTCCCTGCTGAGATCATCACAAATCACTCTGAATCCCAGCCCCAGCCCCACCCCCAACTCCCAACCTGGACTCTAAACATTTTCTTCCAGGCACATCAGTGCCTCGAGCTGAATGCTGAACTGTGTGTTTCCTGCTCGGAGGGATCCGTTATCGCTGACTCTGCAAGGGCTGCTCTAAGTGCTTGCGAGCTGGGGAAGGGGTCTGGCGGAGAGAGGGCCAGCCCCAGGGTGCAACGCAGCCCTCCCCCAGGCAGCTCAGTGATCCCCCTATTTAAGGAGCAGGAGCTACCTGAGAGAGGGGGTCATGCTTAAATGCATTTTTTTAAAGGTATTACACCAGACACTTTCTGCAAGCCAGAGACGGAGAGAGGGGTGGCCAGGGAAGAGAAGGGGGTCTGGTTAACGGGAGAAGTAGAAATTGGAGTGGCAAATAGAATGGAGGTTGTGGAAGAATGCCAAAGCCCTTTTTGGCCTGGGATTAAGACCTTCCAGAGAGCTCCCAGGTCTAAGGGACCGCTCAAGTTCCATTCACGTCCATGCGCATTTACTGAGAGTCGGCCTTGATGTCAAAGTTACAAAGGTGGCTGCCAGGATCACCTTGTAGCTTTGAGAGTCAAAAGACATTAAGTCTGACCCCTACCTCACCTTGTAGGTCAAAGACCCAATGTCACTTCCAGCCTCCCTCTGCGCTTCCTGAATGTGGACTTTAAATTTCTCCCAGTTGGCTCTGGCTCCCAGCATGTGTTTCTGCTTCAGTGACTCAGCTTACACCCTGCAAGCACCATCTCTTTTCCACATCACCTGCCATGGACACATCCCGACCTCCTCTCCCTCCCTTACCAGCGCCCCTACCCCAAGACTGCATGAGAGGCAGACTCAGCTGAAGGTTATCTTGGCAACTGGAAGAATTCTTAATACCCTCCTGCACCCACATCTCCATCCAAGGCACCATCTTGGTCCCAGGCACCTTCCGGTCTCCCTGCGTGGTCTGACCTCTGCCTCTCTTTCCAGCCTGGTCTCACCCCACCCACTCCCGTGCACCCTGAGATCTATCCGCTCTCACATTCTTCACTTTATTGAATGCACCACACCCATTCCTGCCTCAGGGCCTTTGCATATGCCGTTTGCTCTGTCTGCATTGCTCTTTCTCTGTTCTTCCCCTGAGGAAGTAAGAAAGGACTCTTACTCAGATCTCAGCACAAATGTCACTTATTTGGTGAGGGTTCCCATGACTCCCCAAGCTAACCATTTACCAGTGTGTCCTATTCTTCATTAATCTTTTGCTTTGTTTTGCACATCACAATTTACAAGTGAGTGAGTGAGTGAGTGAGTATGTGTGTATGTGTGTTAAATGTCAAGCTCTCCCACCAGATTGCAAGCTGTCTGAAGGCAGGGATCAAATGCCTAGTGGATCGTGAACAAATACTTGTTAAAACAAACCAACGGCAGTTGAATTAAGAAACGAATGTGTGTATAGGTTACAGAAGTAGTTGAAGAGGAGCGGTACGTACCTCTGCCACATTGAGGGAGGCTTCAGAGGGACGGCAACACCGAAGGAGGGTCTGAGGTACAAAAATACGCTCAGATCAAAGAGCTGACGTTCTCTGGAGAGAACAGGCCGGGCGTACAGAAGAGAATGCGTATTCGGGGGAATCACACATGGTTTCATCTGACTGGGGACTTAAATGCAAGAGAAAAGGGGGTTGGAGATGAGACTAGAAAGATGGGCAGGAGATGGAGTTAGAACTTAATAACAAGGCAATGAGGAGCTGGCAAAGGGCTGTGGGCAGGAGTCATGTGGGCAGAGCTGATTTCAGAATCAGGGCGCTGGTGCCCGTGGGGAGGGAAGAGGCCAGGGAGGGTTGGGTAGGGTTCACCCAGGAGCACGGGGTTGTGGGTGGAGATAGTCGATCGGGTTTGGGACATACTGAGTGGGAGACACCTACAGTCACCCAGATGGGGGTGTCCATGATCTGTGATCAGGAGCACCCAGGCCGGATGTACTAGTCCGGGAGGCCAGTTCGGAGGCAGCACCTGAAGCTAAGAGCACAGATGAGAGGGCCCAGGAAAAATGTGGGGGGATACAAGCTCCCAGGCTCCTTCCAGTCCTGACAGCCGGTGATTTCATGAGAGCTGGAAGCTCTGTTTGCAAAGGGAAGGGGAGGCGTGGAGTTCGTGCTCCCAGCTCCAGACGCAGGAGCCGGAGGGACGGGGGGAGACAGAAAGGCCTTATTATCCTCCATCTCCTGCCATCAGGCGACGCTCAGGCTGGCCTCTGATTGCTGGCGCTAATGAAATGGCACACCTGTGGCCTGGCAGCCTGTAATCAGGGGCTCACAAGGCGGGGCCCGGCTGCCAAGGCTGCTGGTTCCACCCCTCCGAGACCCGGCAGGTTGGAACTCCATGTGCCTTCAGAGACGCACAGCTGGTCTTCTGCAGGGTGGGTTTTCGCCCCAGATGCTGGCCTTTCAGAGGGACCGGGACCAGCGGAATGTTCACTAGCAAAGGTCAGAATCTATGTTTCATGAAGGACAAGCAAAGAACTGACTTCTCAACCCAGGAAAGAAAAATCACAAACTCCAGGATGCTGCCCTGGGCCAGACCAGCAAATACGGCTGTGAGCTCCCCGTCCCTGGGAGTGAAATCTGAACATCCCGGCAGAGATGATGGCATAGAGAGGGGTCAAATCTTGAAGAAGGGCTCAGTAGGGTGACTCTTGAGGCCCCTTCTGACCTTTAGAGCCTGAGACTTAACAATCCATATGCCAACTTGTCTCTGGGAATCCATTCTCAAGTCTCATATCCCCAAATCCAGAGAGTTCTACCCAGCATCTCGCCTCAAATCCTCTGGCCAGTCTCAGCTCCATGAGCCCACACAAAGTGGCTAAAAGCATTCTGGGGCCACACATCCCCTTTAGCCAAATCCTCCCGGTCCCTCCCTCTCTGCCCAAAGACCACCCTCCCCAACTCCCCACCCCAGCCCTGCCAGCCTGTGTAAGAGCTGGAAGACAGGAGCCCAGATGTCAACATTATGCAAATGGAAATCGATCACCACCAGACCCAGCAGTCGGCACCTCCCCACTGCCTCTGGCCGTGATTTTCCAGCTCGATATTGTGGGTGACCCTCTGGGAAGATCACTCCATTCAAGCCACAGAGGGGAGGTGGGGGTCTGTGCTGGAGGGAGCTTCGCTGAACATCATCTTCACCCTCAGGATGAGGACCTGTCATCTTAGCGTTCCCCCTACACAGCTGGAGGTGCTGCATCCTCCCTCTGTGTTGCTTGTGAGTTTGACCAGCCAGCACCTCTCACCACCTGTCCCTTACCTGAGGCCCCTGATTGGCCAATGGTACCACACATGAGCCCTGGATCACCCAAGCAGGACCCAGGATGCAGGATGCAGCGGAGAGCTGGATGTACTGCTGACTCCTGTTCACTCACTGGCCATCTTAGTTAGGATGTAGCTCCCGGAGGCTGCTAAAGGGGTAAAGTTGAACAACCTGGCCATACAGGGAGAGCCAACACCTCATAAGAGCAAAGTTTGACAATTAGGAGAAGGGAGATGGTAGCAAAATTCTTCTGCCTTCCTCCCCTGGACAGATGGGAGATACGATACCTTCACACAGCCCTCTGCAGGGATCTGACGGAGCTGTGCCTTGAGCTGCACAAAGCTGGTCGACCCAGCGGCGTATGTCCTGAGATCTCCAGAACTCCTCCCTTGCCTCACTGCCCCAACCCCATTCTTGCTTCCTGGGACCGCCTTCTCCAAAAGCTGTAATACACGAGCTTCTGCCTAAGGTTCTGTTTTCTCGGAAACTTGAACTAATCAATCACATAGCCATGAGTTCTTATAAGGATTAAATTCTAGGCCTGCAAGAACCTTAGGCTTCAACTCATCCACTCCCACTTGCCAGGCTCACTAGGGAGTCTCCTTAAGTCCAACTTTTCTGACTCAAAGGACTATCATGGGACAACCTCGGCCCCAGTCTGCTTCCTCAGAAGGGCATAAGATGGGGCACTGCTTGCTAACAGGGTAGCATCAGGGACTCCCTGACTGTAGGAATCCTTGAAGTGGTCCCCAGAGCAGCACAGCTCAGAAGCAAGGGGCAAGACCCCCATCAGGCAGGTGCAAGAATCTCCCTGTGCCACAAGAGCCAGTATCTCTTATAGCAACTAGGGCTCTCTGAAAGGGACATGCTTGGTCATGGGTGTCTTTGGGGCAGCTGTACCAGGAGGTCCCAGAGCTTGGCAGTGCACAGGGCAACCATTCTGCCAGTTTGGATCACAGATGAGGTGACATGGCTTTTACCTGCAGCAGGGGTGGGGGCTTCTCAATTCAGCAAACACCTCTCCTGATTCTGCAACTTCCAAATCATAGCAGTGGCAGCAGCTCCTGTGGCAGCCCAGTTCTGTGTGTGGTTTTGGGAGATGCTCCTGAAATTTCAACCTAGAATCTGTTTCTTCACTGCTCCCAACGGTTCTGTAAGTAATGTAATACTCCACAGTAAGACCGCTAGGGATTTTGCACCTGAACCCCAACCAATACAAATACAAACAACTCTCCCAATTCCCTTATTCAGACATGGTAAATCAAGACCCAGAAAAGGCAAGGAACTTAGCCAAGTTCACCTGAGGGTTGGTGTGTTAGACCTTCTTAGTCTAACCCTGTGCTCTTCTCACATGACTCCAGTGGCAGAGAGGAGGTAAACACTGGGAAACATTGCAGCAAGAACCAGGGCTTACTTCAGACAATGAGTCCGTTGGTCTGGAGGCATCTTTTCTTAATTTAGAAAAGTTGTATATGTTGGCACTGAGTGCTCCAAGGAAGATGTTAGGTCAGAAGCCATTTCCTCCTCCCAGAAATCCACTGCCAGCCCCCAGGTTACCTGTCTGGGAAGCTCTGAAGTTAACTGGAAATAAAATAGGGCATTGTTAGAAAAAACAGTGAAAGTTCGACACAGCATTTAAATACAATAAATACAGTGTTCACTTTGGCAGCATGTACACTAGAAATGGAACTATATAAAGAAGATTAGAATTACCCCATGTGCAAAGATGACACACAAATTTGAGAAGCATTCCATATTTTTTAAAAGTTGTGGTCTATATACACAACGGAATACTACTCAGCCATAAAAAAGAATGAAATAATGCCATTTGCAGCAACATAGATGGAACTGGAGATTGTCATCCGAAGTGAAGTAAGTAAGAAAGAGAAAGAAAAATACCACATGATATCATTTACATGTAGAATCTAAAAAAAAAGACATAAATGAACTTATTTACAAAACAGAAACAGACTCACAGATATAGAAAACAAACTTATGGTTAACAGGGGTTAAGGGGGTTGAGGGATAAATTGGAAGCTCGGGATTTGCAGATACTAACTCTTATATATAAAATAGATAGACAACAAGGTCCTACTGTATAGAACAGGGAACTATATTAAATATCTTGTAATAGCCTATAACAAAAAAAGAATTTGAAAAAAATGCACATACACATATATTTATATATATAACTGAACCACTATGCAACACACCAGAAATTAACACAACATGGTAAACCAACTATACTTCAATAAAAATAAATAATAAATTAATTAATATAATAAATACAAATTCTAGGAGATGCATGCTCCCAACATGAACCAGATTTGTCAATATTAAAAATCATCTCAGTAAAGATAAAAAAAAGTGGCTGCCTCTGGTGAGTTTAATTGTAGGAGCTCTGTTGCTTTTCTTTTCCAATTATTTTCTTTTTCAATCATATCGTTTCATTTTTAAAGCAGATACAAGTATTCTTTTTATTAAACAAGATTTAATTATTAAAACAGTAATGTATGTAAATGATTATATGTTTATTATACATTAAATATAATAAATATACATATCTATGTACTTTAAATACGTTAAATATATATTTTGATATATAATATATCATATTTTGTTAAATATACACTAATATATGTTTGGAGAGTCCTGAGTTCATAACAAAGGCTAGTTATGTAAGCTAGTAAATTTGGCTTTATGAAATACTGATTTTAGAAAAATACCTGCTATGGCCGTCTACTCCTTTACTCCTGAGTTAAAATCTTGAGGATTCAAAAAAACATTTTCTCTCATGCCAACTATATCTCTTTTTTCTTGCCAGCTCTGGTTTACAACATGATGTCTTTTTTTTTTTTTCACTTGCATTCTCCTTTGTTGTATTATTTTTGCAAGACTTGGCAGAGTGCTTGTGTGGTGGCCTTTCCATAGATTATTATGATGGTAAAGGCACATTTTTCTGGGTCTGTTCTAGGGACCTCTGCATTAAATAGATCTCTTCTGTCCCACAAATTTTGAAAATTTGGAGTATAACTGTCAAGCTCCCATATCACGAAATATGGCAAGCAAAGCTGCAATTGCAGAGGGATTCCTGTGCATTCAGGCAGGAGAGGGCACACTTACCTACTCTCATCACTACAGTCCCCATAACAATCTGCCCCTGTGCTCTGGAATTCTCAAGACTGAGACTGAAGTTGGTATTCAAGGCCCTCCTGGAAGTAGGGCGTCCTCATGGCCTCTGAAGTCTGGCCCCACCTACTTTTGAAAATTAACTCTTGCTACGCCCCATCACACATCTAAATCCAGCCAAGTGCACCTTCCCTATGTGTTCCTACACTGTACCTTTACTTGCTTCATTCTCTCCTCTCGAAGGCCGTCTCCTGATCACTCACATGTCCAACTCCTCAAGATGAACTACTATAATAAAGAATAGCCAATAAGGTAAGCTGTTACTAGGTGCATGAAGGTTCCTGCAGGGATTTTAAAGTAATGAGCATTTCCTGAATGACTAACATATATTAAGTCCTTTGCACCCATTTCCATTTAATCTGCACAACGGCCCTACAAGACCCAGTGCAAGAAAATGAGTTAACAGAATTAAGTGAGTTGCCCAAGGTCCCCCAGCTAATAAAGAATGAGGGCAGCTATGAACCAGGCAGCTCATAACCAGAGTCAGACTCTCCACTATGACATCATACCAGGTTCTGGAGAGGCAGTAGGTACATTGCAAATAATTGTCTTCACAGAAAAAGGATATAAGCACTTCAGTTAAACATAGAGTTACTCCATGAGCCATTCCACCCATAGATATACATCCAAGAGGAATGAAAATGGCCACACAGAAACTTATATAAGAATGTCTATATATGCATCATTAACAACAGCCCAAAAGGTGGAAACAATAAAATTGTCCACCCACAGACAAATGTATAGATAAATGGATAAATATCCATACAGTGGAATATTATGCAGCCACGAAAATGAATGAAGTAAGGATGCCTGCTCCAACATGGCAAAACCTCAGGAACATGACACTCAGTGGAAGAAGCCAGGCACTGAAGCCCACTGCAAGATGGTGACAGTGAGGAAAGCTCTGTGTGTGTACATGTAGGAGATCGGGGGTATAAGGAAATCTCTGGATCTTCTGCTCTATTTTGCTATGATCTTAAAACTGCACTAAAAACTAAGTCTATTTTTTAAAAAAGGTCACTGTGTTAGGGCTGCTGTAACCAAATACCACAACCTGGGTGGCTTAAACAGCAGAAATGTACTTTCTCACAGTTCTGGAGGTTAGAAGTTCCACATCAAGGTGCCACAGGGCCTCTCTCCTTGGCTTGTAGACAGTCATGCGCTCTCTGTGTCTTCACACACTCTTCCCTCTGCATGCCTCTGTGTCTTAATTGCTTCTTAGAAGGGCACCAATCATATTGGGTTAGGCCCCACCCTGTAACCTCAATTTAACTTAACTTCCCCTTTAATGGCTCTGTCTCCAAAAACAGTCGCACTCTGATGTACAGGGTGTTAAGACTTCAACATACAAATTTTAAAGGACACAATTCAGCTGTAAGGCATGTATTATATGATTCCTTTTATGTGGACTATCCAGAATAGATGAATGTAATGAGAGAAAACAGATCAGTGGTTGCTGGGGCTCGGGGGGGGGGGGGAGGAAATGGGGAGTGATTACTTAATGGGACAAGTTCCCTTTCGGGGTGACGGAATGTTCTGAAACCAGAGAGAGGAGAGATTGCACAGCGTTGTGGCTGCACCGAACGCCACTGAATCAGTACGTGTCAAATGATTAATTGTATGTTACATGAATTTCACCTAGAGTATTTTTGAAAAGCTTATATATATATAAACCTAGGTATCTCACACAGTTCCCACCTCCCCCTCTCCCTCCCCGCCTGGCTTTGAGGTCTCTGCAGCTCTGAGTTTTCCTAAGTATGACATAAGATTAAGTCAAGTTTGCCAAAGAAAGAGGGAGAAAATGATCCCAACTTCAGGAGAACGTAAATGAAAACAACGCTCCAAGCAGAGTAGCAATCCAAGGAACCAACTGCTGCGCGACTGAGACAGGCCAGGTGTGAGGTTTATGCCTTTGTTCTGGGCCCCCCTCCAGCACTTGCTGGGGGCCCTGTGAATGCTGTTGGCTGAGAGCTGCTTCCCAGACTTGGCCTGAGGATGGGGAGTCAGAAGAACAGGGCAGCTAAATTGAGAAACATCAAGAGGCTGTATTATGCCTCCCCCGCCTATAGCCAGGGCCGCTCCTCTTCTCAGGAGCCTCTGTGCCCCAGCCCCCCAGATCCCTCTGGCTCCATAGAGTCGTGGCTTTCCTCAACCCCAGGACTTCCCATGATGCATCCAGTCTGTCTCTTTACCGTGTCCCAGTCAGGACTGGGAGAGCAGGAACAGGTCTCCTTCCATCACAGACCCCCATTAACCAGCACAGGACCTGAAACAAAAGAGATGCTCAGCTGAAGTCGGTGAAAGGAAGACAGGGAGAAATGAAGGAAAGAGGAAGGCATTTAATAGGAAGGCGATGGCATGGTTAGAAACAGTCCATTTGATCTCGAGATCCAATCATCCCAGCTCTCTGTCTCCAAAAGACCAAGGAAAACAGTGTTCTGGAAAAGACTCAGACAAGCACAGGCTTTGAAGACCATGAATTATACAAGGCTGTCCTTACTCCCTGTCAAGACCAGACCAGCAGCATTCACAGCACACACAGCATCACCCGCCATCTTGGAAACCGAAGCAGCTTCTCTCAGACCCTGGGCATGACTATGGGGTTAATTCATCCTGGGCTCCCGGACAACATCCATCACTTGAGGTGCAAGGAGATCTGACAGTCACAAACCACTGCTTCCGACAGACAAGAGCTCAACACACACACACAGGGGGTTATTATTCAGTCATAAAAAGTACAAACGTATTAATTGAAGTATAGTTGGTTTACAATGTTGTGTTAATTTCTGGTGTACAGCTTAGTGATTCAGTTATACATATATATATTCCTTTTCATATTCTTTTTTATTATAGGCTATTACAAGGTATTGAATATAGTTCCCTCTGCTATACGGTAAGACCTTGCTGTTTATCTTTTTTATATGTAGTAGTTAGTATCTGCAAAGCCTGAACTCCCAATTTATCCCTCCACCGCCCACCTTTCCCCTCTGGTAACTGTAAGTTTGTTTTCTATGTCTGTGAGGTCTGTTTCTGTACAAAAAAACAAAAAAATTCATGAGTGGAGTTTCAGTGGAATAAACTAAGAGAGGATTTTAAACAAAACCTTTAACATCTGTATTTGTCTATCTCCTATCTTCGATTGTCATCTTTCTTAGGCATTAGGAGAGTCTAACTGTGATATTGAAAATGTATATCCCACATCTGAACTTCAACCTGAGGGCAAATTGCCCCAATCCTATGCTCCCCACCACTGGAATGTAGCCTTTTTTGAAACTATGTGATGTAGGGGATGTTAAATATCAGAAGAATTGAAATTAAAATTAAAGGAGTCAGTGCAGGTGACTCCCTCCCAGAAGACAGACCTTTTGGGATTGTTCTGGACGGAACTTTACTCTTGGTCCTCCAGAGTACATAGAAATGAAACAGAAACAGAAAAAGTTTGTCAGCCTCTGGGTAGCCGAGCAATGAGAAAGTTTAAATTTAGAGGACATGACATAATAGTTTAAAAATACACGGAGGGATGGCAACACCTCGAACAATGGGATAAAGTAGGTCAGGGCCATTCACGGTGGTGAGAGGAGGCTGTTTCTGGGTCTGGCAAAAAGGGAGCTGGTGTTGGGTAAGAGAATGGCTGGTACTTTCCGTTGCTTAGTGTACAGAATTATAATAGTTCAGAGTATCGTTCTTCATCCATAATAGTGGCAAAGTAATAAGAAGGAAGGAAGGAGAAAAGGAAGAGAGAAAGAGAAGGATGGAGGGAGGGAGGGAAGAAGGGAGGGAAGTACCAAGTGAGGAAAAATCACAAATGGGCTCCTTTCAACGGGGAGATGAAAAATATAAAAGGGTACTTGGGAAAAGTGGGCTGATACTCAATGTGAAGTATTGATCAGAGGGAACCTGTGGATTACGAGGATGAAAAAGCATCAGGGTAGCTAGGGAAAAAAAAAAAACAAAGCAGTAGTTGGTAAATTCAGGAGAAACTCTACAGACCACTCAGCTCTTGTTGAGGCAGAGAGATGAAACCAGGAGGAAAAACAGGCAGAACTGGCGAAGTAGTTACTTTTTTTTTTTAATCTCAAGAGGAAAGCCCATTTGGGAAAAACAAAAATCTCCATCCAAGCCACCTGTGAATATTCCATTCCCTGATGCCCTGAAAATAGAAAACCCACTGGGTGCTAGTGACATATCATCAGAGGAAGGACGTGTAGAAATGAAGAAACAGTAAATGCACATGTATTCGTTTCCTCTCATCTCTTTAACAAACGACCATGAATTTAGTGACTTCAAACCACACACATGTATTTATTGCCTTGCAATTCTGGAGGTGAGACGTCTGAAGCGGGTCTCACGGGGCTAAAATCAAAGAGTTTGCAGGGCAGTGTCCCTTCTGGATGCTTGTAGAGGAGAGTCTGTGTCCTGGCCTTTTCCAGCTCCCAGAGGCCACCTGCATCCCTCGGCCTCTTCCTCCATCCTCAAAACCAGCAGCCCAGCATCTCTGCATCTCTCTAACTCTAGCTTCTCCTGTGCCTCCGTCTTCCACTTTTAAGTACCCTGTGATTCTCCTGGGGCTATCTGGATAATCTTCCTCTTTTAAGGACATCTGAACAACAATGTTGTGGGGGGAGGCAGGTACAGCTCAGTGGTAGAGCACGTGCTTAGCATGCACAAGGTCCTGGGTTCAATCCCCAGGACCCCCATTAAAAAATGTTAATTCCACCTGCAGTCTTAATTCCTCTGTGCTATGTAATATATGTAATCTGGGGATTAGGACATGTGTATCTTTGGGGGAAGCTTTTATTCTGCTTCCCAGAGGGGGAACCACCATCCTAGAAAAGGTCCGAAGCAAAGTTTGGAAGGGGCTGTGCCCAGACCATAAATGAAACATAGGAAAGATTATGACTTGTGGCCACAGTGAGCCTCCAGCCTAAGGAAAGATTTACCTTCCAAGTCTTGTCAACCTGTTGTTTCTCCTCCCAGTTCTAGCTGGATTCTGTGTTGAGTGATAAATCATGTAGCCATATATCCAAGTCGCCTAGCCAGGCTGACTTATCAGCATCGCTGCCCAGGGAGCAAATCTCAGACTTCCTCAGGCAAGTCTGGAGAGGAGCTAATGCTGGCCGTCCTGGGGCTCCACACAGGGAGCAAGTGGGGAAGCTCACAGCTTACATAACTCCCCTGTCCTTACCAGCATCCCGGAAGGATGGACCCCGGCAGAGGTGGAGCGAGGACCAGCAGCCAACAGGAGGCTTTATTATTAGATCCATCCTAAAGATGGAAAAACTGAAGCCTAGAGGTTAAATGACCTGTCCATCATCACTAGGAGAGTAAGCAGTGGAACTGGGATATGGACCCCGATCTGTCTGACCCCCAAAGCTTAGCTGTTCACTCAGGAAGTATGGGAACCCCATTGTATGGGATAACAGGTACACAGATAGAAGCCCCAGCATCTATTTTCAATGGATTCAGTTTTAAGAGGAGCCTGGCATTTATTCGCTTAGACACAGCCGCAGGGATGTTGGTAGATCAGAAAGCCTGAGACGTTGTAGGCGTTCACAGGAAGGATGACTAATCCTGCCTTGTTGGCCAGGGACTGTTTATAAGAAGGGACACCTAAGTCGAGTCATCAGAATTAGATGGGCGCTGTCCTGGCGAAGAGACCAGTAACACACAAAACTTAGGAGATGTCAGAGTCAGCTGTGTTTTCCTCCAGGTCCCAGGCTGCTGGAGCAGCCTCTGTCTGTCTGGGACACTGTCAGTCAGAACCGCAGAGACACGGGGACGATCTTGGGAAACCGTGTGCTGGCTCCTGCAGTTTCTTCCTCGAAGTCACACACATCACTTCTCCTCCACTTATTGGCCAGAGGAAGTCACATGGCCAATCCTGATGAAAATGGGGGACGACCAGGGAGGGATCACATACATAAGCAAGTCAGGATGTAATCTATCACACAAAGTGCGCCAGGATTGGGGGATGAGCTTCAAGCCTGCCTTTCCCACAACCACCTATGCCCACATAGGATTTGATCTTTCTTTCCCAGAGGTACAAAGCCATCGAAGGGAGGGAAAACTTGAGTGTCCATGACAGGGCGTCAGGTGGACCAATTCCTGGCCGTGGGAAGCAGCATTCCCTCCCCAGGTTGCTTCATAATAAACGAACAATAAACATTCCACCGGAATCTTTAAACGGATAGAGGAGTTTAATTATAAGAATTTAATTTTCAGAAGCAAAAGCTGCTTTTATACAATTACAGTGAGGCAACTTTTAATTAACTTTGGAAACTTTCTTTTGCTTGGAAAACCTAATTAAAAATACTTAGGGAACTATTAACATAATACAAGATTCAGGAAGGGGGCTGGAAATAATACTGGGACTGTGTGGGAAAGAGACAGAGGAAAGGGGTCGCTGGGGAGTTAGGGTCACCTAAGATTCCCACAGCACTCACCAGTTTTTGTGGCTGCCGGACTCTGGGGTCACCCGGGAGAGCTCTGTGGCACTCCCCTAAGGAGTGGAGTCTGGCACGTTCTGCCTGTTCTTTCGTCTACACTTTGGGACGTCCCCATATCTGATATACGGAATATAGAGGAGGCGGTGAGTGGTTAGATTTGAGGGTCGGAAGAAATTTCAGCAAGTGACATGATACTGTAAAACATCAGGCTCTCCTGGGGGCAGGCAGCTGAGTGCATGTCTGTTAGCTTTGTGACTTACCTGCCCCCAGTGTGTGCCCAGGGGAGGAGAGTAAGGTGTCAACCGTGTGGTCAGCATCACCAGGGAGCAGTGTGTGACAGGATATAGATTCTCGGGCTCTGCCTCGTATCTACTGAATCTGAAAGGGTATTTGAACATCATGCCCAGGCGATTTCTGTACACGTTCAAGTCTGAGAAGCACTAGAACTTGGTGGGGTGAGCCCCAGGTGTGATCTGCCAATGATCTGCTTCGGAATCCCTTGGGGAGTCTATTTAGAGAGGGGATCCCCAGACCTGACCCCAAACCTTGTGAATGAGAATCCCTGGAGGTGGGGCTCAGGGTGGGGCTCGGGGTGGGGCTCTGCACCCTGAGAGTTTCTAATGTCGAATCTGGGGAACACCGGCACTCTGCAGAATCCAAGCCTGAGATCGGGGAACCTGACCTCCACCTTTCTGGGTCTCAGTCTCCACACCTGTGAGATGGAGGGGCAGTGCCCACCCTTGCAAGTTCGCTGAGCACCAGCTGAGAAAGTGGATGGGAAATGCTCCCTAAATGACAGCTGAGCCTTCTTTACTGATGACATCACATCCCGGGTTGGTTCTACTGAAATCAGAGCCAGGTGGGGGTTAGGAGACCAAGATTCTACCCTGGCTCTGCCACTAACTCCCTGCAAAGCTTTGGACACCTCAGAGCACCTCTCTGGTCTCAGGTTCAACTCTCTCAATACCCAAGCAGAAAGTTGTAAAATGTGCAGGATCATTGGAGATCTAGGTCATCTCTGAGACTCCCTCGGGCTCTGGAATCTGTGATTTGTATAGAACTGCCCTCCAGGTGGACCCCACCTTCCCAGGTGACAATAGGCAGAGGCAGAAGGTGGCTCAGACAAGTGTAGCTGCCAACTCACCAGAGAGGGAAGAGTGTGGTCCTCTCCAGTTTACAGAAACGCAGCTTGAGGTAAGTTCCTTCTGAAATTCTAAAATCAACACAAAAAAGAAAACAAACAAACAAAGAAAATTGATTCTCAAGTGGCTCTGCATCCCCCAGCCCACCTGGCCCAGTGCCTGCCCACCGGGGGTTCCAAAAATAACCAGCTGACCCAGATTCCTGAACCCAGGGGCCTCCGCTAGGCAGCATGTACGGGGCAGCGCAGTCGGGAGGAATTTTAATGCTACACTGACCCCCTGTGGAAGTCAGAGGCTGCAGCCACTCCTCCCTCCTAGAGCATCCCCCAGCCCCCAACCCCCACCTCCAGCCCCCATCCCACCCTCCCAACCCGGCCCTCCCTACAGCAGCCCTGATGTTCTCAGGGAGGCCAGCCACCAGCTGCCACCTCTGAGGCAGAGACCACAGGGGCAAACTGGACTGTATCTCAGAGGTAACCCCGCCAAGGTCAGGCAGAGGACAAAGGGAGGGGGGGTCCCCTCCCTTCAGCTTGCTGTCACTCACCAGTCTAGCCGGGATGTGGCTGCAGACGGCTCAGTGGCCTCCCAGCCCCCTGATTCATCCCCCTCTGGAGTGAAGTTCAAAAGCCTTCACCAGCTCCTTGGCATTGATGGGATCAAGTTCAGTCCTTGGTCTGGTTTCCAAGGCTTCCCAGGATCTAGTCCGACCTGCCTGCCCAGCCTCCACACTCAGGCTCAGCGAGGCCCAGAGCCTAGAAGCTCTCCTTATATCCCTCAGTTTCCCCCCATATGCCTCTGCCCAGGGCTGTCCCTCCACCCAAAAGCCCCGGCTAACCTCCCCACCTACGTCCAAACCTTCCCCAGACTTGGGAGCCCAGCAGAAGTGCTCCCTCCTCGCCACGCCCTCCCCATCACTCCAGCTCCTCACAGTAGAAGGAGGCCACAGACCTGGGTTTGCACCTGCTCCTTCCTCTTCCTGGATGTCACTCGCCCTCTCTGAGCCTGTTTTCTCAGGTGTAGAACGGAGGTAATAACTCCAGCATAGCGTAGCCCATAGATTAGGCAATGAGATAGCGGAGAGCTTCAGGAGCGCATTGTGGTTAATTTCCATTACGGGGGTTGGTGCCTTGCTCGGTCCTGCATCACACAGAGGTCGGGTCTCACACATTAGCCCCAAATGATGGAGAGTGACCATCGGAGCCAGTGAGTGACGGGTCGAGCCTGGAACTCTGAGCTCCAACTCTGTGTCGGATGAGAGCAGCAGAGAGAGAGGGCCAAGCAGAGGACAGGTGAGAAAGGAAGGAGCTTAGTTGTGGAAACTGATGGAGGATGGAGCAGAGAAGGGGAGGGCAGGAGTGGGGAGGGGGGACACCGGGGAGACCAGCTGGGCCCAAGGGCACAGACATCCTGCTACGATGAGCAGATTTCCTGGAAGGAAAGGGAAAACGGCATCCTCAGAAGGGCACGTTAGAGAAATTCAGTTGATGCAAAGAAGAGGATGAGTGAGAGGGGACTAAACAAGATACAGGAAGATGGGGGGTGTTTACTGTGGACCAGGCAGGACCCTCAGCACCTTACACTGTTTATTAACTCATTTCCTTCTCCCCAGAAGCGATGGCGGAGGAACTGCTGTTATCCCCACTTTCCAGATGAGGAAGCTGAGGCCCAGAGAGTTTAAGTAACTTGTCCAAGGTCACACAGCAGGAAGGATGCCGAATGCAGGGAGAAGACCAAGACCTCAAAGAACAGAGTGAGCATGCCAGGGCCTCAGGGACGGGGCTGCTTGGGACCAGGGCTCCACCTTGCACGGCTGGGTGTGGAGTCCCAAGAGCCCTGGCCCTGGGACAGAAGCCCTGAGGAGGCTTTGTGCACTCAGCTCCATGAGCTCGGACGGCTGATGTCTCCTCTCCGTCTCCTCAGCTGCAGAATGGCCGTGATGAGACCTACAAGGCACCTTTCTCATAAGGATGAGCAAGAGAAGGAGGAGATACCCATGAGGACACCCCCCTCCCTTCCCCTGCAGGGAGGCAGCCTGCCAAGCCCCCTGCGACACACACCCAAACATCAGACACTGCCCTGCCTTGTCTCTCCCCTCGTAGGCTCACTTCACTGTCCTCACGCCTGTGCTTAGGAGTCTAACTCTTGTGTGCTGAGAGGATGTGTGGAGAGTGTTGTCCATCACAGCAGGAAGGAGCCTCTCCCAGAAGCCCAGGAGGAGAGGCTCTCTCAGCCTCTCTCAGGAATAGGCTCCTCTGGACAATGACAAACAAGTTATAGGTGCCCCTTTCCCTCTTTGCTTTGGCCACTGGGGAGCTCAGAGCCAGGTATAAATCTGATCATCCAGCCCTATCGGTTTTCTAGTGCTCACTGAGTGGGGACAATGTTGAGGCCCTTTTCACAAATGCAGATAACTCCCCAGGACACACTTAGGGGAACAAACATTCCCTTGGGGATATCTTATGTTGCTACACTTATTTACTCTGAGTTCCAATCTCCTGACTCTTTTTTTCCCCCAAAATAAAAATACAAACATGCTACTTGAAATTCCGCCCTTCAGAGATAATGTTCATGTGAACATTTTAGTGAACATTCTTTCAAATGAGCATGAAATGAAAGCGTAATTTTATAAAAATGAGATTGTATAATTGACTTTGTCATGGAAACCTTTTCATGTCAATGACTATAAATCCACATGACTGCGCAGGACTCCATCATACAGATTGCCATAATTTATTTAGCCAGATCCCTATTTCTGGGCATTTAGGTTATTTCTCATTTTGGAAATTACAGAGAAAGCTGTCATGGAATTCCTGGTACAATTATTTTTCCCATTTCTGTGCTATTCTTCTGATGAAAAGTTCTTAGAAATGATTTCTTACTTTCGTTTTTAATCTGACAGTATTCTTTGCATTTTGGGATTGGTAAATCCTTGCAAGAAAAAGAAGGAAAAAATATTTATAAAATAAAATAAATGACAGCATATTTATCCATTTTTCCAAAAATGGAATATTATTTAGCCATAAAAAGGAAAAATACTGGCACCTGCCATGGACGAAACTTGCAAACGTATTAAGTGAAAGAGCATAGACCACTATTGTATGAGTCCATTCATACAAAATGCCCACAAGAGGAAAACCTAGAAAGTCAGAACAGAGATTGGTGGTTACCTAGGGCTGGGAGGGATGGTGGGTTGGACAGTGACAGCTCGAGGGTAATGGGTTTTCTTTAGAGAAGATGAAACTATTTGAAAATTGACAGGGCGACAGTTGCACGACTCGGTGAATACCATCCAATTGTACCACTGAATTGTACACTTTAAATGGGTAAATTGTATGGTGTGTATCTCAACAACACTGTTACAAAAACTAAAAATAAAATAACTGTGAACAGATCGTTTGGAGCCTGAGGGGAGACAAGAGGCCTGCTGGAGTGCAGGGGACCAGAGTTACTATCGCGGGGCTCCTCGTCCTGAGAAAGAAACCAACAGGCCGTGTCTTGGCCCCCAGACCCCAGGCAGAGGCACTGGTGGAGGAAGACTCCCTCCGAGGTGTGGGAGCACAGCCTGTGTCCCCAGCCCCACGCTCCCAAGCAGCTGGCTCCCACCAGCTGTGAAGGCCGAGAAGGCAGGGGAGCCTGCCCCTCGGGCACCCACATCCTCGATGATACACGGCCCAAAGCTCTCTGATTACAACCACCTTTTATCATTTCCTCAGCAAACCTATTCCCCTGAAATTTGCTAATAAAATCCAAGAAGCAAGAAACTAAGAGGAAGAGAGGAAGAGCCATCAGAGTTCCAGCCGCCACGAAGGGAAGGAGGACGAAGTGGCCCAGTGAGGGCCCACCAGTTCCCACCCCCCCATTTTATTGGGCTGAATCTCAGGGGTCGTGTCCACCCCCCCAGGGCAGGTCCCCTCCCCCAGTGGATCACGGATGTGGCCAATAATCCTCCCACAGCTCCACACTTGGCATCAGCCCCAAGTACCTAGCAGAGAGATGGGCCACAGGGATTCTGCCCTGTGTGCTCCAACAGCAGGGCCATGGAGAAGAAGGCGGTTGGCCACCACAAGCTACCAGATGGCTCCCAGCATCTAGGAATCTCTCTCCTTCCCTGTCACCCTCAGAAAGGCCTTCCTCACAGAACAGCCCATCCACTGAGGAGGGGCACATAGGCTTGGGGAGGTGGGCACATAGGCTTAGAGTCAGGCCAAGGCTTCCATCCCAGCTCCAGGACCCTGAGCAAGCGACTTCCTTTCTCTGAGCCTCAGTTTCCTCATCTGTAAAATGGGCAGTAATGGCCACACTCTAACTTTTGCTCATTTCCCTGGCTGTTGTGAAGATCAGCTGAGCCAGCAAACAAGATAAGGAGAATTAGGGCAGCGTTCCTGGATGCCAGCTGACTGCCCCAGAATCCCTGCAAATACACATTCAAATACAGACTCCCGGGTCCCCTCTCAAAAGAAGGAAGGTTCCTTGGATATGGGGTGGGGGCCCAGGAATCTGTATTGGGAAAAGCCACTCAGCATTTCCGGTGGGTGACCAGGGCATGCGGAGCCTCTGCTTTACAAACCAGCATGGTCTGGCCTCTCTGTGGGCAGGGATCCAGCAGTCAACCCTGGGGGAGCAGCTCTCACCAGTCACTTTCCTGCTCTGGTTCCTCACCTGGAAGATGGGGATCCACCTACCTTTCAGGATGTGAAGTACTCAGCACACAGTTAGTCCCTCACAATTGGTAGCTGTTACCACATTTACATTAGTTTATCATTCTTATTAGATACTATCATTCTTATTATTATTAGACACTATTATCTATCAATCATCCAGATAACTTAGAACCTAAAAGCCAACACTTCTTGTGCTTTTGCCTACAATTTTTCTCCATTTTTTTCTTTTTCCATTCCCAAAATGTATGCATTCTCAGTAATGCACGTTCATCATAAAAATTCAAGCCATCTAGAAGCATTCAATCCCACTACTTATAGTTTGGACCGAAGTTTTCCAGACATTTCCCTATACAGCAGGATAAACATATAGCTGACCTTTCACCCACACACAGAAACGTCATCACACACTGCAAGTCATGCTGAAACTCGCTTTCTTCTCCACACTCTGTTGTGGACAGCCTCCCACACCAGTATGTTGATCTATTGGCTTAAGGGCCAAAAAGTGCCCCACTACCTGGGTGTCCCCTGATTTACTTAATGAGGCCCCTTCTGATGGGCATTTAGGTCATTTCTGATTTTCCACTTACACCTGCAATGCCCATCTCTGGGCATTTATCCTTGAATCTTCACGTAAGCAATCCTGGGCAGCCACATGTACCAAAGATTTTAAAAACATTTGTCTCATTTAAACCTCGTCACATCTCTGCTGGATGAGACAGATGAAAAGACTGAGACATGCCTCTGCCCACATAGATAGTAGGTGGCAGGGTCAAGATGGAGCCTGTGATAGACTGATGGCATTGCTGGCCCCCAAATTTTGCTGCCTCCCTGTATCCCTCCTTTTGTAGGTCCCTCCCACACTGACTCTGGGCGTGGCCAGATCACTTACTTTAGCCAATGAGACAGTAGCAAACCAGATGCTGAAAAAGCATTTGCATGGTTCTGCCTCTTCCCTCAAACCCCTTTTCTGCCACAAGAACTAGCCTAGGTATCACAAAGGCATCCTAGACCAGCCAGCCCCCAGCCCACTTGCCAGTAGACCCAAGATACACAACAAGCCCAGCCAAGGTTAGCCAGTCCAGCCCAGATCAGCAGAATAGCCTAGATGACCTGCAGTCTTGAAAAATAATCAACAGTTCTCATTTTAAGCCCCTGTGTTCTGGTATGATTTGTTATGTAGCAATGGCTAACTGATACACCTCCAAACTCTGATTCACCATCCCTGCTATCTCCAAGACCCCACTACCTTCATTAGAGGTAAAAGCCCTACACATCACCCATATGGAACCGACACTGAGCTGACAGATCTGGAGGTTCAATTCTAAACGAGATCTCTCCTTGCCACTGAGGAACTGACAGTCCAGTGAACAAGAACCCCTAAGCAGATGATCACCATTCACAGATAGGAATCCGGGGCTCAAAAGGGGCTTTTGATTGACCATCATCACACAGCCCTTTAGTGACAAAGAAAAACCCCAGGCCTCTTGACCCTAAAACTAGCATTCCTGGGGCGCCTCAAACCTTCGAGCATCCTTGAATGCCAATAAAAGCTACGTGCCTCAACCCTGGCAACCTCAGAGAGAGCCTGTTTCCAATTTAGTGAGTCAAGTCAAAGCACTCCAGTTTCCGTCTGTGGGTATTAACTGCAAATTTATATTTGAGGTCCTGTGTGCAGTTTTTTATGCATCCTTAAATACCAAAACATAATTACCAATGTCAATACATAATGTTTATTTCTTTCAGAACCGACATTTTAATTTTCCTGAGCAGGCGGGAAAAATGATATGCATAAAAATAATGACAAATATTAAAAGTCTCCCAAATAAGGGTCCGGGATCACACGCGTAATCCTAAATTTAAATGCATTCACGATCACAGCCATATTAAAGGTCTGATAAGCCAAATTAAGTTCCATGTAAGCATAATTAATCTTCTTTTTCAATGAAGATATTACAAGGGCGTTCATTTGAATCCCAAAGGCCTTTGGGAAATTGAATTATATAGATAAATCAAATATTTGACCTTTTGCAGATAATTACTATTTTTTTTTAAAAAATTCACAATGCAAATGAACAGCAAGTAAACCTTGGGTGTCACCAGGCCTGTCAAAATGGAGTTCGTTATAAATACTCAGGTATTGCTTTCTCCTCAGCCTCCTAGCTTTTTATTTCAAACTTGGAAGCAAAGAACTCCAGCTAGGGGTCCTGGTGTTTATTAACAAATAATTGAATGGAATTGGCTGGCATTGATTATGTCAAATTTGCAAGTTATCTGGTATCATTCATAGGTCATTAAATTTCAAAAAGCACAAAGCAATAGAGCCATGGTGATGATTTCAACACGGTCGTTAAATGGGGCTAATGCTTATCCAGGTACGTGCTTCTGTCACCCCAAGTTAGGTTCCTGGGTCCCCAGGCAGGGTGGGAGGGAGGGGTCCCCATCACTCTCATGGTCCTTCCCCTTAAACAGTCTCCTGGCAGCCTTGAAGACAGAACAGGGACCTATGGACAAATCCTGGTCCTGTAGCTTATGGACTGAGTGACACTGACCATATCTCGCCCCAGTCTCCTCAACAGCACATGAGCAGAACCCCACCAGCAGTCAGGACCCCTGGGAACATGAAACGAGACCAAGGATTTGGAGAGATAAAGCCTGGGGCACTCTGGAGTTGGGCAGACTTCCGCCAGCATCCAGGTCCACCCTCCCCCTACCCCTGCTGATGATCAGGTCTCCAGAGTTTCCCACTCTGCAAAATGGGTCTTCGGCACTATCGAGATATCCTGAGGTTCTTGTGAAAAGTAGTAAGAAAGAGGGTTTTTTTTTTTTCCCCTGAAACTGATCTTTTTTTCCTCCCATTTTTTTCAAATTGAAGTATAGTTGATTTAGAATGTTGCGTTAGTTTCTGGTGTACAGCATAGTGATTCAGGTATACATATATATGTATGTATATTCTTTTTCATTTACTTTTTCATTACAGGTTACTGCAAGCCATTGAATATAGTTCCCTGTGCTATACAGTAGGACCTTGTTGTTTATCTATTTTATATCTGCTAATCCCAAACTCCCAATTTATCCCTGCCTCTCCCTCTCCCACCTGGTAACCATGAGTTTGTTTTCTATGTCTGTGAGTTTCTTTCTGTTTTGTAAATAAGTTCATTTGTGTCTTTTTTTTTTTTTAGATTCCACATATAAGTGACATCATATGATATTTGTCTTCGTCTGACACTCTTCACTTAGTATGATAATCTCCAGGTCCATTCATGTTGCCACCAAGAACATTACTTCATTCCTTTTTATGGCTGAGTAGTATTCCATTGTATACATACACCACAACTTCAGTAAGAAAGGGTTTATGAGGCACTTTGCAGAGAGTAAGTGCTCTGTGAGGGTCCATCCATTCTGTTTCAAGATGCAAAGTGGCTTCCCCCTGCTCTCAAACACATGCCCTGGCGTCTGCCCCAATTCCAGAGCACACCTCATGTCCGGGCCCAAAGCAACACTGTTTGTACACAGAATCTCCCACGATCCCTCCTGAAGACTGTTCCCTCCATTTCCGGCACCAGTCCCTCTCCAGAAATAAATCCAAACATCCCTGCTGCCGAGGGCCAACGTGACTGAGTGCTGACCTGTGTACTGTTCTAAGAGATTCACCTGGGTATTTCATTTAATCCTCCAGCAATCCTATGGGGAAAGCCCATCTTACAGATGAAGAAACTGAGACCCAGAGATGTTAAGGAAGTCCCAGAAGTGGCAGCACTAGGGCTCACACCCGCCGTCTGGCTCCCAGGCTCAGTCTTTACCCCACTGCTGCTGCCACTCACACCCCACGAGAGGCCAGGCTGGGGTCTAGACACACACCATGTCCACCATGGGCCTGGTCTCCCTGTCCTTTCTCAGTGGCCTGAACACAAAGGAAGGAGCCCACTCCTCTCTAATAGCCAAAGCCTTTATGTCCATCAAAGCACTCTTAGCAGATCCCCCCGGGGCCCCCTGCTCAGGCCTGCAGCCAGAAAGGATCATGATCACATGACACAAAGGGGCTGGCCTGAGACTCTCCTTGGTCCCCAGCATGGCTGACACTGTAGAATGGCGTCTGTCTCAGTTTGCTTCTAAGATTGAGATTGGCCCCAGCTAGAAGGGTCAGAAATGGGTTCAGATCTGACTAGTGCTTCCTTGAGAAGAGCAGATGTGGGCGAAGAGCGTACTGATGCTGTGCCACAATGGGACAGACAGAGCAGAGGGACCTGCTTTGCCCCAAGGAACAGATGGCTTGGTCTTCAGAGGAGACATTTTGAGTTGGCTTTGAAGGATGACTAAGAGGTCACCAGGCAGAGTAGAGGAGAAAGGTCATCCCTAGTGGAGAACACAGCAAGACAAAGAGAGAGGGTGTGTGGAGCATGGCTGGGGGTCAAGGCACTCTCCGCTGACCTTGGCCATCACTCCTTGCGCGACTTTCCCAGCCCAGAGCACTGCCAGCGGGCACTCGGCCTCACCCTTGGACCCACAGGGGCTGGCACAGTGCAGAGCTGGGCCAGCTCAGAGCTGTTCTTCCCATAACAGGATTCGCCATCATGCTCCAAGCTCTGCCTGAGGCATCATTCAAAGGCCCCGTGTGGGTCTTACAAGAAAAGTGGATATTGACATATCAAGATAGGATAACAAATCTCCACCAAGTCCTCGCCCTTCCTGCAGCCCCAGCAAGGCAAGACCAGAAGCTCCGACTCCCAGGAAGTATTTGCATTTAAATGGCCAGAAACAAAGTCATTTTCCCCATCATTATTACACTGGAGTTTTCCATCTCTCTGATTAGAGCAGAATTGAATCTAGTTGGGCAAAATTAAATTTGTACATTTTGCTAATCATACAATCTTCAAACACTGGACGTTCTAGTCCCAATTAGTCAGCCGGGATCTGTAAGGAGCAGGAAGACATTCTCATGGACAAGAGAAGAATTATTGGGGATTGACCCCAAATAAAGGCCAGGGCCTTCCCCGGCACCAGGAGGCGAGCCTCCCCTCCGGACAGGGGTAGGTCTGGGGGAGGTCGACCTGCAGTGGGCAAGGATTTGGGGTGGTTCCTGAGCCTCGTCATCTGGCAGAGGTATTTCCACAGGAGACATTTGTTGTGGGTCAAGTAACAACCTGAGCATAGACTGGCAGCTGGGCTCCACAGCCAAGAACAGAATCCACATTACACCTGAGGTTGGGCTCGGACCCTCCCCAGGTCGCCCTCCTGCACCATCAAAATGGTGGTCTTCCTGCAACCTCTTCTTGCACCAGACACACTCTTGGTGGTTTAATCTGCGCCCCCTCTGCTTTGGTTACCATCTCCACCTCTCTCTTGAGCTCCAAACCCAGGGATCCAGTAACCCTCTGGACATCTGGGGATGTCCAAGAAGCCTCCAACTCCACATGGCCCCAGTGAGGCTGGCATCTTCATTTATTGAGAGCTAATGAGAGCACCAAAGCCAACCAGAATGAATGAAAACCCCCAGCCAGGCATCATTCTAAGTGTAAATCCAAGCATATTTCATTTAGCTTCTAACAATTCTGCAAGGAAGGACTTCACTAGCCCTCCCTTACAGATGCAGAAAGGGTTTGCCTTTCTACATATAAGATTCTTTGGGAGAATAGAAAATCACTTGGCCACAACTCTGTAGACACTGGTTTATTGCTTTGGAGGAAGTCTGAATCCAGCCGACTTGCCCTTTGCTGGGTCATCTCTTAGATATGTCACTTTTTCCTGCTGGGATCCTTGCAGGTTAGTTGCTTCCATCTTTTTCCTTGTCACTCATTACGTTATCCAGGATCTGCCCAGCACAGGTGACCCACTGGCTTGGTCAGGAAGGAGGGGATCTTTATGACCGGCACAGTCTGACTTTAAATTCTGCCTTGGTGCCAATTGTCCATCTCCTTCCTCAAGAATCACTAGCATGCTGCTGTTCCCTCATCTTTTCTGTGTTTATCCTTTTCCTCTGATCTCTAAGGGAGCCTCCTAAGATTGTCCTCCACATTGCTGATTTGATTTTCCATCAAGTCGGCCCAGCCGTCAATGCTTCCAGGGACATCATAATGATTCTGTGGCCTTTCGGATCCCTTGTAGATGTCCCTTACCTCATCCATCTCACTTTAGATTTCATCCAGGTCTCTGTTCATCTCAGCTTCCTCTCCTTACTCTTTTCTGCTCAAATTTTGTAAAAACCCTCAGTCTCCTTGCATTCACGTGAGGGTCCTCACACAAGATTCTAAAATCTTTTTCTGGAGCAAGGGAAAACACTCTTCAGAGATCCAAGTCATCTTCTGAATTTCGAGCAATATTCTCATTCAATTATTTAGCAATTTTTTTCCCAGAGGTCCCAAGCCATTTCTCGATGAAGAATATAAAAGCACACACTCATTTATTCACCAAGTATTTCCTAAGCATGTTGAGGTTCCAAGCACTGCAGAGAATGCCAGAGAGCTCCCTGCTACCTACTGGTCCAGAGAAACGTGAAATATGTTTCTCTCTAGTCCAGGTGGAAACTCAGCAACGGCGGGGGACAGGGCTGTCTTCCGGGGCTGCCACAGGGCAGAGCCCTCCAGGTGCACCACTGGATCTGAAAGCGCTAATCATTCAGGGAAGGGAAAGGGCGACCCTGGCGGTTCCTTCTCAGGTCTGGATTTGCACAGCCTGTACCCAGGAGATTATTTCATCTCCTTGCAGCTTTGTTCCTGAGCCCTCGCTTTGTCTGTTGAAATAGAGACCAATCAAGGAGTGGGGAGCCCGGATTCGGCAGTGCGGAGAGGAAACTGAGAGCAGCCAGTTCCAGAGCACAGGAGCTGTCAAAGCAAGAGTAGCTAAACGAAGTGGCTCCTGACAGCGGTGTCTGGCACTCGCCTGCCTAAACCACGCCCCCTCCGCCCACATCGTCCAAGCCACGCCCCCTCCGCCCACATCGCCCAAGCCGCGCCCCCTCCACCACCTCCGCTGGTGCCTTCTATCTCAGAACATAAGCAGCGGCTGGGGCAGGGCAGTCATGAGGAAACAGGTTCGTTGTTTTTTTTTTTTCAAACAGCCGAAGTCAGGTTGAAAAACTGCACATATTTAATGTATACAATTTGATGAGTTTGAAAGAGTACGCATGCACCCATGATACATCACCGCAATGAAGATAATAAATAGATCCACCACCTCCAAAAGCCTCCTTGTGTCGTTTGTTTTGTTGGGTGTGTTTTTTTTTTTTTTTTTGTGGGTTTTTTTTTTTTTGCCTGTTTTTGTTTTTTTGTAGTAAGAACACTTAACATGATAGCTAACCTCTAAAACTTTTAAGTGCACAATACGGTATTGTTAACTATAGGCACTAGGTCGTATAGATTTCTCGAATTGATTCACCTTGCATGACTGAAACTTTGTACCAATGGAATAACAGTTTCCCCATCTCGCCCTCCCCTCAACCCTTGGTAACCCCCACTCTATTCTCTGCTTCTATGAACTTGATTATTTCAAGTACTTCGTATAGTGGAATCATGAAGTTTCTATTCCTCTGTGACTGGCTTATTTCATTTAGCATAATGTTTCCTGGTTCATCCACGTCGCAAAATGCAGGATTTCCTTCTTTTTTAAGGCTGAATAATATTTTGCTTTATGTGTATGCCACATTTTCTTTTTCCATTCATCTGTCAGTGGACATTTGGGTTATTTCCACATGTTGGCTGTTGTGAATAACGCTGCTGTGTACGTGGGAGCGCAGATAAAGCGATAAAGAGAAGTATTTCTTAATCTTCCCAGGTCAATGGGATGGTCCTGTGGGAGCAATGACAGGAGAAGACATTCCTTACAAGATTCACAGGGAAGCGTGGCTGCTGTCACTGCCTTTAAGGAACAGACATAATTTAGTAGAAGAGCTAGGACAGAACAACATGTAAACCAAGCAGGTATACATGTGCATGTTTGATTATTTCAGAGGTGCACCGATTCTGTGCATTTTTGCAGCACAGACTAAGGAAGACAGGAGTGAAATTAATGATGTCTGGGATTTGCCCCTCGGGTGCAGCCCTGGGGGACCAGCCACTTCACCTGGGAACTTGTTAGAAATGCAAATTCTCAGGCCCCATCACAGACCTACTAAATCAGAATCCGGAATGTAACAAGATCCCCAGGTGATTTCTTAGCACATGAAATATTGAGAAGCACTGATTTAAAAGGGAAATAGCACTGATTTAACAAAGAGGGGGCGAGGGAAGCAAATAGAGAAAAATATTGACAACTGCTGAATCCAGATCATGGACATATGGGGGCTCATTGGGCTTTTCTCTACTTTTGTGTTTATTTGAAGGTTTGAAGTCAAAAGACAAGGCACCAACAGATTGACAGAGGAAACCATGGTCAGAGACAGCAGCGGTCACTGCAGGAGAGAAGTTCCAGGCTCCCTGTCACAAATGCAAATACCCCCGCTGGCCCCAGGGCCAGGAACAGCATCAGATGATAGGTCAAGGGGCTGCGTTTGGATGCCGGGGATAGCTGCGGCCTCAAAGAACAGAGAGCACCAAGGCCATGCAGGCTACATGAAAGAGACTGAACCCGGGACACCTGCTGGTGAGATCTCAACACTCCTCAGATAGAAAATTTCAAAGGCAAAAACACAGCACCCACTGATGTTATTCCCCGCACCGGCTGCTGCAGGCACGGCCGGGCCTCTGTGCTGGCTTCCTATGCCTGCTGTAACGAACCACCACAGACTTGAGGGCTTAAAACAACACAGATGCATTTATTCTCTTACAGTCTGGAGGCCAGATGTCTGAAATCAGTTTCACGCGGTGGAAGTCAGGGCGTCTGACCGTCCTCCCCCCAGAGGCCCTAAGGAAGGACCTGTTTCTTTGCCTTGCCTTTTCCGGCTTCTAGAGCCACACTCCTCACATTCCTTGGCTCAGGGCCCCTTCCTTCATCTCCAAAGCCAGCAGATAGCATCTTGCTCCAGTGGCCACATTGCCTTCCTCCTCTGTAGACAAATCTCCCTCTGCCTCCCTCTTAGAAGGATACTTGTAGTTACATTTAGGGCTCGTGTGGATAATCCAGAATTATCTTCCCATCTCAATAGCCTGAATCACATCAGCAAAGTCCCTTTGGCCATCAAGGTAACATTCACTGGCTCTGAGGATTAGGACCTGGATATTTGGGGCGACCATTATTCAGCCTGTCACTGCTTTCAAGTTCCAAGGAAAAGTGTTTTTATCCCAAGAATCTATACAAACTATCAAATAGGGGGAGGGAAAAATAAAGATATTGTATGATTCCCAAGAACTTAGAATTTACCACTCTGCCCCCAAATTAAAAACATGTATATCTAGATGCTTCTACAACAAAATAACAATATTTTTTAAAATATCTTTTACAACAGAAAGACAAACAACCCAATTTAAAAATGCGCAAAGAACTTGAATAGATATTACCCCAAAGAAGATGTACAATGACCAATAAATACATGGAAAAATGCTGAGTCATTAGGGAGATGCCAATCAAAACCAGAACTGCTACATCACACCAAGTAGGATGGCTATCATCAAAAACCAGGAGAAAAAAAAAAACAAAACAAGATTTGGCAAGGATAAAGGACTTAAAGAAATTGGACCCTTCATATATGGCTGGTGGGACTGTAAACTGGTGTAGCCACTGTGGAAAATAGTTTGGTAGTTCATCAATAATTTAAACATAGAATTACCAGATGCCCCAGCAATTTCACTCCTAGGTATATATCCAAAAAAAAAAAAAAAAAAAAAAACTAGAAAACCAGGACTCAGATAGATATTGTACACAAATGGTCCCAGCAGCACTGTTCACAGTAGCTAAAAGGTGGAAACAACCCACATGTCCATCAATTGATGGGTAAATCAACAAACTATGGTGAAGCCATACAGTGGAATATCATTCAGCCATGAGCAAGGAATGAAGTAGTGCCATGTGCTACCGCATAGATGAACCATGAAAACATTATATTAAGTGAAAGAAGCCGAATGCAAAAAGCCACATATTATATGATTCCATTTACATCAAATATCCACAATAGACAAGTCGACAGAAAGAGAAAGATTAGTAGTTGCCAGGGGCTGGTAGGAGGGAGGCATGAGAAGTGACTGCTTCAAGGGTACAGGGTTTCCTTTTGAAGTAACGAGAGCGTTCCGGAACTAGACAGTGGTAATGGATGTATAACACTGTGAATGTACTTAATTGTACACTTTTATTAAAATAGTCAATTTTATGTCAAAGAAATCTAGGGAAGAAAAAAAGAGTAGACACAGGAAATAATAGCAGCTCAGGAGAAGTTAGGACTGAGGAAAGTACAAACCAAATTATAGGAGAATCCGCTGGCCCTGGTGTCTAGAACAGTCCAGCTGAGCAGCAAAGGTTTCAAGACAGGGTTACATTCTCTTCTCTACAGATCTAATCACATCACCTGGTTCTGCAGTGAACATTTCCATAGCCTAGAGTGTATAAATGGTACTTTACTGGGTTTAAAATTTTAGAACCAACCTGCAGAGAAACCATGAAAGACCATTATGGTCCTTAACAGAGAGAATGTAAAGGTTATGAACCTTGACCAGGTAAGAATAATTATTTAACAAGAATTGGTGGCGGCAGGGGAGGCACACAGGGGACACAGAATAAACCTGGTTACCTCCCCCACCGCTAAATAAATAAATAAATAAAAAGAAAGCAATAGAGACTTAATATAGTATTAAAAGTGACATAGGCAATCAGTAGAAGAACTCAAAATAATACTATCACTACAGAGTTCATTAGGGAAAGGAGAGGTGGAAAAGGGTAAAGTAAGTTTGACCATCTTAGCAGAGAGGAAATCGATATTGACTAGAGGAAGTAAGTCAAGAAATAGAATTACAATACTTAAGATACTTCAGTTACTGGTAGACGTGTTTTTGTCTGGTTTCCCATACCGTCTGTCCTTCGGGATTACCCACTTGTGTGGTTGGGGCCAGTCTGTCCTTTGCCCATGGTGATGGTCACATGACCCAACCTGGCCAATCAAAACCTCCCCTGGGACTTTAGCCAGCACTCTTGGGGGAAAGATACCAACTCTCAGCTGAAATTGTCGAGTTGGGGGAATGTGAATCTGGGCCTGTCTGTGCCCATCTTCTTGCTGCTGGGCATGCAGTCCGAGAACAAGCTGAAACAAATCAGGACAAAGACATTAGTAAGTCCCTAGACATGCCTGAAGCTTATATCACCCTTCAGATTTCTGTTATCTTACCCAGTGAATTCCCCTTTTGCTGTTAAATAAATAAATGACCGTGGGCAGCCATTTGGCTCATGTGCTGTTCTGATGGGTGGTGCCAACCCAGGGAGACTTCCAGGAGGAAGCAGAGTTCACCACATTGAAAAGCAGTTAGAACTACAACCCATGTGATGACCCTGAGGCTTTCAGGGTGGGACACAGACGGTTTTTCAGTGGCTAGAACATCAGCCTGTGAGGGTAACAATCAGCCCAAATCCTGCCACCCGGGAGCTGTGCAACTTGGACACAGTTCTCAGCCATCCTGACCTCAGCTTTCCTGTTGCCCAGAGAATGATACAATGGGATTGTCGAGATAGTGAAATAACGGATGTGAAGGTACTTTATAAACCACATCAGGTTTTCATTTTTTACGATGATTGGTTTTGTCCCTGGATTGGTCAGTTAAACTGGTTCTGTGCTCTGACCACAGAATGAACCCCTAATTCTACCCTAATCCCCCTACAAACGTATGCTGAAGTTCCCAGGGGACAAGGGTGAGAGAGTGTGAAGGATTCACTGCAGCCCCTTCCAACAACTGGGGAGGAAAAACGAACCCGGTGACCATCAAATCACTCAACTGAAATTGTCATCTCTCTCCCTTCCTGCCCCTCCTTTTCCTGCTTTTCCTGTCCTTCCAGCTAGTTCCTTTTTTTTTTTTTTTTTTTTTTTTCTCTTTTCTTTAACTCTTCTGTGCTTTTATAAATGCCATCCCCATGAAGGAGCAAAGGGGACTTTTTAGGATAGCAGGGTATAATTCAGGTGACCTGTGCTTCTGGAGACAGTAGGAAAAACCCTGTTAAGAGGGCTCGAATGGCTTTATACTGACACAGCATCACTTACAAATTATGTCGTGTTGAGTTCACTTTGTAAACTTTTACGGTTTTTTTCTTCTTCTAAAAGTAATGTTGTTTCCTGTAATTTTTTAGTGTAAGTAATAGAAGTAATATCGTTTATTGCAGAAAATCTAGAAAGATAAGGAAAGAAATAAAAGTCACCTACAATCCCACAATCCAGATCTAAACCCTGTTCACATTTTGGTGGACTTTCCTTCCACGCTGTTTCTCTAACACTCCTGAAATCACATCGTATATTGCACCCTGCTTTTTCCATTCATCATTATACTGTGCACATACCCCTATTCCATTAAAAATTCTTTAAACAGATTTTTTTACCAGTATAATACTCCAGGGAACCAAAATCTGTTTAATCAAGCCCCTATTATTGACTATTTTAGATCTTCTGGCTTTTCACTACTGACCACTCAGCCTAACTTTTTTTTTTTTGTCTGTTCATTTGTATGCGTTGTCATGACGGATGGGTTTAGTCTTGCAGGTTCTGTTGGTTCACAGTAACACATCGAGGACGCCAGGCAGAGGGCCCTGAGGGCTGCCACCGCCACCTGCTCACCAGACAGTCCCCCTTCCCCAAAAGCAGTGTTATTTTGCAGGTCTCCTTGCTTCTGATCCTCACCCAGGCCATGACAGCTCTGCCTGACTGATCTCCCCACGTTTGTATCTCTGGAAATAGAGGTTCTCAGCCGTGTCCTTCTAGAAAGCTCTAAGCTCCTTATTTAAATAAATCCCTCCCTCTCAGCCCCAGAAGGTATATGTGCGGTTTTCTAACCGCCCCCCAACACATGGCTGCCTTCAACCCTAATCCTTGAGCATCAGGTGCCTACTGAGTCTGCAGCTACATAATTGAGGGCCCCCCACATCTGTCCCCTCTGCAAGGAGAGGGGACACAAGAGATTAGAGGGCCCGAGAAGACCCATCAGAGAGATCCTGGAGCCAACACGCATCCTGCAGGCCAGGAAGGAGAAGCATGGCTCCACATTCACGATCTCTCTCACCATCTGGTGCCCCCGTTCAGCTGGACGCATTCACTACATCTCATTATTCCAGGGTCTGGCCTAGAAAAGAGGAGGTCTGGGGTCTTGCTGCCACACTGCCACTAAAATGCTGTGTGTCTCTGGGCAAGTACCTTCCCCTCTCTGGGCTTTGGAGAATGCGAGGCAGGGGAATGTGACCAGATGATCTTCAAAGGCCCTCTTGGGTCTGATGATCTTGTCTGAGCCCCACAAACAGGAGTCAATCTGCAGGACACAGCATGAAGGAAAGCCAGCCTGCTTCCCAGGGCTTCACTGATACAGGTGCTGAGCCGGGGTGCATGGCCTCTTCTTCCTCAGACCTTTCCCTCCAGGGCTCTGGGGATGAGCTTCAGCAAGCGCATGGGCAAAGGGGGAGGCTTGACGCCAAAAGTGAAGGAGACGAAAGAACCTTGGCTCCCTGGACCACACAATGGGCATCACCAGTCACAGGGCTGCAGAGGGCTGTGTGAGACAAGGGAAGAGAAAGTGTTCCAAAAAGTGAAGTGTTCTTGCCAAAAAGACGGGAGCCAGCTTGGAGGAGCTCCTGCTGGCCAGCCCTGGACAGCATGAGCATCAGTGTAAGTAATGAGAGTAACTGATCATAATCTGCTCAATAAAATAAGATTGCGTGTGGTCAATACAATATAAATAAAGACATGAATGTGATATAAATAAATAAGGGAAAGTTTAATGAGGGATATTTACATAGCTTCAAAGCACCTCTCCAACAAAATCATTACTAACTGCAAAGGTAAAAGAAGTAATGTGACAGCTACTGTTGCCGTGAGTGACTTACAGTGACTGTAGCTTACAGATTCCACCGCGATCAAGTGATCACAATGAACACGGCCAGTGACAGAACATATTGAAACTTGCCCCTCCCAAAAGGGTGAGCTAAGGAAATGCAGTGTCAATTCTGGGATATCCCTTTTAAAACGCACACCCAGGACGTGATCACTGGGAACCATCAGACAAACCCAGATGGAGGGGCGTTCTGGAAAACAACTTCAAACATGTCAAGGTCGTCATGAAAGTTGCGGAGAGACTGAGGAACTGTTCCAGGCTGAAGGAAATTGAAGTGGCAGCTCTTAGACTGAATGCGACACATAGGGTCCTAACGCTGGTTTCTTTGACTGTGAAGGACAGCATTGCGGCATTTGGTGAAATTAGATGCGGTCTGAAGGGTCGATGGTAGGATGTATCGAGGTGAACTTCCTGATTGTGACGGCGGCAGCTTTTAAGAAGTTCCCCAGGGATCCTCGTTCCCTATGCTCACTCCGTGTGCAACCCCCTCCTTTCAAGTGAGAATATGGTAGACGAGATGGGCTGTCACTTTCAAGATTAGGGTTTAAAACAACTGTGGTCCTCTCTCTCTCTCATAACCCAACAGGTGCAACCAAGCTGCCCTCTTGTGAGCAGCGCTCCAGAGAGGCCCTCCTGTTGTGGTGATAAACTGAGGCCCCCTGTCCAACAGCCCCTGAGGACCTGAACCCTCCAGCACCCTGCTAAGTGAGCTTAGAAGTCAAGTCTGAAGATGAATGTAGCCCTGGCCGACAGCTTTTCTACAGCTCACGGGTCAAAAGCATCCAGAAGGCTTGAACCAGAAGCAGCCGGCTAAGATGTGCCTGCGAGACAATAAATGTTTGTCGTCGTAAGCCGCTAAGTCTGGGGGTAATTCATTACAAGGCAGTACGTAATGAAGACAGTTGTGTCCTGCTCATGCAGGAGTGTCCGTGTTTGTAGGAAATACACACTGAAGTTCTTTGTGCTGTGTTTGCAACTTTTCTGTAGGTTTTAGAGTGTTTCAAACTTGACATTTATTTTTAAAAAGAAGTGCCCTATGGACACAGAAGATCTGGAAGGTCAGGCCTCAGGATACAAGGAAGTAAGCCTAATGGTGGGACTTCAGGCGTGGTGGCCTCACTCTAAAATGCAGGCTGGATAGAGCCTCCCCTGTGGTAGACCCTTCAGTGATTTCCCGTTGCCTCCGGATAAAGTCCACGCGCACAGGCCTGGCCTTAGAGGCCACCCTACCGTCCTGCACTCTCTTGAGCACCTTCCAGTCACTTTCTGGCAGCTCCCAGAGCCCATGCTGTTTCTCCCCTTGGACAGCCCCTCCTAATCCGTGAGGACTCAGTTCCGGTCTGCCCTCCCCCCTCCTCCGTGTCCCCCAGCCCCCTCTCCTCCCCCAGTCTCAGCACAGCCTGTAGCACGTGTTATAAGGAGGGTCTGCCTCCTCCATCTGAGTGTGAGCTCACCGAGGGCAGAGGCTCCATCCAGTTCCATGTGGGCGCTCAGCACCCGACCCCAGGCCTCGCCCCAGCGCACAGCAGGAGGTGCCCACCCCAGGCGTGAGCCCGGCCCAAGCCCCACAGCCACTTCCCACGGGCATCACCCCCATAATAGTCAGAGCAGTGCATTCAGGAGTTAGTCTTGGGGGTCCCAGTCACTGGTCCCTAGAAGTGGCCTCCCTCCGACGGGCCCTCAGGGCCCTCAGGGCCCTCAGGCCCCTCGGCAGAGCCTTGAGAAGGCCCCTGGGAATTTCGGGTCTTATAAAGGAGCAATTTGTACTTCAGGCCGTTAATGAATCCCCGAACAGGGGAATTAATTACTGTCTGTCAAAATTAGACTTCTCCCTTCCTTCGAGATGCATCTTCTTTTTATTCTTAATTAATTTTTAAAATTACAACGTCAGGACAAAGTCTAATTTATTTTACTTTTAGCATTATTTCTCTGATAAGCAATTTCGTTTTATGCCAGGCTTTTGCCTAGGCGCCAATTTGTCACACCGGCTCTCCCTTCGAGGGGCCGTATCCGATCCAGACGCGCGGGCGCCAGGGGCCTCGGATGAGCTGCTCTCTCTCCTGGGCCTCAGTCTCCTCCCTGCGGAGAGATGAATGCGTCCCACTTGCCCTCTCATGAGGGCCCTGCCTCTCCTTCCACTAACTTACCCCTCCCTCTGTCCCAGGATCAATGGAAGGGGCGACCTTGAGCTCTGGCCTTGCAGATGCCCAGCCATCCAGGGTTTATAAAGTGCTTCGGCGTACATGTCTTACAAAACATACAAAAACCCTTCTGAAGCCAGGCCTGTCCTCCCCATTTTACAGGTGAGGAAACTGAGGTTCACAGAGGAGACATTACTAGGACATGCTGGAAAAAAAGATTCCAATCCCGGCTCCAACTCCCAATCTGGCAACACTCCCTCTTCACCCTGGAACCTAGACGGGGCTGGTTATAAATTTCGACTTAAAGACCATGATTGAGATGGGGATGCGGACATGATGGCTCCTGCACGATTCCAGCTTTAGTCTGCCTGGTACACTGCCTGCCTTCTCCTGGTAATGCGACCCCTTGTACAGGGGTCTGCTCCACACTTCCATCCTGCCTCCCCACCCCACATGCTAGCCCGGAGCCCAAATGAGAGGTGCTCCCTTCCTCCGGGACCCTCCTCCCAGCTGTGGGTACTGAGCCCAGGGTGGCCCACCCAATTCCAGCCAATCGGGGGTTTCCCTGCTGTTTTTCTCTCGGCAGCTGCAGGGAGAAAGTTTTCCTCTCTGGTTAAGGAGCTGAGAAGGTGAGAGCCTGGACACAGCTGCGTTCGTGTGCCCCACCCCCAGCCCACCCAGGAGGGAGGGGTCAGCCACAGAGACAAGGAGAGGCTAAGATGTGTGAGTCTCAGGTTCCAGCTCCTTCCCCAGATCTGCTCCACCCTTGCCCGTCCCAGCCGGTCACACAGACAATAAATCTCCTTCCAGGTCTAAATTGCTCTGATTGGGGGGACCTTGGCAGGGGGGCCCTGCCCGAGGGGGTCTGGCTGGCACAGATGGGCTGGTAGAGCTGGAAGGAAATAGCCCAGCCTGATGCGTCTGGGAACTGCCTCCAATCAGGTGACCCCAAGCACTGTGGGCTAAAAGTGGACATTCTGAAACCCAGGAATAACAAGTCCCTGCCTGCTTGTCCCTACCCCCTTCCCCAGGATGAAGCCACGTGCGGGCAGGCTGATATACCAGGCCCTCCAGGCCCCAGCCCTGCTGCCCGTCCCCCTCACCAGCTCACCTCCCACCCCAGTGTCTGTCACCCACAGCCTCACTTCATCTCTTACCCTGGCAGCTTGGGGACCAGATCTCACCATGCTGTTCCCAGCCACCATGCTTTTGCACATGGGTTCCCTCCACGAAACCCTCTTAGCACCGCCCACCTACTCATCTTAGGCCACACCTCCTCGGGAAGGCCTGGCCAGCGTGACTTGCCCACGCCTCTCCATCAGGCCATTCAACCTATCGGTGCGAGTAGCGCCTGAGTTGAATTGTCAGCTTATGTTGGTCCCCTACGATGCTGCAAGCTCTCAAAGCTCCAAATATCAGTCTCCCCAGGGGAGCATCATTCAGCCAACAAGTATTTATTGAGTGTCTACTAGGTGCCAGCAGCTTTCAAATGAGCAAAGCAGATGAGGCCCCTGCTCTTATGGCGTTTACAGACAAGAAGGGAAAATAGAAAAGAAACAACAACACGCACAAAAATTACAAGGCAGCAGGCCGTCTCAGTGGGGTCGGGAGCACAGGGGGCAGGCTGTGATCGTAAACAGGGGTCAGCGTAGGCGTCATTGAAAGGGGACACCTGAGCAGGGGCACCAAGGAGGTGAGGCAGTAATCCACACAGAGCCTGGGGAAGGGCATTCCGGGCAGCCGGGGAGACGGGTAAAGGGCAGAGATGAGGGCAGAGGGTGAGCACGTGGGAGGCTGGGCGATTCAGGCCTATCTCGTGAAGAAGCTCAGGAGGTCCTTGAATAAACTGAATTGTGATTTGAGAAGGCTTCTTATAGTCTAGGTGGCAAGAACCACAGACATAATTAAAATCAGGGGTCAGATGACATGACACAGCTCTATGATGAGCAGGGGACTAACTGGGTGGAATACGCCTGGGGGTCTCAGAGCAGGTGAGGGACCTAGGACTTGGGGACACGTGTCTACTCTAAGCTGGAGGAGTGGGGAGCGTGACTGCAGGCACCGGGGGCTGGAGCTATTCCTAGGGCCACTATAACAAGATACCACCAACTGGGTGGCTTAAAACGACAGAAATGTCTTCTCTTGCAATTCTGGAGGTTAGATGTCCAAAATCCAGGTGTCATCAGGACCAGGCTCCACCCAAGACTCTGGGTAGAATCCTGTTTGTCACCATGTCTTCATTTGGGGTCTGCCTCCAGCCCCCATCTCCCTCCTCTTCTTATAAGGACATCAGGTACTTGGGTTAAGGGCCCACCCTCCTCCGGTAGGACCTCGTCTTAACTAGTTACATCTGCAGCCACTCTATGTCCAAAAAGGTCACCCTCTGAGATACTAGGGGTCAGGACTTCAGCGTAGCTTTTTGGGGGACACGGTTCAACTCACATTGGAGATCACACCTCCCAGGGGCCCGCTGTGTGACCTCGGTTGTTCCACGTTCCCTCTCTGGGCCTCAGCCTGTCCTCGCATAAGACATGAGGCTGGCATGTCATCCCTCCGGCCGTTGTGGGTGCTTCTCCAGGTCCTTTTGCATAATCTGCTCTTCTCTCCTCAGGATGCTGCCTCTGATCTCCAGCACGGCCGCGTGGAGGCAGGAGCCCGGATGTTTCCAAACTGTATCTTCACCACAGAACAAATATTGTGAAAAGCCTTTTGATGTCACCTTAATGGAGGGCGGAAAACACCCTTCAGCCACTGCCCCACCCCGCCTCCGCATTTTTAATTTCATCCTTTTTGCTATTTTTTCTTCTCCTTTAAAGCCTGTGTTTGCTTTCATGTTACACGTTATTTATTTAGTTGCTTGTCAATTAGTGTCTGTTCTCCATGCGACAAGCCCATTAGCAGCTGCAGAGATTGGAATTAAAATTTGCAGCCCGGTTGGCACTACTGTAGCTGCGCCTCCCCGACTGAGAAAACAGCGCCTTTTTGTCATTTCAAAAGATGACCTTCCTCTCCTGTCTTCCTGTTCCTGGCTCCAGATTTAATTCCAACTGACTCTTCCACGGTCACTGCACGGACGTGATGGCTTTGAGATGGAACTTTTTCAAATGCACAAAGGAAGATGTGGGCTCCTGTTAACAGTGGCCTTTGATGACGGTTCGTATAAAACCGGAGCCGGCTGGATTTGAGTAACAGGCTAGACATCGCCAGTCCGGGGGGTCTAACTGAGCCAGCCCAACGCGCCACACCTCCCTTCAGCAGTTCAGCCAACGTTCATGATGTGGCAGAAATAAACGGACCCAATCCAGTACCAGTTCCTTGACTCACTGGGTATGTGAGCAAGTGAGTTAACCTCAGATTGATTTCCTCCTCTGCAAAATGGGAAGATGAAAAGCAATCATGTATAGATGTTGTAAGAACTGAGAATATGTGTGCAGAGTTTTGCAAAGGAAGCTTCAGCATCTGACTCTTCCAAGGAGTCTGAGTTTACTTGCACGAGTTAATCACATGGCCAGGAGGGCTTTGGTGAAGGGAGCCCTCCAGGCTGGAGAGAGGGGCCTGTCCTGTCCCCAGCTCAGCCCAGCCCAGGCTGGGATCTGACCACTGTGCACCTCACGGCTGCAGACAGAGGTGGAGGGACCATGAGACCCCAACCAAAGCCAGGTGGCTTCAGAGCCCAATGATCAGGCAGATAACCAAGGAAACTGGAGGCAGGATTTTCCCTGTCTCTGTTCCCAACATGCTACAGCACAGATCCAGGCAATACAGGAATTGGGGCAGCTTTTGTTCCTTCACTGTGAACTGGACAAACACCTGCTACCACTACCTGCTCCTTTGAAAGGCATCTTTCTCTGCCCTCGGACTCCTGGGAGTGGGAGGGATTCCCTTGGGAGCGCCAGTGGGGAGACAAGAGGCCCCAGGGGACCGGGTGATTGTAGGTAACTCTGCCCAGCTCGCACTTTACCACGTGTCTGCCTAGATTTGTCCTCTCACTGCTAGAATCCAAGTGGCCTGAGGGTGACCCTCTAGGGATTCCCCCTTTACTGAGAAGCAAGGACAAGAATCCAGCTTGAGTCCTGGCTCCCACTGAACTGCTGTGTGACCTCAGGCAGTTCTCCTCCCTCTCTGAACAGTTTCTTTGTGCACAGAATAAAAGATGAAACTTAATTCACAGGATTGTTGCTAGGAGATGTAATGGGGAGAGAGTATACTTAAAACACCTCAAAAATGGAGGCGGAGGCAACAAGGATGATGAGGAGGACAGTGATGCTGATGATGGCCGTGACCTACTGAAGAAGGAAGGACAAATTTGTCATCCAATGTGCAACAGGCAGAATTCCTTTCTCCAACATTCTCCCTGGGTAGCTACACCCCAGCTGTGTGGGAATACCAGAGATGGGTCTCTAACCTCCAGGCATGGCGACCAGATCGATGCTGTAAAAACCTGTCCTCCTTCTCCGCTCCAGACCCTGCACCATGTGCGCATCTCATACAGAGTCACGGCCAACCCTTTCCGAGGGCCCTGCTGCCCTCTAAGCTCATCTCCTGCCATTTGTTCCCTATCCAAGCTCCCCTCCGCACGCTGGCCCTCTCACTGCTCCTCGGGCACTTCCGGGCTCTAGCAGCCGTCCCCTTGGCCTGGGACACCCTCACCCCAATACCTACCCCCTGCTCCCTTATCTCCCCCCAGCCCTGCTCACAGGCCCTCTCCTCCAGGCTCTCTGCATCTGCGGAGAAATCCTGCCACCTGCCTCCTCCCTGCTCTGCCCCGCGCCCTCTGGGCATGATCGCCCTGTGACAGAAGGGATGGTTTGCTCATTTGTCCTGTTCTCTCGCTGCTAGAATCTAAGCAGGGTCTTTGTTTTGTCCACTGATGTGTCCCAAGGGCACAGATGAGTGGCTAGTGAATAGTAGGAGGTCTAAATAGCCATGGGAGGGTGATAACCATGCAGAGGACAGGACCTCCATCCATCAGGGCAGCCGGCCAGCGTGGGGCCAGGAGGAGCGTGATGGGAAGGGAACAGCTCAACCCCTGGGGCTGGGCCCCCATCTGAATGCTTAGCAAGTGCCTGTGTTTCCCAGCAGCTGGGGTTGAGGAGGGGGCTGCGCACCAGCGAGTGGACATGCGTGCTGACCCCAGCTCTGCCCGATGTGGGGTGTGGTCTCAGGCGAACACTTCCCTAGCTGGGCAAAGATGGTGTGGGGCCCCTGGTTTTGGAGGGGGGCTCTGAAGCCCCAGTATTTTGCAGAGGGGTCTCAGTGAGGGAGTGGAGGTATAGCCGGCTCCCGAGTGGTCAGGATTCTGGGTCGCCCGTCCAGCTTCCCACAGAGCTGAGTCCTCGGTCTGCTTGTATATGAGATTCTTTGAGAAGAAAGGGTTCTAATTCCCGAAGGTTTTCGGGGACCACGGGCAGGACGATGGCTCGGACTCTGGAGATGCTGGGAAATGGTCCATCCCTCAAGGACCCACCCTCCCCGTCTGTCTAACGTAGGGTTGGACCCAAGGACCCCAAAGTGCCCTCCCAACTCAGGAGCTCGGGTATCCGGGTTTATTGCCAGCAGAACCATCAAGAAGGAAGCGTGGGAACCAGGTGAAGACGGGGAGATGCCTGCAGACGGACAATTATCATCACACAACATAACACGCTAATGGCAGAGTCTTTTCTATTAGAATAGACATTAAGGAGCACAGTTCCATCAAATGAATATAATAGACTTGTTTTATATTACAATGCACACTGTAATTACACATTTCAATAATTCCTTCAATGCATCACATAGAAGCATTCTGAAGTAATGGAGCCCCGTAACCATATATAATAACTTGCCTAAGGGGAGGACGCCGCGGGCGGTGACAGGCCTCCCAGCTGGCGGGGAGAACCATAGTCTCAGCCCAGGGCCGCTTGGCTCTGCCTCTGCTCTCCAGGGGCTTTTTTCCAAGCACCTGCGCACGTAGGAGGAATTCCATCTCTGACCTCTCCAAGGGCACTTCTGCAGCCACACCTCCAGGGATGGGGCGCTCACCCCCCAGCCTACCTATTGGATGGGTCTTGTCACTAAGAAATTACACTACTACCAGCACATGGCGTGCGGTCTCTGAACTCATGTGATCATATCTCTACTGGCTGTGGCTGCTATAAAAAATCACCACACCTTAGTGGCTTAAAGCAACACAGATGTGTTATCCTACAGTTCTATAGATCAGGAATCTGACGTGGGTCCCGCTGGGCTAAAATCAAGGAGTTGGCAGGCCTGGGCTCCTTTCTGGAGTTTCCAGGAGCGAATCTGCTTCCTTGCCTTTTCCTGCTCCTCCAGGTCCCCTGCGTTCTTTGACTCGTGACCCCTTCCTCCATCTTCAAAGCCAGCCACTCTCTGACCCTTTGTTCTGTTGTCGCATCTCTCTGACCACAGCTGGGAAAGGTTCTCCTCTTTTAAGGATTCATGTAAGTAGGATGTCCCACCTGGATACTCCAGGGTACCCTCCCCGGCTCCCGGTCTTTAACATTAAGCACATCTGTAAATTCCCCTTTGCCATGTAACAGAAGCATTCCCAGGTCCCAGGGATTACATTGGATATCTCTGGGGAACACAGTTCTGCCTACCACGGGCATTTAATTATTACAATACCAAGCAGACTGTGAATTCCTCTTCACCTGTAAGAGGACACAATAGTTTATAGGATTAAGTGTGACAACATATGTGTAGTGCGTAGTATATGCCTGCTTGATGAATAGAAAATAAATTCAATGAACTAGGGTGAAAGTATCAATGATATAATCCACTTTGTCAATATCCCTCCAAAAGAAAGTCACAGGAAATGATCACAAGGCTCAGTGCGGTGCGGCAAGTCATGGACAGAGGTAGATCATTCACCTCCCTTGTTTGGACCCTATACCTCTATTAATGCAGCCAAGGTACCATTAGCATTTGAGGTCCCTTCTTCTTTGGTCTCAGTTAACTTAGCTGCTTGTCGTTGATTAAAACCGTAAGTCTGACTTTAATTCCAACGGGCAAATAAGATCATGCCTGTTTCATAGAGGGGAAAACTGAGGCTTAAAGGATGGAGGCCCAGAGGTGACGGCTGAGATTAGTCTTTAGGGATGAGTGGAGTGAGTCAGGCTGAGGATGTGGGAGACACATGTGCAAAGTCCAGGGCTGCAGAGAGCAGGAGGTGCCTTCAGGGCCCGTGAGGAGTGTGGCATGTCGGGCCCTCATGGGTGGGGGTGGGTACCACCCATGACGAGCCCAGAGAGATGGGAGATGACGGCAGAGGTCGACCGGGGAGGGCTTGCACACCAAGGAGAAGGGGCACTTGGTCTTGGGAGGGTGTGTGCAAGCAGGGAGTGAAATGATGGGCTAGTGATTGACAGGCTCACCCTGGCTGCGCCCAGAGACCAGACGACACAGGCAGGGGCAGAAGGCAGGGAGACTCGGGAAGACCCAGCCAGAAAGGAGGAGGTGGATGGAGAGGAGAGAACGGAGTGCAGACAGGTTGAGGATGGAGGCGCGGTGGACTGGGCTGGTGAGAGGCAGTGAGAGGACATCCTCCCAGGACACTGAACTCTCGAGGGGATAAGAGGGAGCCCATCTCATAGACAGGGAGCCTCCATGGGGGGAAGAGTTTTGTGGGGGGGGGGGGATGTAATATTATCCTCATCTTTAAGATGAGAAAGAGGCTGGAATAATTCAGATCCCTTCCCTTGGTCAGGCAGCCGGGGACTCATGGGGCCAAAACACAGGTTCTTTCTCTGCTCAGACCACTGTCCTGTCTCCCGTGGAAGAGCTGCCTGCAGCCCGGTCACAGGTCACTCTAGGGCGAGACCCAGAGTCGGCAGATGAAACAGGAGTCCCAGCAGGTCCACAAGAGGCCACCTCCAGGTGGGTCTCCTCCCTGCTGCCCGCGCACCGGCCTTCCTGCTGCAGCAGCAAGAGAGCAGGGCCCCCGTCCCCACAGCCCTGGCTCACCCGCCTGGAGATGATCCAAGTGTCCCCCCACCACTGCCCTCGCTTTCAGCCTTTTCTTCCCGTCTGCCCCCCCTTCCCTGGCTTTCTCCCTCCTCTTATGGAATAATCACCATTGGTTCCCTAAGGCCAATAAAGAAAAGGCTCCAACCCCAACCCTGGGCTTCTCACGTACATCTTCCTGCTTGGCCTCAGCGCACCACCACGGGGCCCTCAGTGGCCTCTGTGCCTTTGCACAGGCTGTTCCCTCTACCTTGGCCCCTCCCCCCCCACCCCTGTAACATTCTGCCTACTTTGAAGGACACAGTCGGCAGGAACACCCTTCCCGGCTGTCCACTTGTTGCCAGAGAACAGGTTCTTGCCTCGCACAGGGAAGAATTCAAGAGCAAGGTAAAGTGAAAGCAGGTTTGTTTAGAGAGATGCACACTCCATAGACAGAGTGGGGCCCGTCTCACTCAGAAGGGAAAACGGCTTAGGAGATGCACACTCCACAGGTAGAATGTGGGCCATCTCAAAAGGCAAGAGGGAGAGAGGGAGAGAGGTGCGGGGTGTTCAGTTTAATGTAAAAATAGATACACACTCCACAGACTGTGGTCCATCTTAGGAGGCGAGAGAGAGAGCGACCACGAGGTGCAGGGTTGTTAGGTTTTCCGGGCTCGGGAACTTCATGTGCTAAAGAGTAGGAGGATTATTCCGACCATGTTGGGGAAGGGGCGGGGTTTCCAGGAATGAGCCCCGCCCACTTTTGACCTTTTCCCATCAGCCTAGGAGCTGTCATGGCGCCTGTGGGTGTGCCTGAGGCTCAAGGTCCACTGGAAGTCGAATCTTCTGCCATCTTGGTTCTACCCAGCTCATCCTGTCCTCAATAGCTGTGTCCTTCCCTCAGTGGTTGTGCCCTGTCCCCTTCCTTCCTGTCTCACCCTCTGCACGAATGAGGCCACACTACTGCTGGAGCCGGACCCGGATTCCTCCCCTTCACCCTTATCCCCTCGCACATGCATACACAGCCCCCTGCATCCACAGGTCCTCAGTCCTCCTGAGAGTCTCAAATCCACCTCGCTGCCTGTGCCCGGCCCTGCCCTGCCCAGGTGAGGTCACCCTGGCCCGGACAGCTCCGCCTTGTCCCTCGACTGCCCCAGTCCAGCTGCCAGCTCGGCCTTTCCCAAACCCAGATCTCTCCCTGACACCAGCCCCTGAGTCCCTGCTGCTCTGACGACGCCTGCCTGGTGCTGGCACCTGAGACCCCGACAACCTCTCCAGCCCGCCTCTCCCCATCACTGGCTGGATTCTGAGGTCCGGCCAGGCTGTTTGCTTTCACTATAGAGCCCCCTCCTGCCCACCACTCCCCTCACAAGGCCGGCCTTCGCCACTCGCCCACATCACGTGGGGCATCTTCCCTGCCCACCTGCACGGCCCGTTAGGAGCCCCCTCCCAGGTACCTGTGTTATCATTTATGTGACATGACATCATCAGGTGCTCGCCTCTCACCCACAGGGTGAAGGTGGACGCTGGAAGATGTTGCATTTGATCAAATGAATGTCTCTGAAACCCGTCCCACGCTGACTGCCCACCGCCGATCCCTAGTCTCACACACACACACACAGTCGGGCTCCCAGCCATTGGTTCCGCCCCCGAGGGGCCTTGGACCTTGGTTACCCATCCGTGCCCCTGACCCCAGCGTCCTCAGGCACCAGGATGGCCCTTTCTCTCTCTTTCTTGTTATCTGCCATCACCAGCATCAAGTGCCACACATGAGCTGGGACCTCACGTTGTTCCGTTCGGGAGAAGGAAGTAGCATTAACACAAACAGAGGATCTTTTAAAACCTGAAAACCTGTAATTAAGCTCTCCTGTGAATGCCTGTTACCAGCGCCGTGATTACGGCATTTGAGGGAGGAACGCGGTGGGAGGTGGCTGGTCACCACCATGTGGTTTTATTAACAGCAAGATCGAGCAGGAGGGGCTCGCCATGCCCAGTGTTGCCCTCTGGGGTCAGGTGGGGACAACCACTTCCCCAAGGACAGGGTCAAAATGAAGGTGCTGGAAGGGCCCTGGGAAACTAGGACAGAGGCCCAGAGGGGAGAGCTAGAGGCGGCTCCAACTCCATCTCTCGTTCAGGATGCAGAGACTGAGGCCAAGTCAGGGACAGGGCTGGGCTTTGGGACTGGTGGCAGGGATCTTCTGGACACCCTGCCAGTGCGGATCACATCCCAGCCCACCCGAGCCACCCTGCGCTTACCAGACAGAACTGTGCTTGCATGCAGCACGGTGCGATGCTGGGGGACTCCGTCGGAATCCAGCTCCACGTACGATTGTGGGCAGGTCACTCTGTGCTCCAGTCAGCCCTTTATCTGAGAAAAGCAGCATCTCCCGCACAAGGTTTCACATGATAGCCTGTGATCACATTATAAAGACTGCCCGACTCACAGGACCCCCTAAACAAGCCTTCCCTGTTGGCATTATTATTTGTCTGTTCTCTCCACCAGTCTGAATCCTTCCAGAAGAGGGTGGGGGCAGCTCTGGGAATGTCTGGCCTGTGGCTGGCACCGGGGCCAGAGTGGTGACCAAATCACACAGGGTCGTGCCTTCGCCACCTCCCAGCTAGTGATGGGGGAGGCATAACCCTCCCGAAACACACACACACAATCCAAAGTCACAACAGTGGCCAAGTGCCAGTAAGAGGGAGTCATCTGTGACCCTGTATAATAGAGGTTCCTGATGGGAAAAAAATTCTCTGACAGGGCTCTGAGGCAACTAGCGAGAGAAACGAGATAAGCCGGGGAAGAAGATGGAAGCATGTGAGGCAGGGAGCAGTGCGTGCAAAGGCCCTGGGGCTGGAGAGAGGAATGCCCTATGAAGCTGGGGCAGGGGAGGCTGAGAGGGCAGATAGCTGAAGGAGGGAGAGGAATGGGCAGGTGTCAGCACACCATGGGCCCGCAGGTCATGCTAAGGGCAATGGGAAGCATCTGACATTTTAACCCAAGGAGGTAACATAATCAGCTTTACATTTTAAAGAATGTTCTAGCTGTGGTATGGGGACATTTGGGGAGGGTAGAAGTGGATGTGGGGAGGCCAGCTGGGAAGCCATTGCAGCAAGTGGCCCAGTGAGAGACAATGGTCCAAGATGGACCATCTGGACCATGAGGGGATGAATGAAGAATGCCCTTGGGAGACAGAGTGGATAGAGTGGCTGCAGTCATGGACGGGACACAGGGTGAGGGAGGAGGTGGCAAGTATGACTTCAGCACATGCAGCCGGCTGGAGGCAGATCCTTCACTGAGATGAATGAACCAGCAAACCTCAGTAATTTGGCCAATGTCCAGGCCTCACAGTTAGCCATTATAAATCCTTATGGTTCCAGGGAACGGAAGTAGGTTCTATTAGGAGCCCCCTGAGGGCCAAGGCAAGACCCTGGGTCTCCGGACCCACCCGCGCCCACCCCACCTGGTGCCCAGCAGAGTGAGCTGGGAAGACCCCATCTGTGGCAAGAAGTAAACACATCTGGCCCCGAAGGCAGCGTCCTGGGCTTCTCTGGAGATGGGATGAGTAATTTCGATAATTGAATTTTTGAGTTAGATTTAAAATACGGCCAAGATTGAAGAGTAAATTTGGCAGGGTCGGGAGCCCCCAGGCAGGCTTCTCTGCCTCTACAATGCTGAGAACTTATTAACAAGATCACTCTTTCTCCCGTCCTTAGCCCCACTCACAAGCGGTTCTCAGGGCTGCTGTGTCGAGGTATTCAGTTGTGTGCCCCTCACCCCGACTCTGGTCACCCAGAGACGCTTTGTTGCAAAGGGCAGAGTGAGACTGCTTGGGCTGTGGTGCAGGGAAGGGCTGCAGTTTTGGGACAGACAGCATTTCAGGGGAACACAGTATAGTCCAGAGGACAGGATCATTTAGAGAACAGGCTTTGACAGACCCAGGTTCAAATTCTGGCTCCAGCTCTTGCTCAGGTGACGCTGCACCCCTCAGTTTTCTCACCTGTAAAATGGGTAGGTGGTGCAGATCAGCGAGATGATGCCCAGCGTGGCTACTGGAGGGGCCAGGACGTTACCCTTCGGGCTCACGACAGGGAAGGGGGCGGGCGGGCCTCGGGAAGCGAGACCCCAGGGTGGGGCGAGCAGGCCCGGGGGCAGGAGGCGCAGTGCCCCCCTCCCCCCCTTCCTCTCTGTACGCTTCGCCCCTGCAGATGTTTCTTTCAGGTGCAGCTCCTCAGGCACACGTGGTGATTAATTTCACCGAGGGGGAAATTGATGCCTGTTCTCATTACTGCTTCAGAGCCTCCCGAATTCATCTGCTGGTAAAATTAACTCACCAGGGACAATGGAGCTTTTTCCAAGGTCCAAATTGTCCTTATTTGCAGTTTGTTCTTGGCCCTAATCCAGCCCAAACAAACCGGGCTGCTCCTCCACCTCCCACAGGAGGGAGGGCCTTCACTAGGCCAAGGCTGGGAATATTTTACATGATTCTAAACTGGGGGATAAAAAATAGACTTCGATTAGAATGACTGCGTTCTTGAACGCTGTGGGTGACTGAAGCGAATGGCCAGCTGGACTCCCAGAGGCCCCTGCTCCCAGGCATCGGGGTTTACCACCCAGTGGGCCAGGGATGCACCATGATTAAAAGTGGATTCCCCACCCACCCACTCTCCCAGCCCCCACAGGCTGTGCACTAACCACATGCCACATACAACTACCAATGAGGCAGGCACTATTGCTCCCCTGTAGGTCCACCTGAATCGGGCTTCCAAGGGTAGCCTGAGCTCTGACCATTGTAATACACCCCTAACCCCCACCTCCACCCCCACCTGCCACTTACACGCCTGTACGTGCACACACCAACCATGGGAACTTAAAACAGTACTGCCGAAACCTGCTTGCTCGCAGACTCCTAGCGAGGGGTGGGTGGGGCGTGCTGGTCAGACCCTTTCCCTCGGCACCTCCTGAAGACAAGTAAAAGGGACCAGAGAGGAGGATCTTCCGAGGAGAGGGGGACGAGGGAGCGAGCAGGCTGAAGGAGAGGGCGGGGGACAGAGGCCGAAACATCAGCACAGTGACTGCACAGGGAAAGCGAACCAGGGGCCGTCCCAACGGATGGCAGGAATGGGGACCGAGAGGGTAGGTCGAGTCGGGACTCAAAATGCTCCCCCAGTGTGGGCTGACAAAGGAGGCCCACCTGCCCGGCTGACGGCTGCTCAGGGGCCCCGAGGTGGTGGGCGCCGGGCTGTGAGGGAGACAGAGCAGAGCTGGATGCACAGCACCGCGTCAGGGCGCGGCTGGGGAGCCCCTGCCGGCCAGTGCCTGTGGGGCCCCTGGGCCCATCTGGAGCCTCTGTGCGCACGGGGCCAAGCCCGACCCGGTTTACCTCACAGAGACACCATGAAGTTCAGAGCCAAGGGAAGGGATAATTAGACACAAAGGTCAATGACAGGGTTGTGGCAAACGCACCAGGCAGGACAGTGGAGACAAAAGATCACTATCACAGGCCCCTGAGACGCCAAGTCGCCACGCCAGGCCTCTCGGGGTCTTCCCCACGCTGGGAACACACCCCGGAGGGCGCTGCTCGAGGACGTCACCGTGCAGTGCCAGGTGCTCCGGTCTTGCCAGATGGCGTCCCTGCTCTCTGGACACTGAGTGGGCTGGGCACAGAGCTCAGGTGACCTCTGAGGGCCACTCCAGTCCCGAGACCCCAGTTTGTCCCACGTGCGCGGCAAGGACCTGGGCTTTAGGCTCCACAGGAAATCACTGCATCACCACATTGAAGTGAATCTTTAACGAGCATCTTCAAATTGCAGGACCGGCCGAGCACTGAGCAAATCTGGGGTGGCCGTGAGCCCACCACTGTGCGGAAGCCACCGCCTCAGCTCTGGGCCGGCTCGGGGGGCAAGATGCTCATCCCACCGCGGGCTGGAACCCCGTCTGACAACAACCCCACAGTAACTGTAGGACAGAAAACATTACGGGGAAAAATAGGTTTCCAGTGGCCAGAGGGCCCTTCCCCTCACTGAGCAGGAACCACACTTGTAACAAAGAGACAGGACGAGCTGGGTGGGGAACCACGAGCTTTATTGGCGGACAGTTCTACTCAGGAGCCCGGTCTGCTGGGACTGGCCGTTCCAGGATGGGCACCCCCGGGCCTGAGCTAGGAAAAGGGAGGGAAAAACGGAAATTTTTAGGTCCCATGGAGGGTTTCGGAAATAAGATCCCTGACAGGGTTAAAGGTGAGATTGTTATTCTGAAACTACCTTCAAGGACACACTGTCTGATCAGCAAATATTTATAGCAGCAAATGACAGAGAGACGAGATCGCACTCGTTCACTCAGGAAAGACTTACTAAACGCCCACTCTGGCCGGGCACCATTTGCTGCATTTCTCACTGCTGAACAGCAAACCCATCATTAGAACCACCACAGAAAACGGGGCATGATAAAATGAAACTTTTCATGTGCTGCTGGCAGAAAAATACAACTAATAGAAGACATGCGACCGGGTTTCACCTTCAACTTCATTTTCAAGTCAGTGCCGGCTCGGCACCCACCCCCATCCCCCAGCGGCTCCCTCACAGGGGCGTTACCTCCAGGTTTCCTCGGGCTTTCCGCAGGATCTTGTGCGTTACAACCACTAAGGAGAGAGAGAGCAAAGAATGGATGATTAGCACCGACGCCCAGGACAACAGTGCAAGAGCCAAGTGCAGGGAGAAGCCCCCGGCCCCAGTCGGTTCAGGCGTGTGGACAACTCTGCAGCATCCAGACGAGAGAGGTGCGAAGGCCCCGCCTGCACTGTCACACAGCCCAGGACCAACAGCCCAACAGAGCGGGTGGACCAGTGGCCTCTCCTCAAGTCCATCCCCCGACAAGGGATGAGAGTGCCTGCTTTCAGGGAAGCAACTATAAAGTGAAGTGGCCTCTTCCCCGGGTCCTTGTCTTGTCCAGCACAAAGGCCAACAGCAGCGAGGATGCTACCACTGCGGAGGGCTCGCTTGATCAGCGATCCAGTCTAAACGGGCTCTGGTGACGGCCAGGGACTCCATCCACTCCCCGCAGAAGCCATGGGCTTCTGGACCTGGGCCTTTGGCCAGAGGTGCCCAAGGCTGGAGGAGACTCCCCATCAACACACACAGCCCAACTCCCTGCTGGCTTATTCAGAACAGGTGCCATGTGGGGGCCTTGAGAAAATATTTCTTGCCTCACAAAAATTCCCACTTGGAGGTAACAAAGCCTGTTTGTAACCTGTGACCCCAGGGGAAGGGGCAGACGGCGCAGGCTTTGTTTTTAACTGGGCAACGTGAACTTCAGAGGTGCCCACTGCCTCTCTGTGCCCTCCTCAACCCCACGCCACAGGGCAGAAGTTCTCAACCGGGGCCCAGGGCTAAGCTTCGGGGCGTCCAAAATCCCCAGAAGCTAGGTGCAAACCTTGTGTGCACATGGATGTTTGTGTCTTTCTGGGGAGAGAACTCGTACCTCTCTGGAGATTCTTCAAGGGGTCTGTGACCCAGAAAAGATTAAGTGCTGTGTCTGTGGAGGCTAAAAATAATGTCACAAAGTACTGAAGATGCCAAAAGAGCAAGAAAAGAGGGGCCCCCACGTCTGAACGTGAGGGGCCCCCACGTCTGAACAGCACTGCCCACGTTCAGAGCAAGAAACCCCCAGTGTAATGAGAAGCCCCAGGGACAGAGAGGCAACAGCCTGTCCCACGTCAAGGCAGAGACATGACTAGATCCAGGTCAGACTTGGGACCGTGCCACCTCAGCAGGGGGCCAGCGAGGAGGACATCAGGCTCAGTGGGGTCCAGCTGGGGACAGGCGGTGTGCCAGATGTGACCTCGGTGAACACCCCAGGAATTCCCGTCTAGAGGCTGGAAGTGAAGTGGGCAGTTCCAGGGCACGTGGGGAGGCAGTGGCAGGTGGGCTCACAGGGACACTTGGCCTTCCTTTCCCTGCAGACTCTGGGAGGAGGTGGAGTGTTCAGCGGTGCACAGGCTGGTGGACCTGCCCGGGCCCTGCTCCTCCTCGTCACCAGGTGGGGAAGGAAGAGGAGGGGACACAATGCCAACTTTCACTCAGAGCAGACCCTGGAGGCTGGCGGGGGCTGGGGACCTCAGGAGAGGCGGCCGAGCCTGGCAGAGGAGTTGCAGGCCCGGCTTGGCAACCAGCTGCGTGGCCCTGGGCAGGCCTCTCCTCTAAGGCAAGCCCTGGCTCTGTGCTAAGCACTGAGACTGAGTGACATCATCTTAACATGGGAGATGCTGCAACACCTTTGAGTTTTCGCTAACTATTAATGGTTTGCTCCCACCTCCATACCCAGAATTCAGTCTGACCTAAAGGCATAAAAGAGGCAGAGAACTAACATACACTGAGCATCGATTCTGACTCGGGAAGGGCACAGGGGAGTTGAGGGATCATTACCACCTCTATTTTACAGACGGGAAAGTGGGCACTTTTTTTTATAAAGTTGTGATGAGACCCCAGGCCCATCTGGCCAGTCTGAGTCCTTTGGAATTACTGTCTCTGGTTAGAGACGAGGGATCTAAAACTCAGAGAGTTCAGTCATTTATTCCAGGTCACACAGGATGGCAGAGATCTGAGCCGCCCTCACTAGTGATTCCACACTCCCCGACCCAGGACTCAGGGCCAGGCTCTGTTCTCTGGATCTGCTGCCATAACTACTCAGACCTACAGAACTTACTTCTAAAATCTGCTCACCTGTCAATAGGGTAAACTTCACGTGCCCTGTGACTGTTCAGGACAACAGACATGGGACAATGCCAATGCCAAGAGCCCCAACCTTCCCTGGACTCGAGGGCTGAACAAAAGTACCACCTCCCACCACCTTGCTGCCCCAGGGGTCTGACCTGAATGCTCCACGGCCACCTCAGATATGACCACTCTGCCAGCGCCACCCCCTCACTATGTTCCAACACCACCCCGCCCCTCCACGGCCAGGCACCCAGCCCTGTCAAGCCTCACCACGCCCGCCTGGGGGACCACGCAGCCCCTGAAGAGGATTCCCTGCCTCCCAGGAAGTCTGTTAAGTGAACTCATTGGTCCATGAGGGTCAGGGAGGATGAAGTGCAAAAGGAAACCCATAAAAGGTAGGTGTGATGCCACGCCGGGGCTGGGCTCTTCGTCCTCAGAGGCAGGACACAGTCCCACGTGGTGGCTGGCCCCCGGCCACTTACACTGATCAAAGATGACTTTTTCCTGGTTCTTGCTCAGCTGCAAAAGCTTCATGGTGTTTTGCAACTTCTTTTCTTGTTCAAATAATTTTTTGTGTAGTTTGGTGATCTCTGCCTTCATTTCTCCAGCCTAACAAGAAAAAAAAGGAGTTCGAAGAATGAACAAAGAATATAAAATGTCAGATTGTATAGAAAGAATTACAAAAACCATATAAAAAGTGCTCAACCTTGCCAACAAAGGTATTTGAATAGAAACTGGAAGCAATTTTCAGCCGCTCAGATGGGCAAAACCAGGCAAAATCCAGCGGCAGTGAGGGTGTGGGGCAAGTGCTCTCAGGATGGCTGGTGGGGCTGTGAATTAACTCAGCCCAGGGGGACCCACGCCAGGCAGGACGGAGCATGTTGTAAACTGCGCCCGAGCCTCTGACCCGGCAATTCCACACGTGGACGCTTACCCCGAGGAACAGCAATACAGGCACAAGATAACGCCCATGCTCCAGGATGTCCACCTCAGCGCAGCTCACAGTAGGAAAAAATAAACAACCCGATTTGTTTTAATAGGGAGCTAGATAACTCAATTACGGTACTTACATACAATAGAATAATTTCGCAGCTATTAAAAAATGATGGTGTAGAACTTCATTTATTGACATTGAAAGATGATCATAATTAGTGACAAAAAGAGCCCAGAACAGCTATTGTATATACCAGGCATTCTTGTTCCATGAAACTGAACACTTATATCTCTATCTATAGATGTACATATCTCAAGATGTCCAAACTCTGATGACAGAAACATCATGAAAATGTTGAGCGATTTATTTCTGAGAGATGGAAATCGGAATATTTTATTTTTCATTTTTTTAATTTATCAGAATTGTTTGAGGTTTTTTTTAAATGCTGATTTTTAAAAAAAATTTAGTGCTTAAATCTTAAAAAGAGACTATCAGAGCATTATTAGGAGATTATGATCTATTAGGAGAAACTGTTTTGATTTTTCAGAAGTAAGAGAGTAAATGGGGGCAAAACCAGAGTCCCCAGGCCTCGAAAGTGTAGCATACACACCACAGAGGCTCTCTTAAGTGTCTCCACTGAACCAGTTCGTGGGGGTAAGGACACTCTCCTTCTCATAAAACACCTGGGCTGTTAAGATACACTGGCCCAGGCCACCCTCTGCTACATCAAAACCCCACTGCTCGCACAAGGAGGGAGGCTGGACTGTCTGCTGATGAAGAATCAGTTTAGTTTGTCCCAAACTCGTCTATGGCCCTTGTACTTGTGATCAGTTATATGATTTAATTAAGGATTAAGTCGAGCCATGAGCTATGTGTACAAAAAGAGAGAACGGGTTGTATGAAAACTAACGTATGTTTCCGGAAAGACTGGATAAAGGCAAGTCACTAAAAAACACATTTCTGGCGAATTAGGTGTGGGTGACTCAACCATAAAAGAAGTGGGAGGAATACAGTCTAGAAGAATTCTACAAGCAAATTGCTTTGCGAGTGACTAAGTTTTTTCTTCATCTTAAAGAAACAGAAATTGGAAGTGACAGACATACATTATGGATGTAGTTTATGAAAGAAAGAAGATGTGGAACTTCAATCAGCAGACCCATTTTCAAAGAAAAGGCCCTGGCCCCACATCAAAAGAATGGCAAATGAATGTACATTTAACTGTTTTAAGTTAAACTGAAACGTTTAAGGTATGTATTATTTTTTGATTCCCTGCTTTAGCCTACTTTTAAGATTAACCAATCGTGTCAGCTACAAGGGCTTCAACTGTGCTTCCAAAACAGATCCTAATTTAAACATTAGGTTTTCTTTGATTCTCTTCCTCAGGCTGAGAGCCCACAGAGGTCTGGGTTCTGGTTGTGGCTTTGTAGGCCACACCTTCTAGGGCAAAGTCACTCTCCACTCAGAGCCTTGTTCCACGTGACCCCCGAGCCCTCTTCTCACACAGCAGCAGAGGGAGGCTCAGATGAGATGATGCCTGAAGGCAGGGAAGATGATTATTTCTCACCCCACCTGGCTACCTTCTCTCTCTCTAAAGTCAGCTCAGGCATCACCTCCTCCAGGAAGCTCTCCCTGAGACTCTCCCCCACTAGTTCGTTACTGCTCCTTTGGGCACCATCGTGCCCAGTGCTCCCCTACCATGGCCCATTTCACAAGCTCCCTGAGGGTGGAACTCAGTTCTCCCCTCTGACCCCCGGCGTCTGGTACAGGGTAGGCTCTGCGACACCATCTGCTAACTGGTGGATTCACCTGCGCTCTCAAAACACCCTGGACATATTCTATCCCGCACTGAAGACGAGGAATTTCAATTATGCTGTTCCTCTGAACTAAAAATCTTCAGTTTTAGCGGATGAATACACCATGGTAAAAACAGCAGGTCTCCAAGGCCCAGGCTCGGTCTCTTTCAACTGTTAAGATGGTACAGCAAGGGAGGTTCAGCTCTCACGTCCGGAAAGTGCGAGTACTACTCCTGAACTCTCTGCAGCCACTGTAAGGGGTAAAATGAGACGCTGAGTGTTTAGCAGAGCACCCGACGCCCAGGAGGAGCTCAATAGAGTAACGTCCTCAGGCCTCAGAGCTGGGACTTAGTCATGAGTGTCCTGCCTGACTTCTGGAACTGGTTTGTTTTTTGGTTTTGTTTTTTTTTTTTTCTGGCTTGTTTGTTTTCTATTTAAAAGTGAAAAATCTCAAACATTTTACAAAAGTAGAAAGAACAGGATGATGAACTACCAGGTACCCACCCAGCTTTAGCAATTATCAAATCATGGCCAAATTTTTTTCACCTACGTCCCTGCCCAACCTCACCCTAAAATCATCGTTAGAATCCATCCTGGAGGACAATCATGCTTCAGTATATAGCTCTAGAAGAAAAAATTCTTTTGAAAATCACAGTATCATTATCCCATCTGAAACAATGACAATGACTGCTTAGTGTCACCAAATAGATGTCACTTGATATGGTTCCCTGACTGCACCCTAATTTTATTTTTATATACAACTGGTTTGATTCAGCATCCAAATAAACTCCATGTTTTACACCTGTCTGTTCTGTCTCCAGTTCCTTTTAATCCAGTGGTTCTCACAGCTACCAAGAGGACTTGTGAAAACAGACCGCTGGGGCCACTCCCAGACATTCTGATTCAGTAGATCTGGGGTGAGGCCCAAAAATTTGCCCTTCCAACAAGTTTCCAGGTGGTGCTGAGGCTGTCAGTCCAGGGACCATAATCTGAGAACCGGTGTAAACCTGCAAGTTTCACTGTCTCTTTTCTCCCTTTTTTCCTTAGGATGAAAAGATGTGCTAAGCTCACATTTCCAGGCCCATGCCTGGAATCAAGCCATCTCTCCAAGGAGCCCTAGTTTCTTTTAGTAAAAAAAAATGGGTATTTAGAAACCACAATTTGGTACCAGAGGTGCTCACTGGTACTGGACTGGACATCTTTAGAGCCTTTAAAGTAAAGGGAATTAGTAAATTTTTTAAATAGAAAATACATCACGGGTTCATACTGGTATTTCCAGTTCAAATTAGGGATTATAGGGTTTTAACTTCTTTGATTTTTTAATTTATATCTCTTCCCTGACAGTAAAAATTTCAATATAATAAGTTATTTGTTTTATCATATATAATAATTTCAAAATATCAATACAAATATTATTACTAACAATATAATCATTGAAAACAGCTAAAAAATTTTTTGTGGTTCTTTTTGCCCATTCAGTATTTCCACTAGGAATCTACAGTCAAATTACTGAGTTTTAGTCATTGAAATGTTTCCTCTTTGTGTGGTTATGCCTCCAACACCATTCACAGGAAAGTCGGTTTGTTTTAACCTGTTATGTGTGCATTTTTAGAAGCTGTTTTTTCCCCATTTTGATTTATTTTTATTTATAATTATATAAAGCATTTACACAGTTTCCAAGTCAAATTTATGAAACAAGGTCAATTCTGAGAAATCTACCTTCCATCCTCTTCCTTCCCACCCCTACGTGTAGACTGTTCTGTTATTGTTCATCCTTCTACTTAAATACACTTTTATAAACAAATACGTGTTCATACTTGACCTCTCCACACAACTTTCTTAGATAAACTGACAGATGTGACACACAGAGTGGTCCTATGGACTGCAGGAGATGCAAAAGGCAGTTTAATGACATTCAAAGAAAACGCCAGGTAGTAAAAAGCCATTGGAGCTGCTGGTGGAAACTTGGGAACATGCTTTACGCAGATTTCACACCAAGAAATAGGCACCGTATGAAAACATAGGCAGGGACAGAAAAGTGGCTAGAGGCAATTTAACACCACACAGGGGGTCCGTGTACACCAGCAACCACATCGGAGCATCTCTGAGGTCCTTTTTCTGGCTCTAAAATTCTGTGATGTTAAAGTGAGCGAAATCAATTACCTGAGGAACCCTTGGAAATAAGGGGCGAATCATCACAGGCACTGGCCAGTCCCTGGACTAAAGTACTTAGTGGGAGAGACCAGCTGGACTCTAATTTGTATTTATGCACACACGTAATAGCAGTGAGAGCTGCATTCCATCTATTTAACAGACTGTGCACTGAGGACAAAAACATTGCATTGAGGGTGAAACGTTGTGCTTTAAAAATCATATGGGCAAGTATTCGTGTGGGAGGGTGAGAGGAAATCATTCAATCATTCATTCAAAAATATGAACAAAATAAAAAGAGAAAAAACATATGAACCAAAGTCATGGCCCCTCATGGAAAGTGGAGGGATACAGACATTAAACAAATCTGTAATTGTAACCTGTGATAAGGGTTAGGATGAAACAGGAGAGGCTGCCAGGACTGAGTGACCAGGGAGCCTCTGACCTTGGAGTAACATTCAATCTGAACCCTGAGAGGTGAGAAGGAGCCGGCTGGAAGGAAGCATCCGTGTCTTCTGGGCTCAAGATGGAAAAGAACTTGATAGGTTAGGAGGTCAGGGAAGGCCAGCGTGGGGCTGGAACCCAGCGGGCCGGGCCATCTTCCAGGCCAGGCCCGCACAGCTCAAAGTGGGCACAACACGACTTCACTGCACAGTGGCCGGGTCTGTACTTCCCCGAGCCTCGGGCACCCAGACTTCCCCCAGGATCCCAAGAGGGAAATCTAAGGACAGGCTCAGCGGAAGCCTCCGAGCTGAGAGCTGCTTCAGAGCTACTTCTCTGCCGTGGTCGGGAGGTCTGAGAGCTGTCAGAGGGCTGAACTTGGTGAGTGAGGCCGGGGAGTGCAGATTTCCCTTCTGCCTTCCCGCTGGCCTTTGGCAAACATTTATAGGTTAGATAAAGGGGGCAACATCTCCCAGACCACGAAGCAAACAGCTCTAACTCTCCTTTAACCAACGTGCTCCTTCTTCCAGGCAGGCTCCTCTGATGACCAGAGCAGAGCTGACCTTGTCATAAAACTGCATGTTCACCACAAAACCCGGGGGACAGCGTCTGCTCGGCCCGACTCCTGACTTGTGCCATGATGGGTGGGGATGGGGATGAGGGGGTGAGCAACTCTTCTTAATTCGGTCACGTTCAAGTTACTGCAAAGTTGAGCTTTTAAGGGAAATTTCAATGGTTTTGTAACAAAGGATTTTCACTGGTTAAAAATAAAAGTAGTTTCTAAGTAGCTAAAATAGATTTGAACAAAGCTCACTAAAATATGACGCTGAAGGCTATCGAAAAGAATCAGACAGCCCAGAGAAGGCATCAGAGAAGAAAGAGGTTTTGAGTAGAATGGAGTGAGCGAGTCCACGAGGACAACCTGGGATGTGGAGCCTATAAATAAAAGTTTGTCCTTGGGATTCAACACCTGTGCTTCCAAACCAGCTCTGTAACCTTGAGTATGTGCCTCACACCCCAAGCCTCAGCTTCCTCATGTGGAGAACGTGGACACAGCTTCCCTCAACAAAGATGTGCTAGGAGTGGGGACATGGTTGGGTCCAGGCCACCGGCCAAGCCTGCAGGGTGTCGGACCTGTCACTCTTAACAAACACGGAGCCCTCCCTGCCCTCCGACACAGCCCCCGAACGGCGGGCACATCTGCGTGGACCAGGTTCTGGGCTGGACACGGAAGAGAATGAGACACAGGCCCCAGTATATCCTTGAGCCTCTGCACCCGAGTGTCCCCACCCACCTGCTGACAGTGAGGCGTGCACTGGCCATCAGTGGGGAGTGACACCCTCCAGAGAAGCGTCAGCAACCTCGCGGCCTCGTCCAAGGTCAGCCTGGCTGCGCTCACGCCGGTGACAAAGCTGCTCAGGGGCGCCGAGTGTGGACCCTGCATGGGAGTGGGGGTTGAGAAGGCTGTTACATGCAGTCCTAAAAAAAGATGGACAAGCCAGCTTTAACAGGCAATGTAAATCTCCAGGCCGCAGGGCCTGCGTCCCACATGCTGAGCAGGAGTCTGGTGCTGGGAGACATCAATTTATTCTTAAAGACGGTGAATTACAGATTATGAGAGAACTTCAGTGGTGATTTTAGTCCAATCAATAACCATGATTAATAGCCACCTGCATTAACTACATTCACTACGCTAAGAAGAGGGTCCGTGGTCCGGCCCTTTTCCTGTCCCCATAGCCACGGAGCCTCTCCCGGAGGCCAGCGACCCAACGCGGATGCTTCTGTCCTCAGCAACCCCAGCTCCACGGCTCTGCCTCCTGCCAATACGATAGGGCATATGGTCAAGTCTCCCTCACCCTCTCCGCTGCCAGAAGCAAACTCAAACCGGGGGATGTCAAGGCCATGGGAAAGCAAAGGACATGAGTCAGAGAAGGGAAAAGACGAAATAAATGAAAAAAGAAAAAAAAAAAGAAATTAAAAGAGCATTGTCTTCACAAATACTAAAATAAATATAAAATAAAACAACACACTCTTTTAAGCTATCTACTTGGCAAAAAAACATTTATAAATAAAAATGCTCAATGAAGACAAAGGTGCAGGGAGACACTCTCACTTGTAAACAGAGAACAAGTTTTGGGGACGTAACACAGCAGCATCACCACCAAGAGCCCCGAGGAGTCCACCCAGCCCTTGGGCGGGTGATTCCACTTCGGGAATCCGTCCCTACTGAGCGGATCAAAGATATGGCCAGAGATCTACTATTAAGGATGCTCATCACAGCTTAGACGTCCAACAAACAGGAAAGAGAGCACGCAGACGGTGACACAGCCACACGTTAGCTCATTTTTCAGCCATTCAAAGTCAAGTTCTAGAAAAACATGGAATGAGACAGGAAAAATGTTAAAGTGTTAACTGAAAGGCAAATATGAAATTCACAGATTCTGGGTCAGTTTTATTAAACTTTATGAATGAGCTAAAAGTGCATACATCAAGTTTTAAGTGTTGAGCGCTACGTGGCATTTTTATAGATGTTTGTTTTTAGGCTTTTCCATAGTTTCCAGCTTCCGTAAAATAACAATGATCTTATCAATACCTATTCATTCATTCAGCAAACGTCTAGCACGCACCTGCCGCACGCCAGGCCCTGTGCTAGGCACTGGACATGTAACGCTGAGCAAGACACACTCTCCCTGCTCCCTGGGAGCTACCGTCTAATAGACTAGAAAATACAAAACGGACTTTTATGATAGAGTAAAACAAAACAAAACGAAAAGGCAAAACAGGTAACAGGGAGCAGGGGGCTCAAGTATTCTCAGTAAGGACTCAAGAAGAGGGATGAGAAAATGTGACCCCTGGAAGCTCAGAGACTGAGTCCAGTCTGGGGGCAAAATGGAAGTCTGACCCCAAGCCTCGGAGGAAGTGAATGAGTGGCTTTATGTCAAGCGCCCGGCACCTGGATCCCTGACAAGAGGTAACTTTAAAATGAGGAGGATTCCAGGAGGATGAGGCAGGAAGGTAGAAGGCGCTGAGGGGCTTCCGTGTTGGAGGGCACAGGGGGACTGGGAGACGACAGTAGGGAGGCAGGAGCAGACCCAGAAATGAGAAACCCTTAGAGTCTGAACAGAACCGGGGAGGGAGAGGTGTGTGCACAGGTGACGGAGGGACTAGAGCGCCCTGCAGGAAGCCGGATGACAGAGAAAGAGAGTGCCCTGGAGGACAGAGACCTGGGTTCAGATCTTGACTGCTCCGAGTTACTCTTCCAGAGCCTGGAAGGTAGGAATGACACCTCCGTAAAGGCTGCCCTGGGATGAAAGAAAATACAACACTAAAAGCTCCTCTGCGAGAAAGCATGGCGGGCCCCCGCCCTCCACGACAATGCTGAGGAGGGTGAAGGAGGGTCACATTGGCAAGGGCCACCACACACCGCGTGAGGATGCGGGCCTTACTACCCTATTCACCCCCAGAGCCTGAGCACGGAGCCTGGGAGGGTGATGGACAGGTGACTGGGCAGATGAACGGATGGACACACTGCAGGATTGAAGGACAGAGGGATGGATGAGAGACTGGACAGACAGAGGCCATCACGGGAGATGCAGCAGGGCCCAGCAGAGTGATCACAGAGACCCTTATACAAACCTCAGCAAATGTCCCTCCCACAGAACAACAAACAGTCCCCTACACCGGACCTGACCCCTGAGTTCCGTGGGCTACATTTCCTGGCCCCTCTTCTCAGGGTCTCACTGAGACCCATGTGCCCTCTCCCACCCCCCCAACTCCTGGTCCCACGTGCGCCCCTCTCCCTCCAGCTCCACTGCGCTGGGTACCTCTGCTCCCAGCTCTTGACTTGTGGGGCTGGGAGCCTCTTGGATCTGAATGTCCATCTCGGAGAGGAGCTTCTGGCCCTGGCCGATCTGCCTGCATAGGGCATCGTAGTCCTCGATCAGGCCCAGGATGTGGCAGCCAGTCTTGCTGGCCCACAGGCAGTGGCCAGGGACCAGCCGGGACACACTCGAGGTGCTGGTGGTCGAGCTGGCACTGACGCAGGAGAGGGTGTCCACATCATTTCCAGAGAGCGGGGGAGTCTCTGAAGCTACAGAACGAGAGGGAAGATGTCAGATCTATTTGGGGCAGCTCTCTGCATTTGACAAGCTGTGCTCAACGACGTTCAGCCAGCCAGGAGGGCTAAGAGCCTGCCGGCCCAACTGCCTCCTGACACAGCCCAGAGGGCAAGAGGCCTGGGTCCAGGACCCCAGTCTGCATATCACCCCACGCTGGGCTTATTCACGTTGTGGGAGAAGATCACTTTATTTCAACCAGCATTCACCAGGCACCTGTTCTGCAGAAGAGCCCTGATCTACACGGACGAATCAGGCCTGGGCCTGCGCTCCAGGGGCCCACCCGGGGTCCAGTCAGAACACAGGCTCCATGTAGGAGGTGTAATAGCATGACAACAAAGAGCTGGAGCTCAGAGGACAAAATCATCAATCCTCTGTGCAGGAAGGGAGATCAAGGAAGGCTTCCTGGAAGAAGCAACAAATGTGCTGGGTTGAATAGGCAGCAAGGATTACGCTACACAGAGGTAAAAGCCTGCCACTTTTCACCTTTGGATCAAAAGAAGCACATACAGATAATTCTGATGAGGGACATCAGGAAAGACATTTCCTAGAGCAGTTCGCATTCCGGATGAGTCTTGAGGAAGTAGCCAGATTTTCACTGGCAGAGAAGGGGGCAAAGTCGGTCTGACAAAGGCAGGAGGCAGGCCCACTGCACAGTCCCAGTGAGAGGAGAGTGCAGGCCCGTCTGCAGGATGGCGACCTGTCTGTGTAGTACCACGAGGGCAGAGGGGTGCGGCTGGATGGGCCTGCTCAGGCTGGATGCTGTGGGGCCTTGAAGGCCACACTCAGGTGGTCACACTTTAATCCAGGGTAACTGGGCCCCAGACCACTGATGTCACTGAGGCTGGTAACACCAAGGAATGGATTAACCAGCTTGGAGAACAAGATCGCCAGCCAGAAATACTGAGAACATAAAACCCCAAATCCTGCCAATAACCCTTTGAGTTGGGACCAGGGGCCCCTCTTGCCTCCAATTTGAAAAGTCCCACTGCCAAACCCAACCGTGCCGTGGTTACCCAGACTTCAGCTTTGTACCTGATCTTGGTGGCAGTGCCGGGGTGGAATCAAACAGGTCATACGAATTATCAAGCGCCATGGGACACCTGTCACCATCTACAAGATGCCAAACAAGGAAAAATAAACCATCAAAAGTTCTAATTTCACTGTCATCAACATTTGAGAGACAATGTTGCGACCGGAACGGGAATGAAGCACCAGACACACACGCGCATTCGTTCAAGTCCTCACCGGGCATCTCTCCTGCCAGGCCCTGCGCAGGACACAGCGGATGCAGGGTGAGCAGGCCCGGCCCCTCCCTGGAAGGACCCTCTCGTCCAGACAAGCAAAGAGGCCGTTTCCCCTCAGGGGTCAGGGCTGAGGGAGGGAAGCATGGGGGCTGTGGGAGCTCAAGTGAGGCTGGAAGCCCAGGAGGCAGACATGCAGACAGAGGAAGGGGCAGGTGTCCAGGCGCGGAGGAGAGGGCCCTCACGACACATTCAGGGAGAACGAGGTGGGGACACTCAGAGCGTTAGGCGAGGCAGTGCCAGGCTGAGATCTGTTTGGGGCTGGAGGAGGGAGTCGGGAGGCCGCTGCAGTAACCCAGGCAAGGGAGAAGAGTGGCCGGCAGTAGGACTTGGCAGGTGATGCATTTGAAACCACGCAAAGGAGGCAAAACCAATTAGACGACCAGCCACATGCTATAATTGAGAAAAGCACTTTCCCATCTGAACTCTCAGTAGCTCGGTGGGCAGGACAGCACTGCAATTCAGATTTCCTGGGAGAGGAGACCAAGGGGCAGAGACAGGAAGTGATCTGCCGGCAGCAGCCAGAGCATCGGTGGCAGAGCGAGGACTGGGCCCAGGCCTTACGCTGTCCCGCCCAGCTCGTTCCCACCCAGGTACCGCCCGAGGGTGCACTTCGATTCTGGGATCAAGGAATCGGGGGTCAGGTCCATGGAGCCGGCCCCTGAGAGGGATCGCTTTCTGCAAAAACAGCCATCTTTAGAGCAGAACTTTAAAACAACTGCACTTAAATACCGCCCTGAAAAGTTTTTTGGCAAAGGGAAAAACGCCGCTGCCTACAATGTAATTTTAAACTTCACTCAAGGAAACTGGAGAACTTTAATGCGGAGGAATTTTGAGCACACGCTCGGCCTTTCAAGGCCCATCTAGGACGGACCCTGGACAAAGTTCAACAACAGACAAAAGCTGTTCAATGGCCTCCTCACATCAGCTATCCCAAATCTCCATCCTGGGCACCAGGCACTGAATCCTTCTCCCTGCTCCTGTCTCCCTAGCCCACCCCCATCTCGGTCTCATTCCTCAAAGCCCTGAGAGGGGCCAGGCCCACGGCTGCTGGGTGCCCCGTGCAGGGGCCGGCAATACGGCACCTTTCGGACCCCAGGAGGTTCCCCTCGTAGGATTTTACCCTAAGAACGCTGTTGAGCAGAAAAAGCGTATTAACACTGATGTTTCCTAAAGCTCCAAATCAGAGACCACTTCAACAATCACCAAGGTTAATGGTCTGGTGACTGGCAATTATCTGAAAACAATAATTAGGAAGCCCACGTGGAAGAAGGGGAAACATCTATGATGTGATATTGGGCAGAAACAAAGAAAGGACACAGAATGGCACAGAAACCAATTTGAATGATATAAATTCACACCCACATCTGACTATCAAATGAAGAGACATTTATAAAGTAAAAAATTATTATTTGGTAACCATGAAGGATTTTTTTTGTTTTTTTTTCATACTGTCACATGATCTTTGTGGCTCAAATTTTAAAATCTTTACCAAGGAGAAACCCATGAGCCAATCACTGCAAGTTCTAGAGATGGGTGACCAGGGGCTCTTTGAGAGATTTTAGTCCTTTTAATTACAGACAACAGAGGTAATTCCCATCCTAAGCAAAGGTAGTCCAAACTTCTCTATGATACTTGTTTGTAAAGTATGCTGATACTCCCTGTTCCCCGGAGGTGCACACCCACCCTGCGGGCATTAGGATGACGACCCCCAGACACCTGAGGCTCCCCAGGCCACGTGGTGCTCCAGGAACAGCACTGGACTTGGAGCTGGAAATGACGTCCAGCTCCAGCTCTGTCACCTGCTTGCTGTGTCACTTTGGACAAATCCAGTACCCTCTCTGGGTCTTAGTTTCTTCATCCAAAGAGCAAAGAGGATGGCCTGGCTGACTGCTCTGAGCCTGGCCTCGTGCCGGTTTATGATTCCTGGCCCTACGCTGGGAGCAGGGCAGAGGAGGGACAGGAACCCAGTCGTGACCTCTTCCTGTTCCCTCCACAGTCCCCGTGGGGCTGGACAATACAACTGTCAGCAAAAGCCAAACGGAATCAGTTTTCAAACCTGCCAGGAAGCTTTTCAAATACTGAGCCACTGACAGCCAGAGGAAGAGGTGTAGATTCTTATTTTCAAGGCATTAAGAGGGACAAAAAAGGATTTTCAGCAGTGGGGTGATGTAGACAGGACTAAGTGGATGGGAGGAAGCAAGCCTAGAGGCAAGGAGGGCAGCTGGAAGCCCAAACTCCACTTCCCTGAGAATTAAGAGGCCCCAGACAGAGACAACACCATTTTGCCAAAAGTAACAGCTAATTAGCCGTCGGGCCCCCGGCTCTGGGGATAGCACCTGTCAGACATCAGGGGGAAAACAGCTCCCTGGAGCAAGCACAAGACCCAGAAGCTCCCACGTCCCACCCAGACGTGCAGGGCTGCACTGCAAATGGTCAGGAGGGGCCGGGCAGTACCAGGCTTGTCCCGCTGCAGGGGCTGCTCGGGGACGGGCAGGGTCTGGAGAGCCGAAGCGAGAGCTGCCCCCGGGGCCTCCTCCCTGCCCGTGGCCAGCCGCTCCTGCAGCCCGCTCTGCCGCGCGCTGCTGGTCTCGCTGCTCCTTTCCGGCGGTGCCCGCAGAGCCTGGATCTCTGTCAGGAGGCCATGCAGGTCACCACGAGGGTCCTGCCCCCTCCAGCCTTCCCCCGACGCCTCTGTACCGGCCTCTGCGAACACGTGCAAAGGGAAACCTTAACTCCGTCCGCCACCGAAGGGCCAGCCGGCAAAGACAGCAGACGGTGCTTTACAGCCGCCGCCACCCGCCTCCCCTTCCTAAGAACTAGGTACAACTGAAAATAACAACTTGACTTTAAAAACAAAAATACTGGCAGACTTAATTGCTGCTATTCCACAGGCTAAATAAAAGCTGGAAATTAATTTTCGCTTCTGGCCGTAAAAGCCTAGCAAATTGCACACCAAACCCCGAAATTATGTCTAGTAGTAATAAAATCTATTTGGGCCAGAATTATAGGATGAAAGGGGCCGATTTTAAGAGCCACAGTATATTAAAAAGGCACAACAGCAAGAATCAGAAAAGCAACTTGAGAAGAAAATGAAAGCTGTGAGGTGACCCTTTGCTAGATAAACTTTCAATAGGGAGAAACCAGCTGGAAAATTAGTTTAAAAAAAAAAAACCCACCACACCTCAAAATTGATTCTAAAGCATCAGAGTTTACAGTCAATCACTCTGATCCGATGTCCCTCTCAGGGTATAGAGAGGACCAGGGCCGACAACCGTCCCCAGAGCAGTGTCCAGCACACGGTAGCAGGTGCTCTAGAATTAACTGCTGAATGAATGGGCGAAAAGTAACACATACTAGCAGAAAATTATAATAAAAGGTCTCTCTTGAGTGTCTATCACGTGCCAGGTACTGTGTTAGGATGCTCTTAAAAAATGAGCTCGTTTAGTTTTCACAACTGTACAAAACAGATGAGAGCAGACATGCCTTGGAGAGGAAGCAACAGGCCCAGAGGGGTGGAGGCCTGCAAAGGCCCGCAGCCGGCAAGCGAGGCGGGAGGACCCAGACTTCAGCTGGCAGGACTCCTGAGCCTAAGTCCTTCCATGTCTGCTGCTGTGGCTTCAGAAGGAGAGGGGGCCAGCAAGCCTGCCTCAGAGTACGCAGGCTCCAGCAGGGCAAGCCTGGGGTCTCAGGAGAGCGCCAGCCTGCCGTGCGGGGGAGCCCACAGACCGAGCCGAGCAGCCCCGGGGCGGGAAGGGGGCTGGCCCGGCCCAGGGCGCCCCGTACCTCGCGGGCTCCGGTGCTCCTCGTCCAGCTTCTCGTACACCTTCAGCTCCACCTGCAGGGACCGCAGCAGCTTGTCGTTGTGGGAGAGCAGCTTTTGCCTCAGCTTCACCTCCTCCTGCACCCTGGAGAGGCCCGCCGCCACGGGGAAGAGGGGTCACCCCTGACGCAGGGGACTTACTCCAACCCCCCAGGCAGGCAGCTCCCCTTTCTGCCAGAGCGTGGACGAAGTGATCAGTGTGCTGAAGACCAGTCGCAGCCACTTGGGGCCACTGAGGGCCGCTCGGGCCCAGCCCCTTATGTACATCATCTCACGCCGTCTTCACAGACACCCTAAAAGGTCTGTGCTATCTAACCCCCAATCCACGGGGATGAGGAAGCGGAGCTCCAGAAGGTTAATTCTTACCCAGGGGTGCATAGCTCATGGCAAAGACCATGACCTTGCAGACCACGGCACCACCCTGGGGAACAGAGGGGTGATGTCAGAAACTAAAGCGGGAGGGCATTCAGGTGTGCTGGTGGGGACCACCGGACACACGTGGGACAGGACAGGGCTGAGGGAGGAAGTGCAGAAGCACGGTCCGCACAGTCCTCTTAAAACCTGTCAGACTCTGTCACTCCTCTGCCCAGGACCTCCCACGGCCTCCCGCGTCACTCAGCATGAAGACCAACGCCCTCACCGGGGCTACAGGGCCCTCATCCTCTCCCACAGCCTCTCTCCTCCAGGTGCACTGACCCAGGACTCCCCGCCTTGGGGCCCTTACCCTTCCAGGGAAGATGACCTTCCCCCTGACACCTGCCCAGCTCACGCCCTCACTGCTTTCAGGTGGCTGTTCTAATGGCATCTTTCCAGAGAGGCCTGCCCTGAGCCACCTGGGATAAAATGGAGCAATCCGCCCCCCAGGCCCTGTCTTCCTTCCTTAGACGACTGCGCTCCCTATAATTTCTTCCCTTTCGACGAGTCATGTGCTGTGTGCTGCATCCACCCACAGGCGCCAGGGCAGGGGCGAGTGTGCCCCGAATGCACCCAGTGCCGAGACGCGTGGCCTGGCCAGCGGGCCTGGGGGCTCGGACCGCTACCTGCTCAGCTGGCTGCGGCCGTGGCAGACCTCCTGGAGCGGCTGCTGGCTCTGGCTCTCCTTCTCATCCACCTCCCTCTGCAGCCTCTGGTTCTCAGCCCTCAGGCAGGCATAGTCATGCTGAAGGTGCTCCAGGTCCGCCGTCTTCCTGGAGAGGGCTTCGCGCAGTTTCTCATTCTCCTTCTGTTTATCTGCATGCACGAGAAAAGCGACACTGAGAAGAGACACTGTTTATTTTTTCCAACCTTATTACACAAATTTGGCACTTCAGCTGCAGCGCTCCAGGAATACCAAAGGGAGTGAGATTTAATCTGGTGTTCGTGATTGTGGCATTCCAATTATCTCATGCATTTTGGGCACATGAATCTGTCAACATCAAGACTGCAGATGAAACGTCACTGGGATGAAACAGGCCTTTTAATTTCCTATTAAATAATGGGCAGAGCAAACAATGGGTAGAAATTAGAGACAGAGGCAAGAAACAGGGCCCGAAACTCTGGTGACAGGTGTTGGGAAAGTCCAAAACCCCCCCACAGAGGCCAGCAGGGCTGTGCAGGCGGCACCCGGCTGTCGGCGTCAGGCCAAGAGGATAGCGCCTCTCCTAAGGGATGAGCTAGATAGACGCGGGCCTGGGGACAAACGGTCAACGGCACAGCCCGGAGGCAGAGGGGCATGTTCAAGTATGCCTCTTTCGTTTACTGACCCCACAACCTTGAGCCATTTTCCTCACTTCTCTGTGCCTCAGGTTCCTCATTTGTGTGGCCGTGAGCAGTAACTGAGTCACTGTGTGTGAAGCGCTTCGCACAGGGCCTCACAGCGCTCTGCAGGCTGCCAGTGCTCCACAGTGAGCCGTCAGCCACACTGGTGGTGGTCACGCTGCTGTGGCCTCAGCGCTAAGAGCAGGCGCTACTTTAGGACTTCCCCAAGCATCAGCATATGCACTCTTCAGAGCAAATATCCAGGTAGGTACTTTTTTCTCCTCACTTTCCAAGAGGTTAAGACTTCACCAAGGTCACACAGCCAGGAAGTAGCAGAGCCAGATTTCAAACCCAGGTTTCCGAATCCACTCTTCACCACAACACAACCACCTCTTAGCAACGCAGCCACGCTAGGCTTCCTGGAACTCCTGACTGGTCCATGCTCCCCCGACTCCAACGCCGAGGCCTTTGTCCACTCTCTCCTTTCTATTTAAAATGCCCTGGCTCTTCTAAACCTTGGGCACCTCGTCTAATCCCTGCGAATATTCCAGACTCAGCTCTGGAAGATCAGCCTCCTGTGGGTCAGGATGCCTTCTCCAGAGTCCCCAGCTCCCTGAGCCTTTTTTTTTTTAAACATTTTTTTATTGATTTATAATCATTTTACAATGTTGTGTCAAATTCCAGTGTTCAGCACAATTTTTCAGTTATACATGAACATATACATATTCATTGTCACATTTTTTTCTCTGTGAGCTATCATAAGATCTTGTGTATATTTCCCTGTGCTATACAGTACAATCTTGTTTATCTATTCTACGATTTTGAAATCCCGTCTATTCCTTTCCACCCTCCCTCCCTGAGCCTTTATCAAGGCAAGTCCTCAGCCTGGTCGGCCACGAACTGCCAGGCTGTCCCTCCCATCAGACCATGAGCCCCTGAGGGAAGGAACCAGGTCTCACTCAATTGTGTATCAGAAGCTACACAGGACTTGACACAGAAGAGGAGACAGGAAATGTTTGCTGAATGAATGAACGACCTGCAGAAGCCCCCGTTTCATCTCCTAATTGATATCCTTTAGGGAAAGGGGGATAAGGCGGCCACGCTGCGGGTCCACCTCCTTCTGGTTCTGTGAACAAAGGCCAGCCACTCCCCAGGCCTTGGTTTCTTACCTGCAAAACAGGACTAATAGTCACGTCATTCCAGAAACATTTTTAAGTATTGAGAGAAAATAGAAGTGAAAGCTTGTTGGGGGTTAAGCTCCAAACAGAAGGAATTAAAGGAAGAAATCTTTCAAAGAAATACTGGAAAAACGTTCCTGACAGTAAGGGGTCTGAAACGTGGGGAGTAACACACTCCCAGCCCTTCTCTCTCCCACGTGAACTAAGACGAGTGGGAGGTGACTGCACGGAGGAGAGGTGACGAGTAAAGACAGTAACGCTGATTCAGCCCCCGCGCTGCGGGCTGTACCGCGCTCAGTGTCACAGGAGCCCTCTGGGCTACTCCTATATTACAGCTAAGAACACTGCGATTCAGAGAGGTTAAGTGACCTGCCCGAAGTCACAGAGCAGTTGAAGGCAGGCAGGCCGGACTCCAGGGCTGCGTTCTCTCCACGTGCAGAGGGCTCGTTTGGCTCTTACCTCTGGATCCTTTAGCGAGCATCGTGTTGAGGGCCTGGTTCTGCTTCCTCAGGAAACGAATTTCTGACGTCAGAGAATTATGCAGCTCGGAACCATAAATGAAAATGTTTGAAGAACCTATAAAAACACATAAATAGAAATTTAGGGACATTCTCCAGGCCTATATGGACGGAACTTTCTAGAACAGTTTTAACTAATGAGGAAACACAACATACAATGCCATATAAGGTATTACCAGAGCCCAAAGGGAAATGAGAGTGAGCTGGAGAGAGGAGACAGGAGGGGCCTCTCCCACACCGTACCTGTCCTCGGGGTGAACAAAGGAGGAGCCTGGGCTGGCGGGGGAGGGGGGTGTGGGGAGTGGGGACAGTCTTAACCTCCGTGGACTTTTCTCCCGAGGTCCAAACCCACAGGGACCTTTCCACTGAGGCCGCTCCCAGTCCTCTCTTCACCCTTCCTCCCCACCTGCCAAGTCTGCCCTCCCTCCTGTCTCCTGCCTCTGTAGATGGCGTCAGCACCATCCCGAACCCGAGCTAGAATCCTGGGGGCCAGTCTAACGCCTCTCTCCTCCACGGCCCAGTCGGCGATCGTGACTGCTGTCTCTTCCTCCGAGGGGCCCCGGACGCTGCCTGCTCTTTTCCGTGCCTGCAGTTCAGCCGTACGCCTTGCCCTACCGCCTCCCTGCTACTCTGCCAACGAGGTCATCATCCTCCACGTGGTCCGTTCGTGTTTTTCTCTGCTCAGCAACATGTGACGGCCCCACCACTGTGAAAGATGATCACACAAACCAAGCACAAGGTCCAGAGTCAGATCTCCATTATTTAGCTCTGATCTCGTGGTCCGTCCCACTCACTCTCACCTGGGACCCTGGTGCCTCAAATGCAGCCAGACTGAGCCACTCTGTGCCCCAAGCATACCATGCGGTCACACGCCTCCCTGACTCTGCAGAATGACGTATTCCCTTTGCCTAGAACACTTACGACCTTCTTCACCTGGCAAAATCACACTCGTCTTTCACCTCAGCTCAAACTCACTGCCCCTGGGTGTATACTAAAAAGATCAGGCTCTGAAGGCAGACCGCCTGGGTCTGGGGTCACTTACAAATTCAGCGGTCTCTGTATCTGCACATACCTGCCTGGGCTGTTGTCTCTCTCCTGTAATCCTAGCCCTTCCTCCAGCCAGACAGCTCCCTAGACACCATCACCACATCCTCAGCACTGCCATCCTCTGGGCTTTCCATGTCTGCACCACATACAGCGTTCAAGTCCACAGCTTCCCCCCTGAAGGGCACCCACTGTGTGCAGGGTGCTTTCTACGCATGGCAGGCAGATGCTTCCCTCCCTGTCTTCCTTACTGATGCAGTCTTACCACACCTGCTTTCCCAGCCTCCGGTCAGCTAGAACACGGTCATGTGCCACTTCCAGTCAATGAACTTGACAGGAAGCCTGCTGGGAACTTCTAGGAAAGATTTTCCACCCGGCTGAAAAGAGAAGGACAGGGAGCAGCCAGCCCCACCCTCCCCTTCCCACGTTCTGGACTCTGTCCTGTGAAGATGGGACGCTGATAATCACTGCAGTCATCGCGGGCACTAACTCCAAGCCCTGCTGTCAATCCATCAGCCTTCAGACCCACCTCGGAGCTGCCTCTGGGTCTCTTATATAAGAAAACATAAATCCCCATTGTTTACAGCAGTTCTTACTCATATTCTGTTGTCTGCAGCTGAGAGCATCCTGTAATAGCCAGACTCCCCCTAAGGAAGGGACGGCACCAGGTCTCCCAGAAGCCAAAGCTCGTACTCCGCTCACTCTCCAGCATTACCTCTTCCTCACGCCGATGATTCACTTACCACGATGTCGTATATTTTTGTAATTCTCATATATCCCTCCCGCCATCTTCCTCCACTCTCCCCTCTGAACTCTGCTGTCTTTCCAGAGACACCTGGGTTTGAACCAGGGTCTCATAACTTCCCTAAGTCTCTGCTAACTCAAGAACGATCTATGTTACTGTTATTGTATTACCATTTGTGTTAATATCATGACTGATGATAGGCTGGAGCCAAAGCAGGACCGGAGAGCAATCTGGATGAACCGGAAAAATTCTACAGAAGTCTACTATGATGAGAGCTGACGTGGTCACTTTTCAGAAGAATCGTCAGGCCAAAGAACAACTCCTGACACAGCCTGAGCCAGCGGGGTCCACTTCTGACGCTAAGAGGCCTGTCTTTCCTCTGAAAGTCACCGCTATAAGCTCGTGTAACTGGTGACAAGCTGGAAGATCTAATGCGTGAGATGACAGTTTTTAACAATATTCCACCTCAACATTACAAGGAGCCGTGCCTTTCTCAAACCTGCTCCCAAGATGAACATTTCACAGCAGGGGGGAGGCAGATGCACTATTATTTCTCTGTCTTCTCGGGGACTGTGACAACATGGTGAGAACAGCACGTCTCTCCACCAGCATAAATACTTTATGAATGCCTTTTTGTAAACCTTCCCATCAGAGTGAATTACTCTCCAGAGCAATTGCCTGCTCCATTGTAGCTGGTGGCCATTTGAGCCCCCAAATAATTCTATAATTGGATTTGCTGGGGAAAATGTAAAACAGAATGAATCTAATTCAGGCGTTACCAAGAGTGAATGTGATGGGCTCAGGCGTGTATTTCTTTCCAGTGTTTGATGTGACTAATAACTCAGATTAATCAATTTCCCTGGGAGTGAGAGGGGGAGGATGCAGGATGGGGGAGGGGTGCAGTGGCAAGAGAGAAAGAGAGAGAGAGAGACACACACAGACAGAAATGGAACCATTGTTCATCTTGCAAACTAAGCAGATACAGTACTTCGAAGAGATGTCCTTCTGGGCTGATGGCTATGATGGGCTAGAAAGCAAGGAGAATTGGACCAGGGGCCCACTGACTACATCTTTCTAGAACTCAGTTGTCTCATCCCCCAAAAATGGCAATGACATTAGTGTCCCCACCCACTGCAGAGCTTTGCAATGTTAAACTAATAATGTTGCACAAAATAAGGCAGTAAAACAAAACTGACAATGATGAGGAAAATCATTTTCTATTGGGTGCAGCACTGAGCAAGGCCCTATTCATAACATTGCCTCGTTTAATCTCACAGTGACTCCATGTGCTAAGATAATTAAGACTGGGAGAGGTGGGTGACTTGCCCAAAGTCACGATAAACAGCAGAAGAGCTAGGTCCACACCCAGGTCAGTCCAGCTCCCAAACCAACTCAGGCTTTTCCTTGTGCACAAAGCTGCTCTCAGGACGCATTCTTCCCAGAGTGAGGACACTCTTTTCGGAGCAATAAGGAAGGATGTTCAAAATATATGCAATGAAAGAAGGAAGGAAGAGAACAGGGGTATAAAGCCTTTTAGCTTTCGGGTAGGTGAAGGGGAGAGTAGTAAGTCTCTGCATTTGCGCTGACACTGTAAGGGCACCGAAGGGAACTCTCAAAAGCGGGAGGAGAAGGGAGAAAAAGGACTCACAGGTAGCGAATAGGAATATTAATTTCTGAACCATGTGAATGTCTTACCTATAGAAAAAGATATGTATTTTTCAGTTTTCCATAGAAGAATATTCCATTCGGAGCTAACTGTGGTTATGGAGGAACACTGGCAACCTCGTGTCTGGCGTGCGAGATTTACCAGATTGCTAAAATGCTAATTCTTTTAGAAACCATTATTGACAAGAAGACCAATTATTGCTTTGTTTTATCTGAGCATACCTCTCTATTTCGCTACAGCTTCTGGAGTCGAATGTGGAGTTAACCACAATTCAGGACGCTAGAGGCTGGCGGACTCCTCTGATGATCAGGAAATGAACATTTACCAAGGACCTGCTTTGTGCCAGGGACGGTGGGGGACTCCGCGTGAGTTAGCGCAGTCAATTCTCATCACCAAAGAACAAATGGGAATGATTATCCCCATTTAATAGGTGAACTACCAGAACTGAGAGTCAGCAAGGTTACATGAGGTCGCCTTGGAGGTAAGCACAGAGTGAGGATCTGAACTGACATCTCTCTGGCCACAAGGCCCAAGCTCTTCGCAGCACACAGAACACTTACCCAGGCAAACGCGGCACAAACGAAGCCCCTGCCGCCTCTGGGAGGGACCCCCTTACCTTGTTCAGATCCCTGTCGTTCCAGCTGTCTCCGGAGCTTCTCATTTGTTTTAATAGATTCTTCTAAACGTTTTCTCAAACTTCGAATTTCTTGTATGTGTTCCATTAGTAAGTCTACAGGAAGGAGGATATTTTTAATTTAAAGTCTGAAGCCCCCAACAAACTGAATAATTTAAGATTATGCAGTGATCTTGAAATTCTAAATAGTATTGGATGTATTAAGAGAGTCGGCAACCGGTAATTCTTTCCTAGGCCTGGGGAGGCTGAGCTATTGCCCAGTCTCGGCAGCCCTCCACGAAGAAGATATTTTACATCACATGGAAAAATTATATTCCATACAATTTTAATGCTAACTCTAATACTGCCTTTTATTCTTCCAAATATCAAATATTAATTTAAAATCTTCCTTACGGTGAAACTGAAAGATCACTTTCAAGTCTGCTTGAATTGCCTGAGAGTTGATTAAAGCACCATCATAACGAATTCAGATATTTTCAAGACTAATTTTTTGAAAGGAATATGTTATCCATTTATCACTTACTGATTTAAGACTTAAAGACAAAGGAAAACAGATCATCTCAGCGTTAGTGAGGAGGGTAAGACAGGTACTCTCAGCACATCCTGTTAGAGTGAATATAAATGTGTATGCTTTTTCAGGACTATTTTTATCAGCAGCCTTAGAAAAGTTCTTTCCAATGTCTTTAACCAAGTAATTGTACCTCTAAGAGTCAATTTAAAGAGATCACCAGAGATGCTGACTATCACTGGCCAGAATGCATAGAAATGTTCATCTTAGCACCATTTTTAACAGTCAGGACTGAAAATAACTCAAATTATTAAAGTAGCTGAATCACCCCCACTATGATGCAGTATTGCACAGCTATTAAAATTATATTAGGAAGACCATATAATATCATGGAAAATATAGATACAAAATGGGTTATTCAGCATAATCACACTCTACTGAAAAATCTGTAGACGGGAACAACACATATAACACAAAAGAAGGAAATACACCTAAATATTAACACAGACTGCCTCTAGGGGATAGATTTTAGGCTTCTCAAAACTTTTATAATACATCTTAATATTTAACACACTGTGTCACAAATTAATTTTTCTGAATTTTCTAAAATGAGCATGCATTATTTTCCCCGTCTCTGCCACATCTCACTTTAACAAAGAAGCGAGGAAGCAGAGTTCCACCCCAGAGGTGGGCTTCTAGAATCAGTGTATACAGCATAATCACCGTAAGTATCCAAAGGCAAAACTAATGTCTTTAATTCATCAATTAGGGTATACTCAGTATGTCTTGCTAATGTTTGTTCTAAAACATTATACTAATGTTATGACCCAGTTTTAATTCCTCCAAAATGACTTTCATTTAAAAGTAGCACAATGTTACAGATCTTTTCCTAATTAAATAGTAATTTTGCCATGAATTTGAATGTTTATGAGACGACTTAATTCCCAGATCTTTAGCTATCTCCTATTAAGGCCAGAAGTGTGGCAAGTCATTTGGTGGAAAGTCTGGGGACCCTGCCTGCCACCAACTAGGACGTCACGACACTGCTGCCCTCCCTGCCTTGCTGCCCTGCAAATCTGCCAGCGGCCAGTCAGGTCTGAGCAAGTCAGGAACTTATCTGTTCTGACTGCAGCCTTCCTTGCTGGCTTATCCACATCACATACTGCCGGCTTCTGGGGTAAAACACTCAGCTGTCATCCGGACAACTCCTCTTCTACGGAGCCCGGCCGGGAACTGGAAGCATCACTTGGGCTTAAGGAAACATGCCCAGTTGAACCAGACACCACTTATTAATTATGTAGCCCTAACTGAGGAGAAGGAGACAATACCCTTGTCTTCACAAAACGAGAGAAAAAGATCTGTCACTCTTATGATAATACCCTGCTGACAAATGCTAACTTTTTAAAACAGAGTCTGTAAGAAGCAACCACCAAAAACAACTGCATATCTATCTTTTGTCTACTGGTTCCAGTTTATAGACACTTGGTTAAGAAAATGCCCTGAAATAAGGGGAAAGCTTCATGTTCAAAGATATTCCCTGCAGCACTGTTCACAATTGTGAAATTTTAGCAAATGACTTAAATGTTCAGCAACAGGGGAACATGAAGAAAATTGCAGTCCAGCCATTCCACGGGCTGTTCTGAAGCCACTGAAAATGATGCTATGTAACAATATGTCAGAAAACCTATGATATAATGCTAAGTGCAAAAAGGAAAAGCAGTCAATTATCTCTCTACTCAGATTATAAACAAGACAAAAGGAAAACCAGACGCAGAGACCACAGGTCTGAAGAGAAACAAGCTTCAAAAAGCTAAGCGTGAGCTTATTAGCGTGGCTCCAGAGAGCAGGGCGCCCAATCAGGAAAGCCCTGGTAATCCACTTGAGAAGCCCAGGGTCATGCGTCCTCAGAGGAATAAGAGATAAAAGAGATGCTGGAAATAAACCAAAGTAGGGGAGGAGAGTGAAGAAAAGAAGGGCAGGCTAGAGGAGAGAGGAAGTGCCGGGTACCAAAGCAGGAGCGTCTCAAAGAACCGGGGTCACAAACATCCCCAGGTGGTTTGATAGGGATTGCGTTAAACCTGTAGATTGCCTTGGGCAGTGTGACCATTTTAACAATATTGATTCTTCCAATCCAAGAGCATGGGATATCTTTCCATTTTTTAAAGTCTTCTTTAATTTCCTTCACCAATGGTTTAAAGTTTTCTGTGTATAATTCTTCCATCTCCTTGGTTAGGTTTATTCCCAGGTATTTTATTACTTTGGGTGCTATTTTAAAGGGGATTGTTTCTTTATTTTCTTTTTCTGTTGATTCATTTAGTGTAAAGAAATGCAACTGATTTTTGAAAGTTAATCTTGTAAACTGCTACCTTGCTGAATTCTTCGATCAGCTCTAGTAGTTTTTGTGTGGACCTTTTAGGGTTTTCTGTATACAGTAACATGTCGTCAGCATATAGTGACACTTTTATCGTTTCTTTTCCAATTTGGATCCCTTTTATTTCTCTCTCTTGCCTGATTGCTGTGGCTAGGACTTCCAGGACTATGTTGAATAGGAGTGGTGATAGTGGGCATCCTTGTCTTGTCCCAGATTTTAGTGGGAAGCTTTTGAGCATTCAAAAATCCACAAATGACAAATGCTGGAGAGGCTGTGGAGAAAAGGGAACCCTCCTACACTGCTGGTGGGAATGCAGCTTGGTGCAGCCACTGTGGAAAACAGTATGGAGATTCCTCAAAAGACTAGGAATAGACTTACCATATGACCCAGGAATCCCACTCCTGGGCATATATCCAGAAGGAAGCCTACTTCAAAATGACACCTGCACCTCAATGTTCATAGCAGCACTATTTACAATAGCCAAGACATGGAAACAGCCTAAATGTCCATCAACAGATGACTGGATAAAGAAGAGGTGGTATATTTATACAATGGAATACTATTCAGCCATAAAAACCAACAACGCCATTTGCAGCAACATGGATGTTCCTGGAGAATGTCATTCTAAGTGAAGTAAGCCAGAAAGAGAAAGAAAAATACCATATGAGATTGCTCATATGTGGAATATAAAAAAACAAACAAACAAAACATAAATACAAAACAGAAATAGACTCATAGACATAGAATACAAACTTGTGGTTGCCAAGGGGGCAGGGGGTGGGAAGGGATAAACTGGGATTTCAAAATGTAGAATAGATAAACAAGATTATACTATATAGCACAAGGAAATATATACAAGATCTTGTGGTGGCTCACAGAGAAAAAAATGTGACAATGAATTATATATATATATATATATATATATATATATATATATATATATGTTCATGTATAACTGAAAAATTGTGCTCTACACTGAAATTTGACACAGCATTGTAAAATGATTATAAATCAACAAAAAAAAGTTAAAAAAAAAAAAAAAGCAAGCAACAGATGCAGTAATAACAACCACAACAAAAAACAAACATTCCCGCGTCAGGGTCCGGCTTGCTGCGGTGTAAACCCCGCCCCCTCTAGCTCCTGACAGCCTCAGTCTGCCCCTCCCCAAAGGCCTGGTGGGAGTGGTCTCAGGCCTTCTGGAAAGGACCCGAGTTCCGTGCCAGACTAACAACAGTGCAGCAGCGGGTGGCACTAGGAACAGGGAAACAATTTGTGGTCTGACTTAAATCAAGAGAAGGCAGATCGGAGAGCCAGAAAAAACCAAGAGAAACCAAGCACAGACAAACTCAGAGAAATTGCAGAGGGACAGAGCCAGAAATCCAAAGAAAGCATATATAGGGGACAGGCTACTGGAGGACCCCAGCTGATACCGGAGTTACATCAAACGTGTACACTTCATGCTCTCGGTATAGTTTCAAACCGTGCTCCTCTGGCCCTGAGTATCCTAGGGGAGGCTCAGAGACCACCACCAGGGACAAACGCTCTACTTCTTTGGAAAAATGTATCTCTTTTATTTATTTTATGTAACTTTTACATATTTGGTCTCATCTGAAAAGGGGGGGCCCTGTTGCTAAAAAAGGATTTTAAAATCACATTGTACTATGTGATCAGGCATCAACAAAGAGCTTTTGGCAGGGAGGTGCCACTGTCTGATTTGTTCTCTGGGTCCCTTCTGGGCACCTTGCAAACAACCCACTGGAAAAAGGAGAGACCAGAGAACCAGAGGATGTCAGCTGAGGTCCAGCGTCTACACCAAGGGTCGGAAAACTCTGGCCCCTGGGTCAGATCCACCCACCACCGGTTTCGGTAAATAAAGTTTTATTGGCACATACCCAACCCTTGTTCATTTACATGTTTTCTAAGGCTGCTTTCTGCTGCAACAGCATGACTGCGTAATTGCAACAAAGACCGCATGCTTCATAAAGCCTAAAATACACGCTATCTGGCCTTTCACTTGGAAGGTCTATCTGTTCTGGTCTATACCCTCCCTTGAACTTATGAACAGTAAGCCCTACCTAACACCCCACAGGAGGTCAAGACTCAAATACAGAAGGGGTAAAGGGGCACTCAGAGGCAGGTGGGGCCTTCGGGGGCTGATTCTGCCAACTGAGCCCATGGCTCCACGGTCAGAGGCAGGACCAGGGGCTGACCCAGTGGGCCAAGGTTCACACTAAAGAGAAACACAGCAGATTTATCGAATACAAACTTTGGATGAACAGGAGGTGAAGTACTCTCGGGCTCCTCTGTAATTCAAAGCAAGGGTCTTCAAAGTGACTCCACCTTAGGAAGAGCTTGAAAGAAATAAGAGGGAACTGACCGGACCTGGGGCTGACACAGGACCTCAGTGCTCCCCAGCCCGCCACTGTCAGATGAGCCAGGAAGTGACAAGTCACGTAACAAGTCACCATTAAAAAATAAAACGACTCTTCCCCAATCGCCAACACTTCCAACAGCCATGGCTTTCCCCAGTGATAAACGACACTGAATGCCCGGCTGGGGCCCTCACAGGATCTCCTCTCATCTGACAAATACTCAAATGTCACCACCCTCCACTTCAGTACGAAGGTGAGATGGCACATTACTGCTGACACCAGGAAGTCTTGCTGTGTTTAAGATGCTTCGCAGAGCTTGGCTTACCTTGAGAAAAGTTGTTCGCCAGGACCGACATCTTCTCGGTCTCACCGTCTTGCTTCTGGTCTCGCGAGAAGGAGGACTTCTCAGACATGTCACAGTCGGACGGCGCACGAGAGGCTGAGGGCGCAGGAGACTTGGGGAGAATGTGCTGGTAGCTTAAGCTGTCTTCCTCAATCCTTGACAGTTGGGATTGAAAGAGAAACCGTTTTCCACGCCGAGATCTCAAGCCAGGGCCATGACTTGAGAAGACTAAGGGGGACTGGCTCTTTGTGATTCACCCGTGTTTGCAACTTCGTTTTGGTGCCCTCCCTAGAGCATTTTTTTAAGCAAGGACATTCTAAAGACAACCCAAAAAAGGCTCGGTGGGCTTGAATTTGGAGCCAGTGAAGAAGGGGGAGCCACCATCTGGCTCGTAGAGGAGGGACCTCAAGGGAGAGTCCGAGTCAATGGCAGCTGCTTATCAAATGGCCGCTTAGGACCAGGCGTTTCACTTGTACTATCTTCCGTGGTCCTCACAGAAACCTCGGAGGCAGGGAGGACCATCCTCATTAGAGCCGGCAGTGGCGGTGGGGGGCGGGTGCTGAGGTGCATCAAACTTTGCACACCGTCTCACAGCTTCTAAGTGGCAGAGCCCACATCTGAATCCAGTCTGTCTGGCTCCAAGGCCCCAGGAGAATGTGGGAGGCCAACCCAAACCCATGAAGTGGGTTTAAAATGGGCTTAAGAATCTCAAAGCCCTTGTGGTCCCCGAGAAAGCCCCGACATCACCACTCAGGCAGTCATTCGGTTATGAACCTGTATTTCCCAAGGGCCACCTAAGCCAGGAGGAAAAACACCCTGAACTCCGTGAAAAGCCCACATGAATCTCCATTATAGATAAGCGCCTTAAATTAAGCTCTTTTTTTCTCCCACTTTTTCCTATTACTTCTTGTCTCATTATTCATGAGCTCTGACAAGAGCAAAGGACTCCAAAGCTGCAACGCGTTCATTAACAGGTAAACACCAGATGCATCTTTGCTCAGACAGCGTGATGGATGCCCGGGCTCGCTGCCGCCCCGCCAAAGAGCGTAAGGGGCCAAGGGCACCCATCTAATTAGCTTAGGAGTGACCCATGTGAGTGTTACGCCTCCAGCTGAGAACAGTAGAACAGAAGGAAAAGAAACAAACCTGTCAGAAAAGGGAGGGTGGCACACGGCTGAGGACGCTAAAAAAGGCTCCCGCCTCCTTCCAGCCCACTCTCCAGCCTCCAGGCTCATCTTCCAAGATGGTGCCTCTGGTCGTGTCCAGCCCCAGCTTACTCTCTCTCAAAGACTCCCCTCTTTCCAGAGATCAGAATTTGGACTCAATACAGTTTCTGAGGACCAGCCCAACCTGGCCCTGCCAGTCTCTCCAGCCTCACATGCTGAGCACCGGCCACGCTGCTCAAAGGGGCCACATCTCCCTCACCTGGAGCGCGGTCGCTCTCCCAGCAAGCCCCGCCCCCGGGGCCTCACCCTTCCGAACTCAGAGAGGACTGTCTCCGCGCTGGGAGGCCCCTAGTGCCCTCTCTGCAGCCTGCCAGTGGGACAGGACCCCCGCTATTATCAGGATGGAGGTGGAGGGCTGAACTGGGAGGGATCTTGGAGAAAACTGCAGTGGGGAAGGAGTATTTCTCCAAAATTCCAGAAGCCCGGATTGAAATGTCTCCCAGTCAGCTGTCATACCTCCCTCCTGCTCACTCTAATGACGCTGGTGGCCTTCACGATGCCAATAAAATCTAAATTTCTGCATCCCAGACTAGGCTCTGTTTCTTTATTTTGCCCCCAGGAGCCCAAAGGGTCGCAGCTTCAAAAACGAGGGAAACACCAATAGCACGAACAACAGTCAGGACCTTTAACAAGTCGACAGAGGAGGGCAGGACCCGGACGTTTCCAGTTGGCCACAAAAGCAAGCTAAGAGTGTTTACAATCCATTTATTCCATGAACGTTTTTAAAATTCCAACTACATGCCAGACAGCTGGGGCTGGAGCAGGTGTACAGAAAATCAAGGCTCAGTCCTTGCCCTCAGAAGGCAATGCAGAGTAACAATAAGAGCCCAGGTGCCGGAGAACAAGAGATTCGAGTTCAAATACCAGCTCTGCCTCTTAAAGGCAAGTATGTAACTCTGACCCTCTGGCTCCTCATCCTAAACTGGGAACAATAACGCTTACTTTCTAGGGTCAGAAATAATGAATGGGAATGCCTCGGGCAGCTGCTGGCACACTCCAACACCCAGTTAATGCTGTCTCCTTACCTCTTTCAAGGAACTCTGAGTGCAGAAAGATAAATGCAGAAAATAATACAGGACCATGTGGTAAGTGCTGTAATGTAACTGTGTGCCAAGTCACAGGAAGTGTCTGACTCCGGGGCGTAGTGGAGAGATGGGGGTGTCGGGGAGACCAAGGGTTATTTCCATGTGAACTGACTCTGGAGGAGGGGCCTCAAGTCCCCAGAGGACGAAGGCAGAGCGTACAGCCTGCACACAGGCATGGTCTGGAGGACCATCGGAAGTCAGGTGAGACTGAAGCACGGGGCACATGATGGAAAGGAAAGACGGGTCAGGCTCAGGAGTCTGGAATTCATCCCGCAGGGACCCAGGAGCCAACAAAAGGAATGTGTTGTCTGCATCCAATCCCCCAGCAGAGAAATGCCAGGAGCAACCGAATGCAACCAAACGAGGGCTGCAGGACACACAGTGTGCAATCCCGGTTTCCAGTGACCACTGTCAGTTTCATAGGTGTTTATGCTTTATTTACAAGATGCAGGAAACTAACAGAACAGGAGGGAGCCTGGATGCTCAAACAGCTGGCAGACAAACCTAACCCATGACGTCTTCTCACCAGATGCTACACACTCACCTCTCTCTCAGTTCCTTCTGGGTGTTCATTTCCGCTTCAACTGATTTTCCTGGAAGTAGAAATAACATCAAGAGGGAAAACATTAAAGAAAGAAAGAAAAAAAGAGTGCTCCCTAATAATTTCTTGCTCACACATTTGCAAAGGCACTCTTCCATTTGTCTAAACACTCTTTATGACAGTCTCGGACATTTAAAGGAGGATTACCGTGAATATCGCTCAGACCACAGATCCCGCCTCTAGCACTGCTCTGGCACTGGTTCCAGGAGGGAGGTGACAGCACTAAATGCAAGAAGCAATCACAAAGGCACTCCCAGGTGCAGGCTGTCCCTCCTTCTCTAAAACGCTGATGCGACCGAATACAGGCTTGTTCCAGGAGATGGGCACCAGAATCAAGAAAAAGAAGCCCTCTCTCCTCCAGTACCCACCACAGACGTGCAACTGGCTTCCCTTCCGTTCTTTCTTCTGTGCATCTTGGCCTGGGGGGTACTGAATCGGGACTTAATTTTTCATTTTGTACTTGATTACAAGCCCTTCTCTTACCAGATTTGCTTTAGAGACGCCACGTTTAATGAGTACATGACTATCCCTCGGAGGCGGACATGCAGCTGCCGTCTGGGTCATCTCCAATTTTTCACTTTTGTAAAATAAACATCTTGGTGCATACATCTTTATCTGCACTTAAATTATTTCCTTCGGAAAGGCTCTCAGAAGTGGGATTACAAGGGAAAGTGGGCTGGGAGTGCGGCTGAAGAAACCAGTGTGTGCGGCAGGGGGAACAACCAAAGAAAACAGAATAAGGCTGAGAGTGTAGCTGGGAAAGCTGCTCCGCTCCCACTGCGTGTCATCAGGTGCTGTTTGAAGGGAGCACATGCGCCCAGATTTCAAAGAGACGAACAACCTTATTTTAAAAATACTTTAGAACTCTGGAAATTGCAGACTGGGATGAGCTCTTTGAAGAAACAAATGCGTGGCTAAAGGAAAAAAACAAACCTCCTATAGCTGTACTGGAAAAATGAGACTATAATTAAACTGCACCCACACACACCATTTTCAAAACTACTCCTAAAAGGAAAAGTTCTCAAACACCACAGCGTGGAGGAAAAGATCACGGGAGACACGCACATTTGCTTCGTGTCTTGTGATTGCCACCTACAGACTCCCAAGGCCGGCTGGGTGGCCGTCACGGCCCCCGCCCCACCCAGCAGGCCGGCCACTGGGCGCCGGGAGTCAGTCAGTGTGCCGAGCGCTGGACAGTCACTGGGACCGAGTTGGGCAGCCCTGAGCACCAGGTGCCAGGCCCCGAGGCCGGCCCCTTCACAGCCACTGTCTCCTTCAGGCCTCACAACAACGCTACCCTGCGGGCACAGCGTCGGGACCTCCATTTTAGGGCAAAGATGCGGAAGTCCGGGAGGCCTGACGCTTCCGTTCTCTCACTCTGCCCAGTTCACCCCTCACCTACTTTACTGTACGCTCAGTTAAGCGAGGGAGATGGAGATACTCTCACAGCTAGCCCACCCACAGATCTACGTCTCCATCCCCTCGGGTCCTCCGGACCCAAACTGGCGTGATATATTGGCTCCCGGAGAGGCAGGGAGAGGTTGACAGGCCTCCGCCTCAGGGGATGCTCTCCAGGGCTCCACCTCTTGGTCCTGCGTGTCCCTCCTCAAGGGGGAATCTGCATCTGATACACCTGATTGGTCAGATGCCAAGACCTTGACCGGAAGTCCCAGCTACAAGGACACCACGGACGGGCAGGGACAACTGTACCTCAAAAGAGCTCAGTCGGCATCTTCCTTCTCGCACCTGCACAGGTCTGCCTGCCAACATTCAGTCCATGATACGATTTGGGCCCTTTCGACCTGGAGGATGGGCTGCCTGCCCCGGCCGAGCCTTCCAAAGAGCTCAGGTTCCACATGCACCAGCCAGGCAAGCAACGATGCATTTACCAGGGTTCTCTGGACACACGTGTGCCCCAGGAACGTCACAGGGCCGGGGACACGTGGTCCAGGGCAGGCTTGCTTCAAGCATGCTGGGTCACCTAAGCATAAACTCATCTTAGAACCATCAAAAGACTCGATTCCTAGCAAATTCCATGACCACAGAAGGAATCCATGACCCTGATGCCACCGGCCACCTTGGGTTCCCCTTCTTCGAATCAGAGGTCCTCTGGGGCGCTTGTAATGACTCAGCAGTTGCATTCCACTCATTTCCTGTGCAGCAGGGAGTTCTTTAAAACCGGGCGACACACTGTTACTGTGGGTCAACAGGGAGCTCGGTGCAACTGATGCACGCAATCTCTTGGTGGAAACTGCCTTCACACAGGTGACGGGGACCGTCTGTCAGGCTACTCCAAAAGCTTAGGAAGCACGTCGAGGACACACTGCTCCCATCTCTCAGGCAAATCTCACCACCACACCTAAAAAGCCATGGAATATGGGGCAGAGCGGGGCTGGGAAAGGCCTTCATCTTTTCAAATAAGCCAGCATCTGTCATAGGCATCCAGCACAGATCCGAACAAGTCAGAGAGTCGTGACACAGGACACACTTGTAACTGGTGAACCCATCTTCAGTCTCCTCTGCACTGGCCCATCTGTACGCGGCCGCCACATAAGAAGCCTCTTTTGAAACAGTACTCCCTAGCTCAAAACCCATCAGTTGTACAAAATTAAGTTCACAGAGCAGAGCCTGGCATCTTCCCCATGACCCACGCGTTTCTTCCGCTCCGTCTCACTGGTAATTCGCAGTAAATATCTACCGTCCTCCTCCCAGGTGCCTGTGCCGACCCTGAGGACACAGAATGAATGAGGGACCCGCCCTCAATGAGGTCACAGCTGAGTGGGGAGATGGCGGGTCCAAAAGACAGTCACAGGACAGCGCTGTGACGAGCAGCAGCCGGGACACGGTGGGAGGACACACGGAGGAAACAAGCAGGATCCAGCCTGGACCATCAGGGAGTTCTCGCGATGTGACAGCTGACCTAGATCTCTGAGGCAGGAAAGGACTGCTTTAGAAAGGTTGGAGGGAGCCAAGGGGCTGTGTGGAGGGCAGATTCCAGGCAGACTTGAGAGAAAGTCTTCCCTTCGATCAGACAGCCTGCTTCACTAAGCCAGCCACGGCTTGCCCGCCCCATCACCACTCCTACAGGACCCTCCCCCCGACTACGGGTCCTTCCAACATGGAAGCCTGAGCCCCGATGTCCCTTCCTCCGGGCAACCTCCCCTTCAGAGTTCACAGGCGCCTCCCTCCAAGCTCAACTCTGCGTGCCAGACAGGGTCAGAGGACGTTCCATCCAAGAGCACCCAGGATACGGTCCACACCACACAAACTCTCAGTACTGTCCTCACAGCATCACTGGGCACCACACGGCTCACTCTGCCTGGGCTGGGGGGCCAGGACAAGGCCCCCACCTTCCAGGAGCTTCTGCTCTGAAGAAGTAAAATACGCCCACAAGAAATCTCTGTTGTCACCTCCCGAGCTCCCACTACTGGCCAGGAGGGACACCAGGCGCTTTAAATAACCTCATTTAATCCTCACCGACAATGCTGCTGGACAGGTACTACGACCTCACAGAGGAAATCTGACCCTTCACTGCAAAGCGGGGATCTGAACTCGTCTATCTGGCTCCAAAGGTTCTGTTCTGTCCACCCCAGCACGTGGCCTCCACCACAGGGCCAGATGTGACGCCACATGCAAGCCACAAACAGCCCGGAAATAAAGAAAACGAACGGGTTTGCTTTTTCTTGGAAGCTTCCTGGAGGATGGGCAGAATGTCTAGAAGTGGAGAGGGAGCCTTCTAGAACAGGGTCCCAGAAGTGGGGAAACCCGAGGCCAGGCCCACGGAAACCTTCAATCAGGACACCCAATCTGACAGGAGTGTACAGGGCACAGCATCATGGGGGTCAGGAAGTTAGGCTGTGGAATCAAGCTGCCTCGGCTCAAATCCAGACTCAGCCACTTCCTGTGTGACCTTGAACAAGTAAGTTAACCTCTCTGTTCCTCATTATTAAATGAAGATATTAAATGGTACCTCCTCATAGGCTGAGAACAATGCCTGACACAGTAAGCATTCAATGAAGACCAGCCTTCCTCATCATTTCTCCTTCATCATCGTCGTCATCACTATTCTTCAGAGGTTAGAAGGCAGGGAAAGGCGGACTGTGGAATCCCTGAAAAAAACCAGATGCTTCCCCTTCATCCCTGGAGGCAAAGGAGCTGCGAGGGAAGGGATCCCAGCAGCATCTCTATTCACGTGGCTAAACCCTGACACACGTGGTGAGCTCCCTGAGGACGGGGACTATCTCACAACCTTCTTCCTCAATATCTACTCAAAAATACCTGAAGCAGAACACTGCCCTCCTGATTGTATGCTACTGGTCTCGGGAGGTACCATGGACCAGGATATGGTGGAACGCCTGGGGCGCCAACATCAGTCCTTGCTCCACTTGGGGTCTCAACCCGCTTTGACAATCACAGAGTTACAGACCCTCACTCCAGAAAAATGCCCACACTCACAACACCTTGCAGGGTCCCAGACCCCTAGTGAAATCCCTTGCCTATGGAGCTAGGCAAGAATCCCGGCTCTAATGCTCACAAGCATAAAGACACCACACGCTCATCCTATTTCTTGGGTTCTATCAATTAAATGTCACTGAAGAGATCACAAGGATATGCACAAAGATTCCAATTTGGTGTTCTTTATAATAGCTCCAAACTGGAAACAACTTAAATGTCCATCTAATGGAAAATGACTAAATAACTTATAGCACATTCACACAAAAGAATGCTCTGCGGCCACTGAAACCTGCAATGTAGATGAACATTTATTACCTATAATTGAACAAAGGGAGAGGTTGCATATTACCCTACTTCCACCAAGAATACACATACATACAAAAAGGGGCTGGAAAGTATAAACTCCAGGGTGTTCACGTTTTGCTGTATAAATGATGCAATGACAGGAGTATTCGCTTATCTTGTTATTCCACAATAAACGTGTGCTGCTTTGTATTCATAAAAAAAAAAGCTGTATTTAAATTTTTAAAGAACTCACGCTATGCAACTACCTCAAATACAAAACTACGTTATAATAAGCTCATTTCATAATGCAAGAGCCAGGCTGTAATTCAAGAGACGGCATCCCAGAAAGACCCACCTCTGCTATATTTTATTCTCTAAGGAAAAAAGAGCTTCTCTAGTGAGGTTCTTCAGACTTATGCCCTTTTGTAGAAGAAAATTAAGTTCTGTGTTTGTGTTGTCTGCTAAGCCCAAAACGCTTCTGCTTCTAGAACCCAAAGGAAACAAGAAGTGAGATCTCTTTGGGCTTGTTGAGGTAAACAACTAAAAAATAAATAAGGCTGGGGGGTTGTGTAGTAGATGAAGAAGGGAGGGCACCTGGTGCCAGAAGCAGCCCCTTTCAGCCTCCCACCTGGAGGCTGAGAGCCTCTCGGAAGAAAAGAGATGAATGGGAGATGCCTCAGGCCGGGAAGACACAGCTCTACCCCAAGGGCTCACTTATTCCTCCAATAGTAAAATGAAAACGAGCTTCTTTGGGAAACCTTAGCCAGAAGAAAGTGGATTTCATAAAGCTGGAAAAAGTCCAGCGCTCCTGTGTCCCGGCCTTCAGAGGTTCTGGAAACCGGTGCTAGGAAAATCAGTCTGCACCGCACCTAAGCTGCTGGGCCCTTTTAAAAAAAGAGCTTCCCTGGGCCCAGCGGGCCAAACTACCCCACGCTTTATCCTGGCATCACACTGAATGCACGTGGACCCTCGTGAACCACCTGTGTGTAGGTCTGAAGACACAAAAACTGAGGTCAAGTCCTGGTTCCAAGTCATTGTGACTTTGAGCAACTGACCTTGCTCTGTGAAGGTCAAGTTCCTCATGTGAAATAAGTTGCCCTGAGGATGAAGCCCCCGGCTCACAACATACGGATAACGAGTCAGCGCTCAGAACTTCAGGGCGATGCGCGGAGTACTGTGCCAAGGCCTCACGCCCGTGATTTAACTTGACCCTTACGGCTCACAGAGGAAAGCCTTTGATTTTGAGCAGAGAAAGGTTATGACCTGGCACATTCTGTAAAGATCACGCTGGCCACAGTGGAAACAGACCGCTGTGGGACAGGGTGGAAGCGCGGAGGCCGAGGAGGAAAGGCCTGTGACCATCTGAGATGTGAAGGCTGGAGCTGTGGCAGCAGCAAGGTGCCTCAAACTGCTCAGATTTGGGATGTCATGAGCCGAAGGGAGGGCTTCAAAGGGGCAGCCAGTGGGGTGGGCGGGAGAACGGACTCTGAGTGATGTCCTCTTAGAAGCCGAGGCAGGAAGGGATTTCCCCAAGAGGGAGGGACCAACCACATCCCCCGTCAAAGGGTTAGGAAAGATGACTAACAATGTGTGTGTAAGTGTATCTATCTATCTATCTATCTATCTATCTATCTATCTATCTATCGAGAGAGGGACAAGGACAAAGCAAATGTGGCAAAACGGATGAAGGTGGATGAAGGGTGCAAGGGAACTCTGTTGTCATCTCAAAATATTGCAAATTATATTTTTAATTGTAATGCAATCACATCTTTTAAGTATGTAGCACATAAGGGCAAATGTTTACCAAAGGTTTTCTTTCATCCTTCCTCTGATCACCTCTGACCCTTGAATACATTTTTTAACCAAAGTCTGGGATTTTTGTTTGCATGTTTTGTTCACTGTTGCCAACATTTAAAACCCATGAACCAACATTTTCACCCCCAAAACCCTGGTTTCCCTCTTCTCTTGAAAATTGAGAGGACCCAGCGACCACGTAGTGGTGCTGAGGGGCCGCACCTCCTGGCTGGCTTCACCTGTGTGTCTCATCCACCTGGTCCCTGGGGCATCTCCACTGGACCCCAGGTTTGGGACAATGCAGACCACCGACCACGTGGACGCAGTCACCGGAAGGAAGCAGCTGCCCGTGTGGCTCTGCCATCCCCTCGTCAGAGCAGAGGGGCGGAAGGTAGGCAAAGCCAAGGAGTCGGTTCCTCCCGGGCCCCTCCAGGGAGTCCTGGATCAATTCCTGACATGTCTTAGGACTTGCAGCCCCTCGTCCGCTTACCCTTGAGAAACAGCTTCTCCAACTGCTCGAGCAGCTCGGCACACTGATTCAGCTGCTCCTGGAAACCCTCGGCCACGCAGTGATCCACGTCGCTGGCCTGCAGCAGCTCCTCGAACGCCCGAATCATGGTGTTCATGTGTTGACGGTAAACGACACAGATGCCGTGGCTGTCCTTAATCTGCTGTCGCTGAAGGGAGAGCTCCCTGGCCTGGGCCTGAACTAACGAATCGTATCTGATAAAAGGGGGGAGAGAAAATTCTTGGACCATTTTAGAATTGAATTTTTGTGACCTTAACACTAATTGGAAAAATGACAGTGCACAACTCTTGAAGGGCCCGCAGCTGTACAAGTACATCTACTTTTAGAAAAATTGGAACTGTACAAGGTCACCCCTGCTTCGATTTCAAAACAGCCAACAAATGCTGGCACAAAGGTTCTTCTGCAATATTTTTAACCTTAGGAAGCCCCCAATTAAAGTACAGATTGGCGAGGACTCAGGAGAACAATTAGTTTCCGTACATTCTTCAAAAACACTATTCCGAACTGTAGCAGCGAGTGCTTAGAGGGTCAGGGGATCCACCACAAATCCCCATGAAGAACAAAAAAGAGACTCAAAGGCAGGAAACCAGAAGCAGGACTCTCTCCTCTCAGCCGAAAGGTCAGAGAATCATCATAATCCTAAGTATCATTTACCGAGCGTCTAGGAGCCACCAGCCACCGAATTAGGTGTTTTTTATAAGTTATCTTTTCCTCTCCGTCTCCCAGCAAAGGTATGAACATCCCTGTTTATGGAAGAGAAAACTGACTCTTGGAGATGGCAAAGTTGGTTCAGTGATGAAGTTTGCTGACTCAAACACAGCTCTGCCTTCAAAACCCAACTCTATTTATACCATGCCACCTCCTGACACCACACCCATCTTTTCCTTTGTGAGCCCACAGTATTAGTAGGGACTGAGAAAAACCCAAGTTCAGGCAAGCATGGCTCTGTTTTCCTTACCACCTGTGGCCGCGGGAGGCCGGCAGAGTGGCTTGGCAGAGACCCTGACCCTGCAGTTCACCCTTTAGTACACAACCCCTGGGACAAACATGTCCCCTGAAATGATGACAGTGTGTGGGGCTGGTGACCACCTTCGACCCCAAGTAACACAGAGAGATCCTGTGACAGTAGCCCTGCAGGCGGGCCCGGTTCACGGATGGGAAGGGGCCGGAGCATCAGTATCAGTGCGGGATAACGTGGGCCGGACCAGCCGGCTCTGCCAGTCCTCCCGGGCCACCTTCTCAGTCACGGCAGCCGCTCTGAGGCTCCATTTCCTCATCTACAAACGCAAGTTCAAGAACACCTCCTTCTCGGGTGACTGTGAGGATTAAGTAAGAAAAGTGCCTAACCGCGGGTCTGACACAACTGCCTTCCCGTAAATACACGCTGCCTTCAATCACACTGTCTGCAGGGTCTTAAAAAAACGCACTTTGGCTCCTGACAGTTGAGAACAGTGTGCCTGTCTCAAATCAGTGACGAACGAAGGTCAAGTTTACAAATGATCCCACGTCTGTCACATCTCACGAGGCCAAACTGTATGCACCTATGCCCATAAAACATGTCTTCGTGACCTAAGAATTCTTCTCTTTCAACACACACTTATTTCTCTAAGATGACCTTACAGGGTAAAGATATGGGAAATATTTATTTCCTCCCACCCTGACTAGGACATCAGTTTCAGCTCCCCTGCAGCACAGTAAAAGCCAATAACAGGGTCAGGAGTAAACACTGCCATTTGGCAGCCATATTATAACTCACCAAGTGACTGGTATAAAACCTTTACCCTGAGTCCCCAACTTGAGAAGGGCAAAACCTACTTGGCCAATTTCAGAAGACCCAAGACTGGTATGTGTGCAGCCACTGTTCATGGTGGCCTCACCTGTCACCTCTCTGCAGGGCCCGCTGCCTTAACCACGCCATCAAGCCTCGGCCAGTACACACCTGACCCCATGGTGAAGCTGCATTCCCTTTTAGCTCATGGGCGCCGACCTACTGGCAACTCGGGGGAACTGCAGGCTTAAGCAGTGGGAGAAGGCAGAGCTGGGATGTACCTTGAGGGTGAGAGATCTCTGAACTTATTCTGCAGGTTATGGATTTCACTGAAGAGTTCCATGTTCAGATTCTGCTCCCTCTGCAGCTCACACTCCTGGTCCACTAGCCGCTGTCTGAGACTCTCCAGGGTCTTGCTGTCCATCACCTCTGGGGCCAGCGGATGGAGGATTTTCATGTGTTTCACATAGCGTACTTGGTGCAAACTTGAAAAGGTCCTTTCTTCTTCGTCACTGGTACCCCTGTCCTTGTTCAAGCCATCCTGGGCCCCTTCTGTCCCACACAAAACTGTGATAACAGCCTCGCTGAACTGGGAGTGCTTTTGAAGCTGCAATATGAAATTCCGGTAGCCCTCAAGCTCAGTTTCCAAGTCACAGATCTTCCGTCTTAAGTTTTCTTTATCATTTGAGGCATCCATGTTCTCCAAGGGATCGGTCCCAATCACACTGACGTTAGTGGAAAACTGACTCTTAGAACTCAAGCATGTAGCTACTGACGTGGGGCCTGGAAAATCTTCAGAAAGATTCTCTTCGCACATTGGTAAGATGGCAAGGTCGTCAGGCTGGTAAATTTCGGAGTCTGAAAATCAAAATACATTTTTGTCAGTATCTCTGTGGCTGAAATCCACCCCCTCTGTCCTTCCTCACAGCCACCGCCAAGCAGAGATCACTGCAAAAGCCTCCTAACCAGCCCCTCTTACCTCTCAAGCTGTCCTCCTCCTCAGAGCAACTGTTCAACCATGATAACCACCAACCCCCACCTGAAACTCATCAGTATCCCCACTATCTTGAGGACTAAATCCAAACTCCCTCCCACAGCATCTGAGACCCTCCATAATCTAGTTCCAGGCAAGCTTTTCAGAACATCCCTTGGCACCACCCACACAGATTCCCCAGTAAATCAACCATCCCTGAACACACCAGGCTGTTCATGCTTCTGCTTCTGCATGCACTGTTCCCCCTGCCTGGAATATGCCTGGCCCCCGACTTGACTTCTCCTCAGTGAACTCCTATTCATCCTTCAACACCCAGATCTAATTTTCCTTCCTCTGTGAGCTCACATTCAAGCTACACAAAACAGTCACCCTCTCTGGGCTTCCCCAGCACCTTGTACATAACCCCTGGGACAAACATGCCAGGCGCTGGGAGCTGGCACAGTATTGACATTTGGCGCATTCGTTTATTTACACAGCATTTTGTTATTGGAATCCCTCTCTCCTTTGCTGGACTGCACGTTCCTTCCCAGCAGGGACCGGCCTTTCATCTTCACATCTCAGCGCCCAGTACAGCACCTAGCCCAGATCAGCCATGAAGGAAGGGCTGACCAATACTGGGGAGTGAATGAAGTAACATTAAAGACCAGTGATTCTAAAATCCACAGCAGACAAGAGTCATCTCATTTCCATGAGTTTCTAGGAGATGCCACGATGCTCCCTGTAGTGGGCTGTTTTGCTGACTCACAACCCCGCCAGGAAACATTTCCTTACCGCTAGTTTAAACCCCCAGGTATGCAGCCAAACTCCTCTGGGAGGTGGATTGGCGTGGCAGAAAGAGCATATAGCTTTGAAGCCAAAGAGAAGAGGCCTCACACTCAGTTTTGCTACCTGCTGGCTGGGCAGACGTAGGCAAGTAACTCACTGTCCCAGAGCCTCAGTTTCCCTAAAGAGACGTCTGTTGTGCTTGTTGTGAGGCAACAAGTCCAGGCCTGAGTCGAGAGCGTCTGTCCTTCACCACATACCAGCCTGCCTGCTGTCCAGGGAAAGCCCAGCTCAATACAAGGAGCTGTGGGAATACTTAAGAGGCAGCAGAACATAGCAGAAAACCCATCTTTGAAATCCAATGGTTTTAAACTCTGTTTCTGCTCCCTACTAGCTGTGTGACCTAAGGCAAGTGGCTTAGCCTCTCTGAGCCTTGGTAACTTCATCTGCAAAATGGATAGAATATCATTTACTGTGAAGTCTTCTGTTTTTGCTTTTAGGATCAAATGGGACCATATCTGCAAGAAGGCTAAGAGTGTCTGGCACACAGTAGTGAAGGAAACCAACTCATACGAATGTGTATCCTTTGCTTCCCTGAAATCTTTAAAGATGGAAGAGGATTCCTTTCTCGGGAGGCAGGTGAGCAAAGGCTTGTGGACTCGGGGAGATGCTGGAAAGGCAGCAGCGCAGGTTGGATGAGATGACCGAGGAGCCCCCTCCGAAGGAAAAGCAAGCGCAAATCCTTGTCAGGCTGGACATCCCAGCTTCCGGGTTCTGCAGGTGCTCCTCGTGGCTTGAAGCCCATTCTCGTCTCTCCACTCACAATGCAAATACCATAAAATAAACCTTTTTATTCTAGACAGTCGATGATCTCAAGAAAGGATTCCTAACAGAGCATTTTTACTGTACAAACTTTGTGCAAATCCCTCATCTCTGAGGTCCTTCAGGGTGGAGACCATGTCATTCATCTGTTTCTCCAGGGTCTGGCATGGGGCTGGGGGCCCTCAGAGAAGGTCCTCAGTGAGCACTGCGGGCTGAATGAGGGTCAGAGGGATGGGGGAGGAATCTCAACACGGCTTTTTCCCAGTGACTCACCTTCCACAACAATGAAATATCTTTGCTACGACAACTTCATGATGGAGTTCCACGGCAAGAAGCAGTGTCCACTCATGGGAATAAAGATCAGTTCTGATGACTTTCGTTAGGAAATCATGAGGCAATGACACAGGCAAGACCCATACAACTGTCCTGCTGCAGTATGGCCTGTGGCCAGCTTGGATGTTTGCACACACGTCCTCACTATGGCTGGGCAGGTGTGCGTCCTCATATCCACACTGAGCCCTTGCCCTCCACTTCCAGCTCTGCTCCTCACGACACATTCAGACACTTGGCACTCATAATTCTGACTTCAGACATGCCCTTAATCTACAGCGACCTGTGACTTGGCAGAGGTAAGGACCCGATTTCTAGGCTCTGAGGCCAGCAGGTAGCAAGTCTCACAGCTCAGCACCCGCACAGCCACACAGCTTTGCATTCTCTGCTCCACAGCCCTTGATAAAGGTCCAAAAGAGAGCTTTTTTTTTTTTCATTTAAAAAACTGCAGAGCGGATGTGGGACATGGAGGATTATAAACCGTAGCGTATGCTGCAAGTCTGCAGGTTTAGCAAGGGGTCGGGACACATAACTAACTATGTGCTGGGACCTGGCCTAGGCACCCAGCCCCTCATCTGTGCCGTCCATTTAATCTTCACAACAACCCTGTCAGGCGTCACTAGTGTCCCCATTTTACAGAAGAGGAAACTGAGAGGCTAAGAGCTAAGCACTTGCCCACGGTTCAGAGCAGAGCCCCCAGTCAAAGCCTGGCAGCCCGCCTCCACCATGAATCCTGCCTCCTGACGTATCCCTCCTGCAAATGGGTCTCCCGTGTCAGGGGGGCACGAGCAAGGGGAGACATTCCTGCACCCTCAGTGTGAAGGATAATACGTCTGTGGAAGCCCCTTCACTCGTTTCTCAAGGAGCTGCTGAAGCAGCAGCAGCAAAGCCATCACACGTGGTACCCAGCCTTGCCGGGGGCAGTCACCGCGCAAGTCACTGCAAGACCGGAAGACGGCGGAATAATGGGATGTCTCAGCGACCAGGGACTCAGGAGGGCCTTCCCTGGAAAGGGACATTTAAGCAGAGAGCAAAGGATGAGGCATCAGCTAGGCAACAACAAAAGGGAGGAAATTCAGGCAGAGGCAACAGCATGTGCAAAGTTCTAGAAGCACATTAAGAACAAAGGAAAGAAATTCACTAACGATGGGGATTTGAGAGGAAAAGGGAAACTGCCAATCGGTCAAGAAGCCTTTAGTAACCAACTAACTAGAAGCAAGAGATCAAAAGATGTCCCCAGGACCATCTACTTACATCACAGGAAACAACGCAGCTCTGGGGCTTCTGAGTGCTTTACCACCTGGGAGGGGGCCTCCTCCTCAAAGCCCGGGACCCAGGGCGGAAGCCTGTGACCGTGTCCTCAGTGCGCTGACCGCTGGCCCTGGGGAAGCCTATGCCACTGGGACAGGGCCCATAACTCAGTATTTCCCCAGAGACTGGCGTTCTCAATGGTCGCCCCAGGACAAATTTAGGGTCCTAAAGACAATGATTTCTGACAGAGTGAATTAGGGCCACATTAATGGTAATTCTTTCTTTTTTTTTTAATGAAGGGGGAAAATAAATCTAAGGTAAAAGGAAAAAAATGCAAGCATTCGTTCATGCTTGAACAGAATCATGAATATTGTTGTATTATCCTCTGCGCTTACCTGAATGCTTGTGACACTTCATAATTCTAAGAAGGAACCCAGCTTGCCTGGGGCCTTGCTCACATCTCTGCTCCTTTCCCACTGATCCACCTGACCCCCAGGCTCGCTCCTCCCCACCCACCCCCCTCCCTGGGCAGCTGACACCTAACAACAGCCAGCACCAAGCAGAACTGATGACCAGCTGACGGCGAGACCCCCGGGGGCAGGCACTGCGCTGGCGGAAAAGTGTCAGACAAATGGACTGTAAGCTCAGACAGAAACCCTAATGTCCTTGCCTCGTCCACCTAATTATCAGCTGGGTGACCCTGGATCAATTCATTTTAAAAACCTCAGCCTTCCCGGTGTTAAATGGGAACAACCATGATGCCCTCAGGTGGCTGTCACAGGACTTAGTAATAATTTTTATATAAAACAGCCCAGTGGCACCCGGCACACAGTAGCTCTTCGGTACACAGAGCGGGGTGAGTTCTGACCTGTGTCGCAGCTGGCGTGCTGATCGCTGTCCTTTTCCTGGTCTCTCCAGACACAGGGTGTGGCTTCCATTCCTTCCTGCTCCCTGGGGCCGTCCTGGTAGGCTGCTCCCACGAGAGGCTGGGCTGCAGGCAGCCACACAGAGAAAGACAAATAAATAAAACCACGGACTTGAAACTTAGCCAAGCAACTAAGAAGAACACAAAGATACAACAGGGAAAATAAAAACACTGGGGAGGCAAAATGCAATTTATAAGATAAAATTAATCTATCGAGCTGCCATAACAGGACATAAAAAGCGTAAATATACTGCAGCTTGTCTGAAATGGTTGAAGTCTAGGCTCTCCAAAAACTACGAGGGAGAAAATGAGTTCCGTAGACTCGTGCCCACTGTTCCCAAGAAGGGAGGCCCGCGGGGCCTTCCAGACCGCTGCAGAAGCAGCACCTCGTTGAGGCACCCCAGGTCTCAGCAAGAAATCAGATCAGTGTTAAGTGCAAATGGCAAGCCCTGGGCAAGGTGCCAGGGCCTCCGTGTGGCTGCGTCCCCTCTGCCACCGCATCTCTCGGCTCTGAAGCAACCCCGTGCCCACCGCACTGATGGGCTTAGTTATCTGCCCCGTCCCGCTAGACAGGGAGCCTGAGAAGGCAGAGGCAGCACCTCCATCCTTGCTCTCTCCCCTACGCCCTGTGCGTGAGGCCAGGAGCACAGCAGGTGCTGGGGGTACTCACCGACGGCGTGAAGAGCGGGGTGGATGAAGGATGCTGGGAAAGGAAGGGGGATGGGGAGGGCAGCCCTACCAAAGGCCGACTTATCTGAAAACCGCAACTGATAGACCCCAGAGAGAACCTAAAACCAAATGGAAAATACCCCCGGCTGCAGATCCGCATACAATCCACATGCAGGGTATCCTATCCCAGGGCGTAGGAAACAGTCAAGTAAGGGGAAACGTAAAGGCTTTGAAATCAGGCAGGCTGGTTCCAGTCAAGGTCGGGACGTCAGCAACAGCATGGCCACAGCCAAGTCGCTCTCTGAAAGTGCTGCCTCAGCGTTAAAACGGGAATAACCGTGCGCCTGCCTCAAAGGACTGTTACGGGGATTCAATTAGATCACGTATTTAAAGTGGACAGTGGGGTTCAACACGTAGCGGGCGCTCACCTTATTTTATTTTACTGCCACCAGCAGTCCAAGGCTCCCAGTCACCTCCCATCTCTGAACCACCCTGAAAACCCCCGACTTGGGTGCAACCTCCCACCTCGGTCTCAAGCCCGCCCTTGCAAATGCGGCTTCTCCGGCAGCCTCCCCAGGAGGGGATGTTTCCTCCCTGCAACCCCCACTCCCTGTCTTACTGCCTCACTAGCAGTGCTCGACACAGCCGATCTGTTCGTCACTCAGCTTCTGGAAGCCATGCTCTCCCGGCTCCCTTCCTCCCTCACTGGCTGCGTCTTCTCAGTCCAGCCTCCACTTACTAGAGAGCCCACGTGTCGGTTCCTGACCTGCTCCCTATGTCTCCAAGCCTCGAAGCTTCAATACCAGCAACGTCTTGACATCTCCAAAGTTCCCAGCTCTAGCCCAGGCCTCTCCCCTTGACTCCAGGCTCATCCATCTCCAAAAGCCTAGCTGACGTCCCCACAGCGACGGGCAGCAGGAATCTCAAAGGAGTCCCAAACCAGACACCTCATGTCCCCCTACGCCTGGCTCTCGTCAGTCTTTCCATCTCAGGTATGACATCCTTCCAGTCGTTCTTAGCCTTTAAAGCAGAGGTCAGCCTAATAATGAATATTTGAGACTCTTCGAGCCACAGGGTCACTATCACAGCTCCTCAACTCTCCCATCACAGCGCAAAAGCCAGCACAGACAATATGCAAATGAACGTGTGTAGCCGTGCCCCCGTGAAAGTTCACAAAACCCACAGCGAGCTTGGTCCACAGGACACAGTCTGCCAATCCTGGCTTTAATGCCTAACTCAGACTCCGCTGCTCAAAACCCTCCAGCCTTTTCCAACCTTACCTAGAGGAGAAGCCCTAGACTGGTCTGGGAGGGCCTAGTGGGCCCGCCACCTCCCTGACCCCTTACCCTCTCCTTCCTCCCTCCACTCCAGCCACATAATTGGCCTCCTTTCTATCCACCCAACTTCTCAAGTTCACAGGCCTTTGTCCTTGTTCCTTCTGCCAGGCACGCACCTCCCAAAATAACTAGTCCACTCACTTCCTCCCAGGTTCCCCTCGAATGTGGCCTCACCAGGGAGGCGCTAAGAGTCCACGTGCTGTAGCAAACCCTGCTCTGTACCACGTTTCCCAGGCCCTTCACCTGCTTCATCCTCCTGCACAGCACTGATCGTGCCCATCATCTTACTGCCTCCCTCCCCCGGCAGGAATGTGAGCGGGACACAGACCTCACCTCTTTTGTTCACTCTCTCCTCAGCGCCTGGCCCACAGGATGACAGACACACACTTTCTGAATAAATACATAAAAGATCACTGCTGTTCTTGTTATTGTGGGTTGCTGTCATCTGCTTACAGCAGGAGTTGAAAAGGAAGAGTCAACATAAGCTCTTCTGTGGATTCGGGAACCCTCTGGAGATGGCGCTCAGTGCTACACACGTGCTTACCTGCGTGGTTCTGGGAGAGGGTGCCCAGCTTTCTTCCGACTCTCAAAGGGGTAGAACCTCTAAGCACCACTGTCTCGGACTAGGGGACACCATGGAGGCGCTCCCCCCAAGCTCAGGGGTCTAACCCAAGGGCTCTCTATCTGGGAGCTCCCAGGAGAGCAGAGACAGCTGATTCAGAGTGAACAGGGTGGCAGGTCACTTCCAGAGGAAGCCAGTGGTCAGTAGGGTTTGGAATTAGCCCTGAGGAACCCAAACAAGTGTGGTCTGGACAGCCAGAGAACCCACAGAGAGGACTGGGGCTTCCACAGCCAGGACCTGAGAAAAGTCCAGACTTCAGTCACACCACGCACGACTGGGGGCCCCAGACAGCCCCAAGCGAAGGGCCCAGTGACCTCACAAGGCCTGGGAGCAGGACAAGCCCCCGCTAGCCCTCCAGAAGTCAACGAAAACAACACATGCATGTTCCCTCTGTGCTCCCTCCATTGTGCGTTTGTCAAGAGTCAAGATTAGTCACTGCAATTCTCGGAATTTATACTCAAGCGTATTGTAATTCGGAACAATGAAGGTGACATTTCCACCCGTCCTAGTGGGTGGGTCACCCAGCTCGCAGAGAACACCTTTTCCTCGGGGCTTACCTTTCAGGGGCTCTTCGTCTGGCGCTGGCCTCCCCTCCATCATTGCTTCAGCCAGAATTAACTTTTGGTGAAGTTGCTTATTGCGAATTTTGGACTCCTTCAGCTCCCCCTGCAGCTCCAGGATCTGGCCCTGTAGCTGGGCCACCACCCCCTGGGAGGCGGGGAGCCGGCACACACTTCCTAGCGACTGGGATGGTTTTATCAGGATGGGCAGGCGCGACTTCTTAGCATTCTGAAAACACACACACGTGAACAATGAACACCCTTCCTCAGGTCTCGGAGTCAACGTTCTCGCGCCAACCTTGTAAAACAGGATTTACAGAGGTTGTGCAGATGATGGCATCTCTGTTTATCCCTCAGCCCACAGAGCTCGTGTCTTGGCAGGTCCTTCCTCCGACTGACAAGGGCCAGGATTTTCCTCCCAGACACCCTCCTGGCCCTGGCCCGCTGACTCTGCCCCCAGATGTTCCCATATAGCAGATCTCTTCCCAACACAATCTTCTGGGAAACACCTTCTTGTTCCTTATCTATTTCCTCACTTCCCACCCTTTCCTCAATATAAGCCAACCTGCCTTCCACCCCACTAGGCCACCAGAACCATCCTTTACTACATTTTTCGGGGGCTCCTGGGTCACTAGTCCAATGGCTATTTCTCAGGATGAGAGCTCCTGACCTGCCTGGGGCACACGTCTCCATCTCTGATGGCCTGCAGGTCCTGTCAAGTGAAAGCTCAGTGTTTTGACGGCATCACCCCGGGTCCTCATCCCCACAGCTACACGACTGGGACGGTCTCTGTCCTGGTGAATCACACCCCTGTCCAACAGCCCGGGCACCATCTTTAAATGGCCCTCTGGGTGCACCACCCACTTCCATCCCACACCAGGCCCCCCCTAATTCCAACGCCCAAGCTGTCTGTGAATTCTTCTGACTCCTCTCATCCTCCACTGCCACTGCCCAGCTCCTGATGCTGGGAGCTCTCACCGAGGCCACCGCGACAGCCTCCCGACACTCACTCTCGCCCTTTCTAACCCACTTGCCATATTGCACCAAGCAGGCAAGTCTACCTTCCCCGTGCTTAAAACTATTTTAATTGTTCCCCAGTCCTCGTACAACAAGGGTCAAAGTCTTTACCTCAGCTCACACGTTGTGCCTGAGAGACTCCCCTCTCCTGCCTCCCCCTACTCTCCAGCCACAGACCTCCTATCATTCCTCAAAATGCTGCATTCCTTCCACCTCAGGACCCTGGCACATGCTGTCTCCTCTGCCTAGAACACTCTTTCCTGCTCACCCTCACCTTTCCCACTAATCCCAATACCTTCATTGAGACTCAGATCGAATGGGCCTTCTCAGAAGAATGGGCCTCGATTTCCCTGTTATATATTCACTGCCCGCTAGGGTTCTCCAGGGAAAACATTCTTACCATGAGAATGAAATGCCTATGGAATTACTTGTTCTTTGTCTACCTTCTGCACCAGCCTGTAAGCTCTAGGGTTCATGCATTTTGCGTTTCTTATTCATACTCTAACCACAGCTTCCAGCACAAGAGCTAGTATACAATAGGTGCTCAACAACTATTTGTGGAATTAACATACAAACAACCTAAGAGGTCAAATGGGGATGCCTTTTACGTGGAGGAATTTTAAGCATGTTTAAAAGCTGAGAAGAAGGACTTGAATAGAAAATACATTTTAAAAAAAACTACAACTCAATAATAAAAACACAGATAACCCATTTAAATGATGAACAAAGGATCTGATAGACATTTCTCAAAAACAAATACACATATGGCCAACAAGCACATGATAAGATGCTCAAATAGTTGGTCATCAAAGAAATGCAAATCAAATCACAGTGAAATACCCCCACTTCCTATTCATTAGGATGGTTATAATCAAAAAGGTAATAACAACTGTTGGCGAGGATGTGGAGGAACTGGAACCCTCATATGTTGCTGTGAAAACTTCTGTAAACTAGTTGCAGCCACTTTAGAAAAGAGGCTGGCAGTTCCCCAAAATGTTAAACAGACTTACCATATGATCTAACAATTCCACTCCGAGATATATACCCCGGGGAAAGAAAAACATACGTACACACAAAAACGCGTACATGAATGTTCACGGCAGCATTATTCTTAACATCCAAAAAGCAGAAACTGCCCTAAACGTCCACCAACTAATGAATGGATAAATAAAATGTGGTATATCCATACAATGGACAATGAAACAAAATGAAGTACCGATCCATGCTACAGCGTGAATCAACCTTGAAAACATTATGCTAAGTGGAAGAAGCCAGTCACCAAAGAGCACCTTCTACATGATTCCACGTACTTGAAATCCAGAACAGGCAAATCTATAAAGACAGAAAAAAGCCTGGTGGGGGCCTACAGCTAGGGGTGGGGGAAACAGGAAGTGACTGCTAACATGTTGGGCTTCTTTTTGGAATAAGAATATGTTCTAAAATCGATTGTGGTTGGGAATGGTTGGGACCCTGAGAATGAGGAAATCAGCGAAGTTTCTCAAGAAGGAAGAGGAAGGAGCCCTTCTTGCCATTCTAGGGTGGAAAATGCTTTTACACACGCTCTCCCATGATCCCCAAGTCAACTCTGCACTCCCAGAGCTCACAGGACCCTAGAAGTTATGCCTATTTTTCTGGATGGAGAGCTGAGATATCAAACAACCAGAATGGTATGATACAGTAAGAAGGTTAAAGAGCCGGATCTCAAATTACCTCTTCAGACTCTACTGCCCAGTTAAGAAAAGTGAGACATGTTCTGCCCTGAAATCCCAGGCAAGAGGAAAACAGGTTCAAGGACAAGAACGGTCTGAGGGGGTGACACGGACCACATGGGAGGAGGCAGATGCCTCATCAGAGAGGATAGAAAATAACAGTCGTTTGCTTGGTCCTCAGGCTCCACCAATCTTTATTCTTGGATCCAAATCTGTGTGTCATATGGCAGCAGGAAAGTGATCTGCAAGTGCACAAATGCCAGCGCCAATTTCAGGCTGGAGGACTGCCGTCAGTCAGCCCAACGCCGCTCCTAAAATAACAGCCCACAAGATGCTACCTTATGGACGCCGAACAGAGCCCCATCTACTGCCGTATTGAAGATGTCATAGTGGAACTTCCCACAGCGGAAGGGGGACAGGGGCACGCATACATACAGGACAAGGCACGAGGCACGCACTGCCTCACTGAGCCAGCCCTGGGTTCCAGGTCACCCCGATCCCATTCGAGGCACTGAGGAAGTCACATGACTGACCCAAGGGTCCCCATGCAATCACAGGTGTATCTGTAAAGCCCCCCATCTCACCTCTATCCCGTCTCCCTGTTTCACCCTGGGGCTGCAAAGATGTTCTTTCTAACAGGATGCCAAATTTCTAGACTATCTAGGGTTCCTGATTCCTTGACTAACCGAAGACCATTAAATTTTCTTCTCCTTTGCATAGACTGAAGGCCACCCTGGTGATAAGAGGGCGCCTCTCTTCCTGAGAACATGGGGTTATAACATCTCCATCTGCCTCTAAAGCCAGACCTCATTTTACATCCCTCCTACCCTTCTGAACAGCTAAGTCACTCTGGACAATGTTCTGAGCCTTTCAGAGTTTGTATTTCTTCATATGTAAAATGTAGGTAATGCCTCCCTAACTCATATGCTTCTTGAGAAGATTAAATGTGAAATGTGACATATGGGTAGAATTATCTAGCACAATCCTGGCATATATAGCAGATGCTAAAAAATAAACACACCTACCTCCCTTTTGAAGACACCGGCAAGAAGGATAATGCCAAATGAGAAAGATTTTTTCAGTGTATTTGGGGAAATTAAGTTCATTTGCTTATCCAATTTTCCTGAACATAGGATACTATCTCCTACACAAATAAGGGGGAAAAACACACGCACACACACAACATTTAGTTTTCCTAACACATGCGTACAAACTAAACTAGCTGGGGCAGATGAGAGCATTTCTATTCTAGCCAAATGGCACAAATTTGCATTTCGAGTACCGTTAATATAATGGCACTGCCTTTTTTTTTGTGTGTGTGTGTCTACTGATATCTTTAGAAAACCCTTTTCTAGAAATTACAGTTTTGGTGTATAATTTAAAACAATCAAAAGCAATTTTGCTAATGATATATCTAACTCTCTTTGGTATACACAAAAGCAGTAATTTAGTGGTCAGAAAATAAACTTAATTCTCCATTCTGATGCTATGAAGCAGTGTGTACAGTTGATTTCTCAGATACAAAACATCCATCGGAGAGAGGAATACCCACAGCCATCACTGGCACGCTGTTACAAACACGGCCCGCTTCCTTCTCTACCAGAACCCTTGCGTCTCCCTGCGGCAGCGAGCCTCGCCCCAAACCCGCCCCCTTCTCCGGGAGGACTTTAGTAAATGGCCCAATCAAATATTGCCAGGAGAGTCTGCCTTATAATAATCTGGCATTTTGGTGGTATTTGAGGAGACGCTTAGAGAAAGCATCTTGACCAAAGCAAAATGTTCACCCACCAAAGCCAGACCCAACCACCCAGGCCAGCGCAGGCTGGAGAGGAGCCTGACCCAGGGAAAGGCCATGGCGGTGCCGTCAGGCTCGGGGAGGGGCCCAGCTCAGCCCCTGAACAGCTGGCTAACTACAGGCACTCAGGACCTGGCTGCTCATCTTTGATGGGTGTTGTAAGCATAGGGGAACACAGACCAAGCCCACAGAACAGGACCTCACACACAAAATCTGCACAGAATAAAACTCAGGTTCTCGTCCCTACCCCTGAAGTCAGGTTATTACAAATGTAATGCAACCTGCAAAAGTAAAGGTCCTACAGAGAACAAACTTACGGTTACCAGGGGCAAAGGGGTGGGGGATGGAGGGATAAACTGGGAGTTTGGGATCTGCAGATACTAACTACCATACATAAAATAGATAAACAACAAGGTCCTACTGTAGAGCACAGGGAACTATATTCAATACCTTGTAATAGCCCATAATGAAAAATAATATGAAAGGAATATATATATATGTGTGTGTGTGTGTAACTGAATCACCGTGCTGTACACCAGAAATTAACACATTGTAAACCGACTACACTTCAATTAAAAAATTTTTAAAAATAAAAATACAAATTGAGAAGTAACTGGCTTATAATATTATATTAGTTTTAGGTATTAAAAGGAAAAAGTAAAGGTCCAGCAATAGGGGGAAATTACATCAATTTTGGCACATTCCCCCCTGTGGAATCTTACAAGCTGTTACAAGGAAAGATGTTGGTGATACATAACATGGAAGAGAAAGAAAGATGCTGCACAGATGTGACTCTGCTTCTATACTGAAAACACAGAAATCTCATGACATACAGATAAATGAGAGAGAGATGGGGTGGGAGAGGAGAGAGAGCGGGAGGAAGTGGTGGCAACACTGTGGGGAAGGCAAGGATGGACTCACACCTCTGGGGAGAGGCCAGGAATCAGTAGAGAGACACCAGACTTTAGACAAAAAAAAAAAAAAAAAAGTAGTGGGATCAGAGGTGATTCTTCAGTTTTTTGTATTTAATAAGTAACTAAGGAAGTAATATGAGGGAAAACTTACTTTTTCGGTCCCCCAGGGGAAGGAAAGGGCAGTGGCCTGCCGCCCCGGCTTCCTGCACAAATTCTCGGGCTGATGCTCCGCGCTGCACACGGCGTCTGAGGGTTTCTCCTCCCAAGCCTCCCTCTGGCCCTCATGTCTGAATCTGAGCGTGTCGCCCTCCGTGGCCGCAGTCTGCACGGAAGCGTCCTTCTGCTCCACCTTGGCCTCCACGTCCACCTTTGCTAGCTGGGCTCCCAGAGGCCACTTCAGTGCCTCGTGTGGCTGGGAAGACGAGCTGGCATGGATGAAAGGTCCAAGTTCTCCTCCTAGCTGAAGGGCCATCTGCTTCAGTGTCTTCTCCGTTTTACCATCAAGGTATTCTCCAGAAGCTTCCTGCTCTATCAGGCACAGCTGTTCCAGAAGCAGATCACGGAGCGCTTTCAGAAGGTCCGGCCTGTTTCTCCAAAAGGGAAGGAAGTGGAAGGAGCTAAGCTTTCTGCTACGGCCTTGTCCCCGACCCAGCTCCCCCCACCGATTCTGGCCCAGACTCTGTTTAAGCTAAGCATAGTGAGCACCTGCCACGTGCCGGGACCTACGCCAGGTATTTTATCCCCGTCACCCCAGAGCAACCACACAAGGTGGGAACCACCAGGTACTTCGTGGATAAGGAGAAGAGAACTGAGCTGACGCAGGTACACAGCAAGTGAGGGGGCCACACGGCTGCCCGGATGCAGGCTGGGCCTGGGAAGAAGCAAACAGGGTCACTGGTGTTCACGACAATTGTAGGATCCACTCCCTGCCCATTCCAGCTCCATCCCTACATCCAGGGGCAAGTTTGGCCTTGGGTGAATCTGGTCCACCTGCTGGATCTGTGACCTGGTCCAACAGGGTGCACAATGGGTGCTCAGTAAATAGGCACCGAATGAAGGGATGCTGTAAAGTGCTCGGGGTTAAAAGAGCAGTGGCTTTGAAATCAGACCAAAGGGCTTCAGGTTCTAACTCTGCGATTCTTACAAAGTCAGGTGGGTCTTCCCACAGGACAGCTGTGAGGCTTCAACAAGAGAGTACAGGCAGCAGATGCTTTTCATGGCCCTTGCCACACACCCTGGAGACAGTCCCACCTCCGGTGCCCACTGCATCTCTCTGCGGCCTTGGGCCTCTTCCCAGAGCTCTGTGAGCCGGCCAGCAGGGCAGTGGGCAAGTGTGGACCAGTTTATAGCTCCAGGGGAGACCCTAAACCCATGGAGGAAGAGTGTTAGATGAACGTCCAAGTCTCCCTTCCGACAGACAGACAGCACCGAGGCAGGGTCTACACAGTCCCTAGCGGGTGGCCGGCAGGATGAAGTCCCTGCTGCTCACAGCAGTAATCAGATCACCACGCACACTTACTGGCTCTGCCTCCACTCCCGCCTTACTCTCCCCCTCATCGTCCTTCCTGCTGCCTGAGCCACATCCCAAATCAACCAATTGCATCCAAGTCTTTCTCTCAGGCTCTGCTTTCCCAGGAAAATTATGAAAAAAGGTGGAGGGAGGCAAGCACTGAGGGAAGGGCCAGCTGGAAAGCTGTTACTGCCTCCAGGGAAAAGAAGGTGTGGTCAGGATAAGGCGGTGGGATCGGGAGAGGGGAGGGGACAGGAGAGGCCTCACCCTGCGAGGCCCTTCTTCTCTCTGCAGTTTCTCCCGCTGCCTGGTTTCGTATCTCTGCTACGACTAGGAGAGACACGGCCCCTCGTGCTCTCTTCCCAGAGGGCCCTCCAGGGGCAGGGGCAAGTAAGGCCTTCCTCCTGTCTGGATTCCTAACATCCAGCCCTTGGCAGAGTCAATCCCATTCAAATTAAACAGCTACAGCACACTGACCTAGGAGAAAAGCTAAAAGTATGAAAAATGAAATTAAAATGTACGGTACATTTCTCACTTCTAATGTGGGATCATCCAGACTACACAAACCATCTTAAAATTCAGTAAACTCAGACTTCAAAAATATTCCTGATATTTCAAGCATGTTAAACTACATTTTCCTTTCCTCTCCTTCCCTTAATATAGATTAAAAATAATGACAATTGTTACCGAGCTGGCCAAAGGAGGACCATTACTCACTACCAAACAACACACAATAAAACCCAAGAAAAAGACTTACAAATGGGTAGTAAAAGGCGGTGAGAGAGGCCATTATAATACACTAAAGTGGTAGTGCTGTTAAATAAAACATTTCAAGTGTTACTCAGCCAGAAATCTGAACCGCAGATTCATTAAGCTGTCGCCATAATCGGGAACTTTTAATGGTTCAGTCCGAGGGTCCTGTCGGAAGCCCAAACACTGTTTATGTACGCTGAGCATCTTTGCCACAAAGGGGGCATGAGGGGAGGAGCACTGACATTTACTGAGCACGTACGGGGTGCTGGAGCCTTGAAACACACTAAATACACGTGGCCCTCACAGTGAGACTGAGATGGGGGCTGTTATTAACCCCATTTCACAGAAGAAGAAGAAACAGGCTCACGAAGATTCAAGGTCCCTGAGCAAAGTGGCAAAGACTGGAGTGCGGACCTTTCAGGCTCCAAAGAAGCCCTGCATGCTTTCCAGTTTTCTAAACATAACCCTTCCACTGTGATGCCGAGCTTTTAATTGTCCACGCGTTCATTCAGATATTTACTGAGCACCTGACAGGTGTCACATAAGGCAGTGGAAATGCATGGCAAAGAAGAATCACGGCACGTACATTTCATTAAGGGGACAGACATTCACACACACGCTGATAACTAAATAAGACAAGTATAAGGAAGGAGGGACGAGGGGGAGGGAGGGAGGGAGGGCACCAGTCCTGAGAAAAAGTGTAGAAGCAGGGATTCTTGTCAGACAAAGAGGTCAGGAAAGGCCTCTTCACAGAGCTGATCTCTAGCTAAGGCACCACCAGTGTCTCAGGAAAAGAGCATCCAGGCAGAGGGAGCAGCTACTGCAGAGGCCCTGAGGGGAGGACGAGCTTGGATGGCTGAGGAACAGGGCGGTCAGTGTGGACAAGAGAGGCAGCTGATAAAGACCGAGAAACAGGCAGAGGCCAGGCCGCGAAGCTCGGATCTCACCCTAAAGGCGACAGAAATCCACTGGAGAGTTCTCAGCACAGAAGAGACAGGATCTCACCTAAGTTTCTAAAAGATGGCTCTGGCTACTCTGTGGAGAACGACCAGCAAGGGGCACAGATGGAAAAGCAGGGAGATGTCAGAAGCTGGGCTGCTGGAGTCCGGGCACGAGTGGGCGGCAGCAGGGACATGAGGGGCTTGGGGGAGGGATCCACTTTAGAGGTGGATTCAGCAGGACTTGCTGATAGGTATGAGGGGTGTGGAAAGCAGACTTTCGGCCACAGAAGTGCTGACATGTGAAAGAACAGCAGAGAAGCACGTTAGAACAGGGGGCTGGGCTTTAGACAGACAGAGCTGAAGTGCCTATTAGACACCCAGGAGGAGATGGTGACCTGGAGAGGGGTCTGCACCGCCAGAATTACTGTGGAAGTCATGCAGGACACTCTGAAGCCACAGGACAGTGAGAGGAAAAGGGAGCTGAGAACAGAGCTCCAGGCCACTCCAGCATCTGGCATCCAGCACAGGAAGAGGAGCCAGCAAAGGAGACCGAGAAGGAGGGGCCCGGGAGGGAGAAAGAAAACAGGGTGGTGAATGCAAGGCCAGAGTACGTGGCAGCTGCCTGGGAAAGAGGACACTAGGCACTGGGTTTCACAACTTGGAAACTGGCATTGACCTTGGTAAGTGATGCGAAGGATGTGAAAGCACTTGGAATGGGATAAGGAGGGCTAAGTGGTCCCCCACCTGTCACATCCAGCCTTTCCTTCACAGCTACCCGCACAACACGCACTCACAGGACAGGTCACACTTGGCGTTTCGCATCATTCATTTCAAAGTGAGCGCTCACTCGGCACCCCCAGCTCTAGCTGGCACCTCCAGCACTAGCCAATTCTGCAGCTTCTCCCGGCTGGTGACCCACCCTGGTCGGGGGAGGGAGCCAGGGAGGCCACAGGAGAGCTGGTCAGAGGGAGCAGCATGGGCTGGTTCTGAAAGGAGAAGCCGCTGGGTCCCCTCCAGGGCCAGGAAGGGCCATGTGGCTGGAGCACAGGAAGCCGGGTGGGAACCGGGTGAAGGTCTCCAGGCCAGGCGGGGCCTAGCAGGCCGGGCTGGGGAGTCTGATCCCGAGACAAGTGGAGAGTCTCTGTGGGGTTTTAAGCAGAGGAGTGACTGCACTGCATTTTAAGTAACTGCGATGGGAGTGGTGTGGAGAACAGACTGGAAGGGGGCAGGATGCTGCAGGGCACTAGTTAGGAAGCCAGGGCAGAGAGGTGACAGAGAAATGTGACAGAAGCAAGGAATGGAAAGGACACAGCAGGAGGAGGAGAAGTGTATTCAGGAGAGGAACGGTTTGGGGGCTGCAGGAAGAGGGAAGGCCAAGGAGGACTCCGGCTTCTGTCTAGATCCCCAGGCCCCAGCCCCTCTCTAACACAGGATCTCCCTTCAGGGACTTGCCCCGCCCGTCTTCTCCCCTGCAGCCCACACCCCCGAGTCTCTCCCACTGCTGCTCTGCTAATGTCTTCTGACCCCTCGCCGGCGTCACACTCTGGTGGGACCTTACCTGTCCCCCATCCACGCCCAGAAGAGCAGACTCAGGTTCCCTAGGACTGAGCGTCTCTCTATTACGTAGAGCTCAACTGTAGTATACAAATAATCCCAAGGGCTCCCCTTTCAGACTTTTTCAAATGTCACACCTAAGTTTCAGCTATAAACCCCAAGGTATTTAGGTAATAAATTCTAAACCACGTCCTCTAGGGAATGGGGCAAAGGAACTGGAAGTAAATAAAAGAGGGCTGGACCCACAACCACAGTGTACACCATGCAGAGGGGAGACGACCAGCCCATCCCCCACGAGCCAAGCGGGGCCCCGCACCGACCCTGCGCTCCCCCGCCTCAACCCCGTGAATGAGTGCTCTGCTTGGTCAAGTGCAAGACAGCTAGCCAGGCTAAGGCAGCGAGGGGACAAGTTCTTCCTTATTCCATCCCTGTGGACGGACAGGTAAGTGGCATCAGACTCACTCCTGGGGCCCAGCTACCCCGCCAGCCTGCTGGCCCCACAGTGGACGGTTGGAGGGTGGGAGAGCTCAGAGGTGGAAGTCCCGGGCCTCAGCCGATGGAGCTCCGCACCCAGGATTCAGACCCGGGCTCAGCAAGGAACACAGGCCTGAATAAAGGGTGGCTGATGTCTCCTGCATACGGTAAGACCTGAGCGTCATGGGAAAGGTTAGGAGAAATTGGCAGGGCACAACTTAAGCAGTATTATCACCAAAATCCCACTTAACATCAAGCTGGATCTATACTTTATACACATTATTTCATTTAATCCTCACAAGATCCCTATGGGGTAAACAATTATCATCACGCCCCACTTTCAGATGGGGAAACAGAGATGAGGAGACATGTCAGAAGGTCTAAATGGTAGGGCTGGACTGGAGCACAGGTCTGTCTGACTCCAATACTCTGCTTTTTCAGTCCATCAAAAACACCTACCTCCTGGAGGGAATTCCTAGACAGAAAACTGGTGTTTCCCAGACCAGTCAGAACCCTAGCTACCCAAGCAGGCTTTTTAAAACACCACACCAATTGGGCCTTTAGGACAGCCCTTAGAGCCACGACTCCAGGCACCTACAAGGAGCAAGCAACCAAACAAACAGCAGGTGTCATAAGCTTGTCTGCAGAGGGTTGGCCCACAAAGCATTTTCTTTAAAAATGTAATGAAGTCCAAATTTTTTTTAATCAAAAGGTTTTTATTTTTTAAGTTTTAATAATTTTTTTAGTAAAGTTTGCTCTCAAAGCTTACTTGGTAAAATTGGAAATGATTCAGCCTTTTGGAAATAATGCTGCAAAAACAGGACTTATACCCTTTGATGATATTATCAGTGACAGGCTGAACCTATCAAAAAAAAAAAAAAAAGTCCAGTTTCTCTTTCCTAATTTAAAAAAGTTTTACTTAATTGCTTAAATTTAAAAATAACATTAAAATAATCCTATAACTAGTTACAAAGGACAGCTTGAAAAAGTCTCTTCTCATTTTGAAAAAATGAACATAATGTATCCATGATGTTCCAAGAATATGAAATTTTAAAAACTAAAGACTTCAAATCCTTGATAAACCAGGAGAATTAAAAGATCTCAATACAAATTTCTACTGAAAGACTGGACACTCTGAGCCCAGGTGCTCGCGTGACAACGGTGATCTGGGGCTCCTGTCTGCTGGGAGGGAGCACACAGACCCCAAGTCACTGCACTCCCACAACAGTCCACTGTACTTTCCCCAGCTCATAGCACCTAGGGCCCTCCGAGGTGGCCCACAGAGACAGCAAGTCACATCTGTTCACTCTGACATAACCTACGGGCCCCTGATGTGGAGGTAGCCCTCCAGTTTACAAGTGTGGATTCAGGTCGCCTAACTCCCTGGGATGATGTACCAGAATGGCCACTGGGCAGCTCCCCTAAGAGGCCTCACACCCGAAAAGTGTAAACAGATGTCAGGGGCTGGGAAGGGTAGCCTCCCCAAGCTCACAGAAACAGAACATCTCCATCCTTTTCCAGCTGAAGAACTGTCTCCGAGGCTGAGCCCACCAAGGACCCGAGGACGGCTAGGTTCCCGCTCGAGCCAAGAGCCCTGGGCAGCGACACCGGCTCCATTTCTGCACCTGCGCTGGAGGAGAACCACAGCTCTCACTGAACACACGCCTCATGCCCGCCACGTCCCTCGAACATCATTCATCCTCGCTCCTCACGGCAACCCCAAGAAGCGGTCAGAGAGACGGGGGCCCTGGGAGACGGGGGCACGTTTCCCTCTGGCTCCCAGGTCCACAGCGGCCGCGATGGTGGACGGGACAGAATGGGAAAGAAGGGCAACTGGCCCTGAAAGGACTCATTTGAAAAATACCAATGTACGGAATATTTCTCCTTTTTAAGAAAAACACCCTGTAGTGTCTCCTCACACGGGAATGACTCCTCCCGGCAGGTGTAAGGAGAAGGGAATTTCAGTTCAAGCACAACATAAAGCAGCAGAGTCGGGACCACACTGGTGGCTTCTACTGCTGTGGAAACTGGCAGAGACTCCTCTCCTCTGACAGCCGGGCAGCCCTTCCCGGGGCTCCCCGGACTGATTCTGAGGGACAGCTTTCTCCTCTCTACGAGGGGCCTGCACGAGGCTCCACTGAATGAAGTCCCCTCACGGCCACCGGCCTGCAGCCAATCACTTGATGGCACGACTGGCCAGGTTCCTCCCAAGCCGCTTCAGGTGCTCTCTCAGGTAAACTGCCCAGCACCTCATCCAAATCCATTCAGCAAAGCGAGGCTGGCCTCCCCTCAAACTCCAGAGCCAAGGCAGGGCCTGGGCCCCACATCTACCTGGATTCCAGCAACCACGTGGCCTTCTCGCTGAAGAGCGGGCCAAGCAGGCTCACGAGCTCGCCTTCTAGGCTCTGGTCTCCGGGGCAGCCAGATTTGGGGGCTCCGTCGTAGTCCAAAATATTGGAATCTGGGTGTCTTAAATATCCATTTTTGCAGCCCCCTCGGGAATAGTCCTCCGTAATCTGCAAATCGAAGTATGTGGTCAGATCATGGACTACAGAGGAGGGGAAGAAGGTCATGTGGAGGAGAGAGAAAGGGTGGAGACAGAGAGTGATGGGTGAGTGCAAGTCAACCGGAGAGAAACTGCAAGGGGAGAGGGAGGGAGGGGACACAGGCACACGGTCCACACATGCTCACTGTCCGGCAGGAAGATGCTCTGGCGAGGACACAGAGATGCCTACGTCACTTCTCCTCATCCTCGGTTTCCTCATCTATAAATGGGATAGTAACACCGCCTTGAAGGAGGCTAGGATGACGGAATGAGATGGCTGACCCACTTAAGCTCATGGCACAGCGTCTTAACCCCTACAGCTGTGTCCCCCAACCCACGGCCTCCTTCTTGTGAAGTCTTTCTAAGGAGGGTACAGAACATGGTTAATTGTTAAAGCATTAACAATGCATTGGACATTTATTACAGACTTCTTGCAATGCACCTTCCTCATTATGTATCAGAGAACCAACCTCTTTCCAGACACATCCTAATTAATGTGACTTTGATTTGTCTCATCAGGACAGTGGAGAGTTCCTAATTCCCACAGAGATGTTATTTACAGATCCACCTTCTTGGGTCACTGAGGGTCCCAGAAGAGTGGTACCAAGGAAACGTCTAGTTAAAGCCTGCGCTGGGCATGTCTTGAGGCGCCGCAATTAGCATTCTTTCTCCCCCTTTCCAGAGCTGTGAGTTTCTCCTACCAGTCTATAAATAACTCCTCTTGACTGCATTACTGCCGGTGATATACACACTGGCCAACACACCCCTCTCTCCACGTTTGTACAATGATTAAGATTTTTAAATGGAAGACGAGACCCACACAAACGAGCTGTTATTTATAGGGTCTTGTTTGCCACCAATCTAGTTATTAAATCCATCTAAATAAGCAACCTCCACAGAGGGAAAAGTCTAGAATATAATAACAAAAAGAGCAATTGCCACCGTTTACTAAGCACTCAGTACCTACCTTCTATTTAAATAACACAACAGTTCTAACAAGGAGGTATTACTACCCTCATCGATGGGGAAACTCGGGCTTAGAGGTTAAACAAGGGTTAACCAAGGTCACAGAGATAGTGACCAAAACTCAAAATCAGATCTATCTGATTCCAAAGCCCCTACTTTTAATCGCTTTGCTCTCCAAAATGCTCTACATTTTGATGGTCTCCCATTCATGACTCCTCAAGCTTGAACAACTTGAAAGCCACGAATGCCAAATCTGCAGCCTCCCATCTCCCGCCACATCCGTCTTTAGGGTCCTTTCAGCCTTGGAGAACATTGGTTCCTAATGTGCAGTATCCATGTGACCGGAGAAGCCTTCTAGGTAAACAGGGTCAGATTCTCAACCCCGCCCAGAGGATAGTAAGCTGGGTTTCAGATCAGAACACTGTGGAGAGACACCGGGAAGGAAAGTTTGGTTCCATCGGTGGCTCCTTATGTCACAACAGAATGATCTGGGAGCTCACAACAGTCCAGAGACAAGGGCTCTGGGCCCTACTCTGTCACTGACTTACCCTGAGCCCTAAATAAACCATCATCCCCTCCGAAGCCTCAGTTTCCAACGCCTAAAATGAATGGGTCAGATTAGAGCTTGGAAGACCTGCCCAGGCACAGCATCCAATGCCTACTATTCTCCTATGACAGTCTCGCTTGTCTTTGCAACGCTACGTTTGTTCTCCGGCTTCATGACAGGCTCTACCACCCCATCTGCAACTTCAGAAAACGCAGAGATCTCCTGTCTGCTCTCCTCAGGCACACAGCAGGCGCACACATAGGCAGAAGGGACAGGAAACCCACAGGACTCGTTCCAGCCTGGAAGACCGGCCTGGGCACAGAGAGGGGAGGATGGAATAAGGTCTTAACTGACACATTCCTACCTTGTTACTCTGCTCCGGATGCTGGTCACTCAGGAAATGATCCTCAACATCCTCTCCGAGTCTGCTTGAGTCCTCGTCTTCCTTGCTAGCCAGAAGCTACACGGAGCATGGAATGGTGTGAAAATGCAACCCAAAAATGTGTGCAGCGTGAGTGTGTATGAATAAGTTGGTGATGTCTTTTTTAAAAAATGCAAACACAAAAAACAAACCAAAAAAGGGGCAGAGACAAATGCCAAAGCCCTGAAATACAAATCAGCCAAAGTCAGAGTCGCTGGTTCTGGCAAATCACACACGGCTGCCTGAGATCAGGCAAAACTGAAGGACAAATTCCGCGAGAAAGAGCTAAAGCCATCTCCCCTGCCCTCACTCGGCCATCCTTGAGCTGCTGGAAATCGAATGCGCTGTCTGTTGTGCCGCTGCCATCCCGCTAAATTCACTTTCAGATTATGTAAAAGTAACAAGATTTTGGAAAACAGCTATTGATGGAATTGAAAATATCACATAGCGAGAAAGAGGTAAATGCAATTTATGGTGTGTCCGACTATGCATCGCTTCTCCTATTTAGCACAGGGACGGTCAGGCATCTGACATGGACAGTCCCAGCCACACCGTCACTCTGCTGACGAAAGATCCTCATCGCTAACGAGCAGAGAATCAAACTTGCTTGAAGATAACTTTATGGGTTTGAAAATCAAGGCTGGTTATTTATAAAGATTGCATAAATCTGTGATGCTTTAAAGAAGTGTAAATCCCAAAGCTTCTGCAGTCTGTCTTCTACAGAATGGACAGTACAGTGTTCTCAACAGGGCCAGATCCCAGCTCTCTGGAAGAGCGAAAATTCTAGTCATAAGATACCCTGATTAACCACATGAAAAAATGAGAGGAAAGAAAGGTAGCCACACCCAGGGAGGCAATCAGTCAAGGCTGCTTCCAAAGCTCAACCAAACCTCATCTCACCAATGAAGCTCTGCGCCAAAGCGTTAAAACCACAAGCCCGACCACCTGGTAGGCAGGCTGTACCTTGGACGTTTCTAAGGTTCTGTCTCTATCCTTCGATTTTATGAATTCCTACAGTTAGTCAATTATCCCATAATTTTCCCAGCCCAACTTAAACTTTTCTGATCGCCCTTCTAGAGGAAACACTTGTTTTGGAAAAAAAAAAAAAAAAAAACCATGAACTGACTTCAGAAAGTCATTATTTTATAGAAAACGTCGCAGGATCAGAACACACTTAACCTAACCATCCTCATCAGGATGAAGCAGAACTGATGAACTGACCCATCAGCTCTCACTCCCAGGTATTCATCAAGAGAAATGAAAATGCATGTCCACGTAAAGACTTGTACATGAATGTTCACATCAGCTTTTATCATATCCAAAAACTGAAACAATCCAAATGCATATCAACAGCAGGACGAATAAAGAAACTGCAATATACCTGTACCACGGAATACTATCTAGCAATAAAAAGGAGCAAACAGTTGATTCACACAACAGCATGGATGAACCTAATAGAACGTGCTGAGTGAAAGTAGCTTTGCACGGAAGAGAAGGCACACTGTGGTCCCATTTATGTGACGGTCTAGTACAGGCAAAAGTAAAGCGGCTGGGGTGGGGGTAGAAATTGACTAGAAGGGACATGAGATCTTGACAGAAGTTCCGGTTACACAGGGACATACTACTTATAAAACTTAGCAAATGTAAACTTACAATTTCTATCTTTATACTTCATTATATGTAAGCTTAACTTTAAAAGGAAAAATAACTATAAACATATGTTGAAGGTAAAGATATACATGTTTAAGTATTTAGGGGGCAGTGTACTGATGTTTGTAATGTACATTATGATTTATCAAAAAGATAAGATGTGGTGATGATGGTGGGAAATGCTAACGGTAGAATCCAGGGGGTGAGTATGCGGGTGTCCACTGCGAAGTTCTTTTCACTTTGCTATGTTTGAAATTTTTTTCATAATAAAATCCTGGGAAAAGCCTCTCTCATCTTAGAAAAAGTAAAATTATGTTTTTCCCCCTGATTCACCAACAACTCTGGCTACTGGGTGCTCTCTGCCTCTCTCCAAGCTTCTTAAAAGAACTCTCTGTCCTCACCTTTGGGGACGTGGCTTTGGCTGCCAACACTTTCCAGAAACTGCTCATGAAAGGTCCCCAAAGGCCTTCTAATGCAGGAGATCGGACCCTCTTGGCAAGAGGGAGGAGGCCAAAAGGCACTCCTCCCCAACCCTGTGGATCAGAGGAGGGTCTCCCTGAAGTTTAGCCGAGCAAGGTATTGTTAACCCATGTCATTGCAAGCTGAAACAGCAAAAGCATCAAAGTTATTCCTCATTTGCAGAACCACAACCACGCCAGTATCAATACACTGAAATAAAAATTAGCTTTCATTTCTCTTTACCTCCGCTGACACGGTCAAAATGAAAAGTAAACTCTCAACCGCCAGCAATGGTTACAAAATTAAATGTTGTGGACACAGAGAAATGTCCCTCACGCCCTATGTGACTTATCAGTTTCCAAAGACTTAGAACAAGAGTCTGGAAAGCCCTGGGCGTCCCTGCAGGTGGGCTCGGTCCAGCGCCAGCACCACGTGGAGCAGGGCCCCTCACGCCCCTAGGTGCCCACCAGCTCTTCCTCACTTCCCCATCCTTGCGGCTCCTCTGTCCTCTGCATGTGGCCACTGTCCCCCTCACCGCTGAAACTGCCCAGGTCACAAGCCTGTCCCCACGCCCACACTCACTCCACCTCAGCCCTCACCACGCTCTGCTTCTCAGCGTCTCGTACTCCCTGGGGCAGGGACCGGGTCTGGGTTCAGTTTTAACAGCAATGCCCAGTGCTCAATGAAACACTGCTAAGAAAACAAATAAATGAATAAAGTTGTTTTTTTTTTCAAACTGAGAGTTGGAACCAAAAGGATGACCTCTGGCCTTGCTACTCCAAGTGTGTTGTTCAGAGCAACAGAAGCTTGTTAGAAATGCAGGCTCCCAGGCCCCACGCCAGGCTCACTGAACCACAATCTTTGTTTTAACAAGATCCCCAGAAAATTCACACGCACACTAACCTTTGGAAGCACTGCCCTTTGGCGCTGTTAAAACAACACTGGAACAGAGTCAGAAGAAGATTGTAGTTCCAACTCTGCCACTAACTTACTAAAAAAATACAATTAGAATCGCTGTGTTTTACATACTGAGTGTCTACCACATGCCAGGCTTGGTGCCAAGGGTTTATAAATCAGGCAAAACTCATAACAACTTATGAAGCTAAACTGTGAGAAGCCTCCTCCTTTTAATGAAATTAAATCTGCTTCTGACAAACCAAATTGTATTCTGTTACTAATAACAGAATTTAACAAGCGCCTCCTACTTCTGAGTACCGTTTCTGTCCTCTAAAGTCACACAGGGTCTATTTCTTATTCCAAATGACAGCTCTCCACATATTTGAGTTGAATTAAATTATGCCCCTTAAATCTATGTTTCCTCTCCATGCCAGAAAGAAAAAAATCATTGGTTTCTAACCGTTCCTAAAAATGACAACAGAAGTAAATAATGACAGCAACCAGCCCTGTCTGAGTGCTTGCACATGTTTCCTGTCCCTCAGGGGACGGGACAGCAGCATGTGTCACACAGCTCATGGTCTGCAATGCTCACCACCCTGACTGCAGTCTGCTCAAGCCACTCCTGGACGTCAATTCTCAACCACATCTTTCTATAATACATGAATTATAACCAGTAAGTAAACATAAGGACATAGCAGCAACCTCATTAGAGATTTTTTTTTTGATGCACTTTAAAACAAAAGGATGTCTGTTCTTGGCCTTTTGGTTGGTTGGCTGGCTTCTCAGTGAACTGCCCGCATGCAGGGAGTAAGCACTGAGTGCCCAGCGGGAGGGAGTCCGTCCCAGGGCCATCATTTTGAAGTCACACCTGACAAACTGTATCAAGGGCCTCCTACTCTTTACAGCCTTGGTCAAATTAAAAGTTACAGAGGAAGGGGGGACTTGAAAATAAATTAGATGCCCATTATGTATGTGTATATATATATATATATATATATATGTCTGTATCTGTACTTTTGACCTAGTAATTGCTCATCAATACAGTCTAAGAGAAAAAGAGCCTAAACCCAGAAAATGATTTGTATCCAAAGACACTCATCACATCATTTAAAATAGTGAATCCCTGGAAAAGCGAGGCAGTTAGTTAAACTCGAGGCGTTCCTAAGATGCAACAGGATGTTACAATATACTGGCCACCAGAAAGAAACAGGAGCCAGGACTGTATGTGACTGTATGTGCGCTAATGTTTATGTTCACGTACACAAATAGCAAAGGAAAGAGTCTAAGATGTTAATTAACTGAGTGTTTTAAAGTGACAAGATCAGAGGTCAGTTCTATATTTTCCAAGTTTTAGGAAAGGGTGTGGACCAATTAAAATTGGAGGAAAAAATACTGAATCTTAAAAATACAAAATACACTTGCTGTCTTTTTTTTTTCCCTCTTCTGACGTGTGGGCTCCTGGAGAGTGGGAGTGGGGCCAGCCCCGGCTTGGAGAGCCCTGCTGCTCAGAGAAGGCTGTGGACCACGTGAGCATCTCCCACTGGGAGAGCCGCACGCGCTCCCGGGGAACGGCAGGCAGCCTCCCCTCGCTGCCGTCCCACCCTCGCTACTAACAATCTCCCCTCCCTCTGCTCCAGATTACTAGGGGAGCACCATCCTTCCCGTGAGAATCTTCCCATCCCATTCTGGAGGAAGATGGGGGTCCGTGCTACAAAGGACACGGCTCTTCATAGGGCCCTCAAACTGAAGTGCAATGTGATAAATGACCAAGTCTGAACCAGCTGGTGTTGAGACCTCAGAGTAACTCAGAGCGATCTCAGGGAAGAGGAAAAACCCTCTGTTCTCCAAAGGACATAATGGGACACTTCACGGATTTTTTTCAAAGGGCAAATGAACAAGCACACTCGCCATGTGCGACTCCAGCGAAGAAAAGAATGAGCTGCCTATTAAAAATGCCACCTCGGAGAAAACAAACCAAGAGACCCATTTCTCCCTAAACGGACTGCAGATACTCTTGGTTTTCAAAATTATCCGGAGCCCTGGAGACTAAGAACAATAACGTTTCCTCTCCACGAGTGCAGATGGCCAGAGCGCAGTATAAATACCTTTGGGTGTTTCCCACTTGGAAGGTGGGAGGAGACAGCTTAAGGCTGACAAATCTTTCCCCAGAAATGATGTCCCAAGGAGACCTCCAACTACCCAGCACGCCAACCCCAACCAGGAAGATTCAGGGCATCCGAATGCAGAAGGCCCTCAGCATTTTGTGCTGAGAACAGTACCAGTCTCCTGAAACTAACCAGCGTAACACAGGCCCGGAGCAAGGCCCCCTAGGCAGAGGTCAGACCAAGCAGGAGCTCAAGGGAAGGGACGGCCAGCCCCTCCTCACTGTCACAACGTCAGGGCCCTCCTCCTGTGCGGCACGGGCCAAGAAGAACAGAGAAAATCGGAGACGGCTCGTCACAAAGATGAGCAGAGAGCCTCCTCTTTCCCCAGGGTGGGCTAACAGGACAGGCCCCATAACCCTCAGTGGGCCCGCAAGCCCAGGAATCGCACACTCTTCAGTGCAGACACCATGATTTAACTTTCTGTGGCCCTTTCAGGCTTTCAGATGCCACCAGCTGAAAACTCCCAGAGTCCAGAAGCCAGACCTGTGGGCTCCCAGGACACTGATGGCTTCCTCCCTGTCATGTCCTCCGTACATGGCAGAGTGCAAGGGTCCCTGGGCACGTGGGGGAAGAAACAACACACATTCGGTCAAACCCAGGAGTCAGATGCAATGGGAGTGAGAAGAGGCAGAGTTCAGAGGGTTAACACAAAAAGTACATGAAAAAGCGTGTCTGCTCGTTTGTTTTCCATGGTAACGGTCCATCAAGGTTGCATCTACACTACCCAAGTTATCTGGGTGACCTGGCAACTCTCCAGACCCCTAAGGCACCACAGCGATCATCCGGATGCGCTGTCTGCAGCACGGAACCCAGCGCCGGGGCCCAAAGCATCACAAAACATTGAGCGTGTCCACGTAGACATGACCCGAACTCAAGGACGCCTGTGGGCAGACCTGCTGACCTAAGAGCGCCCCCGGACCCCATCCACAGCAAAGAGGATTGCAGCAGAGACCAGGGCAGGGGCGGCCCTGAGAAATGCCAGGGGCCGTTACTTTCTGTGACTGGCACACAACAAGATGGTTCTTCTCACCTCCATTTGACCTACTGACTCAGACCTGCCATCTCTCGGGAAGCCCGCGCAGGAGAGATCAAAAATGGTTTTCTTCAGGTGCTGGTTGTCCGCATGCAGCTCCTTCACCAGCTGGATAAGCTCGCCGACCTAGGGGACAGCAGACAGAGAGGGCTGGCTGCCCAGGGGCCCACTTCCGCCTCCCAGGGCCAGGGCCTACCGAGCAATCTCCCCAGCATCCCAGGCCTGGAGAATCAGGCGGCCTGATTCCAGTCTTCAGGCCACCACTAGCGTTTCTGCTCTCTAACCCCAGAGCCACCACTGGAAGGCACAGGGCCCCCAGGCAAGCTGCCTCATCCAAGCCTCCATTCCCGCATCTGCAGAATGGGTCACGGAGAGAACTGACAACGACCGTGGTCACACAGCACCAGAGCCTCCGGCCCCGGTGAAGCGCTCCGTCAATGACAGCCAGCATCATCTCTGCCTTGTACTTGAGAATCTGGAGGAAGAGCTCTCGAGACAGAAATTTCTCAGACTGCACCAGAGCCTCATCTTACAGCATTTACCTTCTCTTTCTCTGCCTCTCCAGCAACGTCAGTAGTAACAACAGTCTTCAATTACAAAGTGAGTTTCAGCTCCTAAAATACTCCCACAAGCTTGAGTCAGTCACTCCTTATAAAAACCCTAAGGAGGTGGACAGGCTTGTGAGATTCTCCCCATTTTACAGTGTGAAGCCCAAGATGCAAAGAAGTTCCCCACCCGAGGTCCCCCAGCTGGGGTGCCTGAAGAATTAAATGACACATAAAAACAGTCAAGCACCTGGTCACGTGGGAAAGGGCAGCTGCCCCCACAGGGGCAGAGCCAAGCCCGGAGCTGAGACTCCGCATCCAGTGCTCCTCCTTCAGGCACAGGTCTTGCTGGGCCAGGTACTTAAGCAACTGAACATCACATTGGATCCCTGCAAGCTTCAAACCCCAGTGGCCACTAATTTTCCAAACATGTCCTAACGGGGTCACCATTAGCCCCTCAAACAAAGTGGGAAAGCTCACTCTCACCGCACACAGGTGTCCACTGCACCAAAACACCTACACAAACTGGACCCAGCCATCAAGGAGGTTACAGTGGGAAGAACTAAACATTTTGATTCTGTAAACATTCGCTAAGTGCCAACCAAGTGAACTAGTTCCTGCCCTTAACACAGCCACCATAGGTACAAGCAGCAGCTACTATCATCTGTCTTTCTCTCCTTCAAAAACTGACAGTGCAGGTATAGCTCAGTGGTAGGGCACATGCTTAGCATGCACGAGGTCCTGGGTTCAATCCCCAGTACCTCCATTAAAAAAAACCAAAAACCTGACAGATGCCTCAATGCTCCTTGCTCCACTCCTTTGAAATGCCGAAATTTCCATTGTTCTCCTTTCTATGTCTTCTGTACCTTACATTTTTTTTTCTCTCTCTCTCTGCTGAGACAGCCTTCCAACTATACAAACTCCTATTCATCCTCCAAAACCCAATTCAGGCCTCATTTCTGTTGAGAAGCTTCCTCTGACCAAGCGAGTACCTGCCAGCCCCTCGACAGTTAACTCTCCTTCTCTGCTACCCCTGAACCTTGCACATCTGCCTATTACAGCCACCCTTGTAACCCATACTGCCATGCCTGTTCACCAGAATGTGAATTATTCCAAGACAGAAACTGAATCTGTCATACAGGGATGATAATTTTATGATAAATCAGTGTCCTCTGAGCTCACACTTCCTATTCTTACCAATGGCTCTTAGAACCTTGAAATATTAAACCCTCTAAACCACACCAATGATCAACAGATTGAAAAACCTTTACAGTCTTGAAGATTTATTGATCAAACCTGAACCTTTCTTCTTTCAAAAAGCATCTATTAACTCCCACTATGTGTGCCAGGTAGTGGGAAATCAAAAATAAATAAGATACACTCACTCACTATACGATGTTCACAGCCTACTGGAGATACAGAATAGCCAGAAAATCACAAATCGGTCTGAGAAAAACATCAACGCAATTAGGTACACAAGAAGAGAGGAGAATGACCCGCGTGAAAGGTGGCTCCCTCTCTGGGGGGACAGGGAGCGCTTCCTAGAGGAGACGGAGCCTTGCTGGGTGCAGGAGCCTGGAAAGGAGGGTAGCAGGGATTGGGAGGGCACACCACGTCACGTCACGGAAGAGAAGGAACAGAGACAGGCAGGGAGGGAAGAGAGAAGGCAAGAGGGGCTTTCAGAATCTTACACCTCTGATCAGAAGCCTGTGAGGCAACAAATACCCAACAGAGCACTGAGAGTTAACAGGTCAGTACCTTCTTCTTAAGTTCTTCTTGAGAAAAATGTTCCACTTGAAACCGGTTGTGCTCTTCAAGGCAAATACTCAGATATGATGTTTGATCGCTATAAAATGAAAACGGTTCTTCTGCACAAAAAAAAAGTGGGGAGAAGGAGAAAAAGATCATCAGAAATAGATCCTCCAGAGCCCAGCCCCAGTGCAGTGCACCTAAGGCAGTCTGAACTGGGTGGGGAGGCTGGATCGGGGTGCAAGGACACATGGGGGGTTGAATGCACCACCTTTGGAGCAAAAGTAATTTCCCCCTTTCTCTACAGGCTGAGATCACAGTGTCTGGTTTCACCATGGGCTGCAGGCATTCGCTGCGGCCAACTCTGAATTATAATTTGCATATCGAGTGTTGTATCTGGAGACCATTCTGAGTGGCACAAGTGAACGATGGTATCAGTTTCAATGAGGGAGTGATTCTGCTTAGGTGAGAACGCAGGAAAATTAGCTGTGACCCTCAAGGGTAGAACTCAAGGGAAATCAAAAGTGCCTGATCTATTTTTATTGGCCCCAGAGCCCTCCATGGGAGCGAGCAGAAACTGCCTGCTAGATGTAAAAGAAGGGAGCCTTTGGTCACCCGGGAAGGGTCCAGGTCCTCTACAGCAGAGGTCACGTTCTAGCAGGGAGCAGAGGCGCAGAGAAGGGCCGAGCCCCTGACCCCGTGAGGCCCATCCACAAGCAGACCACACTGCACACGTGCGGGGAAGAGCTGACACACTTAACGTACTGCTCAGAGCTGGGCGTCAAAGACGTCCTGACTCCAATCTGGCTAAATCAACCCTCACCCCCATGGCCAAGCCTCAGTGTCTTCATCTGTAATGTGAAAGTCAACACTCTACCCAATGGGATGACTGTCAGGATCAGAGACGAGAAGTTAAGTGTCTCGTACACAGCAGGTGCTCAAAAAATATCAAACCTACCACAGCTATGATTAAGTTTTAGCATATGCGACAGCACCAGGCTAGAGACGGGGAAGAAGAGACCAACCCAGAAAGACTGAGGGGCTTGGGTTCTAACGAGGGAAAGGTCAAAGACTGCTGCCCTCAAATGAACTTACATATAAAACAGAACAGACTCACAGACATAGAACACAGACTTGTGGTTGCCAGACGGGAGGGGGGATGGGAAGGGATAAACTGGGGGTTTGAGATTTGCAGATACTGGGCTGGCATATATAAAATAAACAAGTTTACACTGTATAGCACAGGGAAATATAGTCAATATCTTGTAGTAGCTTACGGTGAAAAAGAATATGAAAATGACTATATGTCTATTCATGTATGACTGAAGCATTGTGCTGTACACCAGAAATTGACACAACTTTGTAAACTGAATATACCTCAGTAAAAAATAATAAATTTAAAATAAAATAAATAAAATAAAAAAGGCTGCTGTCCCGAGCAGAGCAATGTGCACATCATGGGACCCTCCCCAACTGAACCCACTCGCGGTGGTGACAACGGGACAAGCCCCGCTACAGCAAGAAACAGCAGTCTCACCCCCATGTGTCTGTCTGCGCAGCCGGGCTCTGCTGAGGGCGCCTCGTTTTGTGCCATGAGGGCTGTTAAACCAGAGAATGGGGGACGCAAGGGCCCGAATCTACCTGGAGGTGAAGTATCAAATGATGGCAGAACAGCGCAGGGGCGGCCAGGAGGCCAGGCTGCGGCGGACCCCCCCCGCACAAGTCATACACCGCGCTCGGCCCTTCTACCCAAGCCAGACGGACGCAGACCAGGAGGGCCGGCGTCTATACCGGCACCATGAAGAAGGATCTCCGGCTGAGCTCCAGTGGGGGCCCCTCCTCCTGAAGCGTTAGGACTCTCTTAGGGCTCAGCCGAGGCCCTCCAAGTGGAAGCCCCAACGGGAAGCGCATCCAAGAGCGCGTGTTACCTTCCCGCCGCCGGATTTCGCTGAGCTGCTCCTCCAGGGCCTTGCGCAGATGCCGACAGGCCAGCACGTCCCGCTGCAGCCGCTTCCGCAGGACCAAGATGTTGTTCAACTCAGCCTGCAGGCTGTTGACACTTGGTGAAACAAGACACCAGAATTTTAAAGCAGACCTACTTGTGCTTTAAGATACCAAGCCCAGAGAGCCTGCGTCTGCATTTTATGTCATTTGTGGGGGTTTTCTGATTGTAAGAATAAAATCTTTGTTTCTAGAAAATTTTAAAATATAAAAGGACTAGAAGAGCAAAAATTACTGTGACCCCGCTCCCAATGAACACACAGCAGACTGTATTTCCTCCCAGTCTTTTTGCCTGAGTATTTTTACGAGGCTGAAATAATACTGGACACATGATAATGAATGGTGAGTTCCTCACTTAAATATTTCCCTATGTTTTTGGAAATCATTAGCAAACATCAGCTTTAATGACTATATAATATATAATCGAGTGACTGTCCCGCCATTTACTTTAATTCATCCCCTATTAGTGGACATTTGGGTCATTTCCAAGTTTTTGCTACAGACGTAGCTAGGTGGAAATAATTTAATTCCCCAGAATGCTTCTCTGGAACAAGGCCTTGCATGGGCTTGGGTATGGAAGGACGGCTCTCCACAGAAGAGAAGGTGACAAGGAAAGCATCTGCTTGTGTCACCCTTAAAAGACGTGGCACTGGAGGTAAGGGCGAGGGGCAGGAGGGACAAGAAAAAAAGACAGGGAGGAGAGAGAGAATCAATCACGGGAGGGAGAGAAGGACCAATTTAGGGGCCAAGAAAAGAACTCTTAAGTGCTGGGCTAGCCACTCACAAATGCACAGTAGAATGGGCTTTTATCTGAGGGGTGGGGGTGTTGAGTTTCACATCTGGGTCAGTGACCATGTAACACGGTGTTGACCTGTACAGAAAGCTTGCATGAAACCAGTAACCCAGAACTCAGAGGCCGTGAAAAGGCACACCTCCCAGAATCTGCATTAATCTGGGGAATACTGTCCAACAGACCTGTGTCCAGTGATGGAACTGTTCCGTATCTGTGCTGTTGAATACGATACCCACTAGCTGAATGGGCTTACAGAGCATTTGAAATGTGGCTAACAGACTGACAAACTGAATGCTTCATTTTTTTCCTGTAAATTTGTCTGGTCACATGGCTAGTGGCTACTGAACTGGGCAGAGCAGATCCACAAGCAGGGCTCCGGACTCCTGACGTGCACATGGCAGGGATCTGAATCAACTACACCCAGCTCTCAGAGGAACAGAGACTCCAGCCCACACTGGAATAACATAAATAACATTCCACTGAAAATCTCTGTGCCTGAAGCTTTGTTTCACACTCAGGTTAGTTTCTTAACACGGAGTCCCAGCAGTGCAATTACTGGGTCAAAGTATATGAACTGTTTTTTTGAGATGACCAAAAAGCATAAACAAATCAGAAAGCTTCCTCTTTAGAATACCAAAGAAATGGACCACTCTGTCCAGCATCTGGCCTATATTATCCCCTGGGAGGGTCCATCAACACTCTGAAACTGTCTTTAAAAATTTATGAATATGTGGACTTTTTTAGGGACAGACCCATAAGTTTTCATCAGATTGTTCAAAGGGGGTCCACAACCCCCAAACGGTTAGGAGCTATCGCTCTAAGAAATGTGTGCCTCAGACTCAAGCCCCACTTTCCCTTCAGAGATTCCTTCTGGCTCCAACCATCAAGCTACAGACAAAAATCAACATATATTGGAAGGAAAATAAACCATTATGTCTAATCTTCTATGCTCGCTGCTTTGAAGATGGTTCATTGTGAAGCAGCCTTCCTGCAATGGAAAGGGCCCTCCCAGAAACTTGTACCTCGTTCCATTTCAAGACAATCATAATGATCAATTTGTAAGGCTGATGGAAAACCTTACCGAGGTGTCACAGCACAGCACTCGCTTGGATGCGGTCGTGCTGGAGACACATTTAACCAGGGGGGAAAAAGGAGATTGTTTCAGCGAAGCTCCCGCGATTATGGCTGGGGTAAGCTGATGGCTTCACTCTCTCTTCCATCTTCTGACAGGGTGAAAAGTACACAGCTGCTGTTCCTGTGTCTGTCATTTATGTTTCCCCAACTCCAGGATCTCTGCAAGGTGTGAGGAGTCGGTGGAACAAAAGGGGCTTGGCTCAGAAAGAGATGACAGCCCTGCACCCTCCTCCCTCCCGAGTGTCGTGGGGGAGGAGTCGGAGGATCTCGGCTCCAACAGCGCCCCAGGACCTCGGGCAGGCGGCTGAACTGCCCCAGCCCTGCTACTCTCATCCGGAAGAAGGGGATAATGCCTGCCCTTCAAGGTTGTTCTGAGAATTAAATGAGATGTTACAAGGGAAGGAGCTTAGCACAGTGCCCGACAACATACAAGAAGCTCAACAAACATCCCTTCCTTCCTAACATCTCCCAACAAAAGATATTTCTAAGCCAGACTTTCTGATACTCGTGAGTCACATCACTGACTTTCATCTGGAGATGATTTAAGTTCCCCCAGGAGGCGCTGGGCATCTCTAGAGATTCAGTTGGTTGTCACACCTGGGGCAGGGGCGGGTGCTATGCCAGGGAGTGGTAAAAGCCAGAGATGTGGTTGAACATCCCACAATGTACGAGACAGCCCCTCACGACAGAAAAATCATCTAGCCCCAAAGCACAGGAATGCCGAGGCTCAGACAGTCTGAGTCACAGGCAAGTAGAACTGCCCTAGTCCTCAAGATGAGAGGTGTCTCAGTAGGGCCTGGGCTCAGGAGCCAGGGAGCTCTGAGCGCTGAGAATGCCTAACTGCAGAAGCTTGGGTAATACTCCTAACATCTCCGAGAGCGGATTCCCACTCCTGTGATACAGGGCTGAAGAGTCGCTGTGAGGAATGACAGTAAGGGGAAAGGACCAGGCACAGAGATGCCCACGGCCACTTCCCTTCCTCCCTGCCCTCCTTTTCCAACTCTAGTTACAAGGACGTCCTATGTCTCCTGAGTCAGTCACCTGTTACCGCCAGTCTCCAAAGAGTGGGCAGTGCTGGAGTAACCCTGGGGGGCTCCACCTGCCTCAGCCCACACTTCTGCCCCCCGGAAATGGCAAGGTCTGAGGACTCAAAACCCTCTACAAGCTGAGTTTATGATATTGAGGCATATGGAAGCTTTTCACATTGTTCTTAGTCTTAGTAAGTGTTATGGTTTATTGAGTGCTTACTATGTGCCAGGCAGAATTAGGACTTTACACATTGTCATCTTGTTTTAACACCCTGTGAGGCAGGTGGGGAGGCAGGTAAACAGGCAGAGGGGCGGCTAGGTCGGCAGCAGGCCAACCTCAACTGCACAGACACGCACACGGAGGCTCAGGGTGAAAGGGGACTGACCCAGGAGCTCAGAGCTGCTGAACAGCAGAGCTGCGATCGGGACCCAGGCCTGTCTCACCCTAAATGTACTTCCACTCTGAAAATGAACAGGAAACCTTTTAAGCATCCCTGTTAGTCATGGCCCTGACCTGCCTTGGTCCCGTCCACATTTTTCTTCATTAAGGAAGAGCCTGTGAAACGCAGAGCCGCCCTCCATGACGCTGAGAAGGCTGGACCGCGGCGCCATCAGCCCACAGGGCCTCCCGGTGCCCAGAGTCAAACAGGGCTCCCGTCCCGAGAAGCTGCACAATTAACCCCACTTCACCCCCGCTCCGCCTTTGAGTTTCCCAGCACTACTCAGCCCCTCCCCTGAGTAAAGATGACAAGCAGCAGAGGCTTCTTGAAAAAGCCCACTTTCGTGAGCGATGCCGCTCCCGGAAGTTCATCAGCATGTTTTAATTTTCTTAAAACTCATTTCAGATTTTAAAAACCTGAAAACTATCTCATAACTTAGAAAGTATTGGGGGGGCTGTGGGGGACTTCCATCCCCTGAACATTTCCCGAGTGCCTGCTCCTTACCAGCCCTGGTGACAGGCACTGGGAAGTGCAGGCAGCAAGACAGAGCCCTGCTCTGGGGGCACCCACGGTCCAGGCCACACCAGACAAGTAACAAAGGGAGGTAAGGGAAATGGTGAGGGCAGAAGAATGGGGGGGGGGGGTGACAATCGCCCTGGGGACTAGTGTGGGCCCCCTGACAAGGGGACCCTCAAGAAGAATTCTCAAGGACTAGTGGGAGGCAAAGCAGGATGTGGACACTCATCCAAAGGCAGAGGCAGGAAATACACAGCTCAGGGAACAGTGAGGGCTCCAGTACCGCTGGAGTGAAGGGCAGAAGAGGAGTGCAGAGTGGTGGATTTTCTTAACTTTTTATTATGGAAAATTTGAGGCATATACAAATGAAGACAAATGAATATAATGAGCCCCTCTCCAGCCCACCCCCCTGACCCCAGCCCTGAGAACCAGGGAGCCACGGCCAGTCTTGTTCCATCCGTGTCCCTGCCCACTTCCTCCTCATCTGTGTAGTTTTGAAATGAACCCCAGACATCATGGCCATTCACCTGTAGCCATCCCAGTGTGTAGAGAGACGGCATTTCCCTGGGAGAAATCAGTGCTGTGGACACAGAGCGGGGGCCTGAGCAAGACCACTAGCCCATTATCAGCTTTCCTATTACACTCACTGGCCCCACGTCATCTCAGCAGTTCTGTAAAGACACAAGTCACTCCACGACCGAGAGACAGGTTTGAGTGCTGTCACTCACTGCCTGTGTGACTTTGGACAAGTCACTTACCTTCTCCGAGTTTCCACGACCTTATGGAAAACAGATGATAGTATCACTTAGCTCACAGAACAGCCGTGAGGGTAATATGAGATAATACACAGAGAGGTGCTTTCTAAATCTATAAAAAAGCATCATTAAAATCTGAGTGATTACTATTACAGTATTTTTATCCTACGCTTGTTACCAAAAATTAGACAATTCTTGCTAGAAAATGAATATATCTGATTTAAATAAGGCAATCACCATCCAAGCACTTTAAGCTTCCAGGGCAAAGTGGGAGGGATTTGCTGCCTCAGAAACTACCAGCATTTATTCAAAATATGTGTGTGCACGTACGTGTGTGATGTCCACACGGAGACCCTTACCTGTCTGAGTCCTGCAGAGATTTTACCAGGTGTGTATAGATGTCTCGCTCTTTCTTCAAGACCTGAATCAGCTCTTCATAGCCTAATTGTTGCTTTTCCTGGAAAGGACAATGGGCATCTGACATTAAGAGAAGAATTTTTAAATAGCACATCCTTACGTTATGCAAACCTACATGGATAGTTCTGATTTACAAATCCAAACGAAGGTGGTCCCCTGTGCCAGGCTCCGATCAGGCCACAGTCAGAGAGCACCACCTGCAGGGGGAGTAGAGGATGACTGTCCATCGTCAGCTCAGCAGAAAGCTGTGCACCGTGCTCCCAACACTAAACAGGCCGCTATAAAACAATGACAACTGGTGGGAGGAGGGATAAGTCAGGTGTTCGGGATTAGCAGATACACACCACTATACATAAAAGAGATAAAGAACAAAGACCTACTGTGTAGCATAGGGAACTACATCCAATATCTTATAATAACCCACAGCAGGAAAGAATCTGAACAAGTATATATATGTGTACACATACACATACATATAAATTGAAATCACTTTGCTGTACATCTGAAACTAACACAACGTTGTAAATCAACTATACTTCAATTTAAAAAAATTCTCCCAAAAAAGCCCCATCACCATCATTAACTGATTTGAAACTGCCACCCATCAGGACTGCTGGTCATGGTTTTCGCGACACTACAAAGAATGCCCTCCCACACTTGTTCTTGCTCCAAAGAAAGGAAACCTATAAACCAAAACCTGACAAGTATTAGGGACAAGGGACTTACATTAAAACAGAAGGGGTTAAGTGAGTCACGCTCTAAAGGCACCCTGAACAGAGTGACGCTAAAGAGATCTTAGGTGGATCTCTGCCACTCACTAGCTGTGTGACCTCCACTAACCAGCTTAACACCCTCTGTGAGGTTCGGGCTCCTCATTTACAGGGTGTGGGTGTAGCTTTGTGAATGAGCAATCACAGATGTGAAGGATTTTTCATGGTTCAAATTTTGGCTCTGTCACTTCCCAGTTTGGGGACCTCGGGAAGGTACTTACTAGAGCCTTCGTATTTCTACCTGTAAAATGGTGAATAGCCACCACCTCATTTTGTTACAGAACAGATGAATTGCGTATTGTAAGGAACCAAGGATCCCGGGGGGAATGGCTAATTCCAGTATTAGGGAATGGAAAATCAAAAACCATCCAGGTCTACAGCATTTTGTCATGCCAGAAAATAAGGAAGTGCTTAAATAAAGGAACACGGTCAAGAGGATACGGGAGCCGGTTTGAAAAGGCCAAATCTGGGACAATTTGAGCATCAAAATAAATAATGATAGTAACAGATTATAACCTACTGAGTACCACAGAAATTCCTGAGTCCACACGGACAGATGGGAAGAAGAGTGGGCCTTTCTTTACAGCAGAACAACTAATAAATGTAGAATGAATAATGGAATTAGAAGAATCACCATTTGCTAACCACCATGGTAATAAATAATTCAACCAAAAACATAAAAGGATGCTAAAACCAATGGGTGAAAGTTTGAAGATCAGAGTATTTACATAGACTCAAAATACCTTCCCCCAAATACTTATTAATTACAAAGGAAAAGGAGGAACTGTATAGTCGAGACACCAGGCAGACACCACCTTCATAAAGCTATCCAAGTCAGCATGGCCGGTAATGGGACAGATCTAAGCCGAGTGCCATCAGACAGGACATGATGAGAACACGACCTGGACCCTGGGATGCTTCTGCCAAAGATGCCTCGCCTGAATCCAGTCACCAAGAAGCACCAGACAGACTCACCTGAAGGATGCTTGACAATATGACTGGCCTGGACGCTTCAGGAGCATCAGGGCCATGAAAGTCCAGGAAAGACTAAAGACTATTAAGCGCAACATGCGTCCTGAACTGATCCTTCTGCTACGGAGGGCGTCATGGGACAACTGGTGAGATGCGAATGAGTCTGAGGATTCGGTGGCAGTGATGGGTCCCTGCTGCCTCCCTGGAGGTGATGGCTGTGCTGTGTTATACAGGGGAGTGTCTCTGCTTGCAGGAGACACACACTCAAGTACACAGCTTCACGTGGGCAGCTTACTCTCAGGTGGCTCAGGACAAGTAAAATCCTTTATTCTTGGAACTTGCCCGTAAGTTTCTTTTCATGAAGAAAATGGTAAAATAAATAAGTGAACATGTGCAGAACACCTGGCATGGTGCCTGGCACCGACTAGATGCTCCCTGATGCTGGAAATACACTCAGTTAGTGCAGAGACTGGGGCTGCAAGCGGCCCTTGGGTTTCACAAGGACTCAGGCTTTCTCAGATAACCACCTAGGACAGGGGTCCTTACCCTGATGAAAATTCAAATATGAACGGGGTGGGTGGGAGTTTCATCTCTATTTCCACTAAGCTCCATCTGAAATTCAGCATCCCCTTCAATGGTGAGTTGAAGGACCACTGCTACTGCTACAAACCACAGGACTGTTTTCCTGTGACTCTGTCATCAAAAGAAATACTGTTACTTTGTATATGTTGCAAATACCTCAAAACATTTAATCTTATCACTACTTCAAAACTATAGCAGACGCTATGGTCACCACTAGATCTTGTTATTTTTAACGCATTAATAAAGCACCATTTCTACAGCCTAATTCTTTATATTTTGATAGCCAAATTTCAAAACAACTGGTTTCCTTTGTAAGCCTGTGCTCGTACTTTATGCATTTAAATACTTTTCTGGGTAAGAGGTCCTTGGTTCCAGTAGTCGATCAGAGGGATGCAGAGGGCGAAAAAGGTTCCAAGTCCCCGCCCTAGGAGACCGCTGCTGAGCTGAGCTCCTTGCCCTGAGCAAAACGAGGCAAAGGCACCCCTGCCAATTAAGGGATTTAAATGCTAAACCACCAGTTTGGTCGTGAGGAGTTAGTCACCCACACTGTGAGAAATGTCAGGCCCTTTTGTAAATCACGCCACATGTCACTGGCACAAGGTGCTCCCACCTGCCTTCCGTGCACAGTAAGCATCAGCTCCCACCTGTACACACCATGCGTGCAGACAGAGGGTCCCAGAGCAGCGCCTGGTGGGGAATCCAATCGGGTATCAAGACAGCCACTGTGCTAAGTGCTCTCCAGCATTTTCTCATTTAATCCTCGAACCCCAATGAGCTCCGGCATTACCACTCTCCCCGTCTTGGTGATGAGGGAACTGGGACGCGGAGGACCAATGGATGCCCAAGGTCAGGACAGTGAGGCAGGGTGTGGATCCAGGCAGCCAGGTTCCAGGACCTGCACTCTTCAGGCCACCCATGAACACGCCACGGTGGACACAAAGCACTGGGCGCTTGACCAAGGTAACAGGGCCACTGTCAGCCACGTAAAAGCCAGCCAACAGTGACAATGAAAATAAGAAAACCTACTGCTTCTTGAGCATCTACCATGAGAGGCAGTCATGGTTAACAGTGTGTGACCTTATTGGCTGTGTGACCTTGTACAGGTCAACCTCTCTGTGCTTCAGTATCCTCAGCTATAAACAGAGGTAATAATTCTACACGTCTCATAGGGTTGTTAGAGATTAACTAAGCTAATCTATACAAAATCCTCAGAATGATGCTTGGTGTGGCGGAAACACATGGTAAGTGTCGGCCCTAACTCCATTCCTCTGCACCAGTGCTCCGCCAGGTGCTTACACAGATCACCCCTAATCCCAACAGACACCCAGAAGTGTACTGAGCTTCCCACTTTCCACGAGAATAAAGCGATTCTCTGAGAAAACTGAGTTGAGTCCACTAAGCTAATAACTGGCAGTCAGAATTTGTGCCTAGGTACGTAACTTCAAAGCCAACCAAGAAGGACTAGGAAAAAAGATGAATAAATACGGACCCCTGGTGGATGGGGCAGACTCCCAGTGAGGGCGCAAGCACCCAGCAAAAGAAATCCCGACCCTGAGGACCCCGTGTCTTACTAGATCGCCAAGGGCCTGGCCTGAAGCCCTAAAGGACTGTCCGCTGTGGTCGGTGTGGGGCCTGGGTGCCCAGCTCAGCTCCCCTCCTCTCCTTTCGGGCAGCTATTCCAACCGTCACCAGGTTTTTCAGGTCACTGCTCACCTCGGCCCCCTCCCTCCACCTGCCAGCCTGCCACACCTCCGCTTGCTCTCCTGCCCTCCCATCTCCGTGGGCCTGGGAAAGCCTCCGCCCGAGCTCCCGGGGGAAACGCCTCCGTCCTCCTTGGAGACCATGCTCCATCGGTCACCCCTCGCCAGGACACTCCAGGGAACCTCACCAAGACTCTCAGCAGGCAGCCTGCCCTCCTCCGGCCCCTCAGCACCCTGCTCTACCTTCACCCAGAGCTCAGGCACCAACCACCTGTTTCCAGGCTGGGGGAACCCCTCCAGGCAGCAGCATCCCGAGCCAGGCACCGTGCTTGGCACAGATCAAATGCTGCCACAAATCCTGGCTGAAACGATGACTGAAAAGGTAAGAAGGGAACCCAGGGACCGACGTGAATCTTAAGAGCAGAGATTCCCGTGGATATTTTGCATAATGGAATTCAGAGTGAGTCAGCGTCTTCTAGAAGCAAACTGCTCACCCATGTTAAACAAATGAACTCTTCGGAACAATCTGGGTCCCATTTCATCAGTCACCTATTCCCCTGCATTGAATCATGCCCCGTTAGAATGAAGTCACTAGGCTCCCTCAGCAGAGCTGACAAATCAGTGGATACCCTCGGCGCAGGGGCAGAGGGCCAGGCTGCCCAGTGGGGGGTGGCGAGAAGCACCAGCTCAGCCAGAGCAAGCCACCCCCACCCTCCACCCCCACTCCGCCCCTCCCAACAAGACGGAGCCCTAGAGTCGACGACTTCTGCTCTCCATGGGGCTGACACGGTTTCACTGCCCCCGCAAGATGCGGCTCCTCAACTCCCCCTTGGCATCTGTGAGAACCTCTAGTGTGTTCCAGCAATCACGCCCTTTTACTGTCATTGTTTTGCTCAAACTACTCAACGCTGGATTCTACAGCTTGGAATCAAAAGAACTAATACCCTTACACTATTTCCCATCCTCTCAGGAGGCCAGCATGTAATTCCCCATTTTACAGATTAGGAAGGTGAGTTTCAGAGAGACTAGGTGAGGAGGGGAGGGTATATAGCTCAGTGGTAGAGCGCATGCTTAGCATGCATGAGGTCCTGGGTTCAATCCCCAGTACTTCCATTAAAATAAATAAATAAACTTAACTACCTCCCCAACAACCCCCCCCCACCAAAAAAAACTGCATCAGAGAGACTAGGTGACTTTCCTAAGGTCACAAAGCCAATAAGGAGCAGAACCAACATTCTGACCCCAAAGTCCAGACATTTTCTACCCTACCAGAGTTTCCTCAATGACTTGAAGGAAGCACATGTAATGGGTACACCAAAGCCTGAAGAGGCAGCAGATACATAAGAGAAAGCTTAATGACTCACTTCTTGGTAATCAGGGCAATTTAGTGGCCTGGTGGATAGACGGTCTATCTCAGTAGCTATGTCACAGCTCTGTAACAAAGACATTTATTTCAATACTCGGGAAATTCAGCAGCAATGTCCCAACCATGTCAATAGCCAAGCTATAAATCTCTGGCTGCAGCAAGTTAAATATGGTCAGTGTGTTTTACTCTCTGTTCTTCAATTCCCTGATCATCCAGCATTAATTCTCAGGATCACACATGATTAGAAGGAAAACAGACTGCCCCGAGTCAATGGAGACATCATCACAGCCTCGAGTTCTTTGTAGAAATGGGCAGAGGATAAACCCTAAGTCAACACAAAGCAGCCAAGGGCACAGCAGAAGAAATCCAGGTTTTCTACAAAGAAAAGAACTACAATCTGAAAAGTCTACCTGTATGCTGCAACAGTTGGGGTTTCTAAAACTGACACCTAGAAGTTTTCAATTCCTAAATGATCATTTATAATCTTTTAGCCACCATTTGCAGTTACTTGCGTAGAACACAATTAAAACCTTTGCTCAAATATGTAGGCATTCTGCACAGTCGTTTAAACATCGCCAGGATCTGAAATATAACTGTAATGCCCATGGAATGACTTTATACTTATGGTTCCATGAAGTACAGAAATCGGCCAGCAAAGTGGTACAGATGATCAAACTAGCAAGGGGGAATTTTAAAGCCCTCAGCCTGTTCAACGAATTTAGCAACGTTTTGTTCAACATTTAAACACTTTTTACATGCCTAAAACATGATTCAAAATAGTGAAGTTTAACTAAATGTATTCAAATTAGTGACGATCTGTCCATCTAAAAAAAAACCTATGGGCTGCTATCTTGTTTCAAAACAGACTGTGCCGGATTACGGGTTAATATGCATCTTAATATGCAGCTAAATTTGATCAAAATTAAGTAACTACGAGCAAGTTAGAATCACAAAATATTAGCCCTCTGAGATAACAGTTATCAACTTGCTCGAGGTCACTTAAGTGAAGGACAGACCCAAGAGAGGGATCCAGGCCTCCACACTTTTAATGGCCCAGCCCAAGGGCCAAGTCCATGATGATGTTCTTAGTCAAGAGAAACAGCAAAACGCACATCCACAAATGGTGAGAGTTAAGGAGGAGCTCCCACTGCTCAGCCAGTGGTGCCCTCCAGGACCAGGGATGAACCTGAGCAGATACACAGTGCAATGCCTGGTACTGGTGCCGAAATACTGAAATATCTCTTCGTCAGTTGTAAAATAACCCTTGATCCCCCCACCCCAACCACCGCAGCCCCTCTCCAAGACCCAGGAAGCACAGGGCTGGCGGCTGACACACGGGCGGGCCTCCAGGACCCCCCTCCCGCCCCACCGCCCGCATCTGCTCTGATGTCCGTGCCCGGGCTGTGCTGCTTGTTGGTTATTTTGAGAACCACCCTTCGCAAAAACCGTAGGTCAGGATCAGAGTCATTCATCAGGGAACTAATTTGCCTAAGAATTCCCTGTGTTCTGAATGTATGAACTTAATTAAGCCAGGCTAAAAAACCAAAATGAAATAAAACTTGGCCTACAGTGAACTCCTTTCCTTTCCCATGTCTGGTGGCCTGGCTGCATGATATGCAAGCTAAAGGTCAGAACAATCCGTATGCAGGTCCGCAGACCAATGTAACATTCCTTCACTCAGGAAACACCCACTGAGCCGGGCACTGGGCGGCCGCTGGGGTTCAGATACGAACACCGGCTCCCTACCCTCGAGGCGCCTGCCCACGTGCGCAGGGGCTCGAGAGAAGGGCAGCAGTAAGGGCGCCTGAGAACATCGACACAGGGACCCAGGGCTACAGCGGATGGGCGTGCAGAGTGCCGAGCACCAGGGAGGACAAGGGGACAGTGCTCTCGGCAGGTCACAGAGAAGGTGACACCTGAGTGACACCTCAGGAGTGTTCAGCAGTCACCAGGCAAACATGGGAGAAAAAGGCAAAGGCACAGAGAGGTACAAACACAGCGTTTCCGGAAACCTGCGGTAAGTGAGCTGTTGTTGAGATGCCGGGGAATGGCGGATGGGAGAACAGGGAGCGCACTAGGCGCCAGGTCAGGAAGGGCCTGCGGTACCATTTCCGTGTGCATCTGAACTGGAAAAGGTTCTTACCTCCCGATCACACCGTTCTTGAGAGGTAAGCCCTCGGGGAGCCAACATGAGGCTCCTGTTTTAACGAGCTGAGATTTCTCCGTTTCCTGTGTGGCGCGAATACTTACACTCAGCTGAAGGATACTAACGCGGATGGTGGAAAGGCTGAGAACCCCTCCTCTACCTGTTCTAAAAGCTCAGTTATCAGCAAGAAGGCATTAGAGGACCTTCAGATCAAAGAAGTTATCAGATATGTGTCAGGAAAGAATACGAGCTTGCATGTGAACGTCCGGCCTCAGCCCCGCTCACCTCAGAGAAGATGGTTTTGCTGCCTGGTGACTGAGGGGGGCACTTCTCGGTGATGAGGCCTTCACTCCCCAACTCGAGATCCTCCGCCGTCGTTAGGTAGTGGTTCTGCGGTATTACTTCCAAGCCTTTTTCAGTGAATTTCTAAGGAAACAAAACAAATCATAAGGAAGTTTTCATCAAGGAAAAAATATTAAGAGAGGGTCCTAAACTCTTCAAGGGGAGATGTACTTTTTTTCACAATACCCGTATGGCCTCCAAATAATTTCCATTATCCCCAAATATCAGGCAGTTACAAACTGTAATGCAACCCATTTGTGCATTACTACAACTAGGAAGCCAGCACGCCACGTGGCCACGGCAAGGATGGTGGCTGGCACTGCATCCCCTCCCTCTGGCCACCACTGATGCGGCCTCCCGGCAGGTACGGAAGACAAAGTCCAGGCTTCAGCCCCGGGACCCAGGTTCCGATCCTGGGTTCCCGTTGGCCAGGATGTGATTTCTGGGTCTGTTTCTCATCCTACGGGGTTACCACAGGGAGGACAGGGACTGCACGTCACAGCCCAACAAAGCCTAGGTTCTCCTGAAACATTATAAATTTGACAGCCCTTGATCCATCCACATCCATGAGGCGATCCGACTTCCAGGAAGAAAAGGGCAGGCCCGCGACTGCTGGCGTGGGTCCTGGTCACAGGTGAGAGGCTCTTCCTGCATGATGAGCCCCAAGGCAGCTCCCCGCCGACCCCCTCACAAGAGCTGCCATCCAACAACACAACGGGACTAGAAACCATTTTCTGGTCTTTTGGCCAAATTCAAGTGTCAAACCTATCCCTAACTATTTAAAACCTGGTAACTCCTGAACTGGGTTTCTATTCACACTGTCGGAAATAAAGGATGAGAACCACAACTTATTCCTAAGCACCCATCTGAATCAATTTATCATGTCATCCTCTATGAAGTAGGCGAACATGAATGAGAAAGAAGCAGAAGCAATTTTTTGTAAAAACCCATTGAACTGTAACAGGAAGAGCTGGGAATCAAAGAACCAAAACTGAGATTCTAGAATTACCGTAATACAGTTGTGCTTGGGTTACACTGCTCATTTTTATTTCTTAAAAGTCCAGTTATAAACGTTGTTAAACAAAAGCACTGTAAGGCTTAAAAGGAAAACAGCCACCCCTCACCTCTCCACTTCCCACCTCGGAGTCCCACTCCCCAAAAAAACCAACTTTTGATGCTACTTCCTCCTTCTCTTCTTCACTTCCGTGTTTCTAAATTACGTTCCTACTCGCATGTTTCTTGATTTCCTAAAATTAGATTTTATCTTTTGGCTCCTATCATAGACGTTTAAGGATTTCTCTTACCATCTGGACCTCAGTATCCTTCCTAATAGTCACATCACAATTTTAGCTAAATTCACATTCTGCATTCATGTGATTATGGCCACACAAATACCGTTCACAGCCCAGCCATGGAGTGTTCCGGGATGATTTCTGTTCACGTTTGCTTCTTTGTTTTTCTTGGTGTTAGCAACAACTACTTAGTTCAGAAAACTAAATTATGTACTTTGTGTTAACTTATCTCCCAACTCTCTAAAAGAACTTATGAATCCTCCTAGACGGAGTCAAGACACAATAGGTAAATGATGGGTTCTTCCGTCTCTTGAAGAAATCCCAGTGAAGTACCCCTTGCATAGCTGGAATCCAGGCTTCTACCTCAGTGGCTCAGCTGTCAGCCTGAGACCTCCCTTCACCGCGTCCCAGGTGAATTCCCTACTCTCTGGATCCCCTGTCTCTCCCATTTTTGGTTACATCCTCATTTGTCTGGAATCGTCCTTTAGGAGTTTCCCGCCAAGAGTACATGGAGGCAGATGATTTTAGGCACCGAATGTCTGAAAGCACCTTTACTCTGCCCTCACTCTTGCTGCCAGCTTGGCTGACTACACAATGCTGGACTAGGAATCACTTTTCCTCCAAATTCTGAAAGCACTGCTCTCTTGGCTTCTGGCTTCCAGTGTTGCTGCTGAGAATCCTAACATCACTTCGAGTCTGGGGCCTTTGTACATGACCCACTATTTTCTTCTTTCTGGAAGCCTTTAAGATCCTCTGTTGTTTGTGGTGGGGAGTTGCTTCTTGGGCTTTTTTTGGGGTTTTGTTTTTTTTTTTTTTTTTTTTTTTGGTTTTTACAACTTACATTTTATTTGTTTTTTATTTTTATAAAATCTATTTTTATATTTAGTGGCTAGTATCACTAAGATCCCCTCTTAACCCATGTTCTCAAATTTCCCAACAATGTGTCTCAGGATAGAGGTCTTCTTTCATTTCCTGTGTGAGAAACAGAGGAGGCCCTGTCAATGCCGAGATACCTGTCCTTACACTCTGAAAAGCTTTCTCCTCGGACTTTGAACTTTTCCTTCCCTCTGCTTTGCCTTTTCAATCTTTCTGAACTTCTGTTAGTCACACATTGGAGCTCTTGAATCAAGCCTCTAATTTTGTCTTTTCTCTTTCATTTTCTCATCTTTTTGTTTGTTTCTTTGTTTAACTCTATTTTCTGGAAGATACAGTTGACTTTCTCTTCCAACTTTTCTAATTTTTTAATTAAGCTTTTTATATCTGTGATCAAACTTTCCATTTCCAATAGGTCATTCTTCTTTTCCAAATATTATCAGATCCCAATCTTATTTCTTATATAAAGACATTATAATGTTGAGTTTTTGAAAAGTTGTCTAGTTTTCTTCTCATCCTCCCCGGTTTCTGTTTCCTCTGTGAGGCTTGGTTCTGTCTGTCTGTCTTTCCTCTTAGATGCTTTTCTCCTATTTGAGGAACTCAGGCCACCCACCTCTCTTTAAGGGTGGAAGTGCCCAGAAGCTCTGTGAGTCTGGAAAGGGCACATCAGTGGTGACCTCGCTGTGAGATGATGAGGTGGGAGACTCAGCAGCTTTGTTGGAGGACCCCTGACTGTCAGCATCTCTCAGTCCTCTCTCCCCACAGAAGACCCTCAATGCTGGGACGCACACTCCAACTCCTTCTCATCAACAGAGCCGCGCCTGTTTTCAGCTGCACCTAGTGACCCCCAGGCTAGAGCTTCTCGGGTTTAAGGTCCCCACAGAGTCAATCTCCCATCTCCTGCTGGTGAGGAGAACAAGGCCACCTAACTGCCCAATGTTCCAGCCACACCTCCTGCCTGCCTCCCGGTACCCCTACTGCCTGCTGAGCCTCTCTGGTTCTGAAGGATTAATCAGCTTGCTTCTTGTTCGCTTTTCATCCCGAAGGTGCGGAACAGAGGGGAGAAAGCTGAATCTTGTGTAGCTACCACTTACCCGCCCACCGACCATCCAAATGGCACCTGCTGTTCGCCATTCTCCTTCTCCTGGTCCATGAGTTTATACCACTTACCCCTTCACGGCCATGTTAATGAGGCCTCAGAGGAAGCAGAGTTAAACACCCATGTTCACTCCATCACGGTTACCTGTAGCTGTGAATCAAAAATTCACTGCACCATCAAATGTGCAGGGTATTCCAAGATAATAAGGACTAGTTAAAGTACAGAGGACTGAGGGGGTAAGGCCCAAAGAGGGAGCAGCCAGTACTGCAGCAGCAGGAGGCCGCAGCCAGAGCAAAGCAGGGTGGGGCCCGGACTAGTCACGTGACCCAGGATAAGTCCCTCCCCTTCTCGGGGCGTCCGTTCCTCCAAACCTAACTCCCTGGTGGCTGAGGTTCAAATGACATAATGAAAGCTCTGAAGTGCTCTGATATATAGCAGCGAAGACTACAACCTATTTCGCCAGCCTTATTTTTATATAAACATTCCTGCAAAAGTGTTTAAAACAAAAGAACCCTATGCCGAAGTCCAAAGACTTAAACACAAAAGAGAAAAAAATGATGGCACCTGAAGCAACAAGTCCTTCTGATGAGCACTCTCGGTCAGACTTCTGATCACTTGCTCTTGACTGTGCAATTTTTTATTACTTTCACTCAAAAGACTCTTGTAACGATTCTCCACTGCTTTCTCTCTTTCATTCACTTCGTTGCGTAATTTCTCAACTTCATTTCTAAGGTCCTACCAGGACAGAAAGAAAAAGAAGAAATGGACTTTACTTAACAAAAATTTCAAGGTAACAATCTTTCACCTGTTTATCTTACCGCTTTAAGAGAGCTAGCTAAATAGATACACGTAACAAATGTGAACTTGCTTCTCATGAAAACCACCTTCAAGAATAATTTGAAACTTGGGAAAAGTTTTAGGCACAGATATTTATCACAAAATTATTTATGATACTGAAAAACCAGAAAGAAACTAAGTATCAAATAGGAAATTATAAAAAGAGTATGGTATTAAAAAAAATCACAATTATGAGTAAAAACAAAGCAGGATACTATGTAATATGAAGCTGATTGTCTTCTAAGTGTTTATACAAAATATTGTTAAGGCTGTGAGGTAACACATCAAAATAATAACAGTATCCCTTAAGTCAAAAGATCACGGGTGATTTTCAATTGATTTTTATTTTTTTATTTTTCTGAGTTTCTAAAATCTCTAAGTCAGTCTGCATTATTTTCCTAATCAGAAAAAAAAACTGTCTTAAGTAACAATATTTACAGTAACATGGGAAATGCTCATGTTATAATGTTAAGAAAAAAAAAACAGACAACAAACAGTATACAGCGTGGTTTTTAACTACCTCAAAATATGTACTATTTGTAATACGGAAGCACTATTCCCAACAGCAAAAGGCTGGAAACAACCCAGATGCCCGCCAACAGAGGAGTACACTGTGGGACATTCTCACAGCGGCGCGCTATAAGCTGTAAAGGAGAAGGACTGACGCCTCTATAAACACGGCACCCTCGAGGCATCAGAACACGTTCAGAATATGTTGCTCGTGTCGGGGTGTGGGGTGGAGGGTGGCGTGCGCTCCAAGAGAAAAAAAAGTATGTCTAGCAAACTGCCATTTATTTCACCATAAAATAAATTAGATGGTTGCCCATAATGAAAAGGGGAGAACAAGAAAGAGGACAGAGAAGCCTCATTTTACAGACGTGATGGTGAAACCACTTAAATGGTTAGACAACTATTTCAGTAATCAAATAACTAAACCTGAAAGCAGAACAAAGAAATGGGAAAAGAAGTTAACTGCATATCAAGCTGATTGGTTAACCAGAGAGGACTGATTTCATTAACGTAAAAGCGAGGAACTTGAAGACCCCTGGTGGGATATTTCTCTAAGGACAAAGGGACCGCTGCAAAGATCTTAAACTGTTTTCAGTAATCGCGTTGCAGGAAATAATATCTGTATTGTTATTCTGAAACTACATGTGTATAAATAATACATATATTTTACTAATAAGTAATTTTTACTATCATAAGAACCAAGCCTCAGAGAAAACAAATACAAATATAAAATAAAAGTTACAGCCTGTAATGCTAAATCTGAATTGGAAATATCAGTATGAACTTACATTTTCCATTATTTCTTTCTTTTCATTGAAAAAGCCTAGAATCAGTATCCTTCCTCGCATGCAGGCTGTAGTCTCTAAATACCCTTTCTCACCTAAAAAAAAAAAAAAACCCATACCAAAAATCCCCACCAAAAAACACACAAAATACAGAGTTCTTTAAAACAGCGTAGTCCCCAGAACAGCATGATCAGCATTACCTAGGAATTGAAAATACAAATTGCTGGACCCCACCCGAGACCTATTAAATCAGAAGCTCTGGAGGGAGGGAGGGCCCATCAACCTATGTTTTTAAGAGCCGCGCAGGGGATTCTGAAGCACACTGAAGTTTGCCTTATAGAAAGGGATGACCCCAGCCCCGGGGCGGGAACGTACTGTAAGAGCCCAGACAACTGATCAGGTCAGAAAGGAAGGAAGGAAGCTATCAGAGACTCCACGTTCACGTCCAAAGAACTCAAGAACCAACCTGAATGAGCTCTTTCACTGTCCAAACATAGGACAGTTAGAGCACCAAGGACAATAACGGTAAATTAAAATACATCAAAAATGTTAAAAATCTATGAGTTCATAATGATTTTTTAAAAATCCTTTAGTCACGGTGATAGGCAGAATAATGCCCCCCCCTAGACGCTCACATCCTAATCCCCAGCAGCTGTGACGATGCTGAACTGCATGGCCAAGGGTAATGAAGGCTGCAGATGGAATTGAGGTTGCTAATCAGCTGACCTTAAAATAGAGAGATTATCCAGTTGGGCCCAATGTAATCACAGAGATTCTTAAAAGTTGAAGAGGCAAGCATGGAAAAGACCCCACCAGCCACTGCTGGCTTTGATGATGAATGCGGGTCACGGGTCTAGAAATGCAGACAGCTTCTAGAAGCTTGGAAAAAGCAAGGAAATGCATTTTCCCCTAAAGCCTTCAGAAGGAATACAGCCCTGCCACAGTAAGACCCATTTCAGACTCTGACTTCCAGAACTACAAGTGTGTGTTGTTAAGCAGCCGAGTTTGCGGTGATCTGTTAGAGCAGCGATAAGAAACCTACACAGTCATCTTTGGAAGGTTCTAGGGGATTCTTATCTTGTCTTTTTTGTATGAACTACCCCTCAGGGTAACTAAATAGATGATGAAAAATAGGTTTTTCTTCATAGAAATACACAGCTATAAAAGAAGGAATAATGAAATTAAATTATCACTAATTAAACAATCATCAATGGCTAGTAACATCACAAAAACAGGGACCATCATATACTGTATACCTCCTGTTGCAAGTACAAATGACCACCTATCATGGAATCTTGCCAAAAAAACCTGAATTTGATCATACACCTTGATTAACTACCAATTTACTAGAAATAAAGTCAGCAGAGAAACAACTTGAATGACGTTACAAAAAATATAATAAGCACAATTCAAAAGGTGGAAAACTACAAAACACAAATGACCCATCTTATTCAATAAATAAATTACAAAGAAAAAAAAAAAGGAGGGGAAAACCTGTAGATTAAAAAATAGTAAAGAAAGTTAGGGAACGTTAGTGCTCCCTAATCACAGATTCATACTGATTCTACAGAGTTCATTCCAGCCTTCCCTAACTTTCTTAACACACACACTCACACACTCACATACTCACTCACTCACTTATACACAGAGTTGACACAGAAATAAATATAAATGTGTATATGCATGTGTCAGTATGCAAACATATATCTTCAAGCCCTGTCTACTGCCACAGCCTAGAAGGACTGACACCCCAATGGTAACGAGGACACCTGTCATTCAGATCTTGGTTTCTAAATAGCATCTCCAATGAAAGAAACCAGGGATCCTAAGAGAAATGGTTGATTCCAGGACTGGGTTAGGGAAAACACAAGATACATCGAGGATATCTTGTGACCCTAACAAGTAAGGAAGTGCTCAAGAAATGTTGAAAAGACACAGGAATCAATTTGAAGGAGCTCCCAATGGCCAAATCTGGGACAATATGAACAAAGAAATAAATCATGATAGTGACGGCTTAACAACCTGCAGAATAAACAAATATCCATGAGTCTGTACTGATATAAACAAATAATAATAACTTCAGGGAAAGGACCAGTCCTTCCCCACAGTAGAATTACAACTAATAAGTGTAGAAGGAACGATGGAAAAAGAAAATCACCACAAAGCAAACACCACAGCACTAGCTGTTGTGGGTAAGAACTATCAATAAGATTTTTGAAAGTATGATGAGAAACAAGATATTTACATAGCCTCAAAGTACTTCCCCCCAAAATTCTTTAAATCTCAAATTGAAACATAGTAACTTTACTGTGGAGAAACCCAGGAGAACCCCCTTTAACCAAATGACCAACAGAAATCTCAGCAGAAATAACACAGATTGAGATTATGCACCCCCGGATATGACATATCCCGTCTTTGCTATTCTTGCCAAAAATGTATAACCTCAATCTAATCATGAGAGAAACATCAGACAAGCCCAAATTGCGGGGCAGTAACAAAATAACTGACCAGTACTCTTCAAAGGAGTTAAGATCACAGAGGACAAAGACTGAGCAACTGTCCCAGACTAGACAAGACTAAGGAGACACGACAGTTAAAGGCAACGTGGATGCTGGACCAGAAAAGGGGCATTAATGGGAGAACTGGCAAAATTCAAATACAGTCTACAGGTTGCAGTATTGTAACAGTGTTAGTTTCCGGGCTCTGATGAGTGTTCTAGTTCGGTAAAACGTTAACACTGGGGAAGCGGGACAAAGGATGTGTAAGAACTGTCACTATTTCAAATCTTTCCTCTAGGTCTAAAATTATTTCAAAATAACACATTTTTAAAAAGAGATATCAATCAATGCAATGTCTGCGTCATGATTTGAACCAACTGTCTAAAACAATTTTTAAATGAGACAGGGAAATCTAAACATTAATTGGCTATTCAGTAATATTAATAATTAATCTTTTTGAAGTGAAAATGATTTTTTTTTAATGCTGAAAAACTGATTAAATAACATGCCTGGGAACTGCTTAAAATATCTGAATGTTAAGAGAGGGAAGTGGGAAGAGCATAGGGATAAAACAAGGTTGGCTATGAGTTTATGATTGCTGAAGCTGGGTGACAAGTACCAGAGGGTCCATGTACTATTCCCTCTACTTTTCTCTGTATTTGAATTTTTCTTTAATAAGGAGTGTTTTTTTTTTAAAGACATTGATTAAAAACCTGAAAGAAATACCACAATGCATGATTATGGATGATTTTCTAAGTTTTTTCCCTCAATTTTTAAAATATACTAAAAGTACAGACTACCTTCATAATAGGGGATAAAGTAAACATTTTTAACATAACATTTTGTAAAAAGAAAGACACCACTTTAAAAATTAAATGTTAATTTTTCTCTTGGGCAAAGAGATGATGATGAGATTGTCCTAAACCTTTAATCCAGAATAACCAGACCTAGAACCTATCATGAATGGTAAGTGTCCATAAATAGACATTGAATGCCACAGGGAGGAAAGATTTTATTACACAAATAATACTACAACAACATTAGCAGAATTCTAATGTTAAATAGAGTAAGAACATTCTCCTGCAATGTGGTCACGCCAACAAATTAAAATGTTTTCCTACCACAAACGTTCCTTTCAGTCCTCATCCACCTGCAGCCATAATTTTTATACAATCTTAACTTTGCTTTGGATTTTTTTCCCATTTTACTTTACTCCATTACACCACAACCTACAAAGAGCATACAACAATGAAATAATGATGACACAGTAAGAACAATTAAAAATTTAAAAGTTTAAGAGTATAGAGTCAAGAAAATAGTCATTAATTTAAAAAAGTGCAATGAAGAGAAAGGTCAGCGGAGATGCTGTCCCTGAGCTGACAGCTTGGCTCTCCTCCTCGGAGCCCAGGGCAAAGGCAAGGTGTGGTCACCGCGTGATGCTCAGTGAAAGATACCACGGAATCTCCCTGTTTATCCACTTCAATGAGGATATCATCACCCTCCTGCTTCCACTGTCTTCAACCGTTTACTCTTCCAGCTAATACAGCAGAGAACAGCTCCGTGCATAAAACAGAAGGTTTTTTTTTTTTTTCTAACTTTGGTTTGTTTTCTTAGGCTAAATCTCCATGAGTGGAATTACCAGGCCAAAAGGTAATAAGAATAAGCATGTTTTGAAGATTCTTTCTACAAACTGACAAACTTTCTTCCAAAAAGACAGCGGCTGAAACACCACCAACAAAGCCTAAGCCTTTTGTTTCACAGCCTCACCAGCACTGGTGTTTTCTTAAGTATTTGCTAATATAATTGGCCTGAAATGGTTCTTCGCAAGAGTTTAAATGTTTGTTTCTTTGATGGCTACCACACTTTGATAGATTTGACTCTTGTTTGAATTTCTCCTTGTGTAAATTGTCTTAGCTCCTAATGAAAATGTTTTCAAGGATGGTTCTAAGGAAAAGCCGATCTCTCAAGAATCACCCAGTGTGCACACACACACGCACTCTCACTCACAGTCCCCCGACATCAGAAAGGCCACCAGGACAGTCCATCTGTCTCACTAACGCTACCAGAGAACAGGTAGACTATGGATGTGTTATGATTTTTTTGCCTTCCTGACTGCTTTGCGAGCTGTACTAATCGGAATGAGTGTGTGGACCAGCTCAGAGGAGCAGCTGTGGCTGGTGAGCAGCAGGGTAAGGAGGACTGGGACTGCCCACACCTGGGGCCACCCACACCTGGGCTCTATTGTTCTACACGTTACTGTTCGCAGCACGTTCACATCAACCCCCGTGATCTTCACAACCTCCAGTGGCCTGCGAGGCTTTTCTCCATGGACCCCCACCAGCCCGCTGACCTGGCAGAGCAGAAAACCACCCAGCTGAGCCCTGCCCAAAGCCCTGCCCCACAAAATCATGAGATATAATAAAATGATAATAAGACACCAAGTTTAGGGGTAATTGTTATGTAGCAAGAGATAACCAAAACAGAACTCGGGAAATATCTGTTGGATGACTGAATAAATGAATGAGGTCAGTGGGCCTGCTCCCATTTTATGAACAAGGAAGCAGGTCCAGACAGGTAATTCACCCAGGATCACAGGCACTCAGGCACAGCACCTGTCTGAGCCCAGGTCTCTGATTCGAAGTCTCTCAGCTCACTTCCACACAATGACAAGGGTATGGATTTCGTCAGGACCAGCCACTAATGCAGTGATTCCAAGCCACTCAATGGTCATCTGACACTTGTGTGTAAAAACCTCCCCCTGAAAATTGCTGGAAAAGGGACCATGAATTCTTGTGTTAAGCCATTTAGGTGCATCTTTAAATTCACAATGTATTTACCTGCCATCCTAGGAAGATCCTGCTTTCTAATTCTAAACTACCTGTGCAATATGCTAAGTAAAACGTGTACACTGTCCGTGTGCACGGCGAAGACAGGCCCACTTACATCAGCTCCCAGACTCAGTTCCATCCTTCATACAAACACCTATCAGACCCATATTTTGACGTCTGGTTCGTGTGTGTGTGTGTGTGTGTGTGTGTGTGTGTTCATCAATCATTTACTCCATTCTCTAGTCTACTGTTTCTAAAATTTTAATTCAGCTCCCTAGGTTAAGAACTTCTTACATGTTTTAAGTGAGAAAAGCTACAGCATAGTAGCTTTTCTCTCATGACCCCAACCTAACAGAGTTGACAATATGAAAATGACCTACCTGTTCCAGAATCCCACAAAGGACACATAGTTCTGTCACTCCTCCAGACTGGGGAATTCTTACTACTCCAGACGGGCCATTGAATAGCCCCTGGGAGCACATGCAAATCTGTGCGTGGGTACATTTTTGGGGGTAGGGCACCCTCAACATAAATCAGAGGCTCAGGGAAAGTCAGGACACCAAAGAGTACAAACTATTTCTCTTATTATAACCATCAGTAATAGAACCAGTATTAACCAAGGCCAAGGCATTTTCACATAAAACCCCTCTAACTGCCTACGCAGTGAGTATAGCCCTGTGTTTACAGAAAGGAAACCAGGGCTTGTGGAGGTTGGGAGATTTCCACAAAGCTTTACAACAAGTTCTAGTCCTGAAGTCCAAAGCCAAGTCAGTTTGACCCCAAATTCTGTGCTCTTCCCACTCAACCGTGCCATTGCTAAAACCAAAGAAAGTATAAAACCACTCTGGGACACTGTCAGTAACTCCAATACCCAGAGCTAATTTGATAGTTTCTCCAGGGCTCAGATGGATGGAATATCCAGTCTGAGACTGAGGTTCCTCTGCTAATGGAGGCAGGACCAAGGATCTTGGCCCCCCCATGAAGAGCAGGCAGAGAAGGCCTGAAGTAAAAGGACCGCTGCAGGGAGGGGAACTGTGTGCCGAGGTGGCCTTGAGGAGGAGCAGCTGCCATGGCAACACAGACAGCCGACGGGCTCGCGAGCCCGGCACCAGAGGAGTTATAATAAATGTTTAGGGGAGGCATGGAGACGGCATGCCTCGCCTAAGAAAAACAATCAGAACTGAAAATTGATAAACTTGGATGGTTTCCCCAAACCTCCTTCAATATTCCTGGGCTGTGAAGACAGGCAGACCTAGCCTTAAATCCTAGCTCGAATGCTAACTAGCTGTGTGGCCACAGATAGATAACTTAAATCTTTGTGAGTCTTTCCTTTCCAGTAAATGGAGATATTAATATAGATTCCTGGCATCTGTGGAGGGTTCCATGAGAGATGGGTACCCAACACAGAATTACGTGCACAGGGAGTGACACTGTGTCACTCCACCTGTCCCCACACACACCCTCCAGGCTGACCTCTCCTCCCAGGCGTCCTCGTGTGGGCACAGCACCCCCACCCAAGGTTCAGCTGTTCCCCCTCCCCCTGGCACATCATCCAACAGGAAACCCAGGCCTGGGGGTTCAGCGCATCCTCCACACAGAGCACATGAGAGGAGAGGAATGAGGATTTGGTGCTTTTACGATGCCACAAGTGCCCAAATCCTGCCCCGCCCACTGCTCCCACCCCCGCCACCCAGAGTTCTCAAAGGCGCTGAACTGGGAAACAAAAAACAAGTCTGGACAACCTCATAACCAAAGCAGAGCTTTCCAGTAAAACTGAGGGCTGGTTTTTTTTGAGGGAGGTGGGTGGTGGGGAGCGGGAAGGGAGGGGTGGTGCGGCTTAAAGAAGTCGTCCAAGAGCTCCTCCCCAAGTAGAGGCACAAGTGGAAAAAGAAGATGGCTGAGTAAATGAGGATGTCGGCCTGTCCAGCAAGGGCCAGGCCCGGCTAGGTCTGCAATAGGAAAGCAAAAGAATCTGGAACCTGGATTCTTAACTGAAGGTACAGAAACCCACCCTTGAGCAAGGATGGCCCGGTAAACATCCTGGGCTCTGATCAGCCAAACTAGTCCCTCCTCCGCCCTGGAGGAGGCATTAGCAAGGAGGAAGGGTGGAAGCTGGGAGTAGAGAGAGCTCTTCCTCCCGGCGCTCAGCCCCTCCTCTCCCTCCATCCTACTGCACGCCTTCTTCCCAGCGTGGCTCTCATCTGGTCAACTGCAACCGCTGTCTAACAGTTCTCCCTGACTCGAGGTTCACCCACTGAACCACAAGCATACCTTTGCCCATTACATCTATTACATCTCTGCCCAGAACCCTTCAGTGACTCCAAGTTAACTGCAGAATGAAGCTACCCTAACAAGCGGTCACTCCTGGCTCCCTCAGGTGGCTCCAGCTTACCTTTCAGCCTATCTCACCCAACTGCTTCAGCAACACGCTCTCCAGGCCCCCTCCCTGTCTCCACCCAGTCCCCTCCATCCAGAAACAAACGACCAAAATCCCCTCCAATTCTGTCTGGAGACAGTATGCTTATCGCGCAAGGCCCAATCCAACTGCCACCCCTTCCACAAAGCCCTCCAGGATTACTCTGGTCCTCAGCAATCATCCTCCCAAAATACTACCCAGCACCTTTCTACAGACCTCCAAAGCATTTCCAAGAGTGCCGGGTTCTCTGCACCCATCACCTCATCCAACTCTCACAGCAGCCCTCCGAAGCAGACGTTCTGATTGCGCGCAGTTTACCAATCGGGAAACCGAAGTTCAAAGAGCTCGAGCAACTTAACCGAAGTAAAAACTGGTGGAATCAGGATTTAAAGCTAGGTCTATTTGTGCTCTTTTTACTAAACTAGTGTTTTTTCAAACCGAGCTTGCGAAGCCCTCGGATTAGCAATGCCCAAACCTGGCGGGCTAGCGCTATCATCTGACTGCGTGTTCAAGGGCCTCACTCCAGAAATTGACTCGTCGGCTGGGGAAATGCATGGAAATTCATACTTGATTTTTATGCAAGAATCTGCGCTGCTCCCTTAGGTACATCTGTTTATTTGCTTCTGAACAAAGAGACAAAGGAAAAAAGTTTGAGGACCCCTATTCTACACCATACCACATGGCACTTTGCTTTAAAGTGAGAGCCTCACTTTTCACCCAAAATGACCTCAATTTCCACCCAAATGAGCCATATTCCTTTAAGATTCCCGGGCACACTCTGGGCCAACAATGAGCAAAGCGTTGCCTTTGCACACCAGGGCTTTGTCTTAGAGCAGACTGCCTGATAAAAAATAAAATTTTAGTGGCTTATTCGAAAAATAAAATACCCCTATAATCTTAGAATCACATGAGAAATGACAAGCCAGGCCCTCACACTTCCTTCTCCAGGCAGCTAGTTGGTTTTATCTCCAGCCAGATGGAGAATGAGAAGGTTCCATCAAATTTCCATCGTATCAGGTTTCACTGTGAGAAAGCTTGTCAAAGTGCTCAGTGGTTACCTTTAAATATACAAAGGAAACGTCTCCAAAATCTTAATGAGGTACAGGAACTCAGTGATGGAAGAATTTCCAGAATTAGTATGAGACACTGGTGTTGCAGCCACATTCTGTGGCGCCTCGTTGCCGCTGGGGGCGGAGGCAGAAAGGGGATGTGGCAGGGGTGGGGGCGCCCAGCCTCCCACCCCACCTCAGCCTACCCTGAGTAGCTCCACTTTCGTACATTTTCTCTCCAGAGGAGTTCATTTGAACAGAGTTCAGATGCTGAAAAAATAGGCAGAAACCATTGAAAGGAGACAGTCCTTGCCATAGAGAACCAACAAACACGCATGGTACTGGATGTGAGGACTGCCATGTGAGCAAGGAGCCCGGTGTAGGTTTCACCAGGAAGTTGGGGAAGAATGGACAAAGAAGGCGAAGCCCAAATTGTGCAGGGGTCAAGGCCCAGCTGGGCCCCTTATCGGCTGTCAGGCACCAGGCAAGGCAGCACAGGTCTCTAAACCCCGCCCAAATGATGCAACACAACTGTCCGCTCCACCAGCCCCACTCACTGGCTCATTCATGCTCTGCGACCCCCGCCCCAGCCTCACCCAGGCCTTCCCTCTACCAGGAATGCATTTCTGCCGAGGGCCCCCTCACCCCCAGGCAAACAGCTACAGATCCTTCAAGTCTCAGCTCAAACCCACCCCTTCTGTGAAGCCTTCCCTCCCTTCTCCATCTCTTAGCACAGTTCCATTCTCTCTGCTCCTGAGGCATCTGGACCATCCTCCCATCTACGCATATCACGCTATACTTTAATTAACTCTTTGTCTGCCTTTCTATTATATTTCTCTACTAGATTCCTTCAGAGACTGTGTCTGAGTTGGCTCAGCCCCGGACTCTCAGTGCCCGGCACAGAGCCTGGCTCAGATATGACAAGAGTCAGAACCAGTGACAAGGGAAAGCCTCTCTGTTTGTGCCCCAGCAGTTCCCTGTGAAAAGTGACGGGAACAGCCTTCTAAACCAGCCTCCACCGCAGCCCCACGCCTGAACCACTCTCACCGCAGGGTCTGTCACTCTCAACGCATTCTGATCCCTGGAGGGATCCATTAGTTGGAAAGGAACAGAAAAGCACTTGCTTCAGAGGAGAGATGAGTGTTGCTCAAGGAAGAAATTTCCAGCTTTGCTGACTTGACTGGGAAACGGGCAAACCACATTTACTAGCTGGCAGTGTCTGTTAGATCCGAGCGGACGGGGCTTTGTCCCCTAAAGTCCTGAGCCAGCACCTGCCACACAGTTAGGAGCAGGAAAAGAGGAAGAGAAGGAATCTAAGATACTGAGCATTGACTTCTCTGTGCCAGGAACCACAGTAGGCATTTTCTCATGCGTTAAATTTTACTATCCATTTATTTAATCCTCAATTAGATATAGTCAACCACACTTAGGAGAGAAAACATTAGTTTAGAGAAATTAAGTAACTGGCTTAGAGGCTTAAACACCTGCTGAAGCTAAGATTCCAACTCAAGCCCAGCACTGTTTCCCACTGTCCCAAAGACACCCACTAAATTGCTAAGTTTTTAGGACCCAAGGCAGTGGCATCATCACCAGCAACAAAACAGCTACATTTATTGGTCATTTATGATGTGCCAGGTATGATGCTAAGTGCTGCATCTTGTCTCCTATGATCTTCACAGCTAACGTCTGTTTTTCCGAAATGAAATGGACAGCACGGTCTGCAGAGGTAAAGATGCTGGTTCCAGTCCAAGAGCAAGCAAAGGAGCCAGGAGTCAAATCCAGTCTGACCCCCCTATGCTCTGCATTCAGCCTCTCTTACGAGAAACTGGAATTTGCAAAGACAAAACTTCTTCCAACACAGGTCACTAAAACCACATCTTCTACAAGGAGACTGACTCATAATCTTGACACTTGACCTTAAAAAAGGGGGTGGGGGAAGCTCTGATCCTTGGTAAAAATCACACTACCTCAGGTCTGTTGTAATCTTAGCCCTAACCAACCAGCCGACAGCCTACAGAGACCGTCTCCAAACTCCATGTTTTGATTGCGGTTCGCCAAGAGATGCTCTGAATGCTGTCACAGTCTCATTTGGAGCCATCCATCAACAAACACACGTGAGAACCGAAGGGGTTCAGGCTGAACTATCCTGAAATTAAACCCACTCCTGTCAAAGCACACGGGATTAGCCAGCTGGGTGACGGGTACAACTTTAATTAGGTTTTTGGGCTTTAGCCAGCAAATGCATCCCCACAGAGCTAAGTGCCCAAGTACTGAAGCACACACTTGTCAGAGTAGCGGATGACAGGTCTTGAAACAGATGAGAGCCTTATGAGACAGTCCGGGGAATCGGCTAAACCAACGTCTAATAAACGGTGCTTATAAAGGAGAAGACAAACACGGTGACTCGCTCCTCTCCTCTCCTCTCCCCTCCCAGCCCGAGGAGCACACGGAGCGCCTGAACCAGAAAGAGCAAATCTGAACCAACGATGTACCTCTATCACCCTCCACCAAACACACACACACACACACACACACACACACACACACACACTCAAAGGAGCGCCCCAAGTCTCTGGAGCCAAACAAGGTATCAAAGCCAGAGATGTAAGGGCAAAGGTGGGAGAATCCAAACAGCAACCCCATTACAGACACAGAAGCTAGGACATTAGGGCCTTTTAAACATCACGGTAAGGACACGGACTTGAAATACTACGGGGTTTTGTTTGTTTTCTGCAAAGGCCTCCTGAATTTCTCTGAAGAGCTATGGGTCCCTCTGGCGGCAAGGAGGCGTAATACAACAAAGGGGATCTATCCGAGAGACCCTCACTTTCGGACCTTTTCATAAATCAGACTCCCAAGGTAAAAGCCAAAGCCTGGATTCACCAGAGCCTACCAACAGGGGCCTGCACCGCTGCAAGTGCTCGATAAATGTCCCTGGAATAAACAAATGAGCGAACTGCAAATGACAACACATGCTGAGTCGACTGGCACTAGGTCACTGCAATCACAGGCAATTAAAACAAACAAACAATGAACTGATTCTCCTGGCCAAACTTCCCCGCGAGTGTTCACGCACTGTCAGACACAGTGAATCCATATGCCTCGGGTCCAGGCTGCATTTTCAGACAGGCATTGCTTCCCTCCAAAATGCTTAAGAGCAGGCACAATGAAACAGCAATGTATGTGTTTGGCAGGAGCAAAGGATGGTTTGATCACATCCAAGAGAGACTGGCTTACCATCAGAAAGAATTCAGGGAATGCTACAAAACCCCGTCCTACTTGCTAGGGGACCATTGCAACAGCTCTGAGTTGGGGATCATCTCTGAACAGGGCTGCAGTATTTCCCGCTGATTTTGTAGTTCTTGTCCAAGAAATGAGAATAATGGGAAACAGCTAGACAAGAGTCCCTGGGACTGAAAACCTTCACACTTACAAGCTCACGACTTGCATGACATTGATCTGGCCCTGCGCAAAACCGCTTTTATTGAATGGGGTATTGTCGAAGGCTCAGTGTACTGCTCAGAGAACTCTATAAAAGCCCACTAGAGGCAATACCTCCCTCAGGCCTCAGTGTCAGCAAAAGCTGTCCTTTTATCTTAACGTGTTCATCCTACAGACTCTGGAGACCTGGTAACTGAATTTCCCTTTTTACTTCCACTGCTGGGAGCTACCAGCTGAATTTTAAGTTCCGCTCTTTAGTACCGTGACGGATATCACCGCACGCATTTCCACGTACTCATCTGGTTCCATTCCACTCGTTCCCCATATTTTTCCGTGACCCTAATGCCTTTAATCTTGTTTAATTTTATGACTTTCCATAAACCTCTGAAGATGTTTCTGAAGCACAGAAAGAAATAACTTACAAGTTTTAAAGCTTCAAATAACCAAAATACTTCAAAAACGGGGTGGTCTTGAGAACAGATTATCGTGGGTAGCTGAAAAGCTGAAATCATATCAATCTTCCTTTCTGCCAAAAGCACAGGATTCTTCACATAGATATTGATGGTTTGGCACAGCCTCAGCATAGTATCTCAGGCAAAGCCTGAAATTAAGAGTCCACAGACCTGGATCCACGGCACGTATGTATGTCACTTTTCTATGTGACCGTGATCTACGTTCTGAGCCTCCGATTAATCTATAAAATGGGGATAACATTTTCTACACTCAATCACAGGGCTGTGAGCACCAAGGGAAGGACAGGCCATCCTTTCATCAACTGTAAAGTACACCAAAGAGATACACACCTGAGAATCGTACCAGCTTTATTTCTGTCGCTCCAACAGCAGTTTTCATTACAAAAGAGGGTGTCAAAGATCCAGCTGAATGCGGACTGAGAACAAGATGAGTATTCTGAACACATTTTCTTACTAGTGTTTTTCAGGCCTACTTGTGGGATGCAGTGAAGTTCAAGCAAATGCTGATTATTCAAGAGTCCTGGCGGGGGAAGCTCTGAATATGCGCACAGATGGCCCAGAAACATATCTGAGCATTTCCAGCACACAGGAACAAGTTCTTTCTTTTCCCTCCATCCCTGATGTCGCAAAGCCTGACTCACGTGTCACGTGTCCTTTCTCAACTTGTCTCCAGGCTCTCCCCAATCAATCCACTGTCGAGACACCCATCAGACAAGTCTTTCTCAACTGTAACTGTAGATCTGCAGCCCACTGCCCATAGGTCAAGTCCACACTCCCAAACTCTGTATCCAAGGACCACCACAATTCAACTTCTCTCCAGGGTGAAGCCACCCTTCGCTACAGCCCCAAACTCTTCTTCCCCCAAACGCCGCACTCTCTCACATCTCTGTGCCTTGGCCTCCTCTTCCTTGCCGATTATCTAGTGATCTTCAACTCAAGCTTCAGAACCAGTTCAAAAGATCCTGCCCCCAGAGCCTTCTCTGATCCTGCCCTGTGCTCCCGTGATGCTCTGTTCCTCCCTCTGCCACGAACTGTCCCCAGGCCTAGTTGGAGGGCCTGCACAAAGCGTTCAAAGTGGCTGAAGGCACAAATGCAGTCCTTTCCTTTGCCAAGGCAGAAACAGAGGCCACCAAAAGGCCTGGGTTTTTGTTTGTTTCGATCCAAAAGCAACAGCAGTGGCAGCTGGCGAGCAGGAGGCTCTGGTTAATCAAAGAGCCTAGTTAACGGAGCGAGCTGAGCAGACACGCAAGGCCAGCGGATTATGCTCTACCCGCATGCATCCCAGCACCATAAGGCAAGCCCACCCCCAGCACGGCTCCCCAGACCCTGAACAAGCCAGTGCCCCCAAGATCGGGAGTAAAACATGCTTATGACACAGCCAAGTTCTTAGGCTACAATCCCAAGTTAAATAGAGATGCCGATGTGATGCAATGATATGTGTACAAAAATAAAAGCAGCCAGAGCCAGATCGTCTTGTGAGAAACACCCATGGCTTCATGGAGAAAAGCAGTGGTGACGAGGCGCCAGGAAGCTCTGAGTCACGGCATGCTCACCGGGGTAAGCCTTCTGTCACCACTGTTGTTTTGGTCCTTCCAGCGCCCGGAAACAAACAGCACTCTCTGGGTCCCTGCTCACCCCCCTCCCAACCCGTGGTTCTAGGGGAGCTGCCAGTGATGGTACACCAGCTCAGGCACGCACACTTCTGACAAAGAATGAGCATGTGATCCAAGCTGGGCCTCTTGGGGTCTCACCCCCCTGGCCACCCCAAGCAGGAGACAGCGAGGGTTGGTAGAGTGTGAGGTCCTCCTTCCTCTCCCATAATGAACTGGGGAGAGGTGGTCCCGGCAAGGCTGGCAGTGTGGGGGATCCAGCCACTGGGAACGGGACTGAGTGGACGTAAGAAAAAGAGGCCAGCTCTCTGAGAGACAGACTCGGTCCCAGCAGCATGCCAGGCACCCCTGTCCTTCCAGCAGTCTAGTGAACCAAGGCAAGACATTTCCCTCTTTGCCTAAGGTACTTCAAGTTGGGTTTCTGGCACTGGCCAAAAACCTCCTACTCACAGTACACTTCATCCAGCTCCCCCTTCACTGTCATCTGCCCCTTCCGTTCCTTGCCAAACACTCCTTGCCTCCTTATGAAAATGTACGTGTGTTATTCAGGAATAAACCTTCTTATCGAGAGGAGCCCCAAATTCTTTTAGATGCACCAAGGTTTTCATGAATAAGTGAACTATGAAACCAACAATGTCTGACAATAGAGGGACAAGTAAGTAAATTACAGGGTGTCCATTTGATGTACTGTTATGCAGCCATTTCAAATGCTTACCCAGAGTACCTTATGATGTAAAGAAGCAATTACATATTTTACATACCTATGTGTGTGTGTATCCCCGAAATCCAATTTCTATCGAATAAACATTTTTACAATGATAGTAAGGAATGGAGGAGACAACCTACTAAACTAAAAAACTAAAAAAAGAACTTAAACTTAAAAAAAAAATGTTATCCAACAGTGAAAGATCTAAGAATTGATTATGACCTGCCCTCCATAGAAGGGCCCTCTGGCCAGTCTCTTCCTCACCTCATCCATAAAGGCACACTGCTCAGACCTTACACCTCCATCCACCTCAATGGCCATCTCCCCCTAGGGAGTTCCCCTGACTACTCTGTCCCACAGGGATCTTTGGCACTGACTACATAAGGGGCATTACTTAGCTCTGAGTTTTAAACTGCTCTGCATTTTGTCATGGATAACATTTTCATCTCCCTTGAAAAAAAAATAAAACATTCAAAGGTTACATCACGTATTTCCATCTGCACCTAAACCAGACACATTAGGTGTTCAATAACAATGAATAAATATGGGAAACGGGTCTTTTAATAACATGCAATAAATTGGTATACTCCAATATTGCTGGCAGCAGCATAAATTGATCCAGCCCTTTGAACAAGTAATTTGGCAGCATGATTAACTAGTGTAAAATATTTGTACCATCTGACCCACTAATTTCACTCTTCAAAATCTATCCTTGGGATTCCAAGGGGAAAAAAAAGCCTCTGTACCCAAAGATGTTCACCGTGGCATTATTTAAACAGCCAAAACGTCCAAGAGAGAAGGAAGTTATTAAGTAAACCATGTGAAATCTATTCAGTGAAGAGCATGCACCTTTCAGCATGATCCCTCTGGCGCCTGCACAATGTGGGGAGATGGCCGTGATGAAGTAAATGATCAAAGAACACACAACAGTACGTGGCCTCTGATCAGACTGGGGCCCCAGCTGCACCAGCACTGAAGGGTGATACTGAAAAACAGTTACTCTATGAGGGTGGTGGAACTGACCGAAGGTGACATTTTCTTATATTCCTAAGTTTCCATTATTGCTCTCTTGATGTTCATTAAAATTTCTGTTAAAATATACAAACATCTGGGGGGAGGGTACAGCTCAGTGGCAGAGCATGTGCTTGGTGTGCACAAGGTCCTGGGTTCAATTCCCAGTGCCTCCATTAAAAATAAAATAATTAATTAACTTTTAAAAATATACAAACATTTGTATTTCAGTTCTCTCATCAGTGTCAGCATTAGGATTTCAAACTCTGGATCCTGATGTCCCGTCCCTGCCAGGAGCAGCCGCCAGAGAACTAACCTCTGGTACCTGCGGGCTCTCTGGAGCTCGCTAATGATGCTGACTGCCCCAGGCTCCCGTGCAGGGAATTCGCTTAACCTGAGTGTCAATGACCACTCAGACCCTATCCTACCCGACTGCACCAAGGCTTCGTGATGTGATTCTCAGGATGCTGAATACTTAAGTTTAAATATAACAGAAATTGTAAAAGATAAACTATCTTTTGTCTACCCAATTCAGAGAGAATTTTTCAAATAACTAATATCCAGTGCTAAATACAGTAGACTTAAAAAAAGACCACTCTCATGTAGGGAAATGTTGTATAATCTTTCTGGAGAACAATTTGGGTCTATCTATAAGAGTCTTAAAAATATTCATACTCTTTGACTCAGTAATTATACCTCTATCAGAAAATAATCAGTGGATAAATATTTATGTACAAGGATGTTTGTGTGTGTGTGTGTGTGTGTGAGAGAGAGAGAGAGAATAAAAGAACTGAAACATCAAATAGTTAAGACAGGTCATTTCTAGGTGATGAGACAATGAGTGAAATATTTTCTATTTTTTGGATTATTCTAAGTCTTCTGCGATGAATATCTCCCTAAAACCAGAAACAGCCCAGAGCCCAGCCCAGCAAGTGCACTGCGCACCCTGGGACCGGCGGCGGCACCACTCACGTGGACGGCGCGGTCTCCCTTGCTCCGCTCGCGGTGGGCTGCGTCCAGGTCCTTCTCCAGTCTCTCCCTCTCCCGCTGCAGGTCGCTCAGCTCCTGGGTGACTTTCTTCATGTTCCTACGCAGTCTGTGGTTCTCTGTACTCTTGGTGAGGTTTTCTGAGTGCAGCTCGGCCAAAAGGGCCGCCTTTTCTAACAGAGCAGCCTCATAATCTTCAGACCCCTAGAAGAAGAGGAGGGGAAGGCGGCTGAGCTGGTTTTCATAGCTCACTCAACAAGCCAAGAAATCTGTGCTCCTTGTTCACCTTGGTGGGGAGGGAGACATTCACGTAAACAACATTCAGGACCCAAAGCACAAATGATATGCAGGTTTGGGATAACACACGGTAATCTTTATGTTATGATGTTGATGTGAAGAGGGGAAAGGCCACAATTATTGTGTAAAAGAATGTTTTTTAAAAAACTAGAAAAAAAAGCACAAAATATTAACAGTAACTGTCTTTAGTAGGGTGGGAATATAGATGATTTTTTCCCTTTACTTCTCTGTGTTTTTCATTGTTGCAAGATTAGTGAGCATGTTATTTCTATAATAGTCCAAAAAAATATTTAATTAAGTTATTTTAAAAAGACAGAAAATACAGTATCATTTGAAAAGCAGAGATGGATTCAAGCCCTGGCAATGTTCATCTCTTTTAGAATGATTCAAACCCAGAGTCATCTGGAGAAGAAGCGGGCAGCCTGGTCACCAGCAGCCACCTCAAGAGACTATAAATTCAGCAGAGATGGAGGCCTACGTGGGTCAACAACATGTTTATTTCATTAATACACAGTTTACTAGGGAAAATACACATGTGATTATCAAACATATGAAAAAATGCTGTAACTCACCAATCAACAAGAGTCAATTAAAACAAGCTTTCGTTTAACAAGTGAGATTGTTTTAATGAGAATATCCAATACTGGTGAGCTTACTGTGAAATGGCACAACTAACGTTCACGTTTCAAGAACTGATCAAGCACCTTAGAAACCTGGAAATACGCTGTACATCGTACACTGAAAAAACCCGCTGTGGACAGACCATACACGTCAAGTACATGTGTATTGTATGAAGACGTTCACAATCATCCCAATAATTCCATTCCCAGGACTCAATCTCAGGAGAAGAATCCAAAATATAAGGGGGAAAAAGCCTTATACGCGAAGTCATTCATCACAGAATTAACTTAGAACAGTAAAAAATTAAGAAACAACCTAAATGTGCAAGAATATGAAAACGAATAAAGTATGGCAAAGCCACAGAATAAAATCTTAAAATAATTTTCACAAAGAGCTGAGGGAACATTTCTAAGTCACAATGTTACAGTAAAAAATAGAAAATCAAACTGTAAATGATCTAAAAAATAAAAGCTATGTTTAGGGGAAAGCCTAGAAGGAAAAAATACCAAAATGATTATAGTGGCTGGGTGATTTCCTCATTTCCCTTTTTTTTCCTTCTTTCTAGTCTTCTGGGGGGAAAAAATGAAGCATATATATAATACTTAGAATCAGGAGAAAATAAACTTTTTAAAAAATATGTCCTTTGAATGAGCTTGAGGACAAGATTAAAAACTTAACAGCAAGGGATGCCTGAGCTGTCAAGGTCACAACTCAGGCTGTGGAGTGAAAGAATTGGCCCCAGCTTCCGGGCCTTTCCAGAAACCCATCCCTGCCCCCATCGACAGTTACGTCTTAGTCGTTCAGCAGAGCTGGGCCACAGCCACAGCTGACCAGGAGGTGGCCACCTCTCTGCTCCTGGGGCCCCGCAGCCCAGCCATCTGGTCCCGTGTTTCCCCAACTATTACTCAGGTCACAGCAACGGAGACTGAGGGAGAACACCACTCAATTCCAAAGTTTTATAGACACTTCTGTCTTCGTTTCCTTTAAAATTAAAATAAATAAAAAGAAATGGGAAACCTAGGTCACAGGCCAAAAAAAAAAAAAAAAGTATCTGGGCAGTGCTTATTTAAATAAACTCAAAAAAGAAAAGGAGATAAACAACGATTTGGGGAAATGCTCACCTTGAACAATTTTCATAGTTCCCTTTATTAAGCACTGATTATATATGAGCTAACCAGGCGCTTTTACACCATTACCTCTCTATTTCTCACACCAGCCCTACAAAGCACACGTTATTATCCCTCTGAAAGTAACTGAGGCTCAGACCTGTTAAATGACTAGTGATTAAATCTGGGATTCAACCGACCCCAGAACCTGTGTTCTTTGCACAGCACTGTTCTGCCTTGCCCATTCCAGGGAAGATTTCAATTAACATCAATAAACTACCAAAAATTAAAACTGTAATACAGAAGACTATTCAAGGGGGGAAGGCAAGAGACAGGAACACCAGTTAGGAGCTTGTTAAACATAGGACAGCCATGGTTGTTATTAAAATAATAGTTATTATAAAGTGATGAAGGTTCTGCAGGATTATCACATAAATAAGGATGACTAAGCCTCTTTAAAAGTCTAAACGCAAAGAATTCAAATTCATCCATTCAATTCACTTCATAAAAATACTTCCCGTGTTAAATTTTCCTTAAATGGCTTTTCGAAAAACTTCTTTGGAGGGTCTTTTACCTCTTTCTGCACAACACCCTGCATTTTGAATTCTACTTCATCAGTCCAGTGCTAACAACCAGGCGGCAAATATTTGGCCCAATTAGACACGGTCATAAACTAAAACCCAAATAAAATATTAAACAAATCGTTCTTCCCCACAGTGTAGAAACATGTTGAGTTTAATAAAAAAAAGAGAGACAGCCCAGAGTTCAAAGACCAGTTCTAGCTGTGTAACTTGGGAAAGGTCACCTTCTTCGAGGCTCAGCTTCCTTATCTGTGAAAGGGATGATCTTTATTTCACAGGGTCATTGTGAAGATTAAATATGGCACATAAAGTACTGTCTCAGGAGGTGCAGGATAAAGAAATCTAGGCCCCCTTTTCCGTCACTGGCTCTATTATCTTTCATTCCCAATCAAGTGATAACATGGAGTGTTTCCCCAAACCAAAAATTACATGTATAACACCATCAACTGAGAATTTGAAAAACAGACCAAAGTAAATACTGTATTTTTACGCCAGAAGATTACACCACCCAACTTAAGGATGAGTTAACATTTATTGAGTTACTTACTAGCTGTGCCCAGATACACTTTCTTGCTTAATCCTTGTAAGGATTCTGTGACATAAGTGTGACTATCTGAATTCTACAATGTACAAGCAGGCTGGGAGAGCTCAAACATCTTGCCCGAGGTTACACAAGTTAGTGAAGCAGAGTCAGGATTCAAAGCCATGCCCCCTGCCATGTTCCTCCCAGTAAAAATAATATGATACACACATACAATGGACTATACGTAGCTGTAAAAGACTGAAAAAAAAAAAAAGCACACAGACACAGACACACAGACACACACACACAAACATGCATGTCAAACTGCTGTAATCTGAATAAGGTCAATGGACTGCATCAATGTCCTGGTTCTAATACTGACCTACAGTCATGCAAGATGCTAACTTTGGGAGAACCAGGTAAAGAGTATACAGACATCCACTGCCTGTGAATCGACAATTATCTTAAAATGATTTTTTTTTAAGTTTAGATATATATATATATATATATATATACTGCCATGCCAAGAATGTTAGGTTTAAAAAAAGGTTACAGAACAAAATACGTATTATGATCCTATTTAATTTTTCAAAGGTTATATGTTTGTGTGTGTGTGTGTGTGTGTGTGTATGTGTGTGTGTGTGTGTGTATATATATGCATTGAAAGAGTCAAGGTGTTTACAGAGAACAACTTTACATGTCAGTTTATTGGTGACTTTTATCACCATTTTTACCCATTTTAAATATTCTATAAATTTCCTACAATGTGCAATTTTACTTTTACAGGCAGGTAGGGGCGGGAAAAGAAATAATGTTACTTCTACGCTGTAACCTTCCCGGAGTCACACCTGTGACTGGAATTCCCATCCTGCACTGCGGCCACGGCCCTGAGAGTCTGAAATCCACTTGCGCTGCTTCCCTGTCAAGCTTGATGCCAGCCTGGTGAGCCCTGGCTCTTCTACTCAGGCTGCAAACGTTCAAATCATGTGACATCCCCAAAAGGTCCCAGGACGTGGAAGACAGTGCATTCTCAAGTGCCCGTGCAACCTTCAAACTACACACACTTCTTAATGAATTAGCCAATACAAGCAAATGGTGTGTATTTACTCACACGCATAATCAGACTGGAGAGAAGAACACAGACTCTGGAGTCAGACTTGAGTTCCAGTTCTGGCAACCTGTCAAACAGGGAAGCACTCTACCTTCGTGGGTAAGGAGTAAACGAGTGCTCTCTGAACAGTGAATATGGCATGTGGACCTGTGGAATTTCAACCATCCCTGGTCTCCATACACTGCAAGATGAGAAACCCAGCCAACAGCGTAAATTACAAGGCCTCAGAAACCACTCTGCACAGGGAACTATATTCAACATCTTGTGGTAACCTTTAATGAAAAAGAATATGAAAATTAACTATATGTACGTATATGCATGACTGGGACATTGTGCTGTACACCAGAAATTGAACATTGTAACTGACTATAATTCAATTTTTTAGAAAAATGAATTGAGAAAAAAAATACTGTGAAAGCCTTTCAACCAGGAATGAGGGTTATGAAATTAATAAATGTACATAGTAAGTCTAGGTAACATTTAAATGTGTAAGACTCCTTTATTTCCTTCAAGGCTCAACATGAAAAATATCACACTTGTAAAGATATCTGGCCCCTCTGCTTATCTATTGCCAACATATATTTTTTTCTCAAGAAATGGGAAATATGAATGGTTTTCCTAAGAATTCAATTTTTAAGGCTTATTATTTTCTAAGCAAGGGGGGGTGGAAAAAAACTCAGGGTAAAGTGTAATCTCAGCTCCACTTCATCAGCCACTGTCTAAACAGTGGAGGAAGGAAAGTCTGAGAATCCAGAACACAAGATTTGTCTATGTTTCATGGGCACCATGATTTACACCAAATTACTTCGATTACTCTTATTGGGAACCGAAGCTCTGCAAAAGATAAGGCCGGGGATATGAATCTTAGAAACCAAACAGTCTTCAATTCGATTTAACTCCTAACCTCTGCTTAATAACGAAAAACAACAGGGGTGGAGGAGGTGGGAGGGAGGAGCTTTAAGGCAGTACGGACATAATCAGATGACGGAGCTTCCTTGATTCATTAGTTATCAGTAACAGGTATACACTGTATAGGGACACTAGAAACGTGGGAAGGAAATGTTAGAATAATTAAAAACACTTAACTAAAATTAGCAAGAGAGAGGGGAGATAGGAGGGGATGACCAGCAGGAGTCCTTGCAGGACAACTGCGGAGGGGGGAAAAAGAGAAAAGGCGGGGCATCTAACCCAGGCCTAGAATAGAAAGTGGAGGGGGCAGAGTATGTGCAGCCAGGCGAGGCAAGGTAGGGGGCGATGGGGAAAAGCACAGGCCTGGGAGTGAGACTGAGTCTGGGGTCAAATCTGTGCTCCTCACTCACCACTTCTGTGACCCTAAGCAAGAGACTTGAATCTCTGAACCCAGACTTCCTCACAGTAAACAAGGATATTCACAGTGCCTACTTCGTGGAGCTGTTGCATGATTCACTGGGCTGATCCACAGAGAGCACTCAGCACAGGGCTCGGCACATGGTCTGTGTTCCATAAATGCCAGCCGTGATTATTAGCAATAATTTACATTTCAATCCGGGCCCTGCCATTTGCAAGCTGTGTGACAGTGAAGAAACTGCACACCCTTGCTGAACTTCAAAACCCCTACAAGTACAAAGGGGATGAAAATGACCTTCCCCACAGGACTGAGGATTAAATGAGCTAATCCACGCAGTTTACAGTCTACTCTTGGCACAGCGGAAGCTCAGCACTCCTCACCGTGGGCATAGCTGTCGTCATTGTCACTGTCATGGTGAGGACGGGGCCAGAGAAGCCCCCAAAGCTGCTGGAGAAGCTCCTTTAATTAGACGGAGCAAATTCTATTACTCGAGACCACGCAGAGCTCTCCTTGGATCCTTTCAGCGGCGAAGTCCTGACCTCACCAGGAGTAAGAATCAAAGAGAGAGTCACTTCGACCAAAGCAAACGCTTACCTGGACCTTCTGGGTCTGTGCTTTCTGGGGGGCCTCTCTGGCTTTAGCAGCGGCAGCACTGAGCTCTTTGATTTCGGAGTTAAGTTCTTCAATCTGGGTGAAAATAAGGAACAGCAGCCAGGAATGCACCCGGGCTCTCGGCGCACAGCCCAAATGCTGTTCCTGCTGCACTGGGTGGTGCTTATAACCCAGGGCTTTGTAGTCAGAAAAGGGGGATTTCAAGTTTGGCTGTTTAGGAGCTGGATGACCTCAGGCCAGGCACTGAATCTCTTTGAGACTTAATTCCCTCAACTATAAGACGAGGACGTGACCACTCACCCAACTACAGGATTGTATGGCGTGTCCCGGCCCTAAAATGTCATCCCAGCTCACACTAACTGTTACGATGATTGTCCATAGGGATGACCCACCCAACCACCTAGCCTGGCTATTCCCAGAACTCCTCATCCTCCAGTGACCTTCTCCTCCAGCCCAGAGTCGGCCAGGAACCCCTCTGGCCACACTCTGCAGGGTTGTCCCACCACCGATGCGCTACATACCAGAGGTCTCCGACTTCAGCTGGGCCACGAACTCCCAGCACATGACACAAATCACGCCCATTGTTATGAACCGAGTTTCTGCTGCAGCCAACAGTGTTGGTTTCTCCAACCCCTGTCTCCTCTGGCTTCCTCAAGCCCACAGACTCCTGGCTGGCGTCCACTCCTGCAGCTACCCCTCCCCGTCCCCTTTGAGCCTCCCCTCCCTATTCCTGCCTTGGTGCTGTCCCCTGCCGTCCCATCCTCACCCTCTTCTTTCCCACCCCATGCTCTCCTCGGATAAGGAGACCAACTCTCAGAATTTTCACTCGCATCTGTACAGGACTGACTCTCAGATCTACCCCCTCAAGCTGGAGTCCTCTCCAAGCTGTAGACTTGCTTATCTGTCTGCCTCCTGGACATCTCACCTGAGCAGTCCCTGGGCTCCTAAAAGTCGGTACTTTCTAAACAGACTCATCACCTTCATCACCAGTCCCACCCCTCCACCGTACTCCATTCTCTCTGCTGTTGTCTGAGTTGGTGGCCCCCTCGTGTCCCAGTCATGCCAGTCAGAAGTCACCCTTGACTGCTCCCTCTCTCCAGGCCTACATCTAACCACCAAATTTCCCCAGATTTACTTCTCATTTTCAGTTATTCCAACTTCACTTCTTGAATAAGCCCTACACCTCCATTCTGGCTTCTCTGAACTAGAGGGCTTTCAGCTCAGCTACTGGCCTCCCCGCCGCCGTTCCCTCTCTCCCCCCACCCATTTCCCGGATTCAGCCACAGGCCTCTCTCCCGGCAGATGTGATAACGCCCCTCCTGCTTAAGAGGCTGCACGGCACAGCACGGCAGGCACAGAGCAGCTGGGCATGCTGCGCTCCCCAGCACCGGGGCCCCGTGCCACCCGCCAGCTGCTTCCCCCGCCTCACTTAGCTTCTGCACTGGATGCTCTGACAAGCTCTAACTGTTTTGTTTCCACAAACACACATGGGGCTCTTTCCTAACTTAGTACCGTGACCAGTGTCCTCCCCTGTGCACGAAATGGCCTCCTAGTCTCTGCCTCCCTCCCCAGCTAACTCCTAGTCATCCTTTAAGATTCAGCTCAGCTTCTCCTCAAAGAAGCACTCCCCTCCCTCATCCACAACCTAACCTGGACCAGGCTCCCTCCCCTCCGTGTCCACAGCCCCCTGCACTTCCCTCAGTTACAGCACCTCCACTGTCCCCTCTCCCCACCAGGCCTGTAAGCAGAGCTGCGCTTTCCTCTCCGCATCCTTCCTCTCCGCATCCGTGCCTGGCAGTTACTGAGACAAAACAGATCGCTACTCACAAAAGGAAAACCACAAGGAACCATCAGCCACCACCTTGGATCCAAAGGCAACAAGCCAGGTGGCAGAAGTCAAGGGTGACTTCTGGCTGGCATGACTAGGGACAGGAGGGTGCCACCGACTCAGACAAAAGTAGAGAAAACGGAGTATAACGGTGAGATGGGGCTGGCGATGGAGGTGATGAGTCTGTTTCCAGAGTACTGACTCTGAGGAGTGGGTGGACCATTCAGGTGAGATGTCACAGTCTTGGCCCTGCCTCCCCAAACTCCATCATCTCAGTGTTCTGTTGTCTTTCAAAAGACTAGACCCTCATTGTCCAATATGGCAGCCACTAGCCACCTCTGAGCACTTGAAACGTGGTCTGTCTGACCTGAGATGTGCTGTAAGCGTATCTGGACTTCCAGGACAAAAGTCAGATTTTAAAAATGTTAAATCCCTCATTATTATTTTTGTATATTGGCTGAAATAATAACATTTGGCATATATTCATTATTGAAGTTAATTTCACCTGTTTCTTTTTATTTCTTTTAATGTGGCTACTAGAGATTTTGAAATTACAAGAGTAACTCACATCCCATTCACACTGGACAGCGCTGGGTTAGATACCCCAAAGGGACTTCTAACTGACTGCAGGGCCCTCTCCCCACTGCTGGCCTCATCTCGGCTCCCTTATAAACTCTTCACCTAAAGCTAAAAATTCAGGGTAGGACAGGCCAGTCACAGAAGCTAATAAAGAAAAATCTCACTTCAGCTGTATCAGACATACCTCTTTTTCCTTTGACTTTAATGCCATGGTTAGACCCTGAATGGCTTTATCCCTCTTTAAACTATTTTTCTTTTCTGTAGCAATTTCTCTTTCCTTCTCTCTCAGGTCCTCCTGAAGTGCCTAAATTAGATTAGAAAAAAGATTCACTAAGTTGATGCGTTCTAACCAAAATGCACTGTAAATATATCTTTAAGAGCACACTCAAAAGCGGTTATTCTATCTTCTTCCTGTCAACCTGTGATTAATGTTTCCAAGCAGAGCTGAACGCAGCAGCGTCGGCTCCGAGTTACTGTGTTACCGCTCACGGCAACAGGGCTGGGTGCAGGAAGGGGCTCAGATCAGTTAAGAAGATGACAGCTATTCCTATGGGAAGGACTCCAATGCCTTCTGGAATTTGAATACAGTCACATCAGAGCCTTTGAAACCGTACCAGGTTATTTGGGGGAAATAACAGATCATTAATTTCATTCCTTAATGCTACAAAAGCTAGCAGAGAATTCTGTTTGATGGAGACTGAATATATATGTTCATAGTCTGAGTTCATTTCTAAAGATAATCACCGCTGCTTCCCCCCTGGGCTGTTGTGAGGATCAAATGAGATAATGGACGTGGAAGTGCTTTCTAAGCTGGCAGGCGCCACACAAATGCCAGCTGCTGTGACCAGGGGACCCTGGAGCAGTGGCTTTGCAATCAGACTGGCAGGTCTGCATCCTTGCTACACCTCTTCCGAGCTACGTGACCTTGGGTACAGGACCTCACCTCCCTGAGCCTCACGCGTTACATCTGCAAAATGGGAATGCCTACTTCTCAGAGCTATCGCAAAGATTCAGAAACCCCTTCCAATGTGCCTAGAGCTTGACTGACAGGCAGGAGCACACAATGAGTGACAGCCATTGTCATACGGACTCACACGGAACCATCTAGTGCACTCAGAAGAAAGCAAGAGGCAAGGATAAATCCTCAACCCATTTTTAAAAATTGTATCAACATACCTGGATCCTCTCCTCAAAGCGATTTCTCTCCTTCTGGCGCTCCATTCGTGCAGCCTAAGAAAAGGTATTCATTGGTGCCCAGAAGGGACCCACAATCCAGTAGCTCCCCCAGGACAATCAGAATGGGCACTTCATTTACTTTCGGCTCCCCGCAGATGAGGAACTCATGGAAGCCAGCGTCCACCCCTCCTGTCTCACCTAGAGTCCCGCCCCAGTGGGGGACAACGTAAAGACGAGCAACCCACCCTGCCTGACCACCGACCCCGCAGAGTGAGCCAAGAAGCTGGGACCGTGCCAGGGGCCTACGAAAGCCGGGGGCCCGGGGAGCCAGGAGGGGATCAGGAGGGGCAGATGAGGGCTGATTACAGGTGGCGGGAGGGTACAGCTCAGCGGTAGAGCGCATGCCTCGCATGTATGAGGTCCTGGGCTCCATCCCCAGTACCCTGATTAAAATAAACAAACAAACAAACCTAATTACCTCTCCCCCTCGCCAAAAAAAAAAAACTAACTGGTGAGGCCAGAGGGTTCATGGCTATGGTCGGGACAGAGCAGACCCTGCTCTGTGAAGAGATCAAGACTTGCCAGAAGCATCGGAAGTCCCCTGGCGTGAACCAACCACATGCCACAGCCACCCGGCTTCCAGTCAGAACCGGAAGGCCTCCCCGAGGCCCACCCGCACCCCCAGGCCTGCCCACCCTCTTCAAGACAGCCTGCCGTGAAGGCCGCCTCGTGTGGGGCTGGGGTCCAGGGAGGCCTTGGGGGCTGGTACTAGCGTCCCAGCTCCTGAAGCCTAAGAAAATACGACGACTCCTCTGAGTGCGTTTCTATACTTACAAGGGGACCGTGATCTCTGCCCCGCAAGGTGGCCAGGATTAACTGAGGAGCACGCTGACCCCCTTCAAGTGCTGTCAGGCCCAATGTAAGTTACTTCCCTTCCCCCCCGCCATCCCCCGACACTCGTCTCTGAAGTTTCAGACCAAACTTGGCCTCAGGCCTGTCTCTAACTACAGAGGCCAGACATGTACGGCCCACAATTTCATCCTAAAAAAAACCCGATGGATGAAAATAAAGTCCCCAGGCAACAACAAATTAACACATGGTAAAACAGAGGCAGGCAGGTGTGGACTGTTTTTTTTAACCAACTCTGTATGAACACAAGGCTGGAAGGAAAAAAGAGGCCAGGGCCCCCGACAAAGGAAGTTTCTGGTAATTCCTCAGCTGACAGGGAGCTAATATACAGAAAGGCCGTTCCGTTTCCCACAGAGGACTCTGGTCGCTAATTAAAGTCCCCTCTCCATGTCCCGGCGCCTCACCTCAGCCTCTCTCTCCCCGTCTCCCCTCAGAGTGGCAGAGAGTCCTCGGGGCTCTCCAGATGACACGTTTTCATCAGGAGATGCCATCTGAGATTTCTCCTCTTTAAGGCACTGAATTAAAGCTTCTTTGCTCTTCAAAGACAGCTTCAACTCCTCAATCAGTCTAAAAGAGAACAAAATTTAAATATTAATTCTAAGCTGTTCTCTTAGCTCAGTGGAGCAGGAGGAGGTGGGAAATGGGGCCAGACACCTTCAAAGTAGACGTGTCCAACGACTGAACACAAACGGAATAGCACTTTGCAGGTGGGAGATTAAGGGACAGAATTCGAGTGGCATTACCAATCCCCTCACCTCCAGCCCTGCCAGAGGTCAATCCAACCTCTGAGCCACCAGACTGTGGTCTGACTGAGTCACACCCCTGCTCAAAGCTCAAAGACTTTCATCGCCCCCACCATCTACAGAAGAGGGTTACTAATTTTTTTTTTCCTGGCCAAGAAATCTCTCCCAAAGAAATCTGGCAGTGAGACCAAACACAACCAATAAAGCAGAACTGTTCCAGTGAGTGCAAAAAAACCCAAGAACACCTCTCCCAGGCCTCTCAGGGCAAGGTCTAAAGCAGACAGATTTTCAAGATAAAGGCCAAACTCCTCGGCAAGGTGTTCCAGGCCCCAGCCTTCAGGGCCTAGCAGATCAGAGGCCATGCTGACCAGTTTCATCTCTCACAGGAGACCATCGCCCTCTCTGTCACCACTCAGAGCCTCCCTCCCAGGCCTCTCCGGAAGCCCGGCTGTTGTGTGTCTCTGGACCACGCCCACACCCTCTCCCCGAATGCCCCCCGCAGCCCTACTCCCACCACCGCCTGACAATCACCCATTCATCCTGTCAGGCTTAGTAAGGCGTTACCTCCCCTCAAGGAAGTTTGCCCACCCACACCCCAAGAGGCCCCCTCAGGTAAAGCTGGACACATCTTTCTCCAGTCCACCCAATGACCCCACATCAACTGTTCCTGACCACAGCCAAGTTACTTAACCTCTCGAGGCCTGCATATCCTCAGCTGTAAAATGGGGGTTACCTGCTTATGTGGAATGGAGAGAAGCTCCAGGCTCATGACAGAACCAGCAAATGACAGTGGCTATAATTACTACTTTTTCTTAACATTCAACAATTAACATTTTGTCAGAGGATTCTAGAACAGTCTTTCCAGCTAAGGCTAGAAAGCTACTCAGTATGGGAGAAAGAGCAAAGGCTTGAGAGAGCGTCCCAAGGCGAAGGTGAGGAGTGAGCTGAGAGCAGTTAAAGCACCTAGCAATACGCATTTGAATATCTGATTATCTGCGTCCACCCAAAATTCCTATGTTGAAATCCTAAGCCCCAAAGGCGATGGGATTAGGAGGTGGGGCCTGTGGGAGGAAGTAAGGTCCTGGAGGTGGAACTCTCAGGAACGGGAGCAGTGAAGCTCCAGAAAGACCCCTCACCCCTTCCACTATGCGGGGACACAATGGAAAGTCCACGACCTAGAAGGCACTCGCCCTATCGTGTCCGCACCCTCATCTTGGACTTCACGCCTCCAGAACTGTAAGAAATAAGTTTCCGTTGTTTGTAACCTACCCAATCTGTGGTATTTTGTATTATGTTACCCAAACAGACTGAGACAATGGGGTACTCAGCGAACCAAGTAGCACCAGTACAATGCCCCCCAAAACCTGGAAAGAGGAGCAAGACTGCCCTCTGGGGGTTCAACTCAGAAACCATCACAAACAATTCAAGAGAGATGAAGTCACCCAACTGTACACTTAGCACAATGTGTTGTGTTGCATGTAACTTACACTTCGATAATACTGATTTGCTGTAGCTCCCTTAGAGCAAGTTCCAGAAAGGGATGAAACTGAGCAGGGCAGGCCCGTGGGGACAAGCCGGAGCACCGGCCCACCTCAGGGAGAACCTCAACCCCGCCAGGCCAAGGCCCAGTCCGGCCACGCCTTTCAGGTTTTCCAGAGAAGCTGGAAATCTAGACTTTCACATTAAATTAGATTTTTTTTTTTGTATTAGCAACAAATTCACACTTTAAAAAGCACCATGCAAGCCAAACAAAACCCATATGTTGGCCGTATGGCCCTTCAGGGCTCCTCAATGCCGACTGCCTTAAAGATGCAGGCTAGCTGTGAGGCCGGGCTGAAGGGAAGCAAGCAGCAGCGAAAGCACGTACCTTTGCAAAGGGTGGTGAGCGCCCAGGAGGACACGGGCAGTGTCCGTCCCAGCGAGGGCCCTGCCCGGCGACAGTCGGTCCTGGCCCCATCTCACCAGGGCACGTCCAAGCCTGTTCCAATTCTGCAACTCACCTGCTGCCCTCGATTTCGCTTCCTGGGAAAGTCTGCCGTCAGGGAGGGAGCACACTGATCTAGTCCCAGGAGAGGCCCGCCAGCACAGGACCACAGCCGAGCCGGCAGAAATCCAGAGGTGGCATCTGGCTGAGTCTCTGCAAGTGGGGCTGGGGCACCTCTAACCCCGAGAGCCAGCCGCATCTGCGGGACTGACGCATCAGTCTGCTTTGCCCGCCCAGCCGGACCCAGAGGACACCCGACCTGACCACTCACATCCATGGAGACCCTACCGACTGGGTAAGCACTCAAAAAGCATTAACCCTTCCCAAAAAGGCTTCCCTCTTCCAAAAGATGAGAAGCCAAGCTTCTTCAGCATGTGCTAACAGGGACAATGATGACTGTGAAATGTGCCTGGCCCCATCCATGTGGACCTTTGCGTGTGTCTCACCCCAACTCCCAGCGCTCTTCTTCTGATAAGCCTTCCCTGTCCCACACCCAAGCACAGCTATCAGTCCCGTGGTCTTGTCACAGCCCAGAACCCTGACCCCAATCACGACTTAAACACCTGTCCCCTCCCCCGCTCCAGGAGCTCCATGGAAGGAAGACAGTGGTCAGCCCTGCCTTCCTGGCACCCAGCCCAAGGCTGTGCTCAGGAGTTGGCCAACAACAAATCTGCATCTCCTTTTTTTTTTTTTTTTTTTCAAAATTACTGTAATTTATTACTGTATCTCTGCCTTCCTAGTATAGCTATAATATTAAAAAAAATATGGAACGTTTCACGAGTTTGCGTGTTATCCTTGTGCACGGGCGATGCTAATCTTCTATCATTCCAATTTTAGTACATGTGCTGCCTGGAGCGAGCACTGCATCTCCTTGAATTCTGACCTTACTCCACATGCCCAAGCGTCTCCTGGACTCTCCTCTCAGATGCCAACAATCCTTCAACCCAACACACCCAACTGAAAGTTCACCTGCCCACCACCGCTACCCGAAAACAATCTCTTTCTTTCTCCCTTTCTCCCACAAACTCAGCAAACTGCCCTACCATCCCACAGTTGCTCAAAACCTGGGTCAGGTGGATCTCTGCAGCCTTTTCCCTCGCCCCGAATCCATCAGCCACCAAGCCCCGCAAGCAGTCATGTCATCTGTGCCTGCTCTTCCCCAGTCCTGGTTCTGTCACCCCAGGCCTCGTCACCAGCACTTCTTGTCTGGACTTCAGCATCAGCCCAAGAACCAATCTTCCCAATCAGCCCCACTGCCGATGCATCCTCCAGCGCAGCCAGGGGCTATCTCTGTAAATTTAAACCTGAGCCTGTCATCCCCCCACCCCCACCCTCAACTCTTCTCACAAGCCCTGAGGACAAGAGCCAACTCCTCAACAAGGCCCACCCGAGCTGCCCAGCTCCTCCTCCCTCCCTTCCAGAACACAACGCTGCATTTCTTTCAGTTCCCTGACCATGCTTTAGGACGATTTCTGTCCAAACAAGCCCGGCTCGTCAATGGATAGGTCAGAGGTTAACCAGAAGTTTCACTTGTATTTAGTTAACTCACCCCTCCACTTAGCAACCACCAAAGCAAGGCGAGAGCATGAAAATGTAAGATTTGGGGGGGTTGGGGGGGGTGTATCACTCAGTGGCAGAGCACATGCTCAGCATGCACGAAATACTGGGCTCAATCCTCAGTGCCTCCACTTGAAAAAAAAAACGTTAAAAAAAAATTTTAAACTTTTTTTAAAATGTCAAGATTTGTGGTAAAGAATAAAATCCTCAACTCTCTCCTAACCAGTTTTGATCAAAAGTTTGGTTGCAAGACATCATGGGCATTAAAGATTGCCTAGAAACCAAACGGTCCAGCCATTTCTCTGGACCAATGGCACACACTTTATGTCTGGACCATTGAAGAGCTCTGCACTTGGTCTACATCATTTTGGCCCATTGCACTGTGCTAATCTGGGCCCTCAGCCTGCATTGAAAGATATAATGGGAAATCGGACACAGAAAATTCACTAGTGTTTTATTGTGGGAATGTAGTCACTTACTATTTCCTTTGGGAAAATCTATTGGAAAAATTTCTCTCTGACAGTGTCAAGTAAAACCGGGCTTCTCCTGAGTTACTAGCTTGTTCTGTCTTGTGAGCAATGTGACTCTTTTGTCCACCAGGGTTGTTTTTCCCTTTTTCCTTCGGCTGCCCGGAAGCTTGTGGCAAGACTGAATGCTAAACTTAGTATCTGAGTAGAACTTTTTAGCATGAATTTCTGTCTACTAATTCTACCTCTGCCCTCATATCACTATCCGATTCCTTCTTCTTTCACCCTGATTTTTATCCCTAGTTTTCTCAATGTGGGGAGGAAGCAGGGAAAAGGGGGAGAAGAGTAGGAAGGGGACAACTCTTTCCCCTTTTCTGAATCATGCTGCTAGGTACACGAATGTCAGAGCATCACAGAGCCAGACCTGTCTTTCTCCTCCAGGACCAGAGCCATCTCCAGGTCCCCCTCGTGCACCTTCTTCATCTCTGCAAGCTTGTTTTCCAAGCTCAGCCGAAGCGCCTTCTCCGTTTCTGTCCCAGCAAAGGCCTTTTCCAGTTCTGCTTGGGCGGCTCTCACATCCTAGAGTTAAATTAAATGCAATTTGATGCAATTTTTCAATACAATTGGGAACATTTTGAAAGGAAATTGGATTAAAATATAAATATTTATGACTTTTTCTCCGGCACATTTCCCCTCCCTGAATTGTACTCTACATGGAGAGAATCAGTAATAAATACATTCACAGGCCTCTTTTCCCTCTTGTATCCTGAAGGGTATTAGGCATTTCTGATGGAAAAGACTCAACTCTACAAGAACTGTATTTTCAGTTTTGAAAAATCGGATCAATATTTACAGCTTCCACGACAAGGAGGAATGTGCCTCTCTGTAACTAAACAGACATCAAGTCCTGAGCATCACTATAATCTCCACACAAATTCATCTCACACTCCAGTGCCCCTCACTTTTTTTTTTTAAAGATAATGACCATACAATTCTACCATACATTTCCTATATCTCCAAGGTGATTTAAGTGGTGAAAAACTCTATGTTCTTCTTGAGGGAGCGGAGAAGCCCACAAGGAAAGTCTCTAAATCATTCAGGGGGCGTCCGTGTCAGGAAAAAGGCCCTGGTGCTCAGGACAGTGACCTGATAGCAGATTCAGTTCTCCAAGCCCTCATCCCAGCTGCCTCTGATCACATCACAAAGATGAAAGTAAAATCAAACTGGGTTCAAAACCCAGCTCCCCACTGACTTGCTGGGTGACCTTGAGGAGTCACTTAACCTCTCTGATCCCCAGTTTCACAACCTATAAAACAGGGATAACCACCGTCTCATCAAAGAGTTGCCGTCAGACTCCGCCAAAAGCCTGCTGCATCACAGGAAGCTCCAAAAACGCTGGTTCCTCCTCCTCCCTGCCCTCTCCCTCCACAGTGCCGCCTCCACCACTGTCTCCCCAAGAGGGCTGGACAGCCTGCCAATCCCAATGACAGCTAGGAAAACCATTTCTCAATATTCTGAGACAGAAAACAAAATCTATTATTTACTGAGTGCCTACTAATGCCAGGCTTTGAGCAAAGAGCTTTATTTATAAGTTCTTTGATCCTCACCCAACCCTAAAAAGTTCCCTAACTGAGAGACAGGGTTCAGAATGCGGGCTCTGCGGCCAGACCACCTGGCGTTTACCGCCTGGCTGACCTCGGGCGAGTGACTAGGCCACTCTGTCCCTGTGTCAGCTTGTTTTTGTTTTTGTTTTTAAAAGGGGGATGACAAAAGTCTTTACCTTGAAAGTTTACTGAAGGGATTAACTAAATCAACGTACGGGAAGGCTAGGAAAGAAGGGTGCCTCACAGACGGTAAGTAAGCCCTCCATGAGTCGTGAGCTCACTGTCCTTATCACAGCCACTACCGCAGGGCGGGCATCACTGGCTGCATTTCGCAGGTGCAGCCGCGCAGGCGCGGGGAAGGCAAAGGTCTTATCCAAGGTGACAGAGCTAGTAAGTGACAGGGCAGGGACTCAACCCAGTACGCAACCCTAAACCACTGGGAAGCACCTACTGGTGAAAATAAAACGGCTGAACCAATAGAGTAAGTCTCTGAAAAGTCTCAGGATTACATGTTAACGGAAGTTCAGAATTTGGGCTCCGAAGACCCTCCTTTCGGTTTCAGCGCTACTACCCAGGACCAAGACTAAGTTTCTCGCTCTCTCCGAGTCTGTTTCCTTGTCTGTATTCTGGACCTAATATCTATACACCCTCATGGGGGTGATGTGAACGTGATGAATGGGAAAGACCATGACAAGCTGCAAAAGACAACACAAACGTATCTGCTGTTCTGTTTGTGGTGTCATCTCTCCTCTTACCTGCTAAGGAGAATCAGGGTTTCCGGAAGAGGAAGTGACATCACACAACTTCAAAGATCAAGAATTAAGGAACTAGTATTACTTAACACTAGCTTAGTATAGAGGAAAACTTTTTAACATCTAGGAGATAAAAATTTTTGGCCAAGAAACATCCTGACTCCGACCACAGTCACAGGAGGCACCTGACTGAGAGTCAGGAGGAGGAGGAAAGGTAGTTAGTGAGCACAGGTGGGATGGAAGGGTGGAGGGATTGAGGCTGGGCTCTGGGGACAGGGGCCGCATGGGCACTCAATGGCCTGCAAATTAGGGAATCTGGTTCCAGGCTGAGCTATGTTAGGTGAGTCACTTCCCCTCTCTGGGCCTTCGTTTCCTCTTCTGTAAAATAAAGAGAATAAACTAGACGAGAAGGCTGGTGCTGGAGCAACAACACAGGCTGTCAAATCAGCAATCATGTTTGAATCCAGGATTAAACTTGCCCTGGTTAGTATTTCTCTCTGTACCTCTGTGTCCTCACCTAGAGGATGGAGACAATAAAGGGTAGGGTGCAGGGTGTAAGGGTATAAATCCCGTATGTGAAGTGCCTAGAACGGGGCTGGGGCCCAAGAGACACCCAATAAGAGTGGCTTTTGTTTCTGCTGAAACCCTGACAGTTTATGAAAAAAGGAACAAAGTTCTGCCCACTCTGTTATGAACCCACTGCAAGGAGCACATTCTCCTCCGGGCTTCCAGACTTGCCTCTTCTAAAAGGAGTATTCTTTTGGTTAGGAGCTCTTCAACCTGCTGCACCTTCTTCTGAGCATCCTTCTTCACCCGCTGAATTTCAGAGCCGCCCCCTTCAGCCAGGCTCTCAACTGCTTTGCTGCAAAAAGAGGCAAAGGTATAAGACGCACAAGAGGGACAGTCAGATAGTGACTCCAGTCACCCCGAAGAGATGAAAAATATTTGCTGGTCGATTCTCCCACTGGCCTGGGCTGAGCTGCTTTTCTTTTTTAAATTAATAATTGTAATTCAAAAGCACAGATCATTCAATATACAAACGTATCGCACCAACCGTGCAGTACACCTTAAACTTACACAATGTTATACGCCAACTGTATCTCAATTAAAACACGTATGTATGTTTTATATATATTACATATATATATACAGACACAGTGTGCATACCATCCAGTGATTTCCTTAGGGTCAGTTCCAAGAAAAGGAATTACTAAGTTAAAAGATAAGCACACTTTTAAGACATTTGACAGCTATTGCCAAACGCCCCACTGACAAACTTCTGGTAAAGTACACCTTCCCCAGTGGTAGGAAAGGCGGATAGCGGGTCTGACAGATCAGTGTGCAAAGGAGCAGTGTACAACTCAGATAAACCTGATGGAAGGGAGGGTACACGGCGTCTGCCGCTGGAGGGGAAGCACCTCAAACCCAGCAGTGACCGAGGGCAGGGTGTCTAACATAAAAGGCGGAGCTCTCAGCACAGGGCATCATGGAGTGTTCTCGCCGCCTGGCAAGCAGAGGTGGAGCTGGCACACCAAAATCAGACACGGGACCACAGCCACTGATGCTTTTCATTTTGGTTTTTGAAAAAGAAAAATAACGTCGGATATGAATCTGTGAGACACAGACTCAGAGCAGTTCTCATCAGATTTCTAAAACGACTGTGGGTTTCCAGGAGGCAGAATAATAAAGGAAATGGCTCCACCTAAAGCTAGTTTTTCAGAAAAACTGCAAAAGAATAAATCTATTCACCACCGGCCTCCCGTGCCCTACTTTAAGGGTCTGTAACATTTTTCCAACCGAGAGCCACGTGATCAGACACTCACACGTACAGGCCATGTGAATTTTTGACTGAGAACAATGGAAAGTCAAGAGGGCCATACTTGCTGTCCAAGTCTCAAACATGAGTCGCCTGCAAATAAAGATGTCATTCATATCTTGTTTCCTCTCACGGGTCAGCCTTCAGAAGGCCCCATTGTCATGATATCATTTTAATGGAATTTGATGGGAACAAGGGGCTCTGAGGCTGGACAGCTCTGCTTCCGAATTCTGACTCTATTATGTCCTCAGTGTGACTCTGGGTAAATTACCTCTCACACCTGAGTTTCCTCACGTGAAAAATGAGATGATTACCTCTTAGGAGGAATGCACTAGCACACGTGGTGACCAGAGCACAGCACCCTTTCCTCTCCGATCTGAGTGCTGCCTGTTGGGCCCGAGGCCACCACAGTGCTGGCCCCCTGCTGAGATATTGTGACAGGCCTCATTCCACTCCTCTGCTGGCGTCTGAGCTGAGAACAGATCATTTCTGGCCAGAACTAAGGCCACCGCTGCCACCTCCTGATTAATGCTGTGAAGTGTCCTCGGCGCCCCCTCCCTGGGCTCGTGTCTTGATCAGTGCTGTCTGGAATTCACAGTGACTCACATCATTGCCCTCACTTCTCGAGAGGCATTACACATGGCTGGAAGATTTCTGTACTAGCAGCTTCCCCCTCTGAGCCTTGGGTGCAGGATTTTTCCTGTCCCAAATTTCCACTGACCGCCACGAATGTTCCAGCCTTGGGCTCTATAGAGACTCCTCTAGAAAATAACCCACTCTATTACCCCCTCCCCCCCGCGCCCCTCCCTCCCCCGGCCCAGTGAGTGCAATACACCATCCCCTCCTCTCAGCCCAGATCAACCCTTTGGGTTTCACAGTCAGACTCATACACGCGGTCAAGAGGCTGTCTACAATTTTTAACAAGTACCGACTGGTATTATTCAGTTTGGTTGCGTTTTAGTTATACCAATAAAATATATTCCCAATAATAAATGTTCCAACTTTTCATTTATCATCTTTGTATTTTACAGTTACTAGAGCAGTAAGATTTACACTCGGCAGTGCGGTGCAGTTCTCCCCTACTAATGGAATTATTATTTTTGTTTGTGTTTTAAAGCCACAGAGATAAAATTTACTCCCGACAATATGTCTGCTTTTGTTTTTAATGTCCCCTTATTGTAACCGATACATAGAACAATGGCAAGCCAGCAGGCATGTATGTCTACGCCACAGTGAGGCAGTGAGTCCCAAACAGACCAGTCCCAGCTCTGTGACCAACCTGGGCAAGTCCTCCCACTCCTCTGAGCCTCAGTCTTCTCTTCACTCAAATGGGGATACTGGCCGCCTCAAACAGTGATTGTAAAATCAAACGCGATAAAGGATGTCAATTACCAGGCACGGGGTTTGGGGCAAAGTGGGATTTCAATAAATGTTAGTTTCTGCCTTCTACCCTTTCCTGCTTTATAGAATCCAGGGCAAGAGATGAGAAAGACAGCAAGACTTTAGGAGAGGAGAGGTTGAGAGAAACTGGTCTAACCCAGCTTTCCACCCAATACAGGAAAGAACTTTCCATAAACACCAGCCTCGCTACCTTTTGTAACCATCAACATTTCCTCTTGACCTTTTCCATTCTAATTATAGCTCTTTAGGAAAAGCAGGGGCTTTTCCTGTAACAGCTCCCATATCTCTTTTCCATCAACAAGTATGTGCCACACACAGACTGCCAGGTGCTGGACAGCTAGGGGTAAAGAAAGGCAGCTTTAGCAGGTGTGTGTAGACACGGCACACACCCCACGGCAGGGATGAGAAGCCAAGACTCAGAGGCCAAAGACCCACCTATCGGCAGGGCCAAGCCAGAGCCCCTTCCCTTTCCACTGGTCCCACGACATACAGTCATGTCGGGGAAATGATGATCACACACAGGAAAATAAAGAATATGAAACCTAGTGCTGGACCAGCAGTCAGGGGCTTGAGTTCTAATCCCAGCTCTGAGCTTTCTAAGCGGTTTTAGTCGTGGTCCTTCCCTTCTACAGGCCTCAACTCCCCCTTTCCTATAACATGAGGTTTTCTTCGAGAGTTGCCCAGCTCCCAGGGTAATGATGGAATGTAAATGGATGTGACAGCGTCTGGTAAACTGAAAAGTGCTACACACACGGGACTGTCGTCATACACCAGAGAAGTCTCTGAAGAGGTCGAGACGGGGGCTTCGGGCAGCCACGGGATGCAGCCTTTACGGAGGGAAGGCAACAGGAAAGGCACCTGGACCAGGAGGGGACTGGAAGCTGAAGAGACCTGCCGGAGCAAAGCCAGAACCGCAGGAGCGGAACATTTTTAGTCTCTGTGAACCACATGGGAGAAAGCGGGGCAGTGCAGTCACTGCAAATAGCCTCAAACAGAACTCCTCGCCAGGAGGCATCCTTGACCCTGCCCTTCCCACCCACAACTGAGCCCTGCAGATCTGCTTCCTAAATTTAACTTTCCATCCCCCCAGGCATCTCATCCCAAATCTCTCATCCAAACTTCTAGACCAGCCTCCTAACCCTGCCTCCACCCATGCTCCCTCTACAGAACATCTCCCACTCAGCATCCACGGTGACCTTTGGAAAAACAAAGCCCTGTTTGTGTCAGTTGCTTAAAACCCATGACTACTTTCCATCTATTCTCAGGATCAATACCAGAATCTCCGGAGTGGCCTCCAGACCCTACAGGACAAGACCGAGCCCCCTACACTTGTTCTTCCTCAGACCTGCACGGTCCCTTCTCTTTCGACACTTCTTCTCCACCTTCCACCTGGTTACGTCCTACTTACCCCTCTGATCTCGTCCCAAACACTACCTTCCCAGCTGTGTACCTATATTTATACACCTATTCCCGCTGCTACAAACTTTCAAAGCTTCCTTTATTTTTCTCAGAGCTCTTTTCCCAATTTGTATTTACATATCTATTATTCCAAGTATTTGCTCCCCATACCCCTTCCAGGGTGTAAGCCCCGCACATCTGTTTGAATCAGACTATATTCCCAGGAACCTGGTCCAGGGCTGCACACAGCAACTGCTTGATAAAAATTCATAAAACTGCTGAATAAATTTATAAAGCTGGTCAGACCAAAAAGAGCCTTAACACTGACAGATCTGACTTCCTGCCCAGAGAATGATGTGCTTCCAAAAAACAAGAGCAATCAACGAAAACAAAAACATGTTACTCTAGTTTATTCATTCATTCATTCACTCAGAAAATATCCTGTGTGCAAGGTCAGCATAACTCAAAGAAGCCTGGGCCAGGGAACCCCTAGTCTACTCAGAGCCAACAGCAGTCCGTTCCGGCTGCTGGCAGGGTGACAATTGGGAATTATATGGCCTGGCCCAGAGCAGAGCAGCTGCGCCCTGGGACAAAGACGTCGTGCTCCTGGTCTGCGGTCCCCGGCAGGGGCCCTGCTCCCACGACAGACAGAGCATCTTCATGTGCGCTGCAGCCAGATCCTCGGTGGGTCAGCTCTGGGAAGTCTGACTCCTCTCTCACCAAGTGAAACTCAGCACACTTTGGTGCTCCCAGCATGCCCACAGATGTCCTCTGTCGCTGCATCTTGATTACACTCCACGTGTGGCATGCTGTGAGGCTCATCCGCCTCTGATGAGCTCCAAGTGAAGGGCTGTCTCTTCTCAAATCCTCGGCACGGGGCACGTTTACGTAAGAAACGTTTATGAATGAATGAATGTATGACCAGCTGACTCATAGGCTGTATTCTCTGAATGGTGCTTGTTGTTCAATAAATATTTAAATTAATTAACTGACTGATGAAATAAAATAAGAGTTTTCAAATGTTTGAAAGCAGGAGAACCCCTCTTTTAAACAAAAGACTACAAGGGACCTTAGTACATAAGACAGATACAAAAATGAGTCACTCTGGTGGAAGCTGCCCCCTCTGCCCACCTGGCCTCACCCACCGCAGGGGTCCTGAGGACCCCCAGGCCCCTAGACCTTCTACAGTGATGCAAATGAATGAGCTGCTGATGTAATTTACAACGTGGATGGGTCTCGCAGACGCATCGCTTTGGAAAGAGGCCAGACACAAAAGGGTTCGTGCCCAGCGTACAACTCCATTTCTATAAAGTTCAAAAAGAGGCAGAACTAACTAGTACAGACACCAGTGGTCAACACAGTGGTTATCTTTGTGGGAAAGGGTAAGTTCTGGGGGCACAAAGGAAACATCTGGGGGGCTAGTGATGCTCTGGTTTCTGATGTGGATGCGGGCCCCACAAGTGTATTCACTTTGTGAAAATTCATCCCGCTGTACACTTAATGTCCGTTCATTTTTCTGTAAGTATGTTACATGTTTAAAGTTTGTTGAATAATTAAATACAGATGAAAACCTCCCTGGGGTCCTCAGTGCTCAGCCCGAGAAGTGGCTTAGGAACACAAGGTTCTCTTTTACCGCCGCACCCAGCCTGCACCGTCGGAGCCCTGAGCCCAGGATGCAGGTACTCACGAGGCTTTGATGAGCAGCTGCTCTCTCTCCTGGAGCTCCCGCTTCAGACTCTCCACTTCCACCTTGAGCTCGATGTTCTTCCAGACAAGATTAGGAAAGAAAAGAAATGGTGTCAAACACAGGACCTCCAAAGGCCGGCAGTGGGGAACCCGCTTTCGGCGTGGACTGGCAGCATGATACTTGTAACAGGCAGATGTTAGACTCAGACCCTCACTGGCCTTGGGGCACCGGGAGAAGGGAATCATTAAACACTGGTGGTCTCAAAAGAAAGCCTTGGATTTCTCAAGGCTTGGAACAATTATGTAAATTTTCCAAGCTTCTAACAGCCAGAGCATTCAAACATTGAGGCATAAATGTCATACAAGTGAGGCTGATTTAAAAATTGTTTGCCCTCCGCCAAGCAAATTTACAGGCAATTCTGCAGTTTGCTTTTACCATTCCAAGGCAATTACTTCTGGTTGTTTACAATCATGCATGTGGTGGCTGGAGCACTGGAAACGTGTTATAGCTTCAAAAAAAAAATAAAATGTGGGAGGCAGCATCACTGCCTGACTCATTTCACTATGAGACTTCAGGGTCCTCCCCTACCACAGAGCCACAACCACCCAGGGCCAGCTGTCTACAAGGGACACCACAGTGTTGCCCAACCCGCTGCCTCTTAATTGACTGGAACAAAAGGAGTCACACATGGCCTTGGGCTTATCACGCACATGAGAATCCAAAGAGAATTTTTGGCAAACGGATCAGAACGTGAGGCAGTGGGGCAGCGATGGTTCACAAACCAGTCCACAAACGTATCCCAGATGGAACACTGGATGAATTCACGCAGTCAAGACAGGGGTCTGAGTGCAGGGTTTGCAGAGGACTGATGTCAATACAAGATTTCTCTGAAACCTTGCTCCTGTTTTATTTTAAAAATTTTGCCTACTTTACATTCTACTCCATAATACATGTGTAGTATTTTAAATAAAAATAACACTGGCAGTAAAATTTCCAATCTCAGAGGCCAGGCCTTCCTCCTTTCGGCCCAGCAACCCTGTGGGGAAGAGCATCTCGACTGAGAAGTCAGTCAGAATGGAAAGGTCATAGGCTTGGGACCAGAAGGACCTGGATTCAAATTCTGCCTCCGCCGTTTACCAGGAGGAAACCGTGGTGAATCAGTGGAGGCTCACTGACTCATTCCTTCACTTCACAGACCCGGCCCGATCCCTGTAACGGGCCAAGCACGGGCCGCGCATGGGGGCCACTGTGGTGTAAACAAGCCGGACGCGGGCCCTGCCTTCAAGCTCACATCGAATACAAGAGCAGAAGTGCGAGCCTGTAACTGTCCTTAGAAGCACCAGCCCAGGAGGTGAGAAAGCACCGTTTCTCCTTTCAGATCCCTCGAGCGTCACATGGAAAACAGGAAGCCCACCTGACGTGGCGGATCTGAGGACTGAATGAACTAACAAACGAGAAGAGGTCAGGAGACAAGGCTCAGAACGTGTTAGTTTCTTCACCGTCAAACATGAGGAACTAAAGAAGTCATCTCTGCAGCAGAAATCTTCCCAGAAGAAATTGATCTTCACCTAAATAACACTGAGTGACGGTGAACAATGTCTTCATCTGTGGTTTTGGGGAAACTGCAGAAACATCCTTCAGAGGGAGGATTGCTTTCCCAGCTCTCCGAAAGGCAGAGAGCTTCTATGTAAGAGCTGATACCGTATGATCTAAGTGTTCTGCTTTCTGCTGAACCAGCTGCCCCCTCCGCCTAGCAAATTTAAAAGACTGCATAGCTAGTGCGTCCACCAGATGATTGTTTGCAAGCCCAATACTTCAAGTTATAAATTTATGTACATGGTGACCATAATTTCCAAACCCAAAAAATCAAGACACCTTATAAGCATAAAATGGACTATCATTATAAAAAAGAATGAAGAGGCTCTTAAACCACTACTAAGGAAAGATACCCAAGATATGGTGAAGGAAAAATGCCAGGTATGGAACAGAATATGCTCACATTTATGTACAAAGGGAGTTTATACACATAAACATTCACACACACACTTGTATACACATAAAATGTGTAAGGAATTAATAATGTTGGTTAGATCTAAGGGGCTAGGAGACAAGAGTGGAAGAAAGTCTTTTCAATGTCTATCTTTCAGGCTTTCTGATTTTGAACCATGTGCACCTGTCTGAAAACTTAAAATTTAAATAAAAGAGCAGTTAGATCAAGTCATCTAACCAAACAATAGAAAAGAAGAGCTGAAAGAGTGTAGGACAATGAGGTGGGCAGACCTGGGTTCAAAATCCACCTCCCAGAGCAGCGATATGACACCGAGCAAGTTATTGATCTTCCCTGAGCTTCAGTTTCCTCTCCTGCAAGATGAGGATCATCTGCACTGTCCAGGACTGTCTTGAGAATTAAAATAAGATGATGAATGTCCACACGGCCAGGACAGTGGTGACCCAGAGTAGACAATTAACATGTTTTGATTTCCTATCACCCATATCAGTTCTGAGATACATGCAAATCACACTCACACATAAAATGTTCTAGGCTATTGATTTTTCTGTAAAATTTCTATTGCATCGCCACTGCCTTACAGCAAAGAGGAGAGCCTCATTGTCTTTCCACCCCCGCAATGAAAAAAATTGTGTCCTGAGGGACAAGGGAGCTTTTCGATTCTTGAAAACGCTCAGAAGTACAGTACAATCCCTCTTCAAGAAAAGTCCGCTTAAGTCCGTCCACTGAAACTCAAGGAGAGTTCTTTTTCCTCCTTCAAGTTTCCACTGGTGCAAACTTCAGAAGAGAAAACAAATGGAATAATTCCCAAGCCAAGGGCTAATCTACTGGAGAAAGCCAAGAAATGGGCCCTGAAATAATGTTTGTACTTGTGCCTTTTTATGAAAGCCAACTTCTCTGTTCAACTTTCAGAACCAAGGTTTGTTTTCAGGCAGAGACCTCCAGGTCAAGACTTCAGATGGGAACGGCCTTTCTTCCTGACAGTTATAAGCAAGCACACAAGGAAAACAGAAGAGAAAACCAGACAACCCTAACCGCGCCGCCAATGGAAGCCTCAGCTAAGACAATGGTAACTGCCAAGCACTGACTGTGCGCTGAGGCTTTGCATCTGTCGACTCATTCTAATCCACACAAATAAGCCCTAGACAGAGGGGTTATCACCTAACTCTGGAAGCCAGCCCGGGGAGCCGAAGTGACCTGCCTGCAGTTACCCAGGTTAGTTGCTAACAACAGGATGCAATTCCAAAGACATTCCACCATTTCACTGTCTTTGTCTAAATTATAAATAATGAGAAAAAGGCAACTGAGACATGACAAATCAGAAGTCTGATTTTAAGAAAAGAGAAGGACTCTCTTAAAATTAATCTTGTATCGCTTTGCTTAATACTAAGGTCATTCTATTGTCTGTCTGCTCCCCATAATCAATTCAGATGAAATGAAAGCAGCTCCATCTATTCATGCCAACTCTGCGAACAAATACTCATCAAACTTCTGCTCAGAATGACTATGAGAAAAGACACCGGGGAGGGCAGTGAGAAGTGGGACACTCACAGTTTTGTAGACGTGTTCGGTGGGGCCGTCAAGTTCCTGTTGCATCCTTTCCTCCAAGAAATAGATGCGGAGCTTTAGGTTAAAGTTTTCTTTCTTCAGTTCAGTGATTTGCTAGAAAATAAGCACAGATGGGTTATCAAAAGTAAGGTCTGAGGGCCAACATCTGCATTAATCCCCATAGCTTCCGGGGCTACAAACGGAGTCAGGGCTTACCTTTGCTCCAACTGCACCAACCCAGAATTGAGTGGCTCCCACGAGCTACACTAAGGACAATCTGAGCACTGGGATGAATAATGACTGAGTGGAGAAAGAATTCATGACTCCACACTGATAGTAAATAAGTAAAGAAAGAAAGGAAAGGGAAGGAAGAGAGGGAAGCTCTCCTTTACGAAAGAAGTCCAGTTAATAAATGTAGCAGAACAACAGGAACAGAAAATCACCGTTATGCAACTGGTCTAGTAATAACTGAGTCAGGCAGGAATCACCAACGCTAAAAGCATTTGGTCAAAGAGCACTGGGGAACACGGTATTCCTTCCCATCGTCTCAAGGTATCACCGCACAGACGGTTTATCACTTACAAAAGGAAAAGGTATCTTCACAATTCAGAAAGCTAGAAGACACCACCTTAATCAAGAGGATATGTTTACTATCACCGCTGGCGGAACAAACCGACATCTCATGGGTCCTGAACTAAATCACGGAAAGTAAGCAATTTCATTTAAAATGTTAAAATGCCTACAACTTCTGACCTGCATCTGCTAAAGAGTCATCAATCAGACAAATCCAAATCGAAGGACATCATACAAAACAACAGGCCTGGACTCTTCAAAAATCTCAGGGACGGTGTTAAGGCAAACATAGCTGGGGAACTCTTCTAAATAGACAGAAGTAAAATCTTGATTTTTTTTTTAAAGCCGCATGGGGATAAGTAGGAGTCTGAACAACAATTTTATATTAGGATGGTATTATGATTTTGTAGGAGAATGTCCTAAGTAAGAGATACACGCTGAAGTACTTAAGGGTGCTGTCATGATGTCCACGACTAACTCGCTAATGAGTGAGGAGGGAGGGAAAAAAGAGAGACAAAGCAGACACAGCAAAATATGAGTGGATGAATCTACATGAAGAATACATGGTTGTTTGTTGTACTATTTTGCAACTTTTTCCTACGTTTGAAATTTGTTAACATTAAAATTTGGAAAGGAAAAAAAGAACAGATGAAGAGAACTGATATTTACCAAGACCCTACTATGTAACTGAAACTGAGCTTAGGTAATTTACATACAGTATCCCCATCCCTAAAACAACTCTGGGAAAGTATTACTCCCACTAAACACATGATCAAATATCACACGAACAGTGGAAAAGCTGAGACACTTATCCCGCCCTGACTCCAGTGACTATGATGTGTCAGGTGAACCTCACTGCCGCAAGCAAATACCTGATTTGTTAGTTTGGGTCATCCAGCAAGCTTTTTGAAGCAGGTTAACCTAACTCCAAAAACAGCCATTAGTGTACACACTAGAGCTTCTTCCTAGTATTTTTATATCACCATGTTAAAATAGCTGGATGTTTTTCAAAATCCTTCCACCACCACTCATCTCTCTGTTCATACAGCTTTCATTCTCTGCCTGTGAAGAAAAAAAAAGACTCCCTTCCTTAACACTGTTTTAATGAGAATGAGAGAACCACAGGCTAGGAGGGAACTTTAAACTAGTCAAGGGTGATGGCTCCACCTCTTTGGGGAGGAAAGGTGGATAGAGGAGCCATGAAGGAGACTTCTGGGGTGCTGACAGAGTTCCATTTCTTGTCCTGGATGATGGTTATACGGCTATGTTCACTTTTTTGATAATTTACTGAACTGTTCACATGTGCTTTCAGTGTGTTCCTATATGTATGTCTTAGTTCACCTGTTACATTTTTGAAAGTCAACTAGTCCATGATTATAAGCAAATTATGATATGGCCACTCGACAGAATCTTACGGAGCCACAAAAAAGAATAAGAGGTCACTCTGTGTACTCAAAGGAAATTATCAAGAGACATTGTTAAATAAAAACATTACAGTATAGAACATTTTATGTGGCAGGCTACCATTTTAAAAAGTAGGAGGAGGATATGAATTATGATTACTTGCTTGATATAAATGGTATGTATCTGGAAGTATACTACATAACCTTTTTACCTTTTGAATGTTGTACCATATAAATTTACTAATAAAAAATGAGTTAAAAATAATAACACATGAATGCATCCTTTTTAAAGACCATTTGAACTGTGAAGGGAGTGCTGCTGATGCTTCACAAAACCCAGTGTGTCTGCCCATGCCAGAACTCGTGCATCTGATGTACGCCTTCCACTCACAAAGTCACTACTCCTGCTCAGTTCTCAAAGGGGAAGCAGAAAGACCAGGGGCTTTGGAGACAACACTAAGTTCAATCCTAACTCTCCTTCTCATGGAGTAGCTCTAGATAGGTTACCTCTCGGAGCCTCAGTTTCTTCACTTCTAACATAAAGCTAATAAAATTGATCTCATAGGTTTTTGTCAGTACTAAATGAAATAAAATACTGTATAGGGGATGCCTAAGACAGGGTCAACAAAACGCACAAAGAATGGAGAAGAAAGTAAATGATTTGGGGGGATCAAATCAAAATGTGAAACTTCAAACTACAAAAAGATCCACGAACATGGTTTAAAGTCATGTGATAAAAATGTCTGCAATACGCCAAGACAAAGAGTGAACTGTCTCAAAATGAATGGCAAAATGGAAAGTCTCACAGAGAAACAGAAAACACAGAAAAGACCCAAATGCAAATTTTAGAACTGAAAAATATAAAAACCAACTAAAAAAATGGAATGGATAGGCTCAAAAAAAATGGAGCTGGCATAGAAAGATTCAGTGAACTTGAAGACAGATCAACAAAAATTATCCAATATGAAAACGAGGGTAGGGGAAAGACTAGGAAAAAAATTAACAGAGCCTCAGGGACCTCTGAGACAATACTAAAAGGTCTTTCATCAGAGTCCTAGAAAAAAATAGGAGAGTGCGGTATTTAAAAATTTGAAGAAATAATAACTTTAAACTTTCTAATTTTGGAAAAAAGCATAAAGCATACAGATTAAACAAGTTCACCAAACACCAAACAGGATAACTAAAGACCAAAAATCAAGCAAACAAAAACTCTTGAAAGCAGCCAGAGAGAAATACACATCATACATGGGGAACAATGATTCAAAGGACAGCAGATTTCTCAGTCAAAGCTATAGAGGCCAGAGCGCAGAACAATACCATTAAAATACTGAAAGAAATTATCATGCTAGATAGAATTCTTTTTTAAAATATTTTATTATTTTTTGGTAAGGGGGGGGGTAATTAAGTTTATTTATTTTTAATGGAGGTACTGGGGATTGAACCCAGGACCTCAGTGCTTGCTAAGCACGTGCTCTACCACTTGAGCTATACCCTCCCCTCTAGATAGAATTCTATATCCACTAAACATATCCTTAAGCAGTGAAGGTAAAATGAAGACATTCTCAAATGAAGGAAAACCAGCTGAATCCACGGCCAACATACCTGCTCTAAAAGAAACGCTAAAGGAAGTTCCCCAGACCAAAGGGAAGTATACAAGAGGGAAATGTGGAACTTCAGACATGAAGGAACAGAAAAACAAGTGGTAAATATCTAGGTAACTATCTAGAAAAACAGTAGAAATGAAAATCTCTCAAGTTTTTAAAAACACGTATGATAGTAAAGCAAAAGTTAAAATATAGTTGGTGGGGTTTTCAATGTATTTGGATATGAAACATACTAGGGATAGGTGTTGGTAACATTTTTACATTTCACTTACATTTAAAGGAAAAGTTACTATAATCTCTAAAGCAATCACTAAAATTATTTAAATGTTTTTTAAGTAAACTATATGAAGAGATATGCTCAAAAACTTAATATATTTTAAATAATCCAAAAGAAGGTTTCAAACAGGAAAGAGAAGAATAAAAATAGAAGAAACAACAGAAAACAAATAAGAAAATGGTGGGCCTAAATCAAAATGCATTGATACATGTTAAATGTAAACGATATGAACATACCAATTAAAATACAGAGATTATGAGAATGGATAAACAGCCCAAAGCTGTATACAAGAAACCTACTTCAAATATAATGATACAGTTAGAAAAAGATGTATTATGCAAACACTAATTAAAAGAAAGCTGGAGTGGTTGTTAATATATGAAACTGCAGACTTCAGAGCAAAGAAAATTATTCAGGGATGCAAAGGGGCACTACATAATAGTGAAAGAACATAAGAATCCTAATTGTGTGTGCACCTAACATTCCAGCCCCAAATTCACGACGCAAAAACTGACAGAATTGAAAGGAGAAATGGACAAATCCACAATTGCAGTTGGATACTTCAATACTCCTCTCTCTTTAGTCTGTAGAAAAAGTAGACCAAAAAATCAACAAGAATAGAAAAAAGCTGAATAACTAACTGAATCTAATGTATATTTATAAAACACTCTACCCAACAACTCAAGTGAGCATGGAACAGTTACCAAGATATCCTGGGTCATAAAAGAAACCTTAACAAACTTAAAAGAACTGAAATCAAACCATGTTCCCTAAACATAATGGATTTCAACTAGAAATGAATAGAAAGAAAATTGGAAAATTCCCAAATACTTAGAAATTAAATAGCACATTTCTAAATAATCCATGGGTAAAAGCGAAGTCTCAAGGGAAATCAAAAGATATTTTGAATTAAATGAAAATGAAACTATATCAAAATTTGTAGGATACAGTTAAATACTTAGAGGAAATTGATACTATTTAATGCTTTAGAAAAGAAGAAATATGTCAAATCAGTAACTTAAGCTTCTACTTTTAGAAACCATGAAAAGAGCAAAATAAACCCAAAGCAAAAAGACTGATAGATATAATAAACATAAAAGCAGAAATCAATGAAATGGAAAAGAGTAAAACAACAGATAAGAATCAATTTTAAAAGACAGCTCTTTCAAATGATCATTGATATTAATGTAACTCTAGCAAGACTGGCAAGAAAAACAAAAAGCGAAGATACAAATTACCAATATCAAGAAAGAGGAGCTATCATTACAGATCCCACAGTAATTAAAAGGATAATATAAGAATAATGCATACAATGGTAGCTCACAGAGAAAAAAATGTGACAATAAATATACACATGTTTATGTATAACTGAAAAATTGTGCTCTACACTGGAATTTGACACAACATTGTAAAATGATTATAAATCAATAAAAAATGTTTAAAAAAAAGAATAATGCATATAAATCTATGCACATAAATTGAGCTTAGATGAAATAACACAATTCCTGCCAAGGCATGAATTATCAAAATCCACCAAAGAAGAAATAAGAGAAACTGAACAATCTTATAGCTATTTAGAAACTTAAATGTGTAATTAAAAACTTTCCAAAGAAGAAAATTTCAGATCAAGATGATTTCAGTAGTAATTTCTACCAAATATTTACAGAGGAAATAACACCAGTTTTACACAATCCCTTCCAGAAAAGAGAAGATGAAACAAAATGCTGATGAAATCAAGAACCTAAATAAGTGAGGAAACCTACTTACCATATTCATGGATTGGAAAACTTCAATATAATAATGATGTCAGTTCTCTCCAAATTGATCCCTAGATTTTATACAATCCCAATCAAAATCCCTACAGGAGTTCTTACAGATATAAACAAGCCAATTATGAAATTTATTTGGAACAGTAAAAGAGCTAGGTGAGTGAAAACAATTTTGAAAAAAAATCCAACGAAACAGAATACAGAAATAGACCCATACAATTATGGTCAACTGATTATTGACAAAGGTGCAAAACACTTCAATGGAGAAAGGATAAATTTTTCATTTTCAACACACAGCACTGGAACAATTGGATATGTATTTACAAAATAATGAACTTTGATCTATCGTACCATAAAAAAGAGTTAATACAAATTAAATCATAGATCTAAATGTAAAGTATAAAATTGTATAATTTTTAGAAGAATACATAGGGGAAAATCTTTGGGACCTACAGAGAGGCGGAGTTCTTACCTATAATACCAAAAACATGATCCATAAATAAAATAATCAATAAATTGAGCTTCATCAAAATGTTGAATATTTGCTTTGGAAAACACAGTGTTAAGAGAATGAAAAGACAAGCTACATACTGGGAGAAAATATTTGCAAATCACAAATCCAACAGAGGAAATGTATCCAGAATACATATAAATAACTCCCAAAATATAATTGTAAGAAAACAACTTAATTTAAAAAAAACAGAAAACTCAGCAAAGATTTGAAAAGAAACTTCATCGTAGAAGAGACATAGATGGCAAATAAGCACAAGTAAAGATTTTTAACACCTAACCGTTAGGAAAAAGCAAATTAAAACTACAATGAGATACCACTACACATCTATTAAAATGGCTAAAAATATTCTTTTTAGCCAATAATACCAAATGCTGATGAAGATGTAACACAATTCTCATACTCTGCTGATGGGAATGCAAAATGGTACAACCACCCTGCATAACAGTTTGGCAGTTTCTTACGCAAAAAACTAAACTTAACCCTATGACTCAGCAATTCCGGTCCTGGGTCACCCTAGAGAAATGAAAACCTATATCCACACAAAAACCTGTACATGCATGTTTGCTGAAGCGTTATTAATAACCACCATAACCTGGAAAGAACCCAAATGTTCTTCAAAGGGTGAGTGAATAAAGTCCACATCCATACGATGGAATAATACTCAGCTACTATGATATACACAACACGGATAAATTTCAAAGACATTACGGGTGAGGGAAAGAAGCCTCAAAGATTACATATTACATGATTCCATTCATATGACATCTGGAAAAAGCAAAATTATAGGGACTGAGAACAGTGGATTAGCTGCCAGAGGTTTGGGGTGAAGAGAGAGTTTGACCACAAAGAGACAACACATGGGGCATTTTTTGGCATTATGGAACTATTCTACATTCTGATTGTGGTGATGGTCACATGAACCTAGAACTATATACACATATACCAAGAAAAAAAATTATATATATATATATACGCATACATACACACACACACATACATACACACATACACATACATACATATATATATAGTTTATGACAGTGGTTATAAGGGTGTATATGTTTGCCAAAATTCAACCAACACTTAAATTGGTTTTATCTTATACAAATTAGATCTGAATAAAGTTTATTTAAAGATAAGTAAAATGAAATATAGCAAAATATTCACAGCTGTACTTGAATGCTAGTACATCCCCACACATGTATGTTCCCTGGGGTTTTTTTCAGCATTTTAAAAAATAATTGGACACAGCATATAATAGTCTTTCTGATAAACTTTTTAATACCTTTATGACTGGATAAAAGAAAATGACAAGCATATTCTACATTAAGTATATTTCAAACTGTCTGCCCTTGGCCCCTCGTTAACACTTAAATTAAGGTTTCCATTTTGTGGCTGAGAAGAACAGCGCAAGAAACAATTGGTAGGTTCATTAAAGCCTCCTTTTAAATGTTTTAAGGAAACAGCACATAAAACATTCATTCAAACAAAAAAGTCGACTCCGCCAGATGCTTCCTATAAAGAGAAACCTTATTCTATTACTCTGCTACCAATAAAATATTTATGGAGGTTGCTGAGAATGCCCACATTGTGCGCACTGCTAAAATTCTTAGCAACACTTGAAAGAATATTTGCCCTATTTATAGGTAAAGAAGTTTTTTTTAAAAAAATGAGATAAAGGTAAATAAGCCTTTAGAAGGTCACTACAAACACCAGACAAGCCCAAACAAATAAAATGGAACACAGGCACCATCTCCCTAACAAAGCCTCTCTGCCTGATACCACTTCCTTCATCAAGTTTTCTCTGACTACCCCCATCAGGCTAGGCTGGGGTCCTTCTAAACATTTCTACACACCCTCGATTTTCTTGATCACAGCAATGATCACGCTGCATTGTACCAGCTGGTTATTTGCCCTTTCTACCCAACCCATCTCTGAGAGATGGGGAACTGCATCTTGTGCATTCTAGTCTGAAACATAAGAGACAGTCACTGAATACCCAATGGCTGGCTGGATGGACACATTTAAGAATTTCTTGAAGGCAGTGTGATGCAAGGACAGACCCAGAGGCTTCAGAGTCAAACAGATCTGGTCAACATCACTCCATGGTTGTTTCCATCACTCTTAGAATAAAACCTCCTGCCAGGGCCACAGATTTGGGTCCACCTCTTCATGTAGCACGTGACCCGCCACATTCCAGACTCCGCACACTTACAGGCGGGTCGGGAGGCTAGGTCTCAGCCTGCATCTCAGCTCAGATGTCACCGCCTCGGAGAGGCCCTTCCTAACCCCCTGCTCTAAAGTGGGCCCCATCTCCACCGCCTCTGCCAGGTCACCCGCTAACACGGAACTCTCATTTTCTTGCTGGAAGTTGTCACTATCTGTATTCATCTTATTTACTGGCACATTTTATTATTTATTATCATGCTTGTTACGTGAATATAATCCACTTCTTGAGGGCAGGGACCTTATTATCTCTCTCTTCATGGCTGTTTCCTCTGAGGTTTCAGCACAGCATCTGGAATCCAGTGGACTCTCAATCAACGTTTGTTGAATGAATGAATAAATTAATAACTGAATACAATCCAGACTACCTCACTAGCTGTACGACCTTAGTCAAGTTCATTTTTCTGCGTGCCTCAGTTCCTTTATCTATAAAAATGGGATTATAGTAAGGCCTATTTACAAGAGTTATTATAAGGATTTAAAGAAATTAATTAGGATGTTTAGTATTGTTCCTAGCACAACATAAGAACTCGAAACATATTAATATTCTTTTCATCTATACTTCTCCCTTTAAGAGAAACAAGTCTAAGAAATTAAAAAAAAAAATTGAGCAGAAAAACTGAAAACAGCTTACCATACAGTAGAAATAAATATCTCAAAATATGAAACCCACCAAATATGACTTAGAAACTTAATGCTTATAGTCAAAAGTAAGCCAATGTAAGGGCTGTACTTGGCACCTTCTGGCCCTTGCGACCCAAGTGTGACCATGGCACTGCAGCCATCTGAGGGGCAACTTGCCCCTGGATTACAGGGTGGAGCTTTCGGAAGCTGGACCGGGGCCCCAGCTCAGCAGAGCAACAGACTCTGAAGGAGCTGCTAGTCAGTCACTGGGCCTTCCCCCCACCTCACCCCCACCCCTCTCCCTGTCAAAGGCCTTCCTAACCTAGAGCACCATCAAAAAGGGAAGAGAAACAAAAGCCAACCACATAAAAAAAAGAATCAGGGTAACTCCAACCACTCCGCGAGCTGCCCAGCTCCAGCGATGAGTTTCAACGGCTTACAAAAGCCTGGGCCTTCCAAGCTGCAGCTCCCCCACAACAGCTCACCCTTCGATTCGAGGCAGCAAGAACTAAGAGCAAGGGTCCTGGGGTCAGCGGAATCGGAATGGGACTGAACTCCCAGTGCTGTCACTTGTGAGTCATGTGACCTTGGGAAAAGTATTCAACATCATCTATAAAATGAAGATAAAAGTCAATTACCTCACAGGGGTGTCATGACAACGAAATGTACTCAAGTGCCTGGCACAGCCTGGCACTCAGGCAAGCAATAAACACAGGATAGCTTTCAAAAGGAATCCATTTCTCATTCAAGCCCTCAACATGCAGATCTTTGGGCTACCATCAATTTTTGTCACCCTCTGAAAGTCCAAAAATTGTCAGACCCCTCACCTAGACATCACAAAAGCCATGAATTCTTGGTAAACAATATTGCAAGCAAGATAATTCTGCCAGTGGCAGCCAAGTGAGGTTAGTAGAATGAGGAAGGCACTTTGGAATTAGTTTCTGATTCCAATACTTTCCCCGGTGTCCTCAAATCATCCAGAAGACCATTACTAGGCAAACATCTATTTATTAACAAACAATATTATAGCAATAACAGAGTTTTAAAAACTGAACTGCAAGCAACACTCAGAATACAACTACCTTATGAAATCAACTCTTCTTATATTCTTTTCAGCCTCTGCTCATGAATACACATTTTTTGTAAAACTGTAACATAAGTGAATTTGTATAATCCATTGCTTTCCCCTAACATATCTTAAATATTTTCTTGTTGCTGCAGAATTCACATAATTATCACTTAAAATGACTGCACTGAATTCTACTGAATTGATTCCCAGTCGATTATTTAACCATTCTCTGTTGAGCATTTATGGATTCAGGGTGCTCTCGCAGAGAGTCCACAGGCTTTACGATCAGAAAAGCCAGGTCTGAATTTTGCCTTTAGTTTCTGTATCACGCTAAGCTCGTGGGCAGGTCGTTTAATCTCTCCAACCTCAGCTTCCTCATCTGTGAAATACCTTCATCCCAAACTCACCACAAGCCAGAGACAATAAATGTAAAATGGAATTCCCTTGTTCCCAATTTTTCACAATTACACACAACGTGGCAACAAACACCTGCGTGCACAGAGCTTTTTCCTTCCACTGTGTTGTTTCCTCAGGATAAATTTCCCCAAAATGGATTATCGGGCTCAAGAGCAATATTATTTTTATGCCCATCAAAATCTCTTTCCAAGTGGCCTTCAAAAAGATTGTAAAAACTTACACTGCCCAGCCGGCCATCTGGCCAGGTGTTTGGAGGGCATGGCCGCGACGGGCAGAGGTCTGAGAACTCAGAGCATTCAATGCAGCGCACAGGAGGCCACCCTACTGCACAAATGAACCTCGGTACTTAACACTGACCAGACGTCGCCACCAGCCAGAGGCTGAACTTGATTCCCAAGGCCCCTGGCACCGAAAGGCCCCAACCTGTGCAAAGCCAGCACCCCAGAGAGTGGCGGCGACACCCACTCCGCCAGCTCCAGACTTGCCCTCAACCACATCCTCCCATCTGCATCCCACGTGCTTCCTGCTCTCCTGCCTTGTTCTCCCTTCTCAGCCTCACCCAACCCTCATTACTGCCTGCTCCCCTAAGACTCTGGCGGGCCCTGCACGCTCCCACCCTGATTACACCCTTTACCTCCCTCCAGCCACCCTATCTCTGGCCACTTTATTCACAGTGACAACAGCAGCCACCCCCATTCGCTCGTCTACCAGGCACTGTCCTGGCATATGCTACTTAATGCTCACCACGACCTTAGAAAATAAACATTACTTTGCCCGTTTTACAGATCAGGCAACCAGGTTTAGGATCTTATGCAAGGTCACATTGATTTAATCAAGTATTTATTAAGTGACTACCATCTGGTCCAGCTGGGTGCTGAGCACCAGGGACAGGCTGCAGGAGACACACGTTAAGCAACCACACAAGTAAAAAACATGATTACAGTCATAAGAGCCACGGCGTGAAAAGACTAGGTGCTGAGTGCTTGCTGCAAGAGAGAACAACGGGGTCCCTAGTGAGTTGGGGAAGGGGGTTAGGGACCGCCTCTCTAACAAGGTCACTTTAAAGCTGAGACAGGAGGTTGAGGGGCCTGCCATTCCAGGAGGGGGAGAAAGGGCGGTCCAGGCAGTGGCAGGAGCATGCGAGAAGGCCTCACTGCGGCGGAGAAGGGCAGCCCGGATGCAAGGGGAGAGGCGGCAGCAGCCGATGCCACAGGGCAGGGTCTCGTGGACCACGGCCAGAGATTTCACTCCAGGGTCAAAGAAACATCACAGAAGGGCCAGGAGAAGCTGAAAACTGATGGGGCGGAACCGAGGGAGGTGGCTATAACAGAATCTTCCGAGCAGAGGGGACACCGGCAGGTACTGCAGACCCACGTGTGCCAGGCACCACGCCAGGTGCTTTCCACACTGAGACTCGTGGAACCCTCAGGACAATTCTGAGTGAAAGACAGTACGAGCCCCACTTTACAGATGAGGTTCTAGAAGCAACCTAACCAAGGTCACAGGTCAGTTAGTGACGGGGCCAGACCTAAAACCCAACTCTGTTCATTCCCAAGTGCGCGTCACATCCACGTAGCACGGTGCCTTTGAAGCTCCAGGGCCACCCAAACGGGGCGGGGGCCGAGGGTGAGGGGAGCTATTCTCTGGTCAGAAGTAACTCGCCACAGAGAGGTTACAGAGCAAATCTGAAGATGCAGACCTCCTTGCCACACCACAGATAAAACACTGAACTTGACCAACTGCCTCAGCTGAAACCAAGACTTTTCAACAGACAGGAATACAGCAGGGAGGGTACAGCTCAGTGGTAGAGGGCATGCTTAGCATGCATCAAGGTCAGGGGTTCGATCCCTGGTTCCTCCGTTAAATAAGAAACAATGATAATAATAAGTAAATAAACCTAATTACCTCCCCCACCAAAATTTTTTTTTTAAATAAATAAATTTTTAAAAAAAGAATAAGGGCCTTGCTACAAGAACACCAGCACCTCAGGGAAGGTGGGTTTGAGACAAGAGCGGCAGAATCTGCCTGAAGGAGATAACGTGTACAAAGACACGAGCCCCAGGATACCCATCACAGCTTTGACCAGCGAGAAAGGACCAACCAGACAGGCTCCCTCTGAGGACCACAGACTGACCGACCTCCTGCTGCGGCCCGCCACACAGGTACATATACCCCCAGCTGATGCAGGTATTAGACAACGGATCGCCAGTTTAAAGACCCAAAAGGAGGCATGCGGTTTTCACAGGTCAGAAGAGGACTTGCACAGAACACAGAGCGTAGTAGAAAGACTTCCCATGCCAGAGGCCTGGGTTCAAAGCCTGAATGTCCCTCCTCGTCTCTGGGCTTCAGAGTCCCCAGGCGTCAAAGAAGGGCCTGAATGAGACATTCCAGGCGCTCCTCCAGCTCCGCAATTCTAATCTCCTTCTCAGCATCCCCAGACGCCCCTCAGCTCAGGCATCGCCCCTTCCCCACCGCACACAGCAGCCTTCTAACTGAGCACGCCACCGCCAGCCTCGCTCCCTCCTCACAATTACCAGCAAGCCTCATCTTCTGTTTATTCAATTGAAGTGTGGTTGACTTACAGTGTTGTGTTAGTTTCTGGTGTACAGCACAGTGATTCAGTTTTATACGTATCTATGTATAAATGTATACATATATAGATATTCTTTTTCATATTCATTCCCATTATGGGTTTATTCCAGGATATTGAATATAGTTCCCTGTGCTACAGTAGGACCTTGTTGTTTATTTTATATACAGTAGTTTGTATCTGCTAATCCCAAACTCCTAATTTATCCCTCTCCCTCCTTTCCCCTTTGGTAGCCATTATTTGTTTTCTATGTCTGTGAGTCTGTTTCTGTTTTGTAAATCAGTTTGGCGTGACTCTGGTCATATGTCTTCCCAGATTAATATCCACCACCAGCTCCCTTTCATCTTCAGGACAAAAAACCTGCAGAATCTGACCCCTGCCTATTTCAGGGGCTTCCCTCCTCTCAGACCCCCTCACACAGCCTCCTTCCAGCCAGAGGGAACTTACACCTCCCTAAACCCATCACATTCTGGTGTGCCCGTCTCTACATTTGCACACGTGAGTGCTTATGCCTGAGATGCTCTCCCAGTCCTCCCACCATGTCCAGTCCCTACTTGTCGCTGACCCAACTCAAGAACGCCTCCTCCAAGAAGGCTGCCCTGAGTCCCCCCAAGCCAGGTTGAGGGCCCCTCGTCTGTGCCTCACAGCGCCCTCTATCATGGCACTATTTTCCCACCCATCTCCCCAACTAGACTGTGAGCCTTTTGAGGGAGACTTACCAAGTCTTAATCCACTGCAAAGTCCCCAGTCCCTGGCACAGCCTGGCACAGGGCATATATTTGAAAATATTCATTGATGAATGGATGAACTCAAAGCAAACCAGGAGGCCTTTATTTTGCTAGACCTTAGCTAACAGACCCTGATGTTCAGATATCCATCATCCAAGATTAGAATAAGATGAATCATGAGATTCCCCTTTAAATCAAAAGTACTCTAGCCCCCTCTTTAATATGCACGACTTTACAATTAGCATTAGATACCAAGGGCATCTCTTATAAGCATCCCAGAAAAGAGATCATGCATTTAGCTCAAGCCAGATGAAAATGTTCAGTGACTTACAAAGACCTGAAAAGGAGACACTGAGAACAGGGTGGGCATTTCAATTTCAACTACAAAATTTGCTCTTGAAAATACTACAATAAAAAATATTAATGCCATAAAAACCTAAGAGCAGCCAAAGGACCAAAGTCATAAAGAAAAAACATAAATCCTAAAACATATTGTCACAGAAGACTCTCTCTTGCCTTTAAGAAAATCAGTATTTAGGTCATTAAGAACATGGCTGAGCAAGGGAAACAAATCACATGGCAGAACAGAGAAAAGTAACAAGAATGAACAGAACAATAAGGAGAAACAGGTAACACACAGAATGAACTCTGGGCTAGGCCTATGTGCCGCGCATGTATTCACTCATTAATCTTCACCGTATCTCTAGGAAGTAGAAGCATTATCATACCCATTTTCAAGACAAAGAAAGTACAGAGAGGTTAAGTGACTGGCCCGAGGTCACCCAGCAGAAGTGGAGGAGCAGGCAGCCTGGCTCCAAAGCCTGCGGTCTGGCTCCACTGCCTCAGAGAACAGCCTTGCCACACCACATCCCTGGGCCTCTGTTTCTCCTACCTATCATAAAGAGGGCTGGATTCAATTCTAAGATCTCTCCCAGTTCCAAAGGCCGACAACAAAGTATGAAGCCAAAATTCTAAGATTCTTGTTAAATTTTTCCATCCAGAAATAAAATTCAAAACTGTGCCCTCCAAAAATTAAATAACTCTGTATCTTCCAGAGCTGCTTTAATATTAAAGTAATATATATGAAGAGCTTAACACTTCAAGTTTCCAGCTCAGAGCAAGAACTCAATAAACAGTGGCTGTTATTACTCTTATGATAAAACAAGAACAACCATTTAATAGTAGAGCGCATTTTAATTATATACGATGTGGAATAATCAAATCTCATTTGTTTGAGGCCCCAGACCCCACGGCATAGATCGGGTTGTACAGTCGAAATTATAACAACTCGAAGCTCAGAAATTACTTGTTTCCATTAGAGATCTGACAAGTCATTTCTTCAATTGGTCACTGGTGGTTTGCACATAACTGTTAGCAGTAATGAGTGTTCTAAATTAAATCCAGAGACAGCACCGCTCGGTTCTGTAAAGACAGCTGGGGAGGGAGAAACACGATTGTGGAACGTCCTTCTCTCTGTGTCCTCTGTCTCCACGCTGATAAATATCTCCTGTGTCTTGCATAGTATGGATTTCATTTGGTTACAAATGAAGACGGGTCTAATTCTTCCCATGACAAATGAGAGCACTGCGCAGGTAACTTGTTAAGGAGAATTGGAATTGGGAAAATAACCTTATTTTCCTGTTGCTTGACAACAAACCCCATCCGCTAACAAATGAAAGACACAATCCTGGAAGACATCAGGCATCGAAGCCAAATCCATCACCAAGCAATCCACCCTCAAGACAATTACCACCCGGCACTGGGTACCGGACGCTCACGCTTCCTTCAACAGCAGCAAAGATGCAGCCTACCAAATACAAGTAGGAGGCACAAGGCGGTGGAAAGAATAATGGCTTTGGGATCAATAAAGACCTGGATTCAAATCCCAGCTCCATCACTCAAGTATCATGTGACCATAAACGAGTCTCCGCTAGTCTTAAGATTCCTTATCTGTAAAATGGGAATACAAAACATCTGAAAGAGTTATAGTAAGGATTAAGTGGGGAACCGTAAGTAACACGCCTTGCGTTATAGGAAAGCCCTTGACGCATGTTAGTTTCTCTCAACTGTGCCCCATGGTAACATCCCCTCGCTCAGGACACCAGAAATACACCAAGCTCCCCACAGCTGGACATTACTGAACTTGTTGGAAACCTTAACCGGCCCGGGTATACAGGGCCGACAGTGGAGGAATTTAACAGTCACACAGAGAGTGCCCGCGAGCCCCGGAGTTCCTCCTAATTCTGGTCTCATCCAGCCTGGACTGCTTCTTGAGAAATACGGCTCCCTCCTGGGTCTGGCTGGACTGTGACAGCAGACGTGATTTGTGAGGGATGATGATTCAGTATCCCCACTTACATTTTCAAAGTCCTTCATGTTCCGTGCTCTGCTGGGAGACACCGTTTCTTCTGACACGTTGGGGAGCACTATAAAAAAGCAAAAGAGACACAGGAAAACGTTGCCATATGCAAATTTGCCCAGCATCCCTATTAGGCAAGACAAAAAAATAACTGGCTTCCATAATACATTCGGTCTGTTGTGATTTACTGATTTGAGTCTACAGAAAGCTCTAAGCGATCATGTTGCAAGAATTTACAAATTACTTGAACTGGCCCCAGTGCAACTATGTACACGTCAGAGGATGAACCCAAAAAATGCATGTGGCAAAGCAGAACTGTTCTGGGATGGACTTCCTTACCGCTTGTCATAAAATTATTCTGCTGAATGGGATATCATCTTCACGTGTCATCAATTAAAACAATGCGTGTCTAACCGACTTGACAGTAGGGGCTGACAAACTTTTCCTTCAAATGCCAGACAATAAATATTTTAGGCTGTGCAGGCCATACACAAAGCCTCAAATCTGTCACAATCGCTCAACACAAAAACAGCCACAGACAGTTCAAGAACAAAGAAGCTGTGTTCCAAAAAAAGTTTATTTTCAAAAGCAGGCAGTGGGTCGGGAACGGCCAATCCCTGCTTCAGAGTGATTAAAGACTTTGCCAATACCCAAATCTTAACACAGATTCTCTAACTCAACAAACATTTATTACACCCCTACTCTGCGCCAAGCACCACGCGAGGCGCTGGGGAAACAACAGGGAAAGAGACACAGATCCTGCACCCAGGTGGTTCCCAATCCAGTGCCCAAGACAGAGAAGCAAACACACTGCTTCACGCTGCACAAGGGCTTGGCGCTTTTTAGGTGCCGAGTAAATGTGCGCTGAGTGAAATGAGTGCATACATCCTTCCAAGAAGTATGCGCTGAGGGCCGACTCTCTGCTAGGCATCATTCCAGAAACAAGACAAACAAAAGGAGCTGACAGTCTAGAAAGAGGAGGCAGACAATAAACAAAACAATAGGCAGTTACAGAGAACATTCAAAGGTGATGAATGCTCTGGAGAAAAATACAGTGGGTAAGGATAGGAATTACCAGTACCAAGGTGGGGTGAGGATTGCAGCTTCAAATCAGGTGGTGAAATTGAGGAGGGTCTCACTGCGAAGGTGACCGCTGGGCAGACATGGAGAAGGCACAGGGAGAAGCCCAAGGTGGGAGCCAGCCTAGTGGATCTGAGGACCAGCCAAGAGGCCAATGGACAGGAGAGCAATAACCAAAGAGGACAGCAGAAGACGGGGTAGGCAGACTGTGTGGGGCCTTGTAGGTGCCTCTCACTATGCCAAGGAGCTGCTGGAGAATTCTGAACTCAAGAGTAATGTGATAGGATGTAGGTTTTCACAGGCACCTCTGACTGCCTCGCCGAGAGGGAAACAAGGAGATCAGTTAGGAAAGTGCCGAGGGAATCCAGGCCAGAGGACACGGGGCTTAGCCAGGAAGGGAGGCAGATAAGCGGGGGAGAAGCAGTCTGATTCTGGGTGCTTTTTAAGGAGCCAATAGGAATGAAGGAAATGAAAGGAAGTGAAACACACAAGGATCAGAGAGGAAGGCGGATCTAAGTCAGCCTGGGGAGAGCCAAGAAGGCGGGGAGCTGGAGCTGAGTCTCAAGCCGCAGGCAGGCAGCACACAAATGAGGGTAAAAGGGAGAAGAAATGCCCCCACCGCCCCACAGAGGCCCAGAGGAGGGAGCTCAGAAGCCTTCAGCAGGAAGGAGGCTCAGGAGTCAGGCAGGGCAGACTGTGGCGAGTCCTGGGCGCCAGATGAAGGAACACAGGTCTGCCTCCCTGCTTCTCAAACGGGCTGTGCCTTGTCCCCGGGGTCTGCGCCCCCACCTACGTCCTACTCATTCTTCAAGTCTCGGCCCCAGGTCAGCCTCCTGGGAAGCTCCTGCCTGCCCCACCTCCTCCGTCGGAGGGTAAAGTTCCCTCTTACCCCTCACGGCCCCTTCCACCTCCATGTGACCTGTCGTGCTAATCCTTCACGGTCCACCCTCTAGGCTTGATCACAACCATGTTCAAGGCCGAATCCCAGGGCTCAGCCCAGAGCCTGGCACGAAGCAGATGAACAATGTGGGCTGAATTAAGGAGCAGGCGTACCAGTTTTCTGCTCCCAACTGCCCGCGGGCAGGAAGACGAGAAACCAGAACTGCTGGATTTTATGTTTGAAGTAAAAGTTAACAGGTTCTAAAGGAAAACCTGAGGGTGGCCTGTCAGTTAAAATAGTCTCCAGAAATAAACCTTGTGAAACTTACATCGTCTGCTCTAAAAACTTCTTCCTTTTGCACACATCTCATCACTCTGGAGAAGGGAAAAGAACACAAGTCACAATATCTCTACACGATACCTCGGCAAAGCAAATCATCAGCACCTCCCACAGATCCTTAGGACATTCACATTTTTCCGAAACAAAAATTATGAAGAAGGCTGAGCAAAACCCAAACTGCACAACAGAGAGTCTCCTCAAAATCCAGCTTCCACACAGCAGGCTGCTTATTTACTCAGCGCCGTCTCCTGCGGTCTAACCAACTATTTGTCTCCAAAAGGCAGGCCCGCGTAGGAATGCGGGGCCTGAGCAAGCAAACAGGAGCCCACAGCCTGCCAGGAAGGCCTTGGCACACTCCAGTTTGGACGGCAGCCCCCCAGGGCCTCCAGCCACTCGGCCGCAGGGACCAGCAGACCCTCCACACCTGATCGAGTCACCACTCCAACATCCAGCCTCCACCTGGCCGTTCAGTGCAGCAAACACTGGCTGAACCCCTACCAGCTTGGTAGCGAGAAATGAAACTCATGAAATATGGCCCAAAGGACAGCAGTCCCTCGGTCCAGGGTTTATGAAAGAAGGTGAATGGCAGGTCAACAGGTACATAAAATACTGAGCACCTCCTGGGAGCATCAGGCCATGCCAGAGCAGCTCTGGGGCCCAGAGACATCAAAGCACAGGCCCGGGCTCAAGGCCTCGAGGCCCTCACGGCCTAGCATCTGTCCCTCATTCTTACTCAAGAGAACGCCCAGCTCTGTGTACTTACCACCATTTCCCAAGCCAGCAGTGGGGCTGACGCCATCCAGGTCCTTTGGTCGATTGGGAACAAGGCCACTAGGAGAGAACACATGTGATAAGAGAGGAGTGAGTCAGCGTTTGAACGACAGACCATCAGGCTGCCTGGACCACACAGGACCGTCATCAGGCCCCGGCCAGCGAGGGACCCGCGGAGCTGCCTGGGAGACTCGCAGTGCAGAGGTGAGGAACTCAGGCTCAGGGCTCAGTCCCAGCTCTGACACCTAATAGCTGAGCCTGGCCAGTCACTCATTCATTCATTTACACATCAACGGTTCTGTGTGCCACAGATGTGCTGGGTGCAGAGGCCGCATGTAAGCTACTGATGTTCTTGAGTCTCGATACCACCCTCTACCTGTAAGGATTAAATGAGTTTGTGTATATAAACACCTAGCAGAGAGTAAGCACTCAATAGATGGCATCCATGGTTGTTTTTGTCATTACTATCATTATCGTTATTAACATGACTATCACGACCCCAAATTAAGTTTCCAAGGATCAGGCACCAATTCAGATGCTTTAAGGGTATCAGACAAAAATGCAAAATTTCACTGATCCAAGAAGTTTTACTGCTCAAACTATAAAAATAGGTTCAGCGAGGATCTGGAGATACTGACAGAAAACTAAACCATAGAAGGTGTGGTTCAACACAAAACACATTTCCCTGGATTCTATGCTAAGCTCTGCCACGCACCTCTCCCAGCCTCGCTTCCTTCACCTGTGAAAGGAGGAAAGCAGCTCCTTCATCGAGTAGCTGATGATTAAACAAGACACCAAGGGCCCAGCAAGCACCTGGCATACTGTGAGTGCCCCATAAATGGGAGCAAAATACTGCTGTCACCTGGAAACATACAATGCTCTGTAATTTATAAGAGATTGACCATCATGAGAACTGCCCGATTCCCTGTGGGTCTGTGCATTTTTTAAAGGAAGGCACTAAGGCCAGATAATTTCAGCAGCCGAGCCAGAGTCTCACAACAGTTAAGTGGAGAACCAGGTCCAGAATCCAGGCCTTTTTATGTCTAACTCCCAATGATGCTTCCCTGTCCCAAGCTGTAAACTAGGAGTCAGTGGAAGCTCAGTTTGACTTCTTGGCAATTTGCTCTTTCCACACCTCTAAATACAAATCCATCTGCTCTTCGGATAACTCTGGAGTTGGAACAGACCTTTAAGATCAGAACCGAGCAAAAACCTGGATATCATAAAATTCCATCATCAAGAAAATGATGACATAAAATGTGTCTGCTGTGAGGATAACTGAAAAAAAAACTGTAGTAAAATATGCCCTCAATTTTGAAAAAAAAGTACATGTACAAAAAAATGTAGTGTACATGTACACTAAAGTCACCTCAAATCCTTAGAAACTAAGTGGGCCACAAATATATGTAACAAGACAAGTGAAGTATTAAAAATCGTCATTTGTAAGGAAATGAGAGATATTTTCCTCCTTTTTAATTTTCTACAATTCTCAATTTCCTCCAATAAGTATTCCTAGAAGGACAAACTCCATTCTCTAAACTGGATTTTAAAAATTAAAGTCAAGTTCAACTACCACCTTTTGCAGATGGCGGCCCAGAGGCCCAAGGTCATACACCAGATTACAGGCCAAGCCTGGCCCACAGTCTGGGCTCCACGTTCCCAAGTCTGGGGTTCTCTCCACCACAGCCATTAATCTGCCACCACTGGAGGAAATGGCCCATCGATTCCTCAAGCCAAGATCAATCACGGTTGAAAACCACGTGGCAGGCAAAGCCAAAGAATTTGGTCTTAGACAAGTTTCCAACAGGCAAACAGGTCAGTTTGAAAAATAACATTTGACATTGCAATTCTTAGAAGAAACCACTATTTAATGCAGAAATTCTGGCCTGGTTCCTGCCAAATTTCCATCTGGGATTTACCTGCCCACTTTTAAAATGCCATGAATCTCTGTCATCTGCAGTCTCCAGTCAGTTCCAGCCACACCTCCAGCTTCAAGTACTCAGCTTTCTGTGTTCCATTCTGATCACTCACTCTTAGCCCTAGAACTAAGGTTGGGGCTTCGCGGGGCCCCACTAGAAATCAAAACTATGCAAGCAAAGAAAGAGGGCGAAGATGTGATTTTAGGATGGCAGGGAGCGGGGAGACTAAGGCCCCAAAAGGGAAGGAACTTATCTGCTCAAAATCACCAGGGTTAGCAGCAAAGCTGAGACAAAGATCCAGGCTTCTCAGTGTCCATTCCTCTACTCACCTGCGTCCCGGCCGCCCAAAGCTCCTACTGAATGGGACACAGGGTCAGTGCCGGTTTCCTCACGTGCAAAAGACAGCATAACCCCAACCACCACCCTGCAGGGGCGCCCACGCTGAGCGGACACCTCGCTCAGGGACAGGTGGCCTCCCACTTCGTCCTCACCACAGCCCTTCTGCGGTAGGTGGTAGTTTTTAACTGTTGCCATTTTTTTAAATGAGGAAAACGGAGGCCCAGCAAAGTGAATAAGCTGAAAGACACAAAGAGGCCTGATTCCAAAACCCATGCATGCTCTTAACCTCTGCACCACCCTGGCACCCCTACCGCCTTCCCCCAGGTGGGGCGTGGGGAGGTCTAGGTGGACCGAGGACCTCTGCCTTCCAGAATCTGGCACACTGCAGTCACCACGGCTGCTGTTGACTGTTTGTTGAGGAAATGAACGAACACTCACGTGCACTCCACCACCTCAGCCTCCTACGCTGCTCCAGCCACCACCCGCCTGCGCCTGCATATGGTGGCCCACAGCTGACCGTCCACACGAGGCCCAACGAGGACAGAGTGCTTCATGGCCAAAGTGTTAAGAGAGCCAGGGATGGACTGGACATCACATTTGGGAAACAACTGCCACCAACTGCACTTGTCATTCTGTGTCACTTATTCTTGACGAAAGAAAACATATAAATAAAAAATATATAGACAAGCTTAAAGTTCTTCTGGACTACTCCTTGCTCCCAACTTAGTCACCTCCTACGAGGTAACCACTCTTGTCAGCAAGACATGTATCCTTCCAGACCTTTGTCTACGCATATAACTGTATACATCACTTTGCAGCATCTTTTCTTCACTTAATGTGCCCTGAAGATGTTTTCCTGACAGTACAAATAGATCTCCCTCCATGTTTTTAACTCCTACAAAGCATTCTACAGAAGGGTTTTTCCAGCTTTACTGACCCCAACCCATAGAGGAAATATATTACCTTTCATTCTTGAAATGCCTATTATTCTGCTCTATTTTTTTTTTATTCTGGTTGCAACTTACTAAATTGAATTTCATGAGTTGTCAATGGGTCTCAGTCTGAAAGACACTTGTGAAAGGATGTGTATTTACCAGGTTCCCCCGATGGTAATTCAATCTGTTTCCAAGTTGTTCCTTTTACAAACAAGTTTGTATCTCCTTCTACAGGTCTCACTGTGCACATGCATGAGGATTTCTCTACACAGATAGGTAACAAGAAGTGGAACTGCTGGGTCAAAACATAGTCCCATTTTTTTTTAATGGGCAAAGGATTTTAAATTATACAATAAGTGATAAGGACGAAACAGTCAGGGCAAAGCAGGCAGGGGAACGGGGAATTCAAAACAAAGAACTTGAAAAAAACTTGAAGACCGGTAAACCAGATGTTCTGGGGCCCTGGTTTATACTCTTCTTCTCTTTTCCTTCCCATGTACAATTAAGGGATTTCTAAATATGAGTGAGCACGTGTGCTCGAGAGCAGGGACAATTTCATCCCAGGAGATGGGGAGGCACAGAGAAGCCCTTATAGCCACCTGCAGACGCAGCCCCTTCACTGTCCAGAGTGCCTATCCCTCTGTGCTGTTTCTTTAACTACTAAAAACTTGCCGTGTGCTATGACTCCAAGTCTCCTGTGAATTCTTTCACTGAGGACTGTAGGTCATTGACCCCTTACCCACAACAATAAGCACGTGAAAAAATGTCCAACATCATTAGTCATCAGGGAAATGCAAATCAATACCACAGTGAGATACCATGTCACAGCCCCAAGGACGGCTATAATCAAAGACAGACAATTATAAGTGTTGACAAGGCAATGGAGAAATAAGAAGCCTCATACACTGCTGCTGAGAGTGTAAGATGGTGCAGCCACTTTGGAAAAGAGCTGGGCGGTTCTTCAAAACGTTAAACATACAGAGTTACCACCTGACCCAGTAACTCTGCTCCCAGAGAAATGAAAATTTATGTCCACACAAAAACTTGTACACAGATAAATGTTTATAGCAACATTATTCTTAAGAGCCAAAAAAAAAGCAGAACAACACAAATGTCATCAACAAATGAATGAATGAACAAAATGTGGTATGTGTATACAATGGAATACCACCCAGCCACAGAAAGTAATGAAGTACTAACACATGACACAATGTGGATGAGCCTCACAAAAGACCACATAATCCCATATGAAATGTCCAGAATAGGCAAGTCTATAGACAAAAAGTAGATTGTGGCTGCCTAGAGCTGGGGGAGAGGGCATGAGGAAAGGGGGGTGCTATAGACTGAATGTTTGTGTACCCCAGAAGCTCTTATGATGAAACCCTACCCCCACTCCAAGTGATGGCATTAGGAGGTGGGTCTTTGGGAGGTAATGAAGATTAGAAGAGGTCATGAGGGTGGGGCCCTCATGAATGGGATTAGAGCCCTTAAGGATTAGCAGAGATCTTGCTTCCTCTCTCTGGTCTTCACCGTGTGAGGATACAATGAGAAGCTGGCAGCCTGCAACCCGGAAGAGGGTCCTCACCAGAACCTGACCATGCTGGCACCCTGATCTTGCACTTCCAGCCTCCAGAACCATGAGAAATAAATTCCTGCCGTCTCTAAGTCACCCAGTCTACAGTATTTTCATTATAGCAGTCCAAGCAAAAACAGGGAGTGACTGCTGATGGGCACAGGGTTTCTTTTTTGGATGATGAAAATGTTCTAAAATTAGATTATAACGATGATTGCACAACTTAGTAAATACACTAAAAAAAATCACTGAATAGTATATTTTAAATGGGTAAAATGTATGGCATATAAATCAGATTTTAGTAGAGCTGCTGAAAAAAACCACAAGGCACATTTTTAATGCCAAATTGTGTTCCAGGAAGACTGTACCAGTTAACACTGTTGCGCACTTTCTCACGGTGATTACAAAGCAGCATCTCACCACTAAGTATGGAGCCCATACTTTCATGGTATTTATCTTTGCAAACAGAGATTGAATAAAATTGATTTATTCAACAAATACTTGTTGAGCCTCTACTATGCACCAAGCACAGTTCTGGGTCTAAAGATATAGTGAGGAACAAGCCAGATGTGCTCCCTGCCCTCACTGAGCTTACAGAGGTGACAGGGAGCACCTCCTCAAAATTGGGGTACCCCTGGTCCAAGGTCGGCCTTGGATCAAGCCCAGAAATTTCATGCCACCATTCTCTTTCTCGACCTCCTTCTACGAAATCCAAGAAGGCACTCTTTGCCTGAGAAAATACAAATTGTGGGCACACTTACAGGAAGCATTTCTTTTTGGTCTGCCCCTAACCAGACAGACAGCACTGAACGTCCACGTGCTAGAGGAACCCATAGATGCAGAAGCCCGGGCCAGGCCTTAGGAAGCCTAAGGGGAGGCAGAATCCTGGGCATGAAGACAAAGGGATGAACCCAGGATTGTGGGTGAGGAGGGTTTTGTCCAGGAAACAGTACCATGTGGTAACAGTAAAACTAAAATCGCTAACGCTGAAACTGCTCCCCAGTCAGTGCCAGGCACTTAATACACACAATCTTGCTTCATCTACAGTCACCCAATAAAATAGATACTGTCACAGAAGAGAAACTGAGGCTCAGGAGGGCTATGTGAATTACTCAAGCAGCACAGCCAGTGACTGGCTGAAGCAGGATTTGGATGCAGGCATCCTGCAGACAAAGCCCAGGTTCTTTCAAGACCATCAGGCAGGACCTGAAGGAGGGCCTTCACTCGGGCAAGGTTCCAGGACCGGGATCTGGGCCTAAACCCCACAGGCTGGAGCTCTCGGGGCACCCCCAGGTGATCAGGTTTGGAGAGAATGACACACACCAACCTAATTCAACAGAAGTCCAAGGACAAACTGGACTCCTGTTCGGTCCCTAAAACTGGGGTGTGGAAACTACCAAGCAGAAGAGCTCATATTAGCATAAAAAGAGCTTTTCTTCCAGGGGTTTTCTCTTCCACTCCACAGCCAATGAGAAGCTGTCTCTCTCAGACATTTCTGCGACTCTTTAAGGGCCGGTTCAAATACCAGCAGCTCCGTAAAATCCTCCCAGAATCCTCTCAGAACTGGTTCAGAGAACTAGCTGGAAGGCAGGACAGGGTACTGAGAGCCAAGCTCTGGAGTCTGTACGCCTGGAATTAAATCCTCACTCGATCGTGTACTTTTTGTGGGATCCTAGACCATTCACTTCACCTCTCTGAACCTCAGTGCCCTCATCTGTAAAAGGGGGATAAAACGGTCACCTCAACTGATCACTGCTGATTCAGTGATTTAACAAACAGTTACAGAGCACCTACTACGAGCCAGATACCAGGTTTGGAACTCGAGTTACGAAGATGATCAAATGCAGCCCTTGTTCTCAAACAGGTCCTAGTCTAATCTGGGAGACACACAAGTTCACAGTCGTAACTGTAGTGTCCAGCACAAGAGCCACCAGCCATGTGCGCCTGCTGAGTGCCTGAAATGTGGTGAATCCAAATGTGGTAAAACACATCCTGGACTTCAAAGATGTCTAAAGATAAAAAAAGAAGGTAAAATAGCTCATGAATCTTTTTTTTATTTGTTTCCAAGTTAGAATGGTAATATATGGAAATATGGGGTTAAATAAAACATATTGTTAAAATTAATTTCACTTGCTTCTTTATACTTTTTGAATGTGGCTATTAGAAAATTTTAAATTACCTACGTGGCTCAAATTACATTCTGATTGGACAGCACTAGTCAATAAAAGTCAGTGAAGTCAGTAAGGGCTGTGAATGGGGCAGTGGTGGTGGGGCTAGAAGAGTTCAGAGGGCCCAGGTGGGTATGGAAGAATGTCAGTGAAGGCTTCTGGGCAGTGACGCCTAAATTGAGACCTGAAAAACAGTAAGGCAAAGGGGAGGAGGGAGGGCAACCCAGGCAGCCGGAACAGCAAGTGCACAGGCCCAGCAGGAAGAAAGAACAAGGCAGATCATTCAGGACAGTTTGGCAGCCAGCAGAGGGAAGGGCTTGGGGAGGAGATGGGAAGGGAGAGGGAGGACAGGAGGCTAGTGGAGTAGATGGGGCCAGGTGATAAAGGACCTTGGAAGCCACATTAAAGAATTTCATCCCAAGGGTGGTGAGGAACCAGGGAGGGTCTGAAGCACATAATAGATTAGTTACCAGGAATGTATGCAGCATCCAGGTCCTGCAAAGGCAGGGAGAGAAGGGAAGGGAGAATATCTGATGCTCTATTGACTTGCTACCCTGAGTCAGACCCTTTTGGACTCACCCATTTTACAGATGATGAAAACTGAGGCTCACACAGGGTGCGTGACTTGCCCAAGGTCATAGGATTGTTAAGTGGCAGAATTAGGACTGAATCCCAGCCAGATCTAGGTCTGAAACACCAAGTGCTTGGCCAGTTGGCACCGAGATGAGAAAAGCTGTCTGACAGAATAATAATGGACTTTACCCGAATGGCAATGAGAATCGCTAAACACATAAAGCAGCAGACTGTGAGGATCAAATTTACATTTTAAATCTTTCAGGCTGTAGTATAAAGGACCCGTGCCTGATAAATAGTAGGTGCTCAGTAAACAAAGTAACCATTTGTCCAGGTTTGCCCAAGATAGGACCTGTTTATGCCCACTGTCCAGACGTAAATATTAATTGTACCCATTTTAACTCTTAAAAGCATCCAGATTTGAGCAAAAAATAACATGTCACCCTTTCAATTAGATCTGTTGACTGAAAGAAGCAGACTGTCCCTAGCAGAGCTGGATAAACACCGCAGATTCTCAGTTAGGGATCTCCTCCAAGTCCTCTGCTACTCCCCAATCAGGTGCCCAGGACAATCAAAGGGCCCTATCACCGTAGCAGGCAGGGCTTTGTCAGGCCTTTCTACCAGGAGAGACCCCCGCCCCAGCAGTACTGTGGACTGCAACTGCCCCTTGGGAAACAGGTCCATTGGGAAGCCAGTCTCAGACATTATTCCCCAATTGGTATTGGTTGATAATGATGATGATGATCTGATGATGATGATGATGATGATGTTAACGGCAACACAGAACCATTTTTAAAGCACTGATTATGTGCCAGGCACTACACATGCCAAACAAATTGCTGGTTAGGTATCTTCTCTTTTAATCCTCACCCCAACTCTGCTTAGTGGATACTACTACTAGCCCCATTTTACAGATGGGAGAGCAGGTTAGGCCACTTTACCAAGGTCATACAGCTAGCTGGTTTAAAGGGCTGGATTTGAATCCAATTCTGCTCAACTCCTGCCAAGGTTCTTAACCACTGCACTCCATTGCCTGAGCTTTGCTGGCCACGATGTGACCCCATAAGCAACGTCTGGACAGACCAACTACGGTCCCCATAGAGAAAGCAAACTCCCCTCAAACAAGAATGAATCACCACGTACCCTCAAGGTCTCTGCCTCTCAACCAGAACCCAGTAATGGCACGCTCCAAAAGGCTCCCCATAACCAGTTCTTTCAGAGAACCCCTCACCTGTCCCCCGCCTCCTCTTCAAACTACGTCCCGAAATAACTACGTGTGATGCAGGTCCGGACCCCCAATAACCTACATTCAGTGGGCGGGTCCCCAAAGAGACTCCCCTCAGAAAACCCGTATCACACACTGCCCGTGTCAGGATACCTCAAACAGCCTCAAGAGCAAACCCCAAGTCCCAGAAGGAGCGAACCCCTATCAACGGAAACCCCGGCCCGGATCCCGCGAACCCCCAAAGTCCGGGCCGCACCTGCAGCCGCTGAGCGTCCCGGGGAGGGTGATGTCCTCTTCCAACGCCGAGTCCATCACGGACACAGAGGAGATGGTAGCGTTGGTGTCTGGCGGCGCCGCCAATGGTTTCCCCGCGCGATCGCGACCCGCCTGGCTCCCCAGGGCCCCGCCCCCTCCACCCCAGCTCTTGTTCGGACTCTAGCGGCGCCGCTGGAATTCAAACCGCAGCCGCCGCCATCTTCAACGGCGCTTCTTCCTACGGAAGCGAGGCGGGGTGACCGAGGCGCGCGCGGTGAAGCCGACCGGCCGGGTCCCGAGGCCGGGCAGGGAAGCGCGGGTGGGCGCCATCTTAACTAAGGGCAGAGCTTCCGCACTTGGGCCTGCAAGACTCAAGGAAAGCGAGAGATCGGCTGCCATTTTTAGTGAGGGCACTCAGGCCGAGGCCAGGACGGCGCCATCTTGGTTGAGGGCTGAAGCGGCCTTGGCCGTTAATTTAAGCGGGAGGTGAGAATCCAGCACCTTGGGGACCCGCAGAGTTACTAACCAGGTGTGTGCTTTTCTAGAATAATGACCCTGAAAGGGGTCCGCCTTGAGTTGATACTCAAATAATCGGGTGCTGGTTCGCTTTAGAAAAATCCTACAGGCAGGATCCCAACTCAAGCAGTAATTTGCACATTTAGTTTGAACCAAATAAGCTCATTTCTCAGAGTTTGGTGGTAAGGGACACTCCTCCAGTCTCTCGCCTAGTGACCTTTTATTACCTGTAGGGCTCAAATGCACCTAATCAGTAAACTGAGCCTCAGAGGGAGGAAAGACCCGCCCAAGGTCATGCACAGTAAGTCTGTCAACTGGAGCCAGGTCCTCAGTTCCCTGCGTAACCCTGGCGGCCTTTCTTAAACACATAGAAATCGCCAAACACCTAGGTAATTTTGGCAGAGGTTGGCCAGTGAAATCAGCCTCCCTCTCTTCATCTCGGAGTTACTACGTTCCTCTGCAGACTGTCAGGAGAGTCCTAAGTCCTGGAGGAAAGTAACTGAAAACATGGGTGAGTGGGTCGTTGGTGACTTTCCCTGTAATCACGTACTCGTCCTCCCTCAGCCTCAGTTTCCTCATTCTTTTCAAAAGAGGCCTTCTTTAATACTCTGGTCTACATCAAGCCCTGTGTTGTATTCTTAGCAATCTGTATTTTTCCTTTGTGGCACTTACCACATTTTGCAACTCCATACTTTCTTATGTGATTTTTTAGAATGCCTTCCTTTTGCACTAGACTGGAGGTTCCACAAGGTCACAGACTGTGTTCTGAATTGTTCACAGCTGTATCCCCAACACCTAGTACGGTGGCTGCCACCCACCCAGCAGGTGTTTAAAATGTATGTTGAGTGAATGATTCGACCAGTCTGGAAAATGGGGCTAATACCTACCCTGCAAGGTTTCTGTGACAATGTGGGGATGACCTAAGACACCTTTAGTAGCTCAGTCGATGGTAATCCCCTCTCTCCTTCTCTCTCTCTCTCTCTCTCTCTCTGTCTCTCTCTCTCTCTCTCTCTCTCTCACACACACACACACACACACACACACTTCTAGTGAAGGCTACAAATCACAAACCTATACCTCTTCCTCCCCCAGATCTTCAACCATTCCCAGAATCAGCAATAAAATAACAGCTAGAAAGAGAGAGGGCAGGAACCAGATGGCACAACAGAAAGGGGCAGTTCTTGAATCCCTGGTACCAAGAGTCCTTGCCAGTGCTAAGTTCAACCAGTGAGTGAGTGTGTCCAAAGGCAGGGAAGCTGGGGTGTCAGGACTCCCACCCTGGTTCTGCCACTGACTCTTGGTGGTCTTTGGAAGCCCGAGCCTCTTCTCTGGGCCTCAACATCTTCATCTGTGAGTAACAGCGTTGGCCTGGATGGATGTCTCAGGTTCTCACAGCTCTGGAGGAGATATCTTTGTGTTGATTCAAAGCTACTAACATACCACCAACTCTATTCTGATGAGGGAAGGTAAGTTACAAATCATCACTTCCCAAACAAAGGAACTGAATTTCCACCCAGCAGATGAAAGCTCTTGAGAAAGGACACGAGGAGGAGGATGTGCACGTTGTGAGCGTTTCTGATGTGACCCTTGTACCAGGTATGTCACAGGCACCACCACACCTAACCCTCAGGATAGGTGCTACTGTTATCCCCGTTTCACTTACGGATGAGAAGACTAAGGCTGAAAGAGCTAAAAATAACTTACTCCAGGTCTCCCTGCTGGTAAGTGGTCGAGCTGGGATTTGAGCCCAGGTCCCTCTGAACCTCAAAATGCTAATTGTTTCAGGAAGCCTGTCTTCTCTGTTTGTTTTTCTCCACTTTAGAATTCAGGGTTAAGAGATGAGGTCTACATTCAGACAACAGTATTTTGGAGACATGTTCACCAGACTCTGTTCCTTGGGCAACTGCTTCAGGGTGACCATGAGACGCATCTTAGTGTGGGCAATAAGACTGGGCGCCTGGATTCTGGCTCTGGAAAGTCCTGTGACCTGGGGTCCTTTGCCCTTCCTCCTCCTTGGTTTTCCCATGTATCAAGTGGGACATAGAATACTGAGCTCCCACGGTTGCATTAGATATGTTGGAAACTGCAGAAGAAAGCCTTTGAGCAGTTCTCCTTATGATTAATCCATTGCCCATTCAGCAGAGGACCATATTACCGGTTCCTGTGCTGAACCTTTTAGTGAACCTGGAAACCAAAAATAGAATCAATTGGACAAAAGATAGGCTATTTGGGAAGTTGTTTTTCCTGTTTGCATGGTCAGGGACGAAGCCCTTTGCCCCATCTCTGTCTCACCATGGCTTTTCTTTCTGCCAAGCCTGGAGGTGACGTCACTACCACCAGCTGTTTGGGCTGTCTGGCGCCATCTCCTTGACGACAGCCACCCAGCCACAAAGCTGGCATTATTATATCCTTGGGCAAGGTCATATCGGATGGCTGGGAGGAAGCTGCTTGCAACCAGATGTTTCTCATTGGGGTAAAACCCTCCTGAAGTTCGACACATGAGCCACCATTACTAACAGCAAGAATAACATTTTATAGCTTCAGTACATACACACTGCTACTTTGCACTATTTCGTGTCATCCTTACAACACTGTACAGTGCTTTGGGATGACTGCTCTGCTCTACAGGTTAGGAAACTAAGGCTCAGGAAGGGGAAGAGATTTGCCATAGGCCACACTTCTTCCTTCATTTCTCTCTCTATCTTCCTGTCCTTCTTTGCGTTTCATTTGGAAATAATTTCAGACTTATAAAAAGTTGCAAAAATAGTGCAAAAATTTCCCTGTATAACCTTCATCCAGCTTCCTAAAATATGAACATCTTATATAACCATAGCACAACTGTCACAACTAACAAATGATATCGAGACAATGTGATTTCCTACAGTGTGACTCCTTATTTACATTTGATCAGTTTTCCCATGAATGCCTTTCTTCTGGCCCAGGATCCATCCGGATTCCACACTGCATTTGGGTGTTATGTCTCCTCACTCTCCTCCAATCTGTGAAAGTTCCTCTCACCATGTCTTTCATGATGTTGATGCTTTATAAAAGTTCTTGCCAGTTACTTGATACTTTTCCTCAGTTTGGTTTCGTGTGGTACTTCCTCATGATTAAACTGAGGTTGTGCACTTTTGGCAAAAACACCACGAAAGTGATGCTCTGCCTTTCTCGGGGTATCAGGAGGCAGGTGATGTTATTAATATGCCTCATTAATTGGTGCTGTTAACTCTGATCTCTTGGCTAAGTGTTACCTGCCAAGATTCTCCATGGTAAAATTATTGTTTTTTTAATAATTAATAAGTACTTTGGGGGTGATATTTGAAACTATGTAAATAGCCTGCTTTTCATCAAACTTTCACCCCCTGATTTTAGCTTCCTTTGATAACTCTTACCCAAAGCAATGATCATAGTGCTATTTGCCAGTTGGTGATGTCCTGTTTTTATCGTTCCTTCTATCTTTATTAATTGGAATTCCACTGTAAGGAAAAACTTTCTCTTCTCTCCCATTTAGTCAGCTGTCTGTTTAAATCAGTATGGACTCATGGATATTTGCTTGATTTTGTGGGTTATAATCCATTACTATCATTATTTCTTTTGTGACTCAAATTATCCCAGATTTGGCCACACACCTTTGAATACATAGGTGCGTGCCAAGATTCAAACCCAGGTCTGTCTGGTCCCAAGGTCAGCAGCATTTCTGGCATGGCACCTGCCCCCTTGCTCGTGAGAACTCTTCCCAGCCAGCCCTCACCATCAGCAATCTTTGACCAACTCCCACCATCTTCCCCATATCATGCTAGGTCGCTAAGCGAGGGATGCCTTATAGGACCAACATCTGGCTCCAGGCTGTGCACACAGCAGGTGCTCAATGCCAGTTTGTCAAATTAACCCCAAGTCCTGACTTTTTCTCACAATGGAAAGAGGAATGAGAAATACTCCATATCAAAGGGACAGCATGTAGATTATTGGGCTCAAGAGGGTAGCACTTATCAGCATGGTGTGACCTTGGACCTGCCAATCCTACTGTCTTTTCTGTAAGCTCAGTGCATAAAACTAAAACTCTGAGGCTCCCTACTGCTCTGACATTCCTTGAATAACTGATATGAGCTACCGTGTATTGAGCTCTTTCTCTGTGCCAGGCACTGTGTTAAAACTTTACATTCAATCCTCGCAATAACCATATGAAACAGAGACTGATTATGCTCCAGTTTCACAGTTGACAAAACTGCGGCTTAGAGAGGAGAGGCATTTGCCTGGACATACAGCAGCTAAGTGGTGGAGCTGGGAGTTGAACCCAGATTTTACTTTAACACCCAGGCTTTTAGTCACTATGCCATTGCACCTTTCACTGAAATTACTGGAATCCCAAGCTGGTTAAAAAGCAGATAAGTAAGTACAAACAAATAAAAGTAAAACATCTTTAATACTTTGCTAGTATAAGAAAAATAAGAGTAAGATTCTAGGGGCAAAAAGAAGAAAAGAGATGAGTCATTCTGACTGAGAGGCTGGGGAAAGGTGCTTTACAAGCAAGAGCGATGCCCTGCAAAAGCAGGGTGGAAACCTGTATGTGCCAGAGGGGCACCAGCGCCTCCCTTTTTAAAGCCAGCAGAAATAAAATAAAACTGCTATTTGATGCAGCATCTATTACAAAGCCCATGTCACTCTCCTTGATGGTCTCTCGTAATTCAGGCAAGTTTGTTATCCTTTATGAATAAGGAAACTGAGGCTCAAGAGACATGAACTGCTTTTCCCAAAGTCACACAGTAAGCTAGTCACAGAGAAAGGAACTTGGACCCAGTTTTCTTATTCCCCAGAACTGAATTTTTTTTTTTTTTTTTGATAGTTACCCAAGACATAGGTACATCCCAAATCAAGATCTCCCTGCCCAAACTGATCATGCTTAGTACCACGGCCAGATCCCCATGCAGCTAAACCCAGAGGCTGGCTTTAAGAGTCAAAGCCTTCTGGGAAAAGATACTAAGAAGGGGAGAGCTTTCAAGCACCCTTCCCAGCTGCACATTTGAATATGTAAACAGCTACAGCTGTAGGCAAAGGATAATTGAACTAATCAATTGTCTGGACATTCTGCAGAGAAGAAGAATCTTGATGTCTTGATTGTGATTTGCAGGAGGAGATGGTAAACTTTGCTTCTCCCTTAAATGCAGTGAATTCCTACTGAGAGAGCAGGTCAGGACCTAGCAAAGGAGGACCACAAGCAGGTGGCTGCAACACCTGTTTCCTCAAAGGGATGAATGTAAAGGCCCTTTGCTTTCATGTATGCCTTCCTGTCTGTCTGGCAAGCCACCAGGCACACTGCACAGGTCGTGCCCTGTATGAGGACACCCAGCCAAAGGACAGGTGGAGGCTTGAAATGCAGTCCGTGCTCTGCTTGCCAGGCTGTGGGCTCTGCTCCCCAAGCTGGGTCTGTTTCAAAGAAGGGGCATTTTTTCTAACTCTCCCAAAGGAACTCTTTATGCTAGTGGTTCTAAGGGTCCTTTCCTTCCCTCTCTCTGCCTAATTCCCAGAGTTTCCCCAACCATAATTTAAGAGAATGTTCTGGGCCACAACCTATATGGCTGCCCCACCTCTGAACTTCCAGAACAGCCTGGTCTTGTCTCCTTTATGGCACTTACACAGCTCTGTAATTGTCCCTTAACTTGCCTGTCTCCTCTTTGAGGCTGGGCTTCTTGAGAGCAGGACTTTATAGTAAATCAATTTTATTGAGATATAATTTACATTCAGTAAAATGCGCCCAGTTTAAGTATACATTCTGGTGTATTTTGGCAAATGTGTATACCCACGTAACCACCACCACAGCCAGGATAACAGGACTGTGCTCTCCAGGAGAACTTTCTGGGATGATGGGAGTGTTCTAAATTAGCACCATCCAGTAGAGTAGCCACTAGCCACGTGAGGGCACTGAACCCTGGAAGTGTGGTTACGTAAACAAGGAACTTAAGTGTTTTAAATTTTTATCTTTTTTCTTTAAGTATAGTTGGTTTACAATATTGTGTTAGTTTCAGGTATACAACATAGTGATTCATTTTTGTTTTTTATGTTTTGCAGATTATATTCCATTATAGGTTATTATAAGATATTGAGTATAATGCCCTGTGCTCTACAGCAAATCCTTGTTGCTTATCTATTTTATGTATAGTCGTTTGAATCTGCTGACCCCATACTCCTAATTCATGCCCTCCACTTTTGATGACCATAAGTTTGTTTTGTATAAATCTTTCCGCTTTGTATATAGACTCATTTGTATTATTATTTAAATTCCACATGTAAGTGATATCATATAGTATTTGTAAAATTTTTATCTTAATTAAATTTAAATAGCCACATGAGGCTAGTGGCAACTGTATTAGCATTGACATAAAGCATTTCCATCACCCCCAGAAAGTTCCCTTGTGATCCACTCCCAGTCAATCTCCCTTCCATCTCAGGAAACTATGGTCTGTTTTATGTCATTAAAGATTTGCCCTTTCTAGAGTTTCATGTTCCTGGAATCTTTTGAAAACGGAGATTTTTAGTTCTGTATCCTAAGGTCTGTTATAGTGCCTGGCAGATAATAGGTATTTAATAAATGTTGGTGAGAGAATGAATTACAAATCTTAAATCAAAATTAATGATTTTATCCCACTCCTTTCTCCCCACCCAACAGAATACAAGAGTGAAAAGGCCCTTACAGAAAACATTTAACAAAATCTCTTGGCTGTACCGATGGAAATACTGAGACCCAGATGGGTTCTGTGACCTGCCCCATTCCACCCTGTAAATTTAAAATAGAGCATGGATTACAACCTAGATGTGCAGACTACAAGGCTTACACTCTCCTCATTCACAATATCCACTTCCCATCCATTTCCCATAGGCAAGCATAGCAGCTCTGTGAATCCCTGTGGTCCCACAGGAATGCCTCTAAGATGCCATGCTGCCTACTCCAGCCTCCTGTGGATGCCATCCTGGCCCCAGATCAACCACCAAAATACAGGAACAGCAGCAATTCAACTGAGAAAAGCACCTCGTTTCATTCCAAATCTACCTAAAACCTAGGGGTGGCCTTACTCCAATACTGGCCTGTGGGCTGGTTTTCTACTCAGAAAACAAGACACCTGGTACCACATATGACTTTCACTTAACCTCAGTGCGACCCTAGGAGGTCAGCAGCATTATTCCCTCTACAGGTAAGGACGGTAGGACTAAGAGCCGTCTGTTAACTTGCCCAAGGCGCTGCAGTTCCGGAGCCTGCTCTGGTTCCAACGAGCTCTGCTTCCAAAGCTGTTGCTCTTTGTCCTGCAACCTATGTGTTTCAGAACTCAGTTAAAGAGATTTTCTGTTGATGCTCCAGGCTGCATCCTTTCGTTAGTAACTGCTAAGGAATCTATGTTGCTGGTTGCTGGGAAACTCAGCTGAAGTAGGTGTCCATTGTTAATGTAGCCTGAGCCTAGCTTGGCTGATGTACTTTCACACCCTCTTGGTATACCAAACTGGCACCCTCATCCTTAATTTAGTGGTTTAATGATCTCTGTCTTTTAACACAAAAAAGGTGAGGTTCAGATCATAAGTAAATGAAGTTAATTCTTTACCTATAACCAATATCTTTTAACATTGCTACCTTTTCATTTCAACTGAAGGAAATTCAAAATGTAACTGTCTCGAAACTCTGATCCTTGCTCCGGAACATAAAGGCCTCTCCACTTGAGACAATTCCTTTGGGGATTAATGGCCCATTGGAGTCTATACAATTTGCTTAATTGCCCCCAAATTATTATCTCAGCTAAAACAGAATCTTAATAGACAACCATTAATGTCTTTATCTTTGTCTGGAAGAATCTCATCTCTCCATAAAAATAGTTTCTTCAAATGAAGCTGGATAATCCCCTAACCTAGGTGATTAAAGATAACAATGGCTCATTTAGAAAATGTTTTGGGGGAATTAAAAAGCTGAGCTCTAGGCTCTTGGTTCTGCAAGCTACTGAAAATAAAGGCAGGAAGGGAGGACACCAAAAGCATCCATATATCAGACTAAGTTTACTTCCTACCCCATCAGCACATGCCACAGTGTTTGAGGATGTGCAGTCCCGTCTGTGGGCGAGATCTCTCCCTGCACTGTAGCAATGAGCTTCGTCAGCACTGTTCCACTGAAGGAAACTTTGTGCTGTTTCTTCCCAGGGTCACTCAGAAACATCCCTATTTACAAGTGACTTAGTGCTGCCCAAAATCACAGTCTAGTTGGGTTTTGGTTTAGGCTTGCCTTACTTTAAAGCCTACAAACTGCAGTATACATCTACACCTGTACCAGATTTACTGGCGTAAATACTGCAGTACAGTAGAGTCCATCACTCATTCATTCCCTAACATTTATTGAGCTCTTTTTGGTACCAGGGCTGTACTTGGCAATAGCATTAAAAGGTGAAGACAGTCCCAGCCCCTAAATTGAACAGAAAACTTGATAATAGAGTATCATCATCATCATCTTCTCCATCATCATCATCATCATCATCATGTTTTTTAGCATGAATGGATGTTGGATTTTGTCAAATGCTTTTTCTGCACCTATTGAGATAATCATAAAGATTTTTTTTTTCAGTCTGTGAGTTTCATTGATTGATTTTCAAATATTATACCAACCTTGCATTTATGGAGTAAACCTCGGTTCTTTTTTATCTATTCCTATATTTAATTTGCTTAAGTTTTCTTTGAAATATTTGTATCTGTGTTCATCATGGATATCAGTCTGTAGTTTCTTATGATGTCTGTCTGGTTTTGGTAGCAGGGTAATGCTAGTTGAATAGAATGAATTGGGAAATACTGTCTCCTTTTTAATTTTCCTGGAAGAGTTTGTGTAGAATTGATCTTTCATTCAATGGAATTCACCAGTAAAGCTATCTAAACCTGGAGTTCTCTGTGGGAGGTTGTGAAATACAAATTCAATTTCTTTAATAGTTATAGGACTACTTAGGTTATCTATTTCTTTTTGAGTGAGCTTTGGTAATCTGTGTCTTTCAAGGAATCTGTATGTTTCACCTAAGTCATCAAATTTATTGGCATAAACTTCCCTTACTTTCCTTTCAATGTCTGTAGAACCTGTAGTGATATCCCCTCTCTTATTACCGATAGTGGTTTTCTGTGTCTTCTCTCTTTTTAAAACTTTCATGATCATTCTAGCTGGAAGTTTATCAATTTTATTGAATTTCCCAATCAACTTTCAGTTCCATTGACATTCTCTCTTGTTTTCTTTTATATATTTTTTTGCCCTTTATTCTTTCTTATCCTCTGCTTATTCTGGGTTTATTTTGCTCTTCCTTTTCTAGTTTAAGATAAAATCTTAGGTCATTGATTTGAGCTCTTTCCTCTTTTCTAATATGAACATTCAGTGCTCTGAATTTCCCTCTAAGCACTACTTCAGCTGCATCCCACAAATTTGTAATGTTGTGTTTCACTTTCAGTTCAAAATACTTTCTAATTATTTTCATTTCTTCTTTGGTCTATGTATTATTTATAAGCATATAGTTTTTAAATACCTCAGAATTTTCCAGATATATTTGTTACTAATTTTTAATTTAATTTAATTCTCTGACCAGAGAACAAATTTTGTATAATTTGATATTTTTAAGACTTTTTTTATGGCTCAGAGTATAGTCTGTCTTGGTAAATATTCCATGTGCAGCTGAAAGGAATGAATAGCCTGCTATTGTTGAGCGAGTGTTCTGTGTCAATTAGGTCAAGTTGGTGACAGTGTTGTTCAGGTGTTCTGTATCCTTCCTGCTTTTCTGTCTCCTTGTTCTATGTTACTGAGAGAAGGGTTGCGCTCTCCAACTATAACTGTGGGTTTGCCTATTTTTCCTTTCAGTACTATCAGTTTTTACTTCATGTGTTCTGAAGCTCTGTTATTAAGTGCATAAACATTCAGGATTGTTGTATCCTCCTGATGAATTTATTCTTTTATCATTATGAAATAAAAGATAGTGGATTTGCTTTGTTTCCTCAGTACAGATGTCACCAAGTTATGATATTTCCATCTAAACATTTTCTGTATGCATTTTTCAACAGAGTTGAAATCATGTTGTATCCACCAGTTTTCATCCTTTTAAAAAAATTTCCCCATGACATGTTACATATATATCAGAGTACGTGTGTATACACACAGTGTTTAAAAAGAACACAATGAAAACCCATATACACACACACTACTTAAAAAAGAGTATTACCAATACCTTTGAAGTCATCTGTGCATCCCACCTCCCTTCCAACTCATCTTTAGTTTTGTATTAATCATTCACTTGTTTTTCTCTACAGTTTTCCCACATATGTATTTTTAAGAGCAAAATAGTCCATCTCCTATTTTTGGCCATTACATAAAAGAAATTATATTGTATATATTCTATGACTTGCTTTTTTTGCTTGACATTATATTTCAAGATTTATACATATTGATGTATATAGCTGTAATCCATTTATCTTTGACTACTGTATAAAATTTTGTTCAGAATATATATGGATAGACCACAGTTTATCCATTCTTCTACTGACAGACAATTGGGATGTTTCAAATTATTTTGCTATAACAGTTGATGCTACAGTGAAGAATTTGAAATGCGGGTCCTGGTGTACATACATAAGAATTTCTTTAACTAAATACGAAAAGTAGAATTGCATGCACATTTTCAAAATATTCTATTTTTCACTTAACTTTGATTCTGTTCTTAATCTTTGTCCTTATTCTTAATGACCATTTGTTAATTCAACAGGTGTATGCACTAAGCCATGTCCATGTTGTTGAACATCTAGAGTTTGTCCCCTTTTTTTTTTAACTTTATACACAACTCTGGGGGGAAATTTTTTTTTTTTTTTTTTGCACAATAGTCCCTGCTTTTTTAGGTCATTTCCTTATGAGGGGTTCCCAGAAGTGGATTTCTTGAGTCAAGGCTGTACCAGTTTTCATTCATAACAGTGGGGGAGGAGGTTATTGCTGACATACACAAAGTAATTGGCATCAGAGTAGCTGTTCATTTGGGGGGGATCATAGGTCCTTTAGAGAATATGATTAAGAGTATGGACCTTTCCTCCAGAAACAAAAAAAACCCAAGTGTTTGCATTCACAAATAAGCATGTAATTTCAAGAGTTTCTCAGACCCTCTGAACCCCATATGCTGACATCACTATTAAATAAGGAATATTGTCTGACCCACTGAATATAGATATCTTATGATACTTCACCAAATAAGTTCACAGACCAAGTGCTGTATCTGTCAAATACCTTTTGTTTTAAACCACCATCTGTGAGTACTCACAATATGCCAGCACTGTGCCAGATACTAAAGACAGAAGGGTCAACGTTCCTGGCTTCGAGGAATGCAGAGTCTACTGGGGAAGACAAAAAATGACAAGTATTTATAATAAAATATGCACAATAAGAGAGGGCTTCACTAGGCAATGGGGGATACAAGTTAAGGATTGTTCAACCTTCTTTTATCAAGGGGTTGCAAAGAATGAATCAACATTCTCAAGGATGTTATAGACAGAAGCAGCACTACCAGCAAAGGGAGGAGACATCGTATAACCTGGCACGGGCAGGACACTATACCCGAGTCTGGGTTAGGTGGTTGGGTTAGAATGGTAGTGAACATAAGGGAGGGTTAAGACTCTTCCTTATTTGGGGCAGAGATTAAGGAAAAAAGTTATTGACATATGACTTTAGCAGCTGGTCTGACAACACAAGGGAAACCACAGAAGAGGACCTCCTCCCAAACACTTCCTTTATTACCCAAATCTACTTTTATTACATACAAAGGGAACGTTTTGCCTGTTTTTTCTGCAACTGTCTGAAGTCCGGTGTCCAATACACAAGTATTCTACTTGTTAATACGAACAAGCAACATTTTGAATTTAACATTGTCTTATGGCTCTTATTTTGTAAGTATTAGAAAGCCTGTACACTAATTATGACAATAATTTCTTCATAAAACTGCCTTGAAAAACTAACTTATAGGTAAAACTACTTTTTTTTAACATTCACTTAGAATGTTGTTTTTCAGCCTGTCAGTTAACACTCCTATCATCTCATGAAAAACATTCTGTTGTTTTGAATTTAGCTTAATTTTTTTCATATAACTAAGCACAATTGTTATTTTGAATTTACTGATTTAATTATGATGGAACATGTGGACTTTTAAAAAACTATGCCCATCTTGTATGCCTGTGGAAAATGAATACAACTAATTTTGATAAAGCAATCTGGTAAATGTCTTTACTTTGATAGATTTTTATCAAAAGTATGAATACAATACTATAAAAAGTAATGTTTTTGACAATATTTCCTCTTGCTGTGGTAAATTTGAATATATATTTACTTTCTCTTGAAATTTTGATTTGTTTAGTTAGTTGCTTATTGTTTCCTTAAGATAATACCTAATTCATATACATCCTAGAACTACATGTATAGAACCACATGTATAGTTTTTAAGGTGGGATTATAAATAAAACTTCTCTTGTGACTAGAAAGGAAAGGAAAAACAGGGTTTTAAAGTTTAAATATCAACCAACCGAAGTTGAATCAACCAACTGAAGTTAATAAAGCTCTCAGCACAAAGAAAGACCTGACTTATTTTTTCTTCTATGTCGAAGTACCCCTTGGATCTCCAGATGGCATCTTTTGAGCTTTGTTAAAAACAGAGGATCTTCAAGAGTACCTAAAAATAGTAAAAAGATGTATTCTCATTACAGGTTATCTAATAAACACACAGGACATGGTACCCTTCAGATTTATTCTAAAGAAAGGAAATTTTTTACATGCACGAAAGAAAATCCAAAAGGAGCAAGTTTTTTCTGTAACATTTTCATGGAAATCCCAATGGATCTCACAGGAGACATGTGAAAGCACAAACAAGAATACATATTACCATGTGCTTTTCTCTCAAGGTATTTTGTTTTGTTTTGTTTTGTTTCCAAAAGGGGGACTCTTCTTCATGTGGCATTTTTTTTCCCCTTAAATGGAAAACATTCTTTCAAGGGACTTCTGAAAACAGAAAGCATGGTCAATAAACAAAAGGTTCAAAGATTTTCATGAAGTGGTTGGAAAATAAGTGATCTGTGACATATATTAAAAGACTTCCAACAACTCTGACCACATAAAAAAATAAAACAACAAATCTACAATAGGTACAAATTATATACATTTATTTTTTAATAATTTTAAATAACACTCTTGTATAAATTCTTTCATATATTCAAATCATACACAAATTTAGAAATGCTTCATGAAGCCTAGTACAGCATATGTATGAGACATGTTTTTAAAATTTGTGTTAGAATTTTAGTGACATAAATACAAGTTTAATGTTTCAGAAACATCCCCAATTGCTCGGGCTGAAATTTAACGCATTACAGAGTGCTTGTGCCTAGCATTAAAACTTAGCTTGAAACCACTTAGTTCTCGGACTAACGGAGACCTGAAGCCCTGGGCTCACGTCCTAGGGCTGCTGTCACAGTTACTGCGTGTGCGTGAGTAAGTAAGAAAGGTTCCCAGTTGCCTTTGAAAAAGCATCATCCAACACTGACATTTTGATGATCCATAACCTTTTTAGTCCATTTGAGATTATCTGACTTGTTCAGATGAATCAGTGTGTTCTTCCTGCTTCTCCCCTTAGTTGCCATAGTCACTGGCTCGGGGTTGAAGAGAAAATCCGCATTAACTTTCCATTAGTCCCCTGTACACACCAAGCTCATGATAGCTCCCAAACTCCTATCAAGACGATCATAACGGGCCAAAGGTTCTCCATGGATGAGGCCAGAGAGGGTTTTCTTGCTCTAACAGGTTACATTGGGTTGCATTTTACTTCTCTGAACATTTTGTCAGAGATCCTTCCTTGAGATGTGTAAATTCAACTCCTTCCCACATACCTCAAAATAGAAGAACCAGGGAATGTTCATTATGAGTGGTGTTATGTTCACCATGTATCCTACAAAAAATACAGGACCAAGGTGAATGATCGAATGACCCAGTCCAAATTGAGGCTGTCAGGAGGAAGTCCTGTTAATTTAACTCTCCTGGCTCCAAAACAGCACAAGAAGGACTAAATGTCCTGAGGGCACTCAGCTGACCAAAATGAACTAGTGGGTCAGTGAGTATTGCTTTAATGGTCAATTTTCCTGGGAATATTGGGGCTAGAGAGTAGTCATAAAATTTGGCGCTTCTACAAACCCTCTCCCCCAAATTTCTCTCCTCCCATTCCATGTCTGCTCTGTTCTCCACTCTTAAAATTCAGGTATCCCTAAGAGTAACACATTAAGTCCATAGGACCTTAATATAAATGAGGTTTAGTTTTTATTACCAGTTTTTCTCTATAACTGGAGAAATTCCATTAGTAAGAGACCTCTGGGAGCTAGAGGGTAGAGGGAGGGAGGGGTAAGTCAGGGAGAATGGACATACTTAACAACACTACCTAGGGTACCTCACTGTCAGAAATGCAGAAGGGCTTACTAAAACGAATTATTGAAAATAAAAGTATCACTTAATAACAGTGTCTGTCATTCATCAATAAGATTCACACTAGTCTTATCTTATTTGAAAATAAATACATTTCTAATCCTTAGACAAAAATTCTTCCAGTATTAGTCTTTCTAAAGGATTTATGGGATCCTGGTGCTGAACGCCATAGTTCACGCGGATCATGCCTTCAGAGGAATGAATACTGCGCAATGCATTCCAGACTAGTTTCCTAGTCTGGTTTTGGTGGTAGATCACTCCATATTGAATTATATTTTAGAACAAAATTATTTCCACCCGCAGAAGTAGGGGACACTAAAGAATATTACTTAAAACAGATTTTAAGGCCTTAATTTTTTTCCATTGGGAAAAATTAAGAACAAGACCTAGGAGCTGTTCATAAGTCTTTAAAGGTAAACATTCTTTGTCATTGAATTTTTGCAATACCTTTTACGGTATGTGTCAAGGAATCTCTTCATGGCCAGAATCTGGACTATTTGACATTAGGCTCTTAGACCCCAACAAACTCCTTCTTTCTCCATTGGTTTAACTTCTGTTTCACAAACGTTTTTTCTCACCATCCTCACTCCCTGGCTGTGGGGGTGGGGATCTGGGAGAAAGGCAGGTATGTCACTTTACTCAACTCCTTGGAATTGTGCGTTGCACAAGTCTCACACGCACGTGTGGCAGCTGCTGAGGAAATCAGGTTTTCTTTCCCCACTTGGAAGGATTAGCTCACTTTAATGAAGCACAAACTGGTATTTTTATTCTCTTATCATCAATACTGGCTTCAGAGAGTAATTCCCCTGTGTTCTTTCCACAGAGTCTTTCATGGCTGTATGGCCCTGGATGGTACCTGGTACTTACAAAAATTAGAAACATTCACAGACGGGACTCTTCCTCCCAGCCTTCCTGTAACCACGGCTAGGCCATTTCTGCACCAGCATATAGCTGAAAGAACATGTGCTTCAGAGTTAGGAGTCCTGACTCCAAGCCTAATAATGATGCACTGTGTAGCCCTGAACGGACATTTGACCTCACTGATAAAATGGAGACAACAGTTACGTCCTCAGGGGCCTATAGTGAGGAATAAAGGACACACATATGGAAAGATGTATTGCAAACTGCAAAGGGCTATAGAAATATTAACTAATTTTAATATAACGTAACATAATGTAATCTCTACTTTCATGAGCAATGGCCAAAGATTCAGAGCACCTCAGGTTACTAGAAATAGATTATCTGCCTGTATGCTCCCCAGAGCATCATCTCCAAACCCTGAGAACAACTACAGAGGCAAGACCAAATTCCAGGTTTTCCTCTGGGGAAGTCAGGCAAAGTTACCCACTTGGATTTCCTAGGTCCAGTCTTTGCTCTTTTCTAACCACTTCACAGTTTGCTCTTCCTCCTAGTAAATATCTATATTTGACTTCTGGCTGCTTTTCCTGGCTTGCTTAATCCACAGTCTGTCAATATCACAATCAGATGAGAGAATGGTAGAGATGGCCTCTAGGAAAAAAACTGCATTGAAAAAGCAAGGACTAATTATACCCACTCAGCTACAGAGCTGCCCTGTAACCAGACAAGAAGACAGGAGAACTGTAGCACTGCAGAGGGATGGTACACACCTCATGGCATGTGAGTAATGGGCTATGTTCAAATGTAGGAGGTATTTTGAGGGGATGGAGAAATATAAATATTTCATAGGCATGATATTTCACAGGGGATCCCAAGTGATATGATGGCTTTTCTTTTGGAACTAAAATATTTCTAATTCCTTTGGAAGACTATTTTTACATTTAAAAAAAAGCATTTTTAATGAGAATATGTTCTGCATTAATCTATGTAAAATATATAGAGTGGCTAGTGTCTAATTAGATGAGCAGTTTGGAGAGTGCAGCCTGTGTCCCAGCTGAACAATGCCTGACTTCAAAATCTATTGCTTGAATCTATACTAAGTCAAAGAACATGTAACTACTTTTAGATTGAAAAAGGGAAAGAAAAATTAGAAACATTCATCCTCTTATAAATTTCAACAGTGTCCAAAGAGGGACTAAAAATGACTGATGCTCACCAGAGTCCCAGCTCTAGCAGTATTGCCATCTATTTTACAGTATTTTAACCCCATATTTTCTTTTTACAACACCATCGACTGCTGTACAAATAAATTCTAGATGATAAAATATGACATGATTTTTTTTTACAAATAGATACAAATACAATGTTGACCAGATATGCTACATTAATTATATACACCCTATTTCTCTAGAGGCATTTTAGACAATTTATCATTTACACAGAGACCCTCAGGAGGACCACCAGCTTCCTGCCCCCAGAGGTTGCCTTCCTCTCTCTACTATTAGAAGCTTATCCTGTGCTTTACTCCTATCGTTGAGCAAGAATTCTGGAAGGAAAAAGTCAAACCGTCCTCAAGATCTTCTTGGGACTTTTCTGCCCCAATCCTAGAGATAATCGAGATCGTTCATTGTGATACAGCCCAAACATCAGCGTTTCCTCAGTGATGTCTTTTAGTAAAATGAACATCATCCCTGACCGTCCTTTTAAAAAAATACGCTTCAGGAACGGAGATGAAGTCTTCTGGAAGTCCTTTCCCCCTCCTCACCCATCGTCCCGCTTCCGCTGGTTTGCTGAACACTTCCCCAGGAGTCTGCTTGGAGGTCAAAGTGGATTTGGGCCACACTATACGGTTCAGCCTTTCTACACTCCCTTGTGATTTGGTACAAAAATATACTTTACTTCAAGTCCTTATTGACAGTGACTGCTCGGATCTTCATGGGAAAACTAAGAGTAATAGGTTAAGTACGTTACAGATTTGTACCTGAATCAGATGCACTCTATGCCTTTGCTTTCTCATCTCGGCCACTCTAGCCGGGCTTTGTCTGGCCCAGGGGCTGATGCTGTCCCAGTGAGCACTGTGGTCCGACCCCTGGGGAGAACAGCTCCAGCTCCTCAGGCTTTATAGTTATGGATCGGTGTCGTCAGGGTCAGCTGCCCATTGGGAGCCACTTCATTGCCAGTCGTCTTCCAACAATCCTGACACATCTGCATTGGGAATGCTGTCATGGTAGCTGCTGAAACTGATGTTGTCTTCTTTCAGCTCGATGGTCCAAAAGGGGGCATTGAGCTTCCGGTTTTGGTACTCCCGGTACATATACACAGCCCCCACAAATCCCATCAGCAGCACCACCACAATGATGATGACTGTCAAAATGATGATGTTAAACTGGGTCCATGATACATCAGCTAAAGCTGACGTGCTGTTTTCAGCAGAGCTTACTGAAAAGATAGTCTGCAGGGTTGTAGGGGTAAAGGTACTATTTATAACAGGGGTGGACACGGATGTGGTCAAAGAGGCATTGGAAACCAAAATGGTAGAACCTTCAGGTGTTGGAACAATAACTTCTGAAAATAAAAACAGAGAATGAAATGTAAAAGACAAAATATCTAGTTATAAGAAACAATAAAAGAAATACACATGGGAGTGGAAATTGATATGGGATGTTGACATGATACTCTGCTTTAAGGTAATGCAAGTTAAAAATGACTTTCAGAGAACTACAGGGAAAAGAATCAGGGTCTAGAAAGCTAGATTATTACATCTATGGCTGTTGTCCAAAATGTACAATGTCTGTATTAAAATCTTTGGGAAAATTCTAATGTTGGAGTTTTCTATCCTTCTTTACTCTTGAATAGATTCCTGAAAAGGCAGTAAATATGTCACTAGTGACTTCTAAATCATTTGATTAAAAGTGACAGGGATAGATGACACTCATCTGAACTAAAATAAGTTCATCATTTCTGATGGCATTTCATAAAGGGGAAACTTTCTTCAAAGGAGGCAAAAACAAAATACGAAAAATTGTATCTCTAGCTACTTCTGAAAAACACAATGTAAGTGTCCAAAGTTGACATCGGCCAAGAAAGAAAACAGCCTTCCTTTAATTGCAAGTGTAGAGATTCTTCCTTTATGTAGATTATAGCTATTTTATAACTAAACTACTACACCTTGTACTCTTATTTATTTATTTGCTTACTTATTTTGCACATATTTTTAAAACTTGCATATATGTACTGTTCATTGTTTCTAAGAACAGTTGAGAGCTTATACTTTGTACTTCTAATGCAGCATAGCTCAGTGGAGATACCAAAAGCTTTGGAATCAAGTAGAACTGTGTGCCAATAAAAAAGTGAACCTTTTTAAAACTGAGGTTCCTCATCTATAAAATGGGAATAAAGAGATCTACTTTGCAGAGTTCTTGGGAAGGATTAAATGAGGTAATGTACTATATAACATTGTCACATTTAGTGTTTATGGTGCTTGGCACGTAGAAGGTACTCAATAAAACGATCACTATTATCGTTACAATTCATCGCCACAGTCAGCCACATCAATCTGTCCTAAAAAGAGGCATGTTTTACATTTCCCAATGATTAATAAGAAAAATCACCACAGTCGTGTCAGCTAAGTATGCACAAGGTATGCCTCTAGGGGGAGAGAGAATTGAGTGACAGGACCTCCAGGCCAGTGATGGGTCCAATTTGAGTTTTTCAGCCTTGATCACAACAGAATCAGATATAAAGAAAACGGCAGAAGGATAACACTTGCCACAGACCAAACTGTCTATCAGCCCACTATTCAGTGTCTGTTAGAATTTCAAAGAGTGGTTCGTAGCATGGTCTGATCTCTTCAGTGACCTAATAAAGCCTGACTATCCCTAACTCATCCTGAATTTCTAATCATTAATTTTCATCTAAATCCTTTACTGAACTTCCCTGTAACACATTTTCCCAGATAAATAAGTTTTTCTTTTAAAAATTAAAAAGAACATTTTTACTATTTCCTCCATCACACATGGGAAAACTCAGGCCCAAAGTTAGGAAAGAAGCCAGAATAAATGCTCTGTTTCTCAGCTGGAACTTTTAACCAGACTGTAGGTTCCTGCTAACAAAGACCTTTGATGATCACTGGAAGTGATGAGAATACAGGAAGGAAAGGATAAAAGAAATGATAGGACTTTGAAATTATTAAAATAAAAATAGATGAAGAGAAAATGTGAGAACAGTGCAACGACTATGTCTTGGTCCTCAAATTTCTGCAGTCGACTCTGGAGTATCAGGAGAGCAGTGTGAATAGAAGAAAATCTCTTTAGGCAAATATCTATCAAAATCTATTTCCAGAAAACTTCACTGGTGGGATTGGAAACTTTTACAAAGCTAAAAGCAGCTGTCTTGAAATTTTCACTGCTACATTTAGGTATGAAATTTACAACCTTAGGTGAAGTTTTACCTTTCTTGGTGCAATTTCCATCGTGGTCTCGAACATAACCTTCTAGGCAGCTCTCACACCAAAACCCAGTGGTGTTATGGAGGCAGCCGATGCACTCGCCATTCTCGGGCTTACAAATCTTGGGAGTTTTCATTGGGTCCACGTGGCCATGACATTGACATTCCATACAGATGCTGTCAGAATTGTAATAGCCATTTTCACATTCATTGCAGTTCTGGCCTGTGTAACCATCTTTACACTGGACACACTGAGGTTCCAGTTCACCCAATTCTAAAAGAGAGAGAGAACACCGAAATAATTTAGTACGATTTCAAGCTGCAACTGAAAATGCAGAACTACTACTAGTCCCCCGCAAACAGGTTTACAAAGCCTTCCTACTATCTCCTCTCAAACTTAAGAAACATACAGAATTCAAACCAACGACTTACACCTTGTTTATTAATTGCCCAGTTTGTTGTAAGAGTGACAGGGCCACCCAGAAAACCTACTTAGGTAGAGAACAAAAGAAGTATGCTTGTATAAGGAAACTGAGTAATTGTGACGAATACGCACTCATCATTTTTTTATTCCTTCCTTTTTAGTCATGTCAGATGGAATAAAACACAGCTTTTAACAAAAACTTCCTCCCCCCTCCCTCATGTCTCATCTCACATCCGTATTTGGATTTGGTTGCAAATTCCTAGAAAGGAAAACCTTTGCTGTTCTTATAGCTTCTTTTCACCCACAGCATCTAGAACATACACCTCCTGATAGTTCACTCACTGATTCTTCCCTCTAAAAATGAAGATTCGGGGAAAGGCCTTACTTATGACACAGCTGCCTGTAGATGTCACTGCTGAACAAGGGCAGTGAAGACATTCTCTTGTGGCATTAGGACTCTGATAAAACCCTTCTTTGCATTCTTCACAGTGATCCCCTTGGCTGTTATCCTGGCAATTTAGACAAGCACCTAAAAGAAGCAAATTATTTTACAAAGTTCAAGATTTACTCTGAAAGCACGGTAATTTTAAATAAATCATACCTGCAGCCAAAAAACCTTAAGAGTTAACCAAAAAAAAATTATCCAACAGAGACGGCAGAGTTCAGTTTCTACCTCATCTTATTTCTACACTAAACAGGCCGATCAGCTCTGTGTCCCCCACTATATTGTAAACTCTTTAGGGAACAGTAGGTACATGACTGGAGTCACAATAAGCCCTTGTTGACTGATTGACTATATACTGAAAGCAGACCATCTATTTGCAAAGAAAAAATAAAAACAACCTAAAGATCTATTAGAAGAAGGATGGATACACTGTGTTATTTTCATAGTTGGGATACTGTAGTTAAATAAGTGAACTAGACCTACATGTGTGAACACACATAAATCTTAAAAATTACATTGGTTGAAACAAATTGCAGAATGATACATGCAGAAGGAAAGTACTTATTTATTTTGAGAAAATTGATTGAAGTAAAAATTTTATAAAACCACACTAAACAATACTAAGCAAATGGATACATAACACACTAAGCAGATGGACACATACATATGTAGGAGAAACTAAATATGGACCGAGAGGGTCTAGGTAAGTTTTATGCTCTGCTTGTCTCTGTGGAGAGAGGGAGAAAAACAAGAGTGGGAAAGAAAACAGAGAGGAAGGACTCCAACTTTATTTGAAGTTTTCTATTTTAAATATATAACTGTATACACATACGTATAAATATTAAGTGAAATACCAAAATGTTAATACTTACTAATTGGATAGATGGGTATTTGTTATTTTTTTCCATACGGTTTTATATTTAAAAATTCAAAATAAAAATGAAAATAATCAATAAAATGAAAAAGAAGGATGTAAGCAAAAGTTGCATGTTTTTAATAATGCTGCTTTGGTACCCTATTAGTAAGGATATTCTACAGGCACTGAAGTAGCATAATGTCTGAAAAGAGGAAATTAAAACATGTAATGTAATTTATATTCCCTCGTTAGGGGACCACAGAGAGTCAAAAGGACACTCAGAAATACTACTACAGAAATAAGTGAGCAAACTCTACACAGAAATCCAGGAAGACAATGAAATTTTTACATGAAAAGTTAAATACAGTCCAATGCTAAAACTACTCATAAAAAGTTTTATTTGATTTCTTTTCCTTACTAGTGAAATATTTACCAAAAAAAAAAAAAAAAAAATGGGGAGAGAGGAGAGTGTGGAATAAAATGGTCTGACAACTGGAACAAGGTTTGAAAAACCAAAAGAATGAAAATTATTAACATACAGTCAAATCTCAGTTCTTAAGTGTTACAGCAAAATTCCTTGAAACTTCATGAACTTATTCAGAAAGACATCTTCAAAAGTTTATTATATGAACACTCAACTTTGAATTAAATCAAATTTGCATGTAAATAAAACTTTTAATCATACAATTTTTAAGGCCTGACAGTGTTAACAGTATTTTTCATATATGTAACAATACATAGTAATAAATACTTCTGGTACTAATTTCTTCCCAGATCTTCTTCTATTCTTACCCCTCTTTATGTATCTTTGTAACAGTAGAAAGAGCTGAAAGACACATACTAAGAAACTGTAGATTTTGGCTCTAAAAATAAAATAATATTAAATGTCAAATTGTTCTGCAGGTTGGAAAAGTCAAAACTTGCATTTTGTATGAAATCTGTCTACCTGCTGTCCCGCTATTAAAAACATCCGATGGAAATAATTTTCAAGAAAAAAATTCTGATGGAGTCTTAAACTTTACTATAAAAATACCTCAAAAAGTGAATAGTTCTGAAACAGAATATGGATGTTTGGGGAAAGATGAATTATAATAGCATGCCATTTGCAATGTGAAAACAAAAGGTCATGTTGCTATTCTTAATACAAATTGGTAAATATATATATGCTTTTAATATCTTGCTCCTACAATGCTAAAGGACCTACATACTTACTATTCTGGGGGCTCTTTACTCTTCTAGAAAAGACCCACAAGCCTTTGTCTTTGTGTTTATCACAATATAATTTCACTCTCTTAAACCATTTATATTAGAATAGTTTAGATTTTTTTCCAGAAGAATTTCTTACTTCTATTTGTTTTATGCCATAACCCGCAACAAGAAGTCAATAAGGAAAAAGTAACTCTGCATGGTAAATACGTTAACTCAAAAGTAAAGGAGAAAGCAAGTATAACAATAAAACTTATTGGTTCTTAAAAACTCATCACTCTACATTGCTTTAAAAATAGCATGCACCTCGGCTCTCGTGTATGACCTACAGAGCATGCGCCACAAGACCCTGCCCCACCTCACTGCCATCACTAATAAACACCATGCACAGTCAAAAAATAAAAAAATAAATAAAAATTTTTAAAAAATAGTATGCATGTGAAACACAGCTATAGAGAAAGAAAATTAATAAATTAAAGACAGACCAGAGATAAATACACCAGAATGCTAACAACAGTTGTGAGGGGCAACAGTCCTTTAAGTGTTTTTTCCCCTCTAATTTTTAAATTGTCTTGGGTATGCACTGAACACTTTTATTTTTACTATATTAATTTTTTTCTGATTACAAAACTAACACATTGTAAAATGTATCACATGCATATTGCAAAATATTTCAAGAACTCAAGCCATTTTAAAACATTTCATGTAGAAAATTGAAGATTGATTTTTACAATAAAAGTAAAGTAAAATCCACATACAGTAGGAACAAATAATATGAATTTGGTTTTCTAATCGCTTACAATTAGCCAACAAGCATAAGAAAAATGATTTGACACTTAACATCGGATCTGAGTTCTACCTTCAACTGAAACTCTTACCAGCTATATGACCTTCATCAAATAGCTTATCTGAATTTCACTTTTTAAATCTGTCAAATGGGACAGTAATTTCTTGGCTAATGATTTAATGTAATGTAAATATTTCAGAGGATGAAAGACTATTGCACAGAATATAATGTTTTCTCTTTATGCTTCAAATTCCTCATCTATAAATTAAGAAAGCTGGACTAGATGAGATCTAAGTTCCCTTTAAAATAAAAAATTTAAACATCTTTCTTTAATGACAAATGATGTATAAAAATTAGCTGAAGTTTAACTTTATTCATTATGCTCTGCCTGGAATCTCCCAAACATACTGCCTTAAAATTCACATTTTCTTTTCTGAAAGATGGCCAAAGGAGCAAATCCAAAAAAAAAAAAGTGTTTCCTGAAGATGATCTCATGCTTCTTGGCTAAGCATCAAAAAAATCTGGTGGGGGTAACCAAGAAAATAACTGGTCAAAGAAAAGAATGTAGGGTTCCTTTCTTACCAAATTCAGTGACAAAGCTTTAAAAACATAAATCACCACCTGTAAAAAGCCTTTTCCTTATTTATTTTGCTATTTCTAGTTCACGTATAAACCTGTCAGAAATACAGCAAGGCACTTTGTTGTAAAAAGAAATGCCTAATCTTCTCTACAGAACAGAAGGCAAACGTTAACCTGTTAAGCAGAAAGAAGGCCAGGCTGAGCGAACAAGGGAGAGGGCGGCAGGAGAGAAGATCAGAGAGAATGGCAGGGACTGAACAAATGTAGTCATGGAGGGAAGTCTGAAATTTATTCCAGGAGGGATGGGAAGTCTTTAGAGGGTTGGAGCACTGGAATGGCATGATCCAGTTTTGCATTTTTAAAAGATCAGTCTGGTTGTGATGTGGAGACTGGACTGTGGTTGGTGGGGAGGGGTCAGAGGATGAGAGGACAAGAGAGAAGGCAGAATGTTCAGATGAGAGGGTGTCAAAGTAGCTCAGCGAGATGACAGCTGCTTAGACACGGATGATAGCAATGAAGGTCACGGTGAATGTCAGGCTGACAGAACTTGCTGATGGACTGGATGTCTGCAGTAAGGAAAGGAAAAGAATCAAACAAGACTCCTGTGCTGCCAGCCACCAAAATGAACAGGCTTAGCTTATATGGCAAAATAAAGAGTTGTTTGGGATGTGTTAGGGTTATGATGCCAATTAAAGCTTTCGTGTGAAGATGTCGAGTGCACTGTTAGGTCTTTGAGTATAGAGATCAAGAGAGAAATGTAAATCTGGTCATCAGCACATTTGTAGATGGCATTTAAATTAAATCCAGGGGACTGAATGAGATCACTTAGGGAGAGTATAAATGCGGAAAACAAACGGTCAAGACAGACAAACCTCTGAGGCACTACAGTGTGTCGGTTGAAAAGAGGAAGGTCTAGCAGAGCTGACTAAGGAGGAAAGAAAAAAACGCACACACAAAAAAGTGTGATATCTTAAAGTGAAGAAAGTCACAGAGGAGTGAAGAGAGGTCAACTCAGTCAAGCTGCTGAGGTCAAGGTCCTCACCATGGGACACTATGAATACACGAAGGCGCCTCAGTTTCTTAAGAAGAAGTACGCTATGTGAACATAAACTTTTAGCTTAAAAATAACAGTCACCCCACTTGCATTTTAAGGGAAATTTGTGTTCAATAAAGAAAATCTAGAAAAATACAGGAGAATAGAAAGAAGAAAAAGAAATCACCCGAGGAAATCTGTTATTAAGATTTTGAATACTTTTCCTTGAATCTCTCCTTATATATAGAAGTTTGGGGTTTTGCTTTTGAAATAGTCTAAACATATGGCACACGTCATTTCATCCCCTGCTTCTTTCACTCTACCATGTTCTTATATATAACTCTTTAAAACATTTTAATGACATAATAATAGTTGCCATTTATTGACTGCTTGTAGCGATCCAGGCACTGTATATATGCATTGCACTGAATCTTCACACAACCCATTAGGGAGTTACTGTTACCATCCCAAATTTCTAAGTGAAAAAACAAAGCTAAGTAACCTGCAAAAGATAAAGTCAAGATTTCACTTTCTGTGCTCTTAACCATGTATTGCCTAAATTACATGATTTGCTCAATTCCTATTGTTAGAAATAGAGTTGTCTAATTTTTTTAGAATTATAACTACTACTTTGGTGAGCATCTTTGAACATAAAGCTTTTTATGAATTTAGAATTATTTCCTAAGAATTGATTCCAATTACTAGATCAGAGAAATATTTTTAAGACTTCGATACATATTGCTTTTCAAAATATTCTTCTCAGTATACTTTTTCATAAAAAAAGGATACTTAAAAAATCTACTTCAATCTAAAACACAACAAAGTATAGGAAAAGGCTAGGGTGGGGAGGGAGGTTGAGGGGTGAGGTAGGGGGATAAGAACTGTGAAAACGTAGTAAGTGGCCACCAGAGGGCAACCGTATCACAACACTGTTGAAAAAAATCTTTTCAAAATTTGAAACAAAAGGAGGGACTGGTTTTATATTAAGCTGGGAGTTTTAAATCAAGTATTTCTACTCCTTTACACTGGATTCCACTTTTACTATATTTCCAAACAGAGAAACCATTTATTTCTTTTATTACTAGCTGCTTTAAAAATCATAACCATGAAAAGGATTTCTTTTGCCTTAAATTATCTCCAGAACAAAAACAGGTTGGGATTTACCTGACTCTAAAGAGAGCTACCTCATTGCTCCAAGGAAAATTAGAAATGAGAACCAGAAATGTAGATTGCTTCCTGATACCATAAGCGACAGGAGCAATTTAAATTGACTCAGCATGATGAAGCATATCTGTCATTATCCAGGATTGAAACTCATCTTTCCTCTGTAAGCTTTCCCATTCAGTTCTTCATTTATTCACCAAAAATTTAGCGAACACTTACTATGTGCTAATTTCTGTGCTAGAGATTGTGTAAAATGGTGAACAAAACCGGTATGAAACTGACAATGTAGTGAATAAACCATGGATGACTCATAATCACAAGTAAATATACAATTACAAACTGTGATAAGTGCCACGAAAAAGATGCAAGTGTATATCAGAGCATGTAACTGGGAACTGGCATTTAGTCTGGAGCATAAACTGCTTTCTAATGAGGTAACCTTTAACTGAAGGCCTGAAGGAAGGATATGATTCAGTAAGGCAAAGGGGCCAAGGGTGGGAGTAAACGTGTGTTAGAAAGACCATTCTAGGCAGAGGAAAGATCACGTACAAAAACCTTAGGACAAGGGAACATAACTTGTTTCAGGAATAGAAACCAGTATGACTGCATCACAGACAGTAAAGAAAAAGAATAGCACAAAACAGAACTGGCAACTAGGCAGGGGCCAGAGCACATTATTGAAAAAAAAAGCCACAATTTCTTCTATATCAATTTGCTTCACCATAGACCAGAGGATTAGAATGAAGAATAGGATTTCAACACAGATTTTTTTTCAGGGTACTCTCATTTTCAAATAGTCTGCTACCTTGCTCTCATAAAAACACATAATTATCAGACTAGTGTGTTCTGATTTTTTGTTGGGGAAAAAAAGATTTCCAAGGAAGTATCTCTAATCTCTACATTTAGGAAAACTGAAGGCCCAGGAAAGTTACTGTCTTTGGTGTTTTATAGTGTGACTGAGTTTGCCTAGATATGGTTTTCTTTGTCTTTATACTGCCTAGGGTTTACTGAGCTGCTGGAATCTGTGGGGTGGTATCTTTCATCAATTTAGAAAACTCTTGGCCATCATCTCTCCAGATACTTGCTTCTGCTCTAGTATCTCTCTCCTTTCTTTCTGAAACTTTAGTTACATTTATGTGAGACCTTCTGGCTGTATTCCACATGGCTTTCCTGCTCTGTTCTTTCCATTGCATTTTTTTCCCTTCAGTTTGGATATTTTTAACTGAGCTGTAGTTGAATCTCCCAACCTTGTTTTCACTGTATACAACTGTATCTGACATTGTCTTCACAGTATACACTGTATACTGCTGTTTAGTCCATGCAATAAGGTATTAATTTCAGATGTTATGTTTTTCAGTTCTAGATTGCCCTTTTGATTTTTTTTATAGATTCCAATTCTCTTGAAATTTTGCTTCTTTTCACCTATTTGTCTGGTTTTTCCTCTATTTTCTTACAGTATTAATTTCAGTTATTTTAAAGTCACTTTATGCTAACTAACTCTCACACCTGGGTCATCTGTGGGTCTGCCTGCATTGTTTTTCTCTTTATTATTGGTCACATTTTCCTACTCCAGCACGTCTATAGTGTTTTTGATTGTATGCCAGACACAGTGTATAAAAGAACCCCAGATGACTCCCCTTTCCTCTGTTAGGCAGATATGATGAGCGGATCCCCTCAGTTCAGTCAGAACCTGATGGGCTGCGGACGGACTGTAATTTCAGTACGAGTCGGTTCACCTGTGGTTCATCGCTGTTTCTTGGTCATGGCCCCTACGGCTTTCGACTGAAAGCCTAGCAAGCCTGTGTCTCTACAGCCCGGAAAGGTCGCAACAGGTTCAGTGCTTCCCTTTGGGAACGGGAGCCCAAGTCCCACTCCACGCACCTGCAGAGCCTGGCAATGTCTTGAGAGAGAGACGGTTGTATGTTGTAGCAGCCCCTTGCTTTCTAAAGAGATTTCGTCTCCTAAGCACCACAAGACTGAGAAATTTCTTTCTACTTTTTGGGCTAGCCTTCTATCTCCCGCACAGTTAGCTAATGTCCTATGGGACAACTGCCTTGTGTTTAGGGCTTCTCCAGTTTCCAATCCATCATCAAAGCCCCAAATGACTGCTAAAAGTTCTTCCTGTATCTCCTTCCTCAAGAAGAATTCCTTTACTTGGGCCAACCTGCTCCTTAGTCTGTGCCCAGAATCAGCAAATGTCCCTTGAAAGGCAAGTGGCTGGTGACCATCAGCTTACTTAGGAAGAGCTCTTCCCTTCTGGAATTTTAGTTCATACGGTCCTCCTTGCTTCCATGGATCTCCAACCAATATGACTTTTGAAATTTATGTGTCTTTTTAAAGTTGTAATAGCAGGGGTTTGGCTTGCTGTGACATATGATATCCTACTTAGAAGAGAAAGATCCTTACAAACTATCTGGGAAGAATCAACCCATAGATGAAGGACTTTAAAATCAAAGACCAATGGATTAATTACATAGAAGGTAAGGAAAGCATGTACCTGTGAGGGCATCACAACTGGCAGACCGATTACTGCATCGGCAGGGCAAGCAGCCATTCTTATTAAAGTCGTAATATCCATCTTGGCATCGATCACATGAAGAGCCGGTGACACCCACTTTGCACTGACATTTTCCAGAACTGCAAAATAAAAGCAAAGACAATGAGCAAAAGTAAATCAGTTTGAAAGTTTTATTGCCTAACATCCCATCCCAGATAATCCTGATGTTTCAACTAGATTCAGTTACTAGATGTACTCAGTGATTTTCATTTTGAATTCTAAGTTGAACAGATTCGTGACTGTATAAATTCAATTAACACAGTGCTAACACTAATCATTTTTGACAATTTAACCCTCTGCACTTGGGGAGTTTAAAAGAAGTCATAAAGGAACCATGAAGAGTGTAAGTCCCTGGTCCTTCAAAATCTTTGTTTACCAATAAGCACCGAGGCGTAGCACTGGTACCACTGCTACACGCTCTTCCTGCATTCCACAGTTCCCTCAGCATCCAGTCTGGAGACAAGAAGAAACACCACCCAGCCTTCACTCAATCTAGCTTTTAGCTGAAGAATATGAAGTCCATAATCTTAATGAATGTGTCAACTAATATCCATTTAAATGCTGGAAACTAGATATGATTTTCTACTTTAGGTCAATGCTATCTTAAAATATTTCTGTAATTAACTGGAATACACAGTTAAGTAAAATGACTATAATGGGAACCTCTACTGCTTTCTGAATTAAGTCTATATAAAAGCCTAGATTGTCAACCCAAAAAGAAGACTAAAAATTTAAAGTAAGAAAAATGCTTTATTTAGTATCCCATCTCTTTCTGGCTATAACCTGTTTTCTCTTCTTAGGTGTCCATTACATCAGCGACATCAGCGAAACTGAAAGCTTTGTTGTAGTTTTTAACTCTACTCTCTCTATCCCAGGCTCTTCTAAATCACCCATTCAAACCTAATCTATCACTAATTTCAGCCAAATTTTCTCTTCAAATTATCTCTTGTTATTTCTTCTATAGTCATCCCTCTTAAAAATATCTTTCCTTTTCATCACCTCTCAAAAATTCTCCTGCTTTCAGGCTCATCTTTTCCCATGAAACTTTTCCCTGACTGGTCAACAGAGATCTTTTGGCTCCCTGACATCACATTCTCTATATTTTTATTCTTAATTATGGACTGTTCTATATTCTTTCATATATGTAACTCTTGTTTCTCTAGTTAGATTGTTAAAGACTTAAGGCAAAAGCTGTATCATGTAGTTTTTTTTTAAGTTATCTTCAAGTTATTGTAACTATTTTCATTTCAAACATCTTATTTAGTAAGTTTGCTGAGTCCAGGGACCATATCTTAGCCATCTTGGTACCCTCAGAATCTAGTATAGTACCTGCTTTGTTGTAGGCACTTAATATGTGCTTGATAAATAAATGCTCAATACACAAACTGAGTTTTAGAGTTAAACACTGGAATGGGAAAAGGAAGATGAAATGCTATGTTAATTACTAGGGTTCTCAGAACAGCTAAAGCGCTTTCCCTTTTTTTCCAACAGTGTGACCCTTCTTTGTATGTTCATTCTGGACATCACATTTTTAGACTTCATCTCAGTAGAATTTTGGCACCAGTCATATTGGATGGGAGACAATACAAGGCAGAACTACACTTCAATATAATTATTTTAGAGATTCAGCTCCTAATAATGAGCCCCTGTGGGGCTGTTAATTTTAGTTCAGGAGCCCAAGCTAAAATTGTTAATACTTACACAGCTTTTACACACGTCAGTTAAAGTAATCCCTACTACTTCTCAAATCCATATTTCTGTAATAAAAATAGAAGCTCTAAATTTGAGAGTTATTGGAACTTTGGGTTGAACTTCTGCAGAATGGAAGTAAAGCCACTTTCAACCCTGTGTACTCTACTTGTAGTACACAAACCTAAGAATTATTATTTTTTGATTATTTGAGATGAGTCTGTTTACCAGCATCCCTTGGACTAAATAATGAGGCTTTTGCCTTCCATCCTAAAAACCTATTTTGAGCAGCTAGAGTTGGAGTTTACTTCTCTCTGTTCTTTGCAATATCCCAGAGTATGCCGAAAGGAGTAGGAGAACAGCTCTTCATGGTATATTTTTAGGGCTTTACTCAAAACCAGTCCAGAAAGGAAAGCCATGCTTACATAAATAATAAACACAACATATCTTAAAGCCTTATATACTGAAAAGTCACCTTTCAAACTCTGTACTTCTATCTTAAAGCTGCTTAATATTTTGGGTTATGCAATTTCTGACTAACCAATAATTTTGCAGAAAACGTAAAACAGAAGCATCTGAAAGGAGGAGTGAAGATGAGGATGATGATGAAAAAGCAATAAGCCATCATTTATTGAGGGTCTATTTCAATAAATATATATTCTCTCCAATCCTCAAATTAACTCTACAAGTTGGAGGTCATAACCCTCATTTTACCACTGAGGGAATTCAGAGGGTTAAAGTTACTGTCCACACCCAGTAAAGGCAGGTTGATTTATACAAAACCAGACTTTCCCATTATGCTACCTACGCCTTCCTCAGTTTAACTCTAAATTTGTACATGAAATTCGCTTTCCAAATAGTTTCATACCCGCTTAGGTATCAAGCTTCATTCTGTAGATTCCAAGCACCACAATTCACCATTTATTTAGGTTCTGACCCTAGTGAGCTGTTTCTGCATTGCCCAGATTAAAACCCAGTCTCTTTTCTCACTGCCAGTAAGTTTCAGGTCTTCCTTAACAAAAGCTGAGAGTTCTTTCTGCTTGAAGAGACTGCAGCCTAGCAAAGTCCAAAGTTCTCAGAGACACACACTCAGATATTTTGATGTTTAAAGCTTAGTTAAAGTTTGTATCAATCATAGTATAGAATATGATTATTGTTTTCAAAAATGCAATAGAAATTTACAATACCAAGCATGTCTCTTAAGTAACTTTGCAAAAAAGAAAACAACTGAAAAAAAAAAAAAAACCCATATGCATACACATACATAGTCTCACTCAAGAGCACTCCAAGGCACTTAGAGTAAATCTGTATTTATCCAATATGAAGTTCAGGAATATCTTGTGACTCAACAGGAAGGAATCAATCAACTTAAGTCTCACTATACTGTCAGAAAATTACAAAGGATATAATGTACCTTGCAGAGACTGGCTAACAATACTTCATTAGCCAACTTCCAAGGCTTTAAAAATGTTAATCAAAATATGCTTGCTCCCCATTTCTCTACAGACATAGATTATTCAGTATATAGAATAGACCATAACTTTTAATGACAAAACATGTTTGCCCAATCCACCGTCTATAAGAAAAAGGTACTACTTTGGAATACCTAATCACCTAATAATACCTCACAACCACAGTATAGCCAGTGTTCCCAAAGTAGCTGCTATTCCTGTAACTGAACTTTCCCTTCATAATTCTGCTCTGGGCACTCAGAAGACTGATTTAAGCAGGCATCTTTCTCCCTGGAGAGTATGCTCCTTAGTCCCTGACTTAAAAAAAAAAAAAAAAAGAGTGGCTTCATGAATCCTGATAAGGCAGCTGACTAGTGTAGACATCATGCTTCACTTTTCCTGGGTAGATTTAAAAATAACAAGAAATAAGATGATTTTTTTCCCCTTCTTTTTAAAAAACTGTAGAAAGGAGTAGGGAAGTTGGATTGTGAAGCTGCAACTAGTGGTGCTTTTCCATCATGTTACTCGTGGCCTGTGGCCAATTTCTGCATGTATAAGAATTAAATCACTCAGCAAAAATAAAGCTTTGCCTGTGTGACTTCTTTTACAGAATAAAGCCTTTACAACACCCGCTTTCATGGTCTCCCTCTGTTAAAGACTGCTGAATGCTTTTTGAAGCAAAGGTCAATGATATAAATGCAATGGAAAAAAAAATAGAAGAGGGAAAAAAAGGCCTGCTAACAGACCACTTACGCTTAGCCATAGGTTCAAAATGAAAGAACCAAAGACTCACATCTTCATATCTGGAGAATAAGGGCACAGAATCGGATTTTGAAGAGAAGTCAGAAATCTACGCTACTGAGATCAACTAACAAATAATTTAAGGTGGAATTCACTCACTTGGCATCACTTTTTTATAGACATGACTTAGCTGTTAGTAAAGAACTAATGATTTTATAAAGGAAGCACAAACAGGGTGGAACTAAGCTACACTATGTATAACTAAGCACATCCTATACATTCCTAAATTATCCCAAATAAAATTATTCAGATTTTCTTTTGGTATCAGTGTTTAGTTATAGAATTTATCACACACTCACAGGTGTGAATAACTATTCCAAGATTTAAACACTTAAAAAATTTGCTCTTTTCAAATGTAAACAAATAATGTATTTTCTGACATGAAGTTAGTAATTTTTCAAGAGGAAATTCAGTGGTGTATTATCTCAAGATATGGTACATGGTTATGTCATACAAGTACTAACCAAAATATCTTTTTAAAGGTTCTGTTTTGTTTAAGATGAGTGGGTGAAGAGTCTTCAGAATTTCCATTATTTTATAATCACATTGACTAGGGTAGGAAGGGTGGAACACAGGAAGGGAGGTATCAGGGTCTATGGAAAATTCACAGCCTGAGGAGACAGAGAGAGCTTGGTTCAAATTCAGATCTGCTGGAAACTAGCTGGGTCTAAGCACTTATTCTGTCTTAGACTCAGTATTCTCATTTGTAAAATGAAGATAATTATACCAAACTTCGCAGGGTTATTGTAAGAATTAAAGATCACATATGCAGGGTACTGAGCAAAGTGTCTGGCATATAATCAACACTGAAGAATGAAAGAACTATGTAGATGATGACAATGGTCCCAGGTCTTGAATTTTTTTCTATGGATTGTAATGAGAATGAATTAGAATCTCTAGTAGGCAAAGACAGGCAAGACTATTTACTTTTAAAACTCTGTTAACAAATCTAGAAAAATGGAAGAATTTATGGGGTAATTACTAGTTTGGAGCAAAAATGTGGCTAGGAAAAGACAGCACATTATGAACACATGGTAGAAACAGTTTTTGGAAAGAAAATTTTTAAATTGAGAAGGGAAAGGATCAGCAAAACCCTACATTAAGCGGTACCAAAGCCGGTGAGACCTGATACGCTTTTGTACCAGTTAGCCAATTGTTTTAACTTTTTTCTAGATTATCAAATGTCTTGGCATGCATTATATTATCAAAAATACTGTCTATTTTTTCCTAAGATTTACAAGATATAAATTATATAATTATGTGTATGGCGTACGTTTAGATATCATGTTATCAGTTTGAATTCAGTCACTGAGTAACTACAAATTGTAGATACAGTTCTAATTAGGGGAAATTAATTTATTCAGAAGCCTTGCTTCTTCCTCAGACAGCTTACATGTTGGCACTCTGACATGTAAAGAACACGAAACAGAAAAAGATAGATAAATGTACCAATTTTCTTTTTCTGCCTCTTTTAATAACTAAAAACAATTTAGTTTAGGCAGCAACTAAAACTACTAGTTAAAATAATGTCCAACATTAACAGAAAATTGCTGATTGGAAGCTCTCCCAATACATTAAAAGTAATGTTAAAAGGCAGCTAGGAAAAGTTTTTCTAACAAGAAAAAGCTTTTACATGGGAAAATAAACAAAATGAAAAAAGTTATTCACAATTCTCAGTTTCATGTTTGGGTTATGGTTTGTGAAGGTAATGAAAAAAATAGTTTCTCCTTTTTTTGTTATGAAAGAAGCTCAATAATTGGACATTTTGGCAAAAGACCATCTGCATTTAGTGTTCCTCTGTCTTTCTACAATCATGGAAAAGACCATTATGCAATGAGTAAAGCTCCTTTTCTGGAGGGAAAAAAAAGATAGCTTTATTGTGGAAAACATTGGGCTATTATGCTAAACATTCTTTGGTTTTTTGAGGGCAAATAGTCTAAAATATGTTTAGAGGAAATTCATATTCAGACAGAAGTTCTTAATACTCAAAAAGGGTATTGCCTAAGTGCAAAAATATTTTCTGATAGCTGATCTTACCAAAATCAAATTTAAAAGTTTATTTGAAAGGTCAGAAGTAAAACTTAACGTCAAAAAAAATAAAAGTATCATATTTCCAGAGCCACAACTTGGGAAGGCAAACTCAAACTAGGAAAGCTATTTCTTACTTTCTTCACTTTTTTTTAATGGAAGAAATACAGCCATAAGAATTCTCAAACCCACACAATTACTCCATTATTTGATAGAAATTTCTGCATTTCAGAAGTCATTTTGAAAAGAGGAAAAGCATGAAGTCCCAGTATCATCTTCTTGGAAAGAAGATGCTTCTTGTATATGTTCACATTTGTATTCTTTTGTAACCACTGTGAAAGGTTTGCCTAGTAAAAGGATAATTATTAATACTTAATCTGTGTACATGCTGTGTTCTAAAAATTGACTTGTAGTGCTTAGAATTTAGAACTCACTTTTTTCACAGAAATGACAGCATCAGTGGTGGCTTAGTTTCCAGATGAGCAAACAAAAACCTGTTTAAACCAAAATGTTGATAGTGAGAGTGCTTGGGACCAAGTCCTTTATTCCCCAAGTCCTAAGCCTTTGAGATCTGAAGCCTGTGGGGGAGTGATCAGGAAGCAATATTAACATTTCACTGAGTTCCTACTATGGGGTTATAAATAAAGTATATAGAAGGATTTATATTTGTATTTATATAGGCATTGTTTAATTTAGTCCTTACAATATGATATTCATTAGTCTCAGCTTTGCCACTCTCCTGCTGTTTGATTACTGGGCAAGCTAAGTTTCCACATCTGAAAAATAAGAATAATAATCCTTGTTTCAAAAGATTGTGAAAATCAGCTAAAATTACATATTTAAATGTCTTCCAAATATTAGTAGCTCCATATATGGTAAAATATTAATATTACCAATTGTTAGAAATTCAGCAATATGAACCACTCAGTTTTCAAGGTCACACAGCCAGAGGGTAATCAGAAGTAGATCCTAGGTCTTCTGCCTACTAATATAATGTTTTTTTCTCTCTTTCCTATTACAGATTACCTCCATGTACATAATGAAAGCAATTCAGGAGGATTTAACGTACTCATCTTTGTAGACTTGCAAAACTTCAAGAAGATTTTTTTGTTAATATTCTCCTGGCTCAATCGTCAATCATTTTAAAATATCTCCTCTGTTGAATGAGATTTTAAAATAATTGCCAAAGAAATGAGACACTGCTTCTGATCTGCCTCAAGACATTCTAAGACTTGGGAGCTCAGTTTCCTACCTGTATTTGCATTTACCCCTATTCCAGCCAGCTTCCTTGCAAAGCTTTCTTTTTCCCCCTCACAACTTTATTTACATAACCTTGCAAAGGTTTTTCAATCTTTGTTTTTAAGTTACAAAATATATCACTCATTCAAGAGTAGATACATTTAAAGACAATACAGTATAAAGAACAATAAGCTCAACACTTTGATACCCACTAGCGAGACATTTGAAGCCCCTTAACGTGGCCCTCCTCTGCTGCACCCCTTTCTCTTGCTCCAGATTAATGATTCTTTAGCTCTTTAAGAGTTTTACCATCTCTGTATGTATTACTGAATAATATATCATATAGTTTTGCCTGCTCTTAAACTTCATATTAGTAAAAATAATTATATACTTGATTCACTCTTTTTCTTGCTCAATAGAGTATTATGCTTTTGAGATTCATCACTAAATTTGTAAAGCTGTAGTCAGTCGTGATTCTCTGCTGTATTATATTTCATCACATGAACATGACTGTATTCATTTATTCATGCTTCTAGACATTTGGGCAGCTTTCATTTGTTACTATGGATACCAAAGGCTTCTGTGAATCTTCTTGTACATTCCTTCTGGTGCACGTGAGTATGCTTTTCTCTAGGGATTTACCAAGGACTGGAACTGCTAGGTAAGACAGCTTGTGCATGATCAACTTCACCAGGCAAGGCCTAACTGTTTTCCAAAGTGGCAGTAACAATTTGTACTCCCATTACTAGTGGAATAATGGTCTCATTGCTCTATGTCCTCACCAACACTTGATATCATCAGCTTTTTAAATTTTTGCCCATTTGGCAGCTTGAAGTGGTATCATGCTGCAGTTTTAAATTGTATTCTCCTGATTATTAATGAGATGGAACATGTTTTCATGTTTATTAGCCATCTGAGCTTCCTATTATCTATGAAGAGTTTGCCCCAGTATTTCTGACACAGATTTGCACATGTTCTTTATATATTTCTTGAAAAGCAAACCTTTGTCAGTTTGATGTGCTACAATCATCTTCTCTCAGTTTGTGGCTTGTCTTTCCACTCTTTTTATAAGTTTTTATAATTTAACAAAGTGTTGAGATGTGAACTCTGGACCTCGACTACCTGGATTCAAACCTTAGCTTTATCACTTACCAGCCACATGACCTTAAGTAAATTACTTACACTCTTTGGGCCTCAGTTTCCTCACTTACAAAATGGAGAAAATAATAGCACCTCTCTCATTGGTTTGTTGTCAAGATTAACTTAGTATGTGTTGAGCATGTAGCACAGTGCCTGACACATAATAAAAACTATGTAAGTACTGTCATTACATTAATATTATTGTTGAAGAAATCCTTCCACACCTCCAGGTCATTACGATACTTCCTAAAAGCTTTATGTTTTGCCTTTCACATTTAGGTTTTTAATGCACCCGACCTTTATTTTTGCATATGATAAAAGAGGTCCAATCTCATTTTCTCCCTTACAGATAACCAAAGCTCTTGTACAATTCATTGAAAAGTCCATCCTTTTATCCCTAAGTACCTCCCATGCTGCATGCCAAATATCTCTATAATCATGGGTTATTTCTGGGTTTTCTTTTTTGTTTATCTTTTTTGTTTCTTTTCTATTTGTCTGTTCCTGAACTGATATATCACACTGCCTTAATTACTATAGCTTTATTCTACCTTCATCCATTTTTCACATTAAAAATGTTTGAAAATATAGACATACTGAAAGAACAGTATTCTGAATATCTGTGTATATATTTTTGCTTTATCTAGTACTCCCCTAACACCTCCTCTCAACTTACATCACTTCAGCCACAATCGCCTTGCTTTTGCTCAGATATGCTAGGCATGTTCCTGCATCAGGAACCCTGTCTTTGCTGTTTCCTCTGTCAGCAATGCCCTTCCCTTAAGGAATCCACACAACATGCTCCCTCACTTCTTCTGTTATTTATTCAAATGCCATAGTCTCAACAAGGCCTTGGGTAGCCACATTATCTAAAATTATAATATCTCTTATTATTTAATATAATATACATATATTTATTTTCTTGTTTGTTATCTCTCTCCCCCATCAATAATGTCAGTTCTACGAAATCAGGGGGTTTTATTTGTTTTTCTCCACTGCTCTATTCCCAGGGCCTAGCACAGTGCCTGGCACATGATAAACATTCAGACTGTTTTGTTTAATAATTATGTAATCTGGCTCCAAAACCTATGTATCTGTCTTCATTAACTCATGATGCCTTCTGAGTGCAATACATGTCTTTGATTTAGTCCATTTAATATTTTCTAAGCACCTAATCTTGACACTTACATCACATTTAAATAAACCTCTTAGAATCTTAGAAATGGGATATTTATTCTAAGTGAGCAAAATGAGGCCTTTAATGACTGGTCCATGATGGATCAATCAACCTTGGAAGACAGTGACCCCTTAGGTTTTGTCCTTCAAAGTAGGACAAAGAAGAGCAGACAGAAAAAAAATTACTAGCCCTCAAAGAAAAGTCTGTTTTGCTTAACCTCAATATTCTATTATGACCCTGCTAACAGGGCCTCTTTAGTTTATATAATCCTCATAGAAACAAAGAACAGAAGCTAGAATGCTCCAAGCAAGGCTACTCCTTATGAGTTCTGGCTTTCCACTGCATGTAGGTTGACATTAGGTTTTAGGGGGCAACATATTGTCCACTAGGTCAGTGGTGTTCAAACTTAAGCCTGCGTTAGAATCATCGGGAAGGCTTGCTGTAACACTGATTGCTGGGCCCTACCCCAGAATTTCTGATTCAATAGGTCTAAGGTTGGCCCCAAGAACTTGCATTTCTAACCAATTCCCAGGTTATGCTAATACTGGTCTGGGGACCATACTCAGAGAACCACTGCACTAGATCAATTGGAAAAATATGACTGCTCTTATTTCCCTCCCTACTTTTAATACTCCCAGCCCTGACTGGTAAAGCTGCTTAATTTCCACTTACAGGCTTAGTACTGAACCCTTTATTTGGCATCAGTTCTGACCTGAGGAGAGGGTACTTACAACAAACAACCTCAGTGATCTGTCTATCATTAAGTTCCATTTGCTGACTGGTTCCTCTGACCTTAGTCCCTTATTTTCTCAATGACTGAATTATTACTATTGTCCCTAGTTTCTCAATGCCTGGCTCCTGGTCCCAGTTGCCCTGCCTCCCCACTTCCCACCGCAATGGCTAGGTCCATGCCACTTGTTTTTAGATCTCTTATATGCCAAATGCCTGCCATTTAGGCTCCAGTAAGTCAGGTGGACTCAGTTTTGTTATTCGTAATGTGCCAATTCCTGCCTTTTAAATGATTCTTTACAGATAGTCTCATTATTTCAAGTTGTCTTCTTCTTTGCAATACTTATTTTCATTATAGCCCAGATCTGACTTCAGATTTATGTCTCCGTGGGCCAGTTCCCAGGTGGATGAATCATGCTAACCCACACTCAGACCTGCACTTACACTGAGACTCACACCGCCATATCTAATTTGCCCACTCTGTTACAGGGTACAGTGAGGAGAGCCTTGGCGTCAGACAGACCTGGACTCGAGTCTAAGCTCTGCCACTTACTAGGTATGCCATACTGTAGCTAAGTAACTCGGCCTCTGAGAGCAAGATAGCTAAGTTATTAGGAGAAGCCAGAGAGGTTATATGTGTAAAACATCAAGCATTCAGGGTTAACAAGGTTCATTAGATGCTAATTTCCTTCTGTTCTTCCTGCTGAATTATGCAGCTTCTGTAGGTAAAAAACAGTTTAGTCAAGAAAGTTAAAACTATATATTTCCCTGCAAAAACTTTTCTTTCAAGTATCTATAATACCTGTTTTACTGGACATTCTATTTAACTACAGAACTCTTTTAAGAAATCAATTCAAGATCAGGAAAAATAAAACTTAAAGAGATGGTCATAGTGTCTGTGTTAGGAATTGGCAGAGAGATGAAGGGATTCTGTTATTGATAATATAAGCCATATTTTCATCCCTGCTTTTGGCAATGTGAGAAGAATGTCTATGTCCTTCTATAGAGTATTCAGAAAACTTCTTAAATTTGATGGTATTTCAGGTCTCTGAGAATCTATTGAATGTTACAGAACTTCTCCACAGAAAAATGCACATATTCTACATTACATTTCATGTGCTTCCCTGTCTTAGTTAAGAACTCCTGACCTCGAGCACAGGGGCACATACTAACCCAGAACTGCTGTGCCATGGGAGTTCAATGTAACAGAAGGAACATGGGATATGGTGTCAGAAGATCTTGCAATGACTCTTCTCACTCTGGTATTTAACAGATATCCATCCTTGGGCTTGTCATGTAACCTCTCAAGTATTACTCTTCACCTGTAATTTGGTGGATAACAATAGTTACCTATCTCTCAGGGTTGTTGTTGGAATCAAATACGAAAATGTACAGGAGAACGTTACTATTACATCACTATTTGTAAATGACTTTACAGATATTAGTTATCAACATTCCCTAGAAACCTACTGAATTTATAAACACAGGAGCAAGCTTAAAAAACCCAAATTGTTGAAACCCATGGAATATATCATACCAGAGAATTAATAAATAAAAAATCTTAATAGTGATTTTAATAATAATGAAATTAATAATTTTAAACTAGTCCTATACAGTTTGAATATCAATATAATCATGGCTGAAGCTCTTATGCTCTTTTCTAAAGGAAATCTTGAGAAACTTCAAATCCAAATCTGTTTCTGGTATTGACAAATTTAGGTATTCTGAGTGGAAAGCAAATCCAAGGAGAAAAAAGATGAATAGTCCCATATATCTCACTACCCTGTAGGAAACATATTTCTTGCTATGAAAAAAAGCATCTGAGATGGAAAAAGTCATGCTGATTTAATTTTCTTTCAAGGGACACGGGGAAGACAAAGTCTTCTCTGTGGGAACAAACATTCTTCTATTTCAACGTAAATCTACTAACATAAGCTTTAGAAGCTCTTCTTTTAAAACTTTAGGGAAAAAAATATATTTAGAATATTAAAATAGGCTATGAATTTGATTGTATATTCCAACCACAAGATCATACATCCTAAAGTGGCAGATCTTTACGCCAGCAAAGTAAGTTCATTTCCTTATTTAAATTCCTCTTCTGGACCCAGGGCTAAGAATTGTCACCAGGACCAATTCTGCCCTCTTAATAAGACAGTAATACTATCCATACTCCCTTGACTGACTGCTCCAAAAAACAATTGTATTAACTTTTTATTTTGAAATAATATTAGATTTAGAGAAAAGTTGCAAAGATAGTACAGAGGATTCTTGTATACCACTCACCCAACTTCCCCTAATGTTAACTTCTCATATAACCATGGAACATTCATCAAAACTGAAAATTCACATTGCTATAATGCTATTAACTAAACTACAGACTTTATCAGATTTCCCTAATTTTTACACTAAGGCCCTTTTCCTGTTCCAGGATCCAATCCAGGATATCACCTTACATTTACTTATCTCCTTGGTCTCTTCCAATCTGACAGTTTCTTGGTCCTTCCTTGATTTTTATGACCTTGAAGCTTTTGAAGGGTACTGGTTAGGTATTTTGTAAAATGTTCAATTTGGGTTTGTCTGATGTCTTGTCATGATTAGCCGGGCCTCAACCCAGCAATCTCATACAGGACTGAGGAACAATAAGATCAGTGAACTGATCAGAATCACATTCCTCTGATGCTCAGCATTAGAGGAGGATTGACTGACTCCTAGAGTTACTGGAAAATTAGTACTTAATTGTTGGGGAATAGATTGACTCAAAAGGAGGGCACTGATTTATGCTATTAAGGCATATGTCAGAGTAATTCACTGGAAAAATAAAAGAGGTATGCCTACCCTTGAACTCTGTTTGTGGAAAGTCTGTCAGTTATATAAGCCTTCAACTTCTCCATATCTATTATATTTGCTACCCCCACAGGCCTCTCTATGAAGATGAATTGTTTTTATAATTCTTAAAAGGGAAAGGGCCTTCAGATTTATTTTTAGCAACACAGAAAGAACATGGGTATGGGGACACTGCTCGACACTCAGCGGCAAGGCTTATGGGGGAATAAAAATCCCATGGGATACAGTGGGTGGTGATGACTACTGAAGCAGAGGACAGCAGATTCAACTCCTGCAGCTGCAACAAAGGAAGAACGGTAAGCGTACGGCTTACCGAGAAGGAACCCTGGGACTGAGCAATTCCCTAAACTTAACTTAGAAACACAAACTGGCTTTAGGTTTGTGTGTGTTAATGCAAAAATCATAAACTTTCTAGAGAATTATGTGCAGAAACACTACCACGGGACAGATCACCATGCTTACTGTTCTCCCTTCTCTCAACACCGTCTCCTACCTCACTAGGTTTCACTCCGTCCCTGACCTCCCTCTACTCACATCTGCTCATCCGACTGCTGCCAGAACACAGTGCTGACCTTTCATCTGCTCAAACATTGCTTTGTGCATAAAATCCACATCATCGGTCTGGCCCTTAAGACCCTCTGGGATCTGACCCCAGCAGGACTTGCCAGATTTATCTGCTCTGCCCTCACTCCTCTTCCACCTTCCATCCTGTGTAAGCACATCTCTGAGACGTTAATCTCACCGTTTCCTGTTCAGTAATGCTCTTTTCCGCTTCTGTGTGTCTCAATCCTTTCCTTCCTTCAAAACTGAGGTCAAAGCCTATCTCCTCAATGAAATCATCTCTGACCTTTCCAGCTAAAATGGTATCGCCCAGTTTCTTAATCCCCTAAACATTTTACATTTTATGATATGGGTCAATTTTTACTTTGTATTACAATCATTTATATATATCTGTATTTCTCAGTGACCTTACTAGACTAGAAACTCTTTTGGTCTTCCCACTGTCTTCTTTATTTCCCACAAGGTCTATTAAATTATCCTGCACATAATTTGTTGAACAAATGAATACCTTGGTAGCAAATACTGCATTTACATGAACTTTATTTGTACTATAAACATATATGTAACTGTAGATTTGGGGGAGCCTCTCAGAAGAAGCAAAATAAATAATATTTTAATATTATCAATAATAAAACTTTAACTTTAAAATATTTCTTTAAAAAAGTCCAGACTGGCCTAAAAGTGGCTTAATTGAATAAAACAAGTAGAGGACTCAGCAATACAGTTGAGGAAAAATTACATGTCTGATCAATAGCACCTGTATCAATTCACTGTGACATGTTATGTTAATGTTCACAAAGGTCACCAATAGCTGGGAGGACAAAGTGTTTTGTTTGGTTTTTTTTTCACTCATTTGACGACAGATGCTATCTAGTTAATAATTAGAAGACCAGGAGGGCAGATCATGCTCTATATGAAGGGAGGATTTAAGATAGAAATGCACTGAAAAACACACAGAGCTTTCCAAACTTTAATAGACATGCATTATTTACACTTAAATCTCAATGCACTCAATGCCTTTTTCTGAATAAGCCCCTGCCTGGCCATTTATTAACAAATTTTAGTCTAATCTGTTTTACTGTGAACTTGACATGAATCTTGGTGTATTTATTTTCTAAGACATAAACCATTTGGCACTGTAGAAACATTTATTGAAACAAATGAACCACAAAAGGATAAAGGCTAAGATCAGTTACCTGCTTTATGACCAAGATAGCTATCTTTTAAGATTCCACCTTCAAGGAAAAAAATATTGAAGTGTACCCAAAAAAAGTTCATTTAATTAGAAATTGGTTTAATTGTAAGAATAATGATTGGGGTATAGAATAAAGTTAATTTTAAGTAAAGTTAAAGCTATGAGGCTTTGTTTTGTCTCCTCTAAAAGAGCATAAGAATATGCTGGCTTATAAGATTTCCTGAGTTTGGCATATAATGTATGTGCAACTGGCTACCAGACATCTCTGAATGTCCCACAGACACTTCAAAATGAACATGTTTGGAACATAACATCATCATTATCTCCCTCCAACTTGTTTACCCACCTGCATTCTTTATCTAATTAACAGACTATCTCTTTACTCCTGTGCCAGAGCCAGAAAGAAACATGGGAGTCATATCTGTCTCTCTCTCTTACTCTATCCAGTTCTGCAGATTTTTATCTCTTACATTGGTTCCCTCTTCACCAGCACCGCTGCCAATGCCAATGTCAATTCCGTGGATCAGGCCTTTAACTTCTCTTCCTTGGATTGTTACTCAATAGTCTTCTCCGTGGTCTCTTTGCCTGAGCTCACTCTCTCTATCCATCAGAGTTCTGATAGAGTAATATTTCTAAAGAGCAAATCCGATATTACTCCTTATTTCAATGTTCTTCATGGCATACCAGGCCCTTCATGGTCTGGCCCTGTTTATTCTTCATCCATTCATTCATTCTGTTTATTCATCAAGTATTTACTGAGTCTACCTTGTATCAGGCACTGTTTTAGGTGTTAGAGAGACAACAGTAAACCAACAGACAAAAGTCTCACCTTTTCAACCCTTCCTCTCTACCACTGTCAAGTGTTCCCTGCCTTTAAGAAATACTGAGCCACTGCAGTCTACTCAAGATGGCTTGTTCCTTCATACAGACTTCTACTCATCCTTCAGATTTCAATTTCAATTCACCTTCCTCACTAGACCTCCCTGAATCTCCTGTGTACTTTATAAATACTCATATTTTGTTTGTATTTCTGTCTTTCCACTTCAAGTTCCTTGAGCACAGGGATAATGTCTTTTGATATACAGTTGGCAAATGCAATGCTTTTATTACATCAAATGAGTAAATAAAACAACAAAGGTTTCCTCCATTTTTGTTTCTAGTGATCAGATAACTTTTTCTTGATATCCCAGAATTATAGGCAAGGTAATAAATAAGAGTTTACACAAGCCACTGTTACTCCTGATTATTACACAAGAGATGATTTTCAGAGCCCCATACGAATGTGAGTCTTGGAGATTCTGTCATCTTTCTACTTGATATGTATTTCAGCATAAGTTTATTTCATGAGTAAAATTTTGCCCTCTGTCCTGGGGCACATTCCCATAATTAAAAATGCAAAGCAGTAAATATTTCAAAACACACTGTACAGGTTTTATGGAAAAGCATGTTACATCACAACAGAACTTTTTTGTTTTCTCACAGAGACAGTTTAAATGATGTACCTTGTACAGTAACCAACTACATAGTTACATACATTAAAAAAAATCTCAAATCAATATATAACTGCTTACATACAAAGTCAACCCGGACAACATTCCAAGGCTGCATTAAGAGATTCAGGATCTCACTAGGTGGACGTCTTTATTGAGATAAAATGATTGCCTGATTTCTCTATTCATTTATTAAACATATGTCCAAATGTGAATCAGAAAAATATCAGAAATGCAAAAGCAAAATGAAAAGTTAAGATATTGTAGACCAACTCCTTCCCAATTAAACAGGTTGGAACACCAATGGTGATGTGAGGGGGTGGCCATCTGTCAGTACATAAAGGGCCTTGTGTTTGCTGACAAAGACATTGCTCAACCCACATCTGGCTCCTGCAGCCAAATGCAACCCTCACTGGGGCAACTCCCACTGAATTATATGGGCAGAAAGAACAGGGAGATAGATGTTTCAAAAGCCAGCTGTTCATTCATGGACATTAGATGTATGAGAGAATTAGGACAGAACTGAGTCCACTTTTCTTTTCTTTCTTAAGGGTACAAAAACAATAGATTTATTTCATGAAAACTTTTTTCCACTTACTCTTTTTTTGTATACATATATATATATATATATATTTTATTGAAGTATAGGCATTTTACAATGTTGTGTCAATGTCTGGTGTACAGCATAATGCTTCCGTCATACACGAGCATATATATATTCATTTCATATACTTTTTCATTGTAAGTTACTACAAGATACTGAATATAGTTCCCTGTGCTATACAGTATAAATTTGTTATTTATCTATTATGTATATATTAGTATCTGCAAATCTCGAACTCCCAGTTTATCCCATCCCACCCTGAGTCCACCTTTCTACTTCCATTTCTTTTAAAAAGGAGATCAAGGAGGTCAAGATAAAAGAGAATTTGCATAGGTATTAGGAGATCAGATTGTTCACCTCATTGTATAACCTTAGGAAATCTTTTTTCTCACCTCTCTGCCTTCTCAAAGCATAACCTACATGTAAGGCACATTTCAGTTCCCACCTTCTCTGGGAATCTATTCCTTATTATTCCTGGGGTTTTTTCCCCACTCTAAGCTACTCTATTCAGAAATTTAGCATATATTTATAAACTTTCTCTAATATTTTCAATGTCTACTAAGCTAAAACTAGGATTAGTCCTTCCCAAGGAGAGTTATTTATATATCATGAACTACATAATAGGGAGAAATTCCTATAAAATATCAAGAAGTCAGCACCACAGCATCAAAGTTTCTTATAATACTCACTCACCTGGCTCAGTATCTGAAACTCTGAGAAATTCTGATCTATACTCTAGATCAGGACTGCATATGTTCCCATCTCAACTCTTATTAACTGGCTACTATGTCATAAGTTAGGCAAATTACCAACTTGCAATTCTTTTCCTGTATAAATGAGAAAAGAATAATAATAGCACCTACTTGATATGGTTGCTGTGAGAATTAAATGAATTACTACATGTAAAGGCCTTAGGATAGTGCCTAGCATGTATTCAATTAAGTTCAGCTATTATTATTCAAAAATATGAAGTGTCCAATCTTAAAAGGTATAATAGGTTTCTTTATGAAAATGGAAGAAAATAAGGCTAAACTCTTCTTTTATAAAGAACACTTTCTTTTTCAGCCTACCAACAGAAACAAACTGCCTCCATCCCTACTCATCCCCAAGCCTGCTTGATTTAATTCTCCTCTTTTGTGAGTCACCAATGCTATTCCTCACTTAAAAAACAAACAAACAAAACTAGATTCAACTACTAGGGTGTTACTGAGCAGAATCTAAGTGCCAGTTACAATGTAAGCAGGTATACACACTCACATTCACAGACACATACATACACACACACAAGTTAATTCTCACAAAAATCCTTCATGTTATATATATTAATCCTATTTTACAGATGAAAACACTGAGGCTCAGAGAGGTCAACCATCTTAAGGTCATACAGTTAGTAAGTGGATAAATCAAGAATGGTAGCAAAGTCTACTAATTTCAGATTCCACTTCCTTCCTACTACAAATCACACTATTTGCCTATAATTTCCTTTTTCCCTTAACTCACCCACATATAATTTATAGAAGAGCAAAACAAAGAGATGTTTCCTCATGGTTCACCCATATGTTCTTGCCAAAGTACATAGTCCTGAAACTTCCTATTTCTGTTCCTCTAGTCTCATGTCAGTTTAACTTCCTCTCTGGTAGTAAGAAATGCGGTGCTTAGAGCTGGATTTAGAGCTTCCATGCCTCCCTTCTAATGACTTTCTTTAAGTACAGGTTTTTAAATGACTTTTGTGAGGCACTGCTTGTTCTGACAAATTGCCTGACATTCTGAAATAATACTGTTTAAAAATTTTGAATTAAATATTACTCTGCAGTAACTCATAGAAAAGAACTATAGATTTATCTCAAATTTTTAATATGCCTATCCTTGGGGCCAAAGACAATCAAGAAATAGAGCAAGTAAAAGAAATAAAGATTAGCAGGAGCATGGAGGAAAACTTATTGGAAGAGAGATCAAGAAACTGAAAGGCCAATGCATTGTTAGGATCATCTATAGACAGTGAAATCACCCAGAATTTTGACAGATGCAGTAACAGGGAGACAACAGTGAGTCAGGAGGGAGAGCCCTCTGGGAGCAGCGATGAGGAACAAGGAAGGCATCTATTCCAACTCCAAGTCCAGACGTAAGAGAAGTGAGAAAGTAAAAACAGCCATCACTTGTAAGGGCTGCAGGGGAAGCAAGGTCCTTCCTTGGAAGACGTAGAAGACGGTTGTAAAGGATGTGAAAAAAAATTGACATACTTTGACATTATGCAGATAGTAAAAAATCATATATTACTTATTTTTTAAAAAGACCTATAAGGATAAAAGAACCTATCAGGTACACATAGAAAGTAGTCCATGTAGAACGGGTAATAATAATAATAATAATAATAATAATAATAATAATATCTTCCACTACTGCCTTGCATCAGTCGTCTTACTGAAAATCAGATATTCTGCATAAATGCTAACAAGGAACCTATTTTCCAATATTTTAAATGAAAAAAATTGTAACACTTTACATGTTAACCCAAAACCACCAATCAACCTCCTAAACTGTAACTAAAACACAATAAACACACACACGGTAAAACACACACCTGTATATGTCTAACAAATCCCTTGTTAGGATGTAAAAATGCTTCAAACATCACTTCCTCATCAAAAACAATTCCTATGGTGGTCAAGAGTTGCTTCGTACGCAGTGACATGCTGCACGTCCTCTTTGTTGACATGTGGTGCACTTTACAAATTGTCTACCCGAGATTCTGAAATTCTACCAATTATATTTGGAATTTAACATAAGACGTCTCACATATTATTTTGTTTACAATGTTGTATAGGGCCTTATTGAGTTTCTGGGACATAAATATAAATGTTTCTTATATACTCATCAGCCAAAACACATTGAATTGATTACATTCTAAGATATCTGGTGTTAAATACCAAGAGGCTTTCCACTAGGAAAAACATTAACTGTGAAGTCATTCTGCTTCACCGAATAAGCATTTGTTCATTGTATTTGTTCAACTGGATTGAACAGCAGATTTAGCTTGTAAACTTAGGCAAGTTAACTATATTCTCTAAACATCAAAATTCTCACAAAGTAGGAAAATAACCATGCTTTCTTCAAGGGCATTTTTGTGAAGATTAAAGGAGACGACGCACACACACCAGTTAGCACAGTGCCTTAGCCTATAGGACGTGCTCAGTAACTGGTCACTATTACTATTTTTATTGTCTATCTAACAAGTACAGATTGTAAAAATTTACACATGCCTTGTCTTGCTTGATCCTTAAGACAAAACAACTCTATGCAGGAGGATGATAGGACATGGTTTATCACCTCCACCTCACAAATGAAAAGACAAATGCTTAAAAAAAGTAAAGGGACTTGACCAAAGCTACATGCTTACCAGGCAATACCCACCATGACTGGAACCCTGAACCAGGGGTTGGCAAACTTACTCTTACAGAGCCAGACAAGAAGTATTTTCGGCTTAGAGGGCATACGGTCTCTGTCACAGCTAGCCAGTGTGCCCTGCCACTGCAGCACAAGAGTAGCCACAGCTAATGCATAAACAAAAGGGGAGCATCTGTGTTTCAAAGATGCCTTATTTACAAAAACAGGCAGTGGGCTGGATTTGGTTCATGGACTTGGTTTATAGGCCCCTGCCCTAGACATGTGGATCATTAGTCCAGTGCACCTTTCCACTACTTCATAGTAACTACCTATTTTCAGAATTATGTTTTAGCCTATGTCACTTAATGAAGTTCATAGTCAAGGAAAAGATAAATCAAAAATAATTTGTAAAAGACTTATGAAAACAGTAAGATATTACATAAATATTAGTATTACTTTTTCCCTTTTGCTCCAGCTTCTAAAACTCTCAATTCTCTCATTTCTTTCTCCTCCAATATGGTAGTTATTTATCTCTCCAAAAGTATCCAAGCAAATGTGTTTGCAGAATCTTATTCTAAAAGAAGTAGTGCACAAGCCACTAGATACTAAGTTGAACAAACTTATGCAAATCTCATCTTTTAAAATGGCAAGACATAAGGCTTTGAACCTCTTTTCAAAGGAAAAAAGAAAGATTCCGTATGCCATTCTGGAGTACAGAATGTTTTTAGAGAAGTGAAAATACTTTGTATGACTTTATAACAATGTGTATCTATGTCATTACACTGTTATTCAAACTAAGGTGAACTGTGGGCTTTGGTGATTATGATGTGTCTGTGTACGTTCATCCTTAGTTTAAAAAAAAAAAAGTACCACGCTGGTAAATAAAAGCAACAACTATGCATGTGGGTGGAGAAGGGGTATATGGGAGGTTTCTGTACCTTCTTGTCAACTTTGTTGTAAACTTAAAATTGCTCAAAAAAAATCTTAAAAACAAGAAGACTCAGGGTAGACATTTTTGGCAAATAAATAAATAAATAAGTAAATAAAATGGTAAGAAATATATGAACGTTTAGTATATAATTTGTGCAGGCATGTTTTCAGGTGAGTAAAGAGAGCAATGGTATGCAACTATTATATTCTCCACCTCAAATAACAAAGTGATTATCAGTTTTCTCATTTTAGAAGTCATACGGCATGGTGATAAGGACACTGGACTTCGAAGACCAAATTTGGAATTCCTTCTCTACCACTTATTATCTTTGTAATTTAATAGCCTACATAAAGGGAGTTGTGAGGATTTAGACAGTTAACTAAAAATACTAAGCATCATAAACGTTGATGATTACTGCATTTGAGAGTATATACTTCTTAACCAACTTCACTTCTGTATTTTTGATAGAAATACAGTATGATATAATACTATACAATGTGATTTATAAAGCATCCAAAATATCTATTGTTAAGTATAAAGAAACTTTTCTGCCAAGGAGCTAAAAGTTCTTTTAAAATATTCCCTGGTTAAGCTAACAATATTCCTTTAAAATTAAAAGAAACCAGAATTATTGAGTGATGTGTGTTGGATATTTTACATAGATTCTACTCATTTAACCTTCACAACAACATTGAGAAGAAACTGAGGCTCAGAGAAACTAAATGACTTGCAGAAACACAGAGCCCCTAAGTGGCAGCAGATCTTGGATCCATACGCAGGTTAGATTGATCCTACAGCTCTTTTCTTTTCCATTAGTAACACTGGCTCTTCAGCTTTTTGACATGGGGTCTACAAAAAGCTAAGTTATCGCACACAAGGTCAAAGAATAATTACTTTCAGTGCAGTAGAAGGCAAATTCTCAGATTATGGGGCAATTTGAGAATTATGCTCTACTAGATTAAGTCTCCTGCAAATAATTTACTATTTTAAAGGTAATTTCCAGACAACTTCTGCTTAATCTAGTTTTGGTCCCCCAAAATGTACTGGTACATAGAGTTAAACCAGTCTTTTTTCATGCTAGTTAAAGAAACTAGGATATTATCCAGTTTAAGCTTTACATGTGCAAAGAAACAGTTTTAGAATTTTTATAAGAGAAAAAATAAACCCAAAACAAGTTTCCTGAAACTCCAATGGCATGTTAATGAATCTAACAAGAACATTTTCACTGGAAATGCCTGGAGATATTGCTTCCAGAAAACAGATTGCTTCCTCAATATTTTTTTCCATGAAATTCAGAGAAATTATCACAAAGAGAAACTGGTGACCCAGGTGCTTTTGAAGAACTAAGTCAGTAAATTAGAAGCTTTTTAATCTTGACATTAAATACACAAAGTGATAAAACATATATGAAGTATTTTGTATATCTGTGGCCCCTCTCCTGCTTTATTTAAGCCAGTTTGGTCCTTGAGAGCAGGGGCCTTTTTCTTTTGATAAAGTAAAGTTAACTTTACCTTTGACCTCTGCAGCTTACCTGTTGCAGAGTTCGCTGAGGGCTCCATGTGGACTACAGTCACACGGTAGACAGAGCCCGGAAGTACGATTCAGGTAAAAGGCCTCCTTGCAGGTTTCACAGCGAAGACCCTGATAACCTGGCTGACACTCACACTGCCCTGTGCTGTGGTTGCAGCGAGTCACATCCAGGCTTCCGACCACAGAGCAGTTACATACATATTCTGCAAGGAAAAGAAGGAAAGAGATATTATCAACTGAGATTCAATGCTTTCCTAATAAAATGAACTCTATTTTATTTTTCTTAATAAATGTTCACGAGAAATTCGTAAAGATGGATAAAATTAATCCTAGTTCAAATTCACTTTCTATCCTATTTAGTTTATTTAAATTAAGAATTATACACAGTAAAGTATATAAACTACATTATCACTCATATAATTATAAAACTAACATTCTCGATTTCCTTTCTGGTACTCTTCATCTTCAAGCCCTCTCACCCTACACTCCAATTTGTGGGTGGGTCTGTATAGTATCAGTTTTTCTGGATTAGAAATCTCCAAAGGCAGGGCCTATGCTTACCTACAAGGCACGGAGAGCACATGCTGGAATGACAACATGTTAGATAATAAATAATCCCATTGGATAGCAGCAAAAGCCTAAGGCTCAGATGGTCGACTGTGGGAATTTATACAGGTCAGACATGATCGTGCTACAGCTGGAATCATGAACTAGTAGGTTCTTCCCAGGAAGAAATTAATGGAGAACTGAAACTTTAAGGTGAGGAAATGAGGAAAAATTCCCAGATGAGAATGTTTACAGGAGGATCTTGATCAGTAGGTTAAAATCAATCACCATTTGAATCTCTTTCCCAAATTAAAAGATTTAGAAAATAAACATTTCCTTTAGATATATTTCAAGCAGTTCTTTGAATGAAAATATTTAGATGTCATTGGCTTTAGCCTCTTAATGCAGATACATTTAAAGGTCACTTAGGATTTGTTTTCGGTTATTATTTACACTCATTTTATTGAAAATAATGTATTTTCAACTTGTTTGACAAAGTATCAACATGAGACTTTGTAAGCATATGTAAAAACACGTAGTTAAAATCAATTGCAGATAAAATAAAGCCTTGTACATACTTTAGGAACAGCCCCCATTTCAAAATAGCTATAAACCTCGGTTTTAAAAGCCCAGAGGAATCTATGGTACAAATTATACTTCTGAATAGGTAAGGAACTATATAAAATGGCATTATACTTACAGATAAAAGTTCAGCTGCTTGAAAAAAAAATGTAACGTTTGATGATTTTTTTTTAAAGTTACTGGATAACTGCAAATCCAGAGTCTTAAATAGAAAGTTATAAAGAAGCTTGCTTCTCTGTTCTGGGCAAGGAAATTAACCTTTAAAATTCTTCATGTCATCACAAGCAGCTGATCTACACAAGTCAAAGGATTCCACAAAGATATTTCCACTTGGCCACCTCTTGGCCCACACTTCAGTTCCTAACCTTTGGTGTCAGCTTATCTCCCTGCTCTTCATACCTCTTCTAATTGGTAAATACACCAAATGAATGAATGAATAGAGAGAGAGAAGGTGATTTATTTATGTATGTGTATTTTAAGTTTGAGCGGTGAATTAGTTATAAAACCCAAAAGGAGAATTCTGATTTCTTCAGTCGTAAACTTAGGAATCAGCTCCCCATATCAATCAGGATTCTTACTGCTACTAGGCTATGTAAGCATGACGTTTCTTTGACAGTTACATATTTTCACATTATATTATTTCTAGTTTCTCTGTGTGTGTGTGTGTGTGTGTGTGCGTCTCTGTGTGTGTGTGGTTTTTGTAAATAAGGAAGCCATGTTTAGTGGTCTGTAAACCTGCCAATAACAACTTCATGGCAAGACCTTCACTCCACCAAAAATGACCAGAAAGCTAAATATAACATAATCTTCCAAAACCTGGCATAATTCCAATATACATCCAGTTCCTCCTGCTGGACCAATTTCATCACAAGTTAAACCAACCAAATTATGCTGGTGTGGGCAGAACTAGCTCAAGAAAAATGAACAAATATAAAACTCTACAATAAGGACTGAGAATTGTACCCTGTTATTTCCTTACCAATGTATGTCCATCTGAAACCTGAATCAGTGTTCCCAACAAATGAGATAAAATTAGGTTAACTGTTCTGAAAGAATCCAATTAATCTAAGAACTTTGAGATAAAAACTAAGTATGTTTTTTCAATAAAGTCCTGTGGATAAACCTTCAGTACTAAGCAAGATCGTTGGTTATTTATTTCTATAGAGCTGATTTAACCTCTTCATAATCCCCTGAACATACTCTTTTTAGTCCCATCTTTGAACCTTTACTCACTCTGTGCTCCTTGGAACACTATCTCCTCTCCACATATTCAAACCTATCCCATATTTCAAGAATCAGCTGGAACTTACTCCTCCATAAACTCTAATTCTATTGCCCCTAGTGTGAAGCCATAACAACATCTACCACCTAGAAGTCTCATAGGACAATAATCTAAAGAGGCAGTAAAGTGAAGCAGACATGAGCACGGACTACATCGAGGCAGACACTACAGGCTTATATCCAGCTCTACCACTTACTACCTTTATGAACTTAGACAAGTGAGTTAGCCTCCTTGGGCCCTCCTTTTCTCATATGTAAACAGAGCATAGGATAGTACCTATAACACTCAGCCCCAACACACAAACGGGAAGTGGTCTGGAGTGCCGAAATAATTAATACAATAGCCGGAGGAAAGGGATACCAAATAAAGTAATTTAAACACAGTTTAGATGTCACAGGCCACAGCCTTTTTATTCCCCGTGGAAGAGATCTGAAAGCCTGGGACTGGGTTTACTACCATGACAGTTTTGGACAATGTCTGTGAAATGAATTAGCATCCCGACATTCAGGAATCCAAGCTGTGGGTCATCTGGGTAGAGGAGAAGAGGGTAATCCTTCATATGCCAGGCTGTATGCTTTAGCAATATGGGTGCCTACAAATACAATGATGAAAACAGAAGGGTTTAGGACATGGTTTCAGAGAGGATGAAAAAGAGCGTTTATGTATTATATGCCCTCGGTTCTAATCATCCTAACAGTAGTGAAGTGAATTGCAAATATTTCAGCGAGAGGCCACGCTAGTGCCAGGATAAAGTACCATCCAGGAAGGTGATGTATCAAGACAAAAATACGCTATCTCACTAACATTCCTCCTCAGATTAACCAAGGGAAAGGAAGTTGAAGTGAAGCACATTAAGTACCAGGGAACACATGCATCTTTTCTGCTTGGAGTTCAGAATTCAAGGCCCTATCTCGGTGTTTAACCTCAGCTGAAATGACCCAAATTAAATGAATAGTATGAGCAACATACTATTAAGCATACTATAAAGCACTATGAACATCCGTTCAGTTGTGTCAGGATAGCTTGTTAGCCTGTGAGCAGAGGAAACTCTCAGCCTTCACAGAGCCTGACATTCATATGGAACCAGACAGGAGTTAATACAGAAACAACGTAATTTACTAGGAGACTGGCAATATGAAAAAGAAGCAAAGACAAATCAATGGATAAAAGCAGTGGGAAGGACAGACATCCAAAGACAAGAGATGAAGTGCTGACTTTTTAATGAGGTTGCAACTTAAGACCCGAGGGCGGCACAAAGGAGTCTGTGACATGACTGATGGTAAGTCACTAGCATGTATGTTAATGGGAGTGAAACGACACGAGAAGGACACAAAAAGCTAATCACAGACAAGCCTAAATGAAATGCCAAAAGGCTCATTTTGTTGCCTAGGAGTAAACATGGAATAAACTCTCTATCATTTGAATACCAAGTTTCCTTTCAATGCCCTATAATTCTTAGGAAAACTCTACAGAGAAATAATCAGAGAAGAGTAACATATATATTAGCGGAGATATATTTTCTTTTTGTTTGGGTTCTGAAGGGCAATGGAATACAGTGATTTGAACCCTGAAGAAAAATAAGAAACTAAAATCTGGTGCCAAACTGTTTAAAAATAGAAATATAAAGGCCCAGAGAAGAGACAATAAATGGGTGTTTTTCTCTGAGACCTTGAACTTATGGGATGCTTTTGATGTAGAGTATCCAAAGCAATCACTGCATCTAAATTAAACACTGCACTTTCTCAAATGTTCCTCACCAAGGCCAAGAGATGAAAAATTTCAGCACTAACTAAAGAAAAGAGAAAGAGTAATTTTGTTTAGAAATCCCGTAAGTCCCCTCTTTGTGCACAAACACCTGTCCTGGTAAGAGGTTATCTCCTTGAACATGTTAAAGACCTTTTCTGGGTCTTTCATACACCTACTTAGTAGGCTTCTCCCTGTGTCCAACTTTTAACCGACTCATGTCTTCAACTCAGTTAAAAAAAAAAAAAAGTCCATTACATTATCTAGAGAATTTTAATTGTGTTTTGGTATCTGTAGCCACTTTGACGGGAGTTTTTAAAAATACATTAATTGTAATAATATGTCCTAGTTAATGTGTCCTTTGTCTCTCTGTGCCTGTTTTTGAAGTCCTTTCTGAGTGCTGTAATTAACTATATCTGGAGACTAAGGCAGTTTGGTACAATGTGTGTTAGCTTTCTGCAGATAAAAAAGAACTATAAAAAAGAAGTGAAAGATTTGAAGAAGAAAGTGAAAAAAATTGTGTTCTTAGTCAATTTATGATGCAAATCTCAAAGAAATGTTAATTGATAAAACACCTCATTGCTGAATTAAAATGATTACAAAACAAGTATTGCACTCAAGCATATCTACTGAAAAAACACTTGAAAATATAAGTAACAAAGAACACTCACAGGAATCTGGTTCAGGAATATTGCCTGAAATTCTATCTACAGCCTCTTGCAAAATTGTGGAAATAATCATTGCAAAACTCAATCTCTGACTCCTTTTCATTCCTCCAACAGTGATTTCACTCTTGCTTTTCAGTACCTTCAGATATTGAGAGAATGTATTTTTAAAAACCTATTACGAATACCAGAAAAATAAAAAGAAAGAAAAACTGTTCATGGCCATTCCAAAACTCTTCATTCTTCCCCATATTCAGAAGACATATCAAATGTACTATAATATTGATAGCATCTCCTGTTCAATCTCAAAGCAGCAAAAATTAGAAGATATGTATTTAAAATGTATTAAGACTCATTACTTAATCTTATAATGAAAATTTCAAATATTAAAAATTCAGTTAGTAAGTTTAAAATTACCTGAAAATATACATTGAAATAAAAAATAAGAACACTTTAGTAGCTCTTTCAGGAAAACATAATCGCTTCGTAAGGCAGTATCTGGAGGTCACTCATAATCATGGAGAAATTGAATTTCTCTGCTTATTATTAGACGGGAATAAGCTGATTCCAGGATATAAAATATTTGAGGAGCTTTATGGACTGACATGTGACAAGAGTCACGTCAGCACTCATCACACTAGAACAACTGTTACCACTTCCTGCTTTGTACCCTAAAGCTAAAGAAAAAACACATCTTCCCAACTTCCCAGGGAATAATCTATTCTTTTACCTTCTCCTTTCCCTTCTTTTTCCTCTATTAACTGTATTCTAATGTTAAAAAGTTAAATGAGACAAAGAATATAATACAAAGTAAGTATGCAATATAACAAATATTTTTAAGATCTGGTCACACATTAGATCTTCACTAGAACATCATCACTTGGTAAGTATATACACAGAGCTCTGATAAAGTTTATTTATTTATTCATTCAGTCAGTCATTCAAATTCTAGGTGCAAAATGGATATGTCAGTTATTAGAGAGTTTGAACCATAGTCTGGCCTGCAAAAGTAGATAAAAGCAGTTCTATTCTCTATACATGTAATGCAACCATTATAACAACACCTACTGAATGGAAGTCAAAGAGCAAATTGCACATTAAGAGGCAATGAGGTACCCAACTATTAGAATGGCTCAAATTAAATTAACCAAAAAAAACTGACAATATCAATTGCTAGGAAGGATGCAGAGCAATTGAAACTTTCAAAAATTATTGCTGTGAATGCAAAATAGTACAGACACTTTCGAAAACAGTTTGACAGTTTGTTACAAAGTAAAATATACCTTTATCATATGACTCAGCAATTCCACTCCTAGGTATTTGTCAGGGAAAATGAAAACCTATGTTCATACCGAAACTTGTAATAAAATATTCATAGCAGCTATATTCATAATCACCCAAATCTGGAAACAACCCAAATGTCCTTCAACTAGTGAACCAGATAGACTGTGGTACATCCTCACAATGGAATTCTACTCAGCAATAAAAAGGAAGGAACCATTGACATGCAGGGATATGGGTGGATCTCAAATGCATTATGCTAAATGAAGACCAGACTCAAAAAGCTACGTATACGATTCCACTTACATGATGTTCTGGAAAAGGCAAAAAACTACAAGAGCAGAAACAAGATCAAGGGTTTTCTGGGAATTAGAGGAAGAGCTAACTATAAAGGAGGAGCTTAAGGGAATTTTGAGGGCAAAGTGAAACTGTTCTGTATCTTGATTGTACATTTGTCAAAACTAATAGGACTGAATACCAAACGAGTAAATTTTATTGGATGTAAATTTAAAAATTAAAAAAAAACTTTTTAAAAAAGCAATGAGGTTTTACTAAATTAGATTCTTAAATTTTGCTAGAGTGAAGCTTTGGTATACCACAAGCAACTATTTTAGCTAGATTGTGGCTAAGTCAACATGGGACTCAACTAATAATTCAGTCTTTTTCAAAGTTAATGTTACAATTAAGACAGCAAGAACTGATTAATGTTTCAGCTGATTACTTCAAAAGGAGTTGTGGAATATTTTAGGATTTAAAATGCTATTTATTGAGATTAATAGATACACATTACTATATATAAAAAAGATAAACAACAAGCACCTACTATACAGCACAGGGAACTATATTCAATTTCTTGTAATAACATATAATGAAAAATAATCTGAAAAAATATATACATATGTATTTATGTGTATAACTGAATTGCTTTGCTATAGCACCTGAAACTAACATTGTAAATCAACTACACTTCAATAAAAAACAAAAATTTTTAAATGCTATTTAATAAAAGAAATAGTCTTTTCTTTTCCCTTTGGCTTCAACTTAAGCCTTAGACTGTAATTGCTCCTGTGTCAAATGAGGGAGAAGAGGGAAAAAATGAAAGATAAAGATGATGGGGATTCCCATTCTCTTTTCATATACAATTTCTTATTTCCCTTTGAGAGTCATCGTTAAAAATCCTACTTTATTTAAACAAAGACCATGAAAATGACTTTGAATCTATCCAACATAAAATTTCATCCTTTTTCACAAACCTAGGACAGCATCTATAAAAACAACATCTCTTCTGATTTTTAAATTGAAAAGAAAAGGAAAAAGGAAAGAATAGGGATAATTAATTCAAACTTCTGCCTGTACATCGAAAGAATAGGGAAAAAAACCCCAACAAATTATATTGTCTTGACTATAGGCCTCATCTCCTAAATGTACAGGGTATTTACTTCAAAACGTAGTTTTTATTAGGCCCATATTTCATCTTTGTGGGTTTAGAGTACAGGAATCTCAGAATTCTAGGGAAAAGGAATTATCAACAGAGTTCTTATTTTTATAAAAGGTCTTACTCTAGCATAACACTGATACTCAAATTACATTTCACATTTATGTTATGCCAGTGTAGGGTCACAAATCTTTGCAAAGCTGGGAAACTTAATATTAAAGTTGATGAGTTTTTGAGTTAAACCAGGCTTTGTAGAAATGTGGAAAGTTTTAAAGCTACCACTTTTAAAGAAAGCTTTACCTTTTAAAATAAAAATATATCCATTAAAATTCCCAATCACAATTCACTATTGCAAAACATTTCTTCTACTTTATGGTAGACATATGGGGGGGGGCATGATATAGGTTTTGTAGAAAAATTTCTGTCTCATGCTTTAAGGACCACGTTGTTGGTGCTTGTCCCTGGATCACTGCCAGTTTTCCACAATTTAAAGACAATTCATCTAATTAATGAGACAAGGTGGCAAGTCCTGGGAAAGGTTGTAACAACTGCCTTTTACATTATAGTAACAGAGATGATATTACCAGTTATTGAGCACATACTGCATGAATATCAAACATCACACTAGAAAAGTGACACACATAGCCTCCTTTAGTCTTCACCACAGTCCTGTGAGGTAGGTTCTTTGAATGAGAAAACTGAGTCTCAGAGAGTTGAAAACAAATCATACAACTAACCAGTACCAGAGAACAGACTGGAACTCAAACTAAATAACTCCACAGTGCACATCTTTTCACCATGAGAAGCTTCTGCCTATGAAAACAAGTACTAAAAACACTGGACAGACCCAGGATACCTTAAAACCAGAATTTGCTGCTAATTAACCAGCTCTGTGACCTTTAGTAAGTCTATCTGCTCTGTGTTTCAGTAATTCAATCTATAAAATGTGGATAATTCTTGCCATCTGTCTATATGAAATACTTAGGTATAAAGTTAAAATAACATGTATATGGTCTTTATTCTAAAAACTACAAAACACTGATGAAAGAAACCAAAAAAGACCTAAATAAACGGAGAGGCATACCGTAACAATTAGATCTACAGATTCAATGAATCCCAATCAAAATCTCAGCAGGACTTTTGAGTAGATATGCAAAAGCTAACGCTAAATACAATAAAACAAATAAACGTGAATAGCCAAAGAGGGAAAAAGTTGGAGGAGTCTCAATAACCGATTTCAAGATTTAATCTAAAGCTGCAGTAATCAAGACAACGTGTTATTGGTGAAAGAATAAACACAAAGGTCAACGGAAAAGACAGCTCAAGCACAGACCTTCACAAGTATCATCAACTAATTTTTGACAAAGTGCAAAGGCAATTCAATGGAGGAAAAAAAGCTTTTCTCAATAAATGGTATTGGAACAGTTGGACATCTCTATGTAAAAAACTGGGGTGGGGAGCAGTTCCTGGAGCAACAAAAATAATTCTCAAATTGGTGACTTAGACCACCTTGCATTTGCTTTGCACTAGTGAGTCTTAATATATTGCTCAAAGTCAAACATACAAGCTTTAGTATTTGGGATCTGTTTATTTAAATGCATTCTTTTAGCTAAAATAATACTACTAATTAGTATTTCAGTATCTCGCTAAAAGAAATGTACTGATTTAGGAGTCAAGGGTTATGGATATGGATTATGCTAGACTGATAAACTGCTACCTGAACCTGGGCAAATTTTTTTTTCTTTTTGTGTCACCATTTTCCCATTTGTTTGCATTTTTCAAGTCTTTAAAAAAAACCTAATTTTGCCATTTAATAAGAGTTAATTGCTTACTTTTTGACAGTGCGTTTTATTCTGTCAAGCCACTATCAAATACAGAATAAATCAAATACTGCAATATATGGTTTGGAAGAATAACTATTCTACCAAACTTTGAATTCATATGAGATTTTTTATTTACAACATTTTCACAGTATCCTTGAGTTTAAAGGGAGGTGAGGAGGCGGGAGGGGAGCAAACACAGAAAATGTATTTGAACACATGAAATCTGGCTCCAGGCCATAATAGAAAGAGATGATAGTAGAAAGAGTCTATGAAGTCAAGAGACCTGGGTTCAAATACTGACATTGTTTATAAGCTCTATGATCTTAAAGTTCCTGCCCTCTTTGTAAAGACTCTTCATAAAATTGAAATAATACCTAACTTACAAAGGTGTTCTAAGAATTAGAGGAGACAAGGCAAAGAAAATACCTATGACAGCGACTTCTCTTTCCCATCCTACAATTTTATTATAAGTAATCTTTTTAGCAAAGTAGCATTCTTAGATATTAGTACAAATTGCAAAGGGATCATGAGCGATCTCAGAATGCACTCAAATTACCCTAAACAATTTCATTAATACCTTAACTTTGTAGCAAAAGAACAGAAGGTAAGAAAAAGAAGAAAACTTCAAGTATTGCTAATTGCTTCTGAGGTTGGGACTAACCTTCGTGTCTCTATTTACAGAGCACAGCTGAGCAACTTACAGGCTGGAACTATTTGCTGATTATAATACCTGGAAAATGAGTTCAGAGAAAAGGAATGCAATGAGAGCAAGAGTAAAGGTCAATTAAAAAATACTATCCTAAGGCACTCAGTGATGTAACCTAGGAACTGTTTCCTAACTTTCAAAAAAGCGAAGGTGGGTCCCATATATTAATTATAGTTTAACATTCATCCCCAGCCAATTTTTAAACATATAATTAAATGAATGGTTTGTGGATTACTAGTGATAAATATGTATTTGATCATAAAATTATGCCATACTGTCCTGGGAAAATACCTGGGCCACACAGAGAAACATGAGTAGAGAGAAAATCTTACTGTGGTTGCAACAAAGACGAACAGGAAGGAATAGAGGGAGAAAAATACATATCAAAAAGGTTTACTGGGGCCTTGAACTCCAGACTAAGGAGTTTACACTTCATCCTAGATGGAATGATTAAATAAGGTTCTAATATCATCTGCTTCAAAATCCCCTGGGGAGCACAGTGAAACTCTGATTCCTGGGTCCCTCCTAGACCTACTGAACAGAAATCTCTATTTCTATTTGGGGGAGGTGAGGGACTCAGGAATATGCATTATTTACAAGCTTCAAAAGTGATTCTGACGTACCCAGAAGTGATCTTGGCAAACTCAAAAAGTTTGCTGTAATCAAAAGGAAATATGGAAAAGTCTTCAGCAGAGTAGTAATAGGCCCAGAGTTGGGCTTCAGAAGTCAAAAACAACAACAAAAACAAAATAGCAACAACAACAATAATAATAATAACTATCTCTACTACTATTTACTATTTGTTTACTTATTTATTTACTTGTTACATACCAGGCACTGTTTTATGTACTTTACAGACACTAACATTCAAAACTTTCAAGGAATCAGTAAGGTAGGTACATGGTGATACAGGGGATAAGATAAGGAAATGGAGGCACGGAGAAATTACGTAATTTCCCCAAGGTCAGATGGCCATAAAAAGTCCTGCCGGGACTAGATAATCCTTAGCAGCAGTGTGAAGGATTAGAGTGGGGAGATGGGAGGCGATAGATTTACTGATAAAATTGTAGCAGCCTAACAGGAAAATCTGAATTGGGGCAGACTCACTAGTAAAAATTGCTTCTGTAAACACACAGATATCTGTCTATATGTTATACAGTGAAATTAAGTCTGCTTGCTTTCTGATTAAGCAAACACTGCAAGGTGGAAAACACATCTGTCTGCAGCGTTAAAAGTTGAATAGATTTGGAGTTAAGAGCCAAGTAAAACAGCTGAGCCTTTGAGTTATTCCAAAGGACACTTAAAAGAAGTAATTTTTTTCTTCTGGAACTGGAAGTAGGCTATCTTACTTTGTGTTCCCTATCTAATCCTCTTACTCCTCAAAACATGTTGACAAATTCTTCCCACTCTCCTGACACACTTCACTATTATCAAACACTTATACAGTATAAACATTGTTCTGCACTGCAAGCTGTGAAGTTCTTTGCCTTATCATCATGACTAAGCATTCGGGTAACACTTCAGATTCAAAAATAAGGGCACAAGAGAGAAGAAACCCCTCTTCCAACTCCACTGCTCACTCCCACTCTTCTTGCACATACCAGTAGTGGAATCCAATTACCCCTCCCTCTGAAAACACACACACACACACTCACAGTGTCCTCAAAAGAAAACTGAAATGATCAGAAGTCACGATTCTAAAACATGGGTCAGGAGGCTTCTTTTTTTTCTCCTCCTCCTCCTCCTTCTTCTTCTTCTTCTTTTTTTTTTTTTTAATGAGTATTTGGGAACACCAAGATGTCGAAGACCTTGTTCAAGTTTGCAAATAATACAAAACACCACCTTCAAACTTCCCCTCACCATTGCTAAAGCACTACTGGAAGTTAACAGTCTTAGAAATTCTCAGGGCCAGTGGTCAATAATAAACCAAAAAAAGAAAGAATTTGGCTTCCTCCTCCACTCCTAAAGTAGTAGTCCTGGAGAAATAAGCAATGTTAGCTAAAATAGCTAAGGGAAGCAGATGCTGATTATGTGAAATTCACCTTCACACCAGTGTAATTTACCTATTCTTCCTACTTTGCTTCTGATTTCACATCCCATTCACTACTTTCTGTACTATTAAAAGCTATCACCACACTGTTGATTGGGATTGTTAAATAGTGCAACTGCTATGGAAAACATTATAGAAGCTCCTCAAAAAATTAAAAATAGAACTATCATGTGATCCAGCAATCCCACTTCCTGGGTATGTATCTAAAAGAACTGAAAGCAGGGTCTTGAAGAAATATTTGCACACCCCATTCATATCAGCATTATTCATAATAGCCAAGATGTGCAAGCAACCCAAATGTCCACGGACAGATGAACAGGATAAACAAAATGTAGGATATACGTACCATAAAATATCATTCAGCCTTAAAAAGCAAGGAAATCCTGTCACATGCTGCAACATGGATGAACCCTGAAGTCATTATGTTAAATGAAATCAGTCACAAAAAGATAAATACTACAGGATTCCATTTATATGAGGTATCTAAAGTAGTCACATTCAAAGAAACAGAGAGCAGAATGGCAGTCACCAGGGATTGGGAGAAAGGAGGAGAAAAGAAGTTCTGTTTACTGAGTATTGGGTTCCAAATTTGCAAAATGAAAAAGTTCTGAAGATCTGTTTCACAACAATGTAAACAGACTTAACACTACTGAACTGTACAGTTAAAGATGGTTACAATGGTCAATTTTATGTGTGTTGTTTAATTATAATAAAAACATAGGTGGAGTGGAAGCTATCATCATATAGTATGTGTAAATGCATTTTTTAATTTACCAAAGAAGCTAAGAAATCTTAAGTGCTGGGACTTAAGAATCTAATTATCTGGTCTACTCCCTTTTTGCAGACAACTGAAGCTAAAGTTAGTAAATTAATTTCCTATACAAACCTTGAAGCCAGGCACACTACACTACAAACACCGGCTACAGCACCTAGCTGTGAGCCTGTACAAACGTGGGGATTAAATGAAACAGTGTGGACGGTGCCTGACACACAGCTCTCTTCCCCATTCAGCATCTGGGAGAGTTTATCTTATAGCTGGAGCCATGTCTGGGTTGACAACGCTAAATGGAGTGACTATTTGAAGAGAAACAAGTGAACTTTTTAAAAATTGTTTAATTAACATCTATATATTGAATTTAGATCAATTCCTAAGAAAGACTGTAATTAAGCTACACATCCACTGAAGTAATTTTGCTTTACTGTTTTATGTTTTCCCACCCCAAAATGTTTCTAATTTTAAAGAGGGAATGGCTACAGTTTACACGTAAGCAGTCATCTAAAAGAGGCCACTCCTGGAACAATCAAAATCTCTTATACACTCCTGATATACAAACTTATACAGCATCCTCAGAGAACAATGTGGCGATATCTAGAAAGCTACTGATGTGCAACCTAGGAGTGCTTTGGAGCTCAAAAGTGCGGTCCATGGATCTGTATCACCTGGGAACTTGCAGAAACACAGATCTTCAGGCCCACTTCAGACCAACTGAGTCAGACTGTGTAGTTTAACAAGACACCCAGGTGATTCCTACGCACATCAATTGCAAAGCCCTGCCCAAGAGAAAGTCTCCTGTATATGAAGGAAGAGACATGGGCAAGGTTGTTCATTGCATTGTTGTTATTTGAAATAAGAAAGGAAAGCATTATTTGAAATGGCTATCAATAAGAAAATGGGTACGCTATGCCATAGCTATATAGTGGGCAACTACACAGCAACTTAGATAACCTAGAGCTACAAGAACCAGCAAGGATAAATCTCAAAAAAAAAAAAAAAACTGATTGAAAAAAGCATTGTAAGATGCTATTATGCAAGATTTAAAAGATGACAAAACAACATTATATTTTGTGTGTGTGCATATAAACATTTTTAAATGAACAGAACTAAATTCAGAACACTGGCTACATCTGAGTAAGGAAAGAAGAAAACGGAATAAAAGAAGAACACTGGAGGCTTTAGTCATATCTAGTATTTTATTTCAAAATGGAAAAAAAAAAAAACCCAAAGCAAATGTGGGAGACAACTCAGATACAACAAAGCTGAGAGGTAGGTATACAGGGAATGCTTACCACATTACTCTCTATACTTTTCTGGAAACTTGATATGTTTCATAATTTTTTACAAGACATAAATTTCTTCCCAATGACTAACATTCCTTATTAGTAAATATGATCCTGCTCAGCCTTGTACTATAGTTATTTATCTACTGTCCTACCTAGGTTTTTGAAGAACAGGTTTCACCTCTGACCCATCACTGAATGCACACTCACCCCTCCCCAATACACACAATCATGGCTCTTTAGGCTTCAGATGCCAGGTTAGGGTATGTGAAGCCAGTTTTAGTTGAGTAATGGTAATCTGAGACAAAAAGATGGATAAACAGAATCTTTGCCTAGGGTAGCCAAGATTACAGTGTCAAAATAGGACTAAAATGTAAAGTACCGAGTGGTGCAGCCACTGTGGAAAACAGTATGGAGATTCCTCAAAAGACTAGGAATAGACTTACCATAGGACCCAGGAATCCCACTCCTGGGCATATATCCAGAAGGAAGCCTACTTCAAAAAGACACCTGCACTCCAATGTTCACAGCAGCACTATTTACAATAGCCAAGACATGGAAACAGCCTAAATGTCCATCAACAGATGACTGGATAAAGAAGAAGTGGTATATTTATACAATGGAATATTATTCAGCCATAAAAACCGATAACATAACGCCATTTGCAGCAACATGGAGGCTCCTGGAGAATGTCACTCTAAGTGAAGTAAGCCAGAAAGAGAAAGAAAAATACCATATGAGATTGCTCATATGTGAAATCTAAAAAAAAAAACAAAACATAAATACAAAACAGAAACAGACTCATAGACATAGAATACAAACTTGTGGTTACCAAGGGGGTGGGGGGTGCGAAGGGACAGACTGGGATTTCAAAATGTAGAGTAGATAAACAAGATTAAACTGTGTAGCAAAGGGAAATATATACAAGATCTTGCAGTAGCAGCACAGCAAAAAAAAAAAATGTGACAATGAATATATGTATGTTCATGTATAACTGAAAAATTGTGCTCTACACTGGAATTTGACACAACATTGTAAAATGACTATAACTCAACAAAAAAATGTAAAAAAATAAAATAAAATAAAGGGGAAAAAAAAGTAAAGTACCAAAAATGAAAGACAGAAAAGAAAACAAACAGCACAGGACTGGAAGTAGGACTGAATGAGATGCACTGAAAGAGTAAAAAAAGAAAAAGAAGCACATCTGAGAGCATGAATTTATTCATTCATTCAGCAAATACAGACTGGCTTACTGTGTGCCAGACATTATATTAAGTGCTGAGGATGCCACAGTAAATAAAACAAACCAAAATTCATTCCCTCGTGGCCCCCACCTCTTAGCAAGAGGAGACATACAGTAAGTAACAAACAAGTTAAATATCTAGTATGCTAGAAGGTAGTTAAATAGTAAGGAGGGAAAGCAATACAGGGAAGCCAAGCATGGCAGCTGTCGGGGGAGAGGGGGACTGTTTGTGCTGAAGAGTGTAACTGCAGACAGGATGGACAGCGGAAGCAGACATGCAGTGTGTATATGCAGGAGTTCCCTTTTGCATGTACTTTCCATGTGCTTCTGGGCAAAGTGTGGGGGTTTAAAAGGTTCAAAGCAACATTCTGCTGAATAACTGAATGAATAAACAGACAAATGAATGAAGAAGACTAGAAGATAGGAAGAAAAATGTCAAGAACATGAAAACAGAGACACCGAATTCTTCTCTGATGTTGTTAGAGACAAGATTCTTGGCAAAGCACGTGATTATTAATTCAAACATTCAACAAATTAGTTTTGTACCCGAAATGGGTAGCGTAATTTCTAGACGCTGAAGATACAACAATGTGGAAGAAAGGCATGGTTCCTGCCCTTATATAGCTTAAGGTTTTACAGCAGGGAGAAAAACAAAACAGCAATATAGTGTGATAAGCACTAAAATGGAAATACGCCACAATGTTATGGGAAAACATGGTATGTGTTTGCACAGGGAGAAACACCCCAATTAAACACCTCCCAGAGGAAGAAATCCAGACTGGGACACAAAGAATGAGGAGGCTTAGTAGCCACGCTAAGAGTAGAGAGAAAGAATATCCCAAATGCAAACAGGTAGCATGTGTAATGACCTGGATGTAAAACAGGGCACAGAGGACTGAGAAAAGTTCATTGTAGCTCTGACACAGAATAAGAGGCAGGAGTGCTGACAAGTAAAGGACTCTGTTAGGGCCACTGGGTGGCCCTGGAAGAATTTTATACAAAAGAACATGCCATGATCATATCTTCATTTCAGAAATGTAGCTGTGACTGCAGGTAAAGAGGGAGCTGGGAAAGAATGGAGGCAAAGAGACCTTTTAGCAGCCTGTGAGAACAGTCCAGTTGAGAGGCAAAGACAGCCAGAAAAATAAATGCCAAGAGCATGTGCATGTTATTATGACCACAGGAAACTCATCACTACCTGGGCTGGATGGTATGCACCTAGTTTTCTATTGCTGCAAAAACAAACCATATGTGCCAATGAATTATCAATGTCTCTTACCCAGGAGGTAGGAAAGTTACATTAAATCAAAGACCCTGATAAAACAGGACTATAACAATGGTATCAGAATTTTACTTTTTAATGACCTTAAAGTCATTATGCTCCCTAAGAGAGCACCTTCTTTCACATCATGTCAATATCTGATAACAATTTTCACCCTTCCCCTCCCCAAAACAATTTTTCCACCCATTTTAACAGCTTCTGAGACCTTAGATTCATGCCTGTATAAGACTGTATAAGAGACAAGGACAGCTTTTCAGCTGAATAAACAAAGACAGACAATGAGGGCAATGTGGCAAACAAGTCTGCCCACTCAGATATTTTCCAAAGTAGGAGTTCATGCTGGGCTCCCTCGGTTGGAAAGCCCAGGGGAATAAACATTCCAGATACATAACTGAACCAATATCAAAGACGCATTTCATCAGCCCCATCATTTCTGCTAAATGTTGCGCGGACAGTACATAAAACTCTGGGAAGTTACAAGGTCCAAGGGCTTAAAAATTAAAGAATGGGAATAAAATAGGTTGGTACGCTGGGGTATTTTGTTGACAACACCAGACCTGACACATCAAAGCAATTTTATGCACCCACAGAGACCAGGAAAGCAATGATCTTTCATCAGTGCCCTATAGTAGTCATTCTGTGAGTGTATATTAAGAGATATTTGGATGTAATCAAAGTTGGCACCACTCAAAATGAAAGTTATTTGTATGTTAGGGTATATTCTAAAAGACTACTGCTTTGCATCACCTACATCTCAGATATAAAATGTTCGACTTGGATGATGCAACGTTTGAGGCAGCTTCTCTATCCTTTTTTCTTATTCAAAATGAGCAGTACATTCCTAACCAGGTCTGCCCAGACACCCGGGGTGCTAGTGAATGGTAGCACAGACTCTTCAGTGACCAAGCAACCAATACCCTGGAATTTGAAAAGAACTTTTTATAATGAAATGTTCTACTATCAATAGACCATTTGCTTGAGTTGTTTTCATAGTTGCAACTGACCCTCTGCTGGAGACCAAAATTTCCCCTGTATTAGCCCTAAAGTCACTCCACCAGCTAAAAATTAGCATAGGACAGAGGAGGGGGAAAGTATTTTAAAATTCTAAGACAACAAAAGACAAAAGAAGTTAGATGATCAAAGGGAAGAATGTCCTTGTTATAAAAAAAAAGTACTGCGGGCCATAGACATTTAAAAAAGAAATATAAATAGTGAGTTTCTTGAACTTAATAAATATTTATGGAATGAGCCTGCTTCAAATGACAAATTTCAGCACAAGTTGCCTGCAGGTTACGTGACCGTTAACAAACCATTTCTTTTGACTCGGTTTACTCACACGTATAAACTAGATAATAAACTGTATCTAATTCTACTCAAACAATTCAAGGAGTCCTTATATCCTAGTTTTCATCCTTAGCTGGGCTATATGAGGTATTTAGCAGTGTCAAAAATGACAACAAAAAACTATCAATTTTCATTACTACTCCCCAAAACTGTTCAATCAAGTCTCTAGATTTAGTTTAAAAAAAATGGAAAGATTCCCCTCTATCCTCATCAAAAAGAAGGCATTTGGATGATATTAAGAAGTTGTTCATTTTTTTTGTTTAGATAATGATAACAGTATTGTGGCTATTTAAGGAAAATAGGAAAACCCCTCATATTTTAGAAATATATTCTGAAATAATCACAGACAAAATGATATGCTGTCTAGGATTTATTTCAAAATAAAATAGGAGAAGGGTAAATGGCTGGGGGGCTGGATGAGGCAGGATTGGCTTAGATGGTTGTCCAGAAGGGTGACAGGTATGAGAGATGTGATTATACTATTCTGTCAACTTTTGTTTCTTTTCAAAATTTTCCATAATAAAAGAAGTTTAGAGTCTTTATGCTGCTTTCACAGGCATATTTTCCTAGGTGTTTGTTCATGATACCAAGGTCATCCACTGATCCCCTGAACAAGAGATCAGATTTCAAGTATGCATGCTAGGCAAAACTCTTCACCGAGATTAATTTGAATACGGCAGGTTGATTTAAATGTGTTTTAGCAAAATTTCCTGGAAAAAGATGAGTTGCTATCCCAAAGACGATTTTAACAACTAACATTTTGGGAATTCTTTCCTTGTGCTTCCACTGTTTTAAGTGCATTAGCAACATGTCATAACAGTACTCACAACTCAATGAAGTGGGTTGACAGATTCAGAGATGGTAAGTGATGGGACTGGGATTTGAGTCCAGGCAATGACTTTATAGAGCCTGCACTTTTAACCACCAATGACTGGATCCTTCAAGGCTCATTCAACTGGTTTGGGTAGTGTTGGAAAGAATTAAGAAAATATGGGAAGAAAACTACTTCAGGCTTGAAAATATATTTGCACTGCCTTGTCAGAGGAAGCTGAATATATTATGCGGGGAATAAAGGAAAAAATTTGGGGTTAGGCAGACGGAATATTAAATTGTAGCTATTTACCATTAATTATTATATAAATACCTCCCTTATATAAATATCTCTTTTCAATATTCTTACCATAACAATAACAAAATGGTAAATTATGTGGGCTGAAGGATGTATTAACTAATCCTATTGTGGTAAACATTTAGCAATATGTATGTGCATCAAATCATCACATGGTACACCTTAAACTTACACAATGCTATACATTAATTATATCGTAATAAAGCTGGAAAAAATATCTGTTTTATCCTGGACTTCCTCACCCATACTTTGAAGGTTTGAGATAAGGATAGAAAGCGAAAATGTGAGTAAAGGAATCTAACACATAAGTATCCTAAAGCATTTGCATACAAGTCTGTCCCTCCACCAGACTGTAAACACCTAAGGCATTCACCATGCTGTCCTCAGCTCCACAGTGCCTGGCTCACAGGAAGTACTTGGGTTTGTTCAGTCTAACACCAGATCCATTAAGAAGTCCAGCACCAATTGCTGGCTTTATTTGTCAAGTCTCTAATTTTAGTCATCTAAGTCTGTGTGTTCCATCAAGAAGCAAAATAGGTTTCAAATGTTTGCTTAATAAGAGAGGATAGAAAACTAATTCATGTTCCCCTCCTATTATTACATTATCTTAACGTTTAAACCCTTTCATCCAAAATTAATGCTGGGAAAGATTTAGACAGACAGTCAGTAGCCTCTAATTATCTTTGCTGGGGATCACTTTTAGGAGTACACTGTAGTTTCCAGACTGATCTAAAACTCAGACTTTACCATGTCAATACGGGGCTTGTAGTTGCTCATTGCCTTGAGAATAAATTTCTGAGCATGACATACAAAATGTTTCATGATTTGACAACTGCCAACTGTTCCAGCCTCAAATCTCACCATTCCCTGCCCCACCCTCCATATACTCTCCTCTCCCACTCGAACCACGGAGGACGTCAGTTCCCTGAAAAGCAGTGTTTTCTTACTTCCGTTCTTTTTCACATGCAGCTCCCTTTTCCTAGCGTGTCCTCCATCTCCTCTATCTGACTAATGCCTGTTGTTCTCAAGACTCAGCTCAGAGAAAACTTCTTTCAGAAAGGACATCCTCCTTCATTCCCTCTCCAAAAGTTTGAGTGAGGAGTCCCTTCTCTGCTCCTGTAGTACGTGCATGACTATGGTGGAACTTATCAATCTGTAGTCTGATTTTCTGTATCCCCCACTGTGTTCTCAAGGACAGAAACCACATCTTATCTGTCTCTCCAGCATCCATCCAATCCAGCACTAAGTGCACAGCAGGTGATTAACTGTGATCTGACAAATGAATAAAAGAACCTTATTTTGTTACCATGAAAAGCCCAATGTAAACTTGTTGACAAAAGCATACCCTTTTCCCTGTTACTTAAATAAAAGTGAATGCAAAGGCTTAAGCTGAACCATCTTAGTGCAACACAGTTGAAGGCCAGTTTTAGGATGGTGAGACCAAAACAAACAAACAAACAAACAGGTGAAAAAGGATCTGAAATCTCATCTGAAGAAAGGAAGAAAGAAGGGAGGAAGGAAGGGAGACAGGGAGGGGGGGAAGAAAGAAAGAGAGAAAAGAAAAAATAAAAGAAAAGAAAAGAAAGGAAAAGAAAGAAAGAAAGAGAAAGAAAGAAAAAGAAAGGAAGGAAGGAAAGAAGAAGGAAGGAAGGAAGGAAAGAAGAAGGAAGGAAGGAAGGGAGGGAGGGAGGAAGGGAGGGAGGAAGGGAGAATAGGAAGACATCATTGCAAATTGGTAAAGCAATAAGGAAATGACACTTGTGGCTTTATTCCCTGAAGACTAGTTAATCACTGATTTCAAGTGTGTGTTATTTCTAAACGAGTATATTATATGAGATTATCAACAAAAAATATAGCAAAGAAAAATGCTTACTTTCTGATAAACTGTTAAAACATCTGCTGTTGAGAAGAAAGATCACATGTTAAAAGAATTCTCTGAAACAGTAACTTTTTTTTTGGCAACAAATGTCTGGAATTCATTTCAAATTTTTCAATAGAAATTTTATGCACAAGTTAAACGATGATTAATGCACAGAAAAGTACTAGGTCACAAAGCTTTTGCAGCAACTCAGTATCATTATTTGATATTGTCTCTATTTCTGACAATCACACATTTCATCTTTTTCACCAGCTTATAAGTCCCTTAGTTGGGTGTATACTATTTGCCCTTAAATGCCATTCTGGCTAATGACAAAATTACTCATCTGACTCATAATAGATATCTAAGTCTTCTTTCTGGGAAACAATCCACTATACAGATCGATTAAGCTAACAAAAAAATGAAAGTGAAGTTAAAATGAACACCCATAGTAGTATGTGTGGATATATGCTTTGGTCTTTCAAATAAAGTACACACTTCCCACTACAAAAAGAATCAAGAGGAATACCAGAGAGGGCAGCAAGCAGATCTACAATATGGACCAAAAAAAAAAAAAAAGAAGAAGAACAATGACTACAAATCCTGAAAGACAGTGAAGGTGGCAGGGGACTCAGGTTCTTGTAAAATGGAGTGACACTACTCATTCAGAATTGAAAAGGTTAGCAGTAGTGAAGAATTTTAAAGATTGTTAAGTAGTATTCCAATAAGTAAACAGGTATTCAAAATACTAAAATGAAAGAAAAGCTAACATTCAGAAGGGTTCTCTGCCAGGCAGTCTAAGTATTTCACACATGTAATCATTTGATCCTCATAATAACCCTGTGAGGTAGGTGCTGTTATTATGCCCATTTTTCAGACGAGGAAACTGAGGCACACAGCCCAAGGTCACACAGTAAGGGGTAGAGGAATGATTCAGATCTGGCTCCTGAGCAGATAGTTATCACTGATAACAATAACTCTTAGCTTGAACAACTTAGAAGTTCTCTTTCAGCTTGACATAACTATGCTTGTGTCCCTCCTAAAAGCTAACCTCTAGGAGATACAGAACTCTGGTCCATAGTACATCTCTGCTACCCCACTACCCTTGCATAAATCATTTCACAATTACAGGCCTTCATTTCCTCGTTTCTTCAAAATGAAACGCTGCTGCCCTGGGTTATTATACTTTTTAAAACAGGATCCAAGACAGTTTCCCCAACAGCTTTTTCTTCCCAGAATAGATACAATCTCAGGATATAGTTGGTTATACAAAAGGAAACAAAAAAGATTTCATGTCAGGCAGGTATTGTACTTTAGGCCATTTTTGTGGCTAGTAACCATGGCGGTAGGTCTGGGGAAGAGTTCCACGTTGCCCTTTGCTGGTTATTCTTCTGGATAGGAGGAAGAGGTAACCAGAGATGAACAAGGCAGCCTCTGGCTTCACAGCATGTATGATCTAGTTGGAAATTATGATACAGTTCTTTTTTGCTTTATTTTTATTTTCTATTGAAGTATAGTTACTATAAATATTATATAAGTTACAGGTGTACAATATAGCGATTCACAATTTGTACTGCATTTATAGTTATTAGAAAATATTGGCGCTATTCCCTGTGTTGTACAATATGTCCTTGTGTCTTATTTTACACCTAATAGTTTGTACCCTGAGTCCCCTGCTCCCATATTGCCCCTTCCCTTTCCCTCTCCTCACTGGTAACCACTAGTTTGTTCTCTGTAATTGTGAATCTGCTTCTTTTTTGTTACATTCACTAGTTGGTAGTATTTTTTAGATTCCACACAAAAGTGATATCTGCCATTCACATCCAAAAGTTTTTCTGACAGTGTCATTTCTAGAAATAAACAACTGACTAGGAGTATTCATTTATTCCATAAATACTTACTGAGGTCCCAACACATGCTAGGAATTAATCTAGGTGCTGGGGAGATAATGGTTTAAAAAAGAGAGAAAGAGAGACAAAGACAAAAACCCTGCCCTTATGGAACTTACATTCTAGTGGTGGTGGGCAGGGAGGATTTATGCCTCAATTCAGCTCAATTATTTATTGAGAACTTACTATGTGCTGAATGCCCAACACTATCCTAGGTAGGTGTCAGAGAGTACAAACATCAATAAGACATAGCCTATGAGCTACCTGAGAGTAAGGTATGGAGGAGTCAGTTACATAAATAATACTTAAAACAAGAATCCTTAAAAAGCTAGTAGTCAAAAAGTATGTACAGTAATATTGGAACGTATAAGGTAAAATGGCACAGGATGGTGCTTCTCAAGGATAAATAAGTTTGCAGGTGAAAGAAAGGGATATGGTACACATGTGTCATTCTTTTCGGCAGCCCAGTATCATAGTACAATTTCCTACTAATTCCTTCCTAATTGGAGAAATTCTCCATCCTTTAAGGATTACTATCCTACCACAAAGGTTCATAATGCCAGACATGGTTTCCCCTGCCTCCCCTACATCCAGGGCCATGGACAAGTGATTGAGGTACCCTCACCTGGCTGGGAATTAGAAACTAATGATTCAAAGGAATGAGCATGAGGCCTTTTCTCTGGTGGCAGAGGGGGAGGTGGCTGCAGTGTGACGAGTGGCAACAGCACCTGCTACTGCATCCAGTACCCAGTGTTAGCTGTGTCGATGGTGCAAAACTAGAGCATCTAATGCTCGGTGGCAATGGCAGTGGCACAGTCAGTGGACCTCTCTGTGCACGACTGGGCATTATCTCTAGTGCCATGTCCTGAATTTGGTTCCCCTGGAGATTCTGTGAACTTTTTAATAAAGTCCATTTACAATTAAATCAACAAGCACTGGTTTCTGCTTTAAGGTCTGTACTTGAAATTGAAGAGAAGGGCATTCCAGGCAGCGGGAACAGCAGAAGCAAAGTAAGTCAAGGCCAGTTAGCTTACTGATTAAGAGAGGAGACTCTGAGACTAGACAGACCCAAATTTAAATCAAGGTTCTACATGTTACCAGCTGTGAAACCTTGCCCAATGTATTTAAACTGTTAAAGCCTCGATGCCTGCTTAATAAAGTGGGGATACTAAAACATATTTATTATAGGTTCTTTTGAGAATTAAACAAGGTCATTATAATTCATTTAAAGCTCTTGGTATGTGACGCAGAGTAAGACCTCCAATGATGATTGTTTAATTAATAATAATGATGATGATAATCACGGTATTTTGAGGGAAATATAAGCCATTTGATTCTGTTAGAGTTTAAATCACAAGGAGAGGGGTAGTCGGCAATAAGGACAGAGGCAGACTAGGGAGAAGCTTTAAGTCATATTAAGAAACGAGCATTACAGGCTGGGATCACACGGTGAATACACAGGAGAACAATACTGACGTATAAACATTATATTAAGGTGTTAACTAGGAGAGTGATACAACTAGGTTTTGCTGCGCGGTAAATGTATTCTTCACAGCTACAGTTATAGTTCAACCTGACCCCTGTGCACCTGCAGGATATATTAATATACATGGTTACTGCTGAGTCCTGATGCCATATGAACAAGCTATTTGATTCTCTCCAAATCAAACATCAAACCTTCCAACATCGTGTATATCATCAGCCAGCACATTTGCAACTGGATCAGATGGAGCTGCTTCTACTCTTGAAATAATAACTTCTCCTTGTCTGATCTGAGACACAACTAGCCTTTCAGTGAGGATGGAAGTTTATAAAATGGGGTAGGGGAATGCATCCTTGGGTGACTGGCAGAAGCATGAATCGCATTTGCAAGCCTGAGATTCTTCTATGATTTTTATATAATCAAATATCACCTGCTACTTCTTACAGCTTATTGTTTTGCATCAGCATCTTGACCTAGAGTCCATATTAAGTTAAAGATGAAAGGTTTTATTGTCAAGTCGAGAACAATCAATACTATCATTTTGCAGTGTGTGGTATTTCTTGCCAAAATGCTAATAAGCATTACATTGTCTGTTAGCCCCAATTCTTCTGGCGCTGAGCAGACAATCTCATAGTTACTGTTTGGTTCTGTTTTACATTTACATTTAGTCAACTTGCTTACTCTCACCCAATTTCTACCATTATCTCCTCTCCCCACCTCCACTCCGCACCTATATTCATCTCTGAGAAACACTCGTTGATCTAATTTTGATTTTCACAGCAGCTACTGAAATCAAACCTGAGTCACTGTGTAATTCAGAACAAGTGCTGAGAAGGACAATGTATGGGCTTGCTAGGGGAGGCTGGGGGAGGTGACAAAAATGGAACCCAAAATGTGCTATGTAACCACTGAATGCTTTCATTTTCGGCTACTCCCATCTGCTTTGGCAATGCATCACAGTTTAGTCAAAAGGAAAAAAGAGCACAGACTTTTAAGTCAGACAGAGCTGGGTTTGAATTCTAGGTCAATACTCAAGAACCCTTAAGTTGGTACTATCATACTCATGTTACAGGCAAGGGTATAGAAGCCCAGAGAGATTATGTGACTTGCACTGTGTTTGCGCATGTAACAGGCTTCATGTTATAGTTAGAAAAACTAAGTCACAGCCATTGAAAAAGATGTGCTCAGGAACTCACAATATGAATGCAAGGAAAGACTGGAATTTATTTCTTCTGACTGCTATTCCACTGACTAGCTAGACCATTCAGCACTGCCTCTGTGGACAAGTTGAAGCAACAAACTAACTTAAAAACTAAAACCAGTTGAACAGGATAGGTTTGCAGGCAATGCACCAACAATTCAGTATAATAATACCCAACAGCTAGTTTGCATTGTGTTTTCAGTATACTTTGTAACTATTCATTAACCCACACAACATCAAGGGATGGTCGAGCTATATTGTTAAAGCAGTTCATATAGAACAGATAAATCAAAACACACTGTAGGATTATAAGGAATACGAAGTCGAATGAGAAATCTACAGCAGAAAAAGCCCAATGCCTTCCTCTAATCAAGCCTCAATACAGAAATAAAGCTGGATAAATATGCTGGAATCTCAAGTATTCCATCTTTTCCCTCATTATTACCATTAACCCAAACTGCCATCACATCCCTATAAATGATAGATAGGACTGAAGAGAACCTAAAAGCTACTCAGTTCATGCAATTTCTTTCAGAGGAGACTTTTCCTAGAATATTTTTTTAATTTCATCTTTAAAGACCATTTCCAAAATTAAAAGGAACTAGAGAATATGATGTTCTCCTTACAATTAACAATGTTACTCCTAACCTCTTCTCTTTGCTCACATACGTCAAGTAAAACACTAGATTTTTTAAAATAAATAATAAAAATCTAATAAGATCCCTGGTAATAGGCCAGTTCCTAGGATGCATGCGAGACTGAAACAAAAGCTTCCAAAATCAGTTATCTAAAGAGTCGAAAATTTACTAAATAAAAGTTATTTAACATTCTCCAGCCAGGTTAAAACATTCTTATTCCTTATCATTTTCCCTGTGGCTAGGCAGAATACATTCCTTTTTCCAACTGAATAAATTTCCCCTTCCCTCAGAGCTTAGCTATCTCCCTGGCAAGGGTATCATATAGAACAGCTGTTGTATTACCAATATAAAAGCAATCCCATCTCAGCTAATTGCAAAATATATGGACAAACTGAAACCAAACTTTTGGGAGTCTGTATCTTTAAAGGAAGACAAAACCAAAGATCTTCTATTGATAAAGGCTGTCAACAATGTCATAAATTCAAATTTTGCACCATTTAAACAAGATCTATTTCAATAACCTACTTTAATTAATCTTTATGTTCCCGCTTTAAATTCCTAGTCAGAATGAAATGGGTGAAGAATCATCTCTGTTTCCAGGCTCTGCTAAGATCTCAGTTAAACCTTCTCGAAAGGGACCAAATCTTAGATGTGTCATCCCTACTCTATGTTTAAGATTTGTCAGGTGTCATAACAGTTTCCTTTCTTGAGTATTGTCTTCAGCTATCTCCTTTCTTCAGAACTACAACTCACTGGGACTAAGCAAATATCTTTGATGCCGATCAAAATTGGTGAGTCAACTGCTCAAGTTATGGTTAAGTAGCCCTGGGTAATATCACCTGCCTTGACCTCACGTAAGTGAAGGCTCACCAAGTTCATTATAACTTTTTATTCTTTTTTTCCTTTTATTTATTAATTTTTATGACTGTAAAGTTAAAATTGGATACATTCATTGAAAAAATTCTTGGAAAATCCTGAAAAACACAAAGAAGGAAACTAAAATGCCCCATAATCTCATTACTTAGCTTTAGCCACTTAACATTTTGGTGTATTTCTTTCCACTTATGTATACTACTACTAAACATAACCTAAGCATTTTAACACCTGCACAATAGTTCAGAGATTACCACAACTTCTTTATTATAGAATTTTAGAGTAGAAAAATTCCTATTTCAATCATCTTTACTGAGAGAACAAACCCAGTATATAAACCAGATGAGAGTGGAGCTGATTAAAGTGTGAGTGGCGATATGGGGGTCAGAGGTGAGGGCTGGGGATGGAGGGCCCAGAAGTAGGCCCACTTGGCCTCCTCAGTCCCTATACTGGCTCCCAAACACATCTGAGGAAACCTGCACCCCCAAATAATATAGTTTAAAAACAACAGATCTAGCCTAACTCTGATTTTATGGATGAAATTACTTGCCCAAGATTATAGGACTAGTAAAAGAACAAGAAAGACTTTACATACGTGCTCAGCTTTTCCAACTTTAGCTACTCTTTCTACAAAAGTCATCAGATGTACGTTTGTCTATTGATGTTCTTCCTTTAAGAAGAACACAAAAAACAAAGTTATGTAACAAAAAACAAAGTTACGTAACAAAAAAAAAAATGGATAATTAGTGTAATTTGCTAGATCCTAAAGAACTCCACTTGCCCTAAATAGGTTCTCATACTATCCCTACAAGTAACAGGGAAAAGAGGAAAAGTTGGTTTCTAAACTAAGGTAAAAGCCATGAGATTACATTATTTTCCTCAAGAATACACTGCACATTAGTGCAGCTATAAACCACTCCTCCTTCTTCATTCATTCAATCATTAAATTTTTATTGAGAATCTATTTTGGGCTAGACACTGGGGATACAGATGTGAACAAAACCAACAGAAGTCCCTGCCCTCATGGACTTCATAAGCTTGATAGGTTTGAGCAAGCTACTTTACTTTTCTGAATCTCAGTATCTGCCATCCATAAACCAAGGATAATACTTATGATAATATAAAGATAATATTTAACTATCACATTGTCTTAAGAATTAAATAACATGATGTAAGTAAAAAAAAAATCCTGGTAATTAACTAGGTATATAATACATAATATGTGCTCAGTTAACATTAATTACCTTTCCTGCAGAATGTTAAATATTAGATTGGTAATGAGAGGTGAGAGAGTACCAAGCCCTTTGCTATTCATTCCGATTTGAGGCACTACAACAGAACTAGTATGTTAAGATAACTCCAAACAGATTTCTACACTAAGAAATAAGTAAATAATATTTCAAGCTGAAGAATGAAATTTACATGAGCCCTTCCAATCAAGTTCTGTAGTTCACCTTGCTACTTTCAATTACCACTTACTTTCAATTACTACTAGGCTCTTTATGCCCCAAAAACATTCAGCACCATATGGTGTCTAGGAAAGAAAATATAAAGAAAGCAATCCTCTTTTCCAAATACTATTTTTCCATCCTATAAATATGGGCCGCTAAACCAGTCAAAGCTTGGCATTTAACAAAATAAACTTAAAAGACAACAGCTTGAAATATAAAATATCAAACTGTGAAACCCACCATAAACCTATAAAGGTTTAGTCTACATTCACCAACAGAAGGACCAACAAAGGACAGAATCTGAGGCTTTATATAATACCCAGAAATCAACAAAATATGGATGCTAAACTCTCAGAGATTCTAAGAGCATCTGAAAACCGAGAAGCGCTGCACACTTGTTGATTATTAGAAGCACTCTGTTCACTATTAACTTTAATTAGATTTCTACAGGGGAAATTCTGTCATTCAAAAGATCAAACGTTTGTGTCTCAATCAAATTAAACTTTTTATATTGCTATTTAGGTCAAATCCACCTACCCAACCAAAACAGCCCGTATTTTCATAAATAGTAAAAGAAATTTGGAGCTTATTCAAAATACTGGATTTTTTTTGAAGGCAGATAACTTCTGTTATGACAGTTTTTTTCCTGTAGTTCCTCAGAAGCAGGAGGAAAAAATCTGGGCAATAAAAAAGACCCAGAACAATAAGAAAATCTTTTCTCTCATTTTTATCAAAAAGAAATAATTAATACAATGTCATAAATATTGTATAAATTATGACTTTTCTTATCAAGTGGGCTTAAACATTTAAGTAGACTTTAAAAACAAATCCATAGGAAAAAAGTCAAAGTCACAGAGAAAGACAGGTTTTGTTCTGAGTGCAAAGTGTTCAGTCGCTGTGCACCCTGTTACCAGGACATCTTCAAGGACCTTTTGTTCCCCTGGAAAGGCTTCTTGGAAGAATTGGGCTTTGAGGAGGCACTGAAGGAGGACAAAGTAGGAAATTGTTAAGTAGAGAGGATAATTTGGTTCCTTAAAGAACCTGAAAGAATGGATGGGGCTAAGAATAAGAGACAAGAGTGAGAGGGACATGCAGAGGAGTTAAAAGTGGGGAGAGAAAAATGAGCAAGGAGAACAGAAGAAAGATTTAGTGCTAAGGAAAGATTTCTTCTGACAATAATAGCTGTCTTTGGAACAGTGGCATTACTGGAGGGATTATTCTGACACATATTTATCACATGTACTTAGATACATTTTAAAAGATAATTATTTTGAGTAAACTTTTACTGGGATCCAGACACACACGCATCCAGACATAATCTTTATCTTCTTCACGACAGTTTTTAAAAATCTCCCTTCAAAGTTACCAGTGCAGTTAGGGTAGTTGTTTCTAGGGAAAAGCAGATAAACCAAAATGCACACTTGAAGAAAAGACTAAGTGACCACAGAAGAGGTACCCGTAACATAATCTCAACATTAGTATTAAAGATGTTTATATTACACCTAAAGAAAACTAACAAAAATAAAGCTCAAGGCAAAAGCATGAATTAAAGCTACTTTTAACTAAAAATATCAACTAACACTCTTTCAGCCAAACAAGATCTTATATTTCTATTCTCTTCTGATCTATGAAATGCTCTAGAGCAGTAATCTCTTTACCCATAATTTACCCATCAGTAAAACAGCACCATGATACTTTTTTTCCATTCTTTTTATAAGGGTGCCAAGACATCTGGAAGTTAATAAATACATGTTTAGAAATGCTGAGATGAAAAGTAATGCTCACTTTAATTTTATGGGTCTTTTAAAAAAAATCAAGATAAAAAGACCTAATCAGATTATTTCAATGTATAAATGTTCAACTAGCCAGAAGGCTTCCTGGGGACATAATTCAGAAGATTTAAAACTAATGTTCTGGAGTTTAACTATGCTGTTCCAGAAATTAATCAGACTAAGGAATTTCTGCAGAAAGCTGAGCACTTAGGCCAGGAGTAAGATACGGTGAATGTGAGAAGTTCCTGGGCCTAGCCCTAAAAAGACTATAGACAAACTTTCCTATCACAGACCATATTAGAACCTAGTCAAAGGAAGAATTAGAGCTATAACTTAAAATCCTCATTGTAAAACACTGTAAAATAGAAAATTCAAGGAGGTGAATAAATAACACACAAGAGAATAAATGCCAAAGAAGAGCAGAAAACTTTTCAGACTAGTATCCAGGGACCAATATTTTTAGCTAAATGGTTTCCTTCTCTTATATTCTATGTCACTATTTCTTTAAATGCCAATAATATGGATTCTGGAACCAGAAAGACTGGGTTTGAATCTAGGCTCCACCATGGCTGGGCTTCTCTGAGCATCAGTTTCCTTATCTGTAAAATGCACATAATAATAGTACCTAACCCGATTGTACCTACCTGCTGTGAGGATTAAGTAAGGTGACATAAGTAAGGCACTTAGAACAGTACCTAAGCATAGTAAGCACTTTATGTGCTTGTAATTATTATTGCACTGGTCCACAGTCCCTCAGACCTGATGCTAAATACCAGAATATCCAAAAACCAATTTTTTTTCTGTTACTCATTTGTCAGCAAAACCTGACCTGAACAAATACAAGGCTATTTATAGCCCTTCGAAAACCCACTCAGTGTGAATATACAGGCATTTTGCTGCAAATATCTTCATGTATTTGATTATAAGATGCTGCCCCAGACTTCACTGGGGTGCATTTATTAACTTTCTAAAATCTGAAAAGTTCTAAACTCTGAAACACACCCAGCCCCACAGGTTTTTGGATAAAAGATTATGGACATATATAATCTTTGAAGCCTGAACAATTTCTATTTCCTTAAACTGAATGGTATCTATCTTCTTAAGTAACCATAAGCAAATAACACCCTGAACCTAATCGTACAGAATTTTAAGATGAAGAAAACATTTCCCAGTACAGGTAGGGCTCTGCTTTCCCAGAATATTCCTTTCAAATAAAATCCACTCATAATATTTTACTTACATGCCATAGTAGTCAGAGTTTTCAAACTCTAAATTCTAGGTCTTGCTTTAAAAAAGCCTATTCTCTTAACTTAGATCACAAATAAATAATGAAGGCTCTTTGGGGGCATTCATGTGCCCTGAATCATGCTTATCAAATCATCACAGAACTTTAGAGCTGGAAGAGACCCTTGGGAACTAATCTAAATTATTATTCCTTTCCTTCCAGACTGTTTTATCATCCATAAATGTATCCTCCCGTATGAGGTAAGACCAGCCTGCCATAACTTGTCCTTAGACTCTGTCTATAGAAACACCCTGTAGGTAAATGTGAATAGACTGGGTGGGGTACACTGACAGACTCGGGATCTGAAACGATGGCTTGACTCTAACACAATAAATCTTACACACTTGGCAAATGCCTCAGTTTATGCTTTAGAAAATAAGAGTTTCCAAGACAAGAATGAAGAAAGACTCATCCAGTACGTGTTTAAAAAAAAAAAAAAAAAAGACTTAGCTATCTTAATGGACTCAGTGAGTCAACAACATAACATGGCTGCCAAAAAGGCTACTGTGATTAGGAACCAACTACAGCAACAGTGGTACAGCATCCAGAAGGCACACGGCGACTGCCCTCTCTCCTGCGAGCTAGCTGGAGCACATCTGGAGTGTTGTGTTCAGCTCTGTGCCCCACACTCCGGGAGAGCCACAGAGAAACTGAAAAAGTCCCGAAGAGGGGCGACAAGGATAGTAAGGGAATTTGAAACCATTTCATATAAAGAACAGTTGAGGGAGCTGTTATTGAGTCCAGACTCAGAGGTAACATGATCACGGTACTGTCCCAAGTCCCTGAAGAACTGTCATGGCACAGAGAGAGCAGACTTGTTCTGCACGGCCCCAGAGGGCAGAACCAGAACCAGCTGGTGTTAACTACAAGGAGAAATATTTCAGCCAGGTCCATGGAAGTGTTTCTTACAATAAAAAGACACGTTAAGAGGTAGTGGCTTCTAAAGTTCTATCTAGCCCTGAAGGGCCATAATTTAAAAAAACAGACATTTGCCATCACTTCAGTCTCTTACTATTTGTTAATAACTATTATCCTCTAATATCACAGCCTCTCTCTTCATCCTTCTTAAAATACCCTATTCAGCCTACCAGTCAGTCAAATGTTTTGCCAGGTCTGTGGGAGGAAAATGCCTGCTTACTGGGCAATTAGTTTCAGTTTGCAGATCAGTGTCCCTGTAAACAAAATAAGGCCCTAATTGAGGGGCAGGCAAGAGCTCTCAGCTAGACCTCCATGAAAAGATTATTCATTCAAAGAGCAGCTAGAAGACCCATCCAAAAGCATATTATATTATCAATAGTATTCAGTCCTTATAGGAAGATGAAAACACCCTGTACCCAACTTCCCAAATGTCAAAAGAATCTAACTAGTGCCAGCCTACCTAAGTCTCTCAGACTCAATTGGAAGTTTTCCTTCTGTCAAAGAGATGTGTTTACTGTTTAAAGTAGACTAGAACCCCTGCTTAGATAGAAAGGCCATACTTAATTATATCACTATAAAGCTAAAATTGCCCCTCGGTAGGCACACAAAGGCAGTTTAGCTGCTGAGAACTAGACACAGGGAATCTACAGGGAACTCACAGAAAAGTACAAGCTACAGAAAATTTTAAAACACTGAAGAGTTACCAAAATTGGACATCCTTCTAAAACTTTGTTGCCCAAAGACCACCACAGACAGAAATACGTTATAGTCCATGGAACTTGCTAAAAGCCTTGAACAGTTCGGATGGCAAATATTAATCAGTCCTGCTTTACTTCACTTACAATTGATTTGGAGCCAACAAAACTCCAACCAAAATATTAGAGAATATAATTTATACATGATAGACTTAACAAGAATACATTCTACTCTGTGCTTTTTAAAGGGAAGACCAAAAGTGTCCATAAACAAGGGATTGGTTAGATAAATTATGGTATATCCTTACAATGAAAAATGCAACCACTAAAAAGAACCAGGTAGATCTTAGGTACTGACACGGAAAAAAAAAGTCCATGACACATAGTTAAGTGAATACAGCAAGTCGCAAAACAATATATATACACATGTATTTGTTTATTTCATTAAGAGTTTTTAAAAACCCTGTGTTTATGTTCATATATGCCCAGAAAAATGTCTGAGAAAAGATCAAGCTCTTAACAGTAGTATCCTCCAGGGAACTGACTGGAAGGAGGAGTGACTTTCACTTTTTCCTTTGTAGACTCCTGGTTCTTTACACTTTTTGCAAGTAAATGTTACCTTTGTGATTTAAAAATAATAAAAGTAAAATAACAGCAATCACCCAGACTTATTTATCATATACTAACTATTCAAAATAAGCAATCTTATGCACGAGGTCTTGGGTTTAATTCCAAGTACCTCCCCCAGCAAAAAAAAAGAAACAAACAAAATATGCAATCTTGCTACTTAAATGCTACTGTGTGCTTCAAACTTTGGAAAAACTAATTCATCCTTTTCCATTACATTTTACTAAAACAAACAAAAGTCACCACAAGGCCCTGCTAGGTTTCTCAAATGCTTTCCAGCCCACAAAAAAAAAAAAACAAAAAAAAACAACCTAGTCATAAGGACAGCTAACACACACACACACACACACACACACACACACACACACAGCTTACTTACCCTAAGCTAGGAACTATTGTTCTAAGCATGATAAATATATTAACTTATTTAATTTTCACAGCAATCCTACAAGCTAAGTACTATCATTATTTTTATTTCTCAGATGAAGAGAGGTTTAGTGACCTGCCCAAGACTACACAGTTAATAAAGGGCAGAGCTAGGATTCAAATCTAGAATGGAGTCCAGAGTCCATACTCTCAACCACGATGCTTCCTGCCTCTCAGCAATATGTCAGTCTCTCTATACTGAGGCCAAAAAAGGTTACAGTCAAAATCCAGTTAGTACACTCCTTGAAGCTGGAAGAGATACAGACTTGGCTTTTTATGGGTGAATATTCTACATTCCTACTTATGTCAATGCCAAGCTCCAACCCAAGACCTGACTGTATTAAGACTCATAATCATGTGGGAAAACTCTCTACAAATTCAATTATAGTCCAAAGTCCATACCTGACTCCACAGTAAATCACTGAGCCTGAGAATTAGGTCAGAGATCCATTAACATAAACAGCTAGACAAATGGTTTGGACAAATCAAACCCCAACGCAAAGCAAAGGAATTCAGAAACTCTTGTCTAACATCTTGACAAGGTAGGTTTTTATTTGTTTAGTTCCAGGCCCACTTTCGATCTCGAGGGGGAAAGAATAGAAATTGTCTCTAACTTTTCTTGAAGAGGTCAAGCAGCAGAAAGAAGAGCTTTATTTCCTACAGGGCCTTCAGACAGAAATTGGCTTTTATCAGCATCAGCAAAATTGAACATTCTAGCTTATGGGGGGGCGGGGAATGGGCATCCCTGCTTCAATTGTGTACTTGTCTAAACACATTGACCTTGTGACTGAGGAAGGGAAAAAATGGTGCAAGGAAGGGATTTAACCTAATTTATAAATTTGCTCAACCTAGATACACACCTGTCCCAAATGACTTCGTGAATCCACTTATTTGCAGGGAAAACATGGATTACAATGTATTTTTTCTGGCCTCAAGTGGTCTGTACTACTGTTTGTAAACAAAATCCTCTCAGTATCTTTTCCACCTCACATGCATGTCTGATATTTATACAAACAAGGAGGAATGAACAAGGAAATTGAAACTGTAGGAGGAATCCCATAGACTCAGTTTTTGACCGATAGGTTGCAGGAGGTACTGCGCTGGCTCTCAAACTCGCCCATATAATCCAGGCGGAGAGGCAGGGTGAGTAAACCGAACCCAAAAGTTTGGGCCCATTCAGGGTGTCTGACAAAGGCCAAAAAACCCTATTTGAAAGGGGTTGCGATGTCTTCCACACAGCAGCCGCCCCCCCTCCCGAGGAAGCACAGCCCAAGGGGGGGACAAAAGACTTTCCAGATTGGGGGGAGGCAGGCTGGTTGGAGCTTGGACCTCCCCTTGGGAGTCGAAATCTGGGGAACCTCTAGGGCAAGAAATGATCCATTCCAGCCAAGAGCCCAACGCTAGAGGCCAGGCGCTGGGGAAAGGATGCGCAGCCGCTGGGAGGGTCCAGCCAGCGAGAAAAGCGCTGGGACTCACCTGGGGAAGGCGGAGTGGGGGCCTCGGTGGCAGGTGGGGTGGGCAGGAAGCTGCTGCTGCCGCCGGGGAAAACCGAGCTCAGGATCGGGGGAATGGTGGGCGCCCGCACCGTGGTCGCTACAGGGGTGGTCGGCGCCGGGCCAGGGGTCGTCGAGATGGTGGTCGGCGCAGGTCTGGTCGTAGCCCGAAGGGTGGTCGGAGTGGGTTCCACCGCAGGAGGGGTGGTCGGCGAGGGGCCGAGCGGCGCCTGAAAGGTGGTCGGAGCGGGTCCGGTCGCGGCCGGAGGAGGGGTGGTCTCCAGGGACTGGGCTGAAGAGGATGTAGCCAGGAGTCGGTGGTCGGTACCCCGTGGGGGTCCTGTCCTCGGGGCCTGGGCCGTAGGAACCGTGGCCTTAGAAAAAGAGTGACTGGGCTCGGCCCCCAGCCCCGGGCCCGGCGACGCGTCCACCTGCCCCCGGGCCCCGCCACCACCGGTGACATTCCCCGCCGAGGTTGCTGAAGCAGCGGCGGCGGCGGCGGCGGCGCAGCACAACAGGGCGAGGCCGCCCAGGCTCGGCAGGCTCCTCATGGCGCGCTCGGCTCCGCCATTCATTCATTCAGTCAGTCGGTCGGTCAGTCATCTTCTCCTCCCTGCATTTGGACCAGGGAAGCCGCCGCATCCGCCACCGCCACCGGGCGCACCATCGCCACCTCCCTCTGACAGGCGGCCGGCCCCGCGGGCGGGCCCCAGCGCGGAGGGAGCGACCGGGCCGTACGCGGACAACCCGCCCTCCCCGATTGGCAGCCCCGCCCGACCAATGGGAGGCCATAGTAGCTCACGTGACCCGCCCGCTTCCCGGCCTCTTTGTAGCCCCGCGGCCCAATCAGAGGGCGTTAAGGAGAGGGGGCGGTGCTAAGGCGGGAGGAGGGTGGTGCGAGCGCCGCTCCAGCCGGTCGGGCTCGCGGCAGCTCCGGCTTTGTCTGCCCAAGGAGCGGGGCGCGGGCCTAGGGCACCGAGCGCCACGGAGCAGACAAAGGACTCGCCCCGCGCGGCAGACGCCGGGCCAAGTCGTCTGCTCCACAGGGCGGCTAGCGCGACCCGGGGCGCGGTGTTTGCTCTCGGGAGCTTCCCCTCCCTCTTGAACAATGGGGCGTCAGCGCCGCGCCCGGGCTCGGATGGAGATGGAGTAGTCACCCCACGATGGGCGAGGGCGGCAGTAGCAAGGATTTAAAGCTAAGCATTCCCCCTGCCGCCCGAGAGAGCCTGGCCTCGGCCTTGGGATGTCTGCGCTGCCATTCCCATTTCAGAGACAGGGAAACTGAGGCCCTTGTTGAGGGCCTCACGGAACCAAGACCCACGCCCTCACCAGGCACCTGCTATGGGCCCGGCGTTGTGCCTGGAAGGACAGGGGTTCTAGAGACCAGTCAGGAGCTGAAGGTGCAAATCCCTGCGTGGGGAAGACAAGCTCACATGCACATTCTATCCTACTCCCCGGGGAGAGTAGGATCGGACGGGGTTGAACCTCCGCTCCAAGTTTCCTGCTGAATGGTTTCATGGCCTGAGGGCAGTTTTCTCACCTCTAAAATCGGGATGATAGACAACCAACACCCTCAAACCCCCCACCTCCATCCGCCTCTCAGAGCTGTTGTGAGAAGTAATGTACTGAAAGGGCTTAACCCAGTGCCTGGCCCTCAGTAAACCCTCATGAATGCTGACTACGTTCAGTGTACTGTGTTAGACAAGCCCCACGCCGCAGCCCTGCATGTCCCCAGAGCCGCCTGCCTATTGCAGGGATTGGGGTGGGTCTGCTAACAGAGCTTGACCCTGAGTGACCCTGAACCCTGTATAAAGCTGGAATTCCGGCTCGCAGCCTCGCACTATCGCCCAGGACTGAGAGCTCGCTCAGGCGCTGCAACCTCGCTCAGCAGCTTCCGGGGGGAGCCAGGCAGGGAGAGTTTGTCATCTGACAGGACTTAATCCCAGCCCCACCGCCAACCCCTTCCTGGCCTCCCCTGCGTGATGCTCGCCTTTGTGCATGGCTTTCCGTTAGTCACTGGCCTCCAAACAGACGGCGTGATGAGATTTGTGTGTGAACTTGTGTATATGCTAATTGAAAATACATTTATTTACCTGCATGAGTAGTCAGTGGAAGAGGATAGGTATGTGCTTGTGTAATGAAAGTGTAAACAGGTTTGTGTATGAGTATTACATGTATTTGTGTGAGCCTACGGGTATGGGAGCTAGGATCTATTTTTGTGTGTTTTAAGTATCTGCGTGTGTACTGCTGTGCATTGTATGTGTATTTTCTGTGTGTTTTGCATTTGTGAGTACCTATGGGGGTGTCTTGGTTGGTCTATCTAACATATGTAAGGGGGGACATGAAATGGGAGGGATGTGTGTGGGTTCTGATTTCACATCAATATTTAGGAAGCACAAATCAAGATTCTGTTTTTATAGCACAGGAACCTATATTCAATATCTTGTAGTAGCCTATAATGAAAAAGAATATGAAAAGAAAATATATATACATACAATATTTAAAAATATATAATATATATATAACCGAATCACTATGCTGTATACCAGAAACTAACAAAATATTGTAAGTCGACCATACTTCAATTAAAAATTTTTAATTTTAGATTAAAAAATTAAAAATTATTTTTACTTCTCTTGGGGAAGGGGGAGTGGGGAGATAGGTCATTCCTCTTCCCCATATTCTTTTGCTGATTCTTCCTAGCCCTTCAAACCCCAACCCAAATATCATATCCTCCAAAACTTTTCTGGATCTCTGGATGGGAATTTATCTCTCCCTCCTCATTTTCCCACTACCCTTTGTTTGTTCATTGATTATAGCCCTGACCTATCAATCTATCTCTCCCCTGCCTCTTCCTAAAAGGATTAAGAATGGCTTTCAGAAGTATATACAACAGGATAAATTGAGCTGCCCACATGGCTTTATTACTTCTCACAGGCATGCGTCAGCAGTAATAACTAGAACTTGCAATTTCTGCATCTGTCTCTCCCATTAGGCTGTACTCTCTGTTCTCAGTGCCTAGCAGGGGTAATTTGTGTGAGCGCTAATCCATGCTGGTTACATGGAATTAAACTGAAAAGAGATCCTGTGGGTGCCATGGGAAGAGCTTGTATCTTTAGAGTCAAAAGAGATCTGCGTCATGACTCTGCCAGCTGTGTGACTTTGCAAGAAAACTTTAGCCTCTCTGAGCCTCAGTTTCCTCACCTATAAAATGGGACCAGTGAATTCTGTCTCACTTAGTTGAGCTGAGGCCTGAAGAAAACGTTTTCCCAGAGCCTGGCACACAGAAGTTGCTCGATCTGTGGAGGCTCATATTTCATTTATACCAGCACTAACTTTGAGCCTTGTTGGCTGAAGGACCACAACCAGAAACCTCTGTCCCATAGCTTCCCCATCAGGTGACATGGCCTTACAGTCACCCTACCAGATAGCTCAAGTGATGGCTGAAAATGTGCTGAGTTGGCCCTAAGCTGTGCTGTATCAGAGATTCTCTGTCACTAGGGGAGAAAAGCTTAATGCATCTCCTTTGCCTGGAGAATCACAGAGAAAAGACTAGAAGGACTGCCAAAGTAATACAGGCCAGCTCCTTGCCTCAGACAGGGATCACCCACACCATGGGTTCTAAGATGAGTTATTTACCCTATAATATGTATAGAAAATGTTGAATTTTTTTGAAAGATACTTTAAGTGTATGAATGTTGATCCACTCAACATTTAATTCTTAAATTTATTGTTCTGCCTTTATCTCTAAACAGCAAGATGGCTTTTTTTTTTTTAATTTCTTAGGAATAATATTTTATTTTTGTGTTTAAAAGTCAAAAACACCCTAAATATACAATATCAGAGAAAGGTGCTATGATTTCTCTTTAATTTAATCATACAAAGTCATTGTAAGGATGACTCTGAAGCCACGATAGCAAATATTAATAATAGACTATTGAGCTCCTACTATGTGCTAGACATTATACTTAGAGCTACACATGAATTATTTTGTTTAATCCTAAGAACAACCCCAGGAAAGAAGAACTGTTATTAGCCCTATTTTACAGGTAAGGAAACTAGGCCACAGAGAGGTTAAGCAACTTGCCCAAGGTCACTTAGTAAGTGATGGAGTCAGAAATCCAACTGAGGCTGGCTGGCTCTAGCTGGCACTCTTAACAACTCTGCTATAAAGGGAAAATGTTTATAGTATAATGTTAAGAAAAGAGAAAATAAAAATTGCAGCTGTGACTCTGTGTGTAACAGAATGTTTTTGGGCACTTTCCCCATGGTTCCAGTACCACAGCTAAAGCCCAGGGCTCTAAAGAGAGCTGTGGACCCACCCACGACACTGGGGCCACAGGACTTAATGGGGAGAAGGGAGGCGCAGAACAGCAGGGGACAGAGAGAGCCTTGTGGAATGATGAGCAGCCAGAACTTTCTCCTACAGGAAATGGGGCCCTATAAAGGCCCCATCTGATTCCTCTTTGGTGTCAAATACACAGAAATGGCTCAAGAATTGTATGTTGACTAAATGTCCATCAACAGATGACTGAATAAAGAAGTTGTGGTATCTTTATACAATGGAATACTACTCAGCCATAAAAAAGAATAAAATAATGTCATTTGCAACAACATGCATAGACCTGGAGATCGTCATTCTAAGTGAAGTAAGCCAGAAAGAAAAAGATATCACTCATATGTGGAATCCAAAAAGAAAAAAAGAAAAATGAGGGCACTAATAAACTCATCTACAAAACAGAAATGGACTCACAGACATAGTAAACAATCTTTGGTTACTGGGGGAAATGGGGTAAGAAGGGATAAATCTGGGTGTTTGAGATTTGCAAATGTTAACCACTATACAAAAAAATAGGTTTAAAAAAACAAATTTCATCTGTATAGCACAGGGAACTATATTCAATATCTTATAATAACCTTTAATGAAAAAGAATATGAAAATGTATGTATATACATGCATGACTGAGACATTATGCTGTATACTAGAAATTGACACATTGTAACTGACTATATACTTCAATTAAAAAAAAAGAAGAAAAAAAGAATAGTATGTTGAGTTAAATGAAGCCTTACAATGTGGCTCACACTGCTCAAGGAGTTTTGCATTTGTAACCCATTTACTCCCCGAAGGCAGGGAGATTACCTGTGCTTGAAAGAAGAGGAAACTGAGCCTCTGAGAGGTTAAGGGACTTGCCCAACACCTACCCACCTCGAAAGTCCTCTAGATTCCACAGTCCATGAATGTGGCTGCTGTGCCTTGCACATAGTAGGAAGTTGATGAACACATACTGAAAGGAAGAACACGTCCACATCCAAATTTAACCTTCCTGCCAGAGCAGCATTTAAGAAAAGAGAAGCTTTGGTAGTAAGAAAAGAAAAGAAGGCCTAATAACATAATCAGCAAAATAACTTCATCTCCCAGATTCCAATAAAACACAGAAACTTTCCCCTTTCTGGTTTCATTGAAACAGCATTGCTGACATGAGCTATTTCTAATCCTGCTGGAGCCCAGGCTCCTATCACATGTGGCTAGATACAAGGTTTGGCATCACCCGCGGACAACTTTGGGATTATTGGGGCCACTGTTAGCAAAGTCTGCTCAGCAAAGGACACTAACAACTCACAGAATGGGAAATACAAATGGCTAAGACACATGACATACTGTGTATTCAACTTAAGTAATCGAAGATTTGCAAACTGAGACAATGAGTTACCATTTTTTTTAACCTATTGATTTGGCAAGAACTTTTAAAAACTGGTAATACTTGTTGCTGGTGAGGGAGTGCCTCACAGTGTTGATGAGAATGTACAGTGATAACAACCTTTTCAGGAAGCCTTAAAAGTCTTTGTACTGTTTGACTCATTACTTCCACTTTAAATTTTATAGAAATAAATAATCAGATGTAAATAAAGATTTATATGCAAAAGTGTTCATCAGAGTATTATGGATAAAAATGAAATTAGAAAAATGTAAATAGATAATAATAGGGGATAAGTTGAACACTTTGTGCTCTATGACCTCACTGTATTGGAACACAATACATCTATTAAAAATGATATTCACGAAGGAAATTCTTGCAATATCAAATAGTGGGAAAAAATAGGTTACATACCTCCTAGAATAGCAATTGTGTCCTTTGGCATTTAGCCAAAGGAGCTGAACACTTACGTCCACACCAAAACCTGCATGAGGATGTTTACAGTGGCTTTATTCATAACTGCCAAACTTGGAAGCAGCCAAGATGTCCTTCAGTAGGTGAATGGATAAATAAACTGTGGTACATCCAGACAATGAAATATTATTCAGCACTAAAAAGAAATGAGCTACCAAGTCATGAAGACATGGAGGAAACAAATGCATATTACAGAGTATAAGAAGCCGATCTAAAATGTCTACAGACTTTACGACTCCAGCTATCTGACATTCTAAAAAAGGCAAAACTATGGAGACAGTTAAAAGATCAGTGGTTGCCAGGGTGTGGTGGGGGGAGGAGGCATGAATAGGTGGAGCACAGAGGATTTTTAGGGCAAACAAAAATATTCTGAATGATGTTATAGTGACGGATACATGTCATTACACATTTATCCAAACTCATAGCATGTACAACACCAAGAGTGAACCATAATGTAACCTACAGACTAGGTGAGTATGACGTGTCAGTGTACGTTCATTAATTGTAAGAAATGTACCCTCTGATGGGTGATGTTATTATTAAGGGAGATTTGCATGTGTGGGGACAGGAGACATGTGGGAAATCTCTATATCTTCTCAATTTTGCTGTGGACCTAAAACTGCAATAAAAATAGGTTTATTTTTTAAAAGTTACATGATTGGCACAACAGTGTAAGCTGACTATACGTCAACAAATATATATATATATAAGTTACATGACTATTTATACTATGATCTCAATTACAGTAAATTAATATATGAATATATATGTTCATATACAATATATGAATATATTACTTTACATAATTGGGACCATAGTATAAACAATATACAAATTTATGTATATAAAATTATATATAACATAAAAAACTAAAAGGAAATATATAAAATATTGACAATCTTTGCCTCTGAATGATTGCATTATAGGTATTAAAATTTTTTCTCCTTCATACTTTTCCACATTTTCCAATTTTTTTTTTTTTACAATGAGCACATACTATTTAAATACTCAGGACTAAAGGACAATAGAACTCATTTGGATCTGGGGATACGCCTGCCAGCCACATCCTGGCTCTGCCTCCATGGTGTCTCTTCTTAAGATGATGAGGACTAGAAAGTTTTAAGTTGTAAACTCACATTAATTGTCAAGTGCCTTCTCCAATGAAACTAAATGTTGAAATCCTGCTTCAACGTCCTTCTGAGGCTAAAATAAGCTCAGAAAAGCATTTGCTGCAGTTCTTGGAGATCCGCTGAAGGACGTCATTCACAGTGGGCACCAAGTCAAACCCTCGCTCGTCATCAGCACTGGCTGCAGAGCAAAGAATTTGAACCATTTGAGGGAGGAATGGGGTCAGAGCTTCACAAATAACTCTCTCCCTTAGGTTGCTATAATTATAATACAGGGGATTACTGACAGGTGCAGAGCACACAAAGCTTTCCCATTGTCTCATTTGAGTTTTGCAACCACTCTGGAGAGAAGGCGGTAGCAGTAATAGTAGTAATAGGAATAACAATAATGGTGACTAACATTTACTGAGCACTTATTATATGCCAGGCATCCACGCTAAACATTTCACGCATATTATCTCTTTAAATCTTGTCCTGTAGAGGGGAGGGTGTAGCTCAAATGGTAGAGCACATGCTTAGCATACACGAGGTCCTGGGTTCAATCCTCAGTACCTCCCCTAAAAATAAATAAATAAATAGACCTAATTACCTTCTCAACAAAATAAAATAATCTTGTCCTGGTGAAATAGGAGTGACTGCTTATCCCCACTTTATAGATCAGTAAACTGTTGCTTAAAGAAGTCAAATGACTTGTCACCAAACTAACAAATGGAAGAACTAGGATTTATAGCCATTTATTTAGTCCTCGAGTCCAGAGTGATTTCAACAACAGCTTACTAAACTTCCTCAACTCTGATTATTTTTATTGCTATTGTTATTAGGAGAGACATTCGTGTACCAGTAAAGAGTGCCGGCTTCAGTCCAGGTCTTTCGAGCTGTGTAACTTTGGACAAGTCACTTTGGCTCTGTGCTTCAACTTCCTCCTCTGTAGAATGAGGGTCAAAATATCGATCTCACAGGTCAAGGTCAAACAAAACAATCTATATAAAGTGTTGAGCCAAAGCCTGCCTCACAGAAAACACTCAAAAGACACTGGAATATATCTGATTTTCCTAAACCTTGTCTTTTCACGTATTGGGTCAAGGCCAGGGGAATACAATGACCTTGAGGGTCAGTGCTCAGAACCTCTAGACTCTCGGAGGAGTCCTCCTCCCCAGCTTGCTCACATGACCTCAGCTCTCTTGAAGAACCTCCTTCCCTGGAGAAGGTGCCTGTTATTGGAATGTGTATCTAGTATCTAGGGTTGAGAGAGTGGCTGGAGTGGGCATCTGACTCCTCTGGTGCCCCTGAGAAACCCAGGCCTTTGGGACTAAGATGCTCTTTGTTGAACTATTTTGAGGCAGCCGTGTCGATTTCATGCTGATTTCTGAGGGCTGGAAGATAAGGAAACCCAGTCCCAGAGGAGCAAATGTTTCCCTGAAAAAGCCACGGAAAGAGCAAATGTCAGAGCTGGAAGAGGACTTAGGGATCAGCCCCTCAAAACCTGTCCTTGTACTGATGAGAAACCAAGACCCAGAGAAAGAAAGGACCTTGACCAGATCCCACGCTGCCCATTAGTGACAGAGCCGGGGTCTGCTCAACTCCCTGCGACACTCAGGCCACCAGCAGACCCACATCATTCCTACAGAGGAGGCAGCTGAGGGTGAGCGAGGGACAAGAGTCTGCTGGCTGGGAACCCCAGGGACTCCCACACACAGCACTGCCCTTCTGACTTCTGGTTCAGGGTTTTGTTTTTTTTTTTAATGTCACCAGGCTCCCTCACCAAGAACTTTCCTCCTGGAGTCACCGAAATGGTTCCCTGCTGCCAGCTCTCCATCAATAGCCAAGGCAGTATTTGAAGTGATGGCAAGAATCAAGGTCCCCTCTCAGGAGGTAGCTGAGACCTGGAGAATGGCAACATCTTCCAAGTTAGGCCACATGACACAAAAGGAACTGGAAACAGTACCTTTCCCATTCCATCAGGCCTGAATTAGAACAGCTCTGAAGAGGATCCTGGGAGATCAGGCAGGCTCACGGGACTGCGGGTCTGCCGTGCTTCCCCAAGTGATCACTGCACTTCTCCTGTGATCGCTGGGTGTTTATACAGTGTGCGTGATGCCTCAAGTACAGCCTGGAACTTGGGATTGGCTATAATCCTTCACCACATACAGACACCTCTTGAGAGATAGGAACTTTGGGATCCTTGCCATCCCATGTTGGGGAATTAGATGATGAATCAGCCAACCCCGGTTCCCAGCCCAGAGTCCATCTCCTGTCAGAACGAAATGGTCTAGTGGCCTGGCTGCACTACTCCCAGCCTCCGGGACTAGGGCAAGAATCAATCAACCTCTTCAAGCCTCAGTCAAGTGAGCATCTAATGCCTGGCCTATTCATTGTGCTGCTATGAGGATTCAATTATTCATTCAGTCATTTCATTTATTCATTCAGCAGAAATGTATCAAACACTGATCAAGAGATACCCTAGTGAATAAGACCAAAAAAGTGGGGGTGCCCTGAATTCCTGATGCTTACAATGTATCAGATGAGATAATCAATTAACAAGTAAACAAGCAAAGTATTTATAGATTATGAGAAATGTTACAAAGGAGATTTAAAAAAAAGAATGTTGTGACACAGAGAAACTTTCCTTAAGGTGGTCAAGATGAGCTTCTCGGAGGATGTAACATTCCACTTGGAATCAAAAGAAGGAGCTGCAAAAACCAGGAGCAACAGCACATGCAGGACCAGGAGGTGGGAAAGCACATCACATGGGGGAGAGTGTGGTCTGAGATAAGGTAGGAGCTGGAAATGCAGAGCTCGGTAGCTGTGTAAGTAGACTGGCTTTTCTACGAGCAATTCAAAGTCCAGGGAGAGTTTTAAGGAGGGGATGGAAGTAGACCATGGGGCGTCAAGGGCAAGAGCACAGAAGCCAGGGATAAGGCGAAGTGGTCCAGGTGTGAGAAGGTGGTGACCTAGACTGGCCCGGAGGCAGATTCAGGATTGATGTTAGATGCGGGATGTGAAGACTTGCTATTGGATTGGGTGGGGGTGAGGGAAAGAAAGAAAACAAGAATGATTCCTAGACTGGGAAATCAATGGCACCACTCATTCAACAAACATCACTGAAGCCCATGGATCTGCCTGACCCTGTGCTTGGTGGTTGGAATAAAGACAGGGATGAAGATCATAGCTCTGTCAGGGAGGCAGACCAGGAAATAGGCAAATTTATGCATCAGTAAGTGTTAGAGGATGTCTCATTCTGCTAAGGGAAAAAGATCAAAGAAGTCTTCCTAGGAGAGGGGAATTTGGGCTGAGTTGTTTTTTGGGGGGTTCCTTTTTTTTTTTACCATTTTTTGGGGGGAAGAGGTAATGAGGTTTATTTAGTTAGTTATTTTAGTGGAGGGACTGGGGTTTGAACCCAGGACCTTGTGCATGCAAAGCATTGCTCTAACCACGGAGCTATCCCCTCCCCTCCTTGGGCTGAGTCTTGAACAAGGAACAGGAATGAGGAGGAGAAAGGCTTTGGGGTCATGGAACAGAGTTCTGAAATAACAACAACAAAACTAATAGTCAGGGTAGGTGAGATTTGTGAAGCCCTAAGAATGTGCTAGGGACTGTTTAGGTGCCAATTAACTTATTTAAGCCTCAGATACAAACTCTGTGAGGTAGGAACTACCATTATCATCTCCACCTTCTGAATGAGGAAACGGAGGCACAGTTATCCCCATTCTATAACTTGCCCAAGGCCACACGGTTGGTCTCATACCAGGCTTCAGTCTCATGTAATTTGGCCACAAAAGCCATGTTCCAACTGCCACACAAAAGGCCTCTCTGTGGGAGTGCCCTGAACCTTAAGGGGTTAACAAGCACAGACTGTTTAGAGCATAAGAAGGTAGAAGTCAATGGAAGGTGAGATACGTGACATGAAAGTATCTTGCAAACTAGTAAGTACAGTCCCCAAGCAGATTCTCATCACTGTGATTAAATAACTGTGCAGGACAAAGGTCTCTCAGCAGTGGGTCTGGATTATTGGCCTTGGGGGACAATGGCTGCTTGGGGGGCGTGCCCAAACAGAGGGAATCTCGGGAGAGAAAGGGCTGACATGAATCTGACCTTGTGCTGGGAAGCAGCAGGTGTGGGCTCCAGACCTTAGTCCTGCCCCTGACTTGTTACTTGGTTTTAGGTGAATCACTTCTCAGCCTGGCCTTCAGTTTCCCCATCAGGAAGACAGCAGGAGGGAGCAGAAAGATTCTGAGGACTGGTCCAATGCTCACATCTTGAGCAATTGCTCTTGCTATTGGTGTCCTGCTTCCTGACTGGACAAAAAAAAAATAGGGATGTCTGCTTGGGCCCTTTACCAAAGCCAAAATGCCACCTTGAATGGAAGCGGCACTTTCCAGAAAGCAGGACCCACGCTCGATGAGAAGCCTATGGTTTATGTCTCCTGAGTCCACAGATCTTCGAGTTAAATGCCTTTCATCCCTCCTATGCCGCCAGGACACTGGTTTCCAGCCCTGACCTCCACCCCTACTTAAATCTAGCCCACTCCTATCCCTTTTAATCCTCCGGGGGTGGGGGTGGGGGGAAATCTGAGAATCACAGACAGCATTTTGGACTGTATGCTTCTGAGGATCCATCCACAAGATACAGAGGCTTTTACCCCTAGGGGGTCCTGTTTTGAGTTTTCAGGAAGCAAACCCTCAGGGCTTTTTCACATGTGCTGCTCCAGGCTCCATCCTGTGCGATTGGTTTTGGATCCACTGCCCTAGAGTAAAAAATGTTCATTTCGATGCAGCCTTGGATCTTTCTTCTTATGTCCTGGGATCTCCATAGTGAAAAACAGACTCACAGGCCTGCAAGAGAAACTTTTCCATCAGAGCAAAGCAATCCAAAGCCGTCTTGCTGACAAAGAATCTTGTAAACTGTAAAGCACTCTCATGCATTATTAATTCACATATTATTCCTTTTGCACCTCATAAAATTCCTGAACTAGTTTGGGTAAGGGTAGGATTGCGAGATAAAAATACAAGATGCCAGTTAAATTTGAATTTCAGATCAACAGTGAATAATTTTTTGGTATGTATTTTAAGTTTATCCCAAATATCATACAAGACATTCCTATACTAAAATATTATTCATTGTTGATCTGAAATTTAAATTTAACTAGGTTTCCTGCACTTTTATTTCCTAAATCTAACAACCCTAGACAGGAAACGTTTACCTCATTTTGCAGGACTGGGGCTCAGAGGGGTAAAAGGATTTATCCTAACTCCCTGAGAACAGGGATCATGTCTGATTCATGGTTTAAATTTTAGTATGTATTTTGTAAACAGGAAAGGTGTATTCCCTTAAAGCCAGTGTGTCAGCTGAAAGATTTAAAACATTCTGTGAAAAGTCTATTCCGCTGAGAATCTATCCCGTGTTCATATAAATATGTATACTGCACAGAGCATTAAAAAGGTAATGATTCAGTTTTAATTCTCAGTTCCCAACCTGGAGTTAGCTCAGAGAAAATACTTGAGAAATATTTACTTAAAGACTGGGTCTTCTGAGCCTCTCGCTCCTACAGGAACCCTGTAGGGTGAAAGAAAGAGCTGGCTCAGGAGAATGATCCCAGCAATCCAATACGAGGCTTCCCTGTTCTGATGGCTGTATTGTGCCTAAGAGTAATTCAGATGAGTCTCAGGAAAGCTGAGTGAAACTATAAAACATCATGAAATCATCACAGGGCATCATGAAAAGTCTCCTCTTCACAACGTCCCCTTCCCACTCCAGGTACAGGACCACAGGGAGGCCTGCCCGGGGCTGCCACATCCAGGAAGGTCCTGCCATACATGCTGTCCAAGGAGTCCCTACACTGTCAAAGACAGAGGCACCAAGTCCCTCTCTTGTCCTCTGGATGAGCAGCCCAGCTAGAGGCACTGGTGGGACAGCCTCCAAGGTGACTCTGGACCAGATTCGGCTCATCTCCCTTCTGATGGACACCTCGGGCTCTGCCCACTGACAGATCACATACCGATGTCATCTGCCCGGCCAGAGCTGTGAATAAACACAGACACTCAGAGAAGACTTGAGCTGCTGATGACAGAGGTCAAGGGTCTTGGTTCCTTGCCAGGCTGTCAGCTTAGAAAGATGTCCTGCGGAAGAATTGGAGCCTGGCACGCGCCCTGGCCCCAGGTCTGAGGTTCACTGGTAGACTACCGGAATGTTAGGATTCAAAGAGAGGGCCTTAAAAAGCGTCCAGATCTAATCAAAATATTCTCGTTTTTCCGGAAATATGCACCAAGGCTCAGAGAAGGAAAGGACTTAGTCAAGCTCACACAGTAACTTGGCAGCAGAGCCAGGCCTGGAACTCACTTTTTTCTAGGTGCTGCATTCCTGATTCAGACAATCAGCTTTCAGTACAAAGTAAACAGCGGGTGGGGTAGACAGGGTCACTCACTGGTGTGCTGGCGCTATGACTCACTGAGCTTTACCCCTAGCATGCAATTAGCATCTTAATCCAGTCTGTCACTCCCTGAAGGCCCTGCAGTCCACAGGCTGAGGATGAGAAATAAACTGCCCCCAGCCAAGGCCTTGAAAATGGAGATGAAATGGCTCACAAAGATCATCAGATCTAGTTCCCTCAGCAAAGTAGAGTCCCCAGCATCCGTACTGGAACCAGTTCCAAGAACCTGTGAGCTCAGCGAGCTTGCAGGTTGGTGGGCAGGCCCCCTGGAGGCAGAGGATGGTGAGTGGGTCCTGGAGGGATGGACAAGGTGTGGGGCTAGCCCAGGTAAGCAGCAGCTTTAGCCCTCTGTCTCCGACAGCTCTGTTCGAAAGTACTGTTTACATCCGACCAAAGTCGGACTCGATGAGCTTCGGCCCGTGGGGTCCAGTCTGCTCCTTCTGCAGACTTGGGTAGCAGGTTGGCCCAAGTCACCCCATAAGTGAAGCGGCCGAATTAGGCAGGAACCCCACTTAGGGGAAGAATGATAAAACTGAATGAAGAAGAGCGGGGCGGCTCTGCCTGGGATTCTTGAATGGCTTCCCTGCATTTGCCAGCCCTGAGCAGAGAACAGAACCACCTTTAATGCTGCCCTCATGGAGCTGCTGCTCTGGTTAGGTAGTCAGACAATATGTGGCTGAATAAATTAATAAGATCATTTGAGAAAATGACAGTGCTAAGAAGAAAACACAGGCTGATAATGGGATAGAAAATGATCGGAGGCAGCAGGACCTCTTGGAAAAGGTGCCTATGGAGCTGAAGGCTGAATGAGGACAGGGAGGCAAGCATGGGGTCCAAGGAGAGGCAACAGTGGGTGACAAGGCTCTCCCACAGGGACAGGCTTAGTGGGCTTGAGGAAGAGAAAAACCAGAATGGGTTGAACCCATGAATGAGGGGAAGAGGGGGAGGAGATAAAATCTGAGAGGCGGCTGTGGGCTGAGCCACAGCCTCCTGCACTGGGCTCAGCTGAAGATTAAATCGTGGTCACGACTCCACTTGCAGCATCATTGTGAGCATCACTGTGGCAGGCAGCTCACCCAGTGCGGCTGGGATGGGCTCACAGGGCAACTCCACCGGGACCTGGGCTCTGGTCTCAAATCCAACAGGAAACATCCACCCTGAGTTTCTGTCTAAGTCAAACCCCAAGGCAGGGGGCAGAGAGGGGCCTTGTCTGTGACTCCTCTGGGTGCACTGCACTCCTAGGGGAGCCCCACAGGGCAGAGGCAGTAGAGAAGGGAGCCTAGGTTTTAAGAGATTTTGTAAAAGGCTGAACCCTGACCTTCACTCCTCCCTAGGGCCCCCTCACTCGCTTTCAGCATCTTCACCAAATTCACCAGGACTCTTTACCTCTTTCTCCAAAACTTCCTTCCCAAGGCCTGTCCTCAGAGTCCTTAATGATAAGATCGTTTGTTCTAAGGTATTAATGGCATTGTGCCCTCTCCTGGGAGTCCTGTGTTTCATCAAGAGTCAAAGTCCTGAGCCAAAGGAATGCATTTGAAATTTTGTAATTTCAATAATCTGTTTTCCTATTGAGTCAGCAGGTTGATGGTCAAGCCCTGCCTGGAGCCGGGGGCTTCTCACCCCAGGGTGGGTGCTGTGCTCCGCCCACCATGCTGCCTTGTTCAGGTAAAACATTGATTCCCACCCAACACAGGAGTTGGACTCTTGGGAATTCACAGGAGATCCTAGAGAGCGCCCCGCTCTATGCTAACTGCCGATGTGCAATCCCAGCAGAGGTGGCTGATGGGGGCGGGGGGGGGGTGGCCCTGAATAAACCGACAGTCTGAGGACTGGGGTATCTGTTGGGGATGTTCTCATGGAAAAGAGAAGTCTAGCTCCTTTCAGAAAATTCTGCTTCAGCAAATCGTCCTGTCACCTCATTGGCACTGCTTCTGTAATTCTTTCCTGTTTCAGAGCAGGAGGAACACCTGGGCAATCTCTGTGAAATGGTTTTATCTTCCTTCAGGATGACCTCACCTTCAGGAAAGGCCAAGAAGCCCTACTCCTACCCTTTGCTCCCTCAGTCAGCTTCCAGGGGTGTATCCTAAGGAAATACTTTCAAAGATTTTTTTTTAAAGCTTGTTTTAATATGAGTTGATAGTATTATAAGTAGTAAAAAGTTGGAACTACGCAGGCACGAAGGACAGGTGAGTGAGCAAACTCTGGCCGATCTACTTGAAGGAATACTATGACCAGCTTAAAAATGACAGATAAAAATCTCGTCCAGACATGGAAAATTACACACGAAAGAACGTCCAATGGAAAGTTTAGGAACCCAAGCTCTACAAGTCCATCAGTTTCTCCCTTGGAGGCCTGTAGATGAAAACAGGAAGAGCTCAAGAAAGACTTAAATAACATGTAAATAAAGCCTGGGGGGAGGGTATAGCTCAATGGTAGAGAACATGATTAGCATGCACAAGGTCATGGGTTCAATCCCCAGTATCGCCATTAAATTAATAACAATAATAAATAAACCTAATTACCTCTTCCCACAAAACAACAAAAAAAATTTTTTAATTTTTTAAATGTAAGTGAAGCCCATCTTCTCTTTTCTGGTTATTTGTGGGCTTAGATAATGTAAGTAAAATAACCCCCATGAAAATGCTTTCTAACTTTAAAATATTGTCCAGTATAAGGTTATTATTCACCTTCTTCATAAAGTAAAACATCATTTTGATAACAGCTAATTGCTCAGTCCTGCTTTAGGTGGTTGGGACAGAAAAACAATGGTTTGCTCCCCAGGATCCAGAAGAGTGGGGATCGAGCCTTGACAAGGCCTGTCCCTTCCCAGATGACTCCAGGAGTTGGGATGCAGAGGAGGAACAAATACGCGTGCTCACACCCAAAGGATGGGAGATCACCTTCTCATTGGCACTGTCTGGACCACAGGAAACTGCCCAACTGGCCCAAATGACCTGTCCCCCTAGAAAGCTGCCCTGCTCCCCCAAGTAATAACCTTAACTGTATCTGTCAGGATTCTTGGCTGCAAACAATGAAACTCTACTGTGGACAGTTTAATAATAACAACTCTCAATACTGTTATTTTCAGCGTCAGTGCCACTGCTGTTACATGGGGGCCCTGTCTCAGGCTTGGTGGTAAGGGTTTTCAACGCATTACTTCTTTTTACCCATAATTTTGAAAGAGGCTGTTCTTCCCTGGTAAAAATGAAGTAATTAAGATTTAGAAAGGTTGAGAAACTTGCCTCAAGGCCACAGATTTAGTAAGTGGTGGGGATGGTTTTCAAAGCTAGAGGCTAGGACCACAAAGCTGGAGGTCTCAACCGCCAGGTCCTGCTGTCTTGACGAGGCTCCTTCAGGGCTTTAGTAAGAATCTGACAAGCTGGTGATGTGGCCTCTGTCCTCTGTGGGTCTCTACTGGCCTTCATTCTTTGGGGGCCATTTCCAGAGAGCTGGCTAGAGTTGGTTGTGGACAGCCCCACGAGGAGAATCAAGAAGCCAGCTTTCCCAGCAGCCACACAAACTAGCAAGAAGCAGAAACGCTCTCGCTCTCGTGGCCTCCAGAAAAATCTGCAAGCCCTCAAGGAGGCAAGACCTGCCCTTTAAGAGAGATAGCGGGCTTGTCCCATCTGCAGAGACTGAATAGACTGCTTTTACTTTCCAGGCTGGGTTTCTGCAAATGGAATGATTCACTCCTACTAAGTTTTTAGCATTGCGCACTTGGGAGCAGACCCCGGACTGTGGGGTCACAGTCCTGAAATCAGAGCCACCACTTGCTTTCTGGGGCTCACAGGCAATGATGGGGACAGTGACAAGCAGCAGTCTTAATTTAAGGTGATTGGTGCAGGACAGGGGAGGTGGGGTAAGGGGAAAAGTATGAACTTTGAGTCGGAAAGACCTGTTTCTTCACATCCTGGTTGTGTGCCTCTTGGCAAATTTCCTAATCTCGCTAGGTTGTTTCTTCATCTGAAAGAAATGTAAATAATTATGCTTTTATTGCATAATTCCTATGAAAATTAAAAGGAACGAGTACATCCATACTTAAAATTACCTAGCACACAGAGGCTCACTGAATGATAGTGACTAATATCAATAGTACTAGTATAGTTATAAAGGCTCTAGAAGGGACCTCTATAAAGGGTGTTTTTTAAGGAGAAAACAACAGAAGGGACATATAAGCTGGGTTTTGACAAGTAAGTAGGAGTTTGTTGAGCAGCTGGTGGGCAGGAAGGGTTTTCCAGTTAGAAACAACAGCAAGGGCAGCTTTGTGAAGAAGCACAGAATGTTCAGGCAGCAGGAGAGGACCAGTTAGGAACTACTGAAATATTCCTGTCAAGCAATAGGGCCCATGGGGGGAAGGTATAGCTCAGTGGTAGAGTGTGTGCTTAGCATGCAAGAGGTCCTGGGTTCAATCCCCAGTACCTCCATTAAAAAAAAAAAGAAAAAAGGATAAATCTAATTACCTCCCTCCTAGAAGAGATAAGGGCCTTGCCTGGGGCCAAGATGACTCTCTGAAATCCCCTTTCTATTGTCCTCAAATAAAGGACCATAACTGACCTCTCATAGAGTAAATTCATAAACCAGCATTCCTGTGAGCTATGCTACCTGAAGGCAAGCAGCCGCCACGCCCCTGGCTGGCCAGTCTACAGAGAATAAATGAAGCTGAGGACCACCTCCAGGCATCCAAGGCCCTGGCTCACCTTCTCTGGAGTTGCACGGGCTTGGGTTTGACTCCTGGTGGAGTCACTTTCCTCCCTATCTAGCCTCAGCCAGCCACTGGTCTCTCCAGCCTCTCGGTTTTGTTACCTGAAGCAAAGGGAACCACACGTGACCTAGAAGTCACTACACACCATCGGCAGCCCCCGGCACCCAGCAGGTGCTCCACATCTGAGAGAAAGGGGCTGCGCGAGCACCTGAGCTCACTGCAGCATCGGGGCAGGACCGACGTGCTCCTGGGGAAGCCTCACACCCTCAACCACTCCTGACAGGAGAAAAAGACTTTCACCCAAATGGTGTCTTTGGGAAAACTGCTTTGCAACTTTGCTTTTTTTCCAATGACTGACAGATCACATCAGGATAAAAATGCCTCTTTCTTTTTTTGGTTGAAATAGAGTTCACCTACTATAATGTCCACTCTTTGAAAGTGTACAATTCAGTGGGTTTTAGTACATTCACAAGGTTGTGCAACCATCACTACTATCTAATTCCAGACAATTTCATCATCCCCCCAAAGAAACCTCGCATCCATTAGCAATCACTCCCCATTCCCTCCTCCCACCACCTTCCAGTAACTACTTAGCTTGTTTTCCATCTCTGTGCCTATTTGCCTACTCTGGGCATCTCATATAAATGGAATCAGACGTGGCTTTCTGTATCTGATTTCTTTCATTTAGTATAATGTTTTCAAGGTTCATCCATGTTGCAGCGTGTATCTGAACTTTGTTCCTTTTTATAGTTGAATGATATTCCATTGTATAGATATTATAACACATTTTGTTTACTCTTTACTTGATGGATATTTGGACTGTTTCTACTTTTTGGCTGCTGTGAATAATCCCCATTCTTTTTAACGGTTGCATATATATTGATCGGATGTAACATAGTTTATTTAAGCACTTTCTATGGAAGAACAGTTCTGGTCTTTCCCATTTTTGGCTAATGCAAAATGCTAATGCGAAAAAAATGTCACCACAACATCCTTCTAGTCTTCCATAAGAGGGAGTCGAAACTTACCCCATTTCTTAAGGAAATTATTCAACTGAAATGAAGCAAAAAGCTCTATTGACAAAGATATTGATTGCAGCAATTTTTACAGTAACACACGATGGAATTGCTTAAAGAGTCCACAATGAGGAACTATTTAGATAAATTCTATTATTTGATGAAATGATGTGCAGTTAGTAAAAATGATAATTATCAAAGCAATGGAGCAACAGGTGAATTGCCAATGATGATCTTAAATGAAAAAAAAAAAATACAACACAGTGCAAAATGCCCATGCTGGTGCTCACAACAGCAAGACGTGGGGTTGGGAAGCACGCCCGTGCCCTCTGGCCTCAAGTGTCCCACCTCTGCCACATCACTGAGATGAACAGATGCTGGGTTTCCCCTCTAGGAGTGGGCTGGGGATGACTGCCACCCTGTACTCCTGAGGGTGCCACAAGAGGACCACTCATAGGAGGAGGGAGGGCTTTCCTTCCAAGTGACAAGGGGAACAGCAGTCACGTTGCCATCCCTGGATTTAAGGTCCCAACTCCTTAGGTGGTCAGAGGGTGGGTCACAGCTGGCTGGGTAACCCTGATGAGAATCGTGGCTCAAGGTCATCTTGGGGCTGCAGAACCAGTCATTCATGAAGGTAATGCGGGTACCCTCTGACCTGCCCCTGTGCTCTGCGGGTTTTCCTGCCAGCTTTCAGCATCTGGGACAAAGGCTGACTTCTTAGACAGCTGCCTGATACCGTCCTGTCCACAGTAGTGACTGCAAATGCATTCAACTGCAGCAATTGTGAATGTATTCAACCGAACCAATCATGAGAATCTTTTTTTTTAATGTGTGCTTTCTATTGTCATAACCATGTCTATTACAGTCATTGCCATTAAGAATGCACAACGCAGCAAAACCAGTGATGAACATGGAGCCTTTAAAATCTTAATGGGAAAAATTTAGCCCCATTGGAGGATGTCAGTTGTATGCTTGTAGTCGTGATTTGCGTGGGTTCTATGAATATACTTAGATTATACTGATTATTTATTTATTATACCTTAGGTTACCACCCTCCTTACCTGGCCTTTAAATATGCTTTGCTGAAACCCTTCAGGGAGTTCAGGGTTTTCTTGGGCGTGAGCCACCCCCTCCTCCTTGCTTGGTCCTGCAATAAAACTTTCTCCATTCCAAAAAAAAAAAAAAAAAAAGGTTATAAGGTATAATAAATAGTGACAGATTATAGGTGTTATTTTTAAACATTCTAAACTTGAATTATACAAAATATACAATTTTTGTAAAATCCAAGTTTCTATGAAGGAATATAAAAGACCATTATTTTATGATATTCCTTGAAGTGCATAGTGGCTTCTAAGTGCTCTGTTAACAAGCTCTAATCAGCTCCATGATCTGTGAAATGGTCTCCAGTGTCCCCAAACTTAGGGAGTTTGAGGCTGTGTTTGTTAGGGTGCAGTTAAGCTGCTGTAACAAAGAGACGCGAAAGTAGCATGGTCCAAACGTGATGAAATCGATCTCTCTCTTAAAAACAGGAAGCCAGGTTGGGTTGGACAGGTGCGAGGTTCCCTGTTGCTCTGCCAGCCCCTAGGGTGTCATCATTTGCTTAATCACAGCTGGGTTGCTACTCCTGGGAAAGAGGAAACAGCCAACATCTAAAATAAGAAGCTGAAGTTAGAGATGACTCTGAAAATGGGCACAGCACTTCCTTTTACAGCCTACTAGTCCAAACTTAATCATGGCCACATCCAGCTGCAAGGCTCAGAAAGGCAGCCTCTGCTCTGCTCAGGAAGAGGGAGGGGAGGGAACTGGGGGTTAACTAGCCACCGGCTACTAAGACATTTTTTAATTTAAAAAAGCATATAACAATAGAATTACATCACAATCCCATCACGCAAGTGCAGACATTTCTCTATGGTTCCTGTCAATCTTGGCACATGCATGTTTGTTTTTTTATTTTTTACAAAGTTGTAAAAAGAATGCCTAAGCAATTTTACATTCTACTGGAATAAAGCAACGTGATTAAAATAAATGATATACTATTTTTCATCTGCGGTATTGGCAAAGATTTTTTAAACCACGGTAGCCAATGATGGGGAGATAGTGGAGAAATGGCCATTCTCAGATGTTACTAATGAGGATGTAAACTTGTGCAGCTTCTCTGGAGGCCAATTTGGTGATACATCTCAAAGGCTTTACAAATTTAACTTAAGGAGGAAAATTCAGAGATGTGGATATAGATTTGTATAAAAGGCTAGCCATTAATGCCTTATTTATAATGCTAAAAAAAATGGAAAGAATCAGGAAATTGTTTAAATGAATTGTGATCATCCATCCATATAATAGACTATTACACAGCCATTAAAGTACCAGCATTGGTGTCCCACAAAGGGAGGCATCCAATCTTTATTTTTAACACAGACATTTTTAACTTCCAATATATGTGCCCTTTTCTTTAATAATTAAAGCAGATGTACAATCTACATTTGATAGGCCACACAGGCTGTTTTAGTTAGCATAAAATTCAAGATGTCTCATGTATAAGCCAGAATAACTTCCCCATACCTCAATATGTTAAAATTTCTTTTATCATCTGATTCCTTTTTTTTTTAACTTAAAATTATCCAGGGATGTAAACAGGGCTTGAAGAATATTCACCAAAACGTTAAGGTGGTTCTTGCATGTGAGTGGTGTTAGCAGTGATTTTTTTACTTCCTTATTTCTTTTTTGTAGTATTTTTCAATTTTTTTTTACAATGAACATATGTTACTTTTATAATAAAGGAGTTATTTCAGAGTTGAATTAGAACCCTAACACGTTAGAGCAGGCTAGATCGTCAGCAACAACTCCCTCATGTTCCAAATGGGGGAAATGACTTGAATAAGGTAACACTGCTCATCAGCATCGGGCTTTGAACCAAGGTCTTCTGTCTTCAAGACCCATATTCTTTTCTCTATGCCACACTAGAAAGAACATTTCTAAAAACAATTTGACCCTTGATGGCTTAGTCCGGGTTGAGCTGAACACAAAACAAAATGTGTCTAGAGGACTTAAAATGCACACACACACCAAACTTCTGGTGCCACCAGTGCTGACGGGGAAATGCACACTGGGGAAACAAACACTGACCTTGACAGAGATAGGAGATGAGAACTTTGTTCATTCCTTAAACAACTGTTTGTGAGCACCTGCTATGTGATATTTTCAACACACTAGATCCTGGTCATCAGTGACGAACAGATGTGAGCCTTGCTCTTCTGGTCTTACAGTGTTTAAAATCGGCTAATGGTTGCTGCATGTCTATTATCCACTCTGCGTTGTCACGGACACTTGTCTGTCATGTTGCAGCAATAATATTAACCCTCACTTCTCAAATTAGAGCCTAACTGTATGGTAACTAGACACTATTTCTAATCTCACAGCAACCCTATGAGACAGCTATCATTAACCCCATTTTACAGATGAGAGAACTGAGGACTGGAGAGACGAAGTGAATTTCCCGATGTTACACAGATAATTAGTGGCAGAGCTATTTTCCAATACATGTCTCTCTGCTCTTAAACCTAGGGTCCTGTATCCTGCACAGAGCTTCACCCTCCAACACCCACTCATTCCAAAGCCTAGATAAAAGCTTCAGACTCAATGATTTGGACCTGTCCAGACTTACTGAACTTACCAGGATGGGGTCCAGGAATCTTCTGTTCTTTTTTTTTTCCAATCAGTTGTCAGATTTATTTTGAAATTGGTTGTCAGAAACTTCTGTTCTTAATAAGATCCCTAAATACTTCATATCTATGCTAAAGTTCAGGACCACTGCCTTAATCTGTAGCCTGGAATCCATCCTCCAGTTCAATTATCAAAAAAAGGAATTATCCCCAGGCCCCAAACCTAGAATTCCACTAGGGGGCAGTATAAACCAATGTGTCTAGAGGAATGGATGCCGCGGTGACATTCATTCATGCACGGGACCTACAGCAAGGGCCTCCCAGGTGCTAGGCACTGGGCTGCGCAGTGGTGGATGATTCCTGTACCTCTTCTGCTGTCTATAAACTAGGAAATGGGGGAGCGGGGTGGGGCAAGGAGGGGGATGCCGCTCAGCGGTAGAGTGCATGCTTACCATGCATGAGTTCGATCCTCATTACCTCCACTTAAAAAAATATAATGATTAATAAACATTTTTTAAAAGCTAGGAAAGCTGCTTTGGAGCAATGTGGTAGATGGAAAAGCAGGGTCATAATATTTTTCAGCTTCTCCAGTCAAGAGATAGAGACTCTTCCTTCCCCCTTGATTCTGGTCTGGCCCCATGACTGGCTTTCACCCAGAGAACATGGAAGTAGTGACTTGTGGAATTCCAGAGCCTTGACCTTAAGGCCTTGTTGCTTCTGTCTTTGCCTTTTGGAAGGCTTCTGCCATGGAGAATGGAAGCTGGAGTTGACAGACCATGTGGAGAGGCACAGCTGCCCCAGCTGAGGCCCTAGATGGGGCGGCGGTGGGGGGGGCACCTTGGACCACGCATCCCCAGACCAGCCACCAGCTGATTGCAGCTGCCTGGGTGAGCCCGGGTGAGCCCGGCAGACCCAGTCAACCCACTGAATTGTGAGAAATAATAAATCATTGTTATTTTAAGCCATGAAATTTCAGAGTAGAATATTACACGGCAATAGGTAACAGAAGCAATAATGCACAGGAAATTAGTCATTGATTTAACAATTATTTACCAAGTGCCTACTCTGAACTGAGTATTATATTATCCCAGGTACTGGAGATTTGAATCTTGTTGAACAAGATAGGAGAAGCCCCCAACCTCATATGGGAGAAGACAGGCAATATGTAAGTAAATTAATAGATATATAATTTCAGATGGAGATAAGTGCTGGGAAAAAAAAGCATATAAAGAGTTCGAAAGTGACTGGGGTTGGACATGGGGGTTTGGGGATAGAGTGATCATGGACATCTCTAGGAAGGTGACATTGAGGATAGTCCTAAGTACTGAGAAGAACTGTGCAGACCTGGGAAGTGTGTTCCTGGCAAGCAGAACAGCCAGTACAAAGACACCAAAGCAGGAAAAATCTCAGTATGCTCGGAACACAGCCTGGAGACCAGTGGGCTTTGTTACATGCAACATGTTCTAGTTTAAGATAACATTTCCGCTTACTTAGAATTCTTTATATTTCAGTTTTCCCATCAGTCAGTCACTCACATTTACAAAAGTGAACTCATGTGGATCTAGTTCCCAAGTATTCATCAAAATATGCCTAGAAGTTCTTTATTTTCCTGGCTTCGGAATCAGTAAACTTTCCCACTTTTTTTTATAGCCCTTATTGTCTTTTAGCGTTCTCTTATGATGTTCAGAACCTGATTTTCAGACCTAGACTACCTCTTCAAAGAACGTTCAGTGGTTTTAAATCAAATCAAATTAATGATGGGGTCCCTATTAAGATGGTAACTCACATTGGGTTTTCTCTTCCTCCCCTTCAAAATCCACTCTGGAGAAAGTATTTAAGCAAAATGGAAGGATGGAGTTGAGGAACTTGTGAAACAAAACATAAAAAGATGCCTCTGGGGAGACAGAAGTCTGCATGGAACCAGCATGTATACCTGGGAGCCAGGATGGGGGTGGTACCTGCAGCCTGGGGGGAGGGTTGATGGAGGGAGCAGAGAGAGGACGGGCTGGAGGAGAAGCCTTTAAGGTCGGCTGCTGTCTCACCCAGGTATCATCTTGGGATAACCACTGCCTGGCCCCTCCCATTTAAAACCACAGGTAGCCACACGGGAAAGCAAAGAGCCTCAGTGAGAAGAAAAACGAAATGGAACAAGAGATTACACCCCAGAGAGAATGCCTCCTCCCAGTGCTGCAGCTATTTATTTAAGGACAAATCCCTGACTGAGGATTAATAGGTGGGACTAGAAAGGTGGGATTAAACCAGAGGGATCAAGAGTGATTCTGTGGGACCTGGGGCTTAACCCCTCCTCTGTCTTTAAACCCTGCAGGGAGACATAGACTAGAGCCTGGTCTTCACTCCTTCCCCATCAAACAACAAGATACAGAACATGTGCTCTGGGGAACATGAACTCACAGACCAAACTAATTAGCCACCTGAGGAGCACAACTGCAGCAAAAGGAGGATAAACATCTACCAGCTGAAGCAAGATGATTGGAATAGACTGGCCAAGAATATGCGTAGTAAATACACTTCAGAAAATAAGGCACTTTCAAGTATAAAGCAAGAACAGGAAATCGCTTTCTTACAACTTTAATGGTATATAATTAACAGACAATAAGACGCACATATTGAAAGTGTTCAATTTGATGAGTTTTGACATAAACTTCCATCTGTGAAACCACCACTATAATCGAGATAATGAAGATCTCTCACCCTCCAAAGTTTCCTCCTGTCCCTTGTAATCCATCCTTCCCTCTACTTCCATCCCCGGACAACCACCAATCTGCTTTCTGTCTCTTGAGGTTAGTTTTATACAGGGAATTTTGTATAAAGAGAATCATATAGTTTGCATTCTTTGTGTATGGCTTATTTCACTCAGCGTAATTTTGAAGTTCATCCATGTTATTATATGTGTTGATTGTCTCCCCTTTTTTATTACTGAGTAGTATTCCACTGTGTGGATATACCTCAATTTGTTTATCCATCTAAAAACAGTAAAACCCACTGGTTAAGATACTCCTAAAACATTTGCAGCATTCAGAGTTCACCTCTTCTAAATCACCTTTCAAGTCAAGATGGTCCATGTCTGTGATTTTCCACATAATATCTCCCTCTATGCTATCAAGGGCACTGGTTATGCAGCATTTCTTTTTTTAAAAAATGAAAGAATTAAGTGCCTTTACTGCTGAATCTCCTAAAGCCATATTTGCAATTATATATGATGCTAACTTACTTCTTTGGTGCTTTTTCTTATTGTGGTAAAGTGTGTATGAGATCAATTTGCCATTTTAACCATCTTAAATTGTATAGTTCAGTGGCATTAATCACATTCACTGTGGTGTGAACCATCACCACTACCTATTCCCAAAAATTTTCATCACCCCCCTCAACAGAAACTCTGTATCCATTAAGCAATAACTTCTCCTCTCCTCCCCCAAGCCTCTGGGAACCTCTATTCTGCTTTCTGTCTCTATGAATTTGTCTTTCATATGGAATCATACAATAGGTGTCATTTTGTGTCTGGGTTATCTTACCTAGCCTGTGTTTAAGGGTCACGCGTTTTGTAGCATGTATCGGAACTTCATTCATTTTCATTGCTGAATAATATTCCATTGTATGTATATGCTGTATTTTGTTACATATTCATCTGTTGCTGGGCACGTGGGTTGTTTCTACCTTTTGGCTATTGTGAATAATGCTGCTATGACAACTGGTATACAAGTGTCTGTGTGAGTCTGTTTTTAGTTCTTTTGGGTGTATATATATACCCATATATATATATATATATATATGGAATTGCTGGGTCATATGGTAATTCTATGCTAAACTTTTTGAGGAATCACCAAAGTGTTTTCAATAGAGGCTATATCCTTTTAGTTTCCTACCAGAAATGTCTGAGGGTTTCAATTTCTGCACAAGTTTGCTAACACTTGTTATTTCTGGTCTGTTTGATAGCAGCCATCCTAAAGAGTATGAGGTGGTATCTCACGGTGGTTTTGATTTGCATTTCCCCAATGATTAGTGATGTTGAGCATCTTTTCATGTACTTACTGACCGTTTATCTTCTTTGGGGGAAATGTCTTTTCAAGTCCTTTGTCCATTTTTTAATTGGGTTGTTTGTCTTTTTGTTGTTGAGTTGTAGGAGTACCTTATATATTCCAGATATAAAACTCTTATCAGACATATGATTTTCAAATATTTTCTCCCATTCTGGGGGTTGCCTTTTCACTTTTTTGATAGTATCATTTGACGCACATAAGTTTTTAATTGTAATGAAGTCCAATTTATTTCTTCTAGTGTTGCCTTGTGCTTTTGGTGTCTTATTTTTTAAGCAACAATTGCCAAATCCAAGGTCATGCAGATTTCCCCCATTTTCTTTTCAGACTTTTATGGTTTTAGCTCTTAAATGTAGGTCTTTGAACTATTTTGAGTTAATTTTTGTATATGGTGTAAGGCACAAGTCCAACTTCATTCTTTTGTGCGTTGCTATCCAGTTTTTCCAGTACTATTTGTTAAAGAGTCTGTTTTCTCCCCCTATTTAATGGTCTCGGCTTCCATGTGGAAAATTCATTTGATCATCGATCTGCAGGTTTATTTCTGGGCTTTCAATTCTATTCAGTTGGTCTATATGTCTATTCTTAACGCCAGCACTACGTTGTTTTGGTTACTGTGGCTTTGTAGTAAATTCTGAAATCAGGAAGTGTGAATCCAACTTTTTCTTTTTCAAGATTATTTTGACTATTCTGGGTGCCTTGAAATTACATATAAATTTTAGAATGGATTTTTCTGTTCCTGCAGAAAACACCATTGGGATTTTAATAGGAATTGCATCGAATGTGTATGGGCAGTATTGTCAACCTGATAATATTGCCTTCCAGTCCATGAATGGAAATCTTTCCCTTTATTTAAGTCTTCTTTAATTTCTTTCAGCAATAGTTTGTAGTTGTAAGTATATTAAGTCTTATGCCTCTTTGGGTATATTTATTCCTAAGTATTTTTTCTGTTACTGTAAATGGAGTTGTTTTCTTAATTTCCTTTTCAGATTGCTCATTGCTAGTGTGTAGAAAAATAACTGATTTTAGTGTATTGATTTTGTATCCTGCAACTTTGCTGAATTCATTTATTGGCTTTAATCTATTAGTTTTTTGTTTTGTTTTGTTTTGTCTTTGGTGTTTGAATTTCTTAAGGTTTTCTAGATATAATTTCTAGATATGTTCTTCAAATCCAGTTTGGATGGCTTTTATTTCTTTTTCTTGCCTGATTGTGCTGGCTATAAGTTCTAGTACTACATTGAATGGATGTGTCACATTATGGTTAGTAAGATAAAGCATCTTTATCATATTCCTGATCTGAGCAGAAAGCTTTCAGTCTTTCACCATGTGAGTTGAGAGTCACCAATCTGGTTGACATCAAAACCAACAATTTGAATTGGATGACTGATGAAAAATTTATCTTCATCTTTCAAAAAAAAAAAACCCAACTCATACTGAATTAAACATTCTTTTAATATTAATTGATCATAAACAGTTTCAATCTTCTCTTAAGGAACTGATTTTCAGGTATGCACTTTTGTTATTTCATTAATGTAAAATTTGTAGTTTAACAGACTCACAGACATAGAAGACAAACTTATGGTTACCAGGGGGAAAGGAGAAGTGTGGAGGGATAAATTGGGAGTTTGAGATTTGCAGATACTAACTACTATATATAAAATAAATAAACAACAAGATTCTACCGTATAGAACAGGGAACTATATTCAATATCTTGTAATAACTTACAATAAAAAAGAATATGAAAAGGAATATATACATATATATATAACTGAAACACCAGAAATTAACACATTGTAACCTGACTAAACTTCAATTTAAAAAACAAAAATAAAACTTGTAGTTTAAGATATTAATAGCCCTATTTGATTCCTACTGTATTTCTTTGGAATAGCTTCGAACTTTGGCACTTGCCAAAATCAGAGATAATTTAAAGTTCTCTGGGCGAGGCTTTTTAGTTCTTTTAAAATAAGGAATGAGTTGGAAATATCGGGACTCCAAGATATCTAGAGATCATTTAAAGGGTTTTCTACTGACTTTTATTCTCTACCCAAAGAAGTGTTTCACAGAATTCAGGTATTGTCTCATTGGTTTCAGCCCTCTGCCTGGGTGATGGTTTGGTTTTGGTTTTCCCCCCCACCCTGGAGCAGGTCTAGACTTTTCACCAATTTGGAGGAGAAAGTCAGCTTGGTCTGCAATCTGCTTGCAAGTGGAGAGGAAGGGTCCTGGCCCATCTATAACATCAGAGGCAGGAACAAAGTTCCAATCGCAATTCCTTTATTTCACTTCCAGCCGGTTACATGGGCAGGTGTTTCTCTGTTATTTAGTAGCGACTTTAAACAGTAAAAAGGCGAATCTGGGGACTAAAATTCCCCACAGAAACTTTGCAGACGCTACATGGTTCATTTGCTGCAATGATGTGAAATGGATCTTTCTGAGAAAGGTCCCATTTATATTTTAGTTTGACTTGAGAACAGTCACAATTTATGCCCATCTTTTTCCTGAGAGACAGGAAAACATTATTACGTACATGCTGGATGTCAGGAAGCTTTAGGTGTATAAAAAGACATTTGGCAGAGAGATTCTTAGAAATATGACTTTATGGCAGGCGACAGTTTCCCTTTAAAATAAATTCACACAAGAAAAAATAGTTGTTTCTACTGGATAGCACGGGGAACTATATTCAATTTCTCCTAATAACACATAATGGAAAAGAATCTGAAAAGCAAATAGATGTAGTACGTATATGTATAACCAAATCACTTTGCACAAAAGAGGCCTAAAGTCAGGTCTAGGTGCTCAAAGTCATCTAATAAACTAAACCAAACTCTAGTGGGACTTTCCAAATACAATTAGAAGAGCAGAGAATGTTAGCAATCTGAGCAGTCACCTGACAGAACCATCCATCAGCTTTTGACTCTATGGGGAAGAGATGACCCTGGGTCTTAACAGGTCCTCAATAAATATTTTAAAGACACGCTTTTCCAAGGACATTTAATTATAAGCACAGTGGCTCAATTTTTCTTTCTCTTTGGCTTTAGGATAATGTTATTGGAAACAGGAAAGAAACACCTTGGATTTGAGTCTGAGATCATGAAATTATTCTCTAGAAAAGGTTTTCTATCATCAAATGTCTTCTCAAAATCACTTCTATTAAAATTCTTTGGTGCTGAAGACGTTAGATGTCTGTAAGCAAATAAGCCACCCCTACCTGAACACTGATTGGATTTTTGAAAGGATGCCTTTTCTTTTACAAGGGTCTTGCGTGGTATTTCTCCAGGGAGGCGCTCATGGCATTCTGGGTGGGGCGGTTCTGGGTTGTGCTGGAGCCTCTCATGCCTTTCAGGAAGTTAGCATCACTAGCCAGGAGGTACAGAACAGGCTAGTAACCTAGGTCCTAGGACAGCCGCCTACAGATCCTGACCCTGGACAGAGTCAGGAGTACCAAGAGTCTCTGATCCAGGCACTGGGCAGGCATCTGGGGCACAGACGTGAGGCAGAAAAGCACAGCCATTGCCCTCAAGGAACGTACAGTCTAACGGGGAGGGCAGACACCAAACGACTCCCATCAGGCGCTCTGGCACAGTGAGCTCTGGTCTGGCAGTCAGGAAGGCCGGCTTGTGAAGGACTGTGCAGGCAACACTGGAAGGGGAGCAGGCGGAGCTACACAAGGCGAGGGGGAAGTGCCATCTAAAAGGAGAGGCTCTCCTTCCTCATGCATAAGAGGAGAAAAGAAGTTGGATGTTCTCTTTATCTCCAACAAAATGATTTTTAAAAATCTAAAATGCCCTTTCCTACAAATGCCGTGATGGGAAATATCACTTGGAGCTGATATTTCTGCAAGAGACGATGTCAAGCAGATGCTCCCGCAGGGGGCAGGGCTTTCGCTGGCGTTGCAGGAGTTGCAGGCTCCTTCCTGGGCTCAGCTCTGCAGGCTTGGAAAATATATCAATTAGTTCAGAGTTGCTCAGATTCGCAGATAGATGATAATGAATCTAGATTGTTTCCTAAAACCCAATTCCTTCCCAGAGGGTTGGCTGGCAAGTATGGAATTTGAGCAGAAGAAATTCTAGGTTGCATTATCCAGGCAGAATGCAGAGTTTCTGGTCATCCGGACACAGTGTGTCTCTCCTTAGTTAGTGCCAGAGCAATGGGAAGATGTTTCCTGGCTGGGTTGCCCTTTCTGGGCTCTATTCCGACCCCTGGGGCATCACATCCCCATTTTAGACAGACTCTACGATGGGCCAGGTAAACTTTGCACAGTCTAAATGGGCTCAAGATTTCCAGGTCTCCTTGAGCTACACACTTAAAAGCCAACTTTTAGGATGAGTGGATCCTTCCAGAGATTTCTTTCTCTCATCTTTTCAGTTTCATGAATTGGTCCACCTGTACATTACATAATCCAAGAGAGAATTATCACTTCCATCCTACAGATGAGGAAACTGAAGCTGAAGTGACTTACTTCAGCATCACACGGGAAGAAGCCAGGACTGGCTCCCGGGTCCTCTGCACCAGGGCCTCTCACACTTCAGTGTGCATAAGGATTATCTGGGGATATGGTTAACACTCAGACCATACTCCCTCTTTTAGGTACATTTTTAAAAAATCCTTTTGTGGTAAATGAAAACACAGATACAGAAAATCATATAGATCAAGTTCATGGCTGAGTTAATTATTATAAGGTGAATACCACCCAGACCAAGAACTAGAACTTTGCAAGGCACCCCGAAAGCCCCTTTCATGTCCCAGCAGAGCCCCCTCCCTTGTAGCACATATAACTGCTATCCTGACTTTTAGAGTGACCATATCTTTCCTTTTTATCATTTTATCACCCAAATATGCGTCACTAGCCCTAGAATTTAGCCTTTCCTGTTTTATGAAAGTCATGTCTTTTAAGTCTCTTTTAATCTATCGATTCCTCTTCCATCCCCTTCATTTCTCTCCAGTGTATCTGTTGAAGAACCCAAACCATCTGAGCTGCCCTTTCCCACGGTCTGGACCTTGCTGATTGCATACGATGCTCTTGTTGCAGTTCAGCATGTCCCTCTGTCTTTGGTTCTTCCCGCAAACCGGCAGCTGTATCCAGAGGATGGTTCAGGCTCAGATTTAGTCCCTTTGTCAAGATCATAGGAGACACATGTCTGGTTGTCTCTCTTTTTGTGATCTCAGCAGCTCTTGGTGCTTCATGCCTGTTTATTCAGTAGGGCTGCAAACTGGTAGATAGTCTATCATTTTTCCCCCACCAATGCCTGGAATACTTTTATTAAGAGACACGACACCCTCTTCTATTATTTGGATGCCCAAATACTTTTTGTCCTTAAAGTCCAATCAGGTTGATTAGAATGTTTTGGTCTCCATCACTCTGGCTCTTTATTCTTAGGTACACAGTATACTTTCAATATGAGGTTTCAACCTTTAAAAAAAAATGTTTTCAGCAATGTTCTCTTAAATTACAGTTTTTAGCATTTGTTTTGTTCCCTTGCTTTGCTTTTCATCTCTGGGGGCTCCTGTTACCTGTGTGTTTGGTCTCCTTTGTCTGCCTTGAATATTTGTCACTTTCTCTCAAATCATGTTTCTTTCATTTTCTTTTTTGCTTAAATGTTATTTTTTCTTTCTCAGCATCTGTTTCTCTTAAGGCATAATCTTGTTGTGGCTAGTTCTTATCTCGCTTCTAGTTTTGTCTTCGTTTCTAAAATAATTTCTCTCCTCTGGAGTCTTCATTTTGTTTTTGAGGTTTTCTAGTTCTGATTTATGCAGCACCTCTTAGCCTCCTTTTGCTTTTAATAACTTCGTGTGGAATTTGGCCTTGATACTTTTCTATTGTCTATTTTTAGGTGAAATTATTTTCCTGACTTTCTGGAATGAGGCTACATTCAGGGAAGATTTTCAACCTTTACAACGCCCCCTTTTCTGTTGTTTTGGCGTGGAGTTTAAAAATAAAGCAGCTTGCTTTCTGGGATTTCCTGCCTCTGTCCTTACCCTTTCTTGGGTCTCGTCCATCTCTTTCTTTCCTTGTTCTCAAATTCTGGTAGTGCCTTACATGTTCCTGCACTGACTATAAAGACCCCCACGAGTAATACAGCCTTTCTGACTCTGTCTCTCTCTCTCATCTCTGTCTGGCTTAATTTGATTTTAGTCCCAGTTTTCCCTAGTCTGGGGCCCTGTCCTAGAAGACAGCAGGTCGGTCTCATGAGCTCATAGGGGCTACCCTGCTCCAGCCCTTTCAGGTGTTGTTACCATAGGCACTTGCACTCACCCCCTGTTGGAGAGGACAAACTCTCTCCCAGCTTCAGCTGACGTTTTCAGGTCGCCTGCCCAACTCTCCAGTGATCACCATTGCCCATTTTGGCTTCTCCTGTTCTCAGGTCCGTGATATACTTAGCCCTGTTCCTTCCTTCCTCCCCTCCTTTTCCTCTCATACAAATGCCGTTCCTGTGGCAGTTTTTGGTTTGCCTGTCTCGCTTGTATTTTGGGGCTCAGGGGGTTACCTTGTTACCCACTTTTGTTACAAGTATCACCTGGTTTTTTTGGTTTTGCTATTTAGGTGCTTTTTTTATGTGGAGCTTCTAAAAGATTAAAAAACGATGCTGCTACCACCACCAACTTGCTCCTTTTGTGTTGAATTTCAGGTGTTTAAAATGGTTTTGTCTTCCAGTTCTGGTAGTGTCCCACATGGACCTATACTGACCGTAAAGACCTTCATGAGTAATAATAGTCCAGCCAACCACGTGTATCCTGGAGCCCTCTAGCAAAGTCTGCCCACATCACAGGCGGCCTGCATCTAGAATCCTCTTAGCTTGGGAACTTGATGGAGGGCTCCTTCCTCTGTGAAACCTTCTTTGTGCTTCCTTCATTACAACTCTTGGATTGCACATGTGTGCGCTGCCCCAGAGAACTGGGAGCTCCTAAAGGCAGGGTCCATACACAATTACCTCTGCATCCCCAGGCCACAGCACAATGCCCGGTACAGAGCGGGGACCTAACATTTCCTGTAGAAGGCATTTGAGCTAAATAATGCCTGCAGCTATATTACATTCTAAATTGATTTTTTTCTTAAAAATTATATATGCTTATTGTAAAAGGCTTAGAAAATACAAAAAAAAAAGCATATAGAAAATATTTACCTATAATCTTACCTCCAAGAGAGAACCAGTATTATCCTTTTGGTATATTTCATTTTGTTCTTGTGCATGTTTAAATCATTTAATTTGAATCATGTGTATGCCACTGTTAATCCTGTTTTCCAATGTATACTTTTTGCATTTCCATGAACTATTCTTTGTAACATTATTTAATAGCTCTGTGTTATTCCAGTATATATGGTAAGATAAATTTTAGTACAAAATTAAAGGCATTTATTTCTAAAATAATGGGGACAAGTTTACGTGGAGTGCCTGCTGGTGTCTTGATATGAAATGACCTTTGATCACTGAACATAAAGTAGAAGGCAACTCCGGTTTTAGAACACATTCAGAGTGGCTTTAAGTATAGAAAAGCCCTTAGTATAATTAGTGTATTCAAAGGGAACAGAATTCTGCTTAACTCACAGCCAGATGCTATTTCCTAGGATTCCACTAGGTGGAAGAATAGGCGAGAGAATATCAGCGGTTCTCAGCCTTGGTGGGCATGTGAACCACCTGCCCGGCGCCATACTCGGAGTTTCTGATTCAGTTAGCCCTGGGGTACAGTACAATAATTTGCATTTTTACCAAGTTCCCAGGTGATGCGAATATGCTTGAAGGAAACCACACTTTGGGAATATTGGATTATGGGAATCAACGTAGACCAATCCAAGGCCCGTCCACCACACTTCCATCCAGCCCCTCCTTCAGAGTTCCCATTTGCCCGGCTCTAGGCCACATGGGCACAGAGAAGAGTAAGACCCATTCCCGTTCTCGAGACATAGTCTTGTGGGGGAGGAAAAAAGAGCCGAAAAAAATAACGCTTAGCTTTGTCAGCTTAGGCTGACATCCCGCCTTCGTGGTGTTTTTTGTTTGTTTGTTTTTCTGATTCCTGCTCATACACAGCTCAACCTTTGTGCCCTTAAAGCTTGAATGATTAACTAGCTCAAGAACTGCCTTACATGGCTCAATCTGCTGAACCAACAAACTCAGGAAGGTCTGCGCTCCTGTGAAACTCACAGATGGGAAAATCACCTCTCCGAACTCAAAGAGCTAAGAGGCACCCCTGACAAGCCCCGCCCTGCTCTGCATTAATGAGTCAAAACAAAACATCAGCAGGACTATGGTCTTGGACTCTGCCCTTGGGAGCCTTCTGAATTAGTTCTTCATTTTAAATTTCAACACATTAATTATTTTTGGCGGGGGTGGGGGGTGGGCTTTTGATTCATGATTGCTCATATTTTCCTTTGAATATGATTGATCACCTGCGGTACATCTTCACTTAGGGAAAGACAAGTTCTACCCATGCAGTGCTGTTGACTTGGCTCTCTTCCAAAGGACTGGGACTACACCCACTCTGACGGGCAATGCACAGTTTGTGACATGTCACATTAATTGCTGGGATGTAAACACTGATTGCTGGTAGGTTTGCTTGACACCAGCTCTTCTTAAGGAATGAAAACAAAATTTTCTGTGCATGCCCGGGGTTGAATTATTACTTCTAAATCAGTGATGCCTAGATTAGTGAAATTTTATTTCTGACCATAATTCATCTCAAACAATGTTTCCCAAGTTTTGGAAAATGTAGTAAAAATAAATGGGAAAAAGGAATTCAGAAGAAACACAAATAAGCACACATAAAAATATCCGTCTTCAGATGTTAAAATACCAATTAAATCAACCTTGAGATACCATCTTTATACCCATTAAACTGGCCAACTGCTTAAAATAACCACTCAGTACTGATGACGTTGTGTTCAAACAAGAACACTCGATCCAGCAAGGCGACATAAAAAAATCCCCTTTAGCCCATTTGGAAAGCTACATGACAAGTACAAAGCAAAAGCCATGAAGCGTTCCTTCCTGGACACAGGGGAGGTTTCTGGGAGCCAGAAATACTCTCTCTTGATTCGGGTAGTGGTTAGACAGGTGTTCACTCTATAACTGTGACTGTTTCATGCTCTCTTCCTGTCGGTAACAAAAAAAAAGTTGAGAAAAAAATTTTCCTTTGTTTTTTACCAATAAGTCATCTACCTACTGGGAACTTGTTCTAAGGAAATAATGCACAAAGAAGCTCTCAGCAGCATTATCTAAAAAGCGAAACTGGAAACTACCGAATTATCCACCAAAACAGGAATGATTTAGCATATTATATGTAATAAAGGAATATTACAAAGCATTATGGTAATTGCAAAGGCTTAAAACACATTTCTGACAGCACAATAGAAAGCAATTTGTAATCACTGTATCTAGACATACATGCCTAAGGACCAGAGTATTAAAAATTGTTATGATAAAGGAGCTCTGGGTAATTTTCCCTGTAAGTTTGTATTACTGTTAGATTATCTTCACCACAAAGAGAACAGAACATGCAGTTAAAATAAGAAGGACAGGAACATTCCACTGGAAAGGACTACCCATGTCTAATCACACAGTGATCATCAAATATTCTGCCCAAGTGTACTCGGAACACTTCAGATGTTTACAGAATATGGCAGAACAGGGAAGTCTAAGGGAGGAAGAGCTGTAATAATGCTCTGAAATTCTCGAAAGTTATTTTTCCTCCATAGCATGTAGCCTCTAAGATAATCCATGGAATTTATTAAAATATCAAGAATGGACTGAGCATCATGTAAGAAGAACTCAATCTTATGATGTTGCTGGAGAGACAAAGCATTCACCTAAATTTTGGAAAGTGTACAGATTAAGGGTGAACGTTAATGGTTTGCCAACTGTAAAAGGTACTACATGAGGAATTGCCAAATGAATTGCACAACTACCTACCCTGGGCTTGAGTAAGGCTGAATGGGGGATGGTGGTCAGCAGAGGCTTTAAAGACAGTGAGAGGTACAGTGGGGTCCTATAGGTTGGCGAGAGGACAGATGGAAAGAACACAGTGTCTCCATGAGGGGAAGACCCAAGATGCAAGGGCAGGAAAACAAAGAGTGAGAATTTTTTGAAGAGATGAGTTGGGACTCATTCATGTTAATAGATCCAGACACCTCCTATTGATAAGAGTCATTAACGTTGGTGAACAGAGGAGCCATGCACTCAAAGGAGGGGCTGCAAGAGATGGATGTCCTGGAAGCCGGGTCCACTGATGGCTGAGAGGTGCACACCAGCGGTGGAGGGGGTGGGCAGCCGTCCAGGTCTGGATGAAGAGACTGAAGTGGGGAGAGAATGGGAAGAGAAACAAGGAAAGGTAGGAAGAATCCAGGTCTGTGGGAGCCAAACATCACAGCCCCAGCCTCATCCTCACCACCTACTCCTCCTTCTAGGCAACTAGTTACTTTTCCAAGCCTCAACTTTCTCATCTGCAAAACAGGAAGGATAATCTGCCCTATAATGGCGCTGGCGGCGAGCAAGGTCCAGGACCATGCTTGATGACGAGGAGTCCTACGGACTTAAACTAAGAAGGACAAACCAACCTGGGGATGTGATGAACAGAGGAGGGAAAAAGAGAAGCAGTCAGTCCCAAAGTCTGAACCCTGCGTAATGGTACGTCCCCCACCTCCATTTGCATCTATTCATGAAGGTCGCCAAAATCCTTCCCTGCATTTTACTTTTAAACTTGTTTCCCCTCTTGGATCTCATTCAGAAACCACTGCTGGACTTACATTCTAAAACATGCACGAACAGCGAGAGGACAGAGCCACTTTAGATCACTCACGGGGCAGAGTCTCATTTCTCAAAACCCATCCTCAGACACTCGCTTTTCAAAAGTCCCCTCTGAACTGGTTTGGGGGGAAAAAAGCAAGAAAATAGTCTTAACTACAGAAAGTATTTTTAAGGAAATGCAGCTTTATTTTTTTTTCAAGTACAAACAATAACTTGGGCTTGGCTAACCAAATGTTGCCTAATCAAGGGAACCCGCTTCAATGCAGATATAAGTGATTTGTAGTTAGCACAGTCACTCGTGGGTGTAAGAATGCTTCTATGGTGCATGAAAATAACTTCTCGTCTTACAGACATCTTGTCCCACAATCACGCCACTGTCTGCTCATACATAAGCCGCCCCTTCTCCCCCCGCCCACCCCCACAGACAGTTCAAATATAAACTTCACCTCATTCCCCCTAGATCACAACACACATCAGACGAGTGAAACATGAGTTCCACGTTGCCACAGATGTCGGCTTGATGAGACCAGCCTTATTCAACCCGAGCATCCTCATCAAGAGGACTAAGTCCAAATTAGTGAAACATGTCTGTTTACAGTGTGAGTACAGGGACATCAAACAATCGTGAGCTTTTATCGTCTGAATTAATAATTTGCCAGGTTTAAATATGCAAAGACACATTTTTATTTGAGCACATTCATGAAGCGTAGAAGCAGCTGGATTCTTTTAAGCTGCAATAAAGTAGGTTGACCTGGTCAAGACTGCAGTACCAGCTGTGAGCAACTAAACCACTCTGGGGCGGACTGCAAACGCTCTGAAGCCACTTGACAGCAAAACACCTTTCTACACTGAGCATGGCCTTTCAGCCTGATTATGCTGATGGCAGTGGTACAAAGACCACCCAGTAATCCGTCTGCGGATTCATCCTGAAAAAAATTCACTTCCCTAGAGCAGGCACGGGGAGATGGCAGGTCAGCATTTCCGTTCAGAGTGCTAACCTGGTCTCTTCATCAGACACTCTGTCTGAGGACTGCAGAATTCTCAAGTGTCTCGGTTGTCTTAAATAGCTTGGCAAGCACCAGCAAAACAGGTAGGAAGGCTATGTCAAGGGGACAGACCTCAGGGGCCTCTCCTCATCCTGACAACTCTATGGCCCTAAAGGCAAAGGTGAGTGTGCCCCAGCCCAGGCTGCATCCTGGGGCAGCAATCCGACTGCACACTTCCCTACAGAGGACGGCAAGCGGCCCAGACACCAAGGCCCGACACAGGCCCAGACGAGGAGGCGAGGAGAGCTACAAGAGTGACAGTGGGAAGATTTACCTCTGGGCTCCCAAGAAGCCAGGACACATGGTCACAGCTTCAAGGAGCTGGCTGGGTTTGGCCAAAGCCAGGCTCCACTCTCCAGAGCTACTTCTTTTTGATGGAAATGCCTCACCTAACAGAAACAATGTCTTGTCTAAAACAATACTGTTTCCAAAAGTATTTCTTTTCTCCCTAAGATGTTTCACAAATGCAGAGCAGTAACCATCCTCTTGACAGCAAACACTAGAATGACTATATAATCCTCATTCACATTTTACTAAGTGTTTTCAATGGCCAGATTAATTTTCAACTATGAAAAGTGAAGTGCATGCCTTAAAATTTAATAGCAATATTCCCCCGTTTCCACTTAAAAGCTACTCAAATAAGTGTACCTTCCTGTGGAACTTCTTCAAAGTCTAGCCCCTCCACTGAAGGAAGTCTTTCCTCCTACCTCTCTGATAGGTCTAAAAGGTCAAGTTAGAATCAGTTCTGACAACACTTATTACTGCAAATAATGGAGCTGGAGGAAGCCAGCTTCCTCTGGAATGCCAACAGTCTGCTAAAACCTCACATTCACTCAGCTGTCCTGGACCCCGACCTTCCCCGAAGCCTGAAGTTGTTACGGTTCCCTTCATAAATCTAGGAGAGAAGCCCCGCTTCCACCACACCAGGGCCACTCAAAAACTCCATTGCTCATCCCAGATGGAGTCTACTTGTTCAAGACTTAAGAATTTTCAGAAATGAGAATATTCACGAAAAAGAAGAGGCGAAGATAAGTCCCTTGCCTCTGACCTAAGGACACAAAAGTTAGTGTGTGGGGAAGACAGGCCCCCTAACTCCCTGAAAGGGGACTGAGTTACCCATCCCCCCCACCCACTGCTCTTGCTGCCTCCCTGCCTCGCCTTATTTTTTTTAAGGGTTATTTTCCATTTTTATAAGAGCTGGAGATACTATGAATAAACCTAGCATTGAAAATGCAATTAAATAAAACGCTCAGGTGAAACGAAGGCCTCTGAGGAGGAACTGGAGTCCAGACTCCAACCACTGCCTCCAGCACTGCTGTCAACGCCAGCTGCGCCGCCCTGACCGGAAACCTGGGCGTTCACCACAGGGGAACGCAAGTGGGAGATGCCTACACAAGTCTCAGGTTTGTTTTCAAAAAGCTTTCCCCACCAACCACTATAATTACAATCACTCGCTCTTTGAAGCCCCTGGATACATCTGAAGGTAAGGTGGGAAGTAGGGATGGTCCTAAGATCAGTGACCTCATTTTGTTCTGGCTGGATGAAAAGGGGCAAGTCATTTACCCTCATCATTGCTCAAAGCCTCCTGAGGCTCCTGCAAAATAGATTCCTGCTTCAAATCTGGTTCCATTTCTTGGAGGACCAAGCAGAGCTCACACACAGGATTCAACGTGAGACGGACCTGGGGGACAGAGAAAGATACTGTTCTTTTACCGAATCCCCTAGAGTCTCAACATGGATATTAAGTAAACCTGTCCTTGGAAACAACCATCATTTCCCTAGAACCCTAACTTCCCAGCATTCAGAGGTCCGTAGTCAGGCTCTAGGCTGACAGGATTCTGGGGGAGCTGTGTCCCCAACTGTAGTTTGAATCATTCCTAGCTCTGCTGGCAACTCTTTTCCTACCTGAAAAATGGATATGCTTCATATCAGAGTTAACGAGAAGAATGAAGAACTCTTATTTCTAGGCAGAAGCTCTCAACTCAGGCTCCAGTTCTCAAGTTCATCTTCAAACTACTTTCCTGTTGATCTGTGAATGAAATATGCCCCCCTCACTCCCCTGTAACGCAGTGGGAAAGAGCTGAATTTTTCCTACTGCTTGCTCCCTCTCCTTTCTCCCTAATGTTTGTGACAATTACGTTAAAACACTTCCACTGCCAAATCGCAGCATTATGTAACTTTACAGGAATGAGAGGGTGGAGAATGCAAAGTGGCAGCCCACGGACATGCTTTGTTTAGCCCACTGCATTTTAAATTATCTTCAATTAGTTTCAACATTTTTAAAATTAGGGAGTTACAATTCTGGATTTCTACGTCCCCCTGAAAAACCAAAACACCTGCCAACACTGGGCTTGTCTCTGCCTCACATTCAGGGCTGAGTAACCACCCCCTAGACAGGCTCCCCCTGGTGTGGCTCAATCCGACCTAGCACTGCAATCGCTTCCGTTACCTGCGTGGCTCCTCTGGGTATGTGGATTTGTGAATCTTAATCTAGGGCAATTCCCTCATTTTCAACAGAAAGTTTAACCTGCCTGAGACTACGCATCAAGTTAGAGGCAAAGGAGGAGGAAAAGTCAGGGTCGGGGACCTTCCTTTCTAATGTGGCACACTGCCTTCTGGAGAAGCACAACGCCCATCAGCACTTCTTCCACCAACCACTTATGTTTTTAAAGTGGAATGTGTGAACATTTTCTACATTCCCTTTTATCCAATCTTTTCCGGGTATTTGATTTCCTCATAGATGACAGCTTTGTATCAGTGATTTCATTTATGCATTGTCTCCAAACCCAAAGAAACAATGAATCAGCAATCAGACAGAAACAAATTATCAACGTTTGCACACCTCAGCAGACACAAGGCCAGAAAGAATCTTCGATCACTTGGCCTAACAACTAGCTATGCAGACAGGGAAACGGGGCCCAGAGAAGCGCGTGCCTGGGGTGCAGGGTTCCTGGGAACAGAGCCAGTCTTCAACCTTCCAACTCAGCGCTCTTTCTACCGTACCATGGCACCTCTGCGCAGTCACCTAGGTTGTGCGGGACCCAGCACCGGCTCACTCCACACAGAAACAAAAACTACAGAACTCTCACACCTCAGACATGGCCAGCCTTGACTCTGCCAAGAACTAGGGTTTAAAATGTATTACAAACCATCAATTTATGGAACTGGAATGGCGCTGGAAGACAGATTTTCTTCAGAACTAGTATTTGGAGGAGAGTTTACAAATGTCACAGGACTTGGTGGTCTTTGTAACACTGGCTGTTATAAAAGCTAAGCCCCATGTGAGAAAAGTTGCTGAAACAACATCATAGCACCTTTGCTGCAACTTCAAAAGAAAAAAAGGCAATGGTAAAAAGCTTTAATAATGGACTGAATGTGTTTTCATAGGCAACCAATTAGCAGATTAATGAGCCATTTAAATTTCTTTACTTAAAACCAATACTCAGGAAAGATGAACCCCGAATGCACCCTCTTATACTGACCAACATAACTAAGTACGAATGAAGTCCATGGTGTTCCCCATCAGCATGCTGCGGTGTGTGTCACTAAACAAGCCCTCCCCACCCCGAGCCCCGCCCCCTGGCAAACGTAGATAAATGATTGTGCACTGCGTGATGATACCGTTAGGTGAGAACTTTGGTTCATGCAGTCGGCTGCCACAGAGGTTGCACTCAAAACCCGCAGCCCCGGCACCCAAAGTCAGTCAGCGGTGGCAGCTCGTGGCATCAGCCGTGCTCCTTCCACAACACCAGGTGAATACTGTGGTCAGGCATGCTGGTGGCAAAGACCAAGCCCGTGTCATTGTGCCCGTCCAGTCCGTTCAGCCAGGACGCTTCGCCTGCCAGGAAGCTGGAGCCTCTCTTGGATTTCCTATACTCTGGCAGAGGCCAGCGGCTAATCAGGCTCTCTGTCCGCAAGTCCATGATATACAGGTAGCGGTTGTCAAACAGCAGGGCAAAGACATCTCCAAAGCCAAGCAAGGCCAAGTTTGCTATCTCGGGAGTCTTGATGACCCTACAAGGATGAGAGTTAAGACACATGAAGGCAACTGTGCTTCTGTCTGTGCTGCTGAAATCTTTCCTGGAGATGTTTAAAACCATTACAAAATTCAAGCAAATTTAGAATTGCATTAAATTTTTTTTTAAAAAGGAAAATATGAGCACAAAAGACTTATCCTACTTTAGAAATAAGGCAGGGGAGAAGAAGCCTTCGTAATACTATGGTAACATATGCATGTAAGGAGATGAACATTTATAAAAGCACAAAATGCCCATCTAAGCTGGAAAGGATCTTACAGATTATCTCATTTCTAAGATGTGAAAACCGAGGTCCAGCCAAGGTAAATACTTTGGGCTAAGGATTCACAACTCGCTAGTTACCAAGTAGGACTAGAGCAGAATACTCAACAAGGTGAAAGATTTATTCACCAAATCCTAGAATACAGCCGTCCCTTGGTGTCCGAGGGGGACTAGTTCCTGGATCCCCCTCACATACTGAAGTCCTCGGGTGCTCAAGTCCCTTACATAGAAGGTTGCAGCGCAGTCAGCCCTCCACATCCACAGACGCAGAAGCCATGGACGTGGGGGACCGACTGTGCTGGCCTAGGGGCACCTTCCCTGAGCCCAGGGCAGAGACTGAAAGCCAAGTGACAAAGTACTCCTCTATTCGGCAGGGAGCAAACACACAGGCTCCTCTCTAAGAACAACAGAGGCTGAACTATACAAAGTTCCCCAGATAATTCAGAAACATTTATTAATAATAGATTCATCGTAAATTAGGGAAAACTGGGAGAGTTGAGAAGACAGCCTTAACCTTCTCAGGTTGGTAGTTCCTAAAACATCGACGGCAAAGGCACAAGGTGGGAGAGACCTAACTAAACAGCAACACACACACACACACACACACACAGAACCCTCAAAACCTCAGTCTCTGTTATCCGCACGTTCAGTAACTCGAAAAGGTGATATCCTCTCTGGAGGCACTAGGAAAAGACCTACAAGACAAGGGAGATGCACATTTTGCTCTGCGATAGTACATCTGAGCCTGAGGCCAGTATAGCCTGCATCTTGACAAGGACACTACCAGCTAGTGCATGTCCAAGAGCTCAACCAGCAGGGACAGGGCCTGGTAACCAGGACAAGGAAGGAACAGCTGAAGAATATTAGCTTGGGGTTGGGGGGCAAAAAAAGAATTGGCAGGGAAGCTGTACACGGTCCTCACATTTAAATATTGAAGGATGTGTGGGAGGCCAGGCATTAGGGGCTCTAGCAGAGAGAGAAGTAAGGTCAAAGGGAAAGACTTACACGGAAGCAGATTTCAGTTTGGTGGCAGGAAGGGAGGGGATTTGGCAGTGAAGAGGAAGACCTGTTCCTCACACTCAGCCAGGTCCAAAACCAAACTTAGTAGCCAAACCTGTTTCTCTTCTTTATATCCTTGCTCACTCACTCACCCAGCTGCTCAAGTTAGGAACCATGGCAACCATCCAACTCACAAACCGTAAATCCAATCACCAAGATCTACTGCCTTTATCTAAATTGTCCTTTAGTTTACTCACTACTACCGGAACTGCCACAACTCTGATCAAAGACGTCACTTTTGCCTGCACTACTGCCAGCAGTTTCCAGCTGGTCTCCCCACAGCTGCTTGTGCTTCCTTTCAACGAGCTAACCTCACACTAAAGTCTAATCCTATTTCCACCTCATTTAAACAGTGAAACCCATAGACGGCTCTCCACTGCACTCACATGTCCTGCCACCCCGGCCTTCCCTCAGTCACCCAAATGCACTGGCTCTTTCAGTCTCAGGGCCTTCCAGCAGCCCTCTCAGCCCTCTCAGTCTGCAACGCTCCTCTCTGCACACCCACCCCCAGCATTTGGTTAAATGCATCTGCTCATCCTTTAGAGCTCAGCTCGAATCTCTTCCTCAAAGAAGCTTTCCCTTACTCCTCAAACTAGGCAGGGTCTCAAGGTACTTCACGCTATGTTGCTCTTATCCCAACCATTAAACTATCTGCATGTAGTCAGCTGTTTATGATGTCAGCCTTCCCTCCCGATGGTTAGTGACTTCCACAAGTTTGGTAAGTATTTCTGCTGGTTCCCAACGTACATCACAATGCCTAACACATACAGGTCAGATAAATAAGTATCTGCTAACGGACAGAGCCGTGGTGCAATGAGCATGGCGAACACAAACTCCTACAAGAGAGATCCAAAGGAAACTGGGAAAAGCAGCAAGAAAGTCCCACATCATCAGTGCAAGCAGAAAATGACCAGAAAGTTAGAAAACTGAGAGGTGAGGGGACAGGACTTAAGCCTGGGGAAGACCAACTGACTCCAAAGACTTGCGCACAAATGTGCTGCAGAACAGAACGCAGGTCTTGACAGGCTCACAGCACCTCTACGCTGATTACTTCAGAACTGTGAACAGACATCCCTACTGTGCAGTCTGGCCCCCGAGCCCACAAACCCCTGCCTGCTGTACTGAGACAAGATGCGCTCAGGAGACTGCATCATGCCTTCGCTTTACTGAGCAACGTGCTCTCTGTGCTTTGCTTCCTTCAATTAGCATCAAAGCTTATGTAACAGTACGTGGTCCAAGCAACTGAGGCCACAGGATCTGTACTAGGATTTCAAAAAGAGGTTAGTTTATTTGTGTTTGAGGGGGGGAAAAGCAAGAGATAAAGAGATGAAATAGCCCCTTTTCAAAGAAAAATCTGAACTAGCAGCAAAAAATCTTGCAGGTTTATTGGTGACAGTTAGTTTATCCAAATACCAAAACCTAACAGGACCTTCATCTGGGACACTGGCCTCCATCTGCCATCCTGGGTAGGAAGCACCCAGGAGGAAGGCACATGCAGGGTCAAAGCAAACCCCTGGAGACTCTAATAAAAAAGACTATGACACCTCTCTTTCCCCTTGCCTTTGCACCACTCTCTCCCAAATGTTAACTCAAAACAAGCAAAACTAAACTGTTAAAGATCTGATTTTCCCACACTGATGACAGTTGTATCTGCAGGGAGCTGGCTCCAGGACCCCTCAGATGCCAAAACACACAGATGTTCAGGTCCCTCATGTAACACAGTGCAGTATCAACACAGAACATGCACATGTCTTCCCACACGCCTCAAATCATCTCTAGATCACTTACATCTAACACAGTGTCAATGCCACAGTAACAGTTGTAAGCACAACATAAATGCTATGCAAACAGCTGCTGGTGCACAGCAAACTTAAGGTTTGCTTTTTGGAATTTTCTGGAAATTAAAAATATACGCATGTTCTATCCTCAGTTGGTGTGACGCCCGCAGCCTGCAGTACTTGAATTCCTTACTTTGCAAAGAATCAAGTTTTTTCAGAAGTTCCCTCTTTCTGGCTTGCTGCTCCCTTGAGCATGAACCTGCTGGATGGCCCAGCCGTGGAGGGATGGATGGACGCAGGGATGCTGGACTAGGGTGAGCTGTGGGACACTGTACTCTCTCAGCTTCTGCTTCCCCATCCATAAAATGAAGAGCTTGGCCTAATGTTTTCTAGGATCCGTTCCAGCCTTTTCTTCTCAGAGTGTAATTATCAATTTCTAGAAATTATTCTGACAGCTTGGAAATCTAACTGGTTAGAAGTGTAGGTCTGACTCCAGGAAGACATGAATGGGGTTGTAATTTAATGACCAGAGAGATGCGGCCCACCAAAGTCCTGTCGGCTAGCACGATCAGATCCCACACAAGTTGACCTCAAACAAAAATGTTCAGTTTTCTGTCCCCAGGCCAGCACTTCTTGAACCATGCGATGGAGCACTAATTGAAAGCTGTTAATAGGTGTTCCTCAAAACAAGGGCTCTATGCACAATAAGTGTGAGGTACAGTAGGTTAAACAAATTAAAACAGGTTTCTTTATGTAGAGCTTCTCAGACCCATTAGTAATAAAGACCTGTCAGGTCCTGAACTAGGTAGGTCCTCATACAGACATTTCATTTAATCTTTACTTTATAGGTGAGAAACTGAGGCACAGAGAGGTTAAGAAACTTTCATAAAATCACACAGCTCATAAGAAATGGAACTAGGTCTTAAACCAAGGTTTATTTTATCATTAAAATAAGTTCTCTTAATCACCATATGGCACTGGCTTCCATCAGCCTCCAATATGCTAACAGATACTGCCCGTCACCAAGAAGGCTTTATGGTATGCAGTGAATCACAAAACTATCTGCCATAGACCTCTAAAAGTATTTCTTTGGAGAGAAACCCTGCAAGTTGTAATGTTCTCTAAGTACCTCTGTCTTACTACTAGTTAACAGAAGGCCACTCGATCCCTCAATGCAGAATTTCAACCAGCAAACAGAACTTAAAATATGAGAACTAGAGGAGATCTGAAAGATCTTTTCAGCCAAACATTTCATCTTCCAGAAAAGCTAGAAGGGGTATTTAGAAATTCTGAAAAGGAAAGTGATTCAGAGTAAGAAGAGGTATTAGAACCTAGACCTTCTAGACAGCAGCGTATAACTCTTTCTAAGTTAATTACTGCCTTTGAAAGATTTTTTTGAGTGTGAGATTTTCAGCACAAAACCCTATTTATAATTGAAGGAGTAAACACATCCCGAAAGCAAGTTATTAACAGGTTTATCCAAATATTCAGTCTTGTCTTTATTATTAAACTGCAACTGACTGTTAAAAGTCCAAGGAAGCATTACCTGAGAATATCGTAACTGGCGAAGTCCCACTGGTAAAGACCCAGTGCTGAACTACAGACGATGTATTTGCCATCAAAATGAAGTCTTGGCTGCAGGCAGATACTTCTATCCTCAGAAACAGACAATGTCTTTAAGCACTTGCAGTTGATTTCTCTCCCAATGGGCCAAATCTACAAGTAAGAGAAAATTGGGAAAGATGACAGATCACATCACCACAGAAAAGCTTGTCCTTAAACAATGTGGCTTTGTGTTTGCTGAAGTCAGACACAAAGTGAAGTAAACTGGAAAGACCACAGGTTTTACAGCTGAGGCTTGTGTTCAAATGCTGATTCTCCATGCATGTGTTGAGTAATCTTGGGTAAAACAGTTAACCTCTATGAACCTCAGTTCCTGCAAAGAAGTGAGTTAATGCCTACATGGAACGGTTTAAAAGGTACAATGAAAATGCATGTAAGCATGCTCTGTAAACTTTTTGCAAATTGCTTTTCTTATTATATAAATGTATGTTTGTGTTTTTATTCTTTAGCTCTAAGAATTGAAGAGGGTAGGAGATACGTGTCTTAAGGAAACAGCAAAAATGCACTAAAGATAAAGTTCTGTGGATTTTTCCCCCTTCATTCACAAACCAGAGTTAGAAACTGCCTGGAACGCAGGGATAATGAACCTTTCTCTTGCCAATGGGTTTAAGACGGTTGGGACTAAAGACATCCCTGCCTCCTGTGAAATACCCGTCCAGTGTCATACCCTTTCTTGAGGCAAATTAATGGAGGAAAAAACCCTCACCTTGATCTCATATTTGTCCGCACTTAAGAGAATGTAGTCTCCAGGGCTGTGCAAGAGAGATTTGACTTTGCACTTCTGTAAAACCACCTAGAAATAATAAATATCCATATTATAGAAAGATCCTTTTAATGCTGTTCCTATACTGCTTTTTAAAAAATTAATCTACAAAAAATGAGCTTGAAATGATATGGTATGTGAGAACAGTTAAGCTATAACTCTATGACCAGGTTAACCTCTACCAAGAGTTTTACTATTACCAGACTAAATTATCAGCAGGATCTAAGTGCCTGATGTTGGCAGCACTTAGTTTCAGTCTGGAAGCAAACATTAGGACTGCTTTTTAAAAATTATAAAATGTGACTTCATAAAAAATGTGAGGAACAGGAAAGAAAAAAGTCCATACACATAGTAGATACAAACCACCTGTTTTCATAAGCATGTGCGTTATAAAGGAAAAAGCACTAGAGCTGGGACCAGAATCTGCCATATGCTGACTTTGCAACCTTGGGTTAGACCATCTAACCTCTGTTCCTCAGTCTCCTCATCTTTAAAATAGGGGATGAGGCACCTATTATCTCAGATGACTTCAGTGCAAATGAAATAGAACAATGAAAACTACAATGTATTAAGAGCTCACATCCCATCAGTATGCGGAATCATCTGCGGACACTAGGTTTCAGTTATTTTAGCACTAAGTCAGCATAAAGTGAGAGGGGAGGCCAGGCTCGCTCATTCAGAAGCCTGGGTTGCAGGTTCAAATGAAACCGACAGACCTGCTACTAAGCGCCAGGCACCTTGCGGGGGCGCTGTCCCCTCATCTCATTTAATATCAGAGAACATTTAGCCGATGATGAAACTCAGGCCATGAAGGGCGGAGTACGCTAAGACATCACAGTGTCCTGGCCACAAGTCCACTGCTTTTAACATAACACTGAATTGTCTCCTATAACTTTTCTATTTAAAATTGAATGTGTCTGGTACGGAATTATTTTTTTCCAAGTTTTTGTTTTTATTGTCGTAAAATACACAAAACATAAATGTAAAATCTCAACCATTTTTAAGTGTTCAGTGGTGGTGTTGATCTTCTCAAAAATCACCCACTCATCTAAAACCCCCTAGTCATCTGCTTCTTTCTTCTTTGTTCCCCATCAGTAAGTTCAGTGGCTTTACCTTAAAGACACATCCTTCATGTGCACCCTTCTCTTTCTTTATTGCCACCCAAGTCCAAGCCGTTGGGTATCTTTTGCTTAGACTAGCACAAAAGCCTAACTGGCCACCTTGTATCCACTTGTGCCTCATTCTAATCCATTCTTCACTCAGCAGTTATTTTCTTAAAATATGAATCACACCAGATCCTTGCTCAGAACTCATCGATTACTTCCTACTACACTCATGAGAGCCCAAATCCTCAACGTGGTCTGGTAACCCATAGGTAATGGCCACCTCTCCCATACCTCCCCCAGCTACAGCACACCTCCACTAGCCTTCCAGGGCATCAGCTCATCAAATGTCTAGGTTCTTTCCCACCCCAGGAACTGTGCACATACTGTACCCTCTGAAATACCCCACTAATCTTTACACAACTACCTCCAATTTATTCTTCACATTTGGTCCCTTCTCAAAAAGCTTTCCCTGAATCAAATTAAACACCTTCCTAGACTTTCTCATAGAATGCTACACTTTTCTTCCATAGCACTTAACACAATTTGTGATTATATATTTATTTGCAAAATTATTAATAACTGTTTCTCCTACTAGACTAACATTCAAATCAGGCCTGGGTCTCTTTTGCTCACTCCTGTATCCTTAGCCCCTCACAGAACAGCATGATAAGCTCAAGTGTCTCTGCATACCATTTCTGTTAACACTGCATCTGATGCTCACAGCAATCTTTTTTGAGAACTAAAAAATATCACAATACTCTTCTAAAGATCCTGTATATTTTTCTTTGTTCTACTTCCTGCAATATTGTTTTCCCTTCCTCCCTCCCTCTTCTCTTTCTAAACAATTTAAACGAAAAAAAAAAAAAAAAACAACACAAAAAACACTGTTCACCCATTTTTTTCCCACTCCCCACATCCCACCCCCTGCCTCTGGCAACCAACAATCTGTTCTCTGTATCCATGAGTTTTTTCTTTTTTTTTCAGATTCCACATATTAGATCATATCGTATTTGCCATTGTCTGACTTATTCCACCCCTTGAGGTCCATTCATGTTGTCACAAATGGCAGGATTTCATTCTTTTTTTTACAGTTAAGTAATGTATGTGTGTGTGTGTATTGTAATATATGGATGGAAATATATACATATGCATTCACCCATGGATGAACACTTAGGTTGTTTCCATATCTTGGCTATTGCAAATTGTAAATAATGCTGCGATGAACATGGGGTGCATGTATCTTTTCAAGTCAGTGTTTTCATTTTCTTCTGATAAACACCCAGAAGTGGAAATGCTGGATCACGTGGTAGTTCTGTTTTTCAATTTTTAGGAATCTCCAAACTGTATTCTATAGTGGCTACACCAATTTACATTCCCCAAAAGGGCACAAGGGTTCCCTTTTCTCTACAACTTCACCAGCACTTGTTATTTCTTATCTTTCTGATAACAGCCATTCTAACTGACATAAGGTGCTATCTCACTGTGCACCTGCATTTCCCTGATGATTAATGACGGTGATCACTTTTTCATTTACTTGTTAGCCACCTAGTATGTCTTCTTTGGAAAAGTGTCTATTCAGATCTTCTGCCCATTTCTTAATCAGATTTTTTTTTTTTTTTTGCTATTGAGTTGTATGAGCTACGAATTTTGGATATTAGTCCCTTATCTATAATTTCTAAGTATTTTATCCCATTCAGTGGGTTGCCCTTTCATTTTGTTGAGTTTCTTTTGCTGTGCAGAATCTCTTTAGTATGATGTAGTCCCACTTATTTATTTTTGCTTCTGCTTTTGGTGTCAGAGTCAAAAAAATCATTGCCAAAACCTACATCAAGGAGCCTACTGCCTATGTTTTCTTCTAGGAGTTACATGGTTCCAGATGTTAAGTTCAAGTCTTTAATCCATTTTGAGTTAATTTTTGTGAATGGTGTAAGACGCTGGTTGAGTTTCATTCTCTTGCATGTAGCTGTTAGTTTTCCCAACGTTGTTCATGGAAGAAATTGTCTTTTCCCCATTGTAGATTCTTGGCTTTTACCGTAAATTGACCGTATATGAGTGGGTTTATTTCTGGGCTCTGAATTCTATTCCAGTGATCTGTGTGTCTGTTCTGCCAACACCATACTGTTAATTACTATAGCTTTATCATATAGTTTGAAAGCATGATGCCCCCAGCTTTGTTCTTTCTCAAGATAGCTATGGCTTTTTGAGGTTTTCTGTGGCTTCATACAAATTTTAGGATTATTTGTCTTTATTTCCTTGAAAAATGCCATTGGAATTTTGACAGGGATTGCACTGAATCTGTAGATTACTTTGGGTACTACGGACATGTTAACAATATTGATTCTTCCACTCTACGAGCATGAAGTATCTTTCCATTTATTTGTGTCTTCTTCAATTTCTTTCATTAATGTCTTGCAGTTCTCAATATATAGGTCTTTCTCCTCCCAGTTAAATTAATTCCTAGGTATTTTATTCTTTTTGATGCAACTGTAAATGGGACTGTTTTCTTTATTTCTCTTTCTCATAATTCATTATTAGTGTACTGAAATGCAACAGATTTTTGTGCACTGATTTTGTATCTTGCAACTTTACTGAATTTATTAGTTCTAACAGTTTTTTTTGATGGTGTCACAGGGTTTTCTATATATAATACCATGTCATCTGCAAATATGACAGTTTTACTTCTTCCTTTCCAATCTGGATACCTGCTCTTTTTTTTTTTTTTTCCTGCTCTGGCTAGGACTTCCAATATTATGTTGAATAAAAGTGGTTAGAAAACATTACAATGTTCTTTAAAGATCTCATACATTTTTTTGTTCCACTTCTTGCAAGCATTTTCTTTTTCAAAATGAAAAATGCTTTTCTGATTTAAAAAGAAATTTGCTTATCCTAAAGTATAAAAAGTACCCACAATTCCACAAAAATAATTATCTTCAACACAATACATTCAGAAACTGTTAACATACTATCCATAGCTTTCTGTATGTAACCTGTTTTATTTGCTCCCTCTACCCACCTCATATATTATGGGCATCTTTCCATGCCCGTAAGTCATTCATTCAACTATTTACCAAGTGTCTTTTACATGCTGGTCACTGTTGTACACCAACATGCTTTGTGGTTGCATCAATTCCATCTTATGACTCATCTACCACTCATGAGGCAGCGTCAACCATTCTCCATCCCACCCCTCAGCAGGACTGACATCAAGTTTTCTTCTGTAAGTCTTCCTACCTTGGTGACCCATTCTGTGTGCCCGGTGAGTGTGTTCAGGCACGTTCCAGCAGACAAAGCCCATACTTTCACAGTGAAGTCTGCAGAGCCACTCACCAAGATGTCCAGTTCATCATTGTAGTCGACACTAAACACTAGTATATATAACACACACAAAGTTAAAATATGCCTTTCCCTGCAGGTCTTTTTTTTAACAGAGTTCAATAACGCTCATTCTCCCTAGCTGCCCAACTGTATACTTTCTCAACCAGAACTACTGTAAGAGTGATGCTTAATCAGCTAACAATTTTCTGATAAAAAGCATGTCTACTTCAAAATTTTTGCTATTATTATAGGTTATTATTCTAAGGATGAAAAGTCCCTGGAATAATACAATCTCTTACACTTGTACTAGCTTCAGAGTGAGAAGCAAAGCCAGTATAGGAGACAATGGCATTTCTTCTCAGGACTGCCTGCCTGATACTACACATAACTTATCTAAGCTTATGCAGGGAAAACAGAACATCGGTGGACCTACTCAGATTCGTACTTTTTATTGCAGTAAGATAAAATGTCAAGAATATAAGCCGTAAAACAATACCATTACTCAAGAAAAGCCAGTGTAATGAGGAAAAAAAAAAAAAACAAAACCAAAGGTCAGACTAAGCCATTCTCTCAAACTATCTGACTTTCTTCACAGCTGTACCCCCACTACCTAAAACCGTGCCTGAGTATAGCAAGTACTGAAATATTTGCTTTTAAATGCCTGTCAAGCTCTAAAGGAACACTGGGGACCCAGAGATGAAGACACTGGTCTTTTCTTTAAGGAACTCAGTCTAAGTGAGGGGTGGAGGAGGAAGTCCAAAAATAAATAAATAAATGTTTACCTCTTGCTAGGGAAACACCAAGGAGAATGACTAACTCTGCCCAGGGGTATCAGGGAAGACTTCAGGGAAGAGGCGATATTGGAGATGGGCCCTGAAGGATGAGTAGAGTTTATCAAGAAAAGAAAGAGAATACTGTAGGTAGAGGGAACAGCAAAGGCATGGAGTTAGGAAAAGCCACAGCAATGTCCAGGGAACAGCAAAGAAGAAATCTTTTAGAACAGGGCTCTCAAAGTTTATCAGGCGTAAAATCACCTGGAAGGCAACGTATATCCCTTGACACTGTGGAGTATTACATTCAGATTGATGTATAAGTTCCATGCTAAATCATACATCTTCAAATATTAATTTTTGTAGTAAATAAGTGATAGCAGAGCAGACTGAAGAAAAATGTATAGGATGACAAACAAAATGGGGGAAATTTTTGTTTTTGTAATAAAACAGCTGTGTTTTAAAGAATTACTGAGCACCAGGTACGGTGTAAGGAACTCAGGACCTATGGGTGAACAAGATAGGCAAGTTCCCTGTCCTTCTGGAGCTTAAAGGTTGGTGGGGAAACCAGGTGATCATGCTTACTTGTATGATGAGTGTTACACAGGCTATTGGGACACCTACAGCAGAGGGAGTCAACCTGTTTAGGGAGTCCAGGAAGGCTGCTCACAAATGTGATGCTTAAGAGCATAGACTGTGACTGTCAGGGGCTAAGGCGGGGGGGGGGGGAAGGGGGGAAAGGAAGAAGGGAGCTGCTGCACAAGAGGCTGGGAACTAGATCAACATGATTTCTGCACAAAGCTCCAAGATACAAGGCAGCAGAGGGAGAAGCTCAGGTCTCAGCCCTATGTTCAAATGAGCAGGTTTTGCAAACTAAGGCTGCTGAAAAACTGTTAGGGAATATTCAGGTACCTTTTTCCATCTTGCGGCTTTTTTCGTCAGTAGCTCGTTTTAATTAAATGTCAACCAAGCTCCAATTTGATGTGATCTGTGTAGATCACACAAGTCATTTGTAGAACAGTAATTCTACAAATAAAGTGGACTAAATTTACAGGTGCAGCATTTAGTCAGTTTGGAGTTACGGAATCTGATAAAAACAAAGGACCAACCATTCAACAGGATATAAAGGGAAAACAGGGGGAAAGGAGAAGGGCTCGTCCCAGCGTAAGGCTACACAGAAGAGTTTAAACACAGGCCAAGGAAAAGTGAAAGTAGGGAGGAATGCCAAATAATTTGAATAAAGGGATTAACTATAGTGACTGAGAAAGAACTGGCTGGGGAAGGACAGCTTAAATTAAAAAACAACAGAAACAAAAACAAAAAGCGATCCCATTCTTGGCTCCTGGCTTTAAGGAATGAGGTTAAAATAACTGTTGAAACCCTTGAAAAAAGGCAACCCACCCGCCCCCGTGTGCCCCCGGAAGTGCTGGGTCCTGGCTCCGGAACTCCATTCCCAGCAGGCCACAGTGTTGTCAAAGGAGCCTGTCACAAGCTTCTGCTCATCAAACTTCACTGCCGCACAAGTGTGGGTCTGGATGCCATAAACACACTGCCCTGTGCTCACATCCCATAGTTTCGCAGACAAGTCATCTGACCCTTCAAGAGAAAAACAGGGAGGTTAGTAGGAAAACAAGCACTAAAGAAAGGAAATCCCCAAACCATGGTACTTCTCAAGGAGAACCGTAACAGTCACCTCCTCTAGCACTCCCACTTTACGGCTGGGAAAACCAAAGCATGGAGAGATTAACACAACTTGCTCAGGGTCACCAAAGTGGTGTTAACATTCCCGGGACTGAATCCATGCCTTTTGCTTAGTTCTTTCCCGGCTATCGAGGGGTATTAGATTAAAGCATCCCTTGGTGCTTCCACTTGTAAATTTTCCCAAATCTTTGGCTATCATCAGCTCTCTGATTTGAGCTTAAAATGACAGGTATTACCTATGACTGCATGGGTACACGTGCATGCCGGTCCATTACCCAACAACTTTGAACAAATAAAAAATGTGAATAGTAAAGCTGTCTGTTGTAACACATTCTACTCTTAAGGCAAGTCACAGATAAGCCTCCAATCACTGGTTAACTTCCACAAAGGCTAAATGCTAATTTATTGAGCCATCTGAAATGTGTGAAGGAACTTCAAAGAAAACTAGACATAAAATTATTCCCAGTCCTAACAACTCAACAAAGAGCTTGTTTGTTAAAGAGCCTGTAAAGCTTCTTAAGATTCGATAGGAAATAAGTAGGTTTTATTTCTGCCTCTGATGAAAATACTACACTGATTACAGTGACAATTCAGGACGTTGCCTTAATCACGTTTAAAATCCTGATGATTAACTCATTTGTCATAATTTACCTTTATAAAATAATAAGAATTGACCCTAAAAAGCCATTTTGAAGATAAAATAGTGTAATAAGAACGTGGTATCCTGGAAAGGCACCAACGGATCAGTTTTCAAAAAGCTTAAATGACTACAGTCAGCCACAATCCCACATTTAAGGGCTGATCAAGAGCCACTATTTCAGACAATGGAAAAATTACTATCACTTATGAAAAAGGTAGAGCAAGAATTTCAACCTGGGAAAACCCTGTGAGAGCATACTGAAATGAAGACTATATCTGTTGTCACTTTACTATTTAGGGACTCAGTTTCTCTTTATAAAATGAAAGGTGGGACTTGGCTGGTGGTTCTCAAGGGCATGAGGCATCAGAATCATCAGGGGAGCTGTAGCAACACACACGGAGGGCCCTGCCTTCAGGGATGCTAATTTAGACCATCTGAGGTAGGATCCAAAGATCTTAAAAGCTTGCCAGGAGATTCTAATGTATTAGGCACTAATTTTGAGAACCAATAATCTAGAACAACACTGTCTGATAGAAATATAATACAAGCCACATAAGCAATTTAAATTTTTCTAATATCTACTTTAAAAAGTACAAAAAAGAAAATAATTTAATATATTTAACTCAGTATGCCAAAAATATTATGATTTAACATGTTATCAATATAAAAATTTGTTAATGAAATAGTTTACATTCTAAGTCTTCAAAATTTGCTAAGTATTTCATATTTTGCATCTCAGTTGGAACCAGCCGTATCTCAAATGCTCAAAAGGCACGTGGTAAGTGGCAACTATGCTGAACAGCACAGGCCTAGATAATCTTTGGAAGGTCCTCTCAGCTTTTTGGTCCAGTCCGCATTTTGTGGCTGTAATTCTAGCAAGCTAAAGCAGGAAAAGAAATCATCTTGGGTCCTGTCTGAGCCTGCTGCTGATTTATCGTCAGTGTTCGACCAGGGTCTCCTTCATTCATTCAACCCATATTTAGAGAATGTCTCTGTGAGGCAGGGCTCCTGCTCTTATGATGCTTAGTCTACCTAGGAAGACAAAAAGGCTAAACAAGCAGTAATAATTCAGTACAGTGAGGGGTGGGCAGACAAAAGCCCAGGACAAACACAAGGTGGGCATAAAAAGAGAAACTGCCTCAGATGAAGCTCCACTGAGCTCACAGTTGTGCTCAACAACTAGGTGATCCACAAACATGCCTTCGGAGATGGCATGACTGGCGCCACAACTATACTCTTACTTGTTTTTAAGCCAGGCTTTGGTGTAGGACTGTTTGAAGAAGGAATTTCATGGCTTAAAACAAGAATAAACTTTTGAGTATTAACCAGATGAAATTTAAAGGATGAATAAATCAATCAGCACTCCACTCTCCCCCCAGCTGAAAAAGACAGTATACGCCAGAGCTCAGCCAAACTTTTTCTGTAAAAGACTAGATAGTAAATCTATTAGGCTTTTTGAGCCATACAGACTCTGTGGTAGTTACCCTGCTTTGCAGGACCCGGCTCCTGCAGCTGGCAGTTTGCCAACCTCTGTAACATACCTACTGAAAGTACCTATTAAGTATCTCCAGGGAGTACATAAATATATGTGAACAGGTATTGGGGTCGATTCATAAAGAACTACTTGGAACCATTCTAAAAACTGCCTAGGAATTATTTAAATGCTTGTCAAAATGCACTGCGTAAAACATGGACACTGATTACGAAAGCGGTTCAGCGTGGCTGGGAACCAGCAGCAGGGTCAGGTGGGAGAACTGGGTCAGGAGGGTGTTTAACTGTGCCCAGGTCTGCATTTCTGAAAGATCACTGTGGCTGTACCATGGAGAATGGTCTGAAGCAGGACAAAACTGGAGACAGGAAGGCTACTTAAAAACTAGAAGGGAGGATAAACAAAATGTGGTATATACATACAATGGATTAGTATTGGGCCTCCAGAAGGAAGGAAATTCTGACATACGCTACAAGACGGAGGAACCTCGGAGAAATTACGCTAAGTGAAGTCAGTCAGTTACAAAAGAACAAATACTCTAAGATTCCACCCATGAGGTACTTAGATTAGCCAAATTCAGAGACAGAAAGTAGAGTGGTGGTTGCCAGGGGCTGGGTGGAGGAGGGAACAGGGTGTCAGTGCTTAATGAGTACAGTTTCAGTTTGGGAAGATGCCAACAGTTCTGGAGGTAGATGGTGGTGATGTTTGCACAACAATGTGAATGTAATTAATGGCACTGAACAGTACACTTAAAATTGTTAAAATGCTAAATCTTATATATATTTTACCACAATTTTTTTTTTTAAAAGGAGGGAGGATTATTTAACCTAATTATTTAAACTAGTGTATTCAGGAAAACATTAGGCCATTCAGTTTTATACCCTAAAAATACATCAGAAAACAATCAGGTTGAGTCGCATTCCATTTTATAGGGGTGTAAGTCTACTGCTAACTGCCAAGCCCTTAGGAGCCACTATTCTCTGCTCCTCTCTGGCTTTATGTCAGCTTTCTCTATGGACTCCCATTCGCTGTGCTGACCAACACATGTTTTCAAAGAGGTCATCGATGATGCAGCCTAGAGAGGAAAGTGAAAGGGGACTAAATAAATGCAGACTATTTTTCACTACATGAAAGGAGGGGAGAAGCCCCCTCAATTCAGAAAATGGTGAAAACAATATTTGATAAAAATTACAGAGATAGGTATGTAACAAAAGTAAGCAGAAAAATGAGCTGTAACCCAAAGAGTAAGCTATCTTTCCAAGTTTAAATATTTAACTGGTAGAATCAGATCTCAGCTCTCAAACCACCTCTCTAAGGCATCTGACTCTGCCTACCAAGTGAATTTACCAGTGCCTCTCAAAGACAGGTAATCTTCATGCTCCTTCTTGAAACTCTCTTCATCACCGTTCTGTTTCTTTATCTCTATCTTTCCTCTGTGTATACTCTCAAAGGATCCACCTTATGCTCTATTCTTTTTCCTCTCTCCATCTCCTTTTAAAATTTCACTTACAGTCACAGCTGTGATGTGACTAACTCCCAAATCTCTCTCTCCTGTCCTGCGCACTCTCCCAAGCTCTCACCTTGCATTTCTAGACTATGGAAATTTCCACTCTTACTTACACATCCAGCTGAATTCAGCTCATCCCAAATTGAACTCCATCTACCCTCTTGAACTTATTCCTTCATTTTCTGTTCTTGTTACTACTACTGTCTTCCGAGGTATACACACAGCTAGAAACTACTGACCATTTCTGAAGTCTCCCTACTCCACATACCCAAATCACTGCCAACTCCTGGCAATTCTATTTCAATGGCTGCTCTTCCATTTAACTGCCCCTTTAAAAAAATCTCTACTCTTAGTATCCTAAATCTAGACCTATTTAAGCTCATCTAAACTGCAACAAGCTAATACTTCAACTTGGAAGCTCCAGATTTGTCCATGTCAAAGGGCATCAATAGAACTAGCAACATCTCCTAGGGGGAATATTTTACAAATCTGTAGGAAGGCTTCATTGTCACAATGGAAGGGACATTACTGGCATCTACTGGGCAGAGACCAGGAATGCCGAACATCCTGCAATGTCTGCAATGCACAAGAAGAATTGTCTTGTATTCCGCATGACATTCTTGAAGGTTCTACCAGATATTCTTAAGTGAAAAGCTTTTCCTTAGTTATCTGACTGAGCCTAAAACCTGTTTTTTTACAAAGCATACTTGCAATTTAACTGTATGCTGAATTTTTTCTGTGAGTGTTAACTACCAAATAAATTGAGGAAAGATGTACTTTCCTGGGAAAAACTGAGTTTTTTTCACCATTTGAAAAGATCATGTCACGGACGGTATCTGTGACATAAATACAACATTCTGCATTCATGGCTGTCATGTTCACAATGACAGTACACATAGATGTTGACATCTGATTACCACCTCCTAGCACAGCCATGCTTGAGCACTACCTGTTCAATGTGTATTTTTTTTTTCTGTTTCAAAGTATTTCATTAAGGTGCAAAGTATGGAATATATATGTCTGTGTCTATCAGAAAATGGATGTGTTTCTGGTCTTCAAATCGCCTTTGTTGGCTGTTACCCAGGTGGATACAGACTGAGTTAATTAAAAGAAGAAAATCATGTTGGAGAAAAGAAAATGTTTAAAAATAGCTACTTTAATTGCTTTTATTTAAAACCTGAGGGCTAGAAACAGTTATACCCCTCATGGGGCAAAGGAAGGAAACATCACATTTCTGAAACTCTCAAAGTCTAACACACTGGAGCATTACTGCAATGTTTTAGTGTTGTCACAATATCCTTACTCAAACATTTCAAATAGAAATCAAAGAGCAGCACACTCTTGATGTACTCATCACTGTGTGTGAAAAGAAATACTGCGATGCCCACTAACCAGGCTTAGTGAGGCGAGGACATCCCCTCAGAGTGGCAAGGCTCTTAGGTAGGCTGGGAACTGACAGTGACCATCCTCTAGGGGAGAGAGGCTGTGTTATTTGATTCAAAGAACCATGTAAGGGAGCAACCTGGACCTGGTATATTACATATTATTTTAAGTTGCAGTCCTCCTATTTCTCTTCTGGATCAGAGTTTGGGTATTACATTGATTTTAAAACTGTGTATGTAGAGATAAGTTACTTCTATGAATTTTACTTCAAGTTAGGAGGATATTGTAAAATATGTTATAAAAAGAGGACCTGGATCTGACAGAAATAAGAAACACTAGTTTACTTGAAGCAGAAAGCTCTGAATCTGGCCCTTTTTCTGTTCAGAAATCTTTCAGTTTACAGAAAACTCTCCAAACACATGTTCCTGGCATCCCAGTTGTGAAAACACAGTCCCAGCCTATTTCTTCAGATTATATTCTGAAAGTCTCTTAAGAGTTCCTACTTATATTCCAAGATTCTAGTCTAAATGGTTTTCTTTATTTTCTTCCATGCTTGGCCCTTTCCATGCCTTTTGAATGTTGATCTTCCTATTGGAAAGCCCTGATTGTGTATCTCAACTCTCTAAAATCTACACATTCTTCAAGACCCAACGTGAACAATGCTCTACCTTCCCAAATGGAAGAAATCATTCCTTCTTCTGGACAACTATATAATTTTATTTACCTCACACAATTCAACCACACCATTTTTTCGGTCAGTCTCTCTTTTAATTTGAGATATAACTGACATACAAAATTATATTAATTCCAGCTATGTAACAAAATGATTTGATATTTGTATATACTGTGAAATGTTCACCACAATAAGTCTAGTTAAATACATCATTTGATCATACCTCTTTAATAGCTCTTGTTTTTCTTATTCGACTTTAAGCCAGAGGTCACAATACAGCCATTTACAGACTGAATATGACTCAATCACAGTATTTTAAAAATTCGATTAATACTTAAAAATTAATACTTTCTAAAAAAAAAATCAGGGTATTTCACAAAAATCTAGATTTGGGGCTTCTCTTGAAAAGTCAGATCTGACAACTCTGAACCCAAATCCCACGTGGCAATAATTTATACTACAGTGGAGTAACAGCTACCCACTTTAGTGTTTCTATTAGCCACAGTTCACTCAGAGACTTTCACTTAACCAGGTTCCCTTCCTAATCCCAGTGTGTACGTTCTTCAAGAGAAGAACTGCATGCCATCACAGCGTCCTTCACACAGTAGGCATTTTATAAATAAATGTCTATTGAACAGTACAAAGCACAACAGGTTCCTTGCTTACCATTTCAGAAATAAGCAAAAGAATAACCAACTCATTCAATGTATACCATGTTAATTTTTATACCATCAATATTTTGGTGATACTGTTTCATTGCTTGCTCAAGGGCTAATCTGAGAGTCACTGTAAACCAAATTCACAATTTCCCCATTCACTCATAGTGAAAATACAAGCTCTGAAGTAACAAGATGACATGAACACATACTTAATTCTATAACAAATATTCCTCTCACTAGTAACAGTACCAGGGATGCTGCTTTAAACTAATGCTTTGGATCATTTTCAATGAACAGAGCATAATTTTCAATATGCAAACCAGGTGAGTGAGTTTAATCATATTAAAAATATCATAGTACATAGACCCCCCCGGGAGAATAATCTTAAAATGCAGGGTTGGGTCCATAGGTATGGAAGATCTTAACTGTTCAGGTAGTTAAGAAATCCAGTGAATGTATTCTGTGCCAAGTAACGGAGGTTTTCTAGCATTTCAAACACAAAGTTTAATGAGAAAAAAAATTGTTTTAAAGCTGGAGTTCGTTCTGAAAATGAGTCAACTGCCAGTACTGGCCTAAGTATATACATATGTAAGTGCCAAGCTCAAATGCAATATGGCATTTTAATCTTAAAAAACAAAACAAAACAAAAAAAACCTGCTGTTGATCATGAGCTGAAAAGGACACTGAAAAGCCATCACCACAGCTGGGAAAGTACATCGAAGTCTATACTTCCAATAATCAGGCTTTTATAGGACAGGGAAAATAATGTAAGCACAGAGTAATTTCAGGATGACAAAACCATGAGATGCCTTAAATTTAATGTTTACTTCATAAAACTGACAAAGTGTCAAGCATTTCAGAGAAAACGTACATCCACAACGAACAAAGAATTGCAATTTTAAAACAATCTTGAGAAATCATACCTCTCTTAACTATTACAAATACTAAAACTGAGTCTGGTAGGACTCTGAGGGGAGAAGCAGGTTACTTAAGGCTTTGCTGTGGGCACAGCATCAATTCAATATATCTGGAAAGGACACTAAGAGAAATCTATAAAATCATTCATACTTCCCAATCTTGTGGTTCTCCTTTGAGGCTTCTGCCCCAAATAATTCAAGGGGAAAAAATAATGCAAACAAAAATATTCATAAAAATAGAAACAACCTAAATATGCACTAATATGGAAGTGGCTAAATAATGGTGATATACTTACACAAAAGAACAGTACACACCATTAAAAATGACAACTATGTAGTTTAGGTAATGCTCAAGTGTTTACTAGAAATTGTCCTGGATGAGGAAAGAACACGGAGTATCCCTGCACTGTATGTTACATGCACTGGAAGTGAACAGGCATTGGGATCGCTGATGAGAACTGCCTAGAGTCGTTCTAAACATTGCGTACTAACAACACCTATCAAAATGGACTGCCTAAAACGTGGGCACCAATATAATCACATGTAGAAACACGTGCCCATTTTAACAGCAAGATACACATGATTTTAATGATTATGTTTGTTATAAAAAGCTACTTAACTATTTGCTGAATTTTAAAATATCCAACTGTGTTTTTTCCCACGCCCAAACTCTTAACTTCTAATTCCTCTTAGAACCACAGGATCTCAGAACAAGAGAGGTATCTCCCCTCTTATATTTTATAGACAAAGGAACAAGCATATAGAGGTTAAGCAATTCTTCCAAAATGACCTATCTGCTAGGACTAGACAGCAACTTTTCCACTATTTTTTTCCTAAAAAACATTGCTGACAGAAAAAAATAAATTAACCAACATGGAGGATTGTACATGGAAGAAGAGTAGAGAAAAAGGTAGTTACAGCTTTCTGACTCACATCACATTTAAAAGAATGTCTGGAGCTTTCTTCTAGTAAAATTTTATAAAAATAATTGTTTTAGAGTGAACGAGGATAAAGCGGGGGGTGGTCACTCAGGGGTGGGGGGATAATGCCATCATCGATATATCATATAATTAACAATTCCCATCCTCAAGCCTGAGGAGTAGTTTGTTCTGTTTGTAAGACTAAACCCTATGAAATTCAAAAACTAACAAAAATAAAAGTTCCAGGCTCTCTTACCTGTACAGAGAAGTCCATCTTTGTAGTAAAGTGCATACACTCTGGCACTGTGTCCAATTAACGATGAGGTCTCAAAGGCTTCGTGGTCCTCCAGTTGCTTCATTCTCAAAATAGCCTTCAAATAAACCTTCTTCCAGTGCAAAGCGTCCTGAACAGAATCATCTATTTGCCAGCCCAAATTTTTACAGGCAGTCTGCCACACCTCTGTACAGGCACTTATCACCTTATTCCACTGTTTAGAGACGAGGCAGCATGTGAGTAAAGTCTGAGGATCGAGCCATTTTAACAAATAAAAACTGAGCTCCAGGGGAAGGAGTTTGAGGAAATCCCGCTTGAGGAGAGTCTCCAGGTTATTGGAGAGATGCCTGAGCTGGACTGCCCCACTCAGACTAATCAGGTGATCCAGAGTTTCATTTTTCTGCAAGTCCGTCAGAGAAAGAAATGTAACAGAAATGTTATCAAGCCATGTCTCAAAGTCCTTTCTCTCCATAAGGTTATGGAAAAATTTACCTGTGGCACATCAAAATATTGTATTAGTTCTGCTCAAAAAGACCGTTCAAGCAAGACTAACAAATGACGTATTAAAAATTAGTGTAAAAAACTTGGCATTACAACTTTATGCTTTGTTACAACATTTTAACTTTACAGTTAATACACTGTATTTATCTGAGAAATTTCCATGCACATAAAAGAAAATACATTTGAGAAAACATACTTTAACAAATCATGACCTCTAAAACATAAGTCAATGAAACTTATGTGTGTGACTTGCTTCTTTTGAAGTCTAGCACATGCTACATGCATCTTTACAGTAAAAGACTTACAAAGTATTCATTCATTATGAAACAGTGTATTCTATAAAACAGAATCCCCATCAAAACTATCATAACAGCATTTCCTTAATACACTCTATTTAGGCACTAAAATCACAAAAAGAAGCACCAGGATGTGACGACCAGAAAGCAAATCCCCAGAGCAGTAACTTGCAACATTAGTTATCATGCTAAGTACAACCTGAGCTGATACCAGCATCACAGAACTGACTGCTGGCTTTTGCAAAAGATGTTCAGGCAAAAAAAAGGTTTGGGGAAGAAAAATAAGCAGGTGCAGTAAGTTATACGGCTCAGGTATTCTGGTTCTTCCACTTCCTTTATGGCACTGCCTGTTAGAACATGAATTACCAAAGGCCTCATCTGGCCTTACACAGCCTGTTTTTATGAGCTGGTGACAACTCTTATCCTCATGTGCCCCAGAGAGCCACAAGGGTCCTGGAGGCCTGCACAAATAAGACAAATTAGTAATCCTGATGCTTACAAAACACCCCCCCAAACGGGTACCATCCACTTTGCAGATGAGGAAGTTGCAGGTCAGAGAAGGTAACTGATTTGCCTACAGCCAAAAGAGCACTAAAATAGCAACAGAACAGACTGAAAGCCAGTACTCTCAAGATCAGTACTCTTCCAACCACACCAAGCTGTCTCTCTTTGAAGCCAGCTACCAGCAGGGGAATCGTAACTTGGTGATAAAATCTGGGAGCACTGTGCCTATCTGATTATACCCACCTTCCCCTTCACGGCTAACTGGAACAAAAACAAGTTTACAAGCATCTAGCAATACATACTATATTAAGGTGTCAACACACTCTTAATGATGGGGACTAAACTAATGGGAAAAGAGAAAAAAAATAAAGCAACTCCGTAAAGATCGTCTTTCCCAAGATGGGCCATGTTGGTAGGTATCAGTGCTAGATGATGGGTAGGTACGTGGAGGTTTTTTTCGTTCTATTTTCATATGTTGAAACATTTCCATGATTCAAAAAAAAAAAACTTTCCTTCTAATCTGATCAGTTTCCCATCAGACTGTCACACTAATTTAAAAACTTTTATGTCTAAAATAATGTGGAAGAGGAAAATAAATTCTTTACAATATATGTCACCTAGCCAGGTCTACACAAAGAGCCAGATCTCATCTTCCAACTTTGTTAATGTTAAGACATGTAAAAATCATTTTCATTAATTTCCCAATATCACATTTGGCAGGAACATTATCAGACAAAAGCAGGAGAAGCAAACAAACCTCTTCCAATAACATCATCTTTTGTCTAACAGTTTTGGTTTTTGAAACAGTGAATGGACTTTAAAATAACACTCTTTAAAGCCTCAGAGTTTGGGCTAGGTAGGATTTATTAATTTAAGGATTTACTTGGCTGCCAAAAAATAATCAGTTCACCAAAAGTTTTATCAACACAAGAACAAGCCTCCTTCTTTTCCTGAATCCTAACAACCTTCCATCTACAATATTTCTGAAAACATTTTAAAGAAATCATTCACAAAAAACAAAACAAAAAAACCCTTTTCTGTGAACATTCACAAAATGTCACAACTTATTAGTTAATTAATACTGGCCAATTACAAAGCTAACTAAAAACATCTGCCCAGAAATAATTTTCTACAGTGAAGGGGGGAGGACTTCTACCACACCCACACTCACACAAAGTATGCCACACACCCATCATAGAAATGCTTACATTTATATAAGATGCACTGTTACTTAAATGGACTAGAGGCAAATTTATAATACCCATGAAAACATTATCAGGGTCCCATCATTACCAAATAACTAAGAGATAGTAGACAGCATGCCAAATAACGTGCCCATGACACCACAGGGATTATGAGACAAGTTATCCAGTGAGCACCTTTTAAAAAACCAGCCATTTCTCACATTTATATATTTTCCTAACCCCTAAAAAGCATTTTTTCAAACCCTTACATTAGAGATGCCCTTTATAAGAGGCTCTTTTCTCAGTTCTTCATCTCTCATTGCCATGAAAAAGGCATCTTTTTAAAAATAAAGCAGGCCTCATTAACTCTGCAGAATGCACTATGAAAAAAATCAGTGTTTATTTCTCCAAAAAAAATGAACTGACTCTGGAGAGAACTTTCTTAAGGTCACAGGTCTAAACTGAACTCTTAGAGAGCCTCTAGGAATATCATGTGCTGGCAGCACAAGGCCCCACGGGGAAAACTTCAGGAAGTGGGATTTCAATTCAACACAAGGAGGAGCTTTTAAAACATCAGAGCTTTCCAATAATGGAACAGCCGCCTCCAGAGTAGTGAGCTTCCCATTCCTGGGAACAGTCAAGGACAGTTGGATATAGAGGCCAAATGAGGTAAATGACAATGCTTCGGAGTCAGTCAAATATTTCACTGACTCAGCCACTTCCTATGTGATCATCGATATGTTCAACGCACTTCTAAGCTTCAGTTTTGTCATCTGTAAAATGAAAGCTACCTCACCTTGAGGATTATGAGAATCAGAAACAGAGCAGGGAAAGGCTTAGCATAGAGCCCAGAAGAGTAGCTCAAATGGCACTTTTTGTTAGTTTTATTACCGTGAACAGCTGGCAGGAAAGCTCCACTAACATCCCTTTCAACTCTATATTACCACGAAGTTTCTCTTAAAATGGCTTAAAATATACAGAAAAAAACTCACTCAAGCTCTCAAACTTACAGGGAGTTTAACTGCATAATTAAGGGCAATTAAGACTATGACTTGAGGCTCTGATTTCCCACCAGGTGTATCTTCTCTACACCCTCCCCACGCTCCATAGTGTCTCGTGCATTTTTCCCCCCACTTCAGACTAAATATTAAACTTGACCTTCTGAGCTCAATATTAACAATCACAGAGCTCTGAAATGGGTGAAGATTCTTAAACTGGGAGATGAGAGACCTGGGTTTGGCCTCTGGTTCTGCCATTAACTCCCTATGTTCCCTTAGCCAACTCTCACATTTGCACTGGTTTTTAAAGACTCAAGTACTACTCGCAGATATTACCTCACTTGATTTTCACAACTTCATGGAAGGTATCAGAACTGCCCTTAATAAATGAGGAAATTTATGCCCCCCCCCAAACGGACTAACTGACTTTCCCAGGGTCCCACAGGAAGAAGCAGACTCAACATCCTGCCCAACCCCCACCCTCCCAAAACAAAACAAAATCTATACCCCTAGGTCTTATTAAAGACACAACATTCTAGATAAAACCCGAAGAACGCGTTTTCCTCTCCTCCCCCAGGACCTGGCCTAGTCAAGAATGAAAGCAAGATATTTGTCCTTGGGGAGGAGGCCTCATCTTCCCTCTCTTTTCTTATCAAATATAACCAGCAGTTAAGGAGTACAGAGACTTTGAAAACGTATCTATATAAACACATATACACAAAAATACCTTTTGAATATTCAAGAAGCTGGTTAACACCAGTAGCTTTCAGAGAAAACTGGAGGGCTGAGGGATAGGAGGGGCCCTGTTTGAATTTGAAACCATGTGGATGTCTCATCTATTAAAATCCACCTTCAGTTTTACGATGAATTTTTAAAAGCTCTGAAAGAATACAGTGTTTATAAAACACTCCGCGATTCCACTTGTTGCTGGGTGACCCTGAGCAAATCACTTCACCTATCTCAAGCCCACCTTCTTCACTTGTAAAATATAACCACGGAACAGCATTACCCGCGAGGGTTTTTACGAATAATAAAGACGATAATGCACGTAAAATGCTTAGTGCAGTACTCGCACACTGTAAGCTTACAAGAAATACCAGTTACCATCATCACTTAGCATTAATACTGTTATCTTTACTGCAAACAGCACCCCACACATACACACCTGTTTCCATGGCATACCCACAATTATGGCGCAGTCCCTCGCATTAGTACAGCGCTTTGTACTTCATAAACCACCTCTCCACACTTTTATCTTTCAAACTCACGGCAGGCCTGTTACATCATTGTTAACTCATTTCGCAGCTAAGGAAACTGAGGCACTAGGAGGCAGTAACTCCGAGACCCAATTCTCGCATCTCTAAAATCAACTCCAGATCCCTTCAACCCGTTCGTCGCTCCCAGGTATCCCACTCCCGGAGCCGTGTTCCGCGCAGCACTGACCTGAGCGAGCGCCCCGGGGCCCGGGACCTCGCGCCGGGCTCACACCGACTAGGCGCGCTCGGGCCGCCAGAGCCTCGCAGCGGCCGGGTCCGCTCCGCAGCCATGGCGCCTGAAGGGAAAGAAAGACAAACAGCCCGAGGCGCAGCAGGTCAGCAGAGGCGCGGGCGCCAGAGAATCCCCTCCCCGACCCGGCCCCGCCTCACACACAGACCTGGACCAGCGGCCGCTGCTCGGGGTCCGCAGTCTCACAGGGGAGCGGCTTCCGGTGCTGCCTGCGTCATCTCCGCGCGTCTCTCCGCCCGCGGCGCCCAGCGGACGCGGCTGCACTTCCGGCCCCCGCCTGGATGGGGAAGCGGGAGGGCGGAGGCGCGTAGAGGGAGGCGGAGCATGCGCAGGACAGCTTAGACCTACGGCGCCTGTATCTGAGTTTGCTTCCAGGCTGTAAATACAAATTTGTCCAGCGGGTTTATTATGTCCCTCATCCAATCTGATCCTGCACCAACTGTGCGGCACTTTTTCTTACTATGCTCACTCTATGGCGGAGAGAGGGAGAGGTGAAGATGTGTCCGAAATCAAACAACTCAGGATATAGACATAACATTTATATGGACAATAAGATATTTTATGTACAGTTAGTGGTAGAACACAGCGAAGGCTCCCTGCCTTCTGAGTACATCTGCAGTACTTGAAACATGGGAAATAAAAAGTTGACTCTTAGTGGTGGAAGCCAAGTATGGAGTCCAGAAAGTCAGGTCTTAAGAGAGCACATTTGATTTGGTGGACCGCAGGCAACCTCTCTGGACATCTAAGCCAGAGAATGCTGATGACACTACAAGAAAATATAGCGAGACATGAGTACTCATATTGGATAACTTTTATGAAACAGAAGGCAGTGCTAAGGTAATCAAGAAAACCAAGCACCCCTGACTGTTTGCAGCAAGTGGCCTCAACCCCAGTATGGTAGGATTTTGATGCATCAAACTGAAAATTCCAGATGGAGCTGCTCCAGAGACAATATTGTTTGACCTCTCATAGACAAAGAAAACAAATTGTCTAAGCCCAGAGGAGATCCAGGAGCAAAATTTATGGCTCTAAAAAATGAAAAGAAAATTGAAAAAAGAATTGTATTTAATTATACTCAAGACCTGTTTAATTGTTCGATTTAGTACATATAAAAATTCCCTCTCATATGAATTTTTTAGAATATATATTCCCACTTTATAAAAATCTCCAAAATTGCATGATGATTGTTGAGAAAACATAGCCAACTTTAAATGTAGTGAGTTATTCCTAGACCAATAATTCCAAAAACTGCTATGAATGGCAGGTAGGAATACCAACATGCAAAAAGAAAAACATGAAATACAGCCTGGCATAGGAACAGAACGTTCAAGACAACTGCTTATGAGGTGGGAAGCTCCATAAAAAAAGACATGGCAGGACCCCCAGGCAGGACCACTACTCTCCTGCCAGCACCATCCCGTTCCCTGGGCCAGAGGCTCTACCTCACTTTTTGCCTCTGAAACGGCTTACTTCTAGGAAAGTGGAACTTACCCCTAAAATTCTATTGGTTCCCTGAGCTCACTCTGATTGCTTATTTCCTTCACTTCTGATTGGTCCATTTGTAGTACTTCATGTGCATGGAGCTCACTCCTGATTGGTCCATTTCTACAAATCTTGTTTCTAATTAGTCAACTTTTGTTATACCTTATTTACATATGATGTTGCAAAGTGTAAACTGGCAGCCTATAAAAGGCTGTGTAAACCTACAGATGGGGTCCAGAGCTTGGAGTGTTAACTTTTGTGGGCCTGCTGGCATAATAAACCTGAGCTCTCCAACTAAGTGCTGCTTGGTCTTTCGCCTGGATCCAGGTTGCTGTCACAACTGAGCTATAACACATTTTTCTGCAACACTTATGTGACAGGAACATAAAAATATGCTGGATGTTCTTTCTTTCTTTCTTTCTTTCAAAATTAACTTGCTGGTCAAATGGCGTTTGGAGTAATTCCTACACATACACAATATGAAAATTGTACACATCAAATGCTTAGTTTCTCCAATTCAGGCTAAAATGGACTACATGTTGTTTTCCATTTTGAGATAAAATTGCCTGGGAGAGATAGTTTGGATGACATATAACTGATTTAGTAAAGTTCTTGCATAGCATATACTAGGAATTCAAAATCCTTCCCAATGAGATATACACCAAACCTCACCATATGTTTTTTTAAGTAGAAAAAAAATGCACCCCCAAGGGATGACGAGTGTCTCTTGATATATTGCAGTATCCCTACAATATCTGGTGCATGTGCATGTACCAGGGAGCAGAAACTACTCCAACTGTTTAGTTTCTTGAGATGCACTCCTTTGTGTGAGATGCTGTGGGGAGATGATATGGGTGAACTAACTCTTCTTTCAACTCCCATTCATTGTTCACAAGGAACTCAGCAAAAAGACAAGGGGTGGTTTTAAGAGGTACACAAAGTTGGAAGCACTTGAAGAGGTTTGCTTTCTCTTCTTTGTTCTGGATTCACTCTAGCTGTAACATGAGCAGCATTTGCTCTCCTATGGAACCAGCAGCTATTCTGGAACAAAAGCTCAGGTTGATTGGCAAGAAACCTTATCCTTAAAGTCTCAGGCACAAAGAACTGTACTTCAGTTGCTGTTGGACTGAGCGATCCTGAGATACATTTGGGCACACTTTGGCATCTGGACTCAATAATTCCTAAAGTCCTGAAATTGTTCGCAGACAACATGCAGGTAAGTTTCTTATAATCTTTGAAGCATTTTAGATCTATTAAAATAGGCTTTGAGGAGTCTGAAGTTTGTTGTGTGTGCAAATCATCAGAACTGAGGAAATGGAAAGGAGTTCGGATTACAAATGCAGGAGTTTGTTTTGCATTGTTATTTTTTCCTATTCAATAGGCATAGAAAAGTAAAAGATGGGGGTCATGATTCTCTACTGGTTAAGGTGAGCTTTTAAATCTGACAGATTTGAGTTCAAATTGTGGCCCTACTTCACCTTCTTACTCACTGGGTGATCTTGGGCAATTACTAAACCACTTGGCTGCTCAGTTTATGTTTGAAGATAACCTATGTGAAGAGGCTAAATAAGTTAAGGCATATAAAGTGCTTAGCATGTGCCTGGCCCACAGGAAGTGCTCATGGTAAGTGTCATTATGGGAGTCTTTGTTGATTGAAGCACCAAAGAATAGAGATTTAATTCCTTTAACATACCCTGGCTCTGTTATATTGCAATGTTGTATATGCTCTTCCAGATGGAAAGTTTCCATTTCCTCTGATGAGGTGGAGTAAGCTTGGCACAGGTTTGTGCTAGATCTCTGAAAGGGTGCTGTGCAGATAGCAGAAATCTACCCATATTGACAGACATGTCAGATGGAGTAGGGGATGTTGTCAAAACAGACAATGTGAGAATTCAGTATAAGACTACATTGAAAAGTCATAAAAGAATCTAAATGTTTGATAGTAGCCATTGTGCAGTGGCCAACAAAATCTACCACTCCATTGAAAAATAGCACTTGACCTTTGTAATTGGAGAAGAAACTGATCCAAGTGCTTCAGTTCCAGAAAGAACGTCACATATTTTCCTGTAGGCTTTAGCACAATGATGCCACTTGTTAATTTATATCCACATGTCTATGTCTGATTCCTCTTTGCTTCCCCAATGTCTAACACACTGCCTTGTATATAGTAAGCAGGCTTTCATCCCAACAAACAAGAAAACAACCAACTAACATTTTATTCAGTTTCCGCTTTGTGCCAAACACTGGACTCAGCAGCGCTGGAGAAGAGAGAGGCATGATGCTAGTTGTCTAGAAGTTCAGCGATCTAGTGAGAGAGACAGATAACAAAAATAAATAACGATGTATACTTAAAATAGTGTTGTAGGAGGTACATAGAGTCTTCAGTGGGGGCAAAAGCAGAAATGAGATGAAGCTTGAATCAGTGTCTGTTCTTTTCTTATTCAGGTGACATTCTGCAGACTTCGGACTCACCAATGGTGTTTCATTCTGTTTAATGTTATCCTTTTTCATGCCTTGCTTTTTGGGGCTGATTTTGTGGAAGAATATTTTCTGCATGCTTTGCCTTATGTGGATATGAAAGTTCTTGAAGTTAAAGATAAGGCAAGAAAATTGAACACAGAGCCCCTAAGAAGTAATCTTTCCAAATATTATATCCTGAGCCAGCCGGAGGTGTGTAAAGGGAAGAACATATTTTTGCTCTCTCTTATCTTCAGTAGCCCAGGAAATGGAACAAGGCGGGATCTCATTAGGGAAATCCTGGGGTAATGTAAGCAGTGTCCAAGGGCACCCCATTCTCACACTGTTTGCTCTGGGGATGCCTGTTTTGGTAACTACCCAGCAAGAGATAGACAAAGAGTCCCAAAAGAATAATGATATAATTGAAGGAATCTTCTTGGACAATGCTGAGAACCAAACTCTGAAGATTATCACAATGATGCAGTGGGCTGTGACTTTCTGCCCTAACGCCCTGTTCATCCTCAAGGCTGATGAAGAGATGTTTGTCAATCTACCAAGCTTGGTAGACTATCTTCTCAATCTGAAAGAACACCTTGAAGATATCTATGTAGGAAGAGTTATCCATCAGGATACACCCAACAGAGACCCTAATAGCCAAGAATTGGTCCCTTTTAGTGAGTACCCAGAAAAGTACTACCCAGATTACTGCAGTGGTGAGGCCTTTATCATGTCCCAAGATGTGGCTCGGATGATGTACGTAGTTTTTAAAGAAGTACCCATCATGGTGCCTGCTGATGTATTTGTAGGAATCTGTGCTAAGTCCATTGGCCTTAAACCCATCCACAGTTCAAGGTTTTCTGGGAAAAGTCACATCAGATACAACAGATGTTGCTATAAGTTCATTTTCACATCCTCAGAAACTACAGATGAAATGCCCTTGGCATGGAAGGAAATTAACAACGGGAAAGAATGTACACTCTTTGAAACCTACTACGGGCTCATTTCCTGCAAACTTCTGACATACCTTGACAGCTTTAAACGTTTTCACATGGGTACCATAAAAAATAATGCCATGTATTTTGGTGATTAGGATTTCTTTGTTTTTCTTTAAAAAGTCTGTTTTTAAAATTACTTCCTACCTTGTTATAGAATGTGCCCCTCCTTCCTTGTGTTTTCTGTAGTTTCTCTGAATGTTTGATTGTACTCAGCAAGTTGCAGTGTTCTTAAGTGCTCTGATGTACTACGTCATATTGAGATCTCATTTTAAAAAATTTAACTTGGTGTAGCGTGATTCTTTTCAAAACAAAATATTTTGCCCAGAAAAGAGAGAGCATTAAATGCAATTATAATCAAAAGTCTTGTTTCTCTTTACAATTAATGGATTTCTAAAATCACATTGTATAGAAATGTCACGACTCAGGGACAGCAGTGGTGACTGATTTTTGAGAATGCTCAGAATGAAAGGAAAACACTAAGTAAGGTTTTTAACAAAACGTTCATCTTGTCTGCAAGCAGGAAACATTCCAGTAGTCTGGGCGGTGGAATTTAAAAGTATTAGCTACCTAGTGTATATTAATTTAAATCTCACTAGTGTAAAGACTTGGATCTCTAACTTTTTGTGAAACAATTTTAATGAAGTCCAGTTAGGTGGTTTTTTACAAATGGGATGCAAAAAACACACGTTTCGTGTTATGTATACACTCTGTATTAGTTTCCTAGAGATATAGAGTATAACAAATGAGGTGGCTTAAAACAACAGAAATGTATTCACTTTCAGTTCTAGAGAATAGAAGTCCCCATTTAGGATGTCAGCAGAGCCCTGCTCTCTTTGAAGCCTGTAGGCGAGAATCCCTTCTTGTCTCTTTTAGGTTTTGATGGTTGCCAGCAATCCTTGGCATTCCTTGACTTGAAGACGCTTCACTTTAATCTCTGCCTCCATCTTCACATGGCCTTCTCCAGTGTGTCTGTGACTTTATATATAATGTTTCCTCTATGCTGTATCTGTGTCCAAATTCTGCTCTTCTTCTAAGGATGCCAGTCTTTGGATTAGGGCCCACCTTTATGATCTCATCTTAACTTGATTATACCAGCAATCAAACAAACCAATGACGTATTTCAAAATCAGGCCGCATTCATAGGTACCAGGGGCTAGGATTTCCATGTTATCTTTTGAGGGGATGCAATTCAACCCACAACACGCTTTCTGATTTCTCTTGTATGATGAATAGGCACTAGATCAGTAGTTCTAATTCTGGGGTTCTTGACATTTCAGGCAACCCCTAAGTAATACACATTGAAAATCCCTGCCATGGCCCTTATTAGATCATGTTTTTGGATATGTCACTAAATGATACTGAGCCTCAGTTAATGCACAAAATCAACCTTGCAGGGGCTATGTCAAATGTTTAGCATTGAATTTGGCTCATAGTGTTTGATAAGAGGAAGAGGCAATGTTTAAGAACATATGTTCTGAGTTAAATAGCTTTAGTTCAAATCTCAGTTCCACTTATTTGCTGTGTGCCTTTGTACAAATTCCTTAACTTTGCTGTGTCTTGATCTCATGTATGAGCAGGGTAATAATAGTACCTAACTCCGGGGAGTGGGAGGATAGCAACGTGAGTTAATACATGAAAAGCTGTGTGAACAATGCCTGACACACAGTCACTGCTGTTATCTTCAAAATATAGCCAGGTAACAAAAGGGGAGCACATCTGATTTACCCCACAAAAGCCAGGTTAACATTCCGGCTCTGGGCTATGCCACCTATACAAGGTACTCAACCTCTCAGGATTAATTTAATGTCTTTGTCTGCGAGATGGTACTTAGCTTGTACGACTGTTAGCAGGATAAAATGAGAAAATGCACACCAAGTACCTAGCATAAAATAAATGCTAAGAAATAGTAACTATTATTAGTTATAATGATAAAGAATTCCACAATTTTCCCCTTTAAATCCTAGGCTTTGGTCATATTGAATTACTTGTGGTTCCCTGAGTGTGTTTGCTTTTCATTACCTATACATCTGCTTGCTATACTACTCCCCTCCATTTTTTTTTTTAAAAGATTTGTTTTTAATGGAGGTACTAGTGATTGAACCCAGGACCTCATGCATGCTAAGCATGAGGTCTACCACTGAGCTAAACCCTCCCCCTGCCCCTTACTACTCCCCTCTGTTCTTTACTTGACTAGCTCCTAGTGGTTCTTCAAGATTCAGGTGTTTACTTCTCTGGAAAACCTTCTCTCAAGTCTAGGGTGGGTGTTCTGTTTTCCTCTGTAATTGTATTCACTATATGTTAATTTTTTTATTGATCTATTTTCCTCCACTATTAACTGCTTGCTACCTGTGTGATCTGGGGATAAGCTACTTAACTTCTCTGAGCCTCAGTTTCATCCATGAAACAGAGAGGTAAAAATTAAATGAGATGAACTTAGCCCTTAGGACAACATCTAATACTTTTGCAAATGCCAAGTACATAATGAGCAGTCAATACTGTTTATTTATTAAGTGCAAAATAAAACACTAATTTGCATATTTTATTTAATCTTACTCTGATGTTAAATGAATAAAATCGTATCATGAATGAGACTAAATATAAGTCACCTTAGAGAATGTTTCTCAGGCCAGGAAAGCCTTGGCAGTAGCCCCATTAGTGGTAACAGCAGTAGGGAAACAATCAGTATGGAAACATGGAAAAGGGGCGACTCAGGGATACCAGAGATGGTGGAAGAGATGACCAATCTGGGGACAAGAAAATTCCAGTCACGTGAGAACCATTTTGTAACAGAGCAGGGATGGTTTATCAGCATCACTGTGGCTTAAAAGAAATCTATCTCTACATTCTGAACCATCACACTCTGTTAACACATCAATGTAGAAGCCTCTAGATTGGTGATTGCTTTGCCATTTAGAGAGCAGAGCACTGGAGAACAGGTGAGAACATTTTCTGTCAATGAAAAGAAAGTGCACCCTTTGTTCATCAGTGGGATGGTGTCCTGGTTTAGACATAGTGTCCCCTTCATTCTGACTCTGGCTGTTAGGAGTTGGTTTCTCCCTCTAGCTGATCAACTCAATATTGACTGAATGAACCTCAAAAATTAAAAGCAAAACTCAACAATGATGACCCACTAATAAATAAAATGACAGTTTGGGGACCTTTCTGGTTTAGCATGTCATCACGCCTCCCTACCCCAAACCACAACACAGTTAAATGCACTGAGCAACAGCAAAACAAACAAACAAACAAACAAACAAACAACAACAAAAACAAACCATCAATGAACACTAGAAACACTTTAAAAAGATTTATTATCTATTTTTCAAAGGAATAATAATAACAAAAAAATCAAGAGATCTTATTAAAAGTATTTATTCTTAGCACAGGGAACATAATTTTAAGATTGCATATATTTGTTTTACAAAGAATATTTATATCCAAGACTGTGAAAGTGGAATCAGAAGTGGAGAAAGGACCGAAAGAAAAAAAAAAAAGTGATAAAGAGAATTCAGAAACAATTTAGTTCCATTTAAGTTGAAGTGGGTTTTAAAATAAGGCAGTGAGAAGTCCACAAAAACTTTCTGGGAGGAGAACAAAACTTCCATTTTCTTGCAAAGATTAAGGTGGTCAAAGGAGTCTGAAGAACATCTGGATCAATGACCAAGTGTGCCTGCTTTCCTGGATTTACACTGTATTTCAGTGTAGAAACACAACCAGTGTCGGTGATAAAGTTACATTAGATACTCCATGATAACTCTGGTGGGAGGGAAGTCTCTGTTTTGTAAAATACAGATGGAGTCAGATGACTCAGGAAAAATTTTGGTCAATAAGTGGTGAAGACTCTACAAAAAATCATTCAGCTCCTTCCACTGCTGTCGTGGAAATAGGTTTCACGTAGTATGGACCTTCACTCAGGTAAGTTCTGAGCCTCAAATAATTTGGGTTCCCAAAGATTTCTGCAATTGTCTTAGAATTGGCAAGTGCTTTCACCAGTTCATATTTGGCATCCTTTGAAGCTTTGTCATGCTCTACGGACCGGTCCATCACATATTCTACGAAACCTGGACTGTGAAACATAAGTTTCTGAGCCCAGGGTTGGTTTGCAATGGCCTGAAATGGAAAGCAGAAAGAACACAATTCCTCTGAGCCTTAAGAGGTTAAGTTTGTTAACGAGATGGCACAAACCTCAGAAGGAAATCTGGCAACATGAACCTTAAAAAATGTTACTTTTTGCCTAAGTAATTCCCTCCTGAACGCTAACTTAAGAAAATAATCAAAGTATTAAAAAAAAAACCTTTATATACAAAGATGCCTGTCGCAGTGTGAGAGGTACAGTACACATCCCTAACAGTGGAAAGGTGGGTAAGTAAATTATGGTTTACAGCAATAAAAAATTAAATAAACATTAAGAATAATGTTTATAAAGAATAGGTTATATGAAAAAAATAGATCCAAATTATATACATGCATAATCACAACAACAGAAAAATAAAAACAAAGACTAGAGGACAAAAGGCTACCCTAAAGAAGCTCTCATACTTGTGCGTGAGGACAGTTTCGAGACTGTTCATTGTACCATCATTTGTAAGAGATACGATCTACATCTTCATTTACTGGAGAGTGACACGCTGTGGCTATTCAATGAAATATTAATGACTTTCTAATTGCCTCTTTTACTATAGCTAAATCTTAAAAACAACATTAAAGAGAAGAAGCAAGTTGCAGAATGATGTGAACAGCATGATTCCATCTACAAAACTTAAGAATATGTAAAATACTGTAATTTAAGGATATGCACACGCAGTAAAAGTATAAAGTCACGCCTGCCCTTATAAACCCTGAATTCATGACAGTGGTCACATCTAGAGAAAGAGAAACGGGATTGGGTAGAGGTAGAAAGGTATGGCTGTATGTTTGAAATATTTCACCAATAAATAATAAATAAATAAACAGCAACACGAACACCAACACTAAAAGGAGATACACCAAAGAGGTATGACTCTGTGATTTAAAAAACTTCTACTTCTCAATCTTTTCCAAATTTAAAAATGAATAAGCAACTTTTATAAGGTTTGTTTAAAAAACCCCACTACTACATTTCAATGAAGAACAAGGAACAATCAAGTTGACAGTCTAGTCTCTTCCTCTCAAAATGTGCTCTGCAGCCTGTTAGCATCGACTGGGAACTTGTCAGAAATTCAAGATCTCGGGCTTTATCCCAGAACCACTGAATCACAATCTACATTCTAACAAGCTCTTACAGTTTGAGAAACATCAGCCTACTTAACAGTAGTTGAGGGTGAAGGGTGGGCTGAAATAAAAAGTCATCCAAACCAGTAAATCAAAAAATTATCTCTACAACTATGCCTGCCTAAGTGGAGCATACCGTAGAAGAGTGGGAGGGGAAAAAACCCAGTGACAATGAGACTACCCGTGCAGGAGCCAAAATGACCATCACAGGGACTACTGACAGGGGTGAAACAGTCTATAACACACCATTCCTGAAGTTGATAGGTGTACTGTATCCTTCAAAACCCAGATCATGAATTACATTCTGCAGGAAGCCTTCCTTCTCGTCATCTCCTCTCCTTGCTCCCCCACCCCGTAGGCCAAGCATGCTGCCTGAGACCCCGTTACTAGGATTACTAAAGTGATCACTACATTTCCACAAGCCCGGGGAACCACAGTAAGTGCTGAGGCTAAAAAGTTAAATCAGATATGGTTTCTACTCTCAATAAATTTTGAATAGGTCAATAAATAAACATTTTCAACAAAGTGTAATAAACAGAACACAGAGGTATAATCCTTACCACAACTATAATTATACAATTAACTACATAATAATTTCTGCCTGGGTCCCTCAATAGACAGTGAGCTATATGAAAGAAAAGTCTTTGTATATTTTGTTCACTCTTGTATCCCCAGAACCTAGCAAAGAAAAGAAACTCAACAAATACTTGCTGAACGAATGAATAAATGCAAAGTATGAGAGCAGACACTGCTTAACTCAGACTTGTGGGTTTGGGCAAAGCTTGCTGAAGAGACACCTGAGCTGGTCCTTGAAGAATGAACAAGAAGTTAACAGGCAAAGTGAGGGAAGAGTGCTGAGTGCAGAGAGTACATGAGGGTCCAGAGATATGAAGCAAGCAGTTTGGTATCTGCAGAGCATCGAGTGCCAGAAGGGAATGGCAGGAACTAAGGCGGCTCAGGAAGAAGACCAGGGTTAGGTCAGTAAGGGCTTTGCTTGATGGCAGATAAGGAACCTGGAATTAATTCTGTGATCCATAGCACCCTGTTCAAATACTTGCCACAGCACCTAATACCTTTCACTGAAACAATCCGTTTACACGTTTGTCTCCCTCATTAGTCTACATTAACAGTGAGGGTAGAAACTCACTATGCACTTGTGTATCCCCAGGGCTGTGCAGAGGGACTCACTCACGGTTAAGCACTCCCGTGTGGAAGTGACAGTCCCAGAAGGGCCTGTGGGAAACAAGAGGATGCCTACCGTGAACACTTTCAGGGCAGCACAGTGTAGCTCAGGGAACGGTTGATTGCTGATGCCACGGAAGAGCTCCAGCGGGTCCCGAGATAAAGAAGAAAACCAGGATTCTGCCATCCTAAGGAGGTCATCAGTCTGCTGCTCAGGCTAGAGGACAGAAAAGGAAAATCTCAAGACATTAGGAAGTCAGGAAACCTGGGTTCTGATCACACTCTGTCATTAACTGGCTGTGGGCCAAGTCTGGAGCACTCTTCCCCAAACACGACCCAAACTGCCTCAGTTTTGTTTTGTTTTGCTTTTGATGGGGTTGACTGAGCAATCTCTAGGATCCCCTCTAGTTCTCATACTCCATGATTTCACTTTAACTTAAAAAATGTTATAGTCATATAATGAGGGTTCTCTTCTTTCACTAAGACTGAGAAAGATGGCATTTATTTGGTCAACATTTATGTAAGTCAACCAGAATTATGTTGATTCACACAGATTTATTCTCCCCCAAATATCCCACTGTCCTTCATTAATTTCCCAGTCTACTTACCGGTAAATAAAAAAGAGATGAAATTGCATCCAAACACCTAATTTTGAGCTCTGTTGAGGCATTCTTTGCTTGATATCCCATTCTCATGAGCAAGCGTTCAAAGCGAGTTCCTTTGAAGGGTAACAAGATATACTTTTTGTGGTAAAGCACACATAAAAGTTACCATTTTAACTATCTTTAAGCATACGGCTCAGTACATTCACATTGCTGTGCAACCATCACCACCATCCATCTGCAGAACGTTTTTTTATCATCTCAAACTGAAACTGTACTCAATAAATAACAAGCCCCCTCCCCTCCAAGCCCTCTGGTGACTACTATTCTGCTTTCTGTCTCTGTGAATTTGACTACTCGAGGTGCCACATCGAATTGGAATTCCACCTAGAAGTGGAAATGCTAGATCATATGGTAATTCTGTGTTAATTTTTTGAGGAATCACCATATTTTCACAGCAGCTGTACCATTTTACATTCCCCTCAGACATTCACAAGGGTTCCAGTTTCTCACATTCTTGTCAACACATGTTATTTGCTGTTTTTTTTTTTTAAAGAAAATAATAGCCATCCTAATGGCTATTGATTGAACAATGAGATTTTTTAAAGTAGGATTTCATATATTATGACTGCTCCCAACCTAAACCAACATAGAACTAAACACGTAGTCAGAGACCAAGTGACAGGCCTAAAACGCATTCCCATGCAACACAGCATATGTAAGTCAAAGTGCAGAGGACCTGGAATCAAAGGACCTAAATTTGAGTAGCAGCTGCCCCACAGTCTGAATGATTTTAGAAAAGTTATTTTAACTTCTCTAAGTTTCAGCTACCTCTGCCTGTAAAATGAGAATGACAATGGTATATGTTCTCTGCAGGACTGCAAATGGTTTATATGTTAAAGGCACATGCACTTAGAAGAGTACACATGACATGGGTATTAGCTGTGATACACAACAGCATATTAATTTCCAACATACACTTCACAAGGGCTTTAACAGTGCTGTACATTATTTTTTGTGTGCAGAATTTATAATATATGCAAGATACTCATGGATGTGCCATACAAGGATCACTCTTGACATAAAATTTTATAACAGATTTTTATTTCTGTTCCTTTCTTGACATTACAAATATAAAACAAATGTATCTTTTTCATTAAATATTTACACAACTCTGAGAAGTAGCTATTACTCTTTTCATTAAAAAAAGAAATGAGGAAAATGAGGCCTAAAGTTGTGATATGAGTAAGTGAAGTTCAGAGAGCTAAGTCAGTGTTAGAATTGGGACAAGAATCTAGGTCTTTCTGACTCCAGACTATGGTCTTTGTACCATGAATACTATTTAAGGAAGACAGAAAGAGGAAAGAATGCTTGGTCCAGCCAAGTTTAAAAAAAAAATTCAGTAATAACTATGAGACTCTTTAAGGGACAGTCCAAGGTCATGGTAAAAAGACTGTCATCTGTAATGCAGCTAACATACCAGCAAATGAACTTACATAACGAATCTTTGTCAAAAATTAAGATATCCTTAAGGAAAGCCAAAACAAATCATACCAACCTGTTTTCTGTAAAACCTGTTTTCCTTCAACATTGGATCCCAGAATTCCAATCGTGTCCACTGCTACACCAATCATGGTGGGGTCCTGACTTTCCATCATTTCAAAGACTTTTTCCACAAAAACAGGATAACGTTCACAGACCTGTTGAGGACTATCCATGATAGCCAGGTTTCCAAAAAACTTCACAAATCCTGAAGATATTGACAACAATGTATTTTAGTAGAGGAAAAAGACAGCATAAATTGTGGGCCCTACGTTTTCATGGGATAGCAATAAACTACAGGCCAGAGAGAGGAGAAAGGTTATGGTACTGTTTTGCCTGGAAATCAGACAGACCATAAGGAGACACTGAAGGACCTGTGATATGTGCTGCTGAGGGAAGAGAAACCCCAGGGTGTCAGTGGAGCTGGGTCCAAGGACTGAAGCACTGTCATGTGCAAGAGGGAGAAGAGCACGGACTGGTCTATGCACATTACAGGAAGGTAAGTCTGGAGTCGCTATCAGGAAGATATTTTTTAAACAGAGATGCTCATCAATGAAATAAACGAAGCTACCTAAGGAAAGCATTAACCTTCCAATTTCTGCAAGTACTCAAGAAAAAGTAATCAGCCATGTCCTAGAACAGAGTAATTCTGTATTAGATAAAGATTCCAACTCAGAGATCTGCTGAATCTGTGAAACATACTATAAATGTCATTACTAGTAGTTTTACTTATGTTTCCTTTGGCTGAGGTTCAAGGGAAACATCCTAATGCTCTAAACAGTAATATTTCCAAAAAAAATCAGAATCAAGAGTGCATGGCTCCCAGAGCAATTGATCCCACTTCATTAAGGGGCTATGGGTATCATCCCAAGGGGATCAGCTCCAGAGAAAACAACCCCAGCCTTCCTGGTCAGAGGTAACTCAGAAACAAAACACATACCATTATTTCCACAAGCACCAGTGTTTCTTACCTGGCAAATAGAAGCTAGAGAAAGGGTCTGAATCGGCCCCCACAATTATGTTAGAAATCTGATCAATTACTCCTTCCTGAGCAAGGTACTGTCGTCCATGATGAGTACATGCCAGTGATGTCACCATCTCTATACAGGTGGCTCTGAAATGCCAAGATTTTGCATATGATTAGCATAGCTTATAAATTGCTTTCATACAGATTATTGCATATAATTCTTCCCACTAAATGTGAAAGGTCAATGATCCCAGCTCTACTTTTCAGATGAGGACACGAAGATGAGAAAATTGCAGTGACTTGTCTAGAATCACATTGTTTTTACAAGGGAGAGTTAAGACTTAAATCACGACCTCTGACTTAAGGCCCACTATTGTTTCCACTATCACATAGCTACTTCCTAAAAGTTTTTAAACCTTTGTTTTATTTTGAAATGTCAAACTTACACAAAAGAGAACAGTACAGTAAGCTCCCATGTACCCATGATTGTACAGTAATCCTGATTGTATAGTTATCAAGATTTTGCTTTATTTATTTCAACTCTTTTTTTTCTCCATTTTTTGCTGAATTATGTTAAAGCAAAGTCTAATGATCTTGCCATTTACCTCTCCATGCTTCAGCATGCATCTCTAAAAAACATATTTTCTCACACAATTACAATGTCTTTACCACATATTAAAAAAAATAATAATCTTTGGCATCATCTAACACCTAACCATGGCCGAATTTCCCCAATTAACTAAAAAAAGTATTTTTACAGTTGATCCTAAGGTAACTTAGCTGACTATTTTGCAAGGTTTTTTCCTATGTTGCAAAATCTGATACAAAGCTAAAGAAATTTAACAAAATAATTTCCTTATTAGGAATGCTTTGAAACAATGTAACTCAAATGCTTTAAAACAGTGTAACTGGTTACTGGTTTATGCATGTGAGTAACAAATTCAGTCATTTAAAGAACACAGGACAAATGGGAAATTATTTAAAATAAAGAAAACAAAATTTGTACACAAAGGTAATTATAGTGCTATTATAACTGCAAAATACTTGAAGCAAACCAAGTGCTCAACAGTGAGGAAGCGTCAGTAAATTGTGGAATACCCACAAGGAAACATTTGGCAAATATTAAAGGGGACTTAGGGAGTAAGGTGGGGCTGGGAGTAGAGAGACTGGAATTAACATTCCTTTGAGAACCTATATCAGCCGTTGTATTGGTCTCCATGGTCAATTCATTTACTCCTCACATTATCTTCTTTACAGGGTTGTAAGTGTTCCAGTTAGGAGATGAGGAAACTCAGGTGCAGAAAGGTTAGAAGAATTTCTCTACGGTCAAACAGCTAATAAGTGGCAGAGACGCATGCAAGCCCAAGTCTGAACCATTTTCAAAAGTCCATGTTTTTCCATCATGCCATAGTGCTATTATTTAACAACACAAAAAATGTGTATGTTAACCTGTTAAGTAATACAAAATGGCAGTCGCCATGTGATTGGCAACTCTGTAAAGAGCACACATGCCTAAGGACAGGGAACATAGTTATTCAAAAGTAGCTAAACTGTCATGAAAGACTTTGCTAAGTTCCAGCATGCTGCATGTACCTTGAACAGTTTTCTAAAGGCCCCGTCTTCAGGACATCTGGTCACAAGACTGCAACCTAAGCACAGGCTCTACTCGGGAAGACCACACTAAGTCCCAAGGTTGTCATCTGGCCCTCCAAAAGAGGACATTTTGCTCTAAACTCTCTCAGTCAACATACCTGACAAGCACATCCTCACCAGTCAGTTCCTTAAGGAGCTGGGTTACCAATCCACTGGTGGTACAGTAGTTTAAAGATTCTGGGGACACAGAAGAAATCTCCACAATTAGCTGAAAGAAAAAAAGAACAGAAAAAGCAGAAAGGTCAAAACAGCTCCAAACTTGTTAGACTTGTCATTTTAAGTTAAATGCAGGACTAGGTACTTTATATAATTGAATTTTTAAAAGTCCACTATTTGTCTCTGCAAGTAAGAAAACTTTACTGAACACATAAGAAACTTGGCACAGAAATGCTCCATTATATTTGGGTGTATCTGTACTTAAAAAAAAAATCATCAATCAGGACAAAAGCTCAAATCAGCAAAAACAAACAGACTAGTCAAAATCATTCATTCATTCATTCAAGCACGCATTCCATCAGTCAACCATTCATTCATTCATACTGATTCAACAAGTATGTTCTGAGGGCTTACTGAGCAATACAGGACACCAAGGATTTTAAGCAGAGGAACAACAGAATCAGATTTTGATTTTTAAAAAATCATTGTGGGTGTATGTGATGACAGACTAGTGGTGACAAGAATGGAAGAGAGCAGACCAGTTTGGATGCATATATAGTACTCCAGGGGAGGGATACTGGTAGCTTAGACTAGGGTGGTGGTGGCTATGTCAAAGAGAAGAAATGCATAGGTTTAAGTAAAATTGCCACAATGTGATGACTGAATGGATACGTGGCAGGAAGAACACAGCCTCACAGAAAGTAAGCTGCGGATGCTCCTGGAGAATGTCATTCTAAGTGAAGTAAGCCAGAAAGAGAAAGAAAAATACCATATGAGATCACTTATACTGTGGAATCTAAAAAACAAACAAACAAACAACCAAAGCATAAATACAAAACAGAAATAGACTCACAGACATAGAATACAAACCTGTGGTTCCCAAGGGGGTGGGGGGTGGGAAGGGATAGACTGGGATTTCAAAATTGTAGAATAGATAAACAAGATTATACTGTATAGCACAGGGAAATATATACAAGATCTTATGGTAGCTCACAGAGAAAAAAAATGTGACAATGAATATATGCATGTTCATGTATAACTGAAAAATTGTGCTCTACATTGGAATTTGACACAAAATTGCAAAATGATGATAAATAAATAAAAAATGTTAAAAAAAAAAAAAAAAAAAAAGAAAGTGAGCTGGAGGTCTAATGACCAGACACATGGGCTGCAAGACAGGCCAGTTTGTTGCTGCTGTTTTTCTTTAGGGGGAGGAGGCAGGTGGAGAAGATCAGGTGTTTGGTTTGAACGTGAACATGAATGAACTAGAATATGTCCAAGGGAGAGAGAGTAAGAAAGCAGTTTACGTGAAGGGCTGAGCTCAGTAGAGAGGTCTGGCTTGGAGGTTTACACGTGAGAGTCATCACCATTGCAGGTGGGAACTGAAGTCACAGGATGAACACAACTGCTTAGGAATAAACAATTAAAAGTTCAACAGAGGCTAAGGAGCCAGGAGACCAAGAAGAAACAGCCAGAGAAGCAGAAGGAAAATCAAAGCATTGCAATGTTAAGACATGCAAAGTAAGCAAGTGTCCTGAAGAGGGGATTGGACTGTGGAGGGTTTCATTTTGAATATGGAGCTTATTAACTGTGTGGCCTTGGGTCAATGACTCCATCAATAGTGAGATTCATTAATGATAATGAAGTACAGGGTTTACTGTGAGAACTGAAGACAGTACATGTGAGGATTTAGCACACTGCTCAGTACAAAGCTGCTTCTCATTACCACTACTACAACTAAATTTTTCAAAGTCTAGTTTCAATGGTATATCCTCTATCACAGTACTGAGAGTGCAGTGTAAATTTTTTTTATGATTCGTTTCATACACTAGGCTGGGAGTTCATCCCTACATCCCAAGCACTTAGTATAGGGCCTAACACAGACTATATACTCAATAAATACATGCTAAATGAACCATCTTGCCTTCCACCGTAAGCCTTACTGCATTCTGAATTGCAGGCACCAGAAAGTATGCTTCCAGTCTTACCTCATACACCCTGTATCGAACAATGTCATTTGTTTTCATTACATTTTTCAAATCATCCAGCAGATTACTTTCAAATAAAGCCTCCAGGCCAGCTTGGGTCAGTGATATTCTTGACAGGGATTTAATGGCCTTAGAAGGAAAGAAAGTATCTCATAAGCCATAAAAATACACAATTGTTATTTTCTACTTCATAAGACTAATGTGAAATTCAGTGTATGGAGTGCACCTTATCTAATGAGCATTCACGACATTTTAGCTATTATTATTTATAGTTGGAAAAGATTCTCAACAGAAAATAGAAAAAGCTTCTAATCAAGCAACCCGATCAATGTAAATCCCCTGATGGATAATTTAGATATGTGTAGTCTAGGAAATAGAAGGGGTTAACAGTACTTATTTGACACCATTTATTTAATCAGTATCACCCACATGAGGTTGCATATTCAATTACACAAATCATTCATTCTAAACCTTCACCTCTCAATCCCGAAGGCCTTTCTCTGTCTTTTAGGACACTATTGTCTGCGTGTTTAGGCTGATGGTTGTAACCAACTCACCGCTTTAGCTACAGATAGATTCTCTCCACCAATACAATAAACGATTTGTTTTAGTAATTCAGTATTATTTAGAATCTCAGTAACAGCATCAGAATTTTCAACAATTCTTCCAACCTGAAAGGAGAAAACAATCAGAAATACTCTTCCAAAGGCAAGGCTACATGAGAACAAACGATGGTCAAATTTCCTTAGTGTGCAGTCATTTTAGGAGTTACTGATTACAGCTATAAGTCATTAAAAATTCCAAACAACCTGAATTCATTAAAGTCAAACACACAGATGGTATAGTCGCATCTTTGAAAGGGAAGAAAAAAAAAAGATGGCGGGTAAACAGTTGTGACCTTTCAGTGAATGACAACAATACAAATCCTAGTTTGATCAATTTTCAGTTGTGTTGATCTTGGGTGAATTAAATAACTTCTTTGAGCCTAATTTCTTGTCTGTAATGCGGGAATACTGACACTTAACTGTAGGTTAGTAATAAAGATTAAATGTGACTAACTACGGTAAAGAACGTCCTACCTACAGAGTTCTGCACGTAAATGGTCAGTGAATAGATAGATAATTTCCCCTGTTTTTGAATAAACACCTCAGAGGAGAAAAGGAAAAGCAGCAGTTGAACATCTACTGGATAACTAACCACTCAGCTTCTGTCACTTCACCTCAGCAGCAGTTCTTCACCCAAAACAGTAGCATGTTTGGTTTCCAGGGTGGTAAGAGTTATTGTCTTAATTTGTTGGCAGAGTGACCTTTACAGCAGTACCTCGTTCATGCCACTAGACCAAGACCTAACATAGCAATCTTTTCCTCTAGACTCAGGGCTCCTTGAAGGAAAGAAGCAGGCTTTCTTTAACTTGGTAGCTCTAACAACACACGGTACAATGCCAGGAATAAGGAACTCAGTACTTTGATGAATGAATGATTGATTCAGATGGTACCAGGTGCAACCTCCTACTTTAGCTTCTATCCCCCTGGTTATAGTTAGCTGCATACACTAGAATAGACCAGACACTCCCTAGGGACTGAGAGAGCACATGCTTTCTTCACCCCTCTGTCTCTGGCACCCAGCACAGAGCCTGGCCCAGGGCAGGTGGTCACTAAATGTCAGTTCCCTTATTATCTGCTTGTATGATTTCATACCTGGGACAGAGTGAGGATTTTTACAGAATCATTGGGATGAGTCAGTCCCCTCTGCAGGTCACTCCTGAGGTTCCGGGCCACATGAACTGGCTCCAAAGCTTGGAGCAACCTCTCCAGGATGGATACACACAAAGTAGTCTGTTCCCTAAAGGAGACACCATAGATCGCATGAGTTCATGTCCCACCAGGTAGGAAGTAACAACCTAATAACATCTGGCATCTGGCTCACTAAGGAGCTCCTCCACACAAATGTCCCTACGAAACACAGCTTCTACTATTTATTCAACATCTACTAAGTACCTATTATGTGCCATGCCTGTGCTGGGGCTATAAAGAAGGATAAGCTATATTCTCTAATCTCAAGGAGCTCAGTTTAATGGAAGACACAGAAAAATAGAAAGGCAACTATAATCCAAGTAGATAAATGCTGTAGGTGAGAGCTGGAAGCTATGGGAGCTCAGAAAAGAACACAGGGTTCAGGGAAGCCCTTCTAGAGGGGTAACACCTGAGCTAAACTTTAAGAAAAAGTGGGAATTATCTAAGAGAAGAAAGGTGTTTCAGGTAAAGGGGTTAGTAGCATATGAAAGACACAGAGGAATGAGATTGTGTTATGCATTCCAGGAACCACAAGTTGCTTGGTATGATGGGGTGGGAGAGAAGTGGGGAGAAAGATGAATGACAAGAAATGAAACAGGAAAGATGCACAGAAGCTAGATTCTGATAGGTCTTTTACATCCTGCTATGGAATTTAGCCTTTTTCCAAAAGGCAATGGCAAGCCATGAAGTGATTTTAAAGCAGAGAAGTAATATGATGAGATCACTCTGCAACAGTGTTAGAGAAAGGATTTTCAGTTAGAAGGTAGTTGATGGTGAGAAGTGATGAAGGAACAAGACAAGGAAGCAGCAGTGGGAATGGAGAAGAGGGAAAAGATTCAAGAGCTATTAAGAAGGTAAATTAAGCAGAACTTGATGACCACCAGATGCAGATAAAGAAGGTGTTTCATGAGTAACTTCCTTGTCTCTTAATAGGCAGTACAAACAGGCACTTATACTGCCTAACAGGAGTATATAATTAAACTAGTGTCTTTCTAAAAGGTGATTAAGCGATACATAGCAAAAGCCTTGAAAAAGAACATATCCTTTTAACTTAAGGACTGCACTTTTGCACAATCAAGCCTAAGGGAGCAATTAAGAATGTTTTTATACCCAAGATAATTGAAAACATATGTCCACACAAGTATCTGCACACAAATGGAAACAACCCAAATGTCCATCAATGAATGAATGCATAAATGTGATATAGCCACACAATGGAATATTATTCAAACATGAAAAAGGAATGAGGTGCTGATACATGCTACAACATGAATGAACCTTGAAAATATGATGCTAAGTGAAAGAAGCCAGACACAAAAGGCTTCCTTTTGATGCGATGATTCTATTTATGAGAAATTTCCAGAACAGACAAGTCCATAGAGACAGAAAGCAGATTCCTGGTTGCTGGGGAAGGGGATGAAACAGGGAATGGGGAGTGAATGCTAAAGGGTACAGGTTTTTTTCTTTTTTTAAAAGAAATACAGTTGTATATACCATAAAATTAACCACTTTAACCATTTTTCAATGTACAGTTCTGTGGAATTAAGTACAGTCATATTATTATGTGACCATCACCACCACCATCCATCTCCAGACCTTTTTCATCCTCCCAAACTGAAACTAACCCCTCATTGTCCCCTCCCCCTCAGCTCCTGGTGACAACCATTCTCACTTTGTCTTTACAAATCTGACTACTCTAGGTACCTCATATAACTGGGATCATACAATATGGTCTTTATATGTCTGATTTACTTCACTTAATATAATGTCTTTAAAGTTCATCCATGTGTAGCATGTGTCAGAATTTCTTTCCTTTTTAAAGTTGAAAATTTTTCCATTGTGTGTATGTGTGTATACACCACGTTTTGTTTACTCATTCATCCACTGATGGACATGGGTCACTTCAGTGTCTTTCTGTTTTAGCCATTCTAGTAGGTGTGTAGTAGGATATCAATGTGATTTTAATTTACATTTCCCTAATGACTAATCATGTTATTTTTTCATTTGCTTATTTGCAATCCACACATCTTGTTCAAATACTTCTCCCTATTTTAAAATTGGGTTCTTGTTATTAAGTTTTGAGAATTCTTTATATACTCTGAATACAAGTTCTTTATCAGAAATATTCTTTGCAAAGATTTTTCTCCATTTGTGACTTGCCTTTTCATTCTCTTAACTGTGACCTTTGAAGAGCAGAATTTTGATGAAGTCCAATTTATGAATTTGTTCTTCTATATATCATTCTTTTGGTGTCACATCAAAGAAAGCTTTGTTTAACCCAAGTTCAAAAAAATTTCCTCCTCTTTTCTTCTGGAAGTTTTATACTTAAGCTTATAATCCACTCTCATACACTGCTGGTAGGAATGTAAAATGATACGATCACTTTGGAAAACAGTTTGGCAGTTTCTTAAAAGTTAAACACACACCTACCATATGGTCCAGCCATTCCACTCCTGGGTGTTTACTCAAAGAGGAAAGAAAGACTATGTCTATGTAAAGACTTGTACACAAATGTTCATAGCGGGGTTATTTGTAATATCCCAAAATGGAGACAACTCAAATGTTCATCAACAGGTGATTCATAAATTGTGGTACAGCCATACCATGGATTACTACTCAGCAATAAAAAGGAATGAAATATTCCACTCACACCACACGGATAAATCTTAAAATAATTACACTGAATGAAAGGAACCAAACCAAAGAGTATATACTGTATGACACCACTTACATAAAACTCTTTTTAAAAAAAAGAGGAAACCCATCTATAGGATAGAAAGCAAAACAGCGGTTGCCTGGCTGAGGCAGAGAGGGATTCACTAAAGGGCACAAGGAGACTTCTGGGGCTGAGAGACATCTTTGCTACCTTGATGGTCTCATGGGAATATACATGTTAAAACTTGTCAAATTGTGTATTTTATTAGGTGCTGTTTTATTTAGGTAAATGATATCTCAACAAAGCTTTTTTCTGTCTTTCTTTTTCCCCCAAAGCAATGGTAGATTAAACTGCATAGTGCACAGATTTCAGTGAACATGTGGTCCTTTGGTACCAAGAAGCCGAAGAATTAATAACATACAATCAGTCTTGTTTGCCTTCCATGATGTAAAGCAGTAATCTCAGGACTTACTTTTCCTCACTGAAATTCTGGTGAAGATTCTAGATTTGCATCTATCAGAAAAGATCCTGAACCAATACACAGCAATTAGTGTGTTTTAACCAGGAAAACAGCAATATATCTAGAGACTGCCAATCCACTATCCAGAGAATTATTCCTACAAATTGCCATTGGTATCTACTACGTACTGAGTTCTGAATTACCCTGTCTTTAAATTTCTATTAAAATTGTTTCCTAGTGCACTGCTCCTTCATTCAGCAAACCACCTCCCCCATGGACCTTATTCTTCAAACTCCCCTTCATTTCAGTTTCTACTGCATCTCTGGTGTTAACTTACTGTGTGATCACTGAAAGTCTCTTCATCTGTATTTAAAGTGGTTGGACTAGGCGGGGTCTCTAAAATTCATGAGTTCAATCTTTTATTTGCCATATATTGTATTATGTGCTGCACCCTAGGAGGGATGCAGAGATGAAAAAACATGGCCACTATCTTCAAAGAACTTACAAACTAGAAAGGAATAGTGCAGAAGTGCCAAGTATCTTTAACAGAAGTAATGATAATGTCCTTCAGGAGATCTGAGGCCAGTCACTTGCAACTAGAGTGACCAAGAAAAACTTTTTGGAGGGGATGGCATGTCACCTGGGCCTTAAAGGGTAGACAGATTTGGAGAGAGGGAGGGCATTCAGTTAGAAGGACAGGTATGGACAAAGTTAGGAAAATGCCAAGTCATGCTCAAGGGAAAGTAAATAGTGCCACTTGGTAGTTGGAGCAGATGACGTAGGTGCAGAGTGGAGAAAAAGATGAGCCTGGAAAAGTAGGATGGAAATACACCGTAAGGGTCCAAATGCCAGACTAAGAAGTCATGATTTTACACTGGAGGCAATGGGAAATCATGGAAAAAATGTGACCCAAATGACCTAAGAAGTTCACTGTGGCTGCTACGTGGGAAGGACACACTAGAAAAGGAAGCTTAGAGGTAATGAGAAGTCAGACGAACGCAATAGACCTAGCAAGAGGGAGAACACTGAGAGCCTGAATTAAAATGGACAAATAAGAGAGATTTCATAGGCAGACCTGAATAATGTTAACTTGCGGAATTAATGAAAGGAGAACACATAAGAAAAAGGGAGGAATCTTAGAAGGTCGGAGCCAAGAAAGCCCTCTGAAGTCGTCCAGTGTTGATTTAGCGATTCATTATCTTTTCAAGAAGAAATGTCAGTTTTAAATGCCTGGATCATGAACATTTTAAAAGTCTTAAGTTATCAAATGATCAAAGACAAAGTGTCTTTTAATCAAACTCTGCAGATGTACGTAAAATGAAAAGTAAAAGTTGCCATCTTAACCATTCTAAGTCCCACTTCCATACTAATAGTTTCCACTGTACCTTTCAGATATTTTCAATGTTCATGTGGGTCTCGGAGGATTATAATCCTTTTTAAAAATTACACACAACGGGATCATAAACTCCTACAATTTTCCTTCTTCATTCAATAGTGTGTATTAGAGATCCTTCTATGTCCACATATATAGATCTCTATCAGTTTTTCCAACAGCTGCATAGTATTAAAGTCATGTGTCATAATTTAAAAATCCTCTTTTAATAATCAGGTTGTTTCCAGTTTTTGTTTGTTTGCTTTTTTGCTGTCACCTTCTGTTATGACTATTCCTGTATGCATATATTTTGTGCATAACCTGCATGTTAAATTTCTACAACAGGATTTACTGGATCAAAAGGTATGTGAATTTAAAACATTGATGCATACTACCAAATTGCCAGGATAGTACTCCTTCTTAAGAGGAGGAAAAAAGCCAAGGACTTGGATACATGATTGTGGATTTCTCCCTGGACATGGGCAACCTTGCTTTCCTCCTCCAATTCCCATTTCAAGGGTGAAGGCAGCGAGGCCAGACGACGCCCAGGGGTACACCTCAGAGCCTGGACTTGAACCCCGCCTCTTGCCTCTCAGCCCAGAATCCTTCCCTCTCTGAAATTTCGGCTATATTCAACTTCACCGCGACTGGGAAAAGCCTCCCCTGTCACCCTCCCCCCGCCCCGTCTTCATACTTGGGGGTGTCACTAGCCCCCGCTCAAGCCGCAGGGTCCCCTCACCGGTGGTTCTCGTTGAGCAGGGAGAAAAGCGGGCCGAGGCGCAGTTCCGCCGCTTGCTCGCGGAGCTCGCTGAGCGGCACCGACTGCAGCACCGACTGCAGAGCGCGGAGCTCCTCCAGCGGCGCTTCCAGCCGCGAGACCTCCCTCAGCAGCGTCAGCGCCTGGGCCGCCATTGTGTCCCCTCCCGCCGGGGCTCGCCTGTCTGCCCGCCCAGCTCGCGGCTCCCGGCGCGCTTCTCCGAGCCTCGCGAGATCTGCCAGGCGCAGGCTCTCTTCCCCGAGTTTTGGCTGGGAATGCGAGCCGTCAGGGCCGCACCAATAGCATTGCGGAGCTGGCGGGCAGCGCGCACTCCCAGGCTGCGAAGCCTCGCGAGACCGGGGCACATTAGGGTCGCTGGTGGTTAGGGGGTTCGCAGCCTGGCGTCCTCTCGTGCGCCTTTCGGTCCTGCAGCCCGACCCTCCGTTCGGCCTGCCTCTGGCCCACCGAGAGCGAAGGCTGAGTAAATGGCCGGCAGGAGTAGCGATGAGAATGAGGACCATCCGAAGGTTAAACGGCCTTGCGGGCGGCCTCCTGGCTCTAAAACTAGGCTCTCGGCAGCGGCTTAGGCCGCCCGGGGCGAAGCGGAGCACCCGGCTCCCGGCCGGACGCCTGTCATGAGGAGGCGGAGGGTCATGCTCCTGGAAGACAGCTTGAAAATTCTCGAGAAGCTGGAAGAAGGCGTGAGTAACACCGACGTGGGGCGCCTTCCTGGCGTTAATGAGGCAGCCGTGCGCTCCGTTAAGAAAAACGAGAAGGCCATCAAGGACAGCGTGGAGAATGTTTCGCCCATCTGCTCCTAAGTGCTGTGCATTCCCCGTGACGTTTACATCGAGATGGAGACCGAGTTAATCTTTTGGGTCGAGGATTAGACCGTAGAGGGGCATCTGACGATGAAGGCCATTTGGCCTGGCCAGACGCGTGTACAAGCAGCTGGTGGAGACCACTGGGAAGGGCAACCCAGACACCCTTCATGCGAGCAAGGGATGGTTTGAGAGGTGTAGAAATCGCTATAGTCTGCGAAATTTGAGGTTGATGGGGCAGGAAGAATCTTTAAATGCCCAGTCGGCACCCGAGTATTCCAAGCAACTCCGGAAACTGGTCAGATCTAGAGGCTTTGTACCTCAGCAGGTCTTCAACGCCGAGGAGATGAGCCTGTTTTGGAAGTCCTTGCCTTCGCGTACTTTTAGGGAAACAGACAAAAATCCGGAAAGCTTAGAGGAAGCTAAAGACACAAAATCCCTTATTTTTTTGTGCCAGTGCCGTAAGTGACAAAATGATAAAGCCGTTGCTGCTTTATAAAGACCCTGATCCCACTCGTCTTATGGAAAAAAAAAATAAAAAACGCCGTCTTGTTTTCTGGCGAGCCCTAACAATATGGTTAACAGCTGACTTCTTTTTGGATTGGTTTCGTAGTTGTTTTATCTATCAAACCTTGAGTTCTTTCACAGAAAAAAATCTTGAATTTAGAGTGTTACTGATTTGGACAGAGGTCCCAGTCACCCGGACTCATTCTTTGCTCATCCTACTGTTGATACTGTGTTATCTCCCTCTGGAAAGCACTAACTGCCTTCAGCACTTGGATCAGGGTATAATTGGAGCATTCAGGAGATATTACACCAAGCATATGTTTGACCACTTTACTGACTATTGAAAAGAACCCTTGCCTCACTTTGAAAGAAACATGGTAACAGTGAACATTGCTGAAGTTTTGGTAGTGATAAGAGGTGATGGATGATGTAAAACCAGCTGCTCTTAATAAAGTCTGGCGGAAACTTTGGGACAATATTGTGAATGATTATGCATGTTTCCCTAGAGCTAATTAAGTTGAAAAAAGTCATAGAGTCTGCAAAATGGATGCGCTTTAAATTCATCGATATTGATGAAAGTGAAATTAATGAGCTACTTCAGTTTCAAACTTTGGCAATAACAGAGTGTATCTATAGATGAGGAAGAACACAAGTCTCTGAAAGTAGACATAAAGATGAATCTAAGGAAATTAAATGCTGTTTTATACCAAGTGTGTAAGGACTATCATTTAGTCATTCAGCAAACATTTATTAAGCATAATCTGTGTGAGGCCCTGTGCTAAACTCTGGACATCTCAGGAAATCATCTCAGGATCTAAGGTAAAATGGTCATTAACAGTGGCTTTATTAATGTCACAGGTATAAAAGATCACAGTCTTGATTTACTTTAGTGGACTTTAAATAAAAAGGTTTTTTTTTTAGGACCACTTGGCCTCATTTTCTGTAACCCTGTTTTTTCCATACTTGCTAAATTCTTAATCTCAGATGGAGATTTTCTGAGTTAACCTTCTTTGGTAGTTGGCATGAGAGTACTTGCTCTAGAATTGCTGTCATGGCCTTACGTTTTATAAAGTACTCTTATATTAATCTACTCTATTAATTAATCCTCACTTTAGACCTATGAAGGAGATGCTAACTCTTCCTTTACCAAAAAAACCCCTCAAAAGCTCAGAGAGGTTAAGTAATTTGCCTGAGCCTGTGTAGCTGTTGATGTAAATGATAGGGCTAGGCCTACAGCCGACTTAAGACACTTTGCTAGGAAGTGTATTAGGCCTTTAAAAATTTATAGTCCCACAGAATGAGACAGACAGGTAAACAGGTAAATTAAACACAGGTTGTGAACTGGTGCCTGCAGGCCAGATTTGGCTAACATGTTTTGTATGGTCTGCCCAGTTTAAAACAATTTTGAATTGGTTTTCAGCATTTCCCACCACCCTACCCCTGCCTTTAAGGTGCTATTTACATAAAATACAGTTCGCCAATTTAAGTGTATAGCTTGTTGAATTTTTTAATGTTTGTGTAACCAGTACCACAATCAAGATATAGAACAGTTTCCTTGGCTTAAAGTTTACTTGTGCCCTTGTCCTACTCAATCCCTTCTCCTGCCCCGGAAATGTCATTTAATAATCAAGATATTTCACATTAAAAAGCTAGATTAAAAAATTGGAAACCCTGACGAAGTGGACTCTGCATCCCTGAAGGGCAATAGTCAATCATTAGCTTGCTTCTTTTTAAAATTTGTTTGCATCTCCCCATGGTTGATGTTAAATGCTGCAACAGAAATGTGTACAAAGTGCCTTAGGGGGAACAAAGGACTGTGGGACTAATTAACCTTGGGAAAGGCTGCACAGAGCAGCTGGCCTGGAAAGACGAAAGAGTTCATAGGGAGAGCAGTTGGGAGTAAGAGTGTTCTAAGCCAAGGAGGATTAGAAGGGAGATCCTGGGAGAAGGGGGTGACAGGGGAACAGGAAGGCAGCCACGTGTGTGTTTCATTTATTTGTTTTTGTTGGCGGGATGAGCCTCTATAAAGTGTAAGAGTTTTGTGTATCTGTATTAGTGTTTGTGGGCTGTTGTTTCTGAAGGTTTTATATATCTAAGAAACTTAGGTCTTTTTATCTCTGCATCTGTGGAGATTTTATGATTCGCGTGTGTGTGTGTATGTATGCGTTAGAATGGGAGGGGAAAATTAGTATTTTTATTTTTGCAGGGGTTGGAGGTTTGCATGTGGTGCTTGGGTTGCCCAGTGAAAATTTCTCCCTCTTTCCCCGCCCCCTCCTTCTGGCCTGGCTGGGACCTGGCTGGGCAGTGAGGCAGGCAGCAGGTGGTAAGGCGAGAGGGCTGTTCAGGCCCTTCGTGCCCGCCCATCAGCCAGCAACTCGGGCCCGAAGGTCCAATAGGCTGTACTGCTCAGTTACCGGCGACGCCATGGACAGGCTGGGCGCACGGTGCCCCCTGCCAGGCTGCCCGCGGCCCTCAGTCCTTATATGCCTCCTGGTGAGTGTTCCACCCTACTGTGAGTCCTCTCATCTCTAAACCTCCACCCTGGGATTGAGGAGAGAAGGTGCATTTGTCTTTACTCTTCCTGGGATTTTGAGCTGGAGGCAGGTAGGTAGGGGGTGGAAGGTAAAATCCTTGGGGGCACCACCCCTTGTCCTGGAGAATTGTGGCGTGGTTCTGAAGGTTACCAGCACCCCTTCACTCCCTGCCTTGTGAGGAGTGACCGGGCTGTGTTTCACTGCCAGGGTCATTGGGGTGATAAAGGGTGGCTGCTGGAAAGTTCACATCTACAAGTCATGTGATAGATCCTTTGTTGAGTACAGTTATTTCATTTTTCTGTATTTTTCTGGGGGCTTTGTTTTGTCGTCTATGAAATAATCTTAAAATGTTATGGTTGGAAGTCGCTACAGGGTACTTGCAGTGGTGCTGGTGGTTGTGGTGGGTGGGGAGGGGGAGTGAAAAGGAAAGCTGTAGGGGAGGGCCCGGTGCCCAGGGGTCTAGCCCAGCTCTGCTGCTCACTTCTTGGTGATTTCTTCCCCTCTCTGGCCCTTAATTTCCTCATGTGTAAGAGTTGGCATAAATCAGTAACTCTTAACCTTTTGGGGGCTATAGATTTTCTTTTCTTTTCTTGTCTTGTCTTGTGAAAATTCTGGATTTGCACCCAATGAAAATGTATAGATAAACACAGGTTTATCTATGTATTTACAGATAAACACATCTATAAGTGTATAGATAAATTAAAATGTTGCATTCAGTTTCTGAGTATTCACAGATTTTTAAAACCTAGATGGGTTACAAGTTTAGAACCACTAGGTGGTTTCTGAGGCCCCTTCTGCCTTAACAAACACTAAAGTCAACCATAACCTTTTAAAGGCTAGGTAGATACTCTAGGACAAAAAAAGGGGGAAGACAATGAATTATGAAATAACTAAAATATTTTAAAACAATGTAAAATTAGAAAAGGATAAAGACATAAATATGAAAATACTATAAAGACTTTAAAACTGAGAGTAAATATTTTTCCATTATAATGTTTGTATTAGGGAATTTGGTGATGTGTGTATTTTCCATCAATTTTGCATTCATGTAATATCATTTTCTAATAAACTGTAGTCCACCTTTGGTTCCAAACTGACCTTTCATGCTTCTGATTCTTTGTTGATAACATCCACAAACATTTCCCAAGCCCATGCTCCTTGTCAGGGGTTGTAAAGTGCTGGGAATACAGAAGTGAATGAAGCCAAAGAGCTCGTGTCCAATGCAGGAGACATATGTAAACAATGGTCTGTATTTCAGTGTGGATCGACGGTAGACTAAAAGGATGTTTAGCAGCAGTCCTGGCCTCTACACACTAGATGCCAGTGGCATCTCCCCCAAGTCATGACAATCAGAATTGTCTCTAGATGTTGCCAGATGTCCCAAGTTGACAGCTGCTGGATTAAGTGAAGCTCAAGTAACCCCACTATGTCAGTTCCTAGTCATGCTCCTTGCAGTTCTTCGAGAGCCCAGGTTGGGAGGCAGGAGTCTTGGACTCAAGTCTTGGTTCTGTCACAGAATTTGTGTGTTCTGCCTTAGTTACCTTATTTGTAAATGAAGGGTTAGCTTAGACAATACCTGAGGGCCCAAAATACCTCCTAGCATTTTGACTAAGAGTTCATACAAGAGGTTCAGTACATTTTAGGTGAGTTTATATTTAATCCTGTTAGCTCTGTGTTCCACTGATACTTGCTGGCTGCAGTGCCCTAGATCTTTTCCAGGAATGGCGTCTTTGGCTAGGGACAAGGCCGTTGCTCCTTTTGTTTGGAGTCTGTGCTGGAAGCCACCTTAGAGTCATGTAGTTGACCCCTCACAGTGTGGTAGTATGTCCAATTCTCTACCAAAAGCACTGTGGGTGACCAAGAAGCCCTACTTACTTCACAAGGCTGTTTATCCTCAGTATCAACATCTTGCTGATACACTAATTCACTAGCCTGCAAGTATTTGTGGAGAACCTGCTATGTGCCATGAACTGTGCTGGGGACACAGTGATGAGCAAAGCACAGTCCCTTCCTTTACTGGATTAATGATTATAAATTGTTTATCCTGTCTTGTTAGAATCCATGGCAGCTCTGAGGTAGGCAGTACAAATGTCATAATCTCCGATTTCTAGATAACATTTACAGAAGGGAGAGGAAGTAACAGGCCACGGGCAGTTAGCAGTAGGCTAACAGGCACTAGGATTTAAAGCCTGCTCTCTAGTGCCTTTATTTTTTCCCTATATAATCTAATTTAGTTGTCATTAAACACACAATAAAAGCTTCATTGAAAAGTCTGTTTGTTTTTTTTTTCTCGTGTGGTCACTGGTTTAGTTCAGAGGACCAGTATGCTGGATTGGAGGTGTTGGTGGAGGTAGTAGGAGGGAAGGAAAAACCCGCCCCAGACAGGCCTCTAGTCAAAGTGAAGCTGAAGACATAAAAACGCTACTTATGCCCTGCCAAGAAGTAGGAGCCAGGACCCGGGCAATAACATAGAAGGAATGGGAGGACAGAGGTTTATTTGAGCGAGACGCGAGCCCTGGGGTGGGAGGCAGGAGAAGCAAGCTCTTGTTCAGTCTTGCCTGAGTCGCAGTGGGACTCCTCGCAAGTTTCCTCGACCCCTATTAGTGACTCCATTGTGTCTCCCAAGCAGAGAACCCTGGAATGGAAGATGTCCTCCAGTTATTTTCATTCCCTCTTATTTTAAATGTTGATCATTAAAACAGTAAGGAACAATTGCATCTTGAATGTTTTTTCCTCTCACACTGTCACTGCCATTTTCTTAGCTCAGCATCTTAATGCTTTTTTCCTGGAACGTTGTAAAGGCCTTTTGAATAGACCTTCTGGTCACTCCCCATCCTCCTTCCTGTTACTCTGCTCAGATTGATCATATTATTACTCTCCTACTTAAACTTCCAACAGCACCTTGTCTCTTGAGTACAAACCCCAGACTCCTTAGCCTGAGCCTTTTCTTTATAGTTTTGGCCAGTCTCATTTCCTCCCAATCTCATATCCACAGACTAAGACCCATGCAGACTAGATAGCTCATCTGTTCCAAATACCTCTTGAGTTTGTACATACTATCATATCTCCCCCTCTTGTAATCCTACTTATCAGTTCCAACTTAGATGATATCTTTGAAGTCTTTTCCTGTCTCCATAGGTAGAGCCTTCCTCTTGGACCCCCAGCTCTCTGCCACAGTAGTACAAGTCACACTGCTTTAGAATTAGGCTTCCTTGTCCTCTAGACTCCCCATGGCACCCTGTACATACACAACTGAACGAAAGTGAAATTAATTCCCTAATATATCAATAGATGGTAAGAACCTATCATTCACAGCGATCTCCACAGGATGACAGCAGTTCAGTGGATGTCAGTTGGCATTACCTCTAGTAGCAGTTTTGCACAATAGGATTTCAGGTTATCAAGACTTGACTCCTAAGCTTTGCTTCACTAATTAAAAGCTGTATGATTTTTGAGCAAGTTTCTTGATTTTTGAGCCTCTCTTTTTCCATCTGCAAAATGCAGAGGAAAATATCTAGGCATGAAAACTTTAAGCACCAAAGCTCAACAGAGATCCCAGGAATTATTTTGTGGCTGGGAAATGGGGAAGGAAATATGATGCCCAGCCTTGGTTCCAGTCTGCTTGAGCTGGCAAATAGTGAATTGGCCATGCCACTGCTGATCTGCGCTTTTCTTTCCCCACTGTGCAGATCCTGACAGCTTCTTTCCTGACATACCCCATGCTCAGGACCCTTAGCCTGCAGCTCCACTCAGTTGTCACTGGCAGCTATGTCTCCGGCACTTACTCCATTGTCTTTGCCAACTGTCCCAACGAGCAGATTGCCAGAGATATTGCCAGGTATGGTGAAGGGGCTTAGGTGCTGCCGTGGGAGGCTTGGGGAGGAGCTACCAGGGTGCAGGTGGGTGGACATTCAGCTGGCTGGGGTACCTTAGTAACTGGTTTTCTGGGCATGAATTCTCCCCTTTGTCTGTGGCTGTCACCAGCCACTAGGACGATGTTTTTGCCTTTTGTCCAGAATTCCCACACTTACTGCTCTGCCTAGAGACAAACATCCCGTTACTGTTGCCTGGGCCATGGGAGGTTAGGGGGCCTACCTGTTCCTGCTGTGGCATTCCAACTCTTGACCTTGATGGTTGCCTCCAAGTTCCTGCATGCTCTGGTTCCCATCACCTCCAGATACAGACTGTTGCTCTCATCTCCTCTCTCTTTTGTCCCCCCAACTTCAAAAGGCACATTTGTTTACAAATGAACAGTATAAATGTAATAAGGAACAAAGGAAATAAAATAATAGACATATATATTTACATGGCAGGTATAGGGAAAACTTACCGTTCAATTCTTTAAATAAATACTTCTACAATCTAGAATTTGACAGTCAAAATTAGTTTCTAAGAGTAATTTTTTATCACCTCATGAAGAATTTTTAGGAGGGTCATCCTATGTGATTCAAACTATGACTATGTTAATGAAAAAATTACAATTTCATATTCAGAAGTGTCCAGGTTGCTGGAAGCCAAGTAAACCAGATCACTACCAATGTCTAAAAGATTCAGAGGCTCTTAGGAAGTCCCCTAAATGCTCCCGTGCTTGTCTCAGTGCTGCCTTTTATTCTTTAGGGCTTCCTCCTAGTTGCTGGTACATAAAGTGTTCTCCTTACCATGCAATGCCATGGCTAAGTAAGAAATATTTCCTGTCGTTTCTGGGGTCTGGTGTAAAAGGAAGGCTGCGGGGTGTGTGTTGGGGTGTGTGTTGTCCACCACTGACTGGGACTCTGAAGTGGGGTCTTAGGGGCTCTCTCCCCTCAGCTGTTCTGTTCAATATTTTTTATAGAAGAGAGGCAAACAGGTTTAGTTTCCAGGATTTGTAGGAGGAGAGTAAATGAATCCATGGTAGGGAGGGCCCCACAAGTGTTAGCTGGCAGGAACCCCAGCTTCAGCTGCAGAACTAGTTCTGGGACCAGGTCTTCAGCTCCAGTTCAGTGCTCTTTCTTCATTAGTGTTCTCTAGCGTTCGGTCTGCCGCCTCTCAGTTCTGGTTCCTGGCAGCGTTCTTAGATCTCATCATTGACAGACACACTCTAAACTGGAAAAATCTGTTGCTGGGGCTAGGGTAGAAACTTGAATGTTGAATCAGAAAGCCTAGATTCTAATGTCTTCTTTGCTGCCAACACCAGCATATGACCTTAGACAAGTCTTCCTTCTCTGGGCTTTGATTTCACACATAGAGAGAGAGAATTGGATTAGGCCAGGGTCACAGACACTAATGTCTGTAGACAGGCAGCTTAAGTGAGGGAGTGGGCTGGGGTGTAATGATGGAGAATGACAGTAGATGGCAACCCTCACTCTTCTCACATGTAGGGAGGAGAGAGCAGTGGAAGTTGACCTGAGAAGCATATGTCATGCCTCAAGGGAGTAGCCCTTGCTCAGCTCTAGCTAAGTGTGACCTCATAGGACTGCAGGTCCAATGTCATAAGTCTCATTTTTTGGTGAGAAGGCTAGATGATGTGTACGTTTTGAATGTGAAATACTCTGATAGTACAAATTGGTAACAAAGTCATGGCTTTTTTTTTAAATGCCACGTGAGCCAAACTGTGTATCTGGTCTGTGAGCTTCTGGTCTGTGACCTTTGCAATTCTGGAAGCCCTGGAAGTTCTGCATTTGTATCTCCTGCTTTACTCAGATGAGCATGAGGGCCTGAGCTCCCTGTCTGTGACCCACTGCTGGTCTTCAGTGTGTGTTTTATCCATCAGCTTGCATATTCGTTCACTCCTGTGCTCTCTCGCTCTCTCGTGCTCTCTCTTTTTTTTTTTTCCATAGGAACTTTTTGAATGACACAGTCCTCTATAGTTTTACAGTCTCTTACCAAAGGGCTGGTTGCTGTGATCAGTCACCAAGGACTTCATACTTCCAAAAAGACTGGAAAGGGCCTTTGAGGCACTGGATTATTTTTTTCTAGGTTTAACTCACTCCCTGTGTTTACATGTCACCTTTAGAACCAATGAAGTGCAATTTCTCACGCAGATCACTTGACTGAGCGAGCAAGACTTGCGGCCATTGCTTAGACAAATTTGTGCCATGTACCTCTCCTTACAGTCAGGGTTTACTCATCTCCTGGAATTTTCCAAGGGAGTAAGGGCGGTGGTAATACCAGATTCATGTGGAGCCTTAAATAGAGCCCTGTTCAGCCTGGAACTCTGGGGAAGAGAAAGTGGGTCAGTTCTCTTGGCAGCAGCTAAGAGAAGGAAGGAACAGTAAGCAGAGCTCCAGTGAGGTTTACTTGGCAGGGGCCAAGCACTTCAGAGAACCGAAGCTGGGTCCCCTCGGCTGCCTGAGGCTTGAGAGGAGTTTGTCAGGGTCTGCCTGAGTCCCAGGGCTTGAGGTTTTGATACTTGGGAACATTTCTTTGCATCCGTGATACTTGTGCTAGTTCAGGTGTGGTTTACTGTGTTCACCAGGGTTCTGCACAGGAATCAGACTGTCAGGAATTCCAACCTGTGGTCTCAGAAAAAAAAATTTTTTAGAGGTCTACAAAGGTGATGATTGTGCTCTAAGGGTTGTGGTAGAACCTTTACAAAAATAAAAGCAAAAAGAGCCTATATTTGCCAAAGACAAACACAGAACATGATGCCTTTTTTGGCTTTCCTTAGAGTTAATATCAGTTGTGTGTGGTCACACAGGTATCTACAGACCAGAAGCACTGAGTGTCAGCCCAATACATATCTGAGAAAGAAAAGGAGAAGAAGGTGGCATGATAAAAGGAGCTCTTGGTGGTGGAAAGGCTTGGAAACCACTGCCTGAACCAGTCCTCTCTTTGTACAGCAGGCACTCAGGTCGAGTGGGAGGGCTGTGCCTGTCTCGGAGAGGTGCTCAGATACCTGTTCCTGGAATGAAAGAAGGAACTTGTGTAAGGTCACACAGCCATCCTACTGCAGGGCTGAAGTGGAGTCCACATCTTCTTGTTCTCCATCCAGGGTTAATAGATTCTCATTCCCCAAGCAGGCTGGGCCTGTCCTCAAAACTGCCTTCCCATAACTGCTTCCCTGCTTGTCTCCCCACCCAAGGAGGGACTTATAAACAACTCTGTCTTCAGTGGTTCTGTGCATGGTAGTCTGTGCACGTACCGGGTTGGTCTGAGTGGGGAGGGGCCCTCTAAATAGTTACCTACTTAGGCTCAGATTTCCTGGGTAATTCCCAGGAACTCCTGCCCCCCAACCCTTCTCGGGACACTTGGACACCAGTGACTGTCACTCTGTCTCTTTACTTTAGGGCTGTCCTGGATAAGAAGCTGGCTGCATCTGTGAACATCCTGCCTAAGGCATCCTCACTGTGAGTTTTGCTATGGCCAGAGGAGGGGTGTGGGAGTGCTAGGTCAGGTCGTGGCCGGTGGAAAGAGCACTGAACTAATGCGGAGTTGTCAAAGAACAACTCAGAGGCATCTAATTCATCAGTAGTTCACTATCAATTTGTATTCAGAGGAAATCAACTAGTGGGTTTATGTCATCCAACAAAAGCAAAAACAGGCTATGTTTAGAGAAGGGGAAAAAACCTACAAATTACGAGCAATGAGTCTTGTTTGCACATTCTTTGTTTAAATCAATTAGCTTGATGTTACCAAAGAAGTCAGACTGGACATTCCATTCCTGACTAAGCCCACTGGGGATATCAAAGAATATAATTTCTGTTGCTTTTGAATTCTCTGGAAAGCTTTGAGAGTTCGGCATACATGACAGACTATTTCTGTGCACTGTCTGCCTTTCATTTCATCAACTCGTTTACTTGGGCCTGGTCTACACCATTTCCCTCATCAAAATATTTCCACATCCCAGTGCTAGCATGCAGGATTTGTCTTGTACCTCATTTTCTCTGATCATCCTGTTTCTCATCTCCTTTCTCCTCTGATGAAAGAGAGAGAGAAGAGAAATAATGCCTACTCTTGAGGTCAGAGCAGAAAAGTGCCGTGTAACGAAGGCTTTCTCCGGCCCCGCAGTACCATTCCCTCACACCATCTGTAGCTGTGGCTCCCACATTTGGCCATGCTTTAGATTCCTGAGCTCCATCCTGGATCTGTTCAGTCTCTAAAGATGGGGCTTGAGTCTCTGAATTTTTAAAAAGTTGTATTGGTATTCATATAAGCCAGTCTGGGAGCCAGTGCTTGGGAACTAGAACAGAATTTTAGCCTAATGTTCCCCTCCTGTGTTCATCCTTCCTTATAATTCATCCTTTCACCACAGCTTTGTGAGACAGATAAAGCCAATGCTTGAGTTGTCTTAGATTTGCCCTGGGTCAGCGTAGATATTCTCAGGTCAGATTTCTTTCCCTTCCCATGATGCTGTTCTCATGACTCTTTTTTGAACATTGTCACTGAATTTGTTTTTCATTTTTGGACTTGTTTCCATGTCTTATAAGGCTCGCTTCTTCCTTGAATCCTCCTTAGCTTATTTAGTTTATTCATTGGTGGGCACTCAGCTCTGAGAGTCAGTGGTAAAAATAGCACCAGTTCAGAGGATGGGGAGGTGCCTGGAAGTCATGAGTGTAGGATGAGCATTGAAAGAACTGGAGATGCCCAGTTTGGAGGAGAGAACATACAGGAGTTTCCGCAGGGCTGTCCTGAACTGGGCCTTCACGTGGAAGCTGGGGAAACAACTTGGTGGCAAATTGGCACACCGTAAAATAAACCATCTCATGTGAAAACCTTCCAGGCAGATGGACTTCTTCAAGAGATGGTGAGCCTCTCACCTCCAGGAATGTTAAGGCAATGCTAGAATGTTTGAACTAGATGACCTGTAAGGCTTGACCAACTCCACAGTTTTTTATATGGGCTTGGAAAGATTTTGAAGTTTCCACCTTCGTAAATCACCTAATTGGGCCAGGCTTAATTCACTGAGCTCATCTTGTGAGCATAATTTTTTTTGTTCTCTTCTCCAGGTACTTTTGGAATGGAGAAATAGAAGAGGCCACTGAGATCCTGTTGGTGAGTGAGGATGGGAGGAAGGGGCCTTGATGGGGGAAGAGCGAGACCAAGGCCTTTTCCCCAGGTTCCAATTAAAAATTAGCAAAGATCAACTGATGAAGGTTCTTGCCCCACATAAGATGCCCTAGGTTCATTTGTGAGCTAGTGATAGGGCCTGGGGACCCGGAGGAATGCTGCTTTCTGCACGGTCAGCTGAGTGAGCAGCTGCAGAGCTGGGGCTGAGGTCCTAAAGCAGTGCTTTTTTTCTTTTTTCATTTACAGCTAATAAAGACGAAGACTTCCAAGGTCCATACGCTGTCCAGCTACATCAGGTAGTACTGCCATCTCCTCCCAGCCAGGGGCGTGCTGGGGACCAAGTGAATGAGCTTGAAAAGCAGGAGACCCAGAGCCTAGTCACCAGCCTCCATGTGACCCTGGGTATGGCCCTGTCCCTCAAGAGTCTCCATCTGTAAAGAGTTAAACCAGTGGTTCTTAAAATTTTGGTCTCAGGATCCCTTTACACTTATGGAAATTGTTGAGGACCCAAAAGAGCTTTGTTTATGTGGGTTATATAAAAGTTTACTGTATTAGAAATTAAAACTAAGAAATTTTTAAATTATGTGTTTTTAGCTCATTTAAAATACAGTATTACCTATTAACATAAATACAGGCATACCTTGGAGATATTGCGGGTTTGGTTCCAGACGACTGCAGTAAAGTGAGTGACATGAATTTTTTGGCTTCCCAGTGCATATAAAAGTTATGTTTACACTCTACTGTAGTCTTACTCAGTATGTAATAAATAGCATTATGTCTAAAAAAAAGTAACAAATTACTACCTTAATTTAAAAATACAAAACAAAAAACAATTACAGTAGTAACATCAAAGATCACCATAACAAATATAATAATTAAGAAAAAGTTTGAACTATTGAGAGAATTAGCAGCATGTGACACAGAGACAGGAAGTGAGCAAATGCTACTGGAGAAATGGCGTCAGTAGACTTACTCGACCCAGGTTACCATAAGCCTTCAATTTGTAAAAAACGCAGTATCTGCAGTGAAGTGAAGTGCAACAAAATGAGGTATGCCTGTAATGCGTTTTTATGGAAAGTAGCCATGTTTTCCAAAAAACTGGAAAGAATGGCATCATTTTACATTTTTGCAGAATCTGGCTTAATAAGACAGCTGAGTTGCCTCAAAAGCATCTTTAAGTATTAAGACACTTTTAAGCTCATGGTGATAAATTCAAGTTTTCCAAACTTCTAATTTTTGTGTAAAAACATGAATTTTTTGATCGGCAATAAATGATGTAAATTGTCTTCATTTGAGTGGTGGGCCCACTTTGTTCTTATTTGGGAAAATGCCTAATACTCAAACCGGAGTAACCTTAATTTGTAAAAGTGACAGACAAATGATGGTTACTTGGGCTTGAGAGTAAAAACTTGAGAGTGTTCTGTGGGGGAAGAAAGTCTAGCTTCTGTCTCAATCAGAGTTTTAGACGACCTTGCTCTTAGGTACATAGCAGAAGCGCCTTTGTACGATTCCCATTTTGTCACACAGAATATTAAAAAGATGTACTCAAGGGTCAAACTTTAATGAAAATAGTAATTCTTTACCACGTTATCAAGGATGCTCTTGCATTTTTAAATGCAGGTGTGTGGTGGTGAAGAACACAGTGACAGCTGCTACAGTGTGGTGCCCTTGTCCTGACGCATGCTGTGGTGCCACCAGTCTTACCCATCACTGCTTTTGCACCATCAGTGCAAATGTCAACATAGTAAAGAGATAAATAACAAATGAGTACTATTATGAAAATAGTTTTGGCCTCATGGACCTCCCGAAAGAGGCTTGGAATTCCCCAGGGGTCAGTGGACGTCACCTTGAGAACCACTGGTCTAAATCCTTATTTATTATTCAAAGTGTGGTTTTTGGAATAACTGGCATCACCTGGAAGCTTGCGAGAAATACAGAATCTCACACTAACCCCAAACCTACTGAATCAAACTACAGTGTAGTAAGGTGATTCCTGTGCACTAAAAGCTTGAGACTTGCTGGTCTAAAGCAGTGATTCTTAATGCTGGCCATGTGCTATAGCCACATGGAGACGTTTTTCAAATTATCAGTTTAGGCTCCACCTCAGATTCTGACTTAATTTATCTGGAATGGGTATGAAGTAATGAGTATGAAGTATGGTGTTCTTCAAATCTTGACTTTCCTGTGCAGCCAGAGATGTGAGTCACCATTTATTTGGATGATAAAACCTTTTCCCGTCACTTCTTAGGGAACCAGGAAGGACTCTGGAGTTACATGATGATACCAGCTCTCAGATCTAGTGGTAGAAAAGGCCCTCATGTTACCACTAGAGCACAGATGTGGGAATAGGGCACCTTTGGTAGAACCAGCACTCTTGAGAAATTACAGCCTGACTGGTGAGGGAACAACTTCGAGGTTAAGAGCATGAGTGCCAGAGCTTGACCTCCAGGGTCAAATCCTGGCTCCTCTGTTTGCTGGTTGTAGCGTAAATGCATGTGTGTTACTTGAGCCTTGCTGTGCCTCAGTTGCCCCGTCTACAGGGTGGGGACCATACGAGCACCTTGGCTTGCTATGCATACTGGAATGAATTACGTAAAGTACACACGTGAGGTGCTGCGTTAGTGGCAGCTCTTACTACTAAAGCATTATAAACATGTCTCCTTCAGTATGTCTGAATAGTATTCTGATAGTATTGAGACATACATACACTGAATTCTGTATGTCTGCTTTTAAAAACACATACAGGTCTAGGTGTCCATGAAATAAGTTAAGAAAATTCATTATCCTCAGGCACTGAAAATTATCCAACTTCCTCCTAATGTTTAAGCACCTATCCAAACACGTGTTGTGATTAGGACCACCTCATGAGAGCCTTGCAGTGCCTAATTCAGCAAAAAGGAGGCAGAGGCTCATTATCTCTATTTGACAGATGGGACGGAGGCCCAAGGCCTTATGTTTCTTTGCTTTGGAAAGCGAAGAGAACTTGCATTGTGTGTCAAAGACCAGGTGAAAGAAACAGGGAGGAGGAGATTCCTGTGGGTTTGGATGGTCAAGGAAGAGCCCTCGGGAAAGGTCAGAGGTTGAGTTGAGCCTTAAGAAACAGAGAGGTGTTTGGTTAATCAGCAGCAGCAGGGAGAGCTTTCTAGGTGGAGAAGAGAATACAGAGGTACGGGGGGTGGTTTGGGGAGGGCACAGTGATGAGTTGCGACAGTGATAAAGACAGCAGCTAACATTTAGTGATGCATGCAGTGCCAGCCAGTGCACCAGGTAAGTGCTTATACACCTTGTCCCATTTTATCCTCAGCAGTCCAATCATGTGGGTACTATTTCTATCCCCTCTTTTGTAGGAACTTTAGGGAATTAAGTGATTTGTCCATGCTTACGTAGCTAAGAGGTGGCAGACTGAATTTGAACCCGTGTCTGTGAGACTCTCAAGCCGTCTGGCCTAACTGATCACTTGGTGACAGGTGGGTCACAGGCTCAGGAGTGGTGAGCTGTGGGGCTGGACAGGTGGCTACAGGCAGATTGCAGCAGGCCTTAAGTGAGGCTGGCCAGTTGGGTTTTATCGCATAGGCTGATTGCAATTCTAGGCATTCACAGGGCTCTGCTTTCTTTCCAAAGGTTGATGCATCCTTTTGAAATCCCAGAGATCTTCAGTCTTCCCATGGACCGAGGAGATGCACACTATTTAAAGTGGCTGGAGGAGGGCATGAAGGAGGAATGAGTGGGGGCTTTTTGTGCACCCTGCTGGCAGCCTTGAGCCTTCAGCAGCTGTACCATGGGGGAAGAGAGGCTTATGTCTGCCTCGCAGTGTCGCCATGCTTTTGTCAGCACAGAGGAGCTGAGTCACTTTTGGAGGATGAAGGTCTGAGGCTCCTGAGGCTGGAAGAGGACACTGGGCCATTCAGGCTGAACAAGAACCCAGTGGAACTTGTCTCCGAGTGTGTCATGCTTGAAGGTGGCCAGGGGTGGGATGATGATGATTGTGTGTAGGGGCCAAGGGGAAGTGGCAGTGAGGGTGATATTTGTCATCTGCAGTCACTGAGCCAATGTCGAGTGCCTAGTATGTAATTACTCTGCTTCTCATGAGGGGTGGACCTGAGGACCTGTTCACTCAGGAGTGTGGGAGGAATGCCACTTTCTAGGGGAACTGGAAGTACTTTATCCAAAAGGATGAATTGCTAATGGAATTTCAAGGCCAAGCAGAATTAGCTCTCCTGGCTAAAGATGGTGTTTGTTACTCCTGGGTCCTGAGGACGTGGGGCTGGGAGTGGGCTTCATGAGTGCATTCAGAACCGGGGAACAGCAGGGCTGAGACACAGCCTCTCGGGTTGGGAGTGGTCTTGACTCTTTCTTGGCCTGAGTGTGGCAGACATCAGCAGGTTCTGGTGCCTTGCTCAGTGGCGACGTAGATTCTGAGCCCACCCTGCTAACCTTTCCACTTGAGCGCTGAAACTGAGCATCCCCGAGAAGGAAAGAACCCTCAGGAACTGCTAGACCTGGTGTTGTTCAGACTTGGTCCACAGAGCCCAGGGGCTGACAGAAGGCACCCTAGGGGCTACCTGGGTGTGGCAGTAAGAGTTGGGACCCCCACTCACACCTCAGCCAGTGCACTTGTGCTTTTATTATTTGTGTATGTAGAGCTAAGTGTGTGTGTGTTTGTTTGATAAAGGTTTGTAAGCCAGTGGCCTGAGTCAGTCTCTATTTTGTAGATTATAAAGGAAGCTGAACTGCACCGAGGCCCAGAAGCGGGGACCTGTTGGGTTACAAACAGTACAGCCAAGGCTGCTCGCCCTGGTGCTCTCTGCCTGCTGCACGGGTGTCGGGTGGACGAGGGCAGGGAGGGCAGAGCCCCGTGGGGTGAGAAGAGAGACTTGACCAAGGCCCCCTCCGTGGCTCTGGCACAGGGTAGCTGCACTCTGCAGATACCGTGGGCAGTGTGGGTAGTAGCCTGGGTCTTTCTTCCTAGAGGGAAGGGTGTGGGAGGGGGGTTGCCAAGCTCTAGTTCTGACACCTTCTGTGCTTCTTGGACCTTAGTTTCTCCAAATATAAAATGAGGGAGGACCTCCAAGGGCCCTTGTGTGAAGACCTTGTAGGGACTTCAGGCTGAGCCCCTTCCAAAGGTCCAGAGGATCCTTTTATGATAGCCAGTGAGGATTCTGGTGGGCTGCCTCAGGAGAACAAAGAGAATGATAGTGGTGATGTCCTTTTCTTATGACAGGTGTTTCTGGTACATGTGAAAATCTTGTGTAAAGTAAACCTTACTGAAAATGTACTGGGGACCCCAGATGGACTGCCTGTGTTGCTTTCAGGATAAAGTCCAATTTCTTGGTCTGGCTTTCAAGGCCCTTTATAGCCTTGCCGCAGATCTCCTTCTCCATCTTTACCTTCCACCTCCCTCTCCTGCCCTGGCAAGTGGGTGAGTCCAGTATGCTGTGCTGTTACCCTCCTGCCTGAGCGCCCTTCTGCACAAACGCTTGTGAAATCTGGTGGCTCCTTTGCAAAGGCTGGCGTCCCCAGTTGGAAGGAGTCTCTCCTGCCTGGTGTCCTTGTGCATCACAGTCTCCTGTTTCTAGATGTGAGCTGCTCGAGGTGAGGGGGCATGTTTGAATCTATTTGGTCGTTTGCACAGGGTTTGGCAAATACTTCCCAAATTGATGTTTCAAGCATTTGAATAAAACTTTCTTGATAGTCCAGTTACTTTCTTGGCAAAATCCAGCTTTTTTCCCTTGAACTTTCTTAAAGTAGAACTTATTCCAAAGGAGATTTTTCTTTCTATCTTTGGCCTTCACTGGGTCATTTTCTGTGCTGACTGTGCATTGAAAACTGTTCCTTGGTGGCCTTCCTTTGCCTCAGTGTCACAATTGACTATAGGAAATGGGAGAGGAGAGGGAAAAAACACCTGCTTAAACCATCAGCTCTCTCTACCAGGTTCTTTCCTAGGTTCTTAACATCATTTTATCCTTATAACTCAATGTTACGCTCATTTTGCAGATGAAACCTGAGATCAGAGAGCAGGAGATAAAAGATGCTTAAAATAAGTGGCAGAGCTAGGCTCTGAACCCGGGTCTCTGGTTCTGAATCGGATGCTCTTACTGCCTCTTTCAAAGAGGTTGGATGTATCCCTTTGTAGGCCAAAGACCCAGAGAACCTGCTCTAGCCAACTCTAAAGGAAGAGTTACTAGTTCCTCAGACTTCCCTGGGGTAAGTTGGCATATTGCACTGTTTACTTCTCCCCACAGATCTGGAGGTTGGCGATAGCATCTTCCTTATACAGATGAGGGAACAGATTTTGAGGCGCTTCATGATTCTCAGGGTCTGTGTGACTCCAGCTCACATGGTTTGTCCACTCTACCACACTGTCCTCCCAGAATGATGCTGTGAGACCTGGGGCTGGGACGTAGACTAGGCTTTCCACGTGGGAATTCCTTCCTGGCATTTCTCAGGAAATGTAAGGGTTTTTTTGAACCCAGAATTCCTGGGAAAACCAGTTGAGAAAATGAGAAAAAGTATTAAAATTACCCATGAATACTGAAGCTTAAAACCATGGAGATGTTATTGATTTGAAGGAATCCATCTTCATCAAATAAAAAACAAGAGCAAGAAGTGCTCCCGCACAGGAGTGAAGGTTCGGAGAACCAGGCAGGAGCGTGTGGGAGGGAAGTGGTGCTGCCCTCTCGTCAGGTGTGCCTGTGATCGCTGCCATGTCGTGAAGGCGTGTCTAGTCCCGTCTGCAAGGACCAGCGGGAGGCATTCTTGCAAATAAGGTAAGTTTCTAGACACAGTATACTTTCTACAAATCCTGTCAGCCTAGTTCCAAGAAATAAGCTTTGGAAACAAAATAAATTCTTAATCTGGCAATTTTGACACAAGATTCTGTGTACTCTTAACCTTGTTAGGATATATTTGAATGTGTTATTTGAATACCATCCGATAACATTCCCTGGTGTTTTCCAGTATTTATTCCTTGGGGGCTGCAGTTCTTTGTAGATACTGCTGAGCTTAATGTTCCTCTTTGTTAAACAATTTTTTTCCCCAGATACCTATAATAATGAGGAAAAAGTATAAAGAATGTTTGAAGTAGTTTAAGGGTAACTTATGATTTGGGGAATTTGTGAGAATCCTGATTTCTTGGTCCTGAATTCCAAAGGTGGAGATTTGTTGTGTTTGTAAACACTAACCTTGACTACACGGTAGCAGGCCCTCCAGCCTGGGGAGGACCACCGACCTCGGGGGGCCTGTAGGGCTGTTCCACGGGAGCTTGGACTGGAGCCTGGGTCCCTGGCGCTGTTCACTTTTCATCTCACTCCATTGATTTCAGCCCAGAGAGTGATCCCACCCCTACTCCTCCCCACCTCAGCTCCAGTTGTGGTTTTGTTCCAAGAGCACTTACAAGGTTGAAGCAGGAGGTGTGGTAGGGTAAGTGGGAACCATATAATGAAGATTTTTAAGGGCAGACATTAACACTTGGTGGGGTGGGGGGTCTGGGGTGTGGTCAACAGGCTATGCTAAGCCCTGAAAACACAGGGTTCAGTTGAACCCATGGCCTTCACTTCCCTGTAGCTTTTTCCTGTCCCTTCATGTTGCTTCTTTTTCTCCAAACTGCCCTCAATTTAGAGAAGTTTATGTAAAGTAATAATCTATCACATTTGTATGTGAGAGGGTTCCCCCAACATCCCTCAACAGCAGGGATTCTCTCTGGCATGTGGAGGGCGAGGAACTGAAGCAAAGGAAACTGAGAGAGCTAGTGCAGGTGGCAGCCAGCAGAGATGGGGCCAGGGTGCACCTCGGGTCACAGCTGTGTGCCTGTGCGCAGAGTCAGGGCTTACAGTGCCTGTACTGAAGCATCTTCCTAGGGTCCCATCCTAAGTTCATTCCCCATCTTTCTCTTCTCTCTGACTCTCAGCTAATGTTTTTTACCCCCATGAGTCAGGTATTCAGTAGAAAAATGTTCCAAGTCTTCCTGGTGGTAAGGGTGAGTATTGCTGAGACAATGTGGGAGGCGGCGGTAGGAGTGGCGTGGTGGCCAGAGAGGATGGGGCCCAGGCATTCCTCCTCACCTTTCGGGAGACCTAGACGAGGGACCAGAGCTAATTCCTCTTGGTACCCAACAGCTGATAGCTCACTAGGGGAATGATAAGCAGATTTTGAAAAGGCAGCTTTAAATTGTAGATCAGACACATTAATTATAATTTTAATATAACAAATGTTACTAAAAGCAGCAATTCAAAACCATAAATCTTTTTGAAGGTGCACAGGGTTATGATAAGGTCAGTTGGCAGTAATGCAGCTGTTACCAGGTATGAATGAAATGCTGGAGTGTGGAGTCGGGGGGGACCTTGCCAGGCCGTATGCTGATCTCCAGAGGGGAAGACACCCTCTCCCTCTCTCCCCCTCTTGTAAGCCCAGAGCCTCTGGAGCTTGAGCAGAGGAGGCGCAGAAGCTCCAACAGGCTTTGCCCATCCTGTGCTCTCAGCCTGGAAAGCTGCTGAGGAAGCACGGGAGGCCTGGGGGGTTGTTAGCTCTCTGGAGCAGGCAGGAAGCCACCAGCTGGACCCCAGGTCTCACCCCCCAGCTGGACTGGGCACTGCCTTCTCAGCTCCCCTTCCACCTGGCCCCAGCTTGGGGTCTTCAGTGGCAGCAGCTGTGGGGCTGAGAAGGGAGAGAACTGGGCCCAACCAGCTGGTCTCTGCCTAGACTGCTGGGAAGCAGAGGGAAGTCGTGGGCTGTGTGCAGGAGGTGAGGTCCCAGTTGAAAGGCACTGTTGGAGCTGAGGTTGGAGGCAAGGGGCATCTGAACTATCTCAGGGACCCTTGAGTGCTCACAGAAGGGGAGGGAGGCCAGCCTATTAATAGGAAAACCAGCTCCAGGCCTGCTGCCCCCCACCCCCGCCATTGTCCATCCGCCTTCGCCTTACAGCTGGCAGCCTCCAAAACCCAGCCAAGCTGAAGGCCACAGCAGCAGCTGGCAAGGCTGGTCCCCATCTGGTGCACCCCTGCCCCAGTCAAGGCACTTATTATTTTCCAATCAAGTGAGTCAGTTTCTAATACCTCTGGAAGCAGCAAAAATGAGTCGTCTCCTCCCCCTCCCATTTTTGGTCTCCCTCCAGATGGATCTGAGTTTCAAATGTCGATTCTAAGAACTGTGTTTATACTCCCACTGACCAAAGGCTTCCCTTTGAGAGGACTGAATGACTCAAGCCCTTTAAAAATCCCAGCCTGCCCCCAAAATGATTGTCAGTTTCAGGCAGGGCAGGGGCTAAGAGGGTATGAGTTCCCTACACTTCCCTCTGGGGTCAGAGCTGCTTCGTAGGCAGGAGCCAGACTTTCACATTTAGTTGCAGCATGTGGCCCCCGGGAAGAGGGCCAGGGAAAGCCAGGGGCAGGAGCCAGGCTGGCAGGGGGTGGAGGGGTGGGGGTTGCGGAACGTGTGGCTGTGTGTGTGGTGTGTGTACGCCTGCTGAGCTGGAACAGGACACGGCTTCCTTTCCTCCCCTCACTTCCTCTCCCCGTCCCTTCGGTCTGCAAGGCCAGGTCCAGCTCCATGGTAACAGAGAGAGGGTGTGGCCAGGGAAGGGAAGACTTCTGGGTTCTCAGAAGCTGACACTGCAGCCTTCATTCTTGGCCATAATCATTGGGCTCTGGTGCTGGTGCCTTCTGAAGCAGGGACCCGGCCTCTTTACTCCTCAGATCCTGAGAGCCCAGGGTCCCTGCCACACAGGCTTTCTCAGAGGCCTTCTTCCACCCTCACCACCTCTTCCCCAAGCCAGGAGGAGTGGCAGGAAGTTGAGAGAGAGGGTCCTCAAGGCATCCTCGTGCCCACCTTCACCCAGCCTTTCTCCAAGGTTTATGTTCTCATTATGTGGTTCCTGGGATGGATCAGGTGTGCAAACTGGGTGTATAAATACACACCCAAAAGGGATGAGAGAGAGAGACACTGGACACACTGGGGACAAAGACAGACTCGGGCCTCAGGAACAGGCCACAGAGCCAGCAGGACACTAGTTCAGAGGAATAGGTCAACAGTTTGAGGGCGTGTGTAGACACGGAGCCATAGCCAGTGGGACCTCAGAGATACAGGCAGAGGGGTGGTGAGCCCGAGGAGGCCCGCGCGCAGGCCGGGCCCAGCCGAGAGGCACAGGCCCGGGCCTGGCGGGCAGGCGGGGCTTTGGCCAGGCACTTGCAGCTCTGTCTTGCTTCCCTCCCCCACCCCAGCCTGGAGAGACCTGGGGAGCCTGTGGTGTCCACTGTCTCTCCTTTGGTTTCCAGGGCTCCTGGCATCCCCTGGGGGCTGGTCAGTAAGGAGTGGTCCCTTCCCACTCCACCAGGTACTGAACCTTGCCCTCAGGTGTGACCCTCCGAGCCAACACCTGGTACTTCTCCCCACAGGCTAACCGCCCAGCTGCACCAAAATAGTTGGTGATGGATGACTTGAGGTGGGACAAGGACGAGTCATCCTCACTGATGCTCTCAAATGTGTGGCTATCGATGCCCTCATCTGGCCGCTCAGCACCCGAGGCCCCCTCTGCACTGCTGTCCGAGGGGCAGCGTCCACCCAGCTCGGCCGCCCGCCGCTTTGCCCGCAGTGGCATGTACGCTTTGGCCGCCAGCTTCCTCTTGCGGCTGCCCACTGTCCGTCTGTATCGGAAGGGGAAGAGGAGAAAGATGGGAATGAGATGGGATAAGCCACACAAGTGCCTCTCCCTGAGCACTCCTGGGCACCAGGCCCTGGGCACAGATTGTCTCCCTGGATCCTCACAACAGCCCCAAGGAGGCTCCTGAGGAGAAAACACCAGCTGGGGAGTGGCAGAGCCAGGATTCAAACCTAGGTGTGTCCAGCCCCAAAACCACGTTCTTTGTGTTTAGGAGCTCAGCACTGCACAAGTCCAGCGGCACCGTTCTGCAGCCACGCAGTGCAGAGGCCCTGCTTACACTGCCTAACCCTTCACTTGGACTTGCCTGTAGCCAAGTGAGTCAGGAGTAGGGATGGGGTTTGTAGCAGGTGAGTCAGATTAGGGTAAGGACAGACACCTGGATTGGAGACAGACGTATGTGCCCCAACACACAGGAACAGAAAGAGGCAGAGGGCGTAGAGAAACACACAGAAGGGGAGGTACACATTCACAGATGCCTAGAAACAGAAACCAAGACCTGAAGTGCTCCTGAGAACCCAAGAAATGAGGACATAAATGAAAATGCAGAGGCAAAAGCAGAGAAAGCCACCTAGAGGTGTCTGGAGACAAGGGACATTATACTTTTAATTCGACTTTGGCATGTGCCTCAAACATCCTAAAATACAGTAAAAGGCGCCTCAGTTGAGAACCTGTCCGTGTGCTCTGCAGTCCCGCCCTCCCTAGGCCACTGAGGACAGCACCTGCTGAGCAGGCTTAACCCTAGCTGGGTCCCCAGGGGTTTCTGTCCCCTCTCCGGACCCTCACTCTGCAGAATGCCATTCTCCCTCTATCAGGCTTCCACACCACTGGCTCTTTTCCTTAAAGACCCAGGAGACAGACACCAGATTCAGACAGCCAAGAATCAGGGTTAGGGAATCTGCAGTCAGAGGCACAGACATTGCAAAATCACAGAAAGCAGAGGGCAAGAACCCCAGAATGAAAGATCCCCAGATCTGAAACTGCCCAGCAAGAAGTGTCATGTAACCTGCAGCAGGCAAAGAGGAGTGGCCTGAATGCCCATATTCAGCCCCTGTCTGACCCCACGACTCAGAACCAGAGGGTCCCAGACCCAGATTCACACAATTAAGAAGGCCATGTCCCGGAGCCTCACGTGCCCAGAATGAGACACACATCGCAGATGTGGGCTGGGGGCAGGGGGCAGGGGGGTGACGGAACTTGAGGCCAGCATGCTGGGAAGCTGACCTGGAGTCGTAGGAGAGGCTGGTGGAAGCGGAGCCAGAGGTGCTGGCAGCGTCGGTGGAGTCGACGTCTGAGAAGAAGGTCTGGCCTGAGCTGGCACTGAGGGAGGAGAGGGCGAAGCTGCTGTTGGCCCTTCCCAGTCGTCTCCTGGCCCCTCTGACACGCATCCAGCCAAGGCCACCTCCCCACTGCTGAGCTCCCCACCACCACAGCTGCAGTGGCCGCCCCCTCCCCAAGGAATACGAATGCGGGGTGACCAGAGCGATTTAGGTATGGAGCCTGGGGCAGAGAGAAGCAGGGGCGGGGTGGAGAGGGCCGGCGGGGGCAGGCCTCGAGCACTGCTCCGCAGAGCTGTCGCTGGGCGGGAGCACCACAGGCTTTCAGCCAGGGGCATTAGGCTGCAAGGCCTGCTGCAGAAAGACCCTTCCGGCGGCCTTCTGCAACGTGGACCCTTTAACAGCAGTGACCCCCAGGGAGCATCCACTCCCTCCAGAGGCTCTCTGCTCTGCCCCTTCCTGGAGCTGGGGGAATGGCAGGCTCCCCGCTTGGTTCAATCTCACTCTCCCGAGCAGACCTCTCCACTGGGTCCCTCATCGTTACCTTTTTAAACTCTGGATTTCATCCAGCGTGAAGTCAAATATGCTGGCCAGGTGGTGGTTGGTGCTCCAGGCGGAGGTAAAGTCACTCTGTGGACACAGGAAGGGGTGGGGGTTCAGCCAGACAGCATCACCTCCACCTCCCACAGCACCCTCCTCCCCGCTGAGGGCCCACCGGGCCAGCTGGGCTTCTGGGGGTCGGACTTGTCACTTCCTCTTTTCTTCCCCCAGTCCTGACCAGGGAGCCAAGTCACTCCGGTTCAGTCCTGACTCTCTACCAGACTGTGTGACAGCCCCATCTCTGGGCCTCAGTGACCTTAGCTACAAAAAGTGAACAATACCCCTTCCGTGCTTCCCCCGCAGAGGCGTCGGGAAGCATGACAGAATGGAATGGCAGTTGTAAAGGTGCCTTAGACGTGGCCCAGGGGAGCTACCGCCCCCAGCAGGGCTTCAGTGAGGATGCAGGGCTACTGAAGAGGGAAAGAGGGTGCTCTGGAGCCCTGGTTCTGGGCTGGGCTCTGCCAGTGCCTGAGGTGTGGCCTCAGGAGAGTCGCTGCCCTCCCTGGCCCTCAGTTTCCCCTGCTGGACGGGGTGGGGGCAAGGATACTACCTGCCTTTGCCCAGCCCCTCCTTGGGTTCCTGGAAGAACTTGGGGAGATAAAGGATGGGTCCTGCAGCGCCTGGCCCTTCCTTGTTTGGCTGTAATAGGAACTGGCTTCTTTCAGGGACATGGGAGAGTCCCCTGGGCCTGGGGGATTCAGTTTTCTGCACAGGAGTCCCTAATGTGTGCTGACCCTGCGTGCCAAAGTGGAGAGTAAGAAAACCAGAAACTAACACTGGGGATAGCATCTTCCAGCAAAAACTTTGATCTTTTTCTTCTATAAACTCTCCTTTTCTGCTGCTGGAATTCGTGAGGCAACAAACTGTGGAGACAGAAGAGGGAGAGGGTGGCCCAGTCAGAGCCTGAAGGCCCAGAGGGTGGCCCGGAGGGAGAAGGGGCTGGGGCAGGTGTGGGGTCACAGTGTGGGGGTGGGGACAGGCCCTCCTTCACAAGGAGCAGGGGGAGGAAGGGGAGTCCTCAGGGAGGGTAGGTGTGGGAGGGAGGGCAGGTGCGGTGGCCGGCAAGAGAGGAGGAGCCTCTCCAGGCTCAGGCCTCCGGATGCTCTGCCCCGCCCCCCTCGCCCAGGACGAGGGGACTGAGCTCAGCCAGGAGCGCTAGGGACCCTTCCACACTCTTGACTTCCCCTTCGCCTCTCTGCCTAAGGCCTGCGCCAGCAAGACTGGGTCCGTGAGCTGGCTTTCCCTCCAAGCAAGGCCATACGGGGCTGCGGTGGACGGATCGGGTCCCGACTCAGCCATGGACAGGGTGCCCCCGGCCGGGACTCACTGGATGGAGGCCCTCCCCGCTCGCTCCGATGTCGCGGCACAGCCCGCCGGCGGGGACCGGAGCTGGGAGCAGAGAACCCGAGGGCGGCTGCGGCCCCACCCCGGGGCCCCAGGCACTGACCCAGGCTTGCTCTTTCCTCTCTTACGCAGCTCAGAGGGGGCGCTGTTCTCCGTGGGCACCAGGCCCTTGTCCGGCAGCAGCTTCCCGGGTGGGTTGGGCGGGACGCGGATGCGCAGGCGGAAGATGCACTTCTTCTTCTTGATCTCCTTGCCACAGAGGAACCTGGGGGTGGGCAGGGAGAGGGGAAAGCTCTGGAGCCTGTCCGTCCATCCTCCTGGGGAGGAGAGTCAAGTGTTAAAACCTCCCTCTCTGCCTCCCTGGACCCAGAGCTAAAATCCAGAGAAGGGCGTGGAGACACTTGATTCCTCAAAGCCTCCAGGTGTTGGCCGAGAATATGGCCGGGGGCTTCTCCCTGTCCTTCCTCCCGTGCGTGGCTCCTGCTGCACCCCTCTTTTCTTCTCGGCCTCAACCAGCCGCAAGGCTGCCGCCTACAGGAAGGCCTCATCTAGCTCCCGGTGGAACCCTATGGTCGAAACACTGGATCCCACACCATTCTGTTCTCTGCTCTCCCCAGGGAGACTGAAAGCACCTCCTGGCACTTTCCCTCCTCCTTTCCACACTGGCTGAGCTGCCTGAGGCTGCAGAGTGACTAAGCCACAATCCTACCCTCAGGAGACTGTCCACAGAGAGGGCCCGAGACCCCACGGATTCAGGTGTAGGGCTGTGCGCCCAGACCATGAGAAGATGGAAGAGTGGATAATTCTGTCTAGTGCTATCTGGAGAGGTTTCACAGAAGCAAGGACCATGTCTTAGTCACTATGTTCTCAGCACCTACATGGGGCTGACAAAGAACAGCAGTTCAATTAGCAGCTGTTGATGGAACAAATGAATGAAAGGGACTGAAGAGCATTCGAGGTGAAGAGAAGAGTGAGCAAAAGCAGAGTGGGAAAGCAAAGGGTTCAGAATGGCTGACACCCATTTAAATAAAGGACAGTGGCAGAGGGTGTGGGCAGGGTCTGATCATTAGAGGCCTTGAATACCGTGCTAAGGAGCTTGGGCATTCCCTGTGGTGGTAGCAAGGCACGTGTCAGCCCTGTGTTCTGAGAAGAACTCAACAGTCTGGATGGGATGACATGGGCTGGGGACAGTTAGGAGGCGGCAGCCCACCCAAAACATGATGAATCGATGTTTCAGTGCCTGGCCCAAAACCACACATAGCTAGAGCTGAGGGGTGGGGAGGAGCTCAGAGATCAGGGTTGCAGCCCCCTTTGGAGCTGAGCCCAGTACCACAATGTGTCAGGCTGCAGGAGTGGTCAGGGGAGGTGTCCCAAAGGAGGAGGGAGACCCAGGTGGGAGCACAGCCTGAGCAAAGGCTACGAGGTAGGAAGACACTGAAATCCCACCTGTCGAGGGTCCCCACAGCACTCCCTTCCCTGCACGCACCGGCTTTTGTAACTGTTCAGAGCGTTGAGGAGATGCGGTCCTCGGTCCGTCACAGGGGTGCTGGTGAGCTAAGGAGGAGCAGGCCAGCAGGACAGTCAGACCCGGGCATGAAGGAGCCTCAGCCCCTGTCCCCTCCCTCCCCTCAATCTCCTGATGCTCCGAGACTTCCAGGTGAGGTACCACTGACTTGTTTCATGATCTCAGACAAGTCTTTTCATCTGAGTTCACATCCCCAGCTGTAAATGAGAATAACTCCTGTCCTAAATGTATCAAGAGCCTTAAAAGACGTCCTTGCCCCTGACCCAGTAATGCTACTCCATGGGACCTATCACACAGACATGATACGACACACGAACAAAGCTCTATGTACAAAAATGTTCACTGCAGCGTTGTTGCCAATGATGGGCGAATATGAAAAAATGCGAAAGAAACTATATGCCCAACAGAAAGGAAACAAATAGGTAAACTATGGTGGAAATCAATGCAGTCATGAAAAATGCTGATAAAAACTTCATAATATGGAAAAGTATTCATGATATAATGTAAACTGAAAAAAATGACTTAAAATGGTATATATCATGAGTCTGTTTCTGTTTTGTATATAGATTCATTTGTATTATTTTTTAGATTCCTACGTATAAGTGACATCATATGATATTTGTCTTTGTCTGGCTTACATCACTTAGTATGATCATCTCTAGGTCCATCCATGTTGCTGCAAATGATAATACTTCATTCTTTTTTATGGTTGAGTGATATTCCTGTGTGTGTGTGTGTGTGTGTGTGTGTTTGTGCGCGCGCACACGCACATACACATCTTCTTAAACCAACTGTCTGTTGTTGGGCACCTGGGTTGTTTCTGTGTCTTGGCTATTGTAAACAGTAAACATTTGTTTACAGCTATTGCAAGCTGTAAACACGGGGGAGCATGCAGCTTTTCTAATTAGAGTTTTCATCTTTTCTGGATATATGCTCAGGAGTGGGATTGCTGGATCATATGGAAATTCTACTTTTAGATGTTTAAGGAACCTTCCTATTGTATTCCATAGTGGCTGCATCAATTTACATTCCCACAAACTTATGGTTACCAAAGGAGAAATGGAGGGGGGAGGGATAAATTAGGAGCATGGAATTAACAGATACAAGCTATTATACATATAATAATAGGTAAGCAACAAGGATTTACTGTAATAGCACAGGAAATGATATTCAGCATGTTGTAATAACCTATAATAAAAAATAATGTAAAAATATATAACTGAATCACTTTGCTGTACACTTGAAATTAACACAATATTGTAAATCAACTATACTTCAATAAAAAAAAAATTGTGAATACTGTATAACCTGTAAAGCTGAGTAAAAAGAAAACCAGACAGGAGAGGATGGAAGGATAAGCACCGTGTGCTTTAGCAGCAGTTCATGAGTCATGTGACACAGGGTAAGGATGGTTTTATTTTAAGTGCACTTCCTTATACTTTTTGACATTTTGAAAATTTTCTACCAGGGACATGTATAATTTTTTTTATAAATCAGAAAAAAAAACCCTTATTTAAATAATACCAGCTCTACCTATCTTTTTAGTGCTTTATAACATATATAAATACACATATGTACATTGTATATATAATATGATAATTTATAGAAGGCATACATTATATACAAACATTGTAAATGAAGATGTTATTATATGAAAAGCTTTTGCAAAGCATAAAGATTACTTTAAAAAAAACTCCCTGTTTCACTAAAGGATTTGGGGCAGTCAGCAGAGAAGATGCTCAAAGTGGTGGAGAGGATTCTGAGGGTGTCATTAGAAAAAAGGGGGCATGGCTCCACTGTGGAAGTGGTTGGAGAGGCCCTGGCTCAGCTCCAAAGCGGTGCTGGCCACCCGCAAGTCGCTCTCCACCTCTGACATCCTGAAAGTCTCTCTGGTTTGTTACTTCACTCCACAGGTACCCCCAGCTCCCAGACCCTCTCAGACCACTTCTGCTACTCAGAGTATGACCAGCAGGGGGCAGGCCCTATTTCATGTTCCATCCTAGCCAGGTAATCTGGAGTGGGTCACGCATCTCTGTAGAGAGGCCTGTTCCAGCCAGACTCAACCCCAGTGGGGCGGGGTTCGGGGTGGGGGTTCCCTTCAGCTGAGTCGGTAAGGCCCTAACCCGCCTACTGCCAAAACCTGGGTTAGGCAGCCCCCTGCAGGGCACAGGCTCAGATGCCTGGACCCAGGACGCAGGAGCTCAAAGGCTCTGGGTCTTTGGCCCCACTTGCAACCCTCACAGACAGGCAGTGTTCCTAAAGAGCTGTGCTCAGAGACCCAGATCCCTGGACCTCGGTGACCCTGCTGTGGAACCAACTCTTGCCACACTGACATCCCATGGCCCTGCTTACCTTGCCAAGCTGCAGGAGCTCCCAGTGGTGGTTGACAAAGGCCAGAATCTCCTCAAAGTCAAAGTACTTCTTCTTGCTCTGCACCCCCAGGTTGTAGAGGGCCAGGTGAACCACATCAACCCTGGGCAAGGGGGCAAGGAGGTGGGGCCGGGGTGAGGCAGCAGCCTGTCCAGCCAGGGCTGGAGCATCCTGGGTCCAGGCTGAAGGGCAGGGGCAAGGCTGGGACCTGGTGTCTGGAAATGGAATTATTCCCAGGGTTGGGTGAGGGGAGAAGCTGGGAGGGGACAGGAGTGGGCCTGGGCTAAGTCCCACCCTCTCACCATCGCAGGGGCAGCCTCTCGATGTACTCTGGGCCCTGGTTACACACGGAGCAGAAGAACAGGTAGAACCTGCGGGTGGGTGGAAAGAGGGCCTGTGGTGGGAGGGGCTCTGACACCCCACCCGTGGCCAGTCCCCTCGCCCTCTCGCCCCCTCACTCCCCACCTGCTTTCTCATAGACAGCATTGTCCTCATTCCCTTTGGGGAGGGAATGAAGATGGGGCAGAATAGGGACCAAGAACTATTCCTCTACCCCTTCTAACCTCTGCCTCAAACCCTTTCCCAAATATCACTGCCCTGGAGTGTGGCTGAGTTCAGAGTGGGCTGAACTAGGCTGTGCTGCAGGGGTCAGCCTCTTCCCCTTGTCCTCAGAGACACACACACATACACACACACAATCACAAATGACATGAGACACCGACCAAGACACACACAGCATCTGATCTGACACACATAAGCCTCCCATTAGCTTAGCCCCATTGGTTAGAAGCCAGACCAAGTCATTCGTCTCCCCTGTGGCTCCTCCAACAACCCTGGCCAGGGGTGGGGCAGGCCCTGTGTCCTCCCCCTCCCCCAGACACTTGAAGAGACTGGGGCTTACAGAAGGCAGGACTTTGTCTAAGGCCCCCCACTTGTCACAGGCAACTGGGGATGTGGCTCAGCAAGTTCCTTTACTGAGAAGTCTTCTTTTACCCTAAGCTGCCACCAGGCCAGGCAGGTAATCTTAAGGGGTTGCTGTGGCTGCAGTCCCCCATCCCCCAACCTTCCCCCCAAGGCTGAGCCGGACCAGATTAGCACCTACCGGTCTCCGAACATCATGGGCTCATTGAGACACTGGGTGCAGGCCTCGTGGAACCACTGCCTGCACCGGTAACACTGCAGCATCCGCAGGTACCATCTGGAGAGCCAGAGGAGCCAGGGTCAGCCAGGCCCACACTCCCAGCCAGGAATCAGCCTTGGCAACCTTTCCCAACACAAATTCACTCTCCGCCGGGGGAAAGGGAAGAGAACTCACAGTTACGGAGCACTAGGCTGTGCCCTGGGAGGTCCTGGCAGAAAGGGGTACGTGATATCACTTGATCTCACCCTCTGGTCAAAGACGGCCACTGTCCCCATTTTACAGGTGGGTCAGAGGTAAACAGCTTGTTCAAGGTCACTCAGGAAGCAAATACTGGATGGTGACTCAAATCCTGGCCTCCCTAACTTCAAAGCCCGCGGTCTTCCTGCCACATTGGAGTCCCCATTTCTGGACTGCGCCTCATACACTGTTTCAAAAACATCACTGACGGGGAAAGGTTTACCCGGGAAACTTCATGGGAGAATAAAGGCCCCTATAAGTCCCTCACCTGGTACTGTATCTACCCTATCATGGCCATTCAACAACTACTCACTAAATACAAACGAACACCAAAAGGGTATTTTCTTAATTAACTAACAGTCAATGCTTTGTTCACACATAGTCAGATGTGGTCCATGAACCAGCTGCATCAGAATCACCTGGGGTCAAGGTTAAAACAGGAGATTCCTCGGCACCCTCCATGCCTACTCAATCTTCAGGGGAGCCCCTGGGAGATGCATTTTTAACAATCACCTGGGGAACTCTGCCCAGTAAGCACTGAGAACCACCGCCTCAATGCTGCAATGATCTCTATAAGCATTTCTCCCTTAGGCCTCCCAACACCCAGGGAAGACAATGGGGCCAAGGTTATCAATCCTACTTGAGAAATGAAGTACTTCGAGTGATTTGCCCAAATCACCCAGTTAGGCTATAAGCACAGCCTCCAGATCCCTGTGCTTGTCAGCTGACCTTGGGGCTGAGATTTAAGACTTCAGGACTTCCTGTAGGCTGGGTTTCCTCAGGGCAGAGATTCCATCTCTCACTTCTGTGGTTCCTCCCACAATGTTAGTCAGCCCAAGAAAGAGGGCTTAATTGCCCATGGCTACATGGAGGCCCAGGCCGCAAGGAAAAATCAGATTCCTGTCCCATAGTCAGGGCAGGAATCCCCTCCACAGCTTCCCTGAGGTATTTCCCCCAACCTCTGCTTGCACACCTCCAGGGCAAAGAACCTTCCTCTCTCACCTCCAGCCTGTTTCACTGGCTCTGACCATGGAAAGGTTTATCTCAACTTCCAGCACTAACTGCAACAGCTCACATTTATTAAGCGCTTACCAAGTGCCAGGCACTGTGTGAGCCTTTATGTGAATGACCTAATTCACACTCCACTCACAACCACCATGTCACGGGAAAACTGCGAAAAGAACTGGGGCTCAGGGGCTGCACAGCTGTAAGGGGCCAGGAGGATTTTGACATTCTAGGCCAGGCTCTTAACTCCTCTTCTTTTCCACGACGTCCCAAGAAAACACCTCCACATCCCCGTCCCACCCCACCTGCGGAGAGCGCTAGCCTCATCCTCTGGAGCCCGCAGGGCACTCCTGCCGCCTGAAAGAGGATGCGGGCTCTTCCCTGGAGTTGGGGGGGTGGTCCCCTAGAGCCAGCCCCGCCCCGAGCGCCGGCTGCGCCCCGGTCTACCCCGCCTCCTTGGGCCCCGCCCCGCGCCCCGCCCCTCCGAGAGGCTCCGCCCCCGCGGCCTTACTCTCCAGGCCCGCCGCAGTAGCAGTAGCATTGCTGCTGGTTCGTACGGTGAGGCGAGTCCCACTCGAGCTCCTCGGGCTGGTAGGACAGCACCATCTTCACGGCCTGCAGCGTCCTGGCGATGGCGCCCTTCTTCAGCGCGCCGCCTTTCTGCGGGGAGATGAGGGCCCGAGTCACCTGTGGGGGTCCTGTTTGGGCCACACGTGAATCCCTCTCAAGGCTATCAAGGTTAATGCCGAACAGGTGGACACGCAGAGTTCCAATATAGTCAGAAACACAAGGAGCCTTTTCTCATCAATCCCAGATCCATCTTCTCTCTATCCCCAAGGATCTGCATTTTCAACAGTATTAATAGTAATAAGCACAACAACAAAGGTGACAATAATAACCAATATATATTGACAGCTTACATGGATTTTTCTCTTTTAACAGTAAAGCACCACTTGTTGGGGGCGTCCTACTCCTGACACCAAACCCGTGTCCATTTAAGTTGGGGAAACAGGCTCAGGGAGGCTAAGGAACCTGGCCAAGGACATACAGCTGGTAAATGGCAGTGGCTCTGTTTGTGTCCAGAGCCCTGGCTCCGTGACCAGGAGTCAGGCATGAGCCCAGGGAGTCTCTGGGCTTCCAGACTGGAGGAGGGGGGAGAGGCAGGGTGGGAAGAATGGAGGGCTCACCCGCACAGCCAGCGCGAAGATGCAGCGTCGGCAGAACCAGGGTGTGAGCAGGGGCCGATCGGCACTGCCTGCTATGGGGATGTGGCACTGCTGGTGGTAACCTACGGCGAAGGAGGGGTGGTGAGTGCCCACACAGAGGCGATGGCCTGAGGCCAGTCAGCCCAAAGGTGGCGGGGGAGGGCTGCAGGAGGTCCTAGGAACTGTGTGCCTGCCAGCTGCCAGGGGACTGGCTGGCGATGTCACCAAGGCAGCCAAGTTGGTGCCCAGGCAGGCCACTAAAAACCAACACTGGCCCAGTGGGGGAAGTACCAAAAGTCTGGCGTCAGCCTCTGTGCCCCATCTCTCCCACCCATCCTCTCCACCCACGGGGGCTCTGAAGTGCATAGCCTGTCTCACTTTCCAGAAGCCCCAGCCCTCCCCAAGGGTCGCCTCCAGGGGCCCTCATTCCCACAGACCGGCCTCCTGTCTAGAGCTCCGAAAGAAACAGGAAGCCAGCTAAGGCCCCAAGGGTCTGAGGCAGTGCGGGTCACAAGCCAGTGAGGGATGGGGACCCACAGGGCCGGGCCTTCCCAGTGCCCTGCTCATCACACTCACCCAGGCCACACTTCCCGCAGATGAGGATCTCATTCAGGGGCCCTGATGTCTTCCCCAGGCAGATGTTGCACTTGGGCTCCTCCCCAGGAACACCAGCTGAAAGAGGTCCTCAAGGGTCAGGTCTGACTCACAGGAATTTGAAGTTTTAATCACATTCCAGGTGCTGAGCTTCTACTGAGGGCTGGGCCCCATAGGCCAACTCACCGAATCTCCCCAACCACTCCGAGGTGCCTATTACTACTACCCCATTCTAAAGATGGGTAAATTGAGGCCTGGAGAGGTTAAACCCCTTACTCAGCTAGTAAGTAGGAGGTGGGATTCAGCTGTTTGACATCAAGTCATTCATTCTTTTGACCACACCATACTGCCTCTCCTGTCTAATTTAATTTGATTTAAACAGGTTTTTATGTTAAATAATTGAAAGACTTTTTTAAAATTATGGTTTAATAGTGGGCAGTTATAACGAAGCTCCGTGTTCTTATTAACAATTATAAACTCCTGGCCAATCTTGTTTCAACTATATTCCCACCCACTTCACCCTACTGTATTATTTCGAATCAAGTCCTAGATTCAAATCATTTTCCATAAATATTTCAGTATGTATCTCTGAAAGATCAGAACTCTTAAAAAAATAACTACTCCTCTATTGCACCTAAAAATTAAAACTAATTTCCTAATATCATCAACAAATTCAGTTAGTGTTCACAGTTCCAATTGCCTCAAATAAAAATGTCATAACGATTTTAAGTTTGTCCAATTGCTTTTAATTTACAGGTTCCCTCTCCATCTCTTTTTTTTCCTTTGCATTTTGTTGTTGAAGAAGAAATATGTGTGTATTTTTGAAGGTTTGAGTGAATAAAGTAGATATATTTTGATGTGTTTCTGACTCATTTCCTGTAGCAGACTGAAAGTTTTGTAAGGGCAGAAATGGTATCTGTTCATCTCTGTGTCCTCAGGACCTCACACGGGGCTAAGCACGTAACACGTTTTCAGATGTGTTTGTTGAATAAATGGTCTCTTGCCTCTTATTCCTGAATATGCACCCCCCCTGGGAAAGTGGTGCCCACCGTGGGTCTCAGTAAGTCCTCATTGGCTTCATGAAATGATGGATCAGTAACTACAGTGTCCTCAGCCTTATGCTCTCCCCTTGGGGGACCTCAGAGGGCTGTCGTGATCCGGCTGGAGAGCCACGCGGTTCCCCAGGTGAGCAATGCAGCACCTCCTTGGTGCCTGGCACACAGTGGGCTTTCCACACATGGTTTGCAGACGTGAACTGTCCTTCCTCACCAGCTGGCTCCTTCTGCTTTCGATAAGAAGGGAGCCCAGGAGAGGAGACCCTCATTGCTTCGGATTTTTAAATAATACATTTAGGGTGAGAGGGGATTGGAGGAGCATTAGTCTGCATTAGCCACAACATCTTGGAGAAAAAGGCAGTTTGGAAGCTACTAACTGGCTGCATTCTGTGGCCTCTGCTTGTCAGACTCCTGAAATCATCTCTTACAATAACAAGGTCTTTAGAAAATGCCTGCCTGTAACTCAATAGCACTGGGCTAAACATTTCACATGGATTATCTCATTTAACCACCCTGGGAGGCGAGTACTTTCACTGTCTCCTTTTTTCAGATGAAGATACAGGCTCAGAGAAGTTCTCTCACTTGCCCAAAGACATGCAGCTAGCAAGTGGCAGAGCTAGAATATCCTGGCCAAGGAATATCTGACCCTAAACCTGCCTCTTCCACCATGTCTGTTCTGTTAGCGCATGAATGCCAAAAAGGTCTCTCCTCTCATGGTAACTCTGATCGGTAGTGGCTGCTTGGAGCTCCATGTTGAAAATATATGAATGTTGTGATTGATTAGTGATGTCTGTCATGTACACGGGAAGGAAGAATGGTAGCAAGAATGCCCCTAACTTGCCATCTCTGTAAGACAGTGTCAGCTTTCTCAGGGCAGGGATGGTACCCAACCCAGCTCCCTTTCAACCTTGAGAACTGGCTCAGTTCCATCCAGGCATGTCCATCTTCATCCCGCCTGGTACATACCTGCTTTTTTGGTCTTTCCCCCATGGACAGAGCTGCCTCCCTAGGTGCTGATAGGGGACACTGTGCTTACATATACAGGTGACAGTTCTGATTGCCTAGGTCCCTCCCTGTTCATACCCCCAAAATGACCCAGAGCTTTGGACAGCAAGGAAGCAAACACAGGCCTGGGATCCATCCCTGCTCTCCCTGCACCTCCACGAGCCACCTTCTCCATCTCCCTGCCTCCATAATGAGATATGTGTACCCAAGGGGATGACAGGTGTCATAAGTGTGTTTCCATGTAAACGTACAACTGCTAATCCCATCAGCATCTCAGGTGGTTCTGGGGCTCCAAGAACAAGGCCGGAGGCCAGAAATAAGAGACAGAAGGAGAAAAGGAAAAAATGGAGGTAGAGGAAGAGAGAGGACCAGGAGGTGGTGCAGGGGTGCCTGAAATCATAGGAATACTCACCATGCTGTATGTCCTTCCACAGGACCCAGTATTTGGAATTATCTTCAAAAGTCACAAGGCAACTCTGCTTAGAACTGCTGACCTGGGGCACAGAGAGGGAGGAGCAGTGTGAGATGGTGGCTGGGGAAAAGCCACAGGAAAAAGATCTTCCTCTCCCATTTTTATCCCCAAAGGGCGGAGGTATTAGACCCCTTCCTGGTGCTCCAGAAAGCAGTGCTAGGCTAGAAGGGGAAGGAGGGTGGCAGTTCTGGACGTAGTGTGTGCCCACGCACTGGTGGTGCACAGTCAGGGGGATGACAGCTCAGTGGGAATGCCGAGGACAGAGGAGGCCAGGTGATCATCTGTGATCCTCTCCAACCTGCTTTCGTTTTGATTTGTACGCTCACAGAGCACTTTTCTAACTGGCTGGCTGATGTTGGCCCTAAGGATGGCACCTCATTTGCAGGCTCCACCTCCTTCCACTTTCAGCTTTGGAGCGTGAAGCACAATTTCCCAGCCATCTCCCATCCTCCATCACTGGTCTGAGGCTGAGCAGACAGATGCTGAGTCTGGGAACTGGGGCCAGGGAGGAAAGGTTTACCCTCTTGATCTTCCCGAGATAATACAGTCCATCTGTCCACCGGCACAGCACATACTGGCCCTCCGTCAGCTTGGACATCAGGTCTTTGAAGTTGTTCTTGGCTTTTGCCAGGGCCCCCTTGTTGGGGAGGTGGCTGTTGGCACCATAGGAGTCCCGAGTCCCTGGGTCCAGACCTCGACTCTCCATCAGCTTCTACTGACACTGGAAGAGAAAGAGAACAGGGTTTTCACTCCTTGCTTCAGGGGGAGGGGAAGGAAGGAAACTCCATTTATGTAACCTGTGCTATGTGCCAGATGCTTTTATCATCTCACCGGATCCCCATGACAACCCTGCAAGGGAGACATGATTATTCCCATTTTACAGGTCAGGAAACTGAGGCCTGGCAAGGGGAGGTGGCTAGGGGGTCAGAGGCAGACCCATGATCCATGATTAGGTGAGCCAATTCTAAGACCTGTGTTCTTCCCACCCAGACCACGCTGCCTTTTACAAAGAACAGATCTTTCAACCAACCACAGAGGAAATTCTCCCTGCCCAGGGGGGCCTGAACTACACCCCCTGGCTTCAGAGCCAGAGGTTTTATCCCTTAAGCAAACACACTCCATGTTCCCTCAGTGGAAGGTCTTCTCCAGGGGAGCAGCAGGAAGTTTTCAGACCCCCGACCTCTCCCTGAGAGCTGGTAGAGAAAACTCACCTAGAAGGAGACCTGGGTGGCTTGTGAACTGGCATAGACTTGGCCATCTGTGTTTTCCGTAATGTCCTTTTCTGTTCTCAATTATGGGATGATTTAATGGAAACCAATTCTGGGAGATTTAAACTCACTTAGGCTTTTACTCAGATGCAAATTGGCTCCAAGCAGTGAAGTCACGGCCATGCCAACCTCTCCACATCTGTCTCTCACCATCCTACAACACGTGCTGCTCCACATTGATTTCTCTCTTCCTGCTAATGCGACCACTATGGTCCCCAGAACCCCCAAGCATCTTAGACTTCTCCAACAAATGAGTTGCCAAAATTGGCTAATTTTGAACACAGTGACTTCTGGCATCCGACTCCGCTTTTTCATCTGAGTCCTCATCTCACCGGGACCGTTCATTCATTCGGTGACTGTTTCCTGAGCCTTGTGCTCCCCTATGCTGGGCACCTGGGATGGGGAATGGGACCACCAGCACCCAGTGCTAAAGGCCACTCCCTGCTTTCCTGCCTCCCCACCAGACTCTTCCACAGGGCAATCAAGTCCCATCTTCTTATTCTTCCATCCAAAAACATTCTTTGGCTCCCCAATGCCTTCAGTGGCATTCAAGGCCCTCCCCAAGGCCTCCTCTTCCCCTCTGGGCTCACCTGGCACCATGCCCCACAATACACACTCTCCATTAAGCCAAACACAGCCCCTCTCTGTTCTCTGCACCCACTACTCTGGTCCCCTCCTTCTCTGTCGAGGCACTGGGCACCTGGTGTTATGATTACCTGTAGACGGGGAGAGAGTCCTGGGTGTTTTTCCGTGTGAGTGAGCGTGTACTCCTGTGAGACTGATGTCTACAGCCTTGTGGCAGTGCGTATATGAATTGGAATACATGTGTGTGCACGTCAGGGGCCTTGAGGCAGGCAGGGCATTGCTGGGGTCTTCACTCTCCAGATGGTGGCGCGGCCACATCCCCTCCTCTCTCCACCCCTCTCATCCTCTCTTTTCTCCAGGCCAGAGCGCACAGGCACTGGGCAGGGTGTGCAGACCAAATCTCTGCCTTCTTCCTGGCACCTGGCTCCCGGACGCGCTGCAAGGTCCCTGCCCGCCGGGCCTGGGGCCCGGGCCGCGGCAGGTTCACAAACTGACACTTCCTCCCCCGCCGTGCCGTTGGGAGCAGGCCCGGTCGCCGCGCCCCCCTTGGCCGGGCGGGGGGCCCCCGGGTGGCGGCCCCCCCAACCCGCGCCTCCATCCTCCCGGAGCGGGCCCCCGCGGGCTGTGATTGGCTGATTCAAACCCATCTGCAAAGAAATGCCTGTTTGCGGGTTCCCGTCGGCGTCCAGTTCAAATCCGCGGCACCCGGAGCGCGGGGCCGGGCGGGGGCAGGAAGCGAGGATGATTCATGCGCCGGGGCCTCTCCCAGGGCGGCCGTTGGCTTTTTAAAAACGGTGTTCGGGAGGACAAAAATGCTTGCAGAAGTACCCCCTTCGGGTTCAAAAGCTCCTCTCTTCAGTCGCTCCGATGCCAAGCCTCCCCCATCCCAATCCAGCCGCAGCCTGACTTCGGACGTGAGCAAAATCCCAAAGACCCCCGTCCGTCTCCAGCCCCCTCCCCTTGCCCCTGAAGAGGAAAAGTAAAGATTTTGGGCCAGGCAACAGCGACCTGTCACACACGCCCCCCAAAGGCTCGGGGACCCGGGCGGGGCTCCCGCCGCCCCGCGGACACGGTTCACTCCGCCTCCATCCCCCAGGCGTGTGGCTCCCCGGATTCCAACCCCCCCCCCGGAGGAGTCTGACCCGCCAAAGTTCAGGGAAATTTCCAAAAGAGGGATGGATGATTGCAGGGAGAGTCGAACGTAGCGGGGAGTCCCCCGGCCCCGGCCCGCCGCCTGCGGCGCTGAACTTACCGCGAGGCTGCGTGTCCGCCGGTCCCACTTGGAGTCTGGCCACCAGGCGCATTGGCGGCGGAGGCGGCTGCGCTCGGCCCGCGGCTGCCCGGCCGAGTGTCCGCCCGTGGGGCCGGGGTCGGGGTCTCGGCGGGGGCGGGGCGGGGCGGGGGCGCCGCGGGGAGGAGGGGGGGCGGAGGAGGAGGGAGGGGCCGGGGCGCTCAGGAAGGGGCCCCCCGGGCGCGGGGCGCCATCTTTTTCGCGTTTTCCCGCGAATTATTGACGTCCCGCTTATGTAATTAGCGGGGGCCGCGCCGGCCTCGCCATTGGAGCCCGCGGCCGCGGGGCCCCGCAGCGCCGCCCGCCCGCCCGCCGGCCCGCGCCCGCCCCCGGGCGGCCCCCGCGCCGCGCCCCGGCCCCCGCCCCCGCCCCCGCGGGCGCGCATCCTCCGCCGCCACCGCGCGCCCGGCGCAGACACGCGGAGCCCGCGCCCCGGCACGGCCACCCCGCGGAGGCGCAGGCACGGCGCGGGCACACGCGGAGGCGGCACCCCGCGCGCGCGGCACTCAGAGCTTGCACACACTTGTCGAGGAAACACAACCCTGGGCACAAGGCACAGACGTCAGCTGGCGCAGACACACAGCGGGGAGGTGCAGACACACACAGCCTCACTGCGTACACACAGACCCAGGACAACCCAAACACGATTTGCACAACAGAAACACATCACCCTGCACTTGCAGCGTAGACAATCCGCACAGAGACACAGCACACGCAGAATATAGAAACAGATCCATAGCGCACACAGGACAAACACAAGTTCACAATACATGGTATACACGACACAACGCACCATAAAGACAAATACAGAACACACACATAAGGCAGGCAAACACGCATAGAGCCACAACACAGTAACAAAACACACAAGAGAAACAAAATAACAAATTGCACACAAACACAATGCACAGAAACAACACAAAGACACAATTGCAAATACATACCACACACACAAACAGCATTTAAATGAGTGGCACCCGGTGAAAGACAGCATGGAGTCATAGGAATAGCAGATTGAGGCAAGGGGTCTGGCTCCAGTCATATCCAGTTTTTGCCCTTGGGAGGATGGGCAGAGGTGTCCCCATTGAAACTCACTCTTTGGTGGGTGGGGTGGAGAACACGTGCCAACCCCCACCCCTTACCCCCTCAGCCCTCCTCTCACCAGCTCCCATCATAGGGGACAGAACCTCCTGGGAGACATCATGGGTGTGGCCAGGGGACAGCACTCCCCCACCCCCAGCCTTCCCTGGTCCCTATTCACTGTCAAGTTGCCCACCCTCTGCCCCCTGCCTCTGGGCCTTGGGGTGTGATCTCTTGAGCTGGCAGATCCTACCTCTGGGTCTCATAGGCCAACTCCACTGATTACTGGCCATGGGACCCTGAACATATCACTTCAAGTCTTAAAACTCAATTTCCTCATCTAAATATTGTCGTTGGGAAGGTTAGAGTTAATATGCAAAGCCCCCAGCAGCCAGTGGGTGTGCAGTAAGTGATTACTGTACTTTGTCAAGAAATTATATATTCCTTGAGTGCCCCCCTGGGTGGGCCTAGAACTGGGAGCTGTGGGGCCCACAGTCTCATGGGGGAGTCATATGTTGGCACAAGCATTGACAACACACATACATAAATATGATGGACCTTGGTGGGGCAGTGAACCGGACATGGAATTGGAGGAGTCCTGGCTTCAAGTCCAGCTCTGCCTCGGAGCCAGGGCAAGATGCTGGGTGAGCTAGTTCCCCTGGAGGCCACGTTTCCTGTCTGTTCAGAGGAGGTAATGGCACAGCCCCATCTCACAGGGCCATTGCAGAGAAGAGCATGAAATAGCATAGTGCAGGAGCAGGTGCTTTTGAAAATGAAAAAGTGGTAGGCAAAAACGAGGAGTTGTTAAAACACTACAAAACAAGAAATTATAAATGTCACTAGAAAGACAGTTTTACCTGTGGTTGTCTAGAGGCAAACTCTAACTTTGAATTGAGAAAAGGGGATAACTATCACAGAAAAGGTGGCATTTAGAGGGAATGTGGAAATAGGAGGTGGGCGCTCCAGGCAGAGAGAATGGTGTGTGCAGGGGGGCCTGGGACAGAACAAGCCATGTCTCCTGGGCTGGAGTTCAGGGTGCGGAGGGAAGCAATGGAGGGTAAGGCTGGGAGAGAAGTTGGAGCTGAGTGTGCAGGGCTGGGCTCAGTTTTCAGCCCACGGGCAAACCAGGGCCACTGAACAAGTTGTAAGTTGTGCATGTTCTAGAGAGAACCGTGGGTAGTCTAGAGCAGAGAAAGACCATGATCTGAGTTTGCTTTGGGATCTGGCAGAGGTGGGTTGAAAGTGTGGACAAACCAGAGATAGACGAACAATCCAATTTAAAAAAAAAAAAAAAGATTAAGGATATCAACACGCAATTCACGAGAGAGGAAACCTAAGTGGCCAAAAATATGAAGAGATGTTCGGCCTCACTGGTCAAGTGAGAGATGCAAATGAAAAGAGCTGTGAGACACCATTTCACATCCTCCAGACGGGTGAGGAGTAAGAAGTCTATCAGTGTGGGGAAAGGGGAGGGGCACTGAGGATGCAGCCCCGTTGGGACCCTCGCACGTACATGACGGAGATGTACATTGGTACCGCTACTCTGGAGAAGATTATGGCAACATCTAATAAAGCTGAAGATGCTCTTATCTACAATTCAGTGACCTCTCTGCATTCACTCAGTATATAATTGTGAAAAACTAGAAACTGATTAATTGTCTATCAACAAGAGTCCAGATAGAGAAATTGTAATCTATATGTGCAATGGAATAATATACTGGGAGCGAAAATAAACTAAGCCTCAACATAGACACAGTCTAGGAAAAAAATCAAGTGGTAGAATAGTGTGATATAAAAAGTTTGGTTTTTTTTAAATTTAGAAGTAGGGCAACATATGTATTTTCAGGGATACAGTCAGATAGTGAAAGTATTAAAACATGTCTAGGAAATCAAAGGCACCACATTTAGAAGAGTAGTTACCTCTGGGAAGGGAGGGAAGGGATGAGATCAGAAAGTGGTACACAGAAGATTTAATTATATCTATAATGTATTATTTCTTAGGAAAAGGATACCTGAAGCATAGGTCGCAAGGTGTCAAAGTTTGACAAAGCTGGGGAGCTCGTCCATAGCTGTTCTCACTGCTCCTTCCCCTTCTCAAGTCTACAGCTTGTTCTCTGTGCTCTGTATGTTTGAAATATTTGGTCATTTTAAAGATGAGGCAGGGAGGCAGGGAGATTGCAGCAAAGGAAGTTTGATCATAGCTAACCTGTCACGTGTGCAGGGCCGTCATGGCCCAGCGTCCTACCGTGTCTGTGACCTGTGACTTGCCATGACTCGGTGAAACAGGCATGGCAAGTGTCAGGCCCATCCCCAGGGGAGAGAACAGAGGCTTGGAGAAGTGGACTGACTTCCCCAAGGTCACTCACAGTAGGGAAGAGCCCCCTTTCTCTCAGCTGTGCCTCAGCGGAGACCAGCAAGGGCCAAAGAATGTCAGGAGAGAGTCTCCCAGCTTGCATGAATCCCTCCTCCCTCTGCCCTCTATTTTTTCTTTCAATTTTGGACACCTCGGAAAATACAGAAAAGCACAAGGAAGAAAATAAAAAGTCACTTGTGATTTTCATTGTCTTTAAAGTCAGCTTTATTGAGGTATATATAATTCATATACAGTAAGTTCACCTGTTTTAGACACGCAGCACTATCTTCAGTCTAGAGGACTTCACTGTTTTGGAAATATCTGTTTGCCTACTAGACCAGTTAGCATATATGAAAGTGCTCTATAAAGAACAAAAGCCTTTTCACAAAGTTGAATAATTACGCTTGTAATAAAAGTTTTGGAAATAATTCAGATAAAGGTGCTCTCATCCTTGAAAGTAGCTGACCAGATGGGCGGGCCTGTGTTTTGTTGCCTGAATTTGGGGGGGGGGGTAGTTTATAACGGCCTCAGCGTGGAGGTGCTGAGAGCCTTCAAATTATAGTAAAAAGGATGATTGTTAACCCCATTTAAAAACAGAAAAAAAAAAAAAAAAAAAGAACAGTTGACAGGGTCAGACTGTGACCTGTTGAAGTGCCTGTGGCCTTAGTTAGCTGCCAAGCCATAAACACATTTACCTGTGGCTTCTGTGGGGAAACAAGAGAAGTCAAGTGTCTGTCCTCTCTGTGAGCCCCGGAGCACCTTCCCTGGGACGCAGGAGATCCTGTTGGTCCTCCTCCAAGCTCCCTGTGGAACCAGGGATGGGTCTCTTCTCTGAACTGGGCTCCACATCTGTTAAAAATCAAGTAAAGCTTTATTCACACTTGCAACATTCAGCAGCCGTTTAGGGGAATACGCTGTGGGCCAGCATCCCTGGGAATAGGGGTGGAAGCAGAGGGAGATGTACTATAAAAATAAAAGTCCCAGCCTTTGGCATCAAGAAGCCCAGATCTGGAGATGGGGCTGGCGGACAGACGCATCAACAGGTCATTGTGATTGTACGTTGAGAGATGCGATCAGGACCAGGAGCGGTCGGCTCTGGGCAAATACTGGTTGGTGATCTCTACCGTGCCTCTGACTACAAAATTATTTGATTCTCTGAACTTAATCTAAGCTTTGTTTCTCCTTCACTGGGTAACCTTGAATAAGTCACTTCTCCAGTCTGGGCTTCAGATTTACTCACTGGCCGAAGCACAACATTTAGAACAAGTAAGTAGTTCTCAGTCTTGCTCCACAGATGATCTTATATGATTTGACCCAACAAGCATCGCGTTTATTATCTGATAGTTATTTTGTCTTCTCTTTTTTCTGAATTAGATCCACGTATTATATTCAATCAGAGCTTTTGATTGGCATGATACAAATAATGTGACTATAAAAGATAGAATTAGATAAATAGATAAGCAAATCAATAGACAAATAGAATTCTAGCCCAAAGCAAGAGCACTGGGTCTTTTGTTAATCTGTGCCATTGTCTAGCAGATACTTCTGGGAAAGAGTCAAGGTGTCTTTCAAATTATCCCCACATTAAAATACAAAGGAGCCATTTTATTAGTGAATTCCAGTATTTAAGAGGCATCTTTTCTGGAATCAAGCAATCCATGCATCTATCAGCTTGGGGTGGCTGAGAGAGAGGAAACAGACAAGAACTGGTCCCCAGTTGGGCATTTCAGGAAGGAGACAAGCTATAAACAGCTCAAGAAATAATCAGAGGAGAGCAAAAAATAATCAGAGTGGATATAACACGATCGTTTGTGTGATTCGGCTAGTAATGGCAGAAATGAGGTTTAAACCCAGTCAAGTCTGGTGTATTCAAAAGCCAGTGGTCCTCCCACTGCCCCACTCTGCCTCCCTTGCTTCGTGATAGGCGGACAATCGCGATCACCATCAGTGTTGCTGGAGAGCACAGCCCATGCCAGGCACTGCCCTGGGTTCCACACGTGAGGAAATGGGAAAACGTGGCAGAGCTGAGCCGTGAACCCAGAAAGTCTGGGTCCAGAGCCTTTGACCGCCATGCCTTCTTCCACCCATATAAATATTGCTGTTTGGCCCTGTAGGTTCTCGTGCAGTTGAGACGCCTGAGATGCTTCATGCAGTGCTATTTCATCTTACAATAACACTTCGTATATGAATAACTCTTTGGAGTTTATACAGGGTATTTTCACATCTCCCATTCCATCCCCACAGCAACTCTACAAGATGTACAAGGCATTTTGTAGATGACGAAACTCAGGTTAAGGATGCTAAGTGAGGTACCCGAGGTCACACAGCTAGAAGGTGCCAGACACAAGACTCAGGGTCAGGTTGTCACAACAACTGGAGAGGATCTTCCAAGTCACATTGCCCAACTCCTCATGTTCACATGGAGAAACGGGTATCTGGAGAGCAGGTGAGACTTGCTCAAGGTCATTCAGGAGAGACTTATTCAAGGTCAAGTGGTAAATCGGCAAATGAGCTGCAATCCCGCCTCCCTACCAAAAGATTTACATCATGCTGCTTTTGTCAGATCTCCAGCAGTCCTCTTGAGTTTTCCTACTGCCAAAATTTATTTTAAAACCCTTCTGGTTTAGTGTTCTGTGATATGTGACATTCTCATGAATTTCTGAGGGAGTCCCTGCCTGGGTGGGAGAATGTCTGGGGACAATTCAGCTTGAAGAGGCTGTAAGTCTATGGCTATTTAAAGAGAAGGAAGTCTCAAGCCTGGTCTCTCTCTGTGGTCTGTTCTGGGCCCGAATCTCTGGGCCTAAACCGGGGCAATAGCTCCAAGAGGTTTAGCTGGGACCACTTTGGGCTGCATCTTACAGCCGCCCCTTCCAAGATTACGGTTCACGATCCCACACACCTCCTGCAGTAGACAGGAAACATCTGGGCCAGAGCCGCATGGAGGGAGCCCAGCTTGTGTGGGAGATGCCCTGGGAAGGAGCCTGTGAGCCGGAAGCCGCAATGGGGTCTGGATCCCACCTGTGAGCCTTTGACAGGCCCAGGGTATGAGTGGTGGCTGGGGTGGGGGGCGTGGGAGAAGCGGTCATAGCACCTCAGCAGACCCCTTATTCCTGACCCTCTGTCCGGATACCCCAGCCCTTCCCTCCTTCAGCAGTCCACACCTGTGGGCTTTACTCCAATCTGTCTCTACACTCATGACCCTTAAAAGGCCAGAAGGACCCAGATGGGAATGGAATCACAGAAGAGCATACTCAGTGGCAGCTTGAAGGGCTGAGGGGTCGAACCCGGGGGTGAGACAAGGAACAGGAGAGTATGCCTGGCTTTTGACGGCAGCAGGCAGCAGCCTGGACAACCGGGTGTATTTGCTGTGATATTTCTCAGGCCTTGACAAGAGAGCCTGTGCCCACATTTTCACAGCATTCAAAAATGGTTTTCCTGGGACGAATCTCCTTGGTCAATGCCCACAGCCAATGGGAGGTGGTTATTTCTTGCTAGTTTTGTAAATACAATGGAGACCTTGTATCTATCTGCCTGAATTCTCGGTTACAAGAAACCAGGATTATCCCTGGCCATCTTAAGCAAGGAGGGACCTACTGGAAGATAGTGAGGGCTCACAGAGCTGATAAGAGCCTCGTGAACAGTCTTGGACAAAGGGCAGAGCCATGGAGCTGCAGGAAGCCCAGCCAAGGGAATGCTGCAGGCACAGTCTGATCCAGGATCCTCTACTGAGAGTCATTTTGACCTCCAAGGGTCCTCTCACCACTCACTCAAGAGTCAGTCCCAGGAATGAGTATCTGATTAGCGGAGGTTATATTTTATATGGGTCTGCCCACTGTCCAGATGGGAGGAAATGCTAGGGAAGAATTTGGCTTCACTAGGCTTACCTAGTGATGGTGGCCATGGGAGATGGGTGCCAGTTTTTCCCCTTCCTCACAATGGGAGAATTCCCTCAGGAGAGAAACCAGGGTTCTAAGGTGAGGGTGGATACTGGACAGGTTGTAAGTGGCAGCTAAACATCTCGGAGCTATTGTCTAACTTAAGTCAGTAACAAGTGGTGTTGCTTAAAAAAGGAGCAAGGTAGTCAGAACATTGGATCTGAACGTGGATGACCCAAGGTCAGCTGCTACCCCTTATTACTATGTGACTCTGGGCAAATTAGTTAACCTCTAGGAGTCTCGATTTCCTCCTCTGAAAAATGGCTATAATAACAGCACACACTGCTCACAATAAATTGCACGTGCAAACACTTTGTAAACCCTCAAGTATTCTGAGCCCGCGAAGCCAGTAGGGGTGGGGCAGTCGTGCCAGAGGCACCTTGTCATGTTGGTGCCCAGCTCAAACCTGGTACCCGGTAAATGCCCAGGAAGTGGTGAGTGAACAAATAAGCAAGTGATCAATGATGACTATCATCGCTCTAACGTAACCATCAGCTTTGTGATAAAAACCAGGCAGATTCCGTTGGACTCCAACGTAGGTTTTGTGAGCTGAGGCCTCACACATGAGCTGGTGTCCTTTTTTTTTTTTTTTCAAACAACCCTTTTGACGTTTTCATTTTAATATGTGAAACCTGGCTACTTGTCTCAGGGAGAGTTTATGGAAAAAAAGCTTCCAGCTGGCTTTGGGGCAGCCCATAAAAATGTACTGAAAACTTTGACCAGTGAGAAAAGAGGAGCTGTTGCATGATAGTGAACAGTGACGCCGTAAACCCTGGCGAGGCCCACGGCCTTTCAATAATTAGCTCTCTGGGCAAGAGGGTGCGTTCTTCATTCCTTCCTGGCTCCTCGTCAGAGGATGGGGCCCAGAATCTGCTGAAGAGAAACCACAGCTTTCAAATAACAAACACGTCTTTAAACACAGGCAGCTTGTGATTCAAACGGTTTTGAAGGGCATGGGGGAGGGAAGGGTTTTAAAGCAAGCTGATTAAAATGCCCACATCTCTCCCTCCCTCAGTTCAAGCCTGACCTCCTCCAGGAAGCCCTCCTTGATGACCCCAGCCCATGATGTGTTTGTTCATCCCTATGACTCCTGGACTTAAAAGTACCTCCAGAAGTTCCTCTGAGTTTCAGGGTCAAGTTCGATCCCCTTAGCTTGGCATGCAAGGCCTTTTGTGATTTGGCCCCTTCCCATGTCTGTGGCCTCTTCTCCTACTCCCTCTCCCTCCCCTTGATCCAGCTGTGCCAGACAACCTTCCGCTCCCTTCCCTCCCCCTCTCCATTCGGGCTTCAGAGCCTTGGACTGTACCCTGGCTTTGGCCGGGATTTTCCTTCTTCTTAACGTGGTTGGATGGTATTTATTCCCCAAACTCGGCCCAGGCCTCTCCTCCGGAGGAAGGGGGTGTGGAGAGTTTGAGCCCCCTCGCTGGCTTAGGTGCCCCGCTTGGATCCCCTGGGGACTCATCACACTTACTCTGACTGTCCACTTACTGGCCTGCCTGCATCCTCTCCTCTCCTCCCTCCTGAGAGCCTCCCTCATCTCGGGATCTCTACAGCTGACACCAGCCTGGCTCAGGGAGCGAGCTCCTTTTTAAGCCCTGTTCCTCACACCTGGCAGATCACTGGGCTAACCTGGGAAGCCTTAAAATGCCAGTGCCTGTGTTCTCCTCAGAGACTCGGACCTAACTGGTCTGGGAGGTGGCCTGGGCCTGGGGTGGGGGAGGACGGGTGGGAAAAGTTCTCCAGGCAGTTCTGACCTACAGCCAGGGGTGAGCACCGCTGTGATTGATAGCATCTGACTCAGGACCACCCCCCCACCCCCCCAAGCTCCCCACCCCCCTGCCAGCAACTCAGAGGAGCTGCCCTCTGGGCACCTGCCAGGGAATATGATCTTGAACTCACAGCCCCACTGGACTTGCCAAAAGTGGTGTTGAAAGGAACACTATCCATTTGTTTATCTGGATGCTGAGCAGCTATACGATCACCCACAGGTCCCACCCAGCCCCCCGGGCCCCTCAGGAGAGACCCTCACCCCCTGCACCACAATAGCTTGTTAGAAAGCCACCTGCCTGAACCCCACCCCACATCCAAGGAGCCCGACCTGGGGCCCAGGAACTGTAAACCAGTTGCTGGTTGCTACCGACCCACACTAACGTGACACAATTCTAAATGCCCTATAACGGGCTGCCAGCTCCCGGTGACGGTGACGGTGACGTGCAAAGCCAGGTAGGGAAGCTGGAAACAAAAAGGGCCTTCAGGGAGCCGTGGAGGGATCATCGGAAAACTACTCAGCTCTGGTCAGTCTGTGTCCTTAGGGAACGTGGGCCTCCTGTAGTCAAATCTCATATGCAGGTTTTTTTTTTTTTTTTTTAACAGACTGCCAAAAGCTGGCTTTTTAAGTGAAATCTCCTGTTTAAAGTTGACAACGAATCCAAACAATTTAAGTACACATCTCAGGCCAAACAGAGCTTACCTGAGGACTGCACGTAGCCAGGGGCCTGCCAGTTTGCTCTAAATGTTTCCTATAAACGCTGTGGATTAACTAGGGGTGGGGGGTGCGCTCACCCTGCCCTGTGTTCTCTCTGAGCTGCGTTGGGACTTGGGCCAGCACGGAGTGGGGCACAGGAAACAGCCCCTGAGACATGTGCTGTACGTGCAGTCGGTTCGCTGTTTGGGGACATTGCTCCCTGCTCCTCACGCCAACTCACTAGGAAAAGGCCTCTCTGGTCTCAGGGCTCAGGAGAGTGTTTCGTTCACCTCCCCCAGAGATTCATTGGTATCTTATGGACACCGAACCTCGTAGGATCAGGGTTAGAAAGCTCAGAGGACAATTTGGGGCCTGTCTCCTATAACACATAGGGCCTCAAGATCTGCCCTCTGTCCGCCTGTGTCATGCCTGGGTTCCTCCGGCCTTTATAGCTTCCGTTTTCCATTTGTCACCCATCAATTGACCACACCTTCAACATTTTATTCTCTTGTATATCAAGTCAAGAAGTTCTGTTAAGTGCTTTCTGGAATAAGGCATGCTATACATAAAGAAGCCCATATGAAATAGTAAGTGTTCAACAAGAAAAAAAAAAAAAGAAAGCAAGCTTGTTGAATCAATGACTACTTGAATGATTCATCTATGGTCCCACCCAGGGCCACGCACGGAGCAGGTGTTCAGGAAATGAGGGGCAAGATGACAGAGTGGAAAGCGACCGTTTAGAGATGGCCAGACAGTAGCCCTGTCATTTCCTAGCGACTAGGTCCTTGGCCAAGTTATTTAAACTCTCCCAGCCTCAGTGTCCTCATCTGAAAAACGGGGATAATCTCAGCACCCACTTTATGGGCTCTGTGGGGAGGACTGAATGGGGTTTTGTATGCAAAGTGTCTGGTACATAATAGACACTTAATAAATAGCAGCTGTGATTATTAATAATAAAAAAATCCTTGGATACTGATGTCATTATTTAATAACTTAATTAATAGGCGGGCATCATGGACAAGGGTACTCTTGCTCTGCTCAAGCTGGCTAGACTCTGAAAAAGAAGCCACATGTACCTACCGGTGGAATAAAGTGGAAATGCATTCCGAGAAGCTCCCAGTTTCCTCAGCTCTCTGCTTACCGTGCCCTGGGGACCCCTGGTTTCAGCGGTGATGGCAGGTAGCTTCCTGTCCAAGGCTGCAGCTGCCCATCACTCTCCCCAGCACGCTCAGACCCTGTCCTGCCTCCCCCATCACTCACCTCTCCAGTCCTAGTCCTGTACATCCCTTTTGTGGATGCCTCTGTCAGTTTTCTCCAAGCCTTCCAGCTCCATCTTTAGCTCTGACTGTCCCTTTTCCCGGTGATCACTGAAGGAAGCAAATTTAACATCAACAATCACTCGCCCTCACTGTTTGATGGATGCACTCCTACTTTAGGAAGTCTGTATCCTGCAGTGTCCAGGAGATGCACCCAGAGGACTGAACGTAGAGTCGGTGGTGTGTGGGGCATTCCCCCGAGGGCGGGACAGTCAGGATCGGAATGCTCTAATATCAGTATTAGGAAGGCAGTTCATCATACATCCGTACCATGGAAAGTGGCCGATGGTGAATGCAAGGTCTCCCTAATTAATTCTCACTGAAAATTAATTCAGAGGGGGCACCGTTGTGGAGGGAGAGGTTCCCACAGTGTGGCCCTGGACCAAGGGTATCAGCATCAACTGGGAAATTCTCCAGCCCCACCCCAGCTCTACTCTGTCCGAAAGCGTGAAGGTCGACCCAGCCCTCTGTTTTAACAAGCCCTCAGGCTGATTTGGGTGTGTGGCCAGTTTGCAGACCTCTGGAGTGCAGGGAAGGGCGAAGCCTGGATTCCAGCTCCGAGCCTCCGTGCCTCCTCTGTGAACAGGCTGATGCTTACGGCAGAGGGCATCCTTCAGGGAGATGAGGTTAGTGTGGGTGGCACTCCGCCACCCCTCACCCAGTCATTCATCAAACCCACCACAGGGGGTCGACTTGGAGCTGCCGCTGTTCTGTGAGGGGCCCGGAACCCATCACGGCCCCCAAGACCCCTGACTCTCTCAAGGATGAGAAGTAAGATAAAGTTAAGGGAAACCTGATTAGAAAGGTTGGTGGGGGCCTGAATGCCCACCTTAGGATTTGTATTTTAAATGTTTCTACTACTTTTCTATAACAACGCACCAGGGCCCCAGGGGAACACTTGGCCCCTTCTCTCAGGCCACTTTCCAAGACCCTGGTGGGGCTGTGAGGGAGAAGCTACTGAGCGCCAGCGGGCCGCCTACCCCACGACACCCTCCCGCCTCCACCACCCCTTTCCCTAGCTGGCCTTGGCTGTGCTTGGTTGGAAGGCAGCTGTGGGAGGCCCTCTTATCAGGCACTGAGGCCCTGGCTGCCTGCAGAGAGCCTGGCACGGTCCAGGAAAAGGCGCCTGGGAGAGCAGAACTGCGTGTTTGGAATGCAAGAGCTGCTCAATGCATTCCACGTGGCTGCGGGTGCTGGGGGGCCTGGCCGACTCGGGGGAACCCAGGGCCAGGGGACAGACTTTGGCCGTCAGCTGCTCCCTGCGGGAAGGCACATTTATTTGTGCTCATTTACTGTCTGTCTCCCCCACCGCCCTGGACTAGGATGTTGACCACAGATTACCGAGACTAGCCTAGCGCCAGGAACAGAGATGTCAGGAGGGTTTGATGAGTGAACACCTCATAAACAACTTATTGGTAGAAGGTTTTAAGGATTCTTTCTCTTAAACAAACCCAGCACACAATCCCCCAGACCACTCAGCTTCAGCTAACATTCCTGGGAATCCCCTGTATGTCAGGACCTCACTTACATGCGTCATCCCAGCTGACCCTCGTCACCCCACTGGTCAGGGACTGTCACCCAGCTTTGCCCATGAGGGCAGCTGGGCTCAGAGCCAGTGATGTGACTTGCCCAAGGTCACACAGTCAGCAAGGAGCTGATCAAAATCTGAAAGAAGGTTAAAGTTTTCCAGATCCAAGTCTTACTGTCCAAGCTCCAGAGGGAGGGAAGCCCCGCTAAAGCTCTGATCTGCCCTGACCTCCTCAGCTTTTTCCTCATTCGGGTCCCAGAGTTCCTAAAACTCATAAAGTAAGGAACTAACCGCTTAAGAAAACAAGGCATTAGAAACTCTGTGAGTTTCACATTGTGTTTATGTCACAGCTATAGTGGCACGATGGTTTGATTAACAGGCTCTTTGGATAAAACCCTAGAAGCCCTCCCATTAAAATTAGGAACCCAATGAAGAATAAAACCCAATACTCTTATTCAACATTGATCTGAAAGTTGTAGCCATTGCAGTAAGATGTGAAGCAAGGAGGCAGTGGGAGAAAGACACTACCACTTCTTGGAGACTCTGAAATTGGACTTCATATTAAATATCTTATTTTATTGAATACTTGTAGCACCTCAACAAGGCAGATAGTTATTTTATATATTGGCACTATTTCCATTTTTTATTTGTAAGGGAATTGAAGTTCACAGATGATAAATAACTTGTTAATGTTTATCCATTAAATGATCCTTGTGGCTCCAGAGTGTTATTGCTGTTGAAAAGGGGACAAAATTGTGCTGATTTAAAGAGGATCTGTTTGAAAAAAAAAATCTAAATATTTGCAAATCATGCGACTGACAAGGGCTTAATTTCCAGAATATATAAACAGCTCATACAACTTAATAACAAAAAACCAAACAACTACATCAAAAAATGGGCAGAAGACCTAAACAAACATTTCTCCAATGAAGACATACAAATAAATGGCCAACAGGCATCTGAAAAAATGCTCAATACCACTGATTATCAGAAAAATACAAATCAAAACTACAATGAGGTATCACCTCACACCAGTCAGAATGGCCATCTTTAAAAAGTTCACAAACGATAAATGCTGGAGAGGGTGTGGAGAAAAGGGAACCCTCCTACACTGTTAGCGGGAATGTAGTTTGGTGCAGCCATTATGGAAAACAGTTTGGAGAGTCCTCAAAAAACTGAAAATAGACTTACCATATGATCCAGCAATCCCACTCCTGGGCACACATTGGGAAGGAACTCTAATTCAAAAAGACACCTGCACCCCAGTGTTCATAGCAGCACTATTTACAATAGCCAAGACATGGAAGCAACCTAGATGTCCATCGGCAGATGACTGGATAAAGAAATGGTGGTATATTTACACGATGGAATACTACTCAGCCACAAGAAAGAATAAAATAATGCCATTTACAGCAACATGGATGGACCTGGAGATTGTCTCATTCTAATGAAGTAAGCCAGAAAGAGAGAAAAAAAAAATACCATATGATACCACTTTTATGTGGAATCTAAAAAACAAAAAGACAAATGAAAAAAGTTTAAATGGGTACATCATTTCTGGAAAACAATTTTCAGTATGTATCAAGAGTTTTAAAAGTTTTCATGTCTTCAGTCCAGGCACAGGACCTCTAAGCGTATCTCCTCCGGCTGTGATCAGAGGCACCACCAAAGGCTTGTCAAGATTATCGCGGTGGAAAAAGCTAAATTATCTGACAGTTTGTGGACAGCCAAATCACCTGTCTCCTCCACACAATGGAATACAACACTGCCATGACAATAATCTTTCATACATTTCTAATGGTATAGAAAAAAGTTCATAATCATATGAAATGGAAAATGAACGATAAAGAATGATATACACAAATTATCCCGATTTTGGAGATTTTATGTGTGTGTATCTGATATGTATGTCTATGTATCTGTATCTGACAGGAAATTTATCACCATGTTACTAGTAGTTATCTCTGAGTCATGAGATGCTTTTCTGTATTCCCCCCTCCCTTTGAATGGGCAGCTATCCCTTTTATATGATTATTTTAGTGGCTTTATTGAAGTATAATTTAACTCATCATAAAATGCACCCTACCTTTATATTATTTTAAATAATTATGTATTTTGTCCATTAAAAATTTTTATATTTAGAAAATAGAACATTACTTTAAATTAAAAACAAATCTTCTAGACCATAGACTGTCTCAGGATTCCGCCGAAGAAAGAGAAAAATACGTACATAAATGCCATTAAATTGTGTACTTTTAATGGTTGAATTGCATGGTGAGTTACAGCTTAATTGTATCTTACTAAAGCTGTTACCTAAAGCTACCTAGCTCTGCCCCCACTAGCTGTGTGACCTTGAAGGGTGACCTCATCTCCCTGAGCCTCAGTTTCTTCATCTGTTAAGTGGTGATAACAGCTCATGAGTTGTTGGGTGTTTTGATGAGAGGACACAGTAAGCTCCTGGCAAATAACAACAGCCAGTATTTTTGGAGGACCCCCAGCACCTGGCCCTGTGCTCGGCACTCCTGTTCATGCCCTCATTTAGTGCTCTAAGCCCTCTTATGCCGATTGCGCAGTGGACGAGACGGAGGCCAAGGGGAGACCAAGACACAGCGCTCCAGGAGACAGGCAGGCACCTGAGTTCTAAGCACAAGGCAGTCCTGGTTTTCATGTTGTGTTGCTTTTCCACGTGCGCGCATCCTTTCAGAATTCAGACCGACTGCATTGGGAAATGTCCCTTGCACACCCTGAAGCGAAGCTTCATCCACCTACCCACCTCCTTCCAATTCCACTCTCTCCTCTTCTCTTGCTTAGAATACTTTCTGAGGCGGGGAGGGTGTAGCTCAGTGGTAGAGCGCATGCTTAGCATGTACGAGGTCCTGGGTTCAATCCCCAGTACCTCCATTATAAATAAAAACTATTTACCCTCCCCTACAAAGGTCAGGCCTTGGGGAGGAAGCTCAGACTCTGCTCTGCCTGCTCCTAGCTTGGAGAGACCTCTGAGCCTCAGCCTTGGCACAGAGAACATGCAGATTCTGATAGTACTTACTTGCAAGGATGCCTCGAGGATGGCTTACACGCCCTGAGAGGCCCCCGGTGCCAGGGAGTGGGTTTCTCCTGAGACCCCCGTTGGCAGGGAGAGGGCAGGCCTGGGGCTGGCCCACACCCAGGTCTTAGAGCCAGCTATGCGGAGGCAGTGAGTACAGCTGCTAAAAATAAAAGTCACGTCTCGCAGGGACGTTGGCTGGCCCAGAGGCAAGGCTCAGCCCAGGCAGATGGGAGTTGGGGGGAGGGGCCAGACGCTCACCCATCACCAAGGCTCCCCACCTGCAGAGTGTATTTGTGTGGGGGGTGGGGGTGGGCGGGTGGGCTGATTCCCTTCTCCAGCGCAAGGCCCCATCCCCAGAGGCAACAGAGGGGTGGGGCTGGCACCTTCTCCAAGGCAATGAGGAGTCCTCCAGGGCTGTCCGGTGGACATGTGATGAGAGCTGCATGTGTAACTGTCAATTTTTTTTAATACAGACGTTAAAAAAAGAAACAGGTAAATTAATTTTCCTACATTTTATTTCATCTGATATGTTGATCACTTCAACATGACATTGATATAAAAATATCAAGGAAATAAACTCTTTGTTGTACTAAGTCTTTGAAATATGGTGCTTGTTTAATTTATTTTTATTTTTATTTTTTTTATGGTGCTTGTTTTAGACTTACACCTCATCTCAATTTGGAGTGTGGCCACCTGATGAGGGCAGTATTCATTTCTGACCACTGATGTAACGCATCAGCACTGAGTGCCTTAAAACAGCACAAATTTGTTATCTTACAGTTCTGGAGGTTAGGAAGTCTGAGATGAGTCTCATGGGGCTAAAATCAAGGTGCTGGCAGGGCTGTGTGCCTTCTGGAGATTCTAGGGGAGAATTCATTCCTCTTCCTCTCCATCTTCCAGAGGCTGCCCGCAGTCCAGCCATCTATCGTCCATCCCTTCCTCCATCCTCAGAGTGCATGTCCCAACATCTGCTTCTGTTGTCGCACCTTCCCCCGTTCAGCTTTTGTCGTCACTTTGCCTCCTCTGACTCTGACCCTCTTGGCTGCCTCTTAGGGGGACCCTTGTGATGACACTGGGCCCTCCTCAGTAATTGAGGATAACCTCTCCAGCTCCATAAACTCCGAATTTTCTAAAGAGGAAAATGACTTGAGATGGGTAGGGGTTGAGGAAAGGACCCGAAAAAGGAAGAAATGTCACCAGCCCAGATGATTATACTACCCAGTTTTCCCACCACGATTCTGTGTCTCTTACAATCAGAAATGAGCAATTAAAGGCATAAATAGTAGTTGTCTTTACTGCTCAGGGTGGTCCAACCATCACCTGAGGACACCAACAAGGTGGCCTGTGTGTCATCGGGTGAGAGCAAACATTCCCCTCCGGCCACTGTCGGGGTGACATCCGTCGTTCCCACGGGGCTGGCCCTCTGGCTGGGAGCAGAGGGACCTACTGTCTCCCAAGGCCTCCCATGAAGATGGGACCTTATCTTGGCTGAAGACACAAAAGGAACAAGAGACCTGGCTTCTAATTCCAGCTGCCTCCCTTGTTCCCTCCTGACCTTAGGCAGGGCACCTGGCCTCTCTGGCCTCATGGGGTTGGGTAGGGAGTTGAGGATCCAGTGAAACAGTGGCTTTGCCTGCATCTTGCCTTCCCCTCCCCTTGAATCACATGTTAAGAGGTGAGACGTCAGGTGTTCGGTGCACTTAACAAAGGGCTTCGTTGTAAGATAAATTAGTAAATGTTTCAAATCATTATCTCATCCTGCTGTTAATAGCCCAAAGGGTCACAGGCAGGTAATCTGGGAATCCCCCGCCCAGGGCTGCCACTGTCAGGCAGTTGAAACTGCCTTTGATGTCTTCTGTGCTCCAGCCCATCCTACCTTTCTGCCTTCTCCTCCGCCTCACAGCCCCTACCTGAATCTAAGACTGCTTCCCTATCTCTGGGTCTTTACTCTCCCCTGCACCCCAATCCTCTGCATCTCAAAATATTTGAAGGCTGAGTTTACATGTCACCTCTTCCAGGAAGCCCTCTTTGCTTCACTCAATGAATCTGGGTTCCTGTACTTTCGCTGAGCTTCTCTTCTGTATCAGTTTCAATGATCTACTTATGTATCTGTTTCATCCACTGAACTAAGAGTTTCTTGGGGTGGGGCACACGTCTTACCTTTCCCTACCCACTAGGGTCCAGCTCAGTAGGTCTCAATAAAGTTTTGCTGAAAGAACGGCTGCGGCTCATACTGTTGGAAGAGTGTGTGTCTCTTCCCATCAGATACGAGCAATGAAAGGGACAGAGTGATAGTTGTCCCTAGTAGTGCTTGTCCCACAAGCCCCTTCTGAGCTCAGCGAGGAGGGACGATGTCTTTTGCCAGGACACCAGCTTTGGGACAGATGTTCCCATAACTTGCTAGGCCAGACCTCCCCTTGTTATCTATACACATCAAGGAAGCAGATCAGCCTCCATGACAGGCTGTCAGCAGCCCTGACACATTTGAGGCCGATCACGCCCGGAGAGATGTGATTACAGTACAAAGCACTGGAGCTGCAGTCTTGTATCTGGGCCTCATGAAAACCCCGTGAGCCGGGCAGGGCCCGGGAGGATGTTTCCCTGGGTTTTTCAGAAGAGGCTGAGGCATGCCAGGGTACCAGGTCTGGACTAAGGGTGGCTTGGGTTTTCTGATTGATCTATTGAGCCCACTGGGCCTTGCCGTTCCCTCACCTCTCACGTGAGGGTCATCCTCACACACACTGGGCTCAAGAGGGCTGCTGGCCCATTTCACAGATGAGAACCCTGAGGGTGTGAGGAGTGAAGCGACGGCAACCTCAGTTTAGTAAAGGGAGAGCAAGCGGCAGGAAGGCTGGTGAGGAGGGGAGCGGAGGCTTGCCCTGGGGCTCTGAGCGGCGACGTGCAGTCTCAGGGGCTCTGGGAAGTCAGGTGAGGGTCCTTGCAGGAATCGGTTGTGGCGGGAAGGGCCTCCAGAGTGAGAAGACAAGCGTGGGCCACAGCCAGGCCAGGCAGATGGGCAGCGGTGCCCCCACCTTTCCCTCTGCAGCCTCTCTCGGGCAGCATCTCCTGTGAGGTCACAGAACCCAGAGAGGGAGGCGGCCAGGGCACCCCCCACCAATACAGACAGAAGACTGCGGCTGAGAGGGATGCTCCCCCCAGCACGCCAGCCTTGGATGCTGCCGGCAAAACTGGCAGCACCACCCAGAGCTCACAAATTACCACCAACTCCCACCACCAGACCCTTCATGAAAACTGCAAAAGAGAGTGAATAAATTCTTTCCTTGGTTTTATACATTTCTAAGAGGACAACCTCTGCTGATGGCTCAGAGACCCTGGAACCGTCGCTTGGTTAATCAGGTGACATGGGATTCTGGAAACAGCCAAGGGTGGGGCCACCAGGTGGGGAGCGTGGAGTTTGTGCCCCTCCTTCTCCACACTCCTGGCTGCTCCTGGGAGCTCAGTGCCCCGGTTTCACCTGGAGGAGGTGGAGGCGAGTTCGGCTAGGGGAAGCGAAGTACGCGGGGCCTGTGTGTGGCCGTGCACTGTGGGGAAACAGAGCAGCCAGGCCTGGGGTAGCAGGTGCTGTGCCGGCCAGCTCAGCCCACCTGGTGGTACTGATGGTGAGTCGGGACCCCGGAGGTCATGAGGCTCCTGAATGTTTCCAGTACTGCTGCACCCCTGGGCCGCATCTGGCCCAGGAGGCCTGGAGGTAGAGATTTTCTAGGCTGGAAGGGACCTTGAAGGTCTTCAAATCCACCCCTCAATGTGATGCCCACTCCCCCCACCCCGCCCAGGGTAGCACTCTGGCTTTGCTTGATCACCTCCAGTGGTGGGGAACTCAGTCCAGGGCAAGACAGAGGAATTCACATTGGCACCCTGTCCCTTCCACCCCCTGGTCCCGGTTCTGACCTCAAGCAGGAAGACAGCAAGCATGTTCTCCAGGGTGGCCCGCAGAGGCCTTCTCATCCCAAGAGCTTCTTTGCTGAGGCCTTACACCTCCAGTTCACCATCCATGCCCACGCTGGTCCCCACGCCCTCCGCATCTTGGCCAGATGCCACCTCAACATTCAGGACCAGCATTGGGTGGGAGCTCCAGTGTTGCATGGTCAATGCAGGAGGGACAATCCTGCACCGCCTCCTTCTGGACCCTCTGCCTCTGTGGGCCCAGCTCAAGGCCCTGCCACCCAAAGCAGATGGCCAGCCACAGTCAGTCTGTCCGCCCCGCTCAGATCATGCCACCCCAGCCCATCATTGTGCCCTGGGATCTTGGGTGCCAAGGGCAGGACCTCAGTATTCTTGCCAGACCCCCGTCTGAGCTGGTGCTTCTTGGGGACCCAGATGCAGCTGGCCCAGCCCTGCCCGCCCTAAGCATTTGTCTCCACGATGCACTTGAGGAACATGGTGTCGTCCTTCACGTAGGCGTGCTTGGGCGACTGCAGCTTGTTAAGGGGGAAGAAGAGCGGGCAGCCACTCGCCACGTTGGTTTCGCTCTGGGGCCGCTGGAAGGAGGCTGAGCTCAGGTCGGGCCGGAAGGCATCGATGGCGTGCTCACGGTTGTTCTGGTCCAGCAGCATGAAGGTGACCTGGGGGCGAAGGCCGGTGGGACGTCAGGGCCCAGGTCTGTGTCTGCCACCCATGCAGCCCCTCTGGCCCTGAGCTCACTCTGATCAGGAGTCAAAGAAACATGGAAGGACCGCACGGGACATATAGTGAGTCTGGAAATGGAAGCGCCAGGTATTGTGAGCAGGCTTCGGGTGGTCCCATGATTCTGGATCAGGTGTTCTATCCAACAGGAAGTGGGGGATTCGGATGCCACTGTCAATGTGGTCGGCTGTTGGGGGGCGGGAGGTGGGACTAAGCACGGACTAGGAGGCTGGGCTCCATAACCCACACTGCCCCTCCCGCTCTGAGATGTCTGACCACAGCTGGGACCCCCGGGGCGAGGCAGAGGCCTTCTACGAAGGAGAGGGCAGTCAACACTCTGAGACACAAATCAAGCGTCAGGTCTGCACGGGGGCTCTGTGTGCCTTCGAGAAGCCGATGATCTCAAAGTGACACATACCCTCCTCCCTGGCACTGAAACGCCCACTGGGACGTGAAGTGGCTTCCCATGGCCCACTGCAGTGGTTCTCAAACTTGGCTGCACTTGAGAATTCCCTGGGCAGGTTCAAAAAATCCTAATGCTCAGGCCTCACCATGTACGGTAGTGAAACCCAGTCGCTGGTATTTTGGTATTTTTAAACCCTCATGTATGGGAACCACTGACTATTGACGCATAACCAGACCACATTGGCACTCCTGCCCCGGCCCCACCTGCTTTCCCAGCTGAGGTCTGGACCCCTGACCCACCCGTCCCCTCCCCGACCCCTTTGCTGCTGCTGTTCGCCTTCAGGGAATGCCTAGCCACCCACCCTACCCTTCAAAACATTTTTAATAGACTTTTTTTTTTAGGTGTACAGCATGGAAAATATAGAGATTTCCCACATATCCCCTGCTCCTACTCTGCCCCGCCACCGTCAATGTCCCGCACTAGAGCAGTGCATTTGCTACAATCCATGAACCTACATTGACACAACATTATCACCCAAAGTCCACAGTTTACATTAAGGCTCATTGCTGGTGTATGTTCTATGGGTTGGGACAAATGTGTAAGGACATGAATCCACCATTATAATATTATTCAGAGTATTTACACTGCCCTCAAAATCCTCTGCACTCCACCTACTCATTCTTCCTCCCTTCCATCAACCCCTCGCAACCCCTGATCTTTTGATTGTTTCCTCAGTTCTGCCTTTTCCAAAATGTCATATCATTGGAATCACACAGTATGTCGCTTTTTCAGATTGGCTTCTTTCACTCAGTCTTATGTGTTTCAAGTTCCTCCATGTCTTTTCATGCTTGGTGGCTTATTTCTTTTTAATGCAGAATAATATCCTGTTGTTTAGATGTACCACGGTTTATTTACCCATTCACTTACCGGAGAGCATCTTGACTGCTTCCAAGTGTTAACAATTAAGAATAAAGTTGCTATAAATATCTGTGTGCAGGGTTTAATGGGGACCTAAGTTTTCAACTCATCGGGGAGATATCAAGGAATGTGATTTCTGAGTCACACGGCAAGATGAGAGTATGTTCAGTTTTGTAAGAAACCGCCAAACGGTCTTCCAAAGAAGGCTGTACCATTTTATGTTCCCACCAGCAATGACTGAGAGTTCCCGTTGCTCCACATCCTCACCAGCATTTGGTGTTGTCAGTGTTTTGGATTTTGGCCATTCTAATAGGTATACAGTAGTACTTGTCTCCTTTTCTTTTTCTGAGAATGCTGCCAGTTCAGGCGAGCCCCACAGCACCTCCTCCAGGAAGCTTTCCTTATTCACCTCACCAAGTGAATTTCATCTTTACATGCCTTCCAGGGGCGCTGGTGTGGGCATTTTAGCCCCTGGACTCACAATGCAGGAGGGAGACTTGGCCACTAGGTGTGAACTCAGGGTCTTATTTTATAAAAGGGGAAACATAACATAGAGGGCGAGGGACTGGCCCAGGTCACACAGGCAAGTTCATGGCTAAACCAGGACCAGGACCCAAGTTTCCAGCCCCCACCCACAGCATTCCGCAGGCCCATACCTTGTTCCGGAAAGGCCATGGCAGCAGAGCATCGTACTCGCCTCTCATGATCACGATGAAGAGCGACAGGTGGGTCCTCTTCCCCGTCCCATCCCCATTCAGGTAGAGCCGCAGACACAACTTGTAGCCGTACTTGGCCGTGTAGAAAGCTGAAATGCAGAAGCCAGAGTCGGCACTGACTCAGCTGGGGAGTACGGGACTTTGCAGATGAGGAAACGGGGACTGGCAGGCACGCTCAAGGTCAGTGGCTCAAAACTAAGAAATCTGGGGTTGGAGCCCAGTATTCTTTTCCATCGTAGAGCATCAAATCTTGGAGGTCACCTAGCCCAGTGGCTGTCACTGGCCATCAGAATCACAGATTGCCCGGCCCCACGCCTGGAGCTTCGGACTCACTAGTGCTGGGGTGAGGACTGAGAATTTGCATTTTTACCAGGGCATGGTGGTGCCGCTGGCCCTGGGATCACACTTTTGATTTAACCAACCTGCATTTTACAGTCAGTACCCAAGCCCAATGAGGGGAAGTGGCTGGCCACAGTCTCACAGTGTGCTGGGAGCAGAGCCAGAGTTAGGGGCCAGGCCCTCTACCTCCCAACACTGACTCCTTTCTGCTGCACTAGACTGAGCGGCTGGGGTCTTCTGGAGGCTGGGGGTGAGTGGGGCGGCTCCCACTTCTGCTGGCCACCTTTGGCAAAAGACCCTGGGGTGATTCATCCCCTAGTGATTAAGCACAGGGGCCTGTGGACTCCTTCCCTGGCAGCTGAGTGTGGGTTCCAGTGACTGTCACCATGAGGGCCCCTCTGGGAGGGGCTGAGTGGGGACAGGGTGTGGGGCGCAGGCAGGAAGGAGCAAAGGAGAGACAGGCTGGCAGTCTGACTCATCTCTGCCCCTCACACTCTGGTAGAACAGGAAGCCAGAGACACTGCTTGCTTCTTCTCTCTTTGGAAAGAAGCCAGGCCAAAAAGCTTAAGGGTAGGAGCCTCTGTTCCCGAGGAAAGGGGCCTGGCTTTGGGACTCAGGTCTGCTCTGCAGTGTGGGGCAAATTCCGATAGCCCTCTTAACCCCAGTGCTGTTGGCCTTGGGTGTGTCAGAGGGGCGGGTGGAGAGGAAAGGTTTGAGGCTGGGGCAGATGTGAGCGGTGGTTAAAACTGTCATCCTTAGAAATCCTCCTGAACGACCCAGTCATTTACTTAGACGCACACAAGTGAGGCAGTGAGGCGAGGGGAAAAGCACACAGGTCTGAGCGCAAATACAGATACTGTTACATAAACAGCACCAGCTAGTTAAGAGAAACATCAACAGAGTAACTGCCTACTTTATACAAGACATTGCGCCAGGCCCGGGTGCCCCAGAACTGAGTAAGAACTGCCCCAACTGACACACTCCTTACTCACATGCTACCCACGATCGCACACCAATGCATGTTTTACCTAGCTCCCCGCTTGCCTTTTTTCAGACTGCTGGCTCTCTGAGGGTGGGCTCCACGGTATTCACTTGTGAAAACCATTCTCTGCTGCCCTCTCACCTGCACAAACTCCACTTCACAGAGCGCTGTCTTTCACCACCGATGTCCACACAAACTAGATAACAGTTTTATTCCTAGTTGCAGAATATGACCGATGCTCAGGGGAGGTGGGAGGCCTGCCTGGTGCAAACAGCCTCTGCTCCACGTGGCTGAGCTGGGAGGGGCCTACCCCTCTCCACTGACTCCCACCTGGCAGGAGGCCTGAATGGATGCAGCACAGCGGTCAGGGCTGGCCATGCTCCCTGCTTGTTTCCTGGGCCCCGCGGGGCCTGCCTCCCCCAGCTGGTCTCTGTGCACCCTTGGCGGCAGGGGTGTTACCTGGGGAGAAGAGGCTGACGGTCCTGCCGCAGGCTGACTCGTGGCACCGCCTGGTGACATTGGTGATCTTCCACAGGAAGGTGCCGTCAAAGGAGGCCTCCTCCATGAGGCGGAGGCTCTGCTCCAGCTTGCCCAGAGCCTGGTCCTTCTGGGCCAGGGTCTGCTGCAACTCCACCACCTGCGGCGGGGAAGCCCATTCAGCCAGGGACACCAGAAGCCAGAGTGAGGGTTGGGTGAGGATGGCGGGATGGAGAGAGAGAAATGCCCAAAACATGCCTTCCCGACCTTGCCTCCCTCAGCCCCATGCATCTGCCTCTGTATGTGCCGTCCCTCCTGCCTGGAATCCCTTTCCCTTCCTTCACTGGCCAACTCCTACTCACCCGTCAGGAACCTGGCTCACAAAGTCCACCCTCTGGGACTGCCCTAGAGCAGCTGGCTTCTCTCTCCCATCCACACTCATACAGAGCCCTTACGACAGTCTGAGATACATTTTCCGGCCTTTCCTACCAGATACATGGTGTCTGCTATTGAGGGCGGGGCCTGTGCTCATTTTATCTGTGTCAATGCCTTGCACAGTGCCTGGTATGTTAAGAGCAGAGCCAGGGGGAGGGTATAGCTCAGTGGTAGAATGCATGCCTCACATGCACCAGGTCCTGGGTTCAATCCCCAGTATTGCCATTCAAATAAATAAGTAAATAAATAAACGTAATTACCTACCCCCAGGGGAGGGAAAAAAGAGAGCAGAGCCAGGAAATTTGTTGATGAACTGAAGACATGGCCACTGCCCTCGGGGAGCCCACTCCGAACTGGGGCGAGAGTTACATGAATAAAGCCTTTACTCGATCACTCGAACCCTCACCTGGCTCTCCTGGTAGGTTTCCCCATTGACATTTGAAATAATACAAACTTGTCCTTGGGTATGCTCACGTAGGGAAGTCAGGAATGGACATGAGTGTCCTTAAAGAAAACTGAATCCCCAGTTTTACTGATGGAAAAGCTGCAGTCCCGTGACTTGCTCAAATCTACACGGCAAGTTAATGGTGGACCTGAAGCTAAAGACCAGGCCTAGCCCAACAGTGAAGCGGTTACGTGATGTTGCTGCCCCGTAAAAGCAACACGAGCATCGTGACTGGTTGTATTAAGAGAAGTATGAGCTCTGAAACAACAGAGGGGACAGTCTGGCTCAGCCAAGAACTGCCAGGTAAGTGGGTTATCTGGTGGTCTGGGACCACCGCTCTGAGTGTGTAGAACCCTACAGGGACTAAACCAGCACATATGAGGAGAGAAGGAAACAGTGTGCTCTGATGAAGGGGTGAAGGCTCAGGCGCATGTAGCCTAGAGAAGGAAATACTCAGGCAGGCAATTATTCCTGACTGCTTGTGCTGAAGGGCTTCTGTGGGGACTAGAAGTCAGATGTTTTGTGGGCCCTGACGGGGCAGGGAAGACCCAGAGAAGCTGACTTTAATTCAGTAGGAGGGAGAACTTTCTAGTGGTGAAGAGTGTCCAGCAGTGGAATGAGATGCTTGGGGAGGGAATGTCCTATTGCAGAAGGAGTTCAAGCAAAGGAAATGAAGAACTGGATGGGAGAGTTTGACCTTGACTATAGCTGCCAACTCAGTCCTCTTCCTAGAAGGTCTTGGGAGACAGAAGAGATATGGGGCTGTGAATGTTCTGAACAGGGAGAATGCTTAGGAGGAAGGCTGGTCCACTGATCTGGGGAAAAGATGGGGTGAAGGGGACCCCGTGAGCTGCCTGGAGGGTAAGCCTGCCTCCTAGGCTCACCCTCTGTTCCAAGCTTAGGATGTGCTCGCGGTCCAGCTGGCTCTGGTGGATGGAGGCGGCCAGGGCCAGGTGGGAGGCCTCCACCTCCTTGTTGAGGACGGCGACAATATTCTCAAACACGCACAGCTTCCCCTCCAGCTCGGTCAGGAGCTTCTCCTTCATGAAGTGCTGCAGGGCCAGCTCCTCCTGGCTCTCAGAGCAGGGGGCTCGGTAGCAGTCCACCTCCAGGTCCCCAGCCACCTCCACAGCCCCCTGCAGTTGCAGGTCTGACAGATTCTGCTCCAGGGCCATGGGTCCAGACCCCAGGCCAGAGCCCAGCTGGGCCTTCCACTGTTTCATGAACCCCAACAGCAGGTTCAGGTGGGTGACCTGGGAGGTGGCCTCATGCTCTTGCATGAGCTTTGGGCTCCCCTGCCAAGAGAGTAGAGCTGATCAGTGAAAACAGAAGAGGAGGAGGAGGGAGAACCAGGGAGCAGTGGAGAGTCCTGCCACCAAAGGTTGCTAAGGGAAGTCACATCTATTCACCAGGCAAAGGGGAAATGTACAGTAAGAGGAGTTGGGAGGACCCTGGCATCAGACATGCCCATGGTGAGCCATGTGCATCCTAGCCTGTAGAGCAAAACTTCTGCCCTGCCCTTGAGTGCAGCGATGATTCAGGACCATGGAGAGGGGCACAGAGTTTTGGGGGGTCATTTTAGTGATGCTACGATGCTCAGGTGAGACATTAAGAAGAGCCTCTCCTCAGCACAGAGATGATTTACCAGTGATTTTGTCGCTTGGGAAAGTCACGTAAGGGATATCCAGAGAAGTAGCTTGATGTGGGAAAATCCAAGAGGGGCTGAAGTGGGGAAGAACCACAGGTCTGGGACTGCAGTGAACAGATCTCCTTTCTCACACTCAGATGCTTACCTTGAAGGAGCAGCCAACATTTGCAAAGGGGCACCCAACTCCAGCCTCAGCCACCTCGGGGTGATCCTGGAAATAATAACCATGTCACAGGGTGTTATGGAATCCCAGTGGCTCTCTGCAAAGCACCAGCATCCACCAGGCATGAGCTGGGCTGGGCCACAAAACATTGCACATGCTGGTCCTTCTGCCTGGCTGACTTCTTTCCACCTTTTGAGTTTCAGTTTTTTTTGTGATCCTCCTTCAAAACAGGATCAGGGATCTTGCTGTGACCCTGGGAAGGACACGTTCCACCCAGGCCTGTAATCACCACTCACTCTTTGGTTGGCCCACTGGTCTGCAGACTCTGTGAGGGGCCCAGATGTGTTCCCAGTGCTGGGGGGCAATGCCTGGCACAGAGGAATCACTCAAAACATGCTGGCTCCTTCCTCCTGAAGCCCATGGGACTCTCCTCACAATTCCCATTTGCATCCTTCCTTGTCCATCCTTGATGGAGGCATGTTTGTCCTGCACTGCCCTCCCTTCCAGATAATGTAGAGCCCGAGGGCAGGGACACAGAAGGGTCTCAAGTAGTCAACAGAAACTGGACAATACTAGGCATAGGTCTGGAGAGTTTACAAAATGCCTTCATGGACATAATTCTTCCTAGGGCCCCTAACAACACTTGAGCATGGCAGGGTAGGTTTTTTTGTTCTCATTTTATTGATGAAGAAACTGATGCTCACCAAAGGGAAGGGATTTGCCCAAGAAGGAATAGCTAGGAAGTGGCACAACTCCAGGGCTCTTCCCATTGCAAATCACTATCTTTTATCAAGAGTAAGCTCAGGAGAGACTGGGAGAGCATTTTTTCCCAAAAGATATATCTGGAAAGGGCTTGTGTCCATAATATATAAAGAACTCTTATAATTCAATATAATAAGAAGACAAACAACCGGATACAAAATGGGTAAAATACTGAATAGATACTTCACAAAAGAAGATATATAAATGACAAGCCTAGGAAAAGCTGCTCCACACCACCAGTCATCAGAGAAATGCAAATTATGATGACATGCCACTGTCCACTCACTAGACGGCTAAAATTAAAAAAGAAAGATGGTACCGAATTTTGGTGAGGATGTGGAGGCACTGGGACACTCATATGTTGCCAGTGGGAACGCAAAACGGTACAGCCACTTTGCGAAAGTCTATGGAAGTATCTCATAAAGGTAAATCATACTTGTAAAGTAACTTACCTATAGACCATGCTCATCAAGTCATTGTGCAACCCACACAATCCACTCCTAGGAACTTCCCCAAGAGAAACTGAAACATATGTCCATGTGTGTATATGAATGTTCACAGCAGCTTTACTCATAATAGGCCCACACTGGAGGCAATCCTGGTGCCCATCCACCGGTGGATGGATGAACCAGCTGTGGTACAGCCCTACTCTGGGACACTCCTCAGGAACCACATGGACCAAAATACTAATAACATGGAGGGACCTCAAAACATTATGCTAAATGAGATGAGTCAAACACGAAAGACTCCATCCTGGGATTCCATTCTCATGAGATTCTAGAAAAGGCAAAATGCTAGCCATGGAAAGTAGATGAGTGGCTGCCCGGGGCTGCAGCCAGGGAGACTGATGAGTCAGGGGCATAAGGAAGCTTTTTCTGGTGCAGAAACATTCACCCTCTTGACAGTAGGTCACAGGATTGCACTCAACAATCCGTATGCTTAAAATGAGTGAATTTTTATTACACATCAATAATATCTTGGTTTTCCAAGAGCTTTGTTGTTGTTGTTGTTGTTGTTGTTGTTGTTTTTAAGAACAGTCTCCTGGGGTGATGTGAAGGGAGATTTGGATGAAAGGAGGGGAGGACAGAGGTCTTCTGAGCTAAGCAAATATAAAGTCACACTAGGTTATTATTCTTTTAAGGTAAAATAAGCAAGAGCTGTTGGTTTAATGAGGACAGTTGGTTGGGACACAGAGCACAGCCCCAGCAAAGGGCCACCCCCTCCTTTGCCCCACTGCCCTGGGCTTCAAGCACAAGTTGTTCCCAACAAAGAATAGAAAACAGATGTTGTACTGGGAGGTGGACGGAGACTGCACTGGCTTTGGAAAGTGCCCGAGGATGCAGCCTCTCCCAGCAGGTAGCCTCCCACCCTGTGGGAATGCAGGAGGGCCTGAGGCTGGTGAGGCCCTGGTTCCTGGGTGAAGGCACTAGGGGTGATCCCTCAGTCCCCGAAACTCCCTACAAATCGGTCCATGATTTGAATCATTTCGGTTCTAAGGGTATAAGCTTGACGAGAGAGTCGGGGGCGGTCAAAAGGTGAAAGTGATAAAAACCAAGGGTGGGACTTGAGAGTCACCCACAGGTGGAGGGGCGCGTGTTCCTCTGGCAGCGGAGCCTTGGGATGCCGTGTCTGTGCAGCACAAGGAAGTGCCATGCTTGGGGTAGCGGTCATCCCTATCACCATGCGAGATGGGTGTGGGCTGCGAGCAGAGGAGGGGCGGGGGAGACTCAAGAGGCCATCAGCGGCCAGCCAGGCTGCCCAGAGTCCCACCATCATGTCATTCAGTCTCTCATTCCTTGGAGTGCTACAGGGGTGAGGGGGTGGCTCCGCGGCCAGCTTGTTGGGGTACAAAGCCACCTCTGTCACTTCACATACTAGCTGTGTGGCCTGGGAGAGTTATTAACTTCATCATGTCTCGGTTTCCAAATCTGCAAAATGGGGGTAAAAATAGAACTCTCCCCTTAATGAGTTATAGTGAGGATTAAATGACATAAAATGTAAGTTCTGATAGTAGTGACCTATTGTGCTGTTAAATACCACAAACTTAATGGCTTAAAGCAACACACACTTACTAGCTTACAATTCTGGAGGTCAGAAGTCCTAACGTAAAGGTGTCAGCAGGGCTGTGTTCCTTCTGGATGCCCTAGGGGAGAATCTATTTTCTTGGTTTTTCCTGTTCCTAGAGGCTGCCTGCCTCCTCTCCTTGGCTTGTGGTCCCTCCCTCCATATTCAAAGCCAAAAGCAGAGAATCCTCCAATCTCATTCTTATTCTGACTCTCTTGTCTCCCTCTTTTGAGGACCATCGCAAGATGCTTAATTTAATCACACCCACCTTTTCCCATGGTTATGGGTTGAGTGGTGTCCTCCCCCCAACCCACCCTGTTCATCTTTGGAAATCCTAACCCCCTCTACCCAAATGTGACTGTATCTGGAGACCGGTCTTTATAAAGAGGTAATTAAGTAAAAATGAGGTTAAATAGGGTGGACCTACTCTAATATGACCAATGTCCTGAGAAGAGAAAATGTGGACACAGACACACTGAGGGAAGATGATGTGAAGATGCGGGGAGAAGACGGCATCCCTAAGCCAGGGACAGAGGCCTCAGAAGAAACCAACCCTGATCTTGAACTCCTTGCCTCCCAAATTGTGAGAAAATAAATTTCTGTTGTTCACTGCCCCGCCAGCCTGCAGGTACGTTGTTAAGGCCTCCGCGGACTAACACAGCCATGTCAGGTAACAGAGTCACCGGTTCCAGGGGGTTAAGATGTTGACATCTTCGGGGAGCATCATTCTGCCTGACATAAATGGCTCCATAAATGTGAGCCATTAGCAGTAACAGTAGTATGATTATTAGCCTAATCATTCCTATGGATTAAGCACTGCCTTTGGGACATCTTTTTCTTCCCCCAATGGCTGTCACATACGTGCATCTCATTTAATCCTTACATCTCAAACTCAATAGCTAATTCTATAAAACCCTATTTTCCTACTGGATTTCCTTGGGGGCAGGGAGAGGTGAAGACCATCACTAAAGGCATCTGTATTCAAACAGGACCAGAGCATCTTCGCATGGTATCGCATAGGATCCCTGCAGTAATTCTCTGAGGCAGGCAGGGCGGGATTAGCTTCATCTGGGTCACACCAAGTGTGCCCATGTGAGATGCCGACTGACTCTGGGTCTTCCGTCCCCCAGTTACGAGACCTTGCAAGGGCTTGTCTCAGCACCTGTGTGAGCCCGGCCCTACCGGATCTTGTAGCGCCACGAGGAGGCGGTCAGGGCATTGAGGTGCTGCCTCTCTCATGGAAGTGAGGAAGCTGGAGCTCAGGGATGGCTGGTGACCGGCAGGAGGCAATGCAAGTTTGGGGCAAAGGTGTGGTAGAGGCCAGGGGCCAGGGGTCTATATCTAGGGTCCTTCCTCCCCACCAGGAAGTCTTCACCTTGACCAAATGGTGGCCTCATCTGAAGGCCGGGGATGGAGGGGACAGGAGAGGGCATGAGGCTGGGGTAGCAGAGGAAGAACGCAGCAACTGTCCTGGGCCAAGCCTGTGCTGTCTGGTGCTACAAGCGGCCCCTGTGTGAGTGGCCTCGCTGCTTGCAAATCGCTAAAAATAAAATTCGCAGTGGAATTTCCTCTGGGGAGGAAACAGAGAAAACAAAGTCCCAGCCCTAAGGGAACACTTGTCCTTCTGTCCACGTCCGAGAAGTCTGGGGGGGCGTGGTGTTCCCGGCTGCCCTGCTTACCCAGGTCCTTTGTGGTGGGGCCAGCAGAGGGCTCTGTCAAGGGGCCCCCACTTGGGGTCCCATGGGCCTTGGAGAATGTGAGTGTTAAGAGGATGCCAGGAGCATGAGAGCCGCCTCCGTGAAGCCACTGCACAGAACAGAGAGTCTGCAACGTGCCGGGCAAGGCCCATGCTGTGATGCTGTGCACAGAGGTTGGCCGAGGCGTTGGGTGCCTGGAGGGGCTATTTCTCCTTGGGTCTCATTTCATGTTGAGGGAGAGGCACTCTACAGAGATAGGGTGGACCTAGTCTGTCTGCCTCTGCCTGCCAGTTCCTGCCCTCCTCCGTATCTGAGCTGGTTTCCCTTCTGGCAACCACTGCTCAGCTCAACTGCCACCTCCTCCAGGAAGTCCTGCCTGATTCTCTTAGTTGAAAGTAGTCTTGCCCATTCCTGTTTCTGTAGCACTTTGTGGATTCCAGCACTTAAGGCTGACTGTGTATTTAAATCTGCAAAAAATATTTGGGGGTGATCCACCATCTGGAGGCAGCAGAGAGGAGAAGATGCCAGCAGCCTAGGGGGCAGGAGTGGGAGCCTAACTTTGCCTCCCCTTTGCTATATGACTGGTCCAGGCACACCTCCTTGCTGAACCTCGTTATATTACCTGCTGGTGAAATAGGGGTGTCACCACCACCCATGACACAGGATGTCATGGGATCGGCAAGGTTACAGATACAATTGTCAATCTCAGAATTGCAAGGGTTGGGGGGTTCATTTCCAGGCATCGTACTTCAGAGGACGCAGATGTGCATAGAGGCTGAGGACAGACTCAAGAGGGATGTGGTCAACATCTTTCCACAGATGCAGGACCACCTCAGGGGACAGGAGGCTGACTTGGCTTTTGTGTCTCCAAGGGAGACAGACTTCAGCTCAGTACAAATAGAGAGGAAAATGGTACAATAGTGAGAGTCCCCCACGGTGGAAGTGGTGGTTTCATGGACTAATGAGCTTCCTGTCACTGTAAGGACATAAAGCCACCTGGCAGGAATCCAGTACGGAACAGAAATGGGACTAGACAGCTTGACCTCCTGTTGTCTTCTGATTCTAGAAGAATTTAAAGCATTCTTGTAAGCCACTGGCAATAAATGCCAGCCTGCTTTTGGCCATCTTGAGTGGCCTCAGAGGGAAGAGAATGAGGGAAGCAATCCCATTCATCGGGTCGCAGGCACACAGAATTGACTATTTCCCAGCCACGGGGTCGTCCCCCACTTCACTGTCATTCCTGTAGGAAGGTCATTCCAGGCAAGAACCAAGTCTCTAACTAGGTCACCAGTAATCCTTCAATATCTGCTTCCTGCATTAGCTAATCAGTCTAGGGCTCTGAGCACTTCTTAGAGAGACATTAATCTAATGCAGTCACAGGATGAGGACAAACTGATAAGCAGATGGCATGGAAAGGCTCTGCAAAGATGGGCACCTCTGGGCTTCGCTCAGTTGGTCTCTGGCCCGGCCCCTCCACCCCAACTCCATTCCCCAAGTTTCCCCAGATGCACAAACTTCAGAATCTCCACGTATGCAAAGTGTTGATTTCTAAGCAGCTGCTTTCCTTTGGTCAAAAGTCCCCACAAAGTTCCCAGCGGGTCAGGAGCTGGAGGAGTCCCTGGTCTTTCCACTTGTGGCTTTGTGCAGGTGTCAGACCACTGGCTCACCCCACCCGCAGTGTTCCACCGGGGGTACAGTGATGACTGCATCGGGCAGCACCCCCTCCCACTCTATTGCCTGCTCCAGTGCCTGTAATTCCAGCATTAAAGTGACTTCCTTTGGTTTAATGCAGCAAGTTTCAAACTGCGCTCAGTAGGGCCCTAGGAATCCCCAGAGTCCCTGAGGGGCTGGGACAGGAGAAAGAAGTGGGGTAACGAAAAGGACAGGATTCCAGGCTGCCCTTTAATCAGAGCACTTCCTCTTTCATCTGATTTCACATTAACAGAGATGAGCAAATTAAGGCCACTGGATTGAGAGGTATTAAAGTATCTCTTCTCTATGTTACCTAATATTTGTACAATGAATCTGTATTAATTTTGTTAACAGGCAAGAATGAAACAAGTTAAAACCAACAGTCTTGGTACCTTCTGGACCTTAGAAGGCATCAAACCCATGCCCTCCCTTTTGAGGGTGGAACATGTTGGCCCAACAGAGCACAAGGATGCCCAAACAGGGAGGCTCGGGAAGTTACTCCACGGGTCAGTTTATTTTATTAGCTCTCACCACACTGTAGAGTGTCAGGTTCTGGGAAAATGCATTGGATCCTTACTATTTCTCCCTTGAGGGCCTGTGGGGGAAGGGGCTACTGAAAAGAGGACAGGAGAGCCCTCAAAACCAGCTCTGGGTGGGATAGGAAGTTCCCCCAACTCTTGGGAGGAGAGGGGCCAGAGCGGAGAAGGAGGTGTGGAGACCTGCCTGCCTCTGGCTTCACAGCAGGAGGGAGAGCTGCCCCACCAGCCGCTGACTGGTCATCGGACGTCACAGGTGCTGGAAAGGCCTTGCATGGTCAACCGAGCCTCTTCATTTTGCAGGTGGAGAAACAGGCATAGGCGTGGTCAGGGCCACACACTGAACTATAGAGCCATCCCCGGACACCAGGCTGCTGACCCCTGGGCTGTGGTTTGGGCAGTAGGGGGAGCTCCAGCTGAAAGGAGCCGGGGGCCTCACAGTGTGGACAGTACAGGTGGCCGAGTTGGAGAGACCCTGGTCACTGGGGAGCTTTGTACCGAGACTCCCCCGTGGGTGTTGGGGCTCCACGGATAAAACGAAGGGGTTAGATTTAGAGCAGCGGTTCTTATAGCTTTGCATTTATGAACCAATACAAGATGGTTCGCTTTTAAATTAGGAGATTAACATAAAGATTGCCATCTTTTTATCTTATCAAGTAAAGGCTTTACCCCAAATAATATCACCTACTATCACAATCATTTACTTTATACGGAGACACATATGGGAGGGGCATAATCTCAGAGTAAAGGTTGATTCTATAAATGGAAAGAATTTAGTTTTATTTAAAAAAACCCTCAGGATATTTTATTTTTATCATTTTTTCATGAACTGGTGGGAATGGACCAGTGCTGGTCGGCATGTGGGAACTGCTGGCTGGACAGATGACCTGCAGGGGTCCTTCCAACTTGGAAGGGCTGGGGTTCTAAACTGGTGTCTGAAGATGTCTCTTTGGCCCCTCACACTTCCAAAGCTGCCTCTTATTCCTGGAAGCACAGCTTGGCAGAGCCAGAGAAGTGAGCTGAGGATGGCCTGTCCCTGTCAATGAGCAAACAGGACCAGAAAGAACTGTCTAGATCAAGAGCTGGCCACCCTTTTCTGTAAAGAGCCAGAAAGTAAATACTGTGAGCACTCTGATGCACCCACTCACCTTCTGCCGTCCCAGGGCAGAGCAGCCACACACAGCACATACGTGAGTGAGTTATGGCTATGAACCAGCACAACTTTGTTTATGAACCAGGGCATTCGAATTTTGTATAATTTTCATCTCACAGAATCTCATTCTTCTTTTGATATTTAAAGCCTTTTAAATATAAAAATCATTCTTAGCTCCTGTGCTGTACACTCAGGTGGCCAGCTGGGTTGGGCCCATAGCCCATGGTTTGTGGACCCCATCTGGACTGCTGTTCTCACCCTGAAACTGTCACAGAACAGCCAGGTGGCTTTGGGCAAGTCGCTTCCCCACCGTGAACATCAGTCTCCTCACTGCTGACAAACCAGATTCAGTCTAGACTTAAAACAAGGAGGGAGGCACCTACCAGGGACAGCGCAGGCAGATACCTACTAGGCCTCACCCTGGGCAAATGGGGACAATGGACAGTCTTTCCTGACAGAGCTGACATACCTTGTCCTGAGACAGAAGGCCTCCTGGGCTTTCAGATGGGGCATCGTCCCCCTTGCATTTGGGGCAGATCCGATCCTCGCTGTTCCTGGGGACACATGAACAAATGCCGCTGAGTGAGGCATTCACAACTGCGTGGCATCAACCTCCGAGCCCACAGCTCCAGGAGCCCAGGCCCGAGCGTGGTGGCTGATATCAGTGAGTACACAGCTCCACGATCCCAGACCCACCCCCCCAAACCTCAGAAGCACTGGGCACCCGATGTTTTCCCATAGTTTGCAGTGAGCTTCTCTGGCAGCCAGACCTGCTCTGAAGTGACTGGAGGCTATGACAGACCTTACTTATACTATTTGCTGTGAATATTTATGTTGGATTGCAGAAATATTCACACACTAGATTATAAGGTGTGGCTCCAAACCCCGCTGGAAGAATTACATAGTGATGCACTGACTGACTTGCTTCTCTAAAATCTGAAAAAATTCTGAATTCCAAAATACACCCTGGCCCAGGGGTTCAGGTAAGGGTTTGTGGATGTATGGCTGTATCTGCTCTTCTTGGCTTCCTCTGTTTGATTTTGGTCTCTTATTTTTAGTAGTTACAGATAACTACGGCCTCTCAGAACAAGAAAGGGCCTCCGAGAACTCGTCATCTGAAGTTCTTAACCATGAGTAGGTGCCAGACTTTGACTCGGGTGACACACGGGCCTACGCGCTTTTACAAAGCCCCCAAGTGATCTGATCCCCCTGGGGAGAGCCACTGGTCAGGCCCATTTTACAGGGAGGAGAATGAGGCCTGGGACGACACGCGGACTGGCTGAGGGAGAGTGAGGCAGGGGCAGGGCTGGCAGAGCTCTTCGGGCCTCAAGCCTGGATCCCTCCGACATCCTGTCGGCTCCTTCCCTGGTTTTGGAAGAATGAAGAAGGAAGCCAAGAGACCCGTGGCAAAAGCCAGAGATGAACCCAGAACATTCAGCTTGACGGCAAGAGCTGTCCAGCTTTGTTCCTCCCCCGACTTGCCCTTTCTACCACCACTGCCACCACCGCTGCCCTCCTTCCCACCGCCTCCTACTTTGTCAAAGCATTTGAACTTTTCAAGCTTGCCTGATTCAGTTTCCCCACCTTCTGAAACTGTAAAGCCCCAAGAAAGGTCATGCTAGGGGCCCACGGCAGTTCAAGAATACATTTGCCAGGAAACTGACTTGGGGCAACTGATCTCATCGCTCCATTAGTCCTCACTGTCCTCATCTGTAAAATAGGATGCTAATAGTATCCATCTTTCCCAGGTTCTTCTGAAGACACAAGGAATGAGTGCTTGGCACACAGTCGGTACATAATAGTTGCTTAAGGTGGGATGCTGAAGACTGTATGGATGTCGCACCTCTCTATTTATATTTTAAATGTAAACATACACATATTTTAATATATAATATATGGACTGCATTACATAAGTATTTTATACATACAGAAAACATGTGTATTTTACAGAAAGATATTTACTTACACATTTATACCTATTTTAGATTTTACAGATACATACATAGAAACATGTACATATATAAATATACTAGATTTTTTTTGTCCCCTTGAAAAGCGTTCCCAGCAAATAGAAGTGATGGGTGACATTGTGGAAGGAGATATATTTGTACAGCAGCTTGTCACTTACAACTAGGTTGATATTCATTATTACAAGAACCCTGGGGAATGTTATTGATTGGGCCTTGTAGCAGCCCTGGGAGGTAAAAATCACTTTGCAGGCATTTTATAGACAAGGAAGCTGAGGCTTCAAGACATTAAGCAATTTGCACGGGCCATACAGTAAGTAAGCAGCCCAGCTGGGCCTAGAGGCTCTCCCTCCACCCTAGCCGGCCTTCTGCTGAGGGAGCTGCCTTCTTTCTGTGGCTGCTTCTCCTTCCACCAGCAGTCAGATGGGGCAGCATCAGGGGCTGCAAGGAACAAGCTTGGAAGCCGAAGCCAGAGAGGTGAAGTCACCTGCCCGCAGCCCCAGTTCCTCTCATCCTTGCCTCCCATCAGGGGTCCCTCCCGGGCACCTCCTTCCCACCCACCCTTTGCCCCTCTGACCCCTCACCTCACGTTCTCAGGGAGACATGCAGCACAGCAGAGGGGTCTGGGCTCTGGTGGGTCCCGGCAGACGGTGGGGGGACACCCAAATGGGAACTCGTTCTCATCGGGGGCCGAGCGGGGGCTGGTGGCTGAGCCAGAGGCCATGCCGGGGTCCCAGGCTGGCTGAGGAGGGGGCCTGTCCAAGCTCCTCTGGGGAGGGGAGCAGCCCCGTGGAGTCTGCGTCGGGCCACCCTCTCTGATGAGCAGGAGTCTGATGACTTTATCTTCTCACTGCCTTGTGTGGTTCAACGTCACAGCTGAGTCACAGCAGGGATGGGACAGGAATTACCCTTTGTGGTGGAAAAAATCCCCTGGATGGTGACTGAAAGCTCTAGGAGTGTCCAGTCATTCTTTCGAGTGAGAGGGAGGAGGAGAGCAAGTCAGAGAGAAAAAAGAACGATGTCACGAACTTTCAGGAACCACTGTCAGAGTTCCCCTGTCGGAGAGCCTCAGGCTTCCTTCATCCACCTCCTCCCCAGGGACGTGGGCAGAGTCAAAGCCAGCAACCTGCCTGTGTTCCCTGGGACCTCCAAGCAGCGCAGAATTCTCAGTGGGGATGTTCACTGCTCTGGTGGAAATCCCCAGGGTTCTGGACGCAGGTCCAAAAATGCAAGTTCCAGATGCATTAGCTCTGTCCTGTCCAGAATGTCTCAGGTAAAAGTCACTTCCTCACAGTGAGTCCCGGTTACCCCATCTGTGAAAAAAGGAAATGCAACAGGGTGTCTTCAAGGCTTCTCTGGGCTCTAAAATTCCAGGACCCCCATGGCCAAGACAACCAGAGGCCTCTGGTGGCCCAGTCCTGCCTGTGGCATTCTTCATCAGTCAGGGTGACACCCAGCCCTCCCCTCCTTTGCAGCCCAAGGCCCCAGGACAATGGACTGCTCAGGGCCCTCCCACCACGGCCCCACTCAGGAAGTCATAGGTAGCCACAGACTCGGTTCAGGCGCCACCACTTCCCGGCCCTGGGGAGAACAAAGGTCTAAAGAAACACAAGATCACAGGGAGTTGGTCTCAGCAGCCAAGTGGGACACAGATCCCTGGTTGAATGGGAACCATGGCTGCTGACATGTCTACTGTGCACCAGGCAACATTCTCCTTCCTATTCCTTAGAGTAACCTGCTGGGAAGTCCATAGGCATGGAAAGGCACAGAGAAGCAAGATGCCTGGTCCAAAGTCACACAGCCCCTGGTAGTGGAGAACGATTAGTACCAGGTCTATGGGACTCCAAGCTCTGTGTTCTTCCTCTCATACAAGAGACAAAAGCAAGGCACTTAAAATTGCCAAAGATGTGGAAACAACCTAAATGTCCGCAACAGGTGAATGGATAAAGAAGATGTGGTGTGTGTGTGTGTGTATGTATATGTATGAATGTATGTGTGTGTGTGTGTGTGTGTGTGTGTGTGTATATACAACTCGGCCATAAGAAAGAAATGAAAAATTGCCATTTGCAGCAACCTGGATGGACTTGGAGGGTATTGCGCTAAGTGAAGTAAGTCAGACAGGGAAAGTAAATACTGTATGATGTCACTTACATGTGGAATCTAAAAAGTACAATAAACTAGTGAATATAACAAAAAAGAAGCAGACTTGTAGATAGAGAAAACAAACTAGCAGTTACCAGTGGGGAAAGAGAAGGGGGAGGGGCAACATGGGGGCGGGCAGCAGGAAATACAAACTATTGGGTATAAGATAGGTTTAAGGATGTATTGTACAAATTGGGAACACAGCCAATAACTCTGTAATAACTGTAAATGGAAAGTAACCTTTAAAAATTGTGTAAAAGTAAAAACTTTAAATACAAATAAGAAAAAAAAAAAGGAAGGAAAGCAAGGCAGCCTGGTGGAGCCTAGAGCCTGGGATGGAGGTCAGAGCTTCCAGCCTCTGGTTTCTCATCTATCAAATGGAAAAGATGATCTCTCTACATCTTTCTATCCTACTGGGCTACTAGAAGGGGCTGTGCACACTTTCACAATAGTCTGAGGCCTGCAGATCTGAATTGGGATCCTGAGCCCATCAATCACTATCTGTGGGTCCTGAGACAAGATCAGTAACTTCTCTGAACCTGTTTCTGCATCTGTAAAATGGGGGTAATATTAATATCTACTTTACCTAACTGTGGTGATGACTAAATGAGATCATGGGGGAAAGTGAGGCATGGTAGACCACCCGAGTGAAGTGCTCGAAAGGCTTTGACACTGATGATGGCCACAGCCCTTCCAGCTCCTCAAGATCAGGAAAAAAGATTAAAATGGTAAATTATGCTCATAAAGTGTTTTCACATCCATCAGCTTGAGTTGAGCCTCACAAGGTAGGTCAGAGGCTGTCCTGACTCTAGATAAATTCACTGCCCACCTTCCCTGGAGTGAGGCTGGGGCTGCCAGGGGCTGCTGGCGAAGAGGGCGTGGCATCTGACCCTGCTGCTACAGTGGAAATCAGGACGTCCACCCTTACCTGAGCCAGTCCTGGCCTGGTCTTCTCAGCAGATGACCCTGAGGCCTATTTCAGAGAAAAGACTATCAGAAAGCCATTCCCTTAACTGCATCCCCCAAACCTGCAGACATCCCTGCATCCCCATCTGCTCCCCTCATTCCCTTGGTTTGGCACAGACAGACCGAAGACTTATCTCTCCATCCAATTTCTGGATCCCTTTCTCTCTAGTTCCTTCTCTCTCCCGTGTCTTCAATGCCTCTCATCTCCTTCCTCTCACCATCAAAATATACTCCCGTGTCTTCAATGCCTCTCATCTCCTTCCTCTCACCATCAAAATATACCCAAGGTTTTCTAATAATTAAAAGTGAAAAATAATAAGCACTACTTTTTAGTGCTGCGTTAAGGGACTTCATGGGCACTATCTCATCTAATTGTCACATGAACCCTATGAGGCAGGTATTATCATCTTCATCTCCATTTTACAGATGTGTGAAATGACGCACCAAGAGGGTCAGTGACTTGCCCAAGGACCCATAATGAGTGGGGACTCCCAGAACCCAGAGCCTGTGCTCTGACCACACATTGTACTTTAAAACGCTCTTCACTCTCACCCTACATTCCTCTCCTGCATCTGTATGCTCTCCTGGTAGATCTTCCAGAAAATACTGTCTACATGGGCGCTCCGCTTCCTCACTCCAAGCAGCACAGAACCATCTCCCCGTGGTTCTCAAGGCTGAAGTTGCCAAATGTCTGGGGCCTGTCTCAGTTTCTATCCAACAAGCCCTGTGGCCATCACCTGACACACCTCCTGGCCCCGCCTTTCGAATTCCGTCCCTTGCTAAGGCTTCCCGCATCCCTTCCGAGCCCCCCCCCCCCACTTCTCTGGCTGCTCCTCCTCTTCTCCAAGGCCCCTTTTCCTTCTCATCCGCCCCATCTCCGTGGCCCCACACGCGAAGTCTCTCTGCGCCGCGCACCTGCATCTCCCCAGCCTTCCACTTGCCCTTCCAAGTGCTCCTGGATCAGATCCCACTTCCCCTGGGAGTCCCCTGGGCCTCCCCAGGACGGGGTTGGGCGCCCGATTTTCGATCCCATAGCGTCCCACAGCCCGAGCACAGCCCCTCCCACCGTCCGACTCAGTGATGCTCGGTGGCCTGTCCCCCAGCCCCGGTCCTACGCCCCACTCCACCCCCCAAGGGCAGTACATCCCCCGCCACATCTCAAGATGTGAGCGCAGCGCTGGAACCAGAGCAGCGCCCGCGACTATTCACGGATGAGTGACCCCAGGGGGTGCCCCGGGAGCCCGCAGGAAGGGCGGGGGCAGGCTCTGCAGCGGCGATTCCGGGTCCCGGCGGCGCGCTGGGAGGCCCGCACTTGGGAAGCCCCCGCCCCAGCGAGCGGGAGCCCTGCGGCCCCGGCAGGGGCGGGGGTGTGGGGGGGAGTTTGGGCTCGGGGGCCGGGACCCACAGCAGCCCCGGGGCGGGTGGGGGCGGGGTGCAGTGCAACCAACCTCGGCGCCGCCGCCTCCCCGCGGCCCGGCGGGAGCTTCCGGTGGCGCGAGTACGTAGCCCGGCGGCGGAAGCGGGGAGGGCAGGCCCGGGACTGGTTCCTGCGTCCCGAGCCGCCTCCAGAGGCTGTCCCTGGGGGCAGGCCGCGCGCTCCCCTGATGGGGAAACTGAGGCCGGGGCGAGATCCACAGCTTCGCAGGGTCTGTTTTTCCTCTGGGAACTGACCCGCTACCTGGCGTGTTTCTGGCGCATGGATGGGACTCAGTAAAATGTTCGCAGAATAAACGAACATAGACCTGGGACTTAAACCCTCACCCGATCCCCTGCCTGCCTGAATCCCGCGTGAAGTCGGGGCGAGCAGTAGCAAAACCCAAGTCTCAGCCCTCTTGGATTCCTGCCAATATCCTAGCGCAGACCCAGGCTCGTCCAAGCTTACTGGGTTGGAGCAATCAGCAAGAGATGGTACAAAGGGGCTCCGAAGGCGCGGTGCTTTTACAGAACTGGTCGTTTTCGAGAACCGTTCCTGATTTCGCCTAAACAGACACACAGCCACTCATTCGCAATGAGTGTTGTGTAATCAATCAAAATAGTTATGGAACTTAGTGTTGGGATAGAATTTTTCTTGAAGAGATACAGACCAACCTTTATTTTTGCAGATTTGACAAAGGCTCCTCCTTCAAGACCTAATCTCTGCAGGACTGTTAGTTGTGAGAGGAATGAGGCTGACTACTTTGTTGTTTTGGTTTTGTTTTAGTTACTCAGAGACACCCATTACATTCTGTATGTATTAGGGTCGCATTTTTTTTTTTTTTTTTTTTTGTCTTGACACCCAGCTGGAGTTGGGAACTCTGCTTTACTTCTTTGGTTTTGTTTGTTTTTAACCTGGGATGTATTTAAGCCTCCCATTCGCCTGGGGCAGAGCTCCCAGCTTCTGACTGAGAAGCTGATGCTGCAGGACAGAGTCCTCCAGCCTCTGGTCCTACCTGGAGGGGCGACACTTGCTTGCAGACAAGCAGAGAGTCTCAGGGACCTCCAATACAGGCAATCTGTGGGAGGCGGACCAGAGGTGGCTTCTCTGGTCACTTTCAGTTATAAGAAAAGGATTTAGAGCTTTGAGTCTCTGGTTTAAAAATTCGACAATTCTCAGTCCAATCCAGGAAGGATTTGGGATCTATAAAAGCCATTCTCTGGTCCCAATTCTCTCCCACCCACCCTTTCCTCTCCGCCCCAAGCCAGTGTAAGCAAACAGGCAACCTGACCTTACTCTCTTCATGTGCCACATCCTGTTTTCAGATTAATGAGCTCATTTGGTGGAAATTTACCAAGGGAAATAGTTTAATTTTGGAAAGTACCAAAAACTTATCTGTAGTCACTTGGCTTATTTTTGGGGTCTCTTGAAATAGAGGGGGCATCACCAGAGGACCTCTGAGCGCTCAGGGGACAGCAAGGCTGCAGAAATTGAAAGTTGAGCCCAACAAGACTGAACCTGACTCAGAAAGGAATGGAAACCTTTTGAAGACCACTCATCTCTACCCAGTAGAAATTTTTTTTTTCCAAAAATATATTTAAGAAGAAAAGTAGTCCACCTCGCTAAGGCCTAAAATCTGGTGGTGTGAATCTGGGGCCATGATCGGGGTACAAGAAACACACACAGGGAAGTAGGGAATGTCTTGAGCCTTCGTGGTACCTCTCACATCCACATCTGCTCTGCTTGCTCTAAGAGGCATCAAAAGGTTTCCATTCTCCAGGTTTGCCCCAGTCCTTCAGCTGCCAGGCTCCTGACACTGAAGTGGCCTGCTAGCCTTGGAACCTTTTGAGCTTATGATTCCTGCAAGGAGCTAAAGACTGAATGGCTAGGAGGACTCTGGAGAATTAAGTTTTGAGAGCCATTCTGCATTGAAGATGGCAGAGCGCCTGTGACAGCCCCCCTAAGTGTCTGACCACCTCCTGGCCTGCCCTCTTTCCTAGAGGAGGGATTTTTAATCCCTTCTAAAATGCAGAATAGAAAAATGGTGAAAACTGACAAAGCCCTGCCAATTTAGTACTGGGATGAAACGAGTTGTGTCTTCCCTCTCTCTGCTCCTGTCTGAAATCTGTAGTGATATTTTGGAGGATATATTTCTATTTTGGAATAAGTGCTGGGCTAGGAATCAAGAGGCTTGTGGGGTTTTTTTTTGTTTTGTTTTGTTTTTGCCACTAAAGCAGTTTGGGGTATAGGGGTGGGGTGCAGATAAATAAGTGAATGCTTAAGTAATAATTCAAGAAATAATAGTCCATAGTTTTGTTTTTGGTGGAAAATGACCTTAAAGATCATAGAATGCATTGGGTTTTTCAAACTTTGTATTAGCTGTGAGACTGTATCTTTGAATGCTTTTTCACCTGGAGCCCACACATAGAAACCAGCTAAAGCAGAGATGCTCTGTGAAGTGGAGCAGGCAGCTGGGAGCCTGTGTGCTGGGCGTCTGTCTTCTCCATCCTGATCTCTAGGCTCTAGGGACATGGTTTAAAAATCATGGACCTATGAGATGCTCCTAGGTCCCAGAGATGAAAACAAGGATCCTCTCCTGGGCTGGCTTGCCTCTGCTATCCTAGCCTTTCAATCTTTATTCCAACGACGGTGCCTTTCCATGTGTTATAGTCCAGATGGGCATTGGAAGAGAGAGAGGTTACATTGGCCTGGTCATTAGCCTGGGGGTGCGGGAGCAGGACCAGATTGGAGCTTAAGCATCTGGAGGACTGGGGTCAGTGGCCATGGTAAAAATAACAAAAGTGACAATAATAGTGGCTGCACTTCATTTAAATCCGACACGGCTCTAAGCACATCACATGCCTTGCTCCCTTTACTAAGCTCAGTAAGAAGAGGTGAGAAAACTAACTTCTCCTTTCCGGGTGAGAAAAATAAGGCTTCAAGAGTTAAGTATGTAACTTGGTCAGGGTCACACTCTGCACATTCAGACCAAGCTGGGGTCTTACCTGGTTCCTCACAGGCAAACTGAGAGTCGTTTTCCTGCTCCGGGCCTCAATTTCCTCATTTTTCAGGTGACAAGAATGGAACAGAAACTCCCTGGGATCATTTGCACATCCCTTTCAGTTTACAAAATCCAGGCCTGGGGTACAGATGGTGAAGTGACCCCTTATTGCAGTCCAATATGCTGGAGTGTCCTCAAGCCTCTTAATTCTTGACATTTTTTTAAACCAGAGACAAGGAGAGGAGAGGAGCCAGGTCACTGTGACCCAGACTTCCATTTGAGGGTCACAAGGAGGCCTTCCTGAGGGCCAGCTGGGAGAAAAGGAATTTTAGAGTCCCGTCTAGGGTGGAAGTAGGCTCCAAAGAGGGGTGAGGGGATGGGGTTGGGTCAGAGTTACTACAGAGATGTTCATTGACTTCACCCCACACATACTTATTAACATTTATAGTGTGTTTGGCTAAAAGCCAGGCCCCAGATTATCTCAGTGAGTGAGGCAGACCCGGCTCCTGGTCTCAGGACAGCTGCCTCCGAGATGTGAATGAACCGGGTAAGTGGATCCAGCCAGCTAACATCAGACATTTGGGTGGCTTCTGTTTGTCAACAACCCCTAAAATGTGGGGCCCAGAATGGCCTCTACTCATAAATACCAAACATTCTCCATTTTACCCTTTTATTTCTTCTTTTCATTGCCAGCTGCACCCTTTGACCCTGTCATATTCACAGCTTGTGTTTAGTAAAAGCAGTTCATGAATGGCTTTCCTGCTAGCATCATCTTAATCTCCCCTGATTACTTCTGATTCCAGAATCAGGAAATTTGATTAAACAGATGATTGCAGGTTATCAGTCACCTAGTCGACTAGAATACCAAATGGTCCCGGGCTCCTTAACCCAAATTCAATACTTCCCCGGGGTAACTCACACACAGCTGATATCAACAACAAAACAAAGAAATACACCAAATGCTCTTGTGGAAACTCTAGCTTGTAGTACACATTCTCCACTTTGGTGTGATGATTTCATCTGTCCCAAGTTTCCTTCTGTTAATATCTATCTTGGTTCTTACTATAGTTATTATGACTGGCAACTTACAAAATGTGCCTGTTTACAAGTTTTTTTTTTCCCTGCCACACTAGACTCTGTGAATGATATGAATATAAGAAATTAAATGAATTTAAAGTGTTAAAGTAAAGCCATGTCTGACTTCTTCATTGTTCTTCCCCGCCCCCACCACTTAGCACAGAGGAGGCAGTCATTAAATGTTTGTTGAATGAGTAACTAATACACAGAGCATGATCCATGATCATTTTTACTTACGGTAGCAGCTGTTAATGATGATTTCACTGTCATCACAAAACATTCATTAAGAATCCTTGGCCTGGCCTTTTTCAGGGTATTGTGAAGTTAGAGATAGCATTCTGGCAAAAATGTGAAATCTGAGGTTCTTTTTTGAAAGGAGTTTCTGTATCTGGTGATTTTCCCTATCTCAATAGATTTCTAGATTTTAAGGAAAGAAACTAAGTACCTCAGAAGTTCTGTGAAGTGTAGGCTCCAGAGCTGTCCCTAGGGATTTTCCAATTACATGTGGGACTGGCCAGTATATTTGAAGGTGCCGTGGGGATTTCAATTTGTGATGGGGGTGCCAGTGATACCCACGGGGATAGTAACGTGTTCCAGGTTGGCAGATGGACCCTTTGATAAAGACAAGCTCTTAAGATGCCAATAATGATGAAGGCAGACAACTTTGGGTCAATACTAGTCAATCTGCTGCTTCTCTTTGCCATTTCTGGCCACCCGCGTGCCCTGTTCTAAAAGACTGGTTTTGCTACATGTCAAATTTCTTCTATTATGGACTTTGGCACTAAAGACTCTCCTGGGCCCCCGAGGCCTTTTGCTGGGCTATGGAATTAATGTTCTTCCTTCACACTTACCTTTGTGTGGTTGGGTTTCCCGGACTCTTGGCTGGAGCAGAACAAGAATTAGGCGATGTTCTAGCTCCAAAGCAGGCAGCATCCGGCTGAGGAGGGGTGCAGCCTAGGGATCCTCATCTCACTCTGCCCCGAGGACTCAGCCTGAGAGAGAAATATCAGGCAGTGAGGAGAGCTCTTACTCAGCAATCAGGGGACCTGCCTCTAACATTGACCCTCAGAACTGTGGGGTAAAGTCCATCCCATCCTTGGGCCTCATTTGTCTTATCTGCAAAGTGTGAGAATGACTGCAGAGGAGGCCTTCAGGGCAAACTCTTCAACCATTCAATCCCTGGTGCTGGGGAAGGGGTACAACTCTCCCACCTGTTGAGGGGTTGGTCTCCCCATCTGGACCAGGAACCCCTCCAATGAATGCTGGAAGCTTCCACTAGATGCCTGGACTTTTTGGATGCCAGAAGTTTTTTTTTTTTTTTTTTTCTTTTTTTCAAGAGAAAGCAATGTGAAAAACCTCCTCTGATGGATTTCTTTCAGAGCTCAAGCCAGATGAATTCCCAGCACAAGCCAAGACTTGGGAGCAAGAATGTCGGGCAGGAAGTCATAGGCTAAGAACCAGGGCTACAGCCTGTGTTCCCTCAAAGAATAGCCAAGCTGGGGGCTGGGATTGCGAGTGTGGGGTTGGTGTTTGCTCACCTCTTTTGAACTTCTTGTCTAAAGAAGGAGAAACGAGGGGCTCAGGGAGGGGAATGAGCTTGCACAGTATGTCAGGGGTCTAGAGACATGTTCCTCTATGTTCTGTTGTCTTTTGTCCCCAAATGTTTCAATAATACCCCTGTCCTTTCTTGTTCCTGCATTTATTTCTCCTCAGATAGCTCTCCACAAAACTGGTTTTCCTGAGGGCCAGGGAGCAGGGCATACTCATTTCTGTAGGCCCCCCTTGCCCAGTCTGTCTCTTGCACACTAATAAATATCTATTCAGAGAGATTGATTTGCCATCCTAAGTGGATCCAGGAATATTAGGAATATATTAATCCTAACTTTCACATCTGTGGATTCCCCAAATGTTTTTGAAAATACATTTTAGCTTCTCCCACAAGCCTATTTGCTCATTTTTAGAAGAACTGTAGTATAGACATCTAGCAACACTTTCTGGGGAGATCATTATCTCAGTCATTTTGGAGCTAGAATGCAGGCATTTTTAAAATGCAAAATCCAACAGACAAGAAAAGCCAGTCTGTCTGGCTGCCATCCTTGGTAGCTATCTTCTGGAAACAGCATCCAGCTACACAGCCAGAGAGCCTTGGGTAGGGTCCACAGCTCTCTCCAGCCCCTCTGATTGCTGAAACTGGAGCTGCCTGAGGAGGCCAGGACCCTGGCACCAGCTCCTGCCCCGTCCTGCTTCTCTGTTCACAGAGAATGTGTCTGCACACGAGCCCTCCCAAGCGACCTTGGAAACCCTCCAAGGACAGGCCTGGAGGCCTGCCAGGAGGGAGGGTACTCCTGGAAAGGACACATCTCTGGGAAGCAGAGACCATGGCATACAGGCACACACAAGCAAATGCTTGCAGGATGGCCAGATCTTCCAAGGTTTCGAGAGAAACTGACCATCTGGATCTTCATGTGCAATGTCTTAATTTTTAGAACACTTTGTAAGCCAAAAAACAAACTCTGATCAAATGAGTATCCCCACAAACCGTGTCTGCGGTTCCACAATTTGCGACCTCTGGTACAGCCTGGAATGTCACACACCCGACCTAAGCAGGTGAGCTAATGCCCTGCTGGTAGCTCACAGGACTCTACACACAGTTGGTACTTATCCAGGTGCAGACCCCACGCACACCTGCTAGAGACCAGTCATCAAACATTTACACACACTTGGTAGCTCCTAGGATGTCCTTTTACTGTTTTTACTTTCCAGCTAAGGAGACAGTTGAGGATCTCCAAGGTCGTGTAGCTGGTAAGTGGCTGGACTCCATGGCTGCCTGGCCACAAAGCCAGTGTTTGCCCCACAGTCGCCTCCCGAAGCCTGCACCCTGAACTGAAATGCCTGCTACTCGGCATCTCTCAGTTAACTCAGCCCTGGGGGTTCAGGGTCTGTGTTTTATTTGCTGTTGCATCGCCATCGCCTAGCACTGCCCAGTGGAATACAGATGGTGCTCAATAAATTCTTGTGGGCTTGCTCACAGGCACACAAACACACTTACAGAGGCAGGCACACGTAAACCCTCACTGTCACATAACTCCTCCCCAAGAACTGCCCAAGAACACCCTAACACTCACGATCCCAGAGGCGCGGGCCCACTCCCACCTCCCACCTCCCGCAGCATCCCAAGCCAGACCTCCCCAAGTCCTCCTGCCAGCCTTGCCCAAAGCCTTCACAAATCGTTTCCTGGAAATCTTGAGGCTTGTGGTGTTCTTTTTCCCTAACTCAGGAGACAACTCAGCAGTTTTGTTTTTCAAAGTCTGGGACTCATAAACCTGGAATCCTTTCTTCGTTTTTTCCACTAGAATTTTCCTTGGCCCAGTGCCTTCCCCAGGGGCCTTGGCTGGGAGCTTGCACGCACAGCGCCCTCTGCTGGGCACCGTCCTCCCAACCTCGTGGGCAGTTGCAGAGAGGGGAGAGGGGCGTCCGTCCCAGACACAGCTGCTTTACAGATGGAGAAACCGAGTCAGGCAGTGGTACGGGGGAGAGGTTGCGGGGTATGGGCTCACTCCAAGTGTGGGCCAATGCGCGCTACTACTAAGTGGTTCTGTGATTTTTTTTTTTTGATTGTTGAAAACAATAAAAGAAGAAATAGCTTCCAGAGCTCAGACACGGCAGGGAAATGCCCTTTGCTCTCCCCAGGGCCTCTGTGTGGGGCAGATGGCAGAGGTTTGGGAACTTCGTCAGATTCAACTTTATCCTTGAATTCCTACCACATTAAGTAGGTGAGGAAACTGAGACACAGAGATGTTGGGGGAACGAGGAGGGGGGATATTTATTGAGCATCTGCTATGTGCTAGTTAGGCTGACAAATTCTCATTTAATCTTCACAGCAACCTTGTGAGGTAGGTTTGTTTCCACTTTACAGATTAAGATACAGAGGCTGAATGACGTCTCAAGATCAGAAAAGAAGGGGGATAACTGGGACTGAGTCCAAACCTGCTGTTTTTGGGCTTTGCAGCCTCCTGGATTTTTTCCGAGTGGGCTCACGGTGGAGCTTTGGTGGCTGGGCTCATCGAGACAAGGTTTCCCTGACCCTGCTGCTCATAAAAAGAAACCCCTCTCCTCAGCCTCTTCCAGAGGGCAGCATTGGGAGATGGGTTGAACAGCCCCATCAGGCTTGAAGCGGAGTTTGGAGGAGGGTCCTGGGACTGGCAGCTGTGCCAAGGCCCCTTAACTAACAGTAAAAACAAGATTGGATGTCTTTATAAACTGAATTCATGAGATGTTCCAAAGGGCAAGGGTTTTCCTGGAAAAGAAAGCAGGTCCTGGAAGGTTTTTGTTTTGTTTTTCTTCTTAATGGGGCCCTGGTTAATGACTCAAGGAAATGAAGAACACATTTCACCGAGAATTAGTCACTACCCTCCCCAACCCTCCATCTTGCTGCCCTTTCCAAATCTTCAAAACTTCTCACTTCCTTCAGGAAAACATCCAAGCCCCTGACCTTGTTCATCTTTGGTCTGGCGTGGCCTTATCTTCTACTTGTCTCATTGCAGTAAGCCACCCAGGGGTCTTGGTACACACTTCCCTCTAGTCTCATGCTGAGCCTTTGCTCCCATTATGACCCTTCTCTGAAAGGACTTCATTTCAGCTTATCCAGATCTTAGTCATTCTTCGAGACCCAGCTCAGAATTTGCCTTCTCCACTGTGCCCAATAGGAACCATCCTGCCTTAGCTAATGGATGTAGGTGCTAGTCCCCCTAACAGCCTGAGACCACTGAGAAATAGTATTGAATTCATCTCTGATCCCCCTATATGGGCATGGATGTGTGCACGTGTAAAGTGTGTATCTGCCTGTGTCCACACCCTTTATACCACCTAGCAGAGTGGTGCTCTAGAAAGGTCCCTGAGACCTTCTGCTATGGCATTAGAAGATTAGGGTTGAATGGAGATCAAAAGTGTTGGAGAGAGCTCCTGTGCTTCCCCCTTCCCAGGCCAAGAGAAAGGAACTTCATGGAGTCTACTTAGAGAACTTGGTGCAGGTCTACTGTGGTTTGAGATGGAGAGATACAGTGGACTGGCATCTGACAGCCACCAGAGAAATGGAAGGGATGAGTGATGGGTGTCATTTTAGACCATTAAGACAAGGGAGAGGTGGCATTGCTCAGACCAGCCTGAATTCCCCAAGTTGGTTTGTGTAAAGGATGCCTTTCCCAAGGACTAGAAATGGACCATGCACTGGAAGAACTAATGTGAAGGCCTCTTAGGTCTATTCAACAGGGGGACAAACTGATGGTACCACTGGATTCCTAGGGCTGCAGGAGGGGTGGCCAGTGGGATACAAGGCAGTGTGATGCCTGTGTAAGGGTGAGAGGACATCAGCGTTTGGGGGGAGTGTCTGAAAATTCCATGGATGTGCCCACATAAGAGTCAGCTTTAAAGCCATCTTACAATAGTGCTGTCAACTAAGAGCTCTCCTTTGTCCTCCTCTCCTCACTACCAACCCCTTAGCCCTGAAGAGGTCAGAGGTCAGAGTTGGCAAACGGGGGAGGGCAGTCTGGGGAAAGAGAAGCAGCCATCCATCCCACCTCTCCCCCAGTTCCCAGCGATAGGGGTCCCACCTGCAGCAAGCCCTGACTGGGAGAAAAGATTGAACTTTAGATCAGATTTGGATTTTACTTTTGTATGAGACTGATTTATAAATAAGAGTTTGGTGACTAAAGTGATCACAGGAATTTTTATTTCCAAGAGTGATCAGCTAAGTTATAGAATGCTTGAGTGTTCATTCAAGGGCAGAAAAAGGGCTTCTCTCCCTTTCCTCCAAATAAATTCTCAGAGGGGGTTGGGAGGCAAAATAAAGTTGATTTATGATTACATACTTTAAGTCTTATTTACTCAATGTATTGATTATATTTACTATTGTAAAATGGGCTGTCTTCTTCCATTATATTTTTCTAATTGGTGGTGTTTACTTTGATCACTTCTTCCAAAGCAACTAAGTCCCCGTGCTCCCCTCAGATAAAGCCATTTAACCATCACCTGAACACTCAGCTGTGCTTCAGGCTTCAGAATCCCTGCCTTGTGGGGATCTAAAGGAGCCTCATGTCCACAGGTCGAGGGACTCAGTGTCTACGTGCCTTTACTGCTAGTTCCTGCGTGACAATTAAATTCTGATTCTGTTGTTCTGTTAAATGAAATAGACTTTAATTTCTATCTCCCCTGTGCCAGATCTGCTTAAGGATACAGAGAAGAACAAGATCTGACCCTTGTCCTCCAGAAGCTCATGGTGGGATGGAGGAGGGACACGGAAAAGCAATCAGAACACTCGGCGTGTGGTAGGAGCTCCAGCACAGTTGTGTTCACAGACAGCAACTTGTCGGAGGTTTTACTGAGTCTACCCCTTGAGGCTGCCACAGGCCAGGGCTGTAGTAAGCACTCTGCCCCAGGCTGTGCATTTATTTTGCAAAGGTCAGCTCTTCCAGGAAGTCTTCTTTGCTTAGTTCTTCTTCTCCTGTGATTGCCTCTTTACTCGGCCAACTCAGCATGTTGCAACTCAGCCTTGTGCCCATCACCCTGGTGCTGCTCTTGTACTGAACAGACAAAACCCGCAGGAGACAGTGACGTGCCTCTTATCCCAGACCACTCAGAAGAGCTGGAGCCACGACTTGAACCCAGATAGTGTGACACCTGCCTCTCGTCCACAGACAGTTATTACATAATGGTAACCACTGCCTTCGCACGGCAAACATTATCATCAGCATTTCGCAGGTCCCTACCTCCTCTCTACAGTGATTTTATTTAGAGGCAGCGTAACATTTCGTGCGATGCGTGTGCCACCACTGATGTAATTATTTCTCCCTTGTTTAGGCCGTTACTTTATGTGTCATGTTTAATACACCACGTGAAGTACTCGAATAGTACATTACTTTATGGACCATAATTCTAGATTCATACATCAACTGCTACTTGCCATGTCCACGTGGATGTCTAAAAGCCTTCTCAAACATCACCAGCTCCCCGCAGAAACCTTTATTCTCATCTGCATTGGTTTCCTGGGGGCTGCCATCACAAATTACCATGCACTGGGTGGCTCAAAACAACAGACATTTATTCTTCCACAGTTCCAGAGATTAGAAGTCTGAAAGCAGGGTGTCAGCAGGACTGGTTCCTTCTGAGGGCTCTGAGGGAGAACCGTGTCCACGCCTTGCTCCTAGCTTCTGATGGCAGCTGCCAGTTCTTGGTGTTCCTTCGCTTGCAGACGTGTCACTCCCATCTCTGCTCATCTTCATGAGGCTGGCTTCCCTCGAGTGTGTGTGTTCTTTCTGTGTGTCTCTGTTTCTGTGTCCAAATTTCCCTCTTCTTCTAAGGACACCAGTCACACTGGAGCAAGGGCCCACCCTACTCCAGTATGACCTCATCTTATCTTGCTTAATTACACCTGCAACAACCCTATTTCCAAACAAGGCCACATTCTGAGGTTCTAGGAAGTAGGATTTCAACATATTTTTGTGGGAGGAACACAGTTCAACCCATAACATCCTCCTTCCTTATTTCCCTAAATTTGCATCTTCTCCTGCTTTCCCCAGTTGTATAAATGGCACCCGTAGCAGCTCAAGCCAAGAGTCCATGACTAATCCTTGATTCCTCTGCCTTCACCACCCATCCCAATTCCTTCAGCAAACTCTTTCAACCCAACCTCCAAAAATATCCAGAATCCATCCATGTCTCTTCATCTGCATGTCTACCATTTTGGTCCAAGCTGCTATGCCCTCTGGCCAGGACAGCTGCCATGGCTCTCAACTCGTCTTCCTGCTCCTTTCTTGTCTATAATGTGGTCTCACCCGCCTTGCTTAGTCCTCTCTACTGAATCAGATCCAAACATCTCACCCGTGCTTACAAAATCCTATTGATCTGGCCCTTCCCACTCCTCCCACCTTATTTCCCATCACTTGCTTTCTTCCATCCAGCTATGTCAACCTGTTTGCAGTTTCCTGGACCACTAGCTTCCCTTCTGGAATGCTCTCCTCTGGGCCTTCGTAGAGCTGCCCCTTCTTGCCTAAGAATCTCAGCTTAAATAGCATCTTACTTAGTGACATCTGAGAGACCTTCCCTGGCTGCCCAATCAAGAGCATTCACCCAGTTATTCTCAACCGCAGACCTTTATTTTAATTCCCTGCAGAGAATTTAGTCAATAGATTCTTTTTCTCATTTATGTCGACATTTATTGTCTTTCTCCCCATAATCCCTAGGAGAGCAGGGATCTTGTTTATCTTGATTACACTATCTAGAACTGTGTCTGGCGCACAAGAGGAACTCAATAAATATTTATTGAATAAATAATTAATCCTGCACAGAAGAGCTTTGTGTACAAATTTTTCCCCCTGCTTTTTGGAATTTAGTTTATATAAATAATCTAACAGGAGGAGTATTAATGGATCAAGGAATAGAGACATATTTTGGCTCTTGAAATGTATTGTCAAATAGGTTTGCAAAGATGTTGGGTCAGTTTTCATTTGTTAAGCAATCTTTTTTTGTAGTAATTAGGTTTATTTATTTTTAGAGGAGATACTGGGGATTGAAACCAGGACCTCATGCATGCTAAGCATGCACTCTATCACTTGAGCTATACCCTCCCTCCCATTAGGCAATCTTTGGAATCCCAAGTTCTGAGGTAGTGATTTCTGGTATGTGGGGAAGGGAGGGAGGGAGGGGCGGAGGGAGAGCATGTGCTGGAAGTGGGGGGAGAGTCAGAGCTGCTGCCTCTGATGGGTCAGGGCTTGCAGCAGCAGCAGCAGCGGTGATGAACCAACTGACCCAGAGCCTGTCTGCAGGGGCAGCAGCCAGGCCTCACAGACCTGCCTGGGCAGCACACGCAGGCGTGCTGCATGAACTTGGGTCTGGCTACAGGAGCCAAGGTGGGCAGAAGGGTGAGGCACCTCTGCCCTTCAGCCCCGCGAGACCCATCCTGGAGGCGGGGTTGGGAAGCAGTGAAGGGGTGGAAGCTGGGGACACAAAGTGGGTCTTGGACACAGTTCTGGAGGCCCCTTTGCAAGGCTATTTCTGGACTAGAGCTTTCTGCTCAGGACACGGCACACTGGGTGATACGAGTACCTCTGTACATAAGCCAACAGGAACAGAGGAACCTGCTTTCTGCCGTTGCCCACACAGCCAGCACTGCCCTGCCCCCGTCTCGTGGAACTGCTATGAGAACCAAAATAGCAGCTGAATATAAGGTGCTGGGAATGTGGCATCATCCCACGACAGGCATCATGCAAGTGTGGGCCATCTTCAGTCCTCACCCGTGTTCCTCACGGGGCTGTAAGCTTCCCGAGGGCAGAGACCAAGTGTGAGGTGAGATAGTCTAGTGCTAATGAGTGAGGCTGCCTGAGTTTTAAATCCTGGCTCCACCACCTCCTGGCTGAGTGACTTGGGCAAGTCACTCAATCTCTCGTTCTTCAGTTTATTCCCCTGTACCAACCTCCTGGGGTTGTTTTGTGGATTAATTGAGCTCATGAACATAAAAAACATAACACAGTGCCTAACACATAGCTGGTACTTGGTGAGTAAAAGGATTAATTGATGCTCAGACCTGCCCTGGCCACATTCCGTGACGAGAGTCTAGTTTCCTTTTAGCAACTCCCCCCTCCTCTTTTTTCCCTAAGACTTCTTTCCATTTGCTGCCTTGTGTTTCTCTAGTTCCCTGCATCCCTCAGTCTTTTCTGCAACCCTGAAAAGCCCTGTGCACAATGACTCTCAACTAAAGTACTGGCTGTTAAAGGGTTGCTTCCCTTCACAAGAGAATCCCTGACTTTATAGAACAATCTAGAACCTTGTTAGGTCCAAGAACCAGCATGGTAGGCATCACCTGGGAGATGCAGAATCTCTGGTCACCCCAGACCTACAGAATAGAATCTGAGTTTCCACAAGCTCTAAAACAATACTTCTTAAATTTTAATGTGCCTATTTTCCTGGCAATCTTTTTAAAATATAGATACCAGTGCTCCACTTCTAGAGTTTCTGATTCAGCAGGCCTGAGGGGGGCCTGAGAATGTGCATTCCAGCATTTTTTGCAAAGCTCTGCTCTAAGACTGTCAGCGTACAGGATCAAAGGAATGAAGCTCTAATAGGGAAATTTGAGGCACTGGGGGAGATTGTTTTTTAAGACTGTGGACCCTTTCCCAATCTCATAAGAGCACACTAGGCAGACTCTGCCTGTGGTATCTCAGCACAAAGATGCTTTTGATTATTAATGCCATTTCCATATATGTTCAAAATTCTACAGCTTAAAAGTTCTTTCACTTGTTTGATCTAATTTCATCCTGTAACAACCCTGTGCATTTGGTTGGGAGAAATTACAACCTCATTTCCAAAAGAGAGAACCGAGGCACAGAGAGCTGTGGGAGTGAGAGATCGCAGCCAGCTGGCTGCCACGGGCTACCGCAGACTGTGCTCCCTGAGCGGGCACATGGGTATCATTTCTACTCCTTACAGCTCATCAAGGCTGCTCATCCTGCTCTCACTTGATAGAGGGGCAAAGTGAGAGCTTCAGGAACTTTCCCAAAGTCCCTAACCAGGGCAGGTCTTACTTGTTCACCTTGTCATTTTGCCATGGTAACGACTCCTCTCTCTGTGTCTGTGTTTTACACACACACAGACACAGACACACAGCTCCAGCCAAGCAAAATCCCCCTCTTTCCAGGACAATTCTGATTTCTCTCATCTCACCTGCTAGCAATGTTAGCCCTGGACACCACCCCTGGGCTCTGGCTCTGCCCACCCGCCCTTAAGGCGCAGCCGGTGGGAGGAGACCCCAGGCACCAATGCAGGGAAGAGACACCTGAGGCTCAGGTTCCAGGCCTGATTCCCCTATGGGCCCCTTGGTGAGTCCCTGCTCCTCCCTGGCCTGTTTCCTCATCTGTGAAGCAGGGAGAGTTTGATTGGATGACCTCTAGGGGATCTTTAACTTCAGTATTTTATGACTCTTGTAGGAGGCTCACAAGGCAAAAAAAATCAACTCTACTGGCAAATTAGGGTCCTTTGAGGGGAGGGAGGAGGACCAGTTGACTCAGAGTTCTATAGATTTGATGTAACCATGTGAAAGATGATTTCAGGACACATTTTGAAAATCTATCAAGTGTATTTCTGATGCCCTCTTCCTTAATTTTTCTGTACCAACACTGGTGTCCCCACTACCCCGGTATCCAGAGCCCTCATCGGCCTCACCTGTGGTCCTAGCACAGGCGACAGGTCAGAGCATCTAATGAACACACTCATCGCTGAAGCCCAGGGAGGCAGAGACATTGCCAGGATTACACAATGGCAAAGTTACAACCCTTCCCATGTGTGAGAAGGCCATCAGCTCAGAGGTTAGAAGCATGACTCCCAGATCCCCAAAGATGCACATTTGGTTTGTGGCCCTACCACTCATGAAGGTATGAGACCTAGGGCAAGTTGCCTAGCCTCTCGGAGCCTCAGCTGCTTCCTTCCTGAAAGTGAGGGTGATGACAGTCATCACGGGATGGGTGTGAGATGTCGACAGGATAATCCATGGAATGCAATCAGCATGATGCCAGGCAAGAAATTTGTTGAGTTCATCCCTTATCGTGTGCCAGGGCTGTGTTATTAACAACAGCAAGTTCAATTTATCATCCAGGCCCCGTGCTCATCGCTTTACATGCATGGTCTGTATTATCTCACTTAGGTCTCACAGAAATCCTCTGAAGTTGGAATTATTTCCAGATGTGAAAATGGAGGCTTAAGAAAGGAAAGCAGATGTTTTCCTTCTTCTAATGGCTTCTCAGAGCTGCAGGGACACTGGGCACATCGGTGCCAACCTCCTCCCTTGATGCTCCTGCAACATTCCTGGAAGGTGGGAGTGATGGGGAACTTGGTCCCTCCCGGACAGACAGTCTATCTCTGAACAGCTCAGGCTATCAGAAATGCTTCTTTGCAAGGAGCCCAAATGGATTTCTCTGTAACCTCCATTCATCTGGGTGGTGGAAGAAACACTAAGAGTCAGAGGCCTTGGGCTTCTGCCCCAGTCCTTGCACTGAGCTGCGCTGTGACCATCAGAAGCCACTCTGCTGGGCCCATTTTCCCAGGTGAAAATGGAGGAATTGGATGAGGTAAGCTCTAGGTCTTTCCTGGCTTGGACATTTTGGAATTATATAATTCATGATGGTGTACATAATATACACATATCTGATTATCATGATGGAAACAGTGAAGGAGTGGACACTGTGTTCCAAGGAACAGATACATTTCTGCCAACATGTCTGTCAGGGTGGGGACCCTGCCAGCTGAGAAGAATCCAGAAGGTTCACAGAAATGGAGATCTCATCTTAAAACAAAACCCCTGTCCGTCCCTCCCTCCCTCTTTCCCTTCCCTCTCCTCCCACACTCCACCTCCTCTCCTTCACTTTTTCCTTTCCTCCTCCTCACTTTCTTTCTTCCTTTCTTTCTGATTCAGAGGCATACAGGGATGTTTTAACGTCCCAGTCAAAGATCGTGGCCCTGGTGACAAATTTCTCACATCACATTAAACACGCCGAATCGATCTGTTTTCAGGAGTTGGGAAAACCCACAGAAACATGATCCAGAGCTGCTTCGTGTCTCTAAAAACCTCCCAGATCTGGCTGCTAAATGCCCAGCTCTAAGACAGAGGTTTTCAGCCATGAGGTCTATGCACAGACTTTCAAGTGGGGCCTCTGAAATAGTAGTGCAAATTTGTGCGTTGTATGCACACATTTTCGAGGAGGAAGGGCCTGTGAAAGGGAAGAGCAGCCCTTGTCAGCTGGGAGCTGGACTGGGAGCTGGGCCTTGGTGTCCCTTGGAGCTGGCCTGGTGCTCAGAGCCAGGCCGTGGTGTTCTCCGTGTCTGATGTCACAGAACATTGATATCAAGCAAAACGGATCAAGACAAAAACAAAACAAAACAAAACAAAACAAAACAAACCCCAAAAAACCTTCTCCATAATCATGTTTGAGCAGAAAATAAAACAAGAACATAATCCAACCCACAAAAATGACCAAATATCCCCCTTTCCTGGCTAATGTGACTGCTCCTTCTTTTCCTCCCAGTTAGATGAGAGTCAATCATAGGATTACCCCTGCTTCCTGAAAGCAACCAATCCAGAGCAAAGCCCACTGGGAACCTTCCCCCAAAAATCCATCACAAGCCCAAATCCTATAACAAGTTCTTTCTAACATCCTTTGACTGAGAATCTCCCTGGTTGCCATGATGTTCGTTCTCTCTATTGCAGAGTCAATACATCGATTTTGTTTAATTACCACCAGCTTTTGCCTGAGTTACTGCAGCAGCCTCCTAACTGGTCCATTTCTACTCTTGCCTCATTTTCAGCACAACTGTTAGTGTAATCCTTTTAAAAGGTGAGACAGACCATGTCATTCCTCTGCTCCAAACCTTGCAGTGGTTCCCCTTTCCCTCTGAATAAAACCAACACCCCATACATGACCTGCATAATCTTGTCCCTGTGACCTCCCTGACCCTGTTTCCACCTGCTTCCCCTCTGCTCACTCTGCACCTGCTATACCACCCTCTCTGTTCCTCTTGGAACATACCAGGTGTGCTCTTGTTTTCAGCTTGGGCCCGATGTGCTCGCCCTGCCTGGAACACTCCACATGGCCCACTCTTTCACTACCTTCAAATCTTTGCTCATCTCACTTCTCACTGAAGTCCTCCCTGATCTGGCCGCCCTAGTGAGGTGCAACCCGTCTCTCGATCACCCTCAATCTCCCTTACTCTGCTCTGCCTTTTCTTTTCCCCATAGCTTTTGTCACCTTCTAGCATTCAAGGTTGATCCCCTAATTTTTGACTTTATTATTTACTGCATGTCTCCTGCAGCTGGAATCTAAGTTCCACAAGGACAAGGATCTAGGGACCAAGCTCCTAGAATCGGGCCTGGACTACGATGGCCAGTACATATTTGTTGGATGTTGCTGAATAAATTAGCTTCACAGGGGCTGGAAAGTATAACTGAGCATGACTCTGGCTTAGAATCCCTCACTGAGAAATAAGGAGTCAGGCTGCCTGCCTCGGGTTTGGCTGATTGTCAATTCCACATATTTTCTCAAGACAAGGTTTCCTAAACTTCAAGTGTGTACATGCCAACTTCATGGTTTTTGCCCTAAGAACAACCTATACTTTTATTTTATTAAAAACTTTTCCTTGGATAGACGTTTTGACAAATACATATATTTTCAAAGAAAATTTTACTTCATGGCTTTGGTGGGCTAGTTGTATATTTTTTCTAGTACATGTTAAAACAAGCATGTATCTATTAAACTGAACAATGTTCATCTGTACCACCTAAAATCATCTTGCTTACCCCCAGTGGAAACCTGCCTTAAGCTTTTTCCTTCAACCAGAAAGACCCTCCTGCCCCTCTCTACCTACCCCAATCCTGCCCGTCCTTCTCCGGGAAGACTCTGGAAGCTCCTCCAACACACACACTCACTTCTCTGAGCTCCCTTTACACTTATAGGAAGAAATACATACCCAGCATTTGGATGCTTACACGCCTGTGTCGTTTTGTTTTCTGTTTCACAACATAAGATTACAAACCATCTTCCTGGAGCTCTAGATAAAAGTCGTTTGAGTGTTCAACTCCCTTGTTTCACAGGCCATCAGAAAGATGAAGGGGCTTGCCCCAAATCCCTGCCGGGGCAGAGTCACACTAGAACTCAGGTCCTATGACGCCCCACACTCATGGGGAAACCACAAACACTTGAGTCCCTAGCACATGTCCGGTGTAGTGCCAGGCACGGGAGATAGTGGTGAAGAGAAAGGACGCAGACCGTGCCCGCGTGGAGCTTACAGTGGAGCCAGGAAGCTGCATGCCCGACAAACAACTATACATGATTAAGTCAGTAATTGCAAGTGCCTTGGAAGAGAAGTGCAGGGTGGAGGAGGGGCCCCAGCTGTGCAGAGGGTCATGAAAGCCTCACTAGGGAAGTATGTTTAAGTACATAGGAGTTGGCTGAAGAGATGCTGGTGGATTTCTCAAGGCAGCCAGGCTAACTCACAAAGGCCTGCTTTGAGGTTTGGAAGCTCAGCTGTATTGTGGGTTAATTAGGCCGCTGTGGCTGACCTGTTTGAAACACAGCTCAAGCAGAAAGCAACCCAGTGGCTCAGAGACCCTGGGGCCTTGGGGGTGCTGCAGTGGTCCTGCCCCGCTGCCATCAGTAAGGTGACGGGAGGCACTTCAGGCCCGCTCTGGAGGGGCCCCTCACCCCTCACTGGCAGAGATTTTGGGCATATTGGACACATCGGTTGTTTTTGCCAAGGGAGTGCCTACAACGTGAGTTTTGACATTAACAAAAATAAATCCTTAGTTCCTGGAAGTGGAAAATCTTAGTTTAACTTACGAGGCACACTGCAAGGCCTTGTGTAGTTTCACCTAACTGGTAAAGTGCAGATTTTTCAAAAAAGGATTGCATTTCAGTCACTGCTGCCATTTCCTCCAGAGTTTGTGATATTTCAGTGGGGCCTATTAAACTATATCTGAGAAACTTCAACTGCATCCTGCCTTGGTCTTAGGAAATTTAACCCCACAAGCACTGTGATGGTGCCGTAAGGTGGAACAGGGAGGTATTTATATCGTTAAGAGAGATCACAATTGGGGTTTGGTCTCCCACTCTGCCCCTTATGAGGCTAGGAAAATTGCTTCACTTTTCTGAGCCTCGATGTCCTCATCCATAAAATGGGGATAATAACAATTCCTGTACCTCGTGGGATTCTGGAGACATTAAATGGGAATTTATGTGAGAACTCTTTCATAAGATCTAAAGTGCTGCAAAATGTCACTCAAAAATGAACCTCCTGTTAGAAATCCTCTTTTATAAACCCCAGACGGAGGCTCAGAGCCCTGGTTAGAGCTAGAACAAAAGTCCCCCAATTCCCACTCAGTTTCTCTGCACCAGGTTGCTGCACTGGGGCCTGCCCTCCAGCAGAGCAATTATTGGCAAAAGAGCAAGTTCCTGGGGAAATGGGTATGTGCTGGGAGGACGGGAAGGGAGTAGAGAGGTCCCCATGGGGGTAAGGAGAGGGCAACAGGAGGGGAGGGGGCAACGACAAAGCCTCCTACCTTCTCAGGTTGCCGAGGGCTCTGAGGTGAGGCCTTCTCAGGTCTCCAGGGCTGCCTTTCTCCACCTCTCTCAACTTGCCTGTCTTTGTGTAGTTTAAGCTGACCTAGCATAAAATAACATGCTTTTCCACACATTTTGAAAGCAAAGTCAGGCTTTAATGATGAGTTTTCTGTTCCTTGGTATTTTCTTTCAAGCAAAGGCCATGTTTTTGTAAGATACTACATTTCAATGGGGCTATTCTTTCGTCCCCAGCAAACATTCCTGAGTGGTAGATTTTAGGAGGGTTCCAATTTATTGCTCCTGGTGTCTGATAACCTTGGAATGAGTGTCTGTCTCCATGCCCCCCAAGGACATGTTATTTCAGAAAGTTACTGCTCTTAAAATTGTTCGCTAATAAAAGCAAGTATCCATAATTCTAAGTAGAATGAGCTTTCCGAATAAGACCAGCTGTGAATGTGGAAAAAAAGAAAAAAAAAAAAAAGGAAGAAACTTCAACAACAGGAGCCCACAGTGAAAACTGTGTGCAGCTGACCTTCTTCAGGCGATTTCACAGCCATTTAAAAAGATGTCTTCAGTAAACTCATCTAGATTCGCTAAAAATGCTTGGCATGATGGACACCCGGTGCCTGTAGGCCAATATTCAATCCAGGTCGAGGAATCTAAAGGGTGGATGTACCTGCCAAGGAATCACGCAAAAAAAAAAAAAAAAAGCATTTGTGATGAAGGCCACAAATAGAGAAGAGCTGGGTTCAGTTGTGCTCTGGCTGCTCAGGTGCCCAGGGGTCAGGCTGTCGGCCACGCTCTTCTGGACCGGCCTCCCCCTAGGAAGGTCCACAAAACCCTGAGCACCGTGAAGCTGCTTGGGGCTCCCATGGTTAAAGGCAGTAACAGCATCCGTTTCAAAGTCCATTTTTCAAAGACAGATAATGAAATGTGTATTTAAGCACGGTCCTCCTGATAAAGAGGACAGCCTGAGAACTCACTGAGGGAACAGATGTGGTATGGGGGAGTCGATGAGCACCCCCGATTCATCTTCAGACTGAGGCACTGAATTGATTTACCCTCAAGCGAGTCCTCAGCTACCCTGAGGTATTAAACTTACCTTATTTCATTTATGCTCCTAGTGGCTTGCTGGTTAACAGCTAGGCACATAAGAAACATGTGGTGTGTTTAAGAATAAATTGGACCTACTGTACAGCACAGGGAACTATATTCAATTTCTTGTAATAACATATAACAGGAAAAAGTCTGGGGAAAAAGTATGTATGTGTATAACTGAATTGCTTTGCTGTACACCTGAAACTAAACTTGCAAATCAACTACACTTCAATAAAAAAATTAAAAAGAGAATAAATTGTACTCAGTTTTGGAGGGAAGATCAAAGACTCCAAAATATTGGTGACTTACTTGAAATGGAAATTGTATTTTATCTGGAGGGCTTCTTTACCCATAATTAAGTACTGTCTTCCTTTTTGCAGGTCAGCATGAGCACAGGTTGTCTTTCTAATGAAGGTGATTTCAGAGTCTTTCTCAGCAACAGCTTCTCCTGAGAGACACACACGTAAGGTTATGATTCTTGTGACAATGTCACAATTGTGAGCTCTTCTGCTCATTCCAGTTCCTCATGGCTATTTATTATTCAGTCTACACTTATCTCGACAGGCTAACAGCTACTGGAGAGAGGCAATGTCTGTGTGATTAAGACTTCAGACTCTGGGATCAGGCTCTCCAGGCTAACCCCTAGCTCTGCCACTTCCTGGCTGTGTGGCCCTAGACAAATGAGGCTGAGACCTTCACCCCAAAAATGGGCATCACAATAAAACTTACCCTGTGGAACTGTTATGAGATTAAATGGGTTAACATATGATTAGTGCTCTGAACACAGCACTATATGAATGCTTTTCATTATGACTCTTGTAGAACCAGAAACTAAAAGAACCTCCCTCGAGTTGAATGGTATTGATCTCCCTCCATATGTTATACAGCAAAACAAAAAAGGATTTGGTAGCTGCAATGGGCAATTTTGTGGTAAAGTGCAAGGCATGTGAAAGATGGAAAATTTTAAGGAGGGTAACTCTGGGATTTCCAAAGAACTCCAACGTAGCCAAGAAGTTGGCTCCCTTACCTGGAATGCATTCCTTCCCATGTTGGCCTTTTGAATGACTACCTGTCTTTAAACACATCTTCAATTCTCACAGCATCCAGTAAACACTCCCTGATGCTCTTTGTTGTAAGTATCTGTCTTCCCCTTACTTCCATAGATAGAAATTACTTCTTGAATTTCTATCACAGTGTTTCACTGCATATGCTTGTCTCCTCTGCTAGGCTGGAAACTTCTTGAGGCCAGGACAGGGAATTCACTGCTATATACTGAGGGCTGATACCCAGTTATTAAACTCTAGCAGAGTCATCCTAATTATTAAACCCTGAAAAACTTCTGAAACTGTTGGTAAATAGTATATAATAGCAACTGCATAGATGGTAAACTTTAATTAGTAATATAAATTCCAGTGTACCCACATTAGTTCAAGCTAATTTTCTTAGGCTCTCCTGGTGACCATTAATACATGATTTCTTGTTGCAGTAACATCTAAACAACATTCCCAGCACTATTTGCCAAATCAGCCCTGTCATGGTAAGCAGTGTGGTGACATGGGGCCTTATCATTATTTAAAAAAACTTTTTACTATGGAAAATCTCAAGCATATTCAGAAGGGAGAATAATTAATTCACCTCAGTTTCAACAATCACTAATCCTTTTTTTCATTTATATCCTCACCAGCTCTAAGCACCTTGTGTTTCAGGAGAAACACTAAAAATAGGACAATAATATCACTATCCTTGAACTACATAGCTGCCCTTCATTCTAAATAGTTTAGTCTTTATTTTGGTTTATTGTTAGTGATCAGCAATTCTTCTGTAAGTGTGTGGTGTTTCAATATTTATATGAATTCAGAATCTATATATATTAAAAATGAACACCCAGAATGAAAAGATAAAGTATACAAAATTTTCTTAACATTTCTTTTTGAATATCATGAGTATGAATCTCTGAACTGACAGGAGGACAAAGAAGAAATGATACTGATAAAGAACTTCAGCTTGGGAATCATCTGATGCTGCCCGGAACTCAGAGCAGTCTGGACTGTCTTTTGATACTATGCAAGAATTGACACAAAGTAAGTAATTTGTATTTCTGGAATGAAAAGCAGAAATGGCTTATTATTGCTTATGATGTGAATGTTGAATGCAAAAAGGGCTCGAAAACTGGGTTGTGAAAAGATCAAAGTGCTAAACGCTTTTTTTTGTCAGAATGGCAATTATGTTTCAAATTAAGAAAATTTGTGGTCATCAATGAGAAAAAAATAAAATAATATGACAAGTCAACTTCATATCATGAAACACTTGAAAATAATAAAAACCAGGGAAAAAAATGTGAAGAGTGTTGATCAAGCAAAGAAAAATTTGGAAAGTATTGTTCGAATTTTAAACTCTAGTGTATAGTTAAAAATACTCAAATATTTTCAGACTTGAAATATTTGTTAGAATTTCAAAGGAGAAGAAAAACCAATGTAAACATATTGTCACAATTTAGATTTATGGCCCTACTTTTTGCAAAATTTATACCTTTCTATGGAAAAGATAACACAGCTTTTTGGAAAATACAAATAAGGAAATAAAATAAAATTTCAATCATTATTGAGAAAATCAACTATTTAGCAGAAAACATGTTTTAAATAACTTAAAATGAAAACCTGGAGATTTTGAAGATGGCTTAATGGGTTTTGTTGATCTCAAGGTCCTGGAAGGAACAACTGAACAAGATATCAAACTGCCTGAGCAAAAAGGCTTCAATGAAAAATATTTATATGAACACTTAATTGGTGCAAATGTAATGCCAGGGAGAAGTCTGGGGCTTCAGCAAAAGTCCCGAAGTTTCCAGCTGTTTCAGTTTGGCACCTATTACCTATCAAGTGTCTCTGGATAATACAAAGACACAAGGAAGCTAAAATCACTTTAAATATTGTTCTCATAAATTTGTTATTTACTACCCCAGATCTAATACACACTAGACAAAATTAAGTAATAATGTGAAGGGCTTTAAAAATTGCAATAATAAAAATTGGAAAAATACTGGGATTTTGATAGGCAGGCAGTAGTGCTAGAAGGGCAGAGGCGGGTTAGAGGTCGTACCAAGTCCGACAGACTCATTTAGATAGTGTGATACAGGAGTTCACATTTAGAAAGTGAATATATCTACTTTTTAGTGATTTGCCCATGTTATTCTAGCAATGATGTCAATGTTATCTTTAGGTATCACAGAAAAAATGTTTAGGTATTGTAGAAAAAAGACAAGAAAAAATGTTTCAGCTTTAATAAGCTGACAGATTAATGAATGAATGATAAAACGGGTTGTATACAAATAAGTAAAGGAAGTATGAACATGAAGCGAGAGCTGTTACAAATGAAGAATGATCTGTCATTTGATATAAAACAAAGCAAAATATCAATTTAAGAGAAAGGCTAATAATATGCAAATGTTTTTGCTTTTAGTGACAAAAGCAAAAAATATAATACACTTTTAAGTTTAGTGAAACTTGTGAATACTGAAACCTTGTCAATGGTGTTTATAAAACTCTGAGGATTGAAGGCGATTAAAAACTAAGAAAATTAGGCAAACTGAACATGACATTTCAATAACTGTTCTTATAATTTTGCTGATAATAGAGATATATTGAATACATTAAAACGTTAGATGGTATCAAAGGACTAGAAACATTTGAATGTAATTACTTTTGGTTTAGCAGAAACTGAGAGAGGGTTCAATCCCATGAACGATACTGTTGCTATTAGGAGAAATCACTTATTGAGGCTATAGGTCATGTAATGACTATCAGTTCAATAGAGATTAATTGGAAAAGTTTGACGTGGTTCCTTGTTGCCAAATTAAAGCTCAAACGGGGCATCGTGTAGTGAGTCAAAATAACACTGACAATTTCTAAAATTAAAAAATCTTATTTGGAATTAGACATGATTTAATGAATTGTTTGTGTTACAATTTACATTATTTGACAAGCTGTTTTATAATATTTGTAGCTTAGATTACTTAGAGAATAAAAGGGAACATATTTAAAAATGTTGTTTTATGTGTTACTTTACATAACAGGAATTCATTCTATCGTTTTGGTTACTTAAGCTCATTTATCCTATCAAAACTCATGCAGCATCTAAGCAAGGCTTTGCACTTCATAGATGCTCTTAACTAGTTTCCCTGTTTCAACTCTGGCTCCTTCCAATACAAGCCAGAATGATCTTTTAAAACCATAAATCAGAAAATGCTTACCTACCGAAAACCTTTTATTCGCTTCCCTTTGGACTTCTAGAATAAAATCCAAATTTCTTGCCATGCCTTACAAACCCCTGACGGCCCGGCTCCTGCCTCTCTGGTTTCCTTTACTCTCCCCTTTGAGAATGGCTAACTCCTAATATCAACTCCTAAAAGACGCCACCTGTTACACACTGAAGGAGCTTCCCCCATTAATCCTGTGTCTGTTTCAAATATATTTACGATTTATAATTGTTTAATTTATCTCTCCATTTCCTTTTTTAAAAAAGTATGTCCCCTCAAATAGAATATAAGCTTTATGAAGGCAGGAACTCTGGCTGTGTTATTCAAGTTGTATCCTCTGTGTTGAATATAATGTCTGCCATATAGTAAGTATTAAACATTTGTTGAATGAAAGAATGAATGAATGAATTCTCACCAGCTTTGTAGATATCCAGGAGGGTTGCGGTGTACTTAACAAAAGCATTTTCTTCAGTGACGGCTATGATTTTAACTTTATAAGCTGGTTAAAAAACACACACACACACACAGAGACACAATAATCCATGCTTAATACCACTAATGCCATGTCCAACAGAAGACAGAGTTTGTCAAATAAATGAGAAATGAAGCCTGGCAAGCTCTTATGGGCACCCTAAGGTCAATCTCATTGCTACCAAGAAGACTTCCCAAATACTCTCAGTGTGATTCTGCTGGACACATCTCTAACGATTCATTCTACTTAGAATCATGAGCCCTGGTCACTGGTATACAACAGGCTGATTAGGGTAAGAGCAACATTAATTTAAAAGACAGAAGCACACAAAACAAACAAAATAAGCCTTAGATGTGGAGTTCAGATTCTGGTCCTTAAAGATTGGTGGAGTTGCACCCACGGGGCACTAAGAGCCCCTTCCTTCTCTGCATGCACAGAAGAGGCCTTAGCTTCCATTCTGGCCTGCCAGGTGGGCCTCCCGGTTCCCTGGCTTTGATTCCTGGGATACCACCTCTGGCTTTGATCTTTGGATGTTGATAGGACTGTTTTCTGACTCATCCTTGCTTGAGTTGGCAGCTATTTGACATGAGACATTCTCAATCCTGTTTTCTCTTCATTCAGGTATCACTGTTCAATCCATGGTATGTTTGACCTCAGTTCTTAAATGACCAGCTTGGAGGACCCATCTCTTCTATGTGGTCTGAGAAAAGATTCTCTTATTTTTGCTTTCGATGGGGTGAAGTGAATGACCTAAATGTTTTTGTCCATTTTTGAGATCCTAGCTAGCTAGCAAGATATACAGATGAATGAATGAACTCACTGTGGCAGAACTAAAGGCTGTGTAAATTAATGGCTTAAAATAGACAAGAATGTCCTGAATTTCATGTTCTTAAGTCTTTATGATGGATATGGGCAATGTACCTACTGTGGGCATAGGTGGAGGAGACAAAATTATTTAAATTTGTTTCTATTCTGTTATTCTAGCATCAACCTGTAGCTCCAACTTAGCTCCAAAAGCCAGCTAAGTTTTTTCTTGAATGCAATAAACTAAATGCAGACTGCATTTACTCTCTGTGTTAAAATAGACTTCTTATATTTAAGAGTTAAAATAATTCTTTTATGAAGAAAGAAATAATCTGGTTCTTCTAAATTTTAGAAAAAAATTTGTTCAAACAATATAGTATTCTCCTCAAGTCTCAATGTATTTTAAAAGTTGCAGTGGATCTTAGCTGAGTTAGGCAGCTTTTTAGCATTCATTTTTTTAAAACTCAAGATGAATTTGAAGAAAGAGCATGAGCCATACAAAATTCATTCTTATGGCTATACTTCCACTAAGAGAATTCAGTGTAATACAATGGAAATAATACTGGAGACCAGAAAACAAATATATGACTGGGACATTATGCTGTACATCAGAAACTGACACATTGTAACTGACTATATTCCAGTTTTAAAAAAATACTGGAGACCAAGATGCATCCTAGTTCTACTACTTAGTTCCTGCATGACTTTGAACAAATTATTTAACCTCCCAAAATCTTAGTTTCTTCACTGGTGAAATAAGGATAATCCTATGTTACCTCCAAGGGGTCTTATGGGACACCAATGAGAAGATATACATGAAAGCGGTTGGTAAACACAAAATGCTTCCTGAATAGCACTGCACTTATTTTTAATTTTTAAAAAAACCGCTACCAATTTTCAAGAAAAGATTTGAAATAGTGTTCAACCTGCTCACTGTCTCTTAAAAAAAAAAAAAGCCAGACATAAACATTAGAAACAATGGATAAAAAATAAAGGATCTAATTCCACAAGGAACCTGAGACAAGACTACAACTGACTTGGGCATTTGATTTAGCTTTGAGGTCTGGACAACCAGAAGGAGATGCTCCTTTTGAAATGGAGACAGTCTCAAACATGGATTGCAGTTGTGCATATATTAAAAATTAGTTAGTACGGATATTTTAACCTTGTCTTTGGAGGGATTTTGGAAAACAACCATACCCAAGAGCCACCTTTGTCTCCGCCTCTGCTCAACTAACTGGAAGAACGCAGAAGTGAAATCTTATACCCCTGTGGCTTCTCAAATGTTCTCTTTGAGTGTGTTTTAGCACCTTTCATTCAAAAGAATCTATTGAGATAAAGTGTCTTGGCTACATGTGCACCTTACTCCCATCATTTCTAATGAAAGTCATAAATCTTTGCAGAAGGATAAATAACTTTGCATGTTAGTGCTGAAAATTGATGGCATTTTCCTTCAAGGGAACACATGGAATGTTATAGCCATATAATCACTGTGTAAAGTTGTAGATCTTCCTAACTGATCATGTATTCATAAAATGCCACGTTTAACGGAACTATATATTGAACTTTTGAACTTACCATATGCAATCTCTGGTTTACATGCTGTTTCTTTTCTAGTATCTGCAGAGATTGTCAGATCCAATTCTGTCTGCATTTGTCCACAGTCAGCTGGATTTTGTGAAAAACGGTACAAGTTAGGTTAACAGAAGGAAGCAGACACTCTCTGAGAATAAACACAGTTCTTTCTCATCAGCCCTGAGACGATCCAATATAATCTTACAAATAACAGATTCCTAAGACCTGTCCATTTTCTCCTCTTTCATAAAGTGAAACAGAATACTAAGCAAAAACAAAAACAAACAAAAACGAAATCTTGAATATGAGACTTATTCTTAGAATGGGTAGTCATCCCACATTTTCCCATTTTGAGTATAATCAAAAGTCCCTTGAAGGAACCAAAATGATGACTCGACTGATCCAGGTATAAGATGGAGTAATAAGTACCTAAGAAACATGTAAATATTAAGGATTTTGAAAAACAAAATAAACCTAAAACCAACCCAGACCCTCACGGAGTCAGTTGTTGATTATTGGTGAGTTCTGGGTCTTTTCCTTGACCAATAAGGCTGCCTTGGATTTACAAAAGACGGAATGGAGAACATCACTAACTGGGAAGGACCAGGGGAAAGAAAGAGGAGCTAGTGGCTCAGTCCTGAGCCTCTGGTCTCTCACCCTGTGGTCCTATTACATTAAAAAGACGAGGTTATCACATTGTGTTATGCTTCTGACATCCAACAACCATCTGGATGGTGTTCCTCTGACTCTGTACGGTACTGGGTTGTTCAGGAGCTGTTGGGAAGCAGCTTTACAGTGCTCAAGGTATCAGCTTTCAGTCAGATGAGATTATGTTTCTAATTCTGAGAAATGACAGTTTGTCAAACAGCTTACCCCAGATTAGCCCCAGATTATGAGTGGCTGCTTTAAACAAGCATGCAGCCTAAACACGTTAAATGAAGTTTACCTTCGACACATTTGCATGTTACTCCTTCACACACTTTCTGAAGTTTGGTATCAGATGTGCTATAAAACATGGTGCACTGTTTATCTGTCGCAATGGAAAAGTAGTTAGAAGACGTTGCTTGATGAACCCACAACACATTTAACTGTCAATGAGTCTCTCCCACAGGGCCTTGGAGATCACCTATTCCAAACTCTCTTTTTTGTAGCTAAAGTTCAGGGAAGCTAAATTATGAATTGCTTGTCCAAACGTGGGCCCCTCCACCCTCAAAATATTCTCCCTTCCTGTACTTGAAATTTTACTCTTCAATATTCATTTCTTCGAATGAAAATATCTGGTGCTTCAATGAATGAGAGGAAATAATGTTGCATGGGAGTCTATTGAAAGAAATATAATTGCTAACTGTTCAGGCTGGAGAATAAAAAAGCACACACACACACATATATATCATGATATATATATGATTTTTTTTTTCTATCGCTCAAGGATAAGAAGGGCTAAGTATGTTCTACGCAGTTTCAGGAGATAAAACTAGAATGAATGGGTGTCAGAGTTTGGTTCACTTTAAGAATTTTGGAACAAGTAGAAGTGTCCAAAGTGAAGTCTTCAGTCTTGTGAACCAAAGAGCTCTCCAATCACTTAAAAGTCTCAGAAGTGACTGAATGATCAAATGTGGGAATCATTCATTCAACATTTATCGATACAAATTATGTTCCTGACACTGTGTTAGTTACTAGAGGCACAAGGATGAAAACATTCTGTCTAGGGTTGCAGAGAGAGACATGCAAACAAATAATCACAATGCAATGTGACAACTGCTACAATAGAGCTCTCTGCAAAATCTGATGAGACTATAGATGCAGCAGAAATTGATTCTGGGAGGATTAAAGAAATAGTATGGTAAGCAGTCTTCTCTAAAAAGGAGAGATGCAATGAATAGTTAAAAGTGAACACCAAAGATAATCTTGAGGCAAAGAACTTAAAAGTGGGGAGCAATCTAATCCAGTTATTCTAAACATGAAGAAACTGAGGACCAGAGAGTTGACATAACTTGCTTAATGTCATGCAGGGGTTGTCTGTTCAAGCGGGGACTTTTGTGAAGAATGAGCCCTGAGAAAGGCAATATATAACATCTGCAGGCCTCTAGTGGATTTATACAGGCCCCTTAATGAATACAGAGCAGTCCTCTGAAGAAATTTTAGAGCAGAGCTGATTACCTGGCCTGTGGTATTCATACACTGTGAAAGTAGCAGGACTCAGGTATCCAACTTGAAAAAGTTCAACTATCCGAAATCGCACGCAAAGAAACTCATTGGAAGGAATCTGTTCGACAAATTCAAGGTTTAAGAAAATTACGGGGGAGAAGAGACTCGTAATATTTTAGCCTGTAAATTCTGAATAGCAACAGTCGATGAAGAATGGTGAGAAGTGGAACTTACAGAGTTCAGCTGCAGAATAACGTGCCCATCTATGACTTCGTAATCAGTCAGCAGCTGATCCACGTTTTCCACAAGCTAAGGGAACAAAGAGAAAATCTTGAATTTAATTTCATGATCTTTTTGTTTAAATGTGTTCACCCAATGATAAAACGTTAGAGCATGGGGATGCAATCTACTATTTAAAGACATTGAAGAGCAGCTTCCCCTCTTGAAAAAGTCTGAACATGTCATTATACGCACTTGTATTTTTCAGACCATGCAAGTATATGCCCCCACTACACTTTGAAAAATAAAAACTTAGGTGGATTGTTGGTTTGAAAAGAATATTCCGGGTGACTTAACGAAAGTGATGTATTAGAATGAAAGGAAATAGCTTTGTCTGTAAAATAATGCAGCAAAGAAAACCAAGCATCCATAAAAATATTTAAACGAAAACATTTACAGCTGTTAAGTCGTCTGTGTTTGCATTGACTCCAGTAGGCAAAGAGATATCCATCACTGCATGGGAGGACCCGGAGGATGATTCGTCACTGCTGGGCCGGTAGCTAAAATAAATTAGAGATTAGGAAATGAAATAAATAAATGGGTAAGATTCTTTAAGAAAAGGTTCTAGCCCTTGCTTGGTAGGCTTTAATTTCTGACTTAGGTCTCCCCTTACTTGGTTTTCTGTGATATATATGTTGCAATATCTGAATTTTAGAGTTGTAAGAGACCTCTGAGTCATCATCTATTCCAACGCTTTATTCACTGACTGGTCAATGGGCCACCATTCTGGAGCTTGAAGAGATCATAAAAGCCATTCAGTCCAAGCTTTTAAGTAGCTAGTAGAGGAAACTGAGGATGAGAGTAAGGTACTTATTGAAGGCCACATGACTAGTTCCCCTCAGAGCTGCATAAGCCTCTTGATTCTCATTCTAGTTCTTTTTCTAATGGAGCATATTCAAAGAAGAAAATTAATCGTATATTGGAAAGAGATTCAACAAGCATGTTCAGGAAAAGACTGGAAGGAAATATACTAAAATGTTAGCAGCTACTTTCTCTGGATGATAAGATTATAAGTGTGATTATCTCTTTTCTTTTCCATGCTTTCCTCTATTTTCTAAAATTTTCACAATAAATACTTAATTAAAAAGATGTCTCAAGGATTATCCTTTGTCTAGGAATTGTGCTTGTGGGGAAGCTAAGGAGACAGGCAAAGGGGGTAAAAGCAGAGGCCTGGTTTATTTTGTTTTTGTGTTTCTGGTATGAGAGAAAAGAAGACTGAAAGGAGGAATCAGAAAAGTTGGGTTTTATCCCAGTTCTGCCAAGAGATTTCCACAAGTTATTTTCCTTTCCAGAGCCCATTTTCTTATTTGGAAAATTAACTTTGAAGAAGTATAAACTTATGTTTTAAATTTATCATTATAACTCCAAGTCTTCGTTTTGAGAGGCAAAGAGACTTAATGCTACAATTAAGCAGAGTTAGGAGACTTAAAAGAGGAGCAGGTTGGTAGGGTAGGGACTGGCCAGGAGTGTGGTTCTGCAAAGGTTGAGTTTCAGATTCCAGCCTCACCTTAAGATTCAAGAAAGGCAGCTGAACATTTGAGAGCGAGCTGGAGAGAGCAGTCAGGATTAAAGAAAAAGCCTGGGAAGAAGAAGGCTTCATAAGGGGGAGAATGAACTGATCTCACCTAAGGAATAAGTAAGAGTGAAATGGGGGGTATTATCTGAGTTAATGAGGTGGCAAGGGGTCTCTCTTCCCCAGTCATCTTATTGAGCATATAAAAAGCAGACCCTCTTAGAAGTTTTAGATGTAACATTTACCATAAAAATTTAAATATTATAAAATTTCTGGCTTATAAAAACTCAACCCCATTCTTCATCAAATTAACAATTTAGAACAAAATATAAGGCAACTTCGAACTGAAATACGACATCCAGCATCTCCCTAATTGGGTGGGTGAGTGTCACCAGGAGCAGAGAACTCTTGCTCACAGATGCAAATACTCTGTCAACAGGATGGAAAAGGGCCTCCTGAGTGGAGAGTGTCTATGAAAAGTTGCTGGAGCCTTGATGACGGGTTGCCATGGTGACTGTTTCAACCATGGAACAGAAACCTTCCTTTTAAGAAGCCCTTTGCCTGCTGCCAAAGACAGCAATCTTTCCCAAAGGCATTTTGTTCTGAGGGAAGGAGAGAAATGAAATCCTTTTTTCTTTCTTATGAATACAATAGAGGAGCTATAAAAAGCTAAATACACGAAAGAGACCCTCTGAACATTGAAACTGCGTGCTGGCATTTTTTTTTTAATCAGTAGAGAGAATATTGGACGGCAAAGAATTCCCACATAAATAAGTACTAATAGTAACATTTGGAATTAATCCAACCTAACTTCAGCATCACACAGCCAAAACCATGTCCCACCTGGTTTTGTTTTGTTTTTTTTTTTTTTGAACATTCCATCCCCAGTTTATAAAAACTAAGGTATAGAATACTCAATATTACATCTCTATTGCTTTCTTTTGTATATTAACATTCTGGAATTAGGTGTCCTATCAGTGAATTCAAATGAATAAATTTTTGATGAGAGTGTTTTTGTATATAGCAGAGCTGTGGAACATTAGACCTGAAAGGCACTTTGAGATCAGAGTCCAATATCCTTGCTGTACAGAAGAGGCCTGGAGAAGGAAGCTGATTTGCTGAAGGTCACGTGACCTTCATGGCAGAGGCTGCCCCATACGTGTCCAGCTCCACTGTCAGAGTCTGGGTGCCTCCCTGTAGGTCCCATACACTGATTCTAGCTTTGCCCACAGCAAGTTTGCTCATACCTCCCTGCGACAAGTGCTATGGATTTCAATGGTGGTCATGTCCCCTTCCCCCAGGAGAAGGTACTCAAGAGTAGGAATGGCAGGAAGGGAGCTGCCTGGGAAAGGGTGACCTTAATGGAAAGGCATTCAGAAGTGAGGAAGGGTGTGTGAGGGGGAACAGAGAGCAGAGACTGGCTAAGGAAGGAAGGAGGGATTTTGAGCCAGGCTAGCTGATGATGGAATCCCGACAATGACTGGGCTGAGGACCACAAACAAGGCTAGGAAATGGCTGAGAAGGAGGTGGTAAGAAACAATGTGCTGTTCTCTGAGGTCAGCAGTCTCAGATTACAGTGATTGGAAGGAGGTGGTTTAGATACTAGACTGGGCATCAGGGTCTGGAGTTTGAGGCCCTGGCTCTGTTTCTAACTTTGTGAGAACTTGGCAGGTTACTTCACTTCTTGGGAGTCTCAGTTTCTTTATTTCTAAAATAAGGGAATTACTATATTGGCCCTAAAATCCTTTACAGCTCTAATCTATGATACAACTCTATGGAATTTCTAAGTTATCCATACTGAGTGCTTTGTATCATGTGTAATTATAAGAAAAAATAGCAAAATACCAGCCATAGAAATCATTGTTGTTGAGAATAGGAAGTGTTAAGGAAATAGAACACAGCACAACACAAGGAGGTACTAAAGGGGTGGTGAAAAGAAGGAGGAAGATGCCCGTGTTCTAGTCCTGGCTCTGCCACTAACTTATTCACTCTGTGTGATCACTAAGGTGTGTACACAGACTTTCAAAAACCTATAGTTTCCTAAGTATTTTAGGATGGTGGCTTTGGTCAGCAGAATGATGGCCCTCAAAGATGTCCATCTCTTAATCCCCTGAGCCTGTGAATTTGTTACCTTATATGGCATGAGGGACTTGCAGATGTGATTAAGTTAAGGATCTTGAACTATGGAGATTCTCCTGATTATCTGGGTGGGCCCAATGTAACCACCAGGGTCTTTATAAGGGAAAGAAGCAGAAGGGTCAGAGAAGGAGATATGATGATGGAAGCAGAGGTCTGAGTCAGAGAGAGAGATTGGAAGATGCTGTGCTGCTGGCCTTGAAGATGGAGGGAGGGGCCTACAAGCCAAGGAAAGCAGGTTGCCTCTAAAATCTAGAAAAAGCTACAACTTGGATTCTCCCAAAGAACCTCCAGAAGACTGTGGCCCTGATGACATCTTGATTTTAGGACTTCTGACCTCCAGAATTACAAGATAAATACATCTGGGTTGTTTTAAGCTGCTACGTTTATGGTAAATTGTTACCCAGCAGCAATAGGAAATAAATACAGTGGCTAATTCAGGCCTGGAGTTCGTCTGTTAAAGGTTCAGCGTCAGTGGTTATCAACCCGGGACCCGGGCTGCCCTTAGAAGACCCTCCAGGAGCAAGGTCGGAGTTTTGAGTAGTTCTAAAAGTTCTCCAACAAAATTTGATGTGCATCCTGACTTAGGAACCACTGGCTGCCTGACACCAGCCGGGGATTTTGCTGGGTGAATGTGATTTTTTTTAAGAGAGTGGGAGTTGCTTCTGAGAGAATCTTTTGCTCTTTCTTACCCTAATACTTACATGTCACATCTCTACTTTCCGGAAGACAAAACATTTACTATTACATGTTTGAATTAGAAGAGGGCCAAAATAGAAAGGGAAAACTATATATGAGCAAAACAAAGCTGTTCTGTGCAGTAGATAGCTATTTAAGAATACAAGTTATGTTCCATATTTTAAAAGTGAACAATTTTGTATCTTCTGGACATTCTTAAAATTTCAAAAAGATTTGAAGAAATAATACTATAGCAGATGTGAGACCTTGAAACTGACACTTCCCTTGAGGGAAACAGGCTTACCTGGCACAGGCCACTATGCGCTTGTAGTCCGAGTAGCTATAGCTGGATACTGGCACACACAACAAACAAACAAACAAACAAACAAACAAACAGAAATAAGTGTAAACTGTTTTTAGCTGTTCTGGAACCTCTCGGAACAGAATCATAAAAGAGCAGGTCTCTGAACACACAAAGATGATTTGTGATTTGGAAGTTGGCACTTCGGGGGACTTGAATGGAGATTCGTGGCTACTGACAACCCTAGAAAGTCTTGAAATCATTAGAACAGTTTTCTGCTTTCTAAAAATTTACAATTTAAGGAAGGAGTTATTTTAGGTAAGTAGGGGTTGGTAACGTGTTTGGGGGAGGTTACAGGGAGGAAGAGCTAATGCCTGGATTCTCAAGCAGTTGGAAATTTCCTGTGGAAACAGGCCTCTGGACTACAAACAGAAGTTATCAGGGCAGAGGAACAGCAGACATCCCTGACTCCGGGGCCAAGGGTAGAGGAGGGAGGACTGGGGTATGCAGATGGACTTACTTCTGGACCTGGAGGAGAGAACTAACCCACTAGAAGAGGGATGTGAGGGCCATGGGTAGAGAAAAGAAGGGCACTTTAAGGAAAGATCCTAAGTCCTGAAGAGACTAAGTCGAAAATGGGGGCAGAGAAAAGTGCATTCGCCAGACTCCTTGGAATACATAAAGGATAAGGGTTGGAAACCGAACAGAGTGATGAGAGAAATTCAGGGCCCAGGAACGGAAGGCTGACACACAAAAATAACAGAAACTCAAGGTTCTGAAATTAGACCTTTCTGTGGCTTTACAACTAGTTACAGTCTTAAAAGTAATTTTCAGTCCAAAAAATTTCTGGATCAAGAGTACATACGTTTAGCTTGTTGTTATTTAATATCAATTTACAGCTATTATTCAAAAGTAACCTCTATTATAATAAATGGCAGTAAAAGGGAGGAGGGTATAGCTCAGTGGTAGAGGGCATGCTTAGCATTCACGAGGTCATGGGTTTGATCCCCAGTACCTCTGTTAAATAAAAAAAGATTATAAATAAGTAAATCTAATTACCCACTGCCCCCACAATGGCAGTAATGTTTACTCAGATGTCAACCTGATAAAGAATTTAATTAAGAAATAAAAGGGAAATTTTGTGTTTTGATTTAGCACATTTTTCCTAATCAGGGAAGCTCTTTGGCATTCTTTACACTTAGTCAAAATTACAGTGTAAATCCTGCTGTTTTACCTTCGATATCCTGGGTTTCAATTTTCAAATGAAAGCTGCAAATTTCTTCAGAGGTACTGGTTTTGTGAACCACAGTTTTTACCTATATCAGGAACAAGTAAACAAGAAGACTCTGTTTAAAATGGGGAGTGGAAAAGGTATTAGGTGTTAGTGCTGCTGCAAATGGATGCTTGGAGTGTTTTCATCATCCAGTGCAGGCGGTGCATATTAAAGACCCCCTTTCCCAGCAGCTGGACTTTCAGCAAACTCCACAATCGGGAACATAGCTGAGAAGCCCAAAATAAGCAAAAAAACAATCTCAGGCCAGGCAGAACCTTGGTCCAAATTCCGTGCAGTCAAATCTGAGCACCTGACTACAGAAAAGTTTTAAAGACGTTCATTCTTGTGCCTGTACACTCTAATTTTACGCATAACACCACAAGGCCACAAAGGCTGGTTTTTCCCCATCCCACAAACCACCATGGTAACAACCAGTTATAGGTGTGCATGGAAGGGCAGGGGCGCTGCCAAAAGTAGGTATAGTGAGAGCAACTAAAAGTGACAGAAAAGTGGACAATCCATCTCCCCCACCCTCATGCAACCTTATAAACAGTCTTTGAAGGAATACACGGACTAGAGAACCCAATTAATAGCCAATAGGATGTGAATTTATGCTCAGAATATGTAGTTTATTTTATTTTAGCCATTTGGCAGTCACAAGTTTTTCTAAGCTGTTTATGTGTATCCATGCAATCTACAGATAAAATAAAAGAAACTTAAACCCTTCCATGTATACATAAATTGCAGTGATGCTGGATAAACGAGGTGTGACTGTTACTAACCACAGAAATTGGTATGCATGTGTGTACATGCATATATGTTGTATGTATACATAAATAAATAAAAATATATAAATTATTTATCTTGCTTTGTAATTGTATATATATATACAATTTCCACAAATACACAGACTACATGCATATAAAGATTAATAAAGCCATTTTCAAAAAGAAATTGTGGGGACAGCTACCAAGATAGCTAGAAAGAATGGTAAGTGACTCTTACCTTAGTCATGGTTACCAAACCCCCGATTTCTGTAACTCTGTGGCAAAGTCCCTTTCTTTTATGTTACTTGGTATAAGCCGACATATAGCCCCAATCAAGCTGGCTCTTCAGGAAATACTCACATGCACCGTAGCCAGGCCGTTGTTTTGTCCAGTACTGAGGACGACAAGGTCATCGTTCAGAGGCACCTGGAAAGATTTTTGCATTCAATATCATTTCTCATGCTTATTTACTCTTCATAAGCACAGATTTATAGGATATGGACAGTAAGAACTATTTCTACTTATTTGTATATTTAAATATACCTTAAAATAATCTAAAATGTGGTCATTAGAAAAAACATGTGTTAGTAGCTGTACACCGACAGCTACTGTTCTCAATTTAGAGCCTAGTTTTTCCGATGTGTCTTTTTCTTTAGGAAATTCTCATCGGCCGTCAAGGTTTTTCAATTTAAAAAATCCAGTAGTAGCGAAGAACATGGGGTATGCTGTCAGGGGACCTGCAGGCCATTTCCCACGTGGCCACAGTCTGCATGTGTTACTGGGGTCAGGTGGAACCACTGGCAGGCTCCCAAATGCGTCTTCTCTCTTACTCTACTGCCAAACCTTCGTGTGTGCTGTTCTCTGTATCTGGAATGTTCGTCCCTTTTCTTCAGCTGGCTAACTCCTGATTCTTCCAGATTTAACCAGCTCACCCGGATACCTCTGACAAACTCCTCCCACCTCTCAGCCTGGCTCAGGAGGGCTCCCCTCTGTCCTTCCACAACCCTAGCAAAGATCTTATTTTTCGCTCTTTGTTTAAATGACTGTCTCCTCCACAGCACAAGGGTTCTCTGTGCTTTACTTTTGAACCCCTAGTGCCCAGGATAGAGCAGGCATCCCTGTGTAGGACATAGTAGGTACTCACTGTATGTTCAGGGAGTGAAGAGTTACGTTTGTAAAAGAAGGGTGGAGCAGATGATGTCAAAGGTCCCATCCAGTTATAAAATATTATAAAAAGTCCTTTATTTACCTCTACTGGCCTTCCAAGGAAATTCCTCTCCGTTATCTTATATTGGTAGATGTCACCTTTATGCTTGTAAGAAACTTTGACATCCATATTCAAGCGGAGTTTTTTAACCAGGAGTGAATACTCGGTCAGGCCCTCGATGGCGTTAATTGTATCCTACCGACAATCAGCAAGACACAAAAATAGGTTTACTTACTTACATGCTCCCTCTTTACAAATACCCTTTCTTATGAGAGCGTAAGTCAGCGTTGCCTGGAGATTAAACTCCAGCTGACTGAGTGAAACCGGTTAAGGGTTCCTGAGGAGGTGGAAGGAAGATCTCTCCCTGTCCCGGAGGGATGCTGCTGTTAGCAGGGAACAGGAAGGAAGTGTGGCCTCAGGTCCCAGTTCTCCACAGTCCTGAGTGCATGACCTCAGGCAAGTTGCTCTTTGCAGAATGTCTCCAGCTCCTCCCATGACTATGCATCTCCTCAACCTTAGGTCTCAGCTTAAATACCTCTACAGTGAAGCCATAAAGAAGCTCCCCCTTCCCATCACTCTGTCTTAATGTTCCTCCCTCTGCCTTGTAGAGCATTCATCTCAGTTTGTAGTACTTTTATGTATAGCTTATCATTGGCCTCCCCCACTGCAGTGTAAGATTCACAGGGGCAAGCAGTATATCTTTCTTGGCATCCTCTCTGTTGAGGAGGCACACACATGGTAACTATTCAACAAGTATTTGTTGAGGGAATAAATGGGTGAACTTTATTTTTCTGGACCTCATCTTCCTCATCCACGAAATTAGGAAATGTGACTAGATCAGAGATATCAAATTCATGTCTACCCTTTTTTCTCTGTGTCTATGCAGCCAGTGCTGATGAATGGGGCCCTCTTTTCTGCTAAGTAAGCCTCCAGTCATACTCATGACAAAAACACATTTGCCCCTCCAGATTAGACGATCGCTAAAGTCACCCTGAAGGATGCTTCTAGCCCTGAATTTTATATACGTATACACACACACTCCATCATGGCCCAAACATCCAGGGAACAGGGAAGATGCTAACACGTGAGATAAACTTGAATATGGATGTGTATTATACATCACATAATAGTTAGTTATAACATAAAATATACATGCTCAAATGAGTTTACATTAGTACATGGACAGATAAACATATTAACCAGAACTGCTCTTGCTTTTATTTATTTTTGTGGAAGGGAACATCAGTACCTTGGTTTGCATGGCAGCTACTGTTTATTACATAGGATTTAACATAGCCTTCCTAGCCCTCCATGGTAATTAAGAATCATAAAGGAAGTACTGGGCTTAGAATCACGAGACATGAGTTTTGATTTTGGCTCTGCCACTAACTCTCCAAATGACTCTCCTGGGGCTGACTTCCTCCTCTGTATGAGGGTGTCAGTGCAGATAATCTCTTAGGGTTCTTGATGCTAGTCATTTATTCATATCTGTGGTTTGCCTGTGTGGTGACAAAAGCATGGAGGCCACAAGGAGTATGGAACGTGGTGTGGGAGGCACTAAAAATGTCTCCTGGAGGATGAAACAAGACAAAGAAATGTTACCTGGGTTGAATAAAAGCCACCTCCATACCGCTGCTCTTCCGATAACCACTTGATGATTGGGTTAACATAATTCATCTCTTTCAAGCTCAGACTGGTAAGTAAGGCATAGGCCGTGGTTTCTACTATTTGCGCTGTACCAGCATTAGGTGCAGAGCTGTCTTTCTGTTGCAGACTACCTTTCCAAAAACGATAAATGGGTGGATTGCCTGAACATCAACAAATCACACTGGTTAATATGATGAGGATGTGGATTTGGCATAACAATTCTAGCAGGTTTCTAGACATTTCTTCTGGTAGTGGCCTTCTGGTTTCCAGAAGCTTCCTGCTCTTTTGTAAGAAGAACTTTCTCAAGGTGACCAATGCAAAACAAGATCCCTTAACACAGGGCTGCTTGTCTTTATTTAGGAAGGTCAGCATGGAACGTCCACGTGTCCTAGGGAGGGGTAGTATGGTAGAGTGCAAAGGGCAGAAAATTGGGAATTAGTAATCCTAGGTTCCAGGCTCTACTCTGCTACTAACTGAGCCTGTCAACTTGGGCAAATTCTTTTAGTTCTGTGGGACTCAGTCTCCTTAAGTGTAGATGGTACTTTTTTTCTTGCAGTGAAAATCAAGTGAGATACCAAATGTAAATGTTTTTATAAACCAGAAAGCACCAAACACATACAAAGGCTTATTGTCATTATCAACACTACAAAATAAATTAGAGAACTTTTCTCCCTGTCAGAATAAAGTCTACATCCTGGAAATTATGCGATCACACCCAGAGCCTTAGTCTAGTCTTCTGTTCCCTACTCCCAGTTTAAAACACTAAAGACAATGTCATATATGCAGCACTTTCCATAAATTAGCTTCTAAATTATTTATTTATTTATTTATTTATTTATTTATTTATTTATTTATTTATTTATTTATTTATTGCTCTAGTAAGTTAAAGCTGTCACCACAAGTCCTTTTTGAAGAATAATCTTTAAAAAATAGTAAAGCATATTTGGAAATCATTTTTGAAGATTAGTCAAAATTCTGATGTGTCCGTTGACAATGCAGAATTCCATTATTTGCACGACTTTGGACAAAAAGTCCAAAGCCCTCCCTCCTGGAGGCTGCATTTAGAATGAAAGGCTGGGTTTTTCAAGATACATCCAGCTCAAACATTAGTTGAATGATTAAATTCCCTTCTAGCTCTTAAATTCTATGACTTTATGATCCATTTCTTATAATACCCAAGACATTTCTTTTGTGTTGTTTAAAAAGTATTATACAAGTGGGTTTTGAGGTATTTGTTAAGATTCAGTCATTTTTAAATGATGACAGAAGTCAAATTTTGTAGATTAGTGATGAACCTCATGTAAGATTTATTAAACTTTTAGGAAACCTCAGCCAGGAGAGGGCTCAGAAGTGCCCAATCATGCTGGTGCTGGAATAGGCACGTTGGCCAATGGCCCATGCTCCTCTCTGTTTCCTTACTCATGATCCATAGGAAGCAATATCTTTATTCTTCAAAATGAAATACATCCCTTCGCGGTCAGCCTGGTACAATATAAGCCAGGTCATACACTCTTCTGCTCAAAATCCTTCAATGGCTTCCCTTCTCACTTGAAGTAGAAGGTAAGGTTCTGAGGCTCCCACTGGTGCCTACAGCACCTTGATATCACTGCGACAGGAGCACCGTGCTGAGTAGAAGCTGACCCAAATTGGGGTGCATGGCTGGGGGAGCGGAGCACAGGCTGGATTTCAGCCTCAGTTCACCTGCTTGCTTGGGTGCTTTGTACGTCGCACAACTGTCACAGGAGTCCTGCAGAGCTCCTGCAACGACCTCCGAGGGTTACATGGCACTCCCTCACCCTTCCCTTCCCTGACATCACTTCCTACCCCTCATCTCACTGCTCTCCAGCCACACTGGCCTCCTTGCCTTCTTGGAGCACCAGGCATGCTCCTACCTCAGGCACTTGCACAAGCTGTTTCTCCACCAGGAAACACCCTTCCAGAGAGCCACCAGCTCACTTCTTCACCTCCTTCAGGTCTTGACTCAAATACCATCTCCTTAGTGAGGTTAAGCCTCACCTCACCCATCTACAATTACACATCGCCCCCTTGGCCGTGTCTCCCTCCCCTGCTTTAGTTTCCTTTATATCAGTCACCACTAACCTATTCACTATATGCAGTGTTTTACTTATTTATCATATTTATCTCTAGCTAGAATGTTAGTTTCATGAAGGCCTGGATTATGATGATGATTATCATTTTTTTGTCTGTTGCTTCATCTCCAGAGCCTAAAATAGTACCTGGTGCATAGGAGGTACTGCATAGATATGTGCTGAGGGAGCGAATAAATCCATGAATAACAGTGCTTATCACACTGCACTGTGACGGCTTGTTCCTTGAGCGCAGGGATTGTTTCTCACTCCACCTTGCACGCCGCCGCCCCTTCCCAGAATTAGCAGACGCTACATGCTTAGTCGACGCTTGCTGAATAAATGTCAGGAATGAGTCATACCTTTAACCAAAGCTTCCTTCTTCAGGGCTGAGACAATTGAACGAAACTGTGGGTGAGTTTTATCTCCCAGGGAAAGAGCGTAAGCAGCAATGGCCAGCGTAAAGGTGCTCTGGGTCGAAAGGGTATTTTCAAGCAGAAAGGTTTCAGCTTTTGTTAGAGCTGTGCTGATTTTCTGGAAACAAGAGCAGAAGATACCTAAGTTTCTTTGTCAAGCATCAACCTGTCAACTGATGGGAACCACTCCCAGGTTGCAGCACCCTGGGGCAGACAAGAAGGATGAAGGGTGGAAAGAGAAGTGACCTAATGGAAATGGATAGTGTCTGGCTGAAGCAAACCCTCTGGGAGAAGGAACAGAGCATAACCTCAAAAACGAAAATGAGACTGGCCAAATTGGGTTAAGCTTTTTGCTTCTGAATCCTCCCCTCCTCTGTAGAGGTTTTCCCATTTAGTTTCTGCTTCCCACATCAGACCTAGCCTCTGGGAAGGAACACCAAGCTCAGGCGTGGCTTTCCTCATTCTTCCCCAGCATAGCTGAGACAGATTCACATTTTCAAAAGGAGCTTTACTAAATAAGACTATAAGGAGCAGAGAAAAAGAGCCAAACTGCCAAAGTGCTTTTTGTTCCTAAGGATTGTTGGGAAAATAGTCTCTATTATTTTGTTCTGAGACAATGAAAATAGTTATTTTGGAAAAATGGGTGAGGAGGAAGCAAGGTGGCCAACACCTTGCCTGGAGCCATCTCTCCCAGCTCCATCCATCTCTCACTCATGTACCACCAGGCGCTGCCAACTGCTCCTCTAGGCCCCTGGGAACCGGTCCTGGTTGATTATTTTGTCTTGTTGACTTTATATGTAGATATAAAAAACAATTCTCTTGAACTCAACGAAAACAACTTTGTGGTTCAAGTCTTACAAATCCCCTTGGGCTCGTCCATCTCAGTTCTGCAGGCTGGTTTGAAGGACAGGTCTAATTTACTTCCCAGATCACGGTCTCATCTCTGTTAACCTTTGGCACCTTCTATGTTGATCCTCTTAAGTGGATCCTCTCCTTTCTCCCCTCAGCTTCCGAGGAAATGAGACAGCCCAACTCAAGGCAGTAAACATGGTACGGGGCACCCTCGGTGGTTTCATGATACAGTGTCTCAAGGCTCTGTATTCCAGGTCGTAGAACGACACTCACATACTTGGCCTAAGACTTAGCAGAGATAAGAGAAGGAAGCAGGGGATGTGGAGTCATGTTTTCATCACAGTTAGAAGTTATGAGTTCCAGTTCCAAAGTCACGATTCAATAGCCTATGACACGGGACAGCGAGGTTCACCTTTCCTACGGGCCTCAGTTTTCTCAGTTGTCAACCAGTGGTGGGACTAGATGTTTTCTAACACCTATCACAATTCTGAAATCCTTCAATCCTGAAGTTGAAGGTATTTTCAAGTCCCTGCCCATGCATATGGTGCATAAATAAAGGAGTGTTGGAGAAAGAAAATTCTTACTTACCACCAGCGAGCATATATCAAAAGCCTTTCTAATTCCAATCACAGCAAAGGCTGTAAGATACAAGGTTTTCTCTCGGGCTTCAGTAGGCAAGGTACCCTAAAAATAAAACATGTTTGAAAAGGAGAGTGAAGTGCTGTCCTTAGAGTGACATGACTGGGCTCTGGTGTCCACTTGGGGCCCCGTCTGGCCCTCTCCCTTCATGCACTCCCGTCAGCGTAGTTGCCCTTTCTCAAAGGTCTTAGGTATACACTTTCACTCCCTCTCCCCTCCTCCGCCTCCCCACCCCACAGCTCCACCTCACACCTCTTCGCCATGTTCAAGTTCACCCTCTCCTTCAAGACCCTGGTAAAATGCCACTTCCTCTATAAAGCACTCTTCTGCCTCTGTGCTCCCATATTTTTTCCTCTTAGGGCAGTGACATTCCAATGCATCGCTTATAAGACCTTCCACGAAGTGACCTCTAGCTACCCCTCCAGCTTTGTTTTGTGCCTCTCACCCCTCAGCCCTCTCGGCTCCAGCTCTTTCAATGAACCACTTTCTCTCTCCACCTCAAAATAACAGGCACGCTGTTCGCTCCACCTGGAGCACTCTTCCTGCCCTCCTCCTACTTAGCTCTCAGGAGCCTGGTCAACTCATTTTCTCAACTCCTCCAACCTAGGTTAGATCTCCTTCCTTCAAAGAAACCATCTATCCCTTTTCTTAGCCAGTATCACACACTGGAAATCACTTACTTAGTGTCTGACTTCTCTGCTAGACTGTGGCCTCCATGGCCCCAGTGACCACACCTGTTATGTCCCTTCCATGTAGCACTTAGTACTCATTCAATACATATTTATTGAACAAATACATGAACACACGCGCACACACACACACACACACACACACACACACACACACACACTTACAGCTTGATTAGAGTTGTTAGTATTTATAACCCGTTTTCCCGACCAGTGTGCGAGCTCCTTTGTGGCAGGGATAGTCTCTGGTCCATCCTTCCCACTTTTCCTCCCCCGTGGCACCTAAAATAGACCCTTGCATGTTTTACGTGCTCAGTGAATGGTTGTTGAATGAATGCAGATAGATGGATGGATGGGTGGGAACTTAAGAAGAGTATTTTACTCTTCAAACAGCACCTAGATGATGTCAATTGCTCCCGCTTCTGGTTGGGGTCCTAAGCTGTTATTGGCACAGCAGAGGGTTACTCCGGGACCCCTGTCAGCCAGGGAGGCTGCTCATGCCTGATATGAAATGGCTTGGACTGGGGCAGGCAAAATAAATAAATACAAGCTGTTGAATCCTAAAAACAGAAACAACATTCTAAGGAGTAGAAGCTGTTGTAGCAATACTCTGGAGACAATTTGTAATTCAAGCATATAAGTATGTAAGGGTATTTCAACTTCAAATAACACCTTGTTGTACTTTTAAATAAACTGACCCCAATCTCTCTTTCTAACAGAGTATAAATAGGATCCCTCTCATTTTCATGACAATACCTTGCAGCCTAGACCTGTGGGGAGGCTCTGAGGTTCAGGTGCAGATTCCATACCAAGCATATGTGGACAAATTAGTACATTTTACATGTTCCTGAGATCTCTAGCGCCTATGCACTGTGACCCACTAATGCCTGTTATGCTAGATCAGATCTCTCTTATCTGACCTACCCCGAATCATCAAATTCTTTGCCTGTACTCAATAGAAGTTTTTTGCAGGACTGCATATATGTCCCCCTCTCTTCTTCATCCTCCTAAAATGGATAAGAACACAGCTCAAACTTGTAAATAAAACCATGGCTCACCTGTGCATTTGGTTTCCTTACCTGTAATTTTATTGGTTGATACTCAGAATTTTCCTTGAATGATCCATTTTCTAGTTGACAATTCTCAATCAGCCACAATAAAGAATTACAAATTGAATTTTGGTTCTGAGCTACATATTTATTTACTTGTCCAAGTACTCTTAAAGCAAAAGCTGTTAACCTTTAAGACAAAATCAAGTAAGTAAGCATTTAGATATTGAATCCCTTTTATTTTTCAACTTAGTGTGTTTTAGTTCATACGGTGTTTATTCTTTGAAAGAAAAGAACACTTTAAAACATGCCATTCCAAAGTAAGCTGTCACCATTTTACAAGGGCAGGGAAGATTTTAGGAAGACCTCCCCAAACAGTCAAATGTGAGCAGCACATCTTCTGTGATTACAACATCATTATCCTACCCAAGCTGCAAGTTGATGCCTGATGATAAAGAAATTACTCTCTTAAAGTCAAAGACAATAGTGGTGAAATAAATAGTTTTGAGTCAAAGCAGCGGCCCATGGACATGAGATGTGGAAGAGCAAAGTCATAAAATTCCAGACTGTAAAATGTGCACAAGCTATCCAGTCTAAATCCCTGTCAAGGTCTAAATTCCTTTCCCCAGCATCCGTGGGAAGGTTGATCTTGCTTCCCCTTGTGCCATGCCCTTGATGCAGAACTTGCCACCTCACAAGGAAGCTTTAATTCTTGTGATTACTTAGTCTAAAAGCAATTTCAGTCTCTACTGACGTCTCTCAAAGGTGCCTCTTATACCTCCATTCCTCCCCTCTGATTCCTTCACTCAGCAGCCCAGGAGCCAGATGCCCTTGCGCCTCAGACCCCTTGACTCCCTCCTTCCAAAGTTTTTGTTTTAATTTTCTTTTCTAAAAATGAATATCACTCTTTGTACTTTTTGTATCTTCCTCAATTTTTTTGTAAAGTATTCAGTTGTTGGCCATTTTCTTCTATATATATATTTCTCTCAAGGAACTTATGAAGTTGGATGTAAGGTGGGACCCAAGCACTCTATGTTTCTGACTGAACACCATCCACTCAGTCTAGCCCAGAACTCTTCAGAGGCTCTAGAGGTTTCCTGAGAGGCTATCACATCTTCTTGTGGAGATTTCTGTTCTCCAGGTGTTTTGTTCCCAGCTCCTGCTGTGGTGGTTCCGGTCTGCATCAACCCCCACTCCCTGCATCCTGGGTGTTATCCTCCAGGAGTCTATGTGTCTTTTAAAATGTGCCATTCACACATGGTTAGACCCACTTCTAAGGTACAATCTGTGGGACTTGGTGACTGATTGGATGTAGAGCTAAAAGGAAAGAGAGGAGTCAAACTTGGTCAGCAGAATACAAAGTACAGAGTATGGTTATGCACTGACTGAGGGAACAGAGGAACAAAATAATGAATTTGGCCCAGAGTGTGTTTGAAGGGCCTTTGGCTCCCAGGCCCCTAGAAATGTGGATCTGGAGCTTAGGAAAGAAGTTAGGCCTCAAGATACAGATTAGGGAATCATCTGCATAGAAGTTACGGAAGTCATGGGCAAAGATGAGATTGCACAAGGAGAGATTCCAGAAAATAAGGGGGTCAAGGATGAAATTCTGGGGGCTCTCAGTAGTTAAAAGGCATAATCTAAAAGTCAATTATTCCAGATTGTAAACTTCTTAAAAGCGTGTCATACAGTAGAACCTACAAAGCACCTCTCACAGTGTTTTTATTAAATATTTGTCAAAGCATGACAGTGTTTTTTGAAAATAAATTGCCATGTGAATTTAATTAGCTCAGACTCTCTTTCCCTCGAATCATCAGAATTTTGGAAGTTACGATGCTTCACCTAATAAGTACTTATTGAGCACCTACTATATGTAGGTGCTTACATTCTAGTGGTGAGACAAATGGTAAGTGAGGTAAGTAAGAATGTTTGTGATAAATTCTAAAGAGTAAAGGAAAGCTGAGGAGAAGAATATGAAGTGCTGGGATGGGAATGAGATGTGATTTTAGACAGAATGATTAATAGAGGCCTCACTGAGAAGGTGACTGTTGGTAAAGACTTGAGGGAGGTAAGGGAGCCAGCCATGCTGATACCTGGGGAAGAGATGTGAATGGCTTGGATCAGGATGGGGTGTTGGGATGGGTGAGAAGGAGCTGCAGCCAAAAGCATTTGCTGGATCAGATGTGGCTCGTAAGAGAAAGAGGGCAGTGGAGGATGACCTGGCTTTTAGCCTGAGCAACTAGATGAACAGAGTTTCCATTAAGGTTGCTGCTCTTTAGTTAATTAACTACCATATGAAAATGCAAGTCAAAACCTTCTACTTACCAAGTGCTCGCACTTCCGCCTCTCCACATGCTGTAAGAATAGTCCGGATTTTTGAAGGACATGATGCTCACCATCCCTGTGAGGCACCAGGAAGAGAACAGTGCTTCAGTGACCCCCGTGTCTACTCAGAGTGCTTTACTAGCCTCTGGGAACGGCAAACTTCCTTTGCTGCTGGGCGGCAAGCATGTGCTCTGTCCAACATTGAACTTCTCTAAGGAAGTATATGAATCTCTTGAATTGGGAATTATCAAGTAGAACATTTTGAGCTCATTCAAGAAGGAAGGAAGTGCTCTGTAGAGTTTGGAATGCAGGTGTCTTGTCTCTCATCCAGGAATTCTAGTAAGTTAAGCCAAAATGCTACAGCAAACAGTATTTATTTGTGTAATAGGGTCCATCTCATGATTTTTTGTGTGTGTGTGGCTGAAATGCTTTTACAAGTAAACTTTTGTATAATTAATAACTTACATATTCATTTAATTAAACTATTAGTGTAAATAAATCACGAGATTTTAATGTACAGTATGTGAAATAGATTTTTTTTTTACCTTCTTTTAATTTTTTCTCCAGGTTCTGTTTCTGAGTTAATGACTTAGGAGAAAAGATGTTCCAATTATCTCCTGCTTCCAGGTAGTGAAAAACATAGAATACTGGGACAATGCTCATCAGCTCCGCTTCTGCATTCCCTTTGGGGAGGTGGGTAAGGGTATCAATGCCTTCCTGACTCAGAACTGCAGACATGATCTCACCTAAAAGCAGTCCTGAAACAAACAAACAAAAATCAAAGTAGATACAATCAAATTTCTATTAATGTCTGAGTAACAGTATATTTTAAATAGAGATAAGAGCAAACATCTCTATCTTTTCCTTTTTGTCTTGGCAGTTGAATTTCTTCTCGGAACTGGGGAGAGGAAAAAAAAAGGATCTAGTTAGGAAGATGGATTTAAAGAAACACCAGAGGCAGGCTTAAAAATACCACTGTAATATGAGGGTAAGATGGTGTAATACGGTGGGCAGATTATAGCATAGAGGACATGGCCAACTAGTTGCCACACAAACTTGATGGCTTTAGATATTATAAACTCTATTATTCAATCACATCCCTAAAGTAAAGCAAAGAGTCTGAACTGTGAATGCTCCATGAGTGCCGTGAGGGCTCTGTCTATACCTCATCATGAGATCCTAGGCAAACCAATTTCTTATATAAAAAACAACAGAGTTGGACATGATTTAAAAAGTTCTTTCCAGTACTAGCATTCTGTGATTCCAAGGTTTTCCTGAGATAAAATGTAGTCAGGACATTCTATCATTTTGATACGTCACTGAGTTTTTAAAGGCTGGAGACCAGGGATAAAACCCACTAACGACACCACTCTGCAAATGTACTGGTACTCTAGCAGAGCAGCGCTGCTTTCTTGGGACCATCTGCAGGTCCTAAAGCCTTCTCTGAAACAGGACTGGCCACTAGGATCATGGAAAGTCCCTTAAGTCTGGAAGCAGCTGCACCTTCATTTAAGAAAAGTCCCTGGGCAAGCGACAGCCCCCAACCTCCACAATGGGAACATGAATCAAGTTGGAAGAGTGATTGGGGATATGAAGGTGGGAGTAGGAACAGAGTTCTCCTGGAGGTGGATTTGCAAATGAGACTGAGTAGAGAAGAGGAGAAATAAAGTAAGCATGAGAATATTTGTTTTTGTTTGAAACACAAAACGAAATAAGAAATAAAAATGGCACTTGTTAATTTACCTTTTACACTCACAACCCTTTTGACTTTTGTTTTGGGGACCAAATCTAATGGTACTCTGTATGGGAACTCCTTTCGTCTGCTAATAACACCTGAAATTTAAAAGAAAATTATTAGATTTACACAGAGTTCTTGAGGGAAAACTATCTGCAGATTATTTATAATATATCTACCTTCAAGGAACTTTTTAAAGTAAAAGACCTTTATAATAACAATATTAAAAATTTAAGGGGAAGTTAAAAATAATCAAAGATTTTTATCAAACTCTAGGCTTATATAATCTCTTTAAATAAAGCATTAAATTTGACTGTAAGCCCCCCGGTCATTAAAAGATAGGAAACAAATAGGTTATAAAAATCTTATTCACCAGTAAAAGGCAACATGCCATTTTGTCCAAAGAGAGACAATTGTTCTTGAAACTGAAACCTAAAAATAACTAACATGTAATTCCTTAGTCAAAGAAATGTGAAGATTAGCTCCACTGGGAAACATGCCCTGAAATTCTTTCCACCTTCTCCTGTCTGTCTAAATGAGACACTTTCCCCTCTCTGCACAATAACAGAGTTTAAGCATGCCTGTATCAGAGCATTTTCTACTGTAACCATTGATTTATTTCATAAAAGTGATAACATTTATCATTCTCCTGGTAGACTACCAAGCACTCTGCTAAGTTCTTTAAATGCATTGTCACACTGGATCCTCACAAACAACCCTGTGTGCTAGGTCTATTATTATTACTTTAATTTTCTAGATGAGGAAACTGAGGCTTAGAAAGCAAATTGCTCAAGGCCACAGAGCTAGTGCAGGTGAAGCTGCATCTGAACTCAGGAAGTTTTACTGCAGACCCCACGGCGTCACCACAGACAGACTCCCCCTCCTACTGCCCTGCTAAGAAAGCTCTTTGAGGGCAGGAACCATCTCTTTTAGACTGCTATAGTCCCACACAGTCCCTGGTACATGGCAGATGTTAAAAAAAAAAAAGTGACATTTTGCATTTTATGGCAAACCACATGGCTTTGCAGAAGAAATAGGAATGTTTCCCAGGTAACTTCTTTCTTCATTAACCTTTAACAAATGCTGAGGATATGATGTTAAAATTAAACCCAGTAAAGACTTTTAAGAGCATTTAAGTGTGGCTGAAAGAGCACTGAGTTCAGAAAGAGCTCACTTTAGATGTGTCACTGGGCAAGACACTTTGTCTTTCTAAGCCTTGGTTTGCTCGTCAGTTAAATAAAGGTAAGAATATTTTCCTCAAAGGGTTTTTGTGACAGTAAAAACAATATAGACAAAGAGACTGGCAAACAGTCTTTGCTCATTATATGGTACGTAGGACAGTAGGTTGTTTGAGATTATCTAAATTTGATCCTCTACCCTTGTTTCCATTGATACTTGCCCTAGACTATTTCATTTCTTGTTAGCAACTTTTCTACCAGATGGAAAATGTACAGAAGAGAAAGCTAAAACTAAGGGAAGTTAATTTTACTCCTCGTCAGAGATCCTAATAAAAGGTCCATCAAGACATTACATGTAAAAGTAGATGCCAGAGAGATGAAAACATTTATAACTTAAATCTGTAAAACCAATAGGATAAAGTACACAACAATATCTTTGTGAATTAAGAGCAGAGAAAGACTTAAGAAATAGAACAGGATCTATAGCACAATTCGTTTTACATCTTAAAAAGACATACACCACAACAAAGTGAATATAGGCAATATTTCATAATAATTTAAATGGAGTATAACCTTTAAAATTGTGAATCACTATACTGTACACCTGTACCTTGTACATCAACTATGCTTTAATTTAAAAATAGCGTACATCAACTCTGCCTTAATTTAAAAAGCTAAAAATAAATAAATAAATAAATAAATAAAGACATACACATATACAACCTTACCTCCCTACACAAAGACATTTACCAAGCATATTACCAAGCAAATAAAACATGAGAGGGGCCTGCCCTGACCAGGGATGAGGGTGTGCCAGAAGTGAGAGGGGTGAGGAACTGAACTCTCTGCATCTGAGATATGAAAAGAATTGCAGGAGAGAGCTTGTTAGGGAGAGGAAGTAGGAACCAAAGGCGAGGGGTCGTCTTGAGTATTGAGTTTCTGTATTTAGTCTCTTTTTAAGCTGATGTCACACAATTTTAAAATTTATTTATTTATTTATTATTTAATTTGGGGGGAGTTAGGGCTGGGAGGAGGTAATTAGGTTTATTTTTAGGGGAGGTACTGGGAATTGAACCCAGGACCTCGTGCGTGCTAAGCATGCTCTCTACCACTTGAGCTAAGCCCTCCCCATGATGTCACACAATTTTAATTACTATTACTTTACAATTTGTTCCAAAACCTCCTTCTCCCTCACTGATATTTTTCTCAGATTTCCTCTAACATTATTGCCTGTTTACTTTTCCAAATACATCTTAGCCTTTAAAAAAAAAAAGCTCCATGAAGTATCATACTGGTATAGCAATTCCAATATACATGTATTGGAAGTATTTAATAAAATCTCAAATAAACTGGACAGAATTGGTTGTCATCTTTACCCTAGTTAGCACTCTGGAAAGTAACAAAGCTGCCTGAGTCTAAGTTATCTAAAATGGTAAGTGGAAAAAGTCGTATGACAAGACTGGAAAGAGGCATAGAGATTTTTTTTAACCAAGATTTTTAATGGAGAGATGTATTCCCAGATAAAGGATAATTGCCATCTGGTGGCCCTGATGTTCACACGTAGGACGGGTAAGACAGGGCCTTTTGGAAAGCTGTCTGCAATAATGTTAGAATAGGAGGCATAAGGGTGAAGAGGCAGAAAAGACAAAGGATGCAGTGACTTGAGGTGTGATGTAACTGCATGAGGCCAAAAGCTCAGAACTTGTAATCTCCCTCCCCATAGATTCTTCACAGCCTTGGAGGAGGTCTGAGTGAAGACAAAATTAGAGAAAAAAGTTTGCATGTGGATATATGTACATAGGATGGATTTTTCTTTTTGTTAATCTGTTGAAGTCATCCTTATTCAGTGTATGAGACTCAGCTGATTTGAAATGTAAATGTCTTAATTCTTTGCTTTCCCAGAGGAAATGGCAGAGTCTAATGGTCTTGATTAGTAAGGAAAGTTGCTGTATCACTGAAAGAAAAGAAAAACGATGCGATGCAATGCAACACGAAGGTAAATTTCAACCATTTAATAAGAACTACAGAAGTCTATTTTTGCAAAACAAAATTGACTGAGCATATTCTAAATTTCATAAGTACATATGTATTTAGTCGTTGATTAAGTACTCAAATGTTTGCAAAATTCTAACATTGAGAAGATTCAGAGTATCTCAATTGAAGGCAAAGCAAGGAAGTAAGTACAATGAGAAATGGCTTTTTAAAGTAATTAATCAGCATTTTTGTGTTTTCAAATAATGCATGTTAAATAAGCATGGAAATGACTTTTTAAGGTGTTCTTTGGATTGATGGTTCTATAAGAAAATATTGCAAGTTATTATTGTGATGGATAGAAAATGACTAATATATAAGGGAAGTCATACAATTATTACTATTTCAATTCTTTGCATTTAAAGCTAATGGGATTATTTTTCTTTGTTCTAAATCCATCCAGATTATAATAAAACATGTGCTATCAAGAATGGTAGTGAACTAAGTAGATATCTCTGATTGTAGACAATTAACATTTTGAAAAATAGTGTTTCAGGTTACATACCTCTCTAGAGGAAAAGACAAGATATAAAATACAAAATCATTTTGCCTACCGTATATACCCCTTGGGTCCAGAGTAATACCAGCAAAACTTTCCCTTTTGACACCCTCTGGCTAAAATAAAGGCAAAAGACATTCAGTTAAGAACATAATTAAATTTATATGACCTGAATGCTTGGATCAACTTGACTACTTTTCCAATTAAAAAATCTTTTTTTTTTTTTTCCTGGAGAAGGCAAAGTATGTTAAAATACTTACATGCATACATGCAGGAATAAGATTTTTCTCACTATTTACATGATAATCAGAGCTTAAATAGAAGTTATTATAAGCTAAGGAATTGATCAAAGTGCTTTGTATGTATTAGCTCATTTAACCTCAAGAATACTCCATGAAATAGGTGCTATTATTACTCTGATTCATCATTACGAGGAAACTGGCACCCAGAGAGATCAAGAGATGTATCCAAATACTTCAATGAAAAATAAAAAAGAAACTTATCCGATGTCACACTGCTAGGAAGTGGTGGAGCCAGGATGCAAATTCAGTCAGTGTGACTCCAGAGTCTGGGCATGGAACCACTGTGCAAAGATGCACAGAACGTGGCTTGCACAAAATAAGTCCATACATGTTCACTGAAGTGAATTTCATGGCTGCAAACAAACTCAGAGAATGAAGACCTAGGAAGGCCCAGTTCTGTCATTAAGAATCTTGGCAAGAATCTCAATAAGATAACATGAAAACACTCAACAGACTGCGTGGGTAAACAGTACTTAAGAAATGATCGTTTTCTTTCTTTTTTCGGCCTGTTAACTCATTTACAAAATGGAAAATTTTCTAGACTGTAAATTCTGAACTACAAATGTATAGGTTGGTGTCTTATTTATTGTTGTAGCTCCGTGACTTAGCATAATGTCTGGTACAGATTTCAACACATTTGTATTTCATATTTTCTACAGTAAGCAAGTATCACTGTTTTAATTGAAATTTTAAAAACATAATTTCAGACTTAAAGAAAAGTTATAAGAATAGTCCAAAAATACCCGAGATAACCTCTACCCAGATTCCCCCAAAGGTTCACATTTTGTTACATCTGTGTTATCACTTTCTCTCTGTCTCTCTTTCTGAATCTGTTAAGCACGAGTTGACAATAACTTTTTTTTCCAGAAAGAAAAATGTGTTTTTGAAACAATCAGAAAAAAGCATGTTTTTCTTACCACCACTCTTAATGTTTTCACTAAGATTTCGTTTCCAAACGAAGTCTCCAGTGAAAAGTTGATGTTGTGGAGGCCAATTTCCAGAGGAAGGACGCTGAAGGTCACCGCGTGGCTTGAGGAGCCCTCTATTCTCTGGGGCACACATTTGGAGGAACTTTTCCCCTGAGGGTCAATGCCTGGGCTTCCCGACGAACAGATTCCCTCCACGGGAGACATTTTAACACAGAACTGAAATATCACCAGTGAACAATTACATCAAAACACATTATGATAAGATAGCATGCCCTGACTCTATTTGTCTGGACACAAATTCTCTCCTGGTACTTGTTAAATAATCCCTTAGATTCTAAGGCCAAGGAGAAAGCTCATTTCAGATTTTCTAAAACACACACGCAAGTTGCCATAGAGCTTAGCACTGTGGTAGGATGTCTAGAAAGCTCAGCGCTGACTCAGAAACATCTAACCTTCTTTAGACTGTTACCCACTAAATCAGGTGCAACACTATTGAAGTTCTTTGATCATGTTGTTGTGATAGCGTTTGTTACACCGTCTCTTTTTTGTGTTTTAGACATGGGAGCCCCAGATTCAGGCACTCTGTGTGTCTTATTCATCTTTGTGACGTATAGGTCAGCCTTTGGTATTCAACAGACGGTTTTTGAAAGACTGAAACTCCATCTCCACGTTCAAGGCCCCGCCCAGCTAACTACTATGTGCCTGATTAACTTTTCCAATCTTGTCTCTTATTAATTTCTTATTTGTACCCTTGTTTTACAGACAAGCTCTGGCTCTGGAAAGACCAAGTTTCAAATCTTGGCTCTGCCACTTACTGTGTGACCAGAGCAGACTGCATGACCTCTTTGACCCCTCCATTTCTTCATCTTTGTAATGGGGATAATAATGGTACCTACTGACTTCTGGCTCAAGTAGTGAATATTTTTTATCTGCTCTTCAAAATCTAGTGAACTGACAGAACTACACCCAAAAGAATAAATCTGTGAGATCCAGAATAAATCAAGCAAGTAAACAAGAAAGAGTGCCAACATTCAATGACTAATTTTGAGGAATTTCTCAAAAATGGCAAATTCCTTTTTGCTCTTAACTATCTTCTTAGGAAACACAACAACCAGGGTGGGCAGGAGTTAAAGAAACCTATTGGGTCACCTGAAGCCTATGATTCCCCCAGGAGTTGGCTGGGGAAGGGGAGATATAGAAGAGTCATTGGATAAAATTCAACTTATATTCACTATAAAACCCTTAGTAAATTGATATTAGAAATGAACTTTGAAACTGATATCAAAAAAACAAAAACCAAAAAACTTTGGCAGTCGTTCTGCTTTCAGAAATAGCCAAGTAGCTCCAACTGGATAACACTTCTGCAAATAATGACTATAAACTCAAGACAAAATATGCATTAAAAAAAAAAAAAACTACCTGAATGCACTAGAGGGTGGAAGAGAAGGTGACACTCAGAAGAAGGGAAGGACACTGGGCAAGGGTCCTGCCTGTTTTAACCTGTGGGCAGTCACTGTTAGTTCCCTGAGGATTAGCTAAAGCTCTGGTACAACCTGCCATCTTACTGGCTTGAAAAACCAGGGGACAGAGTGTGGAGCAGCCGCCACAATGGAAAAGTGAAGAAGCTCCGAGTTCAGTGTATAAACTTTGCTTAAACCTGGCTGACCCTTGAACTATGCACAGCACAGATTCCAAGCTTCCCAGCGAAGACTAAAAGAATGGAACTGAGATTTCAGTTTGAGACTGATTCAGCCAATCACCTGCTAAAACACACAAACCAAGATGTCAGCTATTCAGAGGATCATAAGGGAATCTATAACATTTCATTAAGAAAGTCCAAGGGTCAATGCAAAGTTACTAGGTGTGAAGGAATAGTAAAGTGTGGTCTATACTCAACAGGAAAGGTAATTAATAGATAATTAACCGAGATATTACAGATGTTCTTGTTTTTTGGTATGATGAATAATGCACTGATAATTTAAAAATTAAGACAAAATATGGCAGTACCATGAGATGTGTGACACATCACTGTCTAGTTATAATTGTGTCATTGCAATTTGTGGTTCTCCAAGCAGTAGTGCAATGCAATGAAAGCATTACACGTGGTCTACATCACAACCACTCAACTCTGCTATGGATAATACCTACACAAATGAGTGTGACTGTAAACTTTATGGGCACTGAAATTTGAATTTCATACAATTCTCACATGCCATAAAACATTCTTCTTCTTCTCCCCGCCCCTACACTTATAGAAATGTGAAAAACATTCTTAGATTATAGGCTATAAAAAAAGAAGGAGCAGGCCAGTTTCAGCCCAAGGCTCATACACTGCTGACCCTGATCTAGTACATAAAGCAAAAGGATGAAGGAATGTAAAAGATTCAATATTGTAGGCAGGTCAGTTTCCCTTACATAGGTTTACAAATCAGGACAATGCCTGAATACATTTTAAACTAAATCAGCAAGCAATTATTTGACACAGTCTTATAATCATAAAATTTAAAAATAATTCAATTTCAAAGTATGTACATATTTTTGTCTACATCAAAGTATGATAGCATGATCAACAGAAAATATTCAAGCATAAAATACCTATGACACTAGGAGAATGGAATGAAATATGAGTTCACAGATAAAAAAGAATGATATATATAGTCTGCTGTTAAGAGTTTATTTGGGTATTTTTAAATGGATTGCTATGTTATTTAGATTGTGCTGTATACCTTTAAAATTTTGATATGAAAGCTTTATTTTAAAAATATCAATACTTAATATTCCCAAAGTTATAGATTTGCATATATACTCTTTTAACTTTATGATGAAAAATTTTAGATGCCAAATTTAAAATGTGCCAATAGGGTACTTAGTTTTTCCAAAAAAATTTAGGGACATGTAAGCAAAATGTTTGGAGACCACTAAAACACTCATGTCTAAGAATGAAATTAGAGATTTAAAAAAATATAGTCAGATTTTTGGACTGCATTGAGTTCCAATATAAAGTTTTGTGCTTGTGATTTTTAAGTCAGCCTGATTATAATTCTCTTTAGAAGTGTGTTGGCAAAAAGAAGACAAATAGTGGGTCTGACCATGGTTGGAATTTTTCATGGTGTAAACACCAGAGCAAAAGGGGATCAAGGGATTTGACATGATTAGGATCAGTGCAATCATATAATGATGGCTTATGAATTCTAACCTGAACAATAAAGACATAAGCATGAGAGGGCTAGTGGATAATAAAAAAGGTAGGGGAGTTAATGGGTTGGAAGATTCAATGATGCTTGTAGAACTGTAGCTACAAAGTAACAAGTCAGAAGGACTTGGGTAGAAGGTTATGGTCAGTTGGTGAGATGCTTGAAGTAAAATTTTTGGAGGGGATGACAAGGTCTGCAAAGTGAAAATGAGTATAAATGGCTAAAATGGAGGAAAGGAAAGTGCTGTTCGATGTAAGGAGATCAAGGAACTCAAAGTCCAGGGTGCTGAATAAACCAAATGAGAACTCATCTCTCTCTGAGCTCCACAGCACATTGATTACCTTAAGGACTTTTTGTATGAATAGTTATCTTAACTCTTCTTCAGTTTTGTATCCCTTCACTGAGTGTGGGGTTTTTATTTTTTATGTATGTGATAATTCCATTCATAGAATTCTCAGAAAATCATAGAATTCTTCCTTTTTTCCATTTATTTGAACATATCATAAATACCTACTTACCACCATCCCAGACGTTCTATAGTTGTAAACAGTTCCTTTCAACTGGATCTGTTCCCCTCGTACAACAGAATACGGTATATTCATTTCCAGGAAGACATCTTTGAACACCTTTGCCTTGAGAGTATCAGCAACACATATACCTTCAGCGCAAAGTAGAAGCATATTAGGGAATTCTTATAATGACTTATTAGTACTAAAATGTCTCAGATTTGTTTTGCTTCAGGGAAAAAGGAACGTTAGGTCATGCTTTTCTCATGCCTTATCACCTCATGTCCTTGAATTTTCTACTCACTGATTTTTTTTTAAATTGAGATATACCTGATGTATAACATTGTATTAGTTTCAAGCGGACAACTTAATGATCACCACAATAAGTCTAGTTAACATCCACCATCACACATACTACAAAATTTTCTCTTGTGATGAGAACTTTTAAGATCTACTCTTTTACCATTGATCTTCATTCAATAATTATTGGTATTAACAGAAAACTTCATTTGTCCAACAAATATTTAATTTTATTTAGGGCGTGAGAATGTTTATTGACTAAAGCACCAAATCTCTTTTTTAGATATTCATTATTGGTTCCATTTAATGGGTTTTAAAATTTGACTCTGGAAATCAGGATTTACAGGAACAAAAAATAGCAAACAGACAAACAAGCCAGGACTGAAGTTATTTATAAAGTATCTGCACTAAACCACCACAAAAAGGCATTAGCCCAGAGGAGAAATCATATATTTGTCTCTAACTCTACTCAATCTTCTAGTCACTGAGCAAAAGCAAAGGAAAATGGGGGCTTCATATCAGCATTTATAAAATGATGGCTAATAGAGAGCAAAAGAAGAAATGAATGTGATCAAAGATGTGGGCATATCCAAGTCTTTTCATAATGCATTAAAAATAATATTTTAATAAATGACACCACTTAACTCTTGGGTAAACTAAAATAGACAATAACAAAAAAACCTACGTTTTGCTAATGAAATCACTCCTTATGTGAGTATATATATAACTTCAACTTGCTTACCACTATTTGAAATGCCAACACCTTGAATTTCCCAGGTAGTTAGAGAATCAGGTAGCACAAACTGCAACTGGTTTCTGAAATTTAAAATGATGATACTCAAATTACAGTGGAGGATTGATTAACCCAACTTGACAGCATTCATTAACAGAATTTTTGCTTCATACTACCTTAGAAGAAAGAAAAAAATCGCAATGACACAAAATCACAATAGGTATTAAGGAAAAATCAAGCAAGAAAAATGTATTTAGTAACTCTCCTCATTTTATGCTTTTAGATATTTCACTTATATGATGAAAATTCAGATTCAGAAGGATGCCTTTGAAACACTGCAAATTCAAAGCATATAAATCAAAGGAAAAAATATGTTTATTGTGTAGGATGTCGTAAAACAGGGAAGCAAAATAGTGCATCTTAACACTGCTCATAACAAAGTTGACATAACTAAACATTTCTGATTAAGATCAAGCTTATATATTTATTTCATTCAACAAACAGCTATTGTCCACCAACTTCGTGTCAAGTACGGCACTAAATACTGAGTATACAGCACTCTTAGATACAGTCCTGCTCTCCAGCAGTTTGCAGCGTAGTGGAAGAAATCGTTAAGTATATAAATTGCAATTCACTGTAATAACTCTACCAATAAAGCTTTTAAAAAGTTCAGAGGCAGTGTGCATTGATTCCAAACATTTATTTTAGTGTCTCTACAAGCCAGCCCCCATGCCAGGTCCTGGATATAAAACTAATCTGAATCTAGTCCTTGCCCTGGAGGTATTTACATTTTGATGTGGAATGTAAACAGGCCATTATTACACTGTGTGATACATGCAACAGAGTTCCTTGGGAGGGGTGATTCATCCAGTCACTGGTAGGGTGGGGGACAGTGGTGGAAAGGTTTACAAGGGGAAGTGTTAGCTGAGGGGCAATGTCAGCAGTGTGGGGTAGGAATTATAGGGGACAAGGGTGGAGACCAGGAGACCCATTAGAAGACTGATTCCAGACCCTGAACTCCCTGCCTTGACTGCTCCTTGGAAAGCCCATGCTTTGAGCCCCTGACCTGAGGATGGGTGACACTCAGGGACGGGGCAGTTTTCATCACTGTTTTCGTGCCTGGTACAGAGTAGGCATTCCATAAACATGTGTTGAATAAAGGACTTTAACGAGAAAAGAACCTTTCTCCTCATTAATCCACGTTTGCTTTGTAGTACAGATTTTCAGGATGAAAATGGCTGCGTAATACAGTGTATAGCATACATTGTATTCAGTAAAGGCTTACTGAAATGGAGTGAAATTAAATGAAATAGTACCCTTCTTCCCCAAGTGTTAATCATGACCTGGAACCAATTATTAGAACAAATCAAATCACACATTAAAAGAAAAAGGAAAAGAAAAAGAAAACAGAATTTGACCCCATAGTAGTATCATCTTAACTCTTAAATAAACTTTTGGGAAATGGGTAGTTTCCAGATTTTTGGTCATAATATTTGCATTTTCCCACATTTTTCAGAGGAATGTCAAAGAAATATAATACCTTTTGGAGACATGATGAACTTCCCACAACCAGCTTTCTGGAAAATAGCTCCTTATTTCTGGTTTGGTTACTGCTAAAAGGGCCTTTATCTCTGGGAAAAAAAGTATATTTGATTATGGAAAAACAACATAAACTTTACTGAGCTGAATTTTAAAATATGGACATTCATCAATAACATGTATTTAATGAAAGGTCAATGAAACATTTTGTACAGTGATCTCAAAATATAACTATAAAGGCCTTAGGAATTCTCCACTAACAGCACTGACAAAATGCATAAAGCATAAAAGTATCTTCAACAATTTATTTCTTAAATTGCTAAATGTTTAGTGCTCTGGAAATTAAACACAATACTGATCAGTCTATAAGTCATTTATATTTTAAAAACTGCAATAATTGTTTTTCTATTATAAAATAGGGAGGTTTATATGATTCTCTGCCTTACCTCAGGAATTTATTTATATTTCCTTTATAAAAATGGAAAGAATGTCTGCTTCTGTCTAAGGTGCACTCACAGGGACTGGAGCTACCCTTTGCCTTAAAAATCTAGAACCAGAGACGATAGTTTTTAGATATTACAGCTTAAGTGACCCAGGACAATGATCCCTCAGAGAAGGGGGAAAGATTAGGTGAACCCTGAAGTTGTCCATGTTTACTGTCTGAAGGCAGATTACAGGCTTCAGGGCAAACAGAGGAACCCATGCAGACCCTGGCAGAACTGCAGTGCCACACATGAGAGTTTTGGGAGACCAAGCTGTCTCGAACAGGGGCAGAGAACCAGAGAGGAGAGAGCTGCAGAGGCTGAATTTCATGTAGCTGATGCCAAACCAGATGATTAGAGTTGAAAAATTGTACAATAAAAAGTGGATATATACTAGATTGTTCATGAAAAAATACTTCCTGCAATAAGCAAAAAATCTGAAAATAACCTAAATATAATCTAATAATCTGATTTTAGTAAATGGCAATAAGAATTTATTTCTGCAGAAATATATCACTCAGAATGATGGCATTTAAGACATACTGTTAAGATGACTGGATAAAGGAGATGTGGTATTTATACACAATGGAATACTACTCAGCCATAAAAAAGAATAAAATAATGCCATTTGCAGCAACATGGATGGACCTGGAGATCATCATTCTAAGTGAAGTAAGATAGAAAGAGAAAGAAAAATACCATATGGTATTGCTTATATGTGGAATATAAAAAAAAAGACACAAATGAACTTATTTACAAAACAGAAACAGACTCACAGAAAACAAACATATGGTTACCAGGGGGTAAAAAGGATGGGAAGGGATAAATTGGGAGTTGGAGATTTGCAAATACTACTATATATAAAATAGATAAACAACAAGTTTATACCGTCTAGCACAGGGAACTATATTCAATATCTTGTGGTAACTTATAATGAAAAAGAATATGAAAACAAATATATGTATGTATATGTATGACTGAAACATTATGCTGTGCACCAGAAATTGATACAACACTGTAAACTGACTATACTTCAATAAAAAAAGAATGTGAAATTTAAAAATACACACAAAAAAGACATACTCTAAAGCAAAACAACCAGATTATGAAACAAGCTCTATCATTCTGCTTTTGTTTGTTTTGATTACACCTAATTGAATTGAAAGTCCTAGAAGTTCTGAAAACATATTAATGAGAATTCTATAAGTTCTGAAAACAAATATTGTAGTTGAAACTGAAATAAGATTTCAACTTTTATATAGGCACACCTAAACTTAAGCCACATTTAGAAATCTTTTGCTATATATTTGGTCAGTATAGATATAAACAGAATTTTTAACGGTTGTAATGTCACAGAACCATAGAATTTTAGAACTCAAAAGCATCTTGGAGGTCATCTGGCCCAAGCTTCTTAATTTAAAAATGAGGAGGCTGAGGCTCAGAAAGGATAAATAATCATTCACGTTTGTAGAATGAGTCAGATTCAAACTTGCCCTGGGTCTTGACTATGGACTAGTGCACTCTGCTCTGTCTTTTGATTCCCCAAAATGATAACAATTTTTTTTCTTAAAAGCATTTACAAGTTATCTTTTCTACTTTCCATTTTAAGTAGAGCATGAAAACCGCCTTTCTTGGCAGCATAAAATTACACCAAATTCCTCATATTCTCCGATAGAAAATGTCTAACTTACGTAGTCTTCCCAACTGCATATTCTTATAAGATTCATTGAAACGGTGTTGTTGTGCAATGGCACAACAGTCCTTGAAAGCTTTGATGCACCTTGGGCCTATCGTAATCCGGGAAGCTCTCTGCTCACAGCTTTCATCATCATTACGGTGGGCTCCATCATAACAACATTTCTTCACCATCACATGTTTGTACTTGGCAGCTGAAATGGCAATGATACAAGTGTGCTTGATTATGCATAGTCATAACATCTCAGTCTCAGAAGGGCTCTTGAGGGATACTTGCTTTCTGCTGCCACAGAACCCCCTCTTCACAACAGCCACGGCTAGTTGACTGACCGGCCCTCCTTTGGAACTACCCTAGGAATGGGGAGAATGTGGCCTCATAAGGTAGTTCATTCTGATTCACACAAAACGGTGAAGGGCTTCCTGTAACTAAGCTAAATACTAACTTTTGAAACTGGTACCTTGGGTTCAGCATCCTATGAGTAAAATAAGTTAACTATCTGAGAAGCCTTCAAATATTTGAAGAGAGTTATCACCACTAGGCAAGTATGTTCTTCAAGCTAAATATCCTATAATTAAAATGACTTATGTACAAATGCAAAGTATTATTATATTACTATAAACATCCTTATTACTGAACTCAGGTCACTGACTTCAGGTTCAATGTTCTTTCTGTTGTAACATTGTCAATGATCATTATCTCCATTTAATTATTTAAAAATAATTTCTATTGGGCTTATTTCTCCAAAAATAATCCAAAATACACTTACCTGTTAAACGTATGCAAGAGAAGAGATAGATTTCTAGGTGTACCTCAAAGTTAATTAAATCACGGATTTTGTTAGAATAAAATGGAAGAATATGATTTTAATTACTAGATGAAGTTTGTAGACAGGAAATATTTGTGACAAATGAAAGTTAATCTTTTATATTTTAGAGATAGAAATAATAAAGATTTATTTTCCTCAGATTAAATTTATGGCAAATGAACTATTAGATTTACTTGGATTAATCTTTCTCAGGGAAGTGAGCCAGACATCTGTACACATCTTTCTTTTCACCCATTCTATTTGAATTATGAGAAATTAGATAATGTTTCATTTTCTCCAGCTTTTGAATGATATGATCATAACTTTTTGACAACCACATGAAACTTTTACAGTACCTTCTTCCTCTATCTTCTTTTGCAACATTCTTTTTGGCCTGAGAATTTCTTTACAGGGTTCATCTGTTTTTAAAAAGATAAAGAAGACGGAAGGGGAAAAAGGAGATAAAATTTCAAAAAAAAAAAAAAAGGAAAATTTCATGAAATTATTTAAGTCTTTAAAACATTCACAAATCATTTATTCATTCAATACTGACTGCTTTCGATGAGGTAATCTGCACTACACATCTCAATATGACTTGTTTTATCTTAGAGGAGCTCACAATCTACTGCAATATAGTTTGACTTGCTTGAACTGAATTTGGCTTTGAGTCTGCAACCTTTTTGATCCACTGATTAAAGAGAAATATCTAAGCCTAAGTGAGCAAAGTTTTTGTTAGTATGCTATTTTAATTATTTTTTGTGCTATATTGTTACAAATAATAGTATCAAGTATAATTATGAACAATTTTTAAACCATGGAAAGAAGATGATTAAGATGGGGTCCTTGCCCTTAACAAGCCCACAATGGAGTGTCTAAGACAAGATGTGCAACAAAGTGTAAGAATGTGCAATGAAGTACTGTGATTATATTACTTATAAAGATTTATCTAGTCCCTCCAGTATTCTCCCTATCAAAGGAGGCCTCTTAAGAGGAGATGATTCGTCCACTAGCTTCTCCAGGCTACTAAAAGAGAAAGCAATCCTGATAACGAAAAGCCCAAAGATGAAAAATGACCCAGTGCCACCCAATGACTACACTTGGTTCTGTTAGCTTAAACGTAAGGTCATGTAGAGTGGAATGAGACACAGTTGGAAAGAGGTGCAGAGGAGATCATGGAAGGCCTTGAGTATTACCATAAAGAATTTGTCTTCTATTTTGAAGGCCAGTGAAACCTTTTATACTGGGAGGTTACCTACTCATGTCATTCTAAGATCAGCATAGAGAATATTATGGAGGAGGGACAAAAATGAGGTCTGGGAGACAGATGATCAATGTAAATTTGAGTAATCAATTTCAAGAATAAACAAAAACTGCTGAGTGTTTTACCATTTTCTTGGGCATCATCTGCATTTGCATTGGTGAGGAAAGTGAGTCCAGCCAGGTAGAACACCTCTGCATTTGTGCGGCCACCACCTGCCCCGCAGCCTAGGTCACTCTTCTCTAAAGTTTGAAATACCTGTCCAAAGGTAGTTAGTTAATCTAATAATTCTTAGGAATTAACTAAAGGTGAAAATCTGAATAGGTTGAGCCAATTTAGATGTAGAAATCATTTCTCTGAAAAATTAAAGATACGAGTTGTTACATGGTTATAACAAATCTGTGAAACGCACAGGCCACTCATTTATTGAATGGCCAAAGACCAAATTTCCCAACTTCATTCCTTTAGTTTGTCCTTTTGTACTTAAAAATGCTTACCTCTTCAAAATTAAATCGAGAACTAAGTCTTAAACTTTCATGATTCTTAGAAATTGACCTATGCTGTTTTATGCATAGAAAGCATACTGCAATCAACATAATGTCCAAAAAAGAAGTGGGTGAATATATGAACGAGTGAATTAACAAACAAGCTCATTTCTAAGTTGGTAAAAAAAAAAAAGAGAGCACAATCTCTTGTATTTTGGGAAGAAGGCTCTAGGCTCTAAGTTCTCTAAAAGATAACTTTTCTGGGGGGGCTTTTTCCAGTTTTAATTTTGATCCTAGATGTTTTTTCCTTTCTGAATGTTTTTAACTAAATAGTTTCTCAATTCTTTCTTCCTTCTTCAAAGAAATTCAAGCCTAGAAAATAGTAGCAGAGCATAGCCAAGATAAATGGGAACTTAGGGGAAGTGAATCATTTTCACATTCTTCTCAGCCACAGATTTTAATGAAAGTTAAAAAAGAAAACCAAACTCCCCAAAACAAAAACAAACACAAACAAACCAACAACCCCCCCCCCCCCCGAGATTGCCTATCCATTCTTCCCTGGTGCTGCTACTATAAAGCCCCCTGCTCCCAAATCTCCAAATCCTCCCAATCAGCGGCACTTTGGCCCCATGAATGTAATTACTGTCATGGTCGTATGTTTCTAAAGTGCTTAACTCCGTACTTGGAAAAGCAAAAAAGGATAGACTTGGGCTTTAGAGACTAATGTGAAGACGGCTTGTCTTCCTAAGAACTGTTTCAACTAGATTATAGAAAAGCAGGTCTAGTTTTCCCTAAATTCTTTTCCCACAACCTACCCTAGTGGCCGCACTTTGTGAAGCACTGCATAGGGCAATCCCAGTAACCAAGGCCGTGCACTACTTAACTCTTTCCAGGGGCTTCTTGACTGTCTTTTGCACTCCGTATATAGCACTATCCACTGCCGTTAAAGCCACCCAGGAGGCCGACTCAGTTGCCATATTAAGAGTTACACGGTCACCAGGAGAATATGCCTCTGTACTTGGAGACAGATGGACCTAAAAGATCATTTGAAAAAAAAAAAAAGTCATTTATATGACCCAAAACTTCACAGATAGCTGTGTTTACAGCACCTCCCCCCCCAATTCAGAAGAAAATTTGATTGTGACTTAGACTTATGATATGTGGATCACCTGGAGCTGGTTGCCACACTTTTCTTCAATAGTTAACCAGACTGAGTCGGACACTAATTCTGCAGTCTGCTCTCCTGTAACGATGTAATACACCAGAAGACGGGCTGAAGGAACCATGTTTTGTGTCACTGGAATGTTTACACTTTGATAAGCTGCATCTGAAAGTTTCTCCCTTGTGCCAAAGTGAACGATTTTGCCCTTGGATAAAATCTAAAAATAAACAGCAGCAGCAATGATAGTTACAAAAACACAACCTTTGCTTCAGGATGGAGTTTGGAGCTGGAGTAGAAATTATGTTAAAGAAAAAGAAAGTTAACATTGTACGGGCCTACTATGGACCAGGAACTTCACATTTAATTAATTCCTTTAGTTCCCGTACTAATCAGAAGGATAGGAATACTGTCCCTATTGTGCAGATGAAGGGACTGAGGTTCAGGAATTAACTAAATCTCGTACTGATTTTAGTACAAAACCACCTAGCTAGGAAATCAGAGAGCTAAAATTTGACCCCAAATCTGCTTAAAGTCATCACACTGTCACTAACATCTCCTTGCTTAATTGATTAAAAAATATTGATGAGTAAGTGGAGGGCATCTTATTTGGTAATTAAGTTTTAAAGCAGAGATTAGGTTCTAAATTGGAGGTTTAAGGTTAACATAAACTACAAATCATATGAAGCCAAAATGTCCTCAAACAGCCCTTAAATTGTCCTTAGAGAGCAGGGCTGCATATAAAGCTTTGGTACATAGTCCATAAACAGGCCACCTAATAATTCATCAGTCAATATGATCTAGGGTCCTCATTTATTTTTTAATTTCTAAGCATGTAATCTTTGCCTATGAAGTAGAAAAGAGGTGATGTGAGAATTTAATCAGGCTCTCTGGAGGAATCAGTCTCTCTTCTGTGAAAGGCAGATCACACAGTCAGAGGTTCCCCATTCAAATCACAATCTCCCTCTTCCAAGCTGTAGTGACCATAGTGAGTCTTTTAACCTCTTTGTCTCTCAGTTTCTTCGTCTGTGAAATGATCATGAAAATCAGGCCTTGTCTCAAAGGCCTTTTGAAAAATTGATTAACAAATTAGGTGATGTTCTGGAAAGTGCTTTGTAAGAACATAAGAAAGGGATCATTCTAATGCTTCTCTATAAGCAAAGGAAAATCAGGTGGGGTAATAGACAGATATAAATCTGTCATTATTACACTTACCAAGTAATTATAGTGAGTTATTTTGTCAATATATGGACTTCTGGGGGTAACAACAATATTCAGATGTTCTCCCACAAGCAAAGGTTTATAGTTTTCAGTCCAGTCAATATAGAGGTAACTTTGGCTGAGAGATGAATATGCTATTGCTCGAAACTCTTTGCTGGCTTGATTTTCTTCTGGAAGATCTGGGTCCTGGGTCCTGACCTGAAAAGGAAAAAAATAAAATAAAACAAAACACGTGGACTGTGGTGTAATGTCTTCCGTGAAACACACTTTTTAAATCCCTCTGCTTTATAAATTTCTAAATTTAACAATGCCAAATGCTAAAGAGAAAAAAAAAACACTCCATTACTCCAATGTTTGTAGGTTCAGCTATGGTATCAAGTGACTTTACAAAGGCTATGGGCAATCATTGGGATAATATGAGCTATTATCAGGGAAAGTCTGATGAAGAGAAAAAGATGCCCCTGGAACAAATATTGGCACCCTTCCTGAAGTGTCATGGTGAGTTTGGGACTCCTTTTCTTATAGGGTGGGATGGCAGGAATTGGGGGTAAGAGAAGGGTAGCAGTGGGGAGGTCTTGAGGACTGGGAACAGGAGTTGTGAATGGACATCACACAGACTCTCTGGCCCAGTTTCATTGTGAGACAGTGGCAAGAGGAGGACTTACAAACACAGAGTGGGGCAGAAATGATACCATGGCAGCATTATCAGCCTTCGACAGCAAAGGGGTTAATAGCTCGTGCTCCAGAGAGATATGCATTGGTTTGTATCCAAAAGCCACCATTCATTAAGTCTGGATAAGTTATTTAACCATAGGAGAGGTTAAAAGCCTCTGTTTCCTCAGTTGCAAAATGGCAAAGATAATATTCTCTGACTCATAGAGCTGATTAAATGGGTATTAAATGTATTTTGCATAAAGCTTTAGCAGGATGACTAGCACTTTGTAAGGGCTCAGTAGATGATGGTGAATATATGCATACTCGGGTCATTAACATGCATTATTAATTTACTCTTTTTTTTTTTTTTTTTTATAATTTAGGATTGGGACCCTAAATATTATCTGCTGGGAGAGGAGACTATTCAGTGACCTTTCAGGTAGAGTGATTCATACAACTAGAAAAAAAGAGAGGCTTCCACATTTGACTCGTTTGTGGCCCTGAAAAGAGATTAAAAGTTGGGGGAGGGAAAAGAGACTATTCCTATCACTGATTCCTACTGCCATACCTGTTCTGAAGCTTTTCGATTCTAATACAGTTTCACTGATGTGAGAGAAAATAATTCATCCCAAATAAAATACTGATAGATTTATCTTCCTCAAGGACCATTCAATGGATTAGCAGATTGCTTCTGGTGCTTTTTGTTTGTTTGTTTTTTGGATGCGGAAGTGTGGAACTGTTCACTGGACTCATGTACAAAATCTGCCACATTTGTTCTACATATTGGCCAAAACACACAAGTCAAAAGTATACACTGTCCTAGAAAATTTAACAGGAGGATTCAGCTCACGTTAAACTCCAGCACTGTCACTTCAGATGGGAGATTCACCACAAACAAAGCTACTCCGTCACTGGAACGTGTTACGCTTTCCTTTAACTCCAAGTCGGATGTCTCTTGGTTTATGTCGAGAGTTTGTGCGCTCAGAGTCACCGGGACCCCTCCTACCAACTGGTCAAGAGAATCCTTAACCTGCACCTGTTTGTCAGAACAGTCCAAATTCATTTCAACAGCTCATCACTTCTTTTAAAGCATAGCAATTCTGAAATAATTTTCCTTCCTCCCCACCAATGTATAAATTATTCATGTTTAATTCAGTAAAGAGAAGCATGTTCTCAACTTATATGTAGAAAGATTTAATCTTATTTAGTTAAATCATTCTTGAATGGATTTCCCCCGTTTATCAAGAAGACTCAGAATTTAAATATCATTCTAATTAGATCTGCCAAATGTGACAAGGTCTTCTGCTATCGAATTTCTGTGTTTCTTCAATTGGTTAAGAACTGGAAAAAGGAGAAAATTAGGCAATCACTTCTGGGAATGATTCCCTTGGATATGAGAAATTAAAAAAATGCATTTTTTTCTCCTTAAATTCTACCTTGCATCACCATACATATGGTCATATAGAATTTCCACAGATATGTTTTATATTATTTTATATTTATATGTCATATGAAATATATAAAAGATATTTTAAAATAATAAATATATTCTGCATAATGACAGTTAATATTTTATTATACTATATATTACTATGTATTATATATATTATAAATTTTCATATGTATTATATAATAATATGTTATATATTATTAAATATGTAATGCATGTATGTAAGAAGTTATAAGTATGTCCAAAGCTTGTTTGGGACTTGGTAAATTTTTTTCTCTTAAAAGCCAGTGACTCACAGTAAGTAATAAGTAACCCATTTTAATCATCCTAAAGTTGATTTTTAAAAGCAACACCTCTTTAAAGAATAAAAAAAATTCTACTTTAGCTTTCTAAAGGATAGGGGACAAAAATTCCATTTTATAAATATAATAAAACATGTATATAATAGAACATATTTTATATCATGTATAATAAAATATAGAATACTAAATATAATAAAATATAATTAAAAAGTTAAATAAATGTTTTAACTCCATGCTATTCGCATTTTAAGAAGGAAAAGGGGATGAAAAAGAGAAAATATTTAAAAAGGAAAAAAGAAGTAAAAAAAACTTAGAGAAAAGAGTCAGAGACAGAAACTGTCGAGATGAAAAGGCTGGAGAGCAGTAGAGAGAGATGAGATTGTCTTAGAGTTATGCCCGAAGAGAGTGCAAAGTGAAAAGCACAGAAGGAGGCCCTCGGAGATACACAGGAAGTAAAAAATGAGAGAAAGGGGTCCATTTTCAAGGAATAATATCTCCATCTTAAGACATTTTAAGAACATGCTGCCAAATAACTTTAAATATTACTAGTTTTTGAACTATAGACTTTCAGGGTTTTATTTACGTATCATTTAATGCCATGTTATTCAGGGAATGCCTAACACAGGGTATCTTACTACATACTGATACTTGCCCTAAGGGTTGAAATCATTCCCAGGGTTGAAGTTGGCCTGCAGTTTCCCACCCCGATCCCATGGCATTACAGGAAAGGCAGATTTCGCAGAATGAGTTCCCTCTGTGATCTGCTTCTTTGTCATCTTTCCCCTGTTTGGCACCCCTACGTTTCCAGAAAAAGACAGTCACATTCAGCAGTTCCCCAACCCTCTCATCTACCTTGACAGAATATGGAATCCCAGGCTTCACAAAAAGAGGAGTAGCAACCAAATTCAGTTTGTAGGGAGAAAGGACATATTTGATGCCAGGAATTTCTGCCTCTTCAGAAAATCCACCTAAAGAAATGACAAGGATTATGTTGACCTTTTTTAGGCATGTACTGATCTGTGTGGCGAGCGATTTTGCCTCCGTATGTCTACAGACTCACTCAATCATTCATTCATGCCATTCCTGCATTCATTCATTTACCAATAGCAAGTAGGACCTGGGTTTTGGTTCAGATGGGCAGTGCAAAGAGGAGTCTAAACTCTTCTCAGGAGTTTCCAAAGCCTTGGGCACAAGGCTTGTGTGTAGAGATGGCCCTTGTAGCAATAGAGCAATACGATTGGATGGAGGAGAAATCTGAGGAAGGGACACCACTTTTTGCCAGTGGCGTGAGTTTCAGTTAAATATTTATAAAGGATTAAGGAGAGAAGGAAAGGGTAGGCCAGAGACTAAACATTACATGGAGTTTACCTTTAGAGCTCATGGATATGGAGAGAAATGGAGAAGACATAAAAAGAGAGCTTGAGATAGAGAGAACTCTGAAGGTCTACTGGCAAGCCCCCAATGGTGTTACCCTTCAGCTAAAACTTAAGCTAAACTATTAAGAATCATATACGAATCTCTAGGATCCCCAAACTCCTTTCCAATATTACACCCCTAATACCCCAACATCTATATCCTATACTTCAGCCAACTGAATAACCTGCTATCCTCAGAGGTCAAGCTTTATTTCCCACCCTTGGTATGTCCTCTCTATGAAGGGTGCCCCACTTCACCCTGCCTACTATCCCTGCCTCAAATCCCCTTAAGACAAGACTGATCATCTTCAGGACACCATTCTTGGTTGCTCAGCAATCATCTAGGAGCTCATCTTCTTCGGAAAGTCAGTGGCATTAAGTACTTCCCTTAGGGCACACGTGGAATTCCTTCTTATAACAGAATTCTTTGTTTGCTTTCCTTACAGCTGAAGCTAGTCTATAAGACACTTGAGTACTGAGATTATGCATCATTGATATTTGTAAGCCTGCGTGTTCAGCAGCATTCTTTGAAGAGCTAATAAGCATTGCTTAAACTGAATTTATTTGAAGTGAATTGAGAAAAATAAAAGTAAGAAAGAAACATTAAAATAATGTCAAAAACAAAAGCTAGGGTGAGGAGTATAAAATCACCATCATTCTCCTACATTTATTGAGTATCGGATGTATACAAAGTACTCAGTAAATTACCTCAATTCTTCCTTCTGCTACCCTAGAAGGATGGATTTAAAGAGGTGGAAGAGACTGTAGGAATTATCTGGTTTAACACTCATTTTATTGGGGAAAAAAAAGGACTCATTGTGGTTAAATTATTTGTTCAAGGTTAGTTGGGGGTTCAAATATAGACCTGAAAATATAAAGAACATTAGTAATCAAGACATAGCAGAAGTAAGACAAATTGATCCAATTTGGAGTGATAATTAACAACTATTAAAAACCGTTGGAGTGGGTGTTGGGAGTACTAGACAAAATGTTAGGAATGCTAAGAAAGCAGTCGGTGGAGAGAAGAAGAGGAGGAGGAAGAGGAGGAGAAAGGAAGAGAAGAAAGAAGGAGGAGAAGGAGAAGAGGAGAAAGAGGGAGGACAAAGAGGAGGAGAGGGAGGGGAAGAGGAAGGGAGAGGAAGGGGAAGGGGGGAAGCAAGAACAATAAGGATGCGGAGGAGGAAGAAGAGCTGTTTTAAGTGCTTTGCACATACTGACTCTTTGATCCTCACCATAACCCTGTGAGGTATATACTATTATTGGATCCATCTTAGAAACATTATTACCTCCAATTTTAGGTAGAATTACTGACCATTACAGAAGAAAAGGGATTTAGATACACTTGATTCAACTCCGTCACTGTACAGCTAAGGAGACGAAAACCATGATGGTAGTAATAACTTTCATTTGCACAGTATTTTATCAGCTACTTTTACATGCATAATCTCTTTGATTTTTTATTTTTGCCAGGTGAGAAAATTGGGGTGCCAGATGACCAAGCCCGATAGGCTGCAGCGTTGCCTGGGATACCAACTGCGCAGGTGTTATTCCATTTTAGTCACTGAAGCAGTAGGGACCCAACGACTGGAGAGTGGCAGGGCTATATTCTAGTCCCAGTTTTTAATGATATAAAAAATAAAATTTACTATGAAAGAACATAAGGTGTGAAAGAACCGTAGACATTATTTATACCTTTAGTATGCTGTCTAACTATGAAAGTTAAAAATAAACACTTACCTGTAGACTCAATGACGGTCACACCAATATAAAGGTACTTGTTGTTTAACTCTTCTAGGCTCTCATAGGACAATTCTTTAACTGCTGTTTCAGAGTTAAATGTGACTTGAGCAATTCCATTTACCAACTTTTTAAAGGAGGAAAATGAAAGAGTTATTTCAGAGGAGAAATTACGAGAAAGAAAATGAACAAAATGTGCCTTTACTAACCTCTCAATTGAAGACAAATGTCAGAGGAATGCTTTCTTGTCACCCGTAAAGGGAATAGCTGAGTCCACAATTAAGCCCAGAATGCTATTTCTTAATCTATTTGTGTAGAGTCATAGACACAGAGGAGTTTTAAACCTCATCTGGTTCAGCTGGTCTTCTGTGTACTAACTGAAAAAGGTGCCTTTCTCCAATCCCTGAAACACTGTCATGCTTCCAGGTGTCTCAGATTACTCTTGCTTTTAACTCACCATAATGATGAGTTAACTAATCATAACGGGGTTCTATGGTATTTAATTTGTACTTTGCTGCTTAGATATTGAAACACTAATTTAAAAACATACAATAGGTAAAGGGACATACGGTTAAGTCACAGAATATTAATTATTAACTACAACTGTTAAATAGATTTTGCTTTATCTTTTCTTCTGAAAAGATTCATGAGGCCAGGAATTTTTGTCTTATGTAGCTTTAAATCTCAGTGTCCTGCATAGAATCTTTCATGGAATAGAGGCATTTAATTGATACCCTGAAGAAATAAAACTGTCCTTTGAAAAAGCAAAGGCTAAATAACTGATGGTAAAACTATGTGAATACACAGTAGAGAACAGAATGACATGAGCCTTTATCATCTGCAGCATAATGTAAAGAACACGAAAACAGGGAAGAGGGGGCCAGGACTCTAAGCTCCAGCAGCCACTAGCTCTTAGCTGTGGCCGGATAGATTCCCAGTGACTTCATTGTGAATTCATTTACTTATAAATTTTTATAGTGCACCTATTATTTGCCAGGAACCAGGCTGGCTGTCAGCATATAATGAGAATGATTCAGACCCACAAAGAGTTTCATGGAAAGAGTGATAGAGAAGTAAATAAACCATTACAATAAGAAGGGTTTCTCAACCCTGCAATACTGAGATTTTGGACACAATAATTCTTTGCTGTGAGGCACTGCTTGGTGCACTGTAAGAGTTTCAAAGCATCCCTGGCCTCCACCCACTAAGTGCCTGTATCACCTCTTCCCCAGTTGTGACAACCAAAAATGTCTCGACATTATCAAAGGTCCCAGGGAGGGGGGGTGTAAAAATCATTCCTGGTTGAGAACCACTGCAATAAAATGTGAAACATGCTCTGCTAAGAGCAGCTCAAGCCCTGAGGGAGTAGAAAGAGTGTTGATGCTGAGACAAAGAATGAGAAGGAATTTGTCAGGCAAAGAAGAGGCAGAAGACAACAAAGGGAAAGGGCATTCCCAAGCAGAAGGAGCAGTTCTGCAAAGACCTGGAGGTAAGAAAGACTAGGGTAAGTTCGAGAAACTGGAGTGATCAGGGCAAGGGAGAAGAAAGTGGGAGATAGGCTGGAGAGAGGAGGAGAGAGGAGCTGATGCCAAGGAAAGTGAACTTAATCTTCAGGATAGTGAGAAGCCAACGGAGGATTTTAAAGCTTCAATTTCCACACCTATATAAAATGAGGGATTGGACTAGATGATTTTGCAGTAACGTTCCATCGCTAGTGTTCATGATGCATCTTTAGGTATGATGGAACATCTTACCATCGTGTTTCGCATTGCTTTCGGCATCATTTCTTTCAGCTCATCATTTAAATCTTCTTTTATTCCAAAAGAGATATACACTTCAGCCTCGTTGACGACTTCATTATAAAAATATCTGTCAAACAATCATACCATAAAATTGTTTTACTAACGTGACTACAATAATAAAATTTGGATAAAAGGTAACAATTTAAAATTACATAAAGCACTTGATACACTGTAAAGCGTCTTTCATCCACTATTACATTTCATCCTCATAAAGCTACAACGATAAAGCCAAAGAATGGATTTTTATTACTATGTACTAGGTGAAAACACTGATCTCGAGACCATCAAAAGAGTCAGGTCTGGGGCCCTTTCCTACAAGACATGTTACTTCCTCAATGATTTTGGTACCAGTGGGGAGCTGCTCCCTAATTTCTTTTATATCTTTAAAAGCAGCATGGCTAATGAGAGTTATATAAGTTCTTTTAAAAATTCTAACTGCGATATTTCCTTTTTAGTTTAGTTATTAAAGTAAGAATAAAGAAAACTTTCAGCATAGCAAATACTATAGCAAGAGCTAATTTCCTTATTTGTAGTTTGAACAGAGTAAGTCTCTCCATTAAAAGATGTCAATTTCTATAATTTTCTGTCAAGTGAGCCTTTTATGTTGGTTTAGATTAAGTGACAAACACTCAATTTGAGGAATAAATGCTAGTTAGAGCGGCAGTATGGGATAGCATTTGAGGGCATGGATTCTGGAACCAGACAGACCGTGTGACTTACTAGCTGTGTGATCTTGGGTAAATTACTTAACATGTATGTATCTTCGTTTTTCCATTTGTGATGTGGGGATAGTGATAGTACCTACCTCATAGAGTTTTCATAAAGATTAAATGAGCTCATATACATAGAGTGCATTGAAAAGTGTCTGACATATAATTGTATAAATTGGTTACTGTTATTAATAGCTACATTATATTGTCATTTTTAAATGACCTAAGTTTTTGCAGTAGATTGCTTGCAAAACTAACCCTAATTATCCACCTCTGCACTTGTCCACCACCTTTGCAGCTCCTTGTGTGCAAAGACTATGAGGGGAATCTATTTCCTCTTGGGCTAGTCTTGTAATTTGGTTTGGACAAAAGATAATGGTGGAAGTGATGTTGCACCAGTCTCAAGTATAGGCCTCAAGAGAACTTTTATGCTCCCATTTTTTCTCTTTGAGCATTGCTGCTGCTACAGGCTAGCTGGTTGGTTGATGAGAAACACACACGCTCCAATCATTCTTGTAGCTTCAGTCAATTGCCAGCCAGGCATGTGAGTAAGACCTCCCTAGACTAGCTGGCCCCTAGCTGACCTGCCAACTGACTGTGGGCACATGGATGAGCCCCACTGACATTAGTCTAGCCCACAGAATTGCCCAGCTGACTCGTAAACGGTTGTGGCACTGGATCTTGGAGTAGTTGTGCAGCATTAGCTGGCTGATTAAGTCATTAAAAAAAATGACAAGAATTGAAGGCTTCATAATGCAGTCCCAAGATTTAAGTCATGCTGGTTCCTAAACATACGTTTTGAACTTAAGTCTTTAGGATTTTGTTTTGCTGGTGAATAGCCAACAAAGGTAAAATCAGAACCATCTAGAATTAGTATGAGCAAATAAACTATAGGCATGATGTCTTCTCAGTCAGTTCCAAAGTCGTAGCAGATATCATCAATAAATCAACAGATCTCAGCAATATATTAATGTATCCACTCAACACATTGTACACCTAAAACTTGCCCAATGATATATGTCAATTTTATCTCAATAGAACTGGAAAAAAATCACAGATCTCACTCTGGGCAACTATCACCAGAGCTAGCACTCCGTTTAGCCAGATAATCTGAAAAAGAAAAAAAAATCTTTCTTACCTTGCTTTTACAGTAATTTCAAAATTGTTAAAGTCCTTATAGCCAATGAAATTGTTTTCTGGTTCTATTGAGACAGAAAAATGTGGCAACACTGAAAAGAAAAATGAAGAGACAACATTACCATTTAAATTAGAGTAGCCTTTAAAACATAGCAACCAACTGTACTTTCTGGTATATTTGGGTAAGCTCTGACATCAACACAGCATCCACTTTGTCGTCGTCGTCATCATCATCATCATCATCATCATCATCATCATCATCATCATCATCATCAACAACGTCTTTGGGAAGCCTCCCATTCTACCAATCAGAGGTCATCCCATCCTCTATGTACTAGAAGCACTTTGCTTATGCTTTGATTTCAGCACTTATTATAGGCAATTGATTATTTCCTCCACTAGCATATGGGCTCTTTGAAACAAAAAAAGACTATTCTCTGTCTTTGTGTGGCTCCCCTCTTATCCTTCTCATAAGTCGTAAATAAATATATGCTCAACAAATGTTTATTAACTTGAAAATGGAAAAAGAAAATTCTTATTTAACATTTCCTTTTTTGTCTAGTAGATAAAATCCATCCAGGCTCCAAATTCCAACATAAAACTCTCACTTTAGTCAATAAGAGAGAGCTTACAATTAGCCCCAAAAAAACAACCTTCATGCAAAATCAAATATTAGGGCAGAAAGGAAGGAGGTTTTTGGGGTTTTTTTTCTATCTCTTTGGTATCTTGATTGCCCAAAGGAAAACAATTTCACCTGTCAAAATGGCACTGTCTTCTCTTTATACTAACTCAGACTGTGTACTAAGGTTTACAGGTTCTAATTCAATTAACCTGTGCAACAGTTACTAGAAAATCAGGTGATTGTGTGACTCTGATATTATAGACAAAGACTAACATACAAGAGTAAATGAGCTAGTTGGCTTCAGATATGGCTTATGTGTTTTCTAGATGGTGAAAGACAGAAGTAAAAGAGCAATGCAATTTGTTGCTCTGGGCTGCGGTCCTCTGTTATTAACGGTCAAGGCAGATGTGTTCTCTCCAGGATATGAAGTAGAGGAAAATATTTCATCCTTTCATCCAATACCTACTTGCCATGTAGTCTGCACACTCCTACCAACAGGGACATACCAGTGAGCAAGACAGACACAAACCTTGCCTTTAATAAGCTCATAGTCAAGCAGGGAAGACAGGCATAAGCAAACAGATAAACATCTAAACCACACTTACGTAAACTGATATAAATAAGTACGGGGAATCCGTCCCAAGAATTTAAGGAATTTAAGAGAATTTAAGGAAAAGTTCTCTGAATAAATGGCTTTTCACTTGAGACTGGAAAGGCAAGTAGGAGTTGGCTAGGCAAGAGGAAGGGGAAAAGTTTTGTAGGTAGATGACACATATGCAAAGTCACCATTACTAGAGTGGTATAAATGAGGCTGAAGAAGAGGTAGGAATGAGAAGATGTTGGAGATGTTTCAATAGTGAAATGACATGAAGAGGTTTGCATTTCAAGATTATTTTGGCTAATATGAAGGGAGAATAGCTTGGAAGCAGAGATAGGAATTAGGGAGGTTTTGCAGCGGTCCAGGAGGGAGCCTGGTGATGAAATCGATGGGTGTAGATAATGAGAGCTGGATGAATTTTAGATACACACCAGAAGCAGCAAAAACACGTGGAGGAAGGGGGATCACTTAAAAGTGTATGCTATTTAGAGCCCATAATCTTTAAAGTTGAGTTTTGTTATAATAAATCTGTTTTGTCACTGTTTGTATATTCATTGTTAAAATCCGTGTATTTATTTGCCATATTAGTAGAAGTTTCCTGAGAGAATAAAAAATGACTTCAAGCAAGAGAAAGTTAAATTTTATATCAGAGCACACAAATACTCTAGCAAACAACTACAAGAAATGGAAAGATTAAGCTATTATATGTTAATTATTAGTCATTAATATGACTGATTTCAAAATAAGAATGTCCTAAATTTCTGGATAAGTATTAGGAATTTATGAGCCAAAAGGAAAACAGCACTGGACTTCGGGTAAGAAAGTCCAAATGTTTTTGTTCTGTCACTAATTGGTTGTAATGACTTGAGTAAATCATCTATTAATCTTACCTCAAGCAGGATTGTTCAAGTTTCTCCTGAAATCATAATTCTGGAAAGGACCTTGAGTCCGCAGAGGACTAGGTCTCACTGGGCTGTATGGTTCACTGGGCTGTATGGTTCACTGGGCTCTCTGAACACAAGTCCAGAGAGGCTGGTGTGCTTGGCCAAGGTTAATGAGGGCAGCCAGAACTAGAGCCTAGGCATTTGGACGCCCACCACTCCTCCCACCTCAACCAGTACTTCTAACCATACCCGCAAGCTGCCTCATCTTCATCTGGGAGTGATTTTGCATTAAGTTCACTCATGAAAAGAATTATTGCAAAAACACTAACTCTTCATAGGTAAACTTTTAATTGTCAGAAATTACCATATTCTTTAATTTCAAAATATGCAGTTCCAGTTGTTGAAAAGTCTTCTTTATATTTAGCTTTAATTTTCCACACACCGTATCTACGGAAGCAAAGTATTCAAAATTAAAGAAGTAGTCAAATATTTTTAATTCACCGAAAGGAAATCTAATCAATTTCTGTTTTTAAGAGGGAGAAGTAAGTAAAGATATATATATATATCCTACATAACGTTTTTGTTTTTGTGACAGATTTTAAAGCAGTAAACAAAAATAACTGAGCATTTTCAGGATAACACAAATTGTCTGGTAATAAATTTTTCATACATTGTGATTTTTTTCAGGTATTTTATCTTAGTATAATAGTTTTGATTTGAAGAGCTTATGATACTTGAGAATTTGCTAATCCTGGAGCTTAATTATACTGACAATACTAAAATTCATACTGTTGTAGAAAATCTATAACAATGTCTAGAATTATATAATACAGGTCAAGCTCATCCAGATGATAAAATTCACACGTCACATAATTGAAATTATGGTTGGGGACAAACTATGATTTGTTTAAAGAGGCAAATGACCTGATTTAATTAACAACCTTCATTCAAAAATATTTACTGAGAACTGGATTAAGCACTGAAGATAAAAAATAAACAAGATGGAAGAGACCCTGTCTTCACAGAATTATTAGTCCATGGGAGTTCAGATTCCCACTTTTCCATTTACTGGCAGATAGGACTCGGACAAATTACTTAACTTCATTTGTGAAATGGGAAAAGTAGTATCTATCCTGCATATCAGTTATGCAATCAAAAAAGTTTAATATTATGGTCATCTTCATAACACCAAGAACATTTATCAAGTGCTTGTTATGTTGAAGTGCTGGAGATACAACAGTGACCAATAAAGACTAGACCTCCATCCTCAAGGAGTTTACAGTCTAGTGGGGACTAAGAAGGCAGGCAAATTAATAAATAAATGCTTACAAAATTAAGATAAGTGCCACGAAGAAAATAAACAAGAGTAAAAGGAAGAGACAGACTATGTTAGATGGTGCATCCAGGGATAGCCTGTTTAAAAAGGGAGCATTTACCCTGTGTCCTAAAGAATGGGAGGAAGCCAGTCTTGTGAAGAGCAAGGTGAAACACATTCTAAGCAGAGGGGACAACACGTGCAAGGGTACTGGGGTAGGAAATTACCGGTCACGGGAGGCTACCATGGCTGACATAATCTGTCATGGAGCAAATGGCATAAGGATGAAGTTGGAGAAATGATAATAGTTGTAAAATAATTGGATCAATTCTGTGCTTTAGAGCATGCAATATTTTTAAGGAATTACACAATTTAAAATTTATCCAATTTATTTAAATCCCCAAATTTCATCCAAATTTCTAGAAAATCTTCAGTATAGTGAATTAACTGCAAACTCCCTTCTGGAGAGCAGAACAAAAATGACCATAAAAATTTTTTTTGCTTTAAAGTAACATTGTAGCCATTCATAGGCACACTTATCTTATCTGTGCTACTCTAAGCCCTTGGAGGCAAGGACTGTGGATTCTTCATTTCTATTTTGAATTTCTCATTCCTGTTGTACTTTGCAAATACCAGGAATGTGTTCACTAAATGTTTAGCATATTGGGTTCTATTTAAACATATTATTAATCTTTTAACATGAGGCCAAATGGGAGAAATGACTCTAATAACGCCCTCGCTCTTGCAATTTGCCTTCTGGTAGTGTATACAGTAAAAACTACGGAGGACTAATGTTTTTATAACTCTCAGAGCAAGGCACAGGACACCCCCAGCCTTTTAGACTGATAGGCTATTAGATTCCTTGAAGGGTAGAAGGTTGACGGTTTTGATGAAAACAAAAAGGCCTGGAGACTATTTTTTACCTCTTCTAAATTTTAATATCTATACATAAAGAGCATTGGTGAGAAGTACTGGGGGTTTGTTTTTCATTTTATGGGTTTTTTTTTTTTTTTTTTTTTGGCCAGAAACAGCCTAGCTTCTCATTAGAGCTGAAAAGAGCTTGCCTGTCCTCATTGCTTTCACATCTACTCTCTTTGTTAACACTAGGTGGCTCCATTTGACTGATTATCTGCCTCACAACCAAAGTTCCAGATGTGCTTTTTGGAGAAAACTTTAGTAACAAATACTTCAAAATACTTAGGATTAGATGGAATCTTGAAGTCAGGAAAAGAGATAATTCCAGTGTAATCATTTTCTTCTACGATGTCAACTTCTGATTCTTCGGGATCCTTTAAGTAAAAACAAACAACTTCAAAGCACATAATTTTTAAAGTTAACTGATTATATGGTCTTAGATCTACAGAAATATTTACTAACAAATATCCATGTCTTCAAGTTAAATATGAGGGAGGAAGATCACTTAAATGTTGTGAAAGGCAAATATGATTCATTTAAGTCACTTCCCTTCCTCTTTTTGGTCCTCTTCCATCTCCTGCCTCACCAAAAAAAAAAAAAAAAAAAAAAAAAAAAAGAATGAAAAAAGAAAGAAAGAAAAGAAAAAGCATATATCAATGTTCAGGTTATCCTAGTCTCAATTATCTAGAAGAGACTCAACTCTACATTGTATGATGAAAAAAAAAAAAAGAAATATGACAATAACTGATACTATAATGAACCAAATATTAACTTGCTTTATAGACTCCTGAATCTAAATTTCGTATCTGTTCATTTGAAGCTTTCCTTAGCAAATGTGCTGTAAAATGTACTTATTAGCTATACATTTTCTAACTGCAATATGGACGTTTTGAGCTTGATAGAACACTAAAAATGGTTAAGCAAACTTGCAAGCTTTCCCATAGACTTCCTTTTGTGTGTGGGTTTGAAAATTATTGAAGTGAGGGTTTTGTTTTGTTTTGTTTTGTTTTTTACTTTCTATGGGCTGGATGTGGAGGTGCATTTTGGCCTTAACCCAGAAATTTACTACCATGTGCTGTGACTGTGAAATTCATGGTTGGGATTTTAAGGTATTTTTTGAGTTATAAAGGACTATTTTGAACAAGAATTAGAATCATAGCCAAATATCTTCCCAGCTGTTCTTGATCCCTGCAGCCCACTGTGCATGGTGCTTCTAAGATGATCCCTCTCGAGTATTGTTTTCAGTACAGTTCCTGCACTCTGACTCCCCTCTGTGGTGGGATTAGAGTCACCAATCTTCTCTTCCTGGGTTAGCTCATACACAGGAAGCCTGGCATCCACTCTTGTGTGAAGCCAGGATTCTGCATCACTTAAGTTCAGCCACAGAGGAGGGCAGAAGATGGGATCTGCCTGCATCCTCTAGTACCTTCTGATTGAGAAAGAGGGCACTTGAGCTGACACCAACACTCCTTAGTTCTCTTCCAGACTTCTCACATCAGTCAGTTTATTCACTGTCCTCATTTCTTATTTCTTCCTGTTGCCATAGGCTATAGCTTAACTCATCCTCCTACTTCTTACATGGGAAGTGATTCATTGTTTTTTTCTATTTAAGCCTGTCTATTCCTTTCATTGAAGCCCAGCTCAAAGTTTTACCCAGTATTTTATTCCAGAAAAGGATTGTAGTGTCCCTCACTCTCTCCTCCAGTTAGTTCTCCTTCTGAGCTCAAGCATCATTTGTCCTACTGTATAGTTTTGTTTGGTTTATACTCTAGCTCGGTTTTGTTCTCTAGAATTTACTCATGTATACAAATCTATTCTCCTAAACTCCAACCTTGGGTTTCAAAGGAAAAGACTCAGAGCTTTAAGACAATTCAGCCCAGGTGGACCCACAGTTATCAACTGGTAAATTTGCTTTGGGGTTTGATATTTATCTTCAGGTCTGTAAAGCAGCTTCCTCACTTCTGTCAATGCCCCTCTTGCATCCTCTACTCACCCTGTCATTCAGGCAGTCTGAGAGGCCTCTCTGCATTGCTTCTGCTGCCAATATCACACCTCTCCCTGCATCTAGGTTTTTGCAAGAGCCCAAAATGTTTCCCTTGTTCCGCACTCCTCTACTTCCACTGTAGTAACACTCATGGCTACCAGTTTCCCTTCCATCCTTTGTCTTAGCCCCCTGCAGTAAATCTACAGTGGCCCCCTACAACCTGCCACATGAAGTCTTAACTTCAAAGTCTGCTCATCCAAGTTCCTGGCCTTGTTCTAACTTCCAAATCTCCTTTTCTGTTCCCAGTGATGCCGCTGCTCCTGAAGCAGATTTGCTTTCTTCCTGTCCTATCCCGGTCACTTCTGCATCTCTGCTCCCTGTCTTTTCTTTTCTAGCAATCTTCCAACATCTTCGCGGTATATCTAAAGTCTACTCATTTTTCTAGGCCCAGGTCAAATCTCACTTCCTCCTTAAGCCTCCCTTTGCCACCCTGATCTCTTTTCTGGACTCCCAGAGTTTACAGTCTATATCAATAATTATTAACCACAATCTTGAAACACTCTGATGTTTCTCAAGGAATTCATTATAAAATAGTCAGATGTTAAAGTCTGTGAAAGGTTCATGATTTTTGTAAGTTGTAAAGGATTCAAGGTTATTCTTGATTAATACTCTTTTTTTCACTTGTGTTCAGTTAAGGTTTTCTGTGTTTTGGTTTTTTGAGTAGGAGAAAAGGTACTGCAGCCTATAGCGAAGAACCAATACTAATACAGCTGCTGCTAGTACATGAGGAGTTATTCCCCCACAAATATGTGTAGGGTTGTGACACAAATGGGAGTTTATTGTACGTGTGCGTATCATCTGTTATGTATATCATGGCTGATAAGAGGCAGGTTAGGACTATTTTTCATGTGTTGTATGTCAGTTACTAAACCCTAAGTTCCTTAAGTATAAAAGTGCCACAGATTATAGTTCTTTATCTTGCATTATTCAAATTATAAAATCTCATACACAATAGACAATTCATTCTTAGTGATTGATGGGTATTCTTTAAGAAAAAATCACAAAGGATGTATTTAAGTGATTTAGTTCAAAATCATAACTTGTTGAGATTTCATCTGCATGAGATTTTTACACGTGTCTATTGCAGACGGCTAGACCTTCAATGTTATACTCACAGAAGGTGTTCAATAACCATTTCCTGAACATTGAATGAGTTAGTATGGTGTTAGAGCAGGGTTATGGAACAATGTATCTCATCCAGAAGATGAGTTAAATTATTATTTAAATAAGTAACATACTTACTTAAATAACATACTTACTATGAAAGTCAAGACAGTTTCTCTTTTGGCTGGTTTCAAGTCATCATTCAGTGAATAAACTCTAACCTTTACTGCAAGAATAATTGATATCATAAAAATCTTTGCTAAGCACGAGGGTATTTTGAATTTTTTTTTACAATAATCACCCTTAAAAGAGATGAGCCTTATTTTAAAAATTCAATACACAGTCAATACATGAAAATCCATATTTAAAAGAAAGAAAAAGTTATTTTGCAGACATATACATTATTAAGTAACAAAATAGTGATGTCTACCATATGGTTATATGGGAGTATAATAAATTTTCTCATGTTAAAGTTGAAGTTTTTAATGGAAAGTTAGGCAGTTTGAGTCAGACATTACACACTCTTACCAGACCCCCAATTATCTCCTATTGTTACTAAAGACAGCTTTGAATTGTATGGTTTTGTTGTATTTATTGAGCCAGATCCTACAATTGTTCTCTCACTGTTAAAAGAATAATGGCAAGAGCTCAATACCAATTAGTTCTCTTCCATTTCTTTCCGTCAGTTAATGGATCCCCACCTTTAAAAAAATGCATCTGCTTAAGTTTTAACGCATAGCTGCTTGACACATGCTGATCTAGTTCCTTCCAATGACATCATAGTTTCTCTAGGGTTTTACTGATGCTCAAATGCTTTAAAAAGCTAATGTTCAAAATGGCCAAAACTTTAACCACAGAATAAAATTGAACTGATGTCATAAACCTTTTAAAGTGTCGGTATTACTCAAAGCCGTACATAAGAAGCCACACATAAAGCTCTCTAAAACTGGTTTCACTAAGATCATAAGATCAAAGCAAAATGCTCAGTAAATCCTCCTAGTCTGCTAGCCCCTTTTCCTCACCCTGTCTCCCCGCTCCCTCCTCCCTCCTGCCTTATGAACACCTGGTCCAGGCCTGAGCATCACTGGGATGCTGCCAGAGGCAGTATGCCACAAAAGTTAAGAGCTCAGGCCATAGAGCTCAAAACTTTGGTTTCAATCCTGCCTCTGCCACTTCCTAATGTGACCTTGAGCAGGATACTTAATCCCTCTAGACCTTAGCTCCCTCATCTGGAAAATAGGACTGCTGGTATATGCTTCACAGTGTGTGACACTGTGCATAGCCTGGCATATAATAACTAACCAATAAATTTTTATTATTTTTATTTTATTTTTATTACTTTTATGACTATCACTTGTCCACTTTCTAGCCCAGTTTGTGTTAGGTTAGAAAATTAATCCTGTCTTCACAGCAATGGTGTATCAAAGGCAAGATTAATAGAATTTTTTGTACCAAAGATACAGGTTATTAATTTTTAAAAAATGTATTGACTGCTTTCTATGTGCAGACACTAAGCTAGGCACAGAGATGTGGTGGTGACAAATCAGACATAGAAGTCCTCTAATGGAGTGCAGGAGAGAGGCAAACATAAGATTTCACAAGTAAATGTGAAATTCCAGGGATGGGAAGGGCTACAAAGGATACCACCTGGCTTTCTGAGAGTGTAGTGGGAGATGTGAAGCAGAGAAGGCTGCCCTCTGTGGGATGACACACAAGGGCTGAGTAGGAGTTAACAAGGCAAGAAAGGGGCATGAATAAACCAGGGAGAGATCCTCAGGCCTTACTATGGATGGGGAAATGATGTGAGAAAGCAAATGAAAAGAGGTCAATTTGGCTGGTGTCCACAGACAACGGGAAGCATGGTGGGCAATGAGGCTGGAGGGGAAGGCAGGACACAGGCTGTGTGAAATTGAAGGATTTTGGTCAATACTTTACAAAGTCCCTTATCCTATAAAGCCTTGAAGATTTACACTTCTATCCTAAAGACATTTATACTAAAAATCCCTCAAGGATCTTCAGATTAAATGCATGGATCAGGACATCAGAGCTATAAATAGCAAGATGTAATCAATTTTTAAAAGAATTACTTTTCAATAATTCTTTTTCTTCTGTGTAAATAAGGCTTTGTGCTATTCCACAGATTAAATGATAATGAAAATACTTTCCTAGTGCTTACTCTGTAGTAGGCAGTGTTTGAGTGCTTTACACGTGGGAATCTATTTAACTCTTACAACTGTATGAGGTAAGTTCTATTATTATCTCCATTTTACAGACGAGGAAAATGGGCTCAGAGAGACTGAGTAACTCTCACAGGGTCACGGAACTAATAACAGCCCAAGCTGGGATTTGAACCCAGACAATTTGGCTCCAGAGTCTGCTTTTAACCACTATACTTCACTACCTCTCCCTAGTGGGTCGAAGTTCAGAGGAACGTTCTCTAGTTTTCCTCTGTGATTAGAGTAGATGAGGATACCACACCTTCTTACAGGAAAGTTCTGATAAAGAAATAACAAATGAGGCTGTTCTTAGGGAAAGCCTTGATAGCTAAGACATGTCCCAGGCTTGGGATATCAGACTACTTATCGAACAAAGACTGAGGACACTAAATAGTAGGCAAGACCCAACAGGACCCAATTAATGGTGCATCCTGTAACTTAGGAGGACTAGGATGAGGATATATTTGTTTCTGCAGATGATGATGTTTAAAAGGGCCCAACTTTATGGGCAGAGACTGCCTCCTTGTATATCAAGTTATCTTCTTGGCATCAAGAGGTGGTAATATTCTGGCAGTGATAGCAATACCCCACCCCCTAGGCCTTGCCTTCCTGAGATAATGATAGCAGGTGCTCCTGCTGAAAAGGTAATGGTGCAGGCCCGTTCCATCCCACTACTGTCATCATCATCAGCCAACACTTAGCAAGTATGCACTATGTGAAAGGTTTTCAGCAAAGATGGCTGGTCCTGCCTCCCTTCCTCTGTCCTTCACCAATAATATCATTATGGAAACTCCATAACCTCTCTCTTCCACACACAGTTCTCTCATAATTCCATCTCTGATGTGCTCAAAAGTTAATGATGGAGAGAAGGAGAGTGAGGAATTGAAGACCTTGCAGGCACGTGAACATATGTGGACAACATTCATACTTTTCTGTGTTTTTGGTTTATTGGGAATAAATCCAGTCATCCCTCAATCACAGAGTTTTGACTGGCCATCCTGCCTTTCTTTTCCCCTCTAACAGGTAAACCATGAATATGAAACAATGTTCTAACAGGAACTTACTTTTAGGTAGACCCCCTTAGAAGATTAATACCCATATAATTCTGCAATTTAGCTTATTCTTTGCTGAATCATCTGATTTGCTAAGGTTTGATTTGTTTTTTGAATTTGAGGATTAGCCCTAAACTAATAGAACTTTTAAAATGAACATTGCTCTATAATAAATTATTTTCCCATTGCCAGAACTATATCTGCAATTACATCTTAGACTTTTTTAATGATAAGACCTAATACTACAATTCACAATTCTTAAATAGCTTTTTTCCTACATGGAAATAACTGATGGGGTAGACAATGTAATTGTTGATTTTTGTAACTTCCGTATGAATTTAAAATTTGAATTTAAAATCAATTTTAATTTAAAATTAAATTCCATTAAATTATTTATTTAGCAATTTCCATATAAATTTAAAATTAAAATGATATTTATGAGTGTAAAACTAATTGGGAATTGAGACTCCCTTGAGCAAGTCAGAAAACCGTCTCCGCTTAAAGTCAAGTATTAAAAAGCTCTGCAGTAGTGTCAATCCCACCCCTCTCCTCCCAGAGAAAGAAGCACATTATACTCTACCTGACTGGTGTGGAGTGTAAACAGGTTTGTCTGTATGGATGAAGAGAAATCCATTGTCGTAGGTCACTGGCACCTTTTTTGATTTTGAAAAATGCTTTGATACAACCTCCAAATACACATGTGAAACTGGGTTTTGTCCTCCTGACAATTGTTTGGGTTGTATCTGTAAAAGACAACGTTGATGGAGAAGAGTATAATAATTTTAAGGTTACAAGACATGTTATTTAAAAAGCAGTATAGGAGCCAAAAGAGTAAATAAATTTTGCCCAAAGCCCATCAATATCAAATATCATGATCACCATTTAGCTTTAAGCAATTAAAAATCCGTTTGGTTCCTTGCGCCCCCAATTTTATATGCATTTAGTAAAACTACCACTATAGACACTCTCTTAAACTTTCATTTCACCAGCTTGCTGAATTAGCCCACGATCGCCATCCCCTTGGTTCAACATCCTCACTGATGTTCAGGACATTTTGTGTTGTATCTCCATCTTTCTGTTCCCATGGGTTGACCTGTATGCTTTCCAATTTGTCTATGAAATTGTAATGATCCGCTTTACATTGCATGATATGCACATTTAATATGTAAAAAGTAACAGAAGAAAGAAAAGTGCTTCTACGGAAACTTAGGCTTTGGAAAAACAGGATAAAATTAGAACCAATCACGTGGAATTAGATATGTAAGAGTACTATAAAAGTTTAGAAAACAGTAAAGGTCTATAAAGATTCTACAGTCAGATTGCTTTGTAAGTGTCTAAGTTCTTTCTCCACTTGAAAGAAATAGAAACTGCAGAACAAATGATTCGTTAAAGGTGTGACACATAAATAAGATCTGCCGCTCCAATCAGTGGACCCAAGAGAAGACCCTGGCACAACATCAAACGATTAGCAAACAAAGATACATTGTAATGTTGAGAGAAAGCTAAATGCTAAAGATATGCATCAACATTTATGATTTCCCCACCTGAATTTATCTTTCTAATTAGCCCTCTGAGTCAGCACTGTTCAATAGACCTTTCTGTGATGATGGAAATGGCCTGTATCTATGCTGTGCAACATGGTACCACCAGTTACCTGTGCCTATTTGAGCACTTTAAATGTTGCTAGTATGAGTGATGAACTGAATTTTTATTTTCGTTAAATTTGCTTGACTTAAATTTAAAGGTAATAGCCACATGTGTATGGCTAGTGGCATCAGATGAAAGTGTCTACTGAAAATAATACTTTCAGGAAATGAATTTTAATTCTTAATAAACCTAATAAGTGGAAGTACTTGTTAAGAGATTAGAACATTTACTATCAAAAACATTAATGAAAGAATTCCCACATTTGATTAGAATTTATTTAGATCAGTATTTCTCAATCTTAAGTAATATATAGACTCCTTTTAAAGAATAAAAAGTTCTGGAGGACTCTCAGTGTTGACTTTTTGTTATTTATAATATAAAAAAATTATTTTTTTACAATGTTACTTAACTATGTAAAGACCTAAAAAGTAAGTATAATATTCTTATGCTTATGACTTTTATATAATTATAAAATTAAAAAATTTATAAAATAAATTTAAAGTGCTAAATATCAATATAATTTTAATTTTAAGCTCTTTATACAATTTGAAATTTTAATTTCTTTTTCGAGAACTCACTTTAAAGAAACACTGGTCTAAATGAACCTCAGAGACCGTTCCTAGTCTAGCAGTCTTTGATTTTTTGGTTCTTTATTTTTGAATTTATGTAAGAATTTAAAACAATATTTTTCACTTGAATAAATAAAAGTAAGTATAAAAGTTATTTTTAGTTTAATAAGAAATGAGTACAAGCACTTCTCTAACCAAGCTATACAATATCTTAACAGAAGGAAAAGTTATCTGATACAAGTTGTTCTTTCTGTTAACTATGGTTGTAAATGAGAGATATTTACTTTATCAATAACTAATAGTTTTGGAAGCTATAATTGTAGGATATTGGAGTTTAAACAAACAAATGTTCAAGGCATCCATAGGTTTTTGTAGGCAATGCATTACAGGTCAATATGAATATTTATATTTATATTTTCACAGTAAACATGTGCTTTCAATTTGTTTCCAAATATGTTCACATTAATACAATTTTATTTTCCAATAAGAACATTAAAGTTTGCAGGTATTGTTCCAAAAGCAGACACAACTCTCCTATTTAGAATTTTCTTTTTCACCCGTATCATAATTAGTGACTGACATCATCTAATAATCACACCGTGGCAGAGTGGTATAAATGATCAAATCTCTATGTTATCAATATTCAAATTTGATACACAATTTATTGAGAATATTCTATACGTATAAAGAAACTGAAGGATAAATACGTACTGTTAAGAGTGCAGAATTTTGGAATTTATTTTCTGTGGATAAAGAGACATAGCCTAAAGAGTAAGTAAACTTCTTGTCAGGGTAACTTTTAATAGAGATTGTTGCATCAAATGCTTCAGTGTATCCATAAACTTGAATTACAATATTTTCAGATGCTCCAACACGGAATACTTTAGGTGCTGAGATGACATACCTGTTGAAACAGAAGAGAAGGATCAGTATCTTTATATGACATAATCTATAATACTTCTGACTTTTTTCCATCTCATTTGAGAGATTCAATTTAAAACAGGCACATTTTCTCAAACTTAAAAATGATGTTTTAAAATAAAAATTTTTTTATGATCTATGACAATTTCAGTATAGTTTCCAAGAAGAAATAGCTTGGAATTAAGACTTGAGAAATACAGCTGGAGATTTAGTTAACATTTAGAGAGGTACTAACAGCACCTTCCCTGAGCTACTGAAACAAAGGAAGAATTTTCCTGGTAAACAGGGTCAATATTTCTGACCAATGAAGGAAAAAACATCACAGGCATCAGAAGCTGAATTTCAGCTCTGCCACCTGCTAGCTGAGTGACCATGGTAAAGTAACTAACCCTCTCTGAGACTTAATTTACCTGTGAAAATATCACCGTCTTTACCAGGGTGCGGTAAAGATGAAATGAGAATAGGTATATGAAAGCACCTAGCATGGTTAGTACTCAGTGAATGTTATGATTCATTAAGTTCACGGAATTAGTTGAAAGGAAGTAATCTTAGAAGTATCGTGTTATCCTAGCGAGTGGATAAAGAAAAGGATAGAATAACAGTGACCTGGGGAATGCATAAAAATTAAAGTAGTAATGGAGGTCCTTGAAGAACAAATAATAACAATATTACAACAATAATGATAATAGTAACTGAGAGGCTGTATTAGCACTTACAACTCTTTTCATATTCACAACAGGCTAGTTGTAGAAATTATTATTATTCCTATTTTACAAGTGATAAGAAGTTAATTTGACCAAGGTCACATGGCTTATAAGTGAATGAGGCAGGACTTTATATTTAGGCCTCAGTCTCTGTTGTTATGTGTATCACTGAGGTCAAGGTTACAAACTATGTTTGCAACCACGGGCTGTTCCCTCAGTTTTATTTTTCATGTGATTATAAAGAGTTGAATCTATATAAGTTTTTGAAACAGAAATTTAAAATATGTGGATTTTCATTGCTTTTTAAAAAGAAAACGTACAAATATAAACTAGGTTATTAATTATATATCCCAAAAGTATTCATTGGAATAGTGAGAGCTACATGTGCTATTAATAGAGAGAGGAGTGAATCGTCATATGTTGCTCTCACTATTCCAATCACCACAATGTGACTGAGTAAGTCAAGTGGCTAAACAGGTCTGGAGGGCACGGGCCACCCCACTTGGCAGAATTATTGCAGGCTCCTGTCAACATTACTACGACATTTAAAGTCTTTTAACATCAGCAAGTCTTTAAAAACAATGAAATTAATTTGGAAGCCATTAAGTTCTTTAAAGCAACTGGCAATTCTCCTACATGACAATTAATTTGGAAGCATTTACAGGAAAATTGTAAAAAGGGGGAAAGAACCTCCAGACTTGTAACCATCATCTCAGTTCCCCACATGCAGGAACAGCAGAAAATGAGAAAAATTCCACTTTGATGATAATAAGGTACATTTACTGAAAGCTTACTCAGTGCTAGGCACTATTTTAAGCATATCTATCTATCTATCTATCTATCTATCTATCTATCTATCTATCTATTTATCTATCTATCTTACTGTGTTATGACAACCACTCTGTGAGGAAGGTCTTATTATTACTCCAGTTTTACAGAAGAGGAAACTGATAATTAACTTGCCCAACCAAGATCACACAGCTATTAAATTACAGAATTAGGAGTCAAACCCAAGCAGTCTGTTTCCTAAATTAACACTTTCAATTGCTAGACTAAACTGAATTTACCAAGAGTTTTACAAGAGAAACCTAGGAGGGGAAAAGCTGTTTTATTTTTGGTATTATTAGAAGTTTTACATTTTTCAGTTTAGTATTGTTTTAATTTTGATCATCTGTGTGGTGGTGGTGAAATGTAAAATAATTTATGTTTACAACTCCCTAAAATATAGCTCTAGGACCACCCATTCATACAGATTGTGGTCCTTAGTGATGTATCAGTGGCACAATCTATCACATAAAGAATTTCATACTTTTCTTATTTTCTTTCAATAGTTGTACAGGATATAGCCACTGAGCTTACAGAGAGGCTACTTTGGCTCCTACCTGGAATGTTTTCTCCCGAGATACTTGGATGGCTTGCTCTGGCACTTCCCTCAAGTTCTGTTTGAGTGTCACCTCCTTGGAGAAACTTTCCTGTCCACACTATTTGGGGGGAGGGGGGGAGGGCGGTGAGGGAGGTAATTAGGTCTATTTCTTTACTTACTTTTAGAGGAGGTACTGGGGATTGAAGCCAGAACCTCATGTGTGCTAAGCATGAGCTCCACCACTTGAGCTATGCCCTCTCCCCACTGCACCCCATCACCCCGTCCACAATTTTAAATAGTGTTCCATCATTTCTTTATCATCTTCCTCCCCTTTATTTATTTTTTCTTCATGGTACCTGACCTTATTTATTTATTCATTCATTTCTTGGTTCATTCATTTATTCATCATTTTCCTCTCCACTTGAATGCAAGCTCTATGTCGTCTACTACGTTCTCAGCGCCTATTACATGGTTGGTGCTCAATAATTTTTGCTGCATCAGTCAGTTGAATTTATCAATTTCCATGTTGTAAATGGTACACTCTCACTTTTTCAGGGAAAGAGAGAAGATGCTTATTAAGGGCCAGTACAAAGTAGTAGGAAAAATTCAGTATCATGGGATCCAGAGTCTAGCCTTAGTTCTACCACTAATTTAAAGTCATATAATCCAATCTCTCTGAACTTCAGTCGGCTGTCTTTCAAGAAGAAATGAACAAAAACTATTTAGGTAATGGGGTGATTGTGCCATGTGAGAAAATCAGATCGGGGGTAAGAGAGTGCTATAAATTTATGACATCATAAGTATATATTTACATTGATAACATATTTTGCATACTTACATATATACACTTATGACAAAACGGAAAAAACTGAAGTAGTAAAGAACAATCCTTAATGTAAGCCCTATTTCTGTCTCTCTTAGTGGTGTGACCTTCGGCAAGTTACTTTATCTGAATTTATCCTTGTATGTGAAATGAGTAGATTTGATTAGATTCTCTCCAGTTCCTCTTCAGCACTAAAATGTTACTTCTTGATATGAGATCCATATTTTAAAGATATAGCTTAAAATGCACATTATTTCAATAACACCAAATTTGTGAAGAATTAACTAATAAATTTAGATGAAATTACAAAAGCTTTTCAAATCACAGTATTAGAATTGATCCCCAAGTAGCCCTTGCTTTACTAATGTTCAGTACATGAAAAACACAAGGAAATTTCTGCACTAAATAGAAATAAGCAATAAATGCTAAGAAAGGTTATTATCTTGAGGTTATTTTTTGCTTTTTTGAAGAGGAATTTGAATAATCTCTTATGTAAATTTTTACAAATAACAATCCCTTAAAACTGACATGTTGTTAGCCACTCATCAAACCAAAAGCTTCCATGACTTTCTTATTCAGAGACGAGGCTATTCACTTAGTGTTCCCAGAAGAAGAAAGTTATTTACAAATTAACACAGTTTGTTGAATTTACTTTTTCACTCATCACATTGATAAGATGCATTGAAAAATGAAGATGGGTTCTTTTACTTACGTTTGTTCCTGGCCCCAACTTTTCCCCAGGAAGGTTAAAAAACAAAGTATGCCCCAAATGCCCATGCTGGAGGTTGTAGTAAACCATGGGTATAACCTCCCTGAAGTTACTCTCCTTTTACATAAACTGAGCTTGAAGAATTTGAGTAAGTTGGTTTACTGGTTAATTATTAATGGCAAGAAGAGGGACTTCTAAGTAGGAAAAGTAAAATTGGAACTGAAACGACATTTAATGCCCAGGTATAAAAGGAAGAGATATTTTATAGGGATTTACACCTAGAGAATTTACTTTGATTAATTCAAACAAAAGGATTCTAACATGGGAGTTTGGCACTAGGATGAAATGGCTCAGAGTTAGACATCAGTAAGTCACACTGTCCTTACCTTTCGTCTCTGAACCAGGCAAATGCTCTGATGTTTTGTCATCTGAGAGCATGCCTCTGGTAGATCCTCTCTGATACTGATGGAGACTTACCTGGATTCACTTTCAAACTGAGGTGATTTTAGACTGGGCCTGGTTTACACAGGGCTGATGAAGTGGTATTTCTAGAGAAGACCTAAACAGTAGTGAAACTGGCACTGGATGCCCAAAGAATAAGACAGATCTGCAAAGGGGGTCTATGGAATAATTCCTTGGTCTGTCCCCGTCTAGAAGTAGAGAAAAGACTGTGACTGGCAGTGAAAACATCATGCTGAGGCTGCTGGCATCATTCTTCAGGAAAAAAATGACCAATCAAATACATTCATTTTTAGTAGGGAATGAATATCCTCCAATATCTATTAATTCATACACCACAAATTCAAAAGTTGCATTAATTCAGGCACAGAATATCTTTTTCAAAAAATTAACTCATGTTACACTTTTCAGTGAGGTTTTTAATTATTTTAATAAAAGAGCTCAAGAAAAACAAAGCTTCCTATGACAAATGAGTCTAATAATGAATTTAGAATAAAATTTAAATTTTATCTTTAAAATTTTTACGATGGTTTATGTTCATTAGAAAGTTTTTATTTACCATCTTCCTTTTATTAGAACTCATTTCTAGCTTAGCATATAATAAGTACCCTATTTTAAAAAAGTAAAACCGATTCCTCTAAACATTTTCCCACAATTTAGATGTTTTATGGTCACATTGGCACTCTTTCTTTTGAATTAATAAGGTTCTGTTTTACCAACACTTTCGTACTGACTTCATTGGGGGAAAAAAAGGCACACAAAAGAAAATTTGATGCACAAATTTTGCTGACAATGTCTCTTACATATGTTACTGAAATGGCAAAAATCTGCACTCTCGTCTGACCCATTTGTTTCAGAAGGAAATCTGTAAAATAATTAAACTGAGTTGCGAAAGATAGGTCAAGTTAAAACAAACAAAGTACTTTTGCCATCATTTTCGGGAAAAGACCTTTAGGAGAAAGTGAGAACACTCAAAAATCATAGATAACATTTGTATTTGAAGTGAAGGAAATTTTTTGCTTGTATTATAGAGTCAATATTAATAAATGACATTTACAAACCACCAGCATGTTTCTCTGATAGAAAATACTTAAAAACATGATGGATCTCAAAGATTCTTGATAGAACGGAAGTTCAACAGTTTACAAATTCTCAACTGTGTTTAACTAAAAACTAAACATGGCTCAAAGATGGATTCTTCTCTACATTTTAAAATGTTGACCTTTGGAGGAGTCTTTGGTTTTTATACAAATTCTCTACCTCTAAAAGAGGAGAATCCAGGTCTAGCAGAAATTGTGGTGGTTACATACCTTCCTGCTAATGCTACCTCAATTCGACCCTCAAGATATTGTTTGCAGCATTTTTCTTACTTCCCAGGAATAGGTCTACTGATGAAGAAGAAAGATCATGAAAGTTAGTTCACCATCTTAACAAGACCTACAAACTCCATTGCATTTTACCCTGTGCTATATGAGATTCAGACATGGAGAACATGTTCCCAACCTTCAAAGAACTTATCCAAATAATGACAACACAGTAGCTACCAATTATTAGCTCCATGTCACAAGTAGTGTGATAATTAACTTACACAAACTGTCTCTAATCTTCACAACCACTCTGAAGGGTGTTATGACCTCTGGTGACCAGTGAAGAAACTGAGGCTCAGAGAAATATAGTGATATGCCTCAGGAAATGCATCTAGTAACTTGCAGAGATGGGGATTTGCTTGTGTTGGGAATCAGTAGGAAAAAGAAGGGAGAGATACAAAGCCCTACTGAAGTCTTATGCTCTCTTTGACACCTTCTCCAGCTATTTTGTCTGTGATTGATTCTCCATATGATAAACTCTTTAAGAATATATAGCCTGGCCCACACATTTTTTGATTCTTTATTAGATACTCCTGTACATTCCAGGTGATGGTTCTGAGATGGGGATAGGTGTGACACAAGAGAAGCACTAGTATGACTTTTCATCTGATTCTTCATTCCTCACAGGGTGCTGGGTTGAGACCGGCTGGAGAGGCAACCAGGTAGACAACAGATTCGGGAGATTACTGGAAAGGCGGGGGTAAGAGAAGGTAAGAGCCTGGAGAAAAACTGGATAAACCATGCCCTAGGGAACACAGTGGTTCAAATCGAAGAGTGGATGATTTTCTGTTTAAATCCCAAATGGTAACTGAAGAACGATAAAGAAGAACCCTATTGCTCAAACTATTCTTGTGAGTCACCAGTGGAGTGCGTTGGGATAGCACATCCCAAAAGGCCACTGCAGAGTCGTATCTCAGTAATGGAATAGGGGAGGATTTCTGAGAAGAGAATGTGGAGGAAGTGGAACATAATAAGGCCAAAAGAGAAAATCAAGTGTTTGTGATGGAATGTAGTGAAGGACATTTCTTCAGAGGAAACAAAAAGAGACAAAATAAAAGAAGGTGCCCACTTTTTCTTTATCTCTCAGTTTTATATTTTATAACCTCTCTGAAGCTATTTTTCTATATGCTAGACCTTCTAAAGAATGAAGCTCAGTCCATTAATCCCCTCTTTGGCTTCACCGTCCCACACTTTTTCAGATAATCTTAGTTCTTGCTCAACGTAAGTTTTCTTACCTAATTCTAATACTGGTAACACATCCATACTCATCTACTCATCCAGTGGCTGGATGTGGTAACCAGTCTCCAAGACGGCCCCCAATGTCCTTACCTCCCTGGTATTCATGGCCTTGTGTGGTCCCCTCCCACACTGTATCAGGCTTGGCCCATTGACCAGCAGAATATGGCAAATGCAAAGGTGTGAGATTCCTGAGATTAGGGCATACAAGACATTGCACTTCATAACTTGCTCTCTGTTAGACTGCCTGCTCTGGAGGAAGCCAGCCACCGCAAAGTAAGGACACTGAAGAAGCCTATGGAGAGGCCCATGTGGAAAAGAACTGAGGCCTTCCCAGAGCCATGTGAGTGAACCACCACGAAGATAAATCTCCTAGCCCCAGTCACGCCTTTCAGTGACCACAGCCCCAGCTAACACTTGATTGCAAATTCGTGAGAGAACCCAAGCCAGAACTACCCAGCTAAGTCATTCTTAATGGGCCATTGCCCATTACTGGTGGTAGTGAATGCAAGGAGCTTTCACAAGCGTTGCACTTTTTAGAAAAACTTAGTGGCTTAAAATAAACAATTATCTTCACAATTTTTAATGGGCAGGAATTCAGAAATGCCTTAACTGGGTAATTTTGGCATGGGTTCTCTCATATGAGTTTGCAATCAATTTGTGAGCTGGAGCTGCAGTCACCTAAAGGCGTGACTGGGGCTGGAGAATTTACCACCGTGGTGGCTCCCTCACATGGCTCTGGGCAGGAGGCCTTAGTTCCTTTCCATAAGGGCCTAAACTACTGTGTATAAAATAGACAAGCAACAAGGATATACTGTATAGCACAGGGAGTTATACCTATTGTCTTGTAATAACCTATAATGGAGTATAATCTGCAAAAATACTGAATCACTATGCTGTACACTTGAAACTATACTTCACACAACATTGTAAATCAACTATACTTCAATAAAAAAAGTTTAATTTGCAAGTGCACTTTAAGTTCGTAAAGAACAGTGAGCTCAGAGGCCTGCTTGGAGCGCCACCTGCTGGTAGTAAGAATAGCATCCCAAGCAGGCTGGAATAATTGGTGCTGGTGCCAGTGCTAACCTGTGACACCTTTCCAAGGTAAACCCTGGCTTTCCATCCTATGTCTCTTCTGAGACCTAGCTTCTTCAATTCCTGGAGGTAACACCTGCTTCGGCTTATTCACAGAAATGCTGAAATGTGACATCCCTGAGCATCGAAAATCACATAACCGTATAAGGAGTTCTTATCATTCTTTCTAGCATCTTCTCTCTCCTGCTTTACCAACTCTTTTCTTTCTGCCTGCAAACATGCAAGTCTCCATTAATAGGGAAAAAGGGCAAATATCAAAAAACTTCACTGGATTTTTTCCCCACATCACTGCTAAATCTTTCAAAGGCTTAGTCTGCAGCCCCCACCCCATATAATTTTCTTTTCCCCATTCTATTCATAGAATACCCCCCTCCCCAGAATGTTTTCTGGGTATCTCCATGGAAGTTAGATAAGAAATGAATAAAATGATCACCCAGAAGCAGAGGCCACTTTATGCTGGTTGGCATGATTTGACATTATTCCCATTTTACAGACAAAGAAACTGATGATTAGAAAGGGTTAAAAGGAAGGAAGCAAGCAAGTAATCCAGCCCAGAATTGTTTTTTTTTAATAATAAAAAAATGGGGTGGGGGAGATAATTAGGGTTACTTATTTATTTTTATTTATTTTTGGAGGAGGTACCCGGGGATTGAACCCAGGACAGTATGCATGCTAAGCATGCTCTACTACTTGAGCTATACCCTCCCCAAACCCAGAATTGTGTAGGGCCACCTATACAATTTGAGGGTCCCGGTGCAAGATGAAAATGTAGAGCTGCTTGTTCAGAAAGCAAGAAAAAAGTGCTGTTAAAGGTATTAAAAATATAAAGCCTCTTCCTTTCTGCTGTGGTCTCTTCTTCAACTTGCTATGGTAGTTTTGTTTTCGTTTTCTGTTTTTTTGCTATGTAACATCGTTCTAAGTAAAGGAAAATTAAAATTTTGAATTAATGACATGAAGTTTGCCATTCATCTTTATATTGTGCAATGTTGGTTTTAAATGAAAATGTAAGAGTATTTAATCTGTATGTAGAATCACTGAAATTATATAACTCATATTTCATAGCTCTTGCATGCATATATATTTCATTCGTCCCAGAACAGTGGAAATGCTGCACAAAACTAACTCAACTGTTTTTATTTTACTTCTTGATATGTGTGTATTCTACTAACACTCTCTACCTTTGCTTGCTGATGAATTAGGGAAGCCTGAAAGGAAAAGGAACTATGGGTTATCCCATCTTTCCCTTTCCTTCTCTGTTATCACATTTAGTGTAAGTAGTTGGCTAATGCAAGGTAGCAACAAGAACAAGAAAGAATACGATGATGTGGGGAATAGGGGGCATAGCTCAGTGGTAGAGCACATGCTTGACATGCACAAGGTCCTGGGTTCAATTCCCAGTGCCTCTGTTAAGGGAAAAATAAATAAATAAAAATATAATTTAAAAAAAGAAAGAATATGATGAGTTTCCTTGGTCATTTGCGTTTATTTGAATACCTTCTGCATTCAAAAAAAGTTCTGGTTCCAATGGAAAATGTGGCCTCTAGGGGCTGTCAGCGCTCCTGCTTACTAAGTCATACACATGACACACTCACGTTGAACTCACTTGGAGTCTCACTCAGCTTCTGCACCTTGTGGGTCCCCCGGAACACTGCGTCCATGGGGTGCTATGTATGCTCTATGGGAATGGGGTGGCAAGGAATGGTGAACATATGAATTGCACACATCTCCGCTAATTCACATGCATGCTCCGTAGTCCCGTTAGACTTTGCTTATAAGACACAAGTTCGAAGATAAAATTATGAATAATTCCAAGACAGCAACAACAAAGAACTAACTTAAGTGTACGGCCCTTCTGAGTGCCGGGCCCTGTGCCACTGCACAGTTTGCATGCCCATGACACCAGCTCTGGAGTAGCTAAGCCAGGAGAGAACTCATACCTGACCCCAAGGACAAGTCTCTTAACATATCACATGAAGTCTCCTCAAATAGCACTGGACAAGGCATTGGCAGAGTGACAAAGAATGTCAAGAAGATGAGAACGTTTTAAGAGGCCATATAATAGGCAACATTGAACTGCTGGCCTTGGCTCTAGGAGGGTTAGAGAGGTTCCTGAAGACATAGAAGGACTGAGGACAGGAGGATGGGAAGGGGTAAAGGGTGTAAAATCTGGGAGGGGACTGGTAAGGAGGTAGAAGTGCTTGGAAGGAGATAGTTGTCAGAAGTATAGAACAGCCTGGTTACTTTCAGCAGACATACAGATTGTCAGGGGTTATGACCTAAAAATAGGTCAGTTCCCAAGGGTAGGGCAGACAATGCCCTAACCTCTAGACACTTGGGGAGCATTCATTTTGGCGGTCGGCATCTATAAGGTACTTTCAAAAATGGACAAGACCAGAAAGGCAGAGTATCAGGAGTCAAACAAATGATGCTAAAGTAGGGCAATCCTGGGACGCATCCCTCAGAAGGCCAGGCAGGAGGGTGAATGAAGAAGGCCTATGTGCAAACAGGTAGGAGCTAGTTACAAGTCTGAGGTGAGGGGACAGCCAAGATGGAGGCAGGGTCCATGATCAAGAAACAGACCAGCAGTGGGAGTCATTGTTTAATGGGTACAGAGTTTTTGTTGTGAATGATGAAGAAGTTTGGGGTATAAATGGTGGTGATGGTTATACAACACTGTGAATGTCCATAGTACCACTGATGTATACTTGTGAATAGTTAAAATGATAAACATTGTATTATATGTATTTTTAAAAAATATCTTAAAAAAGAAAAAAAAGAAAGAGACTAGGGTATTAGGTTTACCAGACCAAGGAGAAGCCAGAGGTCTAAAGATTAGAATTAAGGTTTATATAATATGAGGAAGGAGAAATAGATGCCAAATCCCATATTATGTGTACTCAGTATCTTAATAACATCCTGCCTCCAGAACACACAGAATCACTTCTGAGAGTTCTACATTTTTCCATTAGGAAAATCATACCTTGGGGGGTGATGGATGGGATCTGGCTAGGGTAAGGGTAGGGGCTCTTGAAGACTTTTTCCTCTCCACTTTCTGAGGAGGAAGCAAAGCATCTTGAGTTGGACACCTCTGATGGCCTCTCCACTTGCCTGGGCAGGTTTCCTCATCTAAGCAGCTACTGTGCCAGGCCCTGGGGATGGATCCTGGAGCTGAGACCACAGCGATTCCAGCAAGGTGGAGAGTGGGTTCTTCAATGTGAGAGGGGCCCCTCACTTGAGGGCCCAGTTCATGGCTAAGGAGCACCTCAAGAGCGGTAAGGCTCTGGTTTAGGCACAGAATTGCCTTTTGGAATTCCCTCAGGGCCCTGGGAACCCCAGCCCCAGGTGCTGTGTGGTGGGATCTAGTTTCAAGTGTGCTTGGAGAGCCCAGCTTTCCTACTTCCTTTTAGGAGTCAAATCTTGGACCCTTATGAGTGGGAGTGCATCCAGCTATCCATGGCTTGGGGATGAGGGATGTGGTAGAGAGGGATGGGAATGGTGAGGGGTGAGGTGCTAGGATGAGATAGAGATCGTTGGGTTGTCTTTTGGGATTGAGAGAGATAAAAGATGGCTCGATCAGATGGAGAAGCTTGGCAGCTGGGATGAAATATAAAGAGAGTCAGGAGGGGGAAAGTGAGAGAATTGACATTTAGGTGTTCCTGCAGTCATTCATTCAACAAATGTTTACTGAGCACCTAAAATGTGCCAGACACTGAGTTAGGGGCTGGGGCAGCAATGGGGAAGTAGATAAGGTACTCAAGGAGATTGGGTCTAGCACTGAAGACAGACCATCAAACAAGCAGTTACACAAAACTGTGATGAGTATTATGATGGGGGAACAAGGCAGGGCCAGTGAAGGAAAATTAGTTTATATTAATTAGAATTAGTTTCTGCTGTATATTACAGACAACCAAAATAACTGTTGCTTAAATGAGATAAACATTTATTTCTTTCACACATTAAAGAAGGCCAAGGCTGGAATGGCAGCTCCACGTGTCATCAAAAGCAGGAGCTATTATCGTTTTGTTCCACTATGCTAATTTCCATCTTCAGTGTTACCTTGTGGTCCAAGGTGGCTGCTGGAGCTCCAACCATTGTTTCTGAATTGAGGGCTGCAAAAAAGAGGACAAAAAAGGGATCCGTTTCTCCCTTTTGAGCAGCCTTCCTAGAAGACCCATACAATTTACATTTCCTTGAGAGATTTGGGACTTGGCTGTACACAACTTCAAGAGAAACTGGGCAGAAATGTGGACAGCTAAAATTCAGGTTTTGATAATAAGGAGGAAAGAAATAATTAATGCTGGTTTGCAGTCTCTGAAACAAAGTGTTTTCATCTTTTCCATTTGATAATCATGAATATTGAGGATCGAATGCTTAGAAACATTCTGCTGAATTTTAGCAGAACTACCGAAGATTATTTTTGGAAGTGTAGAGTATTCTCTTTTAAAAGAATACAGACTTCTTAGAGAAATTTATTTAAATATTTCACTTTAAGACTTTGACCTTAGGGAAAAAAGTGACAATTTCTGCCCACATGTACTCAACAAATGAGGCTTTCAGATAAAGTACTTAGAAGAATATACTTTATGAAACATACTTACATTGTCATCCTGTGCATTTGTCTTTATTTAAAAATTCATTTTTGTTCAAGTTGTTTTCACATCCATAATCTTATTTGGGTTTTTATAACTCTAAACATGGTGTCTAAGATAAATGTTGAATTCAGAGAGATCAAGCGACTTGCTCAGAGCCAAACAGCCAAATGTGAGAGATTCTTGAGCTAGAATCCAAATCATGCATTTATTTGACAGATCTTTAGTGTGTATCAGGTGCTGGGGAAGCAAACGCAGCCACTCTCTCAGGGAGCTTCACTATGTGGACTCAGGAATCAGATTCTGCTACTAGTTATTTGACCTTAAGCAAATTGCTTAATTGCTTTGTCCCTCAGATTCCCTATTTATAAAGGAGGAGAAAATAAAATACTCCATAGGGTTGTGGTGAGAATTAACAAATTAATTCTCATAAAAATTTTAGGACAGAATCTGACCTTGAGTAACTCCTCAGTAATTGTTAGATATTATAAGTGTGAGAGAAAGACATTGAGTAAATAAACATAGTTATGAGTGTGTAATGATAAACTTGAGATAAATGATTGGAAGGAAAGTAACAGTTCTATTAGAGCTTGGGCTTGGGGCCCATAGAAGATTCCTTGAAAAAATGGTTCCAAGTGGAGCCCTGAGAGATAAACTGGCATTAACTATGTGAGCATTCCAGACTGGAGTTTGGGATTTTAATTCCTGAATTCTTGAATTACACATTCATTTTAAACACACTGCTATTCTTAGCACAATTAACTCAAGACCAGTTTGGTGGTCTGGAGCATCTGGAACCAATTTTTTTTTTTTTTTGTAGTAAAAAGAACATGGGCCTGGGAATCAAAAGACCAAAGTTCTAGTTTTGGCTCTGCCATCAATTGATGATTTTATCTGCCAACCTTCCTATTTTCACAGAGGAGTAGCCTTCCACTCCTCACCTCTTTATTTTTTGTACTGAGGTGAAACTCACTAATAAAAAATTAACCATTTCAAAGTGAACAATTCAGTGGTATTTCGTACACTGACCATGTTGTGCAACCTCTAACCTTTGTCTGTTCCAAAATATTTTCATCACTCTAAACTAAAATCCCTCATACATTAAACAGGTACTCCACTCCCACCACTGGCAACCACTGGCCTACTTTGTGTTTCTATGGGTTTACCCAGGGAAGACTTTCTTCATCTTCCATCATTTCCAACAAAAATTTGAACTTATCCTCACCAAAGCCTCCATTCAGCTTCCCTGATGATACATTAGTCACATACAATTTGAGTCTTCTGTGTCTCTCCTCTCGCTCACCCAAACCCTCTGAAACGTACAGCCTTTCCCACAGGAAGTGCTCAGAGCACTACACATTGAAGTGAAGTGAAATGTGTTCAGGGAGTTTTCCATCAGATTTCTCAGCCATTGATTCTAGTGCCACACATTTACCTACTTACTCAAGTTCCTGGAGTTTTTATGTTGGAGACCGTTCCTTTTAATTGACTCTTGTAACATTGTTGTTTATGGTCAGGAAATCATCTTCTTGCACCTGCAGTCGCAGCACATCAGCCACACACAGACCTGCAAGAGACAGCAGGGCACAGAAGGGTAGTAGGGGCTCCCAGAGAGCTTCATCTTCTCAAAAATTCTTACATTTTCTTTACTTTGTGGAAAAGAAAAACTATGATATTAAGTTTGCTTTTCCCCCTATATTCTCTCTTCTTGAAAGTTCTACTTAGTGGTGCTTATTTCCCTAATCAATCAATATTGACATTGTAAACTGACTATATTTCAATAAAAAAAAATATTTTGAGAGTCTACCAGGGGCCAGCCCCTATTCTAGCCAGTGCAGATAACAACAGCAAACAAGATGGTCAAAATCTCCCCTCTAGTCAGGGAGATACCCACCTCACCTAGCACTCCCTAAATTATTTTGAAGCAAATCCCAGCATCACATTATTTTATCTATAAATATTTCAGTTTATACCTCTAAAACAATAATTTCCTTTTTTAAAACCCTACCCTCAAAAACAATGGTAATTTTTTAATATCATCAAATAATTCAATGTTCAGATTTCCCACAACAGTTCATGAACTTAAAACAACAACAAAGAAATAACAACAAAACCCCAGAACAAAACAGGAAGTAACTTCCATTAGCCCTAGAGTAACTTCCTTTAAGGCACTACGGTAAAAATATTAATTATATTCCACACCATTTTTTTACGTACAGTCTGTTCTGGCCTGAATGTTACTTAGTTCATAATGACTGATAAGTAAGGGAATGGCAGCAATGCATCCCATTGATTCACATGCTCTTTTTTCTAGCACTTTAAAATTTTTTGCCACCATGTAATAGCAGCTGAACAGGAAATACACTCCCCAGCTAAATTCAGTGAACAAATGAGAATTACAGCACTATGACAAAAGTCCATTCACCTTACATTTTTCCTTCTTGGCTCAATTTAGCCATCAGCTACCCTAGATGTGTGTACCTTTTCTTGTCTTCATAACTCAGCCACCTCAGCCCTGCCTACACACCATCTGTCAAGCTACCTTTACTTTTCTTTCTTTTTAAAGATAAAGCATCATGTTTACTCCAATGGTGTTTTTAATAGTGAATTTATTTAATATCTTCTTAACTTTATCAGATTTGTTCTTTTGTTGCTGTTGTTAGTGCTCTGGTTACAAAGTTGCATAGGTTTTTCAGCAGTCTTTCCCAAACATATTTTTCAATGTAGTAAAAAGGCCATTAATGATTATGGAACCCATTTAGTGGGTGAAAATATTGAATTGTGAAAAAAATCAAATAAATATTCTTAAAAATAATTTACAAATGGTATTGATTTGTACTGTTACCCGTAACTTGGGATAGAACTCAGTAATGAGACCTGTTTTTATCCCCCACCTCAAACCCCCAGCAAATCAGAAAGGTTTTAGGAAAGTAGGAACTTGAAATCATTTATTCACAACATGATGGCCTATAAATATATTAAGTAAACAAAAATATGTTCAAAGATATTTCTTTTTATCCTAGGTTATGATGAGAGTCTAAAATACGCTATCGTCAAAGTTCTGGGTGAAGTATCAATAAAATGATAAACATAACAAACAAAATGTTCCCTAATTCAGTATATCATTCTAGCTGCTTACCTTTATTCGAAATGCCAATACCTTGAATTTCCCAGGTAGTTAGAAAATCAGGTAGTATCAACTCTAGCTGATGCCTGGAAAATAAAATATTTCATAGCTATCAAACATAGGTGAGCCTTAATTAACTTGGAACCAATTTAACACAGTCTCCTATTAATCAGAGTGTTTATACTTTTCCCATGTGGGCTCTTCAGACAAATCACAAAGAAACAAAGTTAAATCAGTGGACACGGGTGTGGATGAGGTTAAGAAAAGAAGAGAGGATAATAAGGGCCTCTTACATATTCAGAACAACTACCTGTACATCTATTAGGATGAACCACATGAAATTGCTATTCATGTAGGTCAAGAATGTTTGGATCAGGCAGATACATAAGCTTTGCCATAGATTGAACTGTTGGTGTTTGCCCCCACCCTCAAATTCATATGTTGAAATCTCATCCCCAAAGTGCTGGTGTTTGGAAGTGGAGGTCTTTGGGAGGTGATTAGGTCATGAAAATGGAACCTTCATGAGTGGAATTAGTCCCCTTATAAAAGAAGCACCGGGAAATTCCCTCACCCTCTGCCATGAGGGGTTACAGTGAAAGTCAGCCATGTGTGAACCAGAAAGCAGGTTCTCACCAGACACCAAATCTGCTGGTGCCTTGATCCTGGACTTCCTAGATCCTCCAGATCTGTGAGAAATAAACCTGCTGTTCATAAGCAACCAGACTGTGGTATTCTGTTACAGCAGCCCAAATGAACAAAGACATGGTTCAACCTAATATATACCTCCCCCTTTTTTTTTTTTTGGTTTTCATTGCCCTACTTTTATATACTAAAAAGGACTGTAATAAATTATCAAATAAAAATTAAATTATATTCAGTGAACCCTACTAAGAAAAGCAGAGTATACAAAAACAGTTGAGACAAAAGGAATTTTCAGAAGACCAAAGCCCATTAGTTTATCTTTTCAGTGGACATTTCATAAGTGTCTATCATGTGCACGGCACAGTCCTAAGACCAAGTACGGGGATAAATAACAAAGGGCCTGCCTCAAGGAATTCACTTAAGAAGAGGAGAGAAATATGTAAACGAGTTCATTATCATGGAGGGTAATAAGTGCTTCAATATAAGCACATACAAACTGGAGTGAGAATGCAGAGAATTAAATTCTTTGGGGGCCACCTTTTGGAGAACCCAGTGTCTGAACTGGGTTGTTAAATGTGAAGTGCAGTTTGTCAGGAGTGAGAGGTTAAGAGGATTTCCAGGAAAGGGCATGAAGACTGCAAAGAGCAAGTATTGTTAGTGTGGAAAGTTACACAACAGGGGATGGCGGCAAGGGCGGCTGGGAGTTGCGCAGGAGCTGTTGGCAAGAGCCCTACACGAGAGGGTCTTAATCTACATAGATTTTGCCTGATAGGTCATGGAGAAGTGGTGTTACGCGGGGAAGCCGCATGATCCGACCTGGATTTTAATATAATCACGTGGGCAGCCATGGTTGGAGAATGAATTGGAGCAGAGACATGGAGGAGGCTGGAGTCAAGGAGAGTAAAGGAGGCTGCTGTGCACCGGACAAGTCATGATAACTGAACAAAAACTGATCGTTTCCCAAGCCTTAAAGATCATCAGTGTTTTACAGTGTGTGTTTATTATATGATGAAAATACTACCTCCTTTTATTTGTTATATAGATAAATAGCATTGGAAATACATACTTAAGTGGACGATACATTGTTGAAGTGTTTGTTACAAAGGAGCTGTCTACAAAGATTGAAATAATTATATAGAAGTGCAAAGACCACAAATCACCCTAAACTACATGCTCCATAAAAGTTCAAGGTAAGTGAATTTTCATTCTTATGCAAAGATCATTAATTCTGCAGTTAATCCTGCAGAGTACCAAGGCAAAAACCAACCCAACGACCAAGTGAATTAACATTGATCAAATGTCAGTGCTATCCTTAATTATCAAAGAAACTCTTGGAAGAATATCAGACCATTTATTTATAATATTTGAGTATTTAAAAAATTTCCTAAGGAAAAGAAAGATAAGTCTTAGAATACCTTTTAGGGACATGATATATTTTCCATAACCAGTTTTCTAAAAAAGTGCTGCTTACAACTTCTATGTTTGTCTTTAATAAACCTAAATCAGAAATATAAAAATACAAGGTAAACATAACATACAAAAGAGTTACTACATTAAATCATGACGGTTAAATTTTAACTTAAAAATGTAAAGAATTTGGTCAAACGTTTAATTTCTGTGATATCAAAATAGAAAAATTAAAATTTTTATTTTTACTGAAGTACAGTCAATTACAACGTGTCAATTTCTGGTGTACAGCACCATGTCTCAGTCATGCATATACATACATGTATTCATTTTCATATTCTTTTAGAAAAATAAAATTCTTTATTTAAGATGTCTAAAATCTATTAAGTATAAAAAGCAAGGTGTAGAATGGTAATAGCCCATAGGTATAAAACAAAATATATATAGGTATAGATACATAGATATAAATGTTTGCACAGAGAAAATGTCTGGGAGTATATAAAAATTATAAACAACAGCAATATCTTGGAAAGCAGGTGGGTAGTGGGGTCAGGGATTTTTACCTTATACTTCACACTCTTATAGGGAGAAAGCAATAAAATAGAAAACAATTATAGATGTCATCAACAAAACTAAAAGTTCTTTCTTTGAAAAAGCTAACAGAAAACTCTGGTAAGTCTGCTCAAGAAGAAAAAAAGGACACCAATTAACAATATAGGAAAATATTTTTGTAACTTGGGAGTGAGAAAAGGCTTTCTAATCAAGACATCAATCCCAGAAGCTCTAGATAGATTTGGCCACCTAAATATCAAGTATTCCTGATGCTACAAACAAAAATTAAATGACCAATGGAGGGGGAGGAAATACTTGTAACGTATTTATCATATTTTATTTGTGTGTTTGTTGCACATATTTTTAATGTGTGTATGTTATACATATTTGCAACTTTTATAACAGACAAAGATTGGTTTCCATGATGTATAACAATGCCGTTAAAATGATAAGCAAAACATAGATAAGCCAAAGCAAAAATTGACAAAGGTATAAAAAGTTAATTCATAGAAGGAATATCACTGGCCAATAAACATATGTAAACATATGGTTTGTTGATTTACATGGAATCAACTTGCTAAATAAAATGAGATACTGCGTTTGCATCAATTATAGATGGCAAAAATTATAGATGGATAATATCCCATTTTGGCAAGGGGACTGAGATCCAGGCTTTAAACACAGTTTTGGTGAAAGTGGAAATCGGTACTATCTCTTTAGAAGGCAATTTTTAAGTACATGTCTAATTTGTAGATGTGCCTATTCACTGATTCGGTAATCCTACCTATGACAATGACATCTATCTTACAGAAAAGTATGTTTTTCTTTGCAAGACTTTCTAATCCTGAAAATCTGAGAACAATGTAAATACCCAGTGTAGTTGGTTAAACAGTGCCCCCGAAAAGATATGTCCAAATCCTAGCTCTGGTACCTATGAATGTGGCCTTATTTAGGGATAGGGTCTTTGCAGATGTAATTAAGGTAAGAATCAAGAAATGAGTCCTTCTGGATTAGGGTGAGCCCTAAATCCTTATACAGTATCCTTATTACATGTAAGGTATAAAGCGTTCTTAAAAGAGAAAGAAAAGAAGACATGGAAACACAGGGGAGATGATCACGTGAAGACAGGCAGCGACTGGAGTGATGCATCTATCAGCCAAGGAACACGAAGGAATACCAGGAACTAAGAGAAGTTCAAAGAGCCAAAGAAGTCTTCTTCCACAAAGCCTTTGGAGGAAGTGTGACTGTACTGACACCTTGATTCTGGACTTCTAACCTCCAGAACTGTGAGAGAATACATTTCTGTTTTAATCCACAAGTTTGTGGTAATTTGTTACGAGAGCCCTGCGAAACCAATATACCCATTAATGTGTCAATGGTTAAATAAATCAAAGCATATAAATATTATCAAATACTATATAATCATTAAAAAGAATAAGGCAGCTCTCTTTGTACGTATGTGGAAATAAGTCTGTGATATTTTGCTAATCTTTTTTTTTTTTTGTATTTTTAACATTGCAGAAGTATATGTAACATTTATGTAACATGATCCCATTTAGAAATCTGTACATAACAGTTAACACTCTGGTGCAGGGGGAGTGTAAGAAAATTAACAGAGGTTTTTAAATACTTACTCTTACACTTTTTATTGATTTTTCCTTTAAATTTTATTGTTTGGGTTTTTTTAAGCCTGTAGGTTGTATTATTTTCACATATTTTTTTAAATCATGAAAAAATATATATTATATATGTTCATAAGTTATAGGAGACTTTCCCCACAATTTATTATAATTCAGATGAAACCAAAGACAATAGGTTGAAAAGTGGTCACTAAAATTAAACAAAATTTTAATAAATTGTACTCATCATTATTTTCCACACAAACCATGTGAAACTGAACTAAGGAAATTTGTTTCTACATATACTTACGGGGATTGCTTCTACTTCTACTATTTCTTATTGGCTATGCTTTGTGGCAAAATCAAGAATAACATTTTGCATATGTATCACTTATATGTAGAATCTAAAAAAAATGCAAATGAACTTATTTACAAAACAGAAACAGACTCACAGACATAGAATACAGACTTATTTACCAGGGGAGGAACGGTGTGGGAAGGGATAAACTTGGAGTTTGAGATTTGCAGATACTAACTACTACATACCAAATAGACAAAAAATAAGTTTATACTATATAGCACAGGGAACTATATTCAATATCTTGTAGTAACTTATAATGAAAAATAATATGAAAATGAACATACATATGTTTATGTAAGACTGAAACATTATGCTGTACACCAGAAACTGACACAACATTGTAAACTGACTATACTTCAATTAAAAAAAGATAACATTTTGATTCTTCAAAATGTTTATGCAAGACTTTAAGTATCATGCATGGCCAGTAACATATGCACAAAATGAGTATCACAGAATCATTTAGTCAAATATCTTCATATTACAAATTAGCTCTTAGAGGATAAAAAATACTGACCTGCAACTGCTATGCCGTGAGCTAGTGGCAAAGCTGTGACTAGTGGTGTCCAAACTAGTGTTACTACCACTGCTTGCTCTGCTTTTTAGAGTGGAACTTCCAGAGTTTATACTTTACCTTTTTACATTAAACCAAGTTTAGAAGTACTTCTTCCCAGGACAGTACAAACTGCCTGGTACCCTCTACTGCACTGCACATGGAGTAGGAGTTTTCACGTGTACCTCGCCTTCTCATGTTTACAAGGATGTAAGTCTCCATCCGCAGCTTAGTTGCCAGGTTGCAACACTGAGTGAAAGCTCTGGCACATTTTGGGTGGATGGTAATTCGGGCAGCTCTCTCCTCGCAGGTCTTTTCCCCTCGATAGGCTCCGTGGTAACAGCACTTCTGGATCAGGCTGTGTTTGAATGTGGATGCTGAGATGATAATACAACTGCTCTTAGCCAAGTACAGATTCAAAGTCTAAGGGCTGAACTTAGAGTCTCTGGTCCAACTTCCTCCTGGTGCCCCTGCCCCACCCCATCTAGTACCAGTGGTCAACCAGCCCCTGCTGGAACAGCTCCTGGAATGGAAAACTGCTATTACTGGTACTCTTTTGTGTACTCATGGCATTAATCCTCTTGTGAAGAAAAAGCTACATGATCACCAGTTCCTTGAACACTTGAAGATAGTCATCACGTCCATCTCAGTCTTACCCTTTCAAAAATATCACTGGGGCTTTTAAAATTAGACCATGTTTTCATGGGCTATGATTGGTTACAAAACCCTCAGTCATTCTCCACTTGGACGTGGCCAAGACAGTCAAACCTGAGTGGGTGAATAAAAGAGCAGGCGCTTTCATTTAGGTTGTCCTCCTGTTTTCTTGAAAACCACTGAATGGGACTTCAGAATTGATCATGTCCTTCTCTGTCATTCAGAGATGAGGAAACAGTGGTGCAGAGAAAAGAGACTTGTCTAATTGGGTACAGCTGCTAGTGGGTGGAGCCAGGGCTGAAGCCAAGAGGCAGAATCGTGAAGTGAAAAGGCCACCAGACCACAGAACAGAAGCTCTGGCCACCTCTCCTAGTCATAGCTCAGTTTTCAAAAACTCACTTTGCCAGTATTAAATGGTTATTTTTCTGTCTGGCCCACGTTAGAGTGTGACATTGGTGAGAAGGGGCTTTGAGAAGAACAAAGCATTCTGAATGACTGTTATTCAGTCTCTCTTGAGCTAAGCGCTTTACCTGCATGACCTCATTTAATTCTCCTAACTCTGCAAGGCAGAGAGAAATTGTCTCCATTTTGCAGAAGGAAAAACTGAAGCTTGGGGAGATTAAGTAACTTAGCTAAGATCACATAGCTATTAACAGTAAGCCAAGACCCAAACCTAGTCTCTGATTGTAAAGACGTAGTTCTTTATGTAATGTCTTCTAAAGATGCTGTCCTGGCAAGCACCTGCTGAAATGGGGGAAAACTTTGTTGTTGTTGTTGTTGTTGTTGTTGTTGTTGTTGTTGTTGTTATTACACAGTATCTGTAACTCTCCCAATCATTAACATTATTAATAATGTACCTGAAATTTAAGAGCCATCTTTCAAATAATCTGGACTGGTCTTGAATATTAATACACCAAGGAAAAGTGTCAAGCAAAGCATAGTGGTCACCAGTGCAGTGGGATCTACTATCAGTCTGATCTGGGTTTGAGTTCTGGCAGTGCCACACACTACCCCATGATGTTGGGCATGTTAATTATGATTAATTTCTCTGTGCCTTGATGTCTTCATCTGGAAAATGGGAGGAATAAGAGTACCTATTCCATGTGACTGGGATGAGTTTTCAAATAGAAAATCTCATTATAAGGCTTAAAAGTACCAGCACATAGTAAGTGCACAAGTAATGTTAGCTATTATTATTTCATCCTAAAGTTCATAAGACCTAGCTTTGTGAAAATTTAATGGAAGCCATGCATTTAACTGCTGTGCCAGCTACTCTGATGGAGAGTAAAATCTGTGAGACAACTAAAAACTGGCTCTAACCATAGAGAATGGCTATGATGGTAATTATTTCCTTTAGGTCAAGACTATGTTAAATGAATAGGGGTTAATTTACCCAGTTTGATTTACCCCCAGGGAAAGTAAAAGCTGGAAGTGCCCACAGATCTTTTTCACTTGCTCTACAGCAATTAGCTAGAATGAAAAAAATGTAGCAGATCCTGGGTTATTCCATCATAACTTCTGAAAACAACATGAAACTTTGGATTACCTAGGTTTTCAATTTGCTCTTTCAAATTTCTTCTTGATCTGAGAATTTTCTTAAACAATCCATCTGCTAAAAAACGCAAAGAGAACATCCCTCAGAATAAATGCTTCCACCAAATTGTTTAAATTATCAATTTAGATGACTGGACGGAGCACATTTTCTCCGAAATAGTGTTCTAGTTTCCACAACAATTCTGATCTACACAGTCCTTTAGTACAGGGATGTACATGAGTCGAGTCAGCATATTCCTTGGTAGTAGTGTCATCATTTGCTCTTTGCAAAAGCATTATCTCAAAAAAGCTCAAATATGTTAAGACAAAAAGCAATAACATTTTTAAGGTGGTTTTTTTCATCTCTTTAAAACATGTTTAGTGAGTGCCTCCATTCTTCCAGTTAGGGAACATAAAGATCAGGAAAACCCAGGCCCTATCCTCAAGGGATATCTCGAAAATCTAAAGACATGAAATCGGGGTTTATTCCACTGATGTTACAATGCTATACTGAGTACATGGGGACTGGTAAGGGGTTTAATTGTGCCCCTCCACAAATTCATATATTAAAGTCCTAATTCCCAGTACCTCAGAATGTGACTATTCTTGGTGAGAGGTCTTTTAAAGAGGTAATTAAGGTTAAATTAGGCCACTGGGTGGGCCCTAATCCAATATGACTGACGTCTTTATAAGAAGAGATTAGAATACAGACATACACAGAGGAAAGACTGTGTGAAGACACACGGACAAAGCGGCCATCTGTGAGCCAAGGAGAGAGGCCTTAGAAGAACCAGCTCTGCTGGAACTTTAACATTGGACTTCCAGACCCCAAAACCACGAGGGAAGGACTTCTGTGGTTTAAACCACCCAGCCCGTAGTACTCTGTTATGGCAGCCCTAGTAAACTAACACAAGGGGAGGAGTCAGTTCTCCAAGGTCAGCTTGGGAGTGGGCACTGGGGGAGAAGGTGAAGTTTGAGCTTTTAATGGAAAATTCGAGGATAAAGTCACGCCAGGTGGAGGTGTGACAGAACAAGGGCTCCTCTCAGGTGCTCCAAGGAGACAAGGGAGGTTTGAGGACAGAGTCTTTAAAGGGAGAGAGAAAGAACATAAAGAAGATCTTGGGGCAGCTTAATCCCATCTATTTAGACTATATTCCTGTAGAGGTAGTTCGAAGCTGGTGAACGGTTTTATGTAGAGTACTGACAGACTTATCAGAATTATATTGTGTAAGTGAAGGGATAGAAAAACATATTCTGTGCAAAAGTAACCAAAAGAGAGCACAGGTGGCTATACTTATATCAGATAAAATAGACTTTAAGTCAAAACTGTCCCAAGAGACAAAAAAAGAGATTATATAATGATAGAAGGGTCAATCCACCAGGAACATATAACAATTATAAATATATATGTACCTAACATCAGAGTACCTAAATATATAAAACAAACACTTACAGAACTGAAGGGAGAAATAGACAGCAGTACAATAATAGTAGGAGACGTCAATATCCCATTTTCAATAATGAATAGAACATTCAGATGGAAAATCTATAAGGAAAGAAAGGACCTGAACAACATTATAGACCAAATGGACCTAACAGATATATGCAGAACATTCCACCCACCAGCAGCAGAACCCACACATTCTTTTCAAAGGCACACAAATCTTTCCCCAGGATAGATCACATGGTAGGTCACAAAAAAAAAAAAAGTCTTAACAAATTTAGGAAGATTGAAATCATACCAAGTATCTTTTCTGACCACAGTGGAATGAAATGAGAAATCAACAGCAGAAGGAAAACTGGAAATTCATGAATATGTGGTAACTAAACAACATGCTCTTGAACAGCCACTGGATCAAAGAAGAAATCAGAAAGGAAATTAGAAAATACCTCAAGACAAATGAAACAAAAATACAACATACTCAAACTAATGGGATGTAGCAAAAATAGTACTAAGAGGGAAGTTCATAGTGATAAGTGCCTAATGTAAAAAAGAAGAAAGGTCTCAAATAACCAACCTAATTTTACATCTCAAGGAATGAGAAAAATAAGAACAAACTAAGCCCGAAGTTAGATGAAAGAGGGAAATAACAAAGATTAGAGCAGAAATAGATGAAATAGGGAAAAAAAAATGAAACTGAGTTTTTTTGAAAAGGTAAACAAAATTGAAAAACCCTTAGCTAGACAAAGAAAAAAAAGAGAGAAGACTCAAATAAGTAAAATCAGAAATGAAAGAGGAGACATTACAACTGATGCCACAGAAATAAAAAAGATCATAAGAGACTACTATGAACAATTACATGTCAACAAGCTGGATAACGTGGAAGAAATTAAATGAATAAATTCCTAAAAACATACAACTCACCAAGATTAAATTATGAAGAAACAGAGAGTATAAACAGATTTATAACTAGTATGGAGTTTGAATAAATAATCAAAACATCCCAACAAAGAAAAGCCCAGGACCAGATAGCTTCATTGGTGAATTCTGCCAAACATTTAGAAGAGAATTGATGCCAATCCATCTCTTCCAAAAACATTTCCAAAAGATTTAATAGGAGGGACACTTCCAAACTCTTTTTATAAAGCAACCATTACCCTGGTACCAAAGCCAGACAAAAACATCACAAGAAAATAAAACTACAGGCCAGTATCCCTGATGAATAGAGGTGCAAAAATCCTCAACAAAATAATAGCAAGTAGAGTCCAACAACACATGGAAAATATCATACACCATGACCCAAATAAGATTTATCCCTAGGATGTAAGGATGATTCAACATATGAAAATCAATTAATGTGATACATCACATTAGTAAAAAAAAAAGGATAAAAAACTACATGATAATCTCAATAGAGGCAGGAAAAGCATCTGACAAAATTCAACACCCTTTCATGATAAAACCCCCCAATAAACTAGAAACAGAAGAAAAGAACTTCAACATAATAAAGGCCATATGTGAAAAGCACACAACTAACATCATACTCACTGTTGAAAAACTGAAAAGTTTTCCCTCTAAGATCAGGAACAAGACAAGAATGCCCACTGTCACCACTTCTACTAAACATACCACTGGCAGTTCTAGCCAGAGCAATCAGGCAAGAGAAAGAAATAAAAGACACCCAAATCTGAAAAAAAGAGTAAAAATTGTCCCAGTTTGCAGACAAAATGATCATGTATATAGGAAAAAAATTCCTCCATAAAAATCTGTTAGAACTAATAAATGAATTCAGTAAAGCTGCAGGATTAAAAGAAAAACCAACACAGGAAAATTAGTTGCATTTCCATATAGAAACAATGAACTATTCAAAAAGGATATTAGGAAAGCAATCCCATTTACAGTGGCATAAAAAATACTTAAGAATAAACTTAGGTAAGGAGGTGAAAGTCTTGCATGCTGAAAGATACAAACACTGATGAAAGAAATTAAAGATGATACAAACAAATGGAAAGACATCCTGTGTTCATGGGCTGGAAGACTTAATACTGTTGAAATATTTGTACTATCCAAAATGATCTACACATTCATGAAATCTCTATCAAAATCCCAATGATTTTTTTTTAACAGAAATAGAAAAAGCAATTCCACAATTCATTTGGAAACACAAAAGACCACAAATAGCCAAATCAATCTTGAGGAAGAAGAATAAAGTTGGAGGTGTCACACTTCCTGATTTCAAACTATATTTCAAAGCTACAGCAATCAAACAATAAGGTACTACATAAAGACAGACATGTAGACTAATGGAACAGAACAGAGAGCCCAGAAATAAATCCATGCATAAAGGATCTAGTAGGATCTTCAACAGCGATGCCAAGAATACACAATAGGGAAAGGATATTCTCTTTAACTAATAGTGTTTGGAAAACAGTATATCCACATACAAAAGAATGAAGTTGGATTCTTATTGTATACATACACAAAAATCAGCTTAAAATGTATTAAACACTTAAATGTAAGACTTGAGACTCTAAAACTCCTAGAAGAAAACATAGGGGAAAAGCTTTATGACATTGGTCTTATCAGTGATCTCATGGATATGATATCAAAAGCAAAAAATAAACAAGTGGAATTGCATCAAACTAAAAAGCACAGCAAAGGAAGCAGTCAACAGAGTGAATAGAAGACTTACAGAATGGAAGAAAATACTTACAAACTATATATCTGATAAGAGATTAATCTCCAAAATACATAAGGAATCCCTACAACTCAATAGCATAAAAACTAATAACCCAATTAAAATGTGAATTAAGGACTTGAATATATATTTCTCCACAGAAGATATGCAAATGGCCAACATCTCTATGAAAAAATACTCAAGTGTCACTAATCATAAAGAAAACGCAAATCAAAGCCATAATGAGATCACACCTGTCAAAATGGCTATTATCAAAGAAACAAAAGACAGTAAGTGTTGAAGAGGATGTGGAAAAAAAGGAACATTTGCACACTATTGGTGGGAATGCAAAATTCTGCAGCCACTAGAAAAACAACATTGAAATTTCTCAAAAAATTAAAAACAGAACTACCATATAACTCAGTAGTCACACTTCTGGGTAATTATCCAAAAAAAAATTGAAATCAGAGTCTCAGAGAGATATTAGCACTTTATGTTCACTGCAGCACTATTCACAACAGCCAAGATGTGGAAGCTACCTAAATATCCATTTAGATGAATGAATATAGAAAATGTATATATACACACACACATACATACACATAAACACATTCACATATAGTATTCCATTGTGTGTGTATGTATATATATACATTTTCCATATTATATATATACTATACATATACACACACACAATGAAATACTACTCACTTTAAAAGAGAATGAAATTTTGCAACGTGCAACAACATGGATGAAACTTGGAAGATTTATGCTAGGTGAAATAAGCCAGACGCAGAAAGACAAATAGTGTGATTCCACTTATATGAGGTAACTAAACAATCAAATTCATAGAATCAAAGAGTGAAATGGTAGGTGCCAGGTGCTAGGCGAGGGGAAAATAGTAAAAAATTACTACCCAATGAGCATAATGTTTCAGTTAAGCAAGATGCATAAGTGCAAGAGATTTGCTGTAAAACATTTTGACTATGGTCAGCAATAACATATTATACACTTAATAATTTGTTAATAGGGCATATCTCATGTTAAGTGTTTTTACCACAATAAAAAAATTTAATTTTAATTAAAAAGAATCACACAGTGAGAGCAGTGAGGATTTTGAGGGAGACTGAGTGTGGATCCAGGAAAAGCAGTGTATTTTCTTAATAAGAATATTCAGGTTAGTTGGTTGAAAACAATTAATTACCATCTTGTTGGGAGTCATCTGCATTTGCATTGGTGAGGACAGTGAGTCCTGCTAAGTAGAATACTTCAGCATTATTCATGCCATCACTTGCTCCACAGTCTTGGTTACTTTTATCTAAAGATTGAAGTACCTGTTCAGAAAGAAAATCATTCCACGCCAAAACAACATTCAGTGGCTGTAATGGGGAATAACTGACTTGTGGATATTGTTAGTTGCAAATCATTCACTTATTAAACAGTAAAATTTAATTCTCCAGTTTTCCCAAGCCTTTCTTCATTTCCCTAGTTTTCACCTCATGAGTCTACAAATACATGCTATTCAAAAATTCACCCAAGAGCTAAGCAAGCCTAAAGAATGTAACATTCATATGGAAGTTCTAAAACAATTTACACTCTCATGTCTTGAAGCTTTGTACATCAAATTAGCTAATAAAATATCCTTTGAGTGGTTGAATGAGTGGACGAATAAGTAAATGAAATACTCACCACCCCTCAGGGTCCTTTACCAGCTCTAGTTTCTAAATTCTGAGTCAGATGAGATCTCGTGTTTTATTGTTCCACCCAAGATAGAGTAGAGCACAGAAATGGTAAGGAAGATCAGTTTCTGATGAGGAGGGTTGGCTCCTCATCAAAGCAAGTGACTGTGACCCATATGAACCATTAAAGTGATTATGGGTTATTGGTGGGTGGGAGGCAGGCACTGGCTGGGGAAGGAGCAGGAAAGGGGAGACAGGTATTCATGATTTCTGCAGTTTTCATGGGTAGCCATATAGTCTCCCCTGTTTTCTGTTTCCCTCTCCATCACCTTTCCAATGGATTTAATATACTCAACTCACCAAGAACCCTAGTATTTTCAATCATATCCCTTCTCTGGAGGAGCAAGAAGTTTAAATTTAATTTTATACATTAACTTAAAAGGCACCCTCTCTCAAAGTCAGTAAGGTTATTGCTTATTCCAGCAAATGGCTTAGTAAACAACATGGTGTCATCAGTCACTGAAAGGAAGATAGTCTGGAATTGGTTGCACTTGAAAGCTTGTTTCTAAATGTGTTTTAATTTATTCCCAGAGAAAACTACATTTTAGCATTTCACTGAGGATATTCCTCAATTAAGTGTGTTTGCATAATACAAAATAATTGAAGAGTAATTTAACTGGATAATTATCTTTTATATACTTAAAAGGCTAACTAAAAGGGGTAACTCAGACTAACAAGTTCACTTGATTCTACTCTTGCTGGGATTTCACACAAGGCAGAATGTCTAAGTCACCCAATATCTTAGTTTTCCTCATTGATAATATGGGAACTCCATTAGTAAGGGCTTAATGCATTTTACATATCTTTATTATTGATATGTATCTCATAGGATTATTGGGAATATACAATAAGATAATAGATTTAAGGATCTTACAAAAATACTCAGCATATAGTAAGCATTCAATAAATGTCAGCTGTTATTATTATCCTTAAATCTAGCCGAGAAGATAGACAGTGGTGTAATCGTGTCTTTTTCCTTTATCCTTCTCCCATGACTGACCCACAGAACCCTGAGAGAACTGTAATGGCCTTTTGGCTGCAACACCTGCCAAGCATCAGTAACCACAGCATTCACCCTACTTAACTTTTTCCATGGGATTTTTGCTTCTCTCTTGGATGCCATATACAGCACGGCCCACTGATGACAATGCTACCCACGATTCTGACTGAGTTTCCATAAGAAGAGATATAGCTTCGCCTGGAGAGTGCACATCTTTATTTGGAGACAGATGGATCTAAAATTAGTTGAAAAAGAAAGTGTCTTAGTGTGAGATAAAACAGGCATTCAAGAGGAACTCGGGCTGGGGAGAGTACTTATAGCTCACCTGGAGCTGGTTGCCACACTTTTCTTCAATATTTAGGCAGACTGAGTCAGACACTAATTCTGCTGCCTGCTCTCCTGTGACGATATAATAGACCAGGAGATGGGCTCTAGGAACCATGTGCTGAGTCACGGAAAGGTTTAAATGTTGGTAAGGTGAACCTGGGAGTTTCTTCTACTTTGCCGAAGTGTACAATTCTGCCCTTAGACAAAATCTAAAAATATACAGCAACAAATATGCATCAGAGTGACTCTAATGCTGGGCTAGTAATTAGGAAGGTGATAAAGATAAAGAGGATTAATATTCATCAAGAATATACCATGTTCCACTATTTGTTTTATACATTCTCTCCATATACTGCCTTGTTTTATGTTATTCGTATGTCTGAGATCTTTATGCTACTGTGATCTAACAAAATTTTAGAAGCAACTTGTCATGTTCAATGTAAAAAGGGGGTTTAGATTTTGTTGGATATTGCATTAAATTTTAAATATTGGTGGGGGAAAAAAGAATCTACTATGTATTAGGCACTTATACATGAAGACATTCAATCCTCATTGTGTTGTATTGTGGTTTTATTAATCCCATTTAGTAGTTATAGGAGTTCAAGCCATAGATGTAAACTGTCCCATTAGTTTAAAAGGTGCCTTTCTCAGAATCAATAAGGTTATTGCTTATTCCAACCAAAGGCTTAGTAAACAAGATGTTATCAGTCACTGAAGGAAAGATAGTTTGGATTGTTTGCATTCAGATGTTTGCTTCTAAACATGGTTTTATCAAGAAAGTGAACCCTGATCTTGTTGACTCAAAGCTCATACCTCTTCCAATATATCATGCTGCCATCATTGCTAGTTTGTATTTTAAACAGCTACGAACAATGCCTAGAATCACTATATCCATTCTTGAGCACAGGACTTAAACTCTTACTTTTGTAGATAAGGTATATTAAGGAATATTGGCAAGGCCTAGCAGTCCAGTGCTTGGTAAAACTCTGATTGGGCACAAAACATTGCTGTGGTCCCTGACCAGTCTGGAATGGAGGCTCTGATCACACCTTTGGCATTGTGCCACAGAGAGAATATCTGTCTACGAGTCAGAAGACCTTGAATGAAATTCTAAACCCACTACTAACTACTTGTGAATGTGCAGGTCACTTGACATCTCCAAGTCTGTTCCACTGTCTGCTGAGCTCAAAGAGGTGTTCTGAGGCTCTGTTTAGCGGATATTTGTGAATGTGCTTTATAGACTATATGAAGTTTTATGTAAGTTCATTCATTCATTCACTAAGTATCCATTGGTTACTGCTTTGTGTCAGTTAAGGAATCATTAAAAGGATTATTTGCATAAGAAAAGAAAATGCTGCAAGTAGGGGACTAGAGGCAAGAAAGATATTATTGAACTTACCAAGTAATTGTAGTGTGTAATCTTGTCAACATATGGACTTTTAGGGGTAACAGTTATGCTCAGATATTCTCCCACAAGCAAACTCTTGTAGCTGTCTGTCCAGCTAAGAGAAAGGAAGCTTTGGCTTCGTGATGAGTAGGCCACTGCTTGATAGTCATTGCTGGCCTGATATTCTTCTGGGAGGTCTGGGTCATCAGTTCTGACCTAAAGAAGATATTGTAAAAAAAATGTAACACACTGATGCTTAACTTTGCATCACTGATGATAATGATGATGGTAGCGGTGGTGGTGGTGGTGGTGGTGGTGGTAACTGTTAGCACTTCTCCAGCATTTACTTAGTGCCAGGTCTGGTTCTAAGTGCTTGACATGTATGAATATATTCATATACCTTATATACATCTTCAGGCTTTACAACATCTTATGAAAAGGCAAATTAGCATTCCACTGCCTTAATATTAAAGTGAGCTATGTTATCCAGTAACTACAGAAAGGCAACTGATTAAAAAATAATGAAATTAACTATGAAAATCTAGGCTATTGTAGAAGAATCTAGTGAAGTCAAAAAGAGAAAAGATCCGAGATTTAGGGTTGGCCTTCTTTCTTAAATGACATGTCAACTTACTGACTCATTTCCTTCTGCCATAGGCTGGCAGGAACCAGGAATTTGAAAAGAGGGAAAATGTGGAGAGGAATCTGGCAATTCCTAAAAGTTAATAGAGATGTTGGGTGTGAGTGGAAATAGTGGTGAATAATTTCACTACTTCTCAGGAAAAGGACAGGGCGAAGGATTTAGGAGAGTAAACATCTGTTCCTGATGCTAAAGTACAGGGTCATGGGGAACTCACAAATATATGAGTCTTGCTGTACCAGTTCTTGAACAAGGGCCAGAACCATCTATGCTTCCCTTGAAGCTGAAGAGTTAGATGTTATTTGCTGGTGAAGGTAATATGACAACAAATGAACAAAAGAACAAAGAAAATATGCTATTAGAGAAAAGGGAGGCTATGGCATTTGGCCCTTGTTAGATTTGGGAAGAAATATATGCATTTAGCCAATTAATATTTTCTGTTCCCTAGTATGTGTCAGGAACTATGCTAATTGCTGGGGACACAAAGGTGAACAAGATCGACACAGCTCTTGTCCTCAGGAGACTTGAAATCTATAAGGGGTACCTCCCCCGATTAGCAGAGGGTAGTTAGAGAAGGCTCCTTGGAGGAATGTGACTTAAAAGCTGACCTCCAAATAAGTAAGAGTCAGGGAATAAAGAACTGGGGAAGAAGAGTCTGAGGTGGGTTAGAAGGCCTATGGCAACAGAGAGCAGGGCATTAGGGAGCTGCAAACTGTCCAGTGCAGCTAGTTTGAGACATGATGGAAAGAGTGGTGAGCAATGAATTCAGAAAGGGGAGCCAAGGACACGGTCAACTGAGATCAGGTTTGTATCTGAAAAAAATCATTCCACCCCTTTGCACAGCGAGGAGGGTGCTTGGGAGGAGAGTGAGGAACTGGGTAGCTGTGGAGCCATTCACTGAAACAGGGTACCAGGAGGAGGTTTAGGTCTGAGGTTGGCAGGTGGCCTTAGTTTTGGACAAAGCAATGTTTATGCTTCTTTGAAAGAGCAGGAAAAAGATACAGAGACAGCAGTGTCTATAAGGATCTTGAGTGTTTAGGATGAGTCTTCAGCATAAGTTATGGGAACAGATGGAATCAGAGAAAATATGTCAAATAAAAAGGTGTCATGTAAGAAGAGAGGAACATCTGAGTAGAATCCTGAGGATCACCCTCACTTAGAGAGCAAGCTAGAAATTAATACTCCAAAATGGAGACTATAAAGAGGAGAACAAAGAAGAAAAATAAAAAGCAAGGAAATAGGGGCCATAACAGATTGTTTAAAGAAAAAGACAATGGTCAACCGTGCCAACTGGCTAGGGAAGGCAAGAAAGTTAAGGACTAAAAAATATCCAATGGTCTTGACAAGCAGCTCAAAGTGAGAGTAGTCCCAATGGAGCGGGAAGGGCAGAAGCCAGATCTTAGTAGTTTGAGAAGATGAGGGAGGAGGAGAAAGAGAATGCAGGCTATTCTTTAGTAGAGTTAGTATGTGAATTGAGGGAGAAATGATAAAAGCTGGAAATAATGGGTAAGAGAAGATTCTGTTTGTGTGCTTATATTTCATTGACAATTCTTGTTCTAAATTTTTCAGATCTGAATAGCGCTGTTTAGCATAAGAAGAAAAAATTATTTCCTAAATACAAAATTGTCAGACTCATATTCTTTATGTGATGTCCAGTACGTTAAATTCTATTTCTTTAGCCTACAAGTCAAGAGTTTTAGAGAAATTCACTAGACTTATGCATAAAATCTCCCCCATCTTTCCTGTGTACTTGCTACCACACAGACTGAGGTGCTATTAGAAAATGCAACAAATGAGAATTTGGCTCACGTGAAACTCCAGTGTTGTCACATCAGGGGGAATGTTAACCACAAATGAAGCTACTCCGTCACTATAATTTGTTGTACTTTTTCTTGGATCCAGATCTCTCTTCTCCTGAGTTTTATCAATTGTGTTTGCTGTCAAGGTTACTGCAATCCCTCCTACGAAATGGGCAGAGGCATCCCTCACCTGCACCTATTGGACCAAATTCATTTCAATAGTTAATGCTGATTCTTTTACAATTGGAAAACCCTGGAATAAGTCCCTCCTTCAGTCCCAAGCAAAAACTTGGTGGGATTTAATTCCGTAGTCAAACATGGTTCTCTTCTTAAGGTATTTTAACCATTCCAGGCATACATGACACGAACTACATATAATTCAATGTATAGTTATTGCATGTTTAATAAGAACAGGGCACTGTGCTGTGTTCTTGTACGTAAGTCATGGATTGGGTGAAATGATCACCAGGCTTGGATCTAGACTGCTGCTTTTCATCACAGCCTTGGTGATTGCTTTATCTTATTTGTCACCCCCTCACTCTATACTCCATCTAAGTGTCTCCATTGAAGGTCACATAGGAACAAGACCTATCGGATCTTTTTCTATGTCCTTTCACAGACTAGAAACACACCATATTAGATTTTCTAATCATCTGACCTTGATTGAATATGGAATCCCAGGCTTCAGGAAAAGAGAAGTAGGAAACAAATCCAGTGTGTAAGGAGACCGGATGTATTTGACATCAATTGCTTTGGTTTCTTGGAAGAATCTACCTAATGGGATAACAGGTATCAATTTGAGAATTTGACAAAGAACAATGCAGTACATTAATCTGCACAGGAGCCCACCTTCTCCCTCTGTATGTCTTTATTTGGACAAGGACAAGTCATTCATCCATTCTTCGGTCATTTCACACGCAATTATTAATCTAAGTCTGGATGATTGCTATGGTTACCCTGAAAGAGCCTGGCCATTCCATGAACCAGTAAAGCACATTTTGCAGGAGGTTGGTGAGACACCCATTCATCAGTTTCAACTATAGTGTCTTGCTCCAGACCATTTGTCGTATCACTTTTCTTCACATTCCACCCCCCCCCACAAATAATGGAGCAGACCGTCATGCCCTCTACGAGTCAATAATCTTGTGAGAGGAGACACTTGTGAACTAGGTGGGATTTCACAAGGCAGCATTTAAACAAATACCAGGTAGTGTGGTAGAATAAATGTGTTAAATATTTAATAATATGTAAGCGAACACTCAACTGACTCAGGGATGCTCTCATAATGTGAGTAATTTTACCATATCATTTGTTTGTTGCAGGTAAAATTTCTTGGTACCAGCATTACCTTTTCTTTTTGATAACATAAAAGGCTATCCTTTGCATACAGGAGTAGGGGGTCATCACTACAGAAAGATGTCTTTCATGAGTATTTCCTCTGCACAAAGCTGGTGGACAGTACTTGGTGGAGCATATCTGGCAACCGTACTTGCCCAACATTGCATCAATAACAAGTTGTACATTTCTATGCAAACTTTGAAATAGGAAAGAGCTGTGAAAAACGAATTTATAGCTTAGTTTGGAACTCACCTGTACTTTCTTGTACTTTCACAAAAATATTAAGATACTTTTTATCTAAATCTTCTAGACTTTTATAGGACAGTTTTTTAATTGCCTCTGAAGTATTAAAATTGATTTGTGCAACTCCATTGATCAGCTGTTTTTTGAAAGGGGAACGAAAAAGATAGAAACTGTAGTATTAGAGAAGAATTCACTGAGAGAGAACAAATTCTGCTTTCATCAGCCTGCAAAATCTTCACTTGATAATGACACTAGTTATAGCTACTACATGCATAAGCTTAAAGCATAAACTTAATTCTATGAGGTATTATTTTTAACTGATTAATATTTAGGTCATTTCTTTTAAGTCTGAAGCCTCAGACCATGGAGAAATAACCCTGGGTAGGACTGAAAATCTCTGATTCATAATCATGTCTCATCCTGCTCAGAAACTGAGGCTATAATTTGGGTACCACTATTTATCTGATAGAACCTTATCTCAAGTCCTGGATACCACATCCATAAAAACTTCCTTTAGCAGCAGGTTTTTGCAAACTCAAGCCTTTATTTGAAGACAAATATCACTATAACTTTTCTGCTTTTGTCAGTGGAACTTCCTGAAGTCCAAAGTATTATTGGCCTTGCTTTGTTCTATTTAGTTCCATGAACTCTTGGGGCTGAAAGCCCATTTTCAATCTCTATACTCTGGTGAATTGACCCCAATTCTCCGTTTCTATGAAAATAGCTTGATTTTTTCTTACCTCTGTTTTTTGTGTTGTTTCAAGCATCGTTTCTTTTATACTGTCCTGTAAATCTTCTCTTATCCCAAAAGAGACAGAAACTTTAGCCTCAGTTACATTCTTATTATAAGGATATCTGTCAAAATAGAATACAATTATCCTCTTTTTTGGTAAAGCAATTATAGTAATGAGACACAGATAAAATATAACTGCGAAATTTGCTTTTTACTTGTGAAATAGTATTTATGTCCAGTATTGCATTTCGTCCTTCCACTCTGCAGATGCAGAGGTAGGGTAGGTATTTTTATTCCTATTGGCAAATGAGGAAACTGAATTCCAGGAGACAAAAAGAACTTGCTCAACTTCTCACAGTGTTTAATTTCATAGCAAGTTAGCGGAGAATTTAGGACCCAGGTCTCTTACTTGTAAGGGGCCACATTTCTTCCATGACTGCAGCATGGTGTGGCTCCCCATTGCTCCTTTTAACAAAACAGGCAACATCACATCCTCCCCATATGTACTGGAGGCAAGTTATTTTCAGTTTAGACTCATATTTGCCTTTTGAGTCAAAGGAAAATAGGAATTTTTCCTATTTAAATATTAAACAGGCAAGTCAGTGTTCACATTAGTTTGTTTTCCAAGTGTGTTTTCTGGGCCTGCTCAATCAATTCCATAATCACTTTTGATAATTAATATTAACTAGGTCACAAATAAAAAGTGAATGCCTTCATATCATATTTTTAACACCTAAATAGTTGTAGTCACCCAAATAGTCACTATGATATTCTAATCTTTAGGATTCTTTGCTTACAAGATTGTAAAACAACAGTAAGATTGGAATCAGCAAATACACTTTCAGGCAAATCTCCTTGAAGCCACTTCCCACAAGCTATGGCAGGATATTAATCACAGTATTTTTCACACTGAATCTCAGAGTCTCTCTCAACATAGGACCCCAGGCAAGCACTACCAATCAGTCATTTTTGACTCTTGAATGAAATTTGTTTGCCATTCAGGGGCTAGATGAATCTGAAAATAATAATTTTCTTACCTAGCTTTTATAGTAATCTTGAAGTCCTCAAAGTTTTTATGGCTAATGAAGGAATTTTCTGGTTCTACTAAGATAAAGAAGTGTGGTTTCACTGAATATAAATCTAGGCAAAAAAAATTATATACAGTTTAAACTATAACTGTATTTCAAACAAGAAATTTTGGTAAAATGAGATGGATCAACTTTAGTAATAGATGGCCTTCCACCTGACCATGAGGATCATCAATACCCCTGGGAAACCTCTTCATCCTCCCAGAAGGGACCAATCTCATCTCTGCTCCAGCAGTGATGTCTTTGTTAAAGCATATGGGTTACTGTCAAAGTATGAGCTCCATGAGGACAAGTCCTGATCTTGTTTATCTGTGTAAACCTTTTCCCCCAGTGCCTTTCATATAAGTGTTTGATAAATGTTTCTTATATTGAAATTTTCTTTCTTCTTTAGCATCTTGTGTTTAGCAATTCTCTTCCATTCAGTGTCCAAGATACGAGCATTTATCTCAGACTCTCATATAGGAAAGACATCTTCTTGTTATTAGCTGTAGAAAATAACTTTCTTACAAAATGAGAATTAGAACAAAAGAAGCTTTTAGACTTTCCATCTCTTTGAAACTATAATTCACAAATAATACTTTTGACTGCTTACAAGGCTATGTCTTTTCCTTATGCCCATCCAAGAAATGATGCCAGGTTTCACAATCCTATTTATTACGCACTGCCCTGCAGGATGCTTAGCCCAATGAGAGAAGGCTGTCCTTCAGAAAGAAGGAACACTTGGCTCCAAGGTGACCAGGGCAGGTGGTAAGGGGATGACTATAGAAGGGCAAAGTGCGTGTCTCACTGTTCTGGCTGCCTCTCTCTGTGTCAGAGAAAAATGCCCTCCAGTGTACTGGTGAATAGACAGAGCAAGGACTTTGTAACTATGAACAGCATCCAAGAGTGTTATTAAGCAACTCCAAAGTTGAGTTTACCTACTTCAGAGGGTATTCTGTTGCTGTGGCTTTAGCCGCAATTTTTTTACATGTACTTGCTCTTCTCTCCTAATTATAAACACCTCTCTGCCTCCCCATCAACTTGGTGGGCAGAAAATATGGTTTAAATAGCTTAGTAACAAATTTACATGGGAGCAAACAAATTAATATTCCAGTAAGCTCCCATGAGAAATGAACAGAAGGGACTATTTATAACTTAACTATTAGTACAATTAATATTTCCAAAATAAGTATACCATGTTTTTTCCCAAACATTGCAATTTTCCAAACACATCATCAATTTTTAGGGTTGATGGGAAGGAGCACTGGCTTGGGGTTCAGAGGGGACATTCTCATTTTCAGCCTGGATAAAGTGGTTGTGAAAACCTAGACCATTTCTAGATCACTTCTCTCGGACTACAAAATTATTGAGGGCAATTTTCTAAAAATACACATTGGAAATCTCAGTAATTTATGGGAAATTACCATGACTTCTAATCTCAAAATATGCAGTTCCTGTTGTTGTGAAGTCCTCTTTGTATTTAGCTTTAATTGTCCATAAACCATATCTGTGAAAAAAACACATTTAAAATTTAAATACCACCAAATAATATATCTTTAATTCGTTCAATGATTGTAGCTAGTATTCAGATAAGCACTAGTATGAACCAAGCACTATTCTAAGTGCTTTACATGTGTTAACTCATTCGATTCTCACAAAAATACTAGGGAACAGCTTATGCTATTATCTCCATTTTATCATCAGAAAAATAAGGCCCAGAGAGGTGAAGTAATTTGCCCAGGAACACACAGCTAATAGGTGGTGGAGTTGGGATTTAAACTTGGTCATTCTGGCTCCAAAGTCCTTGCCTTAGATAACCCTGACAGCAGCTTCAGTTTATGTACCACCTAATTAATATACCATATTTGAAAGAGGTTTTAAATTATAAACAAAAACATCAATTTTAAGAAGAGTTGTTGTAAGCACACTGAAATTTATTTTCATATTATTGATTCATTTTCTAGTATATAAAATTATATATTGAGCTAGAAAATATTTTTGAATTTAAAGGCATTGATTATGTAGTTGATGAACAATATGGAGGTTTAATCACATTAATAGATATAATATACTATATAGTATACCAGAAAATCAAGACTTCATTTCTAGGACCATTTGATCAGGTTAAATTTATCAAAATAATACAAATATAACTTTTGGAAATTTTACAATCCAAGGCCAGTTTTAGAGGGACAATGTGGTAAAAGGAAAGAGCAAGAATGAATCTGATCATTGGACAGATCTGGGTCCTCTTTTCAGCTCCACCGTTTAAAGGCCATGTGGTTGAACAAGCTTATACATTTCTCTGAGCCTTAATTTCCTTATCTTGAAAATGGGAATGATACAGGACCCAGCAGAGTGCTTGGCACATAGCAGGAGATCCATAGTATCAGTTCCCTTGCTGCTTTGAAGTGTTAAATTTTCAAGGCATTATGCAATATACAAGTCTCAATTCATATCTCAATATATCTTCCAAGTTCTAGGAATAAATGTCAGAGAAAATTCCAAAGCCTCTATGGGATATTAAATACTGCTAGTGGACAACTTCCATTTGTACATTTTCTCTCTCTCCTCTATTGTACTCTCAACATTTGGGGGGCAGAGTCTCTCTCCCACAGAGTCTACTACCTGGACTCTGCTATGGAAGGTGCTCACTAAAGTGAGTAAAGCAGACTAGCATGGTGCTTACAGCTGGCAGTATTATATGTGGCCCCCATCTCAACGCAGAAGAACCCAAGCAGATGCCACCTTTCTTTAGGTAGGAAGGACACTCACTGGGCCTGAGGAGAAGAGCCAGAACCAAACTTTCCTTACATTATCACCTTTCAGTCACATGTTGATGGCTCCATCAGACTGTTCAATAACCCCAGTGACCCCAACTGCTTTTGAGAGAAACAACTGTACCAACAAATCATTTAAAATACTTAGGATTAGATGGAATCTTGAAGTCAGGAAAACTGATAATTCCAGTATAATTTTTTTTTCCTATCACGGCAACTTCTAACCCTTCTGGATCCTTTGAATGAAAAGAAAAACAAGTTTCATTTTTTTAAAACAGTCTATAAACACAGAAGTCACATATAAATATAATATTTAATTGATAGTTCCTACAGAAATATTCACTAAATTCTAAGAAACTTTGTTGAAACTAAGCACATGTGATGTTGATATGGATTTAAGGTGATGACTGTCAACTGGTCAGGCTTGTTAACAAAGACTAATTTCTAAGGCACAAAGGCAAGTTTTCAACAGACAGAAGTGGTATGGTAAATATTTAGGGTATGTTAAGAAAACTCCCAGGAGGGCTTTCCTCCACCTCCCTTCTTCCTGAACAGGACCTCCAGGATCATCTTCAAACACCGTTTTCATGATGTCATGCCAAGTCCCAAAGACTTCCTTGGCTCTCTGTGTCTTCAAGATCAAATCTGAACACATTGGGATATGCCACAACAATAGCCTCCAACCAGTTCAATGGCTTCTCTCCATGGGGAACTCCAACAAGAGAACAATGAGGTTCCTAAACCCGCTGTCCAACCCACAATTTTTCAAACGTAAAATAATCCACCAAGTCTGCCACTGTTTCTCCTGGAAGTGTTTCCAGGCCAGCCTGCTGTGGCCAAGTCACTGTCATGATCATCTCCACATTTTTTCTTCTTCCTGGCTCCAGACCTCTGCTCCTTCCGCACATCACCTGAGACATGGTCCGGCTTCTCTCTATCAGACCCTCTCCAAGTTTCCTTTCAGATCAAGCTCAGGACCCGTCCTCATCCTTTTGTGGTGCCCTCTAGAGTAATTTCGTAATCATCTCCAGCTCCCTTCACTTCAAGCTGGCCTGCTATCGGTCCTATGTCCCTTACTTGGTTTACTGCATTGTGTGCTTAGATTCTGAACTCAAATGTTTATGAGGGAGACACCCCTTAATCCCCCATTTAAATCAAGAGAGGCTACGTGCTGAAGCTCTGGAGAAAGACAGACTTGGATTTGAACCCTGATTAAGCTAATTATTTTTGGTATGACCTCAGTGGTTACTTAATTTTTCTAACCTTTATCCTGTTCATCTATAAAAAGGAGATATAATTATGTTGATCCTATAAGGTTGTCATTACAATATAATACATGTTATGCACTGTTCACGGGTACCACAATTTATACTTCTACAACCCTTACCACATCTGCCCACGCTTCACAAAGAGCAAGAGGAAATAAACTAATTAACTGACTCACTTTAGAGATGGAGTCATGTAAAGGTGTTCTTTAATGGGGCCATCAGAATGTATTTCAACTAACATTGAATTTACACAGAAAAATTGTCAGGTAGGATAATAGAAGTATAAAATTACCAGGTTGTATCCACAATCGATGCTAAATAAACACTGGTGTTTAATAGTGAATAAATTAATGCCACATTTGACTAATGTTATAATAAGGAAAATTCTTTATTCATATAATGAAAATAACCAAAGTTAAATTTTGATTTAAACTAGTGGAATACTCACTATAAAAGTTAAGGAAACTTCTCTTTGTGATGGCTTTAGGTCTTCATCCAATGAATAAATTCTAACTTTTACTGTGAGAAAAAAAATTGTCATTATTAGAAGTTCTGTGCAACTCTAAACGATCTGGCAACAATATTAATAACCCTATAACATGCAGGCCATGAAATTAAAAATAAAGTTAAGAAAGGTCAAAACATAAAATCTAAGTTTAAAGGGAAAGATGAATTAGGATGTCGAATGTGAACTTTATATTACAGTAGAAAAAATATTCTTTTCACAAATTTCCTGAATAAGGTTCTTTTAAATATTTCTCTTTATGCATTTAAAATATGACTCAACTTGTTAAGTTGTATATTTACTCAACTTTTTGTATTTTTAAACCACTGATAGTTAAGAAAGACGGCAGCTCATTAGTTTCTGAATTTATTATAGAGCAGAGGAGAAAGAACATAAGCAGTACGTTGTGTCAAAAGAACCCAATGAAGCATTCTCTAATAGAAGGAAGATGCAGGCACGTCTCAGGATATAATTAAGTACTTGAGTGCATAGAGGGTGGAAACCTCACAGGCACTACCTTGCTCCTTAGACACACAGTCATCTTCTGATCAGGTATCTAAGCAACAGTTCTGAGTTTCTAAGGTCAGGTTAATGTGTACTGGCAGGGACCTTGACCTGTTGCTAAAATTATCTCCACTTCATCTTATCAGGTGATGCTTATTTAGTTAGCATCATCACCATCACTGTCACCTTTAATGATCATTTGTAGAGTGAGATACTGAAATTTAAAAATTAGAAATTTTTAAATTAAAATTCAGCCTCTGTATTAATTTTAAGTTCTATAATACATCACTTTAAGTCTTTTTTTCCCCAAATATTTTGAAAGGAGCCTTGGCATCATTCTGAGAAAGGTCTTTCCTATCTCCAAATTATACTCACATTTTGCTGATTCTTTGTTTTTATAATTTACAATTTAACCTTTAGTTTGTCAGCTCTTTACTTTTGTGTATGGTGTAAAGTTGGGAATTAATTTCATTTTTCTCCCACAAGATAAGTCACTTGTCCCAATACCATTAATCAGGCCATCCCATTTCCCTCCCCCCAGAAATTCAGTTCCCTCTTTATTATACCTGACTGATCTGAATTGTAAATAGGTTTGTCTGTCTGAATGAAGAGAAATCCATTGTCATAGCGTAGTGGAATTTTTGTTGCTTTTGAAAAATGAGCAGATACAATTTCTAAATATACAAGTGAAACTGCATTTGGTTCTCCAGATAAATCTTTTGGTTGTATCTGTTAAAAAAATTAATGGAAAAATTTTAAAAGAAAAAATTAATGGAGGAATATTATATAATTAAGAAAGAAAATAATATAATTTTATTATATAATTATCATTTTATTAATTAATTATATATTATTAACTATATCTTAATATAACTATTAAGATAATAAAAGCATTTATCTTTTAGGTATCTATGAAAATGATTTTAATAACTGTGTAGGCAACAAACATAAAAAAATCTGTAAAATAAAGCAGTAAATATATTCTTCCAGGAACACCTTTGTAGTTTCTTATTGAATTTAGTCTGAAACAATTACTTTTAAAATGTTGATCCAGCATAAATGTCTATTAAAAATGACAATCACTGAAAAAATTCAACTTTTAATAGACAAAATAACCAAAAGTAATTAAGAAGGATAAAAAACTCAAAAGCTCATCAGCAGCTCATTCGGTGTGGACCTGGCACCTCTTTTGTGAAGCGGTAGCTGAGGAGACTCCGGCGCTCGCCATGGCCGATGAAAAGCCCAAGGAAGGAGTCAAGACTGAGAACAACGATCATATTAATTTGAAGGTGGCGGGGCAGGATGGTTCTGTGGTGCAGTTTAAGATTAAGAGGCACACACCACTTAATAAACTAATGAAAGCCTATTGTGAACGACAGGGTTTGTCAATGAGGCAGATCAGATTCCAATTTGATGGAATGAAACAGACACACCTGCACAGTTGGAAATGGAGGATGAAGATACAATTGATGTGTTCCAGCAGCAGACAGGAGGTGTCTACTAAAAAGGGAACCTACTACTTTATTCCAGAATTCTGTTGCTCCAGACCAAGAAGACATTCTTAATTAGAAGACAGCAATTTGGTTCCACCACATTCTGACTACTACAGTATTGTTTTCTCTATTCTTTCATTTTCCCTTCCCCCATTCCTTTATTGTACATAAAGTAACTGGTGTATGTGCACAAGCATATTGCATTTTTTTTTAAAACTAAATGGCCAATGGTATGTTTTGATCAACATCAAATGGAGATGGGATGGGGAAAAGTATTGGTTCTGTGAAAATACCCCCTTTCTCCATTAGTGGCATGCTCATTCAGCTCTTATCTTTATACTCCAGTAAGTTATTTTGCGCTCACTGTTTAACAAAAAAAGAACAACACAAAAATCCTTGCATACCTTGTTCGATTGGAGAATTTTAATGTTTTTCATTTATCATTGTAAAACCAAGGACAATTTTATAACTTTTTTGTACATAGCTGTTACATGTAGGGCAATCTGTCTTTAAGTAGGGATAAATTACTCTAAAAGAAATGAATCCTAGATAGTTTTCCCTTCAAGTCAAGAGCATCTTGTTGTTTAAATAAACTTCTTGTTAAAAAAAAAAAGCTTATCAGCAATGGAGAGGTGGGAGAATGGGGGGATTCATATGTCAGGTGGAGAACAGACTACATGACTTACCATGTAGCAGTATAAATGAACAAAATATCTTATATTTAGTTATATTTGGACTTACACTGAAAGTTGAAACTTTTCTTTTGCTAATGTTTTTCGTGTCTGTTGGTCATTATATAATTAGTATGCCAGCTGTCTTCAAATAAATTGCACATGCTAAGTACATTTTATAGTAACAGAGTTGTGGACATGTCTCTAATTTTTAAATTATTTCTTATTTTTCTTGAACATTGTTCACAAATTCGTTTCAAAGAAAATTTGAAGTCCAAACACAAAGTACTAAAAGCCTATGGTAGATACATATTTTAGGGAAAAAAATTAATTTTTCTAGAAAAGCATGGGATTAGAATGTTGTATATAGTTCAGGAAAACAAATGTTCAAAATGTTCTCCATTCACTTCTCTGAATTTTTTTAAATCAACAGAGTCAAACCTATGTTTATGTCTCTCTCTATATATATTTCTTTTCCCCCAATACATAAAATTCAAATATCTAAATTATCTCTTTCTAGTATTCATCATGTAATTTTGAAACAAGTACATGCGTTGATTGATTTAGTTTTCAAATCATGTCACCAAATCTTTTCACCTTTATCTGCTTCATTCAAAATTTTACATTTCTGGGCCACCTCTCTCTCTCCCTCCTCTTCGGAGACAGCCTGTACTCTGTCTGTGGAGTGTGGACCTACTTTTACTTTAACCTGAGCACCCAACCCCCACACCTCATGGCCTTTCTCTTGCCTTTTGAAACAGCCTATACTTTATGCAGTGTGTATCTCCCTAAATAAATCTGCCTTTACTCAAAAAAATTTACATTTCTGTACATTGCCCCCATATCAGAAGCAGATTCTCTATTTAACATTTCCCATCTACTTACATGTGTAAACATATGACCCTTATTTCTCACCAACTAGTGAACTCACTTAATAGTGTGATGTATCACATTTTTATCCAGATATGTAAAAAGAACCAGTGCACCATCCTATATGTATGTTTTACAAAGAAATATTTGGTATATAAAAGAAAATATAAGAAGAATACATACAGTTAAGTTCGCAGAGCTTTGGAATTTATTTTCTGGAGATAAATAAACTTGGCCAGAAGAATATGTAAAACTTTTGTCAGGATAACTTTTAATAGCAATGGTCACTGGAAAAGATTCTGTGTATCCTTGAACTTGAATTACTACATTTTCAGAGGCTCCTACATAGAATACTTTAGGTGCTGAGACAACATATCTGTTGAAACAGTGAAATTTAGAGTCAATCTTTAATACGAACATAATTTTTAATGTTTGTCACTTAGTTCAAATTAGCAATGTTTCTTATATTTAACAATATGTTTTTTCTGAAGGGGAGGTAATTAGGTTTCCTCATTGATTTCCGCTTGGAGGAGGAACCAGGGATTGAACCCGGGACCTCTTGGGTGCTAAGCATGCACTCTACCACTTGAACTATAACTTTCCCTCAACAGTGTTTTTTTTCCTCAAAATTTTATTATCTATGATAAAGCCAGAATAGCATTCCGCAAGCAACCTAAGGATGAAATTTCAAAGAGACAGATGGAAATGATTTTGATCAGTTGCAGGCAGGGCAATGTTTAATAGCATCCTCTATAAAAAGTGCAAATAGGGGTCACACTTCTGTCTTGAATTTTTAATCAAACTACCAATCAGTAAAATCACTCTTACCCAGGGCAAGGGTAACAGCCTGTGAAAATAGAGTATTAGAATATAAGTCATGCTAGGTCACAAATTACACACACTAAAAAACAGGGTAATAACACTGGACAACAAAGAGGAAATTCCCTTGGAGTTTTCAGAACTAGAAAGTTAATTTCATGTGGCATTGACTGAATTCTGTTTTCTATAAAAACACAACCAAAATACATTGCAAATTAAAATAGGATCCTTCACTTACATTTGCTCCTGTCCCCAACTTCTTTCCAAGTAGAAAAAAATACACACTATGCTTAAAATGTCCATGGCTGGGTTAGGATTAAGCTGTTGATACAACCTTTCTTGAAACTGCCCTCCTTTTTGTGAACTCAGCTTGAAGAATTTGGTTAAATAAGTCTTCAGGTTAATTATTAATGTCAGATAGTAGGATCACTGAGAAGGAAACCTAAGAACTGAGATGATAACCTTTTAATGTCCACAGGTAATTTTGGAATTCAAAGCAGAGAAACTTGATTTTGATGAGTAAAGCAGAGAAGACACCCAAATGGGAGTCTCTAGGAAAATGTTCAAAACTGGACACAGATACAAAACATTTGGAGGCTGCTCTGGTCTTGAACATTTTCCAGGTATAGTAGATACAACTGATGCCCTGACCAGATCCCCTTTATTGGGCCTGGTGTACCTATCCTACAGATGCTGTAAGCGTTGACTGCTAACGTTTCCTGATTGCTCCCTTCGCCAGGTAATTCGTCTCAGACATGGGAGACAGCCTGCCCAAAAATGCCTGGGAAGTTACATCCTCTCCCTGGGATTGGCCTATAGTCAATAACTAACTGATTCTGGGGTACAACAGACTGGCTCCCTTGCCTCAAGGTGGGACAACCTTGTGGTACCATTCATGCTATAGAGCCCCTCATGGGATCAAGCTGAGGCTAGGCCTTGGTCGAAACCACATCTTTGATTAGTTTCTCTCCTGTCCTGCTTCCCTCACTGATTGCAGGTTTCTCTGGAGAGAAGTCTCACAATAAACCGCTTGCATGAGAGTGTCTCCCTGACTCAGGCTCTGTCTCTCAGAAAACATTCTAGATTTAAGGAGCATGAGAGGGGACTATCATCCTGACTCAGCGTGGAATGTCTCAGATACGTAACCTGTTGGAGGCTTCCCAGAATGAGTCCAGTTTGAATCGTGCCCACGAGGCCTGCACTGATCCACTTTAGAGCAGATCTGAAATCCCAAGGCAGACTCCCAAATGCTGAAGTGTTTCCAGGAACTTTTGGACTAGAAATGACCCATCAATGACTAGGACATGGGCAAGGAAAGTAGGACGCTATTACTGTCTTACTTCCCTCAAGTCTGCATTCAATTGCATGCACAGACCCATCACAAACTACATTTCTAGGTGTAGTCAGGATGGCTGGTGGTTAGGGTGATGAGTTTTGTAATTGCCCTTCACTTGTCTATTTTCCCCTATAGACTACAGTTTCATGAGGATGGGTACTGGGTCTAACATATACAATGGGGATACACCCAGAAGTTATCACAGCACCTAAAAAAGACACTTAGACACTCAATAAATTGTTGCCAAATAAATGAATAAATGAATGCATCATCCAGTGGGCCAAGGGAGATGACATTGAAAGGATGGTTTAGGGCAGATTGTGTATGGTCTTGAATGCCATGCTAAAGAGTCTAGAAGGGAAATGAAGGACAGTTTGACCTTGCTGCCCTCACTCTGAGGATGTTGACAGCTCTTTATGACCTACTAAGTGTTCTCTACACTCTATGCAAAGAATTAGCAAAATTATTCTCTAAAGTTAAAATGCAAGCAGAAATTGATGAAAGTCTGAGATGTCAAACATTCGTTTACAATAGCAACTTTAAAAATGATCTACCATAAAATCATTAGATTTTTGTTTTGCTATTCAGAAAAGGCAGATTTTATTGGACACAGGAAAAATTTTCCAGCATAACATGATCACTGACAGATAGATGAAGTGAACATATGTCATTTTGTGGCAGCCCAGCATCCAGCCCCCTTCCTGACATCATTTCAACTCCATTTTGGGGGATTCTCTTCTCCACTATGTTGTCCTGGTGGAAGCATAAATTTAAAAACAAAAGCACAGGAGCCTCATAACTGCAAAGCTAGACTTCATCAGTTTGTTTGGACTAATGGAATTGTATGAATAGTGAATGGACAGTCTCATGGAAGTGATGTTGCTGACATATATGCTGTTGCAAGAACTTATTCTGAACTGGGGCCAGTTGGCTAATATTTAAACCTCTGTCTGACCTATGTTAGGCGGAAGCAACGATAGGAAAATTCCTAGGCAAAAATGTACTGAAAAGGATGATTTAATGTAAAAATGACTTTAGAGTGCAGCTGGTGCAACTGATAAGTCTGGCATCAATTCAGTTCAGAACATTTTCAGACCAAGAATGTCAGAAATACTCTTATCTCAGATGAGATTGATTGTTGCTGTGTTTTAATTTTTGGCCAATTGTCTCAGTAACTGAACCCATCTGAAGGAAAAACACACTTTATTTCAAGGCCATGTTTAACCTATGTCAACTCTTGTCACACAGGATTCAAAACTTTGGCCACAAGGGGACAATTTGTGTTTCTTGGTTTGTACTCAGTCCTATGTATGGACTTACATTATCACCATGAAGGAACAAATGCAGTGACAAAGATTTGGAGCCAAAAAAGTTCCTGGTCAAATTTCACACTGTTATCAGTACTATATAACTAAAATCGGCCACAAACATTTGACATTCCCTAATACTGAAACTTTTAGAGTTTTTCCCCTATCTTGTGACAAATGGGAAGAAAAAATTGCACAACTGAGGTTAAATCAGGTTTCCTCAACCACAGCACTACTGACATTTGGGGGTAAATGATTGTTTTGGGTGGCTGCCTTGTACTTGTAGGCTGTTTAGCAACATGCCAGGCTTCCGCCCACTAGATGTCAGTGGTGAAAACAAATGTCCCCTGGTAGGGAGCAGGGCAAAATGGTCCTTGGTTGAAAATCAGTAGATTGCTGTATAGTTTAGCATTTAAAGGGAAAATGAGGAAAGTACTTACTTGTATTTCTATCAAAGATACAGAATTCATCAAACTCTCCACTTGAACTGTTTGACTATTTTTAGTTATCATCACAAACTGTAATTCCCTTAGTTTTCCTCACGAGGAGGAAAATCATTATCTCAAATACCATCTCTAATGATGACTTCTAAATTTATATCTTCAGCAGGAAACTCTCCCTCTAAATCTTGGAGTGCTCCAGGATTCAGGCCTTTTTTCTATCTTCTTCTACCTACATTTATGCATAGGTAATCTCAACTAATTGCATGGATTTGAATACACACCAACATACTTAAGTTTCATTCCCTGGACCTCTCTTCTAAACTCCAGAGGTGTATATCTAACTGCTTTACTCAAAATCTCCACCTGAATATCTAATTGCATCTTAAACTTAACATATTCAAAACTGAACTTCTGAAGATCTCCTTCCCCCATAACAGATCAAACATCAAAGAATTGTCAGACATCTAAAGAAAGTCTCTAACATAAAATATAAAGATAAAACATTTGGGACAGGGGAAAACTTGGAGGAGAAACAAGTTATGCAAAATGAAGAAGACTATTCCCCTTCCCCACAAAAAATTTCATGAATACTCTTGTAAAGATAAGGGAAAATATTGCATCCACGAAGCAAGAACAAAATCCATTAAAAGGAACATTCAAAGAACAAGATGAGCTTTTGTATATTAAAAACATGATAGCATAAATAAAAAACTTTGGAAGATAAAGTTGAGCAAATCTCCAAAAAAGTAAAGCAAAAAGACAAAGGGATGGTAAATAGGAAAAAAATAAATAAAAAGGATAAGATGATTAGAGGACCAGGTTAGGAGGCACAGCAGATGAACAATGAAAGTAGAAAGGGAGAACACAGAAGAATGGAGGGAGTTGTTGTCAATGAAATAATTAAGAAAATTTTTCAGAAGGACAAGAGTTATTAGATCGGAAGAACCTTCCAGGTGCCAAGCAGAAAGATGAAAACATACTGATAGCAGGGCACATCATTTGGAAGTTTTGAGACCTGGAAGACAAAAAATAGATCTTACTAGCTTCCAAAGACAGAGAGAGAGATGACATATAAAGGATTAGGAGTTTAAAGGATTAGGAATTAGAATGGAGAATGGTTTAGTCTTTTCAACAGCCACATGGGAAACAAGAAGACAACGGAGAAATATCTTCAAAGTTCTAAAGGAAAATTACTTCTAATGTAGAATTCTGTATTCTACCAAACTATCCATCAAGTGTGAGAGTTGAAAAAAGGCATTTTTTAAAATGCAAGATTTAAAAAAAAAAATTGCCTTCTATATACCCTATTTTAATGTGCCACCAGAGAATGTGCTCTACTAAAATAAGAGAATAAACCAAGAAAATAAATATATAGGATACAGGTAATAGGAGGTCCAATGAAAGAGGGAGGCAAAAGGATATTTTTGACAGAGTAGAGAAGGGAAAGTCTAGGATGACAGACATGCAGAAGATGCATAGGAAAACCCAAACATTTAAAGCAGGCAAGACTCAAGGGACAGATATGTTGAGGATTATCCAGATTCATACTGCTCTTATAGCATCTTTCTAATTTGAGGTCAGAATGCCCACGTGAGACTGACACAGATTCTTATCTGTATCTGGCTTGCTGTTATTGTGTTCTGATGAAATTCCTGCTCTCTGTTCCTGATCTGCACTATTCCTTAGCAAGGCCCAATAGCAGTGATTTATGTACTTACTTGCTACATGACCATGTATACTGACATATTCAGAAATGGCTCTTGTACATACCCTGGAGATAAAACCAGGTTATGATCCAGAAACCATACACCTATCTACCCTAGGGGTCCTTCATCTAATAATGGCATAATATAAATATAAATAAATAATAATATAAATATAAATATAAATATAAATATAAATAATATCTTGACCTTTCCTTAAGTAGCTAAGTTTGGCTTTCTACTCAGTTACTCAAAACTAAACATTACATTAATTAAGGATAAACATATACATGGAAAAACTATAAATAAAAGCAAGGAAATTATTAGTATAAAAGTCAGAATTATTAATATAAAAGCCATCCTCCTTTGGGAAAGAGGGTGGGAAATGATACAGGGAACAGGCACATTAAGGGTACACAGAAGGCTTCCATTTCTTAACCTGGGTGGTAAATATGTAAGTATTAATTATGTTATTATTCTTTAAGCTCTACTTATATATTTTACAGCCACTTCTGTATATATGATAAATGAAATAATAATTAAATGCATGAAAATTATGATTAAATACTGCATTTTGAGACTGATCAGGACTTTTTACAGAATAATCAAATCTAAATGGCATAAATCAAATTTAAATGACATATTTTACAAATGCTCTCTTTTCTTTTGTCAACTTTTTAATAAACTTTAATTGTATAAGGTAACAATTATAACAAAGCATTGGTGTGTTTGTAATATATACACAGATAATAAATATAATAATAATAGCATAAATGAGGAAAACAGGAAATACAGCTATTTCCATGAGTAACATTTCTGTGTATCACTGGAATTAGATCAGTATAACTATGAAGTATATTTGGATAAGTTAAGATGTATATGGTAAGCCATAGAGCAATCATTAAGAAAATAACTTTTAAAAACAGAGTAAATTAAAATACTAATACTAGAAAATATTCACTTAATGTAAAAGAAAGCCATAGGAGGAATAGAGAAAGAAAAAATACATGAGACATATAGAAACCAAAAAAATGGCAGATGTAGATCTAGGGATGTCAATTATAACATTAAATGTGACTAAATTAAATTATACAATCAAAAGACAGACACTTCAGTCTGAATAAAAAAACAAGACCCAACTATATGCTGCTGTAGGATATACATTTTTGGTTCAAAGATAAAAATAGGTTAAATGTAAAAGGATGGGAAAAGATACATCATGCAAACAGCAACCATAAGAAAACTGGAGTGACTATACTATGTAAGACAAAACAGATTTTAAAACAAAAAATATTACTAGAGATAAAGAGAGATTTTATAATGATAGATAAATCAGAAAGATATAATAACTATAAACAGACGTATACCTACCACCAGAACCCCAAAATATGTGAAGCAAAAACTGACAATTGAAGGGAGAAATAGAACTTGAAAGAAGAAATAGATAATTCAACAATAATAGTTTCTATTATGGATAGAACAACTATGCAGAAGAGGACTAGAACTACACCATACATCAACTAGGCCTAATAGACATCTGTAGAACACTCTACCTAACAAGAGTAGAATACACATTTTTCTCAAGTGCACATGAAACATTCTCCAGGATAGTTCATGTGCTAGGCTGTAAAACGAGCCTCAATAAATTTGTAAGGATTGAAGTCACGTATGTTTTCTGATCACAATGGAACAAAGTTAGACATTAATAACAAGAAATTTGGGGAATTCACAAATCTGTGGAAATTAAACAACGTATTCCTAAATATCCAATTAACAGCAATTTTTAAACTACCTACAAAGAAAAGCCTGGGCCCCAGCAGCTTCACTGGTGAACTGCTATCAAACATATAAAGAGGAATTAATAACAATTCTTCTCAAACACTTCCAAAAAATAGAAGAGGTAGGAACACTTCACAGCTCACTCTATGAGGCCAGTATTACCCTGATACCAAAACCAAATACACCATAAGACAAGAAAACTATAGAACAATACCATTTATGAATATAGATATAAAAATCCTCAATAATATACTAGCAAACCAAATCCAGCAGCACATAGAAAGGATTATATACCATGATGAAGTGTGATGTCTCTCAGGAATGCAAGGTTAGTTTAACATCCCAAAATCAGTTAATGTAAAACACAATATTAATAGAATAAAAAACAAAACCCACATGATCATCTCAACAAACACAGAAAAAGTGTTTGACAAAATTCAACACTCTTTCATGATTAAAAAAAAAACTCAATGAACTAGAAATGGAAGAAAACTTCTTTAATCTGATAAACAGTATCTATGAAAAATCCATAGTTAATATCATACTAAAATGGTGAAAGACTAAATGTTTTCCTCCTAAGATCAGGAAAACAAAACAAAACAAAACAAAAAATAACCAAGGGTGCCTGCTTCCCATTTTTTTTTCCTACCTCTTCCAATAACTGAGTTTAAAAAATTTTTTTTATTGAAGTATAGTTGATTTACAATGTTGTGTTAGTTTCTGGTGTACAGCATGTTGATTCAGTAAGGATGCCCACCCTTGTCACTTTAATTCAACATTATGCTGAGGGTTCTAACCTGGATAATTAGGTGAGAGAAATAAATAAAAGGCATCAATATTGGAAAAGAAGTAAAACTATATCTATTTACAGATAACATGATCTTGCATATAGAAAATCCTAAGGAACCCACTAAAAAAAAAAAACCAATTAGAACAAAGAATAAGTTTAGCAAGGTTGCAGGACATAGGATCAGTATATAAAAATCAATTATATATCTATACAGCAGCAATGACTAAACTGAAATGTAATTAAGAAAACATTTCCATTTACCACAGCATCAAAGAAAATAAAATACTTGAGAAAAAACTTAATGAAAGAAGCACAAAACTTATACTTTGAAAATCATAAAACATGTTGAAGAAATTAAAGAAATCTAATTAAATGGAAGGCTATCCCATGTTTATGAGTCAGAAAACTTAATACTGTTAAGACAATGCTATTCATATGCCTCAAACTGATCTACAGATTAAACACCTAAAACAGCTTATCCAGCCCCTTCTTCTGTGGCACCTAGTTCAAGGTTTTATTGCTCAACTCTGGTCTAGCCCTACTGATGATATACCCTCTCAAGTATCTTTGGTCTTGCACAACTTATCTATTCCCTTTGCTTTAGCTGCTATTCCCAACTTCTTCATGTGACTAACTCCTACTTGTCCTCAGGCCTCAGCTTAAAAACCATATTTTCTAGGAATGCTTCCTTTATCTGCCTTGAAGAGGATAATAAACTTGCGTCTGCCTTTAAAACTCTATTCTTAACTGACTTTCAACACTTCCCCTACAATTCTGTCGTTTTCTTTTTTATATTCTACTTGTCTGGATTCCCCTACTGAAATGTAGCCATACCTGGTAGGCAGAGCTGAGTTATATTTGCCTTATTTACTGAATAGATGAGTTTAACATATTGAAATGAGCAACTCACTCGCCGATTTTGCCAAATGATGCTTCTTTAGCTTCTTTAGAGTAGTGGTTCTCAGTCTTGGCTGTACTAAAGAATAATCTGGGGAGATTTTCAAAATCCTGAGTCCTAGGCCATACCTTGTACCGATTAAGTTAAGATCCCAGGGAGGAGAGGTGGACAGACATCAGTATTTGTAAGCTCCTCAGATGATTAAACATGCAGCCAAGGCTAAGAACCACTGAACTAGAAATAGGTTCTCTTCTAAGGGGTCACTTCCGAAGGTTCAGTTTGGTCTCTTTCACTTTATCCTTTCAGGGTACAAGCTGGAACCTAAATGTCACCCTACGTGCAGGCCAGCTAAGGCCTAATTACTAAAGACATCCTCAGAAATCATTATAAGAGAGAGTTAAGATGAACTCAAGCTCATGCACTGAGCTACATGGAGCTGGGAAGATGATTCTGATAACAGCACATTATCTACCATTCTGACTTTTCTTGGGCTCAGCTTCAATAGACTTATGCTTGAGCCTCAGGAAACCCTAATAACAGGCTGGTTAAAAATGCTCAAATCTCCATGGGACAGTGAGAGACAAGACCTCAGGAGTACGATTTTGATTGTTTTCAGTGATGATTAGCATTAACAATGACAAGAAACTAAATTACATCTCATAAAACTGGATAAGGAAAACAACAGTGACAAGAGGCCAGGACCTCCTGACTCAGGAGACTCCTCCCTCAAATAACAAAAGCACTGTTGCCATCAGGAACCTACATCCTCAGCACATACCTTATGCACTTTGGCAACAGAATAGTGTCTTCAGTGGTCAACAGCAGTGAGGCAGTCATGGAAGTGGGTTGTTCAGATTACCCTTGAAGAAACAACTTGCCATCAGTTACCACGGACATGTTAGCTGACAGCCTCCAGCTGGTAATGCCTTCAAGACCCATCTTAGTTTTCAAGCTAAGGCCATGCTCTTTCCAAGCAGCCATGAGCCAATGACTAAACACTAGACCCTGACCATTTTTATGTAAGAAAATAACTTTATCTTTTAGGACTTAAAATGATAATGTAAACTATAAATGAAAGGAGTTTAGCTGGATGATATAATTGAATCTGGGATTCTCTCTAGCTTTTACATTACACAAATTTGTTGAAAAGAATCTGGGAAAGTTTTTATGGACTATCAATCCTTGGTTTGTGACACTGGCTATTATTCCTGGGGATTCATGTGATCTTAGCTTTTTAGTTCACGAATTACTAAAGGCCTTAGTTTCCCTGTCTCTGATTACTATATTCCAGTTTTGTATAATCTTGCTATTTTCAAGAAGTTATTTTGATAGATTAAATAAGAGGAAATTCCATTAATATTAAGTGGTATTATTATGAAACTGCAAAGTTGAGGGATTTCTTCTGGGTGCTATATGAAATATAAGACATATCCCTTGACTTCAAGGAGTTTCCCATATAGTTGGGGTGACTAGATTCACATTAAAAGCATTAACAACAATTTTTCAAGTAATTCCTATAGTTCAGACAATGGGCCAAGTCATTTATATGTGGTACCTCCAATTCTCATGACATCTTGTAACAGCAGTTACCCTTTCTTCTTCTTGCCTCTGTAGTCCAAGAGATGATCATGGCTCCTTATCTAGTTTCTACTCTCTGGGTAATTTATCATCCCTTTATTTAATTCTTTAACCCTGCCCACATTTTGGTATTTTGATCCTTTTACTAAACTATCTTGGGTAAATTTGAACCTTGTTAAATAAATGTCCAGAAAAGGCAAATCGATACAAATGGAGAGTAGATAGTGGTTGCCTGGAGTCAGGGCTGGAAATGGGAATTACATGCAGATGAGCATGAGGGAACTGATTACAATGATGGTTTCACAAATTTGTAAATTTACTAAAAAATTATTGAATTACTGTACACTTAAAACAAGTGAATTGTATGGTATTTAACTTACACTTTAATAAGTATGCTTTTTAAATGGGGCAAAGGTGCTTAATACCATGCCTGGTATATAGTAGGAACTCAATTAATGTTAGTAGAATAAATACAAAGCATTCATTTTATTTCTGCTGCTCTCTCAGTTTCACCCTTGGGAACACTTTTCTAATAAGGAAAGGATAGTCAAAATCCAACAGTTTTACAGTTTGTTCCAGCTCTAGAAAAGAGTTTGGTGGAGGGGTTTACAAAGATTTGGACTTTTCTGTGGAATTGAGCTTTCCAAGTGTATAGGGAATTTGTTTATAAAGTAAATTTTGTTTCTGGCCAGAACTTTAATTTTTGAGCTAAGAAAACTGTTCATTGGTTTTGGTACCATTAGAGTCATTGGTGATCTTGATAAGAACTTTAATGTAGCGGTGGAAACAAGCCTGACTAGACAGGGTTGAGATGTATGTCCTCTGGACAGCATGTCCAGACAACATGGTAGGATGGGGTGGTAGGAATTGACAGTAGTGGTCCTATTTGAGAGGCAGGACTTGGTGACTGGTTGTGAATAGTAAAAGAGAAGAAGAGTCAGGGATGACTCTCAGGTCTCTGGCTTGAGCAGTTAGTGATATGAGATACTTTTTTGCTGGGGCGGGGAATAGTTTTGTCTGCAAGGGAGGGACAGAGATAAGTTTAGTTTGGACATGTTGAACCTGAGTTGCCTCTAGGAAGCCCATGTAGTGATGTTCAGTAGGCTGGGTTATATTCAGCAGAGGGAAGCTTTTTTGTGTCTCCCACTTCCATTGGAGCTGTCTCCCAATGTAGATAGCAACTTCATCTCTGATTTACCTGTCAATACAAACTCATCTTTCCTTCTTCTAGAAATTTGTCTTGAGTTCACTTCCCTTTTTTGATGCTATCCTGAACTTATTCCCTTTTAATGATATCTTTACTATCATTATAATGGGATTTGGAAAGGATGCCAAAAAAAAAAGTGACTTAGTTTCCCTTCCCTCAGTTCCCTTTGTAAAGGTACCTTCCCCTTTGTAATTAATAAGTAATTCGTGTGGTGATATTTTGAGACCAAGTGAATATCTTATTCACCAACAATACTTTACATAATGGTTTTAGTAATTATTAACTATCCTTGTCTGAATCAGATAAATTGAATGTTACCAAAATGGAGATTTCCTAACTAGGTCATTTCATCTATACGTATCAGCTGGAATTCTTCTGGAAAAAAAGGGGGGCTTTCCATCTTGTAGAAATTCAAAATATTAATGTATAAATGCTGTAAAATTAGGAAGGCACTTATTAGAATTTATAGCTTAAAATATTTTTTGGTCACATGGGACCAACATTCTGGCCTGAGGGAGGTGAATGATAACAGTTTGGATTCAGGTGGTATAGTTTAGAGACACAGGAGTTCAGGGTTTGCCTGAGTTGGTCTGGTTTGGACCTGAGTACCTAAGGCCTATCCTCACTCTTTTCAGAATAGATCCAAACTCACAAATCAGGTCCCAAATTCATCAAGTCACAGTGTCTCCACAAACCTTGGCACTGGAACAGCCCAAGGTTAACCTGAATAGGGTTGTTATAAATCCCTGGACATTGTAGGCCTCTCCCACTCTGGACCTCAAACCACATATGAATTGACACAGAACAACACCAAATCTCTAACTGTATTCCATTATGAAAGTGTCTTACTTTTCTGTATTTCCCACTAGATTGCAATCTCTTTGAGAGCAGAAACTTTGTCTCCTTCACCACTGGTTTCTCACAGACCTGGCACATAATAGGGTTTTAATATATTTAGACAAAACAAATAAAGAGAGAGCAAGGAGAGATGAACAACAACAACAACAAAAAAAAGAAAACCCAGTATACTGAGGAAAAGATTATCAAGGGCTTTGCAAGCCAAGCCCAAGGAATTTGGTATTTTGCAGACAGTGGCAGATCATCCTATATTCTTTCACAGAGTCAGATTATTTACACATAACAATATTCATAGGTGTCCAGTGCAGAATTTGGATTTAGATATAGCACGTGATTTTTTAATACCATACTCTATTAAAAATAAGCATTTATTTTAAAATATATTTGTAATTCAGTTAATTTTCAAATTCACATTTGCAAGTCACAGAAAGAAATGGCAATAATGGAAGCCATCATCCCTGCCAGACAACCTAGTCTGGTTCTCCTCTAGAGCAAACTTGCAAAATGATTAAACTGGATTGTGAAACACGAACTTAAAACAAACAGAATAGCTTTGCTATCATTTGAAGAAAATAACTGAGGGATAGATAGGTTATTCTGCCATGGCTAGTATTTGTATTGAAAATGCAACTCAGAAGAGTAACAACTTCTTCATGTTATCAGATAAATACAAATTAGTGTGCAAAGAGTTGCCCTCAATCCTTTCCTATCCTCACTCCTGTTTTGGGGAGAGTTTCTTTTGGCATACTAAGAGAGGCAGTTAATATTCAAATTATCTAGAGAAAGGTTTCAACTCAGACAGCTGTAAAGCCTGAGGTCTATCCAAGGCCTTCACCGTGCTAGACACCAGCAAAAGGTACTGTGTCTGGATGAAGGAGGAAAGTTGGGCAAGAAGGGGCTGAAGACTACTCAAGAGAAAAATAAGTGTTTTGCACCATCCTCTGGATTTTCTGTACATTTCTGACGGCTACTCATAAGATTGATAATGAACTACACCAGCATACCATGATTTGATAGTGGATCCCACCTGAACATCACTGCAGACTTTGAGGGGCAAAGCAGTGAGGTACACAGTAAATCCAATTCTCTGGTGGAAAAGAGAAAAAGAAATGAGAGTCAAAACAAACAATAGAACTGAAATTCAGCAATGTACACATTCCGAATTAATAAATGTCATCTAAACTTAGATTTTTTTTTTTTAATAAAGGATACATCTTCAATTTGAAATGTGGAGCTTTTCATGAATTTTGGCTTTTTTACAACTCTAAGGGCTTTCTTCTGTGTTGCATAGTGGGGGAGAGAGGAGCATCACATAAATCTGAAGGTGAGTAACGCCCTCTGTTGGAAGACACTTTAAGTTCCTACTCCTGAACCCATTACTGCCTTTAGGAAAAATTACAAGTCCGAATATGGTTTATAAGGCCTCTCTTCCAGCTTTAGCTTCTACACTCGACTTTTGGCTGTCATACTGATCTACTTAATGCCCAGCTCATTGCCAAGGTCTTTTCTTCCTCTCTTCTCCTGGGGTTTGCCCAAGGTTTTCCCTTTGCCAAGCAAATTCTTCCCCATTCCCATACTCGATTAAATTCTTTGCTTCTTTCAGGCCTTAGGATGAGGCATCACTTCTGGGAAACCTTTGCCTAATAATAACTAAAACATATTGAGAACTTATTACTGGGCATGTCGAAACAACTTAGAAGAAAGAACAGTTCTAAGTTCTTTCACATGCATTAACTTTTGTAATTATCAGGATAACTGTAGGAAGTAGGTAGGATTGTCCCATTTTATAGTTGAGAAAATTGAGGCACGGGGAGAGGAAATGCCTAAAATAGTGTTCCACAGATGGATCACGAACTCTCTGATGAAGAAACCAACTGATTGTGAGAAAATGATTAAGACCTAGGGATTGGAGGTCACAGCTAAGTGAACTGTGAGAAAATGATTAAGACCTAGGGATTGGAGGTCACAGCTAAGTGAACTGTTTTAGGACGCGGGGGTCTTTTGAGCAAGCACGCTGTTAAGATTGGAGAATTATGATAAACGAGATATAGTGCCTACAACTGGCGATTTCTGGAGATGGTGCAACCTCTGATGGTGACACTGTCCATGTCCAGGGTACGAGCTTGGAATGACTGGAATTGAGGAAGATGCCCTTGGTGATAACATTTTAATAAGTTCACTGGATTTCCATAGCACCCAGCACAGTCTCTGCTAAATTCTCTTAAATTATCTGTTGAACATACGTGGCGAAATGCAGCCCTTTCAGGCAAGTCCCACCCGTATTTCTTCAACTGCTTCTTGCTTCGGCTACCCTGTCACAACCAGAGGAATACTTCTCCGCCAGGACTCCCAGGATGCTCTCATTCCCTTAACCTCGGTGGCAGCTGGAGCCCAAGCGCGTTCGCTCCGCGGTCCATCCACGTCTGGATTCTCTGGTCCCTGAAGAAGAGAATTCGCCTCAGAAATGGACCGTGCAAGGAGGAGCCTGCTGCGAGGCACACTAGTGCAAGGCCACGCACCGAAGTGCGGAAGCTTGGCGACAGCGCTTCGTCGGTCCCTCAGGTCGTCCAGTGGTCCAGACTCCAAAGAGTGTGTCGGAGCCTGGGTGTGAGGCGACCGCCGCTTCGCCTCAGAGAAAGACGAGCCGCCCTACCGGCTGCAGCAGGAAACCACGCCTCTCGCGGGTTCCCGGGCTCCCGCGCGCCTTTGCGCGCCCGCAGCCCCTGTGGCGGGAAGCCAGGCCCCGCCCCCTGCTCCGGGGAGGGGCGTGGCCGCTGCAGACCCCGCCCATACCGCTCGCACCGCCCCACGGCAACCGGCACAACACAACAAAATGGCGGCCGCGCCGCTGGGCGCCTAAAGGGAACGACCGGCGCGTCTCCGCCCGGTTTGGTCCCGCGGGCCCACTCGGCCCGGCTCCTCCGCGGTGAGTGCCAGGCCTGGTCGAGGCCGTTCTCTGGCATCTGGACCGAGTGGTGGGGGCCGGCGGCGAAGACAGGAAGGCCTGGACAGAGTGTGGGATGGATTCGGGGCGGGGGCGTGTGCCTGGGGATTGGGATTGGATGGGAAGGAGGGGAGGGCCCGGAACGGGCGTGGGGAGGATGATGGAGGGAGGTTTGGATGAGAAGCGAGGTCAGGGGTGAGGGTGGTGCGGGGGCGGTTGGGGTAGAGGAGGAGAGTGTGGGTAGGTGTGGACGCGGGGGTGCGGCGCCGAGAAGGGTGGGCGTCTCGCCACCGAGAGGAGGAGGGAGGGGCTGAGGTGAGCCAGATGTCTGTGGGGAATGAGAGGGATACGGGATGATTTGGGTATCCGGACGGGCGTCATAGGATGGCGCAGAATGCAGTACACAGAGAAAAATGTTAGGATTTTGGGAAGAAATGTTAAAAGGAGGGGAAAAGCAAATACTTTGTTGTATAACGGTTAAGGGACAGGTGCATTTTGAAGTCAAAACTTGGTTTCAAGTCTTTATTCTACCACCTTGTGTTACTTACCGGCTCTGTGACTTTGGGCACGTTCCTTAATCTTCCTGAGCAAATGTTTACTCATTTGTGAAAATAGTTACTAATTACTGTTGAGTGTACGTTCTGTGCCAGATTCAGTTCTAAGTCCTTTAGTCCTTTGCATGTATTAACTGATTTAGAATTTAAAATAACTTGGATGGGATTTTCATATTCTTAGAGCCTAGCACAGTTCTTGGCACATAAAAGTTGCTAAATAAAATTGAATGAGTAAACAAAATAATGGAAAGGGATGGGAAGCTTGGGTTTTCGGATACCTGAGTAGAATGGAGAGAGATGTGAGAGGAGAATTTAGGATGTTAATAGGATGGAGAAGGACACAGATGTTGGGTTGTTAGAAGGGAGAGGCAAGTAGATAGGCAATTGGGCTCAGATAAGAGGGTTGGGTGGAGGTTTGAGTATTTTGTTTGAAGAGGGGAATAAACAGAAGTCAGAGTATTGGAATGGATTAGGATGTCAGAATATTTGCTCATTGAGCAGTTTGGGAAATCAAGATGGATTTTAGAAGTGTTGAGGCAGGGTTCTGGAAAGAACTGTAGAGAAATGGAGGAGACTAATAACTGTGTGAGGGAATTGGAACAGAATCTGTGGGAAGGATGGGAGGCAGAGGTTGGGAGGCAGAGGTTGACAAGCACAGGATGGGAGAATTGCCTTTAGAGAGGAATGGGAATCAGGGTATTTGAAAGAACTTAGAGAGTAAGAGTATTTAAATGGGTCTGAGGGTATTGTGTGAAGTAGAATTACATGGAAAGTACTGAGATGCGATTAAAGGGCTGTGGGATGCAGTGGAGAGGGATATGGAGGTCAAGAAATGGGGACGGACATTTGCATATTGGAGTGGCTGGAAGAGAAATGGAAAGTTTGGGGATTATTGAGATTTGTCTCATTTGGAAAAGATCAGAGAAGAAGATGGAAAATTAGGAATGTTAGGGAAGGCTAGATAGACATGGAGTTGTGGTCTCTACTAAGCTATGATGGAGGGGATTGTTAGATCGGGGCAAGTATCTTGAGTCTGAGAAAGACAGGATGCCTGGTTATATGATCGTTATCACATCATTCCAGTGGCTTTCTCTTGCTCTGCAGAAGGCCCACCTTCTGGGCCTTCAAAATGTATCTCCAGCTTTGGACTTGTTTTGTTTGTTTTGTTTTCTCTTTATCCTGTCCATTCACACACTCTAGCCCTACCTCTCAGCTCTGTCTTCTCTTTTCTATTGCTTGGTCTTTGTTTATATGATTGCAAACTACAGCCTAGGTCAAATAACATCCCCATCTCTCCCTTAAAATTGTGGTTCAAGATTTTACTACCACCAGGTGATGGTCTCTGAAATAATGCCAGCCTTTCTCCAGCACGGTAAATCCCTAAGCCCATTTCACTGAGTTAGCTCTTCTATGAGATCGTATTTCCCAGCTTTACAAGAGCTATGGTAACCCTGGAAGGGGATCTGGAAATGCATTGTGACTTTGGAACCACCACTTAATCTTTCCTGTTATATTCATTAAAGGAAGGAGTTGATTTAGATTTCTGGAATCCATTCTAATATTTTTTTAACTCTATAAGTAAGAGTTTTTCTAATCAGGAGAGGTAAAGGACCTCATGATAGTCTAGTGAGGCCCAAAGAGTCTTGGTCATTAGGATGTTCTGAGAGGAATTCAGGATGGCTCAGTATTTTAAGAATTTAGAAATAAGATTAAGATGCGGGTTGAAAATAATTGCATTGCATAAAAGTACAGGATGTGCATTTTTTAAACCAAGAAACTAAAAAATATATAAAGCATATCTCTGTAGCATGTAGCACACTGTCATTCTAATTTTGTTATTTTCTGCCATGTTGTGGGGTAGAGAAAGACATAGACATAAAGAAGTGATAACTGGGCCCTGTACCTCCCTCTTTTGTTTATTTAATCTCTTGCCTTTTTGAAAACTATATTTAATTTAGGAATGAATAAAATCTTACTATTAAAGCACATACCTCTTAGCGCTTTCAAACTCGTGTGTATTATTATTTAGAAAGAACACCAGTGCAGATTAGCACAGAATCAATGCTATTACTTAAAGACTTTTTGCCTTGGCAGGATGGTGACACAAAAATTGCTTACCACACTTGTGAAATTAGGACCCAAAGCCTTGTGGCTATGGCATAAATTGTTATGTGAATTGAGGGGAAGCTTTTCTGATCCATGTGGGTGATTTGACATGAAAAAACGAAAGAGAAAGTAAAGACATAAGTTTGTGGAACATGTTGTACTGTATAACTGTGGAATAATAATCACCTAAAAACAAATGTAGCAGGTTTGGTTTCCTTCAAATTAGTCATCTTAAGAAGCTAGATTGTGAGGTCATGATGATATTGTTGTATTAAATTTTGTTTTTCCTTCAGGAATTGTTTTTATAGTATATGTCATCTATTAGTCAAGGTCATTTAGTGGCATTTGTTTATGGTCTGTTTTGTGTAAGGTACCCATGGTAGGCCCTAGAGAGTGAGTTGAACATGGTCTGGTCTCCAGAAAACTCAGTCAGCGATGTGACATGATAATGAAGTCATGAGCTTTGGAATCAGATCAGGATTCAAGTCTTAGCTTAACCAGTTAGTTATGAGACTGAACAAAGTTTTAAACTTCTTAATCTTTAAAATCGGAGATAATAACACATATTTCATACAGTTGTATTTAATCCTCTAATGTGATGATATATGTAAGAGCTTATCACAGTGTTTGACACATGATAAGGTTAAGAATCAAACTGGGAAAATAAAAACAAAGTGTGCTGAAGTGATGGCCCTAGTTTTCTTGTGAGACTTTTAAATTAATTCTGAAAGCAGGACCCAAAGAGGAATTCCAGAAACGTTTTGGCAAGATCAGCATTCCTAGAATAACTATATCGTCATCTGCTAAGTGTTGGTTGATTGATTCGCTGTATTAATGGCAGCTCTCCTTTACATTGCATCTCCTTTATATTGCATGTGTTCCAACCATTTAAAAAATAAATTTCTTTATAATACCAGCCTATATAAATAATACCCATATACATACCTGTGAAGGGGTATTTATTATATATGAAGATATTCACACTTCAAACCATTATATTTCTATCTAATACCAATTGTATGGCATTAATATTTGAGCTACCCAAAATCTTTGGATTCAAAACTACTTTTCTAAAAAATAATTTGTGTTATGTCTTCACATTTTAAGTAGTAAGAGCAGGAGGCATTATGGATATTCAGCACAAATAGGATCATTGTTAATGCAGCCTTGCTCAAGACCTATACATCTTATAAGTTTTTTTGGTCTAAAAGTTTGTCAGATTTATAATATTTATAATGTTTTTAGACTAAATGTACTTGTAGTAGCAATTGTATATCATGAAAATCTTTTTTGCATAAACGTAACCTTGTAAATTAGGACTCTTCATATTAACGACCAATATTGCTCATGATGATATCCATTTGTTGAAGTACTGAATAGCATTTTATTGGTTCCATGTTTTCTATGAATAAAATATTCAATGAATATTAATTATCTACTATCTTCTAGGCTCTGTTATAGGCCTGGAATACGTCAGTGAACAATATCTCTACTTTCATAGAACTAACATTCTACTATTTAATTATGTAACTCGACTTACAAATTCATTTGAGATGAGAAAGGATTCTCATCGTTATTCCAGCCAGCACTGTGTCTGACCAAATTGTTTACCATTCTGGACCTTAATTTTCTTATATAAAAAGTAAAGGAAGTTGGCTAAGTTCCTTTTCATTAAAAAATGCTTTAGTTCCTTCTGGAAGACCTAAACTTCAATGAAATTGATTTTTTTGGCAAGCAATAGTAGGCATGGGAGTTTGAAGTGATCAGATGTTTTTCAAATAGCATGAAACAAACATGAATGATATAGAAAGCATAATGTTTAACAAAAGAAAGCAAATATAAAAGATAGTCTATGATTTCATTTCCTTAAAGTAAAAATAGTTTAAAAATTTGGTGTTGGAAGTCAGGATATTGATTACCCATGTGTGGGGATTAATGACTTAAAAGAGGATACAAGAGGGCTTCTGGAGTTCTGGTATTATTCTGTTTCTTGATCTGGATAGTGGTTACACAGCTTGTATTCACTGTATAAAAATTCATGGAGCTGCACACTTATGATTTGTGCACTTATCTATATGTATAATATACTGCAACAGAAACATAGACACGCATTCATGTACAGAGAGAATATGCACACTGTTGAAAGTAAGATTTCCACACAGATTGAATTCTAGTTGTAAAATGTGAGGTACATTCATAACCTACCATTGAGGTGTTGGGACTTCAGAGATGAATAAGGCATTATCCCTCAACTTGTGGATGTTACATGCTGAGCGAGCATAAATATATATAGTAGGACAAGTTCTCTGATAGAGGTATATTCAGTGTGATAATGAGCAGGAACTATTAATTCTACCTGAAGGAAGTGGATTTCTGGAAAGCCTTTGCAAATACAGTGACATTTCAGTTGGTAGAGAGGAAGAAGAGGATACCATTTTAAGGAGATGGAAATTCATGAGCAGAAACTCATGCTGTGTCCAGATAATAATAAAAAGATGACCGGAGTGCAGGATGCGTGATGAGGAGGAGTAAGAGGTTAGCTAGAAAGTTGGGCAGATTGTGGTGAGTCCTATCTATGATGCTGAAATGTTTATTTAGACTTACAGGCAGTGAGAACCATCAAAATTCTTTGTTTTTATGATGTTAAGTGAGTCAAAGGTGGAGATTGGCTTGATGGTGAGGTAAAGGAAGATTGGAAGCTGGTTAAGAAAGTATCATAATAGTCTAAGCGAGATGATAAAGTTGGATCTAGGCCAGTGGCTATAAAGATAGAAATGAATTTAGAAATATTTCAGAACTAGAATCAATGTCTTGATGGGTGAGGGAGAGGGATGGGTAGAAAGTAACTTCATTTATTCATTCATTATTCAACAAGTAATTTGTTGAGTTCTTGCTAGGTGTCAGGCACTATGCTAGACTAGGGAGACAGTAAACAAAACAAGCTCTCATGGAGCTTACAGTCCAGTGGAGAGACAGATGTTAAGCAAATAATAAATAAATATAGCAAACTATGACTCTCTGAGGAAAAAATAGATTGATTAAGAATATATAACTGAGTACTTTATTTAGTCTCCCTATGGAGGAGGCTTTCCTGAGAAAGCAACAATTTAGCTGATCTCTGAAGAAAGACTAAGGATGAATATGATGAGACTGGGGACACCAAATAGCCAGAACAATCTTAAAAAGGAACAAAGCTAAAGGACTCACTTCCTGATTTCAAAACTTACTACAAAGCTACGGTAAACAAAACAGCATTGTTCTGACAGAAAGACAGACATAGAGCAGGATAGAATAGAAAGCCCAGAAATAAAAACCGTCCCGTATGTGGTTAAATGATTTTTGACAAGAGTGACAAGACCATTCAGTGGGGAAAGGGCAGTCTTTTTAAAAAATGGTGCTGGGAAAACTGGATATCCATATGCAAAAGAATGAAGTTTGACGTTTAATACCATATACAAAAATTAACTCAAAATGCATCAAAGACCTAAATGTAAGACCTCATATTATGAATCTCTTAGAAGAAACCACAGAGCAAAAGTCTCATGACATTGGATTTGGCAATAATTTCTTGGATATGACACCAAAAGCACAGGCAACAAAAGAAAAAATAGATAAATTCAACTTCTTAAGAAAATTTAAATGAGCATCAAAAGACAATATCACAGAATAAAAAGTCAATTCACAGAATAGGAGAAAATTTTTGCAAATCATATATCTGATAAAGGATTAATATCCAGATTGTATATAAAGAGAATTCCTAAAACTGAACCAACAACAAAAATCAAACAACCCTATTTTGGGCTAAAGACTTGGGTAGACATTTCTTCAAAGAAGATGTACAAATGGTCAATAAGCACGTGAAAAGATGCTCAACATCACTAAACACTAGGGAAATGCAAATCAAAAGTACAGTGAGATACCACCTCATACCCACTGGGATGGCTACAGTTAAAAACAAAAAATAACAAATGTTGGCAAGAATTTGGTGAAATTGGAACCCTCATACACTGTTGGTGGGAATATAAAATGTACACCTGCTGTAGAAAACAGTGTGGCAGTTCCTCAAAAAAACTGAAAATTGAATTGCCATATCATCCAGCAATTCCACTTCTGAGTCTTTACCCTAAAGAATTGAAGGCAAGGTCTTAAAGAGATATTTGTACACCTATGGCCAAGCAGTATTATTCACAATAGGTAAAACATGGAAGCAACCCAAGTGTTCATTGATGGATGAAACAAAATGTTGTATATGCGTACAATGGAATATTATTGTCTTAAGAAGGAAGTAAATTCTGACATTTGCTGTAACACAGATGAACCCTGGAGACATGCTAAGTGAAATAGGCCAGTCATGGAAAAACAAATATTGTATGATTCCACTTATATGAAATATGTGGAGTAGTCAAAATCATAAAAATGGAAAATAGAGTGGTGGTTGCCAAGAGCTGGGGCGGGAGAAATGGGGAGGAATTGTTTAATAGGTATAGAATTTCAGTTTTACAAGATGAGAAGATAGATGATGGTGATGCTTGCACAACATTATGACTTTATTTAATGCCACTGAACTGTGTGCTTAAAAATGGTTAAGATGGTAAAATTTTAAAGGTAAAAGGTTAAAAAAGAAAAGAAAAAGACTGAGGACAAGCATTTGTGGCAGGAGAAATTATGTGTAGGGGTCCATGTAGCTGGAGCCCACAGAGTTGAGGGAAGCAGTAACAGATGTGAAGCTAGAGAGACAGAGCCATATCACAGGGGACTGACCTCATAGGCCATGGTAAATGTTTCATTTATTACAGAGTGATTAAGTTTTTAAATAGATCACTCTGGCTATCTGACTGCAATGTAGTGATGGAGGAGGAAGGCAAGAGAGCTTGTAGACAGATCAGTGAGAAGCTGTTATAGCAACTTGAGGGCATGGATTAGAGTGGACGAGAGTGGAGATGGGAAGAAGTAGACTAATTTGAGAGATATTTATGAGGTAGAATTGACAAAACTTGGTGAGTGGTTAAGTAGGGGAAGAAGGGAGAAGGAAGCATCCAGAATGACTCCCAGGTTTCCAGCTTATTCCCATGAGCATTGCTTACTAGTTAGGGAACACTGAAGGAGGAACAGGATGGGAGGAAAATGAGGGAGGAATGAAAATAATAAATTCAGCTTGGACATGTTGATTCAGGATGCCAATGGATATCAAGTAGGCAGCTGGGAATAGGTGTCCGGAATTCAGAGAAAGGTTTGATTGAAGATATAAGTATCAGTATACAGTGGCACTGGGAACTATGGATGTGCATTAGATTGTCTAAAATAAGATTAGAGAGAGACCAGAAGAGACTTGAGGAACTTTGACATTTAAAGATTGAGTAGGAGAGCCGTAGCCAGCAAAGGAGGCCAAGGAAGTAGCCAGGGAGACAACAGGACACCAGGAGAGTGTGGTGTCCCAGAAACCAAAGGCAGAAACTGTTATAGGAAGGAGAGAGTGCTTATCAGTATGAAGTACTGCTGAGTGCCACATATTTCCAGCTTCCTGCATTCTAGGACCCCTTGTGGGTAGAAGAGGCATTGTGACTAGCTCAGTCCAATAAATTGAGAACCAAAATGACGGGTAAGACTTATGGCTGGAGTATGTGCCAGTATAAGACCCTTTGGAGGTCTCTTTTCCCTCTGGCAGGGTAATCAGCAGTGTTTAAAATAGTGTCTACTCCCATCCACTTGCAGTATTGTGGGTTCTAGCATCTGTATGTAGCCTCTGACTTTATAACTTTGTAGTCTTGAAAATTCTAGAAATAGATTAATATAAGAGTTTTGATAGCTCTAAAAATTAATCTGGTTAAATATACTGAAAACTCTTACAGGTTTTGATGGATACCTGGCTTTATTCTTGCAATGAAGAAAGGACCTCAGCAAAAAATTTCCAAAGCCAAGATGCCACCATCATCTCACTCTTCTAGTCCATCATCTCTTATGTCCAATATGAGATCTAGGTCACTTTCACCTTTAAGTGGATCCGAGACTGTGCCTTTTCATTCTGGAAAACAGTGGTGTGAGAAAGTCGAGATTATAGGTGAAAACACCATGCTGTTGGACTACCAAGGCCATAAAGGTATTGCCTTTTAATCTAAGAATTTCACCACATATTCTTTAGTAGAGATGGAAAATATTGAACTTTTCTGGTCCACATGTAGTGCATATGCTACTATGGACTTGACCTTTTGTTTTTATTGACAGAAATTGTGTAAGGACAGTGGAGGATGGTGGCTTCTGGGTGAGGGTGAAGATGTCTAAAAGGGTTAGGAGGGAGTTTCCAAAAAGAGGAATCTTCATTTCTTGTGGTGGGGGAGTGCCTTAAAGCTCATGTGCCAAATTACCATCATCCTTGGTTAGCGGGAGGGCATATCTGTTCACTTCAGAACGGAGCACCTTAATTCAGTATAAAAATGTTATCCACCCTTGGGTTATTCCAGTCTGCTTATTGGAAAACTACTTATGTGTGGATAGACCGATTTTCACATAAGGGACATATATATGCTTTAGCAAGTTTTTAATTTTTTTTCTTAAAAGCATTGTGTTAGTCTGTGAATCTGTTTTCAAAAACAAATTCTCTTTTAAATGAATCAATTTCATGTGGTTAATTGTGAAAGAAAACTTTTTGTGATTTCTTTGGTAAGTCATGAAATCACAGTCATTAAAATCTGTAGACATGAGTATTAATCAGTGTTTATTAATAAACAGTATCAGCATTGAGTTTAAACTATATCCTTTGTGTCAGCTGGTACATTGTTATTTCTAATTTGATCAATATTTTTAGAATATTAGTCATTTTCTTTCCTAGAATGGCCCAAATTTTTAAAAATTATTTTTTTGAACCAAAATAAATGTAATATCAACTTATTATAAGTAATTATAGGGAAAGTTTGGCCTGCAGCCTGTATCTGAACCCAGGATTAATTTTTTTTTTTTTTGATTCATAAAGAAAGAACCAGGAAGTATTTTTCTTTTTATGGCTGCTTTTGTAAAATGGAACTTGGCTTTAACAAGCTTTGATGGCAATATCCAGGAAAGTCTTGGGACAGGATGTGTGATCCATTAAGTTAGTACTTTATCTCTATAAGATATGTTGTGATCCTCTGTATTTAAAAAAGCAACAAATTTGAGTTTCCCACCATAAAAAAAATAAGAAAAGATAATTTGTAGGAATTCCAGTGTTTTTGAGCTTTGGATTGGAATTTTATAAAACAAACAACTAAATAGTGCCAGTTTATTTTAAAAAGTAACTAACATTAAAATATTGCTGAAAACTTCAGTGCTGCATGTGATTAGAAGTGTTAAGTTTTGGAATTATCTGCCTGGGTTCAAGTCCTGGATTTGCACATTGCAAGCTACAAGATCTTGAGCAAATTATTGTAATTTTTTAATAAAAGGGAATAATAATTTCTACCCCAAAGATTTGTTATACAAATTAAATTTTTAAAAGGTAAAGCACTTAGCACAAAGCTTGGTACACAATATTTATAGAGTATAACTGTTGTCATTATTATGAAATGCTACATTAAGTAAAATATTATTATTAAAACATTGCAATTAGAACTATCCAGCTGTCTTCACATTTGCATAGCTTAACTTTTTTTTATTATGTAACATCAAAACAATTTGTTTTCGAAATATTCATGTCTTCCTCTACTGATAATGATTTGTTTGTGTCATTTCAGAAGCTGATTCACATGTAGGAGTTCGATATATTACAGAGGCCCTGGTTAAAAAACTTACTAAACAAGACAATTTGGCCTTGGTAAAATCTCTGAACCTTTCACTTTCTAAAGATGGTGGCAAGAAATTTAGGGTAAGTTAACAACATTTCTGAATATAGGCATTGTTTTTACTTTTTATGTGCTTTAAAAATTTTTAAAGAATTATGTTAGATTTACAGTACTATTTCATCGTAATATCACCTAATTTGTAGCAGATTGTTTCCAGTGAAAGTTCTACATCAGAAGTATGGCATCTTCAAATTCATAAGCTCCTATTATTCTGTACATTTTGATTCTCTTTTGAGAAGGGGTCAGCAAACTACAGCCTGCAGGCCAAATTGAGCCTACTGTCTATTTTTGTTGATAAAGTTTTATTAGAGCACAATTATATTTGTTTACATATTGTCTGTGCTGGTTTTTGTACTATAATAACAGAGGTAAGTGGTTGTCACAGAGACTATGTGGCTCACAAAGCCAAAAATACTTGCATCTGGTCTTTTACAGAAAAAGTCTGTTGATCCCTGTTCTAGAGTGTTTACCGCTTTATTCATAAACTATACAACAGGAGCACATTGTAATAGCCAAGTTAATTTTTTAATTGGAAAAAATATAAACTTAGATACCTACTATGTTAGTCACAAAAATTAATTCCAGAAGATTGAAGATCTTAATGAAAACAAAAAACAAAAATCAACCGACAAAAGCTCTATAAATGTATCAGGAAAGAATATAGGAGAATATATTTTTAAATATTAGAGTTGGAAAGGCCTTCTAAGCAAACACCAACCCTAATACCACAAAGCAAAATGTTGACAGATTTAGCTTACATAAAGATTAAAAAGTTGTATTTAATGAACGATATCTTTTAAAAAGTTAAAAAAAAAACAAGCTGACAGGTAGTGTTTGCAACACATGTAAGAATATCCACATAATATAAAGAGTTCCTGCAGTTCAATAGAAAGAGACAACCAAATGGAATATGTGCAAAGGATATGAGCAGTCCTTTTTCAAAAGTATTATAAATGTCTAATATTAACATGAAAATCTGTTCCACTTCATTAATATCAAAAAAGATGTGAAATAGAACAATAGTTTGATACCATTTCCCATCTGTGTGTCTAATGGACAAGAATTTAAAAGATGATTTCAGTGTTCACAAAAGTGTAAGCAATGAGTGTTCTCATATGGTCTTAGAGAATGTATAGATTGGTATAGCATTTTAGGAAAACAGCTTGGTAATATTTATCAAAATTTCAAATGTGCTTATTTGATCCAGCAATTGACTTTATACTTACTGAGTTTACATTCACCAACGCAGCAGCTCTACACTTTGTTGGCTATTCTACTAATATTTGCATACATACCCAAAAATGTCTTTATAGTCATGTTTTAAAGCCTTATTTAAAATAGAAATATGGAACTAAGCAAATGTCTGTCAATAGGGGAGTGCTTTAAAAAATTATGGTGCAATATATCATTAAGTAATACCAAGTTTCTTAAAAAAAAAAAGCTCTTTGTATTAATGTGGGAAAATGTTCCAGTATATTTAATGAAAAAAGCAAATTGTAAAATATTTTGTATAGTAAGCTCTCAAAATATTTTTTTAAAGTTTTGTTTTCCTATCTGTATATATATAGATGTAAATTAATAAAAAGGTCTGGGTGTACTTACACTAGCCTCTTAACAGTGGTTACCTTTCAGCAGTGAGATTATTTTATGTGCCTGGGGACCTGATGAAGAGAACTTTTTATGCTTTGTTTTGAAATTTTTATTGGACTATATTTATGTCTTGTGTAATTAAAAAGGAAAAAAGACATCCTGGAGTTTAAAGGTTATGAAAATAAAATAACAAGTTAATGAATATGTGTGGTTATTCTATGCCAGGCATTATGTGAGGCTGTAGGAATAGATACAGAAGTGAATAAGCTTACTTTCTAATCTCTGGGAACTTAGAGCTTAGTGTGGAGAATGCCTAGGAATAAGAGGAGAAATAGTGAGGGGGCATCAAAAAAAGAGAGTGAGCACATGGGAGAGTCAGACCCAATGAAAAAGTCTGATGGGGCTGTTGGAATAAGAGAAGATCCAAGAGTGTGATGAACGGAGGCCAAAGGAGGGACAACTTCAGGCAGGAAAGGATGATATAAAATGTCACAGAATCATCAAATAGGATGAAAACTTGGAAGATGTTATTTGGTTTGGCAATTTAAAAGCCCTTCCTTCTATTTCTCAAACCTATCAGGTTTATTGTTTTAGAGGGATTTGCATTTTTTTTTTCCTCTACCCAGACGTTCACACAGTTGGATTCTCAATATTAGGGTCTCAATTCAATATACTTCCTCTTTCTGTGAGACCTTCTCTTACCACCTAATTGCAGTTAACCACCTTTTCCTCAGTTACTCCTCATGTTTTTCAGTCAACAAATATTTATTTAGAATCCATATGTGCCACACATCAGCACTATTGCAGTGAACACAGCAAACAGAATCTGCTCTCTTGGTGCCTTGCGTTCCGTCACACCACATTATCTTTATTTTCTTGCTGGTATACTTCACTGCCTGAAATTTTTATTTCTCTGTTAATTGGCTTTCTCTGCGACTGAAAGCAAGACCCTTGTTTTCCTTATTCACCACTGTATTTCCATGTATCCAGTGCCTGGAGCAGCTCCTGGCACATAATCCATGTTTGATAAATATTGTGGTAAGGATGAATGAATGGGGGTCTTGGAGGGAACTTTTTGAATCCATAGTCAGGGTGGAAGGTATATCGCCTTACCAATAGGATAAGAGTGAACGGAAGGCGGCAGAGTGAGCAAATGTACACAACTTGTGTGAGAATGTGGTGACGAGAGAGAAAATGAAAGCCTGATAGGAAACAAGTTCAGTGTGAGATGGTTTGTATTACATAGAGGAGACTGAGCATGTTGAATATAGGTTCCTGCAGCAGGGAGATTGTCTCAATCACTGGTATGTCTCCATTGCTTGGTGCCACATCTGGTTTGTAGTAAGTGCGTAATATCTGTTGAATAGTGACTGTTTTTAAACTTGAGGGGATGATCCAGAAGGGAGAAAGAGACTGAAGATGCAAGAGCATGGGGAGAGGAGGTGGGTGAGGTCATGCAAGAGCATAAGTACCTAGCTGAACTTTGAAGGAAGTAGGGGAGAAAGGGAGAGGCATAGAAAAGTCGAGGTGGATGAAGGGATTGGTGGGGGAATTCTTGGTGGCTAAGCTTCAGTTTTTCAGTGATTAGGAAGTGTCATCCACCAAGGGGCAAGGAGAGTTTGGCAGTTTGAGGAGAGTGGCCACCCCTGGCCAAGGAGAGCTGCACCAAGGGTTTGTCTGGGAGGCAGTAAGGGCTTACTCCCTGGTGACATCAGAACAGCCCCTGACGCACATGCTTACATGTCGTGCTTATGTCGAGGCATCTGTTGTATAAAGTATTTATTCATTTGTTTCCAATTAGTATATCGAAAACTTGGAAAAATGTGTTAAACTTGAAATACTGAATCTCAGCCATAATCTAATAGGGAAGATTGAGAAGGTGGACAAGCTGTTGAAATTACGTGAACTCAACTTATCATATAACAAAATCTGGTAAGTAAATTCTTCTTTGGGTAGCACTGCAGGGTCGTCATCTTTGTTACAGAGGTAGATTAACGTTGCCCACATTACTGAAAGAATCCTTTGAAAGAGCAGGCACTTGGATCATTGTTCATTTGTAGTCCAGTCCTTCACATAGGATAACTGTCATATTTTGGCATTGTTGAAGTACTGAATAATATCCAGCATTATTGAAGAAGGAGATACATTTTTGAGTACCCAATTTTATCTTAATTCCATTTTTGGCAGGAAGTTTTCCCAGTTACAGTCTATAATTAACTGCCCTTAAGAAAGTTCACATGAAGCAGAATGTTTTAACCCTGTCATTTGGACCCTAAAAATATTTCATCATGTTTTGATCATATATGTTTATCTTGATATTCTTTGCTCATTGCTATAAGAAATACACTATCAGTCTTGTTTCCACTTCATAATATATATTACTCTGAGAAATAAACATAATAAAACTGACAGTGGCTAAAAATGCACATAGAAAACTTGTTAAAGGTGAAATGATGCACTTATCAAATCTTGAAAATTTTCATGTTTGTATACTTTTCCTCCACATTAGACTTGGTATATATAATGGTAAAAACCAAAACAACTAACAGTAGCAGAAGCTCTAATATGGCAAAAGTGAAATGGGGAAAAAAATCTGATTAATGAATCAAATCCTTAATGCAAAGTTTGTATTAAAAAATTGATCCTGATGAAAATAATTTCAACAAAATGAAGCTGAAAATAAAGAAGCTTGGAAATATTTGCCCAGTATAGAGAATTGATCAAGGAATTAAATTGGAATCAATTTGGGAAAATATTTCATCAATGACAATTCATCAGTACAGTTGATAAATGTTTTGTTAATTTAAATATTCTGATTAAAATATTTATGTTTGTAAATACAGTATCATTCTGGGGGTCCACCAGTTCAAAATGGCGGCCATATCCTACTGGCATAGCTCATCTTTTGGCGAAGACTTAAGGTGATAGTTAAGGACATCTCATGTGCGGGGCTGTAGTCTGTGCTGTTGAATTTTCCAGTTCTCCCCTGGCTGTCCACTGGTACTCTTCACAGTGGTTATAGTGGGAATGCCATGGACAGACTCTTCTTTTCTGTTTTATAGAATCCTGAAGTCTGATAGTAAGATAGATAGGATCCCTAAACACAGACAGTAATGAAGAGTTTACTAGAGCTGTTCTGTTACATTTGTTTTTAATCACTATTTTTTGCTTCTCGTTTATAAATTATAATTATGAAAAGTAACTCTACATAAAACCAAGGCTGTTTATTTTAAAAATACAGTGGAGAGACACTATCATTATACCTACTAAGTTACTAAGTTTGATTTTACCCTTTGGTTTCCAGCAAAATTGAAGGCATAGAAAATATGCATAATCTGCAAAAGCTAAACCTTGCAGGAAATGAAATTGAACATATTCCGATATGGTTAGGGAAGAAGTTAAAATCTTTGCGAGTCCTGAATCTGAAAGGCAACAAGATATCATCGGTAAGTTGTTCAAAGTAGCAAGAGTATTTTTTTAATTTTTGGACTTGTTGGATAAAAAGATTAAAATCCAAGTTTTTAAAAAATGAGGTTTCTTCTAATATCTTTGATCCTTTGACTGAACATCAAGTTTAGACATACCCTAGTATTCTATAAGGTAATTAGATATAGGCAGTCCTGGCTTCGCATGGTTCCATGGCAACTGAGAGTCAACCTCTTAGCATTTTCCCATCTTTCATTTCATTTGAGCCTCAGAACACTCTTGTTAAGGAGGCAGTGCAGGGATTATTTCTGTGAGTTAGGTACCATTGTCTTATTCCCATCTTCAAGTAAAGTTTCAGAGAGATTAAGTCTCTTACCCAAAGTCAGTCAACTTGTGCCAAAATCTTGGTCACCGAATGCCTAGAGCACAGTTCTTTTCTTCAGACTTAGGAATTAATCTTGATTATGGTGTTAGGTGTTATAGGAGGTTAATCACTAGCTTTTCATAGTAGAGCAACTTTGTTATCATGGTTCACATTATCTGATAATGATGCATATTTTTCTCTGGAGTATATTTTACGATTTTCTTGTGATTTTTATACAGTTAAATGTTCAACAAGCATTGCAAAGTAGAAACATCAGTTTATTTAAATCTGTATTAAAACTAAAACAATCCTACTATGATTTAAAGAACTTAAACTTTTAGAATAGAAAACAAAAGATATGACTTCTAGTATGGGTCTAGACTTGCTTTCTGTGACCTTTGGAGAATCCTTCATCTCTCTAAAACTCACTGTTTTGAGTTGGAGAAAACAATCTCTACCCTTCCTTCTTTACAGAAGTGTTGTGGGGCTCAGATGAAATGATAGATGTGAAAATACTTTAAAAGCTTTATAAACACTAAATAACTCTAAGGTTATATTCCTTAAACTTTTACCAGTGGAAGCCAGTAATAATAAATAACATTTTTTTTTAATGCTGTGTCATTAACAGTGTCTGTACTTTCTTAGTTCATCTTTATAAAGATTTGGAAAGGTAACTCTACCATTTCATCGTGACAGCCCAAGAGCCTCAGAGCGCAAGTCCCACACCATGTTGCGCAGTGTCAGCTTGGAGCTCTTGGAGCTTATGGGGTGATGGGACGAGGTAGCCAGGAATCTAAAATTTGCCACAAATATTTCTAAAGTAGTTGGTCCTTAGACACTACACAACATCAGCTAAGGTTAAGAGGAAAATCATTCAATAAATATTATTATTTCTAACTTCATATGCCTTACTCATCCCAGTTCATATTTGACATTGACATCAGTAAGAGTGATGCACATCCACTTGGGAGTGATTTACTTAGACTAGCTATTAGTAGTGGTATTTCAACCTTTTAAAATCCCTCTTTGGACAAATGTAAAAATCTCACTTCAGAACCAGAACTCCACGTATCCTTATTTCTTTGAACCATCAATTATAACTGTTGTCTGAAGAGTTACCAAAATCTTTTTTTATATCCTTTTTTATTTTTGATTTGTTCAATCAGTATAATGAAAAGAATAGGTTTAGAGTTACAGTCTTGAATTCAAATCCTATTTCATTCACATATAACCTCTGAGCTTTGAGCAAGCCACCTAAATTCTTTGAACCTCAGTTTCACCATCTGTAAAATTGAGATGATACTTAAATCATAGTTTTTTGTGAGGGAGTCACAAATGAAATGGCATATGGAAAGTGCTTACTATTGTCCTGATACATTATAGACACTCAAGGACTCTGTTCCTCCCTTCAAACCACTACTTTTGGGTAATGAGTTTCATGAATAGGTCCCATGCCATGTTAATAGCAATTTCCTTGATTTATTACTTCCTTTAGGCATGATTTTTTAATTCAGTTATACCAATAATAATGTTATATATCATTTCAGCTCCAAGATGTAAGCAAATTGAAACCACTTCAAGATTTGACTTCTTTGATCCTGGCTGAAAATCCAGTTGTGACCCTTCCTCATTACCTTCAGTTTACCATTTTTCACCTCCGTTCACTGGAAAGTTTGGAAGGCCAGCCAGTAACCACTCAGGACAGACAGGAAGCTTTTGAGAGATTCAGTTTAGGTAAGATGACATTTTTTTAGAAACTAAATTTGGGAGGGAGAGGAGTTTATTTCAGAAGTTATCCAGAAAAATATATTTATTATGAACTTTATAATGTTATTAAAATTTGTGTAGAAAATGACACCGTAAATCAATGAATTCAACAATATTCATTGAGCAGCTACTGTGAGCCAGGCACTGCATCTGGCCCTAAAGATAAAGTGGTGAGTAAGACATAAAATAATGGCCTTTGTGCAGCTTGTGTTTTAGTGGAGAAGACAGATGGGTCTGACTGGAGGATAGCTCAAGTACAAGTTTGGAGGGATGGGGAGGGGCAAGGTGGCACAGGGGTTTGGGCTTTGGATTTTATTCCAGGTGCAGTGGAAGCCATGGACCATTTTTAAGCAGGGGTGGGACATGATCCAACTTATATATGATGTGGATTATTTTTATTGCAGGATGGAGAATGATTTGGGGCAGGGTGAAATGTAGTTAAAGGGACATGTTAGGGGGCTACTGCAGTAATCTAGGCTAGAAGAAATGTTGGTGGCCTGTATTTAGGTGGTAGATGTGGAATAGCAGATCAGCTTTGGAGGTAGAATCAGCAGCACCATCTAATGCAGTGGCTAATTCCCAGGCTGTGGCTTGAGTAAGTGGTTAGATGGTAATATCGTTTATAGAAATAGGAGAACTCAGAATGCTGAGTTTGAATGTCTGTGAGAATTGGAAATATGAGCCTGGAGTTCAAAGAAGTCTTTCCTAGAGATATAAATTTGGGAGTCTTTGGCATGGAAATGATACTTAATTCCACTGGAATAAGCTAGCTCACTCAGGCAGGGATTGGGAAGAGCAAAAAATGTAGCCAGTTAGGAAACTGAGAAAGAGAGGCCAGCAAGGTAGGAGAAAACCAGGAAATAGTGAGTTGCAAAAGCCCAGAGAAGATTTCAAAAGAGGAAATGATCAGCTGTGTTGAACGTCACAGAGACATGAAGAAGAAGGATGAGCTCAGAGAAGTGCTCTGGACTGGCAACACATGGTGGTGATCTTGACAGGAGCAGTTACAGAGTGTTTGGGACAAATGCTTGATTATAGACTGAAGACTGAATGGGAAGGGGACATTTGGGTGAAGATTTGAAATTTCCTCCTGCAATTTCTTTCCCTTTGTACCTAATAAATGAGTTTTTTTTTTTTAAATTAAAAATAAAAATTTCACCAGTACCTTCGAAACCAGGAAATGGGCATAAGCGAAGGCAATAAACCTCAAAGCTAGTAATCAAAGAAACAGAATATTCAAGAGTGCAGTGGGGAGACAAATTGTAGCTCAGTTCTTTTGGTCCTTGAGAAGACGAAGAAATGAGATCAGAGAAAAAGAGGAAAGATTGTCTCTTGATAAGAGGGATGGGACACTTTCTCCATCAGAAGGAAGAGTACATCTGTGTAGGTGTGGGCAGTTTTGTTACTTTCATGGTAGGAAAATGAGGAAGTTCCTTCCCACTGGTGGGGTCTGTTTTCTCAATGAAATATGAGGTCATCAGCTGAGAAAGAAAATAGAAGGAGTATGGGAGGTTTGAGGAAAGAGGAAGATATGGACTAGCCATTTTAGAGTGTTAGGGTATGAGCCTATATGTTCAACCATTTGAAATTGATGTTAGACTTAGGAAAACTATGACTTAGAAAAACAGCAGTTTCATATGGTTTGATCCAATACTTGATAAATATGGTACATTTTTATTAGTTTGGGGTTGCCCTAATTCAGCATTTGTTAACCTGAAGTTGATGTTTTGGAATCATTAAAAAATATAAATAATGCAAAGGGAAGTCATTATATAAATATAGTGTTGGGGGAAATACTTATGATTTTTTTACAACTTTGAATGTTAATTAGGAGTCTTTAATGGTGCTGCTGCTCTTGGGACCCAGAAGACGAATAGATACAGTTTCCACTTGCGCAAAGCTTTGGTGGGGAAGGCAGACAGCCAAGCTATTTGATCACATTTTCCAACTCCCTCTGTGACAAAGGCCACGGCAGAGGTGCAGGGTGGCATCAGAGCATCCCTGAGAAACATCTAACCTGGGGAAGGTAGAGTCAGGGCAGGCTTCTCAGATTGCTTTTAAAAATTAAGACCTGGAGGATGCAAAATAGGCTGGTAGGAGATAGAGGAAGATGGTTCCAGGCGAAAGGTGTGAATAAAAGCCTACAGGTGAGAACAGGCATCACGTGTCTGAAGAAGTGGAATCATTTCAGAACGGCTACAGTGGGGTATGCTTGGAAATCAGACTGGTGAGGGAGTTGGGATCAAAACATGAAAAGCTTTATCAGTTCCTTACGTAAGCTATTTGGATCCTATCCTAAGCTCAACAGGAAGCCTTTGAAAGATTTTTAAGATAACATGGTATTTTATTTTGCAAATATGCTTGCAGCATCCTTTGAAGTGTAATTACTAATATCAAATAAAATATTGCATGTTTTTTCTGGGAGATGTGAGAAAAACCTTATTTATCAATACATTAATTGAATTAAATACTTGGAATTAAAATGTTATCTTTTAAAATTGTTATCCAAATGATATTGCCTTCTTACCTCTTAATGTAAATCATTTTCTAGCTCAAAGTAGTCTTTTTTTCCAAAACCCATAGTGAATAATTCAAAAAGTAGAATTATATTTATACTATACTAAGACTTCTTTTGCCATTATTTGAGAAAGAGTCTTACCTTTCTTCAAATAGAAAATATAATGATCAACAAACTATTAACTTTGTACTGGCAGAAGAGGTAGAAAGACTGGAAAGAGACCTGGAAAAGCAGATGATGGAAACTGAAGAGCTTAAGAGCAAACAAACAAGGTTCCTTGAGGAAATTAAAAATCAAGATAAATTGAACAAATCATTAAAAGAGGAGGCTATGTTACAGAAACAGAGCTGTGAGGAGCTAGAGAGTAACCTAAACACGAAAAATGAACTGGTAAGTCTGTATTTTACATTGCTTTGACTATATTCTTTTGAAATAGAGAATTCTTGGTTCTTAGGTCTGAAAACACAACTTCCTGACCATAGAATGGGGAAGATGTGGTGTAACAGAAATATGTGCAAAGGGTTTTACAGGCTGCGGTTATTGTGCGCTGTATGGTATGGCTGCCCAAAAGACGACTGATGTCTTGGGCTGGGTTCTGTGAAGTGTGGTTTCCAGAACAAGGGAGAAAGGTAAAGCCCTGCACCATGGGGAGCTGGTCAGACTGTCCCTAAATGTTTGTATTTTTTTTAATAGTATTGTTAGTGAGACTGTACATTGGCAAAAGCTTTTAGAAAGCAATTTGGCAAAATTATCCAAATTTAAATGGACACATCCTATGTCCTATATATTGGAAATATTATATATAATATTTATTATTCTATTATATATAATATAATAGAATAGAATATATATTTCCAATAATATATTCTGTAGAAATGGTAGCAAGAATGTGTGAAGAGATTATATATGTACATACATGCATATATGTATGTAAATACACATATACTCATATATATAAGGACAGTCACTACAAGATCGTTTATATTAGCAAAATACTGAGAATAACTAAAATGTCCCTCAGTGGGTATCCATATGGTAGAATAGGCATGTTCCTATCAAAATAAGGTAGAGCTCCAAGTTAAAAAAAAATACATATACATGTACATGTGTGCACACACATATATACACACACATAAATTTTTAAAATTCTTTTCAAACTCTACATTGTGTAGCATTGTATGGATCTTCCATGATTTATTTAATCTACACTGACTGATGAATATTTAGGTTGCTTCCACTTTTTTGTTATTGGAAACAATACTACAGAGAAAATTTTTACATATTTACCTTATGCATTTATACTAGTAATTCCTTAGCACAAATCACTGTAAGTTTAAAATTTTTTAATTTGGATAAATATTAATGCACCCCTCAGAAATCTAATAACTGCATTACACTTCTTCCTCACATGATAATTATTTTGAACTTGTAAATAGGATAGAAAAAAATGGAATCTCATTGCTTCAATTTCACATTTCTTTGGTTGTTGGAGAGCTGAATACTGCATAGGTACTTGTTAGATATTTTGTATTTCTTCCTTAAATTCATATTGTTTTGCCTGTTCTTTTATTATTCCAAAGGACTATTCTACATTTTAAAAAATAATAGTTCTAGGTCTTACCCTAAGAGCCTACATTTGAAAAACATTTTCCATTATCTTATGCAGAGTGTTTGGTGATAATATCATCTATAGTTATATAATGTCTTCTGATTGCATAAAGTAATTTCTCACGTAGCAGGCCAGTTAACTTATAAATGAAATGTAGAAACATTGAAGGAAAAATTTCTGTGGCCATTTAACTGCCAGCAACAAATATTAATTGTAACTTTAATATTAATATTACCCATTGTCTTTTTGCAAGTTATTTAACTCCTGTTCTTGTTTCCTCATTTTTTTAATGAGGATGATTTACCTGTCCTGCCAGCCTCACAGAGTTGTGAGAACTGAATGAGGTTATGAATGTGAAAATAATTTGAAATGAATCAGGCTAAGTCATGGAAGATGGTAAATCTGAAATTCATAGTTAGAATGATGATAAAATGTGTCCATATAAGAATAATGCAAGTGTTCACAACCATATCTACCTAAGGTAACTTGTCAGTAAAGAGCGGCTTATGTTGTTACAGCCTCACTCTCTAGACTTCTCCAGGTGATGGTCTCTGTTTGCTTCTCTCTCCTTTTAGCCCTTATCTTGGTTTCTTGCAGACCCTTTTCTGCCGATTCTTTATTCTTCCTTAAAGGTAGTTTGTTCAGGGCTGAATTTTACATTATGTTTTTCATGATTTGCATGATAATTTGTATTAATATGTTTATATGCATTCTAAGTTTTGAAACTGGCTTGCCTTTTTGAGAAATGTGTTTGTGTATGTATATTTTTTTAATGAATGCATATATAGGAGAGTGAATTTAAATGTGGGGAAAGAATTTGTATCATTTTTCCTATTGGTAAATATAACTGCAGTCAGCTCTTGATTATCCATAGCTAATACTGGAATGAGCCTACTTTCCAGGGCCATTGACTCTTGATTTGCTCTCATTTATGCTTTTCTTCAACAGACATTTATTGAATGCTTACTATATGCTAAGCCTACTGCTGTAAAAGACACAAAGGTACTTTAAGATGTACAGAGTATTTATTACTAAAGTTGACCCTTGAACAACACTGAGGTTAGTCCACATGTAACTTCAGTATCCCCTGTTCTTGGCATCCACAGATTCAACCAACCTCAGACTATGTAGTACTACAGTATTTACTATTGAAAAATGTTCTTGTATAAGTGGCCCTGCTCAGTTCATACCCACGTTATTCATGGGTCAACTGTATTTGCCTGCAGAGGCCACCAGCCCATATGTCCTCCATGGTTCAGTCACATTTGCCTTTGTTTGTCCCCATTGCCAATGATCTTTGAGGAGAGAAGCCCAAGATTGTTGACACTGTTGGTTGTGTTGCTTTTCTGAGACTGCGGGACTAGTGAGCATTCAGTGAAAGCATCAGTGCAGGTAATGTGCTTGACACCCTGCAGCAGGACGTTGAAGGCAGTATCGTATTACAAAGTGTTGGGATTGAATTCAGGAAGCTTGGCATTGAACTCTGCCTCTTCTGCTACCAGCTGTGCAATTGAGCAAGTTATTTGACCTTCCTGTGCAACTTTTAATGTCACATAGAGGTAGTTGGGAAGATTCAGTGAGACAGCACATGTCAAATGCTTAGCACAGTGGCATGCAATGAGTACTCAAGCAGGATTACCTGTTATCTAGGTTAGCCTTACTTCCATGTTGATGGATAATCAGGAGGTGACTGTAAGCTAAATCATGCACGGTTTTGATTTCATGGGCCTTGTAAAATGTTCATGTTTGTTTATGTTTTATTCTCTTCAGCTTGCATTTTTATATTAATGAAGTTTTCCTGCATGTTTTTTGTCTGGTATCTACTGTCAGACACTGGAGGAAAAAAAAGGCAGAAATCACTTAATGGACCTTTGAAATGAACTCAAGGATTAATTTAGTAGAAAGGGGGCTGGTACTGGTAATTAATAAAATGTTTAACTTCTGCCACTAATCTAATGTGTAACTTTTGACAAGTCAGTTCACCAATCTGGAACTCAATTTCTTTATTTATAATCAGAGGATCAGATTAGGTGATTTGCTTTCTTCTAGCTCCTAAAATTTCTAATCATAACTAAAAAGTTGTAATTACAGTAGGATTACTTTATTAAAATTTTAATATTACATATTTGGATCTGATTGAGTTTATTTACATCCCTTATCCTCTGTTGCAAAGAATAATGTTCTGAACACTTAAAGCTGAGATGCCATTAGCGAAAATACTACAGCACAGCAGTACAACAATTAAAACCAAGCTCCTATTTTCATCCTTCTCTCTCCTTCTAAGTTGTTTGTAATTAATACCAAATATCATTTCTATCCATGATTTGAAGCTGTCATGAGTAAGTTAAATAAATTAGTACTAATTATTGGGAAACCAGGAAGCTGGTACTTAGTAGACTAGTTAATTAAAAATAATTGATACACAGTTATTGTCATGTTTGGATAAAGCAAACTTAAATGATTTTTAAAACTTTTTTTATTGTATCCTGAAGTAACATACAAACTTCAAAGGTCTTTTATGTGATCTCTTATGAAATGATAATTTTGTATTTTATTCTTTATAATACTTAAGAATTAAGATAAAATGCTGAATGTTGCTTTATTTGCTGTGGGGTTTTTAATAATCTAATTATTAGTTATGATTAGAACTTGCCATACTACTGTACCTTTATACTAACTTACTGAATCTGTATGTTATTTCATATCTAATTGGGCTGATAGCTAAGGCAGAAGACCATGGAACTAACACGAGCATGTCAGAAACAGTATGAACTGGAACAGGAATTGGCCTTTTATAAAATTGATGCTAAATTTGAGCCACTAAATTATTATCCATCAGAGGTGAGTTATTTTAATTTTATAGTACTCCAGAGTTAAAGCTAGCATAGAATGGGGCAGGGGAGGGCAGGATGCAGAGATGTCCAAAGGATTTTATCAATAATCACTCCATATTCTGGTTATGAGGATATCAACAGAGTAAATTTATTTTGGTTGAATCCGTGAATTATGTGGCTCAGTGAGGTAAAGCAGTGTCCAAAAGAGTTTAAAAGCCCCAAGAGGATATTTGTCCACATCCCTATTTGAACCCAAAGCAGCCTTCTAATCCTCAGTTAGAAACCTCACTCAAGGGTATGGTTGATCAGCTTCCTTAAATCCAGACTTCCAGGGAAAGTGCTTCAGCAACCAGAATAGTCGTCTCCCTACATTGTTCAGTAATCACTGGGTTCACTACTAGTAACACATTATTTGTGCAAATACCGTAACTGCCACTGGCAACAGGAACCGTTAAACTTCCAAGATCCAGTGATTCCAGTCAGTATCATGTATTTAGTAAAAATTCAATTGTCAAAGTTAATTAAACTGAGATTTTTACATATATTTCAGCCAAAAAACCAAAATAAAACACCTAGGTTTCTGATTTGTGAGATTAAGCAATATTGTAAAAAAAAACTATATAACTGTAGGCAGTTCCTTAATCAGTCAATCCAAACTCACTTTTTGGGGATAGAAGGAGGAATTCTTTTGAGGTTAATTTTTGTTCTAGTTCCTTTTTAGTATGTATTAAGAATAAGATAAAAGAATGATATATTTTTTTCAACTTCTATGTACGTGGCGTTAATATTTAGGCAATTCAGTGATATGTCCTTCACTAATAAAATGAATAATGTCACCTAACTGCTTAGAAGTTATTTATTAAACAATAAATCTGTTTATTTTGCTTTTAGTATGTCGACATTGATAAAGCCCCAGATGAAAGCCCTTACATTGGCAAATCCAGATACAAGAGAAATGAATTCGCCACAGAGAGTTACATTACTGATAGTGCCCAGGCAGTAGAGATCAAGAGGATGGAGCCAGGTGAAGGGGAACAACTTAGAAACGAACACGTGAACTTGACAGCCCATACGCCACTGGACATACAACTAGAAGACAAAGAAAACAAAATAAGTGCAGGTTAAAAAAAAGTTAAATTCTTTCTTTAAAAATATAAAAAGATTGAATATATAAGCAAATTTGGTTTTTAAATTCTTCTAATTAAACATGCTGGAGTTATTTATTATATTGTTGTTTACATGGGAAGTCCAAAACCAAAGTAGTGATTCATTGAGCAGGTTGTTTTTTAATGATTCCTGTTATGATGGTGAATGAGATTTTTGACCATAATTTGATTGCAATGCATCCAGGGGATCCAAGAATGCTTAAATTTCATCCTGCCAACGGGTCCTTCTTACTAGTGGACCTATACATTCAAAGGCATAATTAGTAATAATTGAAGCAAGTTAAGTACCACTTTATTGTTTCCCGTACATGTAGTCAAAACCTAAAGCAGTGTTTTGGATAAGCTGGATCAGTGCACTCTCTTTAGGCCTGTGCCTAAGGCTGGCCTATAACTCTTCCTGACCTGTCCCACACTCCACCTCCTCAACCTCTTCCCCCACCAAAAAAAAGAAACAAACAAAACCCAACATTTAATTCAAGAGATTTTGCCACTTCCTGGAAAATCATGAAGAGGAATAAGTCAATCCAAGGGGGCACTTAGAGACCCTCCCAGTGGCAAACTTGAATCCACTACCCGCTTAGCTGAATGGACATGGAGGAAGGAGAAAGCAAACCTGAGTTCATGCTTCTTACTAGTAATCGTGGCCTGCTGTGGGGATCTCAGTCAGTGAGATCAGCAGCCCATCTTCCCTTGGTTGGCAGCTAAATGGAAAACATAGAAGGCAAGGTTGACTTGGAGAGGGGAGAAAATAGACTGCCTTGTCCATGTGTGCATATACTATAGGCAAGGCTCTGGAGGGGAAAATAAAACTGAATCAGGCAGATGTACAGACTAGCCTCAAGGGGCTCATAGTTTTATGGGAGGCGGGGAGGGAGGGAGAGAGAAGTCAGAAATTTGAGGTAGAAAGTAGTTGATTTGAGATCACTTCCAGCTGAGAGAGACTGTTCAGTGGTAATTTCTTGATATTGAGTCCCATCATAAAGCATTTGCCTTTAACACAGGTTTTTGTTTAATACCCTAAACCTAATTATAACTTAGTGACATATAAGTGCATATTTACCAATAAAATCCTTATTCTCTCCAAAGAGTTCTTCAATGTTGGAAGTATCAAATAAAGCCCCTTTTATGTTAAGACTTTTACAGATAAAAGGATCTATTATAGCTCTATAGCATAGCATGAAACCATTCTAGAGGTTAAGTAATATAGAGGAAAAACATCATAAGAGATTTTTTTAAAAAATTCCTTTTATGTATAATTGCACAATTTAATTGGGGGGGGATGGAATTGCTAAGAAAAAGAAATTTTAGAATTCAAGATTTTTCTTGTGTGTGTCTGTGTGCATGGTTTTTAAATTTGCAGCACAAACTCGACTATCAGAACTGCATGATGAAATAGAAAAGGCAGAACAACAAATTTTAAGAGCTACTGAAGAATTTAAACAACTTGAAGAAGCTATACAACTTAAAAAAGTATGTAAAAGCAAAGCAGCATTGCTAAGAGGAAATGCCAAAAACGAAACATGTTTTCCCCCTTCATAACCATGTAAAGCAATCTTAAATCAGTGCTGCTTAATTAATTATAGAAGAACAAATTTCAAAGTCAGATATGGTTCTAGCATTTTACAGTTACATTTCTTTCCATTTATGATCACATCCTATTAGCATTTTATAGAGTATGCAGATATTTACATTACTTAACAATTTATACAAAAAGATATTTTATTCCATCTACTCTATTATGAAAGTGTCTGTTTTACCCAGGGAAGCTGCTTCCTAACATGTCTCTTCTAATTTAATTAAACACTCCCCATCTTTAAGATCCTGGGACCTAGATTAAGAGCCAGAAGCCATCTCTACCATGAACATTATCAGACACAAGCAGCAAAAATGTAAATGATATAAAATATGGTATGCAAAAAGATGGTGTTGTGAAGAAGTAAGTAGCTCATACCCATGATGTAATTGCATAGGGAGAAAATTCAAAAAAAGGATGTGTTTTTTGTATTTTAGTTCTTAAGGATGTAAAGGTTTTAGTTATTTGCAGCTTTTAAAAACCAGTATTTCAAAATTATGATGGTAACTATACGCATACCATACTAGGTAGAACAAGAATGTGAAGTTCAAATTATACACTTTTAAAAAATGATATCCTGTATTGTTACTTTCAAAATATTTAGTAACTAGAAATTGATTCAGGTTTATTGGAAGCTCACTATATGGCAGTCCCTGACTGGCTTGGGCCCTGAATACTGAGCAAAACACGTATGTGTTCCTCCCTCATGGGCAGGAACTAGACAGTAAATAATTAAAAATAAGTTAAAAAGAAATGTATAGTTAAACAACATTAGTGTTATAGGGAAAAAAAAATTAGGAGAGACAATAAATAGGATGTAGATCATGGGAACCCACAAAGGCCTCTCTGAAGAGGTGTTGTTTAGGCTGAGACCCAAAGGATGAGAAGGAGCCAGTGAGGCCAAGTTCGGGGAAAGAGTATTCCAGCCAGAGGGGACAGTGCATGCAGACTTCAGACTAAAGATTCCTCTGCAGAGTGAGGGAGGGTGTAGTAGAAGATGAGGTTAAAGTTCATGCCAGGCATCATAGGCCATTTTAAGGGGTTTGAATTTTATTCTGAATGTAATGGGAAAACTTTGAGGACTTTAGGTACTAGAGTGGCTGATCCTATTTGTATTTTTATAAGATCGCTCTGGCTACTGATGAGATTGAAATGGGATGAGAAAAATGGAGAGAATGGAGATGTGTACAGTGGTTAGAAGGTTGTTGTTTAGTACAGGCAGGAATTGGTAATAGCTTGGACTATGGAGGTGATGGTGGACATGGAGAGAAAGCAGACTGATTCTAGGTAAACCTGGCAGTAGAACTGATAGGACTTAAAAGATGAATTGAAAATGGGAGATGAGGTGGAGGGAGATATCAAAAATGATTCGGTAATTAAGTAAGAATGTTTCCTAACAGTACTGGCCAAAGCTTTATATTGATAGAAATAAATAATGTACATAATTTTTAAGTAAATGGATGCTTACAAAATGTGCTTAGAAAAAGTAATAATTTAAATGAGTAAATATAATGTAGCCTAAAATTTTCATTACACTATCTATTGACTCAATATGCTGATACAAGGATAAGTGCTATATAAAGTCAGCTACTGTTAATATTATGGTTATTATTAATAATTTGTTATTTATACTTGGATGACAACTTCATTTCTACCTGTTACTATGTTTCATAAACTTTTATAAAGTAAGATATTCTACATATAGGAAGGATAAAAGTATAAGATATGTATGGGGGAAGGGTATAGCTCAGTGATAGAGCACATGCTTAGCATGCACAAGGTCCTGGGTTCAATCCCCAGGACCTCCATTAAAAAAAAAAACTGAAAAAAGATATGAATGAAATGCCTAGGTAACTCCAACATTTTACTTTTATTAGAGAAAAAACTGATAGAGCATGAATACCTTTTTAAATTGTACAATTGTTTTCTGTAAATTTGTAAATCAGTATTGCTGTCCTCTGTTAATTGTTTGTTGGGATTTGGGGTATTAGATTTCAGAAGCAGAGAAAGAATTTCTTTTCAAGCAGTTGAGTGGTAGGATACAACTTCTGAATAAATTACGCCAAGAAGCTCTGGATCTAGAAATGCAGATGGAAGAGCAAAGGCAAGAAATTGCTGAAAAGCAGAAGGAGATCAAGGACCTGCAAACAGTCATAGATAGTCTGGATTCCAAAGATCCAAAACATGTAAGTAAATGAAGAGATTTTCGCTTGTTCTATGGGAACTAGAATATCATTCTTTCTAGATATTATGTTTCATCATCTTTAGCCTCAGAGTTCTGAGAGTCTCTTTTAGTTTGATGGACAAGTTTGAGTGATGTAATGTTTATGTGTATGTGTATGTTATATATAATATGTGTGTATGTATGTGTATTTTTATATATATATATATATATATATATACACACACACACGTATATGTAGGTATATACACATACAACATATATATATATATAGTGTGTATGTGTGTTTGTTTAAAATGAAAGAATCCAGGTCTTGAAGGAGGTAGCTTTCAGTAGAATGGTGGATACATGATACATTTATTTTTTAAAGTCGTTGAATTTCATTATATTTCAAATCAAGAGAAACCTGCTCTAAGGTACTCTCCAAACCTCTTACTATTTCTCTCTCCTTGCCTCATCTTCCCTGAGAGCAAGGTGGTGACATGGGAGAGTGGAGGAGGCTCAGAGTCGTTTTTCTATTTGTTTTTAATCCTTTATGCAAATATTCCACTAAAGCTATTTGTTGTTTTGTATTGTTTTGTTTTGTCCTTAAGAAGAAAACCTTTCTCTAGAATATGTCTTCCTAAAATGTGGCAAGAGGTGGTCATGTGGTTAGATGATGGAGTCTGAAAAGTCTTACTAATGGCTTATATTTTAGCCAGTATTTATAAAATAGAAATAAAAATATTTCCTGCATATTTTACTGGTATATTTTGAATAATAAGATTAAAAAAAAACTTTAAGCTCTCTGGATTAAGAGAAATCATAGAATTTGAAATGGTAAGAACAATACACCTTTATTGCTTTAGGTACTTGACAAGTTATTTAATTATCCCTTTAAACACTTTAGTAAAATATTGTAGATATTTTTTGCAAGCCAGCTAATTTTGACAAGGGGTGGCCATATTATCACAGACACAAGGTCTTTTCTAACAAAAAGCCCAAGACTTAGTATTAAAATTGAAACCAAAAGTAATCTTGATGATTTTAAAGAATTTTCATTACATGAAAAATTAGAGATTTTAAGTAATATGTAGTATGGTCAATAATATCTTACATGATTGAATTTATTTGTTCAGAAGTCTATCACCCCATGTAAGGCCTCTGAGGACAGGAACCGTATCCCCAGGGGCCAGCACTATGTTTATGAATGCATGCATCGAGGAAGGTAGGAAAGAACCTGCCGCACCACCCAAAGTGTCTTTGCTGCTCCTTCTGGTTGTGTGATCTCTGAGTGTAACTGGAACCTAGATTATATGTTTGCTTTCAGCAAATGACTATGATATTCTTGGTGTATAGAGAGTGTAATGCTTACTGGATTTCTGTGAATTACATGTAGAAAGGAGTTAAATGAGAAGTGGGAAAGGCATCCAAGTTTTGAAGGTAGCCAAAATCAGTCTGAATTAGTGAAGTTGAAACATACAAACTAGATTTAAGTTTTGAATTAGTGAAGTTGAAACATACAAACTAGATTTAAGTTTCCTTTTTGGTATTGTTAAAACTCCTAAAGGCTCGGGGTTTTTCAGGGTTACAGCCTTAGTCTGAGCAACAGATGATGTCTCTTTAATTTGTTCACCAGAAGGAACATCTTTTTCTAACTTGCAGAAAGTCACCTTATTGGCCAGTGTTGGGCACCCCATTTTAAGCTACAAAATGTGCAAAGGAGAAAGAATCAAGAATGGGATCTCTGCATATTTTTCTGTAGATACAGACATTTAATTAACTCATCTAATCGGATGAAGTATCTTTCTGAATAGCAATAGAAGTTAGAAGTAAAAGCTTGAGAGATTAGAAAACGGTAAACGGACTCTGAGATATGATGGGAAGCAAATATATTAAGTGCCAAATGCATTTTACGTGTTTTTATTTAATTTGCATAAGATGAAAATGATTTAGAAAAATTAAATGATTTCCCAAATTCCCCCTTTTAGGAAGAGGCAGACCCCATATTTATGCTAGTACAATGACCCTCTTCTCACAAAGGAATTAAAGGTCTAAAGAGATTAATTATTTTTAAAATTAGCCCAGAGCCAAGCCTCATCAAGTTCTCAACAAACAAGCATTTAACTAGTTGTCAAAATGAAAAGTTACTGTTTAAAAATCAAATCCTGTTTTATAGAAAGTGTTCATAGCTAGAAGCACAGATATTACAGGAGCAAAATAATAAAGGAAGATTTTTATCCCTCTTCCCTATCTGGCAATGCCGTGTGGAAGCAAAAGGTATCTGTACCCTGGAGGGAATTAGCCTCCAGTAATCTGTTGCAAAGATTGTGCGTGATTGGCCTGTGGGCGCTTCCTGTGTTGTGATTTAAAGCGCAGAGGGTAGGGCCTGCTTACAAAGGCTGCTTATGATTGGACGGGCTAGGCTGCCGCTCTGTCTGTGCCAGGAGTGTGGTTTGAAGCGCTGGAAAGTTAGAGTCTTGGAGGCGCTTACGAAAATGTGGCTGTCAGAGAGGGAAGTGCACATGAATTTGAAGACAGAATTAGAAAGCCTTCTGCCCATAAGTGCTCTGTTCTCAACGGCTCAGTTTTAACAGGACGAATTCTAAGTTAAGGTACGATCATTTCTTTCTCTGTACAAAGGACTTAAAAAGGAGGTGGAGTCAGAGATGTAAGTTCCTGTTTTCACAGTACCTCTTTGTGAGCTCTACGGTAGTGAAAATCGCTGAATCTACTTTTCCTCCCATGTGTTTAATGCAGATTATTGCGTATTGAACTGATTTTTTTTTGTACTGCATGTAAAGAGATTTTAGTGGAAGTTTTAATGGTAAATTTTAAAGATTTATTGATGTAGAAGTGAAAGCAGAGATTGTAAAAATCTTTCTTGAGCTATAAAAATCCTAAATTGACTTAGAATTTAAGCTTTTATCTGCAGTTGCCTTTTCAGAAAGGTTCCAGATAGGTATTTTGGGAGAGTGGGAGAAGAGTTTTGAGAATTCCATCAAGTTTTATGGTAGTAAAATAAAAACTTTCCAATCAAACTGCCTCTCATTTATTCTTCAAAAATAAAGACAGTTTTCTTTCTTGTCTTTGGAGGCAGTAGACATGTAAAATTGAAGAATGTTCTCTTATAATCAAATGAGTCTTAGACTTGAGAAGCTTGGAGTTTGTTGTTTGGGCTGTAAGATAGTTCTTTCTCCTGATAACTTTCTTTTAATTTATTATTGTTCTATTCCTGTGATCCTGTGGGGGCAAATGAGAGCCAGCTGTGAGAGTGTGAGTGGGAAGGCACAGGTGCTCTGGGGAATTGTTTTGTCTCCATATGAACAGTTGCCTAAGGAGATCTGGGCAAGTCATTTGATGGATCTAAGATTCAGTCTTCTCATGTGTAAAAGCAAGAGTTAGACTAGATCATTGGTTCTCAGTCTTTCCCTTAGCAGACCTGAGAAATACAATCCAATCCTTTCAGATAACAATAGCACTCTAATGCTTTGACTGTCCAGGTGTGAGAGGGTGTGTGGGTGTGTGGGTGTGTGAAAAGCTCTGTGTTCCACCAGGGGCAATTTAATGGTTGGGCGTGTGTCTCCACAGGGGCCTCCATCTTGAGAATTACTGTTGGTCTTTGAGGTACTCTCAACTCCTAGTTTATGGAACTTAAAAGTAAAACGTTTCTTTGCATAAGGAATCGATATTAAACTTGAATTCTAAGGAATTATTTATTTCATTTTCCTCGAAAACTTTTTAAAAATTATGTGTAACTTTTTTTAGTTACAAAGGTATTACTTGTCTATTCTAAAATTTTTAAACATAAGAAAACACATAAAAAAGAAAAAAAATCTCCTGTAATCCTTCTGCCCAGATATAATCCTTGATAACATTTTGGAATATAGTCTTTTTCTATGGATATATGTATATATAATCAGTTAACTTTTTGGAAACCTTTTTAAAAATGACACATTTTAATGCAGTGCAAAGAAAACCGAACTTGGCTACATTACCTATTAGCTGTTTCCTTGGAAAAATCATTTAATTTTCCTGATCCTCAATCTATCCATCTGTAAAATGGAAATGATTCCCACATCAGGTTATCATGAGGTTTAAATGAAAACTGCTCATGTGAAAACAAGAGTCTGAGACAAAGTAGATGCAGATTTTTACATTGTGTTTTCCATTCTTCCTTAGAAATGTTATTAAGGATTAATATTTTTATAAGAGTTTAAAGAATTTGGGATTTTGTCGATTTTTTTTCTCTATTCAGTGCCATATGAAGGCTCAGAAAAGAGGTAAAGAACAACAGCTTGACATTATGAACAAGCAGTACAAGCAACTTGAAAGCCGTTTGGACGAGATACTTTCTAGAATTGCTAAAGAGACTGAAGAGATTAAGGACCTTGAACAACAGCTTACTGAGGGTGAGAATTTATTATTTAAAATCAATTTCAGTTTTAACAAAAGACAAATGACAGGCATTAATCCAGATATTGGCTGAATATGCTTCAGCTGTTAGTACTAGTATTTGACAGGGAAATATTTACAAAGTACTCAAAAATGTTCAATAAAATTTTTGAAAAATTTATTTTAGTTTTGTTGCATTGATGTTCTGTGAGTCAGGTCATTCCATTCAATAATCCAGAAGTCCATACATGATCATGTTAAATTCTGGCACGTGGTTGTCTTTTTCTAAGGCATAAAATCCTTTCAGGAGCAAAGAGCGCATTGAGATCAGACATTTAGTGTCTGGTTATAAGGAAAATGTAGAAAGAATTTTAGGATTTATTTTTGCAATGCAAATTTAAATTGTGACATTGCCATACTTAGAGGGAGAGGAAGATAATAGGCCGTGGTGATGATAGCTTTGGTTTGGTGTAAAAAGACCACAGTCCTTATTTTGCCATTATCAGCTGTGTGACCTGGGACAAGTTATTTCTATCACAATCGTTAGTTTTGGGAAAGATTAAATGAGATCATGTTCATAAAGTGCCCAGACATAACAGGTACCCAATATATGGTTGGTTTGCTCTTTTAAATCTCCAGGTTACTGGTTTATGCTGCCAGTCTTAGATTAGTCTTGTATATTGAGTGATTTTGTTTTGTGTATCTAGTGGCAAGAACTCAGTTTTGCTGCACATTTTTCATTGTTTTGTTTAGAAATTACTCCTTTAAACTTTTTAAAGCATGAATTAAGCATTTTAATGAATATACTATTTTTATTGTATACCTGCTTAATACTGCTGTACCATGGATAATAGGGGGAAAAACTATTATTATATCTTGAAAAAGAAAAATAAGATAGGAAATAATTGGAAGCTTAGAATTTCATTCTTAGCAAGTAACAAATAGCTAATACAAAATACAGTAATTATACATCTTGAAAGCATTTTCTCATATACATTATCACCTTCCTTTTTTCCATCTTGCTCAGGCCAGATAGCAGCAAATGAAGCCCTGAAGAAGGACTTAGAAGGTGTCATCAGTGGGTTGCAGGAATACCTGGGGACTGTCAAAGGCCAGGCAGCTCAGGCCCAGAATGAATGCAGAAGGCTACAAGATGAGAAGGAGACCCTGCTGCAGAGATTGACTGAGGTTGAGCAGGAGCGGGACCAACTGGAAATAGTTGCCTTGGATGCAGAAAATATGAGGAAGGTATGATTTGTTTCTTCTTACCTGTTTTCCTTAGCCTCAGAAGTAGTTGATGTCCAATTAAGTTAGTTAAGGAAGTTAGCAACGGTGCAATTAGAAGTGGCAAAAGTGTTAGTGGATATTTAGTGGGGGTTTTTTTGTTTTGTTCTTTGGGGTCTTTTTAGCTTTAGTTGTTGACATACTTGGAACCATTATTTTTCCTTTACTAAGACAAGGGAGATTGTTTTAGCTGAAGTTCTAATCCTGAAAAATGTTGTGATCAGATAATTCTGAAGAATATGAAATTGTAGCTATTACAAATGCTGTATTGAATGTTCATATTTTTTATCATTTGTGCAGCAAAATTAAGCAAAACATAATTTTTCTTACTCTTGTTGCTATTACTTCATAATTTTAGCATTATTTTACAGCTAACAAGACAGACACAGCATTGTAAATTATACCCTTCCATACCTAGTTTGTTGCCATTTATTTGGAGATTTCACTTGCTCTGTTTTAGTTGTTTGCAGCAAACTTTATCTTGTAGGAGAACCCAGATTCTCAAACTTCACCCTCAGTAGGGCTGGCTCTGGAAATTTGAATTAATATGCTTTAATATTATGAAATTTAGCAGGCATATAAAAATATCAAAAAATACTTAATACCGTGTACTTACAACTCAGCTTAAGAAATAAAACATGCAGATATACTTGAAAGCTTCAGTGTACCCCCTTCCAGGGGTAGCAAAATCCTGAATATGGTTGTTATTTCCCTGTATCTCTCTTCTTCTATATGTGTATCCATCCATAAACATACAGTATTGTTTTGCATAATTTTAGGGTTTATGTAAACAGTACATAGTGTATTCTTTGGCCACTTCCTTCCTTCATGTTTATGTTTTTGAGAATTATGCATATTGATACATGTAGCTCTACTTTGATTATTTTTATTGATATATGTAGCATCTCATTATATGTATAGACCACAAATTTATTGCTTACTCATTTTCCTCTTAGAGGACACTGAGGTGGTTTACAGTCTTTTGCTATTGTGATGTTGAGAGTAACACAACACATGTCTTGAGCTTGGGGACTTTGTTCTCAGTGGAACTGCAAGTCAGAGTGTATGTGAGTCCTCAACTTCACTAGATATTGTCAAATTACTATCTGTAGTGATTATATGAATTTCTATTCCCACCAGCAATATAAGGGCTACCATTACACCACATCCTTACTGACACCTTAGTGTTGTCTAACTTTTATTTGGTAAACCTTAGTTTTGAAATAATTTCAAGCTTAGAGAACAGTCACTGTACCCTTCATTTAGAGTCATCAATTAATATTTTGCCATATTTGCTTCATCTCTCTCACGTGTAATTTTACATGATTTTATATACATTTTTATATAAAATTTTTCCTGATCATTTGAGAATTAGTTATAGACATCCTGCTTTTTACCTTCTAAATATGTCAGCGTGTGCTTCCTAAGAACAAGGACATTTTCTAACATAAAAATGGAATAATGATCAAATTCAGGAAGTTTAACATTTTATCAGATTTGGTGTTTGCTAATGAGTTTGAAATGATGTCCTTTTATTATGAAAATGTTTACATTTTCAGGAAAGTTGAAAAGAATGGTTCCGTGAGCATCTGTGTGCTCTTCTAGATTCAACAAATATTTTGCTATATCTGTTTTTTTGCTGGGTCGTTTGGAAGTTGCAAGTGTTATGACATCATCCCTTCAGTACGCAGCTATTAAAAATAAGCACATTTTCCTACATCACTATGATACCATTATTACACCTAGGAAATTTAACAGTAATTCCCTAGTATCATCTATTTAAATCATATTCAGATTTCCCCAGTTGTGTGTGCCAAGAATGTCTTTAATAGCTTGTGAGTGTGTGAATGTGTGTGTATGTGTGTGTGTAGAGAGTCCTGCTGGTAGTCCTGTTGAGTGTCCTACACTCTAGATTTGTCTGATTGTGTCCTCTTGGTTTGTTTAACTTGTTCGTATATGCTCTGTGCAAAATACTATCTTGTTTTGACTGCTTTTTCCCCTGATGACTGGAGAGGTTAAGCAACTTTCATTTGTTTATTTGCCTTTCAGTTTTCCTCTTCAGTGAATTCCCTATTCATATTCTTAGCCCATTTGTTCTATTGGGTCACCTATCTTTTTCTTAATAATTTGTAAGAACTCTTGGTGCATTCTGTTTATTAATTCTCTGTTGGTTATATGTAGAGTTTGCATTTCACACAAGCAACCCATATGATTCAGATGCCAGGTGGTCTTTGGGATCCCCCATTGAGAAACTCTTCTATAGAAGTTCTCATCACAGGATCCTCCTCTTTAATCCAGAGTAGTGTCCCCTAATTCTGAAAGATCCCAAATAAATAGATGAAAGCTATAATGTTTAATAATAAAAAATAGACGAGCTAGAATGAATCAGAACTGTGGTATGCTGATTATAAATCAATAAAAAATGTTAAGAAAAAAAAAAGAACTGTAGTATGCTAATCATTATGTACTTGTGTTCTTGTTAGCACTCATTTAAGTTTCTCTGTCATCCTTAATATTAAAGAATGCTATCCCATTTTGTTCTTCTGATGAGTAAACATACCGTGGCTTAGTAGAAAGAGTGTGGGCTTTAGAGTCAGAAATCTCACATTAGCTGCACAGCCCTGTGCTGTTTACTGAGCTGTTCATTTTCCATTTCCTTGTTTATAACATGGGGTTAATGCCTTGCCTTACATAGTTATTGTGAGGATGCGATGAAATAATGAGTGTGAAAACATTTATCCCAATGTCTCATGGAAAATAGCCCTTAAATTTTATCCTGTCTTTTTTTCTTCCTATGTATTCAGACACGTTTTTCAGACACGTTTAAAGTATCACACAACTGGTTACTTTGGAAAATATGTTGTAGCCTACTGATTTTTCTGATTACCTTTAGTCAGAGTTTTGTTTTCCAACGTGGATTCACACAGCCTGCAGCTTCATCGTACGGCTAATGAAGACTTTCTGTGCCAGGCCAGCGCTGGCTGGCCAGCATTTGGTTTACAGTGCTCAAGTGACTTATAATGATTTGCAGATGTGTAAGCAGCACAGTGAGGATTCTGTACTTAAACATACACTGACTCCTTCCAGGATCTTGCAGAGCTGGAAAGCGCCCTCCAGGAGCAGCATGAGGTGAACGCATCCCTGCAGCAGACCCAAGGAGATCTCAGTGCCTATGAGGCTGAACTAGAGGCTCAGTTAAAAATAAGGGATGCCGAAGCCAACCAGCTCAAAGAAGAGTTGGAAAAACTAACAAGGCTCAGCCAGGTAAGTAAGAGCATAAAGCCATCTAGAAACCAAGTAGCCTGGGCCTTAGCATGTCAGCTTTCCTTTAATTTAATCTAAGATTAAACACTTTAATGTAATTTATGTGGAGCGATGAGAAGAGCACATTTTTGGAGTCAGACATTCTGAGCTTAAATATGACCCCTGTGTGAATATGGGCAGATCACTTTGTGGCTCTGAGCCTCTGACAAATGCCTCCTCATTTATAAAGTGGGTTATGGTGAGGGTAAGTGAGACAGTGGTCCTGAAAGCACCTAGCAGTTGATAATCAAAAAATTCTAGGGTTTTTTTTCTCTAAACAGCTTTAAGAGACCTCTTTTAAGTTGATGTTAAATTTTATTTTGCTACTTCCTATTTTAGTTGGATGAAATATCCACTAAATTGTGCTTGCAAATTAGAGAAATAGTTATTCATCCAATACATCCTTATTGATTGCCCATTGAGGGTGAGGTGCCATGGATGCTACAGGGAAATTGTACAGGAATGGTTACTGTCTTTGTGAAGCCGACAGTCTAGTAGGTGAAACAGGTGTTGGAGAAAGAAAGGGATAGGATTCTATGGCGGGAGAGGAGTGGTCGAGGAAGACTGCCCTACAGGAATGATGTTGCAACTGAGACTTGAAGAATGACTAGGATTTGGTCATGCAGAGGGAGCAGGGGTCAGAGGGGTAAGGGGTATGTTCTAGGCAGAGAGGCCAGGAGAGAGAGCATAATGCATCTGAAGTGCTGGAAGTGTGCCTCCAGTATGCCAGGAGCAAGGAGAGGAGTAAGGAATGAGGGTGAGAGATAAGGGCAGAGAGGCAGACAGAAGCCAATTATAGTATATTCTTGATCACATTAAAATACAGGGTTTTGTTTTTTTTTTTTAAACTATTGGCCATATGGGCTGCATCCTCCTCCAGGAAGCCCATCCTGACTTTCCTCTCCTGCCTACTGAAAATCTACATTCAGGATTCTACTTTGGTTTTCCGCTGACCTCTGCTCAGTCAAAGCATTTTATCGTGTGTATGATAATCATCTGTTTAGATTGTCCATCTCTCCCACTAGATGCAGAGCACAGTGAATACCCAGATTTTATATGTCGGGCACATGAGGAAGGTCAATATGTCCTAATTAGATGCAAGTGAAATAAGATAATTTGAATCCCAGGAATTCATGTAAAATAGCATTCATATGGTTAGAAAAGGAAATGAAAGTAGGTCTAGCTTATTATAGTAGTTATGTTACTTTGTTTTTCTTTACTTATCAGATATCAAATGACCACTTGCCAATTGTCAGGATTATATTTCTCAAGAGTACCAAGTTTTATAAAATTAGTTGACATGATCAGAGTGCAGAAAACAGGAGGTGAAAACAATTAAAGTAACAGTAAATACATATTTTTAAATAATGGTAAATAAAATTTCTGGGTGCCATCTCCTTTCAAATAAGTTTTCTTCTTTTAAGAGTTTTTAAGCCAGCCCTTACTAGCTTAAAACCCATTATCCTTTGTACTTCCATTGTCTTTTATTTATTTTCTCATAAGTCTTGACAAAAATATTATAACAACCTGGCCTTTTCACAAATTCTTGTGGTCACATCAAGACTGCCAGGATTGATCTTCAAAACACACATTGAGAGTATGGAGCATAACAAATCTTCTCTCTGATTTACAGATCTCTGATTGGTACACTTTAGTTACATAAAGTCATTTGCAATGCTTGTTAAATGCAGATTCCTGGGCCTCATCCTAGAAATCCTAGCCCATCAAGTCTGATGGAGTCCGGGCATCTGCATTTTTAACAGGCTCACCAAGTGATTTTGATGCAGGTATTTGAGGACCACAGTGTGAGAAATGTTGGTCTAAGGGAAAAGAGCAGTAATTATTAAATCACTCACAGAGCTTTTAAAGGGCTCACCCATGGAGATTCTGATTTGGTGTATCTGGGCTGAGCTAATTTTGATGCTTACTTTTCCTTAAGTATTAATTGTTTAAGGAGGCATGTGAAAAGATTACCTTGGGCTTCTCATAACATAAAACTAAGTTACTGTTAAACCATAGCTAGCATGGGATTGCGTGTGTATGTAAATTTATTTAGGCCTTTTTAGATCATAAATTATTGCTGTTTTATGTTTTCATATCCTTGTTTTCTACGGCAATAGTTAGAACAGTCAGCTCTTCAAACAGAACTTGAGAAGGAAAAGCAAGCCCTCGAGAATGCCCTTGGAAAAGCCGAGCTCTCAGAAGAGAAGGAACAAGAAAATAGTGAGCTCCGCGCCCAACTGAAACAGCTGCAGGTAGAGACTTGTTGGTTCCCAGTACATCGTTACATAGGACACCCAAGGATGCTGCCATCCTTATTAGTCAAAACACTTCACAACCTGCTCTTGCATGCAGTAGTAAGCAACATGAATGTTTTGGAAAAAAGGGACTCTGGATGGGACAGTACCGCAGCCCCTGTTCCTTTGTGAGCCCATCATTTTAAGAGTATTAATATACACATCCTTTGTGTTGTTATGATGGTGCTAAGAGGTGGAGGTAGTGTCCATAATAAACAGAGAACACTGTGTAAACTTATGGTGACAGCAATTCCTTGCATTTCCCCTAAACGCAGATTTGTCACCAATTTGAGCTAAAATTATCAGATTGATGCATTCTTCTTCCACTGAAATATCTTTGTAATGATTTAGGAATTTAACTAGAGTGAGTTGCAGTTGAACTTCTGAATTGTAAAGTTTTCACAATCCTCTTCTCAAAAGGATTATTAAAAATGCAGTCATTTTACATTTGTCAGGGTTTCCTTTGGCAGAATATTTTTACAGCTATTATCACAATAATCTGCCCAATAAACTGCAGGCGAAGCAGGTGGACAGGATTTTCCAGGTAATTAAACTCTCTTAGAGAGGACAGATGTCTGAACAAACAGGTACCTGGATCAACATGCAGCTCTCTGGATCTGTGAGGTCAGCGGCCACTTGGCTGCCTGAGGTGACAGCTGCTCTACTCCACCAGGAATAAAGGAGCTGAGTTGCTGTGATTTGGGGGAAGGCTCCAAAAAGTCATGTAGTGGGGGGCTTCTGACAAATAGGACTAAATTCTCTCATCTTCCAATGCCTTGAATATCTTTTCCTCAAAGTTGAAGGAAATTTAATAACCTAGAATTTAATCATTTCAGCTTCTGAAGCAAGTATCATAAAAGTTATATATGTTTTCCATTCTTGTGTGAGTTGTGTGTGTGTGTGTATGTGTGTGTGTGTTGGGTGTTCATTGGATTTTTATTTTTCCTATGGAAATTTTCAAATAGTAACAAAAACAGAGAAAATAACCCTTTTGTTTACACAGTTTAAACAATTATCATCATTCTGCCATTCTTGTTTCAGTTAGTCCACATTTTTTTTCCTGGAATATTTTAAAGAAAATCTCATCCATATTTATTTCAACCATGAATACTTCAGGATATATCTCTTAAAGAAAATGACTAAAATAAATTCTTCAGGTGCCTTCTCTCCAAGGTAGAAACTGAGGTCAACTCTCCAGAATGCTGTGAGACTCAGTTAGAGCTAGGTCCTTTGCTTACTAACCTTCTGATAAGGAGTACAAGTTAAACTCTAATTAGTCTTTGTCAGAGTCATTTAGTTGCAGTGAACTGAAACCTAACACTAGCTCAAGGAAGGAGACAGATTGCTTGCTAGTGTCCATCTTTTAGGGCCTACTCAGCTCTCATTTCTCCTTCTCTGTCTCTCTGGGCATTGTGTTTGGCACAGCATTGACCCCAGCCCCAATCTGACCTAACTTTACAGTTCTAGCTCTTATAATACCAACTTGCTGTACTGGATCTTGGCTCAAATTTTGGAGAGAGTGAGAACTCGTTTTCTGGCTAGTCACTGGATTGCTGTCCTTGGGTCGGATCACCTGTGGCCAAATATGGGTGCCTCAGGGCAAAGGGCAGGGACAGTTTACAGATAAAAGACTTCAGATGAGGCAGGCATGTTCATTGCAGGGCTGAATTCTCCATTTTAGTTAACAGTGTTATACCGAGTTTGAAGAAAATTAATCACTCAAGTAGAATATAGGTATTCACGGGGAATAAAATCAATAGGATATAGAACTATTTTTCTATACAATTTAGAAAAATTTTAGCTGTTTCTTTTTACTTGAAAGAGGCATTGTCTGAATTTAATTGTGGGGTCAAGATATGTTTGTTAGTTTGTTAGTAGTGAAAATATGCTAGCATATAAGAAATACTCCCACAGAGAATTATAAGCTATTAGAGAAGCTTCATTGTTAGATACTCCATTTTTCAGTTGATTGGCAAAGCTGAGTATTATGAGGTGTTTTTTGTTTTTTTAACTTTGAATTACGTACATCTCAAGTATATACAAAAATAGAATACTAAAATGAATCCTCATGTACATCTCACCCATCTTCAAGTTACCAACACATGGCCTCTCTTATTTCATCTATAACACATGGCCAGTCTTATTTCATCTGTAATGCCCTCCACACCCCACCCCTCACACCTGTTCACAAGCTGAATTATTTTGAAGTAAATCCAAAACATCTGATATTATCTGTAAATACTGTACTATACTGTATGTATCTCTAAAATAAGGGTTTTAAAAAAGAAGCATAAGTGCAGATACCATTGTTACAGCTTAAAATTATAATAACTCCCTAATATTATCAAATACCTTAAGTATACAAATTTTTAAAATTACCTCATAAATTTTTTACAAGTGTTTTGTTGGAATCAGAATCCAAATAAGGTGCACACATTGCATTTGGTTGACTTGATTCTTCGGGGTTTTTTTTTGTGGTGGGGGGCGGTATTAGGTTTATTGTATTTATTTACTTTATTTTAAAGGAGGTACTGGGGATCGAACCCAGGACCTTGTGCACACTAAGCACGCGCTCTACCACTGAGCAACACCCTCCCCCATGATTCTTAAGCCTATGGTAGTCTATAGGTTTGCTTTTTTCCCCTTTGTTACACATTAAAGAAAAGTAGGTCTTTGTCCTGTAAAGTTTCCCATAGTTTAGATTTTGCTGGTTGATCCCCATGGTGTTGATGTTCTTATGTCACATATGGAGGCTTATTTAGATTCAGATTTATATTTAGATTTTTGACAAGAAGACATTCACAAGTAATGTCCATAGGAACTTCTTTCTGCATCACATTGGGAAACATCATAATGCCTGGTTGGTTTGATCAACAGATATTGTCAACTCTAGTGGAAAGGGTTTTTTAAAAATTGATGAAAGGAGTTGAATAGAACTATCATATGGTAAGTAATACAGGCTGTGGATGGAGATGTAATTTTAATTTTGTTTTGGTAACTTTTGCCCCTCTCCATTTTACCCTCTTCCATAGGATGACAATAAACTGTTAAAACATCAACTTAAAGATTTCCAGAATCACCTTAACCATGTAGTTGATGGCTTGATTCGTCCAGAAGAAGTGGCAGCTCGTGTGGATGAGCTAAGGAGAAAGCTGAAATCGGGAGCTGGGGAAATGAGGTAATGGAAGATCAAGACCTCCAGGTGCAGAGTGGGCCAAGCTGTAAATGTGAGGTTCAATGATAAAATCACCTTTCCAACTACTGGGTTTTCTTTGGTTTTTGTCTTTTGTTGTTTTTTTTTTAAAGTTTTTATTTTTAATGTAGGTACTAGGGATCGAGCCCAGGACCTTGCACGTGCTAAGCACTCATTTTACCGCTGAGCTCTACCCCCACCCTCTCCAACCACCATTAATGGCCGATTTCTTTTATAAGGTTCCCCCTTGTCATATTACCATGATTGAGACACAGATTGCTTTATTCAAATGGTCACTGATTTTTTTTAATCTTTTATACTTTGCAGTATTATTTAATTTAAAAGCCATAAACATTTTAAGAGTAACCCTTTCTTGAAAGTTTATTGCATATGGTCAGGGAGTAGAGCCACATTATGCATTTTAGACAGAAAACAAATACCAAAAGATAATTGAGGCTAATTTCAATATATGAAATGGACATTTATTCTTTGGACACATATTGTTAGCCTGATAGGAGCCTGTGCTTTTAGAGTGGCAACAGTCAGTCATTTGATAAAACAATGATTTACACTCAGGAGATGAGCAGTAATTTGCTACAGATGACACCAGTCCCATTCCACACAACTCAAAAATTTTTACTCCTGCCCCTGTGTTAGTGGCATGTGTGCACCCAACATCCAGCATCAAAAATAAAATGTCACTCCCTATACAGCCACTTACGCTTAAAGTGACAACATTAAGGAAAAGGAAGATAGAGCAAGTCACAGTTCAACTCTTTTCCTTTCAGTCCTGCCAAGTCAAAGGTAGAGAGTTTTGGTAGAATGTGCAAGTATAAGAAGTGAGATAAAAACAACTGAGTAAGTAAAAAAAAAGTTTTAATTAAAAAAGTCACATTTCTTTCATCTTTTTTTCCCCCCTTACCAGCATACCTAGTCCTTCAGATGTCTTAGGGAAAAGTCTTGCTGATTTGCAGAAGCAGTTCAGTGAAATCCTTGCACACTCCCAGTGGGAAAGAGACGAAGCTCAAGGGAGAGAGAGAAAACTCCAAGAAGAAGTGGCTCTGCATCAAGAGAGACTGGCAAGCGGACAAGAAGAGTTCCGGCAGGCCTGCGAGAGAGCCCTCGAAGCAAGAGTAAGAGAAGGGCAAGAGACAGCTGAGGGAAGTGTTTAGAAAATATCCGTATTTCCCAGCAAATTACAGTGCTTCCTTTCTCGTGTAAATACAGTGTATTGTTATTTTCATTCCTAACAAGTCAAATAGGTGTGACTTAAATTCAACCCTGAATATGATTACTGATGTCAAAGTCAGGCTTCTTTGAGACACTGTGTTGTCCTTGTTTTAGAAGCAAGTGAGACGTTTCTTAACACGCAGGTAAATAATGCCACATTGCTAGAGTGTAATGTGGAGCCAGACTCCGATTTTTTGATATAATTATTTTAATGATGAGGCAAATATTTAAATGGATCCTAGAGAACAGTTGTGATAAAACCATGCCCAGTAACTCATTAGTACAACATTTCATCATACTCTCTAGTAAAATGAAATATAATTCCCTAGAAGGTTTTTATTTGGCTCAAAACATATTTTGCTTAAAAATCATCTTTGAAACTTGATTTGCTCACAGATTAATTTTGACAAGAGGCAACATGAAGCAAGAATTCAGCAGTTGGAGAATGAAATTCACTATTTACAAGAAAATCTAAAAAGTATGGAGGAAATCCAAGGCCTTACGGATCTCCAGCTTCAGGAAGCTGATGAAGAGAAGGAGAGAATCCTGGCCCAACTCCAAGAGTTAGAGAAAAAGGTGGGCAAGACACGTGAGTCCCTGCTGTCAGAGTCCTGCTCCTGGCAGTCGGGCCAGCTGAGACGGGTGTGATGCACAATCATTTCTGGCTGCATTGCTGCCCCGGGGGGGACCTGACCTAGAAAAACCTGGATCCGTGTCATCAAATCAAAGGCCCGAGACAAGGGCACCATGATAGATGGAAAGCAGAGAACTGGGATGTAAGGAGTAACTTCAGAGTCGGTTAGGTGGTACTTAAATGCTACTGGGATGAGTTTGCCTCCTTCAGAACCCCTTGCCCAGTTGGACACATCTGTGGGATATTACTTTCAACTCCTCATTTTTCTAATGCCAGGCCTCTGAACTTATCCAAGCCCCCTCAGCCATCTACTCCCATTGTCATGCCCCAGACTTTGTTCAGTTCAGAAATTGCACCAACCACCTCTGAAGTCACAAACTGGAACATCCCACTCTGATCATAACCTCTTATCCTGTCAGCACCCTCACGCTGATCGTTTTTCAACCTTACTGATAATTCCAGTGCATCAGCCCCACCTTTTCTGCCTGTTATGCTTTCCTGTCTCTACTTTCTTCCTTGTCCAACTTAAATTCCATGGTCTACTATTACCACCATTATTTTTTTCCAAATATCCTCAAATCCTTTGCCCTTTTATCTTCTATGATGAAACTGCAGCTGTCTACTTTCTTTGGACCTGCACCCATGGCTAAGTATTCCTGAAGAAAACAGTCGCCCTCCCAGGTGTAGTGGTCGCACTGTAAATGTTTGCCAGCGCACTCGGGCAGCACTCCCTTTTCTCTGGTGCGCTCACTCCCACGCTACAGTGTTCATACCTTCTCACGCCACACACCTGCCCTCGCCCTTCTCCCAGCCTCGGCCAATGACTTGCTTCATGCTTCACTGAGATCCCATCAGTTCCCAAGTCTTACTGAGTCTGCCTCCAAAATCTGTCTGAAATATTTGTATTTTTTTCCTTCTCCGGTGCCACCACCCTCATCCAGCCATCCCTTCACTTCTGGACAACTGCTGTGTCCACCTAACAGATCTCCCACTTGCACTCATGACCCCATTCCACAGAGCAGCCAACATGCTCTACCAAAAACACAAATAGGGTCTTGTCAGCCCTCCCCATCTCCTTTTCTTTCCAGCAGCTTCTTTTGTTTTTGGGATAAAGAAAAAATTCCTAAGCCTATGAGGCCCCGTGTGATTTTCCTGTTTGGCTGTCTCCTTTTCTCACCATGCTGCTGCTTTCAGTTCCTGAGAATTCCCAAGTTCTGTCTTTTTCCCTGGCCTTCCCACATGCCATTTCTTCTCCTGGACCGTGTTCCTGCACTGTTCTTCTGCCTGACTGCCCTCTCTCCACCAATCTACACCTTCCCTGCTAGCCTCTCACGTAATACCTTGTTCTGTCCCTTGATAGCAGTAATCACAATTTTAGTTATACATTTGTCTGTTATCTGTTTGATATGTGTCTCTCATAGGCTCCCTGAGGGCAGCAGCCAAGTCTGTTTTGTTTACCACTGTATGCCCAGTGCCTGACTCAGCCGTCACAAGGGGCTGGTCCATTGCTTGGTGATGATGCCAAGAAATGTTTTTACAACTAATGAATGGCTTTATGATCACTAAGGATCTTGAATAAGAAGCCCGATTTCATTTTAAGTTTATCATGCGGTTTTGAGATGTTTTTATTTATGTATGACTCAGGAGCACCTACTATCTACCAGATACTGTTCAAGGCAGGGAGTGTGTGACAGTGAACAGAGTCCCTGCCATCGTGCAGCTTACGTCTTAATTCATTGCTACCACATGATTTATTGCTTTAATTAATGTTTCTTTTATTTTAGAAGAAACTTGAAGATGCCAAATCTCAGGAGCAGTTTCTTGGCTTAGATAAAGAACTGAAGAAACTGAAGAAAGCTGTGGCCGCCTCTGATAAGCTAGCTGCAGCTGAGCTCACCGTGGCCAAAGACCAGCTTAAGTCCCTTCATGGGACCGTTATGAAAATTAACCAGGAACGAGCAGAGGTGAGTCCCAGGTACAGAACAGGTTTCCCACCTGGGCTGCTCCTGTCAAAAAACATAGCAACCTGTATTATTGATCTCTTGTTACAGACTTTGTCTCTTTTATAAACCATCATAAAGTTGTCTGTTTCTCTTCAGACCTAAAGATTTTATTTCCCCCACCACAGCCTTGCCATGGGTCCTGTACTCTACTGAGTCCTGAAGGAACTGTCCAATGAAACATAGTCTCCCTACCTCAAAGTGGAGGGATTTGCTTAGGGAGGTAGCTGTCATACACACCTGACTTCAGGTCTTGCTGTATAATCCTTCTAGATCTCAACCTTTTCATCTTGTGCAGGCAGGTGATAATATGTTACTTCACAGGGTTGTTATGACTCCTGACTGAGGTAAGTCAGTTACAGTCTATAGGATGCAAGTGCTAATGAGATTAAGATAGTAGATCACAGGAGGGAAAATCTAATCATGGGAGTCCAGAGAGACACCAGCCGTGGAACACTGTAAAACAGGGAGGAAGAAATTAGCCCTTGCTCTTTCTGATGCAGCACCCTGCCACCTGGCCCCCACAGTGGGGCGGAGTGGGCTGCCAAGTGATGGGAACAGCACAGGTGAGGTGGGACTTGGCACCACACGTGCATGGGATAGCCAGGCAGGTGACCTGACGAAAACAGGAATCAGTCTGAGAAGAAGAAAGAAATGAAGAGAACGGCCTGCGAGTGCAGTGGTGCCTTTCTGTCACTTCTAGGAGCTGCAGGAAACGGAGAGGTTCAGCAGAAAGGCAGCGCAAGCGGCCAGGGATCTGACCCGAGCAGAAGCAGAAATTGAACTCCTGCAGAATCTTCTCAGGGATAAAGAGGAGCAGGTCAGTTCTGGTACCCTGAGACCTCCTCCTTGTAAGTTGCTGAAAGACTGAATTACTGTTAGGTGACTTCTCAAAGAATTTTGAGGTGCAATCAGTAGTCAGTACTTGATCCTCTACTGTGTGTCAGACATAGTACGATTTAAATGTAAGGAGTAATGCAGTTCCTCATTAGTAAAGTAAAAATCATAGAACTGCAATCGAGTTGCAAGGATAAGTGCATCTGGGAAAGAATATTCATTGGCAACTTTGTATATGTGATTTTTCAATAGTTTCGAATTGAGATGGAGAAAGTAGATGTAAGTACCAGAGGAGCAAGCTCACAGGTGCTAGAAATTGAGAAACTGAATGAGACCATGGAGAGACAAAGGACAGAGATCGGAAGACTGCGGAATTTACTAAACCTCACTGGGGCTGGTAAAGTATTGGGCTTTGATTTTGGTAGTGGTATTTTGTAGTTGTTCTAGAATCAAATCATCTTGTTTGTTTTTTACTTTTAGCAAATTTATTTAACTGTTAACAGAGCAATTCCATGCTTGATTTACAGAGCCGTAATAATTAGCATAATAAGTAAAAGCAAAGAATTTAAAAAACATTTTATCTAAGTGCAGTATTAAGGGACTTGATTTTAAAGAGAGAAGAGATTTATTTTTGTATTTTCAAAAAAAAATAATGTTTACAAATCTATTTCTCTGGCCCACTTTGTAAATGAACAGCAATAGGATATGTCTGTCGTCTTTATAGAAAGTGTTAGCAAAAATAAACAAGGTCCTACATATACGTATATATATCACTATGCTATATACCAGAAATTAACACAACATTGTAAACTGACTATACTTCAATTAAAAAAAAAAAAGTGTTAACGAAACTTTTTACCAAAGAACAGGCTAAAAGGCAATTTTGAGAAACTGATAAAAATCACTGGCTCTCATGGAATTACTTTTGTATTTTGAGAGAGAAAGGAAGGAGATGATTTCATACCAGCTTCAGAGAATGGCTTTCCTTTACAGATAACAAAGGAGGCTTTGAAAATGTTTTGGAAGAAATTGCTGAGCTCCGGAGAGAAGTTTCTTATCAGAACGATTACATCAGCAGCATGGCAGATCCTTTCAGAAGACGAGGCTATTGGTACTTTATGCCGCCACCATCATCATCAAAAGTAGGAAGTCTGTAGTGCTGGGAATGTGTACTGAATTTTCTTGAAGAAAGTGTGACAATGTTCCCTTCCCCAAATCTGTGATCAGGTGTCAAGAACCACAAAGCTAGGCTAAGCCATGCGTCAAGCTTCATAGGTATTTGTACTGTGTGAGATGTAAATAGGACATTCCCAAGGAACGTGGCAATTGCTTGTTCATGCTCAAGTGGTATGTTGTGGGGTCCTTGAATGAGGATCCCGTAAGGGGATAAAGTAATTTGAGCCCAGAGAGTGTTGAAAATGGCTGTTGAATTATACAGAGGCTCAGACAGAAAAATAGGTACCTTAATTTTATTTCATCTTAACAAACATTCATTCAGTGCTTACTGAGGTTTAAGTCAAGTGCTAGGCTTTGGTGGGGTACCATGATACCTCAGAGAGCTCGTGGGCTGGTGAGGAAGACAGGCACACCAGTGTAATCCCAAAACAGTGACAGGCATGTGACAACAGACTAGACCTGTGCGCTCTAGTCGCAGAGAGGTGTTACAGATTCATCTCATGAGGATGTTTAGGAAAGAAGGTTTCACAAGCAGGGGCGTGAAGTCAGTACTTAGCAAGCCTCGAGGGATGGACTTTCAGGAGGGAGGAGCAGCCTGCAGGGAAGAGGAGAAGTGGCTTACCCATGGCAGGTAGCCTTACGGGGCTGGAGGGTTGGAGGGGAACAATGACAGGTGAAGCTGGAAACATAGATTGGGGTCGTGCTTTTTTTTAAAAAAAAGGGTCCCAAAACCCCTTGCATTTAATTATGCAGGTCTTGGGAAACTGTGGTTGCACGTACTATGATCAGAGCTGTACTTGAAGAAGAATAGTCAGGCAGAGTGAGAAGGCTAGACTTGCAGTGGGTGAACTCTGTGTGGGTTGTTTGAGCTCATTCAGATGAAGGTTAGAAGAAGCCAGAGCTGGAGCAGCGGAGTTGGAGAAGAGATGAGACTGAGGGATATTCAGGGAGCAAAATGGTCGGGGCTTGCAGCCTGGGGCTTGTGGGAAGGAAGGAGAGTAAGTGGTTCTCATTCAAAGCGGGGGTTGGGGGGGCGGCGGCTGGGTGACATCCTGTTAGAATCAGCTGACAGCAGCAGTCAGGAGAAGCAGCCCTGACATGCTAGGATCCCAGGGCCGTGTAGACTTAATCACAGCCCCCAAGAGCACAATCTGAGATCCTCCTCCCAGAAATCTAAAGGAAACCAGACGTCCTTGGCACAACCCAGGCTGCAGGTGGAAGCCGTGTAGGCTAGAGCAAAACATTGTAAGCCTGAGCTGGACAAGGGTTTGGAGGATAGACCTACGACTGGCAAGGAGGAGGGAGGCTGACAGAGTAGAGCTTGAAAGCCATGCCAGGCTCCCAGGATAGCAGGAGACTAATATCCCCAGATTGCCTCGAAGACTTCTAATTTCCTTGGTCTTGGTTGCTGGGCCATCAAGGAGAAGGCAGAAGAAGAGAAACCATAAGGGAAGATGAGTACGGGAGAAGGCAGGCTGGCACCTGTGCAGTTTACATGACCATGTGATCATGTCCCACTCTGTGAACAGTGAGAATTATGATGTGTGAAAAGAAACCAGTTCTTTTTCAACTTTGCTCTAGACTTTGACATTTCTCCATATTGGCCATTTTATTTGCAAGACATAGTGTGCTCTGCTGTTATTTACTTTAGGTCTCCAGCCGTAGTTCCCAGGCCACCAAGGACTCTGGTGTCAGCCTAAAGCACACAGCCTCGACTCCCATTAGAAAACCACGGCAGGATGGGAAGGAAGGCAGTGCACCCCCACCTGCTTCAGGATACTGGGTTTATTCTCCCATCAGGAGTGGGTTACATAAGTCATTTTCAAATAGAGGTAAGTTAAATCACATAAAGGAAGTTGTATTTCTCGTACCTGTGTAATAGCTTTTTATTGGTTCCCTGAAATCTATAAGACACCATCCAAACTCCTTAGCTTGCTCTGCAAGGCGCTCTGTGATCTGGTCTTGGCCAGTGACCTTTAGTCTCAGCTCCCATCACTCTCCCACCTGTCAGCCACACCTTTGCCATGTTTCTCAAACCTCCATGTTTTAAACCCTCTGTTTGGAGTGTCCTGCTTCTTCTTTTCTTGCCCAAACCTGTTCCTACTCAACAAGACCCAGGTCCTCAGACAGCACTCCTTTTATGGACCCCTCCCCTCCCTTCTTCCTTACCCAGGTGGACTGAGCAGCATCTTCGCCTGTGCTCCGGGGTCATGGCAGCTTCCATCCTTGTATCATGGCATTAATTAGCTCAACTGAAATGAAGTGCTAAATGTCTGTCTCCCAGAGCCCCATGGGGGCGAGTCAGTCCTGCCGCCTTCACTACATAGCTGTGTCATCCTAGGCAAATTATTTAGCTGCTCTGAGACTGTTAGTCTGTAAAATGGGGATATTGCCTTCTGAGAATTTGTTCATTCAGGAGCAATTGAGTGCCTGCTGTGTGCTAGGATCTCTGCCGTCAATGATAACAGGTCAGTGAGCCAACACCAGAGAGGCTGTGTGTCAGGATAGTGGTAACTACTGGGGCTGTGGGATCTCACAGCACTTCTTTGCTGGTCCTTTATGTAGCCTGAAGCAGGCACCCAAAGGCTTGCTGAATGAATGAATGAATGAATGAATGAATGAATGAATGAAGATAGAAAAAACCAAACCAACAGATAGGCACAAGAAAAAACTCAAGTTCAGCTAATGAAAGTAATTTGAATCCCTGTTTTGATCTCCCTTTCAAACTGCTTTTGACCTCATTCACAGAATTTTATTTTCACATCTTTGGTATCCTGTCCTGAATGCTGCTGTTCTCTGCTAAACTTGTTTGCCTAGTAAGCAATGGGGCTGAAACGCTCTTCTGTTTCTTTCAAGATGCAGACAGTGGAGGAGACAGCCAGGAAGAAAGCGAGCTGGATGACCAAGAGGACCGCCCTTTTGTGCCTCCTCCTGGATACATGATGTACACCGTGTTCCCCGACGGCTCTCCTGTTCCCCAGGGCATGGCCCTGTATGCGCCACCTCCTCCTCTGCCCAACAATAGCCGACCTCTCACCCCTGGCACTGTCGTTTATGGCCCGCCTCCTGCTGGGGCCCCCATCGTATATGGGCCTCCACCCCCCAACTTCTCCATCCCCCTCATCCCTATGGGTGTGCTGCATTGCAATGTTCCAGAACACCACCACTTAGTAAGTAGAGAGACATGAGGCCCCTATCCACACTGCTTCCATGGGAGGCTGAATAAGGCTGTACACTTAACGAGTTGACCTACTTATGAGTAGATTGTATCTGAAAAAGCTTGTATATTTTTCTATTGACAAGTACTATATTAATGTGTATGAGTAGGTGTAATCACACACTCGTGCTTGTTCTTGTACACATACATATTTATGTTTGTGTGTGCGCACACACACGTATGTGCTTACGTGTAAACACATGTCTGAGCAGCACACAGCAAGGCTTTGGTGGGAATTATCTCTGGGTGGTGAGATTAATGATTATTCTTTCTTTTCATAGTTCTTATCTTACTGTGCACATAATTTTGTACTCAGTTCTTCCCACTCAATGTTACAAGCATTTCTCCCAGGGCTTTGCAAGTGTTTTTAAGCAGTATTTTAATGACTGCGTAACATTTCTTTATCTGTAGGCGCTGTATTCGATTTAACTGTAAACTTTTATTGTATTCCTATTTTTCCCCTAGTGTAGATTCCAAGAAATGATTGATTACTTCCTAATCACTGGCTCACTTTACAGTTTTGGTTCTAAAGAAATAAAATGTGTTATAAACACCTCCTTCAAACTCAAGGCACCGGGAGCTCTTTATTTTTTCCTTTTCCTGTCAGTGGATTGAGAGGAAAATAAAGGGCAAGGACACCTGGGTGTCTAGCCACCAGCCCGTTTTAATAGGTCAGACTGGTTGCCCAGGAACTGCAGACATTTAAATGGGTACAATGGTAGTTGCGTTACCTTACCGTTTTCGGTGCACGCTGTGTTGATAGCGGTCCTGTTGGTTCCGCAGCTGGTTCTTTTACCCTCCACCAGCCCCCGACTGTTTCTGTAGTTACTCAGGTGCACCTGTATATACACCTCCCCACATCTGCACGTTATTTCTTCCGCTTAGTTCTTTCCCATTTCATTTCTTAGTCAAGTCCCAGGCAGCACGCCTCTTCCTTCAGGTGGCCTTCTCAGTCAGCTCCCCTCCCATGTGCCCAGAGGAGGGAGGGGCCTCTGTGTCTTCTGTTGGGTGCTGAGCTCCAGAGCCAGAGGCGACCCGTCAGAGGTGCTTGGTGAATGTTTCTAAACCACAGCTGGACTGATGGAAGGGTTATAGGCTCTCTTGGTCTGTCAGTTTCATCTCGGGCATGTGAAGAAATTGGCTTGACTTAATTTTTCTTTTCCTGCTGAAATCTTGTAAGCTACCACCACTTTGAGGTCATAGATACCACTTTAACCACAGTTAATTTCAGTGTTTGGCAGGAAAAAGGGGAAACATCGTGACGTTTCAGTATTGCATTTTTTTTCTTGGTTTAGGAGAATGAAGTTTCTAGATTGGAAGACATACTGCAGCATTTAAAATCAAAGAAACGGGAACCATGGATGAGAGTATCCAAGCGGCAGTCTGAGAAAGAAATGGAAGAACTACGTAGTAATATTGATGATCTTTTACAAGAGAAGAGAGACTTAGAGCATGAAGTAGAAGAATTACATAGAATCATCCAGAAACATCAACAGCGAAAGTAATTATTAGCCATTTATTTTAATAATTCGGTTGAATATAATATTAGTTCATTAAGGTAACCTAAGTCAGTGTTGTCCAGTAGAACTTTCTGTGATCTTTGGAATGTTCTAGACCTGTACTGCCCAAACAGTAGCCCCTGTGCACATGTGGCTGTTGAGCACTTGAAATGTGGCTGATGGAACTGAGGAACAGAAATTAATTTAAATTAATTTAATAGCCACATGGTGATGACAGGAGTGGACAGTGCAAGTCTAAGTTCTTGGCCAGTAATCCAGGTCAGCTCTCCTTGGAGAATGGCACAACCACCCTGCCCAGCTCCCCTGGCTGAAAACACTCCAGGTGTCCTTACCTCCTTCCTTCTGTCACTCCCCCAGGCACCCAGCTGTTCTCCAAGTCCTTCTGTCTCTACACACAGAGAGTGCTCACACTGGCCCTCTTCTTTCTTCTCCGCTGCCCTGGCCTCGAATCATTCTCATCTTAGGTCATTGTAATAGCTTCCACCCTGGCCTTCCAGGTCTAGTCTCTTTTTGTCCATGCTACCCGCCACATGGCTACAGACCTGACCGTGGCACTCTGCCGTGTGACTTTCATTCCCATCAGAATATATACTGCCCTCCGAGAGGGCAGTTACATCTGCCCCTCCTTTTTAATCCTGCACAGTAACTCTGCCCCTCCTTTTTAATCCTTCTCTCCTGCACAGTGTTCATTCTAGCCCTCTGTACTTTGCTGTGGTTTCCCCAAGCACGTTTTCTCCTGCCTCCCTAGCTTTGCACATACTGTCCTCTGAAATGGCTTCTCGACCTGTCCCCTGCCTGACTCCAGTGTGTCTCCAGATGAAGGTCAGGGGTCCCCTCTTACACAAAAGCTTTCTCAGGCTCCCACAATTTGCGGTTGGCGACTTTGGCACAGTGCCGTTCACACCGTAATTGTAAGACACCCAGGAGGGCGGTAGCCGAGCCTCCCTCTCTCTGCTCCAGCATCTGGCACAGGCGCCATTAACGAACGTGGTATCTGCTCTTGGGTGTGCTGTGGAGAAGCCCATGTTCTGCAGTGGACCATGAGTTATGACAGTTCCCCAGTGTTTGTCGCTGAAGCCAGACTGGCTTAGGTACCAGGGTTGTGGGGAGACCTGTGGAGGACACAGGTGAGTGAGGTATGGTCTCTGCCTTCTAGAAGCAAACACAAGAGAGACTAATAGACCAGACAGAGAAAAGCAAGCGGAGGCCAGACTGAGAGAAGACTGGGGCTGGGTGTTTGAGGGTCTGGGGGATGCTTATATCATTTTTGTAGGTGTGCATGTTGGGGAGGAGGTGAAGCTTTTTGAAAGGGATACATAGGGCAGTGGGATAACAACATCCTAGTTATAAAAGTATAAGAAATGATCATTTTAGGAAATTTGGAAACCACAAAAAGTGTTCAAAGATGAAAGTAAAAATCATCTGTATGCCCTCATTTAAAGAGAAAGAATCTGTTAATATGCTGATGAATTTGTCTTTGTGTTTTTCTGTCCTAGACAGTCCCATTTGCAAGTAATTTTGACTTCAGCCTTGACGTACCAGATCCTGTGTTAAGCTTTCTGAATTGTCACATATCGTCACCATAATTTAGTCTAGCAGCAGCTGAGGTAGTCTTTAGGGCAGCCAGTGAGCTGGGCCTTGAAGGATAGTTTTGAGAGAACAGATGATTACTGTGGCAGTATTTTGCCTTACTTTTATACCACATAAGAATGGAAGTGTCAGCATTGTCTTGACCAAGTGCTGACAAAAAAATATAAGTAATCTTTATATTTAATAGGAGAAAACCACTGCATCATACATTAACATGTTATACACTTACTGTCAATAGTAATAATCATGTTGAATAAGAAGGTGAACATAGATCTTGAACATTATCAGGGGTAGCTGTCTGTCCTATCCCTTCTCATATAAAATTGGAAAAATCACTATATCTTTTTACCAGGCTACAAGCGTGTATATTATCACATTTTAAATCTCTTGATGTGTGCATATATAATTTTTTAGGGACTTCATTGATGGAGATGTTGAGAGTCTTATGGATGAATTAGAAGTAGAAAAATCACTCAGACACCATGACAACATCGTAGATGAAATTGAGTGCATCGAGAAGACCCTCCTGAAACGTCGAGCGGAGCTCAGGGAGGCCGACCGACTGCTGGCGGAGGCTGAGAGTGAACTTTCATGCACAGCAGAGAAAGTATGTGCGGTCGTGGTTTGGGGTGAGATGACTTCACTGTCGTCGGCAGGAAGGGTTAGAAAGAAAACGTGATAAGGGCACAGTGGTCCAAGTCAGACAGGCTGTGCTCTGCTAGTTAAGGAGCTGTGGGCAAGTCACTTAAGTCCCTGAGCTTTGCTTGTATCTGTAAATTCAGGCTAAGAAAACCTAAGCTGTTCAGTGTACATTAAATGAAGTAGCATATTTAAAGCTCCTGAAAGTCATTTAGTTCCTAACACACCCCATCTCCTTGTCCTGTGTATCTCTTTGTAAAATTATTTGGACTCTGATATCTGAGTTTGTTAAATAAGTCAGTCTTATATTATTATAAAACAACAATGGACCTCACAAGACTCTTAGTCTCACTTTGTTCCCCAAGTTGATGGTGATCTAAAATCAAATATTTTTTGGTTTCGGTCTTAAAGGCAGAGGAAGTTGGCGAGAAAGAGGAGCGGCCTTTTATGGAGCCCCTGCTATGACCACACATTGGCTGTTTTATAAATACCACTTCATTTAACCTTCCTGGCAACCCTGTAAGATGGTCGTTAGCCCAGTTCACAGATGTAGCTCAGAGAGGCTGGTGACTAGCCCACACAGCTAAAGTTCTACCTCACGAAGTGAGCTTTTTCAGTCAGATGAGAATTCTAGGGTAAAAAAAGTCCCATATCCACATGGAGCATCTCAGGAACTATTATTTTTGTATTGTTATTTCAATATGGGTTGATTTAAATAAATAGAAACCTGTTACCCAGGAACTGAAAGGAAGGATTTATTTAAGAAATTCTGTGAGTGATGACTTTGCTTTGATAAGAATGGGAAAACGTCCTCATCTCTTTTCAGATGATGAGTTCCCTCTTCTGTCACATGTTAGATTACTGTGAGAAAAAATAGGTGTGAGCAGGACTAGAGAAAAATTAATCACTAGTGGTAAAAAGAAAATCGCTGAGACCAGCAGTAGGCAGAGACAGGAAGTGGGCTGAGGCTAATAAGCTCCTCCCCCTTCATCCTCCCAAAGTGACTCTGGGAGACAGCTTGTTAAGGAGGAAGAGGGAAGGAGAGAGTGCTGCATTTTGTAAGGAATGTGCCAGACGTGTTAAAACCTGTCATAGAAAAAGATTAACAAAACACTACTTAGAAATGTGGCTGGCTTACTGGAGTGTGTAGTGAGTTTTGTCCAATGCTTGCTGATGAATCTGGTAGAAACCAGCCATCTGAAGTGGAAGGAAGGGTGGTAAAATTAGTCTAGCTCTTTGGGAGCTGGCCAAACTCTCGCATTCACACGGGGTATTTGCTGGACAGGTTTCACATAGAGACACCTCTGACCTGAGCACAACTGCAACACTGAGTTTTTGGGCTGAAAGTCAGTCACTGCTCAACCAAGTGCAAAGTGTACTGTTTTCAGACCCCTTATGACATTGTTCTGAGCCTTTTATTTTAGACAGAAAAAGAAACCAAGTTGATTTTTTAAATGTTTTTGCCAAATTTTGCGTAGGAAGATTTTGAAAGACTTTAAAACTATGTAATATTTGTTTCTCAGCCATAGTTAAATCATCCTTAGATTAATGGGGTTTTACTTAACAGGATGATATATGGAGTAGAGCAAGAATCTCTATGTGGAGGGAATATTGATAAAAATCACTTGATTGACACTTGTAGATATTTTCAATTGGAAAAAATAATGTAATAATATTACAGATCATTTTTAAGTAAAAGATCCTCTACTGTCTCACCACCGTCAAATGACTGTTTTAATTTTTTGTAGCCTTTCTGTCTTTGTTGACAAGATACAGTTTTACATAGTTGTTCTTATCGTGCTTGTACCATTTTAAATTTATTTTTTTCAGCCAACAGTGTGTAATTAGCATTCTTCCATGTTTCTACATTGCCATCTTATTTTAAAGGCTACATAGTATTCTGTTGCGTTGATGCATTCTCACTTACTGAATCTATTATTTGTCAAATCTTATATTATTTCAGTATACAATGAGCATTTCTTGGGTAATAATTCTTCTGAATTCTTTTCTGAAAATTGGAGACTCAAAATGAATGAACATTCTTTATCAGTCTTTCTGTATTGCCTTGTTGTTCTTCCAGAGGAGTTGTACCAGTTTACACTACCAGTAGCTATGAGAGAGTATTGTAACTGAATTGCTTTTAATGACAGTTTCTTTTCTAGGCAAAAAATGCTGTTGAAAAGTTCACTGATGCCAAGAGAAACTTACTGCAAACTGAGAAAGATGCTGAAGAGCTAGAAAGGAGAGCTCAGGAAACTGCGGTCAACCTTGTCAAGGCTGATCAGCAGCTCAGGTGGGTGGAATCCCTCAGCCATCGGTGTATTCAGTGAGATGAATGAGAAGTTTGATTCCAGAGGATGATAATTGCTTTATGGTGAGTAATGCATGTTAAGTCTAAGGAGCCTGAGGGAAATAAAGCAATGTGTTTTAGATTGCTCCAGGCTGACACAAAGGATTTGGAACAGCACAAAATCGAGCAAGAAGAAATCTTGAAAGAGATAAACAAAGTAGTTGCAGCAAAAGACTCAGACTTCCAGTGTCTAAACAAGAAGAAGGAGAAACTGACAGAAGAGTAAGTATGGCCTCTGTAGGGCTTCACGGAGCTCTGTCTCCCTTCCTGCCTGCTCTAGCACTGCCCCTGCTTTGCAGGCTGCAGAAGCTGCAGAAAGACATCGAGACTGCAGAACGCACTGAGGATCACCACCTGCAGGTGCTTCATGAGTCGGAGACCCTCCTGCAGGCCAAGAGAGCGGAGCTGGAAAAGCTGAAAAGCCAGGTATGGCAGCAGACACCTTGAAAAACCAGTTCACCTGCTTTGAAACCTACATTCATGTTATGGTTGTAAAAAGTAATACACGTTGGACTGTGGAAAAGACTGGAAAATACATAATAAATTACAAAGCATTAAATGAGGTGATGTATCCTAGTGGTTAAGACTCCAACCCAGTTTGAATCTCAACTCAGTATAATATGCTATTGAATAAAACAAGTGAGTCTCAAAACAGGATACACTCGGATTATTTATGTTAAATGTGTTTATGAACATTTGTGTTTGAAGTTTTAGTCTTACAGCAAAGTACAAAAGCGGTCATCTGGTAAGGGGGGATTTCAGTATTTTCTGTTTTCTTCCTTTGCACGTCTGCGTTTTCTGCTTTTCTATAAATGAATATGTATTGCCCTCAAAATTGTAAGTTTTAAATTTACGGAATGAGTAATTCTGTAAAATCCCTGCCTAACTTCCATTGCCAAGGTAGTTGTCAGCTGGAATAAGGTGCAGATCTGAAAGTTCTTTGAAAACCATAACCTGAGGGATAGTCGCTATTATCACATTGTTGTTTTTGCTGTGATTTGAGTGTTTTTACGTATGTGAGCTCAAGGCCTTACTTAGGCATTTTATGCCTGCACCTCCAGCCTGGCCTTCCTGACTCTTGCAGCTAGGAATAATTTCCCCGCACAACCTTTAGCTGGACTAAATATTCTTATCCTCCATCTCAGCACTTTGTCAAGCTTTGCATTCTTTCATTTCCTTTAATGCAGGTGGCGGGTCAGCAGCAGGAGATGGCTGTCTTGGACAGACAGTTAGGGCAAAAAAGGGAGGAGCTGCATCTGCTCCAGGGAAGCATGGTCCAGGCCAAAGCTGACCTCCAGGAAGCGTTGAGACTGGGAGAAACTGAAGTCACTGAGAAGTACAATCACATTAGGGTACGTTTTTCAGTAGTTTCTCTTAAGAGTCCTAGGATAGTGCTATAGATTTGTTTTGAGATATTTTCATTTCAAATATAAATTCCTAAATCTTGACTCCTCTGTAACATCAGGTTGGTGTTGTGTTATGTATCCATGCTGTGGCTGCCATGTGTAGCTCTTTCCCCATATTGTTTTCTGGACATGCCCAAGGTTTTCTGCCTCTGTGCCTTTTTCATACCATTTCTTGTCCAGGAATTCTCTTTCTGGGAATGTCCAGATGCAACCCAATTTTCGTGGTCCAGCTTCATGTCACTAAGAAGACTTCTTCAATTTTTCCTTTACCCTAGAATGTGTTTCTCTCACTTCTGAGTTGGCAGCACTCTGCACATTTCCTGGGGCATCTAGCCTTCCGTGATCTTGTTTATGTTCCCTGCCTTACTTCCCCACAGGGTGCTAAGCCCCTTGAGGGCAGGAGAGGTATCTGAATCAGCCTTTTTTCTCTATAACACATCGCCTTGCTCATAGTAAACACTGCACATACATTTTAAATGAAGATAGTATGTTACTGTCTTACTTCTGTTATACTAAAATATGTTAGTGTAAAATATATTGCTGCTCTTGACATAAAACACAAAAAATGAGCTTGTTTCCAAATGAAAATTGCTGTGAAATGAAACAGTAACAGAATGATTTTAAAGTAATTTCCATTCATAATTTAGTGGAGATAGGTTGACTTTTTTTTTTTTTTTTTTTGCACAGGAAGTAAAATCTCTTTTGGAAGAACTCAGTTTTCAGAAAGGAGAACTGAATGTCCAGATTAGTGAGAAAAAAACTCAACTTTCACTTATAAAGCAGGAAATTGAAAAAGAGGAAGAAAATCTTCAGGTAGTTTTAGGGCAAATGTCTAAACATAAAACGGGTAAGTTTAAAGGAAAACAAAGATACAAAGTTTGGAAATGTCTATATTCCAGGTAACAGAAAAAAATACAAATGGTCAAGTAAACTTTTAAAGTTTAATCTTATTACTTACTAATCAAAGAAAAGCTTTTGCGTGTAAAAGGAATATGATATTTTCTGCCATTCAAGTCGATTAAAAGCAAAATAATCATATTCATTGCTGCCCTGGGTGTGATGAAAGAAGTGCACTTGGGGCTGTTGATTGAAGTATGAATTGGAGCAGCCCCTAGTGCTGTACGGCCCTTAAAATTCATACCGTGTTAAACCAGGTAGCCCATTTCTGTTTATCTCGAGAGGACAAGCATTTATGCACATTGCAGCGATGTTTATTTCTTTTTGTTTTTTAAGAAATAAATCTTTATTTCCTTTTTTTCACAAATTAAGCTGACTGAGTCAGTTACTTGCAGCAGAATTTATAATGACATAATTTGGAAACATGACCAATTTAAAAACCATATTTTGGCATTTAATGACATGCAAAAATGCTGATGAGAGAATGAAAAAGAGATAAAAACTGAATATAGGGTATAGTCCCAGTTTATTTTCAGGAGTGTGTGTGTGTGTGTGTGTGTGTGTGTGTGTGCACATGCACGTGTGAGCTCCTGGAAGGAAACACATCAAAATGCTGTTGCATAGCGATTGTCTTTGGCTGGTAGGATAGTGATGGGTATTCATTTTTTTCTTGGATACTTTTTTCCAAATTTTCTATAATAAGCAAATATTTTTGTAATCAGAAAAACTGGTTAATATTTTTTAATCTAATTGTATAAATCTCAGCTGATAGATTTTAGTTTTTCCTGTTTATTTTGATTTAAATTATTTTAGGCAGGTTAAGTGCTTTTAGAACCAGATCTTCATTAAATGTTTTGTTTAAATGTTTTTAACAAATTAATGTTTCACAGTACTTTTAAAGGATTTTTTCATTAAAAGTACAATTAATTAGCTCCATTAATTCAGCACAACAAGTATTTTTTGATTATCTGTTGTTTCTTGTATCAGCTAATAGCATTACTTTCTGTTTCATTTTGTAAATGTTTCCACATTCATTTAATAGTGTGGACCATGCTTTATTTCTGTTAGAACTAAAGAATATTCTGGACATGTTGCAACTTGAAAACAATGAGCTACAAGGTTTGAAGCTACAACATGACCAGAAAGTGTCTGAGTTGGAGAAGACTCAGGTGGAAGTGCTGGAGGTAATAAGCAAAGCTGTTCTTGCCCACAGCAAGCTGCAGCCTTCTGCTAGCGTGCCTGAGTCCTCTTTTATCTGCTTTAGGAGAAACTAGAGTTGGAGAATTTGCAGCAGACAGCCCTGCGACAGCAAGGGGAGATAGAGTGGCAGAAGCAGCTCCTAGAGAGGGACAAGCGAGAAGTAGAGCGAGTAACCGCTGAGACCCGAGCATTGCAATTGTGTGTTGAGTCTTTGTGCAAAGAGAAGGAAGATCTGGAAGAGAAGTGTGACAGCTGGGAGAAGAAGTTGGCACAAACCAAACGGTGAGAGCAGGAGCAAGTAGGCTTGCAGGAGCCTTTCTGGAAGGTTAAGTTATTATAAACACAGTATTTAAAAAATCAGAAAATTGAGAAAAGGCAAAAAAAAAATACAAAATACACCACAAACTCAGTATCATGATACAGTTCACCAAGAATATTTTGGAGTTTCCTTTTAGGTTTTTCATTTTAGGTTTCTCCCCCCAGGCATGTTTTAAAATATCCTATTGTGATTTTTTTTTTAAGTAAAATAATACACGCTGGAAGATAGGAATAAATGGAAAGAGATGCCTTATTTGTGAGTAGACAGACAATATTGTTAAGATTCAGTTTTCATCAAATTGATCTATAGGTTCAAAACAATCACAGTCAAAATCCCAACAGGCTTTTAAAATAGAAACTGAACATCTGATTCTGAAATTCATACTGAAATTCAGAGGACCTGGAAAAGAATCTAAAAATTCTAAGATATGACACCAAAACAACTTTGAAGAAGAAAGACGGAAGTTTAGGGCTAACTCTACCTGATTTCAAGACAGTGTACAGCTGTGGTAATCAAAACACTGGTATTGCTATAAAGATAGACAGATAGATCAGTGGAACAGAACAGAAAGTCTACAAGTAAACTCACAAATATATATACAACTGATTTGGACGAAGATGCAAAGTAGAGAAAAGATGGTCTTTCCAAAAAATGTTGCTGAAAGCACTGCATATCCAACCCCCCCCCCCAAAAAGATCCATACTCCACATTACCCATAAAAATTAACTTAAAATGGACCGTAAACATAAACGTAAAACCAAAATATAAAACTTCTAGGAAAAAATATGGGGAAGAAGTTTGTGACCTGAGGCTAGACAAAAATTTCTTAGATAAGACACTGAAAAGAGTAAATTGATAAAATTGGACTTCATCAAAATTTAAAACTTCTGCTCCTCTTGAGTCACTGTTGAGATCATGAAAAGACATCTCACAGACTTGGAGGGAAACCTTCGCAACCATGTATCTGATAAAGGACCTGTACCCACCCAGGAGATAGATATATATAGATAGAAAGATAGAGGTAGAGATAAATGAACTCTCAGAACTCAATAAAATGAACAACCCAATTTTCAAATGAACTAAAGATTTGAACAGACATTTAAGAAGATATATGGATGGCAAATAAGCACATGAAGAGATGCTCAACATCATTAACCATTAGGGAAATGCAGATGAAAGCCACAGTGGGGAAAAAACCCACAATGAAATACCATTACACACCTATCAGAATAGCTAAAATTAAACACTGACCATACCAAATTCTTGTGAGGAACTTTCATGTGAATTGGTGGGAGTATAAAATGTTAGTAAGACCACTTTGGAAAATAGTTTGATGGTTACTTAAAAATTCAAGTATACATCTCCCAGAAGTTCTAGCTTTTCCATACCTAGAGATGAAAGTATGTATCTGTGCAAAAACCGTACACTGATGTTCATGACAGTTTTATTTGCAATAGCCAAAAACTGGAAACAATCTGAATGCCCATCAGCTGGTGAATGGATTGACAAATTATAGAATATCCATACCATAGAATACTACTCAGCAAAAAAAGGAGTGGAGTGTTGATACACACAGCAGATGGATGAGTCTCAAAGTAATTATGCTCGTGAAAGAAGCCAGACAAAAACCAGTCCTTACTGTATGACTCCATTCACATAAAGGAATGCATGCTTATGCGTATCTGGGTTTTGGACAAATCCTATTATATGTACAGTGGTGTTTCCTGCCTTTTCACTAATCAAAAGTTAGTGATCCATTTAAATCACTCGGATTTTGGAAATTCTAAGTGCTATCCATGTTTTTATCCCTGGTTTTCATGAAGCTTCAATTTAGTGAGTCACTTTTTGAAAAATGTTCTAATCGGAAAGCTGAAAATCAGATTTCTTTTAAAAATGAGTTGCAGAGCCTTCCGTTTTGTTAATATTTATCATTCAGGCTCCATGTCTACGATGTGAAAGCATAAGTGTTCCTTCGTTGTCTAGTGTGTGTGCATGGACATTTTCTATTAGATTATAACTTACTCTCTGCCTGTTTTATAGGGTTTTAGCAGCTACAGAAGAGAATAGCAAAACAAAGCAATCAGACTTAGAAAAGCTGGAATTGGATGTCAGAAAACTGCAGCAGGAACTAGACCAGCTAAACATGAGCAAACTCTCGCTGCACAAAGACATTGCAGCAATGCAGCAGCAGCTCCAAGGTATGAGGCGGGACAGCCGGAGAGGGGTGACTTTCTTCCTTTCGCTGGATTCCTTTTTTAAACTGTTTGCTTTCTCATTACAGAAATAATTCATGCTAAAGGGCATGGGGTTTCTTTTAGAAGTGACAAAAATGTTCTAAAACTAGACATGGTGATGGTTGCACAACTCTGTTAATGTACTAAAAGCCATGAAATTGTGTATGTTAAATGGGTGAAATACATGGCATGTGAGTTTTATCTCAATAAAACTTTAAAAAAAATTCATATTCTTTAGAGAACGATTTTAAAACATAGCCAAACAATAAGATAAAAATGACTGTTGACCTCAGTCCTTAAGATAATTTGTGTTATCAATTTAGTGCACATCCTTCCAGACTTTTCCTTGGGGGAGGTGTGTGTATAGTTTTGAAAACAAAAACAAAGATGCAAGTAACATCTTCATTACCAAGTCTTTATAAACCCTCATGTTTGTTTATTTAGGAGCAGTTACAAATTCTAGCTAACAGTATACTTGTTGAGCACTTACTATGTCCTAGGCATGATGCAAATGTTTTATATGCATCTTGTCACTTAATCCTTGTAACATTTTTATGAAATAACAACTATGATTTCACCCATTTCCAGATAAGGTGACAGCTTAAGCTTAGTTTCCTTGTGACTTGATTAAGCAAGAAGTGACTTGCTCAAGCTCACACAGCTAGTGACAAAACCAGTGTACATGTGAAGTTTATTCCCAAATTGTCTTCCTGAAAGGTTGTGCCAGATTTCCATTTCTACTTGCAGTGTAAAAGGTACCTGCTTTTAAATCACGTACCTCATCAACACTTTGTATTATCTGTAAATTTTTTTATTGTGAGTTTTGAACATGTTAGTCTTTAAAAACATGGTCTCCGAGCCCAGATCTGACTTGTTTATGGGCTTCTCCTCTGGCCTTTAACAAGGTAGGGTGGTCTAGCCATACATTTAAGGGAAGTAAGTATAAGTTCACTTCCACGCTACTTCGGGGAGGGTGCCGGTGGAAATCTAGAAAACGTATATGTATGTATTTCTTATTTTATGTAAATGTTATCTCTGTAGAAAAGCGAGAAGCAGTCAACTCATTACAGGGGGAGCTAGCTGAGGTCCAAGACCGTCTGAACCTAGCGAAGCAGGTAAGCCTGGCACGTGTGGTCTTCTGGTAGAATCCTGCAGGCGTGCAGGCAGGTGGTTGAAGTAACAAACCAATCAGGCCACTTCCTTGTCATACCAGGTCCCCTAAAGCCATTTCTATAGCACAAATATAATACACACACAGATTTTGATGCAGAGCAGTGATTTTCTAGTTTATTTTAGCCCTAAAACTCTTGATTTAAACAACATTTTACTCCAAGCTAATGAGTAAGGTGATGGCTGGAAGAGCCCACCAGGCCCTCGGCAGCCGCTGTGGGGCTTCAGGGACCAGAGGGATCAGCTCTCATCCAGGGCACTGATGCAGCCTGCGGAGGCTGGGGTTTGATTTGATCACTCACTGAACTGCAGAGTATGGCCAGAGCTCGGCCTGCATCTTGTCGGGTGTTGAGCAGAGCAGATTCCTCACCCTTATAAAATCTGATGATCTTAGGTAATTCAGTGTGGCCCTGTGAGGTCAGTGCTGCAGTTTGAATTTCAAAGAACATCAAGCAAGTTCTGGGCTTAGGTTTCCACTGTGTAAATTGGAGGTTGGTTTAAACATCTGAACTCTTCCTTTTCTACTTTTAAGATTCTGTGTTTCTAAGATACATGAAACTTAAAGTATTCTATCTTTTAAAAAGTCTTACACAGATTCTTACGAATATTTTTTGTGTTGTTAGAAATATGCTAACTTGTACAAAAATAATTTATTTGGGTTCCTTGAAGAAAGAAGTATTTGTTGTTTTCTGAGTTTTTTAACCTGTATAAATATTTCAAATAGTTAAAAAAAAACCCATGACATTAGGTTCATTTTCAATCAGAATTAAGGCTTATTCACAGCTTTTCTTAATCTTAGCAATCCTGTAAGGGCGGTGGGGGAGGGGTGTTGTTTATTCCCACCTCAGTGACAAACAGCTAAAGCTCAGAGGGACGGAGTCTGTTCCTGAGGTTCTGACATCTTCTCTCATCTCATTTTTTTAGGTACTAAAAAAGGGAGGCCAGTGATTAAAATAAGTTCTGAGTGCTTTTGTATGTTTGTTGAAATAATAGAGGGTATGGAACTTCTCTGCTTCTCATTTTTCAGACGTAGTAGGCGCTGGTGTGGCACTGGCGACCTCAGTGAAGGTGGTTTTGTGAGTAGTTGTAATTTGTTTTTTCACCTGAAGGACCTGCTCCGCGCCAGCGAGCGTCAGGCCGCACTGCTCAGTGAGCAGACCAGGCTCCAGAAGGACGTGAGTGAGTCGGGAAGGCGGCTGGAAGTCTGCCAGAAGGAAGAGGAAGCAAGACAACAGCAGCTGCAAGTGCTTCAGAGCGAGACTGAAGAAAAGCAGGCCAAACTGGCCCAGCAAGAGAGGGTACCGCGCATCGATGGTTTTCTGTAACAGGAGATGCCGTGGCGCCTGCGAGCACTTTCCCCTGGCAGAAAGCTGCTGAGAAGCGTCCTCCTTGGGTCTAGCTTCCCTTAACTGCCCTGGGTGACCAGGGGGGATTTGACATCAACTCTTTGACACCCTTGGTGTTAATATTTATGGTCCCATAAAGAGTCTTGATGGCCACGTGTCATTTCCTGTTGAATCCCCTCCTCACACACTGGCCAGATAGTTCTCCAGTCCCTGCTTGATGACCTTCGTAAAGAGTACGCACTCTCACCGTGGGCTGCTTTCTACTTTCTCTTCAACTGGAATCTCTTTAGTGTTCGTGAACATTCCCTCAGGACACTCTTTGTTATTTTATGATTAACTGAGGTTGTTCTCTATTAAGGTGTTTCAAAGACTCCAAAAAGAGAGAGAAGGTGAAGAAAAAAAATTAGAAGCCAACAGAGTGACACTGAAGGAGCAGCAGCACCAGCTGGAAAAGGAAATAACAGACCAGAAAAGCAAACTAGACGAGGTGCTCACCAAGGTGTTGGTGGCGGAAGAGCGCATCCAGGCTCTGCAGGAAGAGGAAAGGTGGGGTGAGACCCTAGAGAAGAAGCTCTCCCAAACCCGTGAGTATTCTGGAACCCTGCACCAGGGCGGGGGTGGGTGGGATCTGCTGATTGTCTTTGTAAACGTGTGAAGGAGCCCCAGGCCCCAGCCATAGCCCGGGCAGGAGGCAGGACCTGCACAGCGGGAAACAGACCCTCGTCTGACCCTCCCAGCCTGTGTGAGGTGAGGACACAGGCTCAGAGGGACGAAGGGAATTTGTCTGCTTGGAGAAGGGACTTGATCCCGAGACTGTCAGGTCTTTTTACTTTACTGTATTCCTGCCTTCAAGAATGCGGTCTCAAGGAAGTGGGACATTCAGGCAGAGAAGTGCCAAAAGGTGCTCTAAAGGCTTTCTATAATGTGCATTAATTTTGAGCTTTGGGAGCAATGATCCATGTCATCTCAGCCAGTCAAAAAAACACATTAGCAATTCTACTTTTGCCCAAATCTGACATAGTGAATGGTGCTAAGATACAGGTGTTGGCCTTTGGGTCTGCTTGCTCTCTTGAGCAACACGCAACTGACATTGACTTGGGAATCCAGGGTGAGTGATGTTTCTCACATCAATAAATGAGTTTTCTTTTACTTAGGCTTCAGGTTTTAATAATGTTCAGAAAATGTCGTTCTCCCCTGAGTGAACCCAGTGGACTTGGGATCTGAAAATGTTATTATTCCTTTTTCCCCTGGGAACTCTTGATACATCAGACCCAACCAATTCATTATGAAAATGAAATTTAACAAATACGCTGAGTCTCACTCACCATGCCAGAGGGGAGAAGAGTGAAATCTGGGCAGGGTGTGGCTCTAAAGAGAGTGATTAGAAAAGTCTGTTTTAAATGTCCCTGTTATGTATAAGCGTTCTTTGTTGAGTCCTCACTCTGCACTAGGTGTGTGCATGCATGATTCCCACTGAACCAGGGGACAGGTTCCTTCTGCAGAGAATAGGGCTCATGCCGTTCCCAGTCCTGTGTTCTTTGCACTGTGCTGCCTCCCATGAAGAAGAAATACTGGTGTACTTCCCTTTATTCAAATCAGGTTTATAAAAACATTTCATCAGTCTGTTCTGTGTTCCCTGCACCTCAGAATTGGTGCTGTTTACTCTCTTTGGTCTCCGAGATTCGAAGGGGAAGACAGTACCTGTTTGTCACTTTGGAATCGGGCCCTCCAGGAACCGGTTATATCAAGAGGCACCCTTACCTGGGCCTTTTTCTGGGCCTCTGGTGTGGGTCAGGGGAGACTTGGAAGACTGAGAGAAGGAGAAAAGTGCCTGAGTGGGTGCCCTGTTGTTGTGCAGTCTGCCCCCCACCCGGTCCGCCAGCCCAGGGCCTCAGGCTAAACTACTAAAAACACTCATTTTAGAACGACAGCTTTCAGAACGGGAGCAGCAGTTAGTGGAAAAGTCAGGTGAGCTGCTGGCTCTCCAGAAAGAGACGGACTCTATGAGGGCAGACTTCAGCCTCTTGCGGAACCAGTTCTTGGCAGAAAGAAAGAAAGCCGAGAAGCAGGTTGCCAGCCTGAAGGAAGCACTCAAGATCCAGCGGAGCCAGCTGGAGAAGAACCTTCTGGTGAGTACCTCCTGCCCTGGCAGTTTGTGAGGAAATGATGCACTTAAATCTTTAAACTAAAACACTGCTTCAGTGTAGAGAAAATAAATTACCTGTCAACGCAGTCCCTAACCCAGCTGCTGTTTTTGGTGCATTTATGCATAATTTGTTCTTGAAGCTGATGGTAGATTTTGCCTGAATCTGGGCTGCAGCCCTGGAGGAGCTGTCTGTGCGGCTGCAACGGTGAGCCTGTGCACAGACGGTGTCAGCACAGAGCAGAGAGCACCCTGAGCGAGCCAGCCTCTGCTCACGCCTTCCCTGGCAGGGTGGAGGGGTGTGGGGGAGGGAAAGCTTCTGAAGACATTATTACCCAGCTGCAGTCCATGCTTACAGATTTTTCTCATTCTGCCCTTTTCGGTCAAAATTGGCTTTAATTAACCATTATTGTAAAACCAGGAAGCCCAATCTGTCATGCTTTTATCCCTGAAATACATTTTGGGAGGTGGTGCTCAGATGAGTTCAGAAAGTTTATGGTGGGTGGAGGCCTACAGACAGCAATAGGGACTGTCGCAGGAATGAATTTTTCTTACACCCTCTCAGGAATTGACACCCTCTGTAGCTCTGCTGTATACATGGTACTTTCCAACCATGTGTGTTTCCCACAGAGCGATAGGCAACATGATTGTAAAGGTGGTACATAGATGTCTAGATTTTAATCCTCCCAGGAACACTGTGATGCTGAGCATCGTTCCCATTTCACGGACAATTAATGGAGGCTCAGAAAGGGAAAGTAACCTGTATCAATGGTAACGCTGCCGATCCAGGATTCAGGCTTCAGGCTAACAGACTGACCACGTGTTTACTCCCAGCCGAACCACAGCTGCTAGGGAAGGCAGGTAGATTATTCCCACTTTACAGCTGGAGCCCCGATGGGACATGAAGTCAGAGCTGGTGAGTGTGTAAGCCAGCACCACACACTTCCACGTGCTGGGCCCCAGGGTCATTTTTCTGCCCCGTGCTAGGAGCAAAAGCAAGAGAACAGCAGCATGCAGAAGGAAATGGCAACCATCGAGCAGGTGGCCCAGGACAACCACGCGCGGGCCAGGCGCCTGATGAAGGAGCTCAGCCAGATGCAGCAGGAGTACGCGGAGCTCAAGAGACAGGTGCGCCCGCAGCCCCGTGGGGCTCGGCAGAGCTTACTTCCTATTTCTTAAATAGCTCTTTTTAAAGGAGTATTTCTCTGTGAAAAGCTAATTAACCAAATCTGTTTTTCTAGTATTGAAATTTAGAAATGCATCTCCATGAGGAAAAAAGGATTTGTTTACTTTTAAAATTCCCCTCAGTTCAACAAGCTTTCTATGTTAATTTCTGAAAAAAAAAAAACTGGCAGTTCTTCAGCATAAAATTTTATCACGTCCCAAAGAACTGTATGGAAATACGAGATTTTATGCCAGAAGCAGGTGTGTAAGAGCCAAACCCCCAGGGAAAGGAAGAAATGACCCCAGGGGAAACCTTGGCTAGCCCGTGTGCAGCCAGGCGGAGGGAGGGAGAGCAGCTCACACAGGGCGGAGAGTCTCATCCCAGGCGCCCCTGGTGTCCCTTGGCCAGCGTCAGTGGCTCGCCACTCCTGAACTCTCTCGTTCGACCACTGTGGCCACCCGCTTGACCCTGCTACACTTGTCCTTTAGATGACCTCATGTGGCCATTCAGTTTCATCTGTGCCTTTAACCGCCCTCCATCCCTGACACACACACACCCTTTGGTTAAAAAAAAAAAAAAAGAAAAAAAAAACTTATTTAAAGGCTCCAAGCCTCTGCAGACTTGGAAGGGCAGTTGGCAGTAGGTATGACTGTAATATCTTCACTAAGCACTTACGGAGGGAGCCACATGGGGTCATCTCAGGTATGAAACAGGCCCTAACTCCTGAGGAAACCTCTAGTCTGCCCAAACCACCAAGTTCTTCACCTATAAAATGAAAACATTTGACCAGCTCTTTTCTAAGGCCCCTTCCAGCATTTACCTGTACAAGATCACTCATGCTTTGTTTCAGTAAATGGCCCCTTTCTCATTTGGGTACCACTGAAGTGCTTCATGTAAATTATCACCTGGTTCTCGCATTTCTGCACGCAGGGTATTATCTTTATGTCTGAGTGAGGTAACAGAGGTTGAGAAGTTAGCTAACTCCCTCAGTCATACTGGTAATGTTTGCTGGAGATGAGACTGGACCCCAGCTCTGTCTGGCTCCAGAGAGACTGGCTTCTATAGAGTAAAGCGCCTTCAAGGAACACAGTGCCCACGCTTTCTAAGTGGGAGCTGCTCCAATCAAAATGCCAGTAGAGTCATTTATTTGATAGCTTATAGATGTTTGAGTAGTTGAAAAATCACAAGCTTTTATAGTTTTAATCACAGGAATTAACATTTGTAGGTTTTAAAATACATATATATTTAAAACATTACATTTAAAACATTAATAATTAAACAGTTCAGTTCCAAGTAAGTCTTGAACTTTACCCAGTGGTGTTTGACTCTCACTCTTCAGATGGCAAACCAAAAGGATCTGGAAAGAAGACAAATGGAAATCAGTGAAGCAATGAGGGCACTTAAATCCGAAGTGAAAGATGAGATCAGAACCAGCCTGAAGAATCTTAACCAGTTTCTTCCAGAACTACCAGCAGATCTGGAAGCTATTTTGGAAAGGAACGAGAACCTAGAAGGAGGGCTGGAAAGCTTGAAAGAGAACTTTCCATTCACTATCAGTGAGAGACCATCACCTTTTGAAGAAAAACTGAATTTGTCTCATGTTCACATAATGGTAAGGGTTTATCCGGCTATTCTCTGGACTTCGCAGAGGATAATCTGGTCCCCAGCTCCCCCAGATAAGCTAAACATGGACTTGAGGATGGGGAGAGGGGAGGGCGGGAAAGGCGGGTGGGTTACGGGTAGGGGTGGTCGGTGACTCTTTAATGTTTCCCTTTCCCTCTGGAAAAGGATGAACACTGGCGTGGAGAAGCACTCCGAGAGAAGCTGCGTCACCGTGAAGATCGTCTCAAGGTTGCCCTTCAACAAAAATACACTCTGAGATACTTGGCACCTCGAGGAGGGAGGGGGAGACCGCTTACATTCGCACACTGCTGTCACATTCGCTCTGTTGCCGCTCTCATGGCAGTGCCATAGATGACATGTTCGAAGCTCAGAGAAGTTGGCCTCACATAGTTAGTAAATGGCAGGGTCAGTATTTCAAACCATGAGTTCTGGTGTTAAGCCTGGTTCTCTTTACTGTGAATAATGCTGCTTTGCTGCAACTAAAACTGACAGGACCTTAGTATTAGGGACAGGAAATAGAGGTATAATGATAAAAGTAAGGAGCTCCCAGGCCAGCGGTTGGGGGAAGGATCGGGAACACTGGGAAAGCAGGCTTAGGTGTCAGGCAGGAAGTTGTTTGGCTCAGAACATGTTGAGTTTAAAGGGAAGGATACCTGTCCGTGGGCAGCTGAAAGTCGGTGTCTAGGATGTAATGGTCAATGTCGACCTAAACATTTGGAGGTTAAGAGTGTAGCTAGGAGTTGAAAAACGTGAGGTAGAATAAGAGAGGACAGAATGCACCTTTGGAGACTGGCCACACGCAGCGTGGGCTGGGGGAGCCACGTGCAGCATTGAGTGAGTGGAGGCCCTCAACATCAGATAGCCTCCAGCCACATGTGGCTGTTCGAATGTGAATTCGTTATAATTAAATCAGGTTAGAAATTCAGTTCCTCAGTTACCACGTCTCAAGTGCTCAAAAGCCACACGTGACTAGTGGCTATTACAGTGGGCAGGACAGATGCAGAGCATTGCCGTCACAGGAGGGTCTGCTGGGCAGCACTTGCTGTCAACTTGAATAAGAGAATCACTTCAGAGGCACAGCAGGGAAGCCAGAAGGCAGTGTGGGGATGAGGATTACATACATTGTGAGAGACTCTGAAGGTACCAAGTATAAGCCAGTCTTCTAAGTCTGGGCAGAAAAGAGAGAGATGAGGTAGTAACTTAATGGGGAGGCCAGGGATGCAGAAATCCGAAGCGTTGTGACAGCAGAGAGAACAGGCTGAGTAAAAGGCCCAGTAAATGACAACACAGAGTGCTGAGAGTTCACGCACACTGAGAGCAGCCATCTGGCACCCCCTCCTTTCTTTTTTCCTTTTTTTAAGAATGCGCATTTTCAGCAGCCATTCCTATTTGCTAATAGTCAGATTTGCCTTTCCAGTGTTAAACACGAGGGAGCTATGAGTTCTGGTACATTCTCAGTAACACCCTAAGTTTTACCCTAACACTTTCAGGCCCAACTTCGACACTGTATGTCCAAGCAGGCGGAAGTGTTAAGCAAAGGGAAGCGGCAGACAGAGGGCACCTTACACAGCTTGAGGAGACAAGTCGACGCCTTGGGGGAATTGGTCACCAGCACATCTGTAGATTCCACGTCCTCACCCAGTGTGTCTCAGATGGAATCTTCCCTTGCAGAGGACTCTCACCTTGGACCAAGCCAGGTAGGAAGAAGCTCTTCACAAGGAGTCTGATTGACACATGGAAAGTATCTGAAAGCTTTGGGGTCCACAGTCTAGAGGAAACTTGGGACATGAAGGCTACTTTCAAATCTCTGGAAACTTGTCTCAGGAAAGCCTTGTATTTTCATGGTCCCTGAGGAAACTCGCATCGGTTGGTAGATGTGTAAGGAGGATAAGCTGATGACTTAGGAAATAGAATAGAACTGGAGCCCGGATGCCCAGTCAGGGATGTAGGTAATTCTATTAATGTCTTCCACTTTTGCATTTCCTTATCCTCTACTTGGTCAATATAAAGAGTTTCAGACTCAGGCCAACCTAAGTCCCAGTTTAGTCTGTCCGTCTCCCTGTGTCTTGGGGAAAGAGGACTGGCTGTGCCGAAGACTCAGCAAAGTTTGAACACAGAGTTTGAACTCTTAGCCCGGAGTCTATTAAAAAAGAACCCTGGATTTCACAAAAGTTTTCTGTGTGAGACTTAGATAAGGTTAATAATTATTCAAGAGAAACATGAAATATACTCATGGAATTGCTAAATAGGAGCACAGTATTACTGTCAGGTGAGAGCTACTATTTCGGGGGGCCTACTATATGCGTGCACTAAACACTTTACATGTATTACCTCATTTCATCTTTACATCCTAGGAGGTAAGAATTATCCCTCTATATAGATAAAGAAATTGCATGAAATGAAAAGTGATGTCAAGGTCACAGCAATAGACAAAACCAGGACTTTGGGGCTAATCTGTCTACCTCAAAGCGGTATGTTGTACGGTTGAGTAATAGGAATATTCAAGGCCAGTTGCGTCTTTAACAGACACAGCTCATTAGCAGCAAAGCCGAGATTGAGTATGATTACCTTAAGCCATTCTGTAGTGGGACCCAAGTTGGTTACAGGCCAAAACTGTCATGGGTCTCATGGCAGGCCTTAAGGAAGTATGTGTCAGGGCATTGAAGAGTAGGTGACTTTGGAGGTAAGACGGTCCAGACTAGGAGATGAGGCACAAAGAATAGGAGTCTGTTAGAATTACTTTGGATTATGGGATCATAATCTAGGTCTGTGTGGGATAAAAGTGAACTAGGTTGGAGTTAGGGGACTGGCTTCTGAGCCTCATGTTTTATCTTCCTTCTTGTCAGAGCGCCTTCCAAGTTCTACACGGTCCGTCACAGCCACTAGACAGTTACCGACACTGATGCCATTCCCAGCTTCCTGCTCGCAGGGTACGTGTTACAAAGAGCTTTTAACTAGCACTTTCAATTAGAAGATCCTAATTCTGGCTTACGTAGCCTTAAGGAAAGTAACCTTTTAACTTTTCTTTTGGATAATTTCGTACAGTGGTTCATCTTAAAACATTTTTCAAGAGGTGCTCAAATATGTATTTTACCTATTAGCCATCATGCTATGACTTAGTTCTGTTAATTTAGTTAAGACCTGTTTTTACTGTTTCAAGAATGCATCCTTTCTACATTTTTGTCTTATTGCAGAAAAAGAATGGCTCAGCCAGATGAGGACGACTTTTTTGCGCAAATGAGGAAATACCTTCCCTACTACCTCACTAACTTCGTACTTAGAATGCCAGTTGGTTTTTATCAAGATCCAGCGAATTCAGATGCTGAAACCCCACTGTAGCTTATTCTACTTGTACAATTAACGTCAGGGTTTGCATTTGTACATATGGGAATAGTTGTATACAATTTCAACCAGGGTCCTAGATAGCTGAGGGTTTCTTATCTTTGAAAGGTGTTGTCATAAAACCAATGCTGACTTGAACCTATAAACTGCAAATCTGCATCTCTAAGCTGGTAAAATCTCTAATTAGAAAGGGGGAAAATGTACGTTAAGTCCCTCTTCATTTATAGTGCCAAAAGTTATTCTTGAATTTTTTAAATCTATTTTCATATGAAAATAAAAGATAAAAATAAGTTTGGATCTGTCGTCTGACTTTACACTTCACATGTCTACAGTAAACCCGTTAAATTTTTACCTTCAAGAAAATGGTTTTCCATCCTTGCCTGCAGGTTGAAGTATGTTGTGCCTATCAATGAATTTATCATTTGGAAATACCTATTATAGAACTATTATACTTCAGGTGCTTTTCCTTAACCAAAAATTCTTTGGTGGAAAATTAGAACTTTGTACTTTGGAGTATCTGACCCAGTGGTATATTCAAATTGTGTTCAGACTTAAAAATTTTTTGAACTGCCATAATGGCTCAACTCCATGGTCTATGAATAATTATTTAAAAACAAGAATAGCAACTACTGTCACAGTAGGATGTGTAGCAATATAGTTAGTCCCATGGGTAAGTGGTGTATGAAATGACATGTAATAGGTTGTTTTAAAATATTCCCAAGGACCTTCCAGGCCCCTGAAAGGTACACTATTATATACAGTACATACAGCAGGGAGCAATCCCTCACCACCTACTGCAGTTTATATTCCTAAAAAACTGGCTAGAGATGGACCATTAAGATTTGGGATAACTGATTAAAGACAATGAAAATAGCATAAAATTTATTAATACACCAAGTTCTAGAAAACATCTACTTTCAAAATAAAAATTGACTTGGTAGTGTCTTTTGTACTTACATTGTTTTCATTTTCGCAAGTCTTATTAGCAAAATGCTTAAAAACCTGGCCTGTCCACAATTACTGAAATCCTTCAGGGACATTTTCCTGTTCTGTCCACGTGCTGAATGAGGGTAACGTATTTTTGTCCTGAACTGCCACATGAACCCTTTCTGTGTTCCCATTTGGTCGTTTAACGGGAGTGAACTAAACTACACGTTTAGATGAAAGGATCACACTTAAAACAATGGATGCAAGGGCAAAAATGTTCTCAAAAATTGGCCTTCTGGAACTAGAGAGGTGAGGTAATTAATGTGTGAAGCTAAATACCTGGGTCCAAAAGACATCTTTCCAAAGATACTTTACTGCGTCTAACTAGTATTATGTAAGCACCACCAACCAAAAAAAAAAAAAAAAAAATCAAAGTTACTGCATCAATCACTTTATTATCCATGAAAAATACTTGAACATCATACTGGAATGTCTAACGCCGAGAGTACTGAGCACCAGTGCTAATGAGGAGGGCTTCATACAGGTGCGAGGGCAAGGAGAAACCCAGAAAAGCAGCTGATCACACAAGCAGTAAGCTCTCCACGGATTAATAATTAAAAGAATTTCACATTCTCTCCAAAGTGCACTTGCCCAGTATCTGGCGCACAGATGGTACAATATGACAATTGGCTTCTCTATTTTTGAGCACCCAAGTTTATTATAGGGGGTAACACATGCAAGTAACAGAATTTGGCCCCAAGTACAGTCAAGGGAGAACACTATCAGGCATCAAAATACGCTGATCTCACACTGAAAAAGGCTAAAAAACACTGCAGGTGTGATCCAGACACAAGGATAAAACTAGTTCAACTTACTCAGTGATGCGGATTTATACGCTACATATGTAGACTTCTCTTTATACAACAAATAAGGGCAATTCTGCAATAAAAACTGGCAACTAATGCCAAGTAACTGTTTGCCTGAAGAAAATATGAAATCCTATTATAGTTCAGAAAATAATACAAACGATTTTAATTTAATCTAGATACAGGTACTTTATTTACAAATATTTAGATTAATAGCATTTTGTTACATCAAATGAAGGGTACAGCAGTCTGAGTAAATCCTGTCACAGGAACGATGAGACCCACTGTAACTAACTGGGAGTCGGGCTATTGCACTGGACAAGCGCAGTCTGAGTCTGTGATTGCTACCTTACACCCCCATGGCTGGTTGGTTGGTTTTGTTTCTGTAAATATATACACAGACCAGCAGGTCATGGTCCCCGGGTGAGTCCCTCGTGATGCAACAGTGTAAGCAAAAAATGGTCACTGCAGTTCCGTAACAGAATACACCAATCTACTCCAGGTATCTTGTTTTTTTAAAAAGTTAAACAAAGACAGAAATAAAGATGAGTCCACAAATTAACCAAATCCTATGTTCTGCACATTCCAGTTTTGGCTTTTATTTAACATTGACTATACAATACTCTGGTACTACCACATGTTTACAACCCAGAAAGCTGTATTTTTTAGTGTCTGTAAATAGGGATTTAAAATGTGTATTTTAAACACAGCAGTTGCGCTGAGAGTGCATTTTACATAATATACTGAGGTTTACCTATCCTACTTCAAATAACTTCTCAATTCCCAGCCTGAACCATAAACTCAATTAAAAATCAATCAACAGAAGAACGTGGTAAAACAAAGTTTGTTGTCTAAAGAAGATTGTTTCCCTTGCAATACAGTATTTTGTCAGTGGCCAAACCACATAGTGCAAAGTAGTAACTTACTTTGTATCAGCACAAACATTGACACACCGTTACAAATACTTTCCCTTTTACAAAACAATTTATGCCAACATGACATAAAACAGCCCCTCACACTAAGAACACAAGGGATATCTTAAATTACTTCACTGTAGTGTTAAAAAATGCACAATTTAAAATCCCTTAACAGCAGACCTGCGGTTCTGGCTGTCTGGTTCAGAATCTCACCGTTCCAAGAAGATAAAGGTATAAAAGCTTAAAATGTGCAATAATAAACCCAGCCTTTTTTCTTTTTCTATACAGTAAGGCAAGAAATGCAGCCTGTAATGCAAAATGTTTACAAAGAGAGAAAAGCAGGTTAGCACATTGTTGATTGCACAAGAACAGTTACGAAAATCAGCAGGTAAGCCACAGTGCAAAGATGGAACAGAATCTGCTAGTGTTAATCCTCTCACGCCAGGAGCTCGTTCCAGCATAATGTCCCCAAACACTGCCAGCACCAAAGGGTGGAGCCAGTATTACATGTGAACTGCAGTCGTGTCTATTTCCTTGTGTGAAATGGAAGGGAGTAACATGGTCACATATAGGTCATACTGTACAAACTGGTATTTTATACTGTTCCAATGCCAGTAATCAATTTATTTTCTTCATTAAAATAATATACACAGAATGTATTGTTAGTTCGGTTCCTTCAAATTTTATACATATTTACTTTCTGCTAAAAAGAAAAAGATAAAATGGTGTAAAAAAAAGATAAAGCTATTAATTAAGCACAAGAGAAAAGATAAATGGATATTTTCCCTGTGCAAGGCTAGGACAGAAGCAAACCTCCTCAAGAAAAAATGCCACCCACACAACAGGGAATTTATCCGACAAAAACAAAACAAAAGGAGTTAAAGAACAACCCCTTCTCTATCATCAGAAGTCATTTCACAGCAATAAAGTTAATGGGTTACAACAGACATACTTGAACAGTTAAAGATGGGTAGAAAGGCTTAAGATATCATCAAACTAAACCGTACAATGAGACAAAGCCTTGCCAAAAAGGGAAGGGTAAAAAATCAAGTCCAGCATCAGTGCTCAGTGTAAATCATGTATTGGTGACATACCTATCACGAGGACAATCGGGGGAAAAAAAGTCTAGATTTACCATGCAGGAGAGATTTATTACTCTACTTGCCTTTGATAACCTGATTACATCTAGTTGTTTAGCAGTTTAGTATTGTGTTAAACTGTTTTTACAACAGAGTTGTTTTTTCTTTTTTTTTTTTTAATTAAACCCAGTAAGATGTACAGAAGACAATGAGGCAGTAAAAAGTACTGCTTCCAACAGACAGAGGTGAAAGGTCAAATGAGAGCCTCGGCAAAGAGGTCACTAGCAGCCACAGCCTTCTCTCTGGGGTTGGGGTTCACTGGTTAGCCGGCCTCCCTGTGGAGCTGAAGGTTTGTGTTGTACACCAGACTCGGCAGCATTCAGATCCAAGCTTCCATCCTGAATGTTCTGATAGATTTTCTTGGCAGCCTCAAGGAAAGCATCTTCTACATTCTCTCCCCTAAGAGGCAATCAACAACTTTAGTGGAGAACCACAGCTTTCTACGAAAGATAAGACATTATACACTAACCTTTTGCTAACCTTTAGTCAACTGCCATGATGTCTTCAACTTAGCGACTGTCATCTAATAAAGGATTAGCAGAAGACTGAGCTAAGAGAACATGGGAAAATATTTTCTGTGGAAAGCACATAAACACAATACTAAGGGCTGTTTCTACAACCCTATTCAGATAACTGTAAGTTTTCTAATCATTAAAATGCTGTATGTTTAGATAATAATTAAGACAGGCCATTTCTGTAACTATAGTGGGCATTCCATGATTATTTCCAAATACATACAGAACAGTATTCCAGGATCTGTATGGTCCGGTTAGCCACACGTGAGCTGTACTGTTCTTATTACACTTAGCATGTTCACAATCTAGTTCAGTTCTCTTAGGTCTAAGAGTATAGATGAGGCTAAATAAGAAGGGGCTAGCTTCTCATCACCGAAAGGAATTTTTAGCTTAATGAATGAAAAATTATGATAGGAGTCCTGGGGTTCATTAACGGACATGGGATAACAATTAGAAAATGTGAATTATACTTCTAATTATTCTTAGACATTGTATATTTCCTTAAGTCATACTTTCTACCGTGATCAGAAGTATTAAATGAACAGGTTGACCAAACTCGAGTCCAAGATGCCAAATTCAACCTCAGTTGTGAAAGTCAAACACTTTTGAAATGTTAACACAAATTCATTTATTACCAATGGGCGTGATCAAGGCATAACATTTTAGGTAAAGTAACAAAAATTATTTTGAAATGTGAAACAGGATGCACAGAAATGTCTGCTGACTGTTCTTCCTGCCGCAAGCATTACACATTTATATATTACACATTATATGTAATATATACATTACACATTTTTATATATGGTTCTACTGTGAGAAATCTGAATGTAATTAAAATGATCTACTAATTTTAGCCATACTTACGTTTTTGCACTTGCTTCAAGGAACAATAAGCCTAAAAATAAAATTCAGACTATGGTAAGAACATTTCAAATTAACTCACAAGGACATTCTCTTCAGTAACATGTGAATAAAAGTTTCCCCTCAGCCTTCAGTACTCCTGCCACAGTGTTTTATCACAGAGTATACGAGTCTGAGATGGAGGCAATCTTTATATTTGTTATTAAATAACTGTACTACCCCCAACATGAATCTCAAGTAGAAACACATTTTATTTCCTCATTCTTGAGATCTGAGCAGTTTGCATTTAAAAAAAAAAAAACTGTTGAATAATCTGTAGTGTCAAAATCCCACCTATCCTTAGAAATTCTCCCATGTGTGACCCAAAAAAGCCAAAAGTCTTAAAAGAAACCCACCATTTTCTTCAGCAAACTGTTTGGCTTCTTCATATGTAACATCTCTCTGTGCCTCCAAATCTGCTTTATTTCCTATGAGAATTATTACCTAATTTGTGACCAAAAGAAAGATATCTTAAAACAAAAAGCAACCATTTAAATCAAACATGAAATTCTGAAATCCAAAAATCTTGAAAGAAAAAACATGTGAGCCTAAAAAGGAAACTAAATACTAGCAATTATCCATCAGACAGGACTACACAATCATGAAGCGATTAGCATTAAGAGGGATCTCAGCAATCACCTAGGCCAGGGGCTGACAAACTTTCTGAAAAGGGCAAAAAGTATATATTTTAGGTTTGTGGTCTCTTGGCATGTACTTCTTTGACTTTTGTTTTTTAACAACCCTGTAAAAATGTAAAACCCATTCTCAGCTCTCAAGCCATTCAAAAACAAAACAGCCTTGTTTTGTTTTCATGTGCCTGAGACACAGCTGGTCTAGGCCAAAGATTATGATTTCTCTTGAGTAAGACTGCTAAGGGTCCATGGACAAGCTCCAGGGTATCTGTGAATGCACTGAAAGTAAACACAAAATGCTGTAAACAAGGACATTCCCTGAAAGAGGTTTGTCATTTTCATTAGGTTTTCAAAAGTTTCTGGGTCCATCAGAAAGTCTGAAAACTACTTCAACTTCTTCAGCTACAGGAAAGGAAATTAATCCTCAAGTAAGACAAACAAGGACTTCTCAAAGGTCACTCAGTGAGGCAGAGGTAGAAGGACACAGAAGTCAGGTAGAAAACACAAACTGTGACCTTCAAATACTGTTCTCCCCTACACTATCCTTAGGCCAGACTAAGTCTGTAGCTACTGCTAACAAATGACTGTATCCATAGGGGGCAGCAGGGGTGGGAGGACACATATGCAGTGAGTTCAAGGCATAGTATCACACACCTGTATCCTCTTTGGAATCATTTATACAGTGAAGTTAGGCCAAAGTTAAAGGCAGCTCTGAAAAGTTCTAAGAAAAAAGTGTGCAATCATGGGAAATAGGATTTTGGCCTTTATTGGCAAAGGGCTGGGGATAAACTGTCTCTGTCTATATATTATTTGACACCAACTGGCAAACCCACCCTCCTCTTTCCCCGTTTGAGACAGGTGTGGTAATCCAGATACAGATACTTGAGGAATGGGTGGTTTCAATTAAAAGGGATTTCCACCATTAACTTTTATTCATGTGAAATTACAGCCCCTGGCTCTCCTACTTTCAAAAAATGATGTTCATTTAAACTGAATAACCATTTTGACCTGAATGTAAATCTTGAGCAAGGACAGTTAAATAGTACAACAAAAGTGAGCATTCTTCAATCAGTGTGGACAAGTGCCCACTGAGGAAAGAAGTTTTCACACATAGTCCACTAATCTTTTAAAGAATAAGGTAATGACACTTAAAAAGAAATCAATTAAAAAAAAAAAATCAGAGTAGATAAAGTCATAATGGCTCAGGAGTACAGGGCCATTACAGGACAGGTACTCAAAGTAGGAAATGTTTACTGAATGGGAACACTGCCTACTTTCCCAGTTCCTTAAGATTTCCAAACCATGCTTCCCATCATGAAAGGGGACATATCAAGTGGCATGCTAACAAGAGAGGTACAAAATATATCAACAACGAAATGAGAAAGTATGTAACCTCCACACAGAAATCAAAGGCATAGTTACAGAAAATGCAACATTTGAGCTGGACCTTAAAATAAAGATGTTCTTTCTTCTGAAGATCAGGTAAGATTTTAAGAGGCACAAATAAGACAGGAAGGACATGGCTAACTTCTTATTATTCTCCTCTAAGGACCCTTATACAGTAAGTTTTTTCTTCTTGTTTTTAGTATTTTACTCAAATCGCAAAAGCTTACAAAAGAGTAGAGAGGTCTTATATACCCTCCGCCAAGCTTCCCCAATAGCAGCATCTTGCATAGTCACTGCACATTCTCAAACCCAGGAACTTGACATTGGTACAATCTACAGCCCTTATCAGATTTCATCAGTTTGACACACTCTCAAGTGTGTTGTATAGTTCCATGCAATTTTACTGCAGGTACAGATTTGTGTCATCATAATCAGGATACAGAACTATTCTATCACCACAAAGGCACTGCTTTGTGCTGCCCTCTTTATAGTCAACTCAAACCCTTCACCCCAATCGCAAACCCTGGCAACCACAAATCTGTTCTCCATCTCTGTAATTGTGTCTTTTTGAGAATGTTTTATAAACAGAGTCATACAGTATGTAATCTTTTTAGACTAACTTTTTTTTCACTCAGTACAATGCCCTTGAGAGCTAATTTGCTGTATGTGTCTACAGTTCATTCTTTTGTATGGCTGAGTGTTCCACAATCATGGATGTACCAGAGTGTTTAACCATTCACCTATCGATGGCCATCTAGTTTGTTTCCAGTTTTGGGCTACTGCAAATAAAGCTGCTATGAACATTTATCTATAGGTCTGTATGTATACCTACAGTGGATTTAATATGATAATGGATGTGAAAGTTCCAGGCACAGTCCCTGGCATAACAGGTAAACCATGTTAACTGACTCTCAATAATAATTAAATTGCTGTTCCCTGATAACAGCCAATCTTATCATGAATTACTATTTACTAAACCAGGCCACTGCCAGGTGCTGGGTACAAAGCTAAGTGAGACACAGGCCTTACTCTTGAAAAGCTTGGAGTCAGTCACAGCACTGTGCCTTTCCTCATTTGTTCCTGGAATACCCTCTACAGCATTTACTCAGACTTTATCTACCAACCCTCAAATCCCAGCTCAAACACCCCCTCCTCTGTCAAGCTGGTTTCTCCAGATGGCACTGCTCATACTGGGCACCCTCTTCCCCAAGTGCCATACCAGTCACTCTATTTCTAACCCTATTTCACTGTTTTTCAATACAGTTACTTGTATACCCTCAGGTAATGTCCTGCTAGACTACAACCTTCTGTGGGCCAGGGACCCACATTTATTCTTGTATACTGCAGAGCCTAGCACGGTGGACAGCCAGCCTTGAAAATCTCAATAAATAAGTATCTTCTCCATCTGGCTAAGAAGCTGATTTTTTCAAGCAGTGTAGAACTCCTTATTTTTAATTGAAATTTTACTGAGATTCACATACAGTTGTAATAAATAATACAGAAATCCCTCATACATTTTGCCCAATTTTCTCCAATGGTAACATTTTATGAAACTAATGCAGAAAAAAGCAATAGTTTCAGATTTCATAGTCTTTACTTGACACCCTATTTATTATTTTCTTTTTTTTTAGCCACGAACAAACAAAAACCAAGTATAAGATGTGAAACCTGGGGTAATTGGTACAAAAAAGAGTTTAAAGTTTGCTTCAATTAATTTAAGAATAAAACAGATTCTCTCATTCTTAGTACCCAAATATAGTACCCAAAAAAGCTCACTTATTAGCAAATGGCTTTCCTTTCTGGGTCAACTTAGATCTTAAATTTTCTGTGTAACAGATGTCATTTAACTTACAGTATTTGGATTGGTGAGATTCCTTGCATCTGTCAACCAGCTGCTTAAGTGATTGTATGTACTTCTTCTGCAAAAATTAAAGTTTACATTTGTGACTGCCACATACAGTTGCCATTTCAATAGGAAAAAAACTTCAACAGATATTTTAAATATACACTTTAATCAACAGATCCTTTAAAAAGTATTTCTGATTCGACTAGATTGTTACTCTAAAGAACAACTGTTGAATGTAAACACATACTTTTCAAAAATCTAGCCAAATCTACTGTTTTTAAATAAATAACTCAATAAGCAACAACTCTATAATCACTTACATGTCAGGAATAAACTGTTTAAAATTCTAAACTCAGAATTTTCAGTCTGAAATAAAAACTAAAATTATTTTTAAATCATCCAGATTTTCAATCACAAAATCGGAGACAAAATAGTACCAAAATATCTAACCAATGACACATTCAATAGAAAACATTTTTTGCAGCTGTCTTTAAATTTTTCAAATTGGAAACCAAGACAGCCACACTACTGTATAAAATTCACCTTTCCTTAAAGAGTAAGCTAACTACAACAGCATTTAAAAATGGCTTTAAAAAGACATTTAATATATCTGACTGGAAATTAAAGTCCCCAGGTATATTAGAAAGTGAGTTTATTTATCAGCAGTTAAGTCATTTTAGGATTCAGACTGCCCTACTTCTCTAGTTTCTCCAAGCAAGAGTTTAAAAACTCATGTGTTCATTTACACTAGCCTAGCAGGACCTAAGATAGCAGACAAACCCAAATAATTTACAATAATATACAAAGTATACCATTAATATTAATTAGACTTTACCAAAGAGGTCAAAATTTTAAAAAGTTTGAAGATTAAAAATGTTTGATTTATACAGACTCACTGAACAGGTGAAGAAACAGAAAACCATGAAGACTTAAATGATTTCAGAGCCAAGTGTAGACCCCTTTACACACATCATGTCCTCAAAGTGTTTTCGACTTCAGCCTTATGAATATATTCCATGATCTCCAGCAGCCAGTGCTCATATAAAACCTGATATTCCAAATACCTAATCCTTTTCCAGTGAAAACTGAAAAGAACTCCTTACTCAGACCCTTTTTACATATTACACACAAATCACCACCTAAATGTCAAAAAAAGGTCACATAAAATAACTACTTTTTCCCAATGTTTTAAAATTTTCTAAGTAAAGCAATGGTCAAATATAAATTTTAAAAAGCACAAGCCTTATCATTCCTCAGTATTTGTAGTACTAGCACACTCTGCTTTTACACAGCAGATATACCTTGCTTTGCACACAAAATCTTACACAACACAAGCCCCGAAGTACTTATTTCAATGTATTTTAAAACGTCAAAGCTGACAGCAAGAGTGAATTACAAACAGCCACCACTTTGGTAAACAGGAAAACCTACACATTCTTTGTAAGTAGTATCAAGATCATGTAAACTGTATTATTTACATGTACCTTTACTTCTGCTAATGCTTTTAGTAATTATTTCATTACTAATTTAAAATTTACCATCATAATTTCAAATCTATAAATATAGTATTATCCAAATATTCATTAATTGGTGGTACTAGCGCTTAAAAAAAAAAGGGCACTAAAATACCCCTAACTTTGGCATGGAGGTTCGATACACTATGTCAAACAGCTGATACAGCCAAACTGTCATGATAAGCTATGCTGCCAGTTTAGGAAAGTACCCTGTTACAATCAGAGTTAATGCCAAGAATAAAAAGTATTATTAAAGCAGGGACTTTTAAGTTTGCAAAATGTCAAGGATTAAGAGTAGAATAAAAAAAAGTAAAAAAATCAGAGTCACGGCTGCAACATCAATGTCACTATGAAGTATCACTCCAGCAAGAAAGTACTTGTCTAAAGCCCAAAGTACTTTTTTTTTCACTAACAGTTGTATTGGGACATAACAAACATACCATAAAGCTCATCTTATTAAAGTATATGATGTAGTGGTTTTTAATACATTCACAAAGTTGTGCAATGATCACCACTCTAATTCTAAAACAGTTCATCACCCCCAAAAAGAAACCCCATACCCGCTAGCACTTACTCCTCATTCCCTGGCAATCCACCTTCTGTTTTTACGCATTGGCCTCTCTGGGTATTTCATTTAAATGGAATCATACAACATTATGACCTTACACGTCTGGCTTCTTTCACTTAGCAAAATGTTTCCTAGGTTCATCTACTTTATAGCACGTATCAATGTTTCTTTTCTTTTAATGGTCGAATTACGTTCCACTGTATGGATATATCATATTTGTTTATGCATTCATCAGCTGATGGGCATTTGGGTTGTTTCCAGCAGAGTACTGTTGATGACTCAGATAGACACAAGTTTTACCAAAAAGTACTTACTATGCTTAAAAGTACCTTTAAAAGCAAAATATACACACATATCAAGTCATCTTAAATTTACACAATGTTCTATATAAATTGTATCTCAATAAAGCTAGAATAAAAAAATACACATACAACGAGCAAAACAAACTACCACACTGTAGACAGATACACTCTAAGCATACTAACTGTATCTAAATTTTATTAATAATGCATGAGTTTTTAATTGTGCAAAGTCTTCAGGAATGCATTCCCTCATAAAAGGATGTCCTGTACAGAAAGCCAGGTTCTTTAATAATCTTCCCACAAAACGATTTACTGATCATGTTATTACTAATTGCCTGGCTCTAGTGAAGAGTGTTAAAGCTGTCTCATTCTGTTTTACCTGAGACCATCCAATTCTAAAATTTAGTAAAACTTCAAGGACTATATTTACAATCATCCACTATCCTTATTCTAAGGCAGCATTTCCCAAAGTGTGTCTTCAATAAAATAACCTTAGGAAACATCAAATTAAACAAAGTTAAAGAGTTAATTTACTACAGAACTTCTCAAGGTTTTAATATGCTAATGTGCACTGTGACCCTTCAAGAAGAAACAGTATAAAGCATTTCCCAAAAGGAAATACACTTGAAAGTCTAATTATCACTTGGTCCCACTTGCTATCTCTAACCCCAAAAGTGAGACAAGAGGCACAGTGCTTTACACTGGCACTTTGCATTAAAATGAAAGGTGATTCAGTTTATTTTCTAGCTTACAGTAGGCAAACAGCAAAGAGTTTAATGAAGTGACACACAATTTTCCAAAGTCTAACATTTAAGGTGCAGCTTTGTTACTTTGTATCAAGTGCTTTAAGTTTCCAGAAATAACAGAGTTGAAATAAATTTAATCTTGCTGCATGAAGTATCACGAGCTACTTCAATCCATTTTAGGACAAAAAAGAATTTAAGTAAATGAACAAATACTTCAGATGCAATTTTGAGAACTTCTTGTAATCTACCATGTTGGATTAGGAAAACTACTTAATTCTTTGCTTGGCCTTATTTTGAAGAGGTGTAAACTTTAACACTAGAGGTTGAATAGAGTAACTCCTCAAGATGTGCCTCCTTTCTGCCGAAGTCAAAAGAACAGTTTGGTGTAAAATACTATTTCACCTCAAATAATTCAACTGATACTGCTTTTCAGAACAGTATTTTTCCATTAGCTCCACCAGCATCTCCTAAAGTTCTTCAGTCATACCCATTTTCAGAAAAGGAAATCAACATATTGTATCATATATCAAGTCTTACACACAGCAATTTAAAGAAACTATAAGCCTAAATAAGTTCATTTATAGTCACACAATTACAAACTAAAGAATGCCTAAATCAATTGAAAAAAGAAACCACAGTGCCTAAAGTAGATTTCCTTTTTCAAGTAGGAAGGCTGAAAATTATTAATTTCTTACCTAGTGATATCATACACCATAAGTGCTCCTGCAGCTCCTCTGTAGTAGCTTCGTGTGACAGCCCTAAACCTCTCCTGTCCTGCTGTATCCCAAATCTGCAGTTTGATTTTTTGGCCACTAACTTCAATTATTCTTGTACCAAATTCAACACCAATTGTGTGAGGACAGTCAGCCATAACTGTTAGGAAAGAAAAGAAATACAATATAATATTCCAACTTCCAGAAAGCTTCAAAGTAAGACTAGTGGGGAAATAATGCACTGGATAATCAAATGATTTATTAATTATAATTTATTAATACTGAAGGCTATAAACAGACTAAAGCTTGCACTAAAAAAAGTTAGCAAAAACACAGAAGTAAGAAGTCAAAGAGATCTGACTGGACTAGAACAGGGGTCAGCAAGCCTCTGTAATGAACCAAATAATAAATCAACTCTACTTTGCTGCTGAAGCACAAGAGTAGCCATAGACAATACATAAAATGGGCACGGTTGCATTCTAACAAAACTTTATGTATAAAAATGGGCAGTGACTGATTTGGCCCACAAGTTGTTTGCTGCCCCCTGGACTAAAAGAATCTGTTAATTAAAAATAAAGATTTTAATAAACTCTTCATAATACCAACATTATACTATTTAACCTTCTGACAATCATTACATGTAACAAATCAATCAATAGTTTTAGGACTCTAGGCATTTTCAGTCAAATACTTACCCTGTAAAACATTATCAATATCTCAAAGAAAATCATATTTAATATATGCTTACCATTATATATTGGCAAGTTATGTATGTCTAATCCAATAGGACAAGCTTATTAGTCCTTTCTTTAAAATTAGGCCACTGAAAACCTACACCTACTATTATCCTCCTGTACAAGGACACAAAGACCGCTGGATGCATCATAAAATATTAAGCAAAAAAATGCCATAGGAATATTTAAACTATATGGAAACAATTTCAACTATATTTAGCCTATATAAAATAAGATACCCCCTTCCCCTACCACCCAAGATAGAGCAGTACTTTGAATCTTAATCATCCAGTCATGAATGTAGAAAGAACTCCATTTTAAATATTTCCAATCCATTATTATTTAGTTATTAGCAAGTGATATATGAACAAATTTCCGCTAAGGTAATTTCTAGCTTGGAAAGTCAGAGAACAATAAAAAGATTACTTAAATTTGATACTATAGCATACATTTTTATTTTTTATAATTTTTTTAAATTTACGTTTTTATTATCAAAAAACCTAAACGAGTCAATCAAATTATACACGGCATATAAAAATCAACATTCTATACATGCAGGTATATTTCATTTTATCTGCTACTATTAAAAAAAATTACTCCCTAAAAACACAAGTGCACATATAGAGAAAGGCTATATTTAATCGCATAGAGTATGCTGAAAATTACACTTTTTAAAAGGCAGGAAAGTGACAATGAAGAATTTACTAAGGTTTTTACCTTACATATTGAACTTACACTTTTTTTCTGTAAATTGATGAAGCAAGCAAGATTTTCCTACTCCCATGTCCCCTGTATAAAAAAATGGTTCAAGTGGTAATTACATTTCTCAATTTTACAGCCTTATATGCAGTGATTGCTAGACCCCTTTCACTGTATCACATCACAAATTTCTAGAACAGTTAAAAATTTTTACTTCCCTAATTTGTAATGAGTTCAAAAGATCCTCAGGGTCTGTTTTCACTGATACACAAATCAACTACTCCCAACCTTCAGCAGTGATAGAATGTGGTCATGAACAATGTTAATAAATAGGCACCAGCTGGGAAGAGCTTTTTAACAGAGGAACTGTTGTTAATAGTATTTTTTTAATTTAAGCTTTTTCAACATTTTATATAGTTTTTTTTCCCCTTAACCCACACATAAAAGTCAAAGACTCCTAGGAGTGACCAACAGGGCAGCATATAACAAGTAGAAATAATAAGCTTTGGAAGCTTGATTCACTAGATCCCATCTTATCTCATATTTCTTGTATTTCTTGTAGAATTCTACAAAAGAAAAGAATGGCATTAAATGAAAACCATAACAGAATAGATGTCATATCTGACTGTACTAAAAGCAATTTAACCTCTGGTGAAGGAATTATTACAATAAAGCCACAAAAGCTCAGTATTAAACCAAACTGTTATAATGTGAAGAACTGACAGAAAAATATGTGTACTTTCAACTGTGCTCTTAAAAACTGTATTTAGATAAACAGCATTGTCTTTTAAATTGAGCAAAATCTTGAAATTAAACAGAAAAACCACCATTATATTTTATGTATGACACAATTAATCAATGCTCTTTATCAATTTTTGGACTCCAGGGGGCTCTGAAAGTTTTCATATTTTTGGAATGTATCTGCACTCCTAGGAAATTAATCTCATACCCAGTATTAGCAAGCTTTCTGGTAGCCCTCAAGAAAAACCAACATCACTTCAAAGGTACGCAGATAAATAGAAGTACTTAGGGCCACAAAACAAAAGGTACATCAGTAATGCAAAAATAAATCTTATCAAAGGAGTTTTTTTTTTCTGATAGAGGGGAGGTAATTAGGTTTATTTATTTAGTTTTTAGAGGAGGTATTGGGGATTGAACCCAGGACCTCATTCATGCTAAGCATGTGCTCTACCACTTGAGCTATACCCTCCCCCAAAGGAGTTTTAATTTTGCAATGAGAAAATCATTCACTTCTTCTGGGGTAGTATGTTAAATATTAGTATATAAATATTTTGTATTTTAACATTCTCTGGAGAACAAGAGTGTAAGTTAAATAAACTTACCAATAATAATATATTTAAAGATGTAAGAGTAGTTGTACGGTGCAGTTGCCATGGTGGCACTAAAAACAAAGAAAATTGTTACATCAGAAAAAAATATACATAAGTTATCCAAGCTGATCACGGCTATCCTTTAAAGAGATATAAAATAAAGCACACTGACTATAAACAAAATGTTGGTTACAGTAAGTTAGAGCAAAATTGCATTTCCCAAATTGATCAAATACACAAATTCTCTTGGATGAACGCTGCTTTAATATTCTCATGTATTATCCATAGAGATATAAGAAACCATGTATATCAAAACAATTCCAAACTTCACTTTGGAAATATCCAATAAGAAATGTTACTCTGGAAAACTTCAAACAAGAAAATTTTTATAAATTTAAGTTAAATATCATTATAAATAATCCTCCTCTCTTATTAAGGTCCCCATATCTGTTAAATGATCAAATGAATTACTGATGGCCTATTTGTTTGAAACTCTGATTTTATAACTGAATGTAATAAAAATTAAGCATCAACTTATAAACACAAAATAACGTTTTTACCCTACTTTAGATCAAAGGTTAGCGTAGCATCCAAAGCAATCATATTATTTCTAAACCAAATGAATGTCAGACTTAGAACGACATGAAACTGTTGTTCTTATAGATTAAAAAAAAGTCACTTATTGATGATTTCATGTGGCTCAATCCAACAAAGGATTTGAAGATTAACAATATACCAAATGCGTGCTATATATATTATGCTAGGAGTTAAGAGAAATAATGGTGTAAAATACTACTTGTGGTTGTAAAATTTGAAAGTTTATGTATTAGAAGATATTTCAAAAGATCATAGCCCATTCCTTACCCTCAGATAAGACAACCTAAAGAATTCTAATTTCTCTCCTACTTTTAATAACCTAAAGAGAAAACTTCTCCAATTTATTCAAATGAATGCCTTGAATGTGTCAGACACTGTGCTAAGTACTAGAGAGTAAGAGGTGAATTCTAATACTGATATTAAGTTTCAGTAAAATTTATTCCCCAATAAAACTGAAAGAAAAAAAATCTATTCTCAAACCAGTCTGCAGCTTAAAGAAAGACAAAAATTCTTTATATGTATAAGGGTTTAACCCATTTTTAAAATTTTGATTTCCAGTATTTTTTTTTTTTTTTTGATTTGGTTTTTACTGTTTTGGCCAACTACCACACACAAGCCAGACATTTAATGATTGGGGAGATTCAGTTACTGAAATTAACACCTTACTCAATGTCATATTTCAAATAAAATTTCTTTAAAACTAATAAAATTTAACCTGTAGAAAAATACATATATTAAATAAGTGAATTATTGTTATTAGGGAAGAGGAAGTTGTTAACTACAGCAAATTATGAGACAATCATTTCAAACAACAGTCTTCTCACTTAGCTGTATGAAATCCATTCAACAAAAGTGGGACATGTTGTAACATTTATAATCAGTCTTCAACATCACAGAAAACTCCCTCAACCAGTTCTTTCAAAAAAGGAGTTTTTCTAGTTAAAGTAACTCTGATTCTGAACATCTTACTAATAATATGATTCCCATTTTCCAGGTACTAGGAACTCATATCTTTTAAGAATGAGCTTGATCCTGAGGTTCAGACTGGTCTAGATTTATTCACCATATCTCTGAACCAGATGCTAAAGACATGGGAAAAAAATAATCTCACAGTAAAAATGATATTTAAAGCTTATTAACTTCTTGGTCTACATTCCTCCCAGGCTCTTTTCTTGTAATTAATTTTTAACTCCTCTTTTAAACTTCTTTTTCCCCATTCAAACTTGGGGGAAAGTAATTATTTAGTCATCTTTAAATGACTATTTATCTCAAGCTCCTCCCCTTTTGATTTTCCTATTTCCTTTCCCACTTCTAACTGAAAGTTGTTAACTGTACATACTTTGCTTCCCTTCATTTTATTATGTTAAAACTATGGTGTCTAACAACCCCAATTTCTACTCAAAATGCTCTAAAGGCTGACCATGAAATTACAATCCAATCCTAGTTGTACTAATTTCTGTACTTGCTAATTATCACATAAGCACTCGTTAATTAAATATCTACTGAGATGACTAATTTTTAAAATGTTTTTCTTTAATCACCAAGCATTAATTAGTATAAACTATTTCCAAATAAAAGAGAATGATCACTATTTCAGACTGAACACCAGCATCCTGTGTCCATCTCACCACACAATTTTCTGGTTCAAATTTCTTAAAAATTAAAAACTCTAAAAGCTGAGCAAAGGAAAACTACTCAAACTTACTAATTTCAGTAGACAGGAAGGCAGAAAATATTTAGCACTATAGCCACTAATACAACAGGTCCTTCTTTTCTTATTCTAAGGTAAAATACTAACGAGGTTTAAATAGATGCCCATAGTTTATTGATAGCATTCACTCAAAATTACGTATTCTGCAGTAGAACTATGTTCAAGTGGCCCCTTTTAAATATTAACTATGCTTAATATTGCTTTAACAAAGCATTTCTTGAACATGAAACATACCAACGTTAAGGTGATGAATATATTTGTAACTAGCTTTGGAAGGGGAAATATGTTTTTCTCCCATCACTTAAGGGTGCAAGGGTGCTTCTGCTCTACTTTGAGAACTTAGAATTAAAAAAAAAAAAAAAAGGGTTGGTGAGAACAAGAAGCATTGGTCTAGTTCAAACACTCTGAAAACATGAGTTCACTCAACACAACAATATTCACTAATTAAAAACCCTTGGTGATATTCTGTAATTTGTGCACAGCTACTGGTGTGATTAAAATGCACTTTCTCCCATGTTTTACAAAAACCATTTGAATAAAATTCACATATAAAGACCTCCTTTAATACCTTTGATTTCTTTAGGAAAAAAAGTACAACACAGACAAGCATCATTAAAATACCTGATGAACAACTTGTAAGCTAATAACAAACCCAACTGTCATAGTTACCATTTACTGGGCACTTAACATATGCCAGGCAATGTGCTAAATACTTTACAAGCAATCTCATTTAATCCTCACTACTACCCTGATAAAATAGTGACTATTATCCTCATTTTACAGATAAGGAAAGACTCAACAAGTAATATGCCCACATCACAGAGCTAAGTGGTCAAGTCTACAGTGCTCTAACTGCAGAGAACCCCCTCTTCATCACTATACTATCTGGCCTCCTCCACAGTTATGAGATGTACCATGAAACCCTATGTTGGTACTTTGGGATACAAACCTTTCTCAGTTCACTCAGTTCTAATTTAATAATCTGAATAAGCAGTATTAAATAATTACATTCAGAGGATGCACTGCGATCGGGATTTGTAGATATGGGTAAATGATAAAACTAGTAACAATAATTCATATTATACCTATCCCAAAATGTTTCTGAAGAGAACTAACATTTGTTGAGTAAACCATGTGATGATCTGCACTACTTTTCCCTATACTGTCATATAATTCTTACTTAATTCTTACAACTCTGCAGAGTTATTACCATTATGTCCATGTAAAAATGGAAAAAATTGAGGTTTGGAGGAATTCATTAATTTGACTGGTTTACAAACTTAGTAAATGGCAGAGCTGGAACTTGAACCCAGGCCTGATTCCAAAGAACATGATCTTCTCTATCTAAAGTAGCTTATTAAAGGCATACATACCTACATATATACACACATGAATGTAGACTGATAAAAGCAAAAAATAAAAATCAGAGAAAGATGGAGGATAATTAATACTAAAAGTTTAGGGTAACAGTTTTACTATCAGCCATGTAAAATTTAGTTCTAAACTTTCTGGCTGTCAAGCAAATTGTTTACTAAATGCATACTAAAAAAGAAAAATTGTTGATGGCCCTGTTTAAATATTAACTGTGCTTAATGATGCTTTAACAAAGGATTTCTCAACCTCATCTTTTGAACATGAAACATACCACTGTTGAGGTGAGAAATATATTTTAAAATATATTTTAAATGGGGTATGTTATTGCATGAAACTCTGCAACAGGCTTTTTTTCACTTAACAATATCATGGATCTATTTCCAGGCCAATAAATATAGATCTAAGTGGTTATTAAATGCACATTAAACACTAATCATTATTGTGCCAAAACAGAATCACACTGTCTTCATGTACTGAATCACCTTTCCAAATAAAATTATACAGAAATATAAATAACTAGTTTTGATATGTGTAGATGCAGATGTGAAGGTAGGCACTTTCAAACACTGCTTGTGGGAGTCTGAAATGCCACAATATTTTGGGGAAGTAATCAGTATATTTTAAAATCTTAAAAATAATCCAGACTTCCTTTTGACCAAGAAGCCCACATAGAAGTAGCCTACAGAAATAAAACCATGAACCCCTAAGGTTACAGGTGCAAGTGCACTTAAAGTAGCATTTTTACAGCAAAAAAACCCAGAAACAACCTACACACTCATCCCAAAGAAATGGCTGAATAAAGTACATCCCTACTATGAAATAATATGCATTTAGTTTAAAAACCATTTAGATATATGTATTAACCTGGAAATGAATTCATGATCTTATGTGGGAAAAAAAGCATGTTGCAGTTTTATGAAATAGGATACCCATTTTTAAACACATACACACACTCAATCCTCTATGCATATAATATAGAAAGATACACACCGAACTGTGGAAAATGAATACATGGGTTGAGTAGAAAAAAGGAAGGGGAAAATTATTAACCTTCTTTATATATGTCTCCCTGCACTGACACTATAAACATGTACTGTATTCACTGATAATCCAAAATATTAAAAGTGAAGAAAATAAAGGTCTGTTAAATATTTTAAAGCATTTTTATATACAATTCTAATATAAAACAAGAATAAACAAAAACTTCTATTCATAATATTTCCAATATTACTTCCACATTTAACAATAATATGGGGAACATCATATGAAATCACTCATGTAATCAGCCTCAAAAAACAACCAAAATAAAACACTCCAATAATGTGGAGTATTTTTTCTGTGTTTTTTGTTTTTTAATGATTTGGCTCCTTACTGTTGTCAACTTATGCACTGACTAATCCTTTTGCAACTGTTACATAGTTATTTTATTCTACTCTTAGAACATAAGACGTTACTGTGTAATTTTTATATAACTGAGTCAAGACAACACAGGAAAAAAAGCAACCCACCAAATAAAAATATTCCAGGTGATTTAAATTCTGATCTTTATTGTTATTTTTTATATGCAAAACAGTGTTTAAAAACACGTAAGCCAAGATAGACTGCTTCTGTGATTCCAACGTGGAAGTATTTCTGATTATCTACTAAACAGGTGGCCTTCCACTAGGCTCTGACAATACAGTAATGATCAAATGTATGTATGTATGTTGTCCTTCCCTTCATGGAACTCAAGAACAGAAGTGTTTTGGTTTGCTTACAAGTCCACTAAAGTGGAATGCTATTTGATTTGTCAGTTAAGTGGACACAAAAACTTGGTAGTTACTCTACTATACTAATTTAATCAAAACAAGCGGTCAATTTCCTTTCCTTATAGATAATGCAACCACTGAAAATAATCCACTCATTTCTGAGATCCGCTTTAAAAATCACTTCATGTTTGACAAGGTATTTAATGTCACATGTTTATATACATTAACATGTAAAATAAAAAAATTGGATTCCTTTGTGTGTCAAGAAAATTTTCCAGCTAATTATGATAGTATGCTATGAATGAGAAATAAAAGTACTCTCATACTGCCCCTCTGTCCATAAAGAAAAGTACTTAGGAGCAAAACAAAACAAAAACCCTGCACTTACTACCAGAATTTAAAGGTATAGCAATAGTGAAAAATTTACAGATGAAATGATATTATGTCTGAGATTTGCCTCAAAAAATATACAGGTATATATGGATGAAACAAGACTGATCACTGTTAATACAGGCTGATGGGTATATGAAGGTTCAATATACTGCTCTACTTTGTGTATGTTTAAAACTGTCTAGAATAAAAAGGTTTTAAAAAGTATAGTATTTCTGATATCTTTATTTGTACACTGCTGTCTCCAGCCATGCCCAGCATTTTTAACCACATAAACTGTTTCAAGCTTTTACAAAAAAAGTAAACATCTCTCAATAGCCCTAGGTTTAAAATATTTTACTTGCCTTAACCAAAAGTTTCCTCTAAAAAAGAAATTTTCCTCTAAATGTGCATCATCTAAGATTATACAAAAACATTTAATACTGATAAAAATCAGTTGTAAGAACACTCCAAATTCTGCTGCACAGCTGAAGTATGCAACAACTATAAAGTTTAATGTGAAATATAAAAAACAAAAACTTTTAAATATGTAGCTTTAATTCCAAGGAATTTTTTTAAAGTTATTAAAATCTAAAGGTTTTACATCTTTACAGTAACTGCTGTTCACTGAGTGCCTAATATATGCTAGTACTTTATAAGCAATCTCTAATCCTAAAAACTCATTTTACAGATAAGGAAACCAGCTCAGAGATGAGATACATCCACAGTCATATAGTACTAGAGGGAAAGATAAGGTTAAAGCCCGGGTCTAACTCTACAGCTCTCCAAAGCCATGCTCCTCTAACTTGCTCAACATATATTAAGCACCCACTACATACCTGCTACACAAAATAGGGCACTTACTGTATTTCAAGCAATGTGCTAAGGGTTTTAAACCGCATTTAATTCTCACAACTATAAAACGTAGGTACAGTTATCCCCTGTATAATTAAGGACAGAGTCTGAGACGTTAAGTAACTTGCTTAAGGTCACTTACCTAGGAAGTGGCAGTACTGGAGTGGGAACCCTCCAAAACTCCTAACCACTACACGTTTCAAGACATGATCAAGTAAAACAAAAGGGCGTAAGCGGAACTCTGAAAAAATTTTTTGCAAAGCCTTGGGGAATGGAGGAGTGGGAGCTGGATTATTGCGAGGGCAAATATGAACCCCATAACCACATCTAAATAAAAGGCAGGTGTGATAGTAATGAAGTGAGCAGTAAACTACGAGAGTTCAAATCTAGACCCTGACACTTGCTGTGGGACCACCACGAAATCACCTGACCTCTGGGAATCCCAGTTTTTTCTTCAAATATAAAATGGAGGTCTTGCCATCGCTCTTCTGGGGTTATGAGAATGAGGACTGGCAGGGTTATGTCTGACACAAGACTGGGTTTTATAAAGGAGTAATCAGCTGTCATCCAATGCAGACATAAGAATAAAGGAATTAAGGTGTAGCTATGTTTTAAACAGTCATGTATGTAGCCCTAGCCTAACTTCAGTTTGTTATGTACCATCATTTAATCAGCCACATCACACCTTCAAGCCTCAGTTTCCTCACTTGTGAGACGGAGATACTCTACTTAACACCAATAGGCTCAAGATAAACTTGTAGAAAGACACCTAAATCCGTGTCTGGCACACAGCAAAGTGCAAACCACCGAAACACGCTTGTTCCGCCTTCTTCTCTTAAATTTTAGAAATACCAAAACTTTTTGTCTTCGTTATTTCTAGATGCTACCTAGAATCGGGGCCTTACAGGATGCCACAGACCTTACAAGGCTTCACCCAAACTAGAACCTCGCCAGCACGGACCCCTAGACCCCTGACCAGCCCGAGTCCAAGACAGTCTACCCACATCGACAAGGACACCGGAGCCGGTCCAAGATGCCGGCGAGGCTGCAGGCTGCTGCCGCCTTTTGTGCTCGGGGCCAGACGCGGCCTATGGGCGACAGAATGCCACGTCCGGGGCTCGTGGGCTGCAAGGCGGCGCAACCAGCACCGAGAAACGCGGCGGGGGAGGTCGGTGGCCGCCGACAGCGGCGGCAAGGAGACTGAGCCCGCGGGAGGTGCGAGTCGAGTCAGCCCAGTCCGGCCGAGGAGGCGAGGAAGGCGAGGCCGAACACACCCTTACCCGCACGCCTCGCCCCGGAGCCCTCGGCTGGGCGGGGAGGACCCGGGGCTTCGGCGCGCGCTGCGCGGGGACACCCTCGCCCCTTCACGGAGTCCCGTCAGGTCCGGCGCCGTGGCGCCCACCGCCGACCCCCGGCTTGCCGCGGCCTGACATTGCCTGCCCTGCGGCGCCGCCCGCCCTCCTGCGGCCCGAGCCCGCCATCGTCTCCACCCCCGGCCCTTAGAGAGCGGGACCAGGAGGCCCCGGCCCGCCGGACACTGCGGAAGGCCTAGGTTACCTGGGGGGTTGCTGGTGGCTGGGCAGCTTTCCGGGCGGGAGGGGGGCGTCAGGACGAGGAAGAAGAGGTGGACGCAGCGGGAGAGGAGCGGGGGCGGTCGGCCGAGGCCCCGGCAGGTAGCGGGCTGGCCGAGAAGCTGCAGACGGCCGGCGACAGTGGCGGTGGACGAGGCGACTGCTCCCGCACCTCCCCCAAGATCTTCCTCGGGCAGGTCCAAGATGGCGGCGCTCCCTGCACAGGGTTTCCTGTCACCCTCGCAATGGGCCGGACCACAAAAGAAGGGGGGAGGAGGATGCGCGCGCAGCTGCAGGAGCCCGGAAGAGGATGGCTGGGCCCGGCCTGCTGGCCACGCCCCTTCCGCAGTCCTCCCCTCTAGACTCGTCGCGCCGCAGTCGAGCCCGCCCCACTGCCTCTCGCGCCCGAAGGGCTTGGAGGAAAGCGCTTATGCGCAAGCGTAACCCCGTGTTCTCTCCTCCTGGGGAAGTTTCTGCGCAAGTTCGCGTAGGACTTGCTGAGGTACTTCTGGATCTTGCAGGACTAGGGTTGTTGCTTAGGGGACTTTTGACTAGTTTTTTATGCCAGCAGCTACCTCTTACTGAACTCTTACCGTACGCCGGCCACTGCTAAGCACACATTTACTGCTTTCATTCAACATGTATGTATTGAGCGATTCGTACCTAGCGGCAAGGTCCAAGGCACTCTAGGTTCAACAACCCCAGGAGGTACGTATCCCCATCTTACTGATGGCGAAACTGAGGCTCAGATTGATCAAGTCACTTGCCCAAGAGCATACAGCTAGGAAGTGGCACCTTCTGCCCTATGTTTCACCTATGTCCCTCATAACCTCCCTTAGGAGTGTCTTTGTAAGGAGGGGAGAAATTGTGACCACATTTTTCACAATTTGGCCACTACCTCCCCTCTTCCAACTTGGTCTGCTATTATCACTTTCCCAGAAAGTTTAGCTGCATTCTGACTTTCGTCTGAGTACTTTTGCCTTGTGCTTGTAGATACGTATATTTATGTAATATATGATACTTATTTACATTGCATATTTTGCAACTGCGTTGATATAGAAATAAATATAGTGATGTTATATAGCAAATCATTTTCTTCAACCTGAAAGTTTATTTTTCTCTTCTGATTTTAAAAGAACTTGAAACATTTTTAGGCGCCTAAAAGTGTTGTGGGCCCTAGGCAGTCTGCGTGCTGTACTAAAGCATAAGACAGCCCTGCCTCAGTCCACCAAAATGAAGTTCAAGCTTGCTTTTGGCATTAAAGACGTTTCATAAGCTGGTTCTGCCATGGGCAAGTGAGATTTCAATAGAAAAACACATGGGAATGTACAAATATCTTATTTTCAGAAAAACCTGAGTGTGCATCTCTGCTCTTCAGTTTACTAAAGATACCATTAGGCATGTCACTTGATTTCTCAGATCATCAGTCTCTCCTGCAAAATAAGAATAAGGGTACCTACCTCACATGGGTCCTTGTGAAAATTAAATGAGATAATGTATGCAAAATGCTTGGCATGTGAGAATTACATGCATGGGATGGTTATTACATGATAATATAAGGTAATACTGAAATCCCTTCCAGCCCTATAGGTATATGCTTCTATTCCTATATTCTTTAATCCCAATAAATAGTTTGTTTATGGTCATAAGTTACATCTCTGAAATCAAGAAATTTGCCTGTACCAAATAAAGGAGAAATCTGTGAACCAATGGACATTACTTGTCCAGCTGTGAACTTATGTCTAGCTAGAAAGGTTATATACAATTGTTACCTGAATTGAAACTTTTATGTTATAGCTAATGTTTACTGAACACTTACTATATTCCAGGAACTGTCCTAAGAATCATGCATATTTCCTTATTTAATCCCCCCAATTTCCCCATTAAGTCAGTACCGTATTCACCCATTTTATGAACAGGAAAACTGAGTGTGATAGAAGTCTGAAGTCATAGATAAAAATTGGCAGTACTGGGATTTGAACTTAAGTACATATGACTTCTCCCATCCTCAACATTACTTTGTACTTCATCCTTTATTTGCACTTGTAGCAGTTTAAATGTAGATCCCAACCATTGCTTAAGTCTATGTCACACATTACATTTTGATGCAGCATTGAAGAGAAACATTGTTGCGAATGCAAAAACGCCTATCACATGCAATTACAGACATTAGAAATTGTCCATTCTTATAATAATTCACAGAATTTTCAAAGTAGGGAGAGACTGTGTCACTAATTGCAGCATAATTAAGAAGGAATGTCCTTTGGATGCCAAACATCTGTCAACGTTTCTAGTTAACTTTTTTTAAAGCTGTTTATATGAAAAGAGATGTATACACAAAATATTCACTGCAGCATTATTTATAGCAAAAGATTAGAGACTAACTATTACGAGAGAGCTGTTGTAGTAAATTTTAGTACATCCGTATTGTGGAATGTATGAAGTAATAAAAAAGAATGAGGCACACATACATGACCTGATATGGAACAATCTCTGGGAAATACTTCGAGTGAAAAGAAACAAAACACAGAAAAGTAGATAGTATGCCAACATTTATTAAACCATAAAAGGAGAAGGAAATAGACATATATTCTCATGTAACTGGACATTGAGAGGGATTTTTCCTATTGTCCTGAAACTTCTGCTGAAATTCAAATCAGAACCAAAAAGTCCATAAGGAGCCCACAATCTACATTTAAAGAACTGCCAGTGTTTGGAACCATCTATATTCCAGCATTAAATTTGAAGATCCATTATTTTTCTTCCAACCTTTCCACCCATTCCTACTCCACTCCTCCCCATTTATTTCACATTCCCTCCCCTCTCCTCACAGACAAACCATCATCGCTAATCAGTGGAAAGAAAGAATGGAGAGATGGGAGGAAAGTCAACCTTGAGAGCAAATGCAGTGTCTAAAAAGAGATCCATCCCTTCCTCTCCCTCTATGGAGGTTGTAGTCCCTCTTAGACAAGGGAGAAGGGCTCCAAGAGAATCACTTGTGAAGACTGAGTGTGCTTGCAGGAAGAGATGACTGGCAACCCCCTGATATGTTACTTACTAATCTGCTCTGCCCATTGCTTCTTAAGCAAAGGAAAACAAAAGCAAGAGACTACATGGAAGGGGACTTTGGATGGCATGGTGGAGGGCTGTAGATGGAGGGGGACTGAAACTGCCCTCACCATGCCCACACAAACCTTGACTTCCCTAGACTGTCCTAGATTGGAGCACAGCAGAGAAATGTTCATCCTTCAGGTGCAGCTTGAATAACACAAGCTGGCAGTTGGCTGGAAGATACAGCAAATTTTTGAGGGTCACTCATTCCTCGAAGAGATGCATGGCATCACTCAAGGTACCGATTCTTTCTCATATCCAGCTGTTCTTGATTCATGTATACCTGTTTATATTTTTATAATTTCTTTTATAAAAATAGATGTTACTTTATTCTTTTATTATTTTCTAGAGCCTAAACATTTAAAGTCATTTTCAGAACTCTTACTGTGCTTATTTAAACCAAGTGAATTCATCTCCTTGTTGGTTATATAGACTTAATTTTGTTAATTTTCCTCATATGTTTTAGAATTTTGGTTCATAGACTTATCTTGGATTGTAGATTTTTTTCCTCTATCTCTCTCTATGCTTGTCCCATTGTTATATAGTGTTTTTGGAGCTGCCATCAATCCAGAACCAGATTTTAAAATATTGGTGCCCCAATTCCTGAGGTAGTATTGAAGATACAGCAGAACCAATACAATTTGTACTCTGAAGTTTATTACCATGTGTATGTGCTACCTAATTTAAAAAATTAATACATAGTCAAATGTAGTTGATTAACTTCCAACAAACATAATTCAATTGAGTAAAAACAAATAATGAAAAATACTAATTTAATCAAAAAGAAATGGCACCTAGGAACTATCATACTAAATGAAGTAAGCCAGAAAGAGAATGACAAATACCATATGATATCACTTACATGTGGAATCTAAAAAAAATGACACAAATGAACTTACTTATAAAACAGAAACAGACTGACTGACATAGAAAACAAACTGATGGTTACAAGTGGCGGAAGTAGGGGAGGGATAAAATGGAAGTTTGGGATTTGAAGATACTAACTACTATATATAAAATAGATAAACAATAAAGTCCTACTGTATAGCACAGGGAACTATATTCAATATCTTGTAGTAACCTATAATGAAAAAGAATATATATATATGTATGTGTATGTATATAACTGAATCACCATGCGAGACTAACACAATATTGTAAATCAACTATACTACAATAAAAAAAGTTTACCTATCCGAAAGAAAGAAAGAGAGAAAGAAGAAAGAAAGAAAGAAAGAAAGAAAGAAAGAAGAAAGAAAGAAAGAAAGGAAAGGCAATTGCTAATACTGTATTTCAAAATTTAACAGACTGACAAAGAAGTGAAAATTAACTCCATGGGACTCTTTAGTGTCTGGATATAGAAAGAGATTAGATTCAAATTTGTGGTACTAAAGAAGAAAGTGATGTATAAATGTAATGATAAGTACATGCTATATTCAATTGTAAAAGAAATTTTGTGACCATGAAAATAGTACCCCCAACCTTGTACTGACCCTACTCCCAAAATATAATCCCCCGGAGTTATCATCTATGAGGGTATAACATTCTAAAGTTGATCCATAACAACAAAAATCACATAAGGTGAAAAGTGTACTTGAAAAATTTTCAGGAGAGCTTCATACTGGAGACTGATTTGTTGTCTCCAAATTTTCCTCCAGCACTGGATCTGATAGCTTCTCTTTGGCTGACCACCAGAATTGGGTGATTTAGATTTAGAAACCATGGTCATGAAAAAATAGGCATCTTCAAATATTAGAATCACACTCAGTATGTCAAAATGACCACGCCATGAAAGCCACGTGAAAACTAAGATCCACTAAGAAAATAGCAGATTCAGTGCTTTCATCACATGCTTCCTCCGAGGCATGCATTTATTTAGAAAAAGGGAACGCAGAGGAGTATTTAAATTTTCTTACTGCTTTGTTGACCTTGCACATTTAGTTGAAATAATGTAAGTTACGAGCACGTGTGATGTGACAACTGGATTAAACATGGTGACTCCATGGCACAAATATGGCAGGTGCTGTCAAGAACCAAGATCTACCCTAGTTGCAAGCCTACAACTTAGTGTAATGCAGTTTCAAGGATATAAGGAGAGGACGTCAGACTTCCAGTTCAGAGACAAAGGACTTTATTATTCACAGCACGTCATGTAGCATGAGCATCAGCATATTTACATCACTTCCTAGATGTCAGGAACCCTGAGCTTAGAGAAACCAAATCTTTTATAGTGGGGAGTAAACATTTCTGTCCTTTGCTCTGGAAGGAAACACTCTATCTTTGAAGGCTGTTTGCTCTACAAACATCCTTGTAAAGATAGTCTGGGACAAATGATGGTCAGTGCTTCTGCTCACAGGATGTGCAGAAACACAAGAGACCCATGGAGGGACAAGATTTTATTATGTTGTATTGTATTATATTTGGTGGAAGGAGACAGTGAATTAATGGTTTGCCATGGAGGAAGGAATATGGTTTTGAGAGTCACACTAACCCTAGCTCCATTTCTAGCATAACTTTTTATCAGCTATATGACCTTAGCACTCAACTTCTCTGAGCCTCAACTACGTAATAGGATAATAGATCCACCCCCATAGAATTGTTGTTTAGATCAACTAAGATAGAGTGGCAGAAAGTATCAGTCACAGTATCTGGAATATTCTAAGCATTCAACAAATGCCCAATCCTTTTATCCCTCTCTTTTTCCCTGATCCCCTCATATGTGTGAATCAGTTGCACATTTAGGCTCCTGCCAGAGAGCCCTGTACCCCTCCCCAAAACTGAGAAGCAACGTCTTAGGTCCCCACATGGCTTAGTTAGGGTACATAGGCTCAGATGTTGTAACTAAGAGACCCCAAAATGATCATGGCTTTCACTAGTTAGAAGTTTATTCCTCTCTCACATAGATGTCTGGACAGGTAGTCAAGGGCTGATATGGTGGCTTGAAGGTGGCAATTTTTAAGCACTTCCTTGGTTGTTGCACTGTCAACCAAATACGTAGCTTTTGTCTCCTGGTTCGAAATACTTACTCCAGCTGCAATATCATATCTTGTTCCACCAGCAAAGGGGAAAAAAAGGAAGTGAATAGCACGTGCCTTCCCTTTAATGTCTGATCCAGAAGTTGTGCTCATCCCTTCTGCTTTTCTCCCATTGATGAGTCTTGTGACCACACCTAACTGCAAGGGAGGCTGGGAAATGTAGTCTTTATTCTGGGGAGGATTGTTATTAATAGAGGAAGGAAAGAATGGTATTGAGAAACAACTGGCCATTTCTGCCACACCACACTTCTTCACTTAGGTGGGAGCAGGCATTAGAGCTCAAAGGCTTAGGGAAACTGGGGTTGCACTCTGAAACCATCAAGGCGAGGACTGGAACCAGCAGCAAACCCTGAAACATTCCCACCAGCATAATTCCCTCAGGGAGACTCTGAGTACAGAGCATCCTATCTGCTGTGACTCTGAACAAGTTGAAGAATAAAACAAAGAGAAGCAGAGGGAGGCCAAAAGATCATCTTTATTACTGGTATAAGCCAGGTTGGAGAAGCACCTTTTAGACTGGTAGCTAGTATGAATCCCAGAGCTCCTGCTGCAGGGGGTGGAGCTCCAGGAACAGCCCCCACCCGGCAGGAAGTAGGACGCGCCAAGTTGAGCTTAACTAGGTATTCTCAAGTTTACAAGCGGACCAGTCCCTCATCCTGTCAGGAATGGATAAAGTGGGGCGAGGAGCCAGGAGCCTGCTCAGAACAAAAAACGCTTCCTCACTGAAACCAGGACTAGGGAAAAGGGATTCCACTCTTCCATCCATAGTAAGCAAAGACTGAGGATTAGAAATAGCAGAGGAGACAACTATAACAGAGTTTGCAAATACAAGAAGGACCCAAATGGACAAGTTGGAAATTCCCAACATGATAATTGGATTTGAGCCCCAGCCCTGCTTCTCAGTATCTGTGTGGCTTTGGATAAGTTCCGTAAGGTCTCTAATTCTTCATTTCCTTGCCTCTTACGTGGGGAAATAGTAGGAGCTAATTCCTCAGGTAGTTGTGAAGCGAAAATGAGGTAAAGCATGAAAAGCTCTTAACGAGTGCCTGGTAGTGAACAAGCCCTCGGGAAACAGCAGCTGCATTTATTATTTCTGAGAGCCAATCAATAGCTCCTGAAGCAGTTTCTTCATATAAATTGGGAAAGATAAAACCTTTATCTGCTATCATGAAATTCAGCAGAGATCCGAAGTTTTTCGGCAGCATAATGAAAATAATTGGAGCGAGAGAGGAGAGGAGAAGAATGGGAAACAAATTCCTGCAGGTGTAGTAGTTGGTTTGAAAGACTGACTATAGGGTCCAGGGCAAATTCACCCACTGTGCCACCCCAAACACACACACACACACACACACACACACACACACACACACACAAAACCATAGACCAGCTTATCCATGGTCTGACATCACTATTCCCTGTTCCCAAGAGAGGCTGTTGTCTTTATAGATATGTTAGTTTTGCTGTGTAACAAATGACCCCCAAATCTCAGTGGTGTACAACCACAAAGATTTATTTCTTACTCATCTCTATGTCCATGATGAGTCACCTGCTCCCCTATTTCATATCATCTTTACTCCAGGACCAGGCTGAGAGAGCTCACTCTCTGTCTCTGTCTCTATCTCTGGAACATCGCCAGGTTTCATGGCAGAAGAAAAAGTGACATGGTAAATGACACACTGGGTCTTCAAGCTTCTGTTCCAAAGTAATCACTTCTGCTCACATTTCATTGGCCAGAGCAAGTTTTGTGGCCTCATGATGACAGAGTTGGGGCACATAATTCTCCTCCAAGGAGATGAGTATAGGTAAAGAGTAATCCGATCTATCACAGTGGTCTCCCTCCCCATCCAGACACACTCAGGCTTCAGAGGGACAGCCAGCCAACTGAAAGCTGTTTGTCAGCTGACCCTGGGCCTTCTCAGAGCCTCAGTTTTGTCCTCTGTGAAATGGAGATAGCAGTACCTCTCCTGTGAACCTCACAGAGAAGGGATAAGCACTCATGAGACCACAGATATGAATGTGATTTGTAAACTGTGATTTACTGCCCTCCCATGAGGGGGTTCCTTTACTAGGATGAGTCTAACAAGAGAGATAATAAAGCTTTTTAAAAATTGGCTAGACAAGGGGCTCTCTGAGGTCTCTGATGTTCAGTGTGCTCCTACTGAGAGTGATCCACATCAGTAGTCCACTCATCCGTGACTGATGGTTGTGCTTGGACTTGGGCTCCTGTCTCCTCCTGTCCACGGGCGCCCCTCCGCAGCTCCCTCTTCCTGTTTTTCTGCTCGATCCTTTAAAAGGAAAGGTCAGTAAATGCCTTTCTAACCAAACCCCCTTTATGCAGAAGAGAAAACAGAGATCCAAGTTGTTGACTGACATGCCCAACTCAGCAAGTGTGTTCACAGTTGGGACTAGAAACCAGGCTTTGGATTCCTAACCTATTGTTTCTCCAAGACTTAGATTCCAACACTACAGCCTATGAGGCCTGAGACTTGGGCAAGGTTCTGAATCTCTCTGGGCCTCAGTTTCCTCATCTGTAAAATAGGCATGCTGGCCCCTGGTTTATTAGATTGTTGTGAAGGTCAGAAATGTTATGTAAAAGCCCTCTCTACCAAAACTTCCAGCCCTGCCCCTCATTTCTACCCCTCTGCTCTCCCTGCTGGGGGCCAGGTCCCTCTGGGAAGAGGCCCCTGCAGCCTTCAGGGTTGATTCTGGGCCCTGCTGCTGCCTTCTCTGGGGGAGGGAGTATCCACTTCTTCATGAAGCCTCAGTACAGGAAGGATTTAGGTATTTTAGAATTCCCACAGCACAGTATCTGTTAAACAAGTGAAACCTTTGAGAACAGATAGATATTTTAATGAATAATTATACTTTGAAGTCTTTCTCTCTCTTCTTTGGTCTTGCCAAAGATCCTTTTCCCCTCCAGATATCTGAGAGAAAACTGAAGAGACAGGAAGAAGAATTCTTTCCTGCCTGTGTATTTTTTCTGAGTTTTACAGGCTTAACGTCTGACCTCCCCAACTCTGAACTAAAAAGGAAAGGTGCCATTTTTCTTGGAGCCACTGCTTTATACCTGGTACAAGTATGAACAAGATGTAAAAAACAGAAACAGAAAGTAACTTGTTTCATCAATAAATGAATGCAGGGCAGCTGGGCTTCTCTAAGTGACCGAGGCCTTCAAGCAATCTCCGTTTTAGGACAATAGCTAGGGTCATTCGTTTTCAGAAACTATTGGGAAAACCACCTTCTGCTTCCCCCTAAATCCTCCATCTATTCTAGTATTAAAATGAAAAAGCTGGCAAAGCAGAGCATTTCGGACCTGGTCCACAAGAGGGTGTCACAGGCCCACGCCAGGCCAGCTCCTCGGTCAGAACTCCTGGCCTTTGGTCCCACGTGTGCAGCACACGGAGTTCGTTCGGCAGCAGAACTACCTCTGTCTCTTTTTTAGTTCTTTTCCTGATCTAGGAGGACACGGAGATGCTTTTGGAGGTGGACTTAGATTAAAATCCTGGCTCTGTCATTTGCTGAGACGTTTGCAAATACGTTAGCTTTCTGAGCTGTCATAGTGTTAATAAATGGTAAATTCTTCCCACGGCCAGGGAATCCCTGAATAAGGGATTCTTGGTGCAAGAAGAGACCTTTATGTTGGCCAGTAGAGCCCCTGCATTTCACAGATGGGGACACTGAGGCCCAGGCTAGACCAGAGCCCAAGTCTCTGAGCACTTGAACCAGTGTTCTCCCTGCTATACCCAGCTGCCTCCTTCAAAAACGCATAAAACATAAGCACATTCATCAGTGAACAAATGAATGAAAAGCCTTTTAACTAATGAGCTTGTGCTTTTGTAGAGCTAGGGCTTTGGATCCAGACAAAAACATCTAGCTTCAGTGGTGAATAATGTGACCGAGTTGCCTGACCTCTTGTACTGAGTTTCCTCATGTCACTGGGAGAGGGGAGAGGTAATTGGGGATAAGAGTACCTACTTCATAAGGTGTTGTGAGGATTCGGTGAGCTCATACATAAAGTGCTCAGCTCAGTGCCTGGCACCTACTAGATGTTACTTCTTATCTGTGATCTAGGTCATGTAACCTTTTTGAGCCTCACTGTTCTCATCTACAGAGTGGGGATCTTACATAGCGGTGTAGGGAGGATTAAATGGCACAACATAAAGAGCCTTCAACATAGGACCTGGCTCATGGTAATGATACAAAACACAGTATATAATAATAACTATTACTTTACTCCCTTCCATGAAATAAAGAATGATTGTTTCTAAGAACAAAGCTTTTCACACACACGCACACGCACACGCACACACACACCCATTGCTGCTGTACGAACTGAGACCTCTTTTCTCCCCTGGAATATAGCTACAGAGTCTGCACCTTAGGAGGAATGAGGGATGCCGCGTGGCTGGAGGCTCACCTCCAGGGGGCACCCTTTCCTCAGCTTCAGCCAGTTGTTACCCAGAGGACATACAGTTTCCTTGTATTAGTTTCCTATGGCTGCTGTAACAAAGTACCACAAGCTGCCACTTAAAACAACAGAAATGTATTCTCCCACAGTTCTGGAAGTTAGAAATCGGAAATCAAAGTGTTGGCAGGGCCCTGCACCCTCTCAGGTTGGGTAATATCCTTCCTTACCTCTTCCAGCTTCTGGAAGTGGTCAGTCCTTGCTGTTCCTTGGCTTCCAGCTGCATCACTCCAATTCCTGCCTCCCTCATCAGCCACATGGCATTCTTCTCTTTGCGTGTCTGGGTCCCCTCTCCTCTTCTTACAAGGGTACCAGTTATACTCGATTAAGGGCCTACTTACTCCAGTAAGATCTCATCTTAATTTACATCTTAATTGCATCTGCAAAGACCCTATTTCCAAATAAGATTGAAGTCACAGGCACCAAGGGTTAGGACTTCAACATTCAACCCACAACGCTTGTTAAGAGACTTGAAATTCTGTGAACTCTTCCAACTTAAAATTTATATTTTACATATCAAATGTATCAAATAATTATAATATATTGATTTTATTTTATTAGTTTATATAAAAGTAATATATCATATATTATAAACAACATATCTAAATTCAAACTATATCAATAAATTATTAATTTTATAAATTATGCATCTAAATTAATTATTTATAAATTATGAACTGTTAGAACAGTTAATTAAATTTTAAAAAATACCTAGGTGAGTCAAACAAAACATTTCTGTGGACCTGATATGCCCTCGGGCCATCACTTTTCAACTCTGGTCTCATGGACTTCAGGGTGGTTTTTCTACTAAGCAAATGTGGTGATGTCACTCCCTCCATGGTGGCCAACAGCTGTCAGCAATAGCTGAAAAATGGATACTTCAAGGAACACTTCCAGCTATTCCTGCCTGACATCCCCTTGTGAAGCCTACGCTCAGGTGTAGCTCCCTTGTCTTAATCTGACCCAGAACAGACCCTGGCTGCCGGCTTCTATGTTTCTTTCAGGGACAGTCCCTGTCTTCCTGACTCCCTACCTGCAACAACCCACCCCGCTTTCTCTGCTGTTCATCATTCAAGGCCCAACTCAAAGGCTACTTCCTCTGTGAAACCTGCCAGGCATAACAGTGTCTCCCACCCCCAGGTTCCATAGTTTTGCTTCTGCACTTTGCAGGACTTCTCCCATTTTTCCTGGTATCATAGTAAGGTTATTATTACTATTAATTGCTTCTCCCAATAGGCTAGGAGCTCCCAGAAGTCAGGACTGTTACCTTGGTCATTGTATTAGTTTACCAGGGCTGGGACAAAGATTCTTTGCTTGACCAAACGGTAGTCAGCATTCTGAACTTTCTCATAGGCACATCTAGGCACTTCCTTATAAAATCTAGTTTTAGCAATAACCCTGCTAAGTCAGTTTAACCACCAAACCTCCGACCCTCGATGTCTGATCAGGTTCTTTATCCTCCACCATCTCTCAAGGGATGTCTGATTATCCTGGCTTGTCTCCTGCAAAAATCTTTTTAGGTTGATTTAGCCAGAATTCCTCTTACCCCTGTTTCCTCCCAGTAATTTTCCATCCACTGACCCCACCCTGCTCCCTGGCTATAAATTTCCACTTGCCCATGCTGTATTTGGAGTTTAGCCCAATCTCTCTACCCCGTTGTGAAATCCCATTGCAGTCCCTATACCTGTCAATATGGTCCTGAATAAAATCTGCTTTACTGTTTTTAACAAGTGCCGTTGAATTTTTTTTTCTTTAATATTTGCCATAACAAATACAACAGATTAGGTAGCTTAAAAGACAGAAATGTATTTTAAGGCTAGAAATCTGTGATCAAGTGTTGGTTTCTCTCCTTGTCTTGTAGATGGATGTTTTCACGTGGTCTTCTCTCTATGTGTCTAAGTCCTAAATCCCAAATATAGTCACTTTCTGAGGTACTGAGGATTAGGACTTCAGCATATGAATTTGTGGCAGATACAATTCAGCCTGTAACAGTCATTTATTTAAATTGTCAATAACAAATGATATAGACATTTGTTACTATTACCTCAAACAGTACAGTTAATGCTAAAGTTCTCCTTTCCCCACCCACTCCATCAAACTGAACACTGCTACCAGCTCCATTTCGAAGCTTTTATAAATACAGATACATGTACATAAAGATACAGCTTTGCTGGTTTTTCATTCACATAAATAAGATCATATTGTCCATACTGTTTTTGCAAATCTTCATCTTTTTTTTTTTTCAGCGTATATATCCACCCCACCCCTGCCCAGACCCAGAGTCTAGCTGTGGTTAAGCATGTTCAGAACTTTTGTTGAAGTACTGGAAAGAATGAAGGCGGGGAGAATAGGTCTGCTAGGAGTTTCCTGGCAGTCATCTGATATTATAGTCTCATTTTCCTTGCGTGTAAAATGGAAAACAATAATTATAGCACTCAGGTCCCCAAATTGTCTGTCATTTAGAGGTTACCTTTCACTTTAATGTTCAACCATTCTTGTCCGAGCCTCCATCCTGCGTGACCGTGGAAATTCAATATCCTTATTTAGTTTTACTTCCTTGATTATTTCTGAGAATCTGCGGAAGGCTTCCCTTTTCCACAAATCCACCCTGGTGGAAGCTAACTTCTGTTGACCATGCAGCCTTCTGCTGGTCTCTCAGTTCCTTTTAATTCAGGCAAAGACCCAAACTCTTCACCCAGTTCCCCAAAACTCACCTAATACCTAAAGGTTCAGCTTAAAGAATTTTACCAAAACCTTCCTAGTAGCATCATTATCATCCTCACCTTTATCACCATTATTACCTCTCAGGGAAGTCTAGGGAGTAGGTTCTGTCAACATATCCCTTTTGCAGGTGAGGACTGTGAGGTTCAGAGAGGTTGAGGACATTTCCCAAGGTAACTCAGCGAATGGGTGGGGGGAGTAGGGTCCAAAGCATTCTCCAAAGTTTGGCTGGCATCACTGGTGGACCCATAGTTCATTTAAGCTGTTTCACACAAGGGCAGTAACTGAACCACATTGTGAGACAGTTATTCTGTTTTCAATTAGCCCTCGTTCCTTCTGATTAAATCGAGGAAAGCCTCAGGTTGCTTCTAATATCCTCTTAAAAGTTCTCTAACATGTGCCAATCTCCCTTTCCAACAGAGAAACAGTATCTAGCTGGAATTTAATGGCATTGTTTTGTTTTCCTTGTATTTATTTTTATGAAAATAATGTTGATTTCCCCATTGAGGTAGCTTTATAAATGCTCTTTAAAAATATATTGGAAGTTATTAAAAAGTAGGTAGATTTACAGAAAAATACTAAGTTAACCATAGTGTAGTTCATTCACTGAAATGGCAAAAATTGTGAGACTTGCAGCCTTGAGGCTCGGGCACAAAGCACATAATAAAGAGGAACTTAAGACCGGCCTGGGCCCTTCAGTCCGAAGGGACCGCCGCTCTCCTCCATTCCTGGCAGGGACCGCAAGAAGAGGCCCCTCAACCCAGCCTAGCTCCAGCCCCAGGAAAAGCCAGTTAATGTCATAATACTCCAGAATCACCAGGAGCACAGTCTTCCCTCTCTGCTGCTTTAGTGTCCTACACGTCTCCATTTCAGGGGAATTTCCAACTCTCTTTGCATAACAAAAGCCCCTGACACTGGTTTTTTGTTTTTGTTTTTTTTAAACCAACACCAAAAAAAGCAGCTAACTTACCCCTCAAATGCAATTAAGTGGCAATGGAAGTGTATTAAAGGCCTGGTAGAGTTTTCAGTCCTAGAATAGACCCTTTTCCCAGCCCAGTCCCCAGATGGTGGGTGGTTTGGCTCCTTTCTGCTCTGAAAATGCTTCCCCAACACAGATCTGACTCTGGCCCTGACGTGTTCCGTTCAGACATGCCTGTTTTTCTCCAGCCAGTCTTTCCGACTTGGCACCTGAGGCCCTTCACACTCACCCCAGTATTATTGGGGAGGTAAAAGCGCTTTGGGCCAGGACTCTGGATGTCTGGGTTCTAGTGCCAGGGTGGCCCCTAATTTGCTGTGTGTTCTCTGTGGGTTCCCTCCCCGCTCCAGGCCTCGGTTTTTCCGTGGGTAGAAAGGAGGGATTGGATTGGGTGAGTTTTCTTCATGGGCTGTGGCCTGAGGCTGAATTAATTGTCCAGCTCAAGATCAAAGAGTCAGACAGAGCTGAGGTCCAACTTTCAGCTTTGACCACCCCCAGATCAGCCATTTGGCCACTTCAGATCGGTTTATGCCTGAGTGCCCTAGGTCAGGAAGGACAAGTCGGCTGAGAATTAAGCTGGCCTCCTCCCTTCCCATGGGGTCCCCTTACCTAAATACCCAACCGCAAAGCCCTGTAGAGTGAGGAAGTGTAACACTCTCTCCTCCCATCCCAAATGACTGGTTCCTGCAGGAGAGTTTTCAGTTTTGTCCTTTAAAAAGGAAAATAGGTTGTGGTTGTTTGTTTGTTTGTTTTTAACTTGCTATAAAATGGATGTTCAGCATGAAAATGTTTGGACAATACAGTAATGTATAAAGAAGAAAGTAAAAGTCAGCTGAAATGTTATCTACCCAACCCTACCTGAGACATCCTTCGCAAACATTTTTGTGTTCATCCTTCTAGGCTTTCTCTAAAAAATACAAGTGTGTGTGTGTGTGTGTGTGTGTGTGTGTGTATGAATTTTATATATCCATATATATTTATAATGAAGATAAGATCAAACTAGAAATACTGTTATAGTTTTTTAAAGGTATAAATCATGACTCTGATGTATATATAAAATAAATTCTTGTCAAAGATTTTAACTCAGTAATTAATGAAAACTATATATATATGTCTGCTAATCAGATTCTCCTTTGAACTGGTTTTGATAGATAGATTAAATATATTATATATTAGTACATGTATTATTACTTAGTATATATACCATATATTATATAGTATAGTATTATATACATGTAAGATATTTAATCTATATATAGGCCATCAGGAATGCAGAAATAAATTTGCTAATAGATGCAAAGCTGGTTATTATCTTTAGTGCAATACCGTGGTGTTTGGAATTATCTCTTAATTTGTACATTTACCGGACAAAATCAATTTTCATGTCTATGAGCAAGAATAATTTGCATTTTTATCATTTTCCTATCATTTACAGGGTTGTGAAATAGCCTAGTCAAAGACAGTGAAAGTCTCAGGCCCCTATAGAATTAGGGAACCCCCAACAATAGCACCCAACATTCCAGGGAAAGGAGAGTCAATAAACTTTCACAGTTTTCCACCTGAACATATATTGTGGTTATAATAGCTGGTACTATGAGGTGGTTACTGTGTGCCAGGTACTTTATGAGTATTATTTACACCTCACAACAAGCCTGTGCAAAGACCTGTTAGCTATCATTCCATTTTTTATCAATGAGAAAACTCAGATACAAAGAGGCTAAGTCACTTGCCCAATGTCACATAGGAAGTGGGAAGCTAAGAATTCAAACCCCTAACAGCCACATCATATCATTCTTAATCCAACTTTTGGTTGATGGACATTTGGGTTGTTTCCAGTTTTCTTCTATGAGGAACATTGCAGTGAATATCATTCTATTATTCTTCATATCTCAGAATTCTTCGAAGTGCAATTCTTGGGTCCAAGAATATGTGCATTTTACATTCAATAGACGTGACCAAATCACCCTTCAAAAAGCAGAATCAGTTTATAGTCCCATCAGCAGCCAGCTTAGGAGAGTTTATTTCCCTACATCTTTGCCAACAATGAGGATTATCAGTCTTTTTAATATTTGCCAGGCTGATAGGTGAAAAAAAAGTTTCTTGGTGTTCTTTAAATGTACATTTCTCTTTATCTCAAGAGTTCTTCAGAATTAGAAGGACAGTTATCAGTGCCAGAGATTAGTGTGCTCTCTGCCCGCCACCTCACCGTCCCCCACCCCTGGGGTAGAGCTGTAAACTTAGAGCAAGGTACTTAGGGGGAAGGGACCTGTCTAAGGCCATCCTGTGAGTTAAGGGCAGACCTGGAACTCTCCCCAGGTTTCTGACTTCTGGAATAAATAGAGTCTTTCCAATGCACCTCTCTGCCACCAGTGTTGCTTTTAGTCTGAATAACGGTGGGGTGATGGAAGGAAGCTCTTCTCTGGGTTAGTCAATCAGTGGTTAGATAATGAGCTAAGCCATTTGAAACATAGTAAAACTGAATTCCTACTTTATCACTAATGCACCAAATTACACTTCAATGTAAATAAATAAATGTAAAAAAATTAATTACCAGAAAAATATGAGTAAATTAGTTCTATGATTTATAAGACAAATCATAAAGAAAAGTTTAATGAATATGACAAATTTAACTAACCTATCTTCATGGCAAAAACAGCAAGCCACCACAAATGCGTTTGGAAAACAAAAGAACACTCTTTCAAACAAACAAGCAAAAACCCACACACACCAGAAATTACTTAGACATTCACCAACTGTTAGACCAATTACTGGATTAAAAAAGATGATGCCTGGGAACGTGGCTAACTCTAAGGCGTTTTTCATCAGTGTAGGCACGGTTGTTGTTACGGCTGTCATCATGATCTTTCCAGTTTCCAGTGATGCAGCCAAAATCTGTGTGGAAAATCTCAGACACAGGCGCAGGTATGAAGGAGGCTGTGGAGGTATCAGTCAGTCACTTTCCCTCAGTGCCCGGCCTCTGAAACTAACCACACTGGATTTGAATCTTGGCTCTGCTGGTGTTTGCCAGTCCATTGACAGGATGTGTAACAGCTCAAATCCTTATCTCCTTACTTGTAAAATGGGGCTAATGATACCCACGGCTCAGGAAGTTTTTGAGGAATTAACAAGATGATGAATGTGGTCTGTCTGGCACAAAGCCTGACAGTTATTAGCCAATTTTTAAAAATACGTTTTCTTTCCATTCTGTTCTTTGAATACTCAGATTTCCTGGACTCTCCAGTTCGTTCATTCAACAATGTTTATTTTGCACCTGTGCTTGCCGGGCACCATGCAGGTCCTGGGGAAACCAGTGTGAATATGAGAAAGGCAGGTAGTTTCCTGGGTGATAGGAGTGTTTTGTTCTGCTCTGGATGGGCTCCTGGTTGAGGGCTGGTCGTTAAAAAGACCAAGACGTGATTAGAAGATTGGAATTTTCAACCCCTCCTCTCATTCTCTTGAGTAGGGAGAAGGGCTAAAAATGGAGTTAATGATCAATTATACCTATGTGATGAAGCCTCCATAAAAATCCCCAGAGTACAGAGTTTGGGGAACTTCTAGATTAGTGAACATATCCATCAGAATAGTGGTGCATCTGTAAAATGGGTTCATTCACGTAAATTGCTTAGTCAAGTGTCTGGCACATGTTAAATGCTCAATAAATGAAAGGTACCTTTATCAACAGTGCTGTTATTATTATTAAAATCCGAGAAAATTCTTTTATTCAGCAGATTAAAGTGATACAAAAAGCAATGGATTTGAATTTTGAAGATTCTTGTCCAGCCTCTGTGACCATGGACACATCTTGTCCTCATTCTGATGAACTTCATTTTCCTTCATTTGTAAATCAGGGTTTGTAATCCCTCCCCTGCACATTTCACAGCATCACTTCACAGATTTCATGAGCACCTACTACACGCAGAGTAAGCAGTCCTGATGCTGAAAGCACTGCTATACCTGTTCTTTAACACATGATTAATTGGCAGTTCAGAGCCAAGGAACATCCAGCTCTCCCTGACCCCTGTGCCTGTCTGCTTTCGTTAGGTCGCCATGTTCAAAGACCCAATGAGAGCTAGGTGTGGAAATGCTCAGCAAAGCTGCAGAGATCTGTAAAGGTAAAGAATATTATCATCAGCATGATTTCATTCCTTCAGTGGGAGGAAAGTGGGAGACTTTTTCTTTTTCTTTTCTATCCTTGAGATAATTTGTAAGAGTCTTAGGTTAATGTTATTTACCAAGGACTCTTTCTACACTTCAAACAATCCTACTGGGAGAAGGTAGCAGAGGCCAACCAACCCAGAACCAAGTGCTTCAACTGAGGATTTGCTCCAGATGGAGTTTTTTCTTTTAAATTGAAGTATAGGTGGTTTATAATATTATGTTAGTTGCAGGTGTTCAGCATTATGATTCAGCATTTTTACAGATTATACTCCATTAAACGTTGTTAAAAGATTATGGCCATAATTCCTTGTTCTATACAATATATATTTTTGTTGCTTATCTATTTTATACACAGTAGCTTGTATCTCTTAATTCCATACCCCTAATTTGTCCCTTCCCGCTACCCCCTCCCCTTTGGTATCCACTGGTTTGTTTCCTGTATCTGTGAGTCTGTACCTGTTTTGCATATACATTCATTTGTATTATTTTTAGCTTCCAGATATAAGTGATAACCTACAATATTTGCCTTTATCTGTTTTATTTCACTAAACATAATATTCTCTAGGTCCATCCATGTTGCTGCAAATGGCAGAATTTTATTATTTTTCATGGCTGAGTAATATTCCATTGCATATATACCACATCTTCTTTATCCATTTGTCTGTTGATGGGAACTTGGGTTGTTTCCATATCTTGACTATTGCAAATAGTGCTGCTGTGAACATTGGGATGCATATATATCTTCAAATTAGTGTTTTCATTTTTTTCCAGATATATACCCAAGAGTGGAATTTCTGGAACATATGGTAGTTCTATTTTTAGTTTTTTGAGGAGCTTCTATACTGTTTTCCATAGTGGCTGTACCAATTTACATTCCCAACAGTGTACTAGGGTTCCTTTCCTTTTCTCCACATTCTTGCTAACATTTGTAATTTGTGGTCTTTTTGATGATAGCCATTCTGACAGGTATGAAGTGATATCTCACTGTGATTTGATTTGCATTTCTCTGATGATTAGTGATGTTGAGCATCTTTTCATGTGCCTGTTGGCCATCTGTAGGTCTTCTTTGGATAAATGTCTGTTTAGGTCTTCTACCCACATTGATAGTTTTATGAAGCCCTCAGGTTTTCCATTAGAATTCTTCAATTTCTTACCCAATTCAGCAGTATGATCTGAAAGTTATTAGAAACCTGTACTTGTCAGAAAGTCCTTTTGGTGAATCTTCTTGAAAATGAAGCTTTTTTTTTTTTTTTTTTTGCAAAAGCATTAAATAATAACTGTTTATAAATGACAAAAGACTTAAAATATCACAGTTAAAGATCTGATTATAATGCAATTGACAAAGAAACTGGGTTACTGCTGTGACATACAACATTTTAAGATAATTACTAGAATTATGACTGGTAATATTTTGTCAGGACATTCAACTTTTAGAAATTTCATATAATTTTTAGAACATTAATATTAGTGACATTTACCCATGAAACTTTTAAAAATATGATGAAAGCAACAAGCCTCCTCTTCCAGGGGATGACCTAAGAAGGTTTATTATCACTCATTTGACAATGCTTCCCATGTGATTTTACATACCAAATAAGCCTAATTAGTTTAACGTGTCTTTCTCTCAGATGCTTCAGGGGCTCTCTCCGAAGCATCTCAAAGTTAGCTAGAGGTCAAAAGAACTTAAACTAGAATTTGATATTTGGTAAGTTTGTCAAAAATATCAAAAAAAAGTTTTAAACACTTGGTCAAATAAGATCATAGATCACTGTGAAATAATCCTTATTTGCTTAACCAAAGTAACAATAAAAGATTTCAAAAGCAAATACAGAAAATTACAACAGATTTCTTAGAAGGTAAAGAAACTTAACAATCTGTTATCAAAAGCAACAATATTTTAAGAAAACATTGTCCTCTGAACAGTGAGAAAAGCAAATTCAGGTTTTACACCACTTAACCTTTGATGTTAAAATTCATTTACTCAATTAAATTTATTCTAATCTTAGTCAGTCCTAACCATATATAGAATTCCTTTCTAAAGATTTTTTTTCCCCTCACAAACCTTCTACAACTTTCTATATCTGTATTAATTTGTCCCTTATTTTCTTTCCCATTTAGAAATAACCAGCTTTAGGACAAAATTACTGACATACCCATCCACCAATGTTGGAATGTTTTTCTTGCCCTCATTTAGCTTAGGGGAGAATGCCAAAAAAGAAAAAAAAATCCTATTAGGCTTTGAATATCAGTTATGGTCAGTTTAGTCAGACAGGTGGCCTCCCATTGTGATCATCCATTTACAAAACCTTTTGGCTAACCTCCCTGGGTTTACAAAATTCTTTAACTAGACCCTCAGTTCTGCCTTTGATCTGAAGAGGCTAGGCTACAGCCTCATGCAGTCCCATTTCTAAAGGTAACCATTTAATGGTCTCTTCAGAGTGGAAAGGCAATTCAGACAGAGGATTACTACCATAGTACTCAAAGAAAGGAAGGTGGAGGGGAGCAGGAGTGACATCAGTCTGAAAGGGTTCTGCTGTTGTTGTTTTAGGTTCCTTTTATATCGTTAATCTTTCATTAGCCTTCTACAACTTATCCTTCAATGAGGCTATTTTGGAATTTTGAAGTCTTTCAGGACTTCTGCATACCAATTAAAATGGGTACAATATTTTAAAATGAGAGCTGTCGTTTTAGAACTCTTTCCGGTTCAAAGGGTCCAAGGAGCTGGCTCTATAAATATTTTCTCCTGCTAATCTAATTTAAGAAAAAGAGAAAAACTTTTGCCACTCTTGTTTCCAATAGACAGGGTGGCAGGGATCCAGGAGACTGCCTGACATGGTAAGAACTTACCTTCTGCTGGCTTTAACTGCACACACAATAATCAGTTTTGGAATTAAAAAGAAAAGCCTCAAATTCTTGCCATTTCAGGGCAGGATTTCCTGTAATTTCCAATTAAGTAAGCACTTGCAAGTGTACATAAAACCGACTGGTATCCCCATGGGTGGCTCTCCACCAGGGAGCTGTTTGGCCTTTGAGGCACAATTTCCCATTATTTGTTTGGTAGTCTAATTCAGATGTGAGATATGATTGAACAACTGTCTGAGGACAGTGTGATGTATCGATTGTGTGCTGCTTCTGCGTCTAGCCCCCCAGCGTGTTACCCTTGGGTAGGTTCAACTCTTTCATGTGTCTCAGTTTCTCCCTCTGACAGTCTAAAACCACCACGGGTGCTTGGAACACTGGATGATCAGGTCTTATCTGGTGCATCCCCGGAAGAGCAGTATTTACTTAGTGGCTGCAGTGGGGTTGTAGTGGGGTTCCCCCTGTAGGACCATGACACATCACAAGGATTAATCCTCAGACACTTCCACTAGGTCCTCTGTCGCCTGAGGACACCTTGTGGCCAGAAAGAGCAAATGTCCCTTGTGTTCTGGAGTTGAATAATTGTTTCTCATTTCACTAGCAAAAGCTTTGTTCAGATCATATATCAACTCGGTTTTGTTTTTTTTTTTTTTCCCATTTAAGCCTAATTTAGCAAAAAACCCAGCCACCTATGTTTCCCTGGGCCTCCTGCCCAGATTCCTGTTGGTCCCTACCTAGGTGCCCCTTAAGACTCTAAGTCTTAAGTAAAAACAGTAAAATTTGTAGGATCGTCATTTAAAAACAATGAGATCCAGATAATCAGGAGAACTCACTGGAACACCTGAGGAGTACTGGGAAGCTGGTGGGACTTAATGGGTCTCTGCTGGTACCGAGTGCTGGTTCAGGGTAGACTCCAGGTGTTCTCTGGTGGGTATCTTTGCTGTCTTGCTAACTATGCCATACATATGTCGATGAAAAAATTAGTCAGTCAATCTAAGAAAGTAATATGAAAATTTATTTGAGCCAACCTGAGGATTATAACTTGGGAGACAGCCTTTTAGAAAGCCCCAAGGATTGTCCCACCCATCAGAGGTCGAAGCACAGTTATTTAAGTTTTGAGACAAAGGGTTATACATCAGTTGATGAACTGATAATTTACACAATGCATATCTGTAAGTACAGAGTCAGTAGTGGGTGTTCATGACCCCTTACAAGATTAAGAAGGAAAGTTATTTCCTAAGGAGAGCTGGTTCATGCAGATGCACAATATACTCTTAAGTAAGGAAGGATCTGTTCTCCATGTTTCTTTTTTAGCTTCTGGTTGCTTCCAGACATTTCTTGCCTTCCAGGCTTGTAGATGTCATTCCAATTCTCCATCTTAAGATGGCCTTTTCCCTGTTTAGCTCTACACTGTCTTTCCTCTGTATGTGTCTGTCTCTGTGTCCAAAATCCCTTTTTAAGGGCATCAGTCATATTGGAGTAGGGCCCATCCCATGACCTCATTTTAAGTTGATTACTTCTGCGAAAACCCTCTTTCCAAATAAGGTCACAGTCAGAGATATGAGGGGCTAGGACTTCAACATATCTTTTGGGGGTAGCAAGGAAGATACAGTTCAGCCCATAACATCTATTGTCTGCAATCAACTCTTGGGCACTGATGTCTATATCATTTGTAATAAAAGCAAACCTAAACAAAGAGAATGTATTGGAAGAATATTGGGTAGCTCCTGGCATCAAAGGAGCACTTAATCAGGTTTTGGGAGAGAAAGCCTGAGCAAAATCAAAAATCAGGGCAGCCCCAGGCGAAAACTCATAGACGTCTCCTTACAGTCTGCCTTCCATGGAACTCAGCTCCAACATCCTCTGGCCAAATGTTCCTTCTCTCAAGACACCAGTTCTTGGAAGGGTCAGTTGGGTCAGACTATGGTGGAACCAGGGCCTCTTTAGGGGTTTGTGAACGGGACAGATAGTCTTACCAGGACCTCATGGGGGTGAGGCAGGGGCAGTAACTCAAAAGAAAGAGAGGGGCTGCTACAAAAGAGGGGGGAGGAATGTGTTTTGCAGGCAAAACCACAGCTGTTTGCTACACATTGTAATTCATCTGAGAAAGATTTTCAGCTCAGGCAGTTATATTTCTAAATATTTTGGCACTTAAGGGAGCCATTTAGTCATCTGGAAAATGCAGAGTTGTGGAAAAATGCCGTGTCACGTGGTAAAAGGAGCACTCGTGGTAGAATCAGGAGAGCAGGTTTTGTTTTTAAACAATATTTGCAGATGGTATAATTCTATCCTGGAAACTGAAGAGAATCAACTGAAGAGCTCTTGGAAACTACAGGAATGTTCAACCAAGTATCAAGTTACTCACTGGAAACAAAAATAATGCATTATAAAGCAATTAGAAGAAAAGCGTATCGGAACCAAAGACGTTATTCAAATCAGCTATCAAGGCAATTTGTAAAGGAATAAACTCAGCAAAAAATGCAAAGGGTCTTTATTAAAGAAAAACATCAGATTCATCTTGGAGGCATAAAAGATGAACGATGGGTGACTTGGGACTAAAAAAAAAATCACCCCAGCCAATCAAAATCTTAATTAAATTGTTTAAACTTGAAAATATGAGTCCAAAATTTACAGGAAATGTCCATGCCTTGGATGTCAGGCCCTCATAGCCAATGAGCTTCCTCCCAGGGGACAGCGTTCAGGTTTTGATTCTGGCTCTGTCACTTAATGATCTGTGAGATCTTGGACAATGTACCCTTTGGGGGCCTTACTTTATCCATCTGTGAAGTGGGATAATCATATCTTCCTGCTTCAAGAGCTGTAGCGAGCAGCATGTAAAAGAACGTATTTAAAAGTGTTTTATAAACTCTAAGACGTTCTTCATGTTATAACTATGATTTTTAAAAAATCCCCAATGGTGCCAGATAAATGTGACAATCACAATGAGAAGAGTCTCCATTTTGCTCGCATTTTGCAAAAAAGACACTTTTTCTTTTACTAAACTCAGTGACATGATGATTTGTAAATACTTGATTCCTGTGGAGGAGAAAGAGAAAAAGCTCTTTGAGCTGCTTGCAGCACTAGAGGGGCAGTCATTCACTTGGCCACTCACTGGTCAGGTAACCCAAGCAGGATGCTTATGCCTCCCAGTGCCCTTCTCTACACACACACCCCCCCCACCCCACCCTGAGTTATCATTTCCCATCTGTAGAATGAAAGCTTTTGAACTTCATGGGATTTGAGAGCAAAAACTCTGGAATCTTCACGGATCTCAGTTTGAACCCTGGTGCCAGCACTTACCTTGGCTAATTCATTCTTTCTTTACCTGCATTTTAAAAATCTATTTGATGGAGATGATAATATTATCTACCTCATCAAGAAGACTCGAGGATTAAGTGTGATAATAAATACAGAAATTCCTGGAATTTAGTAAATGCTCAATAAATGGTAGCTAGTATATTTACAACAACAACAACAACAATAATAATAAGCATTATTACTATCCTATATTAGATTGTTATTATTACCTCTGAGGGCCTTGGCCTTTGCAGCTTTGACATTCTAGGATAACATATCAGAGAAAAGCCAAAACAGAGAAGAAATGGAAAAGATTCCCTTAATAAGACTTGAGTCAGTATTGCAAGTGGGTCATTTTTCTGGAAGGCAGGCCCATGTGTTCACAGGGCCTTATTTAACCTTGGTGACTCACAGATAGAACTCAGTTAGGCCCTACCTTCTGTGGAAAAAGGGGGAGAGAGGAGGTCAGAGCCAGATGGACATGGGAAAACCTGGGCCTGGGGAGATGCAACTGATGGCTCCTTAGAGAGGTTAGTCCACGGGTTTTTAACTGTTATAAAATATAGATTGAGCTGAGGGGTTTTCTTTTCCTGCAAATAATTTTTGAGGTAGTCACCATTGGTGGCCAACCCAAATGCCCCTCTCTGTCCTTGAGGGCAGAACCCTGATAGGTCCAGGATCAGGCAGCTGTGTGGGTCCCAAAAGAATGGTGCAGCCTCAGGGCAAGGGGTGGGAGGAAGCCTGATTATTCTGGCCTGTGATTGGTTTAGGAAAGGCCATGTGACACAATTCTGGCCAATGAGATATGAGAAGATGTCTGCTCTGCAGCTACTCATTCTTCAAAAAGGACATGTCCTCCACTTTTGGAAGACAGTAGGACTGATATGGAGTGTGCATTAGTTTCCAACTGCTACCATAATGACTTACCACAAATTTTGGTGACTTGAAACAACACAAATGATTTCTCAAAATTCTGGAGGTCAGAAGTGTCCCTGGGCTGTAACCAAGGTGGTTGGCTGGGCTGTGCTTCTTCTGGAGGCTCCAGGGGAGGACCTATTTCCTTGCCTTGTCCATCTTCTGGGGCTTCATTCCTTATATTCCGTGGCACATGGCTCCTTCCTCCGTCTTCAAGGCCAGCAGTGCAGCATCTTCAAAACTCTCTCTGCTCGGTCTTCACAACTCTCTCTGCTCAGTCTTCACATGGCCTTCTCCTCGATGGTAAAATCTTCCTCTGCCTGCCTTGATAAGGACCCTTATGATTGTATTTAGGGTTTCTTTGGATAATCCATGATACTCTCCCTAGCTCAAGTGTCTTAATTTAATCACACCTGCAAAATCCTTTTTGCCATATAAGGAAATATCCACAGATTCCAGAAATTTGGAGATGGATATCTGTGGGAGCCATTAACCATCCTGCCATGGAGGAGATTTGACACTAATTAGCAAAATTACCTGGGCATGCACTTATTTATTTATTTTTGGTCAGGTTTATTGAGGTATAATTTACATACAGTAAAATTCACTCTTTTTAGTGTACAATTCTATGAGTTTCAACAGACACATAAAGTTACCAAAAGACTAGGAATAGATTTACCATATGACCCAGGAATCCCACTCCTGGGCATATATCCAGAAGGAGCCCTACTTCAGGATGACACCTGCAACCCAATGTTCAAAGCAGCACTATTTACAATAGCCAAGACATGGAAACAGCCTAAATGTCCATCAACAGATGACTGGATAAAGAAGATGTGGTATATTTATACAATGGAATACTACTCAGCCATAAAAAACAACAACATAATGCCATTTGCACCAACATGGATGCTCCTGGAGAATGTCATTCTAAGCGAAGTAAGCCAGAAAGAGAAAGAAAAACACCACGTGAGATCGCTTATATGTGGAATCTAAAAAAAAAAAAAAAAAAAGCAAACAAAGCATAAATACAAAATAGAAACAGAATCATAGACATAGAATACAAACTTGTGGTTGCCAAGGGTGCAGAGGGTGGGAAGGGATAGACGGGATTTCAAAATTGTAGAATAGATAAACAAGATTATACTGTATAGCACAGGGGAATATACACAAGATCTTATGGTAGCTCACAGAGAAAAAAATGTGACAATGAATATATATATGTTCATGTATAACTGAAAAATTGTGCTCTATACTGGAATTTGACACAACATTGTAAAATGATTATAAATCAATAAAAAATGTTAAAAAAAAAAAAAACAGACACACAGAGTTACATAATTACCACCACAATCAAGATGTACAACAGTTCTATCGCCCCCTAAAATTCCAACATGCAGCCCAGTAGGCATCAAACTATCCCCTTGCCTCAGCCCCTGGCAACCATTGGTGTGTTCTCTGTCCCTATGGTATTGCCTTTTGGAAAATGTCATATAAATGGAATCATGGAGTACGTAGCTTTTAAAATCTGACTTCTTTCTCATAGAAGAATGCATTTGAAATTCATCTGTGTTGTAGTGTATCCATAGTTTTTTTCTCCTTTTTATTGCTAGGTAGCTTTCAGTTAGAGAAATGTGTCACAATTTATCCATCACTTGAAGGACACTTGAGCTGTTTCCAGTGTTTGGGAATTATGATTAAAGCCTCGCCAAATGTTCAGATATGGACAATTTTTGTGTGAATGTAAATTTTCATTTCTCTTGAGTAAATATAGAAAGGGGGTTGCTGGGTCATATTGTAAATGTGTGTTAAACTTTATAAGGCACTGCCAAACTGTTTTCCAAAGGGCTGTACCACTTTGTTTTCCCACCTAGTAATGTATGACAGTTCCAGTTGCTCCTCATCATCACCAGCATTTAGTATTATCATTTTTTTCTTTCTTAATTGTAGCCATTCTAATAGATGTGCAGTGATGCAGCAATCCCACTTCTAGAGATCTATATCAGGGGCACAGTGGCAAAAAGATACAAGGCTATCTGGTGTAGGTCTGTAATGACAAGAGACTGGAAATAATCCAAATTCCCATCAATAGAAGACTAACTGAGTAAACTTTGAAACAGCCCCCAAATAGAGTATTATTCAGCTATAGCAAAGAATAAGAAAATCCTCTATTACTATGGTGTGATGTCCAGGATACATTTTTACAGTAAAAATATAAGTGTAAGAGGAAAATGTGTATAGTATATAATCATTTATCTACCAATAAAAGAAGTTATAAAAATTTAATAAACTATTACTATCACAAAGGGTGGGACTACAGAGGAAAGGGACAGGGTATAATCTACACTTTAAAAAACAAACCTTTTGTGTAGATTTGACTTTGGAGCCAGGTAAGTATGTCATATACTTACCAAAAAATTAAATAAAAAAGCAGCTCTTAGAAATTGAAAGTAAAATAAAATACAAATGACCCTAACTGTGGATTCAGGGGATGACATAACCACTCAGAGAAGACTGAGTGACTTTAAATCATCATCATTTGACTCTATGTCTCTAGAGGGATATATCCAAAGACAAAAGAACTGTGTGTTGTCGATAAAAATGACTAATCATGTTGATGTCCTTGAGAACTGAGATAGTTGGCATACAGATGCAGATTAGGGTTGATGAGGTTGAATGAAAACTGTAGCTCTCCATTTCAATTGGAATTATTCGTGTGAACATGTTATACCTTTTATCTTTAGAAAAGAATACATACTTCCTAGCTATAACTACTAAAAAATTCAAATTCAAGTAAATAGTAAAAAGAAAAGTGTGTTTTTAAGACAAGTAGGAGGAAGTGAACACTTTTGCAGATTTAATGATATTAAAAGATGATTGTCAATATTTTAGCTGTGATCATGATATTGTGGAGTTTTTTTAAAAAGAATTTGTATCTTTTAGAGATTTATTCTGGAAGATTTACAGAAGAAATAATGCAATGTTTAGGATTTGCCTCAAGATAATCCAAGGAGAGGGGAAATGTATGTGACTGTGTAGATGCTATAGGATGACTGTGTAGCGATAGTTGTGAAAGCTGGGTGATGAGTCTATTGGGACCATTATCCTATTCTATTTTTAAATGATTTAATTTTTTTCAAAATAAAAACTTTTTTTTTTTTTTAAGATATGTGAAAAACTTGGTGGATACTGTGTGAGAATGTGATGCTTGGAGCTGCTTTAACCACCTTGTGACCATGAGCATGCAAACCTGAAGTCAAAAGCATCCAAATGGGTAAATATTTAATTTATAAATTCAAATTTGTTAAACTAATTATGAAGCTAGTTAATGAGAAAATGAGACAATTTTGATGGGTAGAAATATTGAAATTGAAGTTTCTCAATGTACATTCATGAGCTTTCTTTGGTTGCAACTAATAGAAAACTTACCAAGATTTGGAGATGGATGATGGGTATGCAGGGCAATCTCATGGAATTCTAGCACAGAAATGCTACTGCAACTCATGAAGAACATAGTTCAAAATGTAAAGTCTGTCGGTATTCTTTCTTCACTTCTCATCTCCATGACTATCACTGCTCTGTCTTTTGCAGAACAGCCTTCTTCATTTTCCAGTCCACATTACGAAAAACGTGCCAATGCACTGTTTCTGGCTTTATATGCCCAAGTTCAGCCACCCAGAGATAGACTGATTTTTTTATCCCCTGTACCCAGTTCCAAAAATTCTGGAAGAAGGGATTGACCGGTCCGGGAGCCGGGATTGTCCTGTCCAAGGGGAAGGGCTCGCTTAGGTCAGCTATGGCCAGGGCCTGTGCAGAATGGCGATCCTAGGGTTCCTGCGGTGTTCATGTGAATGGAGGGGCTGGCAAGAACCATTCCCAGAGATAATGGTAGGGAACAACTGGGCAGACAGACAATAGATATCTAGTTGAGTCAGGCCAGATGACAAAATTTAGGGTACAAAGACTGGTAAGAATGATGACTTGGACAGGTTTTCCTTTGTTTGACTGGGGAAAGCAAACAAGCAGTGCAGAATTTATGCATAGGACAAGGATACAAGTGAGGACACTTGGCTTCCCTCTGTTCCTGGGTCCTCAGCCAGGAAAGTTTGATGGGTAGAGCAGCACCCCAGGAGTCGGGAACCATCCAGGCCAGAGGTGCTCAGGCCATGGCACTGGGGGAGGCCTGTGCCAGCACGCAAGGGTCCATATCCTCCCATATGGGGGAACACTTGCCACGCTGTTGTCCCACATTAGTCCCACCTTATTCTGTTTCTTACCACGCCGTCAGACCTAAACAGGCCCACTGGTCTACCAGACAAGAGCAACATGACAACTGTAACCTCCCATCTGTGCAGCTTCTAATTTCCTTCTGTCTCGTATTTTGGCTATATTGAGAAAATTCTGATTCACACAGATGAGTAGTGGCAAACGGAAGCAGTTTTCCATATTCTCTCCTTGCAGTGCCAGGCTTGAGCTACTTTCCAACCAAACTTATCTGGAAGTTTGAGAGCAAAGTGTGTACAAAATGTTCAGTTTGAGTTTGAATCATTAATAATATCCAATGGTTGTGAATATTCCTTATTATTCATTTAACTCAGGAGAAAAAGCACACCCAAGATTTAAAGTAAGTACAAAAAGTCTCCAAAGTAGAATAACATCAAATTTACTCACTTGTTACACTGTGATCCTAATAAACCCCAGTGTCGAACCCACCTGGCTCACAAGGTTGGGGTAACGAGTCACTGATAAAACATACCTAAAGCTACTTCACCTACCTTGACCCCAGCCCCCTGCAAAGGAGTCCTGACCAGTGAAGGTGGTTCACCAAGACTGCAGTCTTCAGTTAATTATGGGAATAAGTGCCACACAGCGGCCAGTTAATAATAACTAATGTTTTCATGGAAATGAATGAAGTGCTCCTATATTCTTTCCTTAATTGATCTTCAATAAGCCTGTGAGTTAGTTGGACAGATGTTATTTTATAAAGGAGGAAATTGAGTCTCAGAGATGTACCATAACCTGTCCAAGTTAGCCAGTAATAAATCCAGGAGAAAACAAGTGTTTTGGACATCAAGCCCTTGGTCCTTCCTTAATCCATCCTTCCTTCCTTCCTCCCTCCCTCCCTCCTTCCCTCCTTCCCTCCTTCCCCTCTCCCTCCCTCCTTCCTTCCCTCCTTCCCTCTCTTCCTCCTTTCCCATTCTTTGCTTCCCTTCTCCTTCATTCCTTCTTTCTTTTTCTCTCCCTCCTTTGCGATCTCCCTCCCGTTTTACATCCTCCCATAAGCATTTATTGATTCCTACTGTGGCCCTAAGCTTAGAACTGGGGATTTAAGAATAAATGAGCCATGGTTACTGCTCTGAAAGAACATAGCAAGGGAGACAGATGTATCCAGAACAAAAAATGAACACAATGTGGAGGCACCACAGAGGGAGGGAGGACATTTAACTAGATCTTAAAGGATGAGTGGCATCCCCAGACAGACATTGAGGAAATGAGAAAGGCATCCTGGGCAGATGGGACAAAGAGAGCAAATGCTTGAGAAGACATGAAAGCATAGACTGCTAGTGAGGAGGGCATGGGGGGAAGTCTTGGTTTTTAGGAAGTATTGAGAGCAGATGAAGCTTTTGCTCTATCCAAAAGGACCTTGAAGGCTGTGCTAAAACCTTGAGAGGTGACGGGGACCACCGAAGAGCTTTAAGCAGGGAAACGGTAGGATTATGTTTGTAAGAAAGGTCGTTTGGAGGTTATCTTGTGGTGGATGATTACACTGAGATTAGACGGGAGGCGCTGAGACCAGTTGAGAGACCGTTGCAAACACTCCAGACCAAAGATGATGAGATAGAATTTGGGGCATTGGAGGTGGTGACAGGGTAGACATTTCACAAGAGATTTAAGAGATAGAACTGATAGGACTTGGCGGTGGAGGTATGTGCAGGATGACGTACAGGGAAATGCAAGAGAGTGACTGTGAACAGGCTCCTGCCACTTTAATTCCATCCCAAATACCGTGGCCTTATCCCCCATTCTTTTCAGAGGATATATTTATATTATTGATATAATCTCTCTCTCTGAGGCTACTTCCTCAAGAGTGGCTCTCCCTTTTCCTGATTGTAGTAGGCAGCTTTGCCTTTCCTTCCCAGCCCCTGCTTTCTAGTGCCTGGTTCCTTCCTAAAGAAGGTCATGGTAAGACTAGCCACGTGTACGCCGTGTACCCGGGGGACTGGCCTGCCGGCTCAGTCACCTGTGATTGGACCAGGTGGGCACGTGAGCAGGCTGGGCCAATCAGAGGTCTCCTCCGTACGGAGTCTGGAAAGACTATGACTGCTGCTCTCTGGAAAGGAGGTGGAAACTGGGTCGCGCTGGCTGATGGTTCCAGTGGCTGTTTTCTGAAAAGTAGAAAAAGCTAGCCTTTCCTGAGTGAAAGTAATGAAGTATATGCTCAGGGAGAAACAGAGATGACAGAAGCAAAGATTCCCCACAGCCCTCGAGGCCTGATTCCACCTGATCGTGAGGCAGGATGTTTCTAAGGCTCCCTTTTGCTTTAGCTAGCTCGACGGAAGTTACGGCACCCTCAAAAACTTTAATGCTTTTGTCTACGGATGTTATTACAAAACTCACACACCGATGATTGCATCTTCCAGAAGTGCCTCCGTGTTTGTGTAATTCACTCTCTAAATACTTCCCTTTTTTTGCTTACTAGTCTTGTTTGGTTTTTGAAGTAAACTTTAAAATCGAATTGTCACATACACACAGCCCGTGTTCATTTTTTTAAAGACTCATTCGCAATTATTTTAAAATCATTATTCAGAATTAAACATAAGGCAAAATAATCAGTTCTCCCCCAAACAACTGAATATTTTTTCAGTGACAGTAGGTAATGGGGAAATCCAGAGTTCATAGCCGATTGCTGGGTGGGCAGATGGGTGTGGAGAAAGACATACAAACGAAGTATTATTTGAAAAATTCTAAAGCAGAAGCATTTACTTGACAAATATTTATTTCATGCCCACTATGCACCAGGCACTGTGAAAGATGCCAGGAAGTCAGTGCCACCTACCCAAGTGCTAATGAAAGTATACAAAAAGAGATGTGGCAGAATTGAAAAAGGCCTATTAATTTTACCCCGAGGGATCAGGAATAGAGAAGCTGGCATTTGAGCTGGGCTTTAAAGAAGTAGAATTTTGGCAGATGGGAAAGGTAGAAAGAGGGCATTTTATGTTCAGGAACCAGCATGAGCAAAAGTATGGGAGGAGGAGGGATCCGGGGCATGCCTGGGGAGAGGACACCTGTGACCAGAGGTGGATTATGAGATGGGAAGGGAGGCAGTGGCAGGAAATGAAACTGGAAGGGGTCCTGGGGACAGATCTTGAATGCTATGCTTGAAGAGATATTTACGGCTCTCCGAATATCCATCTACTCCACACACCCCAGTCTCCTTGCAGTTAACTACCTGACTGGTTTCACCAGCAGCTGTCAGTGGAAGTCATTCAAGTCAGTTTTGGTCTAAAGTATAAAAATGAAGTTCCTGCTTTAGCTTTCCTGCCTTGCAAAGCAGCCCAGGAGCCCACATGTTTGGAGTGGTACAGCTCCATTGTAGTGGTCCTTCCATCAGCCTGGGTCCCTGAGTGATTGTGTGGAGCACATGCATGGGGTAAGTACCATGAATAAAAAATACATTTATGTTGCGTTAAGCCATTAGGATTTGGGGATTAATTCATTACTGCAGCATAATTTAGCCTATCCTGACTGACACACCAGGCTGGGCAATTTGGAATTTACCTTAAGGTAGAACACAGTCCTTGAAGTTTTTAAGCAAGTGAGCAACACTGCCATTCAGACTGTTCCTATCCATGTGTAACAGTGGTGTCGTTAACCACTGTCCCATCTCAGGAGAGTTTGTGCTTGTTCAGTTCAAATCCCTCTATTCTCATACCTCTTCCCCAACCAAGGACAGATGCCCAGAGCTACTCCAGTGGGTCCGGGACCCCATTCCCCTGCTTGGGGCTTATAGACTTTGTCCTGGGGCATGATGTCACCTGGAGAAATGGGGCAGGGTCGTGTTGAAGTTGTATGGTATGGATGGGCATCTGTCCAGCTGGGCAGGCCTCCAGTGAGTTGTGGATGCTAGTGGAATGCCCTGTTCACCAGCTGCCCACAGGAACAACGTGCGTGGGTGAGTTTGGGGCAGGCATCAGGACCTTCTCTGGTCACAGCTGAGCGACCCTGTGACAGTGACTTAGCTCTGGCCCTGCTCCTTTTTGCTCAGTGTCCCTTCTTTGCTGATTCCATTCACCTGGCTCAGTTGTGCTTTGGATCCTCCTCCTTTTGGGTAAATTGCCCTAGATCAGCTCCCAGGCCAGTGGGTCCTTGTGGTGACCCTCCCCGTCACTTTCCTCTCCTCCTCATTTCCTCTGACCTTCTTCTACTTTTGAGAAAACCTTTCTTACCCTTTTTGGCCTCCTCCTTCTTTTTCTCTTCTAGTTCCTCTGTTCTTCTCTAGTTCTTTAACAGAAGACTTGATGATCTGTTAATTCTAGGGGTGGGTCATCAGCAATTAAGACTAACAAACCAAGAAAGAAAAAGAAAAGATTTCCATTTTCTCAAGGGTAGGGAGGACTCAACATTCAAATTGCACAATCAAGAAAGGAAAATAAATTGTGGTAAATAGGCAAAGAAAGAGAGGCAACTGCGAATTGTTTTGGTTTCAGGTTTGAGCCCTCACATCCTGCCACACTCTTAACAGCAAGATTTGACTCCTGTAAAGCAAGAGTCACTTTCCTAAAGGCCTCCAGCCTTACACCACTATGGGGAGCCGTCTCAGCCCTGGGGACCCATGTTTATATTTCTTATTTTTATTTTGTTCCTTCTTTTTCCTCTTCTCTTCCCCTAGTTCTCAGTGCCCCAAACTCCTAACTCTTACCCAGAGGAGGTAAAGAATTACATAAAATCAGAACCTACTCCCACCCAGAGAGGTCACCCTTTACTTCTGATGGTTTTAGCTGGGCTTTGACTTTGCACAGCCAAAAGGCCCTTAGAAGGTTTTCTGTCCAACATGAGAGCAATTTTCTCCAGAACATGAATTCTTCTGCCAGCCCATTAGCAACAAGCACGGAGAGCAGTATTTTTGTGTCTCTGCAGCATACGTTTTCTGTCTGTTATTACTTTGAATAGATGAGACATGTCCATGGTTTAAAATTCAAAGGCAACAAATGGTATACACAGAAAAATCGCCTTTCTACCCCAGGTGTGAGCCCTGAATTCTCTCCCCAGAGGTGAGCAATGCTACCAGCATATCCTTCCAGAGTATTTTACGCAAGTACAAACACGTATATTTATTCTTTCTCCTTTTTTTCAGTCTTCACACACACTAGCATTCCATACATGCTGCTTTTTCACCTTGCTTTTTTCACTTACAAATATAGATATAGTGTGGGAATGCCCCCATTCCACTACACAGAGTTTCACCAATCTATGGTATTCTAGTGTAGGAACATTACATAATTCATTTAAATCGTCCCCTGTTGATGGACATTTAGAGGACTTCCAATTTTTTGCTACCATGAACAGTACTGCCCTGATCACCTTGTAGATGTGCCCTTTGACACATTTTTTTCGTACATCTGGAGAAAAAAAATTCCTGTAGGTGGAATTGCTGAATCAGAGAGAATGATAAGCATTCCAGTCGCCTATCTTTGGGCTTGTACCGAGTTACACTCTCACTGACCTTTAAGACATTATGTTTCCCCACGAGTGCTTTCCACGTATTTCTAGAAAAATCCTTCTGGAGCCATGTGGGAATTGGATTGGAAGGAGAAGACCTACAAGTACCCACAAGGGAGATGGTGTGTTCTAAGTATAGTGGGGTGGGGGGGTTCACTCTTTGGAGGTCAGAGAAGCCTTTCTGAAAGGCAGTCTCTGGAAGGATCAGGTGCTGACTAGACAGAGGAAAAGCCCGTGTGGTCATGCAGGCTCTTCCTGGTGGTTTAATCTGAAGAGATAATTTGCAGGTAAGAAAAACATTGTATGCCTGAGGGTGTGCCTTGTAGAATTACCTATAAGAATAAAGAATAAGAAATCATTTGGTAAGGACTAAGTAATGATATATGAACTTTATGGAAAAGCAAAGTACAATAGCAACAACAACAATAATAATAGTTATTTTTTATTAAGAGCTGCTATGTGTCAGGCGCTGGATTACATACCATACATGCACTTTTAGAAACTCTTAATCCTTATACCAACTCTCTGCATAAAGCATCATTATTTCCAATTTACAGATGAGAAAACTGAGGCCCAAAGACAAGCAACTTGCCAAAGGTAACATAACAAGGAAGTGGGAAATCCAGGATTCCACCGGGTTGTGTGACCGCAGAGCCTGGGCTCTCACCCACTAGAACAGCCACTAGAATTAGCTCGCTTAACTCTCGCGAGAGCTCTGGGGGAGGTGTCAGCGGAGATGAAGGGATTTCAGGTGAGAAAACGGAGGCTCAGAGGTTATATGACTTTTTCAGAAGAAATAAAAAGAATATATTGCAACAGGGGAAAAATGTTTGCTAAATAATATAGTGAGGGGGAAAAAAGCTGTGTATATAATTGTTTAAATGGGGTGATCATAGCTGTGGAAAGTAGAAATACCTGTGGGTGTGTTGACTACCCTTCCAGAATGATCTAGGGCAGTCCTGGGTTTAAGTTTCTGATAGTTGGCAGTTCTGTATCAGGTGCTATGCTCTGACTTTAGGGAAGTTGGGGAAAGATGGCTGCTTTACTTAAAACTGAAGGCTATGTTAAAGACATTTAAGTTATTACTGCGTTTTTAATACTGTGAGCATTTACATATGTAAGTATTATGGAACAAACAGAGCTCCTAAAACTTTTGTAATTTCCTAAGTAATAAAGGTGCTAGGAGTATCTTTTGTACTAATGTTTGACCTTTGACCCTGGTTCCTAACACAGAGCTCCTAAATCCCTTGGAATTTCATGGGTGATAGGATTGTCCATTGTTAATGAGGAGACCCTCGGTAGGCTCATGGATGGCTTCAGCATGGGGGCTGGTCAGCAGAAAAACTAAGTCATGATAAGATTAGAACTTTCAGCCTCACTCCCCTATCCTCCAGGAAGGGGATAATGCTAGCAATTTAGTTAATACTTGATGACGCCTATATGATGAAGCCTCCATAAATATTCCTGGACTGTGGGGTTCAGAGAACTTCCTGGTTGCTGAACACTTACAGGTATTGGGAGAGTGGGACCCCCGGAGAGTGCCACACCCATCCCTCCACACCTTGCCCCAAGTATGTCGCATCTGGCTGTCCCTCTGACTTGTATCCCTTGTTATAAATCAGTAACCTAGTAAGTAATTTTCTTCCTGAGTTCTGTGAGCCAGTCTAGAAAATTATCAAATCTGACGAGAGGGTCATGAGAAGCCTTGACTTCTAGCTGGTCTGTTAGAAATACTGGAGGTCTGGGGCTTGCAATAGGCCTCTGAAGGGGGCGTGGGCAGTCTGAGCCCTTGGCCTGTGGGATCTGTTGCTAACTCTGAGTCGATAACGTCAGAATTTAATTGTAGGACACCCAGCTGGTGTCACAGCATTGGTCAGTGTGGGAAGAAACCCACACATTCGGTGTCAGAGGTGAAGTGCTGTGGGAGTGGTAGAGAAGAAACAGTTTCTCCTTGATACACACACACACATTTCAGTGTTGTTACAGTGACTCAAACTTTTTTAAAATATGAAACTTGGGAAAAAAAAAAACAAGGGGTGATATTTGATACAAACCTAGAAGGTGAAGGAAGCAGACATTTTGAGAGGTTATCTTAGCCTTACTAATTAATGTAAATTGATATCAATGTCTTGCCTATTCATTACTCCAGTCATTAGATTTCTGTGGTGATTGTTTTTTAACGGTTAGCCTTGACCAACTCCATTATAATTTTTTCCAGTAGTGCAGGCAAACAGAATCAAGAGAGGAGGCTTATGTTTCTTTCAAATAGTGAAAGTAACAGCTATCAATTGGTGGTTTCAGAAAGGTTATTTGGAATTCCTTTATCTGATTATTTGTTCATCCTGCCTTCACGTTAGTTCTGCTCTTTATTCATTTAAGTCATTCCTTTGTTTATTCATTCAACTCATTCCTTTGTTTATTCATTCTACGTTTACTAGTCTCCTATTGTATAGTGGACGAGACTTGGTCCCTGCCCACGAGGGGTTCACTGCTAGAGCTGGAAACATGAACAAGTGACTATAACACAGTGTGATAGTGCCATCTCAGTTCAATTTAATCAGTGTGTACTGAAGATCTGCTCTGTCCAGGGTGTGGGCTGGCCACTTTCATAGCCAGTAGAAGGTGAGATATCTGACCTTGCCCTCAGGGAACTTATAGTCTAGTGACGGAGACAGTAAACAAACCAGAACTCGTTTACAGAAATCGTTACAAATAACTATCACTTATGAGGGAATTAAGCAGGGTTCTAGGATGAGGAGTAACAGGACTGGGGAATCATTTTGGCAGAATGGTCCAGGAAGTGCTATGATGGAGACATTGCAGGGGACTGTGGCAGCACAGAGGGGCAGCTAATGCCACTTACCCTGGAGGAGTCAGGGAAGCCTTTGCCAAGGAGGTTCCCCCAAACTAACTCTGAAAAGACAGAGAAGAGCACAGCAGGGGAACATGCCAAGATGGGCAGTCCTATTGATAAGAACTGAGGTACAGAGGTTCGGAGATGTCCAGGTGACAGAAAGCAGGAACTGCTGGAAGAGCAGCAGGGGATTCAGTGACAGAGGGGTACAGGGCTCAGGTGAGAGGGGTCGAGATGAAGCTGGAGAGAGAAAGCAAGGTCAGGTCATGGATGGCCACCAACGCCAGGCTAAAGAAGCTTGGAATGCATCTGGAGGGTCATAAAATGTAGAGCTTACAAACCCACAGCCCTCAGCACATAAGATTCACACAGCTTTTCATGGGTCCCATAAAACCAGGCTGTACTGACTGTGTTTTATGCCATGATTAAGTTGTATACTTTAAAAGTGCCGCAGGTGGGGTCGCTGAAGATTTACCTGTTCTTCTTTTTCATCTCGAGGGAAAGATGAGCTTAAAGGTCCTCTTGGGGTAATTCACCTTTAACTGCCTAAAGATTACTCCCTCATTCCTGAAGGGAGATATGTAGGGTGCCTGGAAACAAACAAACGAAAAAAAAAGAGGGAGGTTTGGGATTCCTAAGGGCAGAAATACACATAAATTTTGATATGGAGCTCCTAGCAGGCTGGGATCTTGGAGAATGGCTGTGGAGAAACCAAGTGTGGGGTCTGGGCTAAGCAGTGGGAGCTGGACAGCTCCTGGAGGCCCCTGGCGCCTGCCCAGGGACCTAGATCTGCAGAGTCATCTGTTCTAGATAAGGGTCAAAACAGCAAGACGGCACATCAGGGAGAAAGCAAAGCTCCAGATTGCCTGCTTGGTGTGAGCATGGGCAGACCCTCTCCCTGCTGGGGCTGCTTCAGCCTCGGAGTTTGGGAAACATTCAGAAGAGGAAGGCTCAACCTGGGAAACATCATGCATCTTGTTTATCAGGCATTAGGTTTCTCAGGTTGGTGGCTTTTGGGTGTTTTGTTTTTTGTTTCTAATTGAAGTACAGTCAGTTACAATGTGTTAGTTTCTGGTGTACAGCATAATGTCCCAGTCATACATATATATTCATTTTCATATTCTTTTTCATTAAATATTATTATAAGACATTGAATATAATTCCCTGTGCTATAACAGAAGAAATTTGTTTTTTATCTACTTTTATATATAGTAGTTAACATTTGCAAATCTCAAACTCCCACATTTATTCCTTCCCACCCCCTTTCCCCCAGTAAACATAAGATTGTTTACTGTCTGTGAGTCTGTTTCTGTTTTTTCAGTTGAGTTCATTAGTGTCTTTTTTTTTTTTTTTAGATTCCACATATGAGTGATATCATATGGTATTTTTCTTCCTTTTTCTGGCTTACTTCACTTAGAATGACAATCTCCAGGTCCATCCATGTTGCTGCAAATGGCATTATTTTATTCTTTTTTATGGCTGAGTAGTATTCCATTGTATAAACATACCACAACTTCTTTATCCAGTCATCTGTCAATGGTCAAGTTGGTGGTTTTGATCTGAGGAAAAAAAAACAATGGAAGTGATGGCATGTGCTCTGTGATTTTTTGAAGACATCCTTACAAATCACAGATGTGAAATAAGACAACCTCAAGTGACTTGACCTGAAGGCTAACGTTTTGAAGGACAGCTTACTAGGTTTTATGAGACAGAGGCCCTCTGGCTCTTCTTGGGGCCAGTGCAGCAGAAACAGGGGCTGGAAAAACTCCTGGGTTTATGAGCCAGGTATAACCTTTCTCAGAGGTGGTTACTTTTATTGTCCCAATTTGCAGATGAGACAGTGAAGGCTTAGAGGAGTGAGTGACTTGCCCAGGATTGTCCTGCAAGAAAGAGGTGATGCAGGGAGTGAACTGGGGTGTTCTAATTCCCCGGGCGAGGTTATTTGAAACAGCAGTGAGTAAGTAGAAAGAGGAGAAGGAGGAAGAGGGGGGAAAAGAAAGAGAGAAGCACAAAAGAATGGGGAGAAGGGAAAGGAGGAGGAGAAATGAAAGAGGAGGAAAGTGGAGGAGGAAGTTCCACTTTTGACTAAACCCTTAACCCAATCAGATGTTATCGGTGACTTTTTTTTGTTTGTTTGTCTTAGTTTCTCTAAATTCCAAAGAAGGTAATGCATTACTGGCCTGATTGTGTTTCTACTACAGTTTGCAGCCCAAGACACAGCACATCTGAAAAGCCCATTGTTCCGTGGAGTGATAATATAACTGTGTACGGTGCAGTCCAGTGCACACAGTACTGCCTGCTCCCACCCCACTGGTGACCTGCAGGGACAGCTGAATGCCTTCTGGTCCGTTGAGCCCAGAAGGGTGGGGCTGGGCTTTCAGAAACAGCTGGGCTGATTCATCTAGAACAAAAGCCAGCTCTTCCTGTTAAGTCCCTGGCAGGCAAGGGCTGTGAGGCCAGCAGGCCCCTGTGCCCCTCCGCAGAAACTTCTTCTCGGTCCATCTACTGCATGAGAGCCAGCTCCCCACTGCCCCAGCCTTTCAGCCTGGCCTGCTGTCAGCTCCACCTGGGAGATAGTGGCTTTGAAGTGAAATCTGGGTTCTTGCCCCAGTCCTGCTGTTTCCCAGCTGTGTGATGTAAATGAGGGACTTCACTTCTCTGATCCTCGGTTTCTCCATCTGTGAACTGGGAGTGAGAGCAGTTCATCTGAGGAACTGCTGTCAGATTTGAAGGAGATAACGCCTGGAGCAGGAACCTGTGACGACCTTGTCTTCTTGCTGTCTTGTCATCTCACTGTCTGGCCTCATCTGTCACAGCTCAGTCCGTGTACCGTGCATTCCAGACTCAAGCTCACCCATCTTAAACTCCTCCATGCCGTTACCTGTAGGGTTCCCATAATGAGACCAGCTTCTGTTTACAGAGCCCCTTCTATGCTCCAGGTCTTGCAACAAGCAGCTGACATTTCATTTCCCCACAATTCTTAGAGGTGGACACAATTGTCAGATGAAGAAACTGAGGCAGAGAGAGGTGTCCTTCAAGACCCAGCCCGTCTCTTTCTTTGCAGCCTGCATGGACTCTGTCCTTGTTCCCCAGCCTCTCCTCCTGTCCCCACCCCAAGCTTCCTCTTTTTTTTTTTTTTTTTTCAGTTCCTATAACACCTTATTGTAGTTGTCTGTCTCCTTAGCCACAGGCCCTGCCAAAGACTGAGTCTGTGACTGAGTCATCTCTGTGCCTTTCGCCCCAAGCACAGGGCTTGTACTCAGGGAAGCAGTAAGTCAATCATAAATAAGGAAACAACAAAACACATGAACTTCCTATGTGGGTAGAGAACAAAAGAATACAAAAATAGCACCACGTCAAAGTTCTTTTGGTGTGTATGTGTTAAGAGGCGGTGTGAATTACTTTTCATTTCTAAAGCACAACAGTTTTCAATCTTTCTTAAAATAGGCCTATAGTTCTTAAACAACTTCAGATACTTTCCACATAAAGAAACAGTGAGCTTTCATAAAGCATTATATGAAGTGTACGGGGGGGGGGGGGGCCTAACCTCAGGCCCTAACATTGTCGAGATAAAAGGAAAGAATTCCTGATCCTGACTGGGAGGCATGGAAAAGGCTTTATCTTCCCTTTGGCCTTCACTTTGGCTGTGGAAAGAGCCTGGGCTTTGGGGACAGACTTGGATCCAGATCCCAGTCTACCACTCACCCAGCTGTGGCACCTTAATCAGGTTCCTTACCTTTTCTGATCTGTTTATTTATAGGTAAAATCGAAGATTATACCTAAATTGGAGGTAGTTGTAAGGCTTAATTGAAATAATAAATTGAAATAATAAAGGGGCAAGTAAGCACCCTGAAAGTGGTCATCATAATTACGATTTTATTTTTGATTATTTGAAGTGCCACTGTCATAGGGCCGGGTGTATGTAGCTGCGGACAACAGTGACAGGCCCGGCAGAAGGAAGAATTGCTTTTACAATTAACTTGAAAATCTAACCTGGGAGACTGGGCTGGAGGGTAAATCAGAATCAGCGACCCTCTCTGAAGCTCACGCTGTTCAGCATTTTACTAGCATAAATGGGGCGTAGTTATAGAATCGGGCTTTCTAGGAACCTAACGATGTGGAAGTATATACACCATGGGTTATGACTGAGTGGACAGTGATTGCATGGCATTCATATTTCTAAGCTCTCTTTAAAATGATGGGACACACACAATCCTGCCCGGGGCATTCAGGAGACACTGGGATTGGCAGCTCTTGGAATTCCAAGTGCAGCCCTCTCCTGACTCCTTTGGAGGCGTCCCAACTCACTCTGTCGGACCAAACTTCTTTCTTGTTTCCCTCATTTACTGATCAATTATTCAGAAAAAAGTCGCTAAGCACCTGCTCTGCGCCAGGCACTATTTGACACTGAGGATATATTGGAAAATCAAGCAAACCCACTTCCTCCTCCTGACAGAGTGCCCTGTCAGTGAGGGAGAGAGGCCTGTAAACAGGCAATCTTAACGCAGAGGCTTGAGTGAGGGAAGCCCAGGGTACTGGGTGGTGGTGTGCTGGTAAACCTTAAACAGCAGGCGCTGGGGGTGGGGTTTGGGGGTGGGAGGGTAGGTCAGGAAGAAGGGAAGCCCTGACTCCTGTAGTCTTTGCTGATTTCCACGGTGTAAATATTCCCACCACGGTTGATTTCAAATGACCAGTATGATGTTCTTGAATGTGAAAATGGGAAGTGATGGGCAATAGCACACAATTTATATAGTATTTCTACCATATAGTTAAATAGCTAAAATAACCTTAAGAGCACAGGTCATAGAATAACAAAATAACTAGGAAGTGGTAAGTTTTGAGACGTTATTAACTTTATCATTTATTTAATGGTAAGTGTATATACATTAATTTTTATCATGTTTAACAACTCGCTGTCAAAATTCTGGGAAATTTAACAACCAGCTCTTGCAAGCTAGTTCAAACCGGCCCTAGCACACCACCAAAGGGACCCAGGCTGGAGCAAATAACAGACTCCTTCCCTTCTTACAGGCTTGTTTTTCTCCAACCTCCATGTCTTTGCTAAGTCTGTGCCCTTAGCAGGAGATGCTGTTCCATTCCTCACCTCCATTCTTATTCTTTATGTCCTTCCTCCTAGTGAAGCTTTTTTCTCTGCCTGGCTTCCCCTCCCTCTTCCTCTCCATCAACAGGTTACAGCAGGAGCAGCCAGGTTTGTGCAGTGTGACCCTGCCACTCTGGCTACAGTCAGTTGGATAAAGGGTAGACATCTGACCCAAGTTAGCATGTGGGCCACAAACGATGAATCCAGCTCATGGCTGATAAGAGCCATTTTGTGGACAGCAGAGATGCTTTTCTGATGTGAGGCAAAGCAATGAAGCAGGTGGGCAGAGATGAACAATGGAGTGAGAGTACTTCCTGGGTTTCCTTAGTACTCAGGTCCTGCTTCCGGTCTGACCAGGAGGTCCAGCTGCATCCCTGCCCTAGGGCTCCTTGGGATATTCCAGGATCTCCTGAGGGCACTTCTTCAACTACTCCTTTGCACAAAATCTCCACTTGGGCTCTGCTTCTAGGAACCTGCTATAAGGCATTCACTGCTCAAAAAATACTTGTCCTAATAATTTATTTTTCAGAAGCTAGCTCCAGGTCTGGATCCAAAAGAGCCCCAGGGATCCCTGGCCAGCCCAGCCTTTTCCTCTAGGAGTATCTCCACACCCATCTAGTCATTTAATGAGGGTCTCACTGGCTTTCTCTTGGAAGATGGCCACCTCACAGATGGCCTTCAGAGATGACCAGTCCTTACAGGCCCGGGTAATTAATCACGATTGTTCCATCCCAAACTGTAACCCCACATTCTGATACTCCCGCCTGGTTGTGGTGTCCATTCCAAATGCTGTCAACGTGTTTGGGGCGGTTTGGGGTTTAGAGTACCAACATGGGTGCTAAGTCAGGGCCACCCCTGTGGGTGGGGAAAGGTATTCTCAGAAGAGGGAGCGGGTGCGCCCAGAGTGTCTACTGTATGGTCTAGATGTGGCCTTTGTTTCCCCCATCCCCACTCCTGGAAGGAGGCGGTCTTCTGGCCAAAGAATACATCAGAGTTCTTGCGTGAGAGGAGACCCATACCAGCAAGAAGAAGAAGACATTCACTCTGAAGGTGAGATCCAGGGCAAACAGTCCTTACTGGTCCCGAGACCAATGGGGAGAGGAGTACAAAAAGGAGTCAAGAAAGAAACAAGAGCAAGACACCAAGGCAGAGGGAACTTCTACGCATCCATGCAGGGCAGACTTGACTGACTGAAAGTTCAGGCCAACATATATCCTGGTTAGCTGTGAAACACACATTGTCCTGTTGATGTATGCAGAGCAAAGCGCTAGGAATTTGCTTGGCCCTCCGATGTAGTATTGGTTGTCATCACTGTTGTCATCATCATTATTTTTAATTATTTCTGGTGGCAGCCTAGGCTTATGGGCTTTTCTAGGACCAAAGGGAGCGATCACCAAGGTTCTGTGGGCAAGCCTCTCTGCTCTCTTGGCCTCAGCTTCCTTGTTTCTAAAATGAAGGGTTGGATAAGATGTTCTCCAGTGTTTTCTACATCCCACTATAATATTCTCCAGTTCTCTGGAGACACAGATTCAGACATTTCCCTCTGTTTGCCTGAGAGAAGTTGCTGGGGTTGGAAATGATATGTTGGATAATTCTAGGTCATGTGTACGCCGGGGATTGTAATCAAAGAGTTTAGAACCAAATAGTATGTGTTTAGCCTTTCTCCCCACCTGCCCCACAGTGGGCCACAGGCAGCCTCTGGAAAAAGCAGGGAGTGGCAGAGAGAGGGTGTGAGCCTCCCTCGGGGGTAGGGGTGGGGAGCCCCCTGCTTCAGTTCTCAGAGAAAGTGGAACTGGACAGAGTTTCCCAAGCCAGGCAGACTGGCAGAGTATGACATAGGACATTGAGCAAAGGAGAGGGGGCCAAGGACTCAGACATGTACGATGTCACTTGTGTGAACTCAGGAGAGCTACTTAACCCTCTCTGGGCCTGGGCCTCCTCATCTGACAACTGCACACGGTAATGCACACCTTGGGATGGAGAGCGGGTAAGGAGGTGAGGACAAAGGTCAGTAGCATATGGGAAGCCCAGGGCATGGTACGAGATGTTCAAGAAATGGTTCTGGTAATGACTAGAAAAGGATGGGGGCGGGGGCAGGAGAAAGAGCTAGGCTGGGGTTCCCAGGCCCTGTGGCTTCCCTGGGCTACTCAGTGGAAACACTAGGAAAAATCAGGAAGTAAATGCTCCTATCTTAGCTTCTCTGCTACTTAAACACCAGCATTTCCATCTCTGATTCCTAGTCTAGTAATTACTGTCTCTGGTAATTATTGATACATTTTACCTTCTGTTGGAGGAAGATTTATCCAGCAGCTCATGGGGCTGCTGCCAGCCCCCAGGCTGCGAATGGACATCTCGGTCGTCTGGTCCAGTCTCCTGTCATGTGAGTCCTCCCAGCTTGGAGTCACAGAGCAGCTGCAAGAGGCCAGGAACCCACATTTGCACCAGGACACTGGGAGGCTGTCCTGTGCCCTTTTCCATCACAAATGGCTCTCTCTCAAATGCGTGTGAGATGCCGTTGTGATAAAGAAAACATTACATTTGTTTAAAAGTGACCTTGCATTCATTTTTTTGACCATGTGGATTTGCTCCATCATCTAAAATAGTATCTGCTTTCATACTAATAAGAACTTCCATTTACAGAGAACCCACAGCACCCGCCATTGTCCTGAGAGCCTTTCTCTCACTGAGTCTTCCCAACAGCCTCATGAAGAGGAAATTATTATGCCCACTTTACAGACGAGGAAATTGAGATTTTGATATGTTAAGTGACTTGCCGGACGTTACAGGACTAGAAAGCGTTTGGAGTCAGACCCCAGACGGTCTAACTCCAAAGCTCCTGCGTAATATTTTAAGGACAGGGATGCGCTTTGGCATTTCTGGTTTCTTCCTTCCGAATGCAGTTGGGAATCATTCTCCTTTGTTCCCTTCGGTGGGTCTAGCCGCTGCTCATACGCCGCCCCTGCCTTTGTTGGTTGCCCAGTTCACCCTCTGAGGGCTTTGCCTTCCAAAGCCTGACCTCCCCAGAGCTGAGTCTGCCTCCGCACGCTGCCCACCGCAACTCAGCTCTTTGGCCCCAGCCCAGCCCAGGCGCTCCCCAGCTCTCCTCCCCTCCCCCCAGGCTCCTGCAGATCTCCCCTCCGAGCTCCGGGTCTCAGTTTCCTCCCATGTAAAGCAGGGAGCTTGATGCTTTCCTTGGACAAGCAGTGAGGGTTTTGGCAAAGTGAGTGACACACAGTGCGCTCCGTGAATGCTAGCCTGGAGCGGGAGTCGCCATCCTCCCCGCCGAATATGGGAGGGGCCGGCGCCCCGCCCCCTCGCCCCCTCTCCCGGAGCCCCGCCCCGAGGGCGGTTCCCGCCAGCGCCCTGCCCATCCCCGCCCAGCGACCACGGCGCCCCTGCCCCGCCGCCCGGAACCAGCTGAGCACAGCTGGACCCAGCAGCCGCCGTCGCCAGCGCCACAGCAGCAGGTAGGGGCGGGGAGCGACCACGACGCCGGGGCGTCTGGGGATCCCGGACATCGAGTCCTTTTCCCTCCTCTTCTCTTCCGAGCTTGCCCGCGCCTGGAGCTCGGCTCGGCTGCCCGGACATCTCTAGAGAAGGGCTTCTTCCCTCAGATTGCTGGTGTCCAGGGGACCACGGAGAGTTGGACTGGGGGCTGGGGCAGGAGAGGAGGGGGGCCGGGCCTCCACCCACTGGCCGGGTTGTGTTGCAAGCACCTGAGCTAACTTTGACGCAGTCCCGGTGGGTAAGTGGGCCCCGGAGTCACCCCCGCACTCGCTGTAGCTGCCCAGGGTTGTAGGTGGTCGCCCTCCCGCCGTCAAGGCGGTGGCTCCGCTGGGGAATCTGCTGAACGGATCCTTGACTCCAGGTTAATAATGCCTTTGACTGCTCGTCCCCGGCGATGAGGAGCCCTCCACCTCCTTCCTCTTTCTGGGCCCAGGACTGTTAGAAAGTTCTTCCTCCTACTCGCCTGGAATCTGCTTGCATTTACTACCTGTCTGTGGTGTCTTCCTCCGCCCTGCAGAGTGCGTTCCCTTCCCTGACTCACACGGAAACTTCTTTCGAAGTTGCAGACGGTGACTGGGATCTCCCTTTCTCCCTGGGCCCGCATCCCTTCTCGGGTCCAGACACCCCAGAACCTGATTGCAGCAGTGTCCCCTGCTCTGGGCAGTGGCCAAGGGCAAGCCCAGGTCCTCAGAGGCTGTTGGGGACGCAGGGGAAATCGGCTTCTTCTGCAGGCCCTCATCTGCCCAGACATCCACCCTTTATCCTGCCCTCACACCTTCCTCAGAGCGGAGAGGACGTCTTTACAACACCCAGAACTCTGAATAGCCGGAGACTCAGGGCTGGCCTGGGGGTAACTGCTTTTCGTGGAAGTCAGGGCCTCTGGGGAGGTGCCTCTCACTCTCTCACTCTCTCTCTTTTTTTTTTTTTTTTTTTTTTTTGGCCTCTGGGGACTAAATCCTGCAGGTCCTGTTCTCCCGGGACCTTAATTTCTGACCAGGGCACCAGGATTTCTTGCTGCACTGCCCTTTATAAAACTTTGGCTTCTTGGAGTCGCACCCCAGCCCCATTCCACAGTTGAGAGAACTGAAGGGCCCTGAGAGTTTGTGACTGGCTGACAGTCACACAGGGAGGAAGGGGCAGGACTGGGACCCAGTTCCAGTACTCCTTTCCCTGACTCCTTCTAGCTGGTGGGGCTTTAGACTCTCTTGAGTCTTGAGTTCCATTCACTAAGAGACTGAGCACCCCCACACACATGGGGTGCTGGTTGGTGTTTCTTGGGGATGTGAATTGAGGGGAAGAGGCTTGAAACAGAGGAGGAAGGGTCGGGGGAGACAATTGGCATCCTGCTCCTTTGAAACTCCATTTTCCTTTTAGGGGCCTTCGCTATTTATAAATGCCAGGGAAATTATAAACAGTGGAGAGAGCTTGGATTGGCACCCGGGTGAGTTTCACAGCAGCAAAGATTTCCATGTGAATCAGGGAAGGGAACTTTACTCCAGAATTTTCCATAGCCTTTTTTATTGTGGACTAATCTGAAAAGCAGGCGGCTCCCAGAAGGGGGGCTGTAGCGTTTGCCTCTGGTGGTATTTCCTTCCTTCCCTCCTTCCTTGATTCAGCACTCTTCTGTTCCGTGTCTTACCCTGTGAGGGTCCAAGAGCCCTGAGGAAGACAAAGTTATCTGTCCTCAAGATGCTTCTCATCTATAGTGGTCAGAGCAAACATGCAATACTGAGAGTTCCTTCAGCCTAGAAAGGGATGACTGAGTCTGTCTGGGCAACGCAGGCATCAGAAATGAGTAATAGTTCCCCAGGAGGAGATAAAGCAATTGGGGAAAAGACATTCTAAGAAGCAAGAATAACTTGTGCAAAGGCACTGAGGTTTTCTGAGCAATCCACATGGCTAGAAAGGCAGATGAAGGAAGGGTGGAGTAGTGGGAGTTGAGACTGTAAATCAAGATGGAACTAGATTATAAACTAAGGGTTTGGACTTTATCCTGAAGGCAGTAATCAAAACTCATTAATCTGGTGGCTAATGTAGGGGATGCATTGGAGGGGGCTACACTGGAGGCAGGGGTACCCCAAGAAGGCTGTTGAGTGGTCAAGGGAAAGAGAGTGCAGGTGTGACCCAGAGCACTGGCCACAGGATGGACCAGACTGGCAGTTTCTGGAAGCCCAGCTGAAGAACCTGCTGTAAATTTTATCTAAGAGCAGACAATAGGCTTATAGCTACTGGCTGTTAAGTTATTCTGAGTTTTTCACTGTTGAGTTTTATTTTCAAAGCAAGAAAAAATACTGTTAAAGGGAAGAGTATAGAATAAGCTTCATCTCTCTAAGCCCTCTTCTTTCCCCAGAGGTAGCCACTGTTAACAGAAGTGTGTGCAGGCAAGAGCTGTGGTTGGATGCCTTCACAGTCTTAGCCATCCAGTGCCAGTCGGCCACTTCTCCCACCTCCTCCTACTCCCTACATTTGGGCAGTCTTTCATGAGAAGTTGCCAGATCTTGGAGATGATTTCTGCACGATCTGTAGTCCTTTGCCAAGATATTGGTCTCTGGTTTTCTTAAAGAAAACTTTACGGCCCGTATCTACAGTCTCTGAGTGTGTATATTTGATTATTAGAGACCACAGGACTGAGATAAATTAGAAGCACGGACTAGGGAATGGAGCTATAGTCTTAGTTCTTCTGAGTGACACTGGGCAAGTCTCAGCTTTCCGGGCGTCAGTGTCCTCATCTGTAAAATGGGGGGATGTTGATCTGCATGAGTATAATAAAAACCTATCTTTTAGTAAACCAAGCACTGGAACATTAATTTGTTGGTTCCTCACGACCGTTCTTCTGAAGTGGATACTATCGTCTGCTTTTATAAATGGGGTAAGTGAGGCTCAGGGAGGCCAAATAACATGCCTTGTGTTGTGAGACTAGTAGGTGATGGTGCCAGGATTCTGGAGCTCTGATTGTAGAGCTGTAGCTCTTAATCACTGCACTAAACGTTCTCCTGAAGGTTCCATCTAGTCCTGACATTAAGAGAACTGAAGGGGGAGTTTTGGAGGAATGTGAGTCAGTGTGTGTGGCTTGGGAGCTCAGCCTTGCAGCAGAGAGGCCTGGAGGGGCCTCACAACACTGTTCATAAACTCATGCTTTCCCATACTATCAGCCGGACTCCAGAGTTTAGGTCCACCTCTCCTCCATTTCAGGGAACCCAGGCTTTGAGAGGACACAAACTTGCCCAAGGTCACCCGGTGAGTTAGCTGGGGGCCCAGGCAGGCCCAGTCCCCCTCTTTTCACCATTTGAGCCCCATGCTCCAGAAAGCTTTCTGGGGAAACCAGGAAGAGGGGGAACTCCTTTGCCCCCCACGGTTATTTCCTGAGAAAATACTGGCAGAAGCAGGGAAAACCAGGTCCCAGGAGCTCTGCATTTTGGGAGGGGGAGGGAAAGAAAGAGACCAGTGTTCAGGCAGCTGGGGGATGTTAAGTAAAAATATCTCCTCCCTTTCAACTGAGTGAGCGTGTGTCATATTTCAGCCCAATGTGGTTTGTGAGTTTGGAGACCACAGGCAGGCTCGGTTCCTGCTGCTGGCTGGCTTTTCTCCCCAGCCCCCCACCCCCTGCAGGAGGCCTGCTGTCCCCTGCCCTGCCTGGGACCACATCAGCAATTGAAGGGCAAGGCAGAGACAGCGGTGGGCGTGGTGGGCAAGGCTGGTCAACAGGCCTGGGCTTGGGTCCTGCTTTTGCTACTGACAAAGTGCTGGGTGACTTGAGCTAATCTGTGCCTTCCTCTGGGCCCCAGCGTCCACCTGGCACTAGGGGGAGGGACAGAATGTCAGGCTTTCCCAGCTCTGATAGCCTCTGAGTCAGAGGGCTTTGTACTCAGTGCAGGAAGATGGGACCTGCACGTCTGCAAGCATGAGGTGAGCCCACAGCATCATCCGTGTTTAAGTGACTTGCAGCAGTGCCAGCTGGAGGTTCAGCTCCCGTTCACAAATTTGGTCTCTGTGGATTGAATTGGTTGCCCCATTTTGCAGATAAGGAAGTTGAGGCCCAGAAGTCATGCATGTATCCTGTTCCCTGTTCTGCACGCAGTAAGGCTCAGGGCATGTCTCTAGCATGCTTACTGTGTGAGTCCACCTTTTGTCTTCACTGCCTTGTTTAATCTTTTAACAGCCCTACTGGGGATGAGTAGTGACTCAGTTTTGCTCAGCCTAGAGAGATAAAGTGGCTTACTTTCTCTTGTTTGAGCCTCTCAGTAGCCCTGAGGTTGCTGTTACGTGCTCCATTTTATGGATGAGGAAACTGAGGCCTGGAGATGTGAGCTCTCATGGCCAGGGATCCTCAGGGGCCACATGGCCAGTTAGGTTCCTTCCCAGGGCCCCCATCCTCCTCCTTCTTGGTACCTTGCTGGTTCTGCCTCAGAGGGAGCCTCTGCACCTCTTGCATTCATGGCTTGGACTCAGGGGTGGCAGTTTTCTTCCCGAGCTGAAACATGCTCTTCCCAAGGGGGCTCCAGAAGCAGTGGGAGCCACGGACAACTCCAGTGAAGGCGCCACACTAGTGGGAGGGGATTTTTTTTTTCATCCTGTTGAACTGGTTAAGTAAACAACCGTATTTTTTTTCCAGCTTTGACAAGGAGATCATCTGGGCCCAGCTTATTTGCCAAACAAAGGATATAGATGTGGTGTATGTGAGCCTTCAGGGTGGGGTTTGGCCCTTACCCTTAATTTTCCTTCTATAGCGGCTGTGGTTGGGCTGGGCCCTTGGTGGGTGCTCAGTAAATACTAGTTAATTTTGGGGGAGTGGCAAAGTGGAATGGGTGGGATACCCATGGAATATGGGTACTTCCCACACTTCCTCCAATGATTTGTTTTCCTTTTTCTAAAGATAATAGCTGTTTATGATAGAAAATTTAGAAAATGAAAAAACTATAAAAAAAAATAAGAGCTGCCCATAATTCTGCCAACATGCGATAATCACCGCTAACATTTGGGTGCATTTCTTTCCTGATATTTTCAGCACTTTTTTCCACCCCTCCCCCACAATTGTGGTCATACCACATTTATAATCTTCCATTCTGACTCTTTTGTTTTTCCAACATTATAACATAAATATTTTCTCATGTTATGTAGAACTCTACATTTAATTTTTAAAAGGGTTTTTAAAGTATCCTTTACCTAAGTAAATAAATACGTGTTTATTTTTCCAAAAGTCTGGGGGATTAAAGAAGTGAAATAATGCATTTTATTTGTTAAAAAATACCAATTTTTACATTTTTATTACTAAAATGATAAATGCTGACCTAACATTTTTATCATTATCATTTTCTATTGTTATATCTATGGTGTGAATGGTTCCCTTAACTGATCCTCTGTTATTAAGGTTTCAGGCTGTTTATAAACAGTGCCACACTGAGCATCCGAGTGCATAAATTATTCTTTCATGATTTCCTAGAAGAGAGCCCAGGAAATGGAGTTGCTGGGTCAAAAATGACATCTTTTACAGCTTTTGCTCCACTTGCCAAATTGCTGCCCAGAAAGGCTGTAGCAGTTCTTACCCCCACCAGCCAGCCACACGTGAGGTTGGCGGTGTTCTTGAAGGAGCAATGGAAGCTGGTTATCAGAAGGCTAGCTGTCCTCTTAGAAAGCTCAAGCACCATTTCCCTGAAACATCATACTTCATTCATTTAGCAAATACAGGCATATTGTGGACTCGGTTTCAGACCACCATGATAAAGTGAGTGTCGCAATAAAGCAAGTCATACAAAGTTTTTGGTTTCCCAGTGCTCATAAAAGTTATGTTTACACTATAAGGTAGTCTATTAACTGAGCAATAGCATGATGTCTAAAAAAAGAAAACAATGTCGGTACCTTAATTAAAAAGTGCCAAATTGCTAAAAAGTGCCACCCATCATCTGAGCCCTCGGTGAGTCTTCATAGTGACATCAGAGACCACTGATCACAGCTCACCATGACAAATATAATAATAATTTAAAAAGTTTAAAATATTGTGAGAGTTACCAAAACGTGACAGAGATAAGAAGTGAGCAAACGCTGTTGGAAAAATGGTGTGGATAGACTTACTCGATGGATGCAGGGTTTGCCACAAACCTTCAATTCATAAAAAATGCACTGTCTGTGAAGCACAATAAAGTGACATGCAATAAAACGAGGCGTGCCTGTACATTTGCACACTTCAGCATCAGTAAAGGATAACGATTAAGATCCCAGGCTGGAGGGGCAGAGAGAAGCTGGCTCTCACTGCCGTTTCTGCTTTGTACTTGTCATAGAGCTTTGAGCTAATGCCAGGTCACTGCTCTGTCTCCTCACTTAGGATGGAAGGACTTGCCTTTGTGTTTCCAGCCCAGGGACTTTGGTGTGACTGTGGTCACCCTCTGCTGAAGGTCCGTCACCTGACGGCTTCCTTACCTCAGAAATGTTTCCTGACTCTGACCTTTACTGGTGGACCTTGGGAGTCACCGGCCCCCAGTGCCTCGTTCATCCCCGGGGATACTCACTCCCAGAGAGAGCAAGTGAATTTCCTAAAGCACAAAGCAAGTTCCCTGATTGCTACTCCACCACTTGTGAGATTTCAAAAGTACTCGTCTAAACCAGAATGATTTCAGTTATTATTAAACCCAAGGCCTGGGAAGATTAAGGAACTTGGCCCTGGTCAGACTCCTAGTCTGTCCTGGCGGTGTGGTCCTGGGAAAGTCATTTCCCTCTCTAACCGGGTTTCCCCAACTGTGAAGTGGGGTACAGCACCTTCTCTGCTCCTACCAGGACTGCTTTTCTACCTGTTGAGTGCTGAATTTCAAGATCCAGTGGCAGGTCTTGGTGTCTTGATTGTGCATCCTAAAGTGGGGTGCCTTTTGACTTACCCCACACATGAGTCACCTGGAGATTTTGTGAGAATGCAGATTCTGGTTCAGGAGGTCTGAAGTGGGGCCTGAGACTCTGCATTTCTAATGAGCTCCCAGGGGGTGCAGATGTTGCTGGTCCAGGGACCACAGTCTACATAGTAAGATTCTAAATCCTTTGTTAAGGGCCCAAACTAGAGCCCAGATCTTTTGATGTCTTATCTTTGACGTTCTTTCTACCCATCATATCTGCCTCCCTCTTCTCTTCCCAGCACTGAGTTGAACTGCATTTGTTCCACAGCTGTGCGTTTCTAGAATCTGAACAGCCCTTGAAATATTTCGCTGCCTCATTTTGGAGTGAGGTAGGGCCCTTCTTTAGGAGAGAGTGACTCAGTAGGAAGCCATCTGAAGGGGAAGAAATACAGCTGAAGGACCTCGCATTTGGCATAAACATTTCCACCAGAAGTTTTTATACTTAAGATTATAAACATTATTCTTTTATGTCTGTAGGCTGCAAAGTACAGCCCCGGGGAAGCCACAGACTGTTTTCATATGCCTTTGAGCTAAGACTGTTTTTTTACATTTTTAAAAGGTTGTAGAAAAAAAAAAATCCAAAACTTAGCAAGGAAGAATATGCAACAGAGAGAGTATGCAGCCTGCTAAGCCTGAAATATTAACTTCCTGGCTCTTTATAGTAAAAGTTGGCTAACACGTGATCTAGAGGAACTGAAGCACTATAGTTTTCTCTAGTGAGAAAGAGACCCAGCCTTATAGCTTGAAAGTTAGTGAGGCCAAGATATCAGGGAAGCAGCCTAACTTGGTGGGAGCTGCCCAGACATCTTAGCTGTGTGACCCCGAGTATGTTACTTCACCTCTCTGAATTTGTGTTCTTCCTTCACGAAATAGAGACTATGACATCTGCTGGCAGAGTTATTGTGAGGATGAGACAAGATGTGTGTAAAGAGTTTGACACTTGGTGACAACTGTTGTCATTGGGGCAGCCATTTGAACCCTTCTGGCCTTGATGGACAGATATCATGCTGCTCCCACCACAGCTGAGGGTCCTCCCAGTGAGCTGGGAGCAGTCTTTGAGGAGAAAAAAACACCTCTGTTCCAGCCTCCCCCGACCACACCCATCCCTCTCCGGGGCAGAAAGCTCCTTTTCAGCCACCTGAACAGAGAGGGTTCCTGGTGCTTGTACATTTTCACTAATGGCAAGTTCTCTACCCGAAAGCCCGCCTTTCCGCTGGTGGGCAGCTCTGACTACTAGAAAATGCCTCCTCTCCTTCTCTAAGATATAATTCGGCAAACAAGCACCATGCGAGCCCCAGGCTGGGACGGTGAGTCCTGGAAGGAGACCCTGCTCGTTGTGGCTCCATCCGGACCATGGGGGTGGTGGACCAGAGCCAGTGGTTTACAGACCTTGTTTCTAAGTTGTGGCAGCCTTGAGGTCCAGAATGAAAAACAGACCCACTTGGGAGTTAGCTGGAGCTAATTCTAAACCCAGTCGAGTTTGAAACTCTGGGACTTCCTGTGTCCAGAGCCTGAGAAGGAGTGTAATGCTCTTTTTGCCCATAGATGGCAGCACCCGCTTCCTTCGCCGTCTCTGTGTGAACGTGTGTGCTCAGGACTGTTTATGCACGTGTGCACACACGTGTATGTGTGTGTGTGTGTGCATGTGATTTACTAGTTTATCCCTTTGATGAATCGTGAGCTGTGGTGGTCCTATGCTAGGTGCTGGGATACATGAGAGCAGGTCTTAGTCTGATGGGGGAGGCTGACTTGGAAACAGATCATATCGGTGTGGCAGGGAAGGCTGGTGGGGGCTCAAAGGAGCTCAGACTCATGGGAGAAGGGGAGGTTAGAGAAGAGGTCTTGGAGGAAAGCTGGGCTTGATTATGAGCGGAAGGAGAAAAGAACAAAGATGGAAGAGAGTTCAGGAACAGAGGAAACTGCAAAGATTATTGGAGGATTCAGGGACCAGAGTGCAGCTGCATCTGGCTGGAGCTTGGAGGGGTGTGGGTGGAAGAGCAGGAACTGATGAGAGCTGAGGCTCAGGGCGCTGATGGGGGCAGGTGGTGAAAGACGTTGAAAAGTTCGCTGAGTATCTTGGGCTTTATTTGGGGGCCAGCGGAGAGCCATGGCTGAGTCTGAGCAGAGGAGTGATGTAGTCTGGGCTTGCTCTGAGGAGACTGCACTGTAGGGGAGGGGAGAGGAAGTGGGAGGACCAGGTAGGAAGCACTGCAGTCACCCAGGTGAGAGGCAGTGATGCCTGGACCAAGATGCTGGCAGTGAGGGTAGGGAGAAGAGGATGCATTCAGGTAGAACCGGCAGGACGTAGGGGTGTTGGAGGCAAGAGTGACAGAGCAGGGGAGGCTGAGATAGGTGGTGCCCTGATGTCTGGTGGGGCCCCACGTGTGGATGGTGGGTGGTGGTGGTGTTGCTGAGATGGGGAGCACCGAAGGCAGAACAGGTTGCAATTGGGAACAAATGCAGCATCACCAGTGAGGATGAAGGTGAGATTTGGAGGTGTGTTGAAGAGAAGGGGGGCTGTTTTTGAAAGGTTTGTCCCCCCAGAGTTAACAGAAAGTGGGAGGTCATTAGTCATCAACTCTGCTTTGATCTATTCCATGGAACCGGGGAGTTTCTGTGAAGCTCTTTGAAGAGGTCCCATGGAGGTGGCATTTAACACCAAGTCCTAAGGCCCAGATAAGTGCCCAGCCTCTTTCCAGATCCCTTGCTGTGCACCCACGCCACTCACAAGGCAGAAATCCACAGGAATGTCTGGGCTATTTACTGTCAGCTAAGAATAGGTTCATTTGTGTCTTAATCCCAGGAGCCTGCAGGGCCCCACTGCATTCAGGATCTTGGACTCTCTCCCTTTGGCTTGGAGAAGCTGGTTTGGGCAGAGAAATTTTCCAGTTGAGGCAGGAGCCAGTTTGCTCAGCTGCTCCCTGAATGCAGATGACTAGGATTCCGGGGACTGAGGAAGGGTGGTTCTTGAAAGTGTGGGGCTGAAAGGCTGGACTGCACTGCTCTGGGGCCTAGGTAGGCCGGTCCTTCATTTATTCATCTGGCATATACCCGCTGGTCCTGCTGTTTGCTGGGTCACGTGTTAGGGCTGGAGTTTGAGAGGCAAAGGAGCCTAATGGAGCTCACAGTCTGATGGGAGAGAAAGACCCGTCACCAGATAATGATAATACTCTTGCAATAATAGAGCAATGCTAGGCACAGAAGTGAGACAATGGCATGTAAACAGCTTGGGTCCCCAAAATGCACAAATACAGGACAAGAAAGATAGAATTTCTAGAAAGACTTAGTAGTCAGAGTAAGCATATGCCCTGTTCAAAACCCTGGGCATATTTTATCTCATAATGACCCCAGGGGGTAGGTTCTAATGTAATCCTTCATTAACAGAGAAGGAAACTGAGACTCAGAAAGGTGAAGTAGCTTAGTTAAGTTACATAGTTAAGTGAGGGGCCATTTTATCTAACTCCAGAATCTTGAGCCAAAACTCTCTAGTTGACCATAGCTAAATTCAGTCGTGCAATGGGGTTAACCTTAACCTTAATGAGATTTTAGGCTGGATTAATAGAGGCATGATATTTAGAATGATGGAGGTGAGAGGTTGGATTTTGTTTGTTTGTTTGTTTTAATGGAAGTGAGAGTTCTGCTTGCCCTGCCCTGGATAGAACTCCTCTAATTGTTTAATTCTGGGTCTTGTGCTGTCAGTAGGGACAGGGTTCATTGGAGTAGATCAGGGAAGCAGGGGAGGGAACCAGACATCTTGGTCTCAGGAAAAGCTGGAGGAAAGGGAGTGTACAACTTGTAGAAGACGTGGGGGCCTAGGATCACTGTCTTCAAGTCTCTAAGGAACCATTGGGAAACAGGGTGGCAGACCTGTTCTGGGTGACCCCAGATTGTAGAACTAGGACCAGCATGTATGAGGCGTCGAGAAAGAGATTTTAGCACATCCTAATGACGATTCTCTTAACCAGCTAAACTCTCCAACAGGAGGTTTTGCCGCCTTGGCAGGAAGTGAGTGCCCCATTGCTGGAGGTGTGTGAATAGGGGCTGTGTGACCCTGGTGGGGGGTGGTGGGGAGGAGTGGAAGCCTCAAATGAGGCTTTGACCAGATGACCTTGAGCCCCTGACCCTGAGAGTCTTGGCACTTTCGTTACAGGTGGTGCTGATAACCCCCTTGTACAGCGCTTCTGCCTCAGTCCCGGCACCTCCTGACGAGCAGCCCTCTTCACCCTCCCAGCCCTGCGAGGTAGGTAGAGCAGTGCAGACACCCCGGTGTCCCCCAAGCCCCAGCTCAGGCTGCCCAGGGGAGTCTGGAGAGGCTGGTGAAGCAGCCACTGGTTGCCACGAGTGGATTCAGTCAGTCCCTGAGGTTTTTCTAGTAAGGCTCAGAGAGCGTTTCTGCCAATTACTTCATTTGCTCCTCACCCTCCCTTGATCCCGTGGGGAAGAGGCAAGAACTGGGCTGGGTGCCAGGGCACTTGGGTCCCCACCCTGGCTGTGCTGCTTGCTCACTGGGTGATGGTAGGAAAGTGCTTTCCATCTCAGAAGAGCCTCTGATAGCTCTTCTGTAAGAGGGTGGCCTTCCCGTGAGGAGGTGGTGCAGGAATTCTCCCGGAGGCTTTGGTGAGGTGACAGAAGCTGGGGTGCAGCTGCCAAGTCTCCGGGCTTGTTGACCATGGGAGGAGAGAGAAGTGTGAGTCACGGGGGGGGGGGGGGGGGGGGGCGGATGAGTCATGCCCACCTGGGGCCGGCTGGCAGGGCGGGGTCCACCTGACTATCAGATTCACAGGTGACCCGCTGAAGGAGGCGGAGAGGCTGGGGGTGGAGTGGAGTCCTCAGCTCGAAGCAGGAGACCTGGCTCATGTCCCAGGTCAGGCCTTGGCTTTTCTGCCTATAAGATGGGTGCATTGGTCTCCCCCACTCACCTAACAAGGTTGTCATGAGGACTGAAGGAGCTTGTAGATGCTCAGGGGCTTTGTGAGCTGCGAAAAGGGGAAGGAGCACCACTAGGGAAATGACCCAGCTTTCAGTATCGGAACAGAAAGAAGTGAATTTCTAATAGCAGCTGTGCAGAGAGCCTGGAAAACACCCCTCCGCGTCATGACATTACCCTCGGTTGCCGAAAGGAGAAGGGGCCGAATGCCTCCAGGGCTTGCTCATCCCTGCAGCTCAGCTGGCTCCCAGGAGGTGACACGACAGGCTGACCACAGTAGAGAGCTGTTCCTCTTTCCCCAGCTTAGATGGAAGGGCCTTCCCTTGGTCTCCAGAATGCTCTGTCCTCAAAGCTGGGCATCCCCTAGAAGGCCCTGCTGGGCCCAACTTCAGCCATATCCCGAGGGTTCTAGACAAACGGACATCCTTGATGCTGCCCAGAGAGGAGAAAATGGGGACCGTCTTGGTTCTGATGCTCCTGCTTTTGAGATGAGCCCTGACAACTCCCAAAGCTGAATTGTCTCAGAGTGATCCGTCACCAAAAAGAGTTATGCTCTGTTAACACTTTTGGCGAGAGTGACACAGGGACCATCCTCTGCTTTCCCGATTTCTGCTGAAGTGAGCACCTGTCAACTGAGGGCTTTGCGTGTTTCCCCTCCCCTCATCCATCTGTGCTGTGCCTCCCCTCACCCCCATCTCCGCTGGGCTTGGGTTCAACCAGGGGAGCCCAGTGACCTCCTCCTTGTCAAATCCAGCAGTTTCCTCAGCTCTCCATGCACTGCCTCTCTGGAGCCTTGGGTATCATTTCTTTCTAGAAGCTCTCTCCTCTTTTTGCTTCTGGCAGGCTGCACCATCTACTTTATCTCCTATTTTTCTGACCTTCTTAACCAGGGCCCTGTTTTTTTGCCTCAACCATTCAGCAGGATTCTGACCACCTTCTTCTCTTGAGTTACATGTGTAGGTTGGTTCATTCATTCATTCATTCACTCATGCATGCATTCACTTGACAGATATTTAGGCCCTGGACTGGGTATTGGAGAATCATCAGAGATTTTCCCAACTCTCTTGGGTCTTACAGTCTTGAGTCTTACACAAGTCATTATACACATAATAAATTCTTTCTTTCTTCAGCTGTGAGGGAAACAGCCAGTGTTACGAAGGTGTATGTGGTTGCATGGATATGATAGAATCTTTTCTGGACAGATGAGGGAGGCCTTCCTAAAAATGCTCAGACCTGAAGATGGAGGCAGGTGGCTGAGTGAGCAGGGAACGGAGCCCCAGGCAGAGGGAACAGCATGAGCGAATCTCAGAGGCAGTATGTTGCGTGTGGAGCCCTTGAGGAACTGAAAGAAGGGGGCGTTATGGGGAAGAGCCTGAAGACCAGGAAGCACCTCAGTCGTGCGGGCCCTTAGGGCCTTGGTTAGAGTTTGAATTTTATCCTAGACCCCTGGCTAACCACTGGAAGCTTTAAAGCAGTGGGGGAGATGTGCCTAGATTTCATTAGTAGAACTCTTGAAAGAGACAGCTGCAAGTCCCACCCTGATAAGGTGTAATTTTTGGCTCTTCCACACTGTGGCGTGCTCACGCTGTGCCTCAGTACCAGGCTTGGGGTGGAGCTGTCCTGGGAAATGTGCGCTTTCCAGCATTCTCTGGGCTCCTGGCATTTTTCATTGTTAAGCTTCCTCACTGGAGAAGCTAGGTGAATCAGACCCTTTTCCACCCTGGGAGATGTAGGCTTGTGGTGGCTGGTGCCCGGAAGGCCATGCAATAAGTGCCAGGGGCCCAGGGAGCCACAGAGGGCTTCCTCCTGAGTCAAGCACTAGGCCTAGAGGATGCGATGAGCATCCAGGCATGGGAGTCCCGAATGCAAAGGCTTGGTCCCCTGGCAGAACCGCTGTTCTTGGGGACTAGGGAGCAGCATGGCTAACACAGGAAGGAGGGTGGGGTTGAGGTGGAAAGTGGCAGGAGAATGGGGTGGGGAGACACCTTGAATGCAGGGTCCCGATCCTCTGGGTGCCAAGGAGCCATGGCACACCTTAAGCTGAGGAGTAGCTTGAGCAGTGGGATTTGAGAACAATCAGTTGGTGGGAGGCAGAGGGGAGGGCGGATCAGAGGGGCAACGCTGTGAACTGGTTGGAGAGAATGCGTGTGAAGCCTGGTCACTCCCATCTGCCTACACATACAGTAAAATGCTGTCTACTTCTTCCTGTCCTGTGCCTTGTTGGATCATTTCCCCCCACTAGTCAGCCCTCCTGAGCTATTTCACTGGGATTTGGGCTCCAGAGGCAAACAGGTCTGCACATCCCTCTGGCTCTGACTTGCTCTGTGCCCCCTCGACACATCTGTGAACCCTTCTCAGCCTCAGTTTCCTCATCTGTGAAAGGGGATGATAATAGGGTTGTTGAGGATTAACGATGGGGAAGTCAAGTCCTAAGCACATGCCTAGGACCTAGTGATTGCTCAGTTATCCTTATTTACCTGTTGGTTGGTAACGAACGGCCCAGTCCATGTCATAATCTGACCCTTGGAGCGTCCTTCTCTGTGGCCATAAATCTGTAACCTGAAGTGGAAACAGGGTGTCCCCAGCAGCCCTGAAAAAGGCCTCTGATGGGATGCCGAGTGGTTTGGAAATGCCTTTACGTTTCCCCCCTAGGCTCTGGCTCAGAGGGCTGGACCAGGTCTTAGTTGTCTTTTAGTCCCAGCACCCAGCACAAGGCCGGCCTATCGTGGTTCTTAATTCTAAACAAAAAAATTTTAATTAAAAAAAGTCAGAGCCGCTGGGCATCATCCTGCCAGCCTCTTCATCTTATGGCTGAAGAATCTCGGGCCCAGAGAGGAACGGTGACTCATCCAGAGTCACCCAGCACTTCCACTGAAGGCTCGGACCTGGCTCAAGTATTTACTGCAATTCTAATTTTTTAAATATTGAAAAATTTAAAAATTCCCAAGTCGGCTGGGGACAGGGTAACCATTTGAGGGTAGGAGTTGACCCTGAGACAATTCTGGGGAGCATCCTGGCTAGAAGGGCCCCAGGGATATCATATGCAACCTTCCAGTTTGCATCTGGGGAAACTGAGGCTCAGAGAGAGGGAGTGACTCGCTCAGGGTCCCCAGAGAACAGAGAGCAGAAAAGTAGTCGCAAGACCCATTTCAAATAATCTGCAGTAGTTGAGCGGGCTCTTCCCCCCAGCCCACTGCCTCGTGTTTAAGAAAGTGAATTAGAGCACGAACAATGGTTTCCTGAGGAAGTTTTGGTTTTCAGTGTGTCGAGGAGAAGGACCATTTCCGGAACTGTGCGTGCCCATGTGGTGCCCATGGAGTTGGGCCGGGCACAGCTATTTCAGACTAAGCCACAGGGTCCTATTTATAGGCCAATGTGATTAGGTTGATGTGGTCAGAGGCCCGCCTGTCCCCTGCCCAGCCTAGCTATGGCGGAGGAAGAGGCCCTCGGGGGTGACTCTGTACCATGGGTGAGTAGCAAGGGATCTTGGGTTGTCCCCAAAGCCTGCTCAGAAGAGGGGCTCCTGGGAGGCCGTGGAGGGTCCCAGTCCTGACTCCCAGCCAGGCCCCCTGCAGAGATGAAACCAGCTCCGATCCTATTCTCTCCCGGCTTATAAATTCTCTACTGCCTCAGATCAGGCCAGGACCCCTAGCAGTCAGGCCCCTTCTTCACCCACGTGTCCAAGTCTTAATCCTAGCCATGCCTCTCCAGCATTTGCATTTTCCTATGTGGGCCACACCTCTGAGCCTTTGCTTAGCTGTTCCCTCCACCTGATGTGTTGGTTCCCTGTTCCCCAGAGACAAACCTCCATTCATCCTTCCAAGCCTGGCTCAAATGCTCTTCCTTTGTGGCTCATCAGGTCCAGGGTGCTTTCTTCCGTGAGCTCCTGCTGCCAAGAGCCACTTGAGTGATTACCCAAATTCTTGTGTGCACCCCGCTGGGCCAGGAGGTCCCGAGGCAGGGCCTGACAACAGAGGATGGAAGGAGAAAAACGTGTGGTTGAGGCCCTACTGGGCCATTCACCTTATGCATTTGATGAGACATTATCTGCATGCCACACTGTGCAGTAGGTATCTTTAAAAGATGTGTAGGAGTGAGAGTAAGACTTCGCAGTCAGATCACCCCGGATTCCAACTCTGTTCTGCGCTTCCTAACTGTGTAACCTTGGGCTAAACCTTTCTGAGCCTCAGTTTCCCCATCTGTAAAATCGGCATGATGCTAGCCATGGGTCTTGGGTAGGCATTGTCAACAAGACAAAACTGAAAAGTACTTACATTGTCTGGTCCATATTGAGCTTCTATGTGTGGTAGCAGGGATTATTTACTCAGGGGAAACTGAGGCTCAGAGCAGGGAAGTGCCTTCTCTGGGGCTTAGTAGCCAAGATGAAAGACCAGGTCTACTCCACCCTGTGTTCTCCTCCCCGCCTTCTCTTAGCCCCCCGGCCTATTCTGTTCCCTAGATCAGGGGGAGCTTTGTTTGGGGATTGTTTTTCCTAAGACGTTTCCTCTGTGGTGCCACTGGATGACTCAGAGCCCTGAGTCACCAGGAGGCTGAGGGCCAGGGAGGAGGGAGGGAGGAAGAGGGAAAGGAGAGGAGGAACAGAGAAAGGACCCTGATTTCAGCCCTGGCTCTCCCACTCCTTGATCGCTTAGAGATGGCAAGTCCCCTGTTCTGCTGGCCTCAGTTTCCCCAAGTGTGAAAGGAGATGTTGGGCTTTGATGAATGGTTCCCAGTCCAGGCTGAGCCTCAGAATCCCAGGTTTGCGGGCCCCACCCCAAGCTGTAGGCTCAGGCTGGGTGTGGGGCCTGGGAATCCAAGCTTTCTGGAGCTCCCCAGGTGATTTTGCTGCGCACCTGATCTGCAGAGGTGTTTGGGAACCAGGTGGCTCAAGGCTCCTTTCCCCTGGGCCTCCAAGTGGTTGCTCAGCCTCCGCTCGGCTGTCTCCACTAACTCAAGGAGAGTCACTTTTCTTGCTGACTGCTTTGGCAGAGTGGTGCCAGTGAAACGCATGGGCTTAAAAAATAAAAAACAGCTTTATTGAAGTATAATTTACATAAGTTGTTGGACTAAATTTATGTGTAATTTACATACATGTAATTCACTGGTTTTAATTAACTCAGTGATTTTTAGTAAATTTACAGAGTAATGCCAGCATCACCACAATCTGGTCTGAGAACATTTTTATCACCCCTAACCATCTCCAAAAAGGTGCCTGTGCCTGCTGGCCAGCAGTCTACGCCCCTACCCACTAGCCCACCACTAATTTTCCTTCTGTCTCTCTGGATGCCCAGACCTGTGTGCATACCCAGCTTCACCCTTTCTGGCTGTGTGACCTCCTGCAGATTCTTACCCTCTATGAGCCTTGAATTTCTCCCCTGTAGCAGAGGAAATATAGCTTCCCTGTAGCTTTTTGTTTGAATTTCACTAAGGTGATACAGTGTCTAATGCACAGTGGGAGCTGGGGTCTCAGGAGACTGGCAAGCAGTGCACAGGCTGTAGTACAGACACCCTGGCACAGCTGGGACCGCAAACATTTCATAGACTCCCTCTGTGTCAGGCGCTGGGCTAGGCCCCTTCACTGCAGTCATCTCCTTCAACCCCCACAAGAACCCTTACTAGGTGAGTGTTAATATCATTTCTATTTTATAGCTGAAGGAACTGAGGCTCTGAGAAGGAGGGGGGTGACTTTTCCAAGGTCATGTAGGTAATGATTGGTGGGAGTCTGTCCCAGAGCCTGTCAAAATGCATTTAGTACGCCTAACCTCCCGAACATCACACCTTTGCTTGGCCTACCTTAAACGTGCCCAGAACACTTAACGTTAGCCTACAGTTGGGCAAAATCTAACAGGAAGCTTATTTTATAATAAAGGGTTGACTATCTCATGTTATTTATTGAAGACTGAACTGATAGTGAGGAACAGAATGGTTGTCTGGGTACAGAATGGTTGTTAAGTGTATTGTTTGTTTCCCCTGGTGATGGCGTGGCTGACGGAAGCTGCTGCAGCCCAGCATTGTGAAAGAAAATAAATAGTATATACAGCATATCGCTAGCCCAGGAAAGACCAAAATTCAAAGTACGGTTTTTGCTGAATATGTATTGCTTTTGCACCATTGTAAAGTCAAAAAATTGTAAGCTGCGCGATCGCAAGTTGGGGGCTGTCTGCACAGAGTACATCATACAGCAGATGTGACATGGTGCATGGAGCATGGTCCAAGGTATGGGTGACGTGGGACAGCACGTGGAACGCGCACCAGGCTACACACACGGGACAAGGTAGGAGGAGCTTGGGGCCTGTTATGGGACATAGACAGCGTAATGTATGTGAGGCTGGGCATGGTTCAGAGCGTATGACGCAGGGACAAGGTACCCAGGGTGCAGGGTTTGATAGATGGCAGTGGGGCACAGAGGGTCCCTTTTTCATGTCAGTGCCTGGGGCCCCAGCGTGGAGCAGCAGGAGCCAATTTTCTCCTCTCACAAAGGCCTGTCTGTTGTTTTTCCTCCTCCTTCCCGTCTCTTTGGATGCCAAAGAGTGGGAGTGTCCCAGAGGAGTGGGGCCCAGAGTACCCCCCATTATCCCGCCAGCTCAGACGGGTCAAGGCTGGGGGCCAAGTCCATGGTTCAGGAAAAGCCTGCCAGGCCCCCAGGTCCCCTCTCTGAGAGGCAGCTGTGAGCACAGTGTTGGCTGGACCAGAGCCGGGTAATTTTCCTCTAAGCCGCCCTCCCTCCAGCTTCCCTCCCTGGCTGCTGCTGGCCATGAGCGCGTCTGCATTCCGGGGCTTAGGAGAGAGTCCCCGCAGCCGCTGCTGGGCAGAGGAGCTCACCCCTACCAGCTGCTATCAGAATGGTAGAAGCAGAGGTGTGGGGAGGAGGCTGTGGCTCACAGGCTTGCATTTCCTGAGCCCTCCTGGCCCCTGATGGTCAATCTCTTATCTTGCCTCATCTGCACAAGATCCCCAGTAGCCTGATGAGGAGACTGAAGCTCAGCGAGGCAAAGAGCTTGCCCGAGGTCACATAGTCAGAGGCAGAGCTGAGGCTGGACCCTCAGTCTCCTGGAGGCAGGAAATTGAGGACATATAGAGGCAAGAAGTGGTGAAGAGGGTGTTGGAGAGGGTGTGGTCAGTGGGTGTGAGGCTGCAAGAGCGCATGGGTACCAGATCCTAGAGGGCCTTAAAAGCCAATCTTAGGAGTCCTGACTTCTTTTAGCCTGCACTGGGGGCCGTGGAAGGGTCTTGAGTAGGGAATGATGCAATATGTCTGTGGATAATGGGCGAGTTGAAGGCAGTGAGGAAGCTGGTGCAGTGGTTCCAAAGAAAAGATGGGGACCCTGAAGCAGGACAGTGGCTGGGATGCGGGAAGGGGAAGCGAATGTCAAGTGGGGAGTAGTGGGGTTGAGCATCTCTGCGCTGGTCTCAGCCCTTGTGTGTGTCCTGGTGGGATGACTCTGGCCAGGCCCTGCCTCTAAGAGTGTCCCAGAAGGTTCTGGAAGCCCCTAAAAGGACAGGCACCTGGAGCCTGTGGTGAAGGGGGAGGTGCCTGGGTGGCGGTGAGGCTGGGAGCACACCTTGGGGGAAGAAGACAGTCCCCATCATGGAGCCCTGTGACATGCCTGGCACTGTGTTTTGTGGGCTGGATCTCGTTTAATTCTTCCAGCTGGTTATCATTATTCTCTGAGCTGGGAACGGAACAAAAGCATTCCAGTACCATGCCTCTGTTCAAGAGGGGAAAGTACAATACAGTCTTTTAATCAATTCAATTGATTTTTACATTTTAGATTTAGAGAGTAAATACAAATTGTGAGCATGACATCTCTGTCGTCATCTAAAGCTTGAGAATTTGAATATTAAAAAAAATTATCCATCCCTTTAAACCGGACCCTACAACTTGAATACTCTGACATTAGGTAGTTAATTTACATCTTGATTTGCTGGTCTAAAATATCTGACCCACAGTCACATGTTCTCTGAGATCCAATTACAGCCATTATTTGCTGTAGCTTTCTTTTACATCTATATCTATGTCTTATCTGTTGCTATAGATTTTTTGTGGCTATAGATCTTAAAATAACTAGGGAACTATGTTCAATATCTTGTCATAACCTATAATGAAAAAATATGTATGTGTAACTGAATCACTCTTCTGCCGGAAATTAATGCAACATTATGAATCAACTATACTTCAATAAAAAATAAAATAAATTAATAAATAAACATAAACGAAGAGGGAAAAGTACTTTTTTCATCAAATTTTTTTAAAATTTCATTTTATTGAGTTATAGTCAGTTTACAATGTTGTGTCAATTTCCACTGTAGAGCACCATTTTTCAGTCATACATGAACATACATATATTCACTGTCACATTCTTCTTCACCGTGAGCTACCACAAGATCTTGTATATAGTTCCCTGTGCTATACAGTATAAACTTGTTTATCTATTCTCTATATACCTGTCAGTACCTACAAATTTCGAACTCCCAGTCTGTCCCTTCCCACTCTCCTCCCCCCAGCAACCACAAGTTTGTATTCTATATCTATGAGTCTGTTTCTGTACTATATTTAAGTTCCTTTGTCTTCCTCTTCTTCTTTTTTTTTTTTTTTTGATTCCCCATATGAGCAATATCATATGGTATTTTTCTTTCTCTTTTTGGCTTACTTCACTTAGAATTAACATTCTCCAGGGACATCCATGTTGCTGCAAATGACATTATGTTGTCATTTTTTATGGCCGAATAGTATTCCATTAGTATTCCATTATATAAATATACCACAACTTCTTTATGAACATAAACAAAGAGGGAAAGTACTTTTTAAAAAGCCTTATTAAAATTAAAGAGATTAGCAAGGATCAAAAATATCTTTGAATCTCTGGTAGTTCTATTGTAGTTAAAAATTTGAGATAAATTGCAAAGACTTCCCAATCATGCTATATAGCATTTAGAGTTTTTCCATAACTGATTTTTACTAGTATCAAGTTCTGGCAGGCCTGCCTGTGAGAGAGTCTGGCTGTTTTATACCCAAAGACACAGGCTCAGAGAGGCTGAGTCACTTGTCCCTGGTCACCTAGGTTGGAAGAGACAGGGCTGGGATCAGGTGGTGATCCCAGATCCCTTGTTCCTTTGAGCGGGAGTAGACCAGAAGAGAGGGAAGGGCGTCAAAAAGAGGTTTGTGGATTGGGTGAGAGTCAAGATGGGCTCTTGAAGTGCGACTCGAGGCCCTCTCCTGACATGCCTCTGCATCCTTGGCACCAATCATCCCTCCAGGCCTCTGGGCCTTGGTTGGGACCCTCCAGCCCTCCCCTGCTTTGGATGCAAGGACACAGAGATTGAAGTCAAAGGTGGGTCTGGGGGCCAGTGGGCTGTATGTTTGCAGGTCCTGGACATATGCTGGGGGGTTGTCTTTGGGTGTTCTGGTTACTGAGCGCCTGCTGTGTACCAGGCACAGTGCCATGACTCCTTCAATCCTCCCAGACAACCCAGGGTAGGACTATCACCCCAGTTTATAGAGGAGGAAAGTAAAACACTGAAGACGGGCTATTTGCCCAAGGTCCCCCTGTGGTAGGGATTCGGTTTCTGTCCAAAGTCACCCTGAATGTATCTTGTGCTCCTTGGGGTGGAAGGTTGTGTCCTCTTCACACTGTTGTTCATTCTTGGTGTCCTGAGCTCACCAAGGCTCGGCCCCTGCTCCAGGATTCTGTAGTCTCTCCTTCGTCCCGCACTTGCCCCCTTTGTGTTTCTTGGAAGTTCTGCCTGCAGGGTGCAAACTGACACCCAGATGATGAGCTCCCGCTTCCAGGGCAGTCTTGGCTGTAGCTGGCTGTGCGAGGCTTGGGGACAGAGAAGGGCTTCATTCAGAGCCTGCAGCAGGAGGGAAGTGTCACCATCTTCAGATGTCCTGTCATCACTGTTCCCATTATGGTGATTATTGGCCTGAGGAGCTTCCATGGTCCTGAGGACCACATGCATCCCTGCTAGATCCTGCTGAAGGATGCACATGGTCTCCAGACAGATAGGAGGGATCTAGTCCAGATGCTCAAATATTATTAGCCTTCTGCTGTTTCTTTCAGAATCTTCAAGTCCAAGGGCCCAAAGGGTTGTTAGAGAGGGGCTGGTTTGTTCTTCACCTGAGTCCTCTTGGCTGGGTCACCACTGAGCCAGTCATTATCTTTCTGGACGAGGGGAAAGAAAACTGGCATATTTGAACATCTGTCTTATGCCAGGCACGGTCCTAGGATCTTCCATATTTATGGTCTCATCCAATCTTCTCCACTCACCTTTGAGAAAGATATTTTTACCCTGATTTTATACGTAGGGAATTTGAGTGTCGGAGACAGACGCTTACCCAAGCCCCCAGGAGACAACCACCACGGCTTCCTTTATATGTGCACACTCTGTGCCAAGCGCTGTGCTAAGCCCCAAATGTATTTTACCTCATCAAATTCTCACAGCCACCCTAAGAAGAAGGTATTCTAATCCTTATTTTACAGATGAGGAAATTGAGGATCAGAGAGCAGAAGCCACAGAGCTGGGAAGTGGCAGGTCAGTGCTTTAAACCCAGATTTTCCTGGCGGTAGCTCTTTCCACAAATATGCACGTTGTTTTTCTCCTTGTTGGAAAGCCCTCCTCTGTGGCTTTTGCTCCTTCTGGCTCTGATTGGGGCACCACAGGCCCTGCTGCCCGCAGGGTGTTTGCAGATGGAGACTGTGTCCCCATCAGAAGATGGTCCCATGGCCACAGCACCTGCAGCTGGGCCTCCTTGTCCTGCTGGTGATTTGTGTTTGTGCCCCTGCCAGTGGGCCGAGGGGTACCAGAGGCGCTAGGGTATAGTGGTTTGCAGCTGTTTGCTGCCCTAGCTGCTGGCTGGCCACGTCTGCCAGGGCCAGTGCTTCCCCACGGAAGGCGACACAGATTGCAAAGTGGCAGGAAGGGCAATGGGCTCACGCTCACGGCCAGATCTGGCTGCTTCCAGGGCACGGGGTCAGGAAGGGCTGCTTCCAAGCCCTCTCTGAATGTCCTACCCTGGCTCTCAGCGCTAGGTGGGGTTGCCTCCGGAAGCTGGGAAAGAGCCAGTGGCTTTGGTCCCTGGGATAGTCGGCCTTGTGGAGGTGGCTTCAGCCAAGCCCCACTGGTCATCTCCCCGACAGATGTCCACACCCAAGATAGACTGGGCCAGGGCAGAGGTCCAGCTGGCCCTTACAGGGAGTCTTATCATCTCCTGGGCTCAGGCCCCAGCTCTGGCCTGGGAACGGAGACCGGGGTTCTAGGTCTGCTCTGCCTGTCCTTTGCTATGTGACTCTGAGAAGTTACACTCTTGTTCTTGATGTCATCTACAAAGGGAGGATGGGCTAGTAGTGAACATTGATGTGAGTAAGTCCTACTCTGCGGTGAACTCCAGCAGTCTCGCTCCAGAGCTCCCAATCATACTCAACTGGGCATTACTCTCCCTTTTTGCCGATGAGTGACCCAAGGCTCCGAGAGGGAAAGTAACTTGCTTTGGGTCACACAGCCCAGATCCGAACTCAAGAATCTCACTGTGAAATCTGCAACCTTTCTCCTGCACCAGTGCACGGATTTCACATGGTGTGCACATGCCTAACGTAGGCTTCTGTGCAAAGAAACCGGTTCAGGAAGGAGGATGCTAACTTTGGGGGTGCTCCTACTGTGTGTCGAGCCTTGGGCCTCCTCACTGCTCTGTGAGTCAGGTATCATCCTCCCCATTTTCTAGATCAGGAAACTGAGGCCCTGATCACAAGAGTGAAGTCTCCCAGATTCTAAAACACGTGTTCCGTCAAGTCCCTAGGGCTCCCCAGACCTCACCGAGGCCCTGTCTGGTTCACCAGGTTTCGTAACTGGTTTCTCTGTTTACTGACCATTGTCCCATTTAGCAAAACCCTGGGGCGGGAGGGTTGGGTGCCCCCAGGAGGACCCAGAGCCAAGAAGCAAACAAGCTCGGAGAGAGGGCTTCCCACGAGTGGCCGGCTGCCCAGGAAATCAACATTGGGGTGAAGAGAAAAGAACAGGGTGGTGTCCTCCAGGACTGGCCAAGGCCTTTTGTACATTGAGGCTGGGGGCGGAGGGTGAGGCGGCCTCCTCCCATCTCTGGTAGTTTCCTTGGGAGGTCCAGAGAGACCTGGAGGCTAGCCTAAGAGGGAGCAGGGCTGGAGCTGGTAGAGCAGGGGGTCCTGGCTCCAACTACACGGGAGGGATGAGGGCAGCACAGATCCTTCCTGGGGCGGATGCTGAAAAGCTGCCTACTGCATGTAGCACTGAGCGGGAGCCAGGAGCACCCAAGGTCAGAGGTTGGGGGATTTCTGAGGTGCAGAAAAGGGCAGGGACTAGGGTATGCTCACCTAGCAAGTGCTGGCCGAGCAGGGCTGCCTCCCAAGTACAGGAAACTGGGCCCACGAATGGGACAGAGTATAGGTGCCACAGTCCATCCTCCACCCAGTGGCCACAGCCTGGAGACCTTCCTAGGGCATGCCTCTGTCCTGGGTGCTCACACAGGTGTGTGCAGGGCCAGAGGGCTTTCCTGGGGCAACCTCCTGCCCCGGTCTGGGAGGTCTGGTGGGGACCGCTGCCTCAACCACTCTGGGCTGCTGGGCTTGGCTTGGCCTTGACTGGTTCAGCACCTGCAACCCTTTATATGTAAAGGGCACTGCTGCTTCCTCTCTGCCCAGGTGGGATGGTGCTGAGAAGCCCTGCTTGACCTCCCCAGACAGAGCCTGGGGACTGGGACCAGCCAGACTTGTGTCTGAACCTCAGCAGTGCCTCTTTCCAGCTGAGTGACCCTGAGCCAGTAACTGAAACTCCCCGTGTCTCAGTTTCCTGATCTACAAAGTGGGAACTTACTTTCCCCTGGTTGCTGTGAGGAGACTCAATATCCAACACCCTTTTCCTTTCCTCCCTCTCTTTCCCAGAGATGTCCAGACCCAGAGACCCAGAGGTGAGGTGGCATGCTGCCATTGGTGATGGCTGTGTCTCCTCGTGCAGGTCAGAGGCCCTGGACTGTCTGATTCAGAGGGACCTGTGAAGGCAAGATGGACCAGTGCCCCCATTTTACAGATGGGAACCCTGAGGCTCAGAGACGTGTAGGTTCCAGATGTGGTTGCATAGCCAGTATCTGGGAATGCTGGGTCTAAGAATGAGGCTTAGGGTCAGAGTGTCGGGGCCTACCCCGTGTTTTGCATAAGGAGACTCTGAGGCCCAGACAGGATAGTGATTTGCCTAAAGTCACCCAGGAAGTCGGCGGCAGAGGCAGGCCTTTATATCTAAAGGTTTTTCTTTTGCATTTAAATCCCGCTGGTCTCCTGAAGACATACATCCTCTTCCAGGCAGGGACCATGTTGTCCCCATCCCAGTCTCCACACATCACTGCCCTGCAGCGAGGGTTTCTAGGCCATGGGCACCCCGAGGCCTGGTGCTGAGGTCCCAGGCTCCAGAGCTATGTGACAGGCAAAGCTGCAGGGCCTTTGTGGTGATCATTAACCTGGGGGCCAATGACCCCTGGGACCAAGGCCAAGCCACAGCAGCCTCTGTTAATCACCACCTGGGCAGAAGGGACTGCTCAGCTGGGACAGTTGCCCATTCAGTTTCTCTCAGGGGGGCTGGGATGATGAAAATTTCTTCTTTCTGCTTATTTGGATTTTCCAAATTGTCTAATGAGCAGGTATCACTTTGTGTATATTTTTAAGGTATGATTTCTAGATCAGTCTTGGTTTTTTTTGTTTGTTTATGAGGGGAAGGTAATTAGGTTTATTCATTTTTTTCTATTTGGAGTGCTTGTGTGCTGAGCATGCGCTCTACCACTAGAGCTATATCCTCCCCGTTAGATCAGTCTTTTATTTTTTTTTAAAGCTACATTGGATAAATACTTGTAAATAGTTTAAACCCTATAGCACATTTAAAACTTTTTTTTACACAAGTATAAGGAGGTGTAATTTAGATACCATTGCAGTTCACCCCTTGTAAGTGGACAGCACTATGATTTTTAGTACATTTTTCGGTCACATAATCCAGTGCTAGAAGGTTTTCATTGCCCTAAGATGTTCCCTTGTGCCAACTACAGTGATGTGGGTGCTTCTTCCAGCCTCCGGCAGCCAGGCCACACTTGGGAGTGAAATTCTTCCTCCTCATCCCTTTCACACAAACTGGCTTGATGGTTGGGTGTTCACTCGCCTCGATAAGGATATATGCAAAAACGGATGCTTTCATAAAAGAGGAGAGGAGCCCTACCAGAGTGGTTGTACAACTTGCCTTTTGCACTTGGAGCTCTCTCCGTGCTCATTGAGCTCCTGCTGTTTGCCCAGCACCGTCAGAACTAGCTCATTCTTCCTTCACAGCTACAGAGTGGTCCATTGTATGGCAGCTCCATGATTTTTTTAACTGGGACATTTGAGTCCTTTCCAGTTTTCTTCAAACAATGCTCCAGTGAACACCCTTGCACGTACATTTTTGTACTTACATTCTGTAAGTAATACTGAAGGAGATGGAACTGTTGTCGCATTGTGTGTTTCAAATTTGTATAGTCAAATTGCTCTCCAGAGAGGGGAAACCGGTTTATGCTTCCATTAATCGCTTATGAGAACTGTGGGCTTTTTATCATCTTCCAGGTGCCTAGGGAGAGGGAAGGGCTGTCTGAATTGAGTCCAGAGCTGGTCCGCTGCAGGCTCGGCAGGCCCAGGCCTAGACTCACAGCCCGGAGCACTCGGGCATCTCTCTATGGCTCCCCACAGACACTGTGGTAAAATTCAGATTCTCCAGTGTGGCACACAGGTCCCTACGACCCTTGCTGCCCTCTCGCCCTCTCCAGCCTCATTTCCTCTTGCTCCCATGTTTCAGATAGGACCCCTCATTATTCACTGCATGTGGCCTGTGTTTGCTTGCCCTTTGCCCGTGCTGTTCCCTCCCCTAGAATGCCTTTTCTTTCCAGTCTCCCTCCTCCCCGTCCTTTCAGGCCCAGGTCACAAATCCCTTTGTCCACTAAGCCTTCTTAGAATCTCTGCAATCTGATTTGTCTTCTCTGTGTGTGCTCCTGGCCCTTTCTCTGACCCTGCAGTCCCCGTTAAATGGGAGGAGGTTGTGTGTGCTGGAGGGCAAACTTCAGCCTGATTAGACAGAAACCAGGATGGGGGGGGGGTTGGGACGTTACTAGAGCTTGTGGGGAAGGGGCATGGGAATTCCATTTACCTAATTGCAGGCCAGGCCATTTTCACACACACAGATTAGTTTAATTCTCAACAACCACTATGCCCATTTAGTAGATGAGGCATTAAAAGAGACTGAGGCATTAAAAAAAGGAATTTACACATTATTGAGGCCGGAATCAAACCCAGGTCTCCAACTCCCCAGTTCTCTTTCCTGCTCCCCACCTCCGCCAACCCTCCTCTTCCCTCTCCCTGCTCTGATGGGAGGGGGAAGGGGGGGTTGGCGGAGGTGGGGAGCAGGCCTGGATGAGTCTGCATAGCACTTCTAACCCAATGACTCCAGTGGGAGAGGGTAGGGAAGGGGAGGGAGCCTGGGAATGGGGGAAGAGACTTGAATCCTTGTCTTCCCCACAGGGAGCCAGTAGATAGAACCTAAAACTGAAAAAACAAGAGCAAAACCAAAACAAATCCCTCCACCCTCCCCAAAACCCCGAGACAACAAAAGCTTGTTATTTAAGGTGTGAAGGTAAACCCTGAAATCATCAGCCAAAGAAGGAAGACAGAAGTGGTTGGTTGCAATGTGTCAATTTTGGGTGTAACTGACTGTACATCAATTAAATAAAAAAATTTTTTGAAAAGTGATTGGTTGCCGCAGGGTAGAAGTAAGTGGGATTGAGAGGCAAAACTTTGTACAAATAACGTGACTTTAAGTTTTGAGAAAAATAAACTTATAAAAAATAAAAATTTTTTAAAAAGAAGGAAAGAAGGGCGGTATTCAATCCCAGGAGTTGAGAGGTCTGCCCACTCCTCTGTCTTGCTTGCTCACGGGTCCAAGGAAGGTCGCCCCCTGGACTGTGTCCTTAGCTGATGGCAGCCACCAGCTAAGTGGCAGCCACCAGCTTGGTGAGCGGTGCACCCAGACCACCTGAGGTCAAATCTTGGCTATTTTATTTCCTAGTTGTGTGCAAGTTGCTTGAGCATTCTGCACTCAGTGTCCTCCTCTGTAAAATGGGGCTGTCAATAGTACCCAGTCTGTAAAGAATGTTAGCATGTGTCAGCTTTCATGTGACACAGGGAAAATCCTCAGTAAATGTTTATATTCTTTTTTTGCTGGAGACGTTAGGTGCTGAGAGGGCAGGGGTCTTGCCTAGGTTACACAGGAGACTAAGCTGGGTAGGCTCCTTGCCCTTCTTGCATGCGCCCATTTAGTGTGCAAGGAGTTAGTGCCTGCGGTATGCCACGCCCTGTGCTTGGTCTCCACCCCGGAGCTGGGGCGAAGGGGCGACCGCGCCCCGTAGGGTCGGTCCCGGTGGGAACCCCGGTGTTTCAAAAATCCAGGCCAGATCCCCGCCCCTCCCGGGCCCACGGGGGCCCAACCCAGCCCCGCTCCCTCCCTGCAGGGCGGTCCCCGGCTCGGGCGGGATAGGCGGGCGGCTACTTAAGGTCGGTGACCCGGGAGGTCCCGGCTGCCGCCCGGGTCTTCTGCCGCCGTCGCTGCCATGGCTCCGCAACGCTCCGCACTGCTCGGCGCGCTGGTCCTGGCGCTGTGCGCGCTGTCGCCGCCGGCTCGCGGGGCCACCGCGTCGCGGGGAGCGCCCCAGGCACGGGCACCCCAGGCACGGGCGCCCCAGGGGCGGGGGCCTGAGGAGCGGGTGAGTGCCCGGGGGGCCTGGGGGCTCCCGGAGTAACTCTCTATTGTAAGTTCTTGCAGATACAGCGCTAGGAAAAGGGGAGTAATTCAGGTCTAGAATGGAAAAACTGTTTTGTTGCTTTGTAAGTATCTCTTGCTGCTTCCGGGCTCCCGTGGATGGGGGTGGGAGCCTCAGGGCCCTGGCTGTTTCCCTCCCTAGAATCTAACCTCACCTTGGCCGGATTCCTTTTTTACCTCGCCGCTGCCTTCTGATTTCTTTCCCATCTCTGCCGCCTGATTTCTCCTCTTCCTTGTCTAATTTCTCCTTCCCTCTGCCTGATTTCTCTCCTTCCCCCTTCTGATTTCTTCTTCCATTTCAGGTTCCTCTTTCTCATCTGATTTTTCTCTCCCTCTTCAATATTTCCTCTCTTTTTTGTATAATCTCAAACCTCCGCCTGCTTATCATCATTACTGTTATTTATTCTCCCCTCTCTGATATCTCCTCTGCCCCGTCTGGTTTCTCCTCACTCCTGTTTCCCTTTTGTGTTTCTCCACCCCTCTGCCTGAGTTCTCCCATCTGGTTTTCCTGACTTCTTCCACCAGATCCGGCCCGAGGTGACCTGCGCCTGCTGATTTCCACTCTCTGGCTCCAGGCTAACCATCCCGCTCTGCTCCATCTCTAGCCCCAGCGCATGTCTGACAGTCTTTCCCCAAACTTGGACCACCTCATCTCCAACAGGCTCCTGCAGACCCCAGCTGCGTCCTCTCGCCTTTTCCAAGAAATGGAATTTGGGGGCTGGGGTTTTGGGGGGCAGGAGGGAGGAGGCAGACAGCGCAGGAGGCCACTTGGGCTCAGGCACCTAGGCCCTTCTTTGAGGGTGTGATGGGGACATGGATGGGGCATGGGAAATCTCACTTTCAAAGAGCAAAAGCAGACAGGCTGCGTGACCTCAGGCCAGTCCCTTACCCTCTTGGGGCCTCAGTTTCCCTATTCACAAGGTGGAGATGGATAATGAGCTCTCTGAGGACCCCTCTAGTTCTAAGAGCCATTGAGGATGCTGGAAGGGAACAAGCCGAGCCCCTTGGGACCCCCAGCTTTACCATTGCCATCTGAGGGGTCTCCCCATGGCCCTAAACTTCTTGGAGCCTGGGCCAGTTCCTGCTATGACATTTCCTAGCTAGAAGTCCCCCGCAGAGTCACTTCACCTCTCTGTGCCTCAGCTGTCACATCTAATTGGCACTAAGAAAGGAAGGAAGAATGGGAGTAGAGCCTTCCGTCCCCCATCACCAGGGAGCTGAGTAGGAGAGAGACACTGGCCAAGGACGGGGTTTGGAGCCTAAACTCTGCCCTGTTTGCTCACTCATTGAGACAGGGGTTGTAGAAGAGGGCAGGCTCACCTCAAGGGTGAGGAGAGTCAGCGGCTCAAGTGAGATGCTCTTGGTGCTGGAAACCACCCTCCCTCGTGCCCCGGGGTCTCTCCCCGCCAAGGCCCCTGCCCCAGCTCAGGCTCCGCCCTGTGTTTTACAGCCCAGCAGCATGGTGGTGGAACACCCCGAGTTCCTCAAGGCAGGGAAGGAGCCCGGCCTGCAGATCTGGCGTGTGGAGAAGTTTGACCTGGTTCCCGTGCCCCCCAACCTTTATGGAGACTTCTTCACAGGCGATGCCTATGTCATCCTGAAGACGGTGCAGCTGAGGAACGGGAACCTGCAGTACGACCTCCACTACTGGCTGGGTGAGGCCGGCCCCGCCCCAGGCCCCGCCCCTCCCTCCCACCCCTCACCCCCGTAGAGCTAGACCTTGGAGTCCTGGTCCCTAGGAAGAACCTGCGGGAATTAAGTGACTACTGAGCATCAGGTATGTGCCAGGTCTTTGGCTAGTGGTTCTAAGGCTCTAGAGCCTGCCTGCCAAGTTCAGACCCCAGCTCTGCCCTTTCGCAAGTCATTCAGTGTCGCTGTAAGGTGGACGTGATCACAGTGGAAGATGACCTCATAGGACTGTTTTGAGGATTAGACAAGTCACTGTGGTGCTCAGAACTGGAGTGACCTGGGGACCCTGGACCCCCCCCCCCCAGCTCCAGCCACTCTCCAGTTTGCCCTTCAGAGTTGGGAGTCTGGAGTCCTGCCACAGCTGTCTGTGTGACTCCGTAAGTCCTGCTCCCTCACTGTGCCTTGGTTTCCTCATGCTCCCAGGCCTGACTTCATGCTTAGGAGGGCTGAGAGTGAGTGTGGGAGAATGTGTCAGAGCTCAGAGGACTCTTAGAGATCGTGAGTCTGGCTCCCCCAGACCTCCCATTATATAGATGGATTAACTGAGGCTCACAGGAGGCAGGGGCTTACCCAGCTTCCACAGCCAGGCCAGGTCAGTGCTCAGGCTCCAGTCTCCTCCTCCACGGGAGGCTGGGACCACTTTCCGGAAGCCAGGCTCATGCTGCTCTGACGTCCCTCAGGCAATGAATGCAGCCAGGATGAGAGCGGGGCGGCCGCCATCTTCACTGTGCAACTGGATGACTACCTGAATGGTCGGGCTGTGCAGCACCGCGAGGTCCAGGGCTTCGAGTCGGCCACCTTCCTTGGCTACTTCAAGTCTGGCCTCAAATACAAGGTGGGTGCTGGCCAGCAGGGACAGATGCACCAATGGCAGGGTTCACTCAGGGCCATCCATCTTTCAGTCTTGTGCAGTGATGTAGGCAGACAGGTCAGAGCTCAGTCTCTGGAGTTGGCCAGCCCTTGGTTTGAATCCTGGGCCCTTTATAGCCATGTGACCTTGGACAAATAACACTCCCTCTCTGAGCCTCTGGTTTCTTATTAAATGGAGAGAAGAAAATTCTCCATCATTTCACAGGGTTGTCTTCCTAGCCCCAGCAGCGTGAGTGGGGACCTAGCCTCTTGCTTGCCCGGGGCTTGAATCTGTAATCTTCAGTTCTCAGGCCCTGATGACAGAGAGTCCTGCGTTAGGTTTTGAAAGGGCACCCTTGATCATGTTTCTCTTTCTCCTCATTAGAATCCCCCTTGAACTTGAACTCTGAAGAGTCGGAGCCCCAGCCCCCAGCCAGTGGGAGCTGAGCAAAGCTAAGCCAGGAGCCCCAAGAGGCTGTACCCTATATGCTGTGTGACTTCTGGCAAGCCACTTGGCCTCCCGGAGCCTCCCTTTCTTCTTCAGTTACATGAGAGCCAGTTGTGCCTGCCCTTCAGGCCTGGGAGAGGATTTGGTGAAGGCGTTGGTGGTAAATGCCTTGCACAGGGCTTGGCACCTTGGAAGGGCTCAGGAAAAGCTGTAGTTTTGCAAAGCTGGGGTTCTCTTTGGTCAGGATAGGCAGGGGATCACAAACTTTGATGGCCTTAATGTCGGAGTCCAAATCTCATATTTTAAGGGAGGGAGGGAAAACTGAGGCACAGAGAGGTTAAGCAGCTGGCCCAGGGTCACACAGCAAGTCCATCCCAGAGCTGGGGCCAGAATCCAGATCTCCTGACTGCCGGCTTTCTCTCGCTACACCAACCTGCCCATCATGAGCAGGGTCCTAGGATAGGGGTCAAACCCTGTCTTTGCTGCTGATGTGCTGTGTGACCTTAGAGAAATCATTGTCCATCTCTGGGCCTCCAAGTTCTGTGTTAATACGGTAGTGGCCCTATCTGCTCAGCTGATACACTGGGGATTAGATGATGGAAAAGGTCTAGTGAGACAGGTAGCAGAGGGCAGGGTGGATCCTGGGAACAGGGCCTCAGCCTTTGGCTGGGTGAAGCTGGGACAGATTCCCTGGCGCCTACCAGTGCCCCCTACTTGGCCAGTTCACCCATGCTCACAGCTACTCCTGCAGAACTGTCCAGCTCTCCCTTCTTCCTACAGCCCCTTCTGGGGCTTGGTACCTGCAGATAGGTGAGAAGCTTGGGACCTAGGCCCTGGCCTTGGAGAAGGACCGGGACTTTTTGTAGTTCCTGCAGCAGGAAGTGGAAAGAGCACTTGACCAGGAGTCAGAGAAATTGGGATTCAGGTCCCCAGGCCACCCCTCACAGCTGTGAGGCTTTGGGCCAATTGTTTGCCTCTGGGTGTGTGCTCATACGTGTTCCCCATTTGTCATTTGTTCCGCAAATATTTATCAAGTCCCTGTAACAACAGTGCCTGTTTATTATTGTTGCTGTGTGGACAGCAGCAACTCATAGAAATTTAAGCAACTCACACAGCGGCTAAGTGATAGAGCTGGGATTCAAACCCAGGTGTGAAGGTCCTAGCACAGAGCTGGTTCAGCATGGACATTTGAAGACTCCTTGGTCTCTGATCTTAGCTCAGGTGGAGCCTGGGAATTTGCATGTGTAGCAAGCCTCCCCCACCTTCCGGTGAATTTTCCAGGATGCTCTCAAACCATACTCCAGGAATGGTCCAGGGGATAAGTTCCTAAGCTGGACCTAGAGCTGCAACTTCAGTCCTGAAAGGCCCTGGCTTCTGTTGTGAGGTCCAAGGCCGGGCCTGTTTTCCAACATCTGCAAGTCCTCCGGCTGCCCCCGCACTTGGCAGGCCCAGCCTAAGGTTCTTGGCTTGGTGCCTTCATCAATTATAGATCCCCAAGGAGCAGAGCTTGATACGCAAGACTTGTTTCTGTGAAAGCCTGCTCCTCAGAGCCAGTTCTGTCCCTCGGGTGTGAGAAGGGCAGGGAGGGGACGAGAGCCACTAGACAGGGCTGCCACCTGACCTGGCCTGTCCTGTTCTGTGACCACCAAATCCTTAAAAGTCACTGCCCTTTTCAGAATCCGTTGATCCTGCCTCCTCCTCCTCCTGACTCTCAGATCTAGAGTCCCACAGACCCCTTGGGTCTGGGTTTTTTGAAACCCTTTGTTCAAGCAGAGACTGGGCTGGGCTGAGTCCTAGAAGATCCCGGCCCCAAGAACCACATTGGATTCCTTCCCTCCATCCTGTTTCTGAGTTTAGAGTGTGGAGGGGACCAGCCCCAATCAATTTTTTAAATAAACATTTTAGCATATTGTTAAGTGTAGATCCTTATAGCTCTTTCCCTTCTGACTATATGTGTAATAAAAACTTATTATAAGATGTCAAACACTGAAATGTGGCTTTTAGAAAGTAAAAGTCCCCCGTGATTTTACTCTTGGAGATATATATACCAAATGACATATAATTTTTCTCTCTCTATATATGAACGTATAGATATGTGTATTCATATATAGGTATAGAAATTATCCATATATATTTTATATATATAATATATAATATCTCATCACTTTACTTTGGAAAGTGGCTTTTAAAACAATATCCTATTAAATTTCGTTCAAATAATTTAATGCCAATCTCTGCCCACCTAATGATTAGACCATAGAAAGCAACAGTCTTCAAGATTATAGTAAAAATAGTAAAAAATAGTAAAACTTTCAAAAATGTCCTGCTCCTTGTTCTTGTAGATCCACTAAATTCTCCTAAGAGCTTACTTTTATTTTTATGTTAACTCATCTTTCCAAGTCTAATTTTCTAGATCAGTAAGATTAGAGGAGTTAGTTAGTCAGGAAATGTCTGTCCACACTGATTAGAAATCAAGTGTTCTTTTATTTTATAAATTCATATACATATACATAATTTATTGGAACTGGGATTTATGACATTGAACAGCCCTTTTACTTTTTTAAAAGAAAGTTTCTATTTTTTAATAAAAAATAAAAGGCAAGCTTAAATAAGAGAAATATTTTAGAGATGTGTAAAAAAAAGTTAAGGTCTTATTCTTCCCTTATTTCCCCATTTCCTCCTCTCTGAGGAATCCATGGAAATGGTGTGTCCAGCACCTTTTGGAAAAGCTTTTCAGTTCCACTGTCTACCTCCAGCTGAATGAAGTCCCGGGATCAGTGCTAACCACAGGCACTCGGGAGTTCCTGGCTGGCCAACTTGGGGGAAGCTGGTGTTTGGAAGGGCGAATGTGGGGGTAAAACTTCCACGAATTAGCTGGAGCCCTGGGCACGGGACTTAGCCTCTTTGCATCTCAGTCTCCTTGCCTGTGAAGTGGGATAATAAGAGTCACTACTTCAGGAGGTTGTGGGGACCACATTGCATGTCAGTAAAGGAGGTGCCCCAGCCTCTGGCTCGGGCTTAGTAAGTGGCAGCCTCTGCAGTCATTACCAGGTGAGCACAGGGCATTACATCTTCTTCCTCAGCTGCCCTTGCTCACCTGCTTCCCTGCAGGAGGGCCCCTGAAGTCTGGTGGAAAGAAAGGCTCTGTGAATGCCTTGGCCGCCCTGCTGAGCCCAAAGGGATGCTCTTGAAAGGCCTCATTCTGGTACCAGAAAAGGACACCAGGGGGCGCTCCACTCACAACAGGGAAAACATTTCTACTTGAACAACTTTGCTCTGAACAATGGTTTATTCCTGCCTCCCATCCTGGGTGACCTTCAGAAACCCCGATGTTGGGGGAAGAATGTGGGTGCTATAGATTTAGTCACACCGGGGTTTGAATCCTTGCTCTACCATTTACTAGCTTCAAGATCTTGGGCAAGTCTCTTCACTTCTGGGATCTGCTTTCCTCATCCGTAAGATGGGGATAATGACACCTCCCTCATAGGTGACGCATGCGAAATGCCCCGCACAGTGGGCGTTAGCGTTTCCCCACCCTGTCTATACTGCTTACTGTGTGTAGACGTAATAGGAGCCCAGTTAGACTTGCTCCCTTTCCTGCACGGACAAGAGTCAGACTTGGCTTCGCTCTGCAAAGTGTGTTGGCAGCGAGGGTCCTGGAGAGGGTGGCCACATTCCTGGCCTTAGTGGAAACCCTTCTGACTCCACCCCCGTAACATATGGAGCAGAGAGACGAACCAACAGCAGATTGTGAACAGGAGGCAAGGTTCTATCCTTAGCTGTGCCACACGCTTGGGAGTACCCTGGAGTAAGTACTTCACTTCTCCAGGCTTCCCTTTCATCATGGGTAAAACGCGAAGCTCTGTGAGGACCTTCTCAGCTCTGACTTGACCCCCCTGGGTACTGGGGTCTGGGGCCGGCAAGCACCTGGGGCTGGGACTTTTCTTGGCTTTCTGCTGAGCCCAGGGCAGTTTTGACTGCTGCAGAGAAGCCCTCCTGAAGTTCCCTGGGACTTGGTGATGGACGCAGGGGGCGGCACAGCAGGGGCCTGTGTCACCATTTCAGAAGCGAGAGGGCTCAGAGGCTCACAGAGGGGAAGAGACTTACCCAGAGTCACCCAGCATGGTAGTGGCAGGTTAGAGGCTTGAACTTGAGGTTGGTGCTCTGTCCCTTACCCACAGCTGCCTGTGAAGGCACAGCTGGGTGGGACTTGCTGCAGAACCGTCTGAGGAGGGAGGGGAATGGGATTGGCTGGAGCAATCTTGCTAGAGACAGCCTTGAAGGATAGGAAAGCTTTGGATGAGCACTTCTCCAAGTGGGTTTTGCAGGATGTTCGCTGGAGCTGCAAGCAGGATGTGGAGGAGAAAAGCAGTTCTTGATTCAGTAGGGTAGGGAAATGCTGTGTCAAACAAAAGGCAAGCAGGCTTAGTTACCGTGGATCTTCCCAGAGCCTTTATCATGCGGATGTGCGTTGTGTAACAGTCAGGGGGCAAGTAAGGAGCATTCCTTGTGCTTATTTGATCATGGAACCCTTTCCTTGCAGGGTATCTTGGGGGATTAGAGTTCCTTAGAACAGCCCTGGGGAACTGCAAATTTTGAGAAAGGAATGTTTGTAGTTTTTGATCCAGGAAAGTGGGCCCAGGGATCTTTGTTAGCGGAGTGTGAGATTCAAAGGGATGGCAGCAAGGTGCAGTGCGTAGGGAATCTGCCGGCAGGCCACAGGTCCACAGGCCAGGATTTCCTTCTGTTACTCATCTCTATCCCTTTCCCCCGTGTCTGCCTCCTGGGACCCTCTCCCTCGGGCTGACACTGTCTCTTTGACCCGACAGAAAGGAGGCGTGGCATCAGGATTCAAGCACGTGGTACCTAACGAAGTGGTTGTGCAGAGACTCTTCCAGGTCAAAGGGCGGCGTGTGGTCCGCGCCACGGAAGTGCCTGTGTCCTGGGACAGCTTCAACACCGGTGACTGCTTCATCCTGGACCTGGGCCACGTGAGTCCTGCCCCGCCCTTTCCCGGGGCCCCCTGAGGTGCTCCAGGCCCGGCCAGGCTTGACTCTGGGGAGGTGGACACATCCACATGAACAAAGGCAAAGACACAGCGGGGCAACCGCAGGGCCAGCCGCCCCCGTGCACGCACAGTGCTCTTGGCATGAGTCAGACACGCCTGCAAAGACCAGGCGCAGGCGTGCCTGGCGTGTAACCGCAGACTCAACGCGTACATGTACACAGACCTCGTGCACCGCGTACTTCGACTTCAGCTGACATACAGGCTCCCTGACACGTTCGCATGCACATCCTGTGTCACTCACTTGCAAACCCATGGCGGGCATGTACCAAACCTACAGGCTCTGGGAATGTCACCAATATTTTATAATAACTACAAATGGAGTGTAAGCTTTAAAAATTGTGAATCACTATGTCGTCCACCTGAAACTTATATAATATTGTATATCAACTGTATTTCTTTTTTTTTAATTTATTTTTTTAAGGTGGCAGTTTCTTTTTATTTACTTATTTATTGGGGGAGAGGTAATTAGGCTTATTTATTTATTAATGGAGGTACTGGGGATTGAACCCACGACCTCATGTGTGCTAAGCATGCACTCTAACCACTGAGCTATACCCTCCCACCTCTACGATATTCAATTAAAAAATCTATAAGCTCTTGCCCAGCAGGCGTGGACATGGCTCCATGACAAATGCCTATACGGGGAGGCCTGAATGTGTTGTTCAAGGGCCCACATGTGTGTGTGTCATACGTGTAGTCAGCACACGCACACTTGTATATGGCTCTGAGTGGGGGATGCACTTACCCAGGCCCACCTCACAGATGTGTGATGCTTTGTACACATTCTTCCCAAATCCATGTACACTCGTATCTGCAGAAGGATGTGGCCAGACCCTCCCCTCCCCACCTCATGCACACCTGTGATGTAATGTCTGTGTAAACAGAGGCACACACTCAGTGTCTGCTTGTTATTAAAGTACAACAGACACACGCAAGAGTGTGTGAATCCTGAGTGGACACCCTAGGGATTTCACATAGTGAACACACCCATGTCATTAGCCCCAGATCAGGAAACAGAGCATCACCAGCCCCCGGAAGGCCCCGCCGGTCCCCATCTAGTCCCTTCATCGCCAAGGGTGACCATCGTTCTGAACTCTCTCAACCAACAGCACAGAGTAATTCCACCTGTTTCTGAACTCCATCTGTGTGGACTTACTCCTTTTGACATGACTTCTTTTGCTTGACATTCTCTTTCTGAGCTCCGTCCGTGTGGTTGCCTGTGGCTGTAGACTGTTCCTTCTCCTTGCTGTTAAGATTAGACTGGGCGGACCTGCCAGTTTCTTTAGCCTTTCTGTTGTTGCTGGGCCCTTGGGGCCGCGTGGGGCTATTCCAGGTGGTGATGACTGAACGTTCTTGCACAGGTCTTTTGGTGGCTGCTGGCTCGTAAGGTATTGATATACTGAGCTTTAGAAGGTACAACCAGATGGTTTTCCAAAGGGGTTGTACCAATTTCCATTCCCACCAGCAGGCAAACACTTTTATACACGTGTTATGTGTAGATGTACCAGTGAAAAACCACATAGCCCAAGCCATGCACTCGCATATCCTGGTGCCCGTGGACCACACCCGTTGTGCTTGGATGTGGACGTGTGTGTGCTCCGCCGGCCCTCACCTGTGTAAGCAGAGAACAAGCTGAGCTTACACACCCCCGACAGCCTTCTCCTTGTATGTCACTGGGTTGGGCTTATACAAGGGACAGGGCACTGCCTTAAGGGGGGGGTCCCTGTCTTACAGGACATTTACCAGTGGTGCGGCTCCAACAGCAACCGATTTGAGAAGCTGAAGGCCACACAGGTGTCCAAGGGCATTCGGGACAACGAGCGCAGTGGCCGGGCCCAGGTGCACGTGTCTGAGGAGGGCGCCGAGCCTGAGGCGATGCTCCAGGTATGCACAGCCACGTCCCAGGAGCGCAGTCTGGGCTGAACATGGGGACAGGATGCTCGTTGCTTTCCTGCATTCAGGAGGCAGTTTGGAGATGAACTGGTTTTTTCCCCCAGGCTGGAAGGGTAGCTTCCCCGACAGCTCCCAGACTCCCCTGAGAGGGGTGGCTGGAATCCCAGGGCCTGGTGCATGCTGGGGTTGTGAGCCACATCCTCCCCCTGGGAGGGCCAGGTGGTCCATGGGAGCTGAGGAGGAGGAGGGTCTTGGCGTCTTCTGAGGACAAGCCTGGTGCTGGGGAAGCTCAGAAAGAGACAACTGAGACCCAGTCCCCTCTTTCCTCTTCTGACCATTCCTAGTCATTTATAGCCCATTTCATCAACTGCATGGTGGCATTGCCAGTCGTTGTGGTTTGAGGACATATCAATAGAGGCAAAGTTCACCAGGAAAAGGAGGAGACCATGGGCTCTGCTCCATGCCACTTGGCTCCTGCTTGCCTGAGGGCACTGGGTTCTGGTTTTTAGAAAAAGCAGGAGGTGACTATTATGGGGAGGAACCCGGATACCAAACTTGATGTCTTGGGAGGGGCAGGGGCTGGGGCCATTGAGGCTGGAGGTAGCTCAGAGTGGAGGCATGAAAACAGGCTTTAAAGTCATAGGGATATGGCTTCAAATTCTAATTTAGTCACCTTATAGCTGTGTAGACAAGGTACTTCATCTGTCTGGGTTTCCATTCCCTCTCCTGTGAGATGAGAGTGATCATCTGTGCCTCTTAGCATAGGTGTGAAGATGAAATGAGGTCTGTTATAGGCATGTGGTGAACGGTGTTCAGTAGCTTTGTTTATCATTGTTGGAAAGCTCGAAGGAAATGGAATAAAAATCTGAAGGACTGGAGGCAGAGGAGCAGGTTCTCATGGAGCTCCTGGAGACAGGGGACAGAGGGGGAAGGACTTGACAGGCAGACCTGGTTAAGCTCCGCACACAGGAGGCACATGAAGAGCTTCAGGGCGTCTCTGGAAGGGATCCTACCCTCAGCAGAAGGTCCTCGTGGATGCCCGTGTGGTCCTTGCCTGTCTGGGGAGGGAGCTCTCTCAGGAGCCCAGGCGCCTCCCTAGGGGAGGAGGCTGCCGGGAGCTCACCACCACCCTTTCCTCCATCTCTCCATCTCCTGCAGGTGCTGGGCCCCAAGCCTGCTCTGCCCGCAGGGTCCGAGGACACAGCCAAGGAGGACGCAGCCAACCGCAAGCTGGCCAAGCTCTACAAGGTGAGCGTCAGCGGCTCCGTCCCATGGGTATGGGGACAGGACAGGGAGGCAGGAGACCTGGTCTTCCCGAGCTCCCCTGCCGTGGGGCCTTGAACAAAGCACGCGTGGGGTGGGGTCTCCAGTGGACACCCATCAGCTTCCTTTGCCTTCCTGCACGAGGAATAAGAGAGTGCCGGTGACTGCGGACACATCTGTGTCAGGTTCATCCACGGGGTCTTGGGCAGCACCTGTCCGCTCTCTGGGTCTCAGTTTCCTAGTCTGTAAAGGGGGGAGAAGGGCAGTAGAGTCAATTTTGCAGGATCTCCGGGAGTTCACAGAGACTGCGGATGGAAATGTTTAGGAAAATACAGGAAATACTACAGGTGTATGCATGTGAGTCAAGGGGCAGGTTATGATTAATGAGTTTATTGATAATTTCTTCTTGTGATTTTAAAAACTAAATTGAGGCTGACACTGAACTAAGGAACTCTGGCTCCTCGCTGAGCCCATGACACTCGTGTTGTGCCCTAGGCTTACTTGTGGTAAAATAACAACAAAACGGGGTGCAGATTCTCATTGCCATCACAGAAAAACCACATTATTGGTTTTCATCCTGATTTTGAAGTAATACATGTTCATGGTAAATAACAATAGTGAGCAATACTCAAGAACATAAAAAGAAAATAAAAATCAAAGTAATGTCACTAGGTTAAGATAACCAGTACTTAATTTAAAAATGGATTTTAAGTACAAAAGTAAAAAAACTTAATTTTTAAAAAATCAGCCTCTAAACAAGATCCTACTGTGTAGCACAGGGAACTGTATTCCATACCTTGTAATAGCCTATAATGAAAAAGAGTATGAAAAGGAGATATACACACACACACACACATATACATACGTGTATATAAAACTGAATCACTATGATGCACACCAGAAATTAAAATAATGTTATAAACTGACTATACTTCAATTAAAGAAAAAAAATTTAAAAATCAGCTTCCCCTCTAAAAAAAAATTAGAAAAAGAAAATCAGCTTCCCCTCCTCCCCTCTCCATGGGTTACCATGGTTACATGGTTACCCTTTTGGCGAAAGAACCTCCAGCTACATCTTTCTGTGTCTAGTTGCATATTTTTCCATCTCTGTTTGATATTAAGGGATCCAAACTATTCGTGTTTTTCTGTAGCCTTCTCTTTTCCACATGACATGGTCAGGAATATCCCTCTGTAATAGAGAGCCACATGGCCCTTTATAATGGCTGTATAGTATTCTATTGTACGAATGTAAGAATCTCAGCAGACCCCTCATTGATGGACTCTGGAATGTTTCCACCTTTTACAATGGCAAACAGTCCCTCTTGGTGCCCTTGTGTTAAGTATGGCATTAGGGAAGCTTCTAGACATGGACTGCTGGGTCACAGGCTAAATAATGAGTCAGTGATTGAAAATACCAGTTTTGGAATAGGACTCCCTGAGCTCAAATCCCAGGTCTGGTACTTTGTAGCTGTGCAGGTTACTTAACATTTCTGTGCCTTGGTCTCATTGGGAATAAAATGGGGAGAGTAATAGGACTATCCTAGGGTTGTTGTAAGGATTAAAAGAGTTCCAAAATTGTGTAAGTGATTAAATTGTATCAATTATTTTAGATTGCTTACAACAGGGCCTGGTGCATAGTAAGTTTTCAATAAAGTCCGAACACTTAACTGTTTAAAATTCTGATACGTTATTACTAAACTGCCCTCTGGAAGGGCTCCCTGACTATCCTCACCTGGGGTTGGAAAGTGCCTGTTTACCCAGAGCCTTGTCAACACTGAGTGTTGTCAATCTTTTGAATTTTGGTCCACTTTTTCCCTAAACTTTAATGAACTTTTTATTTTAGAATAATTTTTAGGTTTACAAAAAAATTGCAAAGATAGTACAGAGGGTTCCCATATCCCCTTCACCCAGCTTCCCCTTAACATCTTAACCAAGTCTGTCAAAACTAAGAACTTAACATCAGTTCAATATGATTAACCAAACTGTAGGCTTTATTCAGATTTCCCCAGTTTTTCATTCCAGGTTCCAATCCAGAAGACTGCACTGCGTTTAGATCTTTTTTCTTCTCTTTGCTTTTTAAACGGATGAGGTAGAATATCTCCAGTACCTTTTTGCCAACGAAACACTTCTTTTTGTCTGCCACCCGCCTTCCTGCATTTGCTCCCCCTGCCCTTTCTGTGTGCGGTTTCCAGGCTGCCCCTGTGTGTTGGTCACAGATGTGGTTGTGACAAAGCAAAAAAGGATAAAGAAATCCTGAATGAGCTTCAGGGTTTGAGGGTGCAGGCCCAGGTGTCGTTGGGGGTCGGGGTGGGACGTGGGCCTCCCCACGTGTTGGCTTGGGGGCACCCTGTGGGCAGGCCAAGGTGGTGGGAGTCACTCATGGGCTGACCTCTCTCTCCCCTTCACCCAGGTCTCCAACGGTGCAGGCACCATGTCGGTCTCTCTTGTGGCTGATGAGAACCCCTTCGCCCAGGGGGCCTTGAGGTCAGAGGACTGCTTCATCCTGGACCATGGCAGAGATGGGAAAATCTTTGTCTGGAAAGGTACTGGGGAGAGGGGAAGGGCTCTGCCAGAACCTCAAGTGGGAGCTCCTGCCACCTTGCAGGAATTTGACTCACCAGGTCTGGTAGAGTGTGTGGTGATACTGTGGGCAGTGGAAATTAGGAGTCTTGCTTGGTCTAAAGCCCTGGCTTTGCAGTTGATTTGCTGTGTGATCTTGGGCACTGTACTTACCTCTCTGGGCCTCAGATTTTCTATTTGGGTTAAAACTGGTGTTTCCCAAGTGTGTTATAATATTATTTCTTAGAAAGGTTAATGGATATCATGTAAAAAAATATGTTAAAAATATAGTTCTGTGATCAGATAAATGTATGGGCAACACTGGATTAAATCATGCTAGCAGGTTTGTTTATTGCAGGACTTTTAAGAGCCTTTAACTTGCTGGTGTATGTTGAGGCTTTTCATAAGGTGATCTGGGTTCTATTTGGGCAATGCTATGCTAGGGATCTGTGGAACTCCTGGTGGAATGTCTTGTGGGACTGATTGTGGGAGGCTCTTGGAAAAGGTCAGCCCGGATGTTTCTGAGAGACGCTGGATGTTCTGGGAGGACCTGTCAGCATCTTCCCAGGAAGCTCTACGACTTGTGCAAAGAAGGGGACAGAAGTGGGAGGAGGCAGTGGGTGGACAGAGAATGGCAGAGGTGGGGGGAGAGAGATGGAGCACTTGTGGCTATAATAATAATAATAATAATAATAATAATAATAAAATAATATTAATTATCATTATTATTATTATTACTACTACTACTACTACTACTACTACTACCACTACTACTATGACTACCACCTGGGCCCCTCAACCTTGGTGACAAGAAGGCTGGGGCTGGCGGGCTGGCACCAGCTGTCCGGAAGCTGTCCAGGCATGGAAAGGCTCTCAGGGTTGGGGTAAACTCAAACTGTGGGGGGAGGAGCCCCTTCTGTGGACAATGACTTAGAGGGGAGGGGCCTGAGGGTCCGAGTAGCAGCTACTTACCATCTCTAAGACTCTGGTTTCCTTGTACGTAAATGAGGACAAGCTATTTAATGATCTTTGTCACATAAGGTTGTCATGTGGACTACATGCAGGAATTTTGGTAGAGTTTTGAGCTCAGTAGATGGGCCACAATGGTCAGTGTGCTTGCTGTCATCAGCCAGGACCCCAGCTGGACCCCCGGAGGCTCATGGCGTGGTCAGCTCCAGGGTCGCTGGCCTTGGCTGTCCGCAGTCTAAGAAGAGGGAGGGAGGTTTGGCTGCTGCTTTCCCGGGTCACTGGACGCTGACCCCAGGCCCCTTATTCTCATCTGCCGACAGGCAAGCAGGCCAACACGGAGGAGAGGAAGGCTGCCCTCAAAACGGCCTCCGACTTCATCTCCAAGATGGACTACCCCAGGCAGACCCAGGTGAGTCTGGGAGCCAGGTAGGACAGTGAGAACGGGTCCAATTTGGGTGCGGAAGGGCTGGGCTGGGGTGGGTGTCCCAGCCTCAGTGCGGACTGGGTGTCTGAGCCTCTCTTGAAGACCCCTGCTGGGCCACCCCTGTCCCCAGGGGCACTCCAGCCCAGCCACATCCTGCTCTTCCTCCCACCCTCAGGTCTCCGTTCTTCCTGAGGGTGGTGAGACTCCACTGTTCAAGCAGTTCTTTAAGAACTGGCGGGACCCAGACCAGACGGATGGCCTGGGCCTGGCCTATCTCTCCAGCCATATCGCCAACGTGGAGCGTGTGCCCTTCGACGCTGCCACTCTGCACACCTCCACTGCCATGGCCGCCCAGCACGGCATGGATGACGATGGCACAGGCCAGAAACAGGTACCGGGGGGCTGGGTGGGCATGCTTAGGCCCCTTCCTTGCTCCCTCGCAGGCACCTCTGGCCCAGCCACTGCCTCCTGCTTCTCTGAGGATGTTTCTATAAGAGATTTTGACCACAGTTTTGGTGGTTGGGATTCTTTCGTCTTACTTGATTTTTTACAACCAACATACCCTAAGTACCTACTGCTTGCCAGGCCCTGTGCCAGGTGTCTCAGACCCCACCCTGCCCGAGAGAAGTGCCTGTCTGGGAGGGGAGATGATCACAGCCACAGCTGATTGCTCAGACCTGTGTGGTCAGTGGAAGATGGGAGGTGCATGGGGATTATGGGAGCAGGAAGGGCAGTGAGGGTGGGTGGACAGGGCATTTGTCACAGAGATGGAGACCCTTTTGTTGGGCCTCAGAGTATGAGTAGGAGTTTGCTGCCAGAGAGGGAGAGTGGGTATTCCAGGCAGAGAGCTGTCCTGGGAGCCTGGTGATGGTGTCCTCCAAAAGAGCCTTGAACCCGTGTCCAAGGGTGTGGACTTGATCCTGTAACCATTATGTGCTAGTGAGGGTTTTCTTTTCTTTTTCTTTTTTTAAAAGCAGAAATTGCTTCTGAAACTCACTGTGAAGATGAATTAGAGGCAAGAGAACAAGGGTAGAGACCTCATGAGGAGGTCACTATAATAGTTTAGGAGAGAGAAAATGACCTTGAGACCAGGAAGGTGACAGCAAAGATGGAGAGGTGGGGTTCAGAGATGTTTATGAGGTAGAATCCACTTCAGAAAAACGTTGACTCTATTCTATATAATAGAAATAGCAAAAGAGTTCATTTGTATTTATTATTTTTCTCATTGGCATTATTATTCTTCGTTCATCATTCATTCATTACTTCAGTGGGAGGGGAGGGTGCGATGAAAATGATCAGGATAGAGCAGTGGAGAAAGGGCCCTGGCCACCCGGCTGTATGACCTAGGGCGAGCTGCTTAACCTCTTGGAGCCTCACTTTCCTCACCTGTAAAATGAGATTTAATCCCATCCCTTTCAAGAATCTTCCAGGGTTAGAGATTCTGGGCTTGTTTCCTTGGATTGCAGCACCACCAGGTGGCGCTGCAGGGCTTTGTGAGCACTTGGGAAACTGTCACCAGAACTCTGCAAGGAGATCTGGCAACAGGAGTCATTCTGAGGTCACCGAGCGATGGCCCTGTCTCTGCAGCTGATCTACAAAATCCAGACAATTAAAGAATGATACCGATAATGGTAATATTAGTAATAAAATAATAATAATTTTAATAAGAGTCACTGCTGCCTGCAGAGCCATCACCCTTTTTTTCCAGGCACGGTGCTGGACTTTTGTGAATAAACTTATTTGATCTTCACAACAACCCTTATTATTCCCGTTTCTCGGATGGGGAAACTGAGGCTCATTGATGTTAAGCAAGTCATGCAAGGTCTCACAACCTCTAAGGGGGTGGAGCCTGATTTGGATCCAGGTTATATATTGATTTGTAGCTTTAGCCTGGGTTACCTAGCGTTATACCCACTAAACACATGTTCCAAGTACCACCATGCAAAAAATAATGGGAAAAAAATTTTTAATGAAAAAAAGAAACAAAAATTTTTTTAAAAAGGAAAAAATTTAAAAGAAGATAAAAAGGAAAAAAACAAAGAAAAAAGAAAAATTGAAAATAAATACCACCATACAGCTCGCCCTGCCTGTGCTGATCTTTACGAGGAGGAAGTACAGGGTGGGGCTGGGTGCAGTGGAAGGATCCCGGAGCAGAAGACCTGGGTTTGAGTCTCTGTGATTCAGGCCAGTTACTTAACTTCAGTCTGAGTCCAAGTGGAGTCCGCTGTGTGACCGCTCCCCACCACTCTGGTTTCCCAGCTGGTCTGAGTTGAGGGGTGCGAGGGGAGGTGCACTGTGTCTGAGCCCAGCTTTGCTCTGGTAGATCTGGAGAATTGAAGGCGCCAGCAAAGTGCCCGTGAACCCCGCCACATATGGGCAGTTCTACGGTGGTGACAGCTACATCATTCTGTACAACTATCATCACGGCAGCCGTCAGGGGCAGATCATCTACAACTGGTGAGGGTCTGGGGCCCTGTGCTGAGGGGTGCGGTGTCGGGGGCACCGGCTGGACCCTGAGCAAGGGGGTGGTGAACAGGGCTAAGGGAAACCTGCGGGTGTGTGGCCCTGAGGCGGGACAGCCACACTTTGTTGGGAAAGGCTGTCGTCCAGAGGGCAACATCACCTGTCTCATTTCTCAAAACAACTTTTAAACAATTCTCATAAAGGCGTCACATGTCCATTGTAGGAAATGTAGGAAACAGGGAGAAACAAAGAGAAAATCTCTCCCCCAATTCCACTCTAAGTACAGTTTATCCTCCCATGTGTTTTCTAATTAAAAAGTATTTTTAATTCTTTAAAAATAGATAATGCAGTCACAAGTCAAAAATCAAAACAGAATGATAAAAAGGCATCTACTGAGCAATCTTGTCCCCATCCTGTCCCTCTCCACTTTCCTCTCCAACCCCCATCTCTCCATGGATACCCACTTTCATTAATTTCTTGTACATCCTTCCAGTATTTTTAATCCAAGTATATACAAATATGACCCTATATTCTTAATTCTCTCCCTTCCTTAAACACAAAGATAGCATACTATGTATGCTGTCCTGCACTTTGCTCTTTTCACTTAATACTTCCTGGAGCTCATTCTATGAAAAGCTTCCTTACTCTTTTTCACAGCTGCATAATATTCCATTGTGTGGCTATCCTGTCGTTTATTTAACAAACTTCCTGCTGATGCCTACTTAGATTGATTCCACACTTTTGCTATTACAAGCATTGCTGTGATTAGTGACTTTAAACGAACATCACTTTGAATGTGTAGAGAAATAGTTCTAGAATAAGTCCCCCAAAATGGGATTGCTGGGTCAAAGAGTAAACGCACTTGTCATTTTGACAGAGAGTGCTTGATTCCCCTAGATGGAGTTTGTAGTGTTTGCGTTCCCACCAACAACGAGTGAGAGTGTTCCCCTACAGCCTCACCGGTGGACTGTGTTATCAAACTTCTGTCTATTTGTCCACCTTACAGTTTATAAAAATGTTATTGCAGTATAGTATTTTTCATTGGTATTTCTCTTACTGTGCAATCTCAAACTTTCTGAAAACTAGCTGTTGAATTTTTTTTTTAATTTTTTGGGAGTAATTAGGTATTTATTTGTTTATATACTTACTTATTTTATATGGAGGTAATGGGGATTGAACCCAGGACCTCATGCATGCTAAGCATGCACTCTACCACTGAGCTATATACCATCCAGCCCCGGGATTTCTTTTGTAAACTTTTTATTTTGAAATAACTTGACTTTCTGAAAAGTTGCAAAAATAGTACAGACAGTCCCCATACACCCATTACGCAGCTCCCTCAATGGTCACATCTTACCTAAACACAGTTCAAATTTCAAAACCAGGAAATTAATACAATACTATTTACTAATCTATAGACCTTACTTGAATTTCACTAGTTCTCCCACTAATATCCTTTTTCTGGTCTAGGATCTAACCCAGGATGTCACATGGCGTGTAGTCATTGTGTCTTCCTGGTGACATTTAATCACCACGTCCTTAATCTGTGACAGTTCCTCCATCTTTGCTTTCCTTTCACAACTTTGATACTTTGGAAGGGTCCTAATCAGTTATTTTGTAGAATACCTCTCAATTTGACAACCTAAGGCTTTTAAAAGCAGCTTGAAAGAAAATCTGGGGGACTAGTACATGGTACAAAATTCGTGAGAAGGCTGTTTGTTTTTTCAGTTGGCTGCCTCGACACAGTGATTTGTCAGATTTTGTTTGCTTACACAGTTAACACATGTATGGGAAATTTAGACAGTATAGGAAGAGGTGGGGCAGAAGGCCACCTCCCCAATCTTCCCACAGGACACAGTTAGGTTGAGGAAGTCCGCTGGTGTGCTCAGATCTCTACACGATGGTGAGACCCTGAGCTGGGGGTGTGGCATGTTGGTTTGGTTCTTTGAGAGCATCCCTTTCACTCCCTGTGTCTCAGTTTCATTACCTGTAATCTGGAGAGCTGTGGGTTTCTCAGGCCCAGGGTAAAGGACAGACTTGGGGCTTTGTGCAAACCTCAGTGCTAAGTATCACTTCCCTTCCAGGCAGGGCGGCCAGTCCACCCAGGATGAGGTCGCCGCGTCTGCCATCCTGACTGCCCAGCTGGATGAGGAGCTGGGAGGTTCCCCTGTCCAGGTGAGCCCTGCCCACTTCCCCTCGGGGCTGCACCCTGGGCCCTGTCCATTTGTTCACTCGTCTATTTGACTGTCCATCAATCCATTCACCCATCCTTTCAACAGACATTTATGCAGGGCTTCTATGTGTCTGCTGCTGTGAATATACAGATTCCTGCCCCTGCCCTGCCCTGAACTGTTCTGATGTGGCTCACAGTCTAGCGGGGAGAAAGCTGTTCAACAGACACACAAGCCAATGAACGTACGATCACACACTGTGATGTGTGCAGTGAGTGAAAATAAAGATGCTGTGGAGAGAGGAGCAGGGAGGCAGCCTGGTGGAACAGTTCAGAGGTTGGACTTAGAGCCAGCCTGCTTGGGTTTGAATCTGGTCTTCACCTCTGGGCAACCTTGGACAGACTTAGCCTCTCTCTGCCTCTATGTTCTCAAACTCAGGGTAGTAATAGTACCTATCTCACAAGATTGCTGTGAGGATGAAGAGTTAACATTTGTAAAGCATTTAGAACCATGCTTGGCCTCTAGAAGGCCCCTTATACATGTGTGTTAAGTATAAGGACACATAGATCCCAGGTAGGTTCTAGTTGGATTAGACAAAGGCCCCTTGAGGAAGGGATTTTTCAGCTGCAACCTAATGGATGAGTAGGAGTTGGCCAGGCACATTCCAGGTAGAGGGAAGAGTGCATGCAAAGGTCCTGAGGTGGGAGGGGGGCACTAGATTTAAAGCAAGCGGGGAAATGCCATGATAGGAGTCTGGGGAGGGGATCAGAGGGACCAGACCCAGCCTAGAAGTCACGATGAGGATGTTGACCTTGACCTTGAGAAGGCCAGGGTCAATGTGATGTGAAGGGATTTCTGAGTTTGAAAGGTTGCTTTGGCAACAATGTGGGGTCTTGCAGGGCAGCAGAGCCAGGTGGGGGAGATGTGGGAGAAGGAGTCAGTCCTCGGTCCTACCCTTGGAGTGGGCGGGGCTCTGGATTTAGATCTGGGATTGGTGCCCTGTACTTTGACCATGACAGTGGGGTCCTCTGGGCGCCGAGTGGGATGATTTCTGTCTTAGAACAGCCCAACAACAGCCTTAAGAGTAGCATTCTTGGTCCCGTCTCACACAGGCAGAACCTGAGAGGTTGAGGCCTGAACTCTCACCATCAGGGTGGAGCTGGGATCTGAGCTCTGAGCCAGCAGTGGTGGCTCCTGCTGGAAAGTGACCACAATACCCCCAGCACGCATGGCAGGTTACCTTCTGGATTTAGCTGGCCAGGGCCACAACTGGCATCTGAAATGAAGTGGGCACGTGAGCCAGGATGTATCTTAGGCCTCCGTGACCGCCTCCCTCTCACCACCAAGCCCCTGACTGCAGCCTGCTTTGTGGGGTGCACTGGCCGTGCACCAGGGGTCTCTCCAGATCTGGAAGGCTCCATTCTCACCACTCCGCCCGCTTTCATGCCCCAGGCTGATGTCACCGTCCTGGAAGAATGTCCACGAACAATCCCTGTGCTTCCATTTAAGGGAATATTTGCAAATGTGGGCTCTCTTGGTTCTTGGATTAGACTCAGGGTCAGCAAGGCAAGGCCTCGTGGGAGGGGTTCATGCCCAGCAGTGCCCGGGGGACCTCAGGCAGTGGTGCTGTCGCCAGCCTTCCTGGAACTCCCGTTTCCCTGCCCAGCCCCTGTGTGCCGCAGGGTCACGCTCCACCCCCCACACAGACACAAGCGTCATGATCTCATTTGAGGGGTGAGCCTGTGCCATGCTGGCTGTGGGGAGGGGCGGCGGCGGTGAGCCTGGTGTCGCACGGGAGGACTGATGCGCCACCCGCCTCCTTTCCTGACTTGCTCTCCTGTCTCCCTCCCAGAGCCGTGTGGTCCAAGGCAAGGAGCCCGCTCACCTCATGAGCCTGTTTGGCGGGAAACCCATGATTGTCTACAAGGGTGGCACCTCCCGCGAGGGTGGGCAGACGGCCCCCGCCAGTACCCGCCTCTTCCAGGTCCGGGCCAGCAGCTCTGGAGCCACCCGAGCCATTGAGGTAAAGCCCAAGCCTTGGACCCTGGACAGAACTGGCCTCTCTGAAACCTCCCAGGCCCGAAGGGCAGATCTCCGGGCGCACGATCGGGTGGGGTTGGCTAAGGGGTTAAGGAGCAGGTTTCGTACCTTCCTCCCTGGCAGCAAGATTGTATGTCTTAGACTTCTCCTTGTTTCGGCGATGCCCAGCGCCCCTTGCATACCTTCCATAACAGGTAACTCACTACCTCACAGGGAGTCCCCTCTTCACAATCTGGACATTGTTGTGGATTACATCCCTGTTGGCTACTGTCCATTTCATGGTGGAAGGTGCAGGTGGAAGGTGAACCTAATCCTCTAGGATCAACTGAGCAGCCTAGAGGAGAATGGGACTGTCACCTCCTTTGTTCTGGGCACTCAACTTCTGTTAATGCATCCCAGATTTCTTGACTCTCCGTGGCTAGCCATAGTGTGTTAATGACTCATGGGAGTCAACGAAGCCCCTCAGTGTCCAAGGTCCACGTCTTCAGCTCTGGTGGAGTGTGTTCCCCCAAGTCCCCACCCAAGAGCTGGTCCTGCCCAGCATTTCCTGGGCTGTGAGAAGGAGGCTGAGGACTTTTTGTCTGGGTCCTGATTAATCAAGCACTGCCCTCCCAGGTGATGCCCAAGGCTGGTGCACTGAACTCCAACGATGCCTTTGTCCTGAAAACCCCCTCGGCCGCCTACCTGTGGGTAGGTACAGGAGCCAGCGAGGCAGAGAAGACCGGGGCCCAGGAGGTGCTCCGGGTGCTTCGGGCCCAACCTGTGCAGGTGGCAGAAGGCAGCGAGCCAGGTAGGAGCGAGGGGCAGAGGGGCCCGTGGCTCTCTGGGGATGAAGCCCTTACGTTTCCCTCCCTCTGTCTGCTTAAGGGTTTCTAGATCCTCCCCGCTCCTCAGCACCAGTCCCCTAGTGTGTGTTAATAAAAGTAGATTGGGTGAAGATGAGGTCTGTGTTCAGGGAAAGGGAGGCCCCCTGGAGTTAGAGAAAAGAGCACTCAGTGTGGGCGAGGGCAGGCGGGGAAGGCTGCTGGAGGAGGCGGTCACTTGCTAGGAAGCGTTGCAAGATTGTAGGCAAAAGTAACAGCCTTACAGGGGCCACAGTCTTGAGAATCTCCACGGACAGAAAGCCTGCTTTGTTTCCAGAGTATAGGTCAGGAACATCCTCCTGGCCAGCCCTCAGTCTTTCAGTCTTCCTTTTAAGCCCACTCCCTCCTGCTCAATGCTTAGTAGAAATGGGGGAGGGTAGTTCCATCTAGATCAGCACAGTCCACTGGAACCTTCTGAGAGAACGGACAGGTCCAGTTTGGTGGCCACCAGTCACATGTGTAGGCTAATGAGCACCTGAAATGTGACTGATGGAAATTAGAATGAGAAACTGAATCTTTAATTATATTTAATTTTAATGCATTTAAATTTAAATAGCACACGTGGACAAGTATAGTGGAGGAGGTATAGTGCAGGTATAGTGGAAAAAATATGGGAATTGGAGTCAGATGAGGTGTGCATCCTAGCTTTACTACATGCTAGCTGTGTGATGTTGGGTGAGTTGCTTAACCTCTCTGAGCCTCAACCGCCTCATCTGTTGAGCGAAGATAATTATCCCCATCCCGCACTGCTGTCATCAGTCTCAAACCAGAAGTTGTCCTGGCTGCGTGTCTGCTGCCAAGTCTGCCCTCTCTGGGCCTCCGTTTCATCACCTTCGAATCCCTCAGGCCCTCTCCCTCTTTGGTGCCCTGGGATTTGAAGATGGTGGGTGGGGATTGAGAGCAGTTGGTTGTCCCGGGGTCTAAGGAGAAGTGCCGGGTGATGGGGCAGGAGTGTCAGTTGGTACCTGGTGTGGCCTTCCCTCACAGACAGCTTCTGGGAGGCCCTGGGTGGGAAGGCCGCCTACCGCACATCCCCACGGCTGAAGGACAAGAAGATGGACGCCCACCCTCCTCGCCTCTTCGCCTGCTCCAACAAGATCGGACGTTTTGTGGTGAGCCCCAGCGGAGGTCGCAACCTCTGCTTTCCCCTTGGGAGGTGTGTCCCAAGGGGCGGGGCCCTTGCATCACAGCAGGAGCGGGGAGAAACGGTTCTGCCGGCACAGCACAGACCCCTGCGGGCTGCAGCCAGCTCTGTAGCTCCCTCCTGGGGGCAGAGAGAGCAAGCTGGCCCTGGGAGGGAAAGCGGCTTGCTGGTGCACTTCCATTAACCCTTCTGTTCCTTCCCAGATCGAAGAGGTCCCCGGCGAGCTCATGCAGGAAGACCTGGCCACTGATGACGTCATGCTCCTGGACACCTGGGACCAGGTGAGTGAAGGACAGTGCCGCAAGTCACTCTCCTTTTCTGAGCCTCCCATTTCTTCATCTGCAAAATGGGAGTGATGGTACCCACCTTGCATAATCCCACAAGATGAGAGGTGGATAAAACCCCCTTGCAAACTGCAAAGCACCACATAAATGCAAATCAGATGACCAGCGTTCTCTTTCAGGCCTTAGGGGAGAGTGAACTCTTACTTTTTTTTTTTAACTTTATTTTTTAATGGAGGTACTAGGACGTTGAACCCAGGACTCATGCATGCTAAGCATGCACTCTACCACTGAGCTACAGTCTACCCCACAAACTCTTACTTTAAATCTGTTGATAAAGAAAGCTGAATTTTGCAGCAGTGGGACCATATGCAGCGGCAGCCTCTGCTCAGCTTCATCCACGTGAGGGTGAAGGTTGCCAGACCCTCCCCATTTTCAAGGGAAGTTGAAAGTCTAGATTTAATGTAATCAGCGAGTAAGTAAATTTGTCTAGAAAGACATTGCAGATCACCCTCCGGTGGGGTAGGTGGGCCAACAAAACAGGTTGTAGGTCACCAGTTTGTAATCTCTGTTCCAGATCCTTCTATTCACAGTCTGTGGGCGCTGCAGTGGAGGGGTGTCTGGCACGGCACCTGGAACGTTCTTCCTCCAGCAGCCAGTGTGATCAGCACCCCTCGTGCACTTTTAATTTCACATCTTTCATCTTCCATCTCTCCTACAGATCTTTGTCTGGGTTGGAAAGGATTCTCAAGAAGAGGAAAAGACGGAAGCCTTGACCTCTGGTGAGGACCCAAGTGTGCCCATGGGTCTCTTTCCTGCGGTGGGGTGTGGGGGCAGCTTCCGGTATGGGTCTGGGCATTTGTGACAGTGGGGTGGGGACTTCCTCACCCATGGTCAGCCTCTGGTGAGCCCTCCCTGGGGTGGTGAGAGAACAGCTCAGTTCCTGCAGAAAGCCACAGGTCTTGCCAGGAAAGGAAGGAGCAGATAGAAGCTGTCCAGTTTCCCAGAATGCCCAGGGACCAAACTTGTCCTGGTTTAGATGTTGGAAAGCAGATCCCTGGTAGCTGAGTAAATCTGATTTGGAATCTGGGAACCCCCAAACTGTTTTGTTTTTTTTCATATCTTCCAATAGATGACAGCTAGAGAAAAATGATACAAGCTTTGTGAAACTGGACATTATACTACGACCCCTGTCCCTTGCTGTGTTCTGTCATTGCCTTTAAGGGCATTAGGGACCGTAGGACCAAAAACCATCTTAGGCAATTGAACCACCTCTCCTTGGTGAGGGAGGCACTAAGGATTGTTTTGCATGTGTGTCTGCAGCTAAGCGGTACCTTGAGACAGACCCGGCTAATCGTGACAGACGGACCCCCATCACCGTGGTGAAGCAAGGCTTTGAGCCTCCTTCCTTTGTGGGCTGGTTCCTCGGCTGGGATGATGACTACTGGTCTGTGGATCCCTTTGACAGGGTCATGGCTGAGCTGGCTGCCTGAGGAGGGGCAGGCCCCACCCCTGTCACCGGTCAGTGCCTTTCAGAGAACTGTCCATCCCTCAAAGAGACCTTACAGTGAGCAGGGCCACTCTGGGGTGTGTGTGTATGTGGTCTGTTTTTTTCTTTTTCTTTTTCTTTTTTTTTTACAGTAGCCAAACAGCCCTGCAAAAATTCAGGGTCCTTGCAAAACTTGTCTTAAGTATCTGTGCTTTTGGAAATTGAATTCAATAAAAGCTTTTGGAAGTGTGTTAGCCTGCTGTGGCTCAGTGTGTCCTGCTGATTGTTCTGAGAATGCCCAGGTTTGGGGGGATCGGGGGGGATCGGGGGGGATTTGCATGTGCCTGTGAACCAGTGAATGAGCTTCATTCACCCCGTGTGTGAATCCTCGTCCTCCGAGAAGCAGGCGCCAGGATGAGATGAAATGGGCACAGATTGTATGAGGGAGGAAGTGTGTGTGTGGAAGGAAATTGGGAGGGAACCAGAGGAGGCTGGAGAACCATCAGACTGAGAGACGAGTCTGAGCCTAAGTGGAGGAGAGAGGAGGAGGGGTTGGGTCCTAGCATCCTAGATGGCAGTGCAGTCCAGGGAGGTTTGGCAAAGCTTTTGGAGAGTCATTGAGCCAAGGTTAAAAAAAAAAAAAAAAGATTTTTAAAAATGTTCTAGTCCCATTTTTGTTGTTATTTTTATTGTGGTAAATTATACATAATAACATTTTGGCCATTTGTACAATTCGGTGGCATTAAATACACTTACAATGTTGTGTAGACATCCCCAAAGCTATACCCAAACCTTTTTCATAATCCCCAACATAAACGCTGTGCCCATTAAACCATAACTTCTATTCCCCCCTCCCTCTGTCCCTGGTAACCTTTATTGTACTTTCTGTCTCCATGAATTTGTTTTCCGGGTCCCTCGCGTAAGTGGAATCATGCATTTGTCCTCTGTCTGGCTTATTTCACTGAGCATAATGTTTTCAAGATTTACACATTTATAGCACATATCTCAATTTCATTCCTTTTGGGTTTGAATAATATTCTACGGTTTGTATAGACTGCATTTTGTTTATCCGCTCATCCATCGATGGACACTTAGATCGCTTCCTCCTTGTGGCTGTTGTGAATAAGGCTGCTGTGAACGCTGGTGTACGCGTATCTGCTTGGTTCAAAGTGTTCTTGAGCCCAAGTCAGATCAGCCAACAAAGGGCCTGAAGTGGTTCCCAGGAGCCAGTGGCTGTGCCTGATCTCCGCAATACACTCTGTCATTGGGAGGCATGGCCTGGGAGCACTGTAGGCAAGGAGTTCAAAGCCCATAGCTGGGGCCCTGAGTCACTTCCACTCCCTGCAGTGGGAAGTCGGCAAGGTACCACACCCTGTAGCATCTGCCTAGATCTCCCTCGCTTCCTCTGCTTCCTAGAGTCCTTCTGCTGGCAAGAAGTGCCCCTGAATGCTCCTGAAGTTTGCAGCCTTTGGGGCATGGGAGAGGGACTTCCTCTGTGCCCAGATTGGTCCCCTGGGTCCTGTCTCTGCTCACGCGCGGGTTGTCACGAAGTCCCTCTTAGACGTTTCTGTGAACTTGTGTCTCTAAACCTCTTCTCCACAGAGATCCCAAACCAGTCCAAGGAACTGCTGGAGAACAGACTCCCTTCCCTCCCCACTATCCTTCTGGTCTTTTCTCTCCATATTTGCCCCTTTTGTTTCATGCCCCCTCCCTCAACCCTCCCCATCAATGTATAGCATGGAAACTCCCCCACAGGGGACTATGGAAGGGCAGAAACCGTCATGAGGGTTTCTGTGGTGGGAAGAATGTGTATTGTTTACACTGTTGTTTCCGAAGCTGGCTGATCACCCAAATTGCCCAGGGAGCTTCTTAAAAGCATAAATTCCCTGGGGGCCCTCCATCAGGAGGTTCTGGTTCATCGCAGAAGTGACGAGGGTAGTGGAGGAGGAATTCTCCAGGTGAAACATGGTGTTGGGGGTGGCGGGGGAGGGGGGGTCAAGTCATCTCAGGCAGGGCATGCAGCAAATTCAAAGACAGCGCCAAGAGGGAGAAGTTCATGCTCAGGGACAGACAGCAGCCTGAGGGGGCTGGGGCAGAAGGTGGGGAGGCCGAGGGTTCACAGAGAGCCTCAAATGCCACGCTAAGGGGTTTGGACTTCATCTTGTCATGCCTGCCTCGCCTCCTCCCAAGGGTTGCTTTCCCAGTCAAGGCTGTCAACTCAGCAAATGCAAACTCCTGGAACAAAGGCAGCATTTACCACCTGGGGCTTGTAGGGCTTCATCGGAGGCAGGTGGAGGCGGAGGCAGGTGGAGGCAGGTGGAGGCCGGTCTAGAGCAGCCAGCTCGCATCCCGGAACCCTGCCCGAGGCCAGCTGCAGGTGGGTCAGCCGTGCAGTCTTCACTTCCATTTGTTGGCATTCAGGGTGGTTTATTGGCTAATTTCGGTTTATTGGTGTCTGTGGCTTCAGAGAAAGAGGAGAGAGAGGTCTGTGTGCTCTGAGAGAGGAGGTTGCCTGAAGCGACTGAGTGGCTTGGACTTCCTAGTTTTCTCTCAAACGCAAAATAATGAATCAAGAACACTATCACTTAAACACCTATTTTTCTCTTCCCAATTTTTGATCAGCGTTGGATTTCTCAGCAGCAGCGGAGCTGTCATGGTGAAATGCTACGGCAGGTGCCAAGGGGGCGTCTCTGGGAAAGAGGTTGGCCTGGGCTGGGAGCCTGTGTCCTGTCTTGGGCAATTCAATTCAACAGATAGTTACTGTGTACTTTGTGTCAGGCAATGTGCAAGGCACGTGAGACAGGACAGAAACATTCCTATGAGCCTGTTTCCCCACCTGCAGAATGGTAATATTGTATTCATACAGTACCTAACTGGAGATGGTGTAATACAGTGGGTGGTTAAAAGCTGGGCTTTGGAGTCGGACTTGGGTTCAAATTCTAGCTCCACCACTAAACAGCGGAGTGATCCTACTTAAACTCTTTTTTTTTAATTATAACTTTTTTTTTTTATTGAGTTATAGTCATTTTACAATGTTGCGTCAAATTCCGGTGTAGAGCACAATTTTTCAATTATACATGCACGTACATACATTCATTGTCACATTCTCTTTTGCTGTGAGCCACCACAAGATCCTGTATATATTTCCCTGTGCTGCACAGTACAATCTTGTTTATCTATTCTACATTTTGAAATCCCAGTCTGTCCCTTCCCACCCCCCATCCCCCCGGCAACCACAAGTTTGTATTCTATGTCTATGATTCTGTTTCTGTTTTGTATTTATGTTTGTTTTTTTTTAGATTCCACATATGAGTGATCTCATATGGTATTTTTCTTTCTCTTTCTGGCTTATTTCACTTAGAATGACATTCTCCAGGAACATCCATGTTGCTGGAAATGGTGTTATGTTGTCGGTTTTTATGGCTGAGTAGTATTCCATTGTATAAATATACCACATCTTCTTTATCCAGTCATCTATTTATGGACATTTAGGCTATTTCCATGTCTTGGCTATTGTAAACAGTGCTGCTATAAACATTGGGGTGCAGGTGTCATTTTGAAGTAGGGTTCCTTCTGGATATATCCCCAGGAGCAGGATGACTGGGTCATATGGTAAGGCTATTCCTAGTCTTTTGAGGAATCTCCATACTGTTTTCCACAGTGGCTGCACCAACCTGCATTCCCACCAGCAGTGTAAGAGGCTACTTAAAACTCTTTGTAGCTTCCTTAGCTGCAAAATGGGACTAAGAACAGGGCTTACCTACTAAAAATTGTTATGAGGATTTAGGGAGATTATACTTCATACAATACCTGGCCCATAGTAAGTGCTCAGGTAAAAGTAAATAAATAAATAAAACCCTTCCTTCCTTCCTTCCTTCCTTCCTTCCTTCCTTCCTTCCTTCCTTTCTTTCTTTCTTTCTTTCCTTCTTTCCTTCTTTCTTTCTTTTTCTTTCTTTTTCCTTCCTCCCTTCCTCCCTTTCTCTCTCTCTCTTTCCTTCTTTCCTTCTTTTTTGGTAAAAATAAGGAGCCTAGCCCACAGCAGGACCTAGCATATATCCATGGAGGTAAAGACCCAGTACACTGTGGATCAGTGTAGGAAACTTTTGGCTGTAAGTGGTAGAAAACAACTCAAACCAAATTAAACTGTAAGCATACTTATGTGCTGTCATAAACGATAGTGCAGCGTTTAGGGGGCCTTCTTGGTTTACTAAACCCAATGTGTGTGTCTGGGTTTCCTGTTGATTCTCTTGTCTCTGCTACTCACGATCTGCTGGTGAAATACCTGTAGGCTTCCTCGCCCTCACACCCAGGCACGGCAACGCCCAAAGGAAAAGATAAAGGATTGTGTCATGAAGTTCTCCCAGAAGAGGGAGGAGGAACTGTCCCCCAGTCTATAGAAAACCTCTTCTCAGATCTCAAGAGCCCGCATGGGGCTACATGACCATTCCTGACCAAATCGTGGGCTGGGGGATTGAATAATCTGCAGGCTACCTAAGTTCATGACAGGAGCTGGGGTTGAATTCCTCTCTGCCTGAGGCGAGAGCTCTAAGGGGGAGAAACAGAAACAAAGTCATGGTTCCTAGGAAGGAAGAAGGGGATAAAATGGATGCTGGGTAGACAGCCATTTTGTGGAAGAGTTTTTTGGAGTCAGATGCTAAAAATAATAATTAACAATAATGATTCCTTATAGACTTACAACATCTGGTAATTTTTAGAGGTTTCATTTCCAACCTGTTTTTTTCAGACTCTTTGAGGGAAGATTCCCCACTTCCTTTCTAGAGTTTCTAGAGCTTTCTAAAATCTGTTTTATCAGTGGTTTCAATTTCCTTTGTCAACAAACTTCTGCCTATAGGATGGATTGAAAAGGGCTGCATCCTGTTAACAATTGTGACTCCTTTAGGCAAATCCCAGCCTGATCTGAGCCCAGAGCTGCTGAAATCAGAAATGATCGTAGAGATCGTTAGTCCAGTGGTTCTCAAGTGTTTGGACAGGCATGGTGGTGGGGTGAGCACATCCCTTAATGTTGTATACACATTTGTGCTTTATAGCTTCCAACATATTCTCAAGAGGACTGAGACCCAAACAGGTGGAACTCCTTATTTACAGGTGAGGAAAATGAGGCTCAGAAAGGAGGATGACCTATCTGAGGTCACATTATGTGATCAGTGCTATACTGGGAAAAGGACAGTGATTTAAAAACTGGGATCTATAGAATTCTATGAGCTGCTTCAGTGATCTTACAAATAGTTGATTCAAATTCTGTTTTTAAACTGGTAGTAAATATTACAGACACTTGAAACAAAATGGAGAAATTGGAGAGCCTCATGTAAGGCTGTAATTGCCTTCTGTAACTCCAATAATTTTTTTCAAAACAGCTTTACTGATTGACATGAAATGAATGCTGATAAATGTGAACTTAGGAATTTATCCTGATAAAAGACACTTTAAGTCTTTTACTTTGCAGTTTCCTTTGGAGAAAAAAAAAAGTGAGGGTTTGCTGCTAAAAAGAAGTTTGGAAACTGGTGGTTCACCATTTATTAGCTGAGTGACCTTATGAAGATCTGGTGTGGTGAAGATCAGACAGAATGTATTTTAAAGGGCTGCGTAAGATCGAAGATCTGCGGGAGCCTGGTTTCCTCCCACTAGGGCCAGTGTGTTAAAACACGTTGTGGTTACAAACACCCCATCTACTTTCTTCATTTGGACTGAACTTCAGCCTAGGTCAGATGACCCAAAACTAAGGTTTGTTTAAGGCTTACTTGGGTATGAATGCGAAGTTTCACCAGTCAAATGAACTTTGACAATGTTGAAAAGTTGTGACCTACATGTAAAATGACTGTTGGTGGTGGTGTGTATATGGGAGTGGGGGAGGCAGGCACTGTCACATGAGGACACATTTAGTCCCCTTAGGAGTCTTCAGCACTAGACAGATTCATATCTGAAACCCAGCCCTGCTCCTTACTAACCATGTGATTTGGGTTAAGTTTTAACCTTTGAGTCCCAGGGTCCTCATGGGCAAAACGGGGATAATAAATTATCTCATCAAGTTGTTTTGAAGATAAAATGGTAGAATATATGTACAAGTACTTGAGCACAGAGCTGGGTTACCTGGTGCTCGACAAATGCCATTAACTCCAGATAGTTCTTCAAAGGTTGAATATTGCAGGTAACACCCATTGGTTTTGTATCATTTATTTCTCTCCTTGAAAGTAGGGGGTATGCTGGTGTGATTAGCTAGGTGGCAGCAAGAAATGAGTTTCTGACCTGTTTGGATTAAGGCAAAGGGAAATGAAACCAGCCAAGGACTGATGGATCTCAAACTCCCCAGGGAAAATGTGCGGGCCGATGCACCAGACAGGGCCAAGACATGAGAGATGGCAGCTGGACCACCGCCTCGTCCTCTGGCCCAGGAAGAGCACACAGAAGCCAGAGCAGCCGGCCAAGCACTGGAGGAACTCATGTGTCACTTCGGAAGAACGAAATCTGCATACACTAAATGCAGGCAGAAACAGGCTGTCACTCAAAGCAAATGAGTAATAAATGTGAATGCTTTATTACATACGACAATGGAAAGGGAGGCCACTTGGAAAAAATTCCTGCACTAACACTGTCATCCTCGAGCTCCTTCCTTCAATGCTTCCCCCCTCCCGAGCAATTTAATTCCAACCCACTGGTTTATGAATCCACAAGGCAGAAGAGCAAAGGTTATCTAGTATCTGGAGACAGGGGAACTCAACGAACAGAAAGCACTGATACTCTTGAGTCTGAGAAGCAATTTTTAGCCAGGAGATGTGGTTGTTTCCTGGTCCTCAGTGGCCCAGGATGAGCCACCTCACAAAAGAGAGAACATCATTGCTTTAAAATTCAAAATACAGATGCAGCTTGAGTTCCAAGCCAAAATGCTCCACATCCATCTAATGATCTCAGCCAGGAAACTGGGTCCAGGGTGGTTCCAGGCTTTGTAAGATAAGCTTGGGGAATGGGCGACAGGGCAGGGGATGCTCGTAGGCTGGCAACGACAGTGACCCAGCTCAGGACAGATATGAAAGGTGGCTCTGGGTAAGGAAGCCACTATCCTTAGACTTCTTGAGATGAACTCAGAGCTTCGAAGAGGAAGTGGTACAAATGTCACCAGCCTGCCTTCCAGACCAGAAGGAAGAGCTCCAGGTTACTCAGAGTCACACGCATTTGTGAAACGGAAGCCGCTTCCTAATATTACAGATACAGCAATGAGGGTTCAGAAGGGCTGACCACTTCCTTCTTCAGCATCGACATACACGACAGAAAAAGAATGACTACTAGGCAATAAAAAAAGAGCTGTATCTATTTTGATGTCCTAAGTTTGACAGCGTCTTCTCAGTCTCATGGGATACCATGTGCCCAACAGTCCGTGAATTCCTTATACTACTTAATGAATGGTAACCAAGACAGTTCACAGCGCACAATAGATAGCATGCAGACAGTAAAATATAATGGTTTTCTGAAGATTTGTTTTTAAAAAGTATTAGTCCTTAAGCTATCCAAACGGGTATATAAACAGCTACATATAGAGTTTAGAGAAAATTTTATTTAAAACAAATCAAGACTAGTTAGAACTTGATACATGAAAATAGGCAAAAGTGAAGGGAAAAAAGCACATTTGTGACAAGTATTCGGCTGGTTTGAAAGACCACAGAGGAATCACTTCCCTATCAAGGGGCTTCAAAGAAGTTAAAAAAAAAAAAAAAAAAACCACATTATTTTAAAAGGACCTCCATCACAGTGAGTGAAAAAGTCTTTCGAGCTAAATAATCATTTTCCTTGATCTCGACCATTTCCTCCAGTACTGACAGGTACTGGCAAGAAAATGTCTACTCTCAAGTAAGGATTATTTTGAAACACGGTTTGAGTTTAGAAAGTAAACAGATGTTAGGAAAACTTCCTTAATTGAGACTCCCTGGAAGTAAGGCACATTTGGCCCAGAGAAGCTGGCTGTAGCCCAAGGTCACTGTTCTCTGTAAAACATTTGTCCAGCCAGGGTGACAGGTGGTGGTGACAGTCTACCTTCTTGCTTTGGCCTGGCTGCTGATAGAGGGTGCAGAATGACGCAATGAAAGTTGAAAGAAGAGGGATTTAACCCACTACACAACGATCTAAAAACAGGAACTTGAAAATATTTTAGAGTAGGAGACTATGCTACGTAAATCGCCCCTCTCTCTTGCACTGTATTTACAAGCTAACAATCTCCATTTGTCGCTAGGATCACTGTACAGCCTAAGAACATCAGAGTCAACATACAGAAAAGGGAAGGGAGGGAGAGTAGTCAAGGTTCCTGCCCTTCTCCCTCCTTATGGGTTAGAGGCTGGTTTGGTCCCCACTTCATCCTTAGGAGGGAAGAGCTAATCTCTGCCTCGGCCTACGTGGCTCACTTTTTTGCCCCTATGATGCCTTGCAACATATCTATGGGCAGAGGGAAGACAATGGTCGAGTTTTTCTCGGCAGCAATGGTGGTCAGTGTCTGAAGGTACCGGAGCTGAAGGGCCGCGGGAGATTCCGTGATGACCATGGAGGCTTCCTTCAGAGCTCTGGACGCATTCATTTCTCCCTCAGCTGCAATGACCTATGGAACAGAGGCAAGGAGAGATCAAACTGGAGAAAACCTCCAGTGTGTCGAGCAGCAATCTTCAAACTGGGCTATGCTGACTGCAGGTGGTACACAGAGCTTCCCAGGGAGGTTTGGCCAGAATTGTTTTAAGGAAATCAATCTCCAGATACTCAGTGTCTATATGTTCTTTCTCCTGTAACTGATTTGCCTGAGTACATGCCTGAGGTCAAGACATCCCCTTCTACTGTTTCATGCCTTTCTCCCATTTTCCAGGGCAACAAACAAAGGGACAATTCAAAATACCATGTAGGGGTTGAGGAAGTGAATGGCTCTAAATGACTGGATACAAAGCCTTTTGCAAGTCAGATGGATTTTCAATTCTTTGATTTCAAAGAAAGGAAAGTGGACCTTATTGTACTGAAAGCGGATAGACAATTAAACATATTCTTCAATGAAAAAATTGCTGTAGGATTTTTTAGCATATAAATTCAGAGGGAGTGCCAAGCAGTATATAAGCTACTTAAAAAAAAAAAACTTCCATTTCTATTTACTTATATATGTAAGCAAGGTTTCTTACTCCTTAGATCTGTAAAAATGAAAAATAAGGATAGAATTGGTGCAGAATCATCTTATTCTAGCAACAAGTAAGAGCCATCTACAAATACATGAATTGATTCCTCGTTCATCTCACTGGGAGAAGCATTTCTAGGAAAAAAGTATTTCTTAATTAGAAGAAATTCTAAAACATTTAGAACCTTGTTTGTGGTTACAGAAAATTAAAAAAAATTTTAACTGATATACTACCAAATGTGTTGCAGAAGGGTGATCAAATTATTCGTGGCAAAATATATTATATTAGGAAAACAATCAGTCTGGGAGGTGGAATGGAAATAGAAGTTCAAGGAGGAAAAGGAACAATGAAAAATTCCTAACTGTTAAAAGAGCTTATTTTTTCATCATTCTGTAAAACAGATAATAAAATCATTGTTATCTAAATCTCACTGGATACATTATTTAAAAGAATGATGTTAACAGTTTTATTTTAAAATGTCAACAATTAAAACATGCCAGGACTTATATGCTTGGCAAGTATATAAATTCAAAATGAAAATTTTTACATGTCTATTTAAAACGCATGATGGGACACAGAGTCTTTCTAAATTCTTTTAGGGGTTACATGAGCAAAAAAATCTGAAGATCACTGGAGTGGTGGGGAGGGCAGGGGCTTTGGAGTTTGGATGGTTTTGAGCTCAAATCACAAACCTAACCCTTACCAGCTGAATGTCCTCCAAAAGGTTATTTAAGAGAAGAGGGTACAACTCAGTGGTAGAGTGTGTGCCTAGCATGTATGAGGTCCTGGGTTCAATCCCTGGCACCTCCATTTAAAAATAAATAAATAAACCTAATTACCTCCCTCCCACCAAAATAAATAAAAATTTTAAAAAAGGTTATTTAATGTTCTGAGCCTCAATTTCTTATTCTTAAAACAGGATAGCACCTACCTCATGGGACCACTGTGAGGAGGACAGAGAAGGTATATTATGTGTCGAGTGTATAAACGGAGGCTAATTATACAGGAAGGGCAAGTGACGAGTCAAGACCTAATTTTGCATCCACCTATGCCATAATTCCTAAGATTCTTAAAAGCCAAGTCAAGGCTGTTACTTCCAATTCATAATCCCGGGAGAAGACGTGTAAAGATACCATAATCCTCAAGATTAAAAGTGCAGCTGTTCTCACATGGATCTCAAAATATAAACGGTTCCTAATACTCCTGTGAATACCAGAAGTGAAAGCAATGGTCTTCTGACCAGGACAATTTCATTCACTCATACAGTAAACTTTGGGGGCCTCCTGGGTGTCAAGCCCTGTGAGGGGCTAGGGACAGAGGTGGACTCCCCCGCCTCCTTCAGCTCCTGGCCGAGTAGGAGAGGCAGACTTGGAAGCAGCTCATTTCATTCCAGTGTGACAAAGGCTGACAGATAAATGTACAAGGCACAATACTGGCACTAAGAGACAAGCAGTTTTTGCAGAAGGTGAGGTGGTGAGGTTATAGAAGTTGAACATTATAGGATGAGAGCCTTGTTGTTTGGACTATGATGAGGAGGAATATTTCAGGCAGAACACAGGAAAAGGTACTGAGGTATAAAAAAGCTGGCATGTTCAAGGACCCTGTAAGGGGTTGAACACTGTGAGGAAGAGGGGAAGGCGGGGGATGAAAGGGGCAGAGGAGGTGGGGGGATGAACGGGGCAGGGTGGGAAGGTGGGGGATGAACGGGGCAGGGTGGGAAGGTGGGGGATGAACGGGGCAGGGTGGGAAGGGCAGCACATGCCCAGGTGTTGCTCGTCTTCATCCTGCAGATGATGGGAAGCCTCATCAGATCCAGTTTCAGAAAACACTCTGACAGACGTCTGAGCATCAGCGAGACTGAGAGCCAATGGAGGGACAGCTTCGGAGTGATCTGGTGCCAGTCACCGGCAATAGGGACGGAGCAGGACCTGCGCTTGGGCGCTGTTGGGGAGGGAGACTCAACAGGGGACTGGGGCGGGAAGGAAAGGGGAACAGAGGCTGAATCCTGGTTCCGAGGTTGTGGTTGCTGGGAAGTGCATGAGGTGAGACAGGGGATGCTTACTGGGAGAGGGGATCCTGATTAGAGGCTAAAAGTCTTCATTTATCAAGGCAAACCATTAAGCCCTACTAGGTCTGTGAGAAATGGCCAATGCCAGACATACTGAGGGGCATCCGCAGCTGTTCCCCTGGGCAAGCCCTGGAGAGAATGCACAGGCCAACCCTGCCACGAGACGGCAGGCTGGGATTTTTTCCGTGTCATCTCAGATGTCCAATTAGGCACTTCTTTTGGTCTGGACACGGACCAACTGCAATGATAGCTCATCAACCACTCCCCATCAATACACCATCTCTTGGCTGGGCAGCCAGACTCACCTGGCTGGGAACACACTTTGTTAACAGAAAAGCTGCTCTGAGTGAGCTGCCAAAGACGTGCACACACTATCGCTGCCTCGGTCTAAATACAGGCCAAGCGGACGCTCTGGATAGGATCTCAGAAAGCAACGCAAACTACTCATGCGTGAGTGGGGCTTTTGCCCAAAGTGCAGCAATCCCCCATCCATAGACACTGCATCTTTACCGACCATCATTTGGAAAGCTGGCATTTTCGAGCACATGGGAGGCTGTCCCTTCCTGCAGCTCAGGTGGGCTGGTCTGAGGGAGGGCAGAGGACAGTGAGCTGCATTCTTACCTCCCACTTCTCAATTAATACGTGCCTAGACCCAGAGATACGGGCCCGAAACCACATGCCAGGCATTTTTTGGAAAGTCATGAAAAAGGAAATAATGGAGGATTTGCAAGCACAGAAGACATCCCATTTGCGGTCATTAAAAGAGTTGGTCTGAAAACTTTAAAAAGAGGTTCCTGCAACGTATCATAACAGGTTCCGGAGAATCTGTCCTCTTTGGTGACTGACCTCTCAGATTATGCTTGTGAGCACTTCTATGTTCATTCTCTCTGCTGTGTAGTATTCCTTCATGTAAACCATACTTTACTTATCCACCCAACTAGCAATGGATATTTGGGTGGTTTCCAGTTGGGGGTAATTACAAAGTGCTGCTGAGGGTGCTCTAGGACAAGCGTTTTGATAAACAAACAAGTGACTCCTGCAAGATACATCCAGCCAGATGGTTTTCCAAAGTGGATGTACCGACTTATACTCGCACCAGCAAAAACTTTCACCCACACTTGCTTCTCTTCCTTTCTCTTTTTTAAGCCATTCTGGTGGATGTCTACTGTGGCATCTGCTTGTGACCGGAATCTGCATTTCCCTGATGGCTAGTTAACTTGAGGACTTTTCCTCTGAAGTCTCCATCTACAGGCTCTTCCACCCTTTTCCTTTGCAATTTATTTGCTCAAGAAACCGTGACCTCTATTCTCCATGAGAACTTGAATATATGGCTGTATGCATGGTGCAGGGTTACTGTACGTTATAGAAGGGAGAGCCTCATTGTGACACTGGGTGTTAGCCCTAAGCTGAAAGGCAGTCACTGACTGTGTCCACAAGACTGCTTCCAGAGGAAACCTGACAGCCCCATCCAAGCGAGAGCACCGTTAATTCAGAATTCTAACCGGCTTCCTTGATCTCTTCTTACTGTTATAAAAAGTCATGAGCTCTTTCCTAACTGGTGAGAACACCTGTAAAGGAGGCTCCGTCCATCCTAGAATATCTCAGAAGAGGACTCTCATTTCCATAGTCACTAATTGACCAGAGAAAGGAAGCAGAAGCAAGGAGGAGGATAAAGATGCCGAGGAAATCACATGAGTTTTCTAGGCTTCAATTTTTTCGCCTGAATAGTGGGAGGGCAAATAAGTTTCATTTTTCAGGCCAATTCCAGGCAGCTGTGGGTTGTCACCCAGAGTGCTGCAGCAGGGTTGTGAGGGTTAAGTCAAAGCTCAGTGGAAAACAGTGCCGTGGTTAATTAGTGGCATGGCAGCGGGACGGTGGAGTGGCAGCATCGGGGCCAGGTATTTGTCACCTTCAGAAGATAATCCCTGGGGATTCTTCAGGCTCTGACATCCTACGCAGTCTATGTAGAATAAATTCTATTATTCAATATCGTTTGGAAATGGGGCTTTTGGTTAATGACATATTCTAGGTAAAAGCGATTCCTAAGTTTCAAGATAACTAGATCATAGCAGGGCATACTTAATATCATTATCATAAATATAATTTCATCTTCTGTGATGGTTTTGAAAGCAAGTACTTGGGGGTTCTGTAGTATCATCACGGGCATCAAGTATCACATTAGGGAAATCTAAAAATTCTGCTTAGTAGAAAATTCCAGATGCAGTGTATCAAATGAGCTGCTATTGTGTTTGGGGCTGGCTAAAAAAATATAGTGATCAATCTGTGGCTTGCAGGGCATCCTAACGGAAGGGCAGGGTTCCGTGGTTAGTCAATTATCACCAGTTACTCCTGTTTTCCAACAACAACAAATTGGTTTGCTCCTTGTGTCTTGGGAGATCCGTCAAGCCTACAGCAACTGCTCCTATGAAAACTATCCCTTTTCATCCACCCATTTACAGTTAAGGGGCTGCGGGACCTTGTAAGGTTCTTTGAGCGAAGCTGGACCGAAGAGAATCTCTCTGCTGTGAATCTGGAGTCAGGTCTGGTCTGTCTCCTTCAGTGTGCAACGGGGAAGACACTTAGGCTTGGGAGTCAGATATTCTCCACCTCCAGCTATCTGCAGGGAAACGCGGCCCAGGATGTGGGACGCCTGCCTCCTCTGAGGCTACTTTCTGGTCCTTGGCCCCAGCTGTGCTGAGGCTTGACTCTACTTCCTGCCCTAGGGTTTGGATCCCTGCATCCTCACGCACTACCATCTCAATGGGTCCTCTTTCCCAGGTTAACCAATGTTCCCTCAGCACCTCCCACAGGGGTCATGCACCCGTGCAGGGTGAAGACATAGGCAGGGATGGCGATGAAAATGAGGAGGGGAAAAAGGCAGACATCCAGGAAAGAGAAGTGAAAAAAAGAGGAGAGGAAGGATGCAGAAACAAGAAGGATAAAGATGCTGAGAAAAGAGAGAAATGAAAAAGAAGACAGAAATAAGGAAGGAAGGAACGGTGAGCAAACTGATGAGACTGCCCATCTGCCCTGAAGTCAGAACTGTCAAGGTGTCCTTAACAGGGGATTGGGAGGATAAGGTATGGGACATGCAGTTGCAACAGAATGAGGTATCTCTCTCTGCACGGACATCCCCAGGAGGTACTGCTAAGTGAGAAAAGTAAGGTGAAGAACAGTATGTATTGTATGATCCTACTTTTGTAAAACAAACAAGCCAGTGGTCTAAGAACCCAGTCAAATAAACCCCAAGTAAACCCCAAACGACAATCTGGAAGGCCACACACCACACTGTTAAGGGGGGTGCCTCTGTGGGCAGAGGGGAAGAGGGGATATGATTTGAAGTGATGGGGAGAGCTTTCATGTTTACTAAATACTTCAGGATTATTTCAAATTTTTACAACAAGCATGTTTTACTTTGTGTAACTAAAAAAGAAAATCCAATAGGAAGAACAAACTACCAAAAAAACAAAAGGTTACCTTGGCTCGGGCCTCGCGGGACGCCTCTGCTTCTGCGGCCATGGCTCTCTGGAGCTGCACGGGTAGCTTCACATCCTTAATTTCCACCCGCTCCACCTTTATTCCCCAGTCGTCAGTGGCATCGTCCAGGGTAGTCTGTTAGGAAGAGGGAAGGCAAGCTAGAAGCGGGCAGCCCTGGCCCTGGGGCCTAAGGTGGATGAATTCATTGGGATCTGGAGTGGGTAAGGTGCTGGCGGACAGCGGTAGGGAGCCGAGTTATCCGTGGAGGAAGGAAGGCTGCAGGGGAGGCTATGTCACTGGGGAGCTGATCTTGATTCTGTTACCAATAAGCTAACACAGGTTTGCAAGTTTTTCCTAAAAGGGTCCGGTAATGCCTGTTACATTTCAGTCTCTGCTGCAACTAACCCTGCCACTGCAGGTCAAATGCAGCCGTGGATAATACACCAATCTGTGGGCGTAGCTGCCTTCCAATAAAACTTCTCTTATAAAACAGGTGCCCAGCCAGCTCCTGGGCGAACGTGACTCTGAGTAAGCCACGTGACTTCTTTATCCTTCAGCTTCCTTTACAATGGCAGGAATGAAATCACACCATCCATTTCATGTGGCTTACCATCAAGTAAGATCAAAGATTTTACACACAATGACGTCTATACCAACAATAAGAATCCAGATTTATAGGACTGTATCTTTTTTGAACAAGTCGGGTTTGATTCATCAGCTGTTACACTAGCAAGACTGGAAAACATAGAAGTCACAGCGGGACCCGCACAGAATACGGCTTTAGCAATGCCCACACTACCTGGCTGAGTGGCCCCTGAACTCTTAAGCTCAGGAAAAACGTTAATACTAATTCTGGGGGGAAAAAACACCCTGGAGGAAATAAAAAAAAAAAAAAAAGCAAATGCATACATCAGAGTGCTGTTAACCCATGAGCTATTTATGTGAAAAACTAGATCCCCTTCCATCAAGTTTTGGAAAAACTTTTCTATGGAGAAAAAAAAAGGCTGGTGATTCCCTGACTTGAATTAAAAGAAGTTTCTCGAATGCCCATTGACCCTCTGCTTCATTTTCCAAATCCTCGAGGGCTGCAGCGCAGGGAGCACTCCTCACCTGCATGTTGTGTGCAATTTCCTCCCTGTCAGAGAGGATCTGGGAAAGGTTCTTGGTGCCTAGGACGTTTCTCAGAGTGGTTTGGGCCAGAAGACGGGTTGCTGAGTCGGCGTTGGTGATGTTCGCCACGGCCAGGGTAGCGTTCTGCACGCGGTAATAGACCACGCCGTCCACGCTGATGGTCACTGAGTCCTTAGTGAGGATCTACAACACAAAGGATGCAGTTTTATAACTGTCAGCCACCTCCTTAACTGTAAGGATGTCATGCGACAGAATACCTTAAGACACTTGATTTTCTTTATTCTTTAGTAAGTGCTGTTGCCTGTATTTGTGTTTGTGCTCCCCCAAGATCTGTGTATTGAAACCCAATCCCCAATGTGTTGGTATTTGGAGGTGGGGACGTTGGGAGGTGATTAGGTCATGAGGGTGGAACCCTCATGGATGAGGTTAGCGCCCTTATAAAAGAGTCCCCGGGGCATTCCCCACCCTTCCGCCATACGAGGACATGGTAAGAAGATGCTGATCTAGGAATTAGGAAGCAGGTTCTCATCAGACCCTGAATCTGCTTGTGCCTTGATCTTGGACTTCTCAGCCTCCAGAACTGTCGGCAACACATTTCTGCTGTTTATAAACCACGCAGCCTTGGTATTTTGTTATAGCAGCCCAAAGGGACTGAGACAGCGAGCATCAGAAAGTAACTATGTCTTTGAAAGCTTAATAAACACTCATTTATTTATTAACTTCATTCATTCAATTATTCATTAAATACTGAGACACTACTTAGTAGCAGGCACTGTACGAGATACAAGGGATAAAGGTATGAAAAAATGTGGTCCCTTCTTTCAAAGGGGTTGGGGAATCAAGGGAGGATTTCAGGGACAAAGGACGGACAGTTGTAGGTGGCAGAGGTGATACCTGAACTAAGTCTTGAAAGAAGAAGTAAAAATTTTCTGAGGGTGGAGTGAAAGAGTATCCCGGGCAGAGAGGATAATGTGTGAAAAGGAGCAGAGGTACCGGGAGCCTGGGTTTGATGAACCCTAAATAGCACAGTATAATTAGAACAAAAAATGCACGGAGCTGTTTTTGTAGGGTGAGGTCAGGGTGAGAGTGTATTTACAGCATGCTACATAAAAATGCTGACCCGAATACAGTGTGTCAACACTCCCCATCACATTCAGGGCAAAGTTCCTGGTGTGGTTTAAAGCCCTTTGACATCCGGCCCTCATTCTCCCTCCTCCTTCTGCACACCCTCTATGCTAGATGACGGTGCCCACATGCACCATGTTCCAAGTTCCAGGCCTTTCTGCAGGTGTCCCCTCGGCTTTGGACAACCCTCCCCCCCCCCCCCGCCCACAACTTCAGACCGGCATGCCCTTACTTACCATGGAAGACAGCTCAAATGTCCTTTTTCCTGTGAAATTCCCTGACTCATTTGGCAGTTTTAACACTTCTTCCTTTGCCCCTTCACTGCAGTGGTGTTATTTATTTACATCATGACTTCTCTGTTAGACTATGAATTTTTTGAGGGTTTATCTCTGTATCTCTAGCCCTGGCAGAGTGCTTGATACATAGCAGGGAGTCAATAAGCAAGAGATGAATTGGATTGAAATGGTCCAAGGAAGACAGTGAGGGATGAAGAGCTCAGGAGTGAGAGTCAGGAGACCCCAGCTGCAGTTCCAGCCTCGCTGGGGACCTCCCTCGGGGACCTCCAGCAAGGCTTTTAGACTTTTGACTTCATGACTCCTCATTTGTGAGCTGGGGCTACGAACACTGCCCAACTCTACGCAAACATCTTTGAAGATCAAGTAAGATGTTTGCCCAGGAAGCCCTTCAGAAACTGTAAAGGGCGATGTACACAGAAGGTAGTAACGACAACGATAATACATCGCTGTTTAGTGCTGCCAAGTGACAAAAGCAGTAATCCTTTTTTTAGTAACCTAAAAACACATCTAACGTGGAGAAGTGGGGGATTTGTAAATAGATGCACAGTATATTACCCTCTTGTGTGAGAATTAATTATTTCCCATGATGTGATGGGAAAAGGTGTACCATTTCTACACAAATTCTTGCCTCTGTGACTCTGCTGGAACTTTCCAAAGCTGCGGCCTCTCTGCTGATTATCGTAGACAGAGTGTTTATCTCCCTTCTCAGTAAGTTCACAGGGGATCGGAAAAAGGACTGCTTGCCAAGTTCCAATCCTCGCTGCATTCAGCAGCTTGCAGGAGAGCAGGGAGCAGCTGGAAGGCAGCAGCTTACAGTGACCCTGCCAGATGCCTGCCTTGTTGACCGAGAAAAGCGCCACAAGAATTCCCAGCTACCCTGAAAGAGGCTCCTCCTGAGAGCCGATCTTCCATGCTGAAAATACAGCCACGCTCTCGGTCTTGTGCTTATGGGTGAAAATGATTTATGGTGTCATCAAGTCTGTGTGAGTTTTAAAATCTGACCTCACCAACTCCTTGGATCAGTACCAGCTGGGAAGTTCCTAAGCTGGTTTCTGGATTTTGTGACAAGAGAAGGCAACGTGGCCAGACTCCACTGTCAGTGTTCTTCTGTCCTCCCCTGCATCATGTTTTTAGGCTTTCTATCTGCGATGTTATCACGCCTCCTTAGACATGGGTACCATCACTACCTCAAGCACCACGATGGAGCTTATGTGGAATGCAGTTAGCGTGGAGTGGTGGGGAAGGCACTGGACAGGACATCGGAAGAGCTGGATGGGAGTCCTGGCTCTCTGCTGTAGTTTGGAGGAATTCCTTTGTCTCACTGCAACCATTTACTTTCTGTGATCCTGCTATGAGTTGCAACTGTGACTTGTGAAGTAGTTTGAAAAAGCACGGAGTAATTACTAATATGAAATATTACACGCTTATCTCAGGTGGCGAATGAACAGTTTCTAATTCCTTAGCGTCTGACCAATTTGTCTAGAATAAAATCAAGATCCTTCAGAAGGATACTGTATCAGAAGCCAACAGAGGAGAAACGTGGTAGTAAAAATGATGACAACAGTGGTAATGCTAACAGGATATTTATGTCATTACACTATTTTGTAATAATAATAAGAAGCACTTTCATAGCGCTTACTATTTATCAGCCTCTGTTCTAAGCATTCTACATAGAGTGCCTCATTTAGTCCTCAAAAGAACCATATAAAGTAGGTCCTGCTATTATAACCTGAGGAAACTGAGGCACAGAGAAGTTAAAGAACTTGCTTGAGGTCACACAGCCAGAAAACCGTGAAGGCAGGCAGGCTCTAAAGCTGTGCTCTAACTGCTGTCCCCTACTGCCTGTCCCCGCCAAGCACGTTCACACATGAGAGCTCAGTTATTTACAGCAAAAGGCACCCTTACCTCCTGAGGAGGAATATCAAACGAGATGGTTCTCATGTCCACTTTGATGAAGCTGTCAGTGCACGGCAGAATGAAAAACAGACCTGCAACAGAGACACACACAAGACTATAGAGAGAGAGACACCAGCACCGAGTCAGCTCACTGCGCCCTTCAGTTCTAACAGAATCAACCTGATCAACCGAAAGAAACCAGTCCATCTCGGAGCGAGCCAGAAGCCGGGAATGCCATCGTGGCCTCCTGCTGCTCTCCTCCCAGTCTAACTGTCCCCCGAGGCCTGGGGGCTGCATCTCCTGACTCCACTGTTACCGTGGCTTGTTTGTTTTCACTTAGACCAATGCAATCACTTCCCACATCATCTTTCTCTTTCTTCTAGTTTCTCTCCTATGAACCAATACAAACCCCCTGAATAAATAGTATGAGGCCCTGCACAACCTGCTCCCACTTACCTCTGCGGCCACTCCCCTGTGCTCCCGCCCTGCACTCCTGCTGGCCTGAGCTGCCTACAGTTTCTTGAACTTATGATGCTCTCCTCGGCAATGCTTTGCACACGGTCAGATTCTGCCGGGAACACCTCACCTCTGGCTCACAACTTTTCATGCCAAGATGTCACCTCCTATGAACTGAGGTGGTCACTCTTCTCTGAGTTTCCACAGCTCCCTGGGACTACCTGACCATGATGCTTATTACATGGGACTGTAACTGTCTGTTTCCTTGTTGGTGTCCCCCCACCGGGCAGTAAGATCCTTGAGGGCAGGGACTGTGTTTTAGTCTCCCTGGAATTCCCAGAGCCTGGAAGTCTCTTGGGGAGCTTAATCGAAGCTTGCCAAAAATAAAGACTGAAAGCATTTATTTCAGTAAGGATTCTCACGCTCGAATTTCGATAGCTGTGGCTATTTTTGGCCTGAGATAATCTTATCAACTCAAACAGGAAAAGGAGGGGCGAAGTGGGAAGGAAAGGGTGATTTCTGGCAGGCACCACTGCATTGTTACACGGCTTGTGCTTCGAGAACTCTCTTCCAAGTCAACGGAGACCCTCATAAGGGAAATCACAAAGTTGCAGAGACCCTCATAAGGGAAAAATCACATCAGTAAAAGAAAGAATCTCACTCTCCAGGCAAACAGCTCAGACTCCTAGTACTGACCAGGTCCTTTGGCTCCTCCTTGTAAAATGCGACCCAGTCTAAAGATGATGGCTCTTTCATATTCTTTTATGATCTAGATTAAAAACACAAATAATAATTAAACACGAGTACAAATATTTATATGCATAGCTTTTAAAATACATATTTCTGCTCTAAACGGTTTAGATGCCTCTATTTTATTTTTTTCTCTATAATCCAGACAATAGTTTAACACAGTTAATGTTTAATTACCCCTGCCAAGCATGATAGTTATTTATGTTTTAAAAATGGGTTATAAAAGCAGTTGATATTCATTGTATAAAATTTGGGAAGTACAGAAGAGTATACAGAAGCAAATCCACAATCTCACTCCCCAGCCGTTAATACTGTTATTCAATTACTCATGCTTTGTCAACACAGGAAAAAAAAATCTAACGTCCTCATAGCATGTCTCCTGATTCCTTAAATTATCATGGTAACTTATCTGAAAATCCTTGGAGCATATTTTATCTCTTTAGAAATCTGTAAATGACATCACTTGTCACGGTATTAATAACTTTGAAGAAAAAATAACCAGCATCTGTGGGGCACTAACCACGTGCCAGGTGTTGTGTTAAGTACCTGACTGATTTAATCCTCACAATAGCCCCATGAAGCATATGCTGTTATTTCCTCTCGCTTTACAGGTGAGGGAAGGGCACACAGTAAACAACGGCCCAGCAGTGGAACCTCAGCATCCTGACTCTGCAGGGTGTGTTCTCACAGGACCACCCCGCATCCCTGACTCTGGAAGATTTTAGATAGTGACTCTGACTTCAATCCTTAGGGAAGACTGGCTGGACAATGGCTGTGGTCTTAAGATTGCATTATAAGCACGGGCTAGAGTGCAATTTTTCCAAAGCGAGATGAAGGAAAAAGAATTATAGGCCAGTAGTCTCTGTCTCTCTTACATGCACACACGGTGCGTTTATATATGTTGGAGTTGACGCCTTTTCAGATGTGATTGAGATATTCTTTACCTTTATGCACATCCATATCGACAATGGGAAGGTTAAAACTGTGAACAAGAATGATACAGCCACCAAAATCCATCCACAGGGTCCAAGGCCTGTATTGGGACTATCTGTGAAAACAAAAGACAGCTCTCACCACTGTTCAGAGCACAGTGTCCCCAGATGCATCCTTGCTGTTCACTGAACACCTACCCTTCGCATTATACTAGCTGTTTTCCATGAATCTTCCCATCAAATCCTCATAACAACCCTGAAGTGCAGGTGCTACTTTCCCTAATCTACTCAACATGATGACACGCGCATTATCCACATCACTCTCCACTCGATCTGGCAAACATTTATTAAGCACCTAATATTTATTATGCAATGAACTGATAAAGGTGAGTAAGACCCAATCCCAACTACAAAGAATGTTAAGATTTAGTGGGAAAGGCAGACAGACAATTATAATACTAGGTGCTAAGTGCAGATAGACGGTCTGTTCAGAATGTTTTAAAACACAGAATAGGGGTAACTCACCCCACACTGGATGAAGGTGAGAGTGAAGTAGGGTGGGATGGGGGGGTGCGCAGGTGATGGCTGGGGGTGGGGGGGTGTCAGAGGGGCTTCTTGCAGGATGTAATGGTTAAGGAAAATACCAATGAAAGGGAAGGGGAAGGCAGGAAAGGGGCATTTAAGCCGAGGTGACAGCATAATTAAAGGCGAAAACCCTATGATATACGTGTTAAGAGCTCATTTAGGTCCTCTCTTTAAAAATGACAACTGTAAAATATCTCACTGTGAAATATATGCACAATTTATCATCGATTTCCTGATTAAACATGTTGTTTCTTATTTCTTACTATTATTAACCGTGTTATAATGAACATCTTTGGACAGTTTTCCTTTCAAATTTCTAATAGTTTCCCTTTTCTGTAATATGAATAGCTTTTTGTCTGATCCCAAAGATAATACATGCCCCACTGCAAAAAATTTAGAAAAGTATAAACGAAGGGATAAATTACTCAATCCAGAGATGATAAATATTCTTCTAAATTCTCTCTTTGTGCACACACGTTTTTATAAGTAAATAAAGTTGTAACCTATTTTTCTCCCCTCTAGATATTTTTTCACTTTCCTTTTTAGCCTTTGTTGCTAGGCATTTGCGCTTTTTCTGTTTTGGTTTTAATTGTTTATCAGTGATATGGAATTATAACCATCATGATTTTGGTTAGATAAATACCAAATTTTACATTTCATGAATATGCAAATGCCACTCAGAGCTAAGCGATGTAATGAAGCATAATTCATCTTCCGATCCTGCACAACTTTTTGTTTTCTTTTCTGGAGTCAATGTCCTGTCTTTTTTTTCCCCCCTTTGCTTGGTTTCCAACGTACTTATTGATTCAATCCCAAACCTTTCATCAATTGTCTACCTCTCCCTTCAGCAGGGTCAGGTATTCTACCAATTTCACCTTCTGAGAAAGTTGCAGAGCAGTGTCTGGACACTTTCCTGTTCCTGTTGCAACCGCGATCGCGCTGATCGCCTTTCACTATCATCCTGGGAAATTCCCTTTCCTCCCCGAGTTGTGTTTCCCATTTTCTGTATCTGGCGTCTTCCTCATTTTTATTTGTTTTTCCTTTCTGTGGGGAACAGAGGGACTGAGTAGGCCGAGGGAGAGCTCCATTTTCTTATCAAACACAGAAGGCATCTGCTGCTGTCTTTCCAGGAGCTGTTTTAATAATGGGAGGGAGGGCGGGTGGCAAGAGGTGAGGAACGTGTAACTCCTCAGATCAGAACTGGGGTGAAGACCGCAGGCAGTGAGACAGGACTCTGAATAAACAGGAAGCCAAGAAATAGGCAGACTGCTGGCTGGGAGCTCAGCACAGAGACACAAGTTGGCGTCCAGGTCAAGTGCTCTAAACCGTAAGAGAAAAAGTCAGAAATACACATGCATGCTTTGATTATACATGACTTTGTAGTTTTCTGATCCCGTGTCAGTGTGAGGTAAACATCCTAATACATACTTAAATAAGAGTGATCTAAGTTAACGCTGGAGGTTTCTAAATTATAATTTTGAGGGGTATGGACATACTCACTGACAGAATATTCCAAGAGAGGCCACAGTGTTGCTTGCGGAGGAAGCCCTATCAGGTGCTGACATAGCTGGTACTCATCACAGCAGCCATGTTTAGACGTTCTATTATATACTCCACGCCTGTGTTAAATTACTTTAGACATTTAGTCCATATTACCAAGCCCTAGGAAGTTATGTATTTTTAATTCCACTTTATAAGTGAAGTAATGGAACCAACACAACTTGCCCAAGGTTGCACCATTGGAGGGCTTGGGATTCAAACACAGGTCATCTCACTCGAAAGCCCATGCTCTAACCCAATTCACTCTTCCACTCTTTGCCTCTGTATTTAAAAATTCCTCATTAAAGAAGTTGTGTTTGGAGTACTTCCCCAAGACAGAATCTAAGCTGGGAAAGCATGGTAGGAGTTCTGAGGATGAAATCTGATCTTCTTACAGAGGAAGCCCTCTGAATTCCAGCTGTGCCTATTTATAGCAAAAGAGTCTCAAAGCTCTTTGCCAGGCTCTGCTCTGCAGGTTTCCAAAATGAAATGAATTCCAAACAAGGCACGGATTGGCCACAAATACCTATCTGACAGCTTTTGGTGCTTTCTAAAACGCTGCACCCGAATCTCCCATATTCCGGACAAAGTACATGGTTGTGTCCTGAACATACTGGACCATAAATTCCCCGACGGCAGGGATGTTTATTTTCATTTTTATATTCTCAGTGTCTAGCCCAGTATCTTGCAGAGGTTAAGTATAAAATACTTCTCAGCCAGCTTTCCAGCTAGATGTGCTTTTTCCTTCCTCTGATTCTTGAGAGGATGAATTTAAACTCATTTAAACTTATATTTTGCCTAATCTTTTTCATAATTTCTTGTGCATTGATATCCTTTATTTGATGAAACTTCCTGAGACTAAGGGAATGTCTAAGTTTCAACTTTCTGTGACTTCTTAATTGTGTGACCGTTACCTCTTTGAACCTTTGTCTTTACTTGAAATAAAGATAATTAGACTGGCCTTGCAGGATTGAGGCAGTGCTCAGTAAACACAGGTGATAGTTTTCCGTCATTCTCCTATTTTACTCAAGTGTTCAATTTCCACCAAGAAAAACGAGGAAACAGGTGGCATTTAGCCCTTTTTGGTAAAAGCCGCTGAAACTACTTAATTTTTCCCTCACTTCTTGCCGCTCTCCTGCCATGCTAGGCCTGGACATCCAAAGACCTTCAAGAAGCTCATTTATGAATTGAATTATTAAATCACTGAATCATTATCTATGCAAGGATAAGCTGGAAAGTACAGCCCAGGTTTTTGTGTTCAGTTTCCATTCTGCTCTTGAAAATGCCAGATGAGTATATGGAATTTGATTTGAGTATTTGGATCTTTTGAAAACTGGGCCTGGTTGGTTCACATTTCAAACGCTAATCAGACCAAACATCCTGGGGGAAATGGCACAGTTTTGTATCATTCTAGTGCCTTTAAAATGAAACTACCCCATTCTCAACCCTTGAAACTCTTCCCCACCTGGTTATAGCTCAAAAAGGTGCTTAAATCACATTCCTCGGAGAGGTGAGGCTTAAACTTGACCAGGCTGTAAGCAAACCCTTGGTCATCAACCAGTTACTACAGGGCAAAGGGGAAAAGAAATTCTCAGTTACTCCCTCAAATTTCATGAAATTCAATTCCTTCAAGTTTCCCATTCAGTACCTTGAGGACTAAATCCTCCCTCCCAGCTTTATGCGGTAAAGACAAACAATGAGTAACAGGTAATTCTGAGATATTTTGGTTAATATTTGCTGGGTAGGAACATTCCTAAAGATTAGGGATCCCGTGATATTTGGTTATAAATACCACTTTGCCATGTTTTAGAGTATTTTTTCTTTTACTAGAAAACTCTTTCCTGAAAACTGCATTAAATTTTCAACTAACCAAAGCAAGGTTTTGAAAATGGATATAAGTTCATACATTAACATGTTTTAATTGGACACTCAAATTGGGCTTACCTCCAGGAAACTAATGTACATTTTAAAAAATATTGCTTTTTTCCCCTGATTTTACAAGCAAAAACACTGTCACTCTAACAATTAAAATTATAGCTTAACAAATAGAGAAAGAAAAATGACCTATACTTTCACTATCTCTGAATGGTGATTATTTTCTGCCTTGCTATATGTCCTTTAAATTTTTCTATCCTGCTTTTTAAAAAAAAATGAATAGTATACACGATGATCTTAAATCTGCTTTTCCCCCTATATTGTGCACATCTTTTCATGTCAGTACATATTCTTTATTATAAAAGGCTGAAATAATATTCCATTGTTCCATATGATGAACACTTTCTCAATTAGAAACTCTGCAGCACTGAATATACTTTTAGCAAAGTTTCCATACATCCTTATTGTGTAAACTAATTTTGCTGAAAAGATGAAATCACACAACTCTTAAATTTCTCTCATTCTGGAGGTATCTTTTATTAATACTAATAATAACCACTTATTGAGTGCCTATTACATGCCACTCACAAGCTGACTCTAATTTTTTACTTTAATTGCTTCTAATGTTCACAAAAGTCTGTAAAGTACATGTAAAATACTCCTCCTGAAATCCCAAAGTAATAAAGCAAAAGACTTTCTGGGAAGAGACAGAGGAAAACAAAACCAAACCATAAAGCAAATGGGGAAAAAAACCCCCAAAAAACGGCTGTAGGGTAATTTTTTGGTAGGTTAGCTTCCAGAAAAGCAGTAAAATGTTCTTTTTAAGATGATAACAGGCCTAATTTCAGGGCACTGTAGGTTGTTAACGATCCTGTATCAGCCGATTTACTTCACGGTCTATTGAATTTGGCATTCCTGGAAACCAAGTGAAACAATAAATTCCATTTATCACGGAGACTTCATTCTAAAGTTCAAAAGATATTGGATTTCCTCTTTAGGCAAAGGCCAAAAACATGTCCTACAGTACCTGTAAATCTGACTCAGAGTCATATGCATAACAAAGCACAGAAATGAAAGGTGAACCAAACAATTATTGAAATGCTAACATTTAAAGCACAGTCTTGTCCTTCCTCTTTCCCGGAATGCAAGTGCAATACTTTATGTAGTAAATTGCCAGGAATAGTGTTGTTCGGGTGGGGGAAGATAGGCAGGCTAGGAATTTAGTCTCATAAACACATGATCTGCTTCCAACAGCACGTTTTAAGGGGTAACAGCAGGCCAGGACGAAAGGTCTTGGCATCTTTTGAGTTCTTCTTAAAGGTATATATATTCAGCATATATAAGTGTTCTTTTTGGTCACAACTATTCCTCATCAGAGACTCTACGTCAAGATTTGCAACTTTTCCTGTAAAGGGCCAGGGAGTAAACACTTTATGGCTTTGTAGGCCATAAAGTCTGTCACAACCACTGAATACTGCACAAAAGTAGCCACAGACAACACATGAATGAGCACTGCTGTGTTCCAGGAAAACTTAATTTATGAACACTGAAATCTGAATTTCATAATTCTCATGTATAATGAAATCTTCTTCTTTTAAGAAAAATTTTATAATTGTAAAAACTATTCTTAGCTTGTGAGTCATACAAAAAAAAAGCAGGCAGTCGGCCAGATTAGGTCCATGGGCCTTATGACCCATTCCTGTTCTCTGTCACACAGTCATCTATTTGAGGAGGAGGACATTATACGTTAAATAATACATTTGATCTTTCTTCCAGCTTTTCAAATAAGGGTATAGTTCCCAGATCCCCAATTTCTCTTTCCTTTAATTGTTTTGAAACAAGGTCTTTAAAAGACCTGATAAATAAGAACTCACCAAGGTGGAAACAGGCAAAAGGGCAGATCAAATAAGTGAATATAAACGTCTTCAATTAATCAAAATTTCAAGTGACTTGGATTTTAGGAGAAAGACAAGCAAGGGAGGGAAAGAACAGAAGAGAAGGAAAATAAGAGAAATGGAGAAAAGGAGTGAAGAGAAGAGAAACAACAAAAATGAAGGCAGCATTCTACAGAGAGAAAGATTAACAGGTAGAGAGGAGAGAGGGGGCAGTTTAGCACATAGTAGGGTCTCAATAAATAAACATTGAAAAAAATGCTATCGTTTGCTTGAAGATCACAACCTTGCAGTTCATTTGGGCAGAGGTTTTGAAAGCAAACAGGCACATGCTCTAACCCATCTTTCAAATGATTATTTTAATTAGGTACAGTTTACAGTTCTTCGAATGCCCTTATCCTTAAACCTCTAGGGAAGAAATTATTCTCTGGGCTGGAGTGGCTACAGGCCAGATGGTATCAAATTAAGAACCATGAATGAAGGCTATAACTTTTCCTCTCTTTTATAAACCATCTATAGCTATAAATACCAGACTGAAAGAACTGATACTGATGAGGCATAGTGTGATGTGAATTGCAAAACTTAAAATGTGTTTACCATGAGATAGTAAGGAAAGGAACTGGACTAACCCTTTTAAGAAAGATTTTCAATAAAAGTTGAAATAAAGGGAATGCTTCGCTTAGCTCGAAAAGAATAAGGAAATTAAGTAAGTGTAAATGTTTTACTTCCCAAGCATCTTGAGGATTTTCTGTAGCTTTCCTTCATTCAAATTGTTTCTAGCCATAAAATGAGGAGGAAAAAACAGGCGAGAGTAACAGATAATTTTAAATTTGAACCCCTGTCAAGGCACCCTCTCCTAATCTATAGCACTTTACCCACTCTAACTGTTTATCATCCTGGTAATTATCTTATTCAATGTCTGTCTTCGTGAGATTTTGGTCTCGTTAAAGTAGCATAACTTAATGGCTTCATAGTTGGCTCTGCCACTTATTAGCTGTGTGATCTTGGGAACGTGTCTTAACTCTCTGTGCTTCAACCTACTCATCTAAAAAGAGGGCTCCCAAGAGTGCCCCCTCAGAGGGTTAGAATGAAGAGTCAATGAGCTAACATGGTAGATATCTAGTGCATAACACGTACTCAAACAGTACTTGCTAAGTAAATAGCTGTTGAATGCGTTGAATGACTCTGCTGGGTATTTTTGTTTTTTTGGAGGGGGGGACAAAAGACTGCCAATTACATAAGATAACTGGAAATTACATGTCCGCACACAGGATCCCAGAATACAGTTCATAAATTTTTGGTAGTGAGCATGCTGTAGGTAGGAAAAATAATGTACCCATGTAACTTACATAATGTTTTAAACCAATGTTACTTCAAAAAAAAAAAAAGAATACAGTTCTGAATCATCCTCTGTCCCAAAGCAGCTGTCATATTGCTCTCCCCAAATGTTTTCTTTCCTTTTCTCTTTCTAAAATCAAACCTTTCACCCTGAGGTTAGAGAATTCAGGAAGGTAGAAGGGTGGGCTGAATCTGACCCATGACTGGAAAGATAAAAACACTTATGTTCAGAAAAATTGGAGAGGAAAAACAATTTCCTAATATTATTAAGTTAATTAAATTTAGACTAGGCCTGAAACACATGAAACAGAACAAAACCCTTCTTCTTCTTTGGTTTTTTCCCCCCAGCTCTTCCACTTGGACATCTTAAAAGTATCTATAATTAAGTTATTCTCATGAAGGTTTTTGGAGGGTACTATCATTTTAATTGAAAAATGGGAAACAGAAGCATAAGGAAACTGGATCATAAGGTTCCCTATTCTTCAGCTGAGGCCAAGTAGCTGAGCAGTGGCTCAGAGCTTGGGGTTTTGATGTCAGATTTCAATTCTACCATGAAAGTTTCTCATTAGTAAAATGGGGAGGGGGTGGGACAGTTATCTTGTGTGAAAAAATATGTAAAGTGCTTGACACTTAGGAAGTTTTCAATAAATAGTAGACATTGTTACTGTCAGATCTTTAAGGTCATTATTGATAGAGTTTACAGGAATAAACTTTGTATTAACTGAATTGCCTTCTGGGACCTACACACCATAGACAAAATGTCAAGACTAACAATCTGCCTGGGGACTCTTATCTCTGGAGGAGAAACAGCCCACATTTGGGGAGGTAAATTAAGAGTCTTAAACTTTCTTGGACTGTCTTTCATACGTTTTGTCTATAAATTTTCCTGTATAATAACAAGATTTCCTGAATAGTCATTGTTAACTTTTTTATTCTTTGTTTTCCACATTAAATAATATCTTAATAATTTACATTTTAAAGTTTCAAAAGTATATTCACATACATTTTCTCATCTGATTCTCAAAACCTTGAAAGGTACTGCAGTATGATTATGCCCAACATGTACATGAGGAATTAACTCTGGAGATGGAGACTTCCCCAATGTGACCCCAGTGGGAAGTGATGCTCCTGAGGTCTCAACTCAGATCTTCAAATTCCAGAGTCCACTCTCATTTCACTATCCTATACCATCTTACCATCAGTGCACATCCACAGCGAGGCAAGGTCAGTGTGTAATTTTCATTATCTGACATTTTAAAACAGACACATTATTGCCTGTATCTTCCAGGCTAATCCACTGAAAGGCCAAATGCTTGGGGGTTCAGGTGCCTTCACTGGCCTCCAAGTACAGACAAAGGTTCGAAAAGAATGGAGGAACAATGTGTATCAACAGCGAACTGACACATACTTTCTCCTTTCTACTGACTGTGACCTCTAACTGTTCTTTCCACACTTTAGCAAATAAAAGGAGATTCCTTCCTTGAAAATTATAATCCCTTTATTGAGAATACAAACCCAGACAAATCTTCTACTTATAATGAGGACATGTAATGAGGAATTTGATGTTCACATCCTAAAATCAATGATTTGGGTTCTATCTAACTCAATAAAATAAACTATAAACAGAAAAGTGTCTCCACCAATGTAAGCCAAACATTTTTAACAACTTGATCCACTCCGTGGGCATCTTTATCTCCCTCCTTTGCTTCATTTTACTTTCAAACAAACATTTTTGCAAACTTACTATGCACTTGATACCGAGCTTATTACAGTGAGGAAGGACACAATCTCTGCTTTCAGAAGTTCTCCTGGTCTAACAAAGGTGACTGTAACAGATATTTATAATACTATGAAATAAACATTATGATAGAGGTAGGCACAGGGTGCCCCGCACACTCAGAGGAGAGGTGCTCACTTTTTCTGGTTACAGTAGTTTTCAGGAAAATATTTTTCCACATCTTCTTAAAAAACAGACTTTGAATCAAATCTTTATCACTTTATCAAGAAAATTTAAAAAAATTTTTTCTTCAAAGCTGATCAGTGATCAGTGACCCTGTCTTTTACACTATAAAATTTACATCATCAGGTGGAACCAATAACCTATTTTTTTTATTAAAAACACATAAATGCCAACTTCTGTAGACTTGTTTGTCATTTGAGTTAATTTATGACCACTGATGGTTTAACTCAGATTAATTATTAAAGAAGTTACAAAGTTCTCCCTGATCTGATCAGCTATAACAACTGAAATAAACAAATCCGTCCCTAGATTCTGCTTATTTTCAGGCAATCTCCCAAAGGGATTTATTCTGTTGACATGGCTCTTAATTATAATTATACATTTCTTTGCAATTCACCTGCATTATTTCTTTATAAAGTGAAGACACTGGCTTTGAGATTAACTAGTCTTGCCCTAGGTTTGGTAATATTTAAGTTCCTAAGATGAGTTATCTGCAAAATCATAATGGGACAGTTTGGGCTTTTATATTCCACTGCTTCTCTCAGAGGCAGCCTCCTGGAGCCATCATATGTATGAGGTCTTGATTAAAGCTAGGTTCCTTTTGGCTTTGTTTATTGTCTCTCACCCTCAGTGAAGTATTTTTGTTTGACAAGTTCCTCCTTTTGGGTATGCATTTTGGAGGCAGCTCTAGGATAGGGAAAAGGATTTGGAAGATCAGCCCATATGTGAACCTAGTTCACAGGAGTGGGTGATTTTCCCACTCTGAGCCTCCATTTCCTTGCTGTAAAATGGCAGATAATGACATTCCCTTTGTGGAGCTGTTAGAGGACTGCATTAGATAATGCTCGTAAAGCACTTAGGCTGGGTTTGGCGTATGGCAAGCACCCGATAAATTCTGTTTAACAAATTCTAGTAACAGCCTTCCTACCAGTGTCAGGTCTCTAAGGTTAACATTTTTTAAAAAGGCAAATATAGATCAAACAAAATTTTGTTTGTATGTATGATTTTCAGGAGAGAGTGTGTAGAGTTCATTAGATTCTTAAAAGATTTCTGCCTAAAAAGAAGTGAGAAAAAGAACTTAGGGGGGAAAGCTGGTCTGTAACCATGAAAAAAACTAAGTACAAAGATTATGTTTATTCCCAAAGAACTTCTACACATTTCTCACTGCAGTTTCACCAAACTTCTAACATTGTGTTCATGGTCCTTTAGCTTCCCACCAGGAGGTCAGGGTACAGAGGAAAGGATCTAACTAACTTCCTAAGCAACTAATTTCCTATCTAGGAAGAGTAAGCTGCCGAAGAGGAGGACTGCACAATTTTTATACGGGCAAGTTTTAGAATCAGTCAAACCCAGACTTAAAACATGGCTCCATTACTTATAAACTGTGTGACTTGAAAATAATTTAACTTCTCTGAGTATCAGTTTCTTCAAGTACATCCTCCCTGTTACACCCCTGATTTGGGATGATAACTCTCCAAGGTACTAGTAGAGAGGGAGGGATTAAGATTTCTACAATTCCTTTGAAGTTCCTGGGAAGGAACTAAAGACAAACATTGCTGGGGTAGGGAAAGGGGGACATATACGATCAGTGGACGAGACTGGCATTATAAATAATCAGATGAGTCCCGTATAGTGTTCTTTGCGGGGCGCTGGAAAAGCCCACCCAGTCCCCTAAATTTCTTTCACGATGTCATTCTGTTTGAAATTCCATCCTTAGAAATAATTCCTTTGGATCAGTAAGAGCCCCTGGGAAGGAACCAGTATCCCTGAGAGGTTAATTGCCTCTCTTTATGAACTTCCCCCGGCCCCTCCTCAAAGGGGTTAGCAATAAAGGTTCAAGGTGATAGCCCTCTCAAGGGTACTAGTTCCTTCACCGGAGAACCAATTGCCCCACTCACACAATTTCTGCCTTCAATATTCGGAAGGCCCTGGTAGGGTGGGGAATTTAGAGTTCCATGTAAGGGACAAAAGCTCGGAAGACGAGGTTCCTGGGACAAAGGAAGTAAAGTGGAGGGGGCAGAATGGTGCAAAAGAGTGAAGCTGGAAAGAGATATGGGAAGAATGCCCAAAAGAGAACTTCTTTTCTTCTGCAAATGTATCGGAAACTTGTGGCGAAACTTGCTGCTGAATAGGAAATTGGCCAGGGTGGATAGCAGGAGTTTTTTCCATTTGGAGAGGAGGTGGGCGAGGGCCGGGTGTTGGAGATGGCCTCCGATGGGGAGAAAAGGAAGAGGGAGTCGCGCGAAGACGCAGGCTCCCGGGTGTGGCGCGCAGGTTTGGGTCCCTGCCCCACCACTCGCTGGCCGCCCGTCACTCGTGCATTTCCTCGTCCGCGTGCATGCCACGAGATAAAGGGCGGAAAGCGCTGGCACAGGGCCTGGCATCTGGCAGCCGCTGGATAACGCGAGCCCCTGCTCTGGCTGCGGGCACTGGAGACGCGCCCTCTGTTGGCGCGTCCACGGTATGCCGGGCACGGGACGTGTACTCTGCAGCCTACCATCCCTACCCTGACCCCCAGCCCGCGAAGCAGAGCTCGTCATTCTCAGCGTACAAGCGGAGGGGGAGACCGCGGCTCTGAGCAGTGGTCGCTCGGCTAAGAAACATCGGAGCCCGCCCTGGGACCTTTGGGCTGGGGCTCGTTCCGGAGGGTAGGGTTCAGGGGAGGCGAGCGACCCCACGGGCCTCGCCAGGGGCGCGGGGCTCACCCTTGAAGGAGTCGGGGAGCCGCCGGGATTGGGTGTCCGCTGCTGGCCGCTTGTCAGACATACTGCCCGGGTCAGGGTCGCTGCTCTCGCGTCTAGGTTGCCGGAGCCGGAGCGGGAGGTGCGAGGAATGCCCCGAGGAGCCTAGAGAACCCGAGACTCAGGCAGCAGACCCGCCCCCTCCCTGAGGTCCGGCCAATCGACGCCCAGGACAGAGGAGGACACGCCCCCACCCTCTGCAGCCCGCCCCTCCCGCGGGGCGGCTTCTCCCGCTATTCCCGCCAGTCCTAGGGCTAAGGGGCGTGGCCTGAGGGGAGAGGCGCCCCCAGGGCGGGGGTCCTGGCTGGGTGTTGAGGGGAGCAGCACCGGAAGAGAGGGGTAGCACCGGAAGGGAGGGGCGGAGGCCGCGGGGCATGTGGTGGCGCCTGAGGAGACGGAGGAGGGGGCGCAGGGCATGGCCTGAGAAAAACCTGTGAAAAAGAAAAAGGCGCTCCTGTGGGCAGACGAATTAGAAGAAAATGGAGCCCTCCTTGGGCGGGGTGGGGTCCGAGTGAAGGGAGGACGCACCCGTGTGGTCAAAGTGAGGGCGCGAGCACGGCCCTGAACTTAGAGGACCGATGGTGCGAGGGAGAGAAACGGGCGCGACCACCCCCGAGCTTGAGGGAGTGAGTGAATTCCAGTGAGGTGCGTTTATTCAGATAAAAGCCTTTCCGAGCATCTGCCATCCCCAAGCAGTGTGCTCATTACCTGGGGTAGAGCGGGCAAGAGACAGACACGGTGCCTGCCCCCGCGGAGTTGATACAGGTGACGAGCAAGTAAACAAACCAAGTCATTCCAAGTCACTCCAAATCTGCGCGTGGCGAAGAGCAGATAAAGGGCACGGGGGAATCCGAGGAAAGCAGAGGGCAGTTACTTTACTTATGGGGACAAGGTAAGGCTTCTCTGAAAGGAGGTGGCACTGAGATGTGACCTGAAAGATGAGAAGGAGCCAGCCTTGGGAAGGGGGACAGGCTGGGCGGGAGGTCGGAAAGGGAAACCCAGGCAGAGAGCAAAGCGCAGGCGAAGGCCTTCCCCACCTCAAGCTGAAATCTCACATTTGAATTCCAGGCTACGTTTCATTCTCCGTGACTTGTCCCAATGCAAACTGATCAAAGTACAGTGATGCACACGAGCAGGTACACTTATAAAAACATTTTATTTTGAAATAAATATAGGTTCTCAGGAAGTTGCAAATACAGTCCAGGGGGGTTATGTGTACCAATTTCCCATAACAGTTACATCTTAACTGTAGTATCAAAGCGGGGAAATTGACAGTGGTACAAGATGTGTGTATAGTTCTGTGCCTTTTTTTATCACAGGCATCCATTCGTATAACCACCGCTGCAATCAAGATACAGAGCTATTCCATCACCACAAATATCTCCCTTTGGCCATATAATATCCAATACTTTGTGGTGTTTGGGTAATTGAAATGATAGACTTTCTCTCTGGTTTTAGTTCTGGAGCCTTGAGGTTGTCAGGGTGAGAACTGGAGCACACACAATTGCAACAGGTGTTAAGAGTGGCTGATGACTTTGCTTTGGAGTGTAGACTCTAGTGTGTGGTACAAGCCCTATGCAGAGCTCTTAAGTTGATTTCCAGTCACATGTGGGAAAATAACTGTTTATATTCCTGGGGGTGGAGTACAGTTTGTGCAGTCACTTGGTTTATAAACCTCCTGGAGAAGATAAGAAGGGGAGTACAGTAATTTAATGATCCTTTCTATCTAAGTTATCCTTGAGAAAGTCCACGACTTCATTTTTTCCATTCTGCAACAAATAAGCCCCAGAGGCATGAACTTCCTGTTTATGCTGTAGTTCCCGGGAAAGATGAGCAAATGGACAAGCAACTAATTAAAACCTTTCATAAAGGAGGGCTTGGTTGCAAATTGCATACTGTGAAAAAAAGTATTTAGCTTTCATTTTTGCCGGAAAGGAAAATATTTCAGAATGAATTTAATATTTGCATTCCTGCCTTCTACCTTTGTTAAAATCTCAAGGCAATCCCAACAGCATAACTTCTGGAGAGTTAGAGGAGTCTTCTCCCTTTGGGACAAAGACTTTCGTAAACACTTTTTGGCTCTGGTTTCAGATTGCATCAGTTCGGGAGCTAATTCCAGGCCCAAAACTGAGAACAAGCTTTGACTTGATTTTTAAACTACTTTCGGGATGGATGGGAGTTTCCAAATTTTGATTTTAAAATGCTGAATTTCACTTACCTGTAAAACTGGTGTATTCTGGATTTCTCATGCATGCTCTTTATAAATGTATTGATTAAACGTACATTAAAAATCAGTCTTCGTGTATCATCCTCTCCCTTTGCTGGGGGCAATTTCTAGTCCTGAATTTACTTCCAATAATGGTTAGAAGTTAGATGTTTTTTGAGAGCTTTATGCTTTAAGAATTGAGACTTACTATATAAAATTACAAATAATTTAAGGAGAGAGAATTACTATTGTATTGTTGCCTGTGACAGGACTATTATTTTGGTTAATTTTTCCTATAGTTGTTATTTAAAGGATGTTTACATGTAAGTTAAAATCAGAATATATATTCTACATTTTCTTTCATTTTTAAATTGAAGTATAGTCAGTTTACAATGTTTTGGCAATTTCTGGAGCACAGCGTAGTATTTCAGTCATACATGTACATACATATATTCCTTTTCATATTCTTTTTCATTATAGGTCACTCCAAGATATTGAATATAGTTCCCTGTGCTATGCAGTATAAACTTATTATTTGTCTATTTTATATATAATAGTTGGTATCTGCAAATCTCAAGCTCCCAATTTATCCCTTCCCATCCCTTCCCACCCTGGTAACTGTAAGTTTGTTTACTATGTCTGTGAGTCTGTTTCTGTTTTGTAAATAAGTTTGTGTTTTTTGTTTAGATTCCACATATAGGTGATATCATATGGTATTTTTCTTTCTCTTTCTGGCTTACTTCACTTAGAATGATGATCTCTAGGTCCATCCATGTTGCAGCAAATGGCATTATTTTATTCTTTTTTATGGCTGAATAGTATTCCATTCCGTACACACACACACACACACACACACACACACACACACACTGCACAACTGCTTTATCCAGTCTTCTGTCGATGGACATTTAAGTTGTTTGCATGTCTTGGCTAATGTAAATAATGCTGCTGTGAACATTGGGGTGCATACATCTTTTCGAATTAGAGTCCCCTCCTGATATATGCCCAGGAGTGGGATTGCTAGATCGTATAGTAAGTCTATTTTAGTTTTTTAAGGAATCTAATGGCTGCACCAAACTGTGTTCCCACCAACAGTGGAGGAGAGTTCCCTTTTCTCCACACCGTGCCCGGCATTTATTGTTTGTGGACTTTTTTTAATGATGGCCATTCTGACTGGTGTGAGGTGATTCCTCATTGTAGTTTTGATTTGCTATTCTCTGATAATTAGTGATATTGAGCATCTTTTCATGTGCCTGTTGGCCATTTGTATGTCTTCATTGGAGGACTGTTTGTTTAGGTCTTCTGCCCATTTTTGAATTGGTTTGTTTGTTTTTTTGTTATTAAGTTGTATGAGCTGTTTGTATATTCTGGAGACTAAGCCCTTGTCAGTAGCATCGTTTGCAAATATTTTCTCCCATTTCGTAGGTTGTCTTTTTGTTTTGTTTATAGTTTCTTTTGCTATACAGAAGCTTGTAAGTTTAATTAGGTCATTTGTTTATTTTTGCTTTTCTTTCTATTACCCGAGTAGACTGCCCTAGGAGAACATTGCTAAGATTTATGTCAGAGAATGTTTGCCTGTGTTTTCCTCTAGGAGGTTTATAGTGTCTTGTCTTACGTTTAAGTCTTTAAGCCATTTTGAGTTTATTTTTGTGTATGGTGTGAGGGAGTGTTCTATACTTCATTGATTTCCATGCAGCTTTCCAGCTTTCCCAACACCATTTGCTAAAGAGACTGTCTTTTCTCCATGGTATATTCTTGCCCCCTCAGTTGACGATTAATTGACAGTAAGTGTGTGGGTTTCTGGGCTCTCTATTCTGTTCCATTGACCCATATGACTGTTTTTGTGCCAGTACCACTCTGTCTTAATTACTGTAGCTCTGTAATATTGTTTGAAGTCTGAGAGGGTTATTCCTCCAGCTTTGTTCTTTTTCTTTAGTATTGCTTTGGCAATTCTGGGTCTTTTGTGCTTCCATATAAATTTTAGGATTATTTGTTCTAGTTCTGTGAAAAATATCCTGGGTAATTTGATAGGGATCACATTAAATCTGTATATTGCTTTGGGTATTATGACCATTTTAACACTATTAATTCTTCCAATCCAAGAGTGTGGGATATCTTTCCATTAAAAAAATCATCTTTAATTTCCTCAATCAATGTTTTGTAGTTCCTCATATATAAGTCTTTCGCCTCCTTGGTCAGGTTTATTCCTAAGGTATTTTGGTCTTTTTTTTTTTTTTTTTTTTGAGATTTTAAAGGGGATTATTTCTTTACTTTCTTTTTCTGATATTGTATTGTTAGTGTAAAGAAATGCAACAGATTTCTGTATGTTGATCTTGTATCCTGCTACCTTGCCAAATTCTCTTATTAGCTCTAGTAGTTTTTGTGTGGAGCCTTTAGGGTTTTCTATGTATAGTATCATGTCATCTGTATATCATGATAATTTTACCTCTTCTCTTCCAATTTGGATCCCTTTTATTTCTTCTTCTTGTCTGATTGCTATGGCTAGGTCTTCCAATACTATGTTGAGTAGAAGTGGTGAGAGTAGGCATCCTTGTCTTATTCCTGATTTTAGTGGGAAGGCTTTCAACTTTTCACTATTGAGTATTATGCTGGCTGTGGGTTTGTCATAAATAGCTTTTATTATGTTGAGATATGTTCCCTCTATACCCACCTTGGTAAGAGTTTTTTTCATAAATGGGTGTTGAACTTTATCAAATGCTTTTTTTTGCATCTATTGAGATTAACGTGTGCTTTTTTCCCCCTTTCTTTTGTTGATGTGGTATATCACATTGATTGTTTTGGTATGTTTAACCATCCTTGTGTCCCTAGGGTGAATCCAACTTAATCATAGTGTATGATCTTTTTTATGTATTGTCAGACTATGTTTGCTGATATTTTGTTGAGCATTTTTACATCTATGTTCTGTAATTTTCTTATTTGGTAGTGTCCTTGTCTGATTTTGGTGTCAGGGTGATTGTGGCTTAACAGAATGAGTTTGGGAGTGTTCTCTCCTCTTCAGTCTTTTGGAAGAGTTTGAGGAAGATTGATATGAGTTCTTCTTTGTATGTTTAGTAGAGTTCCCCATTGAAGCCATCTAGTCCTGGATTTTTGTTTTTAGGGAGTTTTTTCATTGATGATTCCATTTTACTTCTAGTGATCAGTCTGTTCAGATTGTCTGTTTCTTCTTGATTCAGTTTTGATGGACTATATGTTTCTAGAAACTTGTCCACTTCTTCTATGTTGTCCAGTGTGTTGCCATATAGTTGTTTATTGTATTCTCTTATGGTCTTTCATGTTTTATTTTGCTGTTATTTCCCTAGCATATTCAGGGTACCAAATTAAGTACTGATTGATGGTGATAGTGGTGATATTAAGACATGGAGATGGGTTTGAAGACAGACATGCATCATGATTTTGTAATTGAATAAGTCAGAAGGAAATCTAATTAGTCTTTTTCCTGTGTCCGTACGAGAAATGCTGTAATAACAACAACAGAGAAAAGTCCTTATTTTTTTTCCTTTAAATTGTGATTCCAGGCTGCTCATAATGCCTGTAGTGAAATTAGCTGACCAGATGCCTTTGAGAGAAAGCAGTAACAGCAAGCTATTGTCTGTTTGTGACATTTTCCCCAGGATGGTCTAACAAGATTGACCTATTTCTCAATGTGGACTAATTCACATTTATTGTATTACAACAGCATTTTTGTCTAATTAGCTCTTTTCTTCTTTAGGAAGTTACGCCAGGAAATAAATCATAACAGGAGTTTCACCAGAGGATTTTACACATCTTGGCCATGGCAGTAGACCAGCTACACCACAGTACTTGGTAAGAGCACTGGGAGTTCATGTTCTCAGGTCTTATAAACATAAGAAGTATTACCAAAACATTGGTGGTGTTTAATAGAGTCATCTACAGCAAGAATTTTTATTAATCTGCATTATTTATTAGTTTACAAAGCATATATTTATTGAACACCTGTTGTATGCCAGGCATTGTTCTAGGAACCAAGGAACAAAAAAGACAAAAATTCTTGCCCTTGTGGAGTTTACATTTCTAGTATTCCTTTGCACATGTATTAGTTTGCTGGGGCTTACATAACAAAGTACCACAGACTACATGATTCAAACAACAGAAGTTTATTTTTATTGCATTTCTGGAGGTGAGAAGTCCAAGGTCAAGATTCAGCAGAGTTGATTTCTTCTAAGGGGCCTGAGGGAAGCATCTGTTCCAGGTCTCTGTCCTTGACTTGTAGATGGTTGTCTTCAAATTGTCTTCTCTCTGTGCATGTCTGTGTCCAAATTTCCTCTTCTTTTTAGGACACCAGTCGTATTGGATTAGGGCGGACCCTAATGACCTCATTGTAACTTAATTACCTCTTTAAAGGCCCTACCTCCAAATAGTCACATTCTACAGTAATGGCGTTTAGTATGTTCACATATGAATTTTAGGGGAACACAATTCAGCCCATAATACAACATATGACTACGGTGTATCCACATCATTGTCCTGCCTGTTTGCTCATATCCATATCTCTGACATATTCAAAGTCATTCATGTTTCCCTGCAGAATGTATCCAGGTAACCTATAATTATGAGTGATTATTTTTCTAGATATGATTTATCTTTAATAAATGTTAAAAGGAAAGTTCTTGGTTAGTAAGGAGTACTCTGCTAGGAACGTTGCTCCATCTAGTGTTTGCCATATTCTACTTTTGTCAAAGTTATAAAAATGAATAAAGAAGAGCTATATTGGAGAAGGGGTTCTCTTTTCAACAGGTTTTTCCTCACAGATCACTAAGGATCATGGTAAAAAAAATTTTTTTTTACACCACTGTATGTGGAATGAAATAGAGGTCTGCATAATGACATTATTTTAAATAACTCAAGTAATATCAATATTTTCATTTACCATCATCATTAATTACTATTTATTTTTATTCCCATGAGGAAACCAAGATTGGGTTTAGTCCTTTGCCCAAGATCTCACAGATTATAAGCAGTGTTTCCCCCAAGTCGGTGTGATTCCAGAGTTTAAGCTTTTAATCATTCAGAATAAGTAAAAAGAAACAAGAAGACTCAAACATTTCATAATGCATTCCTGATAAGTGATGCAACTAAGCACATGCCTGAATGAGCACTCACGTTTGTCTTCAACCTTGATGTATATTTAACCTTTATCTTGAAATAATACTTTATTGTTCAGTGTTTGTATCATCATTGATTGATGTGTCAAAATGTGTCTGTCTGTCTTAGATATTGAATTTATAAAGGACACAATCCACAACCAGGTCAGTATCTTATAGTTTATTTCATTGTATACCTTGAATTACATTGGACATTTAAAGTAACTTAAAATTTTTGATTTTTTTGGTAATTTTAAAGAATAATTTTTGTTTGTCTGCTGTACACATTGAATGGGGCAGCTGAACTGCCGGGAGGTGTCAAGAAAGGCTTCTGCAGAAAGCTGCATTTAGTAGGATAAATACAAGTTAGAAAAGGATGCCTTATGAATACAGAAAAGCCCTTGTAAATACATGGGAGTATGACGGAGTCTGATATTTGGGAAGGAAATGTAAATAGTCAAATATGCAGGGAGTGGGAGTGATAAGAGATGCGAGTGAACTAAAAGGCATATGCCGAACTTAGAAGGTAATTATGAAGCCATAAGTTGTGAGCAATCTTAGCAAGAGAGGTGGACTGAACCCCTCTTTATCAAAAGATCATGTAATAGGCAGCCTGAAAAGAGCTTTCCTATTAAAGAACTTGAATAAATAATAACCTTCTAAAACAGAAAATACCAGGCCTAGATGGGGGTCACTGGGATTTCTACCAAATACTTAAGAAAAAAATTACACCAGTTCTCTACAATCTCTTCCATAAGATAGAAGCAGAGGGAATACTTCCTAACCCCTTCTGTGAGGCCAGCATTACTCAGACAAAGGCATTACATTAAACGGGGTGGGTGGGTGTAGCTCAGGGGTAGAGTGTGTGCTTAGCATGCACAAGGTCCTGGGTTCAATCCCCAGTACCTCCATTAAAAAAAATAAAAAAAAAGACATTGCATAAAAGAAAACTACAGACCACTGTCTCTCATGAACACAGGTACAAAAGTTCTCAACAAAATATTAGCAAATGGAATCCAACAAGGTAAAAAAAGAATTATATACAATTACATATAAAACGGTTCAACATCTGAAAATCAGTTAATGTAATCTGTCACATCAACAGGCTAAAGAAGTAAAATCACACGATCCTATCAGTAGACACAGAAAAAGCATTTGACAAAATCCAGTTCTCATTTGTTATAAGAAGTGTGAGTGAAATAGAAACAGAGAACTTCCTCAGCTTGATAAAGAACATGGACCAAAAACCTACAGTGAACGTCATACTTAATAGTAAGACACTGGAAACTTTCTCACAAAGATCAGGAACAAGGCAACTCCTTTTCAACATCATACTCGAAGTCCTAGCTAATGAGTAAGACGAGGAAAGGAAGTAAAAGGTATACAGATTGGGAAGGGGGAACATTAAACTATCCTTGTTTGCAGAAGACCTGTTTGTCTATATAGACAGTCTATATTTTTATGGTATTACATAAGGAAATAAAAGAAAGGAGGAAGTTAACAGAGAAAGGACCCAGAACAAATAGTTTCACTTACGGTGTTTCCTTACGTAGTTTACAATTAATATATGAACATAAGTTTATTGAAGTAAACCAATCCCAGTGTATCATTTGTGACTAGCTGAACATAAAATATATTCTCTCTATCCTTGAAATCGTTTTTGGGGGGAGGCCTTCAGACATAATGGCTTGGACCTGTTGGATGCAGTTACTACATCATTGGGAATTTTATGGGTGCTGTTTGGTTGTACGTTGTATCTTGATTTTGAAAAACCTTTATTAGAGGAAGTCAGCAGGGTCGTTTCAATACTGGCCATTGAGTGATACAAGCACAGTATTGTAGGATCTGATTACTGTGCCTGAGCTCCCGGTCTTTCTACAGCACTGAATTCTTGTAGGTCATGACAAGCATTCATTCACCTTACCTTTTTTCATATTGACTAATCTCCATTTATAGAAGAGGAAAATGAGTGATGTATTAGCTACTGAAAAATAATAGCTACCATGTCTTAAATGCTTACTCTATGCCAGGAATCATATTAATTGCTTTACCCAATTAACTTCCTTAATCTTCATGAAAACCCTGCCTGGTAGTTCTCAACTCTATTCTAAAATGAGGAAGCTGAGATTCAAAAAGATCGAGTAACTTGGTCAGAGTCACTGTGGCAGACAGTATAAAGGCATGGCTAAGAGCACAGGCTTTGTGGTGCTGTTGCCTGTAGTGAATCCTTGTTCCACCATTTCCCTGCTCTCTGACCTTGGGAAAGTTATTAACTCCTTTAAACTTCATTTTTTCATTTGTGAAATGAAAGAGTAAGTGAACTATTCCATGTAAAGTGCTCAGCACAGTGCCTGGTACACAGTAAGCACTTCATAAATGTTAGTGGTTACTAAAAGTAATGGTATATTATACAGTCATTACAAACAATATTTATTACTACTACAAACAAGTGACACCATGGATTTAAATTTAGATCGCCTTGACCCCAAAGCTCCCTCATTTCCCTCTATTCAACACTGTCCCTGTAAGTTTTCAGTCATTGATGAAGGCAAAACTAATTCTCTTTAAATTGCTTAGATTCTATTACAAGAAATTTTGCCAGCTTTTATCAGTCAGGATAGAGTAGATTATGCTGCATTAATAATCAGCCTTCATATTGCAATGATGTATTACAACACATTTATTAAGAAATAAATTTCATGTCCTACATGGGATGACAATGGCTTTTTCGTCATAGTCACCCAGGGATCTCAGCTGATGGAGGCTCCATCCTGAAACATGCTTCCACCGTCACCAAGGGAGGGAAAGGGGGACATGGTGACTCGTGCACTGTCTCTTGAAGGCTTCTGTTTGGAAGAGACACAGGCACTGCTATTTATATTTCACTGATCAAAGTCAGTAACATAACCAGGTCTAATTTCAATCAAGCAGGGAAAAGTGCAGTTTTCTAGGTTTAGGAAAGAAAGGAGAATTAGATCTCAGTGAATAGCATTAATGACTGCCATATCAATAAGTTGAATTTTTTCAATTTCCTAATTTGGTATTTGTCTTTTCAATTTCTAAATCTGCCCCCCATCCTTTCTGATGTATAGAGATCTTCCTTGACTTATGACAGGGCTGTGTTCCAATAAACTCATCATAAGTTGAAAATATCATAAGTTGAAACTGCATTTAGTACACCTAACCTACCGAACATCATAGCGTAACATAGCCTACCTTAAATGTGCTCAGAACACTTAGGTTAGCTTACAGTTGGGCTAAATCATCTCACACAAAGCCTATGTTATAATAAAGTGTTGATTATCTCATGGAATTTGTTGAATACCGTACTGACAGTGAAAAACAGAATGGTTGTCTGAGTACAGAATGGTTGTAAGTGTACTGGTTGTTTCCCCTCGTGATCGTGTGGCCCATTGGGAGCTACGGCTGCCTAGCATCGAGAGAGAGTATCATCACTAGCTTGGGAAAAGATCAAAACTCAAAGTACAGTTTCTATTGGACAAGTATCACTTTCACACCATTGTAAAGTCAAAAAATCATAAGTTGAACCACAGTAAGTTGAGGACTGTCTATAGAGTCTTCATGGAAAAGCCTAAAAATATGGTTTCAGAGAAACACCTCTCTTTCAGAGGTGTATCACAGTTATCTGGAGACTTTTTCAAAATCATGTTCCCAGGCTCCACCCAAATCCAGTAAATGGAAGTATCTAAAGGTCAAGTTCTGGGTGTGTATCTTTAGAAAAAGCTCCCCACATGATTCTGGTATGCTCCCTGTTGTGACTCTACAATTGAAAACTCATTTGTTTTCAGGGGTTGCTTTTAAGACAAATAGGAAGAGACAGCTGAAAAGATCAGAAAGAGGAAAGCATCAGGGCAGAAATTATGACCTAAGTGTAATGGGGTTCTCAGCACAGGTTGAAGCTGTGCTCACCTCACAAGTCGGTATATCTGGCTTCTGGCATGCCTGGGTGACTCCAGGGTTCCATTTCCGTAAGGAAACACCAGTCCTCATGAGAAAGACCTCATCTTAAGTTTAGGGAGGCTTGACTCCTGCCCCAACATTTTATTGAAAAAAATTTAATCATACAGAATGTTGAAGTAATTTACCCACCACTTAACTCTGTAAGTGCTAGCATTTTACCATTTTTGTTTTATTTTCTTTTTGTTTGTTTGTTTTTTTGACATCCACTGATGATTGTTGCTTGAATCAATTATTTCATTGAGGGGCAGGAAGTGCTGAATGGTGATTTTCTGATTCTATTATTACTTTCTACATTTATTATCATTATCTAACATTCTTTAATAAAGAAGAGCTTCCTTTATTAGCTGGAGATGAATTAAGTTTTTTTCCTAAAAAGGCAGAGGAAATGAATGCTTAGTTCTTTAAACTGGGAAAAAATTTTCAGGAGCCTGTGTTTGATTTAAGGACATATGACCAACATTGTAGTGGACAGATGACCCGAGTATAGCAGAGGCTCATGCATATCATTCTACAGCCCAGCTCTCAGATCAGAAAGAAAGAGCACGGTAGCTGCAGTAGAAAATGGTGTAGGAATTATAGTGGCTGTAACACTGAGAACAGAAAGCATCACTAGCATCAGCTGCAAGGCTTGGAAGTGTCAGAGAACAGGACCTATGGCATAGACATTGGCAGGTTCCATCAGCACTGGTACCTGTTGATTGGTCCCAAGGGCTAGACGTAGTACCATCAGTGGGCATGGCAGCATGGCTGCTGTTTTGTTCATTAGCAACATCAGGGAAAATCACCAGCAGAGGAGCAAAATGGCGCCAACCAAGTGGGTAATCAAGAGGATTCTTCCGTAGAGCATCCATGCAGCAGCCATTGGGGTGCCCAAAGCTGCTGCAGGGAAACTGGAGCTCTTGAAGTGCTGGTAGAGTCAGAATTTGAGTCAGAGACATCGGACTTGGGAGACATACTGAGATCCTACCTTACCCTTGGGCTGTGTGATATGGGGAAAAAGTGCTGCATGAGAGAGAATGGCAGGTAGCTCAGACTGCAAGAGAAAATCCAAAGATCCCAGTTGACTAGTTGAGGGGACCAGGAGATCCTTGGGTGTTTGATGACAGGCTTAAGGAAGCTAACCTCTGGCAGAAGTGGGCAGTTTTCTGATCTACAAATGTATCTCTCCATTTCTTCAAATCTTCTTTTATACCTCTCAGTGCCATGTGATTTTTTTATGGTAAACACTGAGATTCAATTAAAGATACATTTGAAATTTATTCCTGATAGAATCCACATCCTCTGAAAAGTTAAAATGGTCTAAATATAAGATTTCTTTTACTCTGTACTGAACATAGGGGTTGTGGTTACTAAAAGTCAAACCATATACAGGAAGTAAAGAAATAATGATTGCTCTTTCCTTTCACTTTTAGGGTTTTTTTGAAATATAAAAAAAAAATGACATTTTGTCACCCCACATTTCCCCTAAATATTGGTTTCTCAATGGAGAAGTGGAAACTGTTGTTCTATTGGAAGAAAAGAAGTTGAGAACTATTGCTGTTTGTTTGTATTTTTATTATTTATTAATCAAATATACCCAGACTGAAAGGAAAATAAAAGGACAAGCTATGCATTAAATCATGGCAAACAGTCTATGTTATAATCTGCATTTCATAAAATTAAGGGGTGATTTTATACAGAGCTCCTCAAGAGTGATAAAATTAAATTAGGCTTAGCACTCAACAAAGTGATTGTAATTCAGCATAATGGAACTATCTTTTTTTTTTGATGTAAAAGCTACTATGTTTTTATAGAGTGGCAACGCAGTAATTAATAAAAGTATTTGGTTGTCAATGATTTTTTTCTCCTTGAGTGAAATTAGTCAGTTTTATACCTATAAGCAGTCATTGAATCAGTATTAGCTCTATGTAATTTATTAAGGTGAAGAAATCATCACAAGACTTTTTTTGAGAACTCTAGACTTCCAAAGTGGCAGAAAGTTAATTGCTGTCTCAGCAGTACCAACAGGAGCATTGGGCATGCACAGTTTTGGGACTGCAGGAAAAGTGAGCAGCACAGTGGTGGTATTTAGTGGAGTTCATGTTCAAAAGACACCTTCTCTCAGAATCCTTCCTGTAATCCTTTATTTAGAAGCAGGTCAACCACAGTACTACTAACCAGAGAGCAAGTGAGGTGTAGAAACAAGAGCCAAAGATGTTTTCTAAGTCTTGAAGTGATCTCAGGCAGGTTGTGAATTGGTATATTTTGTCCTCAGCATCCTTTCCCTTCTCTTACGTGTTTCTACTTCATAGTGCTTGGTGCTAATTACCCTAGTTACCCCATTGCCCGAATCCACCCAAGCCTGTCTTCTGTCAAAATTCTCTTTGCACCAAAATTACCTACGTTCTTCTCCCGGAGAATCTCTGATATTAGGGGGAAAAAAGTACCATCATTGAATTGATCTGCCCCAGTGAGTACATGGCTTATTAATAGCTAACCTGTTAACAATTTCAGATATAATTATTATTTTTTAGAAGAATGACTATTTACACCGAATTAATTTAAATTTGAAAGAATTTCTTTCATTATTAGGATGTAAAAAAAAATTCAGTCAGTGTAAAAAAAATAGAGGGTTTTTTTGTTTTTTGTTTTTTGTTTTTTTTTGGTAGAGGTGAAAGCAGTTCTTGGAAGACCAGTTCTGCATGAACTTAGCAAACTAAGCTGTTCCAACTTTTCCACAGTTTTACTTCCCTCTGCGAATGAGCCTGTAAGTTCTTTTTTTGTTGTTTTAATTGAAGTGTGGTTGATTTACAATGTTGTGTTAGTTTCAGGAGCCTATATGCTCTTAAGGTCTCAGTTCTTTCACACTGCTCTTTTGACGGTGGTGGTAGTGGTAGGTTTGATGATGGATGTTGGTTCTATTGTTAAAGAGTTGTTTGAGAGGTCTTTCCTATGCCTTGGTTACTAGGTTACTATGTATCTTTGTTATTAGGTCTCTGTCTCGAGAGACTCAGTTGAGGAGGAAAAACAGATGAAGAAAAATATGTAATAAGCACTATAATGAAAGATGTTTCTTAGAGGAATTGACATTTGACTTTATTAATTTATTCAGCAAATATTAACTAGGTGACTGCTGTGTGCCAAGTACAGCCTAGGTGCTGAGGATGCAGTGATTGGTAAGACAGCCATGGTCCCTGCCTCCATGGAGCTTACTGTATACTGGTTCCAGACAGTGGACTGCAGGCAGCATGTCCTCAGGAAGATGGTTAATACATAGAAGTCAGGCTAAGTGCCGAGACTTCCTTTCATATTCCATGGTGGTAAAGTGGCGTTCCATACTGTGAAGTGGAAAAATAGCTAAGCAAGTTATCTTGTGTGGTTATATGGGACTGTGTACTCACTGAGGAGGAAGCTCTGGGGAATCAGATAGCTGTTGCCATAGACCAGTTTAAAGGGGAATAGGAGTGATTGAACCATGATGTCTGCCTTTAATGATGTGAGGTAATTTAAAGCAAGTGGGTGACATACTCAGATTGCAAAAGTGTTGCCTTTAGTGAAATGAAACTTAAAGCCTTTATGGAATAGTGTTGTAAAAAGATCTCTTATACCTTGTAGTCATAGGGCTGAGGTAACTGAAAAACAAGTTCAGGGATTGATTCTGTGATTTGGTAAGTTATATTGGTACGTGAATTCATACTTTGCCAAGCATTTTATATGAACGTCAAGTTAAGCTAGATTAGGGACGGGTGGGGGTCTTGACGAATGAAATAACAATATACAAGAGACATCAAGATTTAGAGAACCCCAAACTCCTAGATTTATCTAAAACAGAATTCTTTTTTTTTTTTTTAATTGAAGTATAGTCAGTTTACAATGTTTTGTCAATTTCTGGTGTGCGGCATAATGTTTCACTCATATGTGTAGATACATATATTCCTTTTCATATTCTTTTTCATTATAGATTACTACAAGATATTGAATATAGTTTCCTATGCTATATAGTAGAAACTTGTTGTTTATCTATTTTATATATAGTAGTTAGTATCTGCAAATCTCAAACTCCCAGTTTATCCTGTCCCACCACATCTTCCCCCTGGTAACTGTAAGTTTGTGTTCTATGTCTGTGAGTCTGTAGAACAGAATTCTCAAATGTGGCACTATTAACATTTTGGAATGGATTTTTTGTTATTGTTGTGGGGAGCTGCCCTGTGCATTGTAAGATGCTTAGCAGCTTCCCTGGCCCTACCTACCAGATGCCAGTAGCACCCCATCGCTGAGTCATGGCAATCAAAAGTGTCTCCAGATATTACCGAACGAACCCCCAGGTGAAGCAAGGGAGGAAATTGCCTCTAGCTTGAGAAACATTAGAAAAGTGTTAACCTGTTGTGCAAACCTTGCTTGAGGAAACCATGACTTGTTGAGAGAGAAAACTAAAGAAATTGTCTCATTCCTCATCTCATTACTGCTTATCTCGTAATTCAGTGTTAACATGTTGTTTAAATCACATTAAACATTTTATAAAAGTAAAACAAATGACAGTTCTAGAATCAGTACCCATCTGTTGGTGAAGCTCACTTCACACTTATTACATCTAGACATATATACACACAGACACTATGAATAATAGGGATTATTTAATATTATAAAATGTTCTCAGCTGCCATGTATAACAGTATTGATTAGTAAGCTATTAGTGAATATCACTGGATACTCCAACTGCAATTCAAAGTGGAATAAAAAATGAACATTTGAGGCCCCAAGACTTAAATATACGAGTATGTATTTCATCCATGCTCTCAGAGAGAAGGATTTGTTGAACTAGTTAATTTGTATTTTTTCTTACTAAGATGCTTCTGCTGTTTGTATTCCTTCCATAGCAAAGTCTGTCTTTGACAGCAGAAGCACAACCCACACACTTCCACGGCATTCAGGGACAGTCACCTTTTATTTAGAGGAGAAGGGAGGACAAGAGCAAGAGATGTGGAGGAGCATCTCCCTGGAGCCTAAGCAAAGTGAGCGCCACCAAAGGCTATATTTAAAGTCATAGGTTGCACTGTGCCAGCGCTGGGTGCTGGTTCCTGATTGGTAACGATACCCATGTTCTTTCATTAATTTATTCTCTCTCTCTCTCTGATATGTAGGGCTCTCTTAACAAGTGGGGCCCAGGCACCTGGTTCTAAGGCTGATTTTGGGTATTATCCTTCAGTATGCACGTGCTTAGGTCATGCTCCTCCTTCCCCATAGGGTACCTATTCCCACAGCTGTTCTGTCATTCTGCATTCACTAGTCCCGGTCTTCTGCAGGAAGAGTTAATGTCGTGAGAGAGGGGAACTGAAGTTCTATCTCCTTTTCCCCTTTTTATATTTTAAAATCTTTACATTTTGAAATAACTTTAGGTTTACAAAACAGTTGCAAAGATAGTACGGAGTTCCCATATACTCTTCCCCAGCCTTCCCTGAATGGTTACATCTTCCATCATCAAGCTGCATTTACCAGGACTAAGAAACTAACACGAGTACAATATTGTTAATAGAAGTCACAGACTGCATTGGGATTTCACCAGTTTTTTCGCTGATGCCCTTTCTCTGTTTCAGGATATCACACTGCATTCAGTCATCACGCGCCCTCAGTCTCCAAGTTGTGACAATTTTTTTGTCTTTCATGACCTTGGCAGTTTTTTTTTTTTTCTATTTACATTCTGGTACAAGCTCCTTTTCATTTTATTTTATTTTATTTTATTTTTTTTAACATTTTTTATTGATTTATAATCATTTTACAATGTTGTGTCAAATTCCAGTTATACATGAACATATATATATTCATTGTCATATTTTTTCTCTGTGAGCTACCATAAGATCTTGTATATATTTCCCTGTGCTATACAGTATAATCTTGTTTATCTATTCTACAATTTTGAAATCCCAGTCTATCTCTTCCCACCTCCCCACCCCCTTGGCAACCACAAGTTTGTATTCTATGTCTGTGAGTCTATTTCTGTTCTGTATTTATGCTTTGTTTCTTCTTTCTTTTTTTTTTCTTTTTAGATTCCACATATGAGCGATCTCATATGGTATTTTTCTTTCTCTTTCTGGCTTACTTCACTTAGAATGGCATTCTCTAGGAGCATCCATGTTGCTGCAAATGGCGTTATGTTGTCGGTTTTTATGGCTGAGTAGTATTCCATTGTATAAATATGCCACATCTTCTTTATCCAATCATCTGTTGATGGACATTTAGTCTGTTTCCATGTCTTGGCTATTGTAAATAATGCTGCTCTGAACATTGGGGTGCAGGTGTCATTTTCAAGTAGGGTTCCTTCTGGATATATGCCCAGGAGTGGGATTCCTGGACCTTGGCAATTTTGAAGAGTGCTGATCAGGTGTCCCTCAATTTGAGTTTGCCTGATGTTTGGGTTTGTCATGATTACATCAGGAATATGGACTTGGGGGAAGAATGCTGCAGAGATGAACTGCCCTTTCCATTGGATCATTTCAAGGGTACGTGACACCAACATGACTTAGACTGTTGATCTTAATTTTGAGTGCTCACTTGGCTAAGGTGGTGTCTCCAGTTTTTCTAGTTATTTGTGTATCTCTTTCTGTACCCTATTTTTTGGAAGGCAGTTGGTAAGCCCAGCCCACAATCAAGGGGTGGGGAATGCACTTTAAAAACTGCATTCTGTCAGTCCTTATTTAATATCCCTTCTTACCACCCCTCACTTCCAAAAGTCCACTTAGTTCCTGAGCCTTTGGAAGATTCTGTGATACACATTAATTTAGTTCTTGGCTTTCCCCATTGTTTCCTAAGTCATTTTTCTGCACTCCAGCCTTCACAATTTTGTTGCTGTTGTCTCCTCTTCTTTCTGGATTTATAGGTTTATGAGTTAAAAAAAAAACTTTTACTATTGTTTTAGAAAGGCTTCAGAGGAAATGAAATTGAATTATTGTATTCAATCTGCCATCTCTATCAGGAAGCCTTGGGGGGGACTTTTTTTAAACATCAGAACTGATATTCAATCTGCATTATTTGTCATTTCTGTTTGTCACAATTCTACCTTTGACATAATCTGTGGAATCACTGAATGCTTTTTTTGGTACCATTGTTGTATTTCATAAAACATTGTGATCAGTCAAGAAACTCAGTTCATAGCTAGAGAAGTAAGGCTTCTAGTGTTGGTTGGTGTGATTGGTCCTGATTATCAAAGGTAAATTAGAGTTACTGTCTTAAAGCTAGGTTTACATGGATTCTGGATGCTTCCTTTTACATGCCCAATTATTAAGTTTAACAAAAAACAAGGCAGGCTTGGACACCTCAGGAATCAAAGTTTGGGTCAGCTGACCAGGCAAAGAACTTTAACCAACTTACACTAGCCAAAGGCAACCAAAGCTTGAGTGGGTATAGGAGGGGAGTTAAAATATCCACTGTGGCTTCTTGACCATTTGTGTAAATGAGGACTTTAGCCCTCCATGTATTTGCTCTTTCTGTCTCCCTCCCTTGTCTTTCACCTTTCCTCTTCTTCTTCTTCGTCTTCTTTTTTGTTTTTCCTTAAGACTTTTTAAGAGCAGTTTTAGGTTTACAAAAAAATTGAGAGGAAGGTACCGAGATTTCCCACATACAGGCATAGCTTGTTTTACTGTGCTCACTGATACTGTGTTTTTTTACAAGCTGAAGGTCTATGACAACCCTGCATCAAGCAAGTCTCTTGGTGGTATTTTTTTTCCAACAGCATTTGCTCACCTCATGTCTCTGTCAATTTTGATAGTTATTGCAGTGTTTCAAACTTTTTCATTATCATTACACTTGTTATGGTGGTCTGCGATCAATGATCTTTGATGTTACTACTGTAGTTATTTTGCGGAGCCATGAACCATGCCCACATAAGACAGTGAACTTTAATCGATAAATGTTGTGTATGTTCTGACAGCTCCACCGACTGGCTGTTCCTCCGTTTCTCTCCCTCTCCTCAGGCCTCCCTAATCCCTGAGACACAACAATATTGAACTTAGGCCAGTTAATGTCTCTAAGTGTTCTTAGGCCAGTTAATGTCTCACAATGTCTCTAAGTGTTCAAGTGAAAGGAAGAGTCACCATCTCTCACTTTAAATCAAAAGCTAGAACTGATAAAGCTTAGGGAGGAAGGCACAGTGAAAGCTAAGATGGGCCAAAAGCTAGGCCTGTTGCACCAGTTAGCCAAGGTGTGAATGCAAAGGAAACATTCTTGGCGGAAATTAAAAGTGCTACTCCAGTGAACACACTAATGGTGAGAAAGTGAAACAGCCTTATTATTGATGTGGAGAAAGTTTTAGTGGTCTGAACAGAAGATCAAACCAGCCACAACTTTCCCTTCAGCCAAAGCCTAACCCAGAGCAAGGTCCTAACTCTCTTCAGTTCCATGAAGTCTGAGAGAGGTAGGGAAGCTGCAGAAGAAAAGTCTGAAGCTAGCAGAGGCTAGTTCATGAGATTTAAGGAAAGAAGCCATCTCTAGAACATAAAAGTACAAGGTGAAGCAGGAAGTGCTGACATAGAACCTGCAGCAAGTTTTCCAGAAGGTCTTGCTAGGACAATTAAAGGAGGTGGCTGCACTAAACAACAGATTTTCAGTGTAAACAGGACAGCCTTATGTTGGAAGAAGATGCCATCTAGGACTTTCGGAGCTAGAGAGGAGAGGTCAATGCCTGGCTTCAAAGTTTCAAAGGACAGAGACTGATTCTCTTGTTAGGGGCTATTGCAGCTAGTGACCTGAGGTCGAAGCCGGTGCTCATTTACCATTTCAAAAATCCTAGGGCCCCTAGGAATTATGCTAAATCTACTCTGCCTGTGCTCTATAAATGAAACAACAAAGCCCAGGTGACTGCACATCTGTTTACAGCATGTTTTTATGGAATATTTTAAGCCCACGGATGAGACCTCCTGTTCAGGAAAATATATTCTTTCAAAATATTACTGCTCATTGACAACGTACCTGATCACCCAAGATCTCTGATGGAGATGTACGTACAATGAGATTCATGTTTTCCTGCCCGCTAACGCACCATCCATTTTCTAGCCCATGAAACAAGGAGAAATTTCAAACTTCAAGTCTTATTATATAAGAAATGTGTTTCGTAAGGCTATAGTTCCATAGATAGTGATTCCTCTGATGGGTCTGGAAAAGTAAATTGAAAACCTTCTTGAAAGGATTCACCATTCTAGATGCCATTAAGAACATTTGTGATTCATGGGAAGAGGTCAAGAATATCAGCATGAACGGGAGTTTGGAAGAAGTTGATTCTAACCATCATGGATGACTTTGAGGGGTTCAGAACTTCAGTGGAGGAAGTAACTGCAGGTTTGGTGGGAATAGCAAGAGAACTAGAATCAGAAGTGGAGCCTGAAGATCTGATTGAATTGCTGCAATCTCATGATAAAGTTTTAATGGATGAGGAGTTGCTTCTTATGGAGGAGCAAAGAAATTGGCTTCTTGAGATGGAATCTTCTCCTAGTGATGATGCTGTGATGATTGTTGAAAGACAACAAAGGATTTAGAATATTACATAAACTTAGTTGATAAAGCCGCAGCAGAGTTTAAGAGGATTGGCCCCAATTTTGAAAGAAGTTCTACTTTGGGTAAAATGCTGTTGAACAGCATTGCATGCTACAGAGAAATCGTTCATGAAAGGAAAAGTCATTTGATCGGGCAAACTTCACTGTTGTCTTATTTTAAGAAATTGCCACCCCAGCCTTCAGCAGCCGGCACCCTGAGCAGTCAGCAGCCATCAACATTGAGGCAAGACCTTCCACCAGCAAAAAGCTTATGACTCATGGAAGGCTCAGATGATGGTTAGCATTTTTTTTTAGCAATAAAGTGTTTTTAAATCAAGGTAAATACATTGTTTTTGAAGACATAATGCATTTGCACACTTAATAGACTATAGTATATGGTAAACATAATTTTTATGTGCACTGGGAAAATGAAAAATTTATGTGACTTGGTGCATTGCAGTATTTGCAGTGACCTGGAACTGACCCTGCAACATCTCTGAGGTATATCTGTACTCCCTGCCCCCACATAGACAGCCTCCGCCATTATCATCACTCATAGAAAGGTACATTTATTACCAAGGATGAATATACATTAACACATCATAATTGCCCAAAGCCCATAGTCTACCTGAGGGTTCACTTTCAGTGTTGCACGTTCTGTGGGTCTGGATAAATGTATAATAACATGTATCCATCATTATAATATCATACACAGCATTTTCACTGCCCTGAAAATCCCCTGTGCTCTCCCTCTTTATCCCTCCCTCTCAACCCCTGACAACCACTGATCTTTTTTTATTGTCTCCATAGTTTTGCCCTTTTTAGAATGTTATATAGTTGAAATCCTACAGTATGGAGCCTTTTCTCATTTTTCATTTTCCTGCAATTTTATATAAAGTGTTTTGTCATTGGTTATGTTTATCATTTAGTGACTAGCTTGCAGTTTTTTTTTCTTTTTATGCATCTTAATAATTTTTATTTCTTTTTCAGTAGGTAATGCGTCTGTGTGGCTCAAAAACCAAAATGAAATAAAGAGTATACATTGAAAATTCTCCCTCCAATCTCTGTCTCCCTTGTTCTTCCTTGCCCTGCCCCTCATTACTAACCAGTTTTATTAATTTCTTGTGTGTCTTTTTAGTGTTTCTTTATGCAGATACAAACATATATTTTTATCCTTCTCTTTCTTACACAAATGATAACATACTGTTTACACTGTTCTGTGCTCTGCTTTCTTCACTGAATAGTATGCATTAGTATATAGAGCCTCTTGGTTCTTTTTTACAGCTCTGTGGATGTCCCAGTGTTTATTTAACCAGTTTCCTATAGAAAGTGACTGGGGTATATTTCTCTTTTTTGGCTTTGCAAACAACACTGTAGTGAATAGCTGTGCAAGCCTCATTTTGTACCTCTTTAGGTATATTTGTATGTAAATTCCCAGAAGTGTTGCAGAATATTGACTTAGTATTACAGTTACCTTGAGTGGGGCTAGCTGTCATCTGTTTTAACAGTCAAGGACAACCAAGAAAATAGCAACCACTTCTAGTATTTACAACAGAGAAAATGTAATGCAGAGAAGTGGTAATACCAGGTAATAAAATAACTGAGAGTCCTAACTAAGAAAGTGAAGCAACCCAGAGATTAGTTACAGCGGAAGAGCCACAGCTTGTAGCCTAGGGAGACAAAAGTAAGAAGCCTGTGTTGTGTATGTTCTGACTGCCCCACCGACTGGCTGTTCCCAGAGCTGGGGGTCATCTGTTGGAGGTTAGGAGTGGGGGACCTGTCTCATGGGAGATGGGACCACTAAGGAGATGCAGTCACTGCCGGAGTAGTGCCTGAGATAGAGGAGAAAGGGAGAGAGGTATCATGGCCTATTCCATCCCTCCCCATCTTACAGTCTTTCGGAAATCAGCTGATAGTGAGCTTAGGCATCACAGTTAACAGAGGTTAGCCCCCCTGCAGTCCAGAGCAGAGCAGCGGAAGGGCAAAGAATGGACAGACAGACTCAGAATCTATATAGCCCATCCCTTTTGCTCCTCAGCATTTAAATTCACCCTTCTGCCCGTGTTTAATACCTTCATACTTTTGCCTGTCATACAAAGACACTCTCCCCTTCTCCCCAAACAAGAAGAGAGACTTAAAGTCCTATTAGTCATTGTCTCCTTCTCAAGTTTGGGATCTGTTGGTGAGCCTTTCTCCTTTCCAGCAGGTCCAGATGTGACTTTTTGTGGCCTGGTGACCTGTGAACTAAATTGGAAATCAAGTTCTACTTCCAAAACAACACTCCATATAAATCTGTAGGAGAAGGAGAAAGGAAAAAAGGTAGAAATCATTGGTTAATATGTACATAACAAAAATATGCATTAGTGCTATAGTCCTTGTTGCTGTAAAAAGTCACAAGGTCATGGTTTATACTCATCGTTTCCCTCTTCTACCAATTATTCCATATTTCCTATGTTTTTAGCTAGCACTGCAGGTGGTTAGGATTCTTTACTTAGTAGGGTGACTGCATCAGACCAGATATATTCAGAACAACAGAAAACATACTTGGTATTTCAACAGAGAGAATTTAATATAAGGAATTGGTTAAGCAGTTTTGGAGAACTGAAAAAGCAAAAATGAAGATACTGAGCTAATCCAGAGATAGGAACTATATGATGAAAATATCACTCCTAGGGCTGGGGGGCGGGCAGCGAAAGGAAGCTTGAAGGAGAGGACCCTCGGACCTCTGGGGGCCACTGGCTGACTATTTCTGGTATTGATAAGCATGATGAGGCTGGTACTAGGAGTGACTCCCAAAAGCTGAGCATCATCATTGGTAACCACTTCTCAGGAAAGGAGGGCATCCTTCCCCCCTCCTCTGCCTTGCAGAATTGAACAAGAAGTCAACTGGCAAAGCAGAAATATAATTCTCATAGTCCCAGCCATAGCATCACAAAGCAGAGTGTAAAAGTGTGAGTTTGAACTGAGAGACAATGGTGTAATAACTGGGACAGTGCATCACTTCACCTACTCAGTATCTGTGCCCAACTTTCTACATATATTTCAACTTCTTGTACAGCAATAACAAATTTCAACTTTTCTTTAACAAGATACAACTCTCCTTTGTAGAAATAGGCACTCTTTTCTTTTCCACACACAGAAAGGTCACAAATGTCTTTTTATTGATCTCTAGGCGATGTCAATTACTACTCAAGCTCAGCTCGAGTCCCTCTTGAATATTCTGTAAGCTAAAGATGAAACTGTAACATTAACCACTACCATTAATTCTTATATTGGGAAAGAAGAAAAAATTAGTTCATATATACACAAATACATAAACACACACATATACACACATTCATTAAGCAAATGTTTACATATTAGTCCTTTTTTTCTCTCTGGTCATGAGCCTGTGGTTGCTATTTGTAATTTCTTTCTTCCCCTACTCATTTCATGTTTCCTTTGCCCTGAGCCAGCACCTATTCCAGGTCGTGCGATCCAAAGCTTCATTCCTAAAGGCTCTGGATCTTCAGTGGTCTTGTCTTTTCTTGGTTGCTGTAGTTTCCTACTAAGTTTTGAAGTGAGAATATGGAGGAGAAAATGACTATAGGTGACACAAAGGAGACAGAGCTGGTACATTTGATGACCGATGACGTGGGGTGGGAGGAGAGAACAAAAATCTGTATGTGCATTAAAAATTTTATACCAGTGTGACACAGTTCTGGTTTGAGTTTGAGTGGCGTGAGATGTGGGCTTAATGTAGTATTATCAGCTGCCCTAGTTTGCTCCAGACTTTCTTGGAACTTGAGACTTCTTGCAATACAACTGGGGAAGTCCCTGGCAAACTGGGACCAGTTGGCTACCACAGACTAATATGAACTGGTGGGGCTAATTAGTGAGAAGAGCTTCTCAGCATGAGCACTGAGTTAGTTACCTTCTGGGATAACCAGTCCTTAGGGAGTGAGCAGTCAGGATGCCTTAAAGTTGGCCCGGTGGTGGTGCAAGGAAATGGTGATTTTCAATACACCATGGTAGCTGTCATTCAAATCCATCCCCAACCCTTGGAACCCATGAAGCCAATGTGGGTTCTAGGGAAAGAGGAGGTTGGGGTTAAAATTGCGACCTGCACCACCCCCTCCAGCAGAGTGTGACCCAGAGGGGACAGAGTCTCACCATAGACCACCCACAGCTCTGGAAACTTGATGGCTTTAGTGCATTGGTGACTTCAGTTGAAGATGGGTTGGGAGGTTACAAAGGATGGGGAGGAGGAACTTTGTGAAATGGACTGGCACATGGAAGCACTGAAATACTCAGCAGGGCAGAGTAACCTTTCTGCAAGTGGGGCATACATCAGTGAAATTTGAGTTATTACAGCAAAACATAACATCAACAGGCTGGGGAGTGGCGAGGCCAGAGGAAACTTGGCAATAGTTGGGCCTTTCTTAAAGCAATTCCAGTTGAGAGGACCGGCTAGGTAAATTACAGTTACTTTCTTTGTGATGTTGCGCCATCTAGTGTTAACACTCATGTACTCCTTTGTCCTGATTAGATGATCAAAAAGTAAATGAATTAAGAATCTAAAGACAGTTTCCAAAGTCATCAGTCATGTGTTCTTTGTTTTATTCGACAAATACTGATTGAATACCTTCTATATGCTAGTTACTTTTCTTGGCATTGAGATTACAACTGTGAACAAAACAGACAAGAACCCTTAACTCATGCAAGCTTACATCCTTGTGGGGAGAAAGACAATAAATAAGATAAATAAGTAAAATATATAGTATGCTATATAGTTATTAATGGTAAAGAGAAAAAATAAATTGAGGAAGGAAGAATTAAGTTTAAAAATTTGGGAGGAGGGGACTATAATTTTAGACCAGGTGGCCAGGGAGTCCTCACTGAGAAGACGAGTGAAAAACAGAGATAGTGAGGGAGCATACCAGGCAGCCGAAATAGTCAGTGCAAAGGGCCTGAGGTGGAAGCATGCCTGGTGAGTTCAAGGAACATGGTGGGGAGAAGTAGGCTGAACTAGGGGGTTGGTATTAGGAGATGAGGGCCTTTGGGATCATAGTAAGAACTATCACACTTATTCTGAGTGAGATGGGAAGTAACAGAGTTTTAAGCAGGAGCTTACGTACAATTTAATATCATCACCCTGGCTGCTGGGTTGAGAATAGACTGCAGGGAGGCAAGGGCAGAAGCAGGAAGGGCAGTTAAGAGGCTAAATTAATAATCCAGGTAAGGGATTATAGCTTGAGCCAGAGTGATGGCAATAGGGAAGGGGTGGAGGTGGTGAGAAACTGTTGATGCCTATTTTGCTCTGCTTTAGGACTGAATTATTCAGGAGAGTAAGGAAAAGGAAGGAAGGTGGGCACTTTTAGGTTTTTAATTCTCCTGGAATTGATTTCTTTGTATGAGGAGAGAAAGAGTACAATTTCCACTTTTTTCCATAGGAAAACTCTGTTTTCCCAACATCATTTACTGGAAAGATTATCTTTTGTTTTTAAGGACTACATATTACCATTTCTGTCATATGTCCATCTGTGTGAGTCATTGCAGATCTTGATTATGTTCCATAGATTTATTATCAATTTCTGTGATAATATTATATTGTCTTAATTTTTCTACTTTATAATCAGTCTTAATATTTGAAAGAGCAAAAACTCTTACCTTATTTTTTTTTTTTTGAAGAGTGTTATGGATATTCTCGACGCTTGAAGTTTTCATGAATTTTAAAATTGGCTTGTCAAATTCTATTAAAAAAAAACCCCAAACTCCTAAACCTGTTGGGAATTTTAACTAGAATTGAACTGAGTCTGTAAATTGTTTTAGAGTAAATTAACATTTTTATCCTATTGAGTCTTCTAATTCACCATTTGTTTGTCTTCTCTAGCATCTTTCAATAGATTCAGAAGTCTTGCATATCTTTTGATAGATTTATTTCTAGATACTTGATTTTTGTATGCTATTGTAAAAGATTATCTTTTTAAGACGTATTTGCTAACAATTTATAACTGGTATTTGGAAATGCAATTGATTTTGATGTATTGATTCTTCATCTAGCAATTTTGCTAAGTGCTATTATTAATCCTAATGGTTTATCTTTGGGGGAGGGCTTTCTACACATGCAATATATCATCTGTAGATAATTATACCTTTTATTTATTTTTCTTAACCTTCATATACAGGCTAGAATCTCTAGCACAACATAGAGTAAAAGTAATAATATCGGGCACTCAAATTTTTCCTGATTTCAGATGAAAAGCTTTCAATATTTAACATTAAACAAACCGTGTTTGCTTTAGTTTTCTACTTTTTTTTCAGATCAAGGAAGTTCTAGTCTGTTTCTGTTTCTGTGAAGGTTTTAAATAAAATCATGAATAGATGTTGAATTTTATTAAATGTTTTTTAAAAATGTTGCATCTATGCAGAATACTTTGTTTTTTCTGCTTTAATCTTTTATTGTGGTAAATTTCACTGTTTGATTTCCTGATTTTTCCCCATTTTTTATTGAAGCATAGTCAGTTTACATTGTTGTGTCAATTTCTGGTGTACAGCATAATGTTTCGATCATACACATACATATATGTATTTGTTTTCATATTCTTTTTTTGTTATATGTTACTGCAGGATATTGAATGTAGTTCCCTATGCTATACAGTATAAACTTGTTGTTTATCTATTTTATAGATAGTAGTTAGTATCTGCAAATCTCAAACTCCCAATTTCTCTCTTCCTACCTGCTTTCCCCCCAGGTAACCATGATTTCCTAATGTTAAATCGACCTTACATTCCTAGGATAAGTCCAACTTGATCAAGATGAATTATCTTTTAAATATATTTCTTGATTTGGGTCCCTAACATTTTCTTTAATTTTTTCTGTATTCATGTCTGTGAGTGAGAGACTGTAACTTTCATTGTCTCTGTCAGTTAAAGGACACTCAGTATCACTGTCAGGTTTTGTTATCAGAGTTTGCCAACCTCCTAATGTGAGTTGATGAATCTTCTCTCTTCTCCTATCATCCTAGAGTCTGTGTAATTTTGGCATTATTTCCTCTTTGAATTTCCGTGTATGTGTGTGTGTGTGTGTGTGTGTGTGTGTGTACACCACATTTTGTTTATCCATTCATCTTTCGATGAACATTTAGGATTGTTTCCACTTTTTGGCTATTCTGAGTAAGACTGTTATGAACATTCATGTACAAGCCTTTGTTTGAACACCTATTTTTGGTTCTTTTGGGTATATACCTAGGACTGGAATTGCGGGGTCATATGGTAATTCTATGTTTAACTGCTCAAATGAGGAACTGCTAAAATGTTTTTCTTAGCAGTCACACTATTTTATAGTCTCATGGCAATGTACAAACTTCTAAATTCTCCACATTCTTTGCAACAATTGTTATTTTCCATTTTTTAAAAATTATAGCAATCCTAGTGGGTATGAAGTTGTATCTCAGTGTGATTTGGATTTTCATTTCTCTGATGATTAGTGATGTTAAGCATCTTTTCATGTGCTAACTATTGGTATATATATACACTTTATAATGTTAATCCCATTTTAAATTGGGCTGTTTGTCCTTTTATTTGAGTTGTAAGAATCCTTTGTACAAATAAGTCTAGATTCTAGACTTATCAGATGAATGATTTGCAAATATTTTCTCCCATTCTGAGCTTGTCTTTTCACTTTCTGGACCATGTCCTTTGACGTAACAAAAGTTTTAGACTTTGATGAAGCACACTTTATTTTTTCTTTTGGTTGTGTTTTTTATTTCATATCAAAGAAACTAATGCCAAATCCAAGGTCATGATTTATCCTAATGTTTTCTTCTAAGAATTTTATGATTTTAAGTCTTACATTTAGATTTTTGATCCATTTTGAATTAATTTTTGTAAGTGGTATGCGGTAAGGGCCTAGAGTTATTTTTGTGGAAAGATTTTTTTCCCCCTCTGACTCAATTTCTTTAAAATATTTTATTTTTCTATTTCTTCTTTTATACTTATATTTTATATTTTTGTTTAAAAACCTTAAAAATTAAAGCAAAAGTTAACCACATTAAACTCAAATACTTTAAGGTACTAAGTGAAAAGTTTTGAACCACAAGAGACAGACATCACTCAGCAGAGTTTTTCAATAAAGTCATTTTTATTATGAAATATTTCAGGCATAAAAATGTAAAGACTATTACAATGAACATGTACCAACAATCAAGCTTAAGAAATAAGGCATTCCACATCTAGATAAAGCATACTGTGCATCCTTTTCTAATTGCATTTCCTTCCTATCACAAAGGTAATACAATCACAAATTTGGTGATCATTCTTGAAATTCATATCTTTATACTTTTGCCTAAATATATATCCCTAAATTGTATGTGGTGTTACCTTGTATTTTTTAGAGTTATGTGTGTGTGTGTGTGTGTGGTATGTGTCCTTCTACAGATAGAAATATTTTTGCTGAAGTTTTCTATTTTTCATTTGTTTTGAGATAATTTGGAATTGCTTGTTGAAGCATTTTTAATGATGGCTGCTCTAAAATCTTTGTCAGATAATTCCAGCATCTGATTTATCTTTATATTGGCATCACTCGATTGCCTTTGCTGATTCAAGTTGTGACTTTTCTGGTTCTTGGTATGATGAGTGACTTTTTTTATTGTATCCTGGACATTTTGAAAAGTAAGTTATGAGACCTTGGATCCTATTTAAGTCTCGTGTTTCATCAGGGAGTCACCTTGTTTATGTTTAACGTGTAGTCCCTAGCTTACTTTTTTCGACTGTGGTTCCAATAACAGTATAGTTTTCGGAGCCCATACAGTGTTTTTCTGGTCCACTTCATTCACCTGGCACCACCAGGGCTCCTGTCTGATCCAGCTGCAGGGGTGGAGTGCAGTTTCCCAGGCAGGTCCTGCTGGGGGAGTGTGAGAGATGCCTGGCCGTGGGGCAGTGAATGCTTCTCTGAGCCTCTTAATGCCACTGCCCATTGCCTGCCTTATCAATGATGGGGTTGCCTGAGGGGGTGGAAGGGGCTTTCCTGGGCTCTCCAGTGCTGCTAGGTGTTGTGTGGATGATGCTGAGCCTATGGGCTAGAGAGCGTTTCCTAGGGCCTTCTCCCTAGGTCACCTGGTACCACCGGGCTTCTTACTGGATCTGTGCCAGTGCTGCTGAGGGAGGGAAGCAGCCACCTGGGCCTCCTTCTGCCTCTGGTGATAGTGCTGGGGGTCATTCTTTGTCATTGAATTGAGGCCAGGAGATGCTGGATGTGGGTCTCCCTCTGTTACTGCTGAGTGGAAGGCCAGGAGACACTGGGCCTGCTGGTGCTTCTGAGTGGAATTAGCTGTCTACTCTTGCAGATGTTGCTGGTATAGGCTGAGCAGGCCAGCCACGTATGGAGTGAAGATGGGGTTCCCCCCTGGGTCTCTGCTCTGCTGCCTCTTTCCTGGGCCTTCAACAGAGAGAGCTGGCTTTTCCTAAAGCTTTTTTTTTTTTCAAATCTATGCCTTTTGGTGGTTTGAGCTGTGGTCTTCTTCAATGCCCAGTCTGGGTAATATATGGGAGACAGAAAGAAATCCCAGGGAACTTGCCAACATGTTGTTCCTCAAGTCCTAAGGTCCCTAGCCAGCCTACCTTCCTCTTTCCACCTTTCAGTCTTTTTATGGTTGTAATTATTTCCAGAATTTTTAGTTGTATTTAGAGGGGACTAACAGGGAAAACAGTCTTTGTCATCTCATCTAGGACCAGAAGTTGCAAAGAAAGTAGGCTCTTTTATCTTACAGTTTCTTCCTCAGTCCATTTCCTCACATTTTATTATTAACAGTAAGAAGAAACCTTAGAAATCTCCTTTCTACAGTACCACGCTCGTCAGGTACATGTCCTGTTTTCCACATAACTGGACGAGGCAATGTTGCCGGGCTTTCTGTCACTTCATAACAAAGTTCCCGCTTCCCACAGTTTCCAGTATATGTGCCTCACTTTCTTCTGAGCTCTCACTGGCAGCGTTCTCAAAGTTCAGATTTCTATTAACAGTCTGTTCAAAGCAATTTATGCTTTCTCTATCATCCACTGGAAAATCTTTCCAGCCTCCATCCTCTGCTCAGTTCCAAAACCACTCCCACAATTTTAGTATTTTTTGTGGCATCACCTCACTTTCAGGTATGATGTCTGTATTAGTTATCTATCACTGTATAACATGTTACCCCAAAACTTAATGTCTTAAAGCAATAGACCTTTATTATCTCTCTGTTTCTGTGGTTCAGGAATCTGGGCATGGCTTAGCTACAAGGCTAACAATCAAGGTGTTGGCTAGAGATAAGTTCTCATGTGAAGACTCGACTGGGGAAAGATCTGTTTCCAAGTTCACTGACATGATTGTTGGCAAAATTTAGTTCCTTGAGTGTTGTTGGACTGAGGGCCTCGTTGCTTTCCAACTGTTGGCTGATGACTACCCTTAGTTCCTTGCTATGAGGGCCTCTCCAGCATTTCAATTTGCTTCATCAAAAACAGCAAGAGACCCTGCTAGTAAGGTGGAATGCACAATGTTATGTAACCTAGTCATGAAAGTGACGTCTCATCACTTTTGTCATAGTCACTACAAGGTTGGAAGCAAGTCACTACATTCAACTCACACTGCAGATGGGCTTTGGGGGCGGGGCATTACACAGGGACATGAATAACAGGATAGGGGATCACTAGGGACCATCATAAGGTCTGCCTGCCACAGTCATCATGAATATTCCTCATAATTTTAGTGTTGTAATAGTCAATAATCCTTATTTTTAATAGAATACTTACTAAGCCTCAGTTTTTCTCCTGTGAAAGGGGATTAAAATAATAACTTCTTTTGACTTTAGGGCCTCCAGTTCTTGTAACTATGCATAATGCCTCACTAATTTATGGAAACATAGTGGGTATTACTACATAAAGATTCTTATGGAGGTAATTACTCCCTTTCCTGAACTACCATGCCATTTATGCCTCCAAAAGTATTTCTACATTGTTTATTATATAAATATATAATAACATTACTGTGTATTAACATTAAATTAACATCATTTATTCTTTTTTAAATTTGCATTCTTTTTTTTTTTTTTTGAAATATAGTCGGTTTATAATGAACACCATTTATTCTTAATCCAGCATAGGTAGATTTGGATGGTTAAAAATTTCAAGGAGAAAAAATAATTTATTTGAGAAGATTGTACATTTTTTGTAAGTTTCTAAAATGCTGAAAATTTTAATGTTTTATATTTGAGGAGTTATTGTAATTAGCGTATTAATCCACAAATCTAATGGTATAACCATCAAACCCCTTTTGACTGCCATGCTATCTTAACACATTTAATTTGTGGAGGAGTTCTAAAACTTGGATCCCAATTGTATTCTGGTGATAACAACTTAGTGGGTTTCTTGATAAAAAAATATTTGTTTAGGTGATGTTCATATGTGCTGCTAAGTCCATTTTTGGTGTCTTGAATAGCTCCTTTCTGATATTCCGTAATGAGTTCTAAAACCTCCTGGACTGTGCCACCAAAAATTGCACTATGGTAATAGAAATCTCCTTCTTCAAAAGGGATGAAAGCTGCTGATTTAGATCTTCTCTCATAAGGGAAATTTTTAACATTTTTAAAATACCACCATGCACTAAGTTGAGCTACAGATTTTCCCAGGGTTTCCACTCCAAAGTCATCTTTGAAGATCTGGTTTGCAGTCATAATGAAGAGAAAGTTGACTTCATGCTGGATGTGTGCTATGATGTAGTCATGTAAATTCTTCATGTATATGAAATTAAGGTCTTCCCACATACTATCTCTGAATATCAAAAATACTTTAAATGTTCGAAGGGGACCTAACACTATGGGAGGGACTCTGGAGAAGCTATCCACCAAGATGTAAAAGATAACACTGTAGCCAATCATAAAGTGCTTATTAGCGGATTGGATGAACTGTTGCAGGTCTTGATATAAAAACCTGTGAAACATAAAAAAAAAAAAACCCAGAAAAGACTTATTTTATTAAAAATCAACAAGCGATTACCTGTCATTTAAATGTGCTAACACATGTGTCATTGTTGCTAAAGAAATACCCAATAAGTAAAGGTAGAGCAGTTGGGTTTAGAACTTACCTGTCTTGGTTAGTGAAAGAGAATGCACTGACCTTGAGGGCCTGAGAAGAGCCACAAAGTTTGTTGTAAAGAAAAGAAAAAAGCTAACTGGGTATTAATGGAAAGATTCCCAAGTAGTGTTAAGGACTCAGCAACGACTGGAGAAAATAACCCCTAAAAATAATGACACAGGGCAGCCAGAAATAATAATCAGAGTTAATTATGAATAGCTCTTTGAATGTAGATAGTCCATGGGTGCTAATCCACATTTTCCAAAACAAAAAAGAATGACTTTTAGTAGCACCTACTTTCCAGAAGCGTCTACAGCCAAGCCTATGGTAATGTTCAGCCTTTTGTAATATTTTTCCAGGACTTGTCTATCGTAAGTTCCTTGCCATATGACTGGAGCAAGCCAGCCAGTTGTTGTTATTACATCAGGACGTTTTCTGTTGAACAAAAAAGAAACAAATTAAGCAGGTACCACTTTATCATGACAGGAAAAGTTGTTGTCCAAGTGATAGTAGCTACTGATTATCAAGTACTTACTATGTGTCAGGCACAGTGATTAAGTGCTTTACATTACTCATTTATTCCTTGCAGTGTCCTATAAGTACTGTTACTATCCCTTTTTTTCATACCAGGAAATTTAGGCACAGATTGGTTGAATAAATTGCTTAGTGTCACATAGCGAATGGTAAAGTCAGGGTTTAAGATCAGCCAGTTGGAGGGAGAGGGTATAGCTCAAGTGGTAGAGCTCATGCTTGGCATGCACGAGGTCCTGGGTTAAATCCCCAGTACCTCCTCCAAATATAAATAAATAAATAAATAAACCCAATTACCTCCCCCTCATAAAAAAACAAAATAAAACAGAAAAAATCAGCCAATTGAGCTTCAGAATCTCTGCTCTAGTCTTTACACCATACTGCCTTTTGAGCCCAGGGGTTTTTTCCTTTGAGCTCTGACTGCAGCTTAAACTGAAGCAGCCCAGTGTCTGAACATTTCTCTGATTATTGCCTAAAGCAGAGAGCACCAGGGTTTCCTTGTATATCTTCCTTTCTTCCCCATGCTTCTCCTTTTCCTCTTCCTCCCTTCTCTTTTCCTAGAAGGTCCAGAGTATCCTCTTTTCACTTTTTCCTTAATGCTTTAAGGCCCCTGCACTGCAACCTGGAAGAAACTGTGATTATAGAGTAATTATCTAAATACAAGGAACTCTTATAAATTGCTGAGAAAAATTAACAATTCAAAAGAAAAATACAAAACCCACAATGTATAGTTTAGCCATTTCCTTACGAATAGGTATTCATTTTATTTCTGGGATTTTTCTCACTATGAAAAATAATACAGTAAACTTTCTCAATCTTATGTCTTTGTGTATTGTTGCTGTTATTTTTACTGCCTGGTCCTAGGCGTAGGATTGCTGTGTATGTATATTCATATTTAATAGTTGTTACCCAATTATTTTTTAAAAGGCTGTAATACTTTACATTTCCACCAGCATTTCCCCTACACTATTAGACTATAGATTTAAAAAATTTTCAATTTTATGGGCATAAAGAATAGCTCATTATTACATTATTTTACATTTCTCTGATTTCTAGTGAATTTGAGCATCTTTTCATATGCTTATTGGCTATCTTGATTTATCCTTCTGTGAGTTTCATATTTTTCTATTGTTAATTTTTCTCAGCAATTTGTAAGAGTTCCTTGTATTTAGATAAAATTACTCTATAATCTATGTCACAAGTAATTTTTCCCAGATGATTTTCTTGTCTATTAATTTTTTGTTTTGAAACCAAATAAAGCTTACAAATTTTATATAGTGAAATATATCTTTTAAAATAGCTACTAGGTTTCCAACATTAAGCTCTCCTTCTTCCCTAGATTTTACATGTTGTCTTATTGATTTTCTAACAAGATTTTTTATCACTTTATTTTTTACATTTAAATCTTTAATCTATCAGGAATATGGCATAGGATGGAGAATCCAATTTTTGTCCCCATTTTGATTGCCAGTAGTGCCAGCATAATTTATGAAATCATCCATCCTTTCCTCACTGATTTAAAATACCATCTTTGTTATATATCAACTTTCATATATACTGTGATCTAATTCTGGATTTACTGTTCTGATCTATTCCATACTGATTTGACCGCAGTGGTGTTACAATATGTTCTGATATTTGTTAAGACAAAATCCTCTTACATTTTTTATTTTTCACACTTCTCTTGGCTGTTGTGAGACATTTATTCTTTCATATTTATTTTAAGCTATAATTTTTTTCAATTGAACAACTACTCCAAATGAGCTTTTCCCCTGATATCTCAATATTGAAGATATCACTTTATTTTACATTATCAGCCAATTTGATGCTTAACAGTAAAGCACAAACCTTCCAATTAAAGAAAGCTGTCTACTATTATGTATGGTATTTTATGTTATGAAAGTGCTATTGTTTGAATTAATCAAGATTTTTCATGTATTTATTTATTCTACAAATATTGAGCCTCAACTATGTCTAGGATTTTTTTCTAGTCACATTCTATTGGGAGAGGCAGAGAATGAATAAATGAGCAAATAGTATGCCAGATGTTGCTAAGGGCAATGGAGAAAAATAAAACTGGGTGAGGCAGAAAGGAAATGGGAGATGCCACTTTATATGGGCTGTTGGAGAAGGCTTCACTGATAAAATAACCTTGAGTGTCATAGAAGTGAAAGAATGAGCCATCTGACTATATAGAGGATGCATGGTTCATGCAGGAAGAACAGAAGGTGCAAAGGTCCTGAGGTCAGAGCATGCTTGGTATAGCTGAGGAATATTCAGGACACCAGTACGATTTGAGTGGAGTGAGGGAAAAGAAATGTTGAAGATATTAAGCAGCTATTTTATCTATAATTTTTTTCTGTTTAAGCTGCAGTCAGAGCTCAATCTTTTAAACTGTTTGAACTCTTCAGAAAGGCATCTTAAAAGAGCATTTGTTCTTAATGCTCATAATAACAGAAACCTAGAAACAATTCAAGTTCCTTTTAACCAAGCAGTGGATGAACAAACTGTGGTATATTTCCACAGTCAATTGTTATGCAGCTGTCAAAGTGAATGACAGTGATATACAGTTTGGGGATGAATTTTAGCAATATAATATTAAGGGAAAAAATAAGTCCCTGAAGATTCCATACAGCATAATATCCTCTTTATAAAGTTATAAAGAACTAAAATTAAAAAACAGACTTTTTCCAGAATATATAAGGAGGATATAAATTTATACTGAAAAAAAGAAAGCAAGGGGATGATGAGCCAGGTTCAGGATGGTGGTTGTTTCAGGGAGTAGGGCAGGGAGACGGAGTGAGGGTATTGGAAAAGACACAAAGCTGGATGTTTAAGTCATTGAAGTTTGTAATTTTTGTTTTTATTAAAAATAAGCAAAACAAGAAAGCACACAAATAAGTAAGTGGATTTTGCATGAGCTAATGATGAAAGTGAGTCATGAAGCAAGGATTATTTTTAAATCTAATTCTGTACACCAGCAGTCCATTAAAAATATAAATATAAAAAAGAAATTCACATAAGATGAAATACAGATAAATAATAACCCTAGAAGATGCTCAAATTCAATAATAATTACAGAAATACAAATTGAATTGAGATATTTTAACTAACAGTTTTGCAAGCAATAAAATGTTTGATATTACTAGAATAAAACACAGATATATAAAACAAATGAAATACTATTAACATATATCCCCTATAGATTAGAAAATAAATAGCATAATTATTAAAGGGCAATTTAGCAACCTGAATCAAAATTTAAAATGTTTATATCCTCTTAAACCAATGATGCTGTGATGGAAATTTATCTTATAGATAAATCAACACAACAGTTTATAAAAATATATATACAAGGATATTCATGGAAATATTACTTACAATAGTTCCCAACTGCAAACAGTACAAAACCAACAGAGAATTGGCTAAATAAATTACGGTATACAGCCATTATAAAGAACAAAATTCTCTTGAGTGCTAATGTAAAAATCAACAGGAGTCATTAATGGCATTTTCAGGTCATTACTAAAGAGATTTTTGTTTCTTTCCACTAATAAAACCAGGAATGTTAAACTAGATAACAGCTTTCTCATTATGACCCTTAATTGCCGAATTCTTGATAAATAATCCCTAGGATTGTATATAAAGGCCTTGAAAATAAAAATCCCAAGTCCTGAAAATCTCCCAGGATAGCTAAAATTTGATGATGAAAAATAAAACTTCCCCATACAAATAGAGTTATTATTATCCTTTTATGAGCAGAATTTTTCGTTCTTACTTAGGATTAAACCACTTTGAGAGCTGAGGTTCTTCTGCTTCTTGATCCCTGGGTACAAAGAGAAAATTAAGAGTAATCAGCTTATTCAACAAATATATACTGCACCCCTATAAAATGACAGGCACTGTTTGGTGCTGGTTCTATAACCATGAACATTTAGATCAGCTCCTGCCCTCAGGAAGCTGATAGACTAGAAAGAAAGATAATATTAAATAGATAATTACAGCACAGAGTGATAAGGGCTAAAAGGGGAAACAGATCTCCATGGGAGCATATATAAATGGAGCATCCAGTCTAAATTTAGGGTTAAGGGAAGCCGTTTGGAAAAGAAATACGTAAACTGATTCTGGAAGTGTAAGCACTACATCAGGAAAGCCGTGTAGGGTGAAGGTGTTATGACCAAGGACAGGAAGGCAGGGAACAGTATGGTTCTTGAAGGGAGGAATATATTTTAAAAATTAGCAGAGCCAGAAAAATAATGCATATTCATGCAAAAATGGAAATTTGATTTATCAAACATTAGTGGCTTTATTATGTAATAAATACTCTTATGTATTGAAATAAAGAGGTTGGAGTAGGGGGTCCAGATGTTTGCCTTTGATTTCCACTTAAAGACAGGATGCACCTAAGGTTTTGTTGTCCTTTTAAGTTAATTATGTAATTAACAGAGTTATAAGGGAATTCCCTTTCATAAACTGGGGATTTTTGTAAAATAAGAATAACTTTAAGGGACTTGTGCTTCCAGAAAAATGGAATACCACTAAGTATAGCTAAAACTCCTAGATAAAAGACTCTGACAGAGAAGAAGGCAGTTCAGGTAGGCACCTCAGAGCTCAAGGATTGACATGGCAGTAAATTCTCTGGGTTTTCTGCCACATACATCCCACATTAGATGCTAGAGAACCCTGCAACCCAGAAATGCCCATGGGTGTAGACACAAAAAGAGCCCTGAGAAAAGTCTGCTCTTTATAACTAAAGGACCAGGAAAAGGGCAACCTAGCACGACAGAAAACTTTTAGACACTACTTACTGTACTCCAGGCCCAATACCACAGAAAAACTGTGGCCCCATACCCATCCCTCCAGCAAAGGCCAGGGGGAGAACCTAACCTTCCATCCTCGCCAGACTGTAATGAGGCTCCCCTCCCCTCGCCACTGGTATGGAGTTGGAAGCTAGTGGGGGTTAGAACCTCACCACTGCTCAGTGACTATGGCCACCTCCCTGTGGTCAGTGTAAGTGGAGACCATGTGGGGAGCCTAAACTCTCATCCCCACTCATTAGTAACAAGGAGTCCTTCCCCTCAAGTTCCAGTGGAGACAGAGTTAAGAACCTGAAATTTCACCCCTCAACTGACAGCAGTGGGGAAGGGCTGACCCATTTCCCAGCTGGAGGACTATCAGAGGATGCCTGTGAAAATACAAGATTTAAACAAGATCCAGAATCTCATAATACCCAAAATGTCCAGGTTTCAATTAAAAAAAAAATCACTTGTCATACCAAGAATCAGGAAGATCTCAACTTGAGTGAGAAAGGACAATATCCAGATGTCTTGATAACACAGATATTAGTATTATCTGACAAGGATTTTAAACCAGCCATTGTAAAAATGCTTCAATGAGTAAACACTTGAAACAGAAAAAATAGAAAGTCACAGCAAAGAAATGGAAAGTCAAAGACACAGAAAATCGAAGATAATGAAGGATCATATATAAATTTTAGAACTTAAAAATGCAATTCATGAAATAAAAACTCAATGGATAGGCTTAACAGTATAATGGCAAAGGTGAGGGAGAGATTTGGTGAACTTGAAGGTAGAATAATGGAAATCATTCAAGTTGAGCAACCGAGAGAAAGAAACTGAAAAAAAAAAAAAAAAAAAGAATAGCACCTCAGAGACATGTGGGACTATAACAAAAGATCTAATATTCATATAATTGGAGTCTTAGAGGGAAAGAAAGAAGATGGGGCTGAAAGTTATTTTTAAAATGGCCAAACACTGCCTAAAATTTGGCAAAAGACACAAACGTATGGATTCAAGAAGCTGAGTGAATCCCAAATAGGATAAACCTAAGGATAGTCAAATTTCTCAAAACTAAAGATGAAAAAGTTCTTAAAAGCAGTCAGAGAGAAATGATTGACCTAAGGGGAAAAATAATCTGAATGAAAGTGGATTTCCTATCAGAAACCAGGGACCCAAAAGGAAGTAGAATAGTATTTTTCAGGTGCTATAAGAACTGTCAATCAAAATGTCCTGCAATAAGTGAATGCTTAAACAAACTTTGGTACATCTCTTCGTGGAATACAACATAGCAGAAAAAGGAATGACCTATTGATATAAACAACAACCTGACCAAATCTCAAGTCATTATGCTGAGTGAAAAAAAGCTCCTCTCAATAGATCATATACTGTGTAATTCCACTTATAAAGCATTCTCAAAGTGATGAAATTATAGAGACAAAAATAGATTAGTGGTACTAGGGGTTAGGGAGAGTCAAGGAGAGGAGTTGGGTGTATGTATAAATGGCAGCTCAGAGGAGATCTTTGTGGTGATGGAATAGTTTTGTATCTTGATGGCTGTGGAGGTTCCATGAATCTACACATGTGATAAAATGTCATATACTTATACACATGCATTGGCCCAACATTGATTTCCTGTTTTGTTACTGCATGACGAGTATGTAAGATGTAACATTGGGGGAAATTGGGTGAAGGTTATATGTGACTTCTTGGTACTAACTTTGTAACTTCCTGTGTGAATCTATAATATTTCAAAATCAAATATTAAAAAATAGCTTTAAAAGTGTATCCCTTTCTGACATTTCAAAGATGTTTTTAGCCAAACATATTTCATTGTGGGATTGGTCAAGACTTGTGCCTTTTCAAAATCCAAATTGTCCATGCCCAACATCATTCAAAATTAAAGTGACAAATGGAGAACTTTAAAAAAAAGTGATTTTTAAGGATTGGTATCACTAATTTCTCAGACCCTACACAATGGTCAATGACAGAAAACATGTTTGACAAAAAGGGGCTATCAAGCTAAAGAAAAATATTATCCTGGATGGAGATAAACTATAGCAAATGTCAAAAACTTGTCTGGTAAGCAGGTGAGTGTGTTAAGCGAGCAAAATTACGAGATGTTCACATATACTCGTACATACAGCTCATATATATGTATATACATGCATGTTCATAGAGTATTTCTGAACGATACCTAAGAAATTTATCAGTGGTTGCCCCTAGAGAATTCAGTCTAGTCTTCTGTTCTTTCTGACTGCCATTACCATTAGAACCCACTTGACTTCGGCCAGTTTGCCCTCCATACAGTTTGTAAAATACTTACAGAACAAAGATTCTTACCAGCAGAGATTAATCTTCTGTAGGTACTTCTTTATTCTTTGGATACATGAAAAGAGGCATTTTAGTGTTAAATGTGAACCAATGCCTATTGCAATTAGAACAACCAAAAAATCTAGAATTCAGATCCATTCATTCACTCACCTGTTAGCCAGGTAATTACTAAACTTCTCCTATATGCAGGCGTAATGCTACTGTTCTGGAATACATGGCTTCTAGTTCTGACATGGCATTCCAGATCTGGAATCCAGGCCTGCAGTGAGCTTATGGCCTATTATTTTCTTTTTGACTAAGATAGCACATTATTATTTTCAAAAAGATGGTATTAACAGTATTACAAGTGACCGTGAGTCCTTTCTATTAATGTACAATACCTCAGGAGGGCAAATGACATGTAGAACATGATACCAAAACAATAGGGTTAATTTTAAAAGACATTGGCTCCCACGACATAGCTGTTCAGATAGCATTCAGTAGCCTTGCATGGCGTATTTTAAAAAGATCATAAGAAGGAAGGCATGGAGGAGGGGAGAATTTGAATTTTTCTATGTGAGAATTTTAGCAGGTTAACAAATTTGTTCCCCAGTATAGCTGTGTTTCTATAGCAGGTTACTTTGAGTCTTATTCCTATTAGATAGAATTTTGGTATAATTTAAAATGTATCTAAAATAGTCCCATAATACACTCTATCCTCTTATCTTGCCTTATTTCTTTCTTCATAGTATTATTACATAAGATACAATGCTCCTGACATTATAGCATATATTTCTTTGCTTATTGTCCATCTTTTCCACCTAGAATTTAAAGCTTCATAAGAGTAGGCACTGTTTTCCCAGCATTCAGAACAGGGCCAAGGACCAAGAAGGTGTTCATTAAATATTTGTTGAATATTGAAAATAAAATAATTAATATATTTATGATTTGGTTTGTTCCCCAAAGGTAAAGTAATTTCTGATTAATTTAGGGAGTATTTATTAATATTTTGGGGGCAAAACTCAGCATTTCAGATCAACTCTGCCGATCATTAAAGGTAATGACTCATCAGTCTTTTGTATTTACCGGAAATGATGCTTAATCACCATCAGGGATAAAGCAAATGCAATCAATGACAGCATTTTCCATTTGATATTCAATCTCTGTTAGGAAAAAAAAGAAGAAAAGAAGTTTTGGGGGGAAGTAAAAAATAACTTTCTTGCCATCTTCTAATAACAGATTAATTTATGGAAATTAGGCCACCCATCCAAGTATCTGATTCCAGGATGCTCAGCCTTAGGAAGAAGGCAGACTTGAGTCAGGGGAACCACCCATTCTGTTTGAAGTGGCTGCAGAGATCTCCCTTAGGATGCGCCACTTAGGATGGATCCATTTGCAACATGTCTGTGACATTCTTTTTGTATTCCTTTCTCAAGGTGCACCCTGATTATGTAAAGAAAATTCAATAAAATTCTCATTCTGTTTCACTTGTGCTTCTGTGACAATAAAATGAGGTACTTAGAAGACATCTTTATGCGTTGGAATATATTCTGCCCCCAAAGTTTATTTACATATTTTTTTTCCTCACAAAGATATTAAGACTGATAATTTATTCAAAGTCTATAGGACCAGTAGCCTAAAAATATATGAGTTCTTTCAAAGGTATATCCTTGTAAACAGTGATTAAATATCTACATTAAGCTCTAAAATGGAATATTTGACTTCAGCCAACGTACTGAGCTTGTGTTGAAGGTGTCAGGCAAGATTTCTGTTTACAAGTAGGCATTATCCAAGAACAGGTCCCGCTTTTGGGTTATGTGTTAAAGTACAGTGGAGGTCTCTGATAATTATTTTTTGAACACTTATTTAATGAGCAAGATGTTTTATGGTAGCCACTAGCAACAAGTGACTAGTGAGTACTTGAAATATTGCTAGACCAAATAGTGGACTTTGAAGACTCAGTATGAAAAAAAAATATTATGAGATATCTCATTTATAGTTGTTTATATGGACTACATGTTGAAATGAAATTCTAGATATAGTGGGTTAAATGAAATATGATTAAAATGAATTTCATGTTTCTTTTTACATTTTTGTAGAGTAGCTCCTAGAATATTTAAAGTTACAAACGTGGTTTGCATTATATTTCTATCTTACAGTTCTTCTGTAAGTAATACTAGACTGAGAAGGCTATAACTGGGCACAATTTTTGTTTCCCTGCAATGTGAAATGACCACCTTTTAAATTTTAAGACCATTACTAATGCCCTGTGTGGTAGGATTCCATTTAGCCAGATTATTTTCTGACAATCTGCCCTCAGTGACATTATTTTTAAAGACCAGTAATATGTTTGTTGATGTGTCACCTATTTTATACTGTATATATTTTAAATTATTATTATTTTAAAATTTATTGATTTATTTATTCTGGGAGCGGGAAGGTCATTAGGTTCTATTTATTTATTTATTTTTGGGTTTTTTTTTTTTTTCAAATGGGGATACTGGGGATTGAACCCAGGACCTCATGCATGCTAAGCTTGCCTTCTGCCACTTGAGCTATATCCTCCCCGCCTTGTACAATATATTTTTAATGCTCAGGTTTGGGGGTGATCCACACCTATGATTTTGCCAGATCATCCAAACTTTCATACAGTTCCTTCCTAAAAGCCTTACCTTTAGTTTTGGTAATATAAGGAAAGTCCTAAGAAGTTTCCCAAGCATTATATTTTAGGGTCTCTGTTAAAATTATCAGATATTGTATAATACTTTCCTGGTGTTTGAGTCTCCTGCTAACGGTGATGTCACCATTCTTTTGATGATGGAAACATAAGAAAGTCATAATGATACTGTCATAATGATACATTTGGTGGCAAGTTTTTCTCATGGCTACTAGATGGTAGAACTTTGTCCGAATTGAAAAACTAAAGGCCTTAAAAAATCGTTTGCTTTTAGCTTCCTTTGTTGTACTTCCTGACCTTGTTTTGATGAATGACTTTTACTTACAGAAATGTATTTTGAATGATGTGCTTGGTGTGTGTGTATATGAATGACAGAAAACGTGCAATATCTTTTTCTTCATCCCTTTTCAAGCGTTGTCCGATTATCCCAGGTAAAGCTAATTTCTTCTTATGCTTTCTTAGAATGTTTTTAAAGTACTTATTTTTCTGATTATGGAGGTAACACAATTTCATGTTATAAAAATTTGTCAAGTGCAAAAGAGCACAAAGGAGACAAGGATAATCAAATGGAATGGCACTTCCTGACATAGTCACTCTTCATTTGAGATAGCATTCACCTTTATTTTGCCCTTCTTTGAACATAGTTTTCCTTATTGGAAAAGAAAGACACACATTCTAACCGAAAAAAGTTTATGTAATGTATACTAAATCTTCTTCCACCTCAGCACACCTGGTTTTTCCATACATTATCCCATCCCCATTGGCAGCCACTGTGTTCAGTTTCTTGCGTTTTAGTCCATAACTATTCTGTGTCCTGAACGCATATGTACATTTTTAAGTATATAGTTCCCCCTTTCACACAAATGGCAGGATGGTAAAAACACTCTTCAGTACTTTGAATATCTCACTTATCAGTATACTGTGAAGATCATTCCAGTACATCTCCTGCATCTGACTCATTCTTTTTCTAGTGAACTGTATTTCGTTATATGACTGTATCATGATTTATTTCAGTTTTCTATTGCTAGAGATTTTGGTTGTTTATTGTCATTGCTATTCTGAGAAATGCCACAGTGAAAATACTTAAACATGCTCTATGAGCACATGTTGAACTATGCTGCAGGATAAATTCCTAGAAATGGAATTGTTGTGTCAATTTAAACCCATTTAAAATTTAAGTAAATATTGCTGAATTGTTTTCCATAGAGATCGTTCCAGTTTAATTTGTACCATCAGTGGATGAAGGTTGTGAAAACACTCACTATACTCCATCTGATGTCAATACATTCATTCTGCAACTGCTATATCCCATGTTACATAATTCAAAGTAAGTGTGAGGGAGAGTATGAATAGAGTGTGTTGGTGGGCTTGCCATTTTGTTAGTGAAATTTTCTTTTAGTGCTAAAATTTGTTGAGTAGTAATTTTTTAAGGACTAAGACAAAATGGTGCCTTTAAATTCAGGAACATAAAGGAAGGGGAAGGGCTATAAAGTTACACTGCCTTTCTAAAATATTCATAATTTTTAATAGCCCACGAGACTTTGACATTGTGAATCTCATGATCACTATATTTAAACCTATCCCAGCAGTATTCCGGGGACAAGAGTTTAGTGGGTTTATGGAGAAAGAAATACTTGTTTAAGTGACTTTCATCATGCCACACTGCTTCAATGTTATTTTTCTTGTCATTCAAGATTCCTTTGAAGCATTCCCTGGCAATATTGAGAACCTGAATGGGAGTGCCCCCAAATACAGCAGCATGGTAATAAAAATCTCCCTCACCAATAGGTATATATGCTTCTGATAACTGTCTTCTCTCATAAGGTACCTCTGTAGGACTTGCCTTATACCAATAAGCATGTAACTGAGCCACTGACTCCCCCAGAGTCTCCAGTCCATAGTTGCTTACAAAGATTTGGTCCACATCCATGCAGAAGAGGAAGTCAACTTCATATTGGATGTGATCTACAATATGTTCACTGATGGTCTTCATGCGCATCATACTGATATCTTGCCATCTCTTTTCTCTCCTTATTTCAAAAATTTTGATTGAACGGAGAGGACTCAGCTCTAGCCAAGGCATCTTGAAGAAGTCATCTATTAGGACATAGATTATGACTTTCTGGCCTACCATAAAAAATCTATCAGCAGATGATAAAAATGTGTGCAAATAGTGGTCGGTGTATCTGTGAAGTAAATAAGAAACAATTAAGTTCATCATATTACATTTTAGTGGAACACATACTATTTAAATTACACTGTAGTTTATCTAAAAATGCTACTAAGCAGCCAAACATTAGATTACACTTCTTGAGTTGTATTTAAGCAGTGTAAAAGAAAGTGAAATTATCTGCCTTTCTGCTCCCTGATGAGGTTGTGTGGATCACAGGAGAGGAGAGGAGCTCCTCAGGAGAGAGAATGAAACTTGGTGAGATCAGGAAACTGCACAGAGCCTTGCGCAAAATGAGAGCCAGCGTTTTCAGGGTTATCAGAGCAATAGGGACTTGCTCTGGAGGTTGTAGGCAGGAAAGGTCATGGGCCATTGCGGAAGCAGTTATTGATATCTGTGGCATCCGTTTTGAGTAGTTATTCATAAAAGGTCAGAGGTGGTGTGCACTGTAGCCACTGTCTGCTTTGTCTGTCTTATTTTACCTTGTGCCTTTTAAAATGGTGCTAAGATTGCTGAATTGGAAAACAAAACTTTCTCATTTCCAGTCTCTCCACCCAGTTAAAGATTCTCAGAGTAATAAATGGCCTCAGGTAAATTCAAAAAAAGGAAAGGTAATATATGTGGCTTAGCTTCAAATGATGTTTATATAATCATTAAAAATAAGTTTGGGGGAGGATGGGTATAGCTCAGTGGTAGAAGGCGTGCATAGCATGTACGAGGTCCTGGGTTCAATCCCCAGTACCTCTGTTAAAAAAATAACAATAACAAACAAATAAATAAGCCTAATTATCCCCCCAAAAAAACCACAAAACATTTTTAAAAGTAAAAAAAAAAACCAGATGGGTCAGGAGAAAACTTTCTAGTTTGGACTATCTAAAAGTATTAAGTACATTATGAAAAATACCACTTAAAATATTGTACTGAGCTGGAAACGAGCAACTCAAATCCAAAGAAGTCCAATTTATCCACATCTCTTTTATGGTTAGGGCTTTTGTATCATGTTTCAAAAATCTCTGCCTCTTCAACGAAGTGAAAATATTCTCCTCCATTTTCTTCTAGTAGCTTTATTGTTTTATCTTTCATATTTAAGTATTATCCATTTGAATTAATTTTTGTGTATGATGTGATATAGGCTGTTTTGTGTCAGTCTCAGCCTATTGATAGTGATGCTATTGGCTAGGAATGCCTGGGGGCACTCACCTGAATCCCTACTACTTGTGGTGAGACACCCTCCCCCTCTGCCCCCAACCTCCGCCCCCCCCCCCCCCCCCCCGTGAGGCCCCAAGAGACATTTCCCCTACCAGAGCCAATGTTGTGGCTGGACCAGCCCTTGGCATTCTTAGTATGATTGCAAGATGAACCTCAACAACAACCACCAGGGAACTTTGAGAAAACAAGCTTTTTCAGTCACAAGTCCAGGAGAGTACAAAGCATGCCTGGGGCCACACAGCAAGGTCACAGGTGGAGAGAGAGAGAGAGAACTTGAGAACTTGGGATTCTGCCTTTATTGGGGTCAAGGGTGGGGTGCCTAGGGTTTTGTGAGTTCACTCTTTATTGGTGAATTTAAAACATAAGAGCGGAAGTTAAAGCTAAGGAGGGAAAAAGCAGGGTTATGCAAGTGGTCAGTTATGTAGGTCACCCTGGGCTTTCTGAAATGGGAATTTTATGTGTGGAGTGACCTGGCTCTTTATCTAGTTGTTCAGTTAGTAAGTGTGTCACACGGCTGGCAGTATATTTATTTGAGATGGATGTCTCAACATTTAATCAAAAGCTTAATGTCAGGCATTTACAATTTTAAAAATGCTTATTTCAGGCACTTAACACGACAACAACAAATTTTTTTTTTCAATTTTTAGAAAACTTTTTATTTTGGAATGATATTAAGTTTACAGAAAACTTGCAAATAAATTATCGAGCTCCCATATACACTCTCTTTCCCTAACTATATAACCATAGTACATTTGTCAAAACTAGGAAATTATCAGTGGTAAAATACAGTTAACCAAATCGCAGATTTTACGTACATTTCACCAATTTTTCCCCTAATGGCCTTTTTAGTTTCCAGGATCCAATCCAAGATACACACTGCATTTAGTCACTATGTCTCTTTAGTCTCCTCCACTCTGTCAATTTCTCTCCTTGTTGGTCATAACCCTGACCATGTATTTTGTAGAATGGCCCTCAACTTGGGTTCCTCTGATTTTTTTCTTAGGTAAAGTTAATTTTTAATACAGTCAGACTTACCGACCTTTTCCTTTATGATTAATATTTTCCATGTCTTGATTAAGAAATCTTTTCCTATCCTGAGTTCATGAAGATATACTACAGTTTTTCCTTTAACTTTTAGTCTTAAAACTACCTGGGAATTGATGTTTGTATAGGCTTGTACATGATATGCTATAGAGGTACAATTTCAATTTCCCATGTTGACATCAACTCCGGCATCATTTATGGAAGTCTTTCCTTGTGGCTCGACAATGTCATTGTCAATAAATAGAAAGTCTTTAACATTTGCATGGAGCTTTCTGTTTTATTATATTGGCTTACTTGTTCATCCCTGTAGCAGGTATTCAAGTCGCAATGTCCCATATAGATACTTTCAGTGTATCCTCCTGTTTTCAGTCCTACCTAACTCCTAATTTCAGAGGGACTCGATGCCTCGGAGGTTCTTTAACACAGAGAGGGGGTTTTAGGATGAAGTTAATGAGGCTTTGATTTCAGTGCCCCTCCACCTACATAGGACCCTTCTAAGACTCAGTGTGTTCTACTGAGGGGAGGTGGGAAGGAAGCAGAAACCCCATCTACGCCCTGAAGGTAGGAACACTGCCCCCAGCATGGGGTCAGTCTCTATGCCCTGGTCCACATCATGGGGCAGCAACTCAGAGGGATCAGAATGGGTCTAGGGACGGGGTACACAGGACACTTCTTCTGTAAGGGTTCCTCCCTCTCCTTCCTTTCTATTTTCTTCTTTTTAAATAAAACTTAATATCAGTATTTGACAAGTTACTCTAAAGTTGATAAACTATGTAATTTTAAAGGGTGATATGTACATTGCTCAACTTAATACTGTTTTGTACTTTCTTTGTATGATTTTGATATCAAGTCAGCACTTGCTTCATAAAAATGATTTGGGAAGTATTCTGTCCTCTTCTCCTTTCTGGAAGAGGTTGTATAGAATTGATGTTAATTCTTCTTTAAATATTTGGTAGAATTTGCCAATGAAACCATCTGGGCCTGGAGACTTTGGGAGTTTTTAAAATTATGAATTCTACTTCCTCAATAGCTATTGGGCTATTCAAATGATCCATATCATGTTGGGTGAGTTGTGGTTGTTTGTGCCTTTAAGGTCCATTTCATCTAAGTTGTCAAATGTATGTGTGTAGAGTGTTTTATAGTGTTTCCTGATTATCCTTTTGAAGTCTGCAAAGTCTGAGGTGATATATCCTGTTTCTTTCCTGACACTGGTAATTTGTGTTTTTTCTTTACCAGTCTTCCTGGATGATTATAGATTTTATTGATTTTTTTCAAAGAGCCAGCTTTTTGTTTCATTGATTTTCCTCTATTGCTTTTCTGTTTTCTTATTTTAAAAACAACTTTATTGTGGTATAATTCCTGTGCAGTAAACTACACGTATTTCAGACATACAATTTGATGAATTTTAATAGCTGTATACACCTGTGAAACCACAGCTACAATCAAGATACCTAACATTTTCATCACTCCCCAAGAGGTGCAAATTTCGAACTCCCAGTTTATCCCTTGCCACCCTCCTTACCCCTGGTAACTGTAAGTCTGTTCTCTGTGTCTGTGCATCTGTTTCTGTTTTGTAAATAAGTTCTTTTGTGGTCTTTTTTTTTTAGAATCCACATATATTGCTTTTCTGTTTTCAATGTCATGATTTCTATTTTCATCTTTATTACTTCCTTACTTTTGCTTTCTTTGGTTTTATTTTGTTCTACTTTTTCTGGATTCTTGAGGTGGGATTATTGATAACCTTCCATTTTCTACAACAGAAGGGCTAAATGTAAAGGACATTTGGCATTACTTACCTTCCCACAGAAAACACAGTCAACCCCACAGTAATTTTATGACTTGCATAATAGTCTTCCAACACTACTTCATTGTAAGTGCCATGCCACACAATTGGAGCTGACCAATTGGTAGTCATTTTCATGGGCCTTGATGCACTGGAAGGAAGACATAAGATTTATGAACAAAATACCTTTTAATAAAACTGTAGTAGATATTACTAATGTATAAAGCCTGGGCCAGATTGCAGCATTTCCTTACTCCTAACCCAAAGTCTTGATGGTCATGATAAACTAGAGAAACTATTTATCAGAAATGGCTGGATCATTACAAAAGCACATGTACAGATTAGTTATACTGTGATTCCAAGATCTTTGAGGATACAGAGTTGAAATGCCACCCAAAGTATAAAGTAACAAGTTCTCTTATATTTGGACAAAATCTATTGCCTTAGGCTTTTGGACACTGATTATTTTCAGAGGCCTTATTTTGAAAAATGAACCTCCCAGTTTTCATAATCTGAAATGCTGCCAATGTTAATATTACTACACTCTGTCAGAATCAACTTTGTCAGAACTTTGGAAGATAGCCAGAGAGGTTCAGAGCAACTAAGCAAAAACTATCTCAAAAAAAAAAAGGAAGAAAAGACTCAACATGGTAGGAGTAAGAAAGCTCTGTTGTATTTTAACTTAGCCTTACACCAACTCCCTCCCCAGTATAGCACTGGAATTGAAAACAGCAAGCCATGTTCTCAGTGTTGGTATCCGATTCTGGAGGAAGAAGAGTGGATCTAATTCCCAAGGAATTGTGCTTGTCTGGTTTGATCTACCTGAGAGTTCCTTGAAGGACCAACTCATAATGCTTTTACTTAACTCAGAACTCTCTCAGAATGGAAAAGTGGCTAAATAGAGAGTGTTCCTTGAAAACATATTTAAAAAGAACAAGCCCCTGCCACCTGGGTTAAAAGATTAAGTTGGAATAAACCCTCGATATGCTGAAAGCCTGGGGAGGAATCATTTGGAAGACAGTTCTTTGAAAAGTAAGGGCTTTGACAAGATCTCATGTGTAACAGGAAACTCAGAAATCCATGCACATGTTCAGGGCAGAGTGCATGTTCAGAAAGATCTGTGGATACCCTAGGTTTTCACCTCTGGCTGGCATTTAGGCTCAAGGCACACAGGAAGTGAAGGCTAAGGCAGAGTTGTAAACAGCTGGGTTGTGTTGAAGGAGGGCCCAAACACAGAGCCAATCTTCAAAGACTGTGTTTTTTCTTGTTCTCTTTGTTTTCTTTTATTTTCCTTTCTCTTTCCTCTTCTCTTCTCCTCCTCCTCCTCCTTATGCCCTCCAACACCTCCCTCTCTCTTAGGCTCTCAGCACTTAAGGAAATCTCTGTCTAACTGCTAGCTGACCACAAGCTAAAGGTACAGAGACTTCTAAAACCAAACAAGATGAAGAATACAGTCTTTAAAAAGAGGTTCAGAAAATCCACTAAGCAAACAAACAACCATAAGCAACAGCAAATAACAACAAACTCTGAGGAGGCAAAAGTATCTGATCTCCAGAGAGATTATATTATAATACTCAAATTGTTTAGTTTTTAACCAAAAATTAAGAGTTATGCAGGATGGGGGGAGGGTATAGCTCAGTGGTAAAGTGCATGCCTAGCATGCACGAAGTCCTGGGTTCAATTCCCAGTACCTCTGTTTAAAAAAAAAAAAATATATATATATATATATACCTAAAATTACCTCCCCCCCATTAAAAAATAAAAAATAAATTAAAAAAATAAAAAAGAGTTATGCAAAGAAAGAAGAATGTATGGTCCATTCACAGGAAAAAAATTAACAAAAACTATCCATACATTGAGCTTTTCTAGAAAGATTTTAAATCAACAGTTTATACTGTATAGCAGAGGGAAAGATATACAAGATCTTATGGTAGCTCATGGAGAAAAAAAGGTGGCAATGAATATATATATGTTCATGTATAACTGAAAAATTGTGCTCTACACTGGAATTTGATACAACATTGTAAAATGATTATAAATCAATAAAAAATGTTAAAAAAAATTTAAAATAGCCTTAAAGGGCCAAAGGAAACCATGGACAAAGAACTAAAGGAAAGTAGGAGAACAATGTCTCATGAGAAAATATCAATAAAGAGATAGAAATTATAAAAACAAACCAAATAGAAATTCTGGAGCTGAGAAGTATATAGCTGAAATGAAAAATCTCACTTTGGGGTTCAACAGCAGATTTGAGCAGGCAAAAGAAAGAATTTGATATACATAGAACACTTTACCCAACAACAGACTACATATTTTTCTCAAATACAAATGGAACATTCTCCACAAAAGATCATATGTTATGCCACAAAACAAATCCCAATAAACTTAAAATGTTGGAAATATACAAACCATCTTTTCCATTGACAATGGAATGAAATTAGAAATCTATAACAGAAATAGATCTGGAGCATTTACAAATATCTGGAAATTAAACAACACATCAAACAACCAATGTGCCAAAGAAAAAAATCATAAGGGAAATTATAAAATACATTTAGATGAATAAAAATGAAAATACAACATGCCAAAACTTATGGGAGGCAGTGAAAATCAGCACTCAGAAGGAAACCTAAACATCTATATTTAAAAAGAAGAAAGATCTCATGTCAATAACCTAATCTTCTACCTTAAGGAACTAGGGAAAAAAAAGGTCAAACTAAACCCAAAACAAGCAGAAGGAAGAAATAATAAGGTTTGGAGCAGAGACAACTGAATAGAGAAAAAGAAAAATGATAGATTCAATGAAACCAGAAGTTGGTTCTTTGTAGAGGTCAATGAAATTGACAAACCTTTAACTAGACTGACCAAGAAAAAAAATCAGAGCAGAGTCCAATTACTAAAATCAAGAATGGAAATCGGGACATTACTATAGATCGTACAGGCATATAAAGGATTATAATAGAATACTATGAACAACTATACACCATGTAACCTAGATGAAATGGCCAAATTCCTAGAAACACAAACTACCAAAACTGGTTCAGGAAGAACTAGAAAATCTTAACAGACCTATAACAAGTAAAGAGATTGAATGGATAATCAAAAATCTCCAAACAAAGAAAGCCCAGGACCAGATGGGTTCACTGGTGAATGCTACCAAGCACTTGAATTAACACCAATTATTCTCAAAGTATTTCAAAGAAATAGAAAAACTTTTTTTATAACATTTTTTATGATTTATAGAAAACTTTCTAACTCATTCTGTGAGGCCAGCATTACTCTGCTACCAAAACCAGACAAAGGCATCTCAAGAAAAGAAAACTCTAGACCAATATCCATTATGAATATAGATGTACAAATCTTCAACAAAATATTAGCAAACGAATCCAGCAGCATATTAAAATCCCACCATGACCAAGTGGGATTTTTTCCCAGGAATGCAAGGCTGGTTCAACATACAAATATTAAATCATTGTGAAACACTGGATTAATAAAATGAAAGGAAAAAACACATGAACATTTTTACTTATGCAGAAAAGGCATTTGACAATAAAAGTCACACTCTTTCACAATAAAAATACCCAGCAAACTAGGAATAGAAAGGAATTCCTCAACATGATAAAGGTTATCTATGTAAAACCCATAGTTGACATCATATTTATTGTTGAAAGACTGAAAGCTTTCCCCCTAAAATCAGGAATAAGACAAGGATGTCTGTTTTATCCACTTCATTCAACATTGTACTGGAAGTTTAGCTAGAGCAATTAGGCGAGAAAAAGAAATAAAAGACATCCAAATTGGAAAGGATGAAAACTAAATACTAGCAGAGAAAATTCTAACTATCTCTGCTAGCAGAGAAAATTCTAAGAAATCTATAAAAATTCTATTAGAACTAGTAAATGTTGTGGGATACAAGATCAACATGCAGAAATCATTTGTGTTTCCACGCACTAGAAATGAACAATCTGAAAATGAAATTAAGAAAACAATCTTATTTATAATATCAAAAAAGAATAAAATGTTTAGGAATAAGTGTAACCAAGTTTGTGCAAGACTTGCACAATGAAATGTATAAAACATTGCTGAAAGAGATTAAAGAAGGCCATATGAATGGAAAGACATCCAGGGCTTATGGATTGGAAAGCTTAATATTGTTAAGATGGCAATACACTGAAAAGTGATCTATAGATTCAGTGTAATCCTTACCTATAGAGGGATTAAATAATGTACCTCCCAAATTAAAGTCCACTTGGAATATCAGAATGTTACCTTATTTAGAAATAGCATCTTGCAGATGGAATTAATTATCTTGAGGTCATTCTGAATTCAGTTGGGCCCTAAATTTTATGACAGGTGTATTTATAGGAAGATAAAAGGATACATAGAGGAGAGACACAGAGAAGAAAGTCATGTGAAGACTAAAGCAGAGATTGGAGGATTCTTCCCTAGAGCTTTCAAGGGAGGCATGACCCTACTGACACCTTGATTTTGGATTTTTGCATTCCAGGACTGTGATAAAATGAATTTCTCTTGTTTTAAGCCACCCACTTTGTGGTGGTTTGTTATGGCAGCCTTAGGAAACGAATGCACTATCAATTTTCCAACTGCCTTTTTTTTTTTTTTTTAGAAATAGACAAGTTGAGCCTAAAATTCATAAGAGATAGACGGATTTCAAAATTGTAGAATAGATAAACAAGATTATACTGTATAGCACAGGGAAATATACACAAGATCTTATGGTAGCTAACAGAGAAAAATATATGTGACAATTAATATATATATATGTTCATGTATAACCGAAAAATTGTGCTCTACACTGGAATTTGACACAACATTGTAAAATGATTATAAATCAATAAAAAATGTTAAAGGTGAAAAAAAAATTCATAAGGATTTGAGGGACCCCAAATAGCCAAAACAATCTTAAAAAAGAACAAAGTTGGAGGACTCACTTCTTGATTTCATAATTTACTACAAAGATACAGTAATCAAAACAGTATAATATTGGCATAAAGATAGATGCATAAATCAATAGAACTGAGTCTGTAATAAACCTGTACAATTATGATCAATTAATTTTAAATACAGGTTAGAAAGAAAACTACAGTAAACTTAGAAGAAAACTACAGTAAATTTTCATGATCTTGGATTTGGCAGTGGTTTCTTAGATATGACACCAAAAGCACAGGCATCCAAAGAGAAAAAAATAGATAAATTGGACTTCATCAAAATACAGAACTTTGTGCATCTAAGAACACTAACAAGAAAGTGCAAAGACAACCTACAGAATGGGAAAAATATTTGCAAATAATATATCTTATAAGAGTCTAGTATCTGGAATATATAAAGAACTCTTAAAGTGCAACAACAAAAAGACAAACAACCCATCAGGCAAGAGAGAGAAATAAAAGGGATCCAAATTGGAAAAGAAGAGGTAAAAGTGTCACTATATGCTGACGACATGTTACTATATATAGAAAGCCCTAAAAGGTCCACACAAAAACTACTAGAGCTGATTGAAGAATTCAGCAAGGTAGCAGGTTACAAGATTAACATTCAAAAACCAGTTGCATTTCTTTACACTAATGATGAAAGAACAGAAAAAGAAAGCAAAGAAACAATCCCCTTTAAAATAGTACCCAAAGTAATAAAATACCTGGGAATAAATCTAACCAAGGAGATGAAAGAATTATACCCAGAAAACTATAAACCATTGATGAAGGAAATTAAGGAAGACTTTAAAAAATGGAAAGATATCTCATGCTCTTGGATTGGAAGAATCAAGATTGTTAAAATGGTCACACTGCCCAAGGCAATCTACAGGTTTAATGCAATCCCTATCAAATTACCCAGGACATATTTCACAGAACTAGAACAAATCATAATAAAATTTATACGGAACCATCAAAGACCTAGAATTGCCGAAGTATTACTGAAGAGAAAGAAAGAGGCTGGAGGAATAACTCTCCCAGACTTCAGACAATACTATAGAGCTAGAGTCATCAAGACATCATGGTATTGGTACAAAAACAGACATATAGACCAATGGAACAGAATAGAGAACCCTTCTACACTGCTGGTGGGAATGCAGCTTGGTACAGCCACTGTGGAAAACAGTATGGAGATTCCTCAAAAGACTAGGAATAGACTTACCATATGACCCAGGAATCCTGCTCCTGGACTTATATCCAGAAGGAACCCTACTTCAGGATGACACCTGCACCCCAATGTTCATAGCAGCACTGTTTACAATAGCCAAGACATGGAAACATCCTAAATGTCCATCAACAGATGACTGGATAAAGAAGAAGTGGTATATTTATACAATGGAATACTACTCAGCCATAAAAACCGACAACATCCATTTGCAGCAACATGGATGCTCCTGGAGAATGTCATTCTAAGTGAAGTAAGCCAGAAAGAGAAAGAAAAATACCATATGCGATCACTCATATGTGGAATCTAAAAAACAAACAAACAAACAAAGCATAAATACAGAACAGAAATAGACTCATAGACATAGAATACAGACTTGTGCTTGCCAAGGGGGTGGAGGGTGGGAAGAGACAGACTGGGATTTCAAAATTGTAGAATAGATAAACAAGATTATACTGTATAGCACAGGGAAATATATACAAGATCTTACGGTAGCTCACAGATAAAGGAATGTGACAATGAATATATAGATATGTTCATGTATAATTGAAAAATTGTGCTCTACACTGGAATTTGACACAACATTATAAATTGATTATAAATCAATAAAAAATGTTAAAAAAAGACAAACAACCCAATTTAAAAATGAACAAAAAATTTGAATAGACATTTCTGTCCATATGCAAATAGCTAGTAAGCACATGAAAAGATGCTCAACATCATTAATCATTAGAGAAATGCAAATCAGAACTATAATGAGATATTTCACACACTAGGATGGCCATAATATAAACAAAAACACCCCCCCAAAACCCCAAAACATTAAAATAACAGGTGTTGGATAAAATGTGATGAAATTGGAACACCCATACCTTGTAGAAATGTAAAATGGTACAGCTGCCATGGAAGCGTTTGGTGTTTTCTCAAAGAGTTCACATAGAATTACCCTGTGATCCATAATTCCACTTATAGATATATACCCATATTAAAGACATGATTTCAGATTAAAACTTGGACATGAATGTTCATAGCACCGTTACTCAGAATAGCCAAAAAGTGGAAACAACCTAATGTCCATTAACTAATGAATGGATATTTAGTATGTCCATACAATGGAATATTATTCAACTATAAAAAGGAATGAAGTACTAATATATGCTACAACATAGATGAACCTTGAAAACATGCAAAGTAAAAGAGGCCAGACATTAAAAAAACCCACATATTATTCTCCATCCATATGAAATGTCCAAAATAGATAAATCCAGAGGCAGGAAACAGATTAGTTTATCAGGGACTAGGGAGAAGGGAATGAGAAGTTACTCCTTAATGGGTACAAGGTTTCGTTTTGGTGTGATGAAAATATTCTGGAATTAGATAGTGGTGATAGTTGTACAACTAAAAGCCACTGGATTGTACATTTTTAAGTGGCTGAAACAGTGAATTTTACATTATGTGAGTTCAAATCATAAAAAAAGAAAGCTTATCGAACGAGGATGGTGTTGGGGAGGGGAAGAGATAAGAACTGGCATTTTACAAAAGTGAATGTCCATGTGGCCAATATTCATATGAAAAGGTGTTAAACCTTAATGGTCATGAAGAGGAAAAAAATGAAAAATGCAATGGGAATTGAAGTGCAGTTGGAAGAAAAGGATTGTATTAGCTGTTTCAGAACCTGTTATAGACTGAGTTGTCTCCCCCAAATTCATGTTTGAAGCCCTAATTCCCAGTGAGACTATTTGGAGATGGGGCTTTTAGAGAGGCAATGAAGTTTAAATGAGATCATAAGGATGGGGCCCCAATCCAATAGGACTGGTGTCCTCATAAGAAGAGGAAGAGACACCATGGACATGTGCACAGAGAAAAAGCCACGTGGGGACGCAGCAAGAAGACAGCCATCTGCAAGCTGAGAGGAGAACCCTCAAGAGAAGCCAAACTTGCCAACACCTTGATCTTTGACTTCCAGTTTTCAGAAGTGGGAGAAAACAAATTACTGTTGTTTAAGCCAAAAAAAAAAAAAAAAAAAAAAAAAAAAAAAAGGCAGTGGGACTTGAACTTTATCAGTAACCTATTTCGAATCTATTTAAATGCCTGTATGGTTTTCTCCTTTGTTCAACTGTTGTGGTTGATTATCACCTTGAATTATGAGGATATGCCTGTCTTGTTAGTGGGATGCTGTGTCAGTTATTAAGCTACTATCTTTCATAACTAATCCCCCCCCACTCTGCTTTATCATGTTGAGCGGGGGCTCTGCAAACCACATTTCCCCTTTGCCAGTGGGCATCTTGTTAGGCTCTGCTAATAAAGGGCATTAGAGGAAAATTACAAGACTGAGGAAAGAAGGAACTTGCTCCTTCCTGTTTCCTGTGAGCTTCTTGTTTACATCCTGTTCCTGCAAGTCCCTTTCCAGCAATGCATCTTCACCACAGCAATAGCAATTCCTTTCCCAAACAGTGGTTGAATCCAGCTTTCAGTTTTTCCAGCACTTGCAAAGGCAGTCTCACTGTGCCTTTCCTTAGAGGGCTGGTTCCCTGCCCCAACGGGCCTCCCCAGAGCTCAGAGGCAGTAGTGCCAGCTGAGCAGAATTGGTGTTTCTTCTCTAAATTTTTAAGGTTTGATGATTCCAGATGCTTCCTTTTGTTTCTTCAGCCCTAGGGAAAATAGTCACTTTCTAGTGTTGTTCCCTCTTTGACACCTTAGAGTTTTCTTTTCAGTCTTTCAAGTTACCTCGTTAACAACTTTGTATTAGTCAACAATTCTTTATATTAAATTCTCTGTTTAAATAATTGGTATGCTTTCTCTGTCCTGATTAGATCTGACAAATGCCATGATGTTATGGGAAGATGAGTCATGGTCCATTATCCAATTGTGATCTTAACTAGACATCTTTCAAAGTTTTAACTGAGAGAAGTGCTCAGAAAAACATAGAACACTCTGACATAAATTGCAGCAATGTTTTTTGATCCATCTCGTAGAGTAATAGAAATAAAAACAAAAATAAGCAAATGAGACCTAATTAAACTAAGAAGCTTTTGCACAGCAAAGAAATCCATAAACAAAACAAAAGGCAACCTATGGAATGGGAGAAAATATTTACAAATGATGCAACTGACAAGGGATTAATTTTCAAAATATACAAAAGCTCACACAGCTTAATATTAAAAAACAACCTAATCAAAAAATGGGCAGAAGACCTAAAAAGACATTTCTCCAAAGAAGACATACAGACGGCCACCAGGCACATGAAAAGATGCTCAACATTGCTATTAGAGAAATGCAAATCAAAACTACGAGGTATCACCTTACACTGGTCAGAATGGCCATCATTAAAAAGTCTACAAACAGTAAATGCTGGAGAGGGTGTGGAGGAAAACAAAGCCTCCAACAATGTTGATGGGAATGTAAATTGGTGCCACTGGAGAACACAATGGAGGTTCCTTAAAAAACTAAAAATAGTTACCATATGATCCAGCAGTCCCACTTCTGGGCATATATCTGGAGAAAACTCTTAACTTGAAAAGATAAATGCACTCCAATATTCATAGCAACACTATTTATAATAGCCTAAATGTCCATCAACAGATGAATGAATAAAGAAGTTGTGGTATATATTTACAATGAAATACTACTCAATCATTAAAAAGAATAAAGTAATACTATTTGCAGCAACATGGATGGACCTAGAGATTATCATATTAAGTGAAGTAAGTCAGGCAGAGAAAGAAAAATACTGTATGATATTACTTATATGTAAAATCTAAGAAAATGATACAAATGAACTTATTTACAAACCAGAAATAGACTCACAGACATAGAAGACAAATTGTGGTTACCAAAGGGGAACGGGGTGGTGGAGGAGGGATAAATTAGGAGTTTGAGATTAACATATACACACTACTATATGTAAAATAAATAAAAAACAAAGACCCACTGTATAGCATTTGGAACTATTTTCAATATCTTGTAATAACCTATAATGAAAAAGAATCTGAAAAAGAATATATATGTATATGTATAACTGAATCACTTTGCTGTACACCTGAAACTTACACAACATTGTAAATCAACTATACTTCAATTAAAAAAAGAGAGAGAGAGAAGTCCTCAAGATGAAAGATAGGTGGGTAGGGTGAGAAGGTGGAGGCAAAAAGGCCAGAGGAAAGCTGTCGTGTTAAAGCATGAAGTGCACAGATAGCCCATCTATCTGATTTGGGCTTTGGTTCTCTCATTGGTGAAATGTGGAGAATCAACCAACTGATCTCAAGTTTACCGTTACACTTTTGACCTTCCATCATTCTAGGACCTTTTGAGTTTCTATCATCTAAATTCTCGTTCGTGGAGGATGTAGATCCTAATGTCCATTCACAGGGTCTTGGCTACTGCTTATTTTTAAAATGCAATCAAAGATCCATCTGCTCTAAAACATCTGGAATGCCAGTCATGGTATTGTTGCCATCTGTTAACTTCTATTTAGCAATCTATGGATTAATCTCACATGTGTTAGATTTGGAATACTTACTTGGGCAAAAACCAGTCTGATAGCTTTAATTCTTCTGTTTGAGTATTCACAGACCTATCAGGAAAAATAATGCAAAGAGTTACATTGTATCTACTAGGCTTTGAGAAAAATGAATGCCTATCAAGTCATGAGCTGTGTTCTCAGATATAAAATGCAAAATAAGCATGAAGTGGTCAGAAAAATAATAATGAACTTTGATGGTGGTGGCATGGAAAAATCATGATTTCCAAACTCAAATGAATTCTCTGTGCTTCCCAGAAGCTTTTATGTGTTTCCATAGCTCTCACTGTCATCTTCTAACTCAGAGAAAAAAGCAGCCATCAGATGAAAGCTCCCTCAGCTTTGTGCCGTCTCACCTCCAAATTTACCTATAGTACTGAGTATTTTTTCTTTCTATCACAATGAAAATATATTCCTACTTTTCCATCTATGGTTGGCTATGGTTCCCATCTATCTGCTCATCAGCGATGATTTGATAATTAGTCTCAGAAGGGTTTTTCTTAGGCCTTCTGTTTGATCAATGGATCCGTTTGATCTTCTGGGCATTTTCCTGTGGCTTCAAATTCTTATGTATAACTAATACTTCTCCCTTGAGTTTAAGACTCGTGTCTCCAGCTGTGTCCTGAAGTTTTCTACTTGAATTTTGCACAGACACTACAGAATGAAGACGTTTAATGTTAAAGTCATCACCTCTTCCCCAAAATAGGTCCTCTTCATATGTTGCCTTAATGAACTTTTTGGATCTCCTTGGATAGGCAAGGCAGAAATAGGAGAGTCATCCTACACTCAGAGCACTTCCTAAATCTCAACATCGAAACCATCATTAAACCCTGCTGGTTTTACCTCCAAAACATCTCTCAAATCCATCCCCTATCTCCATTCCCTGCCACCATATGACTTCATCATCTCTTGTCTCGGCTACTGCAATAGCCGCCTTATAATTGGCCTCACTGTACACTTTTTAAAAAGACTTTGTAGTCTGAAAAATTTCAAAGGTACAAAAATGTAAAGAGCATAATATAACGACCCCTCATATTTTCATTGCCCCTTTTCAACTCATTCTCCGTATTTCCACTCTGCTTCCAGTAGCATGTTTCTGAAGCTCCTGTGCTACCATGTCACTATTCTGTCTAACAGTGTCCAGTGACCTCCCATTGTCATTTCTTATATGGCCATGATATTCTACATGATCTGGCCCTTCACACTGTTCCAGCCACCTCTCCTGTTTAGCCCCACACCTACAATTTTCCAGGCTTGCTGACCTTTTGTTATTTCCGTAAACATGCCACAGCTTCCATCAGTTAATTCTCACATAGTCTTTAGGTCTCATTTCAAATATCCCTTCCTAAAGGGGAGTGTTCCCTAACCTGCTAGATGAGGTTAATAGCTAATACTTATTGAATACTTTCGTAAGTGCTATCTAATTTAATCCACCCCTATGAGATAAACTGAGGCACAGAGAGCTTTTATTATCTTGTCCCCAGTCACACATTAGGTGGAAAGACAAGCAGCTGTGCCTGAGTCCTTCCTCTTCTTCTTTGCTAACTACTCTGATAGCACCCTGGCTAGGACGCCCTTGGAGAGCTGATTCTGGGCTGAGTTAATGAGGGGATGAGGCAGCTATGGAGCTGAGTTGTATATCATGAGGCTGTCTTTGTGCCTGTGCACATGGAAAAAAGCGACTGCAATATCCGGGTGTGACTGAGATGTGATATTCTACCCGGGCACCCACTTCCATCAACAGTGATGCCTGGGATGATGAGTATTGCTATGCGAAGGCTGTAGAGTCCTGATGCTAAGAACTAATATTAATAATAGAGACAATGATTGTTAGGTTGTATTGCTTTGAGTACATTTTGCTAGAAAACATTTCAATCCATTCTTTCTCCCAGCGTCTGCTGCAGCAGACTTACCTTGAATGTTCCCACTTTTGCCTAGGAGTTTTTCTGCCCTTTTCAGGTGATTGACAGTTCCAATGCCCTGCTAGCCATGGCTGTATATAGGGGGAACATACTCTGCCTGGTACATGAAAACCTTCTGACTCTATTATTTTCGTGCATAGCACAGCTCACCCACACATGGAATCTTAGTCTTAGTGGGACTGTTGTAAATCATGGAACCACCAGAGAGACAAGGCCCCTGGATACAACAAGCATCAGAAAGGAAAGTTGCTTTCACTTCACTATGTATGTTCCCATGACTATAAGGAGAAGCTGAGGAACATCTTATGATATTGACTCTCGGATAATCTTTGGAGAAATTTCCTCTCTGCACTCATTTCTCATGGCGTGATTTTTGTAGGTGGTATGGGATTAATACCTGAGAGTCTTTTAGCCAAGACTTGACTCCTGTGTATTTGCCCAAAGCTCTAAAGGATTCAGAGTTCCTGGAGGCTGAGTTCTTGCTTCCATAACATGTTTCCTCTAACCAGGTTTCAGTCTTCTATCAGAGACTGCACCCTGCCAGTCTGCTCTTTCTTTGACTCCTCTTACTCTGATCTTAAATTAATATCTCCAATGCCTGTTTGTAGAATTGCTTCAGTTTACCCTGCCTATGGGAACCAAGGACTTACAGGTAGTCCATTGCCCTCCAACTGGTTTTGTCTTCAAAGAACTTATAGCATATTTGTAGTTAGAGACTTACCAGCACTGATATATCCTCTGAAGTTTCTTTGTGCTTAGGATAAGTGAAAAGCGTTATATTAATTTCAAACTTATATAAAGAGTTTCCACATTTAAGATGACTAGAGTTATATATACCCCCATAAACCCATTCATTTTATTACCTAACTTTACTACCTAATATTACCAAATGTTTAATGTTTGCATAAGGTTTTGCATGGAATGTTTGTGTCCCCATCAAATTCATGTGTTGAAGTCCCAACCCTCAATGTGATAGTTTTAGGAGGTAGGGCCTTTGGGAGGTGATTAGGTCATGAGGATGGAGTCCTCATGAATGGGATTGGTTCCCTTGGAAAAGAGATCCCAGAGAGCTCCTTTACTTCTTCTACCATGGGAGGACATAGCTAGATGGTGGCTGTGTATGAACTACAACATGGGTCCCCACCAGACACCAAAACTGCTGGTGCCTTGATCTTGGACTTCCCAGCCTCCAGAACAGTTAGAAATTTGTTGTTCATAAGCCAACCATTCTATAGTATTTTGTTATAAAAGTTCAAATGGACTAAGATATATAGGATGCATCAAGTACAATAAACATGCCAAAAAATCACTACAATTATGACCTTGTATGCTATATCCTTTTTTAAAAAAAGTAATTCTTTGTGATACAAATGAAAAAGAAACTTACTTAATAACATTAAAACAATAAAATTTGCCAGTTGCCAATGAAGCCTTTCTACTTGTCTCAAATATGTGGAAGGTAAATACTATACGTAGTGACTGAAGTCAGCAACATTAGGAATATTTCTTTAAAAAAAAAAAAACCACCTATTTAAAAATGGCAGTTTCTCTATAACATTTGCTAAACTTACACTGCCGTAATTACATGGCAGCTGTCTTGGTAGCTTACATTGCTTCTCCTCACATGTATGAGCCTACAGAAATTACATTTAACTTTGATCACATTAGAAACAAAGAACTTTTTGCTGAAGGCTATGTTTATGTTGATATATTTGGATGTTATTTGGATATAATTGGGTATATTTGGATCAATATATTTGGGTGCTGTTTCATTCAGGGGGCAAGCCTATCACCTTTGTAACATACCAGATCCTTACCAACCTCAGGATAAAATATTCATTAATTTTTAAAAGTTACCTGAGATGATAATACTTTCTATGCAAGGCCCATAGAAACAATAAAAGTAATAAAAATCGAATTGTTTTTCTTTTGTGTCTCATCCTTTCCTGGGAGGAAAAAGAAACAGATAACAGATTAAATAAAGCACAATGTACAGAGAGTATGCTGTGTTGAATCCTGCCTCTCCATGACTTAAACTAGAAGAATTAATAGACCTTGGCTAGGATGTAAGGCACCTCTGGTCCTTGGATATCTTCTGATATGAAAATAGAGTTGAGTCAGTAGACACTGTTTATTTGAGCTAGCTGCCCAGAGACTTAGGACATTATGTAGTCTAAGCTAACCTTGGTACAAGAGATCTTACAACCTTTGTCTTTTCTAAAGTACAAAGGGCTTTTCCTACAGAAAAGAAAAATATAAATGCCATTTCCAAGCCTAGCTCTCAGAGTGGGTGTCAGAGAAAGAAATCATTATGAAAATACTTACTTGGACTCTAAAGAGTTGTATAGTTATGAAGGAACTCATTATTTTTAGTTAAACAATATTATGAAGTTGATCATTCCAAGAAAGGTGATAGGACTGATAACAGCATAAAATATATGCCCCATCTCAAAAGTATTTGAATATAAAATTGATCCAAACCACTGGCTGGAGGTTAAACTGTAATTTTTATATTATTTGTGCATTGACCTTGAAATTTGAGCCATCCAGTTTACAAAACTCCTTTGAGATTCATCTTTCATCTGTGGAATATGAAATTGTCTGCAGAAAAGGAATTGGATGTGGCTAAATTTGGCTGACATTAAGGACAAACTCTTACCTTTTGTTTTACAAAGATCACATAGGAATTTTATACAGCTTCTTCCTTGGAGACTTAACGTTTATGGTGTAGTGGTTTAGGAATTCACGTGGAGAATCTAAAGAGGGTAGGCAAGTTTTAGGCAGGACATTTTGAGACTTTTGAAAAATCGTGAATCAGGTAACCTAGTATTGTTTCTGTGATGCTCTCCAGTTTGTGTGTTTGTTATTTCAGTCTTCTGTGATTGATGATGTCATCAGATTCTCTTTTGATGATGAAAGAATTAGACACTTGTAGCCTTAACAGTTCATATGCCACTAGCTTCTCTTTGTCATTACCAGGGGATTAGATTTTGTCCAATTAAAAAAAAAAACATAGAATGACTGAACTTTTTTTTCTTGGGGATTTTTAAAGCTTTATAATACATTTCTAATTGAAGTATAATTTTCATAAAGTAAAACACATACAATATAAGTGTACAGTTCATTGGATCTGTAACAAATGTACTTGTGTATGTAAAAATCACTTGAAGATCTAAAACATCTCCTTGACGCCAGTAACTTTCCTTGTGCCCCTTGGAGTCACTACCCTCCTCCACCCAGGAAACCAGTGTTCTGATTTCTATTACCATAGCTGAGTTAGTCCTGCTATAGAACTTCATATAAATAGAATTGTACTGGATGCATCCTTTGCATTTGGCTTTTTTCACTCTAAGGTTTTTCAACTCACCCATGTTGTTGTATGTATCTCACACCACACAAAAAGTTAATTCAAAATGAATTATAGATCTAAGCATAAAAGCTAAAGCCACAACCTTTTAGAGAAAAACATAGGAGAAGATCTTTGTAACTTGGGGATAGATAAATAGATAAAATAATCTTTGGTGACAAAACAACAACTGAAAAAATGACAAATTATATTTTATTGAAATTAGAAAAGCTTTGGCTCATCAAAAGACACCATTAAGAAAATGAATAAGGAAACCATTACTAGTCATCAATGGTTTACAATTATCTGATATAATATATACCATACGTGATCCACACAGGAAATAAAATCCATATCAGTGTTAGAAATTTTCTGTTGACTTCTATTCTTCCTAGAGGAAAAAAAAAAGGTGATGAAGGAGGATAATTAAATTAAATTAGTGCAGAATTAGAATCTGTTTTGAGTCACAGCAGAGTAGATTATACCAGACTAATGCTCCTGTAGATAACAGTCATAAGCTCTGGATGAAATTTAAAGAAAAATTTAAATAAAACTATTTGAAGGCAAAAGAGAGGGACCAAAAACAGGCCAGTTCTTGAAAGGAGGAAAGTGTATTGGGCAAAATTCACATTTATACAGCTTTTCATTTGAGGTTATCCCCCAATTCACACAGAGCTAGGTGGCTAGAACTCATATAGAAAAACTTGAGGAATCAGAGGATGGAGTTGTTAGATGTAAAGGAGATTGAAAATAAGAGAAATCCTAGAAAGAGGGAATACAGAATGGACTACCCCCAAATTGGCATAGAAACTCAACCCAAAACCTTGGATGACAACTGAACTGTCCATGCATAGGAAAGCTTTCAGTTTCCCCAGGAAATAGCGACATTTGAAAAGCTATAAAAATTGAGTAATTTCAGCTGATGCCCCTTTCAGAAGAAATAGGGTTTGGAATTTGGGTCCAGATCAGTTGACTAACTGTTCAAACAAAACCCAGCACTCTACAGAGGAAAATAACAGAATCCAGACTCTCTACCACATGTCATCCATAGTGTCAGATATATAGTTTTAAAAGGTTACTAGACATACAGAGAAACAGGAATATGTGATCCACAGTGAAGAGAAATGGACCTCAATATAACTCAGATTTTGGAAGTGGTAAACAAGGACTTTAAAGCAGCTATTATAAAAAATGTTTGAGAATTTAATGGAAAACTTGGTCTAAGTGAATAAACAGATAGGAATTCTCAGCAAAGAAATGGAAGCTATTAAAAATGGCATTCTAGAACTTGAAAAGTATTAAATTTGAAATGAAAATGTTGATGGATGGGCTTAAACACAGGTTGAAGATATAGAAGAAAAGGTCAGTGAAATGAAAGATAGATCAATGTTAGTCATCTTTTGTGAAAAGGAGAATAAATTAATATCTATTTACATTTAAATTGTAATCAGAAGCCACCTTCACCACCCACATATGGGAGTTTCCACACTCTCTCATTATGAGAATCTCTCCAAGTTGGGAGCCTTCTGGAAGAAGGAAAAAGAGGGGCAGAACCAGGGGATGCAGTGCCCTTTGGTTGGACAAATAACGTGGTGAGGCATGAGCAATAATAATGATATTACAAAACCTATTTTAATGCCCATCTACTTTTAGGAAGTGTTTGAGATGGCTTACAATAAAGGTGTGGTTTTAATAAACAGGGAAACAATACAAGAATAAAAAAATGAACAAAAGGGAACAGAAACAGAAATATTTATTTAGTCACTCAGGTAGGAATTTTCACATAGCTTTGGTCATCCTAGGCACTCCATGAGAATAAAGATTTTACCTTTATTTTCATTTACATTTATAGTAAAGTGCTGATAGAGAGGAATTACTTCTGTTATTTTGCTATTTGTTTCATATATGCCTTTTTTGTCTCTTATTTCCTACATTACTGTCTTCTTTTGTGCTTAGTTGACCCTTTTTTGTTAGTGAAATACTTTAATTCTTTTCTCATTTTCTTTTGTGTGTATTCTTTTTTTTGTTGTTGAGTTATAGTCAGTTTACTATGTTGTGTCAATTTCTGGTGTACTCTTGTGTATATTCTATTGGTAGTTTCTTTGTGGCTATCATGGGGATTACATTTAATATCCCAAAGTATAACACTCAAATTAGAATTTATGCCAGCTTAACTTCAATAGCACACTAAAACTCTATTCTTTACAGCTCTGTCTCCACCCCTTGTCATTACTGATGTCATGAAATTACATCTTTGTACATTGTGTGGCTCAAACATTAAACTAATAATTCTTTTAAATGCACTAGCCTCTTAAATTATGTAGAAAGCAAAATTTGCTGTTACAAAGCAAAGTTATAATAATACTAATTTTAGACCAGTAATTTTTTTAAAAATGTATTAGTCTCTTTAATAAAGTAGAAAACAAAAAATACAGTTACAAACCATTTTACAATACTATATTTTATAATTGCCCATATATTTACTTTTATTGAGATCTTTATTTCTCCATATGGATTCAAATAACTGGTATTGTCTTTTCATTTCACCCTGCAAGACTCCCTTCTGGCTTCCAAAGTTTTTAATGAGAAATCTGCCAATAATCTTATTGAGGATCCATTGTATGTGACGAGTCACTTCTCTCTTGCTGCTTTCAAGGTTTTTCTCTTTGTCCTTATCTTTGTCTTTTAAAAGTTTGATTATAATGTGTTTCAGTATGAGTCTTTTCAAGTTCATTTTACTTGGAGTTCATTGAGCTTCTTGGATGTTTATTTTCATGTCTTTCATCAGACTTGGGAAGTTTTCAGGTGTTATTTCTTCAAATATTTTTCTCTCTCCTGTCCTTCTGGGACTCCCGCAATGCATGTGTTGCTCAGCCTGATGGTGTCCCATAGGTCTCTTAGGCTCTATTAACTTTTCTTCAGTCTTTTTTCTTTCTGTTACTCAGACTCAATAATTTCCATTGTCCTATCTTCAAGTTTACTAATCCTTTCTTCTACCTCCTCAAGTATGCCTTTGAATCCCTCTAGTAGATTTTTCATTTTAGTTATTATACTTTTCAACTCCCCAATTTCTTTGGTTTATTTTTAGGTCTTCTGTCTCTTTATTCACATTTCCATTTTGTTCATACATCTTTTTTAAAAACTTTTTCCACATCTTCCTTAACAACTTTGAGCATCTTTGATGGTTATTTTAAAGTCTTTGCCTAGTATATCTGTCATCAGGTCTTTTTTAGAAATACTCTTTATTTTTTTCCTTTGAATAGGTCATACTTTTCTATTTCTTTGTATGCCTTGTGATTTTTTTGTTGTTGTTGAAAACTGGACATTTGAATCTAATACTGTGGTAACCCTGGGAAGCAGATTATCCTCCTTCCCCTAGGGTTTGCTGTTTTCTGTTATTGTTTTTGTTTATTATTTTTGCTTTTTTGATTCTTGTAGGCTGTGTCTGTGCCGAGAATCAGACTAACATGTAAACTTAAGGTCTTTTGAAGTCTTGTCTGAGACTTTCCCTGGGCATGCAAGATCACTTACTAATTTTTCCCTTATATGTGTTGTTTTTGAATGTCCTAGTCTTTAATGTCTGTTCCCAAAGGAGGAAAAAGAAAAATGAAGGAAGAGGTAAAGGATATTGCCCTTTTAAATCCCCTGGAAGTCACTTCAGCTGGAGGGGGAGGGGCTTGCAACAATGAGGGAGGGTGCAACAATTGCTGCCTGCCTCTTTGTCTGCACCTCTGTGATCAGAAGCAGTAATCAGCAATAAGAGCACAGAGACCCAACATTTGGAGTATAGGGTCCTTTTGGCCCACCCTGGCTTCCACAAGCTATGTGTAAGCCGCTCCAGGAACATATGCACAGCTGTCTGCCAAATGGCTAGAAGAGGGGAATGAGTGGTTGCTACTGTGCTAAGAGCTGAAATTACTGAAATTAACCTTAATTTACCATCTAAGACTTCCCCTGGAAGTTTCAAGCTTTCAATAAACTCCAGAGTTCCAAAATCGTTACATCAGACAGTTCTGCCAATGTAATTATTGCCTAGGTGGAGAGACAGATTCCTGGTGCTTCCTACTCCATCATATACCAGAATCCTCTTCACCTGGGAAGCACTCAAAAGTCCCAATGCTTACCCATAACAAGTGAATCCGAATCTCTGGGCTTGGAACCAGGCATTAGTATTAGCTCTCCAGGTAATTCCACGATGCAGCTAAGTTTGATAATCAGTGCCTCTGTCTCCTTCAACTAGAGAGAGGCATCGTTCCTATGGGATACTTTGGATTTTGAGGCACTGTTCCCACACATCAGAGTATCCAGCTACTTCCCACTTGCCTGACAAGTGTAAAAACAGTGAGCTTCTAGTAGGACCCTGGACAAGAGAGGGCTCTCCAGCTAGTCCAAGTTGTAGGCAAGTTGCTCTGCCACTGGACTCTTATGACAAATCATCTCTTACATAGTTAAAAGACTCTGAAGTCGACTGGGATGATGGATGAAGACTGTTGCTAGAAAACTTAACAGCAGAGGCCAACTAAATTCCAGAGTAAGGAAATTCCCCTTGAGCAGGTAACCATAATTTCCTCTTTTTAAATAGGAGTTACTGTAATTTTGTCCCCTCTTCCTTCCTTGTCTCACACTATTGACTCTCGTGTATTTGGGTGTGAGCTAAATTTACCATTTATATGACAGATTGCAGAATGGTCAGATGGGCTAAGGAACCCAGGGAAAAAATAGTTATTGTCTGGAGATAGTAGACTCTGAGAAGCCTGGCCTCTGACATTATCTGTGGATTCTGTTATCTGCTATTAGGAAAGAGGGCTGTGCTAGAGTAGTGCCTAATGGTTTTGAATCAGGGTAGTTGGGAATATTTTAGATATGTGGAAAGAAGTGATTGACAGCCAGACAGCTACAAGTCAGTGTGGTAGACATTTTTAGAGGCATCCACCCAGCTCACAGAAATATGTGCTTCTCTGAGAACTGCTCCACACTATAATCCACCCTCCAGCAAACCTACGCCATGGCACAGCTGCTGGGACCATGAGTGGATGCTGTACCATTTGGGTTTTCTTTTCCAAGAATTTAGAGTTTTGAAGGAAGAAACATTGAATCTGGAGATAGTTGGAGCTGGGTCCTATTTGCAGGGGAATTTCACAGTTTTCAGCTGTTGAAGCCCTTGAACTTCCCTGGCTCTTGCTTATGGTCTGCTTGTAGTGATGTGCTAGTAAATTTTTACACAACCACTTCCTAAAAAAGAAAGATGAAAAGGAAAGGAAGGCAAAAGGATTGAAGGGATCTTTGATTTTTAGTGTTTGCTGATTCCCATGGTGTAAATACCCCCACCATGGCCAGTATCAAGCTACCACAGTGAAATCACTGAACAGAACAGGGAGTTGGCGAGTATTGCATACAACAGGTTCTCACAAGCAAGTGAGAACTAGCTTCAGTATACCACTGTCTGGTTGTCAACTCTCCCTTATATTCTGTAGAACTCTCCAGTAGCCTCCCAATAATCTCCCTTGTGGGTTTAGACAACTCAAGGAGAATGTTTGTTCTTTGCAACCAAAATATCTTTAACTGAAACACCTAGCTAGCATAACCATCCTTTATTCCTAACAGTTACAGTCAGTTCACTAAGAGTGTGTTCTAATTTTGGCTGACTTTTCACAGCCACATACCTTAAATATTTATAGCGATATTCATTTATATGCAAAATTTATATCTATTTCTACAAAAGTGCAGTCTTGGCCAAGTCCAGAAAAGAATGTTTTTAATTACTGCAGTTGCTTGGGGTAACAGTATTATCTTTGGAAATTCCTGCCCTCTAGTGTTCAGTATGGAGAACTACTTTTGTCTTAGCTGTTTATGTTACAGGAAGACTAAGAAAAGATGAGTTCAAAGCTTTGGACACCCATCGAGGACTATTCCCAGGGTATAGACATGTGGGTATTATGCATATTGGCTCCCCACGTTTCTTTCTTAATGAAGTTCAAGGGAATTTTATGCCAGGTTTCTCAAACTCATCACGAATGACATTTTGAGTCAGATGATTCTTTGGTGTGAGGCTGTCCTGTGCGTTGCAGGATGTTTAGCAGCATCCCTGGCCTCTACCCACTAAATGTGAGCAGCAACCCCTGCACAAGTTATGACAGCCAACAATATCTTAAGACATTTCCAAATGCCCCTGGGGTCAGTGCAGGGGCTGGGGCGTGGGCATACAGTGCTGGTGGTTGTGCACATCATCCTGGTTGAGAACCACTGCTCTACTCTGATGGAGCAAATCTGTCCCATGCACCCTTGGCCTTACGTAGCACCAAACCCAGTAGGTTATGGTACCAGCTTAGAGCCTGAAGCTCAGACCGCAACTCTTGAGTTCCCATAGTGTGCACTGTAGGAGAAGTAATTCCAGCTGCCAAATAGAAAAGCACCTGCTTTGTAATAGGATACAGAGTTCATAAACAAAATTTAAAATTTTTTAATTAAAAAAAGCACTTTTATGAGGCATGATGGGAGTGGATGTGATGATTCATTCATTCATTCATCTGGTGGATATTCACTAAGCAGCGCCTCTGAGACTGGTGACGTAACAGGTGCTGGAGCTGATGCAAAGGCAGGTGATGATCCTACCTTTAAGGAACTAACAATTCTAGAAGGGTTCCGCAGGAATATATTCAGTTATAAGAGAAACCCCTATTTTAAGTGGCTTTAACAATAATGGGACTTCATTGGCTCATACATTCGAAAAGCCCACCGGCAATGCAGTCTTTAGGTAAGGCTGGAGACAGTGGCTCAGTGTTGTCATCAAGGGCTGCAGTTCCTTCAGTGTCCCTGTTCCTCATGTCCTATTGTCAGTTTCATCCTAAGGCTGACCTCCCTTGTGGTCCCCAGAGGTGTTAGCAGCATCTAATGTTACATGCTTCCTCATTTGCAGTAAAAGACCTGAGATTCATTTTGGTTGGACTAGTTTAGGTCACCTGCCTACCCCAGAATCAGTCATTTCCACCAGGGGGAGGGAAAGAGCTGACTGGTCTAGTCTAGGTCACTTGCTTTAACCATGGCACCAGTTTTCATAGAAATCACATAAACTCCATAAAGGAGACCTGGCATTGCTGGGAAGGGAGAAAGAGAGCCACGGATGCCAGGGAAAGGTCCAGCCTTTAACCAGCCAAAGCCCTCTCATGGTCTTTGCTGCTCTCCTCACAGGCTCTGCTGTGAGATTTCATCCAGGGCATCAGCACCATTTGTGTGGGCCTCCGTGCGAGTCTTACCACAGTCCTCTGTGCTTTGCCTCTGCTCCTTCTCCCTCTGAAACCTCATTCCGTCTCCACTCCTCACAGCCATCCCCTTCTCTTCTCTCAAAGCTCCATTCTGAGGTAGCCCCTCTGAGGCTATTTCCACCTCCTCGGACATCCTTCCCTCCTCTGCACTCCCTTGGCCCTTGAACTTCCCTGGACCTTGTATCACTCAGGTTTCACTTGGCTGCTCCTCCAGCGTGGCTCTAGGATGAGTTTAGACCTACCTTCTGCCTCTGAAGAGTTTCTGGTCTAGTAAGTTCTTGCTCTTTAATGCCTAATTGAGAGCTCTTGGTGGTGATTCCTTGCTGTCCTCAGATTTCAGACAAGATGGTTAAAGTGTGTGTGTGTGTGTGTGTGTGTGTGTGTGTGTGCATGCGTGCACGTGCACAGCAGACTGGAGCTGTGGGAAGAGCAAAAGATTTAAAGTCAGACTGTCCTGGGTTGAATCCTACCTCTGCGCCCTTACAGAGCTGAGGCTTTGACCACTGGATCCCCACTTAACACTGCTTTCTCTCCTTAAAAATGTATATATTGTATGTTATGTGTTCATGCTTCCTATGATGTTTCACACGTGTTTGTATGCTACCATGCCTGTGTTATTCATTCACGTAAGGTACATTTAATGAACAGTGATTTAATAAATACTTGTAACTATAAGTATTGCCATAGTTCCCTTATCAGTAAACCACATGGTGGCTTTGGCTGGGAGAGATACAAAAAAAATGAGTTATTCCAAGAAGGACAAGAGCAGTCAGGCCCTTCTGGCCTTTAAGAAACTTCTTGCCTTTCAGCTGCGTGGGACCCCCAGATTAGAGGTGAAGTGGAAGGAGGAGGTGTGGCTGTGCCTTCCACGCCACCCCCCCCCCCGCCCAGCCATGCCCTCGGGGAACTGCCTTGAAATAACAGCGTCTGTGTGCCCATGGGGCTTACAGCAGCTCCACAGGCACGATATCAAGTTGAGAATGATCACAGAGTCTTTTATTTATTTACTTATTTTTACACGATCCATTTTAACTAATTTAATGCACTTGGGCAGTTTTTGTGCATAAAAAAGTGGGAAGTGGTACAGGTCTAGGAACATATCTTGTTTTTCTTTTAAAATATTAATTCTTATGGCAAAAATTCCTCTTTATTAGATTCTTCTATAAAGCGACATTTTCCTCGATAGGAAACATGGCCCTCCATATGTGTGGTGTCAACACTTCTCCTTATCGGCTTCTCTGATGTGACCTCAGCTCAGCTGCCTCCCCGCTGGGTGGCTTAACCTTTCGGAACCTCACTCTGCTCATCTACAAAATGGGAATAATTCTCTACTATGAGGGAACCATGCCTTGTTGTGTACCCCATGCACCACACTACATCATCTTGCTCCCCTTCAATCTTTATTACAAATACAGCCACCAGCCTTGCTGGAAATCCATCCAGAAAGTCCCTCCCAGGCCTCCCTTGGCCAGATGTACTCCCCAGGGGTCAGGACTAGTAACCAGACAATGGTTTGGTATTGATTTCCCCCTCTGACCTCGCGCCCCGCCCTGACCTTTGGGGGCAAGGCTTACTCTAGTGGTTCTTCCACTGGCAGTTAATTTCTTCAGTGCATCACTTTGGAAAGTTCTATATGAGCATTTGTTGTTACATAAGTTAGCAAATCTCAACCATGTTCTTTCTATCTTTAGAATAGTGGACACAGTTTTAAAAGGACATGAGGACTTTTCAGAGTCTAAGTATTTAAAATTCTGCAATCAACGGTTCTGAACATCTTTGGAAGAAAATGTACAATCTATGACCAGACCAGAATATACTGAGAAAATAATTTATTCCATTGGAAATCAGGAATTTTATTTTATTTGTTTAAAATATTGAACTATTAATGAGATCTTGACTTTGTCCACTTGGAATTTAAATTTAAATGAATTTGTTTAAAAAAAAAATCAAGATTCCCTCAAAAGGAAACATCAGTCCTTTGACCTCTGAGGACAGATCATTTCTTTGGTTTGGGACTGAAACCGTGAACTTCCCCTACTCCGGAACGGATCCCAGAAAACTTGAGTGTAGAGAGGAGTCCGAACTAATCTGTGATCTCCTTTTTCTTTTACAAGGCCACTTCTCCAGGATTTTTGTTGGTTTTATTTGTTTTGCTGGGTTGTGAGAATTTTTGGCAGGAACGGAAGAGTAGGAGGCACAGTGAAATGGTAGAGAAAATGTAGGTTTCATTTTATCAAAGCAGCCCGTTGTGCTGAACATCAAGCCAGTGCAAGCCTCTTCAAGTAAATCCCTTGAAAATGGAAACAAATGACCTAAACTGGAACACAAGCAAAACATAAACAGAACTGCATGTGTAAATATTGCCTCCTAACTTCCTTTACATTGAATTGCTTAACTTTAAATAATATGTAGGGTTTCCTAGCTTCTGTTAGAGAAAGGAGCTGAATGTTAAGCTGTTTAGTCATGAGGACTGGGTCTTCATTGCCATCCCCTCTACTCTTGATATAAAATCAATTAACCATTTTATTTATTAAACGTGTCTGGTTGCTACACTTCAGTAGTGCAGAGAGGGCAGGGGGAAATGAGAGGTTCCCTGATGAGTGGGCTTTTCCTCCACTCCAGTCCTTGATGTCAGCCCTCCAGGTTGCGGCCTGATGGGCTGAGGGACCCTGAGGGTTAGAGCAAATGGTGGCAGGACTTGCTGATGACTAACCGTCATGAAGCCCAGGTCTGGGAAATGTGACCCTTTGCAAGCCTCTTCAGTCCATGGTGGGCCTTTGTCTACTCTGGCACCATCCACTTCCTCTGGCCAAGGATTTGAAGACACAAGTTCCAGAATCTGGCAAACTGAATGCGACTTGGCCCAGACAAGAAGCATCTTCTAAGACAACGCTGCTCTCTGGTTGTCTTAGGGTTGAGGAGGCTGGAGACCAACCGCGCTGCCTCCCGTTCAGCGCCTGGATCCACGCTGTGTTTACATGCCAACCCCATGCCCTGTTGTCCCTCAGAGTGGCACTGCCCCACAGTGATCAAACTCTCTTTCCACTCTCTCTTTGCTATTTCATGGCCAGCTTACTTTGACGCTTTGTTTTCACTTCATGCTGAGCACCCACTGACTCATTCAGATTCCCTGTGACCCCCAACATTCACCCCATGATATCCGCTGGGACTCTTGACCAGTCTCTGCACAGAAGCCAAACAACGTCCTGATGAGAAAAGGCCACGGACTACAAACTGCCTGAAGCACTCTACTATTGAAACCATTTGAGGATTCCCAAGGTAGACTATGTCCTTGAGTTCTCCTGCTGCAAAGCAGCTCTGTGTTGCTTTAGACTTGGCAAAGACAGGAGGACACTGGAATCAAGAGGACAGCCCCTCAGGATTGTATCTTGTTGCCAAACACTTCCCTTTGCACGCTTTTCTCCAGTATATCATCTGGCACTTGTAGAGTGTTTCTGACTTTTTCTTTGCCTATGACAATTTTTCTTTTCTTTTCTTTTCTTTTTTTTGGTTCAGCTGATCACATATTCCCCAACCCAGAATAGATAAGAAATCACTGGGAATTTACATCTGATTACAATATGTTCATTCTCCCATATTATAAGGCTCAAAGTTGCAAGGAGGAATAATATGTACTTGCTGTGTTGGTATTTTGTTAGTACTTTTTTTTTTTAAGTTAAAATTAAGTGTTACTTTTCTGACAAAGTAGCCAGAATAATACTCTCTCAAATTCAGAAACCTACTGGCACAATTTAAAGTCAGACGTTATTTCTAACCAGATTATACTCTTTTGCCTGCCAAGATACCTTGACAAGCTTAATATCTGAAGGCAGGCCTATATGATAATCCCAGCAATATTCTGGGGATAAGATTTTAGTGGGTTTGTTGAGAAGGAAATACTTGTTTAGATGGCTTTCATCGTGCCACTGAGCTTCTATGTCATTTTTCTTGTCCTGGAGGATTCCCTTAAAGCACTCGCGGGTGATATTTAGGACCTGAGTGGGTGTTCCCCCAAAAATGGCCGCGTGGTAATAAAAATCCCCCTGGCCGAACGGAATATATGCTGCGGACTCCTTCCGCCTCTCGTAGGTGAACTCGTCAGGATCTGCCTTGTACCACCAGGCCTGTAGCTGAGCCACCGACTGGCCCAGGGTCTCCACCCCAAAGCTGTCTTGGAAGACCTGGTCCACGTCCATGCAGAAGAGGAAGTCCACCTCGTGCTGGATGTGGGCCACGATGTGCTCCCCGATGGTCTTCATGCGCATCATGCTGATGTCCTGCCACCTCTTCTCAGGCTTGATCTCAAACACTTTGAAGGAACGCAGAGGACCCAGCTCTATCAAGGGCATCCTGGAGACGTCATCCACCAAGATGTAAAATATGACTTTGTGGCCAACCATGAAGTGCCTGTTGGCAGATGTTAAGAACTCTTCCAAGTAATGCTCAATGTATCTGAAACAAAGAAGAATGGGGTAGATATAACCTCTGGGATTTCTACAGGAGGTGATGTGTTGTTCTGACTATCTTGTCTGTAATTTGCTCTTTAGGAAAGGAATGACTTTTCCCCATTCCAGATGAGTGTTTTCACACAGAGGGACATCTGCTGCTGTAACATTCCTGCCAGTCTCCACCATTCATTCACTCAGCTTTGGGGAGGCGGAGTAACTTACCTGACTGCTGATTCTGGAGGGGTGACTGGGCACGCACAGCCCGGCCCCCTCCTCTCCCACTCTTAGAAGCTGGCCAGGCGGGGAGAACATGTGTTCTCAACTGCTCTGGGCCTTGCAGTAAGCTTAGTGGTACAGACCCTACTCCCACATCCAGAGGCCTGTAATTTCTGGTGCTGTTGGTGCCTGGATGCCTAAGTCTTTCTAATTCTGTGGTTCAGTGTTAGGAGGCCCAGGGCCTGCAGAGATAAGCCACATTCTCCAAGAACAGCTTTAACTGTAATGAACTATTTTGAAGGTAATATTCACTACTGTCTGCCTTTGTCTTATTTATCAATTGGTTCAGACTTCAGGCAGGCACAGTGGGCGCTAGTTCTATTTTTTTCCGCCTTATTGAGATAAAATTGACATATATCATTGTGTAAATTTAAGATGTGCAAAGAATTCATTTGGTACACATATATTACAAAATGATTACCACCTCAGCATTAGTTAGTACCTTCATCACGTCACATAATTACCATTTCTTTTTCTGTAGTGAGAAAATTTAAGATTTCTTCTTTGAACAACCTTCAAGTATGTAATACAATATGATTAACTGTAATCACCATGCTGCACATTAGATCCCTAGGACTTATTCATCTTATGACTGGAAGTTTGTGCCTTTTAACTAACATTAGGGGGTGCTAGTTCTTAGGATTCTCTCAAAAACTCCAATCTATACCCCAGTGAAAACCTGTTGTCCCACCAGATGCAAGGGTGACTTGACCCTTGGGTCCTTTGGGGATGCATGAGCCTAACCATCGCCATTCTTTTATCCTTTTCTGAGACCCAGAGACTGGGTTATGGGACATGGACATCCTTCCACATTACATACTCACTCTGTGAGTTTCCCACTGCTCACCCCAAACACCAATCTGTTATCCAGACACCATCATTATGAGACCCAGCCATATACCAGAGCAAACAACCTCTGATTTAACCTGATTTTAACTATCTCATTTCCTTTTTTAAAAATAGATTTTATTTTCTAGAACATTTTAGGCTCACAGCAAAACTGAGCTAAAAGCGCCGAGAGTTCCCTCATACCCTGCTGCTCCCTCTCACAGCTTCCCCCACTGTCAACATCAGGCAGCACCAGGGTGGCACATGTGTTGCAATCAATGAATCTACACTGACACATCATTATCACGCCAAGCTCAGTTTACATTAAGGTTCACTCTTGGTGGTGTACACTCTGTGGGTTTGGACAAATGTATAATGACATATATCTATCCTTATGTATGTACTATACAGAGTACTTTCACTGCCTTAAAAGTCCTGCATTCTGCCTGTTCATCCATTCCCCAGCTCCAGCCCCAGGCAACCACTGATTTTTTCACTCTCCTCATAGTTTTTCTTTCTCCAGAATGTCACATAGTTGGAATCATACAGTATGTAGTCTTTTCAGATTGGTTTCTTTTTCTTAGTAATATGCATTGAAGGTTCTTCCATGTCTTTTCATGGCTTGATAGATCTTTTTTTTTTTAAGTTCTGATAATATTCTACTGTCTGGATGTGCCACAGTTTATTGACCCATTCAACTACTAAAGGACATCTTGGTTACTTCCAAGTTTTGGCAGTTATGAATAAAGCTGCTATAAACATTCGTATGCCAGTTTTTGTGTGGACATAAATTTTCAGCTTTTTAGGATAAATACCAAGGCATGCAATTGCTGGACTGTATGGTAAGAGTATGTTTAGTTTTGTAAGAATCTGCCAAACTTGTCTTCCAAAGTGGTTTCTGCATTTTGCATCCCCACCAGCAGTGAATAAGAGTTCCTGTTGGTCCACATTTTCACCAGCAGTTGCTGTTGTCGGCATTTTGGATTTGGGTCATTCTAAGAGATATGTAGTGGTATTTGAGCTAGATACCTTTTCATTCAAAAAACATCATGTTCATGTCTTCTGTAAGCCAAGCCACATGCTAGCTTGTGAAGTCACAGAGCTGATGGAGTAGGGGAAAGAGTGGTCAGCTAGCTTAACACAACTCTTGCCACCCCAGACTCACGCTCAGTGAACATGGACCGAATTTAATTTGCTGATCACACTAACAGCCAAATTACCACATTTTGTGAGTAATAATAACTGGCACTTTTTGCTTTTTGGTTGCTGCTTGGATCCCCTTTCATTACCACAAAAGTAAACTGTGCTTTTAATGTTGGTCTCTGGAAACCCAAGTGTTTACAGTACTGATTTTTTAAATAGAACATATCTGAGCAATATACAGAGGGACTTCGACATGGCTCTGGGGCTGGTAGCCAGGAAATTCTTTCATTCTCTGGAACTTTAAAAAAAATCCATTGTGTCCTAAAGCTTGGGAGACAGTCCAGAGAGGGAGGGAGCCTTTGTGAGGTTTAACATTGTTTAGAGATTAAAACACTGCTGTTGGCTCTGTGCATTGTTATTTGAAAACAAACCAAATATCACACCTCCTAAAAGTCCAAATCCTCTCTTGGGAGGATTTATTGCTGCTGAGTACAAACAGTCCTCTCCTGCCTTAGAGCGGAGAGCACGGGGTTTTCACCAGGGTATGCCATCTACAGTTTAGTTCTGCTAAGCTGCAACGAGATAGCTGAAGCCATAGTGGAGCGGTATGATACGTTCTGCTCTTTTCTGAAACACCACGATTAAATCGATCTGCAATGTGCTGGTTTGTCCCCTCCTGTACCAAAGGATTAGGTGAGCTGAGCATCCTGTTCCCAACTCCTAACAGTACAGCTTCTTCTAGTAAAAATGTCAAAACTCCAGAGTCAGCCTTCTCTACAAGAGACGCCACGTAGGTCCCGGGGACGAGCACATTCAGTGACAATAAGGCTTGGTTAGTATGGTGATGGTGATGGCTTCTGGGCTCTGAGTTGGAGGTCTCGGGAGAACTCTCAGATCTTCACAGAACTCTCCTCTAGGCCCTGCAGTGGGCAGAGTTCAAGCTCAAATCCACCTGGGACTTCAAATCTCTTTGTACAAGCAAGGGGTCAACTTCCCACGTGGCTTTCGGAAAAGATACAGATGGAAAGCCCATTGATGGGGAGGCAGGGCGAATAGGGAAAAAACATTGTCTGTTTTTTGTTTTTTGTTTTTTTTTTTGAATTTCTTTTGAAAGAAAAAATTCTCCTAAAGAGCAAAATGAGTTATATTTTAAAACTAATATTACAGCTACTTCTTTTAAGTAAGAATGATTGCAGTTTGGGGAGAAATGTTCTAATCAAGGAAATGGAAGCTGACACAGGAACCTCTCTGACCTCTGGAAGAGGCTGTTCTTACCAGCCAAATGTCCTGGGGCCAAAGCCTCCAGGTGGAATAGGGCAGAGGAACCCATGGAGGAGTGGTCATCTGTGCTGATGTGGAAAACCACTGCGCTTAAGTCACTTCTGTACTTGGTCCTTGGTCCTTGGTCCTTGGTCCTGGGTCTTGAGAGCAAAGGAGAAACAATGGTATACGTTTGGGCTAACAGCTGGCATTCTTGGAATTTCCAGAGAGCCATGGAGGCCAGGGAGGAGATGGATGTGGGTGTGCTGTAGACTCCAGAGTGGGTGTAGCAGACATTCTTACCTGCAACCCGAGCCCCTCACTTTGAGACTCCTGTTTTGTTCTCAGCTTTTTGGGGCCTCATCAGAAACGAGCCTGCAATGGTCCCATTACACCATTCTCCTGCCCAGGAATTCAAACAAGTCACAAACAGCTTCCATAAGCCCAGGGGGCCCCTCACTAACCCTCTAACAGCGGAACCAGAAAAAGTCAAGGTCAATTTTATTAGTGACACCTACCTTCCGACAGCAAATACTGTCAAACCCACGGTAATTTTCTGTTTGGCATAATAATTTTCTAAGATGGCTCTGTTGTAAGTGCCTTCCCACACCACTGGCGCCTTCCATCCGGTCATGGTCACAACCTCTGGGCGTTTCCTGGTGACAAAACAGAGAGTTCATGAGTCACTTTGAGAAGCTGGGGCAGAGACAGTCTGGGGGAAAATGGGTCAGCCATGACTTGTGGTGACTGTCCTTGAGTCCTGACTGTAGTTTAATCCCAAGCATTCAGCTGGAGATGTGACTTCTGCAGCATCTTCGGGGTGAAGGACCAGAGGACTGCCTTGCGGAGCCCTGTGGGGATCTGACCTGTACAGCTCATACCCTCTTGTCTCCCTTTCCTGCTTTCCTTGTCCTCATCCTCATCCCTCTAAATCCCTTCCCCTCCCTCCCCAGCCCCTTCCTAAGCCGCCAGTGGCATCTCTGGGTGTTATTTATCCCTGTGGATGACATCTGACCCTGAGAAAGCCCTAATGCTTGACGCAGGGGGATGAGAGAGTGACATTAGACCTCAAAAAGGGAAAAGCTGTTTCAGTTTGTCTTTTGCCAGAAAGGGATTTCTGGGCAGGAACCTGGTTATAGGACGAAAAGGGCCCCAGACTTAAAGGAGTTCTGGTGTTATCATTCATTTTACAAACACGGAGACAGAGTCACCCAGAAAAGAAGGGACTCATCAGACCACGCTGCCTCTTTACTCGGAGCACAAAGGTGGGGGGATGTTCTCTGCACTCAGAAGACTTGAAAGGGATGTGGCAAAGCCAACACAAACACAGGAAGCAACGTCAGAACAACAGCAAACTGGCAGACTAGACAGAGCAAATGCGTAAAGGCTGAGGAGCAGTGGGGGCCCAGCCTGAAGTGGGAGGGGGTGGCGGGGACCAGGCTCTGACCCCGATTTGCTCTGGAAGTGGCTGCATTTCCCCCACTGGGAAGCAGAAACTGCAACCCAGTCATTTAGATTCAGCCCCCAGCATGAGGGCCCGGCCCCTGCCAGCCCTGTGCTTGCACTCCAGCCACTGTGGGGAGAAGACCGGTGACTGGGGCAAAGTCTTGGTGGCCCCATCGGGTCCCTGCTGGCTGTGTTCTCACCACGTGGCACTGTTGAGGAGATATTAGCAAGTAGATCGGCCCAGTAAAACTTTCCCCTACCCTCACACATGGATTTTCACGAAACTGCCCCTCCCACACTGGCAAAGCTGGGTTTTTCCAGCAAGGCTAGGTCACCCCCACGTCGCCTCAGCCCTCAGTAGACTCTCCCTCATGCCTCCTGTCCTGCCTCCTGTCCCTCCTGCACCCAACTCTGCACTCCTGTTCTTGAGCTGACTCAGCCTCCCACCCCTGCCCTATGCCCCCCGGCAGGCCTGCCTCCTTCTTCCCTGCACAGTGATTTGCCTCCAGAACTGGGAGGGACACCGCCTGGCTGCTCTCTTGGTGCCCCCCCATCTTGTCTGGAGTCTCAAACCCCACACACAGCTCTGACCCTGCACCCCAGGTATGCCAGCTGCACGGGGGACAGTTGCTCTTATTTTCTTTCCATCATAAAAGAAGTTGTTTTGGACTCTGTTTTTGCCAGGCACTTTCTCATTTCATCCTTGCAACAGCCTTGCCACATATTATGTCCATTGTACAGATAAGACAGCAAGGCTCAGAAAGGCTTGTTAATTTGTCCAAGGCCAAACATCTGGCCACTGATGATGGTAACTAACACACACTGGCTACTTCCTATGGGGCCAGGCACAGGGCCAAGGGCTTCACCCTTCAGAGGTGGTCACTGTTTTGATTCCCATTTTATCACTGAGGAGACTGCAGCACAGAAAGGTTAAATAACTTGTCTGAGATCACACAGCTGGTAAGGGGCCAAGCTGGGCCAGATAGTCTGAATCTGTAGTCAGTACTCTGAACCATTACCTTCTATTGCTTCTTGAACTGGATTTGTACTTGCCATGCTCATGAACTGGGATTAAAAATCCAGGTTTGTCATCCTTTCCACTCAACTTAGCTACTTTGGCATTTTTATCAGTGCAGAGTGAGAAATGATGAGTTTTTTTTTTTTTTTCAAGAAGCTTATGTGATGTTTTTAGTCATATAAAACCCCCAGCTTCCTTGAACGACAGGATTTCAGACCAAAAACCACACTCACACACACACCCACCCACCCACACACACACACATGGCTTAGAATTCTATAACCAACATTTTAGAACTAAACCCTCCCTGTATCGTCACCTCATTCACTTCAGTCCTTAGTGTATAGAGCCTGTCAAAGATCTCTTAGACGTTCTGACCCAGCCCGTCAGCTAAGCCATGCAGCTGCGTGTGAGCTGAACATTTGGCAAGCAGGTATTATTGTTTTTAAGAAAAGGAAGAGAAAGAGGAGGAAGGGAAGGTATTCTTAATACTCCTGGACACAGGGGCAAGTACTTGACTTTCATTCTCTCATTGAAGCCTCGCAACCTTCCAAAATGGGTGCTACCACCACTCCCATTTTACAAATAAAAAAGTGGGGGTAGGAGAGCAGAAGGGCACCATGTCTTTAGCCAGTTAATCGTTAGGGAGGGCTAGACCAGGGCACCCCTCGATGCACATTTGCTAAGTGCCTGCTCTGTACCAGGCCCAGTGCTGAGCATGAAGATCAGAGGAATGAGACCCGTCCCAGCCTTTGAGAATCACCTGCCACGCACTCCTCAGTGGCATGACCACTCAGTCTACACCTTCTAGAAAGACTGAGTCAGGAAACCAGTGTCCAGTTTGGTTACCTGGCTGGGAAGATTCCTTCCAGCAGGAAAAAAAAACAAAACAACCTAGCAATATTAAAAATTAATGTTTAATTAAAAATTAAAATGTTCTATTTCCCAGCTGTTAATTATTAAATTCCACTGGCCATTCCAACATGTCAGGGACCCTGACTAAGAAGCCAGACTACAGGCTGAGAACACAGGCAGTAGAGGAGGAAGAAGGGGTGGGAGGATCAGCTTCCTGGATGAACCTCTGCTCAAAATCCACCCCCATTCCACCCCCAACCCCTCAACAACAACAAAAAAGAAGAGACAGCCGGCAGATGAGCTAGCATTTGCCAGTGTCAACTGCCAAGGTCACCAAGATGGGGTTCTAAAAGGAGGAAGAAGTACCAGGAAAGACTGAAAACAGCCCATATGCCTTCTTACCAAGCAGGGCACCCACTGTGTTCAGCTTGTGGGGTCCCACCAGTCCAGGCCAAAGGCTTCCCACAAAATAAAATTGCCTCCATAACCCAAATACACACCTACCTAGGTAATTGGTAGCTTTTAAATTTTATGTACTTAATTTATGAGTACATTGTGGTCCCCAAGAGTTGCGTAGAGGAAATGTTAAAATTCTGTGAATCACACAGCAGGTCAGAAAAGATGTGGAATGCATACAGTGCATTATTTACTGGACTCCTCCCAGGTAGCAGTGCGTGGACAGTGATCCAGCAAAAAGCTGATGGCGACATGAACAAGGGTGCCTGTGAGATGGAGAGAAGAGATGATGTGGGAAGAATCTGGGAGGAAGAATTAACAGAATATGTAAACGAATTAGACTGTAGGGGTGAAGGAAAGGATGAAGGATGAATCAGAGCAGTCTCCTGGACTCAGGCTTGCTTGTGATGGGAAATTAGAAAAACAAGGGTGGGGTGGAATCAAGAACTCCATCTGGGTCACGTGAGACATGCAGAGCTGTTAGGCAGTCAGTGAGACACAAGCAGGGGCTCAGAAAACCTCTGGGCTGAAGATACAAAGGCGGGAGTCATTCTCCCACAAATGGTATCTAACGCCATGGAAATGGATGAGAGCACATTGGAAGATGATGTATGAAGAAAAGAAATGAGGACAATGGACTCAACCTCCAGAAACTACTATTTGATGGCTGAGGAGAGGCAGGGTCCCCTGTCAAGGAGACTGAGAAGGGAGACAGGAGAAGTAGGAGGAAAATTAAGAGGATGCGGTGATCAGGTGATCAGACATACAGAGACTAAGAGATCTTGATACAAAAATGTATACACAATATACTTAATTGTTTCTGATAGCTTATAGAAATGGATACATTTATATAAATATATTTGTAAATTTAGTTGCTCATCTTTCATTCATTTATGCAAGAAACATACTTTGGTGCCTTGAGAAGGCTTGGATTTGGTGCCACGTCAAATCGATATTCTTTAAGTATCTGCTCGCCATTTGTTTGGAGGAGAATCGTACATGGAGGAGAGCGGAAAGAGTGACAGCTGATGGCTGTGATCTGTTTCTTCTCTGACCCCAGTAATTCAGCTCTGGCCTTGCCCCCCAAGTCCCACTCAGCAAACCACAAGTACACAGTAAAAGCGGGCCCCCCTCCTTTGAAGGAAGTTTGGCAACCATCTCTAGCTCATCTAGCTGGTCCTTGGCTGGGGTGGGCAGGGGGGTCTCACTCCAACATGCACACACACATCTAAGGGACTTATCAAAGCTGCAGTGCTTCCATATTCTTACATTTCCAGGAATGGTTTAGCATCTCATAGATGGCTACCCTGTTGTCCAGTTCCTCGAATGACATACAAGGGGCCAAAATTCCCATCCTTTCACACAGGCGTGAATCCCAAATCCCAAAACAATAGGAGAACTTGCTAAAACATATTCAGTCTTCCGAGATCCCAAGACCCCTCGTGCTAGAATAGTTGCTATTCTCCCCTGATCCTCCTCCTCCCTCTATGGCTGCGCCTGCTCCTTTTCAGACTTTTATTCCTCCACTGGCCCTTTAAATGCCGATGTCAGACAGGATTCGGTTTTGCTTCTCTGCCTGGTGGCCTCATCCTGGCCTAGAGATCCCACTGCCACCCGCACCCTGATGGCTTCTCTTCCTGTGTCTCCACCACGTATCTTCTGCCACAGGTATGGGCACAGTTATAGACTGACTACTGTGTTCCCCAAAATTCATGTGTTGAAACCCAATCCCCAAAGTGATGGTGTTAGGGGGTGGGACCTTTGGAAGGTGATTAGGTCATGAGGGTGGAGCTCTCATGAATGAGATTAGTGCCCTTAGAAAAGAGACCCCAGAGAGCTCCTTGCCCCTTCCACCACATGAGAACACAGAGAGAAGCTGGCATACAGAAACTAAGAGGTGGGTCCTCCTCAGACACCATATCTGCTGGTACCTTGATCTTGGACTTCGCAACTTCCAGAACTGTGAGGAATACATTTCTGTTGTTTATAAGCTATCCCATCTGTGGTATTTTGTTATAGCAGCCTGAACAGACCCAGACAGGTACCCTGTGAGTCTCTGTCCAGATGCCCCACAAGTATCTAAGTCCACATACATCCCTAATTGAGCTCATCGCCTCGCCCTCTCCTAGACCTGCATCTCCTAGTCCCTTTCCTGGCCAGTGGCACCACCACCCATCATCTCTCAGACCTCATGGTCATCCTGGACAGCTCCCCTCTGCTTACTCTCCAAACCACACCCTTCTAAATCAAGTTGATCACACGTCCTTACTAATCTTGGTAAATATTTCATGTCTAGTGTCCCTACAGGACCGTGAACTTCTTGCATATGACCATACTCACTGATTTCTCCTGTCTCCTGTGCCTAACACGATGTCTAGGACAGAATTTTTGACGTTGACTCATAGTGAGGAATACATGTTGCATCACAACAAAACACATACACATACATACATGCCGAAACAAAAATTCCGCTAAACAATATTTATCCTTACTTCATGTGATGCCCTCTGATTTTCCATTTGAGTTCAATCTTTTTAAAAAAAAATCTGTTTTTGACCCATTAGCTAGTTTCTGAACACATTAATGGATAGTGACACCAGCTAGCATATGAGAGGTGTTTGATAAACATTTGTTGTATGCTTGCTTAGTGAACACATGCATGGCCCTGTGAGATTTTGTATCATCACTACCACTTTACAGATGAGTTAACTGAATCTCAGAATTTTCTTGCTCTGACTTTAGAACCTGTGGCTTTCCACAACAACCTGTGGCCCGTAAGACCCCTCCCAACCCCAGGATTGTGTGATCTGCTGCTGCTGGCTAATTGCCATCAGAATCACTGCAGTTGTTACTCAAGCATTTGAGTCAAAACGTCCAGATTGTTTCTCATCTAATCTGTGTTAAAGGTCCCATAGGTGCTAAGGCTCCGCCTCCCCCATCAGGAATGTTCTCCACGGTACCGCTGCCCACACAGCCCCCACCACCTCCTGCTAAGCTGTGGGTTTACTGGACTCAGGCGACACTTCTTTTCTTACTGTGGATCAAACCAGTCCGAAAGCTGAAGCTTTTCTTCCTCGTCTTCCTGTCTTTGTCCCTTCTCTTTGTCTATGTCTTCTTCATGGTAACTGTGGGTAATGAACAAAGGGAAAACAAGTTGAGGAAGGCAGGGAGGGTGACTTGTGGTGTTGGGATGGTGGGTGAGGATCTTGTCAAAATGGGTTCTAAGGCAGAGAACATGCGCATCAAGTGAGTGGAGGAAGGTTTGTGGTACTAAATGTTCACTCATAAAGATGTACTGTGGATGAAAAGGTGCGGGACTCGCCTTTCTTGTTATCCTTCCAGGTCAGCACGGTTAGCAACTTTATGAGCCAACAACCCTCTGGTTATTTCAGGGGGAGTGAAACTTGATAAAACAGTCCTCAGAGGAGCATTTCAGCTTCAGCCTGGGCCTCACTCACCACCCCGCCACACCCCGCCTCCCCAGCTGAGTTAAAAGGGAAAAAAACAAAAACATGAAAACCAAACTTAATGTCCAGCTCCCAACCACAACATGAATTCCCTGTGTGATTCCATAAGCCAGAAAGACAAGTGACTGAGAAGGTTACAGCCAAGAAACCATTTGATTTGGACTCTGTAGTGCTAGGTGGAGACACAGATGGTCATCCCACCGCCTTACCCATGGCTAAACCAGATCGGAAACCACCAGCCCTTCTGACTGCTGCTGTCACCAACTTCTGGGTTTCTAAGAAATGAGAAAGATGACAAACATTTTTAGAAAATGAGGCAGTCCCAAACTTGGGCGGGGGGGTGGGGAGGGAGGATTTGAAACTCTTTTTATGGCAGATTATTAAGAAAAAATTGTTTTAATTGCTAATTTGTAAAATGAAAAGTACAGCTGCTCTAGCCAAGTAAGAAGATAGACCTGACACCCCCTGGATCTCCCCTCCCTTTGGTGGCTTCCCACACTCAGCTTGTCCACGGAGCCCTAGCGGGGAGAGAAGGAGAGAAAAAGAATGGCAGGGTTGGGGCATTAATACCTAAATCTGAGTCCTGAATCTGCCTCTTACTAGTTGTATGACTGCAATGGGACATTTTCCCTCTCTGAGTCTCAATTTTCTCTACTTTCAGGAAATGCTTGAGATGGTTTATGATAAAGAAGTTGTGCGTAGAATAAACGGTGGAACAATACAATAGTAAAAACAAAACAAAAGGAAACAGAGAAACATTTTAGCCATTCAGGTAGGTGTTTTCACATGACCTTGATCATCTCAGCCACTCTGTAAGAATCAAAGTTTTACCTTTATTTGTATTTTATAGCTAAGATGTTAGCTGAGTGGATTTGGGCAAATTGCCGAGATCCTGTGGTATGTAAGCACAAAACAGCAGGGGGTAAATGGTATCAGAAGTGAAGGCTGAGGAAAGTACAAGCCGTTAAGTACAACACTCTGTTCTGAGCGTCCTGACAACCAAGCCAGGTTGAAACCAGAGAGAAAACTGAAGGCTTACAGATTCCTCACTGACAACAACAATAATAATATATATACTAGTTCATCAGGAGACCCAAACGTTTTTCTTGATCCTTTGCAAACGTCTTTATGTAACATGTATTGGGCAGCCTAATGGACAATGTCTACTCTGATTCTTTTTATGAGCAAGGCAGGAATGTTCTCCAGTGACACCACTTAAAGAGGCAGATGCTTGATGAGAAGCAAGAGCAAAACACGATTCATGCCCATGAGTCTGTAAAGGCAAATCTAGGGGGCTGGAGGAGTACAGTGCAGACCCCTGGGGCCCCATCCCTGCCCTCCACCTGTGACCAGAGCGCCATCACCACCTGCCATATTTAGAATGGACGGTAGGGGGTAGCAGAATGGACAAGGGAGACCTCCTATTGATATCTAGAATTCAAAGCACTTACTTTGAGTGGTATATCCACAATAAAGAGCCTTCTGGGCTAAAAGCAAATGAGAAATAAAAACATATCATGTTACTTTTAATTCGGAGAAAAGCTATTTTGCAATTATTATCATTGAAGCCCTAGGCTGAGTTGAGAGCTTGGGTTTTGGCCACTTCTAGGTTTCTACCTTCCTTTGAGATGGAACCAATGATATCAAGGGACTGCAGTCACTTCAGGATTACTCAGAACAAGGGGTGGGAAAGAGGTCTCTGGAGAATCTCAAATCTTAGTTTAAAAAAAAAAGATGGCAGCTCTGCATTGTCTAGGGTGGCTTCGCTGAGGGAGAGAGGCTCCACCTGGGTCCTCTCCTGCCACCTGCTCAGGAACACCATGGCCCAGCCATCCTTCACCCAGGATTTACCTTCCCCCAGAAAACCGACTGCAGAGCCAGCACCCCACCAGCTCAGAGCCTTCTAAAAAACAGCCTCAAAGGGCATTTGTTAAGCTAATGAAGGCAATGAGACCATCTTAAGGCACCTACAAATGTGGACCAGTGAATATATGACTCCACTAGTGGATCACCTCCATTCATTCAACAAATATTTGCTGAGCATGTGTTACAGAGACAGACACAGTCCCTATGTGTCCTGGTAGTGTAGACGATCTAATGGGCAGGGTGGACCCTATTCAGATAATCACACAGCCATAGGACTTCAAACTCCAAGAAAAGCTATTAAAAAAACTAACTAACTAACTAACTAACTATCTAACAAAAAAACATAAGTAACTAGGAGCACTTAACATGAAGACCTGGAAGGCTTCCCAGAGGAAGTGGTAATGTTTTAGCTGAGTTCTGAAGCATAAATAGGAATCCAGGTGAAGAGGAAGTGGGAATAGTATTCCTTACTGAGAGAAAAATAAACAAAGGCCCTGCGAAAGGAAGGAAGCATTTAAATGTGCAAGGAAACAAACACAGAAGTAGCCAGAGGGCCCCTACTGGGACCTGCTGGGGATTTTGCCCTTGAAGAGTTTTAAGCAGGAGAGGGATAGGGTCCTATCTGGAGCGGATGTAAGAGTAGATGTCGGTGGCCAGTCAGAGGGTGATGGCAGTGGTCCGGGCACAGACCAAGGCAGCTGAGGACATGGAGGAAGAGGAGTGCACTGACATGAGAGACATTTGGGGGTGGGGTAAAGGGACAGGACTTGCTATACTGGATTACTCCATTGTTCTGTGCCCAACAGCTAAGCCTTAATTGCTCACTCCCCTCCCTGTAAATAAAAGGGACAGAGCCGGGTAGAAAGAGTCCTGGACGTGGGCAAAGGCACCTGCCCTGGCTCAGCGCCTGTCTGGCCCCAGCTGCCCTCATCTCTGAAAAAGATAAATGACTAACATTTGTTTCAGACCCTGTCAAAGCCACTTAACTCCTCCCTCTGCCTCTGCCGCTGCTGGGAGTCCACATCTCCTGGTAGGAATGAAATGCATGCCCTCTAACCACCTATGGTTTCCCCTCTGAGCTCAATACGCACTGAAGTCCCTTGTTTCTAAATCTGTTTATTGATCTGACAATATTCATAATAGCTAATACTTGGCCAGGGACTGTTCTAAGCAACTGACATGTATTAGCTCCTTAAATTCTCACAACAATCAGTGAAGGAGGTTCTGTTCTTCCTCAGAGGCACAGAGGCATTAAGTGATTTTGCCGAAGGACGAGAAGAAACAGTACTTGAACCTGGGGAATCTGACTCCAGATCCTACAAGAGGAGCAAGGGAAAAGGGAGAGAGAAGGGGGAGGGTCAGCTGCAACACAGCACTCAGACCCCCAGCTGGCACTCAGGGCATCAGTTTGTAGATTCAGATTCGCCACCACATCCCATCTTTTTAATTATTCATCCTTCTTGCCCCTCATCGCCCTCAAATTCCAGACCCCTTCAACATCTCAGGTCACAGCAATATCCACCCTGCAGTGTATGGCATTTAACACATTCTCACCCTTCATGCACAGCTCAAATACCACCTCTTCTGTGCCTTCCTTAGTACGATCCTAGCACAGTGCCTGGCACATAGTAGGTGCTCAATAAATATTTGTAAATGAATGCAAAAACATAGATCCCCCTCTAAACCAAACATAATCATTTCCTCCTTGAACTCTCATGGTTCCGTTTTTCTCCCTCCAATATCCTTCCTCCAGTTTGCATCCTTGGTTATTTTTGCATACATCTGCTTGCTCCATCTAGAGCATAACCCCTTGAGGGCAGGAATTCTTGGCTCCGACTATTGCTCACAGCTCTCGGCATGAACAACAAGCTCAAGAGGGAGCCCTGGGCAACAAACCAGAAGACCTGAGTTCTAGTTAGGACTTGGATGTAGCAAATGGGGGTTACATAGCTCAGTGGTAGAGTGCATGCTTGGAGTGCATGAGGTCCTGGGTTCAATTCCCAGTTCCTCCATTAAGAGGAAAAAAAAAAAACAAACCTGGACATAAATTCACTGTTAAGTCAGTTCAACTATTAGGTCTCTATTTTGTCACTTGAAAAATGGGAATCCTCAAAGGAAGAGTAGTGCAAGTAAGAGAATGAGCTGCAGTCAGACAGCCCTGGACCTAAATTTTCCTGAAACTATGACCTTAAACATTAACATTTAACATTGTGGAGACTCAGTGTTCCTCATCTAGAAACATGGACTAATTCTTAACTTGCAGCACTACTGTAAGAACTGGAGGGACAGCAGAGTGCGGTTCCTGACACGTGCACACACTCAGTAACTAGTAGCTGGTATCATCATCATCACCATCACCATCATTACTTTTAAAGTTTCTTCCATCTCTAAAATTCTAAGTTCTTTTTTCATCCAGCTTCAAATCAAATGCTGCCCTGGATGACTTTCTTGCAGGATGCTCTCCTGACAGGAGTGGTATTAACTAATCAGTTGATGTGTTTGATTTAGTTACCTTATGATCCTTTTTTAGCTACAGTGCAGCCCACCTGTCTAAGGTTAATGCCCTCAGCTTACCTCAGACCATCCCGTGGCCAGTTCACATGGTGGCAAAGAATCTGCTGCCTTTTAAACCTCTCGCAGACATTCAAGCAGATTCCTCACATTGAAGAATGATGTGGCTGCAGCCTGGCTGCCAGACTAGGGCCCTGAAGAACAGCCAGAACCTGCTCCAGTTACCGCATAGAGAGAGTGTGCCCAGCACTGCAAAATAACCCTCTTTAGGTGAGGCCAGTGCCAATACACACATTTGGGCCTTTGGCTCCCATATTTTAATTTTGTGAAGTACCCAAAATATGGAAGTATGACTCTGGCTGCAGTTCAAAACACCAAGGTGATCTAATCAAGCGTTCAGAACTTAAAGGTTACCTACACAAGCATCTCAACTGAGGGCAGGGACCCCAAAGGATGCTTGTTCTTCTGTTGGGTTCTTCCAACTGCTAGAGCTCCTCCTTCTATTTGCCAAAATCCCCTGTCCTAGTCCGCCCTCTGGGCAGATGATGAGGAGGGTGGGGATGATGATGGTGGTGGTGGTGATGGTGATGATGGTGGTGACAATGGCTAGCATTTACTGAGTGCGTTGCCCTAAGTGCTTTATACACAATAACTTATTTAATTCAACATGTTAAACAACTATGAAGCAGGTAGTACTATTATCCCCATTTTTAAAGATGGAGGAGGGAAATAGCTCAGTGGTAGAGCGCATGCTTAGCATTCACAAAAGAGGTCCTGGGTTCAATCCCCAGTACCTCCATTTAAATTTTTTTTAAACGATTAAAAAAAATATATCAGGAAACTGAGGAAGAGTGGCTGAGTAACTTGCCCAAAGTCACAGAGGAGGTAAGTGGTGGCCCAGGCCCCGGCCCTGGCACCTTAGCTCCAGACTCCAACGAGGATATTTCCTCAGCCTCAGGTACCCAGGGGAACCCCAGGGCCCCTGCATCCAACTCTAAGTCATCTTTTCTTCGGACCATTTACCTCCTGTTTCTTCTGTTTGAAAGACCTGGTTTGTGACCACTTTACCTTGGTCACTCTCTAGCTTGTCTTGTTCATCTTGAGTTGTTCAGAATTAAACAGAGTAACATTCCAGAAGTGGTTAGATCTATTCAGCACCCTGGGGAATAACAGCTCCTATTCTGGAGGCTCTTCCTACTGAGGTACCTGAAGGTGCAATTCTTGGTCCTGCTGACTCATCAAATCTTTAGAATTTAAAAATTGAAAGGGACATCCTGATATTAATCCAGGCCACCATCTTGAACTTGGGGGGCTACTAAAACACTTCATCATGAAAATATCAGTGGTGACGAGACAGCTGTCCCAGCGCAGTTGTACGGTGGCCTTTTTGAAAGAAAGGCTGAGCTGTACCAGTGCCTCTTACAGTCACAGGCATCGTGCATTTGTGTAGCTGCTTGTGTCAGAAGCCTCTCCAGCTGGAATCCCCAAGGCACTGTAGTTTCCAAAAACACAGAAGCAGCTCAAATATTTGGGGTGAATCCACTGATGAATTTGAAAACTCAGAAATGTTTAACTCATTTTGCTCTCCAGAATTAAAAAAAAAGGCAAAACACCCAAAATTTTAGCCAGGCACAAATGAATCACCAGCGACTCAGAGTGTATTTTGCAGCAAAAGTCAACAACTTGAGTTGTTCCTTTGAACTCTGCAGATATTTTAGGACTGCAAAAATTAGGGTGGATTTCTCATGGAATTCCTGCCTGAAGTTTCTTAAGGTAATTTCCATATCTGGTCATATAAATAATTTAATATGACATTTTGGTCTTAATATGACCTTGCTGTTTTCAGCTCTAGCCAACCCAGAACCACAAAAGTATAAAAATCAAGACATTCGGAACATGGCAGGAAGGAAGATAATAAGCTGGGAGGTGCTTGACGATGTAGTGATTTTAAAGGCAGTCGGGCTCAGGGGATGCAGGAAGGGTACACTCCCTTCTTAATGGTGTCAGTTAATTCTAATTTTAATTCAACCTGGTGACTTGGCTGATACTAGGAGATTAGAGGAGACTTTGATCAACATCATTTCATCATATTTTGTAATTACCTGTTGATATATTCCCAAAACACAACAATTACAGTTGAGACAGCCAGCATTGACAGAATCACTTTTCCTTTGACATTCATTATTTTTTCCTAGGGGAGGGGAAAAAAAGAAGAGGGGAAAAAAATAGATTAAATAAATCCAGAGTGAGATACGGTTTTTAAGAAATGCTTCTACCCATATCCTTCCTAAAAGGGAAAGCCAATGAATATTTAACGAGGGCTAAGAAGTGTGTTCTACCTTAAATTGCATAAGCCTGCAATGGCAAATTAGCCGATTCAATTGAATTGACAGGGCTGCCTGTGTTGGGGAGGATGCTAAGGCCACTTTGAGGCTCAGAGGGAAAGTATCCTGACTTTCCTGCCAAGGGCTGCCATGGGTGTGGGAGAGTGAGGGTCTAGCTAATGGTTACCAGGGCTCCAGCTGCCTCTGAATTCAGATCACCCCAATTCTCAGCACATGACTTCAGGGAACCATCCATCCAGAGCTCTGCTGCTCTGGATATACCGACTGTACACCCCATCCTCAGAGGAGAAAACCATGCTGTAGGCTCAGCCACTTCCCAGCCCCCCCCCACCAGCTTTTCCCCACCACGCCCACACCATTGGCGCACAGTAGGTACATAAATATTTCCTGGTTGCTTCATGAAATTGTCGTTGAAGAGGGGAGGGATACTGGGTGGGGGTGACAGGTTGGAAAGTACTTTAATTTGGGTGGCCGGGGACGGCCTCACTGGGGAGGTGACTTTAAAGCTTCCGAAGGGATGAAGATAGGATAGAAAAGGATGAAAAGTGCCATGAGAAGGGATGGGACTATTTTGGAAACAGCATCTATAACAGGCTGACAGGAGAAAAAGCTGCTTGTGTTTGAAGGAAAAAAAAAAAGCAAAAACCTGGACAAGAAAAAAAGTAGTGAAGCTCTCTCACCTGAGTGGGTGGAACAAGGGAGGGGTGATGGTGGGACGCAGGCAGAGGGTGGGCAGGGGATGTCAGAGCCCAGAAAGGCATGGAAAGTGGGACGGGGACCCACAAAAGCATCTGAAGCTGGAGAATCACCTGATCCAACTTCATTCAGAGAGACCCGTCTGGGTGCTGGGGTGTGGAGAATGGATTAAAAAGACAAGGGCAGACTATTCTAAAGGCCAAAAAAGAGGGGAGATGACCTGGCTCAAAGGGTAGCTTCATTCAAAGTATACTTTGGAGAGAGAATCAACAGGGTTTGGCTGGTTAATTTCATCATCAGGGCTGAGAAAGGGAAGGAGCAAGTTTTCTGCTTAAGCAGGTGGGTTGGAGGAAAATCATCATGAATTCCCTTTTGGATGTGTGAATTTCAAGGAGTGGGTGAACACCTAAATTGAGATGGGTAGGCAGGTGGACGTTCGAGTCTAAAGTTCATTGGAGAGATGTGGGCGAGCCATGCAATTGGACCAGGGACCAAGGATGGTATTTAACATGAAAGGAATAGATTCAATTACCAAGGAGAGAATGGGGATAGAACAAAAGGAAGGAAGAGGGATCTGGGCTGAAGACTGAAGATGTGGACATTTAGGGGTAGGATAGAGGATGGGGTGAGAAGGAGAGGAACAGGAGGTAAGAGAAAACCCAAGAGTGGACACCTGGGGGGCAACGTCACGGCCTTTGTGTAGCCACTTCCCACCCTGACCCTAACCACCAGCAAAGCCCCCTTTCTCTTATCCAGCTCTTCCATCATGTTGCTCCTCCAGCACCTCCTGTATTCATGTTGCTGTACACATTGCCTTGGGAGGGGCTCACATGGTAACATCCGCATTTGGCTCTGTCTGCTCTACCCATTTGTTCGAGCTTCCTGAGGGCAGGAGGGCTGTTTTCTTATTCGATCCTGAACCCCAGTGCCCCGCAGAGAGCAGAGAAGGCCATCAATAAATATCTGGTAAGTGAATGAAATAAAATGAGAATGGCATTGAGATGTGTCCTTTCAGGGGACAGGTTATTTTCCAGTTCTTTTCAGAGAGGGTTGTGAGATGATTCCAGGCTTGGATCCCATGGGCTACATCACCTTTATTATTAAATTCAGTTAAAGAAGAGAAAGTAATGGGATTATCAGCCATGACACTCGATTCTTTCTTGCTTAGAAAGGGAGTCTGATTGGAAACAGAAAAGCCATGACTCAACCTCCAGCTTTCAGATACAACCGTGATCCGTGGCCTTCTGGAGACCGTGAGAAGATAGGCCCACTGGGCCACAGGGAAACCTCAGTCTGGAGCTCCTTCCCTGTGAGTACCTCGTGAGCTGGCCCCTACAGCCAGGGCCCTCTGCAAAGTGATGAATTGCAGAAGGCTGCATGCAGATCGGCCCCTCTGCTGGAAAAAGCCACTTGATGGCTACACTGAGTGCTAGGAAAGTCCTGGGTTTGGGAGCAAACAGATCTGGATGCAGGCTTGTGGCCACATTTGCTGCTGTCTGCACTCCCAGAGAGGTGTGGATGGCGATAAACCACATGAGCTTTGGAATGAGGCTGGGACTTGAGACACACATGGAACTGGGTAACCCTGAACCCGGAGGCATCTCTCAGACCCTCATCCAACTCCAACAAGCTCTGAAAACCGAAAGCCTGTTTGTACTTCAGTTGGCATCCAGGTTCTGACTGACATGAGGCTGTTTATCATCTCCAACCCACTTAGGGAGACTGTTTAAACGTTTCTTTGCATAAATATTGATGTGTTTTGTTACATGCTGCTGCTGCACTGGGGGCATTACATAATATATGATAAATAATCCACATTCAAAAAATTCTGAATTCCAACATCTGGCCCTAGGGATTCAGAAAAAGGATGGTGGACCTGTAATTGATCTCATTCAATTGGTTCCCTCATCTTTAAAATGGGGGTAAAAATGGTACTGTTTGCAAGAGATGGTATCCATAAAATATTTAGCATTGTGCCTGGCACCGTATAAATGATCCAAAAAAAAAAGCTAGTTCTTTTTACTGATACCTATAATACAGGCTGTTGGGAGGATCCAGTGAAGATAGCACAGTGCCTGGTACTTAGCAAGAGCTCAAAACATATTTGAGGGAAAGGGATAAGGGTATTGGAATAAGAACATGCTAAACAGTGAAGCACAAACTGATGCAAATTCAGGATGCTAAAGGTTTATCCGTATGTTCTGTGTGGCAGCCTGATTAAGAGCTCCTTGGAAATGCCACGTGACTTCGATTTTCTTTCATCAAGTCCAGGCCATCCGAAGCTTTATCATCCCCACTTGCTGAGAATCAAAGACAAATTTTCTCCCGGTGTAAGAAATGTTAAACCGAGAAACACACAAACTCCCGTGGAGAACACTGACGTTTAAATCAGGGAGAGCCTGAGGTAAGATCAGACACACTTCCTAATCCTCTTGCCAGATTCAGGTGTCTGATTTTTTTAATTTCAGAAATTAGCATCAGAGGCAACTCTTGAAGCCCATTTCTTTCTGGACTTTACAGTGATTGAATCTGCTTGCTTTATGCTGAGGTCAGGCATCACTCTTGCTGGAGACTTATAGTTGGAAGCTGCCTAAATCAGCCAATATTGTGTCTTTTAGCAAAATGCTGGAAATGGGTGTCTATAAGCTTCCTGGAATCTGGAACCCAAGTCTCCAGGGAAGAAAGGGTTGGCAGGGTGTCCAACCGTTCTTTTAAAACATTTTTATTTTTCTCTCTGGATAAAAATGAGGCACGTGGCAGCCAGCGTGGTCTAAAAGCCCTTCACTTATGTGTCCGTCCCTCAGAATTTTCAAAACGGTGTAATTCTCAAGATTGGTGGTTAGCTCTCTTACCCAAGTAGGAAAGTAGGGTTGCTTCTGAACTTCCCATTTAAGTGGTAGAGCACAGAAATAGGACGTGCAGAGTGCTAGCACCCTGGCTCGCGGGGGGAGCGTGTAACCACCTCCAGGTCACCTGGGCCCCACCCCTCAGGGGATCAGGTGCACCCAGCCAGGTCTGGTTCCAGGGGAGCCCTCCCAGCGTCTCCTCGGCCCTCTTGTTGAGGTGTTTGTGAGGTCTCTTTGAATCCATCCTACCACCCACATGGGCTGCTCCTGGGCCCCTCCCAGAACTCAGCTCCTGCAATGGTTTCCAAATGAAACCATTCACAGCCCCAACTCCTGGAACATGTGCAGACTGTGCTAAACTCAGGTGCATTTCGCAAGGCAGGGTCACGTTGTTAAGCCTGCCATTTCTCCACACTCCTCTCCACCCACCCCCTTCGCCTTTTCCACTTCTATTTCCCTGGAGTGTCAGACAGACTTTTCCACGTGGCCTATCAATTTAATTCTTCCTTACACCCCCCCGGCCTGTCCTACACAGACCGATGCCCACACCCAAGACCTCAGAGAAGCTCATCGTTTCACCCCAGCTGGGCTAAGTCAAGGTATTCCTTCCAAACACAATCCCTCTCTGAAAGGAATTCAAGTGGACCTTGTTTTCTCCATCTCATGTCACGGGGAAGGGTAAGTGTCTCAGCTAAATCAGAGCACTCAGAAACCCTGGAAAAGCCATTATCTTGGGAGAGCAGGGGAAAAGCAGTGTCAGAGGAAACCAAACCTTCCCATAGGCTGAAGAGTCTTCCTCTGCCTGTGATACACCCCCTGCCCCTGAAACCTATCCCGTCCTCCCCAGGAAACTGCCCCTGCTAGGTGGAGCCTGAGTCACTTCTCCACCATTGCAATGGGTCAAGACACACAAAAGGACACGTGTCAGGTGGTGATTAAGTGTTGCGAAAGAAACAAAGCAGGTAAGTGGTAGGGGAGGGCGCAGGAATGAACTGGGTATTAGTCACCTGGGGCAAAACTCCTATCTTTAGTCCTCCTTTGCTCCACTGTACCGTTTAGATCCCGCACTCCAGGCAGCAATGAGGTCAGTGCTAAGGCTCTGAAACCTGCAGTCCTAGATGCACACCCTGGGCAAGTTCTCTGGCTCTGAGCCTCTACTTAAAGAGACAAACTGGAGCATCAGATGCCCTCCTCTAGGGTTCTAGAAAGGACAAAAGGAGACCGTGTATATGAAGCACATTGTGCCTGGTGGTCAGTAACGCCCCACAAATGGCAGCCTTCACGGGGATGATGTTGTTAAGGGGAAGATTCAGAAACACGTGGCTCTGAGGTTAGAGCTGTGGCTTCGTCTGAGAGGAGCCCTCCGCCCCAAGCTGTGAATGTGGTGACAGTCAGCTCCCTGACCCGCTGCCCCCAGCTCAGGGGCCCCGCTGCTCAGCATGTCTGCCCTCATCACCTGGCGCTCAGGTTGGGCAGGGAAGGAGGGTGAGGCTCAACCATCACCCCAGCCCCCACACAGAGCGGCTCTGTAAACTGGGGGTCGTGGATTTCTCTGGCCTCAGTCTCTTTGTCCGTGAAACAAGCCCTCTGGACTTCACTTTCCACGACAGGCTTTCCTGATCAACCCAGGACCTGGGTGAGAAATCGGCCACAGGGCTGGAAGTCTCATTTTACAAGGGTAAGTTCACTCAGCCACATGGAGCTCATCTTGCCACCACGGCAAACATGGATTCCTTGATGTGAAGATCTAGCGATAGGACTGACAACCAACATGTGCTGAGTCCGAGGCCAGTTCACCCAGAAGCTAATGACACCTCCTGCCAGGCCCCCTGACACTCAAGAAGGGGCCTGGTCTCCTGCTGGGGTGGGGCGTGAGTGAGGCCCAAATGCTTCCCCAAGGTGAGGCGAGGGGAAATCACTTCAGCCTGGGTGCCTGTCCTGGGGCTGCAGGTGGGGCCAAGGGACTGACCTGACTCGCTGCACCCCAACCTGGGTCCCAGTAACAACCTGCCCCAGGTGGACCTGGCAGAGCTCCCAGGAGCCTCCTACTTTGATCCCAATGGAAAGGAGCTGAGCTAGACGCTGCTCTGTGCCCTGCTCAGGGGTCACGGGGATCCCTGGTGTCCATACCTCCCACCCCATCCAGGATCAAAGAGCTGAGTTTTCTGGAGCTCTGGTCAGGGCCACCTGAGCAGGACTCTGCCAAAAGATTTACATCCTTGATAAGCTGGAAAGCCGAAAGAAACTTTTCTAAACTCGTAGTAATAAAGGGCAACCACTGATTAACCATGGTAGAGGCAAAACCAGTTTGTCTTCCTTTTGTCTCTATTGAAAATGATATTACAAACTCATTACCAGATAAAGAGGCAGTCCAAGAGAATGCAGCTGACATATGACAAGTGCGTCAGACAGCTAAGTAATACTAAGTATTTTTATATTATTTTTCACATCATTTGATTATGCTGTTGTTTTCTGGATTTTGCCCTCTTTGGAGTATTTGTCAGTTTTTGTTATCTGTTGCGATACCTCCTCATATTCTAAATGCAGTCAGCCTTCTGTAGCCATGGGGTTCCACACACACAGATTCAACCAACCACAGATTGAAAATTTTTGAAAACAAAATATTCTGGAAAGTTCCAAAACTTAAGTTTGCCACACACAGGCAACTGTTGACATGGCACTTACATTGTATTTATGACTATTTACATAGCATTTATATTGCGTCAGGTATCATAAGTAATCTTGAGATGATTTAAAGTATATGGGAAGATGTGCTTAGGTTACATGCAAATACTTCACTGTTTTATGTAAGGAACTTGAGCATCCTTGGATTTTGGTATCCGAGAGGGTCCTGGAACTAATACCCAATGGATACTGACGGAAGATTGCATTCACTTCTATGCCTAATATTATATTTGCAACTTTGCATTCTTTTTCTTAAAGCGGGCCCTGAAAATTGAATAAGCTTCCGGCCCTGCAACCCTTGGACGCCCCCCAACTGAACCAGGCCAGGCCCGGACTAACCACTTTACCAGCAGCCTCTCAGGTAAGCCTCACAACAACCCTGTGAAGTCACTCTCGTATTATCCCCATTTACAGACATGAGAACGGAGGCTCAGAAAGGTTAAGCAACTTTCCTAATGTTACACAGCAGAAAGTGATGGAGCTGGGATTCAGGTTCAGACAATGGGCCTCCAGTGTCCACCCTTTTAACTCTTCTGTTCTCAGTAAACAGAAGGCTTATCCATGCACTAATCACCCAGGTCTCTTTGGCTTAGCCTCTCATTTTGCCTTTCATGATTATCACTTAAAAACTGACCCGAAGCTAGCCAGTCACGGGCTAGCCTCACTGAGGGTTAGGCTCTCCTTGGACCAGCTGCTGAGCATGGGCTCAACTCCTCTGCCATTTCCAGGTGCCTCCTGTGTGCCTGGTGTGCCTGGCATGAGCCTTCCTCACTCACTCCATCCTGTTTATCCCTCATCATGGTCAGGACAGTGGCTTTTTAGCTGAAGAAACTGAGCTTCAGCAGAGGCTGAGATCACTTGGCTCCCCCACAAGGGAGGTGCTGAGTTTGAAAAGCAGACTCTCTGCCCCCAGCCCAACTCTCTGCACGGGGGTGGCGCTGGGGGTAAGGAGGGAGAGCGCTGCTTTATCCTAAAACCTCTCCAAATCAGTGCGCATGATAGGGAAATACTCTCTGTTGGAAGAAACATGGTACAATTTGTGGGAAAAAAAAAAAAAAAGAAAGCGCGGGGAAGGCTGTTTCCAGTTGTGTTTTTCATTATGAGAGTCAGAGTAAACACAGACAGAGGAAACTAAGAGACAAGCCTCAGACTAAATACATGACTCGCTGACACTCCAGCCATCACAGACTGAACAACCTGTTCTCTGAGGGACATCTTGTAGTGCCCTTTCCTGTATCCCCTTCAGGAAATCTGAAGCCTGGATCCAGCCAGCTTTTCCTTCTGCTTGGCCCAGAAATCATTGTGCAAGAGTTTTTCCAAGAGACATAAGGCGAGGTAAATGAAGGGTCGGCACAGCCTGAGAGGACGCTGCATCCACCCACAACGCGGCCCCAGGCCCGGGCCTCACCCTCCAGCCCCTGCAGGGGCACCCTGAGTCCTTCGGAGGGAACTCCAGGCCACAGCCACACCCTGGGAGGTCCTGCTGAGGGAGCAAACTAAAGCCGAACTTACAGTGACCGAGCCAGCATCCCACGAGCCCCACTTCTAGGTCCAAGGATGCCGGGGAGAGGAGGACTGTGTCTTCTCCCAGATCTACCGAGGGGGCCAGCAAGGTGAGGAGGAGAGCAAGCTCCCTCCCCGGGTGAATCCACACCACAGCCGGCTCACCGTACCCCCAGTGACCCCAACAAGGCAGAGGTAAATCATTTCAACGTTTCACCTACCTCATCGTCTGCGTCTCTCCCCCCAGAGTAAAAGGCAAAACAACCAAGTTCTATTGAGCTCCGTTCCACAGAAGGAGGCAGGGCTGGGAGGAAGGGAAGGTGCCGCGTTCCAGCTCCTGTCAAAAGAATAAACAGCTGTTTCAGGAAGAGGGAGGAAGATGGATCCCGCAGCAGCCCGGGCTTTGTTCCTTGCTGGCCCTGGGAAGTGGGCTGTTTATCAGGCCTGTGGACTCAGCTGCTTGCCAAGGCAGGGCCGTTTCTCTCTGGGCCCGTGGACTGGCCTGGCCTCCCTCACCAAGTGAAACTACAAGTCCAGACTCAGCTTGGTGTCGGAGGAGGGAAAGCCACCACCCCGGGGAGAGACACACAGGCTGCCTGCGACACCCACTCCTGGGGGAAAATGGGACCGTTTTGAACCCAAACAACCCCAAGTGACAATGGCCAGGAACAGCCAATGGAGAATAAAGAAAAGAAAAAAGAAATCAAGAGGAGGGTGGCTGAAGGAGAGAGTCCTCAAGACTCCTGTTGAAATGCTACCTAAATGTTCCTCAAAGTCGAGCCTCTCGTCCGCATCCTTCAGGCTTAGGAAGTTGTTTTGTTTGAACGCTATTTTTGTAGAATGTTCTAAGGTCTCCTGCATCGCAGGCCAAGCTATAAGAACTTGAAAAGGTCACTGAGGCCCAATGCTGCTCTTTGGCTGAATAATGCTTAACCCTTCCCACACCCACCTCCTGCTCCCAAAATAGACTTTTCCGGCTGGAAGGGACCTCATGGCAGTGGGTTTTCAAATGTCGAAACAGCCAAAGCTTTAAAACACAAAAACAAAACCAACAAACACGTGAAGTCATCCTCAGCGTGTAAAGCAGAGGACATGGGGGACTTTGGCTGAAGCAGGGAAATGCAGCTTAAGGCCCCCTTATCCCTCCCAAGTGGCCCCGGACACCTCCTGGGAGTACAGACTGGAAACCTCAGACAAAGGACAAGGGGCCAAAACTGGACAGAAAGGAGCCACGGACTGCCCCCCAGCCCCTCCCTCCTGTTCTGTGGAGGAAATTTCATGGCCCCCTCCTCTGGGGGCATGAGCTAATTGACTGCAATCTTCTGGGTCTGGAAGTCCTGCTTAACAACTTACTTAAATCCTTCCTGCTGGCAGCTACTGAGGCTGAGCCAACCCCACTTACGACCCTGTCATTCCATCCCAAAGAAAGTACACATGAGCTCACTCCGAGACGTGGACTGGAACATTCATAGTGCACCAAAACCCGGAAGCGACCCCCAGGCCCGTCATCAGAACAGGTCAGGTGCGATGTCGCGTGGCAGCCCACCAACGTGAGTGACAATGAACCAGCTACAGCCACTGACATCAGCAGGGTGACCCTCACACAAATGGTATCGAGAGAAAGCAACCCTGAAAAACTGCACTTACTTAACGTTCAAAAATAGGTAAAGCCAAACTGCAGCGTTAGAAGTCAGAGTGGGTATGGTGGAGACAGGGAACGTGCCCAGGAGAGTTGCTGGAGGCATGGTCACATTGTTTCTTGAGCTGGGTAGTGGATACACAAGTGTGTCCACTAAGTGAAAATTCATCACTAATGTGCCTTTTCTGTGTGTATGTTAAAAACAAAAAAGGAACAGAAACCTCTTTGCCAGAAGCTGCCTTCTCAGGCATTCTGTCTTCCCCTGACTCTAGCTCGTGGGCCACAGAATCATGGATAGACCCTGCCTTTCTCTTCTCTTGTGTCTGATGCTCCAATTCCGGGCACCATGAAGCATCTCACTGTGGGCTCAGGCAGGATCTGTTGCATCCAGCGATCCAGGCATCTGGACTCTGGTCAAAGGGGAAGGGAAAGATGGCAGCATTTGGAGGGCTAAGATACAACTGCGCCTTTCAGCAAGCGGCACCGATCACGGGTCACAGGGGGCTCCCACTTTACAGTTACAAAGCAGCCTCTCTCCTTCACTTCAGTGGATCCTCAGGCTCACGCACCAAGTGGTTGGGGCGGGGGGGAGTCTCTGGGAGCCTCTGACCTGCTCGAGGTCGCCGGCTGGTGGGTCCCATGCTGCCCTTCCTCCTTAGCTGCCTCTGGTGGACACTCAGCAGGCTTCTGAGGACAGTCTAAAGGTTAGCAAGATTAGAGGCTCGAGGTTGGTTAACCACAGCTCACCAGAACGTGTAAATCTGGAAGGCAGAAATTTCAATTTCCAGAAGATCCAACGTGATCTTCCTCCTTGCCTGACATACCTTCATGTTCAGACTCTCAAAACAAGGGTGCACATACTTATGGTCCTTCCTTAATTGAGAGGCAGGGAACTGTAGCAAATAAGCCTCAGGCCACGTAGCTCTGCTGATCAAAGGAGGCCAGAGGCTGCCCAGGTAAGAGCTTGGCATGGTTCCCAGCCAGGCTGACTAATCTCATCGCTCGACAGTCACCAAGGCTGAGTCCATGGGCCTAGCAGATGACAGCCAGCATTCAATTCTGTCCACCTGCCACACCCCGAGCCTGAGGACTGCAGGGCCTTGGAGCTGCGGCCAAGGCAGCTGCAGCCCAGGTGTGCGGTGCCCTGGCTTCACGTCCCAGACCTCCTCCAGCTGGGGAACACGAAGGTCCAGATCCTCACTCTGCTTACCTCTGTGGGAGTGAGGATTAAGTGTTCTTGGCAAAAAGGCTACAGACACAAAAGTTGCAGGCTGTCACTGTTTGCTTTAATCCTAAATGTGTTTAGCGCAGTTAAAAAAAAAAAAAACATTCTTGATGTTGCTTATGAGTGATGGAGCAATCTGATTGGTTTCTTCTTCTGTGCATTGAAGAAAATTATAATCCCCAGCTCTCAGGATGTGTGAAGGGCTTAGAGCATGGTGGTTATGAGCATGGACTCTGGGCCCAGGGTACCTGAGGTTTGAGTCCCACCTCTGCCCCATATACTGTGCAATCTTTGGCAATTTACTTCTCTGTTTCTGTTTCTGTAGTTGTAAAATGGGAATAATAGCAGTTGGATGGTAGCTGGCACACAGTGAGTGTATAGAGATACATATCACCCATTAGTGCAAGAATTAAGAGGCAGTCCTTGAAGAGTGCTTGAGGTACTCAGTCATTGTCAGTCTCAGGTGTTAAATTAATCCAAGGTTGCCACTCCCTCGATTTTATGTTTGTGTACGAAATATATATTTTGATCACGTAGTCCTGCATGTGGGGGGAAAGGTAGGGAAGGAGATGTTCCTGGCACAGTGTTTCCATTACGAGGAAGCATTGCCACACACCTGTGAGTATCAGAGCTGAAATGATCTTGGCGAAAGCTGATGCAATAAATAACTGCAGTCAGAAGCATTTGCACCTGTAAGTCTATAACCTTGAGAAGAGCTGGAAAAATGAAATCATAGCTCTTTCCAAGCAGAACCTTGCAAACCATCTTGAGATCTGCCTCCGCCCCACCTAACTCCAGGACGGACCCCACCAAAGCCATGCTAGAGCATTCCCTCTGCCTCCACAAGCTTCCATCCTGAGCCTCAGCCGTCCTCCCTTACACCAAGAAGTCCCTCCAGGGGGCTAACCTCGGTTCTTCATGCTGTAGGTCAGACACTTTCTAGAGAAGGAAGAAGCTGGCTTTGTTAACAGCTTGGAAGATGTGAGGAGCTCCCACGAGGGGCAAGGTCCAGGGACTGATGATAGCTCGGACTTGAGCTCCCGGCACAGGTGGGAGGAGGATTTTTCCAACCAAGGGGTCTCTGCCCTCCTCCTGCCCTCTCTCAGTTCCTCTCACCACTTCCTCAGGCTGGTGACTGCAAATGGAGATGAGAAAGATGAACCTGGTCGTTCTTATCACAATCTGGCCATGGGTACCAGGGGGTGCCCTCGCCTCCCTAGAAGTTCTCACTCCTCCCTGGGCAAAGAGAATCTTGAAGCCAGGTAGGCCAGCTCCCTGCCTCAGAGCAGAAGTTCTTCTTGAACAGAGGAGAAGCTCAGTGCCCCTCAAGGTGACAGTCCTGCCCTGTTTAGAGCCCACTGCCTGTCTACAAGACCCATCTAACTTTCTCACATCCCTAGAGGGTAAGCAGGGTAAAGATTACAGTCCCAAATTATAAGAAAGGGAACTGACAGGGAAGGGATAGCTCAGTGGTAGAGTGCATGCTTAGCATGCACAAGGTCCTGGGTTCAATCCCCAGTACCTCCATTAAAATAAAAATAAATAAATAAAACCTAATTACCTCTCTCCACAGAAAATATTTTTTAAAAAAAGGGGGAGCTGAAAATAAGGTAAGAAACTTGTGTGGTCTGAGGAATCAACCCTAGAATGGAAGACAAGTTTGGGGGTCTTTCCATGATTCTATCCCACCTTAACCTCTCCCCCCTCAGTGGTTATTTGTTGAATGAATGCTGAGTGGAAGCCTACAGGAGCCAGGCAGGCAGTCAGCAGAAGGGTGTGAACTGACCAGGTATAATGCAGTCGGGCAATTGGGAGTGGTGGGGTCTGCAGTCAGCTGGGGAACTTTGGCCCAAATCAGATCAAAGTCAGATTATAAAAAGAAAAAAAAAAAAACAAAACAACTGTGTGCCCCAAAAGCACTTCTCTGATTACAGAATGGGCCATATTGGCCATAGAGAACTCTTTTTTTAAAGGGTATTATTTTTTTACCAGAAGCTAAAAGTGTTGTTTGAACCCTTGCTTCACCATCACCAGCTTGTGTGATATAGGCATGTCCGATTCCCATCTCTGTGCCTCTGTTTTCTCATCTGTGGCGTGCAGCGTCCCTCCTAGCTCCACCCTGCCCTGCCTGAGCCTGAGTCTGGGGGTACAGCTGTGAATCCAGGTCCTATAGAAATATGACTGGGGGAATCTCGGAAGGCTTCGTGGAGGAGGTGTCATGACTGGACCTTTTCAGATGGGCTTCTCCTGCTTCCCAGGGACCTGGCATGTCAGCCTGCACAGGCCCTCATCCCTCTCTCCCTTTCACATGCTTCCTGAAGACAGGCTCGAAAATTAACCTGCAGGGGGAGGTGGGCGACCCCACCCTTCAGGATTTACAAATCCTATTCTACTCAGGCCCCCTGGGAGGTCCTCTGGGGTCATCTTATGAACCAACCAGCTTTGGCTTTCAGAGGGGGCCAGGATGTCACAGAACTGCCAGCCCACTCAGGAGCCCCACTGAACCCTCCTCGGGAGGCTCAAAATGCACTGGTGATAGAAAAGAGGAAATTGGGCACAATCTAGCCCTGAAACCGAAAAACCCAGCCAAGCAAAAAAAGGGGAAACCAGCTTCCTGAGAGAGGGGACTCAGAGTCTGGTAGGGCCTCAGAGAACTTTCTCCCACCCTAGCTCGCTGCAAGGCCAGCGTGAGGACTCCAGCAACTGTGAAGATAAGGAGGGCAGGCAGGCCCCCACCCCCTAGCTCAGCCCCAGAAGCATTTCTCTCCAAAGAGCCTGTGGAAGGGAGTGGTTTGCTGTGAAGTAACTTTTGAAAAAAACTGAAGTCAATACTAACAATACAACCAGATAAAAGAAAGCCCAGCGAAGTGCTTTATAAACCCAATGATGTGGTTCCACAGGCCGTGTGGCCCCAGGCGCGTTATTTTTCTCCCTCTGAGCCTCCTACCCCATGTGGGCACTGGTCAGCTGGAAGCAGACATTCCCAGGATCCCTATGGCTCCTTGGCAGGGACCCACGTGGGCTCAGTGGCTGCTAGGAGCTTGTTCTCGCTTGCTCTGCAAACCTGGCTGATGAACGTGCAGCCTTCAGAGCTCAATGCCACCTCCTCTGAGATCTGCTTCCTGGCCAGAGCTGATTGTCTCTGCCAAATTCCCACAGCCCTTGTGCAGCTGCTTGTTTCATGGCACCTGGAGCACAGGTTGCCGGGCACGTGTCCATCTCGCCCTCACGTGCAAGTTCTCAAGTGCAGCAGGGAGCTCTGCTTGAACTCAAGGTCCCTGGTGGTCCTCACACATGGTCCGGTTCAGAGGAGGTCCTGAGGACTGGTAGACCAGTGGATAGATGGGCAGGTGGATGCTGTATTGGCTTGCTAGGGCTTACCATAGCAAATACCACAAACTGGGTGGCCTTCACAGTTCTGAAGGCCAGAAGTCCGAAGTCAAGGTGCCGGCAGAGCTGGTTCCTTCTGAAGGTCATGAGGGAGAATCCATTCCATGCCTCTCTCCTAGCTTCTCGTGGTTGCCAGCAACCCTTGGCATTCCTTATGGCAGTATAACCCAACGCTGTCTGCATCGCGACACAGTGTTCTCTGCGTGTGTCTGTGTCCAAATTTCTCTCTTCTTATAAGAACACCAGTCACTATTGGAGTCCACCCAAATCCAAAATGACCTCATCTTAACTTGAGTCATCTGCAAAGAATCTATTTCCAAAAAAAACCTCGTATTCATAGGCACCCGGGGGTTAGGGCTTGAACACATCTTTTTGGAAGCCACAGTTCTATCCACTAGAGACAGTTATCCAAATAGCTATTGGTTGGCAGCCTGTAAACACTAGTGGAACCAGAACTACCCTCGAGGTCAGAAACACTGCATGTAATTAGCAGCGTTGAAAGCAAAAGGTTGGAGATGGACGAGGAGAAGGGGTAGTCTTGAGAAAGGGGAAAGTGGATGGACTCCTTAGAGCATCTCTGTGTGACTAGGATTATGGGAAGAAGGGAAGTCCCTCCCTGGGACAGGCTCTGTGGGATGCACAGTAGAGATGCTGCAGGTCTGTCAATACTCAGCTCTGGGTGTCATAGAGATGTGAGTGACTGAGATCACCCCAGGAGGGGTAGGATGTGAAAGAAGAGGGGGCTTCCAGGGCAGCTGGCATCAAGAACCCACGGCAGCACGGAACCGGGTGCCAGATTGCAGTGGGTCAAGGAATGAACCTCAGGTGAGGAAGTGACGTCAGTGAGTGTAAGGACCTCTTTCCAGCAGTTTGCCTTGGGAAGGGTTGGAGAGAGGGTGCCAGCTAGAGAAATCATGAAGATAAGGGGAAATGCTCCTGAGTACACTGCTGACAAAGGGAAACCCTTGATAAGACAGAGCAAAGGAGAGGAGGGTTTGAAGATTCAGAAGAGACTGAGGACAAGTGTTAAGATTATCTCTGCGGGGAGGATGGGGAGGAGGTGCCACCGAGACAGGCAGAAGGTGCTTCCCCTAGTACAAAAGGGAAAGAGACAGAATGGATGGGATGGTAAGTTTAGGGAACAAAGCTCCAATCCAGAGCAACTCAAGTGTGGAGGGTGAAGGGGTCAGAGTAGGAGGGGTGGGGTCAGGGAAGAAGCTAGAGGGCCGTGCAGAATCTTATCACCAGGAGCCTCGAACCCCCACCTGAGGAGTCTGCATTTCATCCTGAAGATACTGAGGAATCCTTGAATGCAATTCAGCAAAGAGATTTACATAATTTGCTTTTTAGAAGAATTCCTTGGCTGCAGGGTGAGGGTGGGTGGGAGAAGTTAAATCTCCAGCCAGGGAGCCCAGCCAGGAGGCTGCTGGCTGATGTCCAGGGGAAAGAGTGGAGACCTTGCCCCATGGAGTGAGCTAGAAGACAAGAAAGAAGTGGCATCTTGAGACCTTGGGTTACATGAATTGAACTATCTTTCAAAATTTGCTTCAATATCACCTTGGAGAGACTGTCCCGGAGTTAAAATTACTTTCTTTTTTGTAGTTTACTTATTTATCTTTTAAATTTCTTTCTTCCTCTACCAGAATGGCAACTCTATGTGCAGATAGATACTTTGTATGTTTTGTACAAATGCGAAAAGCCCTCTTACAGCACCTGGCACTTAGTACATCTTCGTAGGTTTAAAGCACATGCCTGGTGCAGCGTGTGGCACCTGAGTGTTCGATAAATGTTAACTATGGAGATAATAACAAGAATAACAGTGAGCAATGGGATGAAGGGAGTGAGGCAGAGATGAGTCTAGTCTAGCGAGACTCAAAGTGTGGACCGCACGACAGCAGCATCAGCATCACCTGGGAGCTTGTTAGAGATGCAGAGCATCAGGCCCCCCCCACCCCTAACGAATCGGGACGCCCAGAGTGGGGCCCAGGAATCTGTGTCCGCATGTGGTCTGCAGGGATCAGAAACCAGATGGGTTCCCCGGTTTCTAGCTGAAGTAGGAGAGTGGATGGTGTTGTTATTGACTGAGAAACAGAGTGTGAAGGCTGGAGTAGGGGGAGTTGGTGAGTTCTGTTCTAGATGTGTTGAGTCTGAAGACTCTGCAGAAGCCCGCTCAGCAGGGGCATCCTAGAGAGAGAGCCCGGGGAAGAGCCCGATTTGGGAGCTGCCAGCATGCAGGCAAGAGTGGGCAGGTCTGATGTGAGCAGAGGGAGGGGAGCACCGAGGACAAAGCAAGGCGTCCTTAATGGGCACCACCCTGAAACTTAAGGGCCACAGCCAAAAAAAGTTGTCAAGAATGCTGGGAGAAGCCCCGTCTGAATTTTTAGCTCACCTCCACCCTCAGCCACTCCTCTGACAGCCCTGGCCCCATTCCCCTCACCGCACCCCAAGAGAGTAGGCAGCGGACCTGTACCCAGGCAAGGTCACTGAGAATCCTAAGGAGTGGGGTTGCCAGGCAGACACAGGGGTGGTGACAGACAGAGGTCCTGTCCCCAGCTATGCCTCCAACTCTGGGTACCTCCCTACATGTGCCTGGTTGATTCCCACCCGCTCCCCGCCCCCTGCCCCAGTCAGATGAAAAGGTGGGGCTGGTGTCTCTGACCCTCCATCACATGCGAGCACGATGGGCTCACAGCACCCCTCGCGCCCAGCCGCAGACTCCCGGCGAAGACCCCAGCATAGGAGCAGAGCAGCTGGTGCCTTCGGAGGATGTGATGAGGCTCCAGAGACCTCATCCGAGGGGAGATCACAGCCTTTGGGTGGAGGGAGGCCACTCGGGGTAGGCAGCCAGGAGCCCAGAGCCAGTAGGAGGCCCTGGAACCAGCAAGGGGCCATTTCATGTGGGGAGAAATGATAGTTTTCAGGGGGCCTCTGCCTGTTTCCTGTTCTCTCTCCCAGAAGCAGATCCCGCCTCTCTAGGGGTCAGCTCCCAGGCCCAGCCTGTTGCCCCCATGTGCTCCCCTGGCTGGCCGACAGCACAGTCTTCTGGGTGACCTGAGGAGTGATGTAAGCACGTCACTCTCTCCCTCAGGAGGTCAAGTCCCTCAGGCTTTTATGCCAGTGGTAGTCTATCAACTCTCCTCTCCTGGTGTCCTGCTAGCCCAGCCGCCCTCCCAAAGGTGGTCACTCCATTTACAGCATCCATGCCAGACGGCCTCTGCTTGAAGCCTTCTAGGGGCGGGGAACTCATCACTTCTCTGGGTAGTCTCATTCATTTCTGGATTATTCTGATTGTAAGACATATCTTGTCAGTGCTTCCCAGAATGTTATTACATTTCATTTTCATATACCATCTCCTTTAATCCTTCCTACAATCAGTAACGATCTCTCAGTTTCCCAGATGGGGAAACTGAGGCTCAGAGCTTACGTAACATGGACAAAATCACAGAACCAATACGCTCCACCTCTCTGTGTAGCCTTTCTCATTGACCCTAACAGCTCCTCAGAATAGGGTGTCTGACTCTTCTCCAAGCAAAACACCATCTTCCCTGGCACACTTCAGGAAAGCCATGCCCACAAGCATTTATTCCATCAGTAAACATGTGGAAGGCATTTACTCAGTACCGGGGACAGAATGAATCAGACCCACTCCCTGCATTTGTCAAGTCCAAGTCTGGTGATAGGGACACGTGTGCCCATAAGTGCCCAGTGCTGTCTCCAGACCGCAGCTACTGCCGTTGCGCGAACCCACCTGGGGCTGGCACAGCGTCCCCTGGCGGAAGGCAGTGTTCCTCTCCACCTCATCTCCTGTTCTGTTTTGTTTTCCCATCCTCCTATTTTTGCCATTTGTGCTTCACCTTTTCACAGCAAGCCCTCCTGGTGTAGGTCGTGTCCCAGAGCTGGTAGAATCAGGGTGCTTTCCCTAGGACAGTTCTGGTTTATACCTGCTGTGGGTCACTTGGCAGGTTAATGTTTTAGTGCCTCCCTTCACTCTCAAAGCTGTGTAGGTCTGGAGGATAAATCACAGGGTCACTCTATGTAAAAACAGTTCAATAAAATAAAGAGGGTTTGATGAAGTCCCTTTCAAGATCCCTCCCAGCTTGGACCTTAGGATTCAGGGCTGTGTTTACTCTCTACAGGTGCCCAGGACACCCCTCTCCAGCATCCAGTCTTTCCTGCAGCTGCTCAGAGGTGGTACAAGTCCAGTCCCTCTGGACACATTTCTGCCCCGCACCCCATCCTCAACTTGCCCCCCTGCGCCTGCAGCTGGGATCATCTCAGTTCTCCCTGCCTTCCCTGTGCAGGCCAGAAGGTCTCAAAACCTAATTTGCTGGAAAATCATGAGGTTGTTTGTCTTGGGGTTTTTTTTTTCCCCTTTGTTTTTGTTTGTTTGTTTTTTGCCTCCATGAGATTTTTCTGGGTCTCTTGTCATAAGCTGACTTGAGCATAAACGGCCTTTCAAGAATTAATCTCTAATGATGAGGTTCGAGGAATCCTAGAGCAAAACAAAAAACCCCCCAAATTCCAGCCCCCCATGCCCACTTTCTTGCTGTGTGGCCCTCAATAAGTCACTTCACCTTCTGAGCCTCAGTTTACTCATCTGTAAAATAGGGCTAATAATTTCTTACTTCCTGAGTTGTTGCAAGGGTGAACAATAACATCTGTAAAGTTCCTGGTAGGTACTTAGGAAAAGACAACTTGTTTTATTATCGCTGGTTCCTAAGAGACAGGCACTTTCCCCACGTCATCCTGGTGGCAGGAGGCAGGAGAGCGTAGAGGTTAAAGCCTGCATTTGAGTGAGACGGGCGTGGGCACTGACTAAATACATGACATTGGGCAAGTCACATGGCTTTCTGGGACTTGGTTTCTCACCTCTGTAAAATGAGAATCCCCATGCCTCTTTCTTAGACCATCATAAATGAGATAGTATACACAATACTTGGCATGAGGCCACTCAATTCCTCATAATGATTATTCCAGAATTCTCTACCTCATAGGCTCCGGCACCACCTGCTCTGTGTTCCCAAAGAGTCCGCCAAGTTCCCATGTCCTAAAAACAACCAGCCCTTCCTTTGCATGGGGTGTTGGTGAATCTTCCCGCCCGCTGGAGCTTCCACCACAGCCTGTGAGGCAGGGTGGGTCTTCTCTGCTCTCCCTGTGTGCCAAGGAGGAGCCTTGGGTGACATGCCCAAGGGGCCTCAGCTGGGACTGGAAGCTGGGTTTGGGCAGAGCCAAGGATTTCTTCGATCTGCTTCTGTCCCATAGAAAGTCTGCAAGTCCCGGATTTGAAGTCAAGGGGGTTACGTGTTCATTTGATCATTCATTCATTAAATATGTATTTAATATCAATATTGGCACCTGCTGTGGGCCAGGCACTATTCAGGCTGCCGTCTACAAGGACCAGCCAATACGGCCTCTCTCTCATGGAGCTCATGCTCTAGTCCAAAGCTGAGCCCCAAGTCGAACTCTCATACCAGCACCTGTGATGAAGGTGAGTGTCCTGTGACAGCAAGGAGTCACCCACTTCCTCTGGGCTCCGTGGACTTCTGGAGGACTCAGTGGTCTCACCTGCCACCTCGCCCATGTGGCCACAGGAGCACCCTCACCACCCAGCATCACTCTCCTCTCAAGCACCGCCCCAGTCTTCTGAGTGGCTTCATTTTACAGCTGAGAAAACCACAGCACCATGGCAGGGAAATGACTTTTCCAGGGCCCCTTGGCAGTGAGGCGAGGCGGCTGGGGCTAGTACCCAGGTGCCTGGCATCACTCCAGGACAAGCTGCCTCTTAACCACAGCACAGGAATTCAACAGCTCAGGGAAGGGGCTGAGGGCTGCAGTCAATGGTCTTCTAGAGTTTCCTTATTTATGTCTGAGAAAATCCTAAAAGACTGCCAGGGGTGGCCACATCTCTGTTCTTCCTTCTCCCCCACCCCCACTACTCCCGAAGCTCTTGAGTGATTTTGGATGCCACAATGGGACACAGAAATGCCATGGGAAGAGGTGAGCATCATGTGTGGACTGAAGACAAGTGAGGCATCCAATTTGGAAAGAAATCCCTCTCATAAACATGAAATAGCTCAGAAATGGAGCAAAAAACACCTAAATACATGCTCCACTTACAAACACCATATAGATCTGTGATGAAAAACGTGGTTTGGATACCCTGACTCGACCCCATTGCCTCTGCCTTCCCCATGCATTTAGCACCTAGAGCTCCCAGCAGGTATCACCCGTCCTCTTCACGGCTGTTGCATTCTTCACTGAGCTTCTGCTTTTCATTCCCCCAGAGACGGTGGCAACTGCCTGTCCCTTTTTGGTCCTCTGCTTAGTACTTGGGCTGAGAAGTGGCGTTGGGGTTTTTCGTCTCTGGGCTTGGTTTCCTAGCACTCACAGTGCAACACCTACAGCCTGCTGTCTGTGCCACCAGCCTGCCTATCTCAGCTTGCGGAGTTTATGTTAGCATGCTAGGTACAGAAGAGATATCCTGCTCTACCAAATATTTCCAGCTCTCCACCTTCGTGGTAGGATTTCATTTCCTGGTCCCCTTGCGGTTGGGTAGGGCCCTGGAACTCATCTGACCAATAAGATGTGAGTTGGCCCAAGCATTTAATTGTAGGTGGAAAACCCTCTAGGGCTCTCTTTCTCTGTGCCATGGAATATATTCAGAAGGCGACTCTTCCATCAGCCTGGCTCCTTGAGAGAAGAGCACAGCCCCAGTGGACCCAAGATGCTCATATTAATTAGTAAGAAATAAACCTTTATGGGTTTGGCTCCTAAGATTCAGGGGTTATTTGTTTCTGCAGCATAACCTACTCCATCCTGACTGATACACTGCCCATCTCACACAGAGTAGGATATTCTCTAGATATTAGTCTATCTTCTTCCTTATAAAACCTTTACCCTCCTCACCAATGAGAGCCTTGCATAAACAAAGGAAAGTGAAATGGAGGCAAGAACATTTCTCCAAGGTCCTGTGGAATTTTTCCTCCTAAATCCCAGAGATGGGTGAACATTCAGCTAAATTTGAAAGGTGTGAGAAGTTCAGAGTGTTGACTTCTATGGCCTCCCTTTCCTATGAAACAGGAAACTAGGTCACTTGATGAGATCAAGTCGGGCTAGCAGCTTGAGAGCCACCCAGTGTAGGAGCAGATGCCTTGAGCACTGGGAAAGGGCACTGACCAGGGATGAGGACACAGGGTGCCAAGCAGCACTGCAACCCTTCTGGGGTTGTAACTGAGCCAGTCGCACAGTCCCATTCACCAGGTCAGGGACAATGACAGAGATGGTAACTTATTGGCTCCCTCCCCAGTTAGGGACTGACTGGCCAGGAGGGAGATGTGGTTAAGCGTAACAAAGGAGGCGTGATTTAACTGGCTGATCGAGGGAGGAAAGGAGATGGTGCTCACTGCACCCCTATAAAGTCAATTCTACTGTCATTCCTATTTTACAGAGAGGAAAACTGAGGCTCAGAAAGGCACTATCTCTTGCCCAAGCTCGGCCAGCTAAGGATCAGGGTGAGGACGATTACAAGTCTCCTGGCACAGAGGCTAAGCCACCACACGGGCTCTTTCAGCCAGAGGCCACTTCACTCCCTCTGAGCTCCCCTCGGCCCCTTATCAGGCTTACACTCTGCACCTCTACTTCCACTATTAATTACTCAACATAATTACATATACCCCATTCCAGACTGTGTGTTCCTGAAGAACGGAAATCTGAACCTTACGTAATAATAGTAACAACGACAGCAGTAGCAGCAAGGGCTACCATTTCTTGAATGCTTATGACAAGCCAGGCTGGGTTCTAAGCACTTTACGCTCGGCACTCAGTTCTCACTAAACTGCGAGGGGAGGTACTGGAGTCATCCTCATTTTACAGATGAGAAAGCATCTCAGTTTGGCGGAGCTGAAATGCAATCCCTCATATTAATATTTTAATAACTATAGTTTGATTTGAGTCATTTCCTGTATAATCCTATTCATTTTATTTTTCACATTTGAAAACATCTTCAGAAGGGGTCTTAGGCTCCTCCAGAGGCCAATGGAGTCTATGGCACGATACAGGTTAAGAAGCCCTGCAGAGGCAGATGCCTGGATTCCAGAAGCAGGGTTCTGTGCTCCAGAATCCCACAGAACCCAGAATTCCTAGCTGGTATGGGGTAAGGGCTATACCATCTTCACGCAACAGTGGGAAGTGAATCGTAGCTACTTTATCCCATCCACACATCATAAATACATAAATACCATAGATACTTTAATTTTAGCAGTGTGAGCCCATGTTTAACATTCATCATAATAAACAAATCACTTGTTTACCCAATTAAAAAAAAAACAGTTTTTAGCATCCAGGGTGCTAATTAGAAAAGCATCAATTGGTGATCACAAATTGGGGCAACCAGAGGGCTTGCAGCCACTGCCTCTGGATAGGATGCTGGTGACTCCATCCCCAGACTATGCATCCTTGAGGGCAGATTGGCTGAGCATCTCTAGTAGATTTGCTTTCTTAGCTTCTGAGCGCTGGCTTGGTCCAAGCAGCACTCACCTAATATCCTATACAGTATATGATGAAGTTTTATACTTTATAAAACGTTATGAAACTAGAATTTACTTTAAATTCCAGGCATCCAAACACGTTCCCTGAATCATGAGCCAGGCACAACTCCCTGGATTTCAGAAAACCTGGGCTATTATATGACTCGGGAGTAGGGTGCGGGGCCAACGCTCTCTGCCCAGAGCAGAGAGCTAGTTGCCCTCCTTGCCAGCTGGCCAGTGCTGAAGGCTGAGCCTCAGGACAGCCAGATGACAGTCTGGCACTGCCCCGCCCAATGGGCTGTATGACCTTCCGTAAACTGCAGACTCCTTCTGGGCTGCGGTTTTCTTATCCGCTAAATATGGGGCTGTACTAGGTCCACATCCAGCCAATAAACAATCACAAAGCACTGACTCTATGCCTGGTACTGCGGGGAATGCGGGGATTATACGAACTCCCTAAGGAGCTTACGTTCTAGCCGGGGAGCCAGGCCTGGAAGCAATTAACTACTACTCATGAAGGAAGGAGATAAGTAGGAGTGGGGTGGAAGCCCCCTGTTGTGTTCTGGGGCCACAGAGGCAGGACTAAGCCACGCGGCACGGGGCTGGGCAGCCAGGCTGCAAAGAGGAAAGGGCTGCTTTTAAAAACTTTTTTTTTAATTGAAGTGTAGTGAGTTTACAATGCTGTGTTATTTTCTGGTGTACAGCATAGTGATTCAGATTATATATATATGTGTATATATATATGTGTATATATATATATATATTCCTTTTCATTATAGGGTACTGCAAAGTATTGAATATAGTTCCCTGTGCTATAGAGTAGGACCTTGTTTATCTATTTTATATATAGCAGTTAGTATCTGCAAATCCTGAACTCTCAGTTTATCCCTCCACCCTACTCCCCACCACTTTCCACCCTGGTAACCACAAGTTTGTTTTCTATGTCTGTGAGCCGCTTCTGTTTTGTAAATAAGTTCATTTGTGTCATTTTTTTAGATTCCACATATAAGTGATGTCATATGGTATTTTTCTTTCTCTTTCTGGCTTTCTTCACTTAGTATGAGAATCCTGGTCCATCCGTGTTGCTGCAAATGGCATTATTTTATTTGTTTTAATGGCTAAGTGTATTCCATTGTATATATATACCACATCTCCTTTATCTAATCATCTGTCGATGGATATCTGACATTTAATATATCTGATATTTGACATTTAAATCTGACATTTAAGTTGCTTCCATGTCCTGGCTATTGTAAACAGTGCTGCTGTGAACACTGGGGTGCATGTATGATTTCTAATTAGTTTCCACAGGACATATGCAGGAAGGGGCTACTTTTGAACTGGGCTTCAGAGGGTGAGTAGAAGTCCTGTGGGTGGGGAAGAGCATTTGGGTTGAAGGACCAGCATCTGTAAATGCAGGGGCCAGAAGGAGAACCTATCCCCACCACCTGCCAACCGGGAGCCCAGTGTAGACTGTGGAGCTGGGGTCACCCCTGATCAATCCATAGATCTACTGTTTTGTAGTCTAGAAGGAAGAGTCCTGGCAATCTGTATTTTTAACAACCTAAGTGATCCCGACATGCAGAGGCAGTAGGTGTTATGGGTTGAGGGAAAAAAATAAATGAATAAATACAAAAATGAACTGGACCTCAGGCAAGTCCCTTCCTCTCTCAAGATGTCTACCCTTCATTAAAATAAAGGTGCTGGATCAGCCTGGGGGTTTTCAAACTGTGTTCCAGAAATAGCCCAGAATCTCCCTGAAATCCTTCAGAGACATAGAGAGGAGCTGGTGGCACATAGAAGGCTGGACTTTGAGCCCCATCCACCCTCTCCAGATCATCTCTCCTTTAATCTCATCGCTATTTTGTTTGTAGTAAAGATTCCTTGGCTACAAAGAACTTTTAAAACCACTGAATTGGATGATCCCCAAGAATCCCCAAGGAGAAATTTTAAAATTTCTTGAAGGCAGCAACTTATCTGTATTGAATATTGCTCAGACAAGTATGAACAGAGCATAAGGCTGTTTACCAGAGGCAAGTTATTTATTTTATCATCATATTTTAAAATCTTTTGCTGTGGCCCAGAAATCAATGAGTGGAGAGAAAAAAAAATGTGTGGTACAGCAACGCAATGGAATATCATGCAACCTTTAAAAAACACTTTTGAGGGATAGTTAATGAAAAGGAAAATTAAGTGAGAAAGTCAGATACAAAATTGCACACAGACTATGATTTACTGTAGATCATATACGTCAAAAAGGTCGGTCTTGTGTGGCAGTTCTTCCAAAAAATTGAACATAGAATTACCATATGATCCAGCAACCATACTTCTGGTTATAAGTCCCAAAGAATTGAAAGCAGATGTAAAATGCATAATCTTAGAAATCAGATGGAATTTGGGTTAATTGTAAATTTGTATTGATAATTCTGACATTTTTATTCACTAAACTTTCTTTTAACTAAAAAAAAAAAAGAAGAAGAAAAGAAAGCAAGGATTCAAAGAGGTATTTGTACACCAATATCTAAACAGCAGAATTCACAATAGCCAAAAAGGTGGAAGCAAGTCCAATGCCCATCCCTGAGTGAATGGATAAACAAATGTGGTCTAGACACACAATGGAATGTTATTTGGCTTTGAAGAGGTATGAAATTCTGACCCATGCTTCAACATGGATAAATCTCGAAAATATTATGCTAAGTGAAATAAGCCAGACATAGAAGGACAAATAATGTATGATTTTACGTAGATGAGTTACCTAGAGCAGTCAAATTCATAGAGACAGAAAGCAGAATAGTGGTTACCAGGGGCTGCGGGGAGTGGGAAATGGGAAATTCTTGCTTAATTGGCACAGAGCTTCTCTTTGGGTTGATGGCAAAGTTCTGGAGATGGACACTGGTGATGGTTGCCCAGTATGGAAATGCACTTAGTGCTACTGGCTAGGACACTCAAAAAGTGTTCAGAGAGTCTATGTTATGTATATTTTACCACAATTAAAAAAAAAAATACTGGCCAGAACGAGCTGCACGTGGTAACAGTGGTGAATTCTGTGCAATGAGATTGTGATCACTTTAGTCTTTCCACTTCTCTGCAGTTTTCAAATGTTCTACAATGAGAATACATTACTTTTAAAACCAGATAAAAAGCTATTTAATTAAATAAATCTAGTGGTTCTCTGACACTTTCCAAAAAATGCATTGTTATCTTTTGTGTAAATGTCAGCAATACTTTCTCTACTTAATTAATAAAACGGAGCCAAGTTCAAGGATGCCAGTCAAGGATCCACCAAGCTGCTCAAAGTGACTGACAAGCAGAGTGGTCCTCCCTTTTCAGACTAGTTGTTCTCCTCTCTATTGAAATAAATATCAAATAAAGACGGAACCAAAACAGATCCTCTAATGAGCCTCCCAAGAAGCCGTCTGGCTTGGGGAAAAAAAAAAAAAAGCTCAGAGGCAAACTGAAGAGAGAAAGAAAAATGGGGAACAGCCAGTGTTTTTTTAGGACATTAACTCACTGCAGCTGGGAAAGTGACTTTGTCAGTGAATTTCTATCCCTTCTACTTCTGGAAGCCGTTCTCGTGTAGAATGAATTCAGAACGGGGTGGGGTGGTGCTCACCATTTGCATTCACTGCAAATCCATTTCTTCCAGCATCTCTGACCCCAGCTAAACGTTGAATAAAGATTTAAAGACTATTGTTTTGAAGGGCGGCCATGTGTCTGCCTGCCAGGGTGCCCTCTGCCCTCAACCGCATGGGTCCACTTTTCTGGCTCCTGGGCCCTTTGCTCAGGACTGGCTCAAGGGCACACAGACCAGAAGGTAGCTTCCAAGATGAGCAGGCTGAGGCTACCCTCACAGTGGCCCCTCCCTGGCTAGTGATCTCAGTGTCCTTACTAACCAACGGGCAGAAGGGTACCCACCTTGCAGGCTTAGGGGGAAGGTTAAAGGGTGCTGCCTGTGGGAAGTGTCTACTGAGATGCTGAACGCATAGAAGGTCCTCCCAAGCTGGTGCCTTTGTTTCCTAGTAGTTCACTGTTCAAGATTCACGTGTCTTGGTGGGGCATTGGTGCCAAATGTAGTTTATGCTGCGTGGTGACTTACAGGATTACAATAAAACAGTGGGGGGAGTGGTGGTGGTGGATGGGGGAAAGGCTCCTTTAGTCTTGGAGGAGACATGGGAGGGGAGCCGGCAGTCCCACGGCCATAGTCTGCCTCCCACAGTGACTGGCTTTCACAGGAAGTCTGTGAGACTCACAGAGCAGGAAGGTTGGCTCCACTTTACAGATGAAGAAACAGAGGCTCAAGGAGGCTGACTGTCTTAGTCAAAGTCACACTGTTAGGAAACAGCCAGTTTTAGGGTTTTCTAAAACCCCCTTGGCGTGAAGTTGGAGAGGAGTGTCCCGGTAATTTTAGCTCTGCCACTAACTCGTTTGTTTAATTCATTGTTTATCTCCTGCCTCTTTCCTTTTAAAAGAAAGAGTTTTAAAGAAGTCAGGGGTTGGGGAGAAGAAATATTCTTGGGGGCACCAAACTAAGTCAGTTTCCCATCTCTGGACTTCGGTTTTCTCATCTATAAAATGAAGCACTTCCTGCCTCAAGACCTTTGCGCATGTTATTCCCACTGCCTGGGACACCTTCCCCCCCGCCACACCCATTCACCCCCCTAATGTCCTTTTAGTCTCAGCTACAATGTCACTTCCCAAGGGAAGAATCTGGTTCTCCTTGTAACGTCCTGTTCTTTTCCTTGAGGGCACTGACCGCTATTTGTACATGTATTTGTGATTATTTACTAATATATGCCTCCCCACCAGACAGAAAGTTCCCTCTTAGTCAGAATCAGGGTGAGAGATGGCATTGAATAGTATTTGATCAGAAAAAAAGTTCTCAGGGCTCTGCCAGCAGCCAGCTCTAAGATCTTAAGAAAGTACCCTCCCTTCCCTACCCACCTCCACCCTAACCCAGCTTCTCACCTGCACAACGTGGGGAGATGGACTGGGGGCATCTATTAGATTCCTGCCAGCTCACACATTCTATGATTGTATCATCTCAAAAACAACAATAAAACAAAACAAAACCCAAAGCCTAAACCGAGGTGATTCCAGCATCCTATATGACCTAGGCCAGGCTCTTACACCTTGGGGGCCTCAGGCTCCCAGTCTGCAAAACGAAGCGCTTAAGCACAGTCTTCCAGCTCTTTGCACCTCCAACAATTCTAATTCCTGTAAGGAAGGCCCCATCCTCCCCCAAGCTCTATCTTGGTTCAGGCTCACAAACAGGAAATGTGACATCCAGGAACAGATGAACTGCTTATTTCTCTACAGCCTGGGGGGCTGATGGGGGAACAAAGAGTTTCTGAACTTTTCCAGCTGAAGCCACGACTCCATGCCCAAGACCTTTCCTAAGCGGTGTAGGCAGAGGACGCTGCTGAGGTCTGGCTGGTCGCCCCCACGGCACCCCCACCCCGTGTATTCACAGTCAGCCCCGCAGCACAGAGTTAGCAGATTAGCGGGTCTTGGGGATGTTATCTTGTGACTGTCACTCTGATGCTTAACTGAAGGTGGTAAAACCCCTGGACAGAGCAAGTGGTGTGCAGGACCTCTGGGGTCCAGCACAGACCGGTGTGACCTTAGGGAAGCCCCCGCCCCTTTCTGGGTTTCCCCATCTACTGAGTGACAGGGCTGGATCTGGGGCTATGCCAGCTCCCTACTCGCTCTGATGTCTTCTTTCTGAAGGCGGCGTGCGGCCCTGAGGGGCCACCTCATCTGGCCTGTGTCTGGGTCCCAGATCTCTCTCTTACCACGTGGCCTTGGGAAATGGCTAAATCTTTCTCTGCCTTTGTTTCTTCAAAGAAAAACTGGGGTTTCTGGATGACAGAAAGGCAGGGCTCCTGGAAAGCTCCTAGGACAGTGTCTGGAGTAAGTGCCCAGGAGGCATGAACTGTTACCGTTTTATGATGTCTCCGGTTTCTAAATTGTTTCCCTTTCCCAGCTTGCCATCTGTCGAAGGGACAAGCAGAGCTCAGACAGCCCGGCAGGCCCTGCTGTCCACGTCCAAGCCCCATCCCTCAGAGAAAGCAAAGCTGAACCTCAGTGTGAGCCGAGCACGGCAGGAAAAGGCAACTATGAGGGGAAGACAGAAAATCTCATGACGCTGCCCCAGAGCAGATGGATTTGGGGGTCGGCTGCTCCCCGGGGTTGCTGGGCACCAGACAAGGCCTCCAGCTGCACCCAGATTCAGTAGGGGGCGTGGGAGGGTCCCTGGCCTATCTCCAGCTTGCCCTGGGGAGATGACCTTTCGGAGGAGGACAATGAGATTATGTCGGCCTGGGTTTATCTCTGTTCCTACTTCTGCCCTGAACCCCCGGGGAGGAGGAGGCTGAGATGCTGGACTCAGTTGTCTCAGCCCCGAGGGGAATGGAGGACGGATAAGGACGACTCTGTCTGACAGCACTGGCGGGCTCTCTCCCAGGGACATGGAGGTGTGGGCGGCACCGCCTCCCCCTGCTCCTAACCAGGAGGGTCTGAAAACCTGCCTGGCCTCAGTGTTCCCACCTGCAAAGGGAAGAGACTCAGACACCTGTTTCCGCCAGCCACTGTGAGGCTCAAAGTGCGGCTGCAGACTGAGGCTCCCTGTTCCTCCGTGGGGAGGCACAGAAATTGGGAGTAATTCACTTTTACTGTATTTTACCAAAGTACCAGTCCCCAGAAGACTAGAAATAGAGGAAGAAAAGACTGGTCTTTTATCACACTGTCCTAAGATGTAAAGCATGATGCGAGCGACAGGTCGGGTCCCTGTTCCGCCTCCTGATGCCGCCCCACTTGGCTCCAGTGGGCTCTGTGGTCTGGGTGGAGTTATGGGCCCCCATCTTGCTGGCACAACTCACTCAGGCAGACTTCCCTCCTTGACCCTGTAGCCTAACACCCAGTGGCAAACGCAATATCTGCTGGGCCCTGAAATATGCACTGCCCCCGAGCAGGGCTGGGCCGGGACCAGTCACCGCCGCTCAAGGGAAGCCACATTGCAACCACAAAAACTGACAGTCGTAAGGACCAGTGCGCTGGTTTTTAACCTTGAAGATACTCAATTGAGAATCTCTGGGGTTTCTGTTTTGTCTTTTTAGTGGAGCTACTGGGGATTGAACCCAGGACCTCATGCATGCTAAGCACGCACTCTACCACTGAGCTACACCCTCCCCTAACAGTCTGGCTACACTGTGGGGAAAAGGATATCTTTATGGGGTGCAGAGACTTTACAGTTGAAGGGAACCCTAGAGGTCTCTGCTTAAACCGTTTTACAGATGAGAGAGCTCAAGGAAAGGTGCACCTTATATCAGAGGCAGGATTTGAACCCTTGAAGGCTCCTAGCCCTACCTCCATTCATGCAATCAATCCGTGGTTATAAAGGCCAATTCTGCATATGCAGTGTTCTAAGCACTGGGGGATTCGGGGATGAACCACTCACAGAAGTCCTCTGTTCTCACAGAGCTGACATTCTAGTTGGTAAACAAATAAACAAAATCCATCATTATAATTACAAAGTGATTAAGGATGTAATTTCGGGTGGGGAAAAGGGTTATAAAGCAAGTAAAAGACACTGGCATGTTAGAGAGTGACTGCAGGGCATGGGCTGTTTGGGGCTGGCCCATTTGCACTGGGTCTTCTGGGGTCCCCAAGGACCTCCAAAGCCAACAGCACACTGGAGTTGGCTCATGCTGGTTCCAAGAGCCAATTGTTAAATTTTCAAGAATTTGGCAAGCCAGTTGTTGAACACGGCCATGATTAAAAATTAAATTATAAGCTTCCAGCTAAATGAATTCTAGTAGGAACAAAGGTAGTCATCAAAGCTCATCACATCCTAATTGTTTTACTGCATTGCTATACTCTTGAGGTTATTTACATCTTTTGTATCTAGACACAGCAGAAAAAACTGGATAACAGCATGGTCCCAACTCCTCCAGTGGTACCTGGAAACTGGTCATGGTGGAAATGTTTATACTGTGGAAACTGGCAAATACCACATGTCACATGTCTTCATTTTTCGAAGAGCTGGTCATGGAACTTTTACCAGCAAATCTTGACCTCTGGCTCGAATCAAGGCCTTCTGTGTTTGTGGGAGCAAGATCTGTCTGTTCCGGCAAAAGAAGCACTCTCTTCAACAGTATTTATCCAGGGTCTGTAAGATGGTGATTCATTCATTTGTTTGTTTCTGTGTTGTTGATCAGTTAAATCCTATCAGTAAGTGTCCTGAGGAGGTAAAAATTTAAAGGGACACTGCAGGGAATCTGTTTGTGTAAATGTGTGTGGTCACTTCTGAATTCCTCTAGCTTTGCACATGTTGGGTTTCCTTCCTTGGAGAACAGAACTGTTAACGGTAAAGTTACTGTTACTTCTACTACTACTGCTAACAGTAGCTGCCATTTAATAGCACCAAGTCAGGCACTAGACACATATTATCTCTAAAGTCCACACCAACCCATTTTACACATGAGAACGTTGAGGTTCAGGGGGTCAATACCTTGACCAATGCCAGGCTGCCTTTGTGAAAGTTTCCCCAGAAGATTTCTCCCTCCCACAGCTGTGGCTCTGTGACTCTCTCCTCAGACCTGCAGGATTCTATGGCACTAGAGGACCCCCATCTCTGGTGGCTTTGGAGGATTTTGTGACTTTTCAGCTTAGTGTCAGGAATCCTGTCAGACCACCAAAGCAGAATGAGTCGGACACTGCCCCTGGCCATTCATTTGCACCTGGAATGCAGGAGAGTGAGCTGGGCCTGGTCATTTACTAGCTTTGCATCGTAAAGGTTCAGAAGCCAGTGAAATGTTACAGCAACTCCAGTGGTGGCAAGAATTAGCCCCTATTGTGAGACCCTAACTGTGCTGTCTGTTGCCTGACCGCTCCTGGTTTGGGGCAGCTTGGTTTTCCAGCCTCCCCGGGGATACTGTGAGCAACAAAACAGTCCTTCCGGTGCATGCCTCTTCTGCCTCTCTGAGCTAGAATCTCCATCGGTTGCTTGCAACCATGATTTCTGACCGGTACCTCTTTTCATGTGCTGCTCTGTCAGTCTAAAAGCCACAAATGTTCACTGAGCATTTTCATACCAGGGAAGGAATCCCTAATCCCTCAATTAATTTGCACACAGGAATATTAATTCCCCCTTCCTATACACAGCTCTAACATTAGAGTTTGCTGTACAAAATACCAATCCACAGACAACCGTAGATCTAGTCAACCAAGAGCAAATCCAGACCCCATCTTGCTCCCCGGGAGCATATCCCCCTTAAAGAAAACCCCACACTTGATTTTGTGAAGTGTTTTGTCTTTCCCCACCCATGCGGGCAAGTTCCTCTTGGGGACAGCTGGCCGGCCACTTGAGGACTCGAGGTTTCCCTGAAGGGGGAGAAAGGACAGCTGCACTTCTGCATGTGGATGCTGCCAACCCCGACGTCACCCCTCTGGGCAGCTGACCCATTGCCCCAGGCTTGCTCCCTCCTTGGTGCCCCTTCAGACACCAGGGCCATCTGGATTCTGGAATAGCCACGGGGAAGACCAGGATGACCGGTTCTCAGGGCTTTTTCCCTTTTCACCCTCTAACTCCTGAAGGCTCAGTTTGAGGGTCACTTCCTCAGGGAAGTCCTCCCTGACCCCTTCCCCCAGCAGGTTCAGACCCCTGTGACCCGCCCCCCCTCCCCCCGTACTTCTCCCTCATGGCTCTCTCTGTGCAACTGGTTGTTCAATGACTGTCTCCCAAGCTGAATTCTAGCCTCTGCACGTCAGGGGTTGTAGCTCTCCACTTGCTGCTAATCTCAGGTACCTAGCACAGCACATAGCAGATGCTCAAGAAATTCTGGACACTTTAATAAATGAGTGAAATGGTAGGGGGTGGGGGTAATAGCTCAGTGGTAGAGCACATGCCTAAAATGCATGAGGTCCTGGGTTCAATCCCCAGGACCTCCATTAAAAAAAAAAAAAAAGTGAGTGAATGACATTATGGTGGCTCAGTGAATGTTGAATGAGTATCTGACTCATAGCATGAGCCCCTTCGACAGGAACATCTTTCAGAACCACAGTTCCTGATGCCCAAACTCACAAGTAGGGGCTGACAGTTTGGGATCCCTCTGGGCACAGCTGCCACTCCTCCTTTGCTCATTTTTAGTTTGACTGTTCGTTTCCTATGGGTTTGGACTTGCTCTGTTTAACGGCAGATACTGCTCAGAGAGCAGTTTGCCGTGAAACCAAGGCTCCAATAGCTCCCACTGCTGGTGGCACCATCTTACTTTCGGCCCTTTCGTCCCCTCCCCTGCCCCCCTCCCCACGTGGAGCCAAGTCCAGGGCATTTGAAGCAAGGCTCTGAAAAGTAAGCGTGGACTGGAATGGAGTTTGAAACTTTTATTAAGAGCTGGAAAACAAACTTATGGTTTGGGGAGGAATAAATTGGGAGCTCAGGATTTGCAGATACTAACCACTATATATAAAATAAACAACAAGGTCCTACTGTAGAGCAGAGGGAACTATATCAATATCTTGTAATAGCCTGAAATGAAAAAGAATATGAAAAGGAATATATATATTATATTTATAACTGAATCACTATGCTGCACACCAGAAATTAACGCAACATTGTAAATCAACTATACTTCATTTTAAAAAAAAAAGGAACTAATCATAAGACCTGGCCTCTCTCTCCACAGCCTCTTACGGCTGCTATTTTTCATTCTCTCTGGCTAATTTTGGGCTGAGTAGTGCCTGGCAGGGGCCCTCTCCTGGGCTGGACATGGATCTGGGCCCCAGCACCGCCCCCCGCCCCCAACCTTGAGAATCACCTTCACTGCACACAGCCCACCAGGGTCTCTAAGCCAAACTATGTTCGGCATCAGGACTGCACTTTTGTACCTCAGTTTTGCCACTTCATTCTTGAGAGATTTGGGGCAAAAGATAAAAACTCTAAGCCTCAGTTTCCCCACATGTAAAATGAGGGGGGAGGGGAGGATAATTCCTGCTTTGCTGACTTCACAGGGCTTTTGTGAGGCTCGAGTGAGGTGCATATACGGTCTCACTTGTCTAACTGTCCACTAGCGCAAAGAACTCCAGGAAGAACAACTCTAAGTATTTTTCCCTTCCCAGCAGGGTCTTGCTGTCGATCCACAGCCAGCTGATCTCTTCCAGAGCCCACTCTTCTACCCAGCCTCTCAACCAGGCCACCCTCTTGGCCATATCCTTCTAGAAACCCTTCTCCCTCTACCTTCCCAGATGTGCTCCCACTGGGCTCTCCTCTGCCTCGGATCACTCACTCTCAGTTAGAACCTGGCCCAAGCGGCAGCGCCAGGCTTTTTCCTGCCATGCGTATCTGCCAACCACACACGGCCTGAGACAGGAACTCCAGGAAGCACGTGCCCCATGCTCAGCTCCCTGGAGAATGCTTGCATGCGGTTTCCCCCCGGGGCACAAAATGTGAGCACAAAGCATTGGATCCCCACCACCGCTCCTTGAGGAGACTTTGTTTGGCCACAAAGCCGGAGTCTGAGTCCTGCCAACAGCCGCAGCCAGGTCTGACCACAGGCAGCCGAGGTCGATCGCTTCCATGCTGGGTGGAGACAAGTGGAGCAGATCAGCTCTTGATGATATGTTTTTACTTCCTCTTTTTAGAACTGCGAGGACTTTTATAAATAATTCTGGGTTAAGTCTGCTAAATGATGATGCCTTTGCCTACCATCCATGGTCCGAATCTACATCACTTTTTGACTTCCCAGACTGACCCATGTGGCCTCACTCTCTTAGGACGGAGGGTGAAGCTTTTCTCAGCAGACCTTTCAGCCCAGGCGGAGGGGGCGGTACTTTGCCCCAGGTCTGACAGGCATTAGGAAGACAAACTCAGGCAGTGGGCCTCCAGAGGCCACTCTTACCCACCAGTGAGGGTCAGGTAAAGAGCACTGTGGTCACGGGCACAGTGCCCTCTGGTTCCAGCAGCTCACAATCAGGAGGGAAGAAAAGGTGACATGTGACAGAATGTATCCAGGGCAGTGTACTGAAGGATGCCCAGACACCTGGGGGCTGGGAAGTCGGGAGGCAGTGCCTAATTCATGAGAGGCAGGATGAAGAGATTGGCTTCTCAGAGAGGGTGATGATTAAGCTGGGTCTTGAAGGATGAGCAGGAGTCTGCAGGTGGGTTTGGGGAGGAGGTGGGGAGGTTGTTCTAAGAAGAGGAAGCAGCATGAGAAAAAGCCCAGAGGCATCAAACCAGGAGAGGGTTTCAGGAATTGCCATAGTTCCCTCAGGCTGGAACAGATATTCCAAAGGGTGGGGAGGTGAGGGTGGTGAGAGGTTCAGAGAGCAGCTCATGCAAGACCTTGGATGTCACCTCAAGGAACATATGCTTTATCCTGAGAGCAGAGAGGAGCCTTGGAAAAATGGAAAACCCTCATTAATTTGGTGTCTGGAAAGAGGACTTAGGGTGCAGGGAGAGGATTTACTGGGGGATGCAAGTCTGGAGCAGAGAACAGGGAGCACACAGGGCTAAAGAGGGCTGCATGCCAACTCAGCAGGGGCAGTGGGGTTGGAAGTAAAGGAATTCTTTGGAGAGCTGGTAAAGAGGTAGGATTGACAGAATTAGATTAGATGGGGGTGGGGCAGGGTGATGATGATGATGCTCAGACAGAGGAACCACTTGTGCAAGGATAGAGACACTTGAAAGGCCACTGTCATGCTGAGGAAAGGGGAACATGGTACAAAAGAGCAGGCTGTGTGATGGGGATTAGTTTGGAGAACGTTAAGTGGGAACCTGCATGAAGGACTTTCTAACAAATGTTTGTGGTCCATTGAATTGTTGTTCCCAAGTATCCATTCTGGGCCAATAGGCAAAGCATATATCTCTGTCCTATTGACTTTGGACTTGGTCATATGATTGGCTTTGATCAATGCAATATGAGTAGAAATGACCATGTGCCAGTTCAGAGTGGAGATTTTAAGAAGCATAACACATATCAGCTTTCACCATATACCAGGTCTAGTGGCAGCTTCAGCCTGGGTCTTGGGATGAGAAGATACATGGAGTTGATATTCTGTCTGGCTAGCACCTGGAGCAAATCTACAAAACCATGTAGTCACAGCTGCCCTCCAGCAGACGTATAGTGGAAATGATAAACCTTTGTGGTTGTAAACTAAGATCTTGGGGGGGAGATGTTTGTTAAGCAGCATAACTGCAGCCATAGCTAACTGATTTATACTATATATATATATATATATATATATATATATATATATATATATAAGAGATAAGAAGGGAGCAGATAGTGAAAAACCTCACATGTCATGATGAGGAGTTGTGCATATGGAGAGTCAACAGAGAATTTTGTAGTTGATGAACTTTCTCATCTTTGTTGACTCACATCCAGTCTTAGAAACAGAGACATCCATCTTTCTTTCAAAGCCAATCCTCCCTACTCCCTCCTGCTCCTCCTAGCATCTAGCTCTATCTGCCATCCCTTCCCTCTCCTGGACTGAATCCTTCCCCTGAGACTATATCTCACTTGCCTTTTCCATCCTAAAATCCTTTCCTTCACCCTATATTCCTACAACTATAGCTCAATCTCTCCTTTGACCTCTTCAAACAAACTTCTTGAAAGAGCTGACTCTACTCACCATCTCTACTTCTTTCTCTCTCACCTACCAGCAATCTAGCTTACCTGCCCTCCATGCCACCAAAACTGCCCTCACTGTATTTCAGTACTCTCCTGATTGCCCAGTGCAACTCAGCTCTTATCTTCCTCAATTCCTCCACACCACTTAGCTTGGAACTAAATTCATTATCTCTTTGCCCAACCACAAACATTCCCCTTTCCATATTCCCTCGGCTAGAAACACCATCATTCATCCAGTGACCCATGACAGAAAGCCAGCATGAGATAATGAACTCTGTTCTGGATTTATCCAGTCTGCAGTGCCTTTGAGACATCCAAGAAGAGGTACCCAAAGGGCAATGAGATGTGTGAATTCCGGGCCTACAACAGAGATCTGAACTGGAGATAAAAGACGCGTATTATAGTGATAGCATTTAGCCACGAGTATGAATCAACTTGCCTATTTACCGAGCACAAGGATCAGATCTTTAAACCTCAGTTGATACACAGAGAACTCTCCTGAGCCCATACATTCCTATTCCAAATGTTCCAATTCCAGGTACAATTTGGTTCCTTCCCTCTGGAGTAATGGCCTCCATACAACCATCTTATTTAATATTCTTCCCCCTGAAATCACATTGTCTTCTCCAGCAACTCTTAAAATTCCATCATAAAAGCAGAAGCTATAAGATACCCCTACCAGGCATGAAAATGGCTATTTGTATTGTCAAGGACATGGAATAATCCTAAGTCTGACACATTGCTGTGGGAATGTAAAATGATATAGCCTAGGACCCATCAATTTCACTCCTAAGTTACAACAAAAGTCCATAAAAGACTTCTACATGAAATAATAGCCCAGAATGGAAATAACCCAAATATTCATCACCAGGAGGAGAATAAGCAAATGATGGTAGAGCCATAAAATGGAATACCACTCAGCAGTAAGAAGGAAAAAACTACTCATTTACACAACAACACAGGTGAATTTAACAAACTCTACATTGTCAAGTGAAATAAGCCAGACATGAAACAGATGCACAGTGTGATTCCATTTCCGTGAAGTCCAAGAGCAGATGAAATTAATCAAAAGTGAGGAAAATCAGAAAATGGTTGCTTGGAAGGGTGGAAGGAACATTAATTGGAAATTAATTTCTATAATGATGCAAAGGTTTCATATCTCATTTTGCGTGGTGGTGACATAGGTGCAAACAGCTGTCAAAACTTGTGGAACCTGACACTTAGAATCTGTGGATTTTATTGGAGGACATTATACTTTGTTTAAAAATTAGGAAAATAATTTTGGAAAATGTCTATAAAAAAAGACTAAAATAAAGAGAATGTATGAAGCAGAAAACACATTCAGTTCAAATATAATTATATTTATGCTATGAATGCACCTATAAGAATGTCCAGTCCCCCCTTAGTGTAGCCCTCTTTCAGCAATTCTCCCCTCACCCTTGCCCCCATCTTGATGACATCTGTCCATTAGCCATTTTTGGGCCATCATGAGAGATGATATAATGGAAAGAGCAGAAGCCTTAGAGCCAGATAGAGCTGCATTCAAATCCCAGCTGCCATTTACGAGCTCAATGCCCACGAGTTACTCAGCGTCTCTGAATCTTCATTTCCTCAACGATAAAATGGATTGATGATATATACCCTCCCCTGTTGGGCTGGGCAGTGTGCTGATGAGTTTCTGGAGAAACTAGTACTTTTGACCTCAGCCAGTGAAACAAACTTGCATGTGAAAGTCCCTGGAAAAGCTCAGAGGATGAGAGTCACAGGCTTCTCCCTGAAGGGTAAGGAGGCGGCCCTGGGGCCCTGGAGTTAGGGGTCTAGGCCGGCTGGTGCTGTGAGCTGAGTCGGTGGCTCAGTGCCACCGAGGCCGGGAAAAGGCGTTCCTGACCTATGACTAAGGAGCGGGGGGGTTTCCTGGTCAGGCATGGCCCCTAGAGGGTCTTACCCAAATCCGTTTGCACACCTCTGGATTCAGTTTCTCCACCAAAAATAGCCAGATCTAGTGGACTGGCTCTGAAGAATTCCATATCAAACACAGCCTCTGAGGTTTCCCAACATGTAGAAGACACAAAGGCAGAACTGAACTGGTTCTGTCTGAAGGAAGGAAAGGAAAGGTCCGAGCCCTGACGCCTAGGCGCCCCTCCCCCACCAGGGTGGCCCTTGAGCCAGGATCCTAGGCCTCCAGGGGCAAAATTGGAAATCTCCCTGACCAGGTAACCCCTAGGGACTCCTTCAGCTCTGTCTTACTCACTGTGCACCTGCTACATGTAACAATAACTGGGATCTGCACCTGCCTCCGCATTTGGTAGGGGTGGCAAGGTACACCCAGAAATAACTCAAGGTGGAAAGTGTTTAGTGTAGCCACGTAGACACACACACACACACACACACACACACACACGAGCCCCCTCGCACTTTGCATTTCCTTACAAAAGCATCTCTGCTTCCTAATTGTGGAAACTGAGGCTTTCCTTGGGAAAGGGTTTCTCAGCTGGAGACAGCGAGCCCAGCGCCCCTCCTGCATCGCCCGCCCCCCCCCCCCCCCGAGACCCACCTATTTCTTAGTAAATGAAGGAGGCAACCAGGCCTGCTCCGGAGCCAGGAGTGCAAACGACAAGCAAAACCACAAAAGCAGCTGCCCGCGTCTCGGGTCTTTCCTGCGGGGAGGAGCAGCGCTCGCGGACGGTGTCCGCGCCGCCCTCCCTCCCGCCCCCGCCCGCGGGAAGATTGGGGAATCTCAAGTCGCTCTGCCTTCTCTCTTCGCGCGCTGACATTTTTTTCCACTTTACTGTTTCTTGGACGCCTTTCAACAGTTTGTGCAACCATTCTGTTTAGCTGTTTTTCTGCCATTTTCAAACGCGGGGTGGTGTCTCTTTTGAGTGGGAACTTGGTGATTCGAAGACTTGAAGGGACCCCTTCGCCTCCGCTCACCCTGATGCAGCAGGCCGCTTGGCTTCCAAAGTTACAATGTTTGGAACTTTCCCCAGGCCCGGTGTGGGGCTTGGTCCTCGGCTCTCCGAGCTCCCTGACCTCTCCTCCTCTGCGCCCCTGCTCTCAGGGGTCCTTACGCCCCTCACTTCACCCTCCCAGGCTTCCCCTTCCTGGAGGCATCCTCTTCCCATCTCGTCCTGGGCGAGAGAGCCCTTCCCCTAGCCTGCTCCACAGATGGGGACAGATCCCTCCCTCCTTTCTAGACTTCCTCGGTGGTCCTACCCTGCGCCTCCTGAGCCTCCCCTCTCCTGCCTCCAGCCCGCGGATCCCGAGGGAAGCCCTCAGCCCGCAGTCCCTTAGGCCGGAGTGTAGGACTGGATAGAGGCAGCGACAGGCACAGGATGGGGACAGAGATGGGGTAAGAGTTGGGATCAGAGGTAGCGACAAGAACAAAAGCGGGGACACAGGCAGGGCAGCAACAGGGCAGGGCCGGCGCGGTGGCCCGTCCTCTCCCCGGGCCGCCCGCACCCCGCGCCAGCAACCCGAGGCCGGGCCGGGCTCGCGGCCTCCGGGGGCTCGGGCGGCGCCCCGCGGGACCCACCTGATCCGCAGAAGCTGGGCGCGCTCGGGGCTGGCGGGCGCCTCGGCTCCCGGCCCCGGTGGCGTCCTCGGCTGCCCGAACGGTCGGCGCGCTGCCTCCACCCGAGCCCCGCGGGGCGTGCCGGGGCGGGGTGTGCCGCCTGCGCTCCGGCCGGCGGGCCGCCGGGCGCTTCTCCCGGGCGGCGGGCAGCGCACGGCGGGCAGGGGCGCGAGGGAGCCGGCAGCGCTGGGCAGCGGGTGGCGTGCTCCCAGCCCCGCCCGGCCCGCAACTGTTTGTGCAGAGCGGGTCCCGCCCCGGACACGGCAGCTAGGAGGCCGGCGCGCGAGTGCGGGAGTGTCGTTGCGCGTGTGTCTGGTGGCGGGGAGGCGCAGGGGGTGTTTGTTTCATTTTCACTCAGGCAGAAAAAAGCCTGAAACCAGCAAAAAAAAAAAAAAAAAAAGAAAAGAAAAGAAAAGAAAAGAAAAGAAAAGAAAATCCCTGGTGAGGGTGGCTGGGCCTCTTTGCTTTCTCGGGCCTGCACGTGCTGGGGGTGGGGGTGGGGGTAGGGGTGGGGGGACCCGAAGCATCAGAGCGTGGGGTGTTTTCTGTCACCCAGCACCGCAGGGAGGGGCCCCGGTGCCCTGGCGCCCCGCCAAACACGGGGGAAGCGGAGAGCCTGGGAGGTCTGATCCACCATTTGTTTCCTGGGGAAGGAAGGGCGCAGATGTAGACAGCGACAGGCCGGCAGGCTGGAGCCGCTCTTGCCGGAGCCCCCAAGTCCTGAGCTCTGGACGTGAGGAGTTGGTCACTGGGCAGCTAGCGCAGGCCCTGCCCGGGTTTATTCGCAGACTGCGTGGTCTTTGAGCCCAGAGTTTCTCCGACAGGATTCTCCACACACCCTGGGGTTCTCTACTAGATTTATTTCAGAAGGGAACTTAAAAAAAAAAAAAATCTATTGCAGAGTTTGTGCTTCTGCGCGCCCCCAGTATGACAATGATTCACTTCTGGCGAGTTGATGTAGGCACATCCGGCTGCCCTCACAAACTCATAACCACAACAGTCACCCCACTCCTTGGGCTTCCTGACCATCTCTTTTGCCTGTGCAAAAAACTCGAAACTTCCGCCAGGATCATTTGCTGTGGAAAGTCAATTCCAGAGACTAAGAAATCAGACTTAGACTAAGACTAAGTTCTTAAATATGTTAATACCTTGGAACTGTAATTTCACAGCTTGAAAATGGCACAGAGCCTGGGTGTGATGTCTAATTTTAATTGTTTCACAGTAATGAGAAAGGAACAGAGGCCTTGAAGGATGCAATGAGGCTGCAAGGGGGGCTGGGTGATGCCTTGGAGCTTGGGAGAATGAAGTTTCCTGATGGGTCCAGTGGAGTAAAAATGGTGGGAGAATTGAATCATCAACCCCACACAGTGGCTCAGGAATGACTGGCAGTCAGCACAACAGATCCTCAGCAAAAGCATAAACTGCTGCATTATTGTCTTTGGTGAACTCCCTTGTAATAGTTCATTAGTGGTGAATATCACAGTAAATATTCAATGAGCAATGGTATAGGAAGTGCATTATTTCCCATTTTTCATTATTGCATTTGAGGATGCATTGTTTAAATTGCTCAGCCCATCAAATTGGATAACAAAGGATTTTTTTTTTTAAGAGAACAATGACAGTAATTCAGACAGTGGCTCAGGAGATGGCTCATAGTGATCAAAATCAAAAGATGATGACACAGGAAACAAAACATGTAAATTCTCACTCTGCTACCATTAAACTCGATATAAGAGGTTTGATTTCAGCAACACATCATCAGTCACATTAATTTAATGTTGTTAATTTGGATTTTATTGGTTTTGTGGTGGTGGTTGTATTTCCTTAGAAGATTTGTTTTGGTTTTATGGTTGGTTTAGAGGGCTATGAGCATGCGGACTTCATGCTTAATTTTAGGTTTATACCTATTTTGGTAACAATAAAATAAAGATAATTTAAATCAACACTGCCATTGTGGGTCTAGAAGTTTGGGGTTTTTTTCTATTTTCTTTTTCTTTTTTGGTCTTGTTTTGCTTTGAGAGGAGCTATATAGTTCTCAAAATCTAACAGTTCTACTGACTGAATGTCTGAGCTGGAAAACACCTTCAAGATTGTATACATTAGCTTTGGGGTCAGGAGTTCTAGGTTTAAGGCCTTAGATGAGTCATTCTTCCCCTCCGAGACTCATTTGAGTCATCTGCTTAACGGGAATAAGATGACTAGTTCACGGGAGAGGAGAAATCAAAATGGGATGGCCGTTGGTGCCAGTGCTCTGGGGTCTACAGGACCATCACAGGAGCGTGAGGCTGAATAGTTGCGGAGGAAAAGGCAGGGCAGGCAAACACAGGTAGCTCTGATCGCTTGCCAGGCTTTGCTCCAAGTGCCCCACACCTACCTGAGCTCACATCATCCTCTACAAACCCTAATCGCATCTCTGTCTTCCAGGGAAGAAAGCCAAGGCTCAGGCAAGCTAAGTGACTTTGTTCACCCTCTCTTCTAGATGTGACCAAAGTGCTCTGGGCCCAGAAGACCTTCCTTCCTGATTATCTCCTTTATTCTTTTAATAAATATTTATGGGGACCCTCCTCTCTGTCAGCCCCTGTTCTTCAAGCTGAGGTCAGCAAGGCAAACAAACAAGACGGCATCATGGCCCCAGAGGAGCCTGCAGCCCAGACTGTAAACCAAGACCCACCTAATCAATGATTTCAGGACCACAGCGATCAGGGCTCTGAGGGAGAGATACAGGGTGCCAAGGACCCTGAGACCAGGGGAAGGAGGAGTTCACTAGGTGAAGACTTGGGCGAGAGTGACCTAGGTAGAACCACAGGCCAAAGTCTTTAGATGGGAGGGAAAAGGCCCATGAGTCGGTGATGGAAAGCTTCAACATCACAAAGACAGCCGTTCTTCGCAAATCCACCAAGAGACTCAAAACAAATTGAGTTTTTTCCCCAACAGAGTTTTTGTGGAACTTGGAGCCACTCCTAAAATTTGACTGGAAGAACAAAGGGCCAAATACGACTAAGACGGTCTTGACAAAGCAGGGGTGGGAAGAGTTGGGCTCTTGCTTGACCAGATATCAAGACGTACTGTGAAACTCTAACAATGAATGCAGTATAGTTTTGGTGCCAGGATGGATTATGGAACAAATGGAACGGAATAAGGAGCTCAGAAAGAAACCCACACCCGTGGGGAGACTCGGTGTCAACCAGCAGTGAGACAGCAGATCAGCAACGGAAAGAACAGACTTCAAAAAGTGTTGCTGGATTTAAAAGAATTGGAAGCAGGTGCGCAAGCAAAAACTTGTATAAGACTGTTCATGGCATCATCACTATTTACAACAGCTGAAAAGTGGAAACAGCCCAAATGTCCTTCAACCAATGACTGGCTAAACAACATGTGGTACATCCATACAATGGAATATTATTCATTGTAAAAAGGAATGAAATACTGAGTCATGCTACCACATGAATGAACCTTGAAAACATTACGCTACGTGAAAGAAGCCAGACACAACTGGCCACATATTGTGACTCATTTATAGGAAATCTCCAAAACTGGCAAATTCATAGAGACAGCAGAGAAGTCATTGCCAGGGGCTGGAGGAGGGAGAGTGGGAGTTAACTGCGTAATGGGTACATGGTTTCCTTTTGGGGGTGACAAAGAAAGCTCTGGAACTAGACACTCCTGATGGTTGCACGACACTGTGAATGCACTAAATGCCACGGAAATGTGCCCTTGAACATAGCTTAACCATTTTAAATGTAGATTTTATGGTACGTGAATTTTATCACAATTTTTAAAAGTACTTCTGGGCAATTGGCTAGCCATTCAAAAAGTAAAATAAAGTTAGATTCCTAACATACACATACACACACACTACATAATAGATGGGTAAATGACCTAAAGAAAAAGAGAAACTTTAAAACTTTTGAGGAAAACATCATTATTACCTCAGACTAGGTGTATGTTTATTTAACCACTCACACACAGAGCACTGACCTTAAAGAAGAATATGCGTCAATTTGACTACATTAAAATACAAAACATACAGAAAAGACACCACAACAAATTAAAGGGCAAACCAGAGATTGGGAGAAGATGTTTGCAACCGAGAAAACTAACACAGGATTGGTATCCAGAGTTTACAAGGAACTCCTGCAAATAAGCAGGAAAAGACACTTCTTCCATTTTTGCACCTGGCTAAAGTCCTAGAGGAAGTGTCACGGGGTCAAGGTCCCCCCAGGTCCCCTTTGCGGCACTTATCGTAACCATATGGGTGGAACTCTCTCGTGGGCAGCCTGCCCATCAGTCCATGGCCGCATCTGTCCTGTGACATTGCACCCTCAGCACACCCCTGGCACCCAAGAGACGCGTGATGCACACGTGTTGACTGAGTGGAGAGATGGGTGAACAGGTGGATGAAGGACGCGTAACGAGATTCTTCACACTCCTGCCTCGTCAACACGGGCAGCTAGCCTCCATCCTGGCACCCTGGGCTCCTCTCTTACCAAGGTCCCTTTCTTCCTCAGAGTCTCCGTGTCAGGAACACTGATGGGAGGTGACCTCTGGTAGGCAGGGTTTGGAATGCGAATCCAGAAGGTTCTTAGCAGGGAAAATTACCTCCTTGAGGCCTTTGTGGGGAAGAGAAATGTCAGCAGGGGTGGTCTGGTGGGGAAAATCAAGGTCCCTGGCATCTGATGAGTCAGAGAGAGAAAGAGAGGAAATACCAGCTCAAGGAAACGGGAAACTTCCCCAGAAGCAGAAACACACGGGGCTTAAGCTGCAGGAGATGCCGGTCACAACCCTCAATTTACAGAGGAGGAAATGAGATTCAGATGGGGGAGCAAGCGACTTCCTCAAAATCACTCAGAACTTTTCAGAGCTGGGTTTCATTCCCAGTTCTCTCACGTTCCCCTCCGGCGCCCGGAGAAGTGGGCCAACTCCCAGGGCCAGAGGGGAAAGTGTTTTAAAGCGGCTTCTAGAAGCGTTCCAGTGAGTCAGGAGAAGCAGGTGAGAGCTGAGTCGTGGAGGTGGTGGGGATGAGGAGAGAGAGAAGCTGGGAGGAGGCAGCCGGCGGGAGAGCAGCTTGTGCAAAGGCCAGGGGTTGGACAGGCCAGATCCATGGTGGGGGGTGGGGGGCGTGCCGGACCACCATTGCAGGCTGAGGAGCCTAGGGAAGGGGCTTTGGGGGGAAGCCAGGGACTCCCCTTTCATCCCTCCATAGAAGGGAGCTCTGGAGCATCCCTGGGAAGGGAGGGTGGTGTGATGGAGGTTGTGATTGACAGGATTTGTCCCACCCCTGCTATCACAGTCGCTGAGAAATGAAGTCACAAGGGAGGGAAGGAGAGAGTAGGAGACAGGAAGGAAGACGGAAATGGAGGGAGGAGGGGAGAAAGAGAGGAAGGAAGTTAAGGGAATCCACTCCAAAATGTGCCACGTTGGCATAAGGATTATTTGAGCTGAAGGCAACTGAGAAGCAGCCGATGCAGGAAGAACTCTCTACCTCCACTTTCCCACCTCACCTATTTGCCTAAAAGCAGGGCATAAATTTCCCTTTGTAATGGTGACATAAATCCTCCTTGTGAAGGAACACCCCCTACTCAGATCAGGAGAACAACGTTTATCACCAGAGATGGAGGTGAATCTGCATAAACAAATCTTCCTAAAATTACCCTTAGCTTCCACCAGCTTTCCCAGATGTTTACCTTCCTACAGTTTATGTCCCACCCCCCTTATCCCCAGCTCCTTTCCTTCCGTCTAGTCACTTCTCCACCATTTGTTGCTCTTTGTTAAGATGGTAGATAAGCCCCTGAGTCTAACCACTTCTTTGAGTTTTCAGTTTTTTTCCTGTGAAGCCCCTACACACATAAATATATTAGCCTCAGTAAAGGAATATATGCCTTTTTCTCCTGTGAATCTGTCATTGTCAGTTTAATTTGCAGGCTGCATGAACAGAACGGTAAGAGGGTAAAGGAAAAGTTTTTCCTCCCCTACAGAAGGAAGGAAGGGAGTAGGGGAGGGAGGAAGAGAGGGAGGGAGGGCGGAGGGAGAGAGGGACAGGGGGAAGGAAAGAAAGAAAGGCTCTCTGGCTTGGGGCTGGCATCAGATCATGGCTTTCCTTCCAGTCTGACAATAAATAAGATGGGAGAAACTGACAAGCCCAGGAGACTGGAGGCAGACTTGGCACCATAGAGGCCCATCCGCTTCTCTGCCCTTTACTGAACCAAGGAAATGCTGCTAAAAATCACCATCTCCAGGGGAGGAAATAGCCTTTTTACTTGGTTTTGTACTTGGAAGTCATTGGTTTTCTAAAGATATTAAATTTCACCTCTGGCATTTACATATATCTGATTTCAAAAGGCAGAAACAGGGAGGAAGCCAAGTATTTTAAGCTTTGGGGTTCATTTTTGAAAACTGTCAGTTCTCCCAGGGCGAAAGAATTCTACCAGCTGAAATAAAATTTTACATTTGCAACCGAAACTTATAAAGTTACATTCCACCAGTTTTAAAAGTGTGTTCCTCTCGACCTTCAAAAAGGGTCAAAGAAATAATCCACTTGAGTGGAAGAGAGGGGTGGGAGGGACACTTTTACTATAAACCCTTTTCTATTTCTGGATTGCCATTCCCTGAGCATGTCTATTTTTTAAATTAAGCACATCAATAAAATAAAAACCACAGTAATTCAAAAAAGCGAATGTCCTGCGTCTTCTCGAGTGTTTGAATGCTATCTTCTGGGCATTAGAAATAAAACTTGTAGCAGAACAAGCCTGGATCAGCTTGGGTTCAAGCTTTATTCCTGCAGTTCCACAAGCCGGGTCACCCTGAGGGGGAAAAAAAAAATTACTTAACCTCTCTGAGCCTCAGCTATCTTATCTGGAAAATGGGGATAATTATCTCTACCTCCCAGGGATTTTTAAAGATAAAACATGGGATGAAGTGTGTTCTTACAAAAGGGGTTGTAAATATATTAAGACACCAAAGAAATGTGAGCTACTACCAATTGTATAAGGAGATTCTTTGAATTCTTCAGCCACTAAACCCAGCAGGAATGAGGTTCACAGCTATGCTGTCTGTGCTTAGTGAAACCTAACCCTGCACATCTCAGCTCAGGAACAACCTGTCTTCCTGGTGCCTCATCTCCTCCCACTCTTTCCTGGCCCCCTGGGCACATTCTCCTTCATGTTGTCACTCAAACAGATCAAGTACAGTCCATACCTGGGCCTTTGCACCTGCTGTTCCCTCTGCCGGGGATGCCCCCGCCCCCACCCCCACCTACACACAGTCACTTCTCTACTTGTTGTAAGTGTGTACTTCCCAGCTATTTTTCACGAAAAATAAAACAAAACAAAAAACCTTCTTTAGTTAAGAAAGTCTGTTAAAACCTGTCTCAATCAGTCCTGGCTTTTGATCTACGGGGCTGTCAAAAAGCAAAAAAACAAAAAGTCCAAAACACATGTGCCAGGAGCCAGGTTTATTTCTCTGCTTTGCTAGCCCTGTCCAGGGGTCCCTGTGCAAAGGTTATGAGCCTGGATCTGGATGTCCCCCATCAGGCAGCCTCATAGTCGCCCCGGGGCTTCACTTTCTATCTAAACATCCTTAGAGCCCCCAGCCTCACACTGGAGACATTCCACATGAAATCCCACTTCTAGGGGCAGAAGTCACAGCCTGGAGGACTCCAAGTTACCAGTGACTGCTCCAGGAAAGAAAGTCCTGAATTCTAGCGAAAGTGAGCCCCTATCTTCGTCTGACCATTACCAGCTGGGGTCTTCGGTCAAGATGCAGTCGTTTTCAGAACCTCAGTCTCTCTGTGGGTGTAATGAAGAATCCCACCTCTCAGGATCTAGCGAGAAGAGGTGTGTGAGGCACCTGGCTGTGTATGACAGCTGGGATGATTATCAGGACACAGAGGAAAGACTCTCAGGTGGTGGAATGTCAGGACTTGGAAGAGGCAAATGGGAAGAAACGGGGTGGATGGGCATTCTTGGGTCATCTCAAATCATAACTGCAGGCACAACCAAGTTACCCAAGAATCTAGCCCTGGGTCTCTTTTTGCACAGAAGGTGGGGGAGTGACTTCCGTTCTGAATGCTCACTCTGGCAGTTGGTCTCTCCCCACTCTGTACGTTGCACATACTGGGGCCCTAGACAAAACTGAGCTGCCAGTTTGACCATAGATCATTTTGAAACGATGTCAATGCTTTTGTTTATCCTGGAGTTGACTGTAGCTCTGACCTTTTTTCTTTCTGTACAGTGTGACTCTCCATCTTGGAAAGTCCTGGCTTGACTGGAGTCCTGAAACAGACTCTGCTGCCATCCTGCTGTGTGACCTGAGCAAGTCCCTTCCCCTGGGCCCCAGATGCCCGCTCTGGATAGTGATTCGATGCAGTGGGAGGGTGTCCCCAGCCTCTCTCTGCTCTGGCATCCTGCCTCTGGGTCATTTATGAGTCAGGGAAGTGTCTTCTCTGAGTCTGCCAGGCATTATTACCAGTTATGTGATCTTGAGCAAGTGATGTCACCTCTCTGTGCCTTGGCTGCCTCATCTGCAGAATGAGAGTAATAATTTACTAAACAGTTTAGAATAGAGCCTGGCATAAAGTAGTCATTTGAGTTGATACCCCTCATCACTACCACTAGTACCACCACCATCATCATTATCACCACCACCATCATCATCACCACCACCACTACCACCATCATCCTCATCATCCAGCCCCATTAGGCTGTTGGTTGATGTGGCTGGTATGGGGAAAATTACTCAGAACAGGGTATAGAGACACCTGGGACAAGCCATTGCTCAAGCAAGTTTCTACCTCTTCTGCAACCTCATCCTTTCTTCCTAAGGTGAAGGGATTGGGTCTGATAGTTGGGACAAAGGGTGCTCCTATGACAAAAGACTAGATCCTTTCTTTGTTCCTCTAGCTTTCCAACTAAATTCTTCAAACTGTGGGTTCCAGGACAGATTTCAGTCTTTTTTTTTTTTTTTTTTTCCCCAGAAACTCATCGGCATCTGGCCCCACCCTCAGCTAAAGGCAGTCAGGCTGATATGAACAAAAGAAAAAGGGTTGGCTAAGTGTCCATCAGCAGATGAAAGGATAAAGAAGATTTGGTATCTATACACAATGGGCTCTTACTCAGCCATGAAAAAGAATGAAATATTGGCATTTGTAGCAACAGGGATGGACCTAGAGATTATCACGCTGAGTGAAGTAAGTCAGACAGAAAAGGACAAATATTATATGGTATCACTTCTATGTGGAATCTAAAATAGGATACAAATGAATTTATTTACAAAACAGAAACAGACTCACAGACATGGAAAACAAACTTACGGTAACCAATGGGAAAACTGGGTGGGGAAGGATAGACGAGCAGTAGGGAATTAACTGATAAAAATACTACTGTACATAAAATAGCTAAGCAACAAGGACTTACTATAGAGCAGAGGGGACTATTTTCAATATCTTGCAATAGCCTATAACGGAAAAGAATCTGAAAATATATATCTATATAACTGAATCACTTTGTTGTACACCTGAAACTAACACAGTATTATAAATCAACTATACTTGAATTTAAAAAAAAGGAAAGAAAGGAAAAGGGTTGGAACATGCAAAGGAAGAAAGAAAGCCAGGCCTACAAGATTTTCAGGTTGAATTTCTTATAACTGTGTCAATGTGGTAGCCACCCATCTTCTGAGAAAAATAGGAGGCAGATGGGAGAAGAGAGAAGGAGGGGACGGATAAAAGGGGGAAGGCAAGCAGTAAAGGGAGAAAGGATATTGGGGGTGGTGGTGGGGGCCAGTGATGCAGGAAGAAGCCACCAAGGCAAGACTTCTCAAGAAACCACACCCCTCATCATTTTCACTCACAGAGCAATCCAACTGTGTGTGATCCATCATATCTCAATAAAGCTGGGGAAAAACTGGGTGTGTTCCTAGAGTGCAATTGTGTGTACTTGTTGCCTATGTGTGTGAGTGTGCACATTTTGCCTTTATGACTGTGTGTGTGGGGTATGTTTAAATGTGTGTCTGCGTGTCCACGTATCTGCATGCCTAGACAGAGCCTGGCCTGCCCCGTGGATATCTGATGATTGCGTGAATAGGTATGGGAGCACATGTGTGTATCCTTGAGTAACTGACAGTCACGCGCATGTGTGGCTGCGTGTGCATTCCTGTTTGTTCTTCTGAATGTGCCTGTTTGTGCCTGTGATGGAGGTGAGGCACAGGTGCATATTAGTGTCTGAATGGCTGTTGGAAATGTGTGTCTGCACACGTGGGTGTGTGGGTGCCTTTGAAGTGAGTGTGTGTTTCAGTGTGTGTGGCTGCGTAGCTGAGTGTGAGGGAGTGGGTGCTCATGTGCACTTGTGAGCTTGCGTGCATGTGTGCTGTGACGGTGTGTGCACCTGCGTGTGCAGGAAGCCTGGTAGCCTGGGGCTTGATTTCCCTTCCCCAAGTCAGGAAACACTTCTGGTTTGTACGCCTGGTCAGTTCCCCTTTCAATTCATGGGGGCTCAGGACAGCCTCTTAGCAGCTCTCCTCCACCTGGTTATTTCTACTTCCTTTGCAGGAACCAGAGGGGTGAGTTTGCAAGAGCTCAGCTGAGGCTGGTTGTACCCTGGTGCTAAGGATCTGGAGGAAATACCACAGCTCTGGCCCCTCGGGGGGGGGGGCCTCTTCTGCCCCTTCCCACGGTGCACCCAGATTCCCCACTGGCCAGGCCCTTCCCCAGTCAGGTGAGCCTTGGCACCTGGAGCAGGAATGGACAAGGCAAGAGATTTGGAGGCAGACAACCTGAGTTCAAGTCCTGCTCCCACCCTTGACTGGACTAGGGGGCTTTGGACAAGTCGCTGAAACTCTCCAAGCTCCCACTTCCTCAATGGCAAAACTGGATGCCTGATATCAAGGTTGATCGCTTCCAGTTCCAATGACCACGAATACGTGCAGTGGAGGCTGCCCGAGCCCACCCAGCTCTCCTGCACTCCCACTGGTGCACCTGTCTGGCCCCTGTGGGTACTGGCTCCTGTGGTCACAGCTGCCCCATTCTTACCCTTGGCCGGATGGAAGTTATTTGCCTGGGGGGGGGGGTCACATCCTCAGAGCACCCAGCAACCAATGACTCCTGACTCCTGTGGGCTACAGAAAGTCAGCTCCCTTGTCTCAAGATGGAACCAGCTCCATCACACAGTTCACACTCTGGAGATCCCCAGGGGAACAGGTTAAGCTAATCACCAGGCAAGTCCATACCTTTCCTTCACTTTCTTTCCCTGCCCCACCTGTGTCTTTCAACACACTTTTCCTGAGAACATGCCCCTAATCAGTCACTTTAACAAGAAGCCCTTCCCAGGCCCTGCTTCTGGGGAACCCAGCTGAAGACAGCGTGAAAGCATTGTCACAAACAATAACCCCATGGCTTGGGGTATGATTATCATCATCCCATTTTAAGATGAGAAAATGGAAGTTAGGGGAGGAAGAAGGACAGCCCCGGGGCCTCTCTGACAACAGCCAGTGAGCCGCTCTGTCGCAGTTTTCCTAGCCCTTTATCTTCCTGGGATCGAAGAAGACCTCAGAACTCATCTGGGATGTTCATCTCATGCTTGACTCTTCTCTAGACAAATACCCTCCCCAGGTAAACATCCAGCTGTATTTGAATGCTCCTCACTGACGGAGGGCTCATTCTCTCCAAAGAAGCATCTTCTACTTCTAGATGGTGCAACTATTCATCTCCTTTCCTCCCTTCAGCAAATATTCTTTAGGCTCCTACTGTGTGCCAGGCACTGTGCTGAACACCGAGGATGCAGTGATGGGCCGAAGCCAGCTCAGTTCCTGCCCCCAGGGAGCTTACGGATGGGTAGGAAGAAAATCAAGCAGAAGGAACTTCAGAGGTAAACACTGCAACCATAAGAGGTGTGCGGACAGAGGTACAGGGTATGAGAGAGGGTCAGGGGTGCCCTCGAGGGCTTCCGGTGGGGGCATCCAGATGTAGGTAGGGAGGACGAGAAACACTTTCCTGAGAATGTGATGACCGAACTGGCTTCTGAAGGATGGATAGAAACTCACAAGGGGACGGACGAGAGAGGGGGACGTGTTAGAGAAAGACAGACAGCACAGGCAAAGGGCTATAGTGGGCAGGAAAGAAACCTGACTCACATGCGGCCCTGAAAGGGAGCCGGTGGGAGGGGTCGGCACTGAGAGAGAGCCAATGGGAGGGGTTGGCCCTGAAAAGGAACCAATGGGATGGGTTGGATAGCAGGGGTGGAGTGTGGCCGGGAGAGCAGTGGAAGCCTGAGGGTTTTAGATAAGTCTCTCTGCCTTCAGATAGTCGGTCTCAGCCTCTAGCTCTGCTCAGGACAAGCCTCCTTTCTACCTGGTTGCGACAGCCCCTCTCCCAGCAGGATTCCTCTGCAGGCTCCGGCAGGCCCCCCTGCAGGCTCTCCTCACCAGCCCCTCGTGACTCAGAACACAGGCATTTGGGATCTCATTTAAGAGACACACCTAGAAATGACTGTTGCCACCGCAATCTGCATCAAGGACCAGGGTCTCGTCAACAACCTAAAGGCGACCAGGGTGACACAGGGCCTGGGAGCAGAAAAGCAAGTTTTGGGGAGTCAGAGGAACCCACCTGAGAAGCCTGGGATTCTCCTCTTGGGCACCCTGCCTGCCTTCCCATGCCTCCCCCCCCCCCCCCCATATAAAAACAGAGACACGCATCAGGCCTGGGTTTTAGTTTACTTGCCGCGTGGTCCACCCTGGCCCCGCTCTGGGAGGAGGACATAGCTGCTGACGCCGCACGGGAAGGAGACCCTTTGGAGGCAAATGGAAGCAGGAAAACCCACATATCAGCTCCACCTGCTCCACCTTCTCCCAGGCCCCACCTCCTGCCTGCCCACTGCCTGGGGGTAAAACGCAGACTCTTGGGGCAGAGACAGCGGTTCCGCCCACGTCCGCAGTGGGACCCAGGAGTCCGCATTGCAATAAAGTGTGGTTGCAGACGACACGGCCCCTCAACGACACCCACGTCCCCATCCCAGAACCTGTGAGTGGGTTGCATCTCGTGGCAAAGGGAATTGAGGTAGGGGATGGAATTAAGGTGGCCAATCAGCTGGTCTTAAAAGGTGAAAATTCTGGATCACCTGGGTGAGCCCAAGACAAGAATCTTTAAAAGTGGAAGACAGAGACCAAAGAGGAGTCCAAGAAGGAAGCAGAGTCTGGGCTGGTGTGATGCACGGATTCAACCCCATGTTGCTGGTCTAGGGGTGAAAAGAGGCCACAAGCCAAGCGATGCCAGCAGCTTCTGGAACTGGAAAAGGCAAGGGAGCAGATTCTCCCTGAGAGCCTCTGGAAAGCAACACAGCCCTGCTGACGCCTTATGTTAACCCGGTGAGACCCGTGTCAGAGTTCGAACATCAGAACCATAAGATAATAGATGTGTGTGCTTTAAGCCTTCAGTGTTCAGTCATTGTTTCCTGCAGCAGTAGGGAACAAACCCACAAGGGCCCTGATATGCTGGTGCAGTGGTCAGGGCAGTGCCAGGCTCCCCTGTCCAGCCCGGCTTGGGGGGTAGGGCTGCACCTCTCTAGCCCCAGAGGAGGCAGGGTTGGGGAAAGAGGTCTCGGGATCTGAAGAGACACTGCCCTGGGGCCCCAGAACGGATGTAGTTCTGTCCTAGGAGTACTTGCATTCTATCAGGGCAACGTGCACACCAGCTCATGCTGGTAGGTTCTTGGTCACAGCATTGCCCTGAAGACTCCAGAGCTATAGTGGTGAAGAGGTGAGGGCCCAGCTTTTGAAGAGCCTCTATGCAGGAGGAGAAACAGATGTGTGAACAAACTGAGAGTCAAAAACCACTGAGACCCCAGGGGGAGGTTATAGCTCAGTGGTAGAGCACATGCTTAGCATGCATAAAGTCCTGGGTTCACTCCCCAGTACTTCCATTAAAATAAATAAGTAAATAAATAAACCTAATTACCTCCCCCACCAAAAAAATAATTTAAAAAACAAAACAGAAAACACTGAGACTCAGGCTAATGATGTCCTACTGACAGAATATCCAGTAGGTGTGCCCTATGCATGCAGGACGTCCCTGGTATCGTCATCGACCCCAGTGGCCTGCTGGGGACAGGACCATCACTGGGCAGCTGCACTTCCTGTCCTGGGTCTTGGTTTCCCCACGTGTAAGGTAGGCTCCTCCCTCTTTCAGGCCTCTTCCTTCTGCCTGGAGATGCAGGAGACAGATGTGACCGTCCTGACACTTATTTATCCATGAAGGTCTCTAAGCACCTACTGACCCCCAGTCATAGCTGTTGCACACATGTTTCAACGATCCTTCAAAATACCCTAAAGGAGTTAAATGAAAGAGGCTAGACACAGAGGACAAATATATTCTGATTCTACTTATACAAGGTACCTAGAGGAGTCAAGTTTGTAAAGACAGAAAGTAGAGTGGTGGTTACCAGGGGATGACAAAAATGGGGGATGGGAGTTATTATTTAATGGGTAGAAAGTTTGGGATGATGAAAAATTTCTCGGGATAGAGGATGGAGACAGTTGTACAACCATGTGAATTTACCGATGTCAAGGAATTATACACTTAAAAACAGTCAAAATGGTAAATTTTGTGTTACATATATTTTACCACAATAAAAAAAAATTTAAATACCCTAGAGCAGAGCTGATTCACCTCATTTTACAGATGAGAAGCTGAGGCTCAAGGAAACTGGTTGATTTGCTCGACCATGCAGCTAGAGAATAGCAGAGCTGGGATTTGAACCCAGGTCTGAATCTACATCCAGGGTCCTTTTTCCTAATAACTTCCCTCCATTCTCTCCAAAGTTCCTTTAGGAGCATCTGTTCCTGCACTAGGAACAGTGAAGAGGGTGGTAGAGAAATGAGGCAGAGGGACATTTCTGGGAAAGTGAGGTGCAGGCACTTGGCTCTGCAGGTCAAAAAAGGAGGCTGGTCTCTGGCCGTAACCCCTTCACCCCCCACCAATTGGATGCTTCTCTGAGCTTCCCTTGACGATCCTTGCTTTTCATGGCAACAGTGGAAGCAGCTGGCCCTGGAGACCAATGAACCAGGGAGAAGTTGTAGACACTCGTGTGCTCTCTGTTTTGTTGCAATGGTAACTAGAGAGCTGTCAGCATCCTTGGCAACCCTGCCACCCAGAGGGAGGGAGCAAGGTGAGGGGGAGGGCAAACAGCCACCCAGCGTTGCATAGCAAACCTGCAGAGGTTTTTCAGGATTAGCGCCCTCCACGACCCAACTCTGGGCTGGGCTGTCACCCTCCATCAAAGTGGGATGCCTCAGAGCTGGAGGATGGCACAGAGAGAATCCCGGAGAGACCCACTGGGATAGACAGGTTCTGCCCCCACCCCAGAAGAGCCCAGAAAATAGAGGGACAGATGGCTGGAGAACAGCTCTAATGACAGCAACCAAAGCACAAGATAGCAGAGACTGGGGGACATCAGGGTTGGTAAGGGAAGGGCAAAAGTCATTGGATTGGTTATCTATTGTTGCTTAAAATTATCCCAACATTTAGTGGCTTAAAACAACAGACATTAATGAGCTCATATTTTCTGAGGTCAGGTAGCCTGGAGCAGTTTAACTGGGCGCCTCTGGTTCCCATCTCTCCTAAGGCTGGAATCAAGATGTTGGCTGGGGCTGCAGTCTCTACTGAAGACTCGCCTGGGGAAAGTCCATGTCTAAGCTCACCCACGTGCTTGTTGGCAGGGTGAGCTGTTGGACTGAGGGTCTTAGTTCCTCCCTGCCTGTTGACTGGAGGCGGCCCTCAGTTCCTTGCCTCACGGGCCTCTCCACAGAGCAGCTCCAACATGGCAACTGGTTTCCCTCAGAGTAAGAAGTGAGAGAGCAAGAGAGAGAGATGGAAGCCACAGGTTTTTGTAATCTAATCTCAAATGGGCTATTCTTAGTTTTTCCATATTCTGCTCATTAGAAGCGAGTTCCTAGGTCCAGCTCACACTGACAGGGAGAGGATTACATGAGGAAATGGATACTAGAGGTGGGAATCATTGGGGGTCATCTCAGAGGCTGTCTACCACCACCATCTAATCGTTGCTGCTGAAATATTTCCTCAGGGTGGAGCTGAGATGGGGTGGAAAGAGGGCCGTGGGCTTAGCTCACTGGGGGCAGCCAACTCGGGAGGGGATGGAGCAGATCCAGAAGGAGAGAGGGGTGGCTCTGGAGGGTGATGCCTAGGCGGATGGCTGTTCCTCCACTGAGATGCTCCCCTGCTCTGATTCCCCGCCGAGGTGACTGGCATCTTATACCTTCCTTGCAGAGAGAGCAACTGACTTGTCCAAGCTTGCTGATGGCAGAGCCAGGGACAGCCCAGAGCTCAGGGCTCTGGACCCACGTCTGGCTGGGCCTTACAGAGCAGCTCACAGCCAAGTTGTTCTATGCGTGGCCAGGAGCTACCACAGGCATGTGGGGCATCCTGAAGCCTCTGACCTGGGCACGTGGGCCTGAGCCTTCACATTATTGGCTGGCAGGCATGGGGACAATCTTAGACCTTAAGACAATCTTAGACCTTAAGGCAGTCTTAGACAGGCCCAACCCTAAGAGTGGTGGAGCTGGGGCAAGAGTACCAGTAAAGGTCCCCAGCCCTTCGGCCCTTCCTTCCCCTCCCCATGGCTCCATCCACACTACGACAGGGCCCTGCATACCTGCACGTGCATCCTCAGTGCACCTAAGCTCTGTCAGCGCCGCTCCCTGCACAGCCCCACGGGCTGGTGCGGTCTGCCCTCAGGAGGCAGGGCCAGGACCGCTGGGCAGAGAACTCCCAGGTTCCAGGGACCCAGGGCGTGGTTCCAAGAGGAAGACAATGCAAGCTCTGAGAGGGTGTGTCCCTTTGGCCTTGGAGACTCCTCACCCCACAGAGAGGGCACAGCCAGAGGAGGACCAGAACACGATGGGGACTCTGTCCTGGGTCTAGGAGCAGGACAGATGGGGACTGTCACCTCCACAAAGGCCATTTATAGCAACCCCTCCCTCTTGCCACCTTCCACCCCACTCTCTTCCCTTCCACCACCATGGTTTCCAAATCCCAAATTGCATCCACATTTTCACTGCACAGTGTCACCCGCCAAGCCTGAGGTCCCCTTCCTGCAAGCTCTGCCAGCCAGAGCTGCTGTTCCTCAACCTCCTGGGTTTGCACAAGTGGGCAGAAGGCCACCCACATACCCACATGACCCTGGACTGATGAAAAGGACTGACAGATGTGGAAGTGCCAGAACAAGTCAGACACCCGAGCTTCGTTTCTGTGTCACTGTCAATGGAGATGCCCCAAATGGGAAGAATCTTGTGTATAAAACACTTCTATACCCATACATTCTTGTGCACTTCTGCATATATCCTTTGGTTTTTGAGAATTTTACACAGACAAAAATACATGTCGCATTATTAAGTCATGAAGCGTTAAAAATACATAAGGGAACAAACATCTGCCCTTCAGCCAAGTGCGTTAGACCCTAGAAGCTGCCGATACCGTCCGCACCACCTGTGTTTCCCCCATCCCAGCCCCTCACTTCCTCCCACCCTCCTGTAACCACTACCTAAAGTTGTCTTTCTAATACCTTTGCTTTGCAAAAATAGTTTGACCGCGGGTGCATCCATGCTTAAACAAGATACTCTTTGGTCTGGCTTCATTTTTAAACTTTTATACACATGGTATCATGTTGTATGCCTTCTGTGAGTCTTCTTTTCCTGGTGATATTATGTTTCTAAGGCTCATCCATGCTGCTGTTGCCAGTTGTAATTCCTTCATATTCCCTGCTTTATAATCATCCATCGTGGGATCAGAAACTGGGTACATAAATTAGGATATTTTCTTTCTCATTTATTTTCTTGGTATGTGTTGGATAAATTCTCTGTTGAGAAAGGCTATGTGTATGTTCTTCTTCCCTTGTTTGGTGTTAAACTTATGTTGATACGACAAAGAATTTTTTTTTTTTTAATTAGAATTTTACCGGTCCATGAGAGCCAGAGCTTGGAGTTTGCTGGCCCTCAGCATCCCCACCATTTGGTCATCCTACTTCTGCTAGAATCCTGTCCCAGCCAGGTACCCACTATTACCTGAAGGGATCTGGCTCTCGAAAGTTATTCCCTGGGATGAAGGGGAATCTGTTTAAGGGTGGATACATCCATGGTATCAAAAAGACAACTTTAGTGGTTACAGGAGGGTGGGGAGGAAGCGAGGGGCTTTAAATGGCTTTCTCCCATTGGTTCCAGTTCCTCCACGCCATCTGGGTGCTTTACAATGTCTACACCTTCTGCAGCAAGAGATTAATGGTTCTCTCCCCACCCCAATGCCATATATATCTGCTTCTGCTCCTCAGGCTCCACAAAATCCTACATCCTCCTCCCCGACAAGATAAGATTACTAGTTCTCTACCTATCTGATTGCTGTCTTTTCACAAGCTCCATTCTTATTTTGGTGTAATCCAGTCTTCCCAGGTCTTGCCACCTATGGATAGGAACAATGTCCACTAACATTCCATCTTCAATTCTGCAAGTTAGAAACCTTCTACTGAGGGCGAGGGAGGGTATAGCTTAGTAGTAGAGAGCACACTTAGCATGCATGAAGTCCTGGGTTCAATCCCCGGTACCTCCATTAACACAGGCACAGAAAACAAACTTATGGTTACCAGGGGGTGAAGGGGGTGGCAAGGGATAAACTGGGAGTTCGAGATTTACAGATACAAACTACTAGATATAAAATAGATAAATAAGTTTCTACTGTATAGCACAGGGAACTATATTCAATATCTCGTAGTAACCTATAATGAAAAAGCATCTGAAATATATGTATATATGCACGTATGACTGAAACATTATGCTGTACACCAGAAACTGACATAACATTGTAAACTGACTATACTTCAATAAAAAATAATAAAAAAAATTTTTTTTAAAGATACATTTTATCTTCTCATATAGGAACTCCAGTCCCAAGGATTGTGATACAGGCACATTTTTTAAAAACTGAAGTATAGTTGATGTACAATATTATGTTGCAGGTGTATAATAAAGTGATTTGCAATTTTTAAAGGTTGCACTTTGGTTATAGTCCTTATAAAATATTGCCTACATTCTCTGTGGTGTCCAGTATATCCTTGTAACTTATTTTCTACCTAATGGTTTGTACCTCTTAATCCGTCCCCTGTTCTTGCCCCTCCCTGCTTCCCGCTTCCCACTGGTAACCACTAGTTTGTTCCCCCTGTCTGTGTCTGCTTCTTTTTTGTTATATTCGTGAGTTTGTGACACAGTCACTTATGAGTCAGTTCCTGTGACTACGTGTCTAGCCAGAGCCACGGCCCTTAGAGGTAGAAAGGAACGGAGGCCCACGATGACATCGCTGCTGGCTGAGACCTCACAGGGCTGCCGCAGCTAGTCACGTGGCTACAGAGAAGCATGCTCCTTCCTCTCCAGGGCTGCACACTGTCTCAGATCCCCCAGCAAGGCTGCTCGGGCCTTTACGTGACACAGAGTTCAGTGAGGCAGCTCCTGTATTCCCACCAGCAGCCTCCCTAGTGTCCTGGGGAGGGGGACGCTGACCCCCTGTGTCCCCCTCCCTGGCCTGGTGGCTGAATCTGCTGGGCCGCCCCAGACACCTTGCCGTCCGGAAGAAACACTCGCGTGCCTTGCCAGCTGGTCCCTCCCTCCTCCACCCCATTCTGCCACACACACCTGTATGTGTCTGAACCGCAACTGTGGACCCAGGGGTCCCTCCCACCTCCTCAGCCCTTGTAACTTAGTGGGGACAAAGGGCATGAGGCTGGGTGGGGGATGTTGCCTAACTGGGCGCATGTGCTAAAGTGTCTGAATCCCGACTCTGACCAGCCTGGACCCCCAGGACACAGGGTTGACACATCCCTAGTTAATAATGAGATTCACCCACACTGTTAAGTAAATGAAGTTAAGAGGATAAAAGACCATTTTTGAAACCTCTGTTTGTTTAGTACAAGCCCCTAAGTTTTTTGTTTGTTTGTCTTTGTTTTTCGTTTTGTTTTTGTTTTTTCTTGTTTTTGTTTTGTTTTGTTTTGTTTTGTTTTTTTTGGTCTCCTGATAAAGAGGGATCAGCATTTTCAAGTCAATCCAAGAAGCAACCGCTATCCATTCAGCCCTGAAAGGGGAAGTACAGAAAAAATGTGGTTTAAGAAAGTTATATTCTAGCTGAGGAAATAGATGATTTTCCCAGCTCTCCTCCTGTGGTTCTGACCACTCTCTGACTTGAAGTTCCTTCTTTACATAAAAGACTTAACTCATACGTGCCTCTGAGGCCCTGGGGAACAGGACCCATGTTGGACCCTCTCTGTGTCTCTCCCAGGACCCAGCCCAGGGCTTGGCTTAAAATAAACAGGCAATCATAAGAACTGAGAATGTTAGAGAGGGAAAGAGCGTCTGGGATCTGCCCAAGTCACTTCCCAGGTCAAAAAGCTTCAATGGCCCTCCTTAACATCAGGATAAATTGCAACCCCCTTGCCCAGACATTCACGGCTTTGAGGCCCCGGGACCCCAGTCCACCTCTCTGTCCTCATTTCCCATCATTCCCTGCCCCACCCAGGTTCCCGGTTCTCCAGCCCCCAGTCACACAGGTCTCAGTGTATCAGTCGGGGTTGATTTGGAGAAGCAGAACCACTAGGCGTGGTAGAGAATTGGGAAATATTAAAGGGAGTTGACTTTATGCAATTGTGGGAGTATAAGAGCGGCATAAATGGTTTATGCATAGCGGTGGCCTCTGCTCTGAGTGTCATGTCTGAGGCCAGCAGGGCAGACAATAGAGAGGAAGATGGTCAGGAGTTGGGCAGAGCAAGGGCAAGCTGGTTCTCATGGGAACAACTGGAACCCATGCTGTCTCTCCTTGCCTTTGAGCCTTCTGGCTTCCATCGTGGGGTTGACCTGCAGGAGAAGTAGGAGACTTTGCTGAAGAAATTGATCCAAGAGATGAAGAGATGGAGAAACTGATGGAGAAAAATCCAGTGGGAGCTGGAGCAGGTGCGCACCTGGCTGCTACATCACATGAGAGAGAGACAGAGAGAGAGACAGAGAGACAGAGAGACAGACAGACAGAGAGATCTACCCCAGCATGCGTGAGCTGCAACACTGCACGTCCTGATGGTCTGAGCGTAGACGCGGCTGCATTCACTTCCACTTTTCATACCTCATGCAGATTTCTCTTATGGCCAACCTCAACCCAGAGGAAATTCCAGAAAACGTCGTTGCAGCTCAGCTGAATTTGACCAGACACGCACTTCCCGAGCCTGTTTTCTTGGCCTAGAATGTTCTTCCCCATTCTCTTCCTGAATAATACCGACTCATCTATCAAGGCCCCAGCCAAAGAGCTCTCCAGCCCTCAAGGGTCTCCTGTCATCCCTGGGCCGACTTCATCAGCTCCTCCTCGCGCCCCGGGGATACTCAGGACAAGCCTCCATTAGCCGCCTAACATCTGTTCTAACATCTGTTCTGTGAGGCTGTGATCCGAGGGACTAGATCCTACTAAACATTATCTCAGTCAATCTTCACACCAGTGCTTTGAAATGAAATGTCTTTATTGTCTCCGTTTTACAGCCGAGGAAACTAAGATTCCAGGAAAAGCAGTCACTTGGTGATGCTCACAAGTGGGCAGGACTCAAACCTGATCCATCTGACTCGAGAGGCTGAATTCTTAATCAGCAAGCAGTTCTTAAGGTATTAAAGATACGGTGAGGGTGGCGTGACCAACCTCCCAGTTTGCCTAGGACTGGGGTTGGGTGGGGGGGGGCCCGGTTATTGGAATGTTAACTTTTCAGTTTGAAAACTGGGTTAGTCCCAGGCAAAGGAGGACGAGTTGGTCATCCTTGGCCAAGTGCTCTGGCTGTTCAAAGGTGGGCGTGGCACTGGGAAAGCCACGGAGGGGCCTGACAGAAGCACTGAAGTTGGGCCACTCCCCAAGACCAGAATAAGAAGAAAGTGTTTGAATTGGCTTTATTTGTCTAATTTCTTCCTTCCTCAGGAACTCAGCCCTCTGGGTTATTTGGAAAGCCATCACAGTTCTCGGGTGGCTGGCTGCACGTGGAGCTGCGGTGGGAGATGGAGGGTCAGGAGCGCCTGCAATACAGTCTTCTTTTCTACAAAGTCCAGCATGAGCCCACGGCCTGGGGTCAAAACAGACTCACAGAGCCTGCACAGGCGGTGGTGGGCAGGGGGTCTCTGGGCTAAAGAAGCATCAGTAGAGTCATTAAGAGTGAAATCCTAGCCCCCTAGACATCAGCGTTGGGAGGAACTGCTCAGTCCAACCCCGTCGGTTCAGCTCTGGGAAGGGATGTATCCCAGGGCACAGAGCCAACAGGAGCAGAGCTGGAGCGAAGACCCAGGTTTCTCCTGGGCAGGGGGAGTGGCCCGGCCTACTGCTGACTTCAGGCAAGTTGCTTCTTTCTGATGCACATTTTCTTTATCTGTGACGTGGGGAGAACTTCCGGGTCACATGAGAAACTCCAAGCCTTAGGACCATGCAGAGCACCTAAGAAGTGTCAGGGCCCTTCTTTAGCCACACCTCGCCCATAGCCTGGTGTCCGAGAGCCAAGCCCATTGGCCCAAGTGGGGAGTCTGTTACTTATCAGCTCTTTAATTAAGCAAGTTCTTTCCTTCTCTTGGTGTCAGACATCAAGTGAGGTAACCATGCCTCCTCCTGTGGTTACGGGTGATGAATATGAACAAAGAAAGTTGTCTTAACAGCTTTTATCTTAAGAGCTGGGAAGGGAGGAAAGCATCTTAAACATCTTGAACAGACTGTAGACACAGGGGAAGGCTTTGTTTGGAGCGAGGAGTTCTTGAAAGAGAGAACAAAAAATGGGGTGGGGGAAGGGAGAGGACGGAGGAGAGCCAGCACCCGGGTGGGGGGACCAGGCAGACTTCCAGGCAAGCAGGGGTGACCGAAGGTTGTAGAAGGTGATGCTTTGTCCCTCTTCCCCAGAAGCTGTTTGTAACACCGCCCCCTCTACCACCAAATCATCAGTAACACCTGCCAGTCCCATGAGTCCTCGATACACATGATGTGTGTGTGTTTTCTCCAGGCCAGGGAGAGAGGTCTCCTTCACTGAGCTGATATGAGCTGCCATGTATTGTGAGAGGAGAGATTATTTGGCGCAGGAAGGAATGAAAGGAGGTCCTACCCTCAGGAAGGCCTGAGAACCCTCTCTTCTAAGAAAAGTAGATTAGCTCAATGTATTTCTAAATTCCTGGCCCTCCTGATAAGTCTCCAGAAGCCCCATAATCAGAGAAAGGGACAGAACATGCCCTTAATCATTCTAGAAGTTGGAAAGGGAGGCCCCCTACCTCTGGGTGGGCTCCTGGAGCTGGGGATAAGGCTGTGGGGACAGGGCCCCAAGAGATATAGAAGCCTGGGCCCTCTCTCTCTGCCCCTGAGGGCCTTTGGGTGTGAGCACCGAGGTGTTGAAGCCTCGTGCACCAGTGGCAGAGCTCACCACAGTGGGGGCGAAGTTGCCAGCCGAGCACCCCCACTTTGGAAGGGTCACGGTGGCCTGAATCAGAACCCGGGCAACATGGGGCAGGAGTGGACAGACATGAGACTGGCACCCGAGTAGCGCCATGCGGTAGTACGTTGGCAGCAATGACAAGATGTTTGCAGCATCCCCAGAGCTCCCTGACAATCCAAGAGTGTGATACAGGACATCCTGCCAATGGGAGGTGAGAGGGGGTGTAACTGAGCAGGACCCTATGGGAGCCTTCCGGGATAAACCCCTTCTCCATCTCCTCTCCTGTAGCTCCTCTCTGAAGGCCCCAGATAATAGTACCTCATGCATATTGCCTGAGTTTTTCAGATGCTCAAAACCACCACCAAGTGGAAGAAATTAACTACCTGATGATCACGAGCACATAGCCCCCCAGACCTTCTGATGCCTAAGGATTGATCACCGTCAACCAATCAGAGAATTGTGCACAGCCGATCACAGACCCTAGGACCACCCCTCCCCCCATCCTCAGCTGGCCTTTAAAAATGCTCAGCTGAAAACTTTCAGGGAGTTTGGGGATTTTTTGGCTTGAGCCATGAGTTTTCCTTTCTCAGCCCAGTAACAAACCTTTGCTCCAAATTCTGTTCCGGTATTTTTTGGCGTCCCTGTGCGTTGGGCACATGAACTTGTGTTGAGTAACAATTTTGGTGACTCCAGCCTAGGAGTCTATGCCTGTGGCAGGTTGACCCTGGCCACAGGCAGCTCCTGCCTTGGGTCCCCAGGAGCTACCCAAGCTCATTTGGCTCTGGGGAACTGGAAGGGACCCTCCCTGACAGAGGTGAGCCACCCTGGCATGAGGCTGTTTGGAGCCAAGAACTGTCAGGAGCTACGGTCAACATTTGGTGTCGCTTGAGGGTAAGTCACTCCAGCTTGCGCAGGCTGGGAACTCTGTCCACTCCAGCTGGGCTCATTGCTAGCCGCTCTGGGTCTATGCTCTTTTGGGAGCCAGGCCACTCTGGAAGCCTCTGCCCGGGAGGGCAGGTGGAATCTTTGGGCTACACCTTGTCTGATCTTTTGTTTGTGGGACCAAGTTTGTTGTTTGCATGTGTGTGTGTTGTGTATCAGTACTTGCACCGGTTGGCTGAGACGTCTTTGGTGGGGAATGGAGCCTACATGAGACGACACCAGAGCATCCTTCCCCATTGCCTTGGCTTCGCCTGGGGCAGCCGTTTGGCTGGGAATTTTCCCTTTCGAGCCCTGGGGATTCGTTCCGCTTCATCTCTGACTGGGTGTGGGCTGGAGTTTTCCCCTTTCGGACTGACGGGTTGGGAATCTCCCTTTTGGGGGCTTGGGAACTGGGACCTTGAAAGACTGTTTTGAATTATTGTTTTCTTGCTATTTGAGAACGTCCGTGGTGAGTAAGCATGGATGAGCAAGGCCCTGGTCCGCCTTACAGTCCCTTCTAGGGTATATTTTACAAAACTGGGAGATCTTCAGCTATGCTCCCATAAATGAAAGAAAATGATAATTTTTTTTTTTTTTATTATTGTAACACTGTGTGGGCTCAGAACTCGCTAAGATCTGGAGAAGAATGGCCCCTAATGGGTCTACTGTTACATCAAAGTTGGCCTTCTGTGATTGCTTCAGCTTCCATCTTGTGTATGTGTGTCAGTATCTGGATCCAAATCCTGTTCTTGTCCTGGTTTTGCTGAAAGTAAGGCATGTGAATGTGAGCAAATGAGACATTTTATATATATATATATATATATACACATATATACTTTTATCTATTACTGTTCTTTCTTTAAACTGAAGAGTAGATATTTGGAAATGGGGGGGGATCCCTGAAAATTCAGGGGGGCTGTATCCAGTAGGAAAGTAGGACATATGTTTTGAGTAAAAGAAGGTATGATGACTGGAATTGCACTTTGTTGAGAAAAAAAGTTTTTTTTTCCTAAAGCTGTTTGTTTTTAGACGAGAAAAAAATAGACAAACTAATATGGATACAGAAAGTTGTGAGAAGTTTGTAGAGACAGAACCCTAAAGAAGGAGTTCTATGCATAGTTGGGCTGAGATTAAACTTAATTAGGTAAATGGATTTTGTTGATAAAAGTAGGCTGGTGGGGGAGGGTACAGCTCAAGTGGTAGAGCGCACGCTTAGCGTGCACAAGGTCCCTGGGTTCAACTCCCAGTACCTCCTCTAAAAATAAGCCCAGTTACCACCCTCCCCCAGGCCAAAATGAAAAAAAATTATACAATAATAGGTAAAATTTAAAAAAACGAAAAAGAAACTAATACATAAAAAAATAAAAGTAGGCTGGTGCAGAACTGGATTTGGTTCCTCTCTGTTAAGAGAACAAGTTTGCTTAGAATGCTTCGGATGACAGACTGCAGGAAACTTCTTGGTATTTTTGACAAACTTCTATCGAATTCTATTTAAAGTTCTTATGGCTTCAGCTGACTCGGGGGTGCTTTTGGAGGGCCCCTGGGGCACCTCAGAGAAAGATGTTTAAACTAACTAGGGTGGGCTGGTATGTTGAATTGCACGGGAGGCACTGTCAAATACTGATGAGCCTCCTTGGCTCGTGTGGTCGGGTGAACGCTGTTGATGCGGACATTCTAGAAATCGTGTGGCATTTCTGGAGTTTGGGTCTGTCCTGGTATGATGCCGTGAGTCATCGTTCTGGTTGTTGGAATGTTGTGTGTTGATTAAGCGTCTTTGTCAAAATTATTGTGATTGGATCTTTTACTTGCCTTTTAGGGGGTTTTCTTACTCATAAGACAGTTGAGCGCATGCTTTGTGGGACTGCTTCATCTTCGAGAAGATTTGGGGCTCTGACAAATACAGGTTTCTTTTAAATTGGATTGCTTAGCTGTTGGATATTAAGAAGTCTAAAGAAAACTCCAAGTTCATGGAACTGTTAGTAAGAGGGATGGATTGCACAGGATTGAGTGAACTGATGAAAATGGTTGCAATTTTTTTGGTTTTGTCTGAAATATTCCTGGATTTTGATCTACTTTTTAAATTGAACTGTTTACCAAATGTTTGTCTCCCTATCAGTGCTTGTGTAACAACTGGGTGGAAGTGATAAAATGTATGGCCTATAAATTGTTTCCCTGTTAACGTACCTCTGAGCCTGTTCACAGTATCTGATTAGTTTAATTAGGCAACTATGAAGCCAGCCTAGCACCGAGGCACATGACCTGAACCTGGGACAGGAGCCATCACCCCCTAGTATTAAGGGACAGATATTTTGATCATCTATTGAAAAATTTATAATCAGAAGGGAAATGATGGGAAAATCTGCCACGTATTGAGGTAGGGGGACATCATTCTGGCTTATGCGTAGTTTGACTTAAACTTTACTGACCAAAAGTGGCCTGTTTTGTGGCCTTTTGGACACACACTGTATATCTGCTTCGGTCTGGAAGAGGGGAATGCATTTGAAAGTCTAAACGGAGTAGCTGTGGTTCAGATATCCAAGGTAAAACTAGGCGGCCATCGTAGATGTGATTGCAGATGCGTTCTGTATTGGTGAGAACTCTCATTTTCATCATCAATCAATCAGAATTGTGCGCAGCTGGTCACAGACTCTGGTACCCCTTCCTCAGCTGGCCTTTAAAAACACTCAGCTGGAGTGGGGAGGGTGTAGCTCAAGTCGTAGAGTGTATGCTTAAAATGCAGGAGGTCCTGGGTTCAATCCCCATTACCTAATTACCTCCCCCCACCAATAATGAAAATAAAGAAAAAACAAAACACTCAGCTGAAACCCTTCAGAAAGTTTGGGGTTTGAGGGGCATGAGCCATGGGTTTTCCCTGCTCAGCCCAGCAATAAACCTTTCTCTGCTCCAAACTCAGACATTTCAGCATTTTTTGGCCTCATTGTGCATTGGGCACATGAACAGTTGTGAAGTTGTAACTGAATTTGAAGAAGGGACATGGGATAGGATTTGCTGCCAGAGAGGGTGGAAGAGTCTATATTTGTCACCAGAACTTACAAGAAGAGGCTACTGGTCCCTCATGACACCTGGGGGTATCAGGGACAGGTACGTCCACCGGCCCAAGACGAGCACGCTTCCCTCCGCCCACTGCTGCTCCAGGTGTGGTCCTTAGCATCCCGTGGCATCAGGAAACTCAGAGACCTGACTCTCCAGTGAGCTAACCAGCCCCAGGCAAGAAGGAGGCCTTGGGGCAGGGCTCAGCTCCAAAACACGTGTCCTGGGACTCTGGAGCCAGGACACAGAGGGGGCAGGGACGGGGAAGCAGAGCAGGAGTGGAAGGAAATGAGCTGCCTGCATTCTGTGAAGGCTCAAAATGACTTATTAAAGGAAGCTCTTGAGGGTGGGGAAAGGGGGGATTGTGAACAGCCTTGCCAAGACAACCAGAGGTTCAAATGTGCACAAAGTCTATTTGTCTTGCAGACAGCCCATTTCTCCCACATTGGAGATGAAGAACTGCAGAAAAGATGTTTGAGGAGCCAACCAGAGTTCTGCACAGAGAAGCTAAGAATGGAAAATCATCACCTCTTGGGTTCATGGTTCCTTGCCTTCCAGAAGCCATAGCAACGTTCTTGGCAACCGTGGCTCCCAGACCCCATAGATTTTCTGTGGTTGGAAGAACATGGACCCTGGAGTCAGGCCAGCCAGGGCTTGTGTCCCAGCTCCAGCACTTAGAAGCACTGCTTGGCCAAACTGCTTTACGTCTCTGAGCCTCAGTTTCCCTGTCTGTGAAATGGGGGTTATAATACTTGCCAGGTAGGGGCTGTTTTGGGGAATCAACAGAAATAGAATGTAGATCAGCTGTCACAATCATCCTTATTGTGACAATGCGTGAGCTTGAAACCTGGCCTAGAGTTGGCAGTCCAAAAATATCTGTGGGATGAATGGTTGTCAATCCGTAGAACTGCTGCCAAGTACACAGAATTCCTGAGGGATTTAGAATGGGTTCCCGTTGGTTGGTGGAGCAACTTTACATTTCACTAATGCATTGTTGTTACCATGGTTACTGTAGCTACAGAAAACTGCGTAGCTTCCAAAGAGCACCTGCATGCTTTCTCTTGTTCAGTTTCCTAGTGACTTGCTGAAATACGCATGATTATTCTTACCTTAAGAATAAGAAAACTGAAGTTCAGGGTCAAGGAGTGCATTGCACAAGGACACACAGCCAGGAAGCAGCACAGCTGGGATCACACAATCACCGAGGGCTTATTGAGATAGCACTGGCTTCAGCTCATTACATACTTTATCTAGTATAAGTCTTATAACTCAGGCATAATTAACCCCAAAGGGAGCCTTATAACATCCAGGTTCACATGGCCGGGGAGTGGCAGAGTCAAAATGAGAACCTACTTCTGTTTAATGCCAAAGCTTGAGCAAAAAGGGGAGAAGGTCATAGGGGAGAGGCTGGGGTGAGGGGGCGAGACAGAGCCCAGCTCAGAACAGAATTCCAGGGAGTCATACCCTTTATAGCAATTTCCCAATAGTCCCATTCAGGCTGGGAGCTACAGCCCTAGTTGGGGAAACTGAGGCATCTCAGCCACACAGGCTGTACCAGGTCAGCAACCACACAATCTAGAATTCAACAGATTCAATAAACCACAATTCATTCCTGAGTCTGTGGGCTGGTGGACTGGGCTGTCCTAGGGTCTCAGTGGTCTCAGGGATGGAACAGTGATTCAAGCTGAGAGGGACAGGAGGGGGACAATGATGTGTTCTATATGTTCTTGAAGAAAGTTGACTTTTTTGGGAAGACTCACTCTTGTGCCAGAGTTTCCCCAGTGTGTTTCCTGAAACATCTAGTTTCAAAAAAGGAAATTCTATCATGAAATAAGCTTGAGAAATGCCACGGCCCATCGCTGCATCTTGGATTGACAGTCTTCAGTATATTAAAGGCTCTGATAAGTCCTGTAGCAAAGGAATCGGTTGTCTTTTACTTAACCTGGAATTTCCTGCAAATACCTGATGGGAACATTTCTTCCTCATTTTTAAAGATAATTTTTTGAGGTAATCATTTTCACTAAGCTCTTGATTAAAATGCTGGAATGGCAAGTACTTTAAGAGGCACAGCATTTCTTAAAATTTTCCCTTTTTCTTATTTTTAACTGGAATGAAGCCTTAATTTTTGGCTCAGGAAATGGAAGTAGGCAGCCTCAGGACCACTGCACTGCATGATTTCAGGGGACTGTCCCAGCGTGGACTCCAGCAGAGCATCATTCTTTGTACTCCACGTGCTCTCTGTATGAACAGAGCCTCCTGGAGTTGTGTGAGGCAGCAGCCCTGAGCAGCATTTATCATCAAAAAGAGAGTATTCTGAGAGAGCCTCCTTATCTCTGGGACCTTTGTATGTTTCCTGTACTGCCTCGCAGGGGACATTTTCTAAGAGTAGGCACAAGTGAAACCTTATTTAGCACCTGGCTCTGGAGCCAAAGGAAAAGCAGCCAAGGCCAGACTCCCTCACCCTGTGGAAAAGAGGCAGGAAGGTCATCTTGCCTCTCAGTGCAGCCACAAGAAGCCGCGTGGACTGAGTTTGACACACAGCGGGTCGGGTAGGTCCTGCTGCCCTTACCTCCTCCCATGACAGCTCTGCCAGGGCCTGAAGTCCTCACTGTCAGAGTCACCATTTTGGCCCGTGGATAGTTTCCAGGCCACAAGCCTCCTTGCCCCCGAGAAGAAAGACCGTCTTGGGTCATATTGTCTCTGAAAAGCCAAAGGTGACATTAGTTAAGGTGTGGCCCAAAGAATTAACATGTGAGGTACTGGCAAATGTTGCAAGAAAAGAGCAGTTGCATGCTTACATAAGTTCAGGCTGCCTGGCATCCTGCAGACCCTGTGTGGAAAGTCACAGAACACAGTCCAGAGCTTCTGAGGGAGAAAGGCTTTGACTTATCTGTGCTTAGAACAGCTATTTATATTCACCAGGAATGGGAAACGCTAGGCATGGGAGACTTAGTCAACTATCTGTCAAGAACCACACGTACAGGAATGTGCCACGGGGACAGGGAGAAAGTTCTGCCAAGAACATGACCACGTGGACTCAGATGGAAGACAGACAAAAGCTCGAGTCTTGTCCCCCAGTTTAGAACGATGCAGCTTTGGGCAAGTTCCTGAACCTCCCCTGGCTTTGAATTCCTTGTCCATAAAATAGGGGAAAAAAATGAGTTCCTACACAGGTGGTTTTTGTGAGGAATTAAATGAGATTAGTGCACAAGGCAAGTGTTCAGTAAACAGTTGCAGCCATCATTACTGAGGTTGTTACTGTTTTTTTGTTACTGTTTATGGAGCTGGGATGGAGAGGGAGAGGTAGGTGGCAAGAAGTGGAAGGAATCATGAAAGATGTGGAGGGAAAAGACCAAACACACAGGCAGACCTTGGAGATCAGGTTCAGTTCTAGACCCACCGCAAAAGAGTGAGTCACATTAATGTTTTGGTTTCCCTGTAATATAAAAGTTATGTTTATACTATACTGTAGTCTATGAAGTGTGCAATAGCACTGTCTAAAAAAAAATGTATACCTTAATTAAATACTTTCTTGCTAAAAAAAAAAAAAAGCTAACCATCCTCTGAGCCTTCAGCGAGTCCTGGTAGTTACATCAAAGATCGCTGCTCAGAGGTCACAGTAACAAATATTATAAAGATCAGGAAAAGACTTGAAATGTTGAGAGAATTAGCAAAATGTGACACAGAGACATGAAATGAGCAAATGCCGTTGGAAAAATGGCGCTGACAGACTTGCTCAATGCTGGGTTGCCACAAACACTCAAAAAAAAAAAAAAATTACAGTATCTGCAAAGCGCAATAGAACGAGGTGTGCCTGTCCACTTCGCTGCCTTCGTCCCAGCATGCTGTAATCAGGGCTGGAAGAGGCTTCCCTTGCCTATGAAGTCAGAAAACTGAAGTCCAGAGACACAAAGAGACTCCGCAAATCAGACAATGAGTTAGTGTCGAGCCAAAAATTTATTCCTTAACTGTTCTCACTGAGCACCTACTCTGCTATGTGGAAGCAATTTGTACAAGTCAAGGAACATGTAGCACACACCAGAAATCTCAGGCTTGGAATTTATCTTCTAGAAACTTTTGCAAAATGTTTTCAAGATAAATATTGAGGGCAAACCAGAAGCTAATGGGATGGGCCGTTTACAGAGGGTAGGTGCAAATGAGGTTGAAAGAAGGGGAAACGGAAACAGGGGTGGAGGAGAGAAGGACCAGTGGCATTTCTCTGACTTTTGGCCAGCTCTGACTCAGAGGACCCTGGCAAGGCTTCACACACCCCAAAGCTAACTAAATAAATAGAAGCAACCCGGACATCAGGGGAACCTCCAAAGTTACACAAATAGTAACAAATGAACCCAAAAGTATGACAAATGAATAGCGTCACCACACTGAAGGCAACAGGGAAGAAAAGCACTAACTTAGGCAACTTTGGGAAACAGTTATTTTGACTGGATATAGACAGAAAGGCTGGAAGGCTAAAAACAAAAAGGACTGTACACGAATTTGTGTTCCAGCTAGTAACTGTTTTCACCGAAGTCTGGGTTAGCAATTCTGAAACTGCTTAATGTGTATCCTAGGACTGAGCAATTAAGTAAATGGATTGGGGAGTCAGATTTCACACTGTTGGAGAAAGGAGTTGGAAATAAGTAAAGGAGGAAGGCTAGAATGAATTCTGTGGTGCTGGAGTAGAATCAGAGTTATCAGTATGAACTCTTGGCCATTCATTCATTCATTCATTCATTCATTCATTCATTTATAGAGAGAGAGAGGGTGGCTATCCATCCATCCATTTATAGAGAGGGTGGCTATGTATCCATCCATCCATCCATCCATCCATCCATCCATCCATATAGAGAGAGTGGCCATCCATCCATCCATTTATATAGAGAGAGTGTGTGTGAGAGAGAAACCTAGACAGCCATCCTCTCTATCTATCTAGAAGGATACAGATGTAAATATAAATGTGTGTATGCATGTGTAAGCATAAAATATACATACATAAAATATTTGCTAGCTCTGCCTGCTGAGAGGGCCTAGAATCGATGACACTCTGTCTTAGTCCATTTGGGCTGTCATAACAAAACATCAGACTGCATGCCATATAAACAACAGGAATTTATTCCTCACAGATCTGAGGGCTGGGAATTCGAAGATCTAAGTGCCAGCAGATCTGATGTCCGGTGAGGACCCACTTCCTGGTTCACAGACAGAGCCTGTCACTGTGTCCTCACATGATGGAAGGGGCCGGGAGCTCTCTGGGGTCTCTTTTCTAAGGGCTCTAACCCCCTCCATGAGGGCTCCAGGACCTCATCACCTCCCAAAGGCCCCTCCTAATGCCATCACCTTGGAGGGTCGGATTCCAATATGTGAATTCTGGTGAGGCTTGAACATTGAGACCACAGCACACCCCAATAGCAATGAGGGCACTGGGTGACCAGATTTTCATTTCTAAAGGCTATTCTCCAATAAAAGGAAGCAGGTCTCCTGGGAGAAATTGTTGATTCCAGGGTTAAGGAAGGGAAGATACAAGATAAGCCTGGAACATTTTGTGGTGTCAGAAAGCAAAGAAGGACTCAAAGTTTAAGACAACTTGAGCAACAAAATAAATAATGATGTTAATAGATTGTAACTCATGGAATAAAACAATTACTCAAGTTTTGGTGCTCAGTGACTAAATAGATGAGGGAAATGGGGAGGCTTTTTCCTACAGTAAATGTCCAATGAACAAACATAAAAGGAATAACAGAAATAGAAAATAACCATTGGGCAAACACCACAGTATTCACTGAGGCAGGCAAGAATCTTTGACAGATGCTAAAATCAGTGGGCCAGCGTGTGATGAGAAACAGGATATTTGCATCATCACAAGGTATCTCCCTATAAGACACTTATTAATTACAAAGGATAAATAGTCATTTTATGGGGGGAGAAATATGGCTGATGCCGTCCTGACCCAAGTGAGCAGAGTTTGCATCATGCCAAGTCATATGGACATCACGACGCTTCTGATATGTAGTACTGGGGAGACAGTATCACTCCCGTGGTATTCTTGCCCAAAATGCACAGCATCATTTAATCATGAGAAAATGCAAAATGAGGTACATGCTACAAAATAACTGGCTGAAACTTTCCAAAGCTGTCAAGGTCACGAAAGACGAGGACTGAGAAATTGTCACAGATTGGAGGTACCTGAGGTGACATGACAACTAAATACAATGTGGGATCCTGGACTGGATCCTACTAGAAAAAGGACATGAATGGGGAAACTGTAGATTCTCTTGTTTGTGTGATGTTCATTTCCTGATCTTGGTAACTGTGCTGGGATTATGTAAGATGTCAGCCTTAGGGGAAGCTGGAGGAAGAGCGTATTATTTTTCATAACTTTTCTGTAGGTCTAAACTTATTTCAAAAGAAAATATTTTTAAAAGACAAAAATAAAAAAAACGTTCTTGGCAGCATTTGCTGTGGTGAAAAACCATAAACAAGAAAAAGCGTTCATCAGAAAGTAATATTTATGTGCAGAGAGCTTTTTTTCCTTGGAAGAACCACAAGAAACCAACAATGGGAGAGAGATGTTGGAAAGAGAGTCTCCGTTTTCAAGGTGTGGCTGTACCATTTGCATTTTCTAACTGTATTTTTCAAACGTGATTTCAACATTGATTGGAAGATGGGATTATACGTTCTAGGACATTTCTATTTCCTCCTTTAAATTTCTTTGTATATATGTTTGAATCTAATTTTTAAAATTTTTTGGGGGGTGGGGAAAGGAGGTAATTAGGTTTATTTACTTATTCATTTATTTTTAGAGGAGGTATTGAAGATTGAACCAGCACCTTGTGCATACTAAGCATGCACCCTGCCACTTGAGCTATATCTTCCCCCCAAATCTTCTCTTTATCTTCTGTGGTTTTAATTGAGCATATAATATGGTTCCATTGTCTCCCCTCTCTTAGTATCTCAATTATGCTATTGTAAAATTTTTCTTTAGTGGTTCGCTTAGAGTGTGCAATATACATTTACAACTCATCTAAGTCCACGTTCAAATAACACTCACAGGTAGTGACGTTACCTTATAACATTGTATTCCCTGTCCCTCCCTCCTGTCCCTGGTAACATTGCTGTCATTCCTTCCCCTTAGCCATCTGCTACAATTACCCAGTACGTTTTTGCTATTATTACTTTGAACAGTTATCTATTAGATCAATTAAGAATAAGAACAACCAAAGATTTTGTTTTACCCTCATTTATCCTTTATTGTTTTTGTCTCTCTGTGTATATATATATGTATTTTTTAAAAATTTTATGTCATGTTTTTAAATTTTTAAGTTTTTTAATTGAGGTATAGTTGATTTACAATATTATATGTTTCAGGTGTACAACATAGTGATCCCAATTTTTACAGATTATACTCCATTTATAGTTATTATAAAATATTGTCTAGATTCCCTGTGCTGTACAGTATATCCTTGTAGCTTATTTATTTTATATATAGTAGTTGGTATCTCTTAATTCCCTACCCCTGTCTTGCCTCTCCACCCTTCCCTCTCCCCACTGGTAGCCACCGTTCTCTATATCTGTGAGTCTGTTTCTTTTTTGTTATATTCACTAGTTTGCTTTATTTTTTAGATTCCTCATATAAGTGATAACATACAGTTATTTATCTTTCTCTGTCTGAATTATTTCACCAAGCATAACACCCTCCAAGTTCATCCACATTGTTACAAATGGCAAATTTTCATTATTTTTCATGGCTAAGTAGTATTCGCGTGTGTGTGTCTGTCTGTCTGTCTGTCTGTCTGTCTCATCTGAAAAAACCTTTCTGGCTGGAGAGAGGTTGCCCCTGCCTAGTCAATTCTCAGAGATAACATAGACAGCCCAGCCAAGAGCCTGCCTTTCAAATGTAAACTAAGCAATCCAGGGCCCTCACCCTTCTAACTGGCTCCCACACCCTCAGAGATGGTCTCTTCCTCTGCCTTAATCATCCCAGGACCAGGTTCCAGGCAACCAGAGACTCCCCCAATAGCCCAACTACCCTAGCCCCAAATTATTCAAACTAGCCCATCTTACACCTTTGCTCTGCCCTGACGTGACTTTCCTGTGGAAATCCCAGTGAAAGCTGTGGCCTCAGTGCTCCCCTGTCTTTTTTTTTTTTTTTTTAAACATTTTTTATTGATTTATAATCATTATACAATATTGTGTCAAATTCCAGTGTAGCCATCTGTCTTGAATTCTGCCTCCTACCCACCCTGGTGTCACTCGCTTGTGGCCCTGCCTGGGGTGCATGCTTCCCGGCTCTAGGACATGTGACTGTAATAAACTGTTTCCCTGAGCCTCTCCCGTGTCTCCCCTTGTGGCCACACCTGACTGACCACATAAAAGAGTCACACACAGCCCTGACATACTTCTTTTCTTTATGTAGATTTGAGTTTCCCACCCGCCTCACTTCCCTTCTCTCCGTAGAATTTCTTTCAGCATTTCTTGCAAGGCAGGTCTGCTGACTGCAAACTCCCTCTGTTTTTGTTTGTCTGAGAGAGTCTTTGTTTCTCCTTTACTTTGCAAGGATAAGTTTGCTACACACAGAACTCTAGGCTGGTGGTCTTTTTTTCTTTAACATTTTAACTCTTTGACTTCACTCTCTTTGCACTTAACTCGTTTCTGGTAAGAAGTCGAGTGTCATTCTTACCCTGCTCCTCTTCAGGGAAGGTGTTTTTGTTTCTGGCTTCTTTAAAGATTTTCCCTTTGTCTCTGATATTCTGCAGTTTGAGGATATGCTCAGGTGTCCATTTTGGGGGAATTTATCTGCTGGTTGTTCCCTGAGCTTTCCAGATCTGTGCTTTGGGGTCTGTCATGAACTTTGGCAAATTCTCAGCCAATAGAATGTCCAAAATTTCTTCACCTTTCCCTCTTTCTTCTCCTTCTGGGAGTCCCATTACACACCTGTTGCACCTTTTGTAACTGCCCCACAGTTTGAATATTCTGTTCCCCCCTTTTTTCCCAGACTTTTTCCCTTATATTTTTATTGAGATATAATTGACATACAGCACTCTATAAATTTGTGTATGGCATGATAATTGGAGTTACATACATCATGAAATTGAGGTGGGAAGCCCCCTAAGACCAGCAGGACCCCTAGGCAGGGCCACTGGCTCTCCTCCCAGCACCCTCCAGCTCCCTGGCCCAGAGGCTCTATCTCACTTTTTGCCTCTAAAGCGGCTAACTTACACCTAGAATTCTATTGGTTCCCTGAGCTCACTTTCCTTCACTCCTGGTTGGTTATTACTCTCACTTCTGATTGGTCCACTTCCCTAACTTCTGATTGGTCCATTTGTAGTACTTCATTTGCATGGAGTTCACTCCTGATTGGTCTATTTCTACAAAACTTGTTCCTGGTTGGTCAACTTCTGTTGTACTTTATTTGCATATGATGTTGCAAAGTGTAAAACTGGCAGCCTATAAAAGGCCTGTGTAAACGTACAGTTGTGGTCCAGAGCTTGAAATGTTAATTCCTCTGGGCTCACTGCTGTAATAAACCTGAGTTCTCCAACTCTCCAAGTGTTGCTTGGTCTCTTGCCTGGATCCAGGTTGCTGTCACAACTGAGCTGTAACACCGAGCTGTAACACGTTTTTCTGCAACAAAATGATTGCCACCATAAGTTCACGAACATCCATCATCTCACAGATACAAAATTAAAGAAATAGAATATTTTTTTCCTTGCGATGAGAGTTCTCAGGATTTACTCTCTTAACAACTTTCATATATAACATACATCAGCTTAATTATACTTATCATGTTGTACATTACTTCCCTAACTCACTGATCTTATAACTGGAAGTTTGTACACTTTGACTGTCTTCATTCAATTTACCATCCTCACCCCACCCCCCCACCCCACCCCCTCTGGTAGCCACAAATCTAATCTCTTTTCCTATGAGTTTGTTTGTTTTTGAAGTATAAATGATCTACAACACTAGGTACACAACATAGTGATTCGATATTTCTATACATTTCAAAATGATCACTACAATAAGTCTAGTTATGATCTGTCACCATACTGTTTTCCACAGTGGCTGCACCAATTTACATTCGCACCAACAGTGCACGAGGGTTCCCTTTTCTCTACAACCTCACCAACCCTTGTTATTTGTTGTTGTTGTTGTTGTTGTTTTGATAATAGCCATTCTGACAGGTGTGAGGCGACATCTCACCATGGTTTGATTTGCATTTCTCTGATGATTAGCCATGTGGAGCATCTTCTCGTGTGCCTGTTGGCCATCTGCATGTCTTCTTTGAAAAAATGTCTTTTCAGATCTTTCGCCCATTTTTCAGTTGGGTTCTTTTTTTCTTTTTTTTTTTTTTGATATTGAGTTTGGGGTATATTTTAGATATTAAACCCTTACTGGATATATCATTTGCAAATATCTTCTCTCATTCAGTAGGCGGCCTTTTTGTTTTGTTGCTAATTTCTTTTGCTATGCAAAAGCTTTTTAGCTTGATGTAGTCCCATTTGTTTATTTTTGCATTTGTTTCCCTTGCCTGAGGAGACAGATCCAAAAAACTTTACTAAGACTGATGTCAAAGAATGTACTGCCTACATTTTCTTCTAGAAGTTTTATGGTTTGGGAACTCCCTCTTTTATCCATTTTAAATTTATTTTTGTGCGAAGTGTGGGGTGATTCTTTTGCATGTAGCTGTCCAGTTTTCCCAACACAATTTATTGATGAGCCTGTCTTTCCCCATTGTATATTCTTGCCTCCTTTGGCATAGATTAATTGCCCATATAAATGTGAGTTTACTTCTGGGCTCTCTATTCTGTTCTGTCAATCTGTGTGTCTGTTTTTGTGCTAGTACCATACTGTTTTGATTACTGTAGCTTTGTAGTATATCTTGAGATCAGGGAACCTGATACCTCCAGCTTTGCTCTTCTTTCTCAAGACTGTTTTGGCTATTTGGGGCCTCTTGTGTTTCCATACCAAGTCTTAGAATTATTTGTTCTAGTTCTGTTAAAAAAAAATTTCTTTGGTAATTTGATAGGGATTGCATTATATCTATAGATTGTCTTGGGTATTATGTTCATTTTAACAATGTGAATTCTTTCAGTCCATGAGCACAATAGATCTTTCCATCTGTTTGTGTCATCTTCAATTGCTTCCATCAGTGTCTTATAGTTTTCCAAGTACAGATTTTTACCTCCTTAGTTAGATTTAGTCCTAGGTATTTTATTCTTTTTTTTATTTAATACAATTGTAAATAGGATTGTTTTCTTAATTTCTCCTTCTGTTACTTCACTGTTAGTATATAGAAATGTAACAGATTTCTGTATATTAATTTTGTATATTGCAACTTCACTGAATTCGTTGATGAGATCTAGCAGTTTTTTGGTGACATCTTTAGGAGTTTCTATGTATAGTATCATGTCATCTGCAAACAGTGACACTTTCATTTCTTCCCGTCCAATTTAAATTCCTTTTATTTCTTTTTCTTATTTGATTGCTGTGGCTAGAACTTCCAATGCTATGTTGAATAAACATGGCAAAGAGTTTTTTTCCTCTCTGCATTTCAGTTTGGGATGTTTCTACTGACATATTTTCAAGCTCACTCATTCTTTCCTTGGCTGTGTCTAGCCTACTCATGAGCCTTTCAAAGGCATTCTTCACTTTTATTACAGTGTTTTTGATTTCTAGCATTTCCTTGTGATTCTTAAGAGTTTCTACCTCTGCTTACTTGACCTATATGTTCTTGCATGTTGTCTGCTTTTTCCATTAGTTCCCTTAGCATGTCAATCATAGCTGTTTTAAGTTCTCTCTCTGACAATTCCAAACTCTGTTTTCATATCTAAGTCTTGTTCTGATGCTCGCTTTGTCTCTTCACATCAAGTTTTCTCTTGTCTTTGAGCAGGCCTTGTAATTTTTTGTTGAAAGCTGGCCGTGATTTATCTGGTACTAGGAACTGAGGTACTCGGGCTTTTAGTGTGAGGTTTGATGTTAACCTGGCTAGGAGGCTTCAGTTTCTTCTAGTTCCTTGCTGTCTTCTCTCCTGTTGTCTTTGGTTTTTCCCTAAGAATTCTTTTTAAACAGCATTTTGTCTTGCAGCTCTCTGAATTGTAATCCACTATTATTATACCTATTGATGTGGTGACACAATGTTGGGGAGGGAAAGTATTCTAGAGTCTTATGATTAAATCCCAATTGTTTGTTTTGTTCCTTTTAGTGGCCCTGAGTGCCTGGGCTGTGACCTTCTTAGCTCCTCCCCCACTTCCTAGGCTGGAGGTGACTTAGCCCTTTGCCCACATCAGATAAGACTCTGGTAAAGCAATTTTCCTTGGGGGCAGATCTTTGTTACAGATAAAGACCTGGGTGTATCTGAAAGCGGCCACTCTTCCCCTGCCCCCTCCAGAAGCAGAGGGGATTTCTCTCCAGTCTTCACCTTGAGAACCCAGTAGTCTCCTGGAGGTAAGACACACAAACATGTGGGATGAAACCTTTTTATCTAGGTTTTACCTTTTAGCAAACATTTTATCTAGGAATTTTTGCCTCTCAACCCAGTCTACCCTGAGCTTCCTGCAATCCATCAATTACCATCAGGAGTGTTCCTGCCCTGTCAGGGCTCCAGAGGTTCCCCCAGGAGGCTAATCAGGTTGTGATTCTGTTTTCCTGTCTCTCCAGTTTTTAGGGTAGGATTTGCCCTGTGAACTCAAATTCTCTGACAGATCTAAGATTTGCTGTTTGTTCCGCTTGGTCTTCCTGGGAGGTTGGAAATGATGCCTTCTGAGGTCTTTCCATGTTGGAGCTGGAACTGAAAGTCTGTATATGTGTGTGTGTGTGTGTGTGTGTGTGTGTATATATATATATGTTATATATATATATATATATACATATATGTATATGTATATATATATATATAAAATTTATAAAAACACTTTGTAAATATCATCGTAAACACTTTTGGTTATTGTTATTTGCAAACTGACAGACTTCTGCCCTTGAGGCGCTCACGGTTTGGAAGGGGGAGGCAGAGAGAGTCCATCATTAATTTTGGAAAATTCTCATCCATTATCACTTCCAAAATTTCTTCTGCTCCTTTCTCTCTTCTCTTCTGGCATTCCCATTCCACATGCGTTAACACCTTTTTAATTGTCCCACAGTTTTCGGATATTCTATCCCCCCTCCTTTTTTTTTTTCCATTCTTTTTTCTCTTTGCATTTCCATTTGGAACATAAATAATGGCACCCAGAAATAAATGATATAAATGGTGAGGTGAAATGTGCCAGGAATATCTGCAGCGGACCTGTCCCACTGGGGTGGCGGCTGGCTCAGCAGAGCTGCAGTGACAGTTCAGCTGGGGTCTGAGGGGACGGAGCGGGACAGCCTTCAGGAGGGAGGAGACCCCGCTTTTCCAGCTCCCTGCCCAGTGCTTTGTACTCTGTCCCTTTGCTGCCTCCTGTGTGATCACCCCCACCTATAGCTTTGTTGGCTCACCTATGCTGTTGACTTGCAGGTTGTTCACAGTGGGAATGCTGTTTGGAGCCAGTGCTCAGGTGGAGAGTAGGGTCTGACAACCCTCCTCCTCTCTTCTCTATATAAAGCTGCTCCAGACTGGTTAGTGATGCTGGGAGAAGAATGCTGCCAGGAGAGCGCTGGTCCCTAGGTCCTGCTGCCACCAGCCTTGAGCAAGGCAAGTGAAGGTCAGAGCATCGTCCTGTTTGCTGCTGTATGTTCTTGCGTGTGTCAGGTACTCTTCTTTGATAGCATATCCTGTGAGATAAGCATTATTATCCCCATTTTATGGACAAGAAAATGAGGTCCAAGACGGGTGGTGCTCATTTGCCCGGTCTCCAGGCAGCAGAAAGGTGCAGGGCTGGGATTCAAACCAGGTGTCCTGGCTGTAAGTCAGCTCCCGCCCCTTTTCTGTCATCAGGGCCTGGGCATGCCCAGTGTGAGAGCGCCCTGCTCTCCAGGCCTCGGCTGCCAGCATCTGCCCCCAGATGTACAGACAGATGCTGTGGGGGATTTCACGGCAGGCCTGTTGGAAATTTGGCCGGGAGCCTCCATTGTCTCAACATTTTGTAATCTGGCCCTGGGCAGGGGGGCTAGGGGTGGAGGCCACTTTTCGTGGGAACTTGGGTGAGGAGGGAGTGTGAACCATCAGACTGGGACCCAGGCCAAGAGAGCTAGAAGCAAGGCTCCAGGCCCATGGGAGCCTCCAGCTGGATGGGGCCAGGCAGGCTGGGCCAGATGTGGGCCGGGGAACGTCACAGAGTTGCTGGCAACTCCTTGTCTGCAGGAGAGACAGAGCAAACTGGCAGGACAAACCAGCAGACAAAGTGCTGCCGTCCAGGGAAATGGGCCCCTGGTCACCCAGGAGGGGAGCCCCACCTACTATGGGGCAGCAGAGAGGTTTCTTGGAGCAGGGGACCCCAGCGACGAGCAGAAGTTGGTCAGGGCAGGAGGGGGGCATGGCCTCTGGTGTGGGGAGCAGCAGGTGAAAAGGGCCCAGTTGATGAGACGTCTGACCCACTCAGGGAGCTCAGTTTCACAGTTCAGTCTGTCCTGAACGTCCATGTGAAATATAGCATAGCAAGAAATGCGGTGGGGAGGGAAGGGTCCAGATGCCAGATATTGCATGGGACATACACTTGGGAAAAAAAAAAAAAACCCACTATTGTTCACCTGAAATTCAAATTTAACTGGACATCCTGTATTTTTTATTTGCTAAATCTAGCAAGTCCAGCCTTGGGGGCAATTTGGACTTAATTCCTAAGTAGTGGGGAGCCATCAGAGGCTTTTCAGAAGGGAGAGGACATGGTGACATTTGCATTTTAACAGGAGGTGGGCGGCAGTGTGGAATGCAGGGGGCAGGGAGACCGGCTCAGAGAAGCTTTAGGGAAGAAGAGAGGGTGGCTGGATAGGGATTTGTGTATTTATTTGTTTTGTGGGGGATTTTGGGGGGTGGTGATTAGGTTTATTTATTCATTTTAATGGAGGTACTGGGGACTGAACCCAGTACATTGTGTACGCTAAGCATGCGCCCTGCCACTGAGCTGTACCCTCCCACCCATAGAAGATTTATTAAAGAGCTAAAGTCAGTGGGCCCTGGGGAGTAACTGAGTGTGGAAAATGAGAAAACAGGGCAGTCAAGGATGACACCCAAGTTTCTGGGCAACTAAACAGATGATGGTAGCCTTTCCGAGGAAGAGAGGTGGGTTTGGGAGAGGGGAAGCCAAGTCCGGCTTTCAATGTGAGGCCAGCCACAAAGAGAGAGAGGGCTGGACGTGGGGTCTGGAGTTCAGGTGAGAGGTCAGGGCCAGAGGTCGGCATTTGGAAGAGATCAGCTTTTGGAACTAAACCACTGAAACCACAGGAATGGAAGAGGCACTCAGGGAAACCATCTAAGGTGAGACGTGAGCTCTGAGGAATAACAACAGTTTAGAGAAAGCAGGGGAAAGAGAAGCCAGCATATTAGATTCAGAGGCTACGGCAGAGGTTTGGAGAAATGCAGGAAGGGTCTTCATGACACTGTGTTCGTCCCCCCAGAAGCTAAGGGAGGAGAAATTTGGAAGGAGAGGAAGTTCCAAAGTGCCAGATGTTGTAAGACGTCAGGTCATGTGAGGGCAGGAAGTTGGTTGTGGATCTGGTCCTGGAGACTGGACGGAGGGTGTCTTAGTGGAGGGGTGGGGGCACAAGCCAGGTGGGGAGGGTTGAGGGGAGAGAGGGAGGTAGAGGCCCCTCTCTGGTGAACCTGAACTGAGAGCCCCTTAGACATGGTGGATTGGCCCAGGTATCTATGCAGCAACCCCCATTCCTCCTCAGTCCCACCAAACTGACAGTGCAGGGAAAAAGCCGGTGGAGGGACCAGGTATGGTTGGAAGCCTGAACATAGAACAGGGGTTCCTCAAATCTTACAGGTAAAGATGACTTCACCCACAGGCCTAACCACGGGAGAATTGAACCACGAAGGCTTGCAAGTATCAAGCACTGCAGAGAACAAGACTAAAGCAGGGATCAAGGAACGCGCATCCTGAATGATGGGACCCCCAGCCCCCCGTCTGTCCCCCTCCCAGAATGGCAACAGCCGGAAGTATTCCCCGATGCCTTACCCCAAGCAAGCGATTGGAGGGATTCTCTCTTGAGCTACAAAGTCCCAAAGGATGGACCTCCACTGATGATGATGACTGGAGCCCAGGACACCAGTGTGAGGAGGCGGATGCAAGAGTCCAGGCAACAGGGGATGGGACCTGGGCCAGGGTGGCCTCATCCGGAAGAGGAGGGATGGATTCTCGAGATACTTCGGAGGCAGACTTCACGAGGGGATGAGGTGCTGGGCTGACTTCCAGCCAGAGGGACTTGTTGGGGTGGAGGGGCCACTGCCCAACAAAGGAAGCATCTTCAGCAGGCAGGATACTCAGGGGGGCGGCCCAAGGAGGGGTCCTTCAGTGATGAGCAGTGTGTTCCAAGTTCTGGGGCAGAGATAAGAACAGAGGATGAGGCTAAGCTGCCATGGGGGACCCCAGGAGGAACTGAACTTGGTTGAGAAGCCTGACTCTGAGGCTGGCTGAGAGAGGCATCCATCATCTTGGAGAGTGGGCAGTCAGGGTCAGGAGCTGTGGGAAGGGGACAGGAGATGGTGAGGCAGCAACAGAAACTGAGGACTGTGATGCCCACCCAGGATCAGCTAGGAGGAGGAGGACTGTGCTGGAATCAGGTGGCCTCTTCTGTTTAAAACGGCAAAAATTCAGATTGCCTTAAACCAAAAAGTGACTCACATCAGGTATAGATCCGGCGTCAGGCGTAGACGGCTTCGGGACTCAAATAACGTTGCTGGCCCCTGCCTGCTTTGCCTGGGTCGGCTCCATGCTCCAGCTCCCTGGGGTCACCCCCCACATCTCCCATCCCCTCAACACCAACTCCCGTGGAACGATTAATGCCCCTCCTCCATATCTCAGACTACTAGGATTGAGACCTGTTGGTCCCAGTTAACCTGATGTAGGTCACGGGTCAATCCCTGAACTGATCATCATGGCGACAATCATGGAAAGCGCTATGGAGCTTAGTCTAGGTCATGCGTGCCACCCCCAAGAAGGGAGATGGAGTTTGCCGATTTAAAACATGTGGGCTGGGGAACAAGGTCTCCAAAGCCAAGTCAGGATACTGTTGCCCCAAGACAAGAGAGGGCGATGCATGGCAAAAATAACCAATGTCTGGATCTGTCACTGGGTCCTGATTCTGGGCATCCCTGGATTCTGAGGACCCATGATTTTAGACACTCAGTACATGCTGGTGGGATGGATGGATGAATGGACAGAAGGACGGATGAACAAGCCATCCTTCCAGCTTGTGGGAAGAATAAGGTATTCCCTCCATTATCTCCCTGTATTTCCCTTTACCACCAGCCTCCCACAAAGTCATATCCTTGTCCAGTTCACTGCAGTATCCCTGGCACCCAGCACAGGATCTGGCATGAAGTAAGGGCTCAGAGAACATTTGGATGAATGAACTCATCCACAGGCAGAGCTACCTGCTCGGCCACTTATACTCTGAGCCTCAGTTTCCCCATCTGCAGCCAGTGGCTGCTGCTCTGCCATGTCAGGCAGACATGACGTGTCCAGTGGCTCCATGAACACAAACACTGAGTGTGGACATCACCAGTCCCAGCAGAAGCAGCCTCTCGCACTGACCACCAGCTTTGTGGGACAATCCCCGCCCTGGCATGGAAGCAGTTAAATGCCCTCCTGTAAACCGGAGGCGAACTTCAGCTGCACCCCTCCCCTTGCCCCCACTCACCAGATCAGAATCTAATTTTGCAAAGGCCAGAGGAATAATCCATTTAGCAGAAGTCATGGGGAAGGGAAGTGAGGAGTTAGTGATGGCCCCTGGGAGATCAAGGTTTGGAATATGTTCAATTCCTGGCTGGAAAACTACTGGGAGATAAATCTTGGTCCTACATAAAGAAGGGCACTGTCATGGCCAGAGCTGAACAGAGAAAGAAGGGGCAGGGCTTCCTCGGAGGTGGTGAGTACCCCATCACTGGAAGCATTCAAGTAGACATAAAGCACCCATTTGGAGGGGATGTTGTAAAGGGATTAAAATGAGTGCTTCCTTCCAGCCCCAGTGTCTTAGGATTCCAATACAGCCCACAGCAAAGACAGGACATCATCTGGGTGCTGGCCACTGTCTAAGGGGCTATATGTACACTTACTGACTCTCTTAATCCTCCCAACAACCCAGGGAGGAGGCTCTCCATAGCTCCATTTTGAAAATAAGGAAACCAGGTTCGGCGGGACCAATTTCCTTGTCCCAGATGACTCCACAAAAGGTAGCAGCAGTGATGAGCAGCATTGGTTGGAACCAGGCACCAGGCTGAGCACTTTATGTGCTTTAATTCATTGAATCCTCATGACTATTCTGTGAGGTAGGTATTTCTCTCCCCATTTTACAGATGAGGAAACTGAGGCTTGGAGTGATTAAGCAATTTGCTCAAGATTAGAAAGTCAGTAAGCAGCGTCCAGATGCCAACTCCGGTCTGAGATGTGCTTGCCATCAAAGTCCAGGCTCTTAAACAGGGCAGCGATTGTCAATGCAGGTTTTCAGGTTCTGCCTGTTGTTCTTTCCACTGAGGATCGTGGCTGGGGACGGGATGGGCTCCTGGCAAAGTGCCCTTCCTTCTGGCTTCCTCTTCTGGGAGAAGATCTTGAAAGGCAGGGGGAAGTGGGACAAGTGGTAGTTATTCTTGCCACCTCTCTCCACCCCCTGAAACTCATCATGGAAAGAGTAGCCACAACAGGAGGATCAGCCCTGGCCAGTGGAGTCTGTCCCGGCATCTGTCCTGCAGAGAGGGGCTCACTCACGATACCAGGGGAGGAATTCAGTGATTGCAGCATGGTCCCAGCTTGGGACCCTGGCCCATTAAGGAGCAAAGCCACCCATTTCTTCCAGGACAATATGGGGAAGGAGGGTCCCAACATTTGCTGAGCACCTACTATGTGCCAGGCACTGAGCATATGCGCTCTAGTCTCTTGTTTACTCTTGACATTGACCTAGAATGCTTCCCTGACATCAGTTAACCCCAGGAGGCCTGAGGATCATCCCAGCCTGCAGTGAACGAATGCAGCTGATGCTGATGCTTCTCAGCTGCCTTCAGCCCCTTCCCTCCACAGTCCCCAAGGCCTCCATCTGCAGTCACTGTCCACTCAATGTTTGAGGTCGCCCTGCCCGGACCCTGTTAAGATATTTGGGAGCACTTTAGTGCCACCTGCTGGTTGATACTGGAAGAACAAGGGAGCAGGTTCAGGAGTCCTGTTGTCTGGTTCTAAGTAGACTGGCTGGTTGATTTGCTCCCTGCCTTGCTGCAGAAAGGCTTTCGGGCAGCTTCTAAGGGTGCATAATACACAACCAGAGCAGAAAATAAGAGTGCGGAAAAAGAAGAAAGAAACACAAGGATGGGAATACAAAGGCAGCAGGAGTGAAGTTAAACTACAGACCATAAGGACTTACTGTTGTGGACGCAAGACCACAGGCTCAGGACATTTTGAAGATGGCTTTTATCTACTCAAGGCACAGAGAAATAAGGGGGCATCCTCCAGCCACCGCTGAGTGGCCAGTTATCTTAGTTCTCACACCATCAGCTTTACAGGTTCTCTGCACATGGGTACAGCGCACGATTTCATGCACAGGACACACACAACACACACACACGTTCACTGCATTTTTCCAGAAATCATGTTGGGATGCACAGGGGAGGGAGATCCTTATAATGCAGATTTGAGAAGTCATTCAAGGTATATATTTTGAAAACAAGCAGAGTCACTGTAAACAAAGTAATTTATTCCCATGAAAAAAAGATTCAGATGTATATTTTAAAAAGACAATATTCTTTCCCTGAAAATGAGGGGAATATAAGGTGTAAACATTATATTGAAGGTGTAAACATTACAGATAATTCTGTCAGTTGAATTTTTAATGCTGGGGATCCGAGGCACGGAGTTCTTTTGATGTGAGGGGTTGGGTTCCCTCATCACTATACTCTCATCATGAAGGCCACGCCTCGGCTCCAAGCTTCCCAGCAGGTGACACAGGAAGGGAACTGTAGACACATCCAATCCCCAAAGCCTCAGAATGAAGACAAACCAATCTCTCAGGAGAAGCACGACTTTGGTACCACGGTAGGGATATGTTGCTCCCGGCCTGGGTGAAGGGTACCAGCAGAAGACAGTGAAGATGAGTGATGGTCTCTGTGACAGCCTCCCCAGGAAGCACTTCATGCCTGATCCGAAGACTGGACAGCTCCTCTGCAGGAGCTAAGACCATGCTGACCTGCCTTGGCCCCTGGGCAGGTTTAGACTCTCAGAAAAGTGGGTTCCCCTCAGTAGGGCTGAGTACAGGCAGCTATGAGTGCTTTGAGCTTGGGCCCCTGTGGAAGCCTTACTCCTGGTCTCCAGGGAATTGAGTCTCTCTCCTAAGCCCTGCACTTGTGGGAAAAGCTGCATCCTGCTCACCTGCCTTCCAGCATCCCTGGAGTGGATGCCTCTGGGACCCTCCCTGGGTAGTCCTGCCCCTTGGATGCTATGCCAGGCTCACCTCGCAGCCCTATAATCATCGAGCCAGTTTCTTGGGTCCTGGGCTCCTTCTAGGCTGTGCTGAGCACCACCCCCTCCTTCTCTCTTCCACTCTGGTTGAACTGGTTGAAACATATCTGCTCAGACTAGCTCACAGAAAGGAAAGTTTATGGCACAAACACAGGTGGGGTGGCCAGGGAGCTAGGACTCTCTTGACACCCTAAGATCAATCGAATCAAAGCTCTTTGAGATGCAAATGACAAAAACCCCAATTCAACCTTAAGCAAAAGAAGGAAGAGGAGGAGATACTGGCTCAGATCTGATTTCAGGTACACCTGGATCCAGAGACTCAAACACCGGCACTAAGACTCAGTCTTACACCCCCATCAGCTTCCCTGCCTGCTGGCTCTGGTCTCAGGAAGGCACCCGCTGAGGGAACAAGACGGCTGTAGCATCTCTGGCTTAAAGCCACCCTCTGGCATTCCAGTGAACAGGAAGTTTCTTCCCATCAGCTCTAACCATGGTCCCGGCCAGCTTCAAGTCTCAATGGGCCGGCACAGGTCACATGACCATCTCTGAACCAATTACTACTGCCAGGAGGAAGACTCACACTGATTGGCTAAGTCTGGGTCTCACACCCACTTCTGGTGAATCCAATCGCTTTGACTGGAATTTTAGGAGTTCCTTAGGGAAAATGGGGGTAGGGGGTGTCTAATGGCCAGAAGAGAGAGATGCTGGACAAAGACAGGTGTGTTCCATCCAGAAAGCCCAGTATCAGCGGCCTTTGAGAAACCAGAGCCAGGGAGCTGGTGGGGGCTGAGGCACTTCTGGGCATCTTCTCTCTTCTGTTTGTAGCCACTGCTCCCTTGAGGGTATGAAGACTCAGGCCAACCCAGGGCCAGGCCACAGGGGCTCATGGGCGTCAGTCAGTCTGGGTTTGAATCCTGGCTCTGCGCTTGTTAGCTGAGGGACATGGGACACTTTATTTCATCTGTCCGAATCTCAAGGTCCTCCCCTAGGAACCTGGGCCAATAGCAGGGCCAGCCTCCTGGGTGGCGCTGCCAGAACTAAGGCACTAAGAATGCTGAGCACAAGCTGCTGTGGAAAACAGGCTGGCTACCCCTCAAAATGATATAGAATCACCATGTGACCCAGCAATTCTACTCCTGGGATCTACCCCAAACAGCTGAGAACAGGGACAGATATTTCTACACCAACGTTCATGGCAGCCTTATTCACAATAATCAAGGCGAAAACAACCCAAGCACCCACCAGCAGATGAATGGCTGGACAAAATGTCCATATAATGGAATGTTATTCCGCCTTAATTTAAAAAGAATGGAATTCTGACATGTGATGACGTGGGTGAACCTTGGAAACACTATGCTAAGTGAAATAAGCCAGACACAAAAGGAGAAATATTGTGTGATTCCACTTACATGACGTACCTAGAATAGGCAACTAGAGAAAGTAGAATAGAGGCTATCAGGGGTGGGGGGAGGAAGGAATGGGGAGTTCCTGTTGAATGGGTAGAGACTTTCTGCTTGGACTTGTTACTAGCAAACTGGTTGACTGGACGCGTGTCAGGGTCCTAGTCCAGGCCAAGACCCCTTGTCCAGGCCAGGGAGGTTCTTTTTCTGATGGGATTTGTACAGCCAATCATGAAGCCAATGCTGAGACTGGAACAACATAAGCTTTATTTGATGGCCGAAGAATAGAGAAGCGGGGGCCTAGCTCACAAATGAACGTCTCAGCCCAGCTCAGGTGGAGACACCACATACAGGAAGGCTGAGTTAAAAGGGAGGGATTTGGACAGAGTGGGAGGACTGTTCATGACTTATCCAAAAATGGGGTATGGTTTGGACCTAGAACTGATGCATTCTCCTTTGCAGTCCTCGTATGGGCTTGTCCGGTGTTGTCATGGCAACCATCAACTGTCATGGAGCTGGTGGGTGTGTCCCTTGGCATGCTAATATATTACAATGAGCATATAATGAGGCTCAAGGTCTAGTGGAAGTCAGATCTTCCACCATCTTGGGCCTAGATGGTTCTAACCAGTTCTTGTTTGTTTTTTTTTTTTTTTTCTCTATTCAGCTTCCTCCTGAAACTTGGATAAGGGTAATTGGTTTCCAGTTGAGGGAGGGGCAGAGGTATGATTCTGGGGCAACAGTTTTGGCAGCAGCCTTGGTAACAGAATGATGAAGAATTTCTGGACGTGGATAGTGGTTATGGTTGCACAAACGTGAATATATTTAATGCCCCTGAATTGTACACTTAAAATGGTTAAAACGGCAAATTAAAAATAAATTCTAAAATAATCTTTAATATCTTAAAAGGAAAAAGTTCTTAGCCCAGGACCTGGCACACAGTATACACTCGACGATCAGTAGCTGTGATCAGTATTCACAGCTTCACTCGCTTTTCTTTATCCTTTGCTCCCATTACTGTGTTTTTGACCAGCTGTGTCTGTTTCATGTAATGCAGGACTTCTCAGCGTCAAGATCAGGAAAGGCCTGGGCAGCCAGGGTTGGCCACCTTACCTGCTAACTCCCTCTCCCCTTTGTCTGCCAGTCTTAAAACTCAGAGGGGTTAATCGATGTGGTCCAGCACATTTTTTAAGCCAAGCTGCCCAAGTCACTAACAAAGCCACAGGTGGTGTCCTGGGAGCTAGGGCTCAGCCTCGGTAGGGGCCCCAGGGTCACCTGGGGGCAGTTCCCTTTGAAGGGCCTGTAGGGGCCTATAGATGAGGCAGATCTCAGAATGTTTCCCAGTTAAGATCCACTTGGGGAGGTTCCTGATCTGGGTGAACCTGACCATCAGCCTCGGAAGCTGGCACTTTTGAAAGCCGACCCCAGCCCAGGGCACTCTTTCTTAGCTCAAGACCATGCTCCAACCTGGTTACTGGTCTTGGCCCCCCACACTCCCTCACCCTGATACCACCTTCCTGATGCCCAGGAAGGACCCAGAGACCCCACCGCCCTGTGCTTAGGCATGGCAGCTGCTGTGGTCTGACTGGGTACCTTCCCTTGGCCTCCCAGCTGGCCTGTGTCAGTTACAGCAGGGACCACAGGGCCTTCTGAGTGCTGGGTGCTTAACGCCATCTCCTATAAATCTCGCAACAGTCCTGGAAGAATGTTCCCAGGTGAGGAAACTGAAGCCCAGAGCTGCAAGGTCACTTGCTCAAGTTCATCCAACTGGTCTGTGGCTGAGCCAGACTTGAACATGAACTGTCTGACTCCAGAGCATGTGTTTTTCCTGGCTTCCTGTCCCCCAAAGCCACTCCCCCTCCAGACTTCAGCCTTTCACATCCCAGGCATCAGGGACAGGACCTGGACCACCCCACCACGCCACCACCGCCACCACTGGGAGTGGGTATTTCTTTAGCCTCCCTTCACCGGGCCTCCATCTCCCCCTGTGAAGTAAGGAAGGGGTGGGCTGAGTGGTCTCTGAGAGCCTCCCAGGGGGCAAGGGAGGGACGGAGAGGCTCACAGGAATTCTACATCGGATGGCTCTCCTATTACCTTGGTCCCCTAACTTTTCTAAGAGCTTTCCCAGCATCACCCCTTGGAATCCTCACAACAGCCCGTGACGTAGGCACCATCGTTACTCTGTCCATTTTGCAGATGAGGAAATGGAGGCTCAGCAAAGGGATCAGATGGCCCCAGACTGCACACATAATATGTGGTGAAGCCACTGTGGACTCAGACAAGTGTCTGAGCAAGTGTCTTAGCCCAACCCTACCCCCGACCCCCTTCCCTCTTTCCCCTCCCTCCAACCCCGCCTCCATTCCTTCATGTTAAACCTGGAGACAAGTGTCCAGGCCACTCAGGCCAGCCCATCTTTCCCTACTTCCACCAGGGGGAGTGCGACCTCCTTGCAGAGACCCCAAGAAGTGACCAGGGAAGAGTCTGGCCTCTGAGGCCAAGCCAACCAGAAAGGTGATGCGTGCCGGGGGGGGGGGGGTGCTGAAGGGGGGGGGGGGGCAGGAGCCTGGCACCTGAGAGGAGGCCACCTGGGACTCGAAGTCCTAACCCTGTCACTGCCTTGCGAGGCCCTCCCCTCTGCTGCCCGTTTCTGTGTCTGTGAAATGGGAAGTGGGGACCAGAGAGCAGTGCTTCTCACTCTGTGATGTGCAGGTGAATCACCTGGGCATGTATTTAAAAGGCAGATTCTGATTCGGTGGGTCTGGAGCGGGAGCTGGGCAGCTGCATTTCAGACAGGCGTCTCAGTCGGTGGTGCCCGTGCTGCTGGTTCTCGGATTCGATTCGTCTCTGAGAGACCTGCCGGCTCTGACCACAGTTTGGTTTTTTTGAGTTGAGCAGGGAAGACTTGTTGAGTCGAAAAGTCTTCCACAGCACCTGTATCTGTCCCTCATTCTTTTATTCATTCAACAAGCAGTTTCTGGGCCTCTCTCTGTGCCATGTCACTGCCAGTGCCGGGGACACAGAGATGGACAAGAGCCAGTGTGGCCCCTGGCCAGACACGATGGATGCTCAGGGAAGGCTCCCCAGGGGAGCCTTTCACCTCCTCTTAGTGGATGAGCGAGAGAGCGCCAGGCAAAGGCGAGGGTGGGGAAGGGAGAGGGTGTTCAGGCAGAGCAAGCAGCATGTGCAAAGGCCCAGAGAAGAGAGAGCCCGACTTACTGAGGGGAAGTGGTTGTGCAGCAAGAGGGGCCGCACAGACGCGCAAAGCAAACACAGCAACATATCAACACACACATACACACCCCTTCAAGGTATAGATCTATCTGCCTGCTACATTGAACCTTATATCCCTCTGTGAGTGGCTCTTTATCTTTAGAATTGTTTTTTTCCCCCTTAAAATCTGCTTTTGCTGTTACTAGTGTAGTTCCACCGATTTACCTTTGGTTACTATTTGCAGCCTTTTACTCTCCTCGTTTCTGTATCTTTATATTGAACATCACTCTTTTGTAAGCAGCCTATGATTGGCCTTTATTTGCTTTTTAATCCAATGTGTTAATGTTTGGCTTTCAAGTGGGGTATTTAATCTGCTTACATTGAAATTAATTGCTGATATATTCAGCTGTAGGTGTCCCATCTTACTGTTTGTTTTCTATTTGTCCCAATTTTCTGTTACTCTTCTCTCCCTTCTTGCCCTCTCTTGCCAAGCTGAAATTATGTACTCAGCAAAAAAACAAACGAACAAAACCCGAAACAAACAAACAAAAAAACCCTTTGAAAATGAAGGTGAAACAGAGGTCTTTTGGGCAAATGAAAACTGTAATAATTCATCACTGGCTCACCCCATCAAAAGAATTAGCAAAGGATGGTTTTCAGGCAGGAGAAAAATGGATCCCTGGTGGAAGCTTGAAAATGCAAGAAGAAATGAAGGAAAATGGAGAGAGAAAAATACGGTGTTAATCTAAATAAATATTGTCTGTACAAAACAATAATAATATCCTCTTGTGGAGCTTGAAGTATATAAAGAATTAAACTTCCAGATGGCACCAAATGACAATAGCATGTAAGTCAGGAGGGGGTAAATGGAGTTTTTAGTGGCCTAAGATTCCTTCATCTTCCCGCAAGTGGTAAGAGTGCTAATTTATATTAGACTTTAATAAGTCAGGGATACGCGTTGTAATCTGTAGATCAAGCACTGAAAGAATGGAAAACTAACAAGCTAAAGAAGAGATGACGTGGGTTAATAAAAAGTGTGAAGTCAACCCAGAGTAACGTGAGAAAGGAGAAAAAAAAATTTTTAACTGAAAAAAAATTAAATCATAAACTTGGGTGGTGGGCACACAGGGTTCACTTCGACCTGCTTCACACACTGTATATGCATTAGATAAATATTCTTTTGTCTCTGCTCAACAGTTAACAAAAACAAATTTAAAAAGCAAAGCAAATGGCAAAACATCAGGCACACATAATATGATCTCATTTGCATATCTGTGTATATAAGAAATAAAGGAAACAGAAAATAGGTAAGACAAATAGAAATATATATATATATTCCTGTAGAAAAAAAAAAAATCCAGAAGCCTATTTGCCAAAATGCAATCAGTAGGGGGCTGGGGAGGATGAATGCTGGGAGGAAATGATCAATTTCTGCCAGCTATGGAGATTGCATAATTTTTCAGTAAGTATGTATTACTTAAATAATTACGAATCGCAAGCAGGCCGCAAATATAGTTCCATCCTGAAGAAATAAATTTTTTAATTCAGTAAGAATAGGACCTGGTGTGCCTTGCAGCCTGGAAAGGCCATTTAGGATGGGGTTCTTTTCCTCTGCCCAGCGCTTAGCACCTGGAGCAGAGTGACCGATCTCCTGCTGTCCTGACCCGCTTTGCCCACACGGTGGCGCTGCGGGGCAGGTTCAGCCGCTCCCGGAAGGGGCGGGAGTGGTGGTGGGAGGGAGTGGGGTGCTGCGCGGTGGGGAGGAGGCGGTGCATCTTCATGAACAGATTTATTTCTTCAGCATCCTGCCGACAGCCTTACCAGGTGGCATCCGGAGCGCTCGCACGCAACAAGCCAGTCGCCCCCGTAGGTGGCTCCGGAGCCTTTCAACGCCAGCTGCCGGGCTATTACCCACGCCGCGGTGCTTACCAGCCCACCTCGCGCCTCGCCGCGCTGAGTTAAAAGCTCGCGGGTATCCCAGTGACCAGGCTGGACTCCCAGAGCCTGCTTGTGGAGCTCTCACGGAGCTTGTTAAATCATCTTGAGGACTTGTCTCCTGACGTAGTGAGTTCTAGGTCCCTGGAGGGGTTCAAGCCTGTCAAGGGAGCTACAAGAGGGTGGAGGGGGTGTCTAGCCTTGGATGAGATAATCCTGGGTCTCTCTGGACTGAGACTGAGTGTTTCTGGTCTCTGACTCCAAATTCACCCACAGATTAACCTGAGCAAGTCCCTGCCGGCTTAAGACACTCCATGGCTCCCCATTGCCCTCAGAAGAAGGTCCACAGTCCTCAGCCTGCCTCCTGAGGTTCTACACCACCAGCATACCCCAACCCCCCCCCCCCGACCGCAAGGCACCCCATGCTCCATCACACTGAATCCTTTCTTTGCCTCCCACTTGTCATTCTCTCTCACTTCTGAGCCTTCTGCATGCTATTCCCATTCCCTCAAACACTTGTCCCCCCTCCTTTTTTCTTGGCTAACTCTGACTCATCCTTCAGACCTGTACTTTAAATGTTGTCTCCTCCTAGAAGCCCCTCTGACCCCTAAAGGCCCCCCGCCTCCCTCTTCTAATACAACACTTGATCTAATTCTATATGGATTGCTTGCCTCTCCTGTTGGATGGTGGGCTCCTGGAGGGCAGAGGCCTGTCTGCCTGGGTCATCATTGCTTTCCCAGGGCCAGGATGGTGCTCCATAAATTACTGTTCCATGAATCGATGTTTGTGGGCATGCAGCAAATGGTGGGGGCCCCTTCCTTTTGAGGTGCCCGAGGGGCATGACAAAGGCGCCTTGTGGTTGGGATGGAGATGGGAGGGACAAGGCACATAACAGCCCATCCAGAGGAACCACTGGGCTCCCCTTGGGCTCCTGCTCTCTGGGAGAACAAGCCACAGTGACCGGGGGCTGCCAGGGCCCCTTCCCAGCACACAGAGGGCGGCTGGACACAGGCTGACCTCAGGCAGGCAGCACCAGGAAAGAGTTGTGTGTGGTTCAGCTCCACCCAGCTCTTCCCAGCATCCTCCCTGCACTTATGGTGGCTTCCCAGACCCCAGTGCCCAGCCCACGGGCCCCACTGATGCTGGAGGTCTCCCCCTGAGCGTCCTCAGCACCCTAAACTTACCTGAATTCATCATCCTTCCCCAAATCACTTCTCATCCTGGCTCCCCATTCCCCCAGCCACCACCCCCTTCCTCCCTTTCCCACCCATTCTCCTGCCACCAAAGCCTGGTCTCTAATCAAGGACCCCACCATCAGCCTTGCTGACCTCTCTCTAGGGTCCTGTGAGGATAACACCCCCCTCCATCTCACCCGTCCCGCACCCCATATTACAGCCAGACTTATTTTCAGTTTCTCAAACAAGCTGACTACTCTCTCTTCCTGGCCTTGTACTGATTGCTCAGTGGGGACATCCCCTTTCTACCTGGCGAGTGTATATGTGTCCCTCAGACTCCCAGTTGGACACCCCTTCCTCCAGGAAGCCCTCCTTGTTCAGTGCCCTTCCTTGGGGCTCCCACAATTACCTGAGTTCCCCCGTCTCTGCCCAGGTGGCACTATGTTGCCAAACCCGGCGGTCAGTGTTGTGCCCCCAGCTCACGTGGGTACTCAGCATCCCCTGACACAGCGGTCATGCCCTCCGGGCTGAAATCCCTCCTCCCCTTGGCTCCCAGCCCCCGCCCTCCGTGTCCTCCTCCTCCTGCTCACTGGCTGCTCCTTCCCTGTTCTCTTGACAGGTTCTTCCTCATCTCCCTGCCCTCTTAATGATGGGACGCGCCAGGAATGGGCCCCCAGACCTCTACTCCATTTTCTCTCTCTCTCGGGGCTGGCATCCAGGCATGTGCACGCTGACAGCCCCATGTTTCTGTCTTCAGCCTGGACCTGTCCCCCAACCCCAGGCTGCACCCCACGGGCTGCTCCTCACCTCTCTGCCTGATGGCTAACATGCACATCCAACTACCCACGTTCAGATCAAGCTCTCGGTTCGAACTCCCTTCCTCCACCTGCTCCTCTTCCCTCATCCCCATTCTTCTGGTTCACGAGGCCAAAAACCTCGGTGTTGTCCTTCACTCCTATTTATCCAGTCCATGAGGAAAGCCTGTGGCTACCTTCAAAATATACCCCTCCCCACCCTCCTCACCACCTCCACCCAACCATCTGGTCCAAGATCTCTCGTTGGCCTCCTGACCCTTGTCCCTGCTTCAGCCCTAGCCCCCTTTGATCTATTCCCAACCCCGCAGCCAACCTCCCTCTGCCCCAGACTTTCCACAGGCCCCTCCTCACTCAGTAACAGCTAAGCCCTTCCCTGCCGACAAGACCTTTGGGAGCTGACCTGGTCTCCCGCCACCCCCATGCTGGCCTCCTCGGCTGTTACTGAACATCCCTGCCTTGGAGCCTTTGCACTGGCTGTTCCCTCTGCCTTTGACACTACCTCTGCCCCCCAATATCTACACAGCTCCCTCCATCACTGCTCTGGGCCTCTGCTCAGAGAGGCCTCCCCTGACCAGATGACACACAGCCTGACTCCCAGGGCTTCCTACCCCCTTCACTCTGCCTTATCTCCCTCACGAACCCTTATCATCCCCCCACATACCACGTTTGTTTATGTGTTATCCATCTCTTCCACTAGAATGTAAACCCTGGAAAGCAGGGACTGTTTTCCTCTTGTGTTTCCTGCTGTATTCTCAGTACCTGGCACGTGTAGACCTGCCTTCACCAGACAGTGAAGACTAAAAAGGCAGGAATATGATTGTATTTACCACCAACACCAGAGTACCGAAGCCATCATCAGTGCTCACCAAATACTAAATGGATGGGTGGGTGGGTCGATGGGAAGGTGGATGGATAGATGTTTGGAGGGGTGGGTGGGTGGATGGAATGGTGGATGGATGCTTGGATGGATGAGTGACTAATGAATGGATGGATGGATGCTTGGATAGCTGGATAGAGGGATGGACCAACATGTTGATTGGGCAGTATTGCCCTGGGTCTGACTCTGTAGGAAGAGGTAGGTCCATCTACTTGGAGACACCTGAGCCCCAGAGTCATTCTGGAGCACCTGAGATGCTGAGGTCCCAGATCCTGACAGGCCCCTACAGGACTTCTCCAGGCCCCGGAGAATTTGCAGTGCTTCTTACCAGCCGTGAGGGGAAGCTGCTCCAGTAAGCCACATTAATCCAGATTTTAAGTTCTCATGTCTTTTGACACAGCAATTCTGCTTCCGAGAATCCAACAATACTAACGCTGGTGTACAGAGATAGATGTGTGTGCTGAGGGTCACAACAGCACGGCTTGTAATCATGTAAGACAGGGACCAGCCCGGACGTCCCTCAGTAGAGGACGGCTGGGTGAATGGTGGCTCAGCCCACCCCGCAGCACTTGGTGGCTGATAAAACACAAATCAGAGGATGGAACGAGCCATCCTGAAAGATCGTTTCCAACCCTCCCTGTGGCCAGCAGGGGGCGTTCACGCTGCTGACCCGCCCGCTCCTGGCAGATGCCTTGGGTGTCCCTCTTCTCCCTCCCACCTCTATCCTCGTGGAGATCCTCACCGGCGGGCGGGCAGGGACTCTGATTCATTTCTGTGTCTCCAGCACTTGGCACAGTCTCTGGCTAAAGTTTGCTGAATTGCATGACTGCCGTCACTGCCATGTCGGTAAAACGCTTCCAGGCTTCTTGGTTTTCTTCCTGACTCACCACAAAACCTGAAAACACAAGCCAGGGAGCGTGGGGAGGGGTGCGGGTCAGGTGGAGGGCAGAGGACTGAGCTCAGGAAGGGGGTTCTGATGGCCTCAGGGGCTTCCCCCAAGGCAGAGTCACTCTGTGACCACAGAGGGGAAAAAGTGAGGACCAGTGTGGTGGCAGCAGGAGGACTCAGCCTGACTCCACTGAGGAAGGACCTTATTTGGAATCAGAAGCAACTGACCCCCTGGGAGGGAGGGAGTTCCCCATCCTGAGAGGTAAGTAAGCTGAGTTTGGAACAAGGATGTCATGGTGGGGATTCCTGCCTTACCGAGGGGTGGGGAGGGTTGCACTGGATGAGCCTCCCACCTAGGGCTCTGGGAAGCCTGGGATTCTCTTGGGGCGATGACTGGATGAGTGGGCACCCCCAAGGCCAAGTTCTGGGGGCTCAGGGAGGAGACGGAGAGCATTACCCCCGCCAGCCATTGAAAATGCCCCTTACATCATAAGCAGCCTTGTCTCATCCCTGCTGCCAGAATGCAGGGCGTGCCTGTGTCGCCAGGATTTCCCGGGACCCAAGACAGGGCCCCGGGGACCCAGCAGGCAGGATGTCTCACATGGAGCCCCAGAGCTCCTCACAAAATCCATGATTTCGGGAACTCTGAGGCGCCCAGGCCACTGAACCCATCTCCTCAATGCCGCATTTCTTTAGAGCTTGCTTCTTCCTGGAAAGATCTGAGGTTCTTTAATGATAATTCAGCTTCGCCTTTGCAGGATGAGAAGCCCAGGGTGCATTGTGGTTGAGAGCCTGGGCCTTGGAATCCACTGTGTGACCACCAGAGGCAAGTGACTTAACCATCCCAGCAGCGCCACGAAGGACTCGAGTTTCTGATCCGGCCCAGCAGTGCACGTGGGGCCCCACAGCTTGGGCCTTGCTCCCGCCACTTCCAGGCTGTGGGGCTGATGAGCATTTCCTTTCTCTGAGTCCTAGTTTCTTCAGGACCACGTGGTTAGGATTCCCCGAGAGAGCTCGGGAACACAAGCAAGGAGCTGCTGGCATCAGGAGGAGACCCTCCTTGAATCCGGTGACAGGGCTGCTCTGGAACCTGCCCTTGTCCCCTGCCGGCTGGCTCAGAACCTATTAAAGGTGCCAGTCCTCAATTTTGTGACCTTTGAACAGGCAACAGTGCAAAGCTATCCTCTCCTTAAACACAAGAGACGGTGAAAGACAGATGCTTGGAGGGGCCCAGGATGTAAGGTGGGGCCACCAGGGAGCAGACCCCAGGCTGGTCTGGACATGTCTTCTCACCGGCCCTGTCCCACCTCTGAGCCTCCCTGCCCCCTCCATCCAGACATACTCCTTTCCTCTTTGGCTGAGAGGCCCTGCTGGGTGCTCTGGGGCGGGAGGAGGTGGTGGCAATAGGGACCTCCCATCAGGCAGACCCGTAGGGGAACGGTCCACATCAGGGGTGGCACAGCCAAAGGGCAGAAGGCAGTGCAGCCACCAATCAGGAGGTGGGTCTGTGTACCCTGTGTCCCCAAGGGAAGGAAGCAGAGCCCAGTGCTGGAGACACATTTACTATAAAAGTGTCCCTGAAGGGTCAGAGCTCTGGTTGCACTTAAACACTCTCCCAGTCCCTTGTCACTCCCTATTGTGTGTCACCTCCCTGCCTCTGCTCGTCTAATTCATAAAGTGAGGGAAATGGATTGGGAGGGTGGGAGCTGTCAGGCTAATTCTACTGACCTTGACCTGTGAGAAAGTGAGGTCCAGAGAGGGAAGCACCCCGCCCAGGGTCATGCCACCTGGAGACAGGCAGAACTGGGAGGACCCAGGTCCCCCACCACCAAGCCCCACCTCCTGCTCCCAGCTGGTTCTGGGGGCACAGGCTGGTGAGGGGTGCATCCTGAGCCTCACTGTGAGACCCTTGAGGGAAGTCCCTTCTTTTGGAACCTCAGTTTCCTCATCTGTAAAAGGGGCCTCCAATTCCCCCTCCCTCCCTTCTAGGCTGTGGAGGCAATGAAAGTTTGGATAAGGATGAGCATTACCCTTTATTGAGTGCTTAACCCACGCCAGCCTGGTCCCGCCCTAAAGCCCTAATGCACCTTAGCCCAGATAATCCTCACAACCACCCACCCGATGAGGAGGGGCCAGGAGAGGCCCATTCCACCAATGACTCCCATGGATGGGTAACTACCTCGGTGTCACCCAGCTTGTGAGCAGCACAGCCTGGATGGAAACCCAGGTGGTTGATTTCAGCCCCATCACACTATAGCCAGAAAGAGACCACAGGTGCCTATGTGCAAGTGAGCCCCCGAATCCCTTGAGCTTCCAGAATTCGCAGAGACCCTGGGGCACTGGGGAAGGGTGCGTACTGGACCTGAACTCACCTGTTGCCTGGTGGTCGGGGGGGCCCCAACCACCACTTCTAGACCCCCTTCCCCAACTGCAGCCTGCCCCCAACACCCGCTGAGTCAGAGATCCAGGGAGCCAGGTCCCGGAGCTGCCAGGGTAGGGCCTGACCTCCCTGTAATTAAGGCAGCGGGAGGTTGGGAGCTGGGATCTCTGTCATCAAGGAGGGGCGGTGAAGGGTGACAGAAGGCGCTTCCCTGAGGCTGAGCCAACCCATCGGCAGCCACTGGCTGCTCTGGGAGCGGCTGGGCAGCGGCGGGTGTCTGGGAGGGGCCCAGGTGGGTCTTTCCTGCCCTGCCTCTCCTGGCCTGGGCCCTCCTGCCAGCCTCCTGGCATCTCCCTCCTCCTGATGTTCCCTCTGCCTCAGCCCCAGAGCCATGTCTCCAAAAATCTGGTCGCTGAAGCTTGGCTTTGAATATTCTAGTGATTTTGTGCGGGCAGAAAGTTTCTCTTGCTGTAAGTACGGAGCGTTAAGGAGAAGACTGAGGAGCGGCTGTCGGCAGGCGTGCCCAGGCCTCCGTTGGGATGACGACCATTCTCTGAAATAGAGGCCTTCGGGGCTGTGATCACCTCCTGGACCAGGCCCGCACTCCAGGCTGTCACTCCATGCCCTCTTGCTCTAGCCCCAATCGGCTCATCTGCCCTGACATTCTCCCAATCCGCTGTCATTCCCATTGCTGCCTTCCTGCCTCCGCATCTCTGCTTGTGCTATTCCCTCTTCCTGGGATGCCCTCATCTTCCCTTGCTTACTTACCCAAATCCTGCTCTTCTCTCTGTCCTGTTCAGATGCCTCCTCACCCAGGCAGCCTTCCTTGATTGGACCCAATGACACCCTCCCTCTCCCACAACCCTGCGGCCCTATTCCGTATTCTGGGTCTGATGCAGATTGGATTACTGCCTCTTTGTTCTCCTCCAGTCCCCCAGTGCCAAGGCTGTCACCTCTCTGAGGTCCAGGCCTGGCCTGAAGGCTACTCACAAGCCTCGAACAAGTCACTTCGCCTCTCTAAGCTGCATTGCCCTCATCTGCAAAACAGGACGAGCAGAGTTTCTGCTGGGGGTAGGGGGTGGTCACTGAGGAGTGAAGGAGACAATGAGGGTAACACTCGGGTGGTGCCCGGCTCTGGTGGCTGCTCAGTGAGCGGCACCCAGCCTTATTATAGCTGTTCCGCTGCTAGAGGCCACGTGTCCTTCTCCGTGGGGATCTTGACAGCCTCCCCTGGTCCAGCCCTGCCCTGGTGCCCGCCTCTTACACAGTAGCCAGAGAGGCCTTTCTAAAGGACAAGTTGGAATGTGTCACTCCCACGGGCCATCCCCTGAGCCAAGCCTGAGAACCATCCCTGTGAGACCCTGCCCGACCCTCCCCTGCTTCTCCCCATGGCTCCATCTCCCTGCACCACCCCTGCTTCAACTGCTGCTCCAACCACCTGGAACTTATCTGGGAGGTGCTGAACCCTCCAAGTACGCTCTCATTTCGAAGGCTTTGGCACAGGCCACTGTCTCCACCTGGCAAATCCTTCACCTGGCTTACTCCTACTCATCCACGAAGCCCCAGCTTAGATGTCCATTCCTCCAGGAAGGCTTCCCCAACCACCTCCCCAGTCTGGGTGAGGCAGCCCTTCTTCATGCTCCCACAGTGCTTATGGCATGCATTGCATTGCACTGACCTGTTTACCTGTGAGCTCCAAGAGACGAGACACTGCCACTTGCTCCCCGCTGTAAACCCAGCACCTGGCCCGGTGTCTGGCGCCGAGTAGATGCTCAAAAAAAAACCTAGCGTCTGACTGAATGGATGGATGAGTCAATTTCTGCATCCCCCACACTGCAGGAAATGTCTGTGGAACAGATTTGAGTGGGAGGTTCCAGCAAGGCCTGGGAGAAGCCCCTGGGGTTTGGGCGCTGGGTGGTGAACAGAGCGGAACCCCCATCCCCTCCCACGGGTGGGTCAGCCTCCCCCCTCCTCACAGACCCCAGGGCCCCAGAGTAGCTTCCAGATGCTCAGCCCAGGCTCAGCCTTACCTCTGAGCTTTTCCATCTGCACAGCCGGGCCAGATCCCCGCAGCCAGCGTCGCGGGCAGCCAGGCCAGTCGTCCCTGGCGTCTTCCTATTTTAGACATCTCGCTGCTTCGGTCCCTTCTAATGTTTCCAGCCAGGCTGCGGGGGGAGGAAAAAGAGGTTACTGCTACTTTAAATGTACTGTATGAAGGCGAGGGCTGGAAAGGGGCCTGTTTGCAGGAATACCCAGTCATCTAGTTGGAAAAGCCGCCAGATGGAATACAAAAGGAGAAACCCAGACGCTCATGGAGACAGCCTCGGTTCATAAATCAGGTGGGGCCAGGGGCTGGGGGCCCATACGCCATGGAGCCCGACTCCCTCCTGGACCAAGACGACTCCTACGGTAAGAAGCACGGCAAAGTGGCAGAGTTGGGGATTCAGTGGCCGCTCAGGCAGACTTTTCTGTTTGCTGCAGGAATCCGAGTGGAAGGGGGGAGGAAGCTGGGCACTGTCTGGTCTTGGGACCTGTGGGTCCTGGGTGCCCAGGGAACTACAGAGCACAGAGCTGGAGTGTCCCTGGAGCGGGACTTTGGGCAGCCCCTTGGACGTGGGTGCTGGCAGGGGTGGGGGGTGGGGGGAGGGAGAGGGAGTTTGGTCTGCTTCTGTTTTGCTCTTGGCCAAGAAGGAAAGGAAGGAAGTTTGCAGCCCCCCTGCCTGTCTGCCTCACTCGCTCGCTGTCCACAGGCCTGCCGGGTGCTGCGGGGAATTTAATTAGTGAGATCCTGCAGATAAATATAGATGGACCAGGCACCAGGAACGCAGTCTGTAATTAAAGCCAGGCTGAAAGCACTCCCCACCGCTTCGCAGGGCCCCAGGGGCTGCCACCGGGGAGCTGCCCCTGACGCAGCCTCCCTGCAAACCCTGGGCAGATTGTTGGGGAAAAGTTGCTTGGGACCCTTCCTGAGAGCCTGAGAGCCCAAGAGCCCATGGCAGGGACTTGTAAGGCTCGGAATGGTTCAGCCATGCCAGTTTCTGCAGGTTTGGGGCCCCAGGGGTGCAAGTAACTCAGACCTGATGGCTCAGCCTGACCAGGCTGCACACCCGCGTCTAGGACACCCGGGACACTGGCTGTCTCCTTGGATGTGCAAAGGAGAGGGGGCAGGAGGGGGCTCAGGGCCTGAGGGGAGACCTGGGGGGCAGCAGGCTTTAGGGCTTGGTAGGGAGAGGGCCCTGTGGGCCTGAGAGAGGAGGGCTATTCCATCCCTGCTTGGATCAGCCTTTTTGGGGCCCAGGTCTTCCTGGGACCAAGGTCTCTGCGAAGAAAACTATGTCCTCCTCCCTCTGGACCCCCACCCCCACCCCAGCCAGGCCTGGCCACCAGGCCTAGATTCAAGGCCAAATTTCCTCCCTCCTGTCGGCCTCAGCTCTTTCCAGGGAGAGGGGGCCCTTTGCCATGTTTGGAGCTGTACCCCTCAGGGGAGTTTGGCGAGACCAAGCCCATGGGCCTGGCATCTTGGGGCAGTTGTGGGGCCAGTGGACGCAGGCCCAGTGACCGCCGTGAGCCAGGCTTTGTGTCAGGGTCAAGGGTGCAGGAATAAAGAACTCAAGCCTAAGAAACAGCTTGTGTTTAGTGAATGGAGGGAGGAAAGAGTTGAGGGGAGAGAGGGAGGGGAGGCGAAGCCCGGGCCCTGGAAAAGCTCCCAGCCTCCAATGGGAGACAGACAAATGATACAGACGAGACGGGATTCAGAGTGATGAGTTCCTCGGGGTGGGGTGGGGTGGGGTGAGGGGGCGGCAGGGCAGACAGTCTGGGGTGCGTGACAGGCCTGCCTGTCTCCCCTGTCTCCAGAGGTTCCCCACCTGAAGCTTGGCACAGGGATGCCTGGGTGCAACCCCACAGAGGGCACAGACACTTGCCTGGGGGACAAACCCGTGGCCAAGCAAGTCTCCAAATCCTTTGGGGTGCCATCTCCCCACCTGGAACCCAGTGATGTCTCAGGAACCCACAGGCTCCCCCCCCCCCGCCGCTGTCCCCCCCGGGGTTGCGAGAGGCAGTCTTAGGGCAGGGTAAGCCCTGGGCCCCTGGCAGCTGAGGCTGCTTGCCCCCTAATTGAAGGGTCTGTGCACCATCATACCTTGTCACCTGTTGTGGGAGCCTGTTGCTGGTCTTCTGGAAGCTGGTCAGGCGGCGAGGTGCCTGGGATCTGAGAGGAAGGGACAGGGGAAGGGTGGGCAGGAATGGAGGGGGCCCAGGCTGTCCTTGGGAGTGGCCCCAGGCTCAGCCGAGAGAGGGTGCCCTGGAGCACCAGAGCTGAAGGGGCCATCTTGGTCAGGGCAGCAAGGGAAATCTGTGGCCTGAGTCACTTCCTCTCTGATCCTAGATCAACACACATTTATTCACCTAACAAACAAATGCTACTTTTGGGATCTGGACTAAGTTTGGATTTGGAGAGACAAGTCAAACCTTGTCTCTGCCTTTGTGACATTCCCAGGCTAGACTGGGAGAGAGGTAAACACTCTGATGGGGAAGGCCACATCTGGAGTCAAGGAAAGCTTCCTAGAGGTGACTCCTCCACTGAAGAAGTGGATAATTCTATCTTTTGAGACACCTGTTCTTCATGCGCTTCTGGGATAGGCCAGTCTCCTGATATTCTCCCATCCATTTTTCAGTCTCTTTTTCTGGTTCCTTCTCTTGGACCCCCCCCCCCCCGCCGCTACCCACATGGTCCCTTCACCAAGGTTTGCCTCTTCTGCCTCCTTTTCCGACCTGACTCTTCTGCCCTCACCCCCTCACTCTATAGGTTCCAGCCATACTGATATGACTTGCCTCATACTCACCAAACTAGTTGTCACCCCAGGGCCTTTGCACATGCTATTTCCATTGCCTGGAATACTCTTTCCTCTCACTCTTCACTGAGCTAATCCCTCCTCCTCCCAATCTCAACTGACAGTCACTTCCTCAGAGAAGCCTTCCCTAGATCATGCTCCCCATCCATTAAATTAGATCCCACTCTCCTAGTCTCTCTTTTCCTTTATAGGATCTGTTCCTATTTGCACTGCACATTAGCATATGTGTACGTGTTGAACCTCTGTATCCCCCACTAATCTCTAAGATATCTGACAGCTGTTATTCCCAGAACATAGCTCTCTGCCTAATGTGTAGTAAGCTTCTAATAAATACTTGTTGAATGAGTGAGCAGACGATTCAGTTGGCCCAGCCAAAGAGGTAAGGAAAGGCATTCCAGGCAGACAGAACAGCAGGTGCAAAGGCATGGAGGCCAGAGAAGCTTCAGAGGGTTTTCTGACACTGCCAGTGAGGGTGAGGCTTCTGGTCAGGGGTTGGCAAGCGGAGCTCCTTGGGGGCTCAGGAGCCTCGATGGGGACAGGGCTGGGAGAGGCATTGCTTGGGGGTGGGACTCTGAGCAAGACTCCCTTTCAGCCAGTGGCTATCCTGGTGGTTCCATTCACCAGGTGTTCAGAGGCTGAAAGGAGTTCCATCCCCAGCCACTGACACTGAAGTTCTGGACACCTCAGGTGCATTTAGGGCATCTTAGCAGACAGGGCTGAGCCCCATAAGGGGTGCTGAGATGAGGGACCCTTAGAGCAAGGCCAGCCCGGGCTCAGACCATGGCTAGGGGAGTGGCAAACACAGGAGCAGGGGTTTCTTTATGCAACAAGCAGAAGAAGGAAGGCAAGGAGCAGGGAGCTAGCAGAGCTCTCCATGGAGGGGCCTCGGTTTCCCCATGTGTTGACGGGGGTGAGGCCCAGACAGGGTCTGACTGACTGGCTCTGGTATGGGCCCTTCAGAGCTGCATGGAAAGTTTAGCCCAGAGAAGCGTCTCCATCCTATGTGCCTGTGATTGCGGAGGAGGGGGACAAGGGAATCACCGGGTCGCTGACCTGACTCCCACTCAAGACCACGACACCCTTGGGGACAGGGGCTGGATCTTGTTTGCCACTATACCCCTAGGGTCCTGCCAGAGCCTCTGAGAAGATGCTCAATACACATTCACTGGATGAATGAATGAAGGACTGAATGGTGATCCAGTACCAGCTGGATCCCGCCCTTAACTTGCTCCGCGCCCTCAGGCATCCTCCTCCTCTCTGGGCTTCTATTTCCTTAGCTGTCCGTTGAGGGTAACGCACTCCACACCCCCAGATGCTACAGCTCTGCCCATCTGAGATTCTAAATCCAACTCAGCACTTGGCACCCTCTTCCCTCCCTGCAGCCTGAGCCCCATCTAGTTTCCCTCTGCCATCAGGTGGCCTGGACCAAGTCCCTGTTCCTTGTTCGGACTCAATGTCTTTGACGAATGAGCAGACCCAGTCCTGGCTGGGGTCTCCAAAGGAGGGCCGAGGTAAAACCGCAGTGAGGCTGGACACCTGTTAGAGTGAGTTCATAATTCAGAGGAGAGGGAGTCAGGCTCAGACAGACAGCCAGGATAAAAACTTTGGAAGGGGCTGCTTGCTTTGGAAATCCTGGGGGCAGGGCAGGCAGCTCAGAACCTTCCGACTTCTTTCTGAGGATAACCAGCAAAGGATACTCGCTCCAGCTGGGCACCCTAGTAGGGAGGCAGAAGGAGGTGATTTTGTAAACGTCCAAGTGCTGCAGGTATAATAACCAGGACTATTTATTGAGCACCTGCTCCAGGCCCAGCTCCATGCAAGGTCCTTTATGTATGTTGCCTATTTGAATCCTCACAGTAAACCTGGTAGGTTGCTGTTATAGCTCCATTTTCCAGATGAGGAAACTGAGGACTCAGGGAAGGTAAGTGACACCAAAACCTTACAGCGAGGTCAGTGATTTAACCCAGGTTGCTGCAGAGTCCAAGGGCTTCATTTCTGAGAGTCGTTCCTATGCCAAAGGTGTCGCCTAAAATCCTGCCTCCTCAGGACTGCTTGTGGAGCAGTTCAGGGGACAGGCATGATGAGGCAGGAGCCACAGCTGAAGGTGATGTCAACTCAGCTGGGGACAGTAGGAACTGCAATGGGAGAGAGTTGGTCTAAAGAGAGGGCTATTTTGGGCTAGAAGCTGTCAGGGGCCTGATGTCACCACTCCCTGGCCCTTCCCCTATGAGAGGGGGAAGCTGAAGATGTCACAAGCAGTTTGCCTCAGCTGGTAACAAATAGAAAATAACCATAAAAAAATAGCTCTGTGGCCGGCCACATGCCTGACATCCACCATCTCACTTCCCCTTTCCCCCACACTGCGAGGTTGATATCATCGTTCTCATGTTCAGAGAGGCTGAGGGACTCACCCAAAGTCACACAGCGAGTGAATGTCAGATCTGAGAGTCATGGCAGTTTGCCCTACCCCCGAGACTGTACTTTGAACCAGTGCCCACTCAGCCCCTCTCTGAGGCTGCATCTGTGTGGACGGATCACTGGGAAGACAGGTGGTTCAGGTCTGCTCTACCTCTCAGGGATAAGAGCCTACGGCCCCCTCCTGGCTCTGCCAATCAGTTAACTCTACAGGCCCTGGGCAAAGACCTGGGCCCTTAGCAAGCCTCAGTTTCCCCATCTGTGAAATTGAGGTAACAATGACAGCCCAGCCTACCCAGGGTGGTGAAGGGGTGACAATCCTTCTGTCTTGCTTGATGGCTCTAAGGAACAGGAGAAGCCACATTCCCACCTGAGGTCCTTTCACAGGTGAAGGAATCAGGCCAGAGAGGCAGGGGGTACCATTTACTGAGCTTTCACTATGTGTCCAGCTCTGTGCAAAATGTTCTGCCTGGAGTCATTGGCTCCTTACAGAGGAAGGAACAGCTCCATTGCTCAGATGAGGCCACTGAGGCTTATAAGGGCCCAAGGTTACAAGCTAGTGGGGGCACCCATGATTCAAACCCAGCCTGTGCTCCTGCCCACCACTCTGGGCTGCCCCCTGGGTATTCCAGCCCCCAGTCCAGAGCCCTTCTCTGTGCTCAGGAGAGCCCCAGTCCTGCTGGCTGGCTTTGCCTGGGCCTCTGACCTTCCCCAGCTGGGCAGGTGGACGAGTGGTGCAGCCCCCCTTTTTGCCCCACAGGACTCTGGGAAGAAGCAAAAGCAAGAAGAGTCAATAAAGAAGAACAATGAGGCCGGACGGGGAGGGGCTTACATCATTGATGCGCCCAAGCCCGAGCAGCTGTTCGCACAAGAAGGCCAGGGAGTGAAGCCTGGGAGGGTGGGAAGGCGGCCCTGGCACCTGGAGCTGGGCCAGGCAGAGCAGGAGGAAGCTGAGGAGAGAGGAGCTGGACCCCAAGGAGAGGGGCTCCTGGGGGGAGAAGGAGGCAGTGGCTGCCACCAGACCCCCTGCTGTTTAGGAAGCAGAGACATTTCACACTTGTCCTCATGCACAGGCCTGGGTTTCCATCCTGCGGCACCTCCGGGGTCTGGGCCACGTGGCTCTGTGAGCCCCAGCCTCTTCATCAAAGGAGCGGGGACAGCAGTAGCTGCCTCGCAGATCATTCCTCATATCATCCTGGACGGTGGCTGCCTTGGGCTGGCCCCTCCCTCGTGGGTACCCCGTGGTACCCTGACTCTCCAACTCCCAGCCCCCACCTCAGGCCAGGCTCCACCTTGGACTCCTAGACAGTTGCCTCGCCCCCTCCTGGGGATTCCTGTCTCCACTCGTCCCCCAAACTCTTCCTCTATGTGCAGCCAAAGGAGCCACTCACAGGCATCTTAAAGTCCCACGGGGCACCCACTGCAGCAGGAGAGAGTCTAAGCTCATTACCAGAGCATCAAGGCAGTCCACCGTCTGAACCCTGGATGACACCTCCGCTCTTGTCTCCAGCACATCCCTTCTTTCCACTCCATCGTGATGAATTCATTTCTGCCTTGAATGCACTGCCCTCCATCTACTCTCTCACCTTGTACCTACTGTTCCCCCTGCCTGGAACACTTCCCCATCTCAGCTCTCCCCACTACTCCTCCCCTAATCTGGCCACTCCTGCTCAGTCTGAGGTCGAACCTTGGCTGTCACCTCCTCCAGGAAGCCTTCCCTGACTACCTCATTTGAGCTTCCGGGTACCCTGGGTTTCCTGCTCTCCTGCAGCATGCTGATGAGTACAGGCCATTTGCTTCCCTGCCTTCACTTCTGGGCTGTGAGCTGCTCCATGAGCCAGACTGAAAAGTTGGAGGCTGAGGGGGTGGGGTGAGAAAAGAGGTCAGGGTGACCTGGTTTCTGGCCTGTGTGGCAGGAATGTTGGTGTCCACACTGAGAAGGGGATGTGGGTGGAAGAATGGATTCTGGGTGGGAGGGGGAGTGGTGTTCTGGGCTTGCTGTGTCTGAAGGGCCTGCAGTGCCAACCAGGGGTTTTCTGTAGAAGAGTTTGTGATGGTCCTTCCAGATGTGACCCCCAGAGAGGACTCAGTTCCAGGGTGGAGGATGGGAGTGGCTGAGGCTGCGTCAGTGCCACTCCCTTTCCTAGGCTTTTTGAAACCTTCACTCACTTCCCCAGCCAAGGTCCTGCCACTTCCCCCAGGAAGCCAGCCCTGACCAGCCAAGTTGAGGTTGCTCTGTTCCTCTCTCTTTGACTGTACCCTCTTGGTCAATACCCCATCTGGTCCTGGGACATCTCATGGGCTATGCCTTGGAAGTCTTCTGGGTGGGGCCATGGCCCTCTGTCTCTTGTAGACTCCATGTTGCCCTACACAGGGACCGACACACACACACACAGAAAAAGCCACGGGGGCCAGGAACCCTGCCCTTCCCCTGGACAGAGTCAGGTTCTGCAGTCTCAGTCAGTGACATTCCGGGGAAACCAAACAGAAGCCTAGAGAGGCTTCAGGTCAGATTGACACAGGCGAGTAGGGAGAAGAGACAGGCAAAGGGAGGGAGGTATTTCTGTCCAATCTGGATGCGTGTGCCTGGATGGCTGGATCCTCACAACCTCAGGCCCCAGGCTCTCCGGCGGGTGACCTACATCCCCCTGTGCCTCTGTGGATGTGAGTGTGTGTGAGTGTGTGTGTATGCACCCACAGGAATGCGTGTTGAGGGCATGAGCACCTCGCCAATAGGACACGGTGCCTGCAGGTGGGTCTCCTTCTCCGCTGCCTGTGTCTGCAATCACCCATGAGTGAGCTTGTGAGGGTGTGGGGGCCCCACACTCCCACCCCAGGGTACCACAGACCCAGTGCCAGAATGAGGCAGGCTGTGCGCCCGAAAAGCCAGCTCAGGGGACCATAATTCCTGAAATGGCCGGGGTGCCTGTTCCCTGCCCCCAATCGCACCTCTGCCCAGGACTCTCTCCCTTGACCCAAATATCAGACAAATGGCCTCCCCCGCCATTACTAATGGTGGAACGTTAGGCACTGAGAAGAGGGTGGACGGGCAGGCTGCAGCTCTGAGCAGTGGCAATGGAGGGAGGGGACCTGGAACTCTGCTGAAGTCGAACTAGCAGGCGGCCAGACAGGTCAGGGGAGGGAGCGAGGGTGGGCTCTGACCTCCTGAAGCCCAGGTGGCTGGGTTCAGGGCCTCACTCTGGAGCCCTCTGGGGCTCTCCCAGCTCGGTCCCTGGTTTCCCTCCTGGTACCTGGTGTCCTCCCTGCCCCCCTACCCCCGCCACTGGGAGGGGGCCAGTAGAGACCTTTCTCTCCTGCTGACACTATCCCTGACCAAGTGGCTTTGCCAAGTCCACGGCCTGGAAGCCAGGGTGCCTAGGAGGGTGCCTGCTCTGAGATCTTGCAGTCTTTCCCTTGGCCAGCTCTGTGGAGGGCCGCGTTGGGGTGAGTGAGCCCGATCTCCTGAGGCCATGCTCCCAGACTGGGCCCCTGACAGCTGGGAGCCGATGGAGCGGATGGACAGGGCCCCACCCTGCTCCGGCCCTGCCCCCTCCCCTCCTGCGGCGCTCCCCCCCCCAATTCAGGTGCACAGACTTGGGGGCAGTGAGAGGAGTCAGGCTCCAGGTCCTGAAGCCCCTCTAGGCCCCTCCAGGCCCACTGGTGCTTATGCTTCCGCTCCGCCTCCTTCCCTCAACTCCCGGCTGAGGCCAGATGGCTCTGAGCTCTGCATCCCATGCCTGCCTGCCTGGGGACCCCCTAATCAGCCCCTCCACCCACCCCTTCTCCTCCTTCAACAAGTCCAGGGCTCCATCCCTTCCTCTGCTCCCCACTCCGTCAGCACCCCCAGCCCCCCTGCTCCTGCACAGCTCCCTCACTGCCCGACCACATGGTCCTCGGCACCACCCCCTCCCCTAGACTGCTCCCCCCAAGTCCGCTAGAGGAGCCCCAACTCCCAAGTGCAGGATGTCCTCCTGGGGCACTGGCTTACTGCTCCTCGGGGCCTAGAGGCCCTGGGGGTGGGCTGGGGGTAGCCCAGGGAAGGGTCCCTGGACTGGTGGCCCATCTGCATCAGATCCCAGCCACTAACCAGGTAGCACATGGTTATGGGAAAACTATGTAACTTCCCTGAGCCTCAGTTTTCTCGTCAGTGAGATGGGATGATTACACACATCAGTCCTTTTCTCGCAGGTTACTGGGAGAGTAAACTGATAATTCTTTGAAAACAGTTCTAGATTCGTTCAGGCAGAATTAGCACTCAGGTGGCTATTATTGTTATTATTCCTGAGATTGTCATTGTGTTAATCTCTTATTACCTGCACACACGTTGACCTTCATGCCACCCCCCCGCCTCTCTTGTCCCTTCTCAGTCTTCCCAACAGCCTTCCCTTCCTCCTCCTCTAGCCAAGCCACCACAGCCCCTGACCCTTCCTCATCTGCAGCCTCCAGTCTCCCAGTCTGCTTCCAGTCCCCACCCCAGACCAGGGGACTCTCCAACTGGTGCTGCAACACCCTTCATCCTCCTCTGCTCCCCACTCAGTTCCACTCAGCGCTCTGGGGGCAGCCTCGTCACCCCTGGGTGCCAGCCTTGTCTCTGTGTCCCTTTTTGCTGGATGTTTGTTGAATGAATGGTCTAGCGCAGGGTGTAGAGGGCTCCTCTGGTGAGTGCAACACTGCGGGTATTAAAGAGCACTGGCAGCCCCCCCCCCCAGGAGTCAGCTCACTTGCCAGGGGCATCCATTGCACCCAGGAAGGGGGAGGGGACACGGGCCGATTCCAGCCATCCAGAGAGTTCTAACCCTCACTGTGGGCTGGCATGGCACCAGCCTCGTCCCTGGAGATTTGGATTCAGTTAGTCTAGAGGGGAACCTGGGTATTGGAACATTTCAGTTCCTCCCCCCTCCTCCTCCACCCTAGCAGGAGATTCTGAGGGGCAGCCACTGGGACTGGATCTCCTTTCCTTGCCCACATTCACTTCTTTTCATTTGTGCAGAGCACATCCTGCAGGCTAGCTCCTTACGGGGCCCTGGAGGCCTGGGGAAGCGCCAGGCTGGGTCCATTCTCTCAGGGGGAAGCTCAGGACAGGGGCCTAAAGCTACAATGACAGCTCAGGACAGGAAGGCCGGTGGGGAGGGATGAGCAGGGAAGATGCTGAGCTTAAAGATAACCAGGGTTTGGCTTGTGGCAGGAGGCAGTGAGCAGCAGAGGGACCTGCCGGGGATGATCTGGAGTCGAGAACCACAGTGGCTACTGGAAACCTGCAGCAATTCAGTGAGGCTGGACCCCAAAATCCAGGTGGGGGAGGCAATGGAGGAGCTTGGAGAGGTTAGGGGGGCCAGTCTCCGGTGCTTGGTTTCATCCCACACCCCAGGAGCCATGAATAGGTCCAAGCCCTGGAGAGCCGCCATTGTGCTGTATCCCCAGAATTCTTAAAGCCCCAAACCACACCTCTGCCCAGCACAGTGTCCCTCCCTGAGCAAGCTCTGCTAAGTGTGGGTGGCTGCCTACCTCAGGAGGTCACAGTCCCCAGAGGATATGCCTCTGGGAGGGGGCTGGGAAGCTGGGAAGAGTGTTTAGAGAGAGGCTGAGGAGTCTGGGAGTCAAGAGGGCAGTGGCTCTGAGCTGCCACTCACCCAGGCCTGCCAGCCTCCAGCTTCCTGAACCTCGGGCTTCAGAGGTCTCCTTCCCCAAGGTCCTCAGCTGCCCAGAGCAAGCCCAGCTTCTGGGGAGAAGGAGGAGGGCAACTCTAATCCTCCTAGTCTTGGCCCCAAGAGTAGGTGGTTCTCCATCTGAGACTGGCCAGAGACAGGGGCACCTCAGTGAGGTCAGCCAGCCAGACGGGGAGCACGGAGCAGGAAGGGCAAGTGCACGGCTCACAGAACTCTTGCTGGAACACCCATCCCCAGCTTCCAGAGGAGGAAACAGGCACAGAGTCGTTTGGCAATTGGTCCCACCAATAGGAAGTAGCAGAGCAGGATCTGAACCCTAGTCCTACTGACTCCAAAGCCAGTGTGCACCCCGCTGTGTGCCACTATGAGTCTGCGCTGAGCACCCCAAGTGCCTGGTCCTGTGCCAGGGAGAGGGAGGTGGGGCTGTGTTAGAGGTGCCAGGGGCCTGGGCTCTTGACCTACCTGGCCTGCTCGCAACCTGAGGGCTAAAGTTGGTGGGGTGCTGATCAGGGAAGCGAGAAATCGGTTATCAGGGAGTCAGAGACAGCTTCTGGGAGAGGGCAGCTGGGGCTGGTGCAAGCAGCAAGGAGGGGTCCCAACAGGTAGGAGGGGGTGGAGAGAAATCAGATTTCGTGGATGGCAGCCAGGAGGGTGCCCTAGCAAGGGAAACAGCATGGACCAGGGTGCAGAGGTGGCTTGGGAGTGACGGGCCTGAAGGCTGGGTCACAGCTGAGGACACAGTGTGAGGGCGCTGTACCCGCAGGCAGAGGTTCTCAGCCTCGGCACTGCTGACAGGTAGGGCCGGGGACTCTGTTGTGGGGACTGACCTGGGCACTGGGGGGTGTTTTGCAGCATCCCTGGCCTCTTCTCACTCGAGGCCAGTACCAAATCTGCCGTTCGCCCCAGCCCAAGTCCTGACAACCAAAAATGTCTCTAGACATCGAAAAATGTTCCCTGTGGGATAAAATTGCCCCCGATTAGGAACCACTGTCCCAGAGTAAGCAGGAGCTGAGGGAGAGATTTGAACAGGGGAGGGACAGGGACCAAAGCTGCAGTCAGAAATCGCCTGTCCTCCAGCCCCTGTCCCCAGCCCCTCAATGCCCACTCCACGCCTCATCCTTCTCTGACCCGGGGCTCACTGAGTGCCAGTAAAGCCTCCACCAATGCGATGCAGAGCCAAGGCCTGAGCTGAGTGGTGGAACAAAAGAGCTTGTGTTTGGGGATGAAACCTCCCCCTCCCCCCGCCTTGGCGCGGAGGAGGGGCAGTGAGCCAGGGTTGAGAGGGGCTGCTAGCTGGGGCAGGGGCTTGTCAGAGCCAGGATTTGGATAGAAGGTGCTGGAGGGGGGTGGGGAGGCTAACCTATCTGAATTCTTGTTCACAAACAGATCCTTTTCAGAGGCCCAGAAATCAAAGCATCCCAGTCAGTGGGGATGGAGATTTAAACTAATCCTGACCCTTGCTCCTGGGGGTGAAGGGGTCAAGGGCTGTCCTGCCGGCTGGGGGCCAGGCCAGTGTGGGAACAGCCAGCAGCCCAGAGCCTCTCCTCTCTTCCCTTCTGTCCACATGCTGTGTCTCAGAGGGAACCACGGCTGGCTGTGTGGAGTGTATAGAAGGACGGTGAGGGTGGGGAAGTGATGGGGGAAGGGAAGCCCCATTGTTCCGGCTCCCCATCCCCAACCGTGTGCAGCCAGATGAGCTTCTAAAATGCATGTCTAGCTTCCCCACCTGCCCTGCTTAAGCCCTCCACTGGCGTCCCAGGACCCTCAGGATCAAGTCCACCGCCCTTGGACAGCCCTTTAAGGCTCTTACCTCACCCCATCTGCAATGGCCCCCAAAATGAGCTAACTCCTGTTTATGCGTTGGTGCCCCTTTTGTCACCACTGCCTCCAGGAAGCCTTCCCAGCCCCAGTGAAGTGAGGCCTGGGGCATTGGTGGCACCAATCACTCCAGCGTACAGCTGTCTCTGCCAGTGAAGTCGGCTCATTCCTCCTGAAGCCTTAGTCCCTAGCACAGAAAGCTGGGGACTAGTGAGCTCTTGTTGGAGGAAGGTGGGAGAGAGGGAGGGATTAAAAACAAACAAACAAACATGGTTTTAGAACAGGGAGAGGACAAGAGAGAAAACAAATGGGCAGAGTCGTGGTGAAAGGAGTAGGCAATCCTTCTGGCCAATGTGCCAGGACAGACTGACCCCACAGGATGGCAGGGAGAAGCAGGGAGCACTTCTCTGCGCTGAGACTCCTGGGAGGCTCCTTTCCCAGGGGCAGGGGCTTGGGCACAGCCTGGCCTTGCTGACAGGCCCCTCTCAGATTTGGCCCTTGGTGACACCAACAAGGCAGGATGGGTGTTCAGGTGGATGGAAGGCTGTCAGGAGGGCATTTAGCTGCCCACTCAGCACTTCGGGGATCAGTGGACCCAGATTCCTTGGCTCTAAAAACCCCAAGAACCAAGACACTCTGTCCAGGCCAGTGGTGGACAGAGGAGTCCTGGAGTCCCAAGGAGATGCCTAGAGGTTGCCAAACAGGAGAGACCCCGCTTCCCCTGACAGCTCTGCCCCGAGAAGCTCGCATTCACCTGCTGTGAACTTTGCGCTTGCCTGAAATTTTTCACTTGAAATCAGGGTTCTGTGGCTCCATCAGTTCAGAAAGAACCCACCTCCTTCCAGAACAGATAAGAAGACCAAGGCTTAGAGCAGAATGGAGTGGCAGAGCCCCGTCGACCTTCCGGCCCCTCCCGCTGAACCCTACAGCCCTCTGCTGACAGCATAAACAGATGAGTGAGTGAACAAGAATGGGCAGGGGGCTTTGTTTGGCAGGACAGCAGAGGACACTCGGTTTCTGGGGCGAGGGGTGGGGGATGGGGAAAAGGAATGGCTCCAAAGCGGGAAGGAAAGCACAGAGTTGGGTGGCTGGTCAGTGTGCATTTAGTTTAATTACATGATACCCAGCCTGCTTCCAGAACTGTTCAAAGACGCTGCTCGGAATTCCTGGCTTTAGCCAGTGTAGCACTGGGTCCAGAGTCAGAAGCTCAGGGTTCAAGCCCCAGCTCCTCCACTCACTGTGCTGACCTTAGCCAGATCACCCCCCTCTTGAGACTCAGCTTCTTCCTCCATAAAATGGGACCAGAGTTGTTGTGAGGGGTAAATGCGAGCAGATTCGGGATTGAACAATTCCTGGTGGGCTCAGAGTCTTCCTTATAGATGAACTTGAGGACGATTACAGTCTGAAGTTCAAATCCCAGCTATGCCCCTTACTAGCTGAGTGAATTGAGGCCAGTGTCCTTAACCTCTCTGTCTCATTTTTCCCGTCGTGAAATGGAAATAGTAATAGCACCCACCTGCCTCACGGGATGCAATGAGTTAATACATTTAAAGCACCTAGAACAGGGCTGCCCAAGGGTTTGTTATCAACATTTGTACTCAGATTACAGCACAGACTAGGTCTGGCAGGGCAGAGACCCCAGAAATGGAATAAAAGAATGAATGAGATAATGAAAGAATACAAGGAAAATTAGGGTTCTCCCAGGGAATGCCTTGTGGTCCTAACTCAACCCAGTCGTCACCCATCAGTGATGTCTTCCAGTGGTTCCTCTTGCCTGGGAGCCCCTGATCCCCCAGCTCAGCCTCTCCCTGCACTTTTCCTGCAAGCACGCAGAGGTAGGATTCCATTTCGCCCCCAGATGACTTTTGGTGATAAAGACCTAACTTCAGCCTCCTTGAATTGAATCTTCTCTCCAGAACATGTAACCAACCTGGAAATTGGAATTGCCCTGGAGCTGATTATTCTGGGAGGGCACCTCCTGGCATTAAAACTAAATTAGATCAAGGTACCTCTGTTATTAGCAAAATAATTCCCTACGATTACAGAATACAGCCATGAATCCTGATGGCAGATGAACTTCAGGTGACTTACTTGAGACAAATAACTGTGCAAAAATCATAGGCTCATCTAATCGCTTCTCTATAGTGTCGCAGTCAGGTAATTATGCTAATGGTTACAAGAAATCACCTTCTGTGGTCTGGGACTGGGAGGGCTTGAGACAGAAACGTGCGTGGCGGATATTAACTGCTCCGAGCTGGAGAGGCTGGGCGCCAGGCTTGGTTCTAAAATCGGCCCTTTGCGGGGAGCTGGTTTGCTTCTTTGCCACCTGGGAGGGAAGCCCGTTATGTAATCAGAATTGCAGTGGTTTCGTTATTCATCTCTTTCCAGATCATCTTAATATAGGAGGTTGAATTTGTCAGAGTTCCACTGTTGGCTATGACAATTCCAAGAAGCAAGTTAAACTATGAAAGCTCAGGACCTTTGTGTCAATTCAATTCAGCAAAAGTGCATTTGTGCTCACTGAGTGGCAGGCACTGATCTAGGCACGGAGAGTGGGGTAGTGCCACCATTCAAGAATGCGTCCAGTACTTTCTGAGCATGGTCTCTTGTTTCATCAGCCACCTAAGAGAGGCAGTATTGTCCCCATGTTAGAGACAAGGAAACGGAAGCTCAGAGATGAGAAATGATTCACTCAAGGTGCTACCGCTGCTGCTCAGAGGAGATGACCACTTCCGTCCCCCCAGAGGGATCTGGGGGGCTTTCTGGAAGTGTGGACACAGGGGAGGGCATTATTTGCAGAGGAAACAGCTGAGCAAAACCCCCAAAGGTGGAAGATGAAAGGGGGTTGTAATTCAAGGATGGGAGACAGAGTTGGAGAGTGGCTGCAGATCAGACGATAGAGGGCCTCAGATGACCAGTTGAGGGTTTGGACAATGGGGAGATGCTGTAGGTGTTTGAGCAAGGGAGGGACAAGATGGAAACTGAGAAGCACCTGGGCCACAGCATGGGGGACCCCCTGGTGGGCTGCTGGCAGAGAGGGTGTCAGAGGGGATGAGGTAAATAACAGATAACTTTTTAATATAAGTATGTCCCCAGTATAGCATAGGACACACTCATTTTTTAAAAGAGTATTCATGGTTTATGTGAAATTCACATTTAATTGGGTATCTTGTATTTCATCTGGTAATCCTACCCTAGCCCCCAACATCGTCCTCAACTGGGTTCTGTGCACCAGCTGTTTCCTCTTCCTGGTTTGACTTTCCACAGCCCGGCGAAACTCCTATCCACCCTTTGAAGCAGGCTCTGAGATGTGTCAGCGTGCGGGTCTGCCAGGGCCAGCCTGAGGGCTCAGCACCCAGGGAAGGGAAGGGCAGGGAGCAAGAGAAACTGAGCCGCCACGCAGTCTAAGTGCGGGTCTCAGCGCCTCTCTGTAGGGCCTGGGAAGACCCCAGAGCAGGGTTGGCCCTCCAGAGTTGCCTGAGTAGTGTCAAGGGGCCGGGACTTTGTGTCCCTGGGGCGATTCGTCACTTGATGTAGGACACTCCAGGAAGAACTTGTCACCTCCAGTGCGGTGCTCACTTTAGCAGAGACCACCCCCAAAGAGGGCTGACAGCTGAGAGCCACACCCGGGGGAGTGAGTCCTCTATTCTCCAAGGGGGGATCTGGGTGGCAGTCACCGTGCCCACCCCCACCCCCGCCCAAAGCACCCTCCTCCAGCAACCACCCAATCTCTCATCTTGCTTCTGCCCAAGCCCCTCTGAAGAGCTGTCTGTCCCCCTTTCCTCACTCGCAGTCAGCCCTCTCCTCTGATGGTCCTCTTCCTAGCCTCCAGGTGTGCCCTTGGAATCCACCTTCCTCTTCCAGATGAAAGGATTTGTGTGTGTGTGTGTGTGTGTGTGTGTGTGTGTGTGTGTGTGTGTGTGTGTGTGTGAAGCTCAAGCATTGGCCATCCCTCCCCTGTTTAAGATCTCCCAGTAGTTCGCCCAAAGTCCCTGCTCCTGGGCATGGCATTTGGGGCCCCTCCCCCCAAGCCCTGCCCCTTTTCCTGCCCCCTCCCTCCCAGCTGTTTGGTTGGAATCCCGAGCACGCTGGGCTGGCCTGGCCTGGCCTTTTCATGCCGTCATGCTTTGGCATGGATTGTTTCCTCCCCGCCTGGCTGACTTCTCCCTCTGCTCCTTCAAGACACACTCAGAAGTCATCTCCTTGGAAGACTTTCCTGGAGCCTCCCCTCCGGCCCACCAGCCCAGGCTGGCATCAGGGCCCCCCAGCCACCCACCAGCCTCCCTCAGGAGCACGTGGGGTGGCACTCAGGGGCGCTCCGTGGGCCCCGGGTGATGTGGACTCTCTCTTCCCCTGCACATGTGAACGGTTCTGTTCATCTGTGTCCCCAGCACCCAGCCCAGGGCCCGGCCCAGAGGGAGCCCCAGTGACATGGCACTCAGGGAAGCCGTGCTCAGTGGGGGTGGGTGTGAGAGAAACTGGAAAGGTGAAATGAAAGCATCCAGGACTGAATCCACTCAGTCAGGGCTGCGGCCCCTCAAACAGGCTGTCCTGGGAACCAGAGCACTCTCCTGCTCAGTACCGCCTGCTCTTCCTCGGTCCACGTGTCTCACTCCAGCTGCATTCTCTCTGCGTACTTCATTCTCAAACACCTCAGAGCGGGAAGCGAGGTTTGCACATTTGACTGTTTATCTTTGGTGACCCTCAGGGCCCTGCACACACTGGATCCAGGCTTCTCTCTGCTCCCTCCTCTCCCTCTCCATTCAAGTCATCCCTGCCCCGGGAAGCCTGCGAGCCTGGGTGTTCGTCCATCATATGATACCTCAGTCGCTGTGGTTTCGAATCTCTCTTTGATCATCAACTGAGGGGTCCATAAGCCCAATAGGTGATTAAGTAATTGGTTAGTTTGTACGAGTATAAAGCCTCATAGGCGTGAACATGGTGGTGTGGCATTATAGGAAACAGAGCCTAGGATCTGGAGCCAAACAGACATGGGTTTGAGTACAGACTCTGCATTTACATGCTGTGTGATGTTCTGCAAGTTGCTTACATTCTCTGAGCATCCTTGGAGGTGGGAGTGAGAATTTAGTGGGAACACATGAGGCACCTGGCAAAGCGCTCACACTTGTGTCCCCTTGTGCTTACCCTTGTGCAGAGATGTAGAAATTTCTGGCAATTAACATTGTCCAACAAGGATAAACAGGGCCCAGCATTGGAGGTGTGCCGGCAGACTCGGATTCACTCATTCATTTCACAAACATCCATGGCGCACCTACTCTGTGCTGAGGCCTTTGCTGGGGGTGGGGAGAGATACAACAATGAACACACCCGGCATGGTCCCGGGGCTCCGTACGTCCAGCCCTGGGAGGGCGACACACTCATCCAGTGGTCACACAAGGAAGGTATAGTCACCAACGGTGATAAACAGCACAGAAGGCAAAGACGTGAGCTGCGGATGCGTAGACTGTGTTGTGTGCAAAGCCGGAGAAGCCTTCCCTGAAGCTGCCATGGGAAGAAATTAACTAGGGCATGGATGGGAGGGGATGGAGGAGAGTGGTCCAGGGAGGGGAGCCTCATGTGTAAAGGCTGTGTAATGGGAAGCAGCTCTGCGTATTTGGGGACCCAGAAACTGGCTGGGGGGCTGAAGGCAGAGACGGAGAGGGGAGATGGCAAGAAGTGAGGCTGGAAGAACAGGCAGGGGCCAGATCAAAGGCAACAAGAAGCCACTGAAACTTTCAAGCAGGGATCGGAGGGACAGGACTGCACTGGACTTTGAAAGCCATGTGAGGATGACCCTTAGACAGGGAGCAACAGGGAGAGGACCCAAGTGGATGCAGGGAACCAGCTCAGTTCTTACAGAAGTTCAGGCAAGAGACGACAGACAGTGCTGGGACTAGCCTGGAAGTAATCATTTGGGGCTCAGCAGCCTAAGGACAGCGGTTGAAGTCATGGGCCTGGATGGAGTTTAAGCTGCCCATGGAGAGAGTCTGGAAGGATAAGAGGGAAGCAGACAATCTCAAGCTCTGGCTTTTGTAGCCCAGTAGAGTAAAATGAGGTGGTGAAGGAGAGGAGGAAGTGACCAAAGAACTAGGAGGAAAATCGGGAAAGGATGGTGAGATGGTGAGATCAGAGTTTCCAAGGGGTGAAATATGGCCAAGAGGTGAGATGAAGGTGGACGGGTGTCCTTTGGTGTTACCAACAAGGAGGTCATCAATGACCTTCCTGAGAAGCATTGAAATGGCAGACCTTAAGCTGGACAGGATTCCTGCCTCACATGGCCATTTTCATGGGACAAAGCACCAACAGTGGCTAATGTCCATGTCACCGGGATAATATTCCACTGTCCAGTGGGATGTGGATCAGAGAGGATCGGCTCATTAGCTCAGAAAATCTCATCTGAACCCATGAAGTGCACAGTATTGTTCTTTTCCAGTGATCACATAGCCCTGTCGACTTTATGTATTTGTTTGCTTGTCCAACATGTAACAGCGGCCAACTCACCTTCCAGAGTCTGGACTATAAGCAATTTGCCATTCTGTACTTTGCCTTGATGGAAGCTTCCGTCAAGTGGACATATGTGGATTTTGCATACATAGTGCAGATGATGCATTTGGTAAATCGCCTCAGACGCCCTGGGGAAGGTGCCGCAGGCTCTGTCGCCCTTACAGATGGAAGCTGGCAAGCAAAAGACAGGTCCAGATTGGGATCCCTGGGCTACGTGCGAAAACAGATTGAGGGGGCCAGCGTGGATGTAGGGAGACAGGGAGGAGGGACTGTGGTTCTGAAATGCTGAGCAGCCCCACACCCAGGGGTAGGACAAAGGACGGAGGGAGGACCACTGAGAAGCATTGACTCAGAGCACACTTCTGACTCTCCCATCTTCTGGGCCAGTCTCCAGGTGCGTGCTTATGCTCAGAACTGGAGAACACCCCCTGGCAACTCTCTTATCAGCCTCCCACTTTCATAGTAACCCAGTTGGGTTCCTTCCACCCTCCCCTGCAAATATCTTCCTCTTGGTCAATATTCACATAATTGCTACCCATTCCAAAAATGGGGCCATGCATTTTGCCTCTATCATTAATCCTTGCAAGAACCCCTTGCCATAAGTCTTAGTCACATCCTGGTTGTGCAGACACAGAAACTGAGTTTAGAGGGATGTAGTGGCATGCCCTAGGTCACACAGGTGACAAGTGGCTCAGCTTAGATGTGAACCCAGCTCTCTCTGACCCCACAAGTCACATGACCTCCCAAGAACACTCAATGAAGACCAGGCAGTCAAACTGTATAGTGATATTGCTTTCCTTTTGAAAGTTCGGCATGACCCCTTTTGTTTCTGAGAATCTGGGTCCACTCACCCCCTTTATTCATTCAGCAAACCTTCCTGAGGCCAAGCCTTACGCAGGTGGTAGGACTGCAGGGGTGACTCAGACAAGGTTAATGAACTGGAGGAGCTCACAGCCAGCTCACGAAGGAGACAGATCCACCCCTCAGGTACAATAATCCACTGTGTGATAAACCAGGACCACAGGGTGCGTGGGTGCTGTGGGAACCCTCTGCCTGGGAGAGTTTGATGAAGAAAGACCTTGCAGGGGCTTTTGATGGGCTGAAATGCCAGAGCTGGATCCCAATAGGAGAAAGCGGCCCAGCAGGGATGGGGAGGACGAGGCATTTCAGGAAGAGTGAGCAGTTATGAAAGCATCTCAGAGCCTGGGAGGCTGGGAGACCTGGTGGCATGGTGGTGCTTGGGTAGGGGAGACTTAGCTGGCTGGGAATAGGGTGTGAAGGGTCCCAGTGGGGACTAGGGAGCCGGCTATTCACGTTCTTAAGATTTACTGAGCACCTCACCATGAGTCATGCTTCGTGCTGAGCACTTCACAGACATGACAACCGCATTATTTAAATAAGGAAACCGAAGTTCAGAGCCAGACTGGATTTTATGTGGATTTTATATTTTATGCCACCAAGCTTGCTCTGTGCCTTGAAAAATGTTCTGAAGAGTCAAACACCTGTGTACCTACCACCCAGGTCAAGAAATAAAACATTACCAATAGAGGTGAAGCCTCTTCCCACCTTCCTTCATGTCTCTCTCTACCCCCAGAGGTAAACACTTCCTCAATTGTGTATCATTTATCTAAATTTCTGCATCCTTTTTTACCACATATATACATTCCTAGCAATATATGGTATCATTTTGTTTTGCATGTTTTAAAAATCTCTATGAATGAGATCAGACAATTTGATCCTCTGCAACTTGCTCCCCACCCCCTCACTTAAGATTCATAAGGAATCTAGTTATTTTCCCTGAAATAATAGATTTTCACCTGCCCTGTCCACAATTTGTTTATGCATTTTGTCTGCTGATGAACATTGAGGCTGTTCTAGATTTTTTACTGGGACGGCACAGTTGCAATGAGCACGAAGTTCTCTGGATTTATCCCAGAAGCCAAGCCTCTGGGTCACGGGGGTCTGTGCATCAATTCACGCTGCTATCAAATTGTCTTCCAGTGTGGTACCCTTTCCCCCTCCACCGGCTGTGTATGAGAGTTCACAGTCTTCAGTCAACGGACTGTCTGCTGTCCACCCCTTTGCTTTTTGCCAGTCTCACAGGTGTGAAATGGTTTCCTAGGGTTTTAGATTGCATGTCCCTGATTAAGACTGAGGCTGAATATCTTCTGATATGTTTATTGGATGTTTACTTTTTCCCTTCTTCGAATTGCCGTTCATATCTTTCGTCCGGTTTTCTCTTGGTTTTTTTTGAAAATTGATTTGTACATTTTGGATATCACATTTTTCCAAATGTCTTCTTTTGATAAACAGGAATTAGGCCCTTTAATGAAATCTATCAATCTTTTTCTTCATGGTTTGTGCTTTGAGGGTCTTAAGAAACCTTTCCCTATTAAAAGTTTCTCCTGCATTTAAGCCTTTAATTCACCTGGAATTGATTTTATTTTATGCATGGTGTGAGGAAGGGATTCCACCTCACTTTTTCTCAACATGGACATCCCATCCTTCCATAAAATAACATTTATAAAAAAAGTCCACCCTTTCTCCAGCAACTTGAAACACCACCTCTGATACATATGAAGTTTCCATACATGCATGGGTCTATTTTTGAGGACTTTATTCTAGCCCACTAGCCTATTTATCTATCCCTGGGCTATATCACATGGTTGTACCTTTTTCAGCCCTTAGCACCTCCTCCTTGAATTAGAAGACTCAGTGGCTTCCTGACAGCAGATCCACTTCTTATTCATCCTTGTGTCCTTCTCTTCACTCATTCTGTGAACATGCATGTCATGCTTTTGTTTGCAAAGGCTTTCTCACACTCTGTCTCTTGGGCTCTCGAGACTCCCTAATGCAGAAAAGGAAATTAAAGCTCAGAGGTGAGATGATTTGCAAGGTCACACGGCCAGAAGGTGTGGTATTAGGGGTTCTGAGGATTGCAAAGCCACCTGTCCATCGGCCCCCTTTTGCCCAGGCTCTGAAGACCTCTATTTGATCCTCCAGCTCATCTGGTACAGGATTTTTATCTTTCCTCCCTTTTTTCAGCAAGTAGCTCCTGAGTGATAGGAGTGCCAGCTTCTGTCCCTGCTGAGGCCCAGACCCTATAGCTGAGGGGCACTCCCCAGTGCTGGAGGCCGGTAGGGGAAGTTGGATCACAGGTGAGAGTTTTATGGGAAGTCTGAGGCCTGGGGTCAGCAGGAGGAAGACCGGCCGGTTTCAGAGTTGATTTAAAGAGCCCTCTCCTGGGCGGGCACTTGGGGCCAAGGCACTGCCTTCAGAAAGGACGCTGGCTTCCCCCAGGAATTAAAGGCGTCCTCCCGCCCTCTCGCCTCGCGAGGCAGGAATGCGAAGGATCATCTTTCAGCAGAGCTGCGGCTGCGGTTCCTGGGAGCTCCCGGTGCAGGCCCTTCCCGAGCTGTCGAATTAACTGGTTCTGTCTGTCCAACTGGGAGAGCAGCTCTTGCTAAAAATAGCGCCCTGCCCAGAGCAATCTACGCCCGCCGGGAGCCGGGCCGCCACAGTCCCGGGAGCCCGGGGAGCCCCGCACATCCTCACCCCGGGCCTGACCCAGGTCCCACCCCCGAGGCCGAGGCCGAGGCCGCGGGCACAGCGCTGTCCCCGCAGGTGCCGCGGAGGGTGGCAGGCCCGCGGGCCGCGGAGCCGCCGAGGGCGTCCGGGATGGGAGCCGGCGGCGCGGCCTCCCGCGCGCTCGCCTGGGCCTCCCTGCCGCTGCTGGGGCCTCCCGCCGGCGCGCTCTGCGAGGACACGCTCTGCTGCCGAGGTAAGCCGGGCCGGCGCGCCGCTCGCTCTTCCCAGGCGCTTGCTAGCGCCTCTTTCGCCTTCCCCACCCCAGGTCCGCGGCGGGGGGCGAGGGAGGGGGAACTCAGGCATCAGAACCCAGGAGAGAATTGCCAGGCGCTCTCTGAAAACTCACGTTTGGTTTGAAAAAAAGCAGCAGTTTCGCCGCTACATTTGAAAACCGTTTGCTTCCCTTTGGCCTCAGTCTTGCTATCTGGAAAACGGGACAATAAGGTTGTCTAGCTTTAATTTTGGTTGTGACCCCAAGGGAAGTTGGGGAACCTGCTGAAACGGATCGCGAGCATTCTGGAGAAGTTTGCTCCAACCTAGATGGGGTGGAGAGTTTATGTTGGTGGGAGGGCTGGAGGTGCCTTCCCTGTGACCCCTCCCCCCCACCACACCTTCACCCCCTTGCCATCCTCTCCCAAAGCTCTGGACTTAGCATCAGCCCGTGGGCCTTGCTAGCAGGAGAACGAGTCCAGGGCACAACAACGTTTAAGGGGTCAATCAACGCTCGAAGTACCTTGTAGAAGGAGCGGGTGTAAAGTGCAGAAAGACGGGTGAGCAAGGCAGAGCCGCGGTCTACTCGTCAGTCAGGTACTCCCATGGTCCCCAGGCTCAAGTGGGATTTTATCTTTGAAATCCTGGAGGCTGGGGAAGGAGCGGGTCCCGCGGCACAGAGGACCTCGGAGGGCTCGCTGAGCCCGGCCAGGGTACAGGGGGAGTGCCCAGACCAGCGGTGGGGGGTGGTGTAGGGTGGGAGAGGGCGTGTGGCCCGGCCTAGATACGGGGCCAAAGCGGGGACAGGGGGCGTGTTCGGCGAGCTAAGGGGATCGGCCCTGTCCTGTCCGGCCGGCCGGGGCGGGGTGGTGGTAGTGGGGTCGATTGACCAAACAGGTGCGCCCCCGCCCCTCCCCTCCCGCGTCGCCTCGGTTCAGGCCGGGCGGGCGGAGCTGTGGGTGGCGGGACCTGCGATTGGCGGGGCTGGGCCGGCCCAGTGGCCGGGGGAGCCCGGGAGCCCGAGCACCGCGGCGCAGGCGGGGGCGCGGAGCCGGCCGGAGCGCGCTACTGCCGGGCCTGCCGCCTGCTTGGCCGGCTCCGCTCCGCCTGGTTGGCGCCACGGAAACTTTCCTGTGCCCGAGACTCCGTGGTATCACGATCCCGCAACCCCGCCACCTGGTGACTCCGGCCCTGTGCTGCTCGGGCTCCGGTGCCTTTGGGATGGCAGCGCCCAGCGGCCCGTCTGGCGAGTAGAGGTAAGAGCTAGGGCCCCGGAGTCGGTATGAAGGGCCCCCCGGGGGCTTGTCGGAGTCCCAGAGGAATCCGGAGTTCAAGAGAATCTGGGGGCCCTGACGGGAGGTATGCTGGTTCCTGAGTGAGGACTGTGCTGGGACTTTGCTTTACTTAACCCTCTTCTGCCCTAAGCTCCCTATGCCACCAGGATCTCTGCGTGGTGCGCTGACCCTTTAAACTTTCCTGTGCGCCCTCCTGCACCGCTGGGTCCTTGGGAGAGGACCGCGCTGCGGTGTTACAAGGAAGTCACCTCCAGCTAGGTTCCGCAGCCGGCAGGGGTTAGCTGGGGGGTTTCTCCAGCCTCCCAACTCCAGCGCTTCCAAGGGGTCTCCCCAAACCTCAGACCTTCCTCAGCTCACCCTGGGGGTTGACAATTGGGCAGCCACTCCTCTCTGCCTAGAGCCAGGCACCCCGGGGCACCCAAGTTTTGGGTGTTGTTTTGTTCAACCGGTAGCCACTCCTCAGTTCTCAGGGGGGCGGGGTTATCAGAGTGAGATCTCTTTTCTGTTTCCTGGGCTGCCTTGAACCCCACTCTCCACGAAAACATCTTGAGCAAGCAGAGTGGGCTTAGCGACCAAAGCCATCTAGGTTCCAATCCCCAGCCTGCTGGGAATCACTGTGGGGTTTTCTGGTTTCCTAATGGTCTGTTCTTTTGAACTTCTATGTCATATGGAAACTGTGCCCCTCCTCTCCTGCGCTGCCCTCCTCTGCTATTTAGGAGGGAGGGAAATTAATTTTGATTTGAATTTAATTTTGATTGAGGGTGGATAGGTAAGTAGCTTGTCACCTGTGAGGATCATCATTTTTAATGATCATTATTTCCCCTCTATGTCAAAGCCAATCGCCTGTTTGTGTCTTCTTGATCTAAGACAGTATACCTGAGAGTTAAAAAATCCATACCAAACACCAGCTTTGGAGCCCAGAGAACCAGGGTTCAAATCCCAGCCCCACCGTTCATTAGTCATGTGTCCTTGTGCAGGTTTCTTAACCTCTCTGAGCTCAAAGTTCCCACCCCAGGGGGATGTGGTGAGGCTTTTGTGAGGTCAAGCATGGAAGGCATCTGGCTCATAGGACAACAGCCTTGGGCTGCCAGTCTGTGTCCTTTTTGCTGACTGAGGGACCCAGACCCTTTGTGCCTCAGTTCTCTCAAAAGTTGGTGTGGACCAGCCCCTCTTAACCAGCCCTTTTGAGAAAAGGGCACAGATACATATACCCTCCAAGGCATATGATTTCAGTAGGTTTTTAGGCCTCAGATTTAAGACAACCCCATCCATCCCTCTCCTTGTCATGAATCATTCAGAAGATATAAGGCCTTCTGTCTACCTCTGATCTCCTCTCATCCCTTTTGATGCTTGGAGGTAAAGGTTGTAAATATCAGGGAAGTGCAAATGCACTAATTAACCAGCATGCTAGGGAGAGGGGCTGACCGAGAGCCTGGCCAAAGGCACCTTCAAGATCATCCAGCCACTCCATCCCCATTCTTCCTTCCCTGAAGATGCATCTCCACGTGGTAAACATCTACTCTTTTTTTTTTTTTTTTAACTGGGGATCCTCTCGTGGCAGCCTACTAGGCAGCTGGTTTCATGATTGGGCATCTCCAGTCTGTTAAAAAATTCTTCCTATTTTGAGTAGAAATCTGTGTCCCTGTTACCTCTACCCACTGGTTGTATATAACCCTTCAGGCATCTCTTACTGGCTCAATTATTCACTGTGGTCCCCCGGTGCCTGGCGTTCTGTTCCCTCCCTTAGGCATTCAACACATTGAACTGAGTTTGGCAATGATCATAGCACCATTTATTGAGTGTTTATTATGTGCCAGATCCTGTATATGCTGAGGGCTTTACACATACTATTTCCGTGCATTCTTAAGACAGCCCTGTGAGGTGGATTCTTTTCTTATGCTCATTTTGCATATGCAGAAACGGGTTTAGAGAGGTTAAGAGATTAAGCCAAGGTTGTACAACCCGTAAGGAACTGGGCTGCGTTGCAAACCCAGCGCCTGCCTTTAGAGTCCATGCCTCGAATCGTGACTTCTGTCCTGTGCTGGCGTGCGTGCCTGGAAGTGTGTGTGTGTGTATGTATGTCGGGGTGTGTGGTGTATGCTGGCAATGCTTTTATCACAGTCACCTGGAGCCCCTATTAAAATGTGGATCCTGCACCTCTATGAGGAATCTGCAGTTTTTAAAACTCCCCAGACCATTCTCATGCGCACCACAGTTTGAGAACCATAGCCCTAAGGGAGGCTTAGGGAGAGAATGTGGGCTGTAGGTTCCAAGAGAACTGAATTCAAGTCTTGGCTTCACTCTCTGGAGCTGGTTCCTTTCCCTTTCTGGGGCATAATGTCACACCCACAGGGGGGTGTCTGCTCTCTGTGGATGGGCTGTGGAAGTCTCCTGGGCGGATGTCAGGTGTTATGGGGCAGGCCCTGGGGGACAGAAGTGCCCCTGGTGAGGCCTCTCCTGCCACAGTGGATGTTCACAGCCACAAGCCTGTGGCTCCCAGAAGGCCTTGCTCATCATCCCTGCCCCCACCCCATCCCTCCAACGTCTACCCTCTGCTATCTAGAAGGATCGGTGCACCTTGAATGAGACTCTTGTGCTCAGATTTCTCAGCCTGAGTGGTGGGGACCCAGGAGAGATGGGCAGGACTCCCCTCCACACACACTGCTTCCTCCTCCACGGCCCGTGATGGCCTCTGACCTCCCAGACAGGAGGTACTGTGTTCCAACTTCTAGGGGAGGGGAGTGGAGTGGGTCTGCCCTGTGTGCACTGCTGTTTCAAATCCAGTAGAAATCCATCCTTTCCCCTGGATGGCTGCTCTGCTGGTCCGTGGGCAGCTCTGGGGAAACGGCTGACCTGAGGCTGGCTGGGCAGGGCTGGTGCCTGGGAGGGGTTGGGGGTAAAGGAATCGCCACGTGAGCCTCGGCACTCTCCCAGCCCCGACTGTACACAGAACACTTGTTCTCCCTTCATCCTGTTTGATCTCCTGAAAGCACTGAATTATTAAACACCCATTTTATGGAAGAGGTCACTGGAGTCCAGGAAGCTGCAGTGACATGTCCAAAGCTCGAATGTCTTTGTGCGTGGGGGAGGTGGTAAAGTCAGAACTTGGACCCAGGTCCCTTGACAATAAGCACAGGCCTTCTCTGCACCACATCCCACAACTCAGTGTTTTCGGCCCCAGCTGGCCGTGGCTTTGGTGCCAGAGTCCTGGCCTGGATGCTTGAAGACTTGGATTCTGACTGGTCCACCGTTGGGCTGTGTGATCCTGGTCATCTCTGAAAACTTAAGTTTCCTTGTTTATAAAGTAAGGGGCTGTTTAGTTAGCTCTCAGATCCCTTCCAACCTTGACATTCACAGGTTACACTTCTTTTTTGCATTTCTGGGGGCTGGGGGGGGGCCATGACAGGCTCAGGACATGGGTGAGGTGTTGGATGGGGTTGGAGGGCAGAGTGCTGCCCTGGGGCTTGTTATGAAACTAGTCAGAAGGGCTTTTGTGGGCTGAGTGTCTGGGGACTCAGGGAGCAGGGGGTGGCAGGCGGGGCAGCAGAGGGGTGCCCAGGGCCAGGTGAGGTTGCTCACTCTGAACTCTGCAGGGGGGCGATGGTGGGAGTGACTGGGGAGTGCAGTGAGGGAGTGGGATTCTGAGACCAACCCAGCATAGCACCCCTCTCAGCCCAGGGTAGCCTTGGCGGAGAGACCAGGAGGCTGTGTGACAGTCCCTTGTCTGTCCCTGAGCTACTACATGGCCCTCCTCGGGGAAGTCCCCAGCCTTCGAGTCTGGCCCCCTCCCAGATGGAGTCTGTGCTGGGCCGGCTGCAGCATCTCCCCGGAGCAGAGCAGCTGGCGAAGGGAATCTGGCTGCCCGTTCTCTGGGCCCAGGGTGGGCTCCCAGCAGCCTGGCTGCCTAAAGCAGGCACTTGTTAACCTGCAGCCTCTGTCAGCCACCTGCCCTCAGCTTCTGCCTCCATGGTGCCTCTTTTCCCCTCCCTGGGGGTGGCTCCCTGTTGCCCACCCACGGGATCAAACCCGTGCTCCATGGCCTGGCCATCAGGGAGGGCCCCATGCCCGCTCCTACTTTCCTGCCTGCCTCTTCGCCCTCTGCTCCCCAAGCCGCCTGTTCTCTGCCTGTGACTCCTGTGTGCTCTTCTGTCTTGGCCACTGCTTCATTGCTCAAATTCTAACTGGCCCTCCGGGTCTGACACAAATGTTCACTTCCACTCGGTCTCATCACTAAGGGTGAGCGGTCCCCCTGTGCGGTCCTGGGTTGTAGCTCTGCTCAGCTGCTTTGCTTTACAATTTGTCATCGGCTTGTCGGTGCTGAGATGGGGTTGGACCTTCTCGAGGGCAAGGCCCGGCTTTACCTCTCATCTCGCTGCCCACGGAGTGGGGTGGGGCCCTGTGAGGGCCTTCTTTGGTCTCATAAATGCTCTTAAAGCCTTGTAGAGTTGAACTGGCTTGTAATTGGGCTTGGTTTTTACGCTCCTGGCTCCGAGTGTTTTGCCTGCACCCCACTTCCCAGTGCAAACAGGTGAGGGGGGTGGTCCTCTCTGTGCTCTGGGCCAGGCTGGCTCTAGTCGAGGGATGGATAGAGAGATGCCTTTGGTTTGCAGAAAGATTTTCCTGCCTCCTTTGGTTGGTTCTTGATCTGTCTTTTTATTTTTTAAAGTCTATTCTGGCTTTGTGACATCAAAGAGAGAGAGGGGCCTGGAACCAGGTCTGAAAAGGGCCCCTCATCAGCTCCCCTGCCTGCAGGCTGAACTTCAGGTCAAAGGAGCATAAGCAAGACTCACCTCATTCTCTAACATTCAGAAGAGAGTTTGTAAAGTACTTACAAAGGGTCTGCAAGGTCATGGGGATTGTGTTGGAGGCCCACACACTTGGCCCCAGAGGCACCCAGGGATCACATGACTTTTCTAAGGATGCGCATTTCTTTGCAGTCAGAGACTGCGGGGAAATTTCCGTCCCTGTGTTCAGCAAGGGTCACTGATCTGGGAAGAGGATCTCTGTGCTGATGACTCCACATTCAGAATGAGGCTTTTTTCCTTTGAAACTCTTATGTTGGGGTTGTTTTCCCCTCTGGTATCATTTGATGAGAGTGAGCTTAGGGAGTGGCAGGTGAGCAAGGTGGGACCAGGGAGAAGAGGCTTTAGTTGACAGCTACGCACCTGGGCCAGGTGACCAGGTAGGAGCTCTCTGTCCTGAAGCAGGAAGTTCCCATCTCCCTGCAGGTCATAGCTATTAAAGACTCATCTTGGAGTAAGGTCCAAGGGATGCTGAAGGTGCTGGAGGGAGAGAATCGAGATTGGTGATGGCCTGGCTTTATGTTCAGATGCCGCCCCAGCCCCTTGCCCAGCTGGAGGCCCACAGGCGCTTTTGAGGTCCTATTACCTCCCATGATGCTTTTGTCACTGAATGTCCTGCTCACTTTTGTTTTCTCAGTTTACCTGTCTCCCCCCCTGTCTCTGCCCCTAGACAGAGCATCCCAGCACAGGTGCCTTGAGGTTGACTCCTCTGGGCAAGCCTAGAGCAGGCCCCACCTCCTCGGAGGGGAAGGGGAGGGAGTGGGGGGGGGGTAAACAAATAAGTAAATGAATGAATGGCCCTTCTCAGCATCTTTGGTGACCCTGTCTGGCTGTCACCAGCTGGAGAATATGTGACAACTGAGTCCACCAGGAAATGACTGTTTGTCAGGGTCAGTGAGGATCCAGCCAGACATAATGGAAGCTGGCGCTGGCCCGAGCCAGAATCTCGGAGCCTTTCCCATCCATCAAAGCCGGTGCTGCTTCCGGGAGGAGAGAATTCCCAAAAGGCTCTGCCGGTCCCCCTGATAGGGATCTGCAGGGTGTGTGAGGGATTTGTTTTTCAGCCAGGATGTGGGGAGTTAAAAATAGGCACCCTGATCCCTTGGGTTCGTGTCCGACTTGAGGCCGCGCAGGGCCCTTCGGCTCCATTAGTTCACTTGAGTGGCTTGGCAGCTGCTAACGTAGGTAGAGGTCGCACTGCCCGCTTTATACAGGAGCACGTGGAGGCGTGTGCCCAGTTACCAGTTGAGGCTGGACACAGTATTTGGTGGCAGAATCTAGGTCCTGTTCCCTGTTCCCCTACGCCTGCATTCTTTATTTTTCTGAGAAGCCCGATTAAAGTCTGAAGTGAACAGGCTACGGGAGGGAAGGGGGTTGGTTGAAACAATAGGGGTAGATTATTAAGCAAAGCAGTCAGGGCAGCAGGAAGACTCAGGATGGATCAAGGGTGGTGTCGCGGGGGAGCAGCTGGAGGCTGTAAGTGCTAGAGCAGGGGCATGGGGGGAGGCGGGGTAGTGAAGGGAATGAAGCAGGAAAGTACCATTGGAATCCCACCTTGAACCCCTTGAGTGCCATAAAAAAGGAGTGTGAACATGGTGCTGTAGGGAACTGGGAGCCATTGAGGATTCCAGAGCACAGCAGGTGCCTGCTTTATCAATAGTGCAGTGCAATGGTGTGCTTCCCTGGCTTTGCTGCAGGTGTCATTTTACGGTGTTTGGTAGAGTAGATTTTTATTCAAATCCTCAGAAGACACCCTGTCCGTCCACCTCTCCTTCTGGGGACCTGGCACCATGGAGGAGGGAGAATCATGTTTTCTCTTGCCTCTGGGTTCTGGGAAGAGCCAGTTGTGGGGCAAAGTCTGTACCTGGGTTTCTTGGATTTATTCTGTTTTTAATCTAGGTTCTCCTAGTTGTCTATCTGTCCTCACCAGGGTGCGGGGAATTAGCAAAAGGAGGAGGTGGTAGCTGAGGTTCGGGAAGGCTCTTCTCCTCTCCCGACCCACTGAAACCTTTATAGGCTGCTCTGGTGCCTCCAGCACTGTGCTCCTTGCCCCTGGCAAGCTCCCAGATCCCCAGGATCTCCTGCACATTCTAGTGCCCTTTGTCCTCTAACTCATACCTTTATTAGCTCTTTGCTCCTTCCCCAGCTAGGGCAGAGGACCCTGGTGGGCAGGATGGAGGAAGCTAAGCCAGATCTGAGAGACAGACTATTGGAAATCTGTCATCCATCCATTTTAGAGTTGGGCAGACAGAGGCCTGGTTTTGCTTAAAACCCTCGTGGGAAGTTCATGGCAGAGGTGGGACTCGAACCTGGATCTCCAGCCCCATTCTGGTCGTTGGCTGCCACACTGTCCTGCTTTTCAGAGCCACTCTGCTTCTGGGCTCCAAGCACAGGGATTCCCAGCTCTGTGTGAATCCTGGTTCTACCGCCTCAGCTCCTCCCGGGGCTGGGAGCCAGCAGCGCCAAGCCTGCGGGTTCCCGAAGAGGGCTCTTGGCGTCGGCGGGCGGCTTAGTCACAGGGATGAGATCACTGCTCACCTCGGGATGGGAGGGGATGCCAAGGTTTGGGAACTTTCACTCTGAACCACTTGTCGATTCTCTGTGTGTGTGTGTAAGGAAAATAAACCTGTGGGTTGGGACTTTGTACTTGTCCTGTCAGCTGCAGACCTGGAGGCTAATGGGCCATGACAAGCTTCTGGGCTGTGCCATCTCACAGATTCTGGGTGACTGGCTCTGTGTCGAGAAAGAGCTGGAACCTGGTGTTAGTGTTGGTTCTGCCTCATACCAGCTCTGTGCAAGGGGCAGGACCTCCCTGGGCTGTAATAGTAATTCTGAGCAGCTCACACTTTCTGAGTACGTCCCATCAGCCGGGATCAGGGCTGAAGGCTTTCCAAGTATCCCCTTTGATTCTCATAACAGACCCGTGAGGTCCTGTTAGCATCTCCATTTTGCAGCTAGGAAACTGAGGCCCAGAGAAGAGAAGTGACTTGCCTAAGGTCACCTGGCTGGGAAGGGGCAGAGCTGGAGTTTGCATGCAAGTCTTCCCTACTCCACGGCCCGAGGTATTAGTCACTGCTTCTCTGCCCTCCAGCTGCTGGGCTAATTCCTGTGAGATTGTGAAAGTGTAAATACAGAGAAATTAGCTGTGATTAAGTAACTAAGGGGCAGGAAGTGGGTGAATGAGGAGTTCTAGATTGACATCATCCCTATATTCCCCCTTCAGCACTGGCCTTGAGCAGTCAGATTTGGGGAACAGAGGAGAGCAGGTACGGTTGTATCCAGGCTCCAGACGGACGGGCACATTAGAAGCCATGGTCTCATAGACAGCCGGTCCTCGGCCTGTCTCTTTCCACCCCCTAGTAGCTGCTGGCTTCTTTGATGTTGATGCTCATTCCTTTCCCATTCTATCCCGATAAGGTGCCTTTAAGGCACGATGGTTGCTGGGGGCGTTTGTCTTTGAGTGGAGTGACCAGTGCTGTGTTGATTCCGATTTGGAACAGGGCTTTACTGTTAGCTGCTGAATCCTGGGCTTGGAGTGGGAGGTGGGGAAAGAGCCAAGCAGCTTGTTCCCACCTGAGGAGGGGGGTCTGGTATTTCGGAGAGGCTGAGGATGGAGAGTGGTCTGGGGTCCATCACACAGACCTGGATTGGAGTCCTGGCTGCTCTCCCTCCCAGCTGTGTGGCCTTGGGCAAAGTTCTCTCACTTCTCTGATCCTCTGTATTCTCATCTGTAAATTGGGACTAAGAACAATCCCTATTTCCCAGGGTAGTTGTTAGGCTAAGTTTAGACACGGAACTAGATAACACAGGACACTGCAATTGCAAACACTCAATAAATGCTAGTGTTTCTGCTAGGACTTAACCATTACTTGCATTATTATTACCGAGACTTCTCACTTAACTTTGCATTGGTCTTCGGGTACTCTGGCCAGTGCCCCTTTTCAGAACTCATTGCCTCTGATGAAGGCAGTTCTAAGTATGGGGAAGTCTGATATAAAGAGACTATATGAATTATTTATTTTTCTTATAAAGATATACAGTGACTCAAATTGGCCAAACAAAAAGGTTTTCGAATATGGACTTTTTTTTAGAGAGACACAGGGATGAATAGAGAAAGGGGATAATAGAGGAAAAGATTTCTTTAAGGCGCTTGAATTTTATCTTTTACATGGAGTTCACATTCCACTAGGGCTTGTTTCTGCCGGTTAAGGCACCGAGGTGAGTGCTTGAAGCAGCCCCTCCGGGTGAAGAGGGGGCAGGGCGGGAGGTACTCAAACAAGTGTGAGGTTCAGCTCCCCACCTCCTCCAGAGAACCTCCTGGGTCCACTCCTAGGGAGAAAGCATGCCCAGTCTTTGCAGAGGCCACAGGTTGGTGCAGGAAGGGTGAGCTATGGGGTGGGGTAGGGGCTTCCTGGAGGAAGTGGGGCTGGAGGCGGCTGCCCTGGTTTCTGCAAACAGGATTGCAAAATCACTTCTCCCAAGCTTGCCTAGTTCTCCATGGCAGCCTTGCAGCCCGGTCAGCTGGGAGGCCCCAGGCCTGGCAGTCAGGACAATTGGGGAGGGGGAAGGTGTCCAATCCAGCCTCAGTTTCCCCATTTAGATCTGTTCATCCCTAGAGCCCCTGTACCTCGGGCACACCTTGGAGAAGGAGCAGAGGGGTGTGGAGGAAGATGTGGGTTTGAAATCAGAGCGGAGTTTGTCACTTTCATTGTGTGCCCTCAGGCTGGTGCCTCAGTTTCCTCACCTATCACATGAGGATGATGGTGACACTCACGTCACCGAGTTGTCTTGAGGCATCAGTGAGGTAATGCGGGAAAAGTGCTTATCACGGAGCCGGCACAGGGAAGTGCCTGTCATTAAAAACTGCTGCCTGCCTGCTGTTGTTTTTAGCTCAGGACAAACCTCTCCGCCCTGGCTTCTCCCCTCCACCGAGTTCCTGTTGTTGACATCCTCCTCACCAACTAGTGCAGAGATTTTTAAGAATTTACATCCTTGCTGGAATTTCTCTTTGCATTGTCTGGTTAATTACCTAATTGAACGAAGTTTCACTTCCTTTCCTGTGGATGTGCAGGAGGCTGTCCGGGGCCTTCTTTACTGTGATTGAGATGATTGTTGAAATATTTGATGGTGATGATGATGACTTCCCCCGCTCCCTTGAGAGGTCTGCTCCCTCTTAGAACAGCTTCACAGGCCCCATAAATCAAGCCGCAGCCACATGCTGAGGAAACAAATCTTGTTGAGGATGTTGATGAGTTTGCCCACTGTTTCTTTAGGTACCAACATGCTGTGTTGGCATCTTCTTGCGCACTCCCAGAGGGATGGCTGGAAAGACTTCTTTTAAATATTCAGAACTAATGACCTAGGTATGCATTTGGGGAGGACTGGCCGATGGCGTAGGGACAAGGCATCCCATGGCAAGGAATCATCAACTTGTTGGTGTTGGTGGCATTGGGTTCTGTCCTGCCCCTCCTGGCTCTGGGGCGAGGAGGAGCGGTGGTTAAGGGCATGGGTCCTGAAATTGATGTGCTGGGGGCTTCTAGTCCCTGCCCTGCCCCCCAGTCACTTCATGAACTGACACAGCTACTTAACTTGTCCTCGGCTCTAAAGCAAGGGGTACAATAAAACCTGCTTTATAGAAGTTGTAAGAATTCTGCTTCATACAATGCCAGCATGTGGTGAGTTCTTGTGCAAGTAAGCCATTATTTTTACTCAAGGACCTTAAAAAAATCCCTTACTGCGTTCTTTACCTCAAGACCCTCCCCGTTTGTCTTACCTCATTCTATCCAGATAACAACCAGGACCAGCAGGTCCTGGGTTCTCCCACCTCTGGGCTCCAGCTTGATCAGTCCCCTCTATTTGGAATGTCCCTACCCTACCTTTGCCCTTCCTTGCTCCTTCAGGACCTGTCTCAAGCACTCTGTCCTCCATGAAATTGGCCTAGAGCACCCCACCCCCCACAACCAGTCCTCCTTATATGCCTTATTACATCCTTGGTTATGCCTTTTGTCTGTTGCTGTTGTTGGCCCAGGTATGTTCCATGGAATGGCAGTCTGGAAGGTACTTTGTAGAAGAGGAGTATTGGAAAAGGCTGCATACTTGATGCCCATTCATACAATACCAATCCACAGTAGCAATTTTAAAGGCTCTGAGAAGTCTTGCAATACAGAAACCTGCTGAACTTTGTCCCAGAACTCACCAAACCTCTGCGCTTAGGATGCTTTCTTCTTGGAAGGCCTATTGACAAGGCTTGTGGCATCCTAGGGGGATGTGGAATTGCAGACATCTACATAATAGTTTTGATGCTATCTATCTCCCCATTTTACAATCAAGGAAACCAAAGAACTGACTTCAGGTAAACTCCCCATCACCTCCTGGATCAATTGGCAGGTCCTTTATGTGGGTGTTTGGGGCCAGGTGACAAGGAAGGGATGGCTGTGACCTGCTCTCAAAGAGCTTTTGACTCTCAAAGAGGGGATGAGTTGGACACATGGAACAGAGCGAGCTTAACTGTCAAATTGTGTATCCCTGAGCCTGCGGGTAATGGGAGCCCTGGCCCTGTCGGTTATCCCTGCCCAAGGAAGGATGCAAGAGTCAAATGTCCTCTGGGAACCTAGCACTGTCCCCAGGGCCTGAGACCCAACAACTGGGCCCCGCCAGCCTCCCACCTCATCCCTGTGGATTTCTGGGACCCTACTGGGGTTTAGTCCTGCAGGGGCATAGCTGAGGAAGGGAAGACAGCAGGGAGGAGAAGAGCCTTCTGTTTATCAATGCAGTTTCCACTTCCTTTCTGGGGGAAGGTGTTTTCTTTTCAATGCTTCTTTTATTATCAGAAATTCTCAGGGGAGCCATTACCTGACAGTGGGAATTATCTGCCGCCTTTATGCTGGTGCCTGCTGCCTAAATTCCTTCTTGGAGTAATTGATTTTGGTAATTCAGAGCTGCTGAACATTGTTTTAGGAGAGGGTGGTGGTGCAGAGGCAGGGGGATGCCCACAAAGGTGTTTTCCAAGGAGTGGGTGGCCAGCTGTGCTGCTGGTGATGGTTATGGTGGGAGTGGGGCAGAGACTATAAATAATGTGGTTCTTGCCTTTACATTTGTCCCCCCTTGTATTGAAAGTCAGGGAGCTCGCCTGACTGTGGAACTGGGGCAGGCTGACTGTAGGAAAGTGAAGAGCTGCAAGGTGAGTGTCAGGTCTGAGGGGCGTGGTCACCCCTCACCACAGGCAGTTCAGTCCTGGGCATTGGCACCAGCCTGACCCTGAACTTGGCTGTTGTCATCTGGACTCTCGGAGGGCCAGGGAGGCACTGGCGACTCCTAGGAGAGCCTTTCGGGAGGGCAGCTGCTGCACATCGACCTGACATTTCCTCCAGGCAGCCCGAGGTGCTGGCCCTGGACCCTGCTGCCCAGGAGACTGCTGTCCCCTGGGAGGGGCAGGCAGGGCAGGGCAGGGTGCTTGGCTTCATGGGGATGTGGAGAACTGCATGGAGGAGGACCTCAGCATGGGGAGGCCCCCTGAGACAGGGAAGTTTAAAAAGGCAGCTTGGGGATTTCCTCCCAGAAATGGCCCCCGCAAATGCCCAGAGAAGGCCCAATTTCAAATGAGTGAGTGCTCTGGATGTGGGAGGAAGAGGCTGGACTAGAAGTTTCCTTAGGTCTCTCATCTGGGGCTTGTACAGGGTGGGCAGTGCAGTCCAGGGGCTTCAGTCTCTCCCCCAAAACCCCAACCACCACCCCTTCCTCACCCAAGGGGAGGGAATCTTCAGACCTCTGGAGCACAGGTTTGGGTCCAGTCCCGGAGGTGGCCTGTCCTTTGTCCTACCCTCCTCTGTGAGGTCTGGACACTGCAAGTCCCTTCCAGAGCCTTTGGCCTGGGTGTCATGTGGCATTTCCCCCCCCTATTTTATAGATGAAGAGGTTGAGGCCCAGGGTGACCTGTCCAAATTCGCACCGCACTCCCAGTCTCCTGACTCCCGGTCCAGGACCCTCGGTGGGCTCGGTGGGGGATGGGAGCTCAGCAGCGGCTCCGTGGAGGAGGGGGTGGGTCCTTGGGTTGGGGGAGCGGAGTGGTTTCTCTGGCTCCATCATGGTCTGAGCTAGAGCTGGTGCTGTGACTGGTTAATTGAGTCTGTGTAACCACCGGCTAGACTGGGAAACTCCTGAAGGACAGGGACCCTTGGTCACCCTGGGATCACCCCTCGGTGCCCAGCTCGGTGCGTACACCGGGGTCAGCCAGTGCTCTCTCAGGTACAGGAGGCAAAAGCCCCCCTCAAGCTGGCCGAAGTTAGAGGGATTTTGTGGGCTTGTGGATCTGCAGAGCCCAGGGAGGCCTGATGAACCCTGGCTGAATGAACGAGTTAGGATGTGCTGTCTAGTTCTCTCGTCCCCTCCCCACACCTGGGTTCTAAACTCTGTTTCTCCACTGTACTGGGTGCGGGGAAGGGGAGATCCCAGAGAAAACTGGGGCACGGGTCCCAGAAAAGCAGGGCGCAGGCACAGGCAAAACCAACAAAAAACCCATAAACACGATTCCCATGTCATGAATGGTCATTAAATTCAATGGATTTTCAGAGGCACATTTTTTTCCCCGCCAAAGAAGGAATTTACATTGTCTCCTATAACAAAACCAACCAGACCTGGGGCATTTCGAAGGATCTGAAGCCCAGCGTGGCTCAGCAGAAAAGAGCACCGTGATGGGTCCGAGAGGTGCCTGAGCCTTAGCCGGGGTGGCAGGGGGCTGCGTGTGCTGCGCCGTCGTTTGCCATTCCTAGTCGGGTCTGGGTTTTGGTGGTCTGGAAGTGCTTCTAAGGCTTGAAAACAATTGGGTTGAACCTGAATGATGTTGGAAGACTCCCCCAAACTTGAAAGGTCCAAATACTTGTGCTTGGAAGTCCTTTCTGGCCAGATGGAGTACTACCCTGCAGAACGGACACATCATGATGCGGTGAGACCTGATGAAGCGGTGGTGGTTGGAGGGTGTGGCTTCCTGGTGCTCCGAGGCTCCCGGGAGGCCTTCCTGTCCTTTGACCGCAACAAAAGTGAGCTGCACAGCTCCTGCCTGCAGGGGCACGTATTTACTGAGTGCCTACCATATGCCAGGGCACTGTTTTAGTTTGAGTGCCTACTGTTTACTGCTCTTCATCAGATTGAGAACTGGTGTGATTTCAGGAACTCCGGTAAACCACCTCTGGTGCCTGAAATTCCACCATAGTGGTTGATTCTTTCAGGTTAAACGTTGCCCTTTCTAGCTTAGGTGTTAGGTACTCATGGGACTCTGAGTGGCGTCTCATTCACCTCCAAGTCCTATTTGGCTTGGAAGTTATTATCTGAAAATGTGGGAACAGAAGAGTTAAACAGGGGACCAGGATACGACATCGGGCTGGTGGTGGAAGTTGCACGCTAGGACGTCACTGGGCCTGCCCCACCCCGAGTGCTAAACTTAGCCACAGTCAAAAATTTTAGTCATCAAATCGTTTTTAGCGGCCATTGTTTTCCAAGTTTGGCTCCTAAAGGCAGAAGGAGAACTAAAGGTCCTTCCCGCCTCTAGCCCCCTGCTGCAGCCTTCCAGATCCTTCCGCTCAGATGGGTGGTTCCTACTGTGGCCGCCAGGCCAGCTGCTGGAGGAAGTTGCCCTCCCACTCTTCCCAGCTGGAGGAACAGTTGTCCGCCGCTACCTGGTCACCTCCGGCCCCTAGAAACCCCTTCCCCAGGGAAAATATCCACCCCCGACCAGTCTGCAAACGCTGACCCCCCCATATAGTGGTTAAAATTATGTGGGAGCTCTGCAGCTTGACTGGGTCCAGGACTAGCTGGGTAACGGAGTTGCTGACATTCCCATCTGTAAGGGGATGACAGTAGCAACCTCAGTGGGTTGATGGAGGTGTCAGTGAGGTAGATGATGCGTTCACGTCCCTAGTTCAAGTCCTGGCGTGTAAAAGAAACTCAACGCATGGGCACTTCGGTAATTACAATATCGTTATTGCTGGAGGCCTCAGCCAGCCTTCCCAGGTCCCTGCGTGGTGACGCTTTGGGACCCTCTGAGGGTCCTGCTCCCATTCACTCCTCTTCTCACCTACCCGCTCTCACCTGGGAGCCCCCGTTCATGCCCGGGGCGTCAACCACCCCTGAACCTGGGCGACTTCCAATCCCCATGGTGAGTCTCTTACCCTAATCCTCTCTCTCGAGTTCCAGATGGAGAAGTGACTTTCACTGGATGCTCTAAAGGCACATCAACGACTCCCACATGGAAGTCCTTTTCCTTCCACTGTAACCACTTCCTCCCACCCCAACCACCCCTCCTCCGCCCTGGACCTTCCTCTTTTAGGTAAGGGCCGCCCCGGCCAGCCCCTGGGTCGGGGAATCCCTGCCTGGGGCTTCCCCCCCTTTCCCTCCTTCCTTCTTCCTGAAAGACTAGCAGTTCCCTTGGCCACTGGCTCCTACTGGCATCCCTGCCCGCACTGTCCACGAGGGGTGCCCCAGCCCCAGCCTCCTGTCACGTGCCTGCTCCCCAACTCCCCCGGACCCTGCCTCCAGGGGGCCTTTCTAAGCCTTGGTCTGATGGGGTCACTCCCTCTGTGTGAGGGGCCTCTGCTTCCCCGTCTCTCTGCTAGGAGGTAATATTTCCACTTCTCAGGGCCAGGGCTGCCGGTGGATTGAGCAATGGTGCGGGGGAAAGCAAAACAGAGGTGGACAAACTAATAATTAACAGACGTCAATCGTTAAAATACTGCCAGTGCCCTACTCCCCACCCCCAGGGGGAGAAAGCCACTTGGTCTCTTGGCCCCTTGGACGAGATTGATCCCCAGCCAGCCTGGGACAGGTTTGGCTGAGACAGTGACAGACACTGGCGTGTGTGTTTGTTGACTGGGGCTTGGGGGTAAAATGTCATCGCCAAGGCCACTGGGCTTTGACTTACTTTGATTCCCAGGGTTCTTCTTGGGGGAGGACCATGGCTGCTGAGTTAAAGAGGAAGACCACATGGATCCTTGGGAAGAACCTGGAATCTGTCCATCATCCTGGCTCCCCGGTTTCATCCAGATCCAGGCTGCCGTCTGGGTGACTGCACGATGCTTCTAACTGGACTCACTCCTGTGTTTGCTCTCCTACAGTCTGTTCTTTGCTCCGTAGCCAGTGTGTACGTGGGTCGGGTGGCTCCCGGCTTCCACATGTAGCCTGCCCTTGGCCCCGAGGTCTGGCTGGCTTGCCTCACCTCTTCCTGCCTGTCCTCACTGCTCTCCGGCCACACTGGCTTTTCCTTCTGTTTCATCCACCTCCAGCCCCGTCTCCTCGTTGGAATGTCCTGCTACAGCTCTAACCTGGAATGACCCTCCTTTAGGACCAGGTGTCTCGTTGAGGGTGGCCCCTCGCACAGTTAGTCTCTGCCTCAACATTTGTTTTTCCCTCTGTAGCACGCATCACAGTTTTAACTTACCCAAGTGTATACATGTGTGGCTCTGTTTATAGTTTTTAATGCTTGTTTCTGTGTGTTTCACGGGCCCAAAAGCCCATGAGGACAGCTTCTGGTATGTAGTAGATCCTCAGTAAATATTTGTTAGACAAATACATGAATGAGTAAACAAAGACCTCAAGAGAGGCAGACCCTTGGCTGGGGTGACCAACCGTCTTGGTTTGCCCAGGACTTGGGAGAGGGGTGCTTCCCAGGACATGAGACTCTCAGTTTTAAAAACCAGGACAGCTGCAGGGAATCCAGCAGCTGATCACCTGCCCCGGCTCAGTTGTCTGTCCCTGGAGGACTGGCAATTTCGAAGTCCAGATGCTTTTTTTATTTTTTTAATATTTATTTATTTTTACTGAAGTGTAGTCAGTTTACAGTGTTGTGTCAGTTTCTGGTGCACAGCGTAATGTTTCAGTCATACCTATACATACATATATTCCTTTCCATATGTTTTTTCATTATAGGTTACTACAAGATACTGCATGTACTTCCCTGTGCTATACAGGAGAAACTTGTTTATCTATTTTATATACTGTAGTTAGTATTTGAAAATCTCGTACTCCCAATTTATCTCTTCCCACACCTCCCCCCACAGTCCCCAGTAACCATAAGTTTGTTTTCTCTGTCCGTGAGTCTGCTTCTGTTTTGTAAACAAGTTTGTTTGTGTCTTTTTTTTTTTTTTAGATTTCACATATGAGTGATATCATATAGTATTTTTCTTTCTCTTTCTGGCTTACTTCACTTACAATGATGATCTCCAGGTCCATTCATGTTGCTGTAAATGGCATTTTTATTCTTTTTTATGGCTGAGTAGTATTCCATTGTATGAATATACTACAACTTTTTATCCAGTCATCTGTCGATGGACCTTTAGGTTGTTTCCATGTCTTGGTTATTGTAAATAGTGTTGCTATGAACATTGGGGTGCATGTATCTTTTTGAATTAGAGTTCTCTCCAGATATATGCCCAGGAATGGGATTTCTGGGTCATATGATAAGCCTATTTTTAGTTTTCTAAGGAATCTCCCTACTGTTTTCCATATATAATGGCTGCACCAAACTACATTCCCACTAATAGTGTAGGAGGGCTCCCTTTCCTCCACACCCTCTCCAGCATGTTATCATTTATAGACTTTCTAATGATGGCCATTCTGACTGGTGTGAGGTGATTCCTCATTGTAGTTTTAATTTGCATTTCTCTGATAATCAGTGATATTGAGCATTTTTTCATGTACCTGTTGGCCATTTGTATGTCTTCATTGGAGAATTGATTGTTTAGGTCTTCTGCCCATTTTTGGATTGGGTTGTTTGTTTTTTTGTTATTAAGTTGTATGAGCTGTTTATGTATTCTGGAAATTAAGCCCTTGTCAGTTGCATCATTTGCAAGTATTTTCTCCCATTCTGTAGATTGTCGTTTGGTTTTGCTTATGGTTTCCTTTGCTGAGCAAAAGCTTATAAGTTTAATTAGGTCCCATTTGTTTATTTTTGCTTTTATTTTTGTTGCCTGGGTAGACTGCCCTAGGAGAACATTGCTAAGATTTATGTCAGAAAATGTTTTTTCTACATTTTATTCTAGGGGGCTTATAGTGTCTTGTCTTATGTTTAAGTCTTTAAGCCATTCTGGGTTTATTTTTGTGTATGATGTGAGGGATGCTCTAACTTCACTGATTTACATGTGGCTGTCCAGTTTTCCCAACACTACTTGCTGAAGAGACTGTCTTTTCTCCATTGTATATTCTTGCCTCCTTTGTTGAAGATTAATTGATCATAGATGTGTGGGTTTATTTCTGGACTCTATTCTGTTCCACTGATCCATATGTCTGTTTTTCTGCCAATAGCATGCTGTTTTGATTACTGTAGCTCTGCTGTATTGTCTGAAGTCTGGGAAGGTTATTCCTCCAGCTTCATCCTTTTTCTTCAGTATTGCTTTGGCAATTCTGGGTCTTCTGAGAGTCTGTATCCGTTTTAGGATTATTTGCTCTAGTTGTGTGAAAAGTGTCCAGATGCTTTTTAATGTTCACAGACTTTAGAAGGAGTCCAGGGTGGATGCATTCCCAAGGATGTGTGGGTGCCTGGGGGTATGCACAGGTGGGCTGCCACCTCCCACCTGGCCATTCTCAGCCTAACTTGAGCCTTGCACCATCCCTGTTAAGCGAGTGGCCAGCTCCTCTCACCCTGTCTTTGCAGATGAGATTGACTTGACTTGCCCAAGGCCAGCTCCAGATGGCCAAGCCAGGGTCCTTGCTCCAACACAGCATGGCTGGACCCCACATATATCAGTTTGCTTGGGCTGCCATAAAAAAATACCACAGATGTGGTGGCTTAAACAAGAGAAATTTATTTTCTCATAGTTCAGGAGGCTGCAAGTCCAAGATCGAGGTGTTGGCAGGGCTGGTTTCCTCTGAGACCTCTCTCCTTGGCTTGCAGACGGTCACCCTCTTGGCAGTTCACATGATCATCTTCTGTGCACGTGGGCCCCTGGCGCCCTTTTTTATGTCCAGTTTCCTCTTCTTGTAAGGACACAAGTCAGATTGGACTAGGTCCCACCCTGATGGCTTCCTTCTAACTTAATCACCTCTTTAAAGACCTTCTTTCCAAATACGGTTACATTCTGAGTTACTGAATGGTGGGGATGTCAATGTGTGAATTTAGGGGAACATATGTTAGCCCATAATACGTCCCTAAGCCTGAGTGATCACCCCCAAATATGACCTCGAGGCTGGTGGTGATGGGCCAGCAGAGCTTCACCCGGGGCAAGAGGCCTCCTCTGCTAGAGGGCTGGGGAACCCCACGGGTAGGTTTTCAGCTCCAAGGTTCTGAGTTTTCATCACCTCCATAATGTTCATCCCTCTCTGTCCCTCCCACATTTGCTTGTTCTCTCCAGAGAGAAACCGTCCGTGGCGCTCTCACCCACCTGGGGCTGAGTGTGGTGGGTTTTGTCTGTGCTGTAATTCCCAGCCCCCAGCCTCAAAGCTTGGGGGCTCTCTCCTGGCGCACCCAGCCCACTGCACCCATCCCCTCTGAGGCCACTCTCCCAGGCTGAGTCAGTCCCTGGTTCCCTGCCTCTGTGCCCCAGCCCCAGCCAGGCTGCCTGGAGCAGGAGTCTTGTTCCCGGTGGCCCCGGGACTAGGTCAGCACCTAGCACACTGTAGGAATCGCAGGGTTTGTGGAAAAGAGGAGGCAAGGTCCCTGAAGAGGAGGCTGCTAAGAGCCCTGGAAGGGACTGTCCACCATCAGATCCAGGCCGTACCACTTACTAGGTGACCCTGGACAAATCAGGGCACCTCTCTGAGCCCTGGTGAACTCGTGTAAAATGGGGAGGTGATAATAACTTCCCTCTGGGGTTGTTGAAAAAGTGAAGTGACAGGAACTTACTTGAAGCATTTCACATGGTGCCAGCCGTGTACTCAGTGCTCCATGAGTGTGGAACTCTGATCCTGGGGGGCTGAGTGTGTTCGGAGAGGAGTACCCCTCTGAAACAGCCTCCCTGGGCAGCTCTGAGGCTGATCATTCCCTGCTCCATCGAGGGCATGGTTGGGGGGTTGAGGAGGGGCCCCTGCTCTGCCACTCCACCGCTCTGTGACACATCTGCACCCTCACCTCCTCTAGGCTTAACTGTCCCTGTTGGTCACGTGAGGGTGAGCCCTTACAGGCTCTGGCCCTTTCCCAGGTCCCCCGGTCCTCTCCCTCATGACAGCCCAGCACTCATACCACAGCCTGGGGGGCAGATACTGTTATTCTTTTCTTGAGTTGGAAGCAGAGGCTCAGAGAGATTAAGTCATTTGCCCCAGGTCACACAGCTGGTGGCTCCAGAGCCAGCCAGGCCGCCTTCACAATGGCTGGCCTCTGAGTCCCCTTGGTGCTGGGGCTGTTTGGGCTGCTGGGACAGCAGGACCAAGGAGGGCTTTTTTGCCTTTCTTCTTCTTTTTTAATTGTGGCTGCTCTGAATGCTGAGCTGTTACTCCCGGGGGGCCCTGGAGACAGGGGGACCGGCCTGCAGCCCTATTTCATGTGACCTGTGAGGTGTTTGTTTTGAAGTGTGCATTATTAGTCGCTTACATGTAAGAGTCAGGAGGTTTTTACATCAGAATCTGGTAGCTGCTCTGGAAATTGGATCCTCTGGCCATCCTAGGCCTGCCTTCCAGCGGCCTCCTGCTTTCCTGTGGGCTGGGGCGTGCGTGCTCTGCTGAGCCTGGCCTGCCTGCTTCCTTCATTCTCTTCAATTGCTGGCTCCAGCCGCGGGCACTAGCCCTTGAGATTCTTGAGCTGGGTGAGCTCTAGGGCTGGGCAGGCACTGGGGGTGTGGGCTCCGGGAGCCCCTCTGGGGAGCTCCCTGCTGCTAAGGGCAGGTGGAATCATAATTCAAGGCAAAATGAGTGGCCCCTGAGAGATATCCAGACAGTGCTTGGGGCTTTTAGAAATGTTAATGTGTCCAGTAGGGCACGTATTTAATGAGCTCTGTGCTGGACACTGGCCAACCCTGGAGGCTGCAAAGAGATGCTGGGGACACAGACTGTCCTTGGAAGGGTCTGCATCTCAGGGGGTGAGGGTGCCTGAAGTGGGCTTTTGGGGAGGATGGTGCTTGAACTCGCGCAATGAGGGCGCAAGGCATTCTGGGCAGAGGAAGTCACATGAGCAGAGGTTCAGAGCTGGGACCTCAACAGGGCTCCCCAGTTTGAGCTTTAGTTGGGTGGGTCCACCTTTCAGCCCCTCCCCATGTGGAAGCCAGGATGGAGCCTGTGAATGATGCAGGCACAGGAAGCTTCAACCTGGAGCAGCGCTGACTTGGAGGACAAAGCGCTGTGTGCTTTTCAATGTCTAAAGGCTTTTAATCTCTAATTCTCTTTTTCAAATTGACTTTATTTTTTAGAGCAGTTTTAGGTTCACAGCAAAATGGAGCAGGAAGTACAGAGAGTTCCAGATATTCCCAGCTCCCCAACACGTGCGGCCTCCTCCCCATCAACATCTCGCACCAAGATCTGGTTTTTAATATATGAAAACAGCACATTCCATGATTTTAAATTAAATTTTAAATACACAAAAGCGTTTAAAGTGAAAACTAAACCTCTTCTCTTTCTTGTCCCCAACTCAACACACACATTCCCCAGAATAACCACTAGTTTGTTTTTTTTTTTTGGAAGAATATGCAGAAACCTGTTTTCAACCTTCCACGGACTTGTCCACCCAGGATCATCCCACATGTCCTGCACCTTCAACCCACAGGGCCCTGTGCCAGCATACGCCTCTCTGCCACCCGCTGCGAAAGGGCTGCTCAGAACTCCATCTTCAGAGGGTACCGTAATTTATTCAGCCGGGACCCTGATGATGGACGGTGGATGTTGCTTACGGTTTTGTTTTTTTTTTTTTTTTGCTGCTGCAGACAGGGATATGGAAACATCCTTGTACATCTGTTCTTGCACTCCCGTGAGTGTTTATCTGAGGATAAGATGGAGAAGGAGATTATATGAATTTAAAGTGGACATTTTATGGATTGTAATTTTTGATACACATTGCCAAGGTGCCCTCCGCACAGGTTAGGGTCATTTACACTCCTGCCTATCATGGGTGAGAGCGGATGTGGACATGCGCTTCTCCTGCATCGGGAGTGGGGGGTGCTGGGCTAGGGCTGGGGTAGAGTTTGGGTGAGCTTTTGTGGGGCAGGACCACCTGGGAGTTGGGGGGGACCCTCAGGAGGCCTTTGGAGTGTGTTCTTCTCAGTTCTCTCTTGAGCTCTCATACACATATGTATCAATGGAAAATCTATGATCCTGTTTAACAATTTAAAAAAATCATCTATCATTTTGCAACCTGCTTTTGTCACTAAGATATTTTGGAAAGGTTTTCCAGTTAGGACATGGACCTCTACTTCACTCTTTCTATGTCCTGCACAGATCATTCTGCAGTCCGGAGTGGGGAGGGTGATTTAGGCCCCCTCTGCAGTTGTGTGAGGCCCCACCAGCTGTTTCAGAGAACATCCTTTGTGGACCTCGTTGGGCTCAGGCCCAGCATTCCTCTGTCTAGAGGAAGCACATTTATTAGGAAAGTGGCTGTTGCTGGGAATGGCACTGCTATTTTTCCCGCCGTGAGCTCAGAGCAGTAGTGGTGGTTCTTGAACCTTGGCCTTGAACTTGGGTCTGGCCCTTCTATGGGTTCTTCTCGAGCAATGTGTGGGTCCAGTGCATCTGCTGACTTTGTCCCTTCGGCCCAGGGCTCCTCTCTGTCCAGGGAGTTGCTGCAATGCCAAATCCTACCCCCCTCAGCCATCCTGGTTGACTGGTCAGGTGGGCCCCCACTCCAGTGATCCTGGGGCAGCCACCCCCCTGCCTGCAGGTGAACAGACCTGCTTCTGGTAGGCAGTTGGCATGAGCATCGAGCCAGGAGCTCATTTATTCATCTGCCAGCATGACTTTTCTCATCTTTCCTCTTGGAAGAGCCCCTGTGGTGTGTCTGAGTCTGGCTGAGAGTATGGTGGTAGAGGTGATGAGGGAAAAGACTCATTCAGCCCCTACCCACAGGCGGTGTTAGTGGTCATCCCTGGCAGCTTCTACTAAGGGCTAGGAAGCACTGGAAGACTTCTGACTCTGCAGAGGATGGGAAATCAGGGAAGGCTTCCTGGAGGAGGTGGGACTGGGGCCACAGGGCTTGGAAATGAGTCTCTGGTCTCTGAGGGAGCCCCTGGGCAGGGGCAGGAAAGGAAGGGAGGGGTGTGTGGAGGGGCCTGGCAAACCTCCTTTAGAGAGACTCTGGCCATCTGTGGCTGCAGGGCGGACCACTTGGAGTCTGGAAAGCTGATAATGGGGGATTTGGAGCCAGACAGACTAGGACTTAAACTCTGGCTCTGTCAGCTTCCAGCTGTGACTCCTTGCTTGGTCACTTAACCTCTCTGAGCTTTAGCTACCTTGTCTGTAAAATAAGACAATAAGAGTTATTATCGCTCACAGGGCTGGTAGTAGGGTTGCCTGAGCTCTCGCCTGGACAGAGGTTGCCACAGACCTGCACAAGGTAGCTGGTAACGGGTACCGTGCAGGGGAACCAATCACCTGGGCATGGGATGACGAGTGGAGTTGGCAGTGGGGTCTGGGTGAGACCAGAGACTTCCCTGTAGGCTCAGCGATGGACTCATGCTGGTAAAGGTGACAGAGATGACAGAGTCGACCACCTTTCCTTCTCTGGTCCCACCCCGCCTTGGGGACCACTCTTTGGGGGGCCCTGTCTGCAAAACATAACCTATTCATGAGAGGATAGGTCAGGAGTTTCGAGGCCAAGACCCAGGCTGAAAGGCAGCCCTGGGGGATCCCAGGAGGAGGGGAGCCCAGCCTGCTGGTGACAGAGGAAGGTTAGGGTAGACAGCGGCCCCAGGCTTGGTGCTGCACTCAGAAAATGTAGCCAGAGATGATCTCCGAGCAGCCTTTGGGCGCGTCGTCACGGCGCCCTTTCTTCCCAGGTTATTAATGGTGCTTTCATCCCTATGGAGAGGGTGGCGGTGGGTACAGTGGGGTGGCTGGGCGGGCGCCGGGCAGACAGTCTGAGCCCACTCCAGCCTTCCTCGGCGATTTATCGCCTGTCAGCCCTGCTTCTATGGGACATAAAACAAGTTCCCTGGGAGGTGGCCAGGGGCCCTGAGGGCCTGGGCTGGGCTGTCCGGGGCACAGTGGTTACAGGAGGTCATTCTCTAGGAGCCTCTGCCAAGCCCACCCCACTGAGGGGCTTTAGGATCAGCTGGAACATGCAGATTGTGGGCACGGGGCAAGGTTCCTCAGTGATCTGACTGTGCAGGTGGGTGGAGACAGAGCTCTAAGAAGGTCAGGGACACTTGGACTCCAGAACAAACCTTGCTTTTTTCTCTTCAGCCCCTGCCTCTAAGCCAGGGGTTCTTAACTGGGGACCCCAGCAGACTCTGGGAGGAATCTGGAGTGTCCATGAACTTGGTCAGGAAAAAAAAAATATCCCACCTTCATTTTCACTGACCTCTAATTACAATTCCAAATTGTAATTCTTTCAATTACAAATGTAGGTGACAAACCACAGTGGTATTAGCTGTTCTATTTTTATAGAAATCATAGAAATCACAGGAACCTTCATGTCATAGTATAATTTTGTGGGTATCTTGAAATAATGCTTTGGTGGGGGAGGGTATAACTCAGTGGTAGAGCATGTGCTTAGAATTCACAAGGTCCTGGGTTCAATCCCCAGCAACTCCACTAAAAATTTTTTTTTAAATAAATAAACCTAATTACACACCCCCCAACCAAAAAAGAAAGAATGCTTTTGTTCCTCATACTTCAAAAAGACCATAGTTATTAGAACTGGATCTTGTTACTGAAGGCATTCATAAAGAAGTACACATATTGCTATAATTTTTAATAATATTTTGAAAACTATATTTCAACATAATTGGTTTCCTTTGTAATCCTTGGTATTTTATCTTATGCATGTTAAAATGTTTTTCTGAGAAGGGGGCCTCAGGCCTTAGGGGTCCCTGGCACCAAAAAAGGTGAAGGACTCACAGACCGGGCACTCAGGCCGCTCCTGCCTCCCACTGCTCACAGGTCAAGGTGTCCTGTTGCCAAGTGGACTAGTCTGTGCTGAAGCAGCTTGCTCTGGGTACCCAGCTGTGTGCTGGGCCCTGGGGGTGTGGGGATGGCAAGGAGCGCCTAGTGAGGGAAGACCCTGCCCTCCAGAAGCTCCTGGGTGCCTCAGGGGCAAGATCTGTAGCTAAACTGGCTGTGCCAGGGGCCCGGGAGATCCTGTGCTGTCGGGATTCAGAAGAGGGAGAAGTCACTTCTTCGTAGGGAACTGATCCTGGGATGGCTTCGTGGAGAAGGCAGTATTGGACTTGAGCCTTGAGAATATTGAAGTTAGAGACATGAGGAAAAACATGTCAGGCAGAGGGACCACAGGAGCGCAGGCATGGGGACTGGTAGGGGGGGCACACGTGGTGACTGTGGAGGAAGGAGGTGGTGCGAGAGAGAGCAGAGAGGAGGGTGCTCTGGGGGCCCTGGGAGCCTCAGCAAGGTTTTCACCAGAGTGACATGGTCAGGTCTGCATTCCAGAACAGTCCCTCTGGCTGCTGGTGGATGGATGACTGGAGGGGACGGGGCTGGGCTCTGGGTGGCCAGTGAGGAGACTGGGCGGTCATCCGGTAGGGAATGTGGAGACCTGAACTGAGCCCAAACTGAGGGTCCCCACGGGGCCAGAGGGGGAGTTGTCCCAGCTATGGGACGAGGTGGTGGAAGGTCCTTGAGATCTCAGGCGCTGGAGTCTGAAGTCAGGGTTTGAATCCTGGTTCTGTCCCTTATTAGCCACGCGGCCTCAGGCACATCAGACACTCTCTGAAGTTATTTCTTCATCTGAGACCTGCGGTGATGATCGCACCCGCCCCGGCAGGGTTGTTGTGAGTGTTTAAAGCTCGGCACAGTGCCTGGCACAGAGCAGGTGGTGGGCAGGCTGAACGTATGACTGCTTTTATCATCGTCCCGTGGCCCCATTGGACTGGCGGGTCTGCAGGGAGAAGAGAGGCCGAGTCTGAGGTTTCAGATCTGCACTGAGGCCTGGGCCTGTGAGCCAGTATCTGAGATCCCGTCCACCCCAACCCTGGGTTTCTGTGCCATCGCAAAGCCCTGGGACAGGGCTACCTCCTGCCCTGTCTTCACTTCCTCTGCCCAGCGTCCCCTCCAGCAAGGCTCAAGTGTAGTCGCTCCAGGAAGGGTCAAGTACAAATTTTATTTCTGACATGAGTCCTTTCTGTCTGGGAGTTCCCAGTGTTGGGAAGGTGTGGTGAATGAAAGAGGAGCTCGGAGAGCGAGCCCCTCTTTGTTTCCAAGTCCCAGAGCAGGAAGCATCTAGACCAGCATTTGGCTGTGAGCCTGGGACACCCCCCACCCCAGCCCAACTCCAGCAGGGATGCCCTGGGCAAGGTGGGAACACGGGCCATACTCACTCTGCGGCTGAACCTTGGGGGTCCCGGATTCCATATGCACCTTCCCACGCTCACCCCAGACCCTCAGCAGGTCTCCTGTGCCCCACATGACCTGCCTACCTCCTGGGTCCAGGGCTTCCAGCCTTCATCCCTCTGAGTGGTTGCGCTCCTCTGGGCAGTGGGAGCCCACTGATGCCGGAGAATAAATTTGCTGTGTTTTGTAGAGCATGCAGAAGCATATTTGGGGGTTTAATCTTCTTGATAAATCGTTCTCAGATTGTACTCTATTAAACCCCCAGAAAATTCATGAACACGCTGGGAATAGAGATCTCATCGGAAGGTCTGACATGAACAACACAATAAATGCAGCTTCTAAATTGGGTCAGGGAAGCCTCTGAGGCCCAGAGAGAGGACATTCCCGCTCGCTTGGCCCTCCCCAGGCCTATAAATTAATTATGCACACAAACAGGGCCCTGTCCTCTCTTGTCAGAGCCAGGGCTTGTGTCTCTGCCCACTGACCCGCCCCAACTCCTACCTCAGCTGCAAACAGAGCGCCTGGTGAGGCCTTTCAGCCTCTGTGCTTTGTTATTCCTGTGTCTCCAAAGCAAAGTGGGTGTACATTTCAGCAAGAGAGATGTAGGTTAGATAGGAGGAAGGACTTCCTGGCTGACCGGTGGGCTGCAGTGAAATCCCGGAATGGGCTGCTCAGGGAACTCGAGGCAATTCTTTTCTTTAGGGCTTTTAAGACCTAGCAGTTTCTACCCGTCTTTGGTACTCTGGGGCTGCTGCCCCGTGACAGCAGTGATCAGAACAGACATGGCTTCAGGGTCTCGTCTCAGGAACCAGCCTGGAAAGTGCCTTTTTCTGGGCCATCCTGGGGGCCTTACCACCTGCCTGGCCCAAGAGTTCCCACTAATTCCACACAGGGCCAACATCTTCTTAGCCCAAACCCTCAACATGGTCTAACCACGTGGCACTTGGAAAAGGGAAGTCTCTGTGGTTCCCAGGCTGCCGCTAACCCTCAGTGGGTTCCCTGCCTTCCCCAACCCCATCCGCCTGTTGGACTCTTTCTCAAAGGCCTGGCCCGGGTTCCACCCCCTCTGTGACGCCTTCCTTGATTTCTCCCTGCCTTGCCAGAATTAGTTACTCCCTTCCTCAAGCTTCCTCTGCCTTGGGCCCTTGTTGGTGGGTCCCTGTGGGAGTCCATGAGTCTCATCATACTGTCAGTTCCCTGAGAACAGGGGCTGTGTTGGAGCCCCCTTAGGCCTACATAGTGTTCCTCCTGGGATGGTGCCAGTACTTGCATGAGTTTTCAAATGCCAGCTCCTGGGATGTGTCCCCCATGTACCCTAGTGCGAGGGCTGAATGACCTGGTTTCCCAATGTCAGCTGTGGGAATCCTGGGCTCTTGAACTGGGAGCAAGGCAGGGACCGAAGGGGAGGCAGAGGAGAAACTCCCTGTCTTTAGTAATTTGGTTCTGACATTTCACATTCTTTATTCTTTTTTTTTTCTTGGAAACTGCTCAAGGCCCTCTGATTCTGCGGGTCTTTGGAGGGAGGTGGAATGGCCCTGAAGTATACACAGAAGCCCCTCCCGAAGCCGCTGTGCCCCCAGGCGTCCCCTTGCACATGGAAACCAGCCCCCTCCTAGCACAAGCCTGGGCAGGTGCAGCCTCTGCCAGCAGTCTGGAAGGGGTGACGTGTAGGTCTGAGGCTGGGCGGGAGGTGGGGGTGAAGTTCACCGGCAGCACCAGGGAAAGGAAGGGAGCCCTGGTGGGAGAGATGGAGGAGACCTTGTGCTTCTGGGAGGTGTTACTGGGGAGCCTGCTCGGACTGTAAGGGAAGCGGGGTCTTGGTGGTCCAGCCTCAGGGATGGGCACGGAACAGAAGCAGGTGGGGGAACAGGGAAAGTCAGCGGACAACTGGTTGGTTGGGGAGCCCTTTCTGGCACTGCCTCCTGCCCCAGCCCCCAACCCTGCCCCCACCACGTGGGCTCCCTGCTGACTTAGGCCTCTGAAGCCCCCTTAGCCCCCTCAGCCAGACTCAGCCAGAGCAGACAATCCTGGGGACAGTGGCAGTGTGTGTGTGTGTGTGTGTGTGTGTGTGTGTGTGTGGTTGGGGAAGCTGGTGGCTGGTGACTGCGGTGTGGAGCACTGGCTAGAGAGACAGGGCCATGGTGTGGAGCTGGCCGGACACGGGCAGTACATGCATCGAGAGGTCAGCAGGTGGAGAAAGAGAGCTGTGAAACCTGCGGGGTCAAGGAGGCCTCTGGGCTATTCATTGGACGGCACTAATTCAGTGCCTAAAAATAATCCCGGACTCGGCACAGCTCTTCAGAATTTTCCAAGCTCTTTCAGACCCACGAACTCATTTCTGTCTCCAACGGCCTGGGAAGAAGTGAATTCCATCCATATTCAACCACAGGGAACATGAAGTTCTAGAGCACACTTGCGAAGGGCCCGTGGCTAGCTGGTGGGAGGCCCCAGACCGGAGGCCGGGTTTCTCTGGCTGTATGTTCCACACAGTCTCCTGTGGACCTGCTCGGAGATGGAGTGAGGGAGGCATTGCCTTTGCTGTCCAGGGGCAGAAGGCCACCTAGGAGAAAGGTTAGGACCAGGAGGACAGACACCGGGGAGGGGAGAGGAGCTCTGATGGGGTGGTGGTGGTGGGGGCATCGGGGAGGGCTTCCTGTTGGGGTACTTTGGAGCTCGGCCCAGGGAAAGGAAGGGTGCGCTGAAGCAGGGAGAGTGGGTCCAAACACGGGCATTTGTGAGTGAAGACAAGACAGTGGGAAGCAAACTGAGGACCAGCCACCTTGCAAAGCCTTGACTGACCAGCCTCGGCATCCCCTGCAGGGCCATGTAGGCATTCTGAGCAGGACAGTCACCTTTAAAGAAGCCCACAGTGGAGGACCCTGTGGGCAGTCTCCGGCCCATAGGTCACTTGTGGGCAAACAGTGGCTGCACCAGCCCCCTGGCTGCACCCCAGAGGCCACCCCTCCCCTGCCAGCCCTGTTCCTCTCTGTCCTCTTTCTCCTGGCCAGACCTCCTGCCCCAACCCACTGTTTCTCCCTTTAGCATAAAGAAGAGAGAAACTTGCTTGTTAAGAGGGTAAAGTGACTGAGGAGAGGAAAACAATCAAAGGAAGAGAGGTGGTTGCCACGGAAACTATAAAGTAGGAGCAGAAACTTTCAGCGGCGGGAGGGTGGAGGGGAGGAGACCTAGCGGCTGAGGGCCCGGGGAGGGGATGGCGGCGGGAGGCTGGGCCCAGGCTAGCCCGGAATGCCCCTCTGCCCAACACCCCCAGCCAGCCGGGCAGCGCTGTGCGCCCACAACCAGAAGGGCCTCCCAGTTGCTTCCAAACAGGTGTGCGAGGTGCCTGGTACCCGAGTAAGGTAAGCAGCTCGTGGTGCGAGGAGGAGCCCGGGTCTCGTGGCCCATCCCTGCACCGTTCAGAGCTGCCGGTTACACTTCGCCTGGAGCAGCACAGGGGTTTCCTGCAGGTCTTTGCATGATGTCTTATTTCACTGTCCTAACACGCAGAAGTGACTCGGCCCAGGACTGGACAGTTTACAAGGCAGCTTCCCACGTGTTGCCTCATGCAGGTCCCGTGATAGTCCTGGGAGGACGGTGTTCATATCCTACAGAGGAAGGAGATGAGGCCCAGAGAGGTTAAGGGATTTGGCCCCAGGTCACCCAGCTGAGGAGCCCCTAGGGGTGGGATTGCCACCCTTGAGCTATCAGACCCTACAGCCCCCAGCTCTTCCTGCCTCTCTGCCACCTTTTGTTTTTGGCTGGAGCTGTGCGCTCCCTGGAGCGTGTAGACCCTTCTCACCCCCACTCCAAGGGGGGACCTCCTTTGGGGCACTACCATTTTCTTCCTGGACAACCCCAGGGAAGTTGCTTCTCTCTGAGGCTTGATTTCCCCATCTGTGAAGTGGGTATAACAGAACCTTCTGCCTGTAAAGGTCGTTGTGGGTGAGACAGTTCAAGTCAAGCCCTGTGTACAGTGGCAGCACAGACGATACCCTCAGAAATCTCCACTGGCCACGTCTGAAGCTGGCAAGCACCCAGTTGGGTAAGAAAGGTGGGGCTGCAATCTCCCTGTATTTCAGAGAAGTTTCTTCATCTGTGAAACGGGTCTGATGGGTTCCTGCCTTGCCTGGGGAGTTGGAGAAGGAGATGAGGATCATGGCTGTGGAGCCGCTGCAAGCCACGGAAGCTGGTTTGGGAAGCACCAGTCTCCAGCCCAGCTGTAAAAGTGGCCACTAGGGCCCCACAGGGGACGGACATCTGAGCCTACGTTCTCACTGCTCGAGGGAGGGAGGGACGGGAGAGGAGTTGGGCCCCTGCCCAGTTAGCCCTGAGTGTGAGGCTCAGATCTGCTCCAGGTTTGGGTCTGAAAGGAGCCCTCAGAATCCCACGTGGCCTCGTGGGCTTGCTCCCGAATTGGAGCCAAGCCTTAGCTTTCTCCAGGGAGAGGCCCAGTGGGCCGAATGCATTATTAAGTGGCAGAAAGGCAGCACGCTGCATGTGAAGGATAATGGGGGAAATTTATTGGATGGGCTATAGATCACAGAATGAAAAGCCCTGAAACCCATGGGGAAGAAAATTAATAAGTCCTGGGCTGTGACTTGTTTGGGGTGGGGGTGGAGGGTACGTGGCCCCGATTTGCTGTGAGCCTGGGAGCTTCGTGACGCATGGAGGCCCAGAGGTCTGGGGGCTTCAGTGTACATTCCCGTGTCCACTGGTTTCTTGAAAACACGCCTGTGGTGCCCCCTCCCTCCTCTTGATGGGCAGCGGCCGTGTGACAGCGCCGGCCTGGGCACTGAGGTTATGCGGGTGAGCCTGGCAGACAGGACGTGACCCTCGGGGGGAGCAGTGAGCCAGGAGAGACAGATGGAAGATGAATCATCAAAAATTAGATCTCACGGCACAATGCAATGGGCTCCCTGGGGCAAAGCAGAGAGTTCGGAGAGTTTGGAGGGTTGGGCAGGTGGAGGGATGGGGCGGTGAAGGAGCCAGAAATAATGTCCAAAGGCCGGTAAGGCCGAGGTGGCTGGGACAGAGGGCTCTTTGAAAAATGCTGTTTGGCTGCTTTGTGGAAGGTAGACTCGGGAGGCAAGAGAGGATTTGGGGGGACCACTTAGGGGCTGTGGGAGTCCCCAGAGTTAGAGATGGTAGTGACCTGGATGTGGGTAATGATGGTGGAGAGGAAACAGGTCGGAGACTCAAGCTAGAATTTGGAGCTAGCACTAATCCGCTTCACAGAGGGGCTGGGTGTCTGGGAAGCACGCCCCATGTCCGGTGTCCTAGGACTGGGAACTGTGGGAACAAAGGCATGAAGGAGAGAAGTGGTGGGGGGCTGGGGACCAGTGTGGCTGAGGAAGGGGAAGGGTCTGTCTGGGGCAGCACCCACTGACACCCCCCCCCCCGCCCCGCACTGGGACTAGAAGCCAAGGTCCTGGTCTCATTGCTACGGGGCACCTTTTTACAAGTGGCTGTCTTCCTGACATCTGGAAAAGGGCTGGCAGGTGAATTACCTGGGGACAGTTAGGGGAGACCATTTGTGGCAGTACAGAGTCACCATGAGAAGCCAGGCTGCATGAGATCCAGTCCCGTCTTTACCACAGTCCCCTTTCTGTGCCTGTAAAATGGACGAGTAATAGTATCCACCTCTTAAGGTTGTGATAAGGATGCACTGAATTGATATTGCCCGGCAGAGAGTAAGTTACTGTAATGGGGTTAGTAACTGTGTTCTCTGTGACCTTGGGCAAGGCTTTCCCTACTCTGGGCCTCGGTTTCTCCAGGCCAGTCCTTGCAAACACTTTGGTCGAAGGCTCTCTAATCTCTGATGTGCTGGTGGTGTCCAGCTCCTGAGGACGCCAGGGCACAGCACCAAGCTGGCAATGTTGTCTCCGATGGGACCACATCCATTCCAGCCTGTAAGAAGATACCGGGCCTACTGGGTCTGTAAGGGGATATTATGATTGCCCAGAACCTGGTGAGGTCAGAGGGCACAGAGACCAGGACAAAAGGGGGCCAGTCAGGGCTGCTGCCAGACCTGAGCTGACCTTCTGGGCCCCAGAATCTAGACCACATTTGGGGAGCCTGGGGAGGAAGGCGGAAGCTGGGAGCTTCACTGTGGGATGAGCAAACTGGTCCTTCGTTCTGAGCCTCAGTTTGCCTGTCTGTACTATGAGGCTGGGAATCCCTCCTGCCTGCTACTCACAGGTGCTGAGAAGGCAAAGGCTACAGTTTGTAAAAGGCTGGGAACACTGTCGGGCACTGGGGTCCCAGAGGCCTCCATATAGAGCCAGGGGGCCCGGAGAGAGAGCAGTAGATGGGCCAGTGTGATCAGAGTGGGACCACCCGCTGCTGGTTAAAATACTGATTCCTGGGCTCTTCCCAGGCTGGCTAAAGCAGGCTCTCCCCAGTGGGCCTGGGCATCTGCATTTTAACATGCTCCCTGGGGGACTGAAGCTCCTTGACATCTGAGAACTGAGGTTCTGCACCACCCGCTTTGCCGGTCAGAGTGGGTGCAGAGGGGTGGGGAAGGCTTATCTAAGTCACTCAGCAGACTGGGACCCTGTGCTATGCCTCCCTGGGGTTCCCAGGGGGCACATCCCTGGAGCCCTGGGCGTCCTGGGCTGGGTCCTGCCAAGAAGGATTTGTCCCAGGGCTCCGCAGCCCGGCAGAGGGCAGCACCAGGCAGCACCTCCTGAGGGCTCCAGGCTGCTCTGGGGGCCTGGCCTGGCAGGGCCTGGAAGGAGCCCACCGTAGGGCTTGAGTGGGAAGGCAGGTCTGTACATGCACCGGAGGCTGTGTGAGGGGGTTAGCTACAAGAGAGGGGGGCACCCGGAGGACACAAGAAACACGAGGTCAGAGAAAGCAGGCACAGAAAATTCTGAAGCCACTTCGCAGTTTTCCAGGGGCAGAGGCTACAGGGAAAGAGAAGGCCGTGGTGTCAGGGGGGCTGTGTTGAGGCTCCTGTGACTGAGGCTGCCTCCCCAGGGCTCTCAGCGGGCTCAGGATCAACTCAAGGCCCCTTCTAATAAAGATCAGCCAGAGATCAGTCCCCCTACCCTGACCCTGGCATTTTAGCCGGGAGGGAAGCCCGGACTCCAGCCCCACCTCTCCTGCTGGCTCCTCCTTCCTGCGCCTGGTACAGCTTCCTCTGCTGCTGGGAACTGCGGGAGTGCCTGGGGGCATCTGGGTGACCCTGGGCAAGTCCCAAGCCCTCCAAGCCATGAGTTGAGAGTGGGATGGCCACTGGATCCCCAAAGGTCCTCTGCAAGTCCTACCTGTGGGAAGACATCTTCACTTTCAGATTTTCTGAGGACAGGGGGCCAGTTCGGTTGTGAGCTCTGTGTCATCAAAGGTATGCCAGAGGAGGCTGGGTGGATTTTGCTTCCTCTTAGGTCTTTGCCTGTGGTCCTGGACCATCCCCCCCTCCACATCCCATCTTTCTGTGTTAATCATTAATCTCCAGGAGAGCCCCACCTGGGGAAAGGGACAAGTTCCTAGCCATGGGGAACAGGGAGCTGATTTCCAGGATGACCTTGAACTTGTTTTCCTTGGCCCCAAAGTTTCAGCTACTTCCTGTTTGAGCAGGCACAGAAATTCTAGGGCCCCAGCCCTTCCTCCTCCCCTCTGGTGGAATTTCCAGACAAAATGCTGTTCCTGGGGTCAGGGCAGGGCCCGCATTGTTCTCGCTCTGAAGGGGAGTTGAGGGGTGACAGGTTGCAGAAGCTGCATTTAATTCTCATCTACATAGCCTTAGGATGCCAGCTATGGGCTGGGTGGGATCTCCAGGAAAAGTGAGAAAGTGTGAGAACCACGACTCTGGCAAGCCTGCCCCTCCTCTAACACCTGCTGTGGCTCCCGTTTATGTTCTGGACTGGGCACAGAGGCTCTGCGTGTCAGTGCCCAAGGGTCCTGAAAGACCACCCAGCCAACTCCATTTTACAGGAGAGGAAGCTGGGCCTATGAACGGGAGGGGGGACTTTCTTAAAGGCACACAGCAAAGCAAAGGCATTTATTCATCCAATCGTTTATTCTGTGCCAGCTCCTGCAGAGAGTCAGGACTTACATCCTGGCCTCCTGACCAGCCCCAGGCTGCTGCTTAAAAGTAAATTACAGTCCGTTGTCCACATGTCACACAGAGGAAACCCAGACCCAGAGCGGTGAAGTCCCTTCCCCCTGGTTCTGGTGTTGAAGAAAGAATGGGGGCTTTGAGTCCAGCTCCCTTCATTCACCTCATTCATCAAAGTTTATTGGGTGCTGTTGTGAGCACTGGGGACGTGCCTGGGACAGGACTGACAAGGCCCCTGCCCTCATTAAAGTTTGGGAGAAGACAATTAGTGAACAGCCGAATACACAGATAAGACAGTTTCAGGAAGCGATAAGTTGAAGAAAATGGAACAAGACAGTGGGATAGTGTGTGGGGAGTAGGGCAGAGGTACTTGAGATAAGGTGGCCAGGGAAGGCCTCTGAGGGTGTGATATTTGAGCTGAGGCCTGAATGGCAGGACAGAGCTGACATCTGAAGGTCTGGGGCTAGTGTGTGAGATAGAAGAACAGCACATGCAAAGGCCCTGAGGTAGGTCCCAGTCAAAGATTGGAAAGCTATCCGATCTCATATAGAACCGTCTTAGCCAGTGGCTCCCCAAGAAAGCTGCTAGAAAGCTCTTTCACAAATATGGATTGCTTGGCCCTCTCCACCAAGATTTGGATTCGGTGATGCTGGGAAGGGGGCCCTGGAAATTGTTTCCAAATGCTGCCGGTGTAGTTCATGGGCATATAGGCTAGCGCCACCCCTGCAGGCCTGCCTCATGGAGTCAGTCCCTCCTTTTAGTTGCAGAGTGAGGCTCAGAGAGGGCTGTGACTTATTCAAAGTCAGGCAGTCGCACAGCAGCAGAGGTAGGACTGGAGCCCTGATCCCCAGAGCCCTCCCCAGCTGGGGTTCCCTCCTTACTACACTCCTCCCCTTCTGGAAGGGCTGCCTGGGCTTCACCCCTGCTGGGATCTGTCTCCCCATCTCATCTCCCTGATCTCAGCCCTCACACCCCATACAGCCTGCTGCCCAGTCCCCACCTCATCTTCTGCTCCAGCCTCACAGTTCTACACACTGCCCCCAGTACAGGTCTCAGTGGTTTCCACATCTGGGCCTTTGCTCATGTTGTCTCCGCTTCCAAGAATACACTCTTCTGCTCTCTACTCAGTCAATGTCCACTCAGCCTTCTGGCTCAGAGCCAACGACTCTTCCTCCAGGCAGTCTTCCAGGACTTTTCCTTCCTCCAAATTCCCAGTACTGACTCCAGATCAGATGGACTTGTTTCCCAAACGCTGCCACCATCTCTCCCAGTCAGTCTTACTGAGAGCCAGCTCTGGGCCAGTAGTTGTGCTGACTAGCTCTGGCTGTTCTGCTCTCAAGCAGCCCACAGATTGGTGAGAAAATAAATAGGCAATAAGTAGCCTGGAGGGGCAGATGTCAGCCAGTTTATACACAGGGCTTTGATTCACTATGCTGTATGACCTTCCACAAATTCACAACCATTCCATAGTTGAGGAAACAGAGGCACGAAGAGGGGAAGGCACTAATCTACGGACACACAGCCAGGAAGTGCTGGTTCTCACTCCAAATCCCATACTCTTTCATTTGCCCACCAAGATGGGAGCATCCTAGGAGCTGGCTACTGGGTCAGTTCATCTGTCCTCCTCAGTGGGATCTGCGGGGATGGAGCAAGGCCCTGTCCCCCTGGAACCCAGGCAAGTGCCAGCCACGAAATGGCTGACCAGCTGACCAGGCAGGCCTGCCTGGGAAGGGAGAGGGCTCTCTGACCTCACACTGGGACCATATGCCACCCCCTCCTGTTGCCTAGTGGGTGTGGGGCTGTCTGGGCCCATCAACTGGAAGGAGAGGAAGGAGGCCGGAGACCTGGAGCCTTAGCCCCAGGGCTGGGAGAGAAAGGAGCTGTGGGCCCACCTGGAGCTTGGCAGCATTTCTGGGTCAGGGCAGGAAAGGAAGTATACAGAGAGAGGCGCTCCAGGCCTGGCCATCTGGGCTGAAATGTGGGCTGCTTGAGGAGGGGTGAGAAGGAGGGGCTGGGACTGGAGCCTGGAGAGTGGATCCCAGCCTCCCCCAACCACAGGATTGGGGCCCTGAGTGGAAATCTGGGTACCTGTGAGCAGAATGCGCCAGGTATCTGGGAGGGGTGGTCCAGGTAATTGAGAGGGAAAAGGGGCCTTGGCATCTCTATTTAAGTCCCAAGGTGGACTAACCTCCAGCTCTCATATGTGACCTCAGGTGAGTCCCTTCCTCCCATGGCTTCACTGCCCCATATGTGGGGAGTGATGGCACCTCTCCCTGACTGCTCTGTGCTGGGGTGCAGTGGGCAATCAGACCCTCCACAATTGGGGAACTGATGCCAGATCCCGGCTTGCAATGAATTAGGCAGGCTCCTCCAGGCAAGTGTCTGTCCTATAGGGTCCCAGCTTCCCTGGTTCCATCACCTACTCTGAAGGTTCCTTTTGCCCTGACCTTCCAGGATTTTATGACAGGCTGTTGACATTTATGAGGGAGATATATCCTCTTCTCTGAGTTTCTGGAGGACAGGAGGGAACACAGAGGTGGTGCTTTGGGACTGGAGGAAACTTCTAGATCCTGATATGAACTGTGGAGGTGGGCTGGACAGAGATAACTTGTCTCTATTTAACACGAGGAAACCTGAGGCCCAGAGATGTCAAGGGGCTTTCTTTGAGTCACACAGCGCCCAAAGAAACACAATGATCCCGCCCACTGGCCTTCTACCCCGTTCAAGCCCTGCCTCACCCTCAGCCCAGTTTTGAGTGACTTGATTTAAAAAAACACTCACACTCCCCGAGGCTCTGTCTATGCGTGTTCCAGTGTCCACGCTTGATTGATCCCCCAGTTCCGCCTGTGTTGAAAGGGGCAGGGCCATCTAAGCCCGAGGTCATCTCGGCCCTGATTGGGCCAGTTTCTGTGAAGGATGTCATGGAATTCGTTGGTGGCTTTAGGGAGGAGGTCCAGGGGCCAGTGGAGGCGTTGGATGCCAGTGTGACCTCTCAGGTTCAGCTGCACCCCCCAACTCCGGCCTCCCCCCTCTGAATGAAGGTCCTGCTCATGGTCTAGCCTGATTCCGGGACAAAGAGTGGACACAGGAAGCTGCTATTGCCTGCCAGACAGGCCGCCTCCAGGGGCAGAAGCCCATGACCTTAACCATGAATGTCCCCTGCCACACCCCCACCCTGCCCAGGGCTCCAGTGACTCAAGGTGGAGACCAGCCTGGGAGGCGGATGTGTGCATGGCTGCCTGGCTGGGGACTTCCCCCGGTCACTACTGGCCACCCTTGTCCCGACAGGAAACCTGACAGGTCTGAGCCTTCCAGACACCTATTGTATGGGGACTGGCGTGGGCTCCAGTGTTTCCCGTGTCAGGACTCCATCCCTTCTCGCCTCCTCCTGTTCCCTGTAAAAGCTGGCTTTTAAGGAAATTTCCGGCCTGTTGCCCCTCCTCCATCTCTGCATTAAGTCCTGCTCATCCTTGAGAACTTTGCTCTTTCCAGCCTGCCTGAGTTCAAATCCTGACTCCTAGTGCAAGCTGTGTGACCTTAGGGAACTCACTTACCCTCTGTGTGCCACCTGTATTTTCGGTAAAATGAACGTGGTGACCATTTGGCTTGTAAATTAAATGAGATAAATGTGCATAGATGCTGAGGACAGGATCTGGCACACATTGAATGCTGAACACAGTTTATTGCTATTAAATCCAAAATTCACCCTCAGACAAATCTTTCGAGGCCAAAGCTTGTACCCTCCCTAGTTAGAAGTCTTAGACCCTGTGGTCCCCTCCAGGCATGAGCATTGCTCCTCCCGGAGTGGAGTCTAGTGTTAGATAATGTTGGTTGTGGCTGTCATTTTCCTCCTGCAAAAAATGACCCCTCAGGAAAGGCCATGGCCCTTCTTCTTTGCTCAGATGAAGAAATGGGTGATCTGTCCTTACACTGGAGGAAAAACTATCCTAGATGGGCAATTTAAGGCTTTTCAAGGGTAATTCTGCCTGTATGCTTTTTTTTTGCTCCTTCCTCACCGACTGTAAACCTAACACCCCAGTAAGATGTGAGGCTGCACTGGGCTGGCCCCCTCCCTGCTGACCCAGCCCTGGCCCCACCTCTGGTTTACCTGGACTTCCTGCCCAGCAGGGTGTGATTCTCCTTCAGACCCCAGGATGCTGATGGTCCTCTGCCTGGAGGGAAATCCTTTGGGTCCATCCCTCCCTGGTCCTCTCCTGTGTCCTCCTTATTCAAACCTGACTGGTGAGGTGTGGCGGGGGTGGGGAGTTCTCTTGGGGACTCTGGCTTCCTGAATGAGGTGATGTTTGAGCCGGGTCCTGAGGGCTAAGGAGAAGTTCACCAGGTGGGTGCAGATGGAAGAGGTTCATGGCAGCCATCTGACCATCAGGGCAGAGGCCGGAGCCTTTGAAGGCTGAGAGCAGATAGATCAGAGTGCAGGAGTAGGTGGGGCTGCAGAGAGAGCTGGCTGCTTTGTGACAGAGCTTGGTCCTTTTCGGTACTCTGCACATTCACCTTTAGGGGCTTTTGAGGGATGGTGAAGGTTGATTTCCCCAGTCCCCAAGCCCCTGCCTGGCACTCACTAAACAGGCAGATTTCCAGTCCCCACCCAGATCCATTAAATCAAGAGCCTTGAAGGAACACCAGAAAAATGCATGTTTAAGGAGCTGGGGCCATTTGGAGGCTCACGGGCATGGAGCCTACAGTCTTGACTCCCACCCAAAGCAGTACGTGGGGAGGTGGGAGCTGGGTCTATTCAGGAGACCCTCTGCCAACAAGACCACGGACTGGACTGCTAGCCCTGCAGGGCTCCGGGTTCGCAGATCAGCAGGGCCTGGGGAGCCTTTTCTGGCGGGGCCTCTCCTTGGAGGGGATCTGTCGGAGGAAGTGGTGGTGGTGGCGGGGCAGGGTTATTTTCAGGTGCCCCTCCTTCAGTCAAGGCAGTCTCCGGAAGAGGGGCTGCTTCTGTTTGAAGGGGCACAGGGGCAGCAGGAGGGGGTGGGTGGCTTGCTCCACAGCAGGATTGATTCCAGATGCTCTGCTGGGCATGCAGGGAGCAGCCTTTGTCTGCCTGCCCATCCCGGGGATCCTGGACCTCCTCTCCTACCTCCCATTCTGCCCCTTTCCTACTCAGTACCCTAGCTGGTATCTACTTGGTACCCACCTGAGGCCCATGGAGATGTTCAACTTGAGTGGTTGGCAACACCCACTCCATCCCAAGACCAGAAAAGCAAAAGCTGCTTCTTCATTACCTGACCCTCCTCTGTCCACAAGGCAGATAGTTTGGGAGTCTGTAACTTCTCCCCATAGGTGGGGAAACTGAGGCACAGAGAAAGGCTTGAGAAGCCCAAGTATAAGCAGAATCTATGCCAGACCTTTGAGCCCAACTGTGTTTGCAGATGAGATCCCAGGTCCTACACACGCTCATCTAGATCTGCTGATGGAGGCGCCCCAAGCCAAGACCACTTGTCCTAGCCTTCATCAGTCTGATCACTCAATCCGTCTCTCATTCCCTTCAGGGAGGGCTAGAACTTGGCTGATCAGGGAATTCCTGTTTTGGGGAGGAAACTGGCTCAGATGAAGTCTAGGCCCCGGGAATAGGACTCTTGTCCCCACCCTGAGCTGGATTTCCTAGGAGTCCTGTCTCCCCAAACTGGAGGATCTGACTTCCTTGGTTATTCATTCTGGAAGTGGCAAGGTGTGGGCAGGTGGCTGAGGGAGCCCAGGCTGAGTAGGGAGGCTCCCAACTGGGTTCGGATGTCCTAGGAGGAGGCTGGCTGGGAAGCCTCACAGCTTGCCTGTAGGTGGAGGGATTGGGTACCGCTCTTCCCAGGGGCGCTTGCATTTGTAAAAGAGGCTCCCGTGATGTCTGCTGTTGAAAACGAGCTAGAGCAGTGTTTAAACCAAAGGAGGCTAATGGGGTCCTTGCAGGCCTTGTGGTTTTCCATCTTCCCCAGGGATTGGCCAGAGCTCTGGGGAGAGGGGCCAGGGGAGTTGATAGCTTCTGACAACCCAGACTGGGTTTGGAGGAGAAACACCCCTCCTGCCCCTCCCCCCTGGTCTTGGGAAGGCGCCTGGCTTCCAGCTGTGATCCAGGCTTCTGCTGACCTGGGGGCCCCACCCCTAATGGAGGGAAGCAAGGGAAGGGGACCCCTTTGTGAGGTGCAAAACCTGGTCTGGATTCCTGCCCAGACTGCCCCGCCCCCTCCAGGGCCCCCTCTTTTCAGCTGTGCTGGAGGCGGACACCCAGATTCCCTCAGGCCCCATATGTAACTCTCCCACCAACAGACCCCTCAGACTGCTTGTCCAGAGCCCTGCTTAAGGCCCTTTGTCTCTGCCATTGAGGCAAGTCAGACCTCCCTGCCAGGGCCTCAGTTTCCCCTTCTGTACCTGAGCAGATGGAACTCAGGCAGGTGGTTGTCTGAATAATTTGAGAGAGAGATGATGCTGCAGGGGCAAGGGAGGGGAGAGAGAGACTCGGCCAGGGTGGTCAGGGAAGGCTAGAGGAGGTGGGCCCTAGAACGAAGGGCTTTGACCAGGCAGGAAAAAGTCAGTGAGAGGGCCTCCCTGCTGGGAGTAGAGCCAAGAGGAGTGAGAAGTAGGGGAGCAGTGGACGTGAGGCTAGGGGGTGGTTTGATTGGGGCTAGATCACTGAAGCCTTAAATACTAAAGAAGTTTCTGTTGACTTGTTGCTTTTGGACTCTGGGGAGCCATGGAAGGTTCTTGAGCAGGGGAGGGTGCATGACTTAGAGAAAGCTTTCAGCAGGATGCAATAGAGGGAGCTGGCCTCCTGCTTTCTCCAGCCTCATATTCCTGTCTGTACAGTGGGGTAGGGATAGTTCTGCCCTGCAGGCAGCCCTGCCAGAGCGGCTGTAAGTGCCCAGCGCCAAAGAAGACCTCGCAGCATCTGTGGTGTTTCATTTAGGGGAGGATCTGGATCAAAGCGGCAAAATGCTCAGATTTGGCAAAGTCCCAAGGGATACATAGGTGTTCATTATGTTCTCACGACATTTTATGTGCTTGCAATATACACCCTAATTGTAAATACAGGAAAATAATACATGTATCACATGGGTTTAAAGAACAGGAGAGTATCCCGAGTAAAAGTGAAGTCCTTTCTACCCGGCTAGGGTGGGGGGCGTGCCGGGCGGTGTGTTTGTGGGTGGAGACTCAGCCCAGTGAGCGTGGGGCAGACACGGGCCCTGTGGCATCGGCCTCATTTGGACCCTAATTCAAAGTGACCCGGTCGGGAGCCTGCTCGCCTGGCGTGCGTCCTGCCCGATGCCGGGTAGGGCGCACACGCGGGTGTGCACCGTCTACACCCGCCGGCGGGGTGGGGCGAGGCTTTCTCCCAGAGGTCAGGCCTCGGGCTCTAGGGCACAGGGGGCTAAGGGCGGTGACCCTCCTGAGGACCGGCCCGGGGTCCTGGGCACTCCGGCCCGCCTCGCCCCGTCGACTCCAGGCCGGGATTTCTCCCGCACTGACTTTCCGGGCCGGTGCCAGCCCGGCCTCCCGGTCCCCGGCCCCCGCGGCGGGGCCGGCTGCTCCGGGGAGGGCGGAGGGCGGGAGCAGGAGGAGGAGTTTGAGCGACTTTGTGGGGCAGCCTTGGCCTCGGCGGCGGCCGCAGCGGCGCGCGGGAGAACACGGGGACGCCCGCCGGGCCGGCCGGAGCGGGCGATGGGGCCCGTGTGAGCGCGCCCAGGCCCGGCCCGGTGCCCGGCGGGCGGCAGCATGTCCGCGGGCGGAGGCGCCAGGAAGAGCACCGGGAGGCCCTCCTACTACTACCGGCTGCTCAGGCGGCCCCGGCTGCAGCGACAGAGGAGCCGCTCCCGCAGCCGGACCCGGCCCGCCAGGGGTAGGCGCCACCCCGACCCCTGACCCCAGGCCCTCCCTGCCGCCCTGTCACCTCCTGATGCCCTGGGATGCCAGGGACCCTGGCTCCTCCTGCTGTCTTTTTACCCGGGACTGTCTCATCCTCCCCTTCTGGTAGCTCCTTAGTTACTGTGTCTGCTCCATTCGTGCTCCCCCCTCTTCGTCCCCATGCTCCCCACCCTGGTGGGGAAACTGAGGTTTTGGTGTTTCCCCTTGTCCTGGGCAGGGAAAAGGGAGATAGAAGTTCAGCATCTCTTTCTTCTACCTCTCAGTTTCGACCCCGTCCCCACTGTGCCTCAGTTTACCCAGCAGCGGAGCAATCAGGTCACCCGAGTGGATCTGGCTTTTGCTCACCTTGTCTGCGCTGTCCTGGCCTCTCAGCTTACCCTCCCCCACTCCCTCTTCTCTCTCGGGTACTTAACAGACTCCCTCACCTCTCGGATGGAGGGACATGTGGGTGGGTATCAGGGCTGTGTCCCAGGGGTCCTGTCCCAGGGGTCCTTGGCTCCAAAGGAGCCATGGCTTGTAACATCTGTCCAAGACCTCTCTGAGTGAGTGGGCGCCACCTCCTTTGAAAGGAGTTTCTCTCCCTTAAGCCCAAGAGGCAGAACCTGGAGGGGGAGGTGCGAGCAGCATTTTCTTTTTCCAGTAACAGGATCCTCAGCTGGAAAGCCTGTGATCCAGGGGGCTGCCTTCTGGGCAGGGTGGGGGCCAGGACTTCCTTCCCTGGCTGGGTAGGAGGGAGGGGGGAGGCCTCCTGGAAGGAGGAGGCCTTCGAAGGGACCCGGGGAGGCTGGAGTCCCTGGCAAAGGCTCAGACCCACTGAGGTGTCCACTGATGGGGGGAAGAAGGAGTGGGTGGGGAGCGCCTAGCGGGGACCTGGGCTGAGTTTGTACCATCAGCTTACTTGGGAATCGGGAAGGCTGGCCCGCTGCCCAGCCTGACCCAGAAGGGCTTGAGCAAATCTGTGTTTGGGATCTGATCAAATACCCACCCCTCTGGGCACTGGTTGTGTGGTCCAGGCCCTGTATGTTGCCCCTGAACCTCAGCCTTCTCATCAGTCTGAGGATAAATGAAGCGGACAGGCAGTAAATGTTCATTTGCTCCCCCCCGAATGGGGCAGACTTTTCCCACAGTCAGGGCCGAACAACAATGTACAGGGCTTCCTCAGGAAGTAGTGAGTTCCTGAGTAGTGAGTTCCCCGTGCTTGGAAGGGTTCAAGCTGAGACTGGGAGTATACACGTGTGTACTGGGAGTTCAGTCTAAGAGGATCTCTCAAAGCCTTTGATCCTCTCCCTTTTGCCTTCCTTGAAGAGGCCTCTGGCCGCTTCCTCCCTCCAGGCTTGGCCAGGGTGGCCAGAGATTTTGATTCAAGCACTGTGACTTTGGGCAAGTCTTTTCCCTTTTCTGAGTCTCAGTTTCTTGAGCTGTAAAAAGGGGCTAGTAGTATGTGGAAGATTCTGTGAGGAAATGGGTTCTGGTTGTGGGAAATAGAAACTGTACAGAGGCCCAATAACACTCGGACCACTGTGAGTCCTTCTGCATGCACCCCACCCCTGCTCAGTGCCCTGCGTGACCTTTCCTTCAGCCCAGTTCCACCCCTGCCTGACTGGAAGTCCCCAGGCAGCTGGGCAGGAGATAATCAAGAAGTCTGGCCGTCACCCGAAACCTAGCTCCCAGTCCCGCCTGTTCAGGATCCCCTGCTTTGTGTCCCAGCCTTGAAAAGGCGCCCAACCTGCAGGGAGAGGGGAGGAAACTGTCCCTGAACAGAAGTTATATCTGGGGAAATCAGGGAGAGCTTCACAGAGTAGGTGACATTTGGACTGGGTCTCACTAGAGAATAGAATTTCCCTTGGCGGAGAGAGTGGTTGAGTCAGATCTGAGCTCGAGCCCCAGCTCTGTACAAAACCATCCCTTGGCCAGTTACCTCTCTAAGCCTCAGTGGCCTTTAATGGTAAGTTGTAGTAGTGATGGCAGGTGTTTTTAAGGAATGAGAGCAAACGCATGGAAAGCTGGAAGCCCGCGCTGCCTGGGACTCGCGGCACAGTTGAGTGTGAGCTCTCGATGTCCTTACTCTGGATGGAGCAGCAACCTGTGCAAAGACGGAGGAGGAAAGCACCATGGGTGTTGTGGACAGAGCGGAGGGCGCTGGTGGAGGGGAGCAATGGGTAGCACTAGTTTGGGCCTGATAAAGGCCTTGAGTGATGAAGAGTCATGGGAAGGGGGTGAGAGCGGCCTGGCAGGGTGAGAGGTGGAGACTGGAGGCCCCTGGCCCAGCTGGATAGGGGTCAGCTAGAGCAGCCACTGACCTCCCTCCACTAACCCCCCAGATCCCTGACTGCCTCCAGGACCACCCCTCCTCCGGAGGGCAGCACCCCCACCCAGGTGGTAACTCATGCTGGAGGAGCCACCCCACGGCCTTGAGCTTGACCCTTCTGCCCTCAGGCCTCAGGCCTCAGTCTCCCCATCTGCATGGGGGCTTGGTCCCATGGAGTGACAGCATCAGGCCCCTGAGGAGTCAGTGGTACCCAGCACCCTAGCCCTGATGGGGCCCTTGATCCACACCCATTCTGGCCTCTGCCACTAGCAAGGAGAATGACCGAGAACTCAGGGGTGGGTGTGTTCAGAAACAGGAAAGTGCAGGGAACAGTTGGCTGGTGGCAGGGAAAGGGTTGTGACCAGACTGCCACCTCTGAGGAAGCTCCTTGCCTACTGCCCCCACTGTCCCTCTGGGGTGGGGGGAGGGGACTAGCTGCAGACTTGAAAGTAAGACTTTGTTCCTGACAGGGCTGCCAGTGAGGGAGTGTCTGCACCCTCCCAGGTGTGACCAAAGCGGGGCACTAAGAAAGTCTCCTCCCTTCTCTGGGCCCTGATTTCTCCATCTGGAGAATGGGCAGAGTGAACCTGTTGGTGATGGCGTGGGGAGGGGGAAAGGAGCTTGACGACTGCCAGAGGCAGGGTGGAAACAGTGCCTTTTGGATGGCAAGGGTCATCTGGCCATTTTATGTTGTGCCTTGTAACTCTGAGTCTGCTTGAAGACTGGGCACGGCCCGTAGATTTGAGGGAGTCCTGTCCCTAAAAGTGTGTCACCAGCCAGGGTACTTTCCACCTGCCCCCACCAAGATCAAGAAAAGCTTTGTCTGTCTGACTTACCTGTACCCCCAGGGCTGCTGGAGAAATGCAAGTTTTCTTCTCACCCCGGATAAAGTTTGCTCATCTATTCAACTAGCAAACACGTCTCGAGCACCTACTGTGCGGTGGGTGTGGGGGCACATGGAGCTGAATTCCACAGGCTCCCTGCTCCCACCAAACCCCCAGAGGGTTGGGGAGGCTGGCTTGTTGAGCTGCGCTGGGGCACAGAGCCCTTTATGGGGTCCAGAGCAGTGGTTAGTGGGAAACAGGCTCTAGTCCCAGCTCAGCCACAAGCTGGTTGTGTGACTCTGGGCACATCCCAGGGCCTCAGTTTCCCCATCTGTCAACTGGGGCTGATCCTGTCCTGCTGCCTCACATGTCAGGAGACCTCTTGGAATTCCTATCCCCCTACTCAGGAGAGGTTTTTCTTCTTTTCTTTGTGTCTTGGGCTGAGTTTTTCTAGGGGTCCAGCCACATGCCAGGCCCTGCCTGGGTGCTGGGGACTTGGCAGATGTTTTTGAGATGATCAGTTCCTTCTTATGCCCACACATACTCCGTTGCATGGACCTGTGTCTTGGCTGCAACATGGCCCCCTCCTGTCCACCTGGGTGTCTTTTCTTTTGGGGTATGCTGGAGTCTGTGTGAGGCTTCCCAGGATCGCCCCAGCATACTTTGAGGAATGCAGGCAACCTCACTACAGGGGCCCAGCAGGGCTGGGGCTGACCTCCAGAAGTGGTGGTCCCCTCCAGGGCTTAGAACTTGGCAGCTGAGTGATCCCACCTCTGGCGTCCAGCTGGGGACACTGCAGCACCGAGGGGCCGCCTTCACAGAGCGGGATATGGAACCCAGGGCTTCTGGTTCCCAGGAAGATGGCAACAGCTTTGGGGAGGGTGCTGGTGTGACACAGCTGCTTCCTAACTGGGAGCAATGGTTAGGGAAGGGCCTGTGTGCTCCAAAAGGAAAAGGCAGGGGCTGAGACCTCTCCATGGGGACCCTGGCTTCAGTGAAATCAGCTGAGAGGCCCATGGGCAGCAGCTCAGACCCCAGGGGGCTGGACGAGCGTGAGAACAGCCCTGAGGATGGGGGCTGGTTGTACCTTGTGGTTCCCCCCAGTCTTTAAATGTCCCTTCTAGGGCCCAAGGGCTGGTTCTCTGCCCCCAACTTAGATGAGACCTGTGACACTGTACATCTACCATTTTCTGCCTTTTTTTTTTTCCCTTTGTTCCTGCTGAGACACAATCTCTCCTTCGGGGATTGGGCCCAGCTTCTCCAGGCCCTCCTCGCTTTTCTATCTCAGGTCCTGGGAGGTTCACTCCTTCTCATGGTATGTCATAAAGTTAAAATGACTTCTGTCTCTGAGTTGCTCAGTGCCCGGCAGTGAGTTCAACTGTATTTGCCATATCTCCTTTAATGCTCATGACGATGCTGTGAGAGGGATACTGGCATTATTCTCATTTTCTAGGTGAGGAGACTGTGTCCCAGAGAGTGGGAGCCTTGTCCCACATCACACAGCTCGGAAACGGTGGAGCCCAGCTCTGCCCTGTTCCCCCTTCTGAGCTTGTGAATGAACGTACCACCTCGTTGTGCCGTGGGCAGGCAGATCTTTCCGGGCTTAAGCCTTGGCTTTGATAAGCCCACCTCCTCCTCTTCTCTGATTTGCACAGTCAACGACTCTACTGAGTGTTCACAGCCACCAGCTCCCACAATCTTGGCCATAATTCAGGAAGGAGGCAGGGGAATGACCCCACTGGCATCAGTGTAGGGGGCAGGGGACCCAGTTGGCCTCCCCTGGTTGGCCCCTCTGCCTGCCTGGGATGACTCAGGAGATCTCCCAGATCCAGTCTCTTCCCACGACCCCCACCCCATCCTGCTCCCATTCATGTCTGCCAGCTGTGTCCTTTCCCTGGGTAGGTCACAGGTCTTAGAACCTCAGCCCTGTTTTTCCACCAAGTTCCTTTGTGCTGAGGGTTCAGTGTCCCCTGATGTGAAGTCCCTGGAGATGGGCAGACAGCTTGAGGGCCTGCTTTCCAGAGCTATCTAGGTCCTTGAGTGGGGCCAGAGGTCCCAGTTCATCTGCTGGAAAGTTAGCCGCTTTGTCTTTGTGTTTCTGGTCGATTCTCACCACCTTTAATAATAAGGGAGATAATAGCTTCCTTTTACCCAGCTGAACGTGCGCCAGGCCCTGTGCCCAGGGCGTCTTACTGTCCAACCCTCCTAGGAGGTAGGGGTTATTACCGTCACTTCCCTTTGCCAGCGGAGGAAACCGAGCTCAGGGTGTGAAGTAAGAGGCAAGGTTCGAATGGAGGTCACTGGACTCCAAAGCTCATGCTAAGAACACGCTGCAAAGCCCCGTGCTTCTTGCTTTTCGCTGGTGCAATTCAGAGAGGCATGGAATGTGGCCTCGGTGGGTCAGGTCTAGAGCTCTGATTCCCCAGGTGGTCTATCTCTGTACTCCTGAGACCTGGTCGCTCAGGGACTGGCTCCCAGCCTGCTTTGCTCGGGTGCTGATGCGGGAGGTTGTGGGCTTGATCCTTGTGGTTTCTTGCAGCTCCAGCCCTGGGAGCTAACTGTTCCCCTTGACAGCTGAGGCCCACGGAGCAAGGCCACTTGCCCGAAGTCAGGTACAGACGTTAATGAGAGACCCAGGTCTGGAATCCACACCTCTTCGCATCCTCTTTTAGCGTCAGTTTTGTTTGTTGCTCGTCCTAAGATTAGCCCAGACAGGGACACGAAGGCAGCTGGGCTCCTAGTTGGGTCCTCTCGGCGGGAGGGCATAGGAGTTGAATCCCTGTGCACCTTGACACAAACGTGCTCACATCCCAGAACGCATATGTGTTTTGCTTCGAAATGACATGAAGCCTTTTGGACTATTTTTAAAAGAAAAGTAATGGCTACAATATTTCCCCTGTACCTTCCTCTTGAGGCCACTTGGTTAAATGTCAGGAAAGGGAGAGTATTTCCTGGTCAGGAACATTCTCGGGGCTTGCTGGGAGCTGAAGTTTTGTTTTCTGTTAAGTAGGTGTTTGGGGAGTCGGTTCCCGGTCCTCCCCCGCCCCCCCCCCCACCCCCGCCCGCCCCCTCCCCCCTCCCGCCATTTCCCTGAGAGGGTTGTGTTTGACAATTGCTGGGAGGAGGGACTTGAGAGGGAACAGCCGAGATGCCCACGTGCGGAGTGGCAGGGTGGTTATTTTTAGCCATCCTGATCCAGTAGAGGCATTTCAGCGTTTGTTCAATATTTAATTATCCATCTGAAATTGGCCCACGTGGCCTTGAGTTTGGAAGAGGCTCTCTGTGCTGTGATTTCCTCTGATTGCATAAATAAGGAAGCGAGGGGAATCTCAATCGCCCTCCAAATAATACTAATGAAAAAAAAGAGAGTAGACTCAGTTCTCAGAAAAGACAGTCTTGGTTCCACAGTCTAGACAGGCCACCTGTACGTTAGCAGAAAAGATGGGCCCGTGAGGACGTCTGTCACATGCCTGGAAATGCAGCCGTGTCGGTCTGTGAATCCCACACTCCATGGCTGCCTGCATTTTATTTGGGATCGGTTCCCCCCTTCGCCAGGTTCCTGTGTTGACTTTGACAGCTGCCAGGTACCCGAGAGGAGGTTTGGGGATTTGGCTTTTGGAAGTCTTGTTAGCTTTTATTTCCCTCCTCTCTTCTCTCTGACAGACAGGAGAGCACTGTCGGCATCTGGGCTGTGTTATTTCTTTTTTCTCGGCCCTTAGAGGTGATGTGTTGACACGGCCTGTGAAATGGAGAAGGCAGAGCTCGGAGAGGAAGATGTGGGGCTGTGAGGCCCTGCCCCCTCCCCAAGCCTCTGGTGGATGCGGGGACAGCGGGGAGAGGGAGGGTGGCCCCAGAGGGAGCTGGGCCACCAGGGATGGGGCTCTTTTTGGTGTCCTGCTTGGCTTGGGGGTTTGTCGAACTTGGATTGAGAGACTGGAAACCAATAAATTGGCAATCTGGGATAGTCTTATGGAAAAGTGGTTTTCTATCCTTTTACACCTCTCTGCTGGGGATGGAGTTTGGCTCAAGAGTGTGGCTGGGGTGGGGGGGAGTCCTCCTGACTGCACCATAAAGGCTGTGTGACCTCAGACAAATGACTGAACATCTCTGGGCTAAGAAGCACTTTGAACAGATGGATGCGGAACAGCATAGGGTTTCATTATAGGCTGGATGAATTGTCGTTATCTGCTCATCCAAAGCCTGAGGGGTTAATTGCAGCTCTATTAGGGCTGATCTAGAAATAAAGTGTGATGCCTGTGGGATTGGAACCATCCAGATGGTTTCTTGGCATTCCCTTCCCCCAGAGGCTGCTACAAGTGTCACTGGTACTTGTTCAGAGCAGCAGAGCTTTAGTGAGCCACCTACTGTTTGCAAGCCCTGTGCCAGGGGCTGCCGTGGAGGATACAGTCAGCCCCCACCCTCAGGATGCTGAGGGGAAGGGAGTCCTATAAGCGGGTTAGCAGATGGTGTGACTGGAAGGGTAGGCAGGGCCTTGGATGGTGAGCCAACAGGGTGGAACTCCCTGTGCAGGCCACGGGGAATCAGAGGTAGGATTTTAAAAATAACAGTGGTTCTAATAACACCTACTTCCATTTTGGGGCACTTACACAGTGCCAGGCATGCTTCTAAGTCCTCTACATGCATCCTTTCATTAAGTTCTCATGCTCACAGATGATTTTATGAGCTCCATTTTGCAGATGAGAAAACTGAGGCTCAGACTGGTTAAGTGACATGCTCGGCACTGCCCAGCTACTGAGCGGCAGAGTCCAGGGTGTTTCTCACTTACCAGAGCTGCGATTTAGGAAAATGATTTTGAACAACCAGAAAACTAGACTGACATGGTACAAGGAGAAGGGGAGAAGGGAAAAGTGGGTACCAGTGAGCAGAGGTGACCATGTTGGCCATCCTGGTGCAAGAGGCAATGGTGGGGTCTGAGCTGGGAGAGAGTGGTCAGGGGTTGTCCTTATAGCGAGACGGGTGGGAGCTGGTGGTGAGATAAGCCCTTGGGAAGACCTAGGCAAGTGAGGAGGGTTTGGGATGGGAAGAGGGCCAGCAGAGCTGTGGGCATGGCTAACAGGCCTGCTCTGGTTCTTGATGCTTTGGGGGTGGGGGTGACTCCAGATTGGGTGGGGGGATCTGGGGGGAGCAGCTTCTAGAGAGTGGTGGGAAAGGTCCTGGAGGTGGCAGGAGGTCCAATAGTTGGGTGGTAAGCAGAACTAGAGATCGCTGGAGAAGTTTGGTGGATGTGGAGATTTGAGAGAAGCTTGGATTTATAATTAATTGTCTGTGAAGTCACTGTTCCACCTGGTCTAGGAATCTGTTCCAAGCTGCGTGTTTAACAGCAAACAGGTTGGGGGCCTGAGCACCATCCCCCAGCAGCAATAGCCTCTGTGTCCTCCCGGGATGGGACCCTGGGCTTCAGAGGACCCAGGATGCAGCTCTCTGGTTGCACCCTCAGGGGCAGTGCTGTCTGCAGAGGGAGGGGCCGGTTTAAGGAGTAGGGAGCCCTCGGGTGGGGGATTGGGGGCTGGGGCAGCCCTTCATGGGGATGTTATGGAAGAGGCTCATGGGTCACTGATGGTCCCTTATAAGCCAGACCCCTCCATCTTATCTTATTACAAAATACAATGTTTATGTTGATGTTCCCCCTCCTCCCCCTACCCCTAGGATTACAAAAGTAATAAAGTAATAAATATCCATTATAGAAGAGAAGAAAATAAAAAGTCACCTTTAGTTCCAGCATCCAGTGATACGCTCTGGGAGCATCTAGGAAGTTATTTCCAGGCTTTTTCCTTTCTTGAATTTTTTTAAAAAATTCTAAAATATTTGAAAGTATAGAAAAGTATTAACAATTATGTTGCAGACACCCATGCCCTCACCTCTCAGATTTAACAGATATTAACATTGCTATGATTGCTCCTCTTTTCTTTTTTCTTTCCCTTTTTCTTAGAAATATAAAGATTCGGGTACAGCAGGGGTCGGCAAAGTACGGCCCATAGGCCAAATCCAGGCCTCTACCTGGTTTTGTATGATTTTGTGTGATTTGTATGCGAGCTAAGGGTAGCAGTTACATTTTTCAATAGTTGAAAGAAAAATCAAAAGAGGAATAATGTTTTATAACGTGAAAATGATATGAAATTCAAAGTTCTGTGTCCATAAGTAAAGTTCATGGGATCACAGCCTCGTCTATTCATTTACAATATTGTCTGTGGCTCTTTCCTTGTTACAGTGGCAAAGTAGAGCAGTTAAGAGAAGCCTAAAATATTTGTTCTCTGGCCCTTTATGAAAAAAAAATGTGCTGACCTGGAAGACAGAACTAAAACCTCCTCCACTCTTGCCAGGGACAACCAGCCTCCTGCAAGCGGGGTACGTCCTGCCCACACGTGCTTTTATGCTTTTACTACATTTGCAAATGCTTCAAAATGTGTAGTATCGCCTAGTGTGTTTCAAAAGTGGGTCTAGAGAAACAGCACGCGGTGGAGAGGAGCAAACACGTGTCTCCACGCCGGGACCTCCTTACTACCCTGATTCCAGCAGCACAGAGTAAAAGCTAGCTCTCTGCCGGACCTGCGACAGGCCCTGTGGCTACAGAGCGAAGAGTCACAAGAGAAAACTCAGGAAAAAAAACGGAGGAGGTGACACTGCTGGCTGAAGTTCCTAGAAATCCTCAGAAAGCAAAGGAGCAGAAAGAGACTCAGGGGCGAGAGAAATCTTGAGGCCACTTAAGTAACCCTTAGAGTGACAGGGAAATCCAGAGTGTTTGGAAGGCTGGGATGCTTTGAAAGTGAGGTGCGTGGGAGGATGAGGAGTAGGAAGGATGGGCTGTCCCAGGCAGTTGTTAAGGGGCTCAAGCAGAGGGGCATAAAGGAGAGCTGGTGACAGTGTCTCCGGATGCTGAAAGTTTGCAGCCCTTACACTGGACTATCATTCATGAGGCCAGCCAGGGGCCAGGGAGCAAACCCTTGCACTGCCCTTTTGGAGAGGCCCTACCCAGGATGCTGGACATGGTTGGGAGGACAGAGCTCTTCCCTCCCACCTCCTGAATACCAGCAGCCTGACCCCCCCACATCCCCTCTGAGGAGCTGCTGTGCCCCACCTCCAATGCTCTATGTTGAGGATTCCCAGAGTGAGGAGGTGCCCTGGACCCCAGCCCTCCACAGTCATCGCCACGCCTCTCTCCCAGCAGACCCCACCCCCGAAATAGTGGGCAACCTCCGCTGACTCTGAACCATGTCCTGAACTTGAAGACAGCTTGAACTCTGATCCCAATTCCATCTGAGAGATGACAGGCTATCACAGTTCCATAGGCTCGTGACTCCTTCCCTTCCCCACACCCTTCCCCACATCGTGGAAACAAAATGTGACATCCCTCATCTCTTTCTGCCGTGTCGCGGGGCTGGGAGGGGACCTGGGGATGGAGAGAGAGGCCAAGGGCTGGGAGGACATTCAGCCTCCTGGGGGCCTTGGGCCCCGTGTCCTCCCACTTTCTTCTCCCTGGAGGCTCCTCCCCATCCTGGGGCAGCCCTTAGATTCAGAGATCACCAGGCTTGAGTCTTGCCTCCTGCACTTCCTAGCTGTGCGGTCATGGTCCCTTCAATTGACATTTGTGAATTTCAGTTTCTTCTTGTTAAAAGTTGATGTTGCTGTTTCCTACTTTAGGAGTTAGTTTTAGGATAAAAATACACCTATGGTGCAGTCCCTGTCTCTCTGAGATCTGTTTCTACACCTTTCCTCGTCGCCCATTTTTTATTATGTACAGATATCCAGTTGTTCTAGTGCTCAATTTGTTGAAAACACTATCTTTTCCACCATCAATTTACCTTCGTACTATTTCTACACGCCAAAATCAATTGATCACATATGTGTGGGACTGTTTCTGGACTCTTCATTTTGTTCCATTGATCTGTATGCCTATCTTTATGCTAATATCACACTGTCTTGATTACTTTAGTTGTATTTCAAGACTGTAAAGTGTGTCTCAAAACCAAGTAATGTAAGTCCTCAAACCTGTTTCTGCTTTCTCCAGATTATTTGGCTATTCGAGGTCTTTGCTTTGCCATCTAAATTTAAAATTGAGCCTGTCGCTGTCTTTAAAATGCCTGCTAGGATTTTGATTAGGATTGCATTGAGTGTATAGATCAGTTTGGGGAGAACTGTTGTCTTAATAAGACTGAATCTTCCCAGTCCTTGAAGATGTTCTGTCTCTCCTTTTATTTAGATTATCTTTAATATCTCTCAGCAATGTTTTTTAGTTATTAGTCTTGTACTTGTTTTGTTACATTTATTCCTAAGTATTTTTGATACTCTTTGTTAACAACTTCTATGAAGGGTGGAACTTTTACCAACCTGGTAGAGTTTCTTGGTTGCCGGCAGAAGACATGAGACTTGTGGGTCCGAGGCACAGGGTTCTATGCCTCATGGCCCGTGGCATGAGCTTCATGTTTGCCTAGATTTTTTTCCCCCAAGTTTCGAGGGCAGTCAGATGTTTTTGTAGAATATAAAACGATCTGCTCTTTCGTTTTTCCAAAATACAATTTCGTATCCCTTATAAGATCTGATATACAATCTATGGGTCAACTGTTTGTTCCTCAAGTTAAAAATTACACAAAGAGCTGACATTCAGTTTGCTTTGGTATTAAGTCGTTGAATTAGAAACTTGGAGATAATTTAAAATTCGAATTCCAAGTTGTCAAATAGAGAAAGGTAAAGAGAGTTTTAAAGGTCTATGTAAAAAAAAAAACTCAATATGTACACACTTAAAACTTTATGCCCCTTTTAATTTGTTGGAAAAATATAAGCCTGGTATATCATAGAGCCATGTTCTAATTTAATTATATAGTTTTTAAACAATAATGCAGACCATTTAAGTCCTGGAGTGGAATTTGGGGGAAAAAAAGAAATTGTTTATATTTTCTGAATGAAATGAAAAATAGGATGAATTTAATTCTACACCTGAATATCTAGGTTTCTATAATCATGGTTCCCTTTGGAGTGCTACCATTAGAACTTAAATACCCCAAAGAAATATTATCAATGTGATTGGTATCTATACTAAGGCTAAATACACAGGGTATGCAGTAACTATTGAAAGATGAAACATTCTCCATATACAGATGTGAGAATATCTCTAAATTACATTATAAAAATAAAATAACCGAGAAAGGAGCCATTTACTTTTGTGAGTTTTGAACCCTTCACATGTCGATTGACAACAGACGCACTGTGGAGAGAGAGATGCTGACATTGTATGTGGTGATGAATATGATATTTCTAAAAGGAAACTCTTCTTTTAAGGCATCTGTAGATTTGGAAAAGGAGAGGCGAGAGGCCTTGAGGGTCCACAGTCCTAGATCAGCCAGTGTTCTGATGTCACCATCCCCTCCATCTTCCCTCGCATAAGTTGAGCCTTGATCGGTGGGTGTATTGGCTTCCTGTTGCTGCTGGAACAAATTACCTCAAATGTAGTGTCTTAGAACAACACACAGACTTCTTATCTTACAGTTCTGGAGGTCAGAAATCTGAGATTTGTTGATCTGTTACCCTGGGCTAGAACCAAGGTGTCAGCAGGATTGAATTCTTCCTTGAGACTCAAGGGGAGAATCAGTTTCCTTGCCTTTTCCAGGTTCTAGAAGCTGCCCGCGTTCCTTGACCCATGGCCCCACAGCACTCCCACCTCTGCTTCCATCACCACATCCCCTTCCTTGTCTTCTCTGACCCTCCTACCTCCCTCTTACAAGGACTCTTGTGATTACATTGGGCCCTCCCAGGTAATCCAAGATAATCTTCCCGTCTGGAGAGACCTTAATCACATCTTCAAAGTCCCTTTTGCCATTGAAGGTAACATATAGGTTCTAGAATCAGGACGTGGGCTCTTTGGGGGCCAGTATTCTGCCTAGCATAGGTGGGTATGGTTTAGTAACCTCTAAGGACCACCTCTCTTCCTCCTCCCAAAGATGGATGGCCAAAGGCTGAACTGGACAAAGTGTGCAATTAAAGGCAGGAGACCTACTAATTTATCAGTGCAATATTTTGGCAAACTCAGTCTTCATTTGGCTGACTGCTAAGAGCAGATAAGAACAGTACAGAGGTGCTTCACACACACGCGCGCACGCATGCGCACACACAGGTGCACAGTGGCATCAGCTGCACTGCTGTGTCTGGAAAGTTCTAGCAATCTGAGGATTCCATGGCCTGCTGCCATGGTGATTTTTCCTTTGGCTCTTCCTGCAGTTCCCCTGGCCAGTGGGGGGCGGGGCAGCAGGATGGGGATGGGACACTGGTCCCTTGGCACCTTGGCAGCTCCAGGCTTGGGGAGTTGTGTTCTCTTACCCACAAGTTTGTTTCTAAATCTACTTTTTGGACTTTCCGGATCCGCTTTCTCTAACTGGTCATTTTGGCTGTGGTTGCTTTTGATGCCATTTGTTTTGTTTGCCGATTTTGTTTTGCCTTCTGCTTCTTTTCCTTTTTCCTCTTCTGATGAATTCAGAGGGTACAATTTGTTCTGAATCATTATACCACTCATTTCTATTTTAATTGTACTATTAGTTTTTGGAAGGCTGAATTATTCTTCATTCAGTAAATGGTACAGTTCCCACCCACAGCCTGTCTCATTCTCCAAAGAGAACCACTGATAAGTTTTTGAGTACTGTTTATGATACGTTTGTATGTAAGTGCACACACATACAAACAGAAAGCAAAACATATTAATTTAATCACATAGACAGCAAATGTATTTCAGCCTCAAGAGTCCGTGGTGAGCCTTTGCAGCGGTTTTTATATTGTGCCTCTTGCCTCTAGATTGCTGGCCACTCTCTCGACTCAGGTAACACTGGATATGAATACATTTCTGCAGTTACTTTCTCGGGATGGCAAATCTCAGCTGTTTACTCACAGATACGATTCCATATATTTCAAATAGGCTATTTATTAACTTCATATTTGGAAATTTTTACAGATGTATAGGCAATTGCAAAAACAGTGCAGAGGAGTTTCCATGTGTCCTTCCCCCTAGTTTCCTCTAATCGTTACATCTTATGTAACTCTGATACAATATCCTCCAGCATCAGTGCCCTCCAGCCGAAGACTCACCAGGAACACGCCTCCAGATGATCAAGTTGGATTTATTATTTATTGCACTGATGGGGAACACACACCGTGGGGAATCACGGGCCATCTCAGTCAGAGTGCAGTAGAGAGAACCCACTCTAGGATTTGGGCTTTGGTTGGGTGCTTTGGGAGAAGTCTAAGGAAGTGGGGTTCACTCTTGATTGGCTGTTCTCAGACAGCTGTAGGGGCAATTCTGTGCTGGGGTACTTTAAATCTTATCTCCAGGGAGAGGAGGCCGCCCGAGGATAAAGCTGTCATTGGTAAAGAAGCAGCAGACACTCACGTTAGCCAAGGTGGGGGGATGTTTGGTATTGTGTGGGTGGCACGGTGACCTGGCTTTTGTCGGTTGCTTAGACAAAATGATGAAGTGGCTTTGTTTTGCCTCACTGCATCATGGTAGCCTTGTCTGAGGTTGGTATCCTGTGAGGTCGTTTATGTCCAGAAGGAGAACAGTGTGGCATAGCTGTGAACGTCGGGTCTGCTTCTGGGTGTCAGGTCTGCTTTCCTTCTTCCTCTCTCATCTTTTCTGCACATTGGTATGTTGCATGTATGTAATTCTGTGTCACTGTATCACGTGTGTAGATTTGTGCAACCACCACTGTAATCAAGATACAAGACTATACAAAACTAGTATTTGTTTTATATATTAAAGTGCTCCTATATTGGGTGCATATATGTTAATGAGTGTAATATCCTCATCTTGTATTGCTCCTTTGATCATTAAATAGTGTCCTTCATCTTTCTTTATGGCCTTTGTTTTAGTCTATTTTTTCTGTTATGAGTATTGCTATTCCTGCTTTCTTGTCATTTCCATTTGCGTGAAATATATTTTTCCATCCTCTCACTTTCAGTCTCTGTGTGTCCTTCACCCTAAAGTGGGTCTCTTATAGGCAGCATATTGTGCGCTCTTGTTTTATTATCCAATCTGCCACTCTGTGTCTTTTGATTAAAGCGTTTAGTCCATTGACATTTACAGTAATTATTAATAGATGTGTGTTTATTGCTGTTTTGAACTTTGTTTTCCAGTTGATTTGATATTTCTTCTTTGTTCCTTTCTTTTCTTTCTTGTTTTTCTTTTTGTGGTTTGATATTTTTATATATTTTATATATATATATATATATATATTTTTTTATATATATATATATATATATATATATATATATATATTTTTTTTTTTTTTGTATTAGCTTGGTTTCTTTTTAGTTTTTGTGACTCTGTTGTGTGCTTTTGGTTTGTGGTTACCCTGTTTTTCAAGTATGTCAACCCATTACTGTATCTGTTTGCTTTAGACTGGTAGTCATGTAGGCTCAAACACATCCTAAAAAGAATGAAGGAAAAAAAGTACAAGACTATTCTCTCACTACAAAGATCTCTCTCGTCCTGCCCTTTTATAGTTACACCCACCTACCTGCCCCCCACCATCCCTAAACCCTGGCAACCACTAATCTCTATATTTTCCATCTCTATAACTTTATCAACTTTAGAATGCCATATTAATGAGATCATGCACTATGTGACCTTTTGACATTGGCTCTTATCATCAAGCATAATGCCCTGGAGATCTATCCAAGTTGTTGTATATTTCAATAGTGCGTTCCTTTTTCATTGCCGAGTAGTATTCCATGACATGTGTATTTGTTTCCTACTGCTGCCATAACAAGTTAAAACTTAGCAGCTTAAACAACACAGTTTTATTGTCTTACAGTTCTGTAGGTCAGAATTCTGGCTTGAGTCTTTACAGGACAAAAAAGGTGTTAGCAGGCTGTGTTGCTTTCTAAAGACTCTAGAGAAAAATCCATTTCATTGCCCATTCCTTCTTGGCAGAATTCAGTTCCACATGGTTGTAGGACTGAGGCCCCTATTTTTCTTGCTAGTTGTCAGCTGAGGATGTTTCCAATTTCTCAGTGGAGGTCACCCACATCTCTTGGCTTATGACCCCCCTTCTATGATTCCTCTCACGCTTGGAATCTGTCCTGCCCCTTCTTCCATCATCACATCTCTCAGACCCATCCTTCTGCCTTCCACATTTAAGATTATCCCCACCTGAATAAAACAGGATACACTCCCATCTCAAAGTCCTTGACCTTAATCACATTTGCAGATTTCCTTTTGCCCTATAAAATAACATTCACAGATTCTGGGAATTAGGGTAGACTTCTTTGGGGGGAACATTATTCTGCCTCACACACTATGGTTGTACCATTGTTTAACCATTCACCTATTGCAGGAAATTTTGGTTATTTCCAGTTTTTTGGCTATTACAGATTTTTTTTTGTATTAGCTTGGTTTGAATGTTCATTTTGTTTATCGTTGTATGTATTTTGGTAGCGGGGGAGGTAATTAGGTTTATTTTTAGAGGAGGTACTAGGAATTGAACCCAGGACCTCATGCATGCTAAGCATGTGCTCTACCACTTGAGCTATACCCTCCGCCTTGAATGTTCTTTTTGTTATTAGCTTGGTTTGAAGCTGCTATGAATGTTCTTGTAAAAAAAAAAAAAAAGTATAAGTGAATTCCATTCTGTTTCCTTTTGCAACTTACTTTTTCCACTCAACCTCATGTTTTTGAGTTTGGTTCATGCTGATCTTATAAGAGTGGGTCCTTTGCAGTGCCAGTGTGTTCTGTGTAAACATTGCACCCCAGAGTCCTACCTGATTCCACCGAATGACTGCCCCAAGGAGCAGTCATCCATCCCCCATTGGTGGACATTTAGGTTGTTTCCCACACTCTACCTCTACAAACAGTGCTGCAGTAGACATCTTTGTGCAGATCTGCATGGGCAAGGCTGAAGCACTTTTTCAGACTGGACAGGTAGAAGGGGAATTTCTGGTCCTGGATTGTATTTGTATGTGTCAGTTTCAACTAGCTGTTTTCTAATTGTTCTCAAATCCTTTACCCTCCACCAGCTATAATGAAACAGTTCCCTACATCCCTGTCAACATTTGGGGTCATTGTTCTTTTTCAGTTTTTGCCTATCTCAGAAGTGTGAAATGATACCTGGTAGTTTTAATTTGCATTTTCCTGATCACCGTTGAGGTCCAGCATGTACGTACACCCCTGTCTCACATCCTCCTCTTTCTGCAGTGCTGACATCTTCTCTCTGGCTGCTAGGATCAGAGGTTGCTGCCTCTACCTGTTTTTAAGCATTAAGATCTGGGCAGTGCAACTCGACAACTGAAATTTGGTGTCTTGTCTGAAATTACAGGATGTTCCTCAGGCCTCCGTGTTTCCATGGGAACAAGTAACAGTCATCCTTCATGATTAGGAGGTATCCATGGCAACCAAGCCAGCAGCATTTGAATGAAACCAATTTTATTTTATTTTTTTTTGCAAACACATGAAGGTTAAAATGCATTTCTCTGACTGTGGCTTCCAAGGATGGGAAGGCAGTGTGGTCTGCCTGTTTAAAACAGACTCTTTTGACCTCCTCGTGGAAAGGGGATCCACGATCAGCTGGTCTTGTGACCTCATTTTGTGGACCGGAAGTCTGAGAGGTCGTGTGGAGGTCACACAGTGAGTCTGAGCTGAGGGAAGACTCCTGGACCAGTGCTCCGTGGTCTGGGGCAGACTGGAGGTTGGCTGGGTCTCCTTTCCCCAAGGTCTGTCTCTGGTGATGTACCTTCATGCTGCACAGTGTTAGCAAACTCATTCAACTTCTCTGGGATTCTGCTCAAACCAGCTGTGTTGCTTCGAGCTTGAGGGGCATAGCCCCAGCCTCCCAGTGTCTGCTTCCTCAAATTAGAAAAGACTTGCTGCTAAATCAAAAGCCAAATGCAGCTGTGTTTTTCAAGGCAGAGTTAGAACTCAGGGGGTCAGCCTTCTTTGCCTGTGTTAAATAAAGAGCGGGGTTCTTTTTTCTTTTTCTTTTTTCCTTTTCTTTCCTTTAAGTGGTGAGGAATAGAGCCAGTCACTGCTCTTACTCCCTGACTCACTGGATTGATTTTAACTCATGAGCCCAGGGATGGAAAGGGGCTGGCCTGGAGTCACACAGCAGAGTCAAGGTTAAACCCGATCTCCTAGTCCCAGCCTGGTGCTCCTCCCCCTACCCCATGCTCCAGGCACCTTCACCCTTCTCTGAGCCCCTAAGTATGGGTTTGTGGGGACAGTGTAAGGGGCTTTCAGAATATAGTCTTGCTTCTTACTGGAGGGAACTTTAGAAGAAGACACCTTTGCCTCTCAGAACCTCAGTGTATTCATCTGGAAAGTGGAGCTCACCATAGCTGTCCAGGTAGTTATGTGGGGAGTGTATTTAAATGGGTCCAGAACATGCTTTCTCAGTGGGGGCAGTATTGTCCTTAAATGTGCAAAAAATTGATTTTTGGAAGGCGAGGTGAAAAAAATCTCACTTTTTTTCTATATAAAGGCTGATATAGTATACTCATGCGTACATCTATGGCATTAGAATTTTGTTGGGGGTGAGGGGGAACTGGGAAAAAAGTGTCTAAAAAGATTCCTTAGGGGAGACAATGAATAAAAGGTCGAGAGACACTGGTCCACACCCCAGGGAGCCATGTGGTTTTGTGTTTGGAGCTTGTATTGCCGGCTCCTGGGGGAGGCTGTTTGGGGTGTCGGGTCAGGAGAGAGCCTCGTGTGGCCCGGCCTCTGCCCCTATGGTTCAGCGTGACCCTGGGCATGTGACGGCTTCCTGAAGGGCCTGATTGCCCATCCTTACGGAAAGGGGAGTCCCACCAGCTCTGTAAGCGGGACCTGGTTCTCAGGCAGCCAAGATCCCGCCTGGTGGATCAGCAGGGGTCCAGCGGGAAGCAGATGGCACTTACACTAGGATGGCTGGAGGTGTGGGCGGGTGTGGGGAACCATGAAGAGGCGTGCAGGACCCCAGAGCTAGTGATGGCTGTGGCTGGTCCTCTGAGGCTTGAAGGAGGGAGGAGGAGAACGTGGTTACCAGGAGGTGAGAACCCAGGAGACTGGGTCGTCCTGATGGTAGTCGGGACCTTTGGTGGAAGGACGCGGCTGGCCTAGGTGACCCTCCTCCCTCCCCAGTCCCCAACTAGGGGTCCCCACTGGCCAGACCCCATGGAAGCTGATGGGTCCTGAAACTCAGGTCAGCCTGGTACATGTGGGTCAGCCCCCTGGAGCAGAAGGTGGGGTGGAGAAGGGTGGAGAATGGAACTGGGGCCAAGCAGAAGCTGCCCGGAAAGGTACCAAGGTTCCCCTTCCTCTGGAGTGCTGGGCCCTGCCCTGGGCCTGGAGTGGGAGGCCTGAGAAGTTGAGGGAAGAGCGGGCCCCTCATGCAGGAGGGAGAGTGGACTCCCACTCCGACCTGCCCTGCAGCCTCCTCGCTGGTTTTCTACCTTCTGACGTAGATGGGGAGGGGCCAGATCTTTGTTTAATTTGAAGAGTTTATTTGAGCAAAAATTGACTTGAATTGCATAGCACCAAACCAGAAGTAGTTAGAAATGCTCCCCAGAGCTCCTGAAGTGAAGTTTATGGCTACTTTGGGAGCATCCAAGAGGGCCTTTCCTATGCATCTACTGGGTTAGGGGCCAGTGGACAAGATCCTGTCCTTTGGTCTCAGTTTCCTCATCTGTAAAATGGGTGGTTGGACCAAGAAACCTCTGAGAGCCTCCTGGCTCAGACCCAGCAGGCAAGGGTGGTGATCTGCGCAGGTTGGTGGGGTATCAGTCTTGACCTTAGAGGAGAGGCGTCCTTGCTGGGCTCCTTGTGTCCTGTCAGGTGCCTCCATGTATCCCTTGCCTAGAGGTATGAGGGCTTCACCTGCCCAGGAGGAGGCAGTGAAGCTGTGGCCATTTTGTGTGTGTGTGTGTTGGGGAGAGAGGGTAGTTCCTTCTGGAGGCTGAGGGCAGTGCCTCACACATGGGTGGGATACAGTAGTTAGTTAGGGTGGACCCCCAGGTAGAGGTGATGAGAGGTGCTGGGGTGGGGAGGAGAGAGGAAGGCAGATGGAGAGCAGGAAGAGATTTCCTGGGGAAACCTCCAAAAAGAATGGGTCTCCCCTGGAGTGTGACTAGCAGAGACCTTGGGTGGGGGGGAGTGAGGAAGGTTCTGAGTAGGAGGTACCACAAGGGAAGCAGAGAGGCCGTAAGGGATGGCAGTCACTGGGCTGAACAGGAAGCTTTTCTGGAAGAGGCGGCCCAGGGCTGGCTAGTCCACATCTGGACCCGGTTCACCCTCTGCCCCAGGTCTGCCTGGTGGGCAGCAGGGTCGGAACCCATCCCTGCAAGTGGCCCACTTCCTTCAGTCCTCAAGTGGCTTTGCCTGCTTGCCCACTGGCCAGGGCTCGGCACTGGCCTGTCCTTGTGGGGTGCGGGGCTCATCTCTGTCCTTCCGCACTTCCGAGGACCCCTGTCCAATCCAGCTGCAGGGGGAGAATGGGCCGGAGACTGCAGCACCGCCCCCGATTGCCCATTCTGCCTTCTGGGAAAGCCTGCTCCTCGTCGTCTGTCCTGTGTGTGTGCACGTCCACATGTCCACACATGCACGTGTACCTGGGGAGGGATCTGAGCCGGTACGCTTTGGAGCATGGACATCGCTGTGAATGTGTGTGTGTGTATGTGTGTGTGTGTGTGTGTGTTTGCTGGGCGTGCGCGTCACTCTGAACCCACTGTGTTCGCACGTACCAGGGAAGTCTCCGCCCTGTCCTTTTTGTTCCTTGTGAGTCAACAGGTCTTTCCCAAGCACTCCCCACGCACCAGGCTCCGTGCAGCTCTGGGGATATCGAGATGCAGCTGGCTTAGACGTGGGCATTAGGAGAGCGCCACCACACACACACACACACACACACAGACACACACACGCACACACACGCACGCACGCACACACACACTGTGTCTGCAAAGTGAGAGCCTGGAGGCTGAGAGCTGGGGGCGGAGGAGGTTTCCAAGGGTTTCCTCCAAAGTGTGCTGGGTGGGTCAGGCTGGGAGGAGCAGGGAGGGAGGCCTCTGTGGGGGCCACAGCCGGAGCACTGCACAAGAGGTGGCCAGTGCCAAGCCCGGTATGGGGGAACAGTGAAGAAAGCAGCCAGGTCCACTGGCCTGGCTGTTTAAACAGGTGTGCCCAGGACATGGCTCAAAGTTTTGAATGAGCCATCACCATTTAAAATATTTCATATTAAAATAATATTTCATGTTAGAGAAAAACCCCCATATTTCCAGGTTCTCCTGAACTGTGGGAAGCTCTGGCTGCACTGGGCCCCCCATTGCTGTGCCAAAATAACCAGCTGGAGCTGAGCAGCTGGCTGATGCTCTTGACTCCATTACCTGCCTGGCCCTTGCACTTTCCTCAGGATTAAAGCCTCTGAAAGAGAAGGTCCGGATTGGAAGCCAGTGATCACAGAGGCTCATGTTTGAAGGAACTGCTTGTATACCTCCAGTAACAGGGAGCTCATTACCTCACATCACAAAATGTGTGGCTTGAAGTGCAGGTTTGGGAAATCTTTCTTTTTTAACTTTTTTTTTTTTTTTTGGCAGGGTGTGTGTGAGGCTTAGTTAGGTTTATTTATTTTGAGACGAGGTACTGGGGATTGAACCAGGACTTCATACATGCTAAGCATGTGCTCTACCATTTGAGTTATACCCTCCCCTACCTTAGGAAATCTTTTTTAAAAAGTTGTGGTAAATTAATTTGAAATATATACATGAAATGTGCCACTTTAAACGTCTCCAAGCATACAACTCAGTGGTATTAAGTATATTTACAATGTTGTGCAACCATCACCGCCATCCATTGCTAAATCTTTTCCATCACTCCAAATAGAAACTCTGTACCACTTGAGCGATAACTCTCCCTGCTCCCCTGCCCCCAGCCCCTGGTAACTCTAATCTACTTTCTGTCTCTATGAATTTGCCTAGTCTAAGTGTTTTATATAAGGGGAATTATACAATATTTGTCTTTTTGTATCTGGCTTATGTCATTCAGCATGCTTTCATGGTTCATCCACGTAGCAGCACGTATCAGAACTTTCATTCTTTTAATGGTGCAGTTGCCTTCCATCGGCTGGAGCTATCACACCGTATTCACGCATTCATCTGTTGAGTTGCTTCTGCCTTTTGGCTCTTGTGAATAACGCTGCAATGGACATTTGTATACAAGTATTTATCTGTGTCCCTGCTTTCAGTTTTTTGCAGTATAGGAGTGGAATTGCTGGGTCATGTGGTTATTCTGTCTAACTTTAGCAGGGAATCACTGAACTGTTTTCCACAATGGTTGTACGTGTCTATGGGGACCAGCTGTCTGTTGTCCAGGCCTGGATGGGAATGACAGGAGGGCCTGACTGGGTGGCCTTGATTATCCCTGCTCACCCTCTCTCTCCCTCTGTTGACAGAGTCGCCCCAAGAAAGGCCGGGCTCCCGGCGCAGCCTGCCCGGCAGCCTCTCGGAGAAGAGCCCCAGCATGGAGCCCTCAGCAGCTACGCCGTTCCGGGTCACGGTAACTATCTCTGCGTCACCATCGCCACCTGGGCCGGGGTGCTGCCCTGCGACCCCGTGGCCCCCCTTCCTGGAGCCTCACGGACCGGGAGAGCATCCAGCCTCCCCTGTTCTAGGTATCCGATCGCTTAGCTGCTCCCCTCTCTGTGGCTCAGCTCCGCCCCTGGGGGCCACATGGGGGTCCTGTCCTGCGAGGGAGGGGGCAGGCTGAGGACAGACCTCTGGCCCTGCATGCCTCAGGGCCCAAGAGGAACTGTCCTGGGAAGGGGAGAGGCTAGTTTTAGGTCCGAGCAACACACCCTCACGCGTGCGCACACACACCACACTTCTTTCAGATGCACACTTTTTGTTTCCACATTTTAATATCTCTCATAGTACAGTCCGTGGTGTGTCCTAATTTAATAGCTGTGTTTTTTTCTTTCTTGGTGGTGCATAAAATAATGCTGTATCTTCCAAGGGTGATGTCTTAGAACTGACAAAACACAGCCTGTATAGCTAAGCTATTGATTATTGTAGTCCCACCAGCACACACTCTTTTGTTACAAACCTGAACGACTCTGTGGAACTCGAACCCAGTCACCCTTAACGTCGGACACGCCACGTTCCTCTGCGTCCCCGCCATCCTTCCGCGCGCCGCAGTTTTATGTCCCTTTACACCCCCATTCAGCACGTTACCGTGTGCCCCTCTGTCACTGCTCTGCCAGCCACCGGAGAAGTAGACAGGGAGAAGTAAGCAGACACGTTCTCTTCCCCGAGGGCTCACAGTCTGCAGGGGAGGTGGATGTTTGATCATTTGTTCACTCATTCATTCATTCAGCTGTTTTTCTGGCAGGCCTGCTGGGTGCCAGGCACCATTCTTGGCCACTGGGGCTGAGTGAGAGGAGCTGGCCAAGAGATCGCCAGGTGGAGAAAGCCCCTGACTTTACGTGAGCCCCTGAGCTCGCGTTCTTGTATTGGAGCCATGTGCTGTGAAGGAGAAAAGGAAACTGCTGTGATGGAGAAAACTAGGAGGGCTTCTTTGAGGTGGCGTGGTGGGTAGGTGATAGTTGAGCCTGAAAGTCCAAGGGGCTGAGGAGCCAGCCCTCTGGCGAGCAGAGGAAAGAGGGTTTGGGGTGAAGGGAGCAGAGAGGGCACAGGCCTGGCTGGCACTATATGGTGTGATATGGGGGTTCCAGCTGAGCTGGGAGTGGGCTGGGAAAGGTGTCCCCTGGGAGCTGACTTTTGAGCTAGGTCTTGAAGGGTCCTTAGAAGTTGGGCAGGCAGGGACAGGGAGAGAGGGAGTTCCAGGTAGAGGGAACAGCAGTTGCAAAGGCATGGAGGCACACTTGAAATTGAGGTGTTTGTGGAATGGTGAAATGCTTGGTGGGAGTGGAGTTGAGGGATCTGGAGGTCAGGGTAGGAGATGAAGCAGGGAAGCTGGACCGGGTCTGGTCATGTAAAGCCTTGAGTGTCAGGCTAACGGGATGGGGCCTCCCCAGGGCCACTGATTCTCCCTTCTGTCTGTATGCCATAAAAATGCTCTCAAAGTAGATTCGTGGGTCCTCTCAAGATTTCAGTGCAGTGGACCAGGGGCAGGGCCTAGATATCTGCATTTTTAACAAGCTCCTCTAAGAGGTAGTTCTGGGCCCCAGGCTCTGGATCGGATCAGCCTCCAGGCAGTGAGGAGAGGGAACCTGTGCTGAGAAGGGATTCCAGGTCACTTCCCTGAGTGAGACCAGGGCCTCTGGGAGATGGTCTCCAGCAGCAGGGAGGACCAGGAGGCTGGCACCTGGGAGACTCTGATCGAATCAGCTGGAGCAGGGACCAAGACCTCCCCTCCCTGTAGTCCCCAGGGCCACGGCCTCCAGGGCTGAGCCTTCAGGGCGCCTTAGGGAACAATGACTAATCATAATGCAGCCCCCAGCACTGTGCTCATGGTCTTACCTACGTGATCTCTTTTAATCCTTGAGACAACCTGGAAGCTGATACTTCAATCACTCCATTTTACAGATGAGAAAGCTGAGGCTCAGAGAGGTGAATTCACTTCTCCAAGCTCCAACGGCTCATAATGGTGGAGCCAAGATTTGGGCCCAGGTCTCTCTGAGCCCAGCACGTGAGCGCGCACTCCTCTGGCTGGAGAGGAACCAGAGGAGGGGACTCCTTCCCCCACACCCTCCCAGACTGCCCTCAGCATCGCTTTTTACCCATTTCCCTTTCCTTTGCTGCTCTGATAGGTGTCTCATCACACCTTGAAGTTGCTATAATTTGCAGCTCTTTAATTGCCAGCTAGGCTTGGCTGTTTTCCTGTAGTGGCATCTTTGCTGTTTCCTGGTGTAGAAACCACCTGTGGCTCAGAGCCAGAGCCAGAACCAGTCTTCTGAACGACCGGGCCCCCCGGACACGCAGTCCCGCCTGCGCGATTAGGGTCTGCAGGATGGAAAGTGTGTCCAGCTGTCGTTTTACCCACTTCTCACTGCAGCCCTGAGGGGAGGTACCATTAGTGTCTACGTTTCACAGATGAGGGAACTAAGGCTCAGAGAGGTGAAGTCATTTGCCTGGTGTCACACAGCCCCTGAGTGACGGAGCCAGGCGTGGAAACCTGGACTGCTGGACTTTTATGATTTGTGTCCTTTCCCTCAACCCCTTGGTTCTTCCTGTGTGCAGCAGTTAAGGAAAGGGGTGTGAGTCAAGTTTCTGTCTTGGGCTGGTGCTCAGAGCTGGGGGAACCAGAGAGCTCAGAAGTAGGGATCTGGGTTCAAATCCCAGTTCTTCCGTGACCCCTTTAGTTACTCAACCTCTCTGAGCCGCGTGTCCTCATCAGTCAAGTATGGAATGACTGCCCTTCCTTGAAGGACCACGGCGGACCTTTGGGTGTACACACCAGCCCAGGTCTGACCCATGGTAGACACTTTATCCATGAAACTCATCGTTATCCTCTGAATTGCGTTTCCTCTTTTGGCTCCAAAACAGTAAAGATCTGGGGAGGCTTGGGGTGGAGGGCAGAGGGCTGGGTTTTAGGGGGAAGATCAGAGATGTGCCTGGCCTGGGCCTTAGGGACAGACTTGACACAGACCCTGTGCAGGACCAGAAGAGTCCCTTCTCCCCTGCAGCCTGAACTCACACACTCCCATGTGCTCCCACAAGCCACATTCTCACGCGCTCGGCTGACTGATGCTCTGTGTAGCCCCGCGAGGGAACCCAGGGAACATGGTTTTGCCTGGGGGAGGTAGGGGAGATGCCACAAAATGTACTTGAATAACTGTCGTCTTCGCTGCCATTTCAAACCCAGGTGACGGCATGTCACCACCTCTCACAGGGGTGCCTTTTGGCGATGATGCAGTTTAATGGAGAATCGAAGTTGCGGTCTATAGGACTCATTCTGTTCACCTCCATCAGTGCAAACTGAGGCCCAGGAGGGACTGGATTTAACCAGATCACCACCCAGCTGGGGTCACTTCTGAGTCTGGGTGGTTTGCACCCCCACACATGGTCCTTACTCCTGTGAGTCAGCCTAGGACTGTAGCCACCCCACAAGGCATCCAGGGCTCAGTGCTGGTCCCACCTCTACCTCTCAGAGACCACGTGACCCTGGGAAAGCCTCAGTTTACCCTTCTGTAAAATGAGGGGAGTGGACTTTGTGGTTTGGGCATATAGTAGGCACTCAAATGTTTTCACGCGGTAACTGAAAGAAGGAACCATAAAGTCAGCAGATCTGGGGTTGAGCGTCATACCAGCTTGGTGACTTGGGCAAGATGGAACTTTTTGCCTACCTGGTACAACTTCCTTCTACCTACAGGTGGAGTTGGGCGGTGGGGGAGTGGTTCCCCAGGACCACACGGTGCTAGCAGGCCTAGCAGGCCAGTGCATGCCCTGAGAGCTGTGCAGGGACCCTGGATGAGGGCAGGATGGGAAGGAGCTGGGAGCAGGTGACCAAAGGGACTCCCACCCATCTCTGCCCTTCAGCTCTTGGGCTCCAAAGAGATGGCGAGGCTGAGATTCAAACCCAGGTCTGTCTTCTCTGCAGCCAGTAGGGAATCCTGGAAGTGAGAGAGGATCAGAGGCAGGGAAGCCACAGGCTGGGGGCCTGGATCTGCACAGACTGTCAGGGTAGGTCACCGGCTCTGCGTGTACCTATCCCCCTTACTGAAACCCAGGGACCTGTGGCAGCAGCCGGCTGCCCGCCACACCTGCCATCCCATATTTGAGGAATTCATGGCTTGATTTGGGGGCTAAGGAGATGGTGACCATTCCCAGTTTCCCCAGGAGTCCCCTCAGCCTGCCGCCCTCCCCAGACCCAATCTCCCCTGGTGTGGGCTGGGACCTTGCCCTCCACCCCCCTCCCTGCTCCCATCCTCTCCCATCGACCTTGAGGGGAACGCTCACAGGGCCCCGGTGTAGGAGGTGGCAGAGGCTCTGGGAAACTTGACAGCCAATTGATTCCTCCTTGGGAAGTTGAAAGTGAAGAGTCGTGTTTGAAGGTTTAGCTGAAATTAGGTCTCAGGGCTATTTTTTGTGAGATGGAGATGGAGAAGTATCAGGGAGGGGAAGGCCCAGGGGGCTGGTGGAAGCTGCAGATAAACTCAGTACCAGTTGATTGCAGATGCTTCTAGAAGTGGGTCTCAGTTCCTTTCAACCACCCACTTTTACTAGATGCTCAATTGTGTGCACCCTAGGTGGTCCTGATGCTGTGATGGAGGTGTGCCTGGGGTGCTGTGAGAACCCAGGACAAGGGGCAGTTACCTCTGGCTAGCGAGGGTAGGGAAGAACTCCTAGAGGAGGGATCTTTGGGGCTGGGCTTTGATGGATGTGTAGGAGTTTGTTAGGAACAAAGGGAGAAGAGTATTCCAGTTAGAGCAGGATCTAACTAAAGAGGAACAGTGGCCCTGTGTGATTAGATGATGTTGGTAGAGTTGGAGGCATGACAGAAAGGAGCCCAGAGAGAAAAGTGAGTGGGTGAAGCCTCTGGACTTTCCCCTATAGGACACAGGAGTCAGAGGGGATGATGACTGAGAGTGGAGTGGGCAGGCGACTCTGGGATGTGGACTTTAGGTTCCCCCAGCTGCTCACCCCTCTTCCTGTTCCTGTGGCTTACCAGCACCCTCCCCTTTTCTAGCTGTTTTTCTCTCTCTCTCACATACACAGAAACAGGTACTGACCACAAGCATGCAGGATTGTGGGTGACTCCCCCTAAAACTTCTGTGGAAAGGCTGTTGGAAATTAACTGGTCCAACCCTTCCCCTATGGAGGAGGGACTGAGGCTCAGAGAGGGGAGGGTCCTTTCCCGAGGTCACACAGCATGTCTGGAGCAGGACCTGGAACTGAGCCCAGGTCTCTCCTTTCCCCTGTCCAGTGCTCCTCATGCTTTGCTCCCTCCTGCCCTCTCTTCCTTGCAGCTGAGCCCATCTCCCCACCCCATCATGTTTCCTGGGAGGAGAGGGCTGAAAGGAATGGACATGAATGTCCAACTCCCCCTGGGGCCCTTGATGGCTCATCAACACACTGCCACCTCCTGGGCTGCCTCTCTGCCCCCATTAGTGCCCCTTGTCAGTGCTGGGGGTGGTGGATGGAAAAGCCGGTCAGGCTCCCAGATCAGATGAACCAGCTCTGTCACTGCACAGATGGGGAAACTGACGCCCAGAGAAGGTCGGTTTACCTAGAATATCTTCTGGGCCTCTCTCCACCACTCCAGGCTGCTTCTGGCCCATCTCAAATGCACATTTGCATGGGACAGTCTATGTCTGTGGCCCGCAGGCTGGTGGAGGGATGTCAACCGTGCCACGTGGCTGACTGACAGGTGGTAGTACTGGACCCTGGATTGGGCGCCCCCATTCCTCCTGTGAGGCCAATGTTCCTTGCTCTCTTGGGCCATGTAAGCTGGAATCTCCCAGCGTGTCTGGCCATTGTTCTGCAGATGAGAGGGTTGGCGGAGAGATCGGGCCCTGTACCCTCAGCCCTCCTCCTCCTCTGGCTTTCATGGAGCCTAATTGTTATCAAACTGTTCAAACCCAAAAGGAAAATTACTATCATTTTGGTCTGTGTCCGTTTGGCCTGTGTCCGCCGTCTGTGGGGAGAGGCCCCCTTTCCTGCAGCAGGAACCTTGCCACAGGCAGCCCAGGCGCAGAAGCCGGCCAGGGCCGGCCAGGGCGGTCTGCAGGGCGAGAGTGTGGGACCAGGGGCTCTTTGGAGCCTCCTGAATCGAGGCCAGACCAGCATCCGAGGTATTTGGCAGTGTTGGGAGGCTGCCTGCCCCATTAATAAACAGGAAGGTGGTTACGTTAGCTCTGTTTTCCAGATTAAGAAAGCAAGGCTCAGGGAGAAGGGACTGGCCCAGGGTCCCACAGCCGGTGAACGGCGCAGGTGGAAGTCAGAGCTCTGGTGTGCAAATCCTATTGTGGCTGTGAACTGAATTTCCTCCCTGTCTTCTCTGCCTTCCTTTATTTCCTTTCTTTTAATAAATTTTTAATCACCAACTATGTGTCAGGCCTGTGTGGGGCACTGACACAAACAGGATTAAAACATAATTTCTATCTGCAAAAATACGGCAGGGTTAGTTGGGGCTTGACAAAGTAATTTCCAGGCAGGTGAGGGGACAGGACATTCCAGGCAGTCAGGATGGCCCCTGCCGAGGCCAGCGGATGGGAAAGAGCATGAGCAAGTGATAGCAGAAAATGGGAACAATTTGGGGGCTGAAGGGTGAGGAAGTGGCTGGAGTATGAGGGACAGGAGACCCACGGCTGCACACAGAGCAAACGGGATAGGAGGCTGTATTAACAGGAGTATGGAGTCCGCAAGAGGGAGGTGAAGGTGGGCCAGAGCTGGCAGAGCAGACCCGGAGTGCAGTGTGTCCAGAGCAGCATACCTGACCAGGCTGGGAGAGTCTGGAGCTCCTTCAGTGAGCAGAGACGGGGACCAGTGAGGGAGCAAGCGAACTGCTTTTCTCAGGCAGGTTGTCAGGACGCCATCCCTGCCCCTGGGATCTGAGTCTAGGATGCCCTTATAGGGGTCCCTAAGGGCAGAAGAACCCATTTCAGGGGCCCTGGAATCTCCTGCCTCATTGTGGGAGGTGCCAGCTTGGCTGGGGCAACTCGGGAGGGAGGATGGAGAGGGGAGTGAGGACACTCCCTGCACCATCACCCACTTCTGCCCTGGGGTCCTCCAGAGGTACCTCCAGGACATCCGTGTAAGTCCCCACTGGGCTGCAAGGAACTGCAGGAACTTGTCCCCACTAAGGTGTCAGTGGCTGACTCCCCAGTCCGTGTGTCCTAAGTTCCTTGCACAAAAGGAGCCTTATCAATTGGAAGTTTGAGTCACTCACAGTGGAATGTCAGGCTCTGTGACTGGCAGGTAGGATGCTGTTTGGGGGCCCTTCTCCCTCTCTTCACATCCCCTTGGGTCCTGGCTCTTCCCATAGGTCTACTTGGGATGGGGCAGGATTTGAATCTTGGCCCCACGGCTCCCTGCCCCACTCTGTGGCATCACTCAGGCAAGTTGCCCAACTCTGAACCTCTCTTTCCCCATCTGTAAACGAGAACAGGAGCCATTAATTCACTGGGTGGCGGTGAAGGCTCAGGGTCCGGCACAGGGAGGCCTTCAGCAGAGTTCACGCCCCGCCCTGGCTTGCGGATGGGTGGGGCTCACCCTACCCGGCACCTTCCGCAGAGCCTCGGGTCCTCCCAGCTACACCTCTCATTTGCTGCCTCCTAATGACACTGCCCCTGACAGAGCTTCTAGGGCCCAGCCCTGGCACCAGGAGGTGGAGAGGGAGTGGAGGGGTCCCCAAGATACCAGACGCCAAGATTCCAGTTGATGAGTACAGGAGGGAGCTGGAGGTGTCCATGCAGGATGGTTTCTCCCCAGTTGGGGGCAGCAGAGGGCAGCGAGTGGCTGCCTGGGCAGCAACTCCCAGAGGAGAGAGGAAATCCCAGGGGTTCGAGTGCCTTCTGCTCCCTCTCTCCCTGCCCTGAGGGTCCACAGGGGTCCAACTGAGCTAAATAAGCCACAGAGTCCACTGTCCAGTAGAGGGAACATCTCAAATCAGGAGCCCCTGTGGGCAGCTGGGCCTGGCGCTGGCGGCTGAGTTGCCTGGGCTTGGATTGACTGGAGAGCTGGGGCACCTCTGAAAGGGGACCCTTATCAGGGACATGGAGGGGCCAAGGTCTGGGGCCAAGGTAGCCTTCCAGCAGGAGGAGGGTCACGGGCTGAGGCGGGCCAGCATGTGGGCTGCGGGGCAGTGTCTCAGCACCTTGTTCCCCAGGCTGGACCAATAGTTGCTCCATCACACTTGCCCTCCGATGGTTTGCAGGCGTCTTGTTCCAGCCTCACCACTGCTTTGATGGGGAGAAAGACAGGCCTTCTGGGAGAGGCAGGATGGCGGTCAGAGCTTGGACACGAAGTCCAGCTGACCTGGGTTCGAATCCCAGCTCTACCAGCTCCCTGCTGTCTGCACAATGGGGAGGAGTCATAAAACCTGTTTTGCATGGCATTTGGACCTGAGTCTCCCCATCTTCTTGCCTCCTCTTGTGCTGCCCCTGCCTCCAGCTGGCCCAGCCCCCCAGGGTCTGAAGGTGTCTGTGCAGGGCAGACACCCTGGGGTAGGAGGGCACTGCTCCCCTCTTCCCACCCCACCCTGTGGCCCCTGCAGGCCTTCCCATCTCCCAGGGGACCCAGGAAACTGGGTGTAGGGCAGGGCTTATCTGCCTTTGCTCCTTACCACACCTCCCCACCATATGAAAACGAAGCCATTGCCTCTGTCATACCCGGTGGCATTTGGGTTGGATTGCAGACATTATTATAGCTGAATCTTCGGGTTGGAATTGCTTCCAAAGCCAGGAGGCCCTCTTTGGAGGTGGCAGCAATGGCATGTGTTTCTGACACAAGGGCCTGAATTGGGATGAGTAACTTTTTCTGTGGAATTGCCTCAAGAACATTTAAATGAGCCGCGGTTGTCACTGCCCCGCGGCAGCGGCAGCGCCGTAGACGGCTTGCAGGAGGTGGGCTCCGGCTCCCCGGTGGGCAGCGAGGCCCGAGGCCTGTCTCAGCCTCTGTGCCTTTGTACAGGCTGGCCCGACCACCGGCACTTCCTCCCCATTTTCCTTTCTTGAGAGCTCCTTCCCGCCCCCGGGCTCCCCCTCAGCTCTGGCAGGCAGCTACTCCCCAGGCTCCCCATCACAGGCGCTGTGACCTAACCGTCCACCAGACGTGGTGACTTTCTCAAGGGCAGTGATTGTGTCCGATTCATCTGAGCCCCAGGCATCAGGGCAGCGCCTCACCTGTGGCGGACACCTGATGGGCTTGTGGGGTGAAGGTGTGTGAGAGACGCAGGGAGGGAGTGCATTCAGTGAGTGAGTGCAGGGTGAGGAGAGGAGGGGCGCTTCCATCTCGCTCCTGAGAGCCTGCTGAGCTGAGCCTGCTGGGTCTCTGAGGCTGAGTGGTCACCCACTTGGGAAGAGAGGTCAGGACAAGTCACCCAAATCACCAGTCTTGCCTTGAAATTGACCTTGACTCCACCCCGTGGGTTCCCATGACCCCTCAGGGGCAGAACTCCCAGGTGAGCCTGGTCTGCAGGGCAAATCGCCATCACCCACCAAGGAGGAGAATAGCCTATAAAATCCTCTCCCCAAGTGGTGCGTTTTGTCCTGTAGTGAAAAGGGCTTTTAAAAGCACTGCTCACACAGGTGGATTTATGGGGCTGCTACCAGCCTCTTGTCTCTGCCTCCCACTAGGGTTCACAGGTCTCTGGGACTGGAGCACCCTGGGGTCCTGGTACTCCCTGGGGATCTGTGGTCTAGGGACAAATAGGATAGCTCCTCTTCCCTGCCTTGCTGCTCTAGGGAGACCCCCGCCCCCTCTCCCTGCCAGAAGGCAGGGTGGGACAGTCTGACCCCACAGAAGCTCATGGTGGCCCAGCACAGAGCCTGAAGTCCCACCATCAGCACCTTTTCTTTGAGCAACTTGTTGTCTCCAGAAGGCCCCTTTGTTGTCACCTGCAAATGGGTCACTGGGAGGGGAAGGATGGCATGCCCAAAGTGAAGGGATTTAGAGATCAGCCACACCAGTCCCCCTCATTGTACAGGTGGGGAAGCTGAGTCGCAGAGAAGCTAAGGTGCTTGCTCAGGGCCTCACAGTGCAGTAATGGAATCATGGAAGGGCTTGGGCTCTGGTGCAGACTACCTGGGCTGAACCCAGCTCTGCCACTTCCTGGCTGTGTGGCCTTGTGCAAGTAGCTTAACATCTCTGAGCCTCCATTCTCCCATCTGCACACTGGGTTGTGAGAATTAAACAAGGCAATCACGTCTAATATAGTGCCTGAAGCTCAGACAGAGCTTAACATCTGGCTGAGTCTTACTAATGCGTTGGAATAGTCCTCATTATTTATGAATAGGAGAGCTGGATTCTGAACCCAGATTTCTTGAGTCTGTGCATGGTTTTCTTGCTGCTTCTGCCAGGCAGCCTCTGTTGAGAGCGTTCACTCATGCACAGTACACAGAGCATAGGACAGGGACGTTTTGATGGGGTATAAACAATGAGTCACCTCGGGAAGACTGGCCTGGTGTTAGGGCCTCAGTGGCAGGGCCTGGAGGAAGGCAGAGGAAGAAAGTTGAGACCCTGCAGGGGTGTGGCTCCCTGATGAAGTCTGGTTTTCCTGAAACAAGGCGGCCCTGGGTGCTGGACTCTCCACCCTGAGTTCAGGGCTGGCCAAGGGCTTAAAGAGCTGATGAAGTGTTTGTGGCTGCCTGGACCCCCGGGGTGGGCTTATGAGGCTAAGGCAAATGTTGGCCAGCCAGGGGATTGATGGGGCAGGGAGTACTCCTGGCTGCTCTGGGTTCTCACACCCCTTAGGAACCAGTGTCTGATTTCTGTTCACTGATGCCGCTCAGTCCTGGGCACTGGCAGGTACCAGGGGGGTCCTTCTGACACCCTCATTTCCTCCTCCCACCCTCACACCCCTACCCTCTTCCCCACTGCGTGCTCCACTCCCTCTTCTAGACTCCTTACGGGCCCCCTGACCTGGGTGTCCTATGCACTGGGGAGGGGGTTGTATGCCCCATGTTATGAGCCTGGGCTCGGGTGTGTAACTTTTGTGGCCACTGCAGGGGCTTCCAAACTAGCCAAACTCGCTGCTGTCCTAGCTCCGCACCGTTGCCTGTGCTGTGATTCTGCCTGGAATACCCGTGTAGGCTGCCCTGCCCCAGGTAATCTCAGCAAGCCCACACACTGCCTCACCTTCAATGTTCCTATTATGCCCGCAAATCTACCTCCTCCAGGAAGCCCACCCAGATTGACCCCAAGTGGAATCCCTTAAAAAGCCTCCCGGAGCACATTCTCTGCCTTTCTCCTTTTTCTTTTGTATCATAAATATTTGTTAATTCATTTAGGAAGTATTTATGGAATAATTGCCAGGTGTCAGGCACTAGGGACCCAGGTTGCAGTGGCCCCCAGAATCCTGTGGGGGAGGGAGGCATGAAATAAATACATGTATAACTACAACAGTGATAGGTCTGCAGGGTGATCTGGACTAATCTGAGGAGAAGGCTGAGGCGAGACTGAAGGGTGTGCAGGGCCCCCTGGGCAAAGGGGGCCTCTGTTCCAGACAGTGGCAACAGCCTGTGCCAAGGACCTGTGGCAGGAGAAGCTGGCAATTTCAAAAATGCCACTGAAGCCACTGGGGACACAGCCCAGGCGGAAGATCAGGAGGGGCCTCGGTCCTCACCAAGGAACTCAGCTTTCATCCCAGGAGCTGTGAGGAGCTGTGGATGGAGGTGGAGCTGGTTAGTGTCAGAATCTTATCTGCTTTTTCAAAGGTCCCACTGGGTGCCCCTGGAGAATAACCAGAGGAGGCTGGCAGGGTTGGAGGCAGCCAAAGCAGCAGGGAGGTGCCTGCCGGTGCCTAGGACACCTCTCCAGCTGGACCGTGGGACCCTTGAGGGCAGAAAGCCAGCCCTTCTCAGGGCTCAGCGCGTGGTGAGGCTCAGGAAACACGCCCTGAGTGAGCTAGTGACCAGCCGCCTTCTCCATCAAAGGCGATTTGGGTCCTAGAGATTGCTTCGGAAGTTCTGCCCTCTATTTCCTTCTGGCTAATTGCTGGGCTGGCCCCTGGTGGCCGAACAAAGTCTGAGCAATAAAAACGATGACAGTGATGATGATAGTAGCGAGTATTTTTCCTGTGTGCCGGGAAATGGGCTAAGTTCTTTCCATGCGTGACCTCACTCAGCTCATTACAACAAACCATGAAGTGACTACCGTTGTCCCTGTTTCATGGAAGAGGAGACAGGCTCAGACAGTTAGGTCACTGGCCTGAGGCCTGTGGCCTTTAAGTCAGTGGTGGAACCTTCTGCTACCATGCCTCTTGGGGAAAGGGGAGGGGAGGTATCTGCATTCCACCTGGGGATTCCTAGAGATCGAGGTAAGTCTAGGACCTAAAGATGTGTGTCAAACGGTAGGGTTTCAGGTGTGGTGATGAACAGAAGGAGAGGTGTTTGGGGCAGGGGTCTCCAGCTCTGGGGAGGCGTAGGGCCCTGCAGAACAACCTGCCAGGCCACAGGCTTCCAGAAACCACACGTTCAGGGAGCTGTGAAGACAGTTTTCAGGGTGTGAGAGAAGCAAATAGGTCATCCTCGGAGACTGGCACAAAGTGAGGCCCTGCCCGCACAGCAGGCGGCATTGTGGTGGCAGCAGCTTGGAGCTGTTGTCCCCACCTTGGACCCAAGATCTGGACTCCCGGCTCTGTAGAGCTTACCCAGCCACGTTCCCTTTCTGCTCTGGCTGTGAACGTAAGCACACGTGGGCCAGCGTGTTTGGCCTGGGTGTCAGCGTAATTCCGTGAGTGCCTGATGACAGCTGAGTGTATGTGTCCACTTGTGAGCCTGTCTCAGTATTTTGTATGTTTATTTGTGTGTTTCATGGCTGTGTATGTTCAGCGTGCACATGTGTTTGTGTGTATCTGTGTGTTTACGCTTGTGTATCAGGTGGTGCTGGGGAGGCTTATGCTTATATGTGCATTTCTTTGTGGCCATGCCCCCGCCATGTGCCCCATGCATGTCCTTGAACTTGGGTGTGTTTCTGGCCCTGAGTATTTCTCCACGTGAGCATGTTTGGGGGTAGTTATCCAGGAAATACATTAATACAAGAGTGATCCTTGAGTGTCAGGCTTCAGCCCCCTCCTGGCTCTCATGGCCTGTGAATTGGTTCCCTTTGTGTGACCTGAGTAGTCCGGCTGCCTTCTCTGGGTAAGGTGGAGTGTGGAGGTCTTCCGTTCAAAGGAGCGCTGGCAGGGGCTTAGGGAAGGTTCTCTGGGCCTAGGGTGGCCTGTGAGTAGGTGGCCACCAGGAAGGCACCAACTCGATCCTGGCTTAACATTCCTCCCCTCTTTTACCTGTTACAGTGCCTGAAATTCCACTGTTACTGAGTTATTCTCCAGCCGGGACCCTCTTTGATGGTGTATACCTCCCAGGGGAGGAGGCCACGGAGGCCTGGCGGCTTGCTGAGGGCAGAGCCCCAGGAACAGAGGAAGAGGGCAGGAGGAATTTTGCATCTGAAGGACTCAGGCAAAGCCACAGAATGTGCTGGTACTGCTAGGGCCAAGCGTGAGAGAGCCCAGCTGTGGAAGGCAGCTGCTCTAGCTTTAGAGAATCATCAAAAATCAGCGCTGGAAAGGAGCTCGGTGATCACCCAACCCAGCTCCTTGTAATACAGATGGGAAGACTGAGGCCTGGGAAGAGGAAACACAGGGAGACTGGGAGGTTCTAGAAGCGTGCTGGTGTTGTGGAGAGCACCGGGCAAAGAGAGAGGGAAACTAGGTTCTGCCAACTGCACTGCTTGGTGACTCTGGGCCTTTGGTGCCTCATCTGTGTCATTCAGGCATTGGCCTGGCTGCCTGCTGTGGCCCTCCCAGCTCTCACCCTGTGACCCCAGAAGCAGGACTGTGCACCACCCCAGCCCTCTCCGGGAGCCTGTGCCCGGGTGGGGGGAGATGTCCTTACCAGCCTGCCAAGGTGTCAGGTCTGCCAGCCGGCCTCTGGGCGCAGCATATCTCCTCTCCTGGGGCTGAGAGGCGCTGATACCTGGATGGGATCTTCCCCTCCCTTTCGTGTTTATTTAGGTGTGCTTTTGGCATTTGCATACAGCCTCTGAAAGAAATTGAGAGACACGCTTGTGAAAACAGCCTCCTTCTTTGAAGGATTTCTGTTTGGGTGCAGCCCTTAGAAATAGCCATAGAGGAGGAGCTGGGGCTGGGCTGAGGGAGGGCCACGGGGTTCTGCCCTCACCCTGAGCACTGTCTCAGGGGCCCAGGGTGGGCAGCTGAGGGCTCAGTGGGAGTCAAAGGCAGCTCAGGCCCACCCACCTATCTGCAGTGACCCAGAGTCAGTGTGTTAAAAGGGAGGTGATGAAGGCTGGACTGAGGATGCAGAACCAAATAAATGCAGTTGGGGGAAGGACTGGTCCTTGATAGAGCACCTCCTATGTGCCAGGCATGGTGCTGAGGGCTTTACACTCAGGTGAGAAAGTGGCTCAGAGACCAGTGGTGACATGTGGCTCCCGGGTGCCCAAGTGGTGGTGCTGGAATGCAAACGCATGACCCCCAGGTGCTGCCTTCTGTGTGGGGAGTGAGGCACACGCGAGGATGGGCCTCAGCAAGTCTCCCCTCCCTGAGCCTCCAGGTCCTCACCTGTGAGCCCTGGGTGATAGCCCTGCACTCAGGGAGAAACACCTTCCCTTTATAACTCCTTTCTGCAGGCCCAGCACGGTGCCCGGGGCTCGGGGAGGATGGGCTGAGCTGTCCGTTCCCGTTCTGGCCTTTGACTCACGCGTGAGTGTGTGTGCGCACACACGCGTGCACATGCATGCACAAGTGTGCATGTGTGGCACTCGGGAGTGTGTAAGAGTGGTCCCTGCGCTGCCCACCCCAGGGGCTAGAACTCTCCTGGTTACAGCCCCAGCTCTGCACCTGACAGCTCAGCCACCTTCAGCAAGTGGCTTAAATTCTCTGAGCCTGTGTTTCCCCACTTGAAAACCCCACACACCCTGAATTCTGAAGCACACGTCCTCAGGAGGATTCCCCATAGGGGGCATCAGGCTCTCCTAGGCATCCCCTCCTAGGGCCTGGGAGGTGTTCAGTGAGTGCCCCGGGCATAGCGACTTGGCAGGGCTGAGCTCGGTAACTGGTCATTTATCATCATCCTCATCACCTGGAATTGATTGAAATGGTGAATGAAGAAATCATGTGTCTGGAATTCTGAAAGGCCTTTAAGAAAGTCTCCCAGAACTTCCTAGAGAAGCAGCATCGTGAGCCAGGGTCAGCATGGTGGCGGAGAGCCGGAGTGTCAGGAACAGGGATGGGGGAGCTGCTGAGAACTTGCGTCCTTCCAGCCAGAGACCCCATGGCGCCTCTGTCCTCCACTCAGGACTTTCTTGCACTTTGGTCACTGACATGGATGGAAGTCCAAGGGGCCTGCGGATCAGCTGGGAGGGAGGATGTCCGCACGGGCAGTGAGCTGTCACAGAGAGGGACAGAGGCTACAGCCGCTGTCCACACTCAGTCACCAAAGGGCTGGGGGTGGTGACACCAGGCAGCAGCCTCTTGCAAAAGCCCCTGGGGCCCTTGCTGACCTGTGGCAGCGGTGGCTTGCAGTGGCACAGCTGCCTGAGAGGCGCAGGGGGGCGGGACTGCTTTAGCAGAGGCAGAGCACCCCGTCCTTGGCCCCCGCACACCGTGCGGGCGCCTCGCTGAGCTTTAGGCATCAGTGCCTGCTCCCGTGAATGACAGCTGAGGCCCCCGCCTGAGCAGCCCTGCCTGGCTGAGCACTTTGAACCTCCGGAGTCTCTGTGAGGTTGCTTTAGAAGAAAGTGCTTGTTTAAAAGAGTTCAAAACTACCAAACTGAATGGTATTCTGTGGCTCTGGGACAATTTTGCAAGCACGTTCATTCATTCACCAGGCTTGTGTGACACCAGCCCTGTCCCCGCTGCCATGTTGCTTTCAAGTCCCTCGGGGAGTCCAGACAGACTCCCACCTGTGGTGATCACACACCTTCTTGGGGCAAAAATCAGGGATTGTATGAGATCCAACATCGGTATAATAATAATAATAAACACTGGTAGCTACTGTGTTTCGTTGCTTAGTATTTACCTCTTTACTGTGGTACCTTACCTCACTTAATCCTTCCTACAACCCTACAGAGTAGATATCATTCTTAGCCCATTTTACAGATAGGGACACTGAGGCTCAGAGAGGTCCAGTCACTTGCCCACAGCTTATATGAACTAAGATTTGAACACAGGTGGGTGAAAGGACTTGAGCTGGCCTGAGGGGTGTGAGGGGCCGGAGTATGTGGTCAGGGGTAGCCTCCTGGAGAAGGTGGGATGAAGTCAGGCCCTAGGGGTGTGGAAAGAGGGGGTGTCCAGAGCTTTGTTTGTGCTGCTTAATCATCACTGCAGTTGCTACCCATTTCCCAGAGAGGTAAAGGGCCTTGCCCACCACCTCGTGGCCAGGGGTCTGTGGAGCTGGATTTGAGTCCCGTTTGCCTGCCCCCGTTCCCAGCTCTCAGCCGCTGGCTGTCAGCAGGCTTCACCACAGTCCTAGAAAGTGAGCATTAGGAACCTCGTTTTACTGCAAAAGGGGACATGATTCACCCACTGCCCCTCACTAAAGGTTGACTTGGGTCTAGAAGGGTTTCTGATTTGAAGGCCAGTCAGTTCCTCTTCCCGAGTTTGGGGCTGCAACTGCCTTGAGAAATCATGTCCTGGGACCTGCCCATGAAGGGACAGGAAAAAAGGCTTGCCTCTCTTCATCCAGGGCTGGGTGAGGAGCCATCCTTGTCCTTCCACCCTCTGAAGGAGGTCAGTAAGCAAGCTGTGAGGCTGGGCAGAGCAGGGATCTGGAGTCCAGGGTCTTCGATTAACCTTGCTGTGTGATCGTGGGAAAGACCCTTTCCTTCTCTGGGCCTTATTCTACCCTTGTAAGTCTTTTGGATCTGAGTCCCCTTCCAGCTGTGGCTTTCTGGGATGATGAGCATTTGTTAAGCCTGCCATGTGTAGACCCCTAAGCTGGGTCCTCTGGGAACACAAGGTCCTTTGGGGTGGACATGTGATGTGTGGTGGAGGTTCACAGGGGTCTTCCCCTTTCCCTGAAGAATTACCCGCCCGGTGAATGTGACCTCCCTGTCCTCTTGTTAATCTGTACACCACTCATCTCATAGTGTTTGTGGTGGTCTTGGTCACTGTGTCTAGCGCATAGTTGGCTCTTGATAAATGAGTGAATGTTATAGAGAGTTTGGGACTCCAAGGTCTCAATGATCTGAGAGCCCAGTTATCTGTTTGGGTAGGGGGAGGTATGTTCAGAGTAGGCTTCATGGATGACAAGTAATGCTTCTGAGAGGAACATTAAGTGTAGCCTTGATGGGTGGGGGTGGAGAGGACGAAGTGATTCGTGACCCACTCAACCTCCTAGAAGGAAGGAAGCTTTGGGGAAAAAAAAACCTCAGAAATAGAATAAAGCTGTCCATACTGCTACAGAATGAGCTACATAAATTTGAAACATGCTTCGTGGTTCTTTGTATCACAAGAGTGTAAAAATTGTGAAATGTTCATCAGCATAAAAAATAAAAGCCAAGAAAAATTACAAGCCCATTGGGGGAATTTGCTTGACAATAACACCTGTGAGAGAAGAGTCCATCCAAGTTAGCCAGGTGTGTTCCCCCTCACACCACACACACACCTGGCAAGAGGCCAAGGTTGGGAGAGCCCAGAGCTTGTGTGGAGGTGTAGGTCCCTGCCTTCATGCTGTGTCTCCCAGAGAACCTACTATTCCCCCGGCCTGCCACCATTTGTGGTCCCTCCACATTAGGACTTGTCCTGTCCGTGGGTCACCCTTCTGGAGGAGGGTCCCTCCTGTGGCCCCTAACCCCTAAGAGAACTGCAGATGATCAGAGTACCTTGGTGGGTGATACCAGGCTGCAGAGGTGAGAGTCCATTTGGATGCCACTGCCTGGGAAGGCATTCTGAATGAGGTGGCATTTCAGCTGGGCCTTGAAGGATGTGCAGAATTTGGACAGGTGGCCACAGGGATAGGTCTCCTATGGACAGGAGACATTGAGGGAGAGGAAAAAGTAGCAGCAGAAAGATAGGAAAATGGAAAGCTGAAGAGTGTGGGCAGAAGAGGAGGATCCTATGGGAAGAGCTCTGGCATTAGGCAGGCCTGGAAGCTGTGTGTCCTTGGGTGAGTCACTTCCCCTCTCTGAGCAAAGTTTCTTCATTTGCAGAAAGGGATACTGTTTCTCTGTCATTTCTGTTTGTGCAGGTGACATGAGATGACATGTGTAGCCAGTGTTTGCCCTCATCCTTTCCAGGGTGCTAGGGCCTTGGTGATGGACAGGCCTAGTGAGGGCATGGCCTGCGTCAAATGTCCAGCTCTCCCCCTAGACCAGAGAGGGCTGCCAAGCCCACCCTTTACTGTGTGATGGATGAAATGTGGTGTTCAGATTGTGTACAATATTAACTTCAAAATGAGTCAATATCCCACTTTATTCTGTCTTTTTATCACCTAGAAATGAGGCTGGAGTGGGTGAGTCCCCAGAATCCCTCTCAGACAACTCCATCCTCAGAGAATCTCCCTTCCCTCAGTTTTTCTCTCCTTCCAGCTGCCTGAAGGGTGGTACAAAACACCCCAGGCTGTGGCCCCTTGAGCCCTTAAATCTACCCCATCACCTGTAAAGGGAGCTGCTGTACCAAATACTGTCTCTTCTATTAGACCTGGCGCTCTGGGGGTTGGGCTTGAGTTATGCTCTGGCCTGAGTCCAATGCAGCCTGACAGAGGGATGAATGGCCTGAATGGGGGGCCCAGCTGAGGTTTGCCATACTCCTCCCAGGAGCGGGCCCCTATCCTCCACGAGTCATGAGTGCTCCAGGCAATAGTTCCTCTAGAGAAGGTCCGGCCTTCCCTCACACCTGGCTCCAAATCTTGAAACATGCAGTGGGGATATTCAGCAAACCCTCCCTCCCTCCCTAAGCTAGACACTAAGTCACCCTGTCCCCAGGGTGATTGCCCCTGCTGGGGTACAACAGTTCCAGGCAAAGGGCTCCACCCTGAGGGCCAGTGGCATTTGCCTGAGAAAGGAGAGGCGCCCAGGTTAGGGGTCGGTCCAGGTGGCCAGGGTACTACCAGGCGCTGCGCTGGCCAGCTGTTCCCCCCAGAGGACCGTACACCTGCTCGCGGAGCCTCAGTTTCCCCGATTTGTACAACCTGGCTGAGAACACCGACCTAGCCGGTGGAGGAAGGCGCTTTTGGCAATCCTGGACGGCGTGGGGGGCGTGGATTTCTCCCGGTGGGTGGGGGGGTGTGACCTTGTTTTGGGAAGAGGTGTTGGGGGTGCCGCCACCGAGGCTTCCATGGGTCCCCGCCCCTCTGCAGCCCCGCCCCCTCGGTCCCGGGGGCTCCCCCCGTCCCCGCGCCCGGGGGGCTCGGGCGTCCTCGGTCGCGGCCGGCGCGGCTCGGCTCGGCGTCGCCATGGCAACAGCGGCTTAGGGGGCGGGGGCGACGTGGCGGGCGGGCAGGCGAGCGGCGCGGGGTGGGCTGGGCCGCGCTGCGCGGGCCGGGCCGTCGGCGCTCGGTCGGCGGGCGGGCGGCGCGGGCCGTGAGTTGCTGGGGCCGAGCCCGAGCCCGAGCCCGGTCCCGCGCCCGCCCTCGGCCGCACGGCCGCCCGAGCCAGGGCGCGGGTCCCGCGCGGGTCCCGGGCCCGCCGCTGCCGCCGCGCTAACCCCGCCTCCCCTTCCCCCTCTTGTCGCCCCGCGCGCAGGGCTTCCTCAGCCGCCGCCTCAAGGGCTCCATCAAGCGCACCAAGAGCCAGCCCAAGCTGGACCGCAACCACAGCTTCCGCCACATCCTGCCGGGGTTCCGGAGCGCTGCTGCCGCCGCTGCCGCCGCCTCCGCCGCGGACAATGAGAGGTGAGCCCGCCGCCGCCGGCGCCCGGGCCGGCCTCCGCGCGCCGCCGCCCCGGGATGCGCCCCGGAGGGCGCGGGGACAAAGCCAGAGCCCGGGCTGGGGCGCGCCGAAAGCGCGAGGGCACCCCACGCCGCCCTCCGGCAACTTGTGGGGCCACCTCGGACGGGGGGCGCCCGACGGGAGGACCTTTCCCTCTCCCCCGGGGGTGAGGACCGGGTGCCCGAGCCCCGGGACGAGGCCGAGCGGGAAGTGTCCTCGCCGAGAAGTCCTGCCTTGCCTGGCTGAGGTGGGCATTGTTTCCCGGGCAGTGCAGTGCCCAGAGCTGGGGACCGAAGTGGCGCCTCCACCCCAGGATCCATCCCCCTGTCTCTGGAGCCCTTGAGTGTCCGATACAAAAGGCATTTGATGCTGGGTTTTGCGGAGACCCAGCAGTGAGGAAAACGGTGAACATCTGGAGGGGAGGAGCAGGGGGCTGGGCCGCTTAGGGGGCACATCTGCTCGAAGTAGGGCGCGTGCTCCGCTGGGGGCTGGGACGGGCAGAGTGGGCAGTGCCGGGGCCCTGAGCTCAGGGGCATTGCCTGAGGCCAAGGAAGAAGGGCCTCATCCTTTTCAGCCCAGGCAGCTGCTTCCCTCCCTCACCTCTTCACTCCCAGGGGTGTCTCCTGTTCCCTGTTTCCTTTTCCTGGGCAAGCCAGAAGCAGGTGTGGAAATTCCAAGGGGAGGTGGCTTGTGGGGCAGAGGAGGGGAGGGAGGAGGTGGTTCAGCCTGCCAGGAGTCACTGGCAAGAAGCAGGCTTCAGCTCGCAAGGGCAAGCCATCCTGTCTGCGTGCGGGGGCACTGGGCGGACACAGCCTCTTGGGGCCCAGGTCTCCCTCCTAGGGCTGTGCCAGTCCTGGCACCTTTCTGCTTGGGCACAGGCATAGTGATGGATTCTGGTGCCAGTTAGAACGTGTCCCTGCTCAGCTAAGTGGAGGTGAAAGAACGGGCAGGCACCAAGGAGCCTTTTCAGCATTCAGCCCCCACATCTCAGGCCCCTGGCATCTGCCTTCCTTCATAGGGCTGTGCTCCTGTGTATGATTGGTGAGTTGGCACTCCCTGTAGGAGAGGCACAGGTAGAATGAAATTGTCTTTACCCTCCCCCTTGGTTCCAGCGATCAGAGGAGTACAAGTTATAGCCCAAGTCCTGTCCAAGGTTGAGTGACTATTTAACTGACCCCTAGCATTTTCTCAAAGAGAACCCCTTCCATCGTTCAAGAGAATTACGAGACCTTTAATTTTCATCAGCCCAGAGCTGCTCTCTCTAATGCATCCTCACCACTGCCTGCAGCTGGTTTCCTGCCCCAGCTGCCAAGCCCAGCCCAAGGCAGGACCCTCAGCCTTTCTCTGATGGCTGTGGTGCCCCAGGGGACCAGGCGTGCCCTGGCAGGAAGATTTAGCCAGGCCAGAGCTCAGCGCTGGGTGCAGCCACTGCGTCTTTGAAAATCTCGATTCCCATCTTTGTTATTGTCTGGGCGGCAGGCCACCGGGTTTGCTGATTTCCTCTCTCCGCCCGGCCCCTTCCTCCGGCTTTCTACCCCGGGAACATGCCCTTCTCTGCGCTTTCCTTGGTGGGGGTCAGGACTCTCTGCACCCGTATGCGGGGGCTTGTGTACGTACCCCGTTTTGTGTGCATGTGTTGGTTGTCCGGGGAGCTGGAGAGACAGCAGGCGGTCCGGCCTCTGAGTGTCTGCCCTCCCGGGAGCAGACAGCGTGCATGCCATGTTTACCTCCCTCCAGCGGGAAGCCCGCACTGAGACGCTGGCAGGCGGTCGGCTGGCAACCCTGGCCAGAGGTCGGGGCATGGCCGAGATGACCTCGAGCAGGTCCTGCACAGCTTGGCCTCAGGTCAGGTTTGCCACGGGCTGAAGGGGCATGGAGTAGGGGGATAGGGAGTAAAATTACAAGTCTGTTTCTAGAAACGGTGGTAAACGGTAGTGATTGGAGCAGAATGTCACTGGCAGTGGTGTGGAATTGTCTTATTAATTTTCTATAAACAAAATCTGGCTTGGTGGCTTCTCTGGCACAGGAAGGGAGCCCAGATTTCCCACGGACAGGCAGTGAGACTGAGTTGGAAATCCTTCTATCCAGCCTTGGAGCTGAAATAGGCTTTGCTAGGACTGGGGTCTCCTGATTTGTTGCTTTGCTTAGAAATAGATTTATCGGCTGCTGCTGGGATGGATGGGCAGATATTTCTCCGGGCCAGTCCCTGGTGTCGTCCTGTTTGGAGTTGAGTGAGTAAAGCCAGTTATGGCGACCCCCACCCCCACCCCCCAGGCTCATGGTCAAACCTGGGCGGGTGGAGAGGCGCCTCCCCCCACTCTGACGTGGTGCGGTGGTGCTATGGAAGGCTGGGAGGACAGAGCCGGCTGCCTTTGGCTTGGCTTAGCAGTGAGGAGGGGGTTGAATCCTGGCTCCATGGGACCCCACTGGGCGGCCATGCCTCTACACACGGAGGGGGTAAGTGCGGAGACACCAGCCTCTGTGACGGGATGGGCATGTGAAGGGGGGTGGGGGCTTCTAGGGTGGCAAGTGTGAGCCCTGGTCCCCGAAGTCTCCCCATGTGGAGCAGGAGCACAGGGCACTCAGGGGCGGCCACCTGGGTCCTGACTCTGGAAGAATCTGTCTGCTTTATGGCCCCTGAAGCGGCTTTGTTGCATGCTCTCTGCTGTGCTCCGCAAACCGCTTTGTTAGGGAGGTTATTTTTTTGCATTGGGATTCTCTCATCTGGAGGTTAGAAATCAATTGGTTCTCTTCTGGGATCTTTCGGCTCGCTGGGAAAGGAGTCTGCCCCAGGTGTGGAGATGCTGATGGGGGAGGGGTGCTGATGTCTGGTGGTGAGGCTGGGGTCAAGCCACAGGGCTTGGTGGGCACAGCCAAGCTCTGGGGTCCTCGAGGACTACAGGAATGGTTTGAGCCTTTGTACTTATTCCCCTGAAAACAGCCCAGAGGAGGTTCCCAGCCAGTCTCCAAAGTCATTGGGCCCCTCAACATTCATTTCTTCTTTGGAGGATTTGGAAATAAGCACCAGGGACAGGTAATCATTTCCCCTGGATGACAGAAATGAATGCTGCTCGGAGGCTTTCCAGGTGAAAGGTGTGCTGGCAAAAGCATTTTTGTTTTGCAGGCTGGAAATGCTGCTGCTTCATTTACAAGACCGTTTTAATGTTGGTAAAAGCAATCTCAGATGTGATGTTTCTGCCTTCCCAGAAGATAATTTCTAAGTCACTCATTTATTTATTAACGTTCTTGAATAGCTGGGAGGGTCAGCTGGCAATACTATGCTTTCCTTATTTTGTTTTTCTCCCTGATACTGCTTCTCTGTGACTCTGGCCCCCAACACAGGTGGGCGACCCAGGTGCAGGTACGCAAGGCTGATATGTGCGGAGTTAGAGACAGATTATCCCTTCCCAGGAATATTTGTGTTGCCTGCAGTTCCCACACCTGCAAGTTACCAACAGTAGGTTTCCAGGCAGCATAAGACTAGGAAGGCAGGTAATTTGGAAGTGGCAGTGGGGCCTTTCAGCTGGCCCTGAGTGGGCAGGAATCATTTCTGTCCCTTTGGGTGAGGCATTTCTTTGGAGCGGTGAGAGGAAGCTTGATGAGGAACCAAGAAAATGGAAGACGGGATCTGTTTTCCTGCTTTACTTTTTGACAGGAGGTGCAGGAGGGGCTGGGCACCCAGGCCTGGGTTTTCTCAACTCTCTCCCTCCCCTGCTGTAGACAGAGAGTTCCTGCCTTCCCTCTGGTGACGTCGAGATGATTGTGCAGCCTAGACAGTCTCTGGGAGTAATGGGAAGTATATGATCTTTGGATTCGAAGCCAGGCATTCCTGGGGCAAGTCGCTTAACCTTTCTGAGCCTCAGTTTGCACATCCACAAAATGGGCCTGACGATGATACTGTCATTGGAAACACTAGTGTTAATGGAGTCAGCATGTATTTAAGAGAAAATGCCTATCCTGTGCAATGCTGTTTCCTTAGTAGCTAACACCGGGCCTTGCACATTTCTTAAATGTTTCTAAAATTTTACAACATGTGAGAGAGGTTAGACAAGCATGTTGTAAGTTTTCAATAAGTTGTAGTTAACATTGGTAGGGAAAAGTCACTTCATCTTGGGGAGCCTCAGTTTCCTCGTCTGCAGTGGGAAAATGACAAGCAGTCATGCGGTGTTACTGTGAGTTCAAGAGATGATACTAGATGTCCCTCATGAGGTGAGAGGGGCTGTCAGAGGATCATTACTACTTTGAACACAAGAAATAGCTGAGCAGAATGACCCTTGTTCTTGTCTACGCCTGAAAGCAAACCTCTCCTATATGTGTTTTAAAAATCAATTTTAAAAGTTCACTGTTTCATCTGACGTTCGGGCCATACTTGTTTCTAATAATTTAGGCATTTAGGTTCTGTCTAGTTTTTCTTCATTAAAAATGATGCTGGTATTTCAGTCCTTGACTATACATCTTTGTCTGCATTAGTGATTGTTTCCATGGGAGAAGGTCTTAGAATTACTAGGTCAAAGAATATGGACAGCTTCAGGTTTTTGAGGGTACTCACCTGTTTCCTTACATCTTTAAAAACATTGGGTGTTGTCATTGTAATGGTTGGTCTTTGTCATTTGTATAGGCAGAAAAATAACATTTTTGGGGGTACTTGCACTCCTTCACTTGTTAGTGATTGAATTTTGTTTTCCTGAGTTTAATGGCCAGTTGTGCTGCTTTTGAGTCTTGTCTATTACGGTCCTTTGCCTTCTGAACGTTCTGACAAGCCCCTGGCACGATTCTCGGTCACCCTGTTTGACTCTCCTCAACTCTGAAAGGCCCATGTAGGTGGATCTCTGTTAGACGAGGCTCTGCCTTCCAAGTGGTGAGGCAGGGAATTCATTAATTACCTACATGGAAGGCTCCCCCAGCTCCCCCTTGCCTGCTCTCCTTTCCATGAGGGAATCAGATTTAATTCTTAATCCGAGAATTATCATAAGGAGGCCTGGCATTTACACAGCACTTTGAGAGGTCTTGCGCCGTACAGAATAGGTAGGCAGGGAAGGGGCTATTATATTCAAGGGAACTGAGAGACACAGTCAAAGGCGTGGAGGTGGGACCACCACAGAACCCAGGCCCGACCCCCCTGCAGCATTGTACATGGAGCCCCGTGGGCATCTTCGGGACAGGGCTGACTGGATCCCCACGAATTAGCACCTGATTCTGAACCTCATCTCTAGAGAGGGAGGGGAAGGCCACAGAACATGACCTGGACATAGAGAAGAACCAATTTATTTTTGCTTTCTCATTTTTATCACCTCCTTTTAGATCTGCAGCTCCCTCGTGTATCTTCTAGAGATTTAAGCTGGGCAATATTTTTAGGAACGATGAAAATGAGCTACTAAGAATGCGATCGGCCCCGGGCTGGGGTTTTAAAGGCTAGAGAGGCCTGTCTCTGTACAAGTGTCTGTGGGCATGTATACATCTGTGAGTGCATGTTTCTGTGTGTCATACAAGCCCACACCTGCCGTCATGAAGGTGTGTGTGCGTTGCATGTAATTGTCCTTGTACACGTCTGTGCATCTGAAATGAGTAATCGCATGTAAAGCATCTGGAATTGTGTCTGGCACTTCACATTGGGTTGGACTGTGTGAAGTGGCTGTTTTTGCAGGTCGAATATGGGCATATGGTTCATTCTAAGTGCTCAGTGAATGCTGGCTACCATTCTTATTGTGTCTCTTTTCATACGTGTACCTGTCTACCACCATGTGCGTGTGTTGTGTGTGTTTACACACATCCTGTCGCGCTATGTGTATGGTGTGTTCTGTGTTTGAGCTCTCACATGGGTGCGTCTGTGCAGTTACTGTCTGGGCATGTGGCTACTGAGCTGGCCAGTTTTGTGAGCAAACTGTCTGTGCCTTCTTGAGGAGAACCTCCCGGGGCTCAGCATATCTCCAGGCCATCAGGACAGCCACCTTCTGAGTCCCCGCATGCCTTCAGGTGCCAGTGGAGCCCAGGCCTGGGTGCCTGGCCTGAGGGGTGCTGTGGGGCTTTTCACATTCTCCCCAAGTAATGCTGCCTATTTCCAGGCCCCATGTCTGAGGATATGCAGATCGACTCTTTAATGGAATTCCTTTGCAAAATATTACTTGAACCAGAAAGTTAATTACTGGGCTGTAATTAATGGCTATTTTAGAGGGCCACAAAATAGGGCTGGAGGTCATAGGGAGACCAAAGATGCGAGAAGGAAGACATGCAGCTCCCACGCTGGTGTGGGGGACTCCTTCCCAGTGGCAGGGCGCACTTGGCTCCTCCCCTGCCCACCCTCCTGGGGTGACTGGCTGTGGGTGAGTGGAAGAGCGCCCCTCCCGTGAAGAACCTCTAGTAGTGTGTCTTCTGGCCATCAGTCTATCCATTTGCGAGGAGTGGTTTGGGCTGAGTTCCCAGCCTGGGGGTGAGCTGTGGAGAGCAAGCCCAGAAGGAGGTGAGACTTACCACCCCTACCTGCTGAGGCCCCAGAGCAGTGGGGAGACATGCCCTGGCCTGGGCTGTGGACGGGACCATGACCAGCCACTCTACAATGAAACCAACCCCTTTCCTACCCCTCCAGCAGCCATTGGGCTGCTGCCTACAGGACCCCTCCCCCAATTCCAGAGCCTAAGGCAGCTTCTCAAAGGACCTGATCCCCACCAGGTGACTCTGTGTAGAGTCACCTGAGTTCACACCTGCCCATCCACCTCGGAGGACTGGCTGGAATCCCAGAGGAGACGGTTGTGATGGTAATGATGTAGAAGTTGCCCTTCCCATCTGGGGGCGCCAGGAGGGGTGGCCTGTGTGACCATCCCCTCCTGAGACAGAGGGAATCTCTGTACTTTGTGGGGAGGTGTGGTGCGAGCCTGAGTGGGCGCCCAGCATCTCGTACTTAGCCAGGGCACAGCCGCGGCTGCCTATCAAGTCCTTTCTGCAGTCCACCCCACATGCCCTGGGCATGCACATGGAAGAACTCTCCTTGGCAACTAGAAGCCAGGTCCCTGTGGAAGCCACCAGAGGTACACCAGAAGTCACCTCTGAGCCAGGCAGGTGGTGGGGTGAAAACCTAGGGGAAGGAGAGGGAGACGGAATCTCACCTGCAAGGGTCACTGGCAGCCCACCTGGCAATGCCCTGTGCAGTCCTGGGGAAGAGTAAGAAATGAACTCGTGGTTGGAGGTCAAGTCTGATCCTGGGGGCATGCTAAGAATAGGATGTCCCCAGATACCCTGACTCACCCCTGCTCAGGAAACCTGTATGCACCTGACTCCTGGGGTCGTCCCCTTGAAGACTGGCTGGTAGCAGCTTGTCTGGGGGACTGGTGGGAGGCTGGAGGCTCTAACACAGCACTTTGTGCCTTGAGGAGGGGCTCAGGGTCTGCCCAGAGAAAAACTGGTAGGAAGAGAGGGGCCAGAGGGCAGCCTCCAGAACTCTTTCCCGGTTCTCCCAAAGGCACCTGAGCAGGGCTTTGTTGCCCCCAACCTCCCGCCACCCCTCCTGCTGCCACTTCTACCCTGGCTGCCACAGACCAGGCTGGAGCAGACAGAGTGCCAGAGCCACAGGAACCTGGCTCCTGGGCCTGCTCCACCGCTACCTCGGTGTGATCCTACCTCGGGAGGGCAACGAGTCTTAGCTTCCTATCTCTCCAGTGAGGCTGCTGGGGCAGGAATTGGCTCAGATGGAAGGTTGGGTTTGCACATTTCCCCACATCAGGTGCCCTGACAGGTGAGTTACTCCTTGTCACAGTGATTCCCCACCTCCCTTTCTCAGTGGGCAGCCCCCATGGGGGAGCTGAGGGGCCCTCCCCAGCCCCTGTCCCAACTGGCTCTGGCCACCACCCAGTTAACCCCGGGACATCACCTGCCTGTCGCCCTGGCCTTTCTCCCAGCCTCAGGGCCCTTGTTTGCTGGGCCTGGTAGTAAAAGGGTGCTTCGGGCAGAGATACAGATGCCACCCTGGGAGCACAGGCTCTAATTGGATGCGACATTGTCATGGGGAGTTTTCATGCTGAGGGCAGTGAGTTAGTGCAGCGTCACCCTGTGCCCGTTGACCAAGGGGGAGTTAATTTCATGCTCCGTCTTTTTGACATTCATAATCAAAGCTTCGTGCTGCAGCTGCAGACTGTTAGCACGTGAAGGATGTGTGCGCCTCAACAATGACTGTTTCCGGCTGGGGTGGAGACTGATTAATAGAGCCCCACCCTGCACTCCTGTTGCCCTTCTTCCCCCCTTTCCACCTTCCTCAGGTTTCATCAGGAAACAATCCCCCCTTCCCCAGAACTGGCTCTGATAAAACCCACTCCTGTCTTGGAAGCCACAGGCCTGGCCCCTGATAAAGTGCAGGTTCTTGGGCCCCACCCTTGACATTCTGAATTAGCCTCTGGTGGAGTAATGGTGTTTCCCCGAAGTTTGAGAACCGCTGCCCAAAGTTTGTTCCTTTTGCAGAGGGCAGGATTGTGTCCCAGGTGTGTGCCCGCAGCTTGCCTAGGCACTGCTCTTTTCTTATTGATTCTTGGTAAGGGGGTTTTTGTTTCCCATTTCACAAATGTAGAAACTGAAATTCCAAGAGGGGAATGTGGCTGGCCCAGAGTCACACACTGGAGGACCCCATTCCCTGGTTGATGCCTAGAATCCCCCCATTAGCATGCTGTGCCGTTCCCTTTTAAGCTTGTGATGCCTTTTGAGATAACCTTCCCCTTCCTGCAGGAGCGCCAGTCGCCCCTTCTGTACTTGCCAAGGGCTCCCCGCTGGGAACAGTGCTTTGACACCACTGGCCAGGTCTCCTAACGGTGCTTGGAGCAGTTAGGGTGTTTGTGGTCCGCTTTCTACAGGTGAGGTGGGTGAGGCTCAGAAAGGTGAAGGGGCAAGAGTCTCCTCACTCCAGGCCCAGGGCTCAGCCCACTCCTCTTGCCGGCTTCCCAGTTACAGGGGATTCAGAGAGGTGTAGTCCCTCCTCTCTGGAGTCCCAGGATCAAGTGAGTGGCAGTAGTGTGGTTCAAGCCCAGGTCCGATGAGCCAAAGCCCAGAGGACAGGACTAGCCAGTGTTTCATGGCTGGACTGGGTGCCCTTGGCCCCCACGTGGAAGTGGAGGTCTTTTAGTGCAGCCTGGAGAGTCTGGGCTCGGGGATGAGAGTGCTGTGTTTGTGCAGAGGCCCCCAGGAGGGCCGGGCCAAGGGGGTGCTGTGTTCCCAACTGAGGTGGCCAGGGACCTGCTGGGGGAGAAGGCTGGGGGTGGGAGGGGCGTGGAGAACCTGGGCCTGTGGGGCATGGAGCTGGAGTCTGAACCCACAACTGCCTTTCCGCCGCATCCCCGGCACTGCCAGCTGCCGCAGAGGTCAGCAGCAAGGAGCCTGAGTCCGTCACCCAGAGCTGGTCCGGGGCCCAGCTCCACCGACTGCTTCTCCCTGAGCCTGTTTCCCCATCTCAACAAAGCAAAAACAAAAACTAATCTCTCAGTGCCCAGGACTACGGAATTCCTGGAGGGGAGGCACCTAGCACAGGGTGTTGTCTTTCCTGGACTTTGCTGCACTGCCTGCAGGTCATGAAGTCCCTGGGGGTGACGTGGGATGGAGCCATGGAGCAGGGTGGGACAAGATGTCTTTCATCTCTGTTCTTCGTGCAAGCTTCTCTTGGTACTGTGTTATCACCAGCCCCCCCCACCCCTGTACACACACACGTGCGCGCGCGCACACACACCCCTGCGTGGCCACCTGTGATGGGCCAGGCTCCATGCCTGGCACCTTTCCTGCATTTTCTTATTTCATCCTTACAACAACACTCTGAAGGACATTACTGTCCTCATTTTACAGAGAAGTTGAGGCACAGAGAGACCGAGCCACTTGTCCGAGTCATCCAGCTCGTAGGTGGGATTCAAACCCAGGCGGTCTGGCTTTATTATCTAAGGCCAGCCACCAACCACTGTCCTCCTGGTCTCTCAGACGTTTCCCAGACGACCTGCTCGGTCAGTAATGTGGTCACTACACTACCTACCGTGTATAGAGCGTCTGCTGCGTGCCAGCACCGCGGCTCGTCTGTGCGGCATCTCTAATCCTCTGGACTGCTCTCTGTTATCCTCCCCCCATTTTACAGGTGCCGAAACTGGCCTGGGAGGGGTAAAATCACTTATCGGGGATTACCCTTGTGATGGATTTAGAATCTAGGTCTCTTTGGACTCAAAGCTGGGGCCCTCTCTAGTGTAATAGTTAACATGATGGACAGGTCCCGTGGGCCAGGCCTGCTCTCAGCACTTCCCTGAGAGGAGCTCACTCCATCCTCACCTCAGCCCATGCGCTGCACACTGTTGTGATCCCTGGAGCTGCAGTGCTGGAGTACGGAGCTGGGATTCAAACGCAAGGAGCCTGGCTCCCAAGTCTGTGCTCTACACTATTGCACAGTCCTGCTCTCTCCCTGTTTTACAGGTGAGGAAACTGAGGCTCTGACAGGTAAAAGCCACATGCCCTGATCTTACAGCAGGTGGGTGGCAGAGATGGGATTTGCATCTAGATGTTTCTAGAGTGTTTTATGTCTCCCATATGAGAGAACGTGGCAGCCGCCAGATGGGGCTGGGGAAGTGTCCCAGGGCCACCCTGGGCTCTGCAGGAGGAAGTCCTGAGGTGGCAGTGGAGGTGGGCCTTCCTCACCTGTGGGAAGGTGGCTGAGTCTGGCACTGAGCTCCGGCTGGGCTGGCTGAGGGCTTGTGATGGTGCAGCTGAGCGAGCTCCCAGCTAACCCAGCCCTATGCGGACCTGAGGTGGCACCGGGCACCCGTACAGCTGCTGGGCCTTGGGAAGTAGCAGAAGCAGGTGAGGGCAATGGCAGGGTCATGGGTAAGCGTCCTGCCAAGAGTCCCGGCCAACAGACCCGAGCTGGTCTTGTGTAGCTACCCTGCGCACGTGAAGTTCACATTTTTGATGATGGTTGTGTATGAGAGTAGTGGAAACCTACTGCAAGGGATTTCAGAGTCCAGGGGTGATGGACCTGGCAGAGGATTTAGTGAGCAGTCTGTCCAGCGTTTATCAGACTCACTCCCTGGTTCCTGGAGGTGAGACCAGATGTCCTCCTCCAGGGGCATCATGGCGTCCTTGCTCTCGGCCCTGGGAGGTCCTGCAGTAAAGAAACCAGCTCCACCTTGTTTAATCCAGGGTTTCCTGTCCTCTCCACCCCCACCCCAGGAGCAGCAGTGTTCTACAGAACATTCTTTGGTAAACACTAATTGGAGGTGTTACCTCTCGTTAGACGCATGCTTTAAGAGGGAACTTTGAAAGTATTCCATGCCTTCAGGACCGACAGGATCAAGCCCTGAATGATGGCATTGCTGGCCCAGCAACAGCTTTAGGGTGTGTTTTGTTTTGTTTTGGGAAAAGGCATCCCCAGGTCTTCTGAATGTTCCTCAAAGCAGCTACTAGCTCTCCGGTGTGTGGGACGGGGCCTGGCTCTGGGCCCTCTGGTAGGCCCAGAATGTGGGGGGTTTCTTCCCCCTTTCACTGGCTGGGTGACTCTCTTCTGGTACCCAGCCGCTTGGGCTCTGGGCAACCCCTCCCCCTGGACTGCTGCAGAAGGCAGCAGTCGGGCAGAGGCTGCCCACTGATTTGCATAATTGCACCATCCCCTGAATAATTAATAAGGCTCTGTCCTTGCTGGGAGCAAAGTCTGCACCATTATGGATGGGTTTGCCATGGGTGGGTTTGCCGGAGCCCTTCCAGGGAGCCAGTGGTTCCCGGACTCCTCAGCCTTTCCTGGCACAGAGCCCCTGGGGAGAGGAGAGGGCACTGGGTTGGAGGGGGTGTGTCCACGCAGCGCCTGCAGCATCGTAATGGGCGGGGCTGGTGGTGCCCGCTGCCTTCTTCTGGGATCCACAGATGGAGCCTGGACACACAGATGACTGTGTTCTCCCCCTTTCTGTGGTCCCACAAACTCTTCTCTGAAATACTGTTGTGGGGACTTAGCCCCCTTTCGGGTAGCCCAGAAGGAGAAGGCCATGATGGTGAATTTTCAGGCAAGAGCAGGGAAGAGGGAGGCATTTCTGCTTGAGGCCTTTCTTCTTCTTCAATCCCTCCAAGTCTCTAGGCATGTTCAGGTCACAGATAGCCTGGGAGTGACTCCTTTTTGAGGTTTCTAAGTCCCTTTTTATTGTTGTTTTGTTGAAGTCAGTGTTCTCTCTGGGCGTATGGGTTTGTCTCCCTGTTGTGTAGTAGGGAGTTTGAGGGCTAGGTCTGCACCTGACTTGTGGTTGACATTGGGGAAGGTCCTGTTGTCTCTCTCATCAGAGTTGTACTTGAAAGGCCTTGCTTTCTTCCCTTCCTCCCCTAGTCATCGTCCAAAGCGCCCATGGGAGCATTTCTCAAACTGGGTTCCACAGAACCCCACATCCTTGTAGATGTTAATGGACATTGATGATGACAAGTCCAAACAAGGCAGGGAAGCATCCAGTGAACCGAAGCAAGTAGATTTCTTCAATGCTTGACTCCTGGGAGCCTTTAACATGCTGATGTGCATCTGGGTGTCCAAAAGGGTATATAGGATGCTCGGCCCCCCATATTCACGGGCTGTCCAGGGCCTGCTCGCTTATCTCCAGTAATGGGCAGTTCCAGCTCGGAAACCTTCCCTTCTGTTGAGCTTCACTATCCAACATTTAGGTGGCACTTTATCATTTACTGCTGGACCCTCGTACCAGCTGGGGAGGTGGCAAGACAGGCATTATTCCTTTTACAGATAAGGAAACTGAGTCTCAGAGGTCATTATTCCACCCAAAGGCACATAGATGGTGGCAGAGCTGGTATTTAAACCCGTGTCTGCTAACTGGACCTTCAGCTCTTTCCCCTGGCCACCAAGAAGCCATTTGCTCCCTGGGTAAAGGTAATTGTGGAGGCTGGCATTGCTCCCTGGGACCTTGGGGACCTTTTGCCCCTACAGCCTCCTTCCCAGCTTGCCGCAAGTTAGTTCCTGGGAGTGGGAGGTAGGAGGTAAGCCAGGCTCTTGCTGGATAGGATCCCAGCTGTGGGGCCTGATTTGGGAGCCGCACACCGGTGGATAAGGCTTATTGTCAATGTTGTTCCTGACTCATCAAACTGTTCCTGACTCTCATGCCGTTCGTCTGCCCTCCCTTTTTATAGTGTGGGGATGTTGAAGTGCCCCACGAGCTGGGCAGGCATTTGTCTTGGGCTGGTGGTGGTAGTTGCGAGGTGGAGGAGGAGGAGGGCGAGCCGTTGTGTCTTCTTCAGGCCTTTCTGAGAGCCGCCGCCCAGGCCTGGTGGTTGGCCAGGGGCAGGTGCAGAGGCTGCAGTGTGCAGCTCAGGACCTAAACCAGCTGTTGTATGTCTCAGGTGTCTCCTTGGGTCACACGATCGGAGAGACTGCATTGCCCTCCCTGCTCCCCCACCGGTGCCACATTCCCCTGGCTCCCACAGAGAGCAGGCCACGCAGGGTGCCCTGATGAACAGCTCTGCTGCTCTGCTGACACACAGACCTGCGTCTGAGTCTGGCTCCCTAACTGCCTGTGTGATCTAAGACAAGTCACTTAATCTCTAAACTTCTGTTTCCTTATCTTTAAAGTGAGTGTGATAATGGTGCCTGTCTCCAAGAGTTCTGAGGTCTATATGGGAACATGCATGTCCAATGAGAATTTTGCCATTTCATCTCAGGTGCCCACACACTCTTCCACATATGCACATACCATGCTTTTGAGCTTCCATTGGAGACCCCAGAATCCAGCCAGCAGATCTAGCTGAGCCCTCCTGAGGTTCACCCTGTCATGTAGCAGGAGACAGCCTGAGACGGGCGTAAAGAGATGTCTGTGCGGACATTCCTCCCACTTAGAAAATCAATATTCTGTGGTCTGCCTAATTGCTCTGTTGCTGCTAAATGAGTCATTATGGAGGGAAAATAGCAAATGCATTGTGAGATTAATGGGAAAGAATAGTTGGCAAATGACTTGGTTCGCTTCCGAAACTCCAAGAAGGTGTTACTATGAGAAATCTGGAGAGCCGTGCAAGGCCAGGTCCCCGGAAGCTGCTGTGTTGTGAGGCTCCAGAGGGGCCGGTTGGTCTGAGAAGGCCCTTTTAGGGCAGGGCACTGGTTGGAATGTTGTGCGGGTTGGAATCCAGAGTTCCCGAGTGGTCAGGTCTGGAGCCAGTGACGGGACAGGGAGCTCTGATGGCCTGATCGTGAGGACAGTGGATACCGTTCAGTTGGGGCCCGCCGTGTGCCAGGCATGGTGCCAGGTTGGGGAGATGCAGTGGGGATGCAAAACCAGCCCTGGCTCTCCGCACTGAAAGTGTCCTGCGGGTCAGCGTGTCATTGCTGTTGAGGCATGTGTCCTGAAGGCAGTGCGAGCCCAGAGCTGGAGAGTTTATCTGTTGGGGGTGGTGGGGATGGCTTACCTGAGGAAGAGAGGGCCCAGCTGAGCTTGCCGGGAGGGCCTTCTGGACTGACAGAAGAGCTTGTGCAGTCCCCGGGGGACGGGAGCTAGGGGCTGAGAGAGGGCCTGTGTGGTCTTAACCCTCACAGCAGTCCTAGGAAATGGATATTTTCTCATTTTATAAGTGAGGAATCCAAAGCTGAAGGTGGTTGAGAGACTCGCACAAGATCATCTAGCCTTTAAACGGCAGAGCCCGGACTTGAACCTGTGTACCTCCAAGCCCAGGTGCGTGCCCACCTGCTTCAGAGAGCTGGCCTTGGCACGTGCCTCCCTTGGACTTGGCACCAGCCAGTCTCAGGGACCTCACTCCTGCAGAGCAGGGGTCCCTGGAGGGTGACCCAAGAATCTTCTGAGCTGGGGAGGTACAGGACTCCAGAGAGCGGAGCCCCTACCAGCCCCAGGCCAGGCCTCTCTGCCCTGTTGGACTTTGCTTCCTCTTAACGGCAACACGACTTGGGTAATTTTCTAACGATCAAAATACCAAGTCAACTGGTGGCTCCTCTTCGAAAAAATCTCTGTAAACAACATATTTCTCCCCCCATGAATTGGGTTGATTTATTCCCTACCGTTAATCTCAGCTGGCCTGTCACTGGGTTGGGCCTTACTGGCTGCCTACCGAGGTGGGGAGAGGCACTGTCAGCTGAAGGTGCTTTGAGACCTGGGGACTCCCCAGGGTTTTAGGAAGTGGCAGCAGCAGATGGGGAGAGACCAGGCATTCCTTGTAGGCACTGGGAAGGGGGCTTTGGGAGGCATCAGAGGTCACCCCACCTTCTCTAGGTTCCTGGGTACAGCTGAGCCACATGGTGCCCTGGGAACCAGGCAAAAAGATCCCAGAGCCCTACCTTGGAGAGTCCGATTCACAGATTTAGTACTGGCCCCAGAATCTGTCTTCATGACAAGCCCCCAGGTGATTCTGAGACCCATTCAAGTATTGAGATGTCCAGCTAGCAGCTCTGAATTCTCCCCTCTCTGGAAGGGTCCCATGCCTCTGAGGGATGTTGGTGGCTGGGGTGCTGGGTTATCAGGCTGCGGAATAACCTTGAGGCTGGATGTACCACTGCCTGTTCCAGCTTGGGGGACCAGGCCTCACCGTGCCCCTAGGGAACCAGGTGGGCAGCTGAGACCCAGACAAAGCAGGAACTTGGCCTGGAGTGTTTTGCTACTGCTGTTGGCTGAAAGCCAGTTTCAGCCCAAACTCAGCTCAGATTGTCTCTTTCCTGCCCCTCTCCAAATATCAACTGCAGACCCCCCTGGCGAGAGGCTGAGTGTTTATTTGGTCTGGTTGGAGAGCCCCAGCCGAGGGCCCTTTGTCCTGCTCAGATTCCACTTCCAAAGGAAATCTGCTTAGTTCTTCTGATAAACAGCAGGGCATCTACTGTGAGGTTCCAGGCAAGCCTGGGGCTGGCCCTGAAGGTTGAGGGAATCCAGCCACCCAGCGGGGTGCCAGTGGGGGGCACTAGGGCATCCTGCCTGGAGCCAGTGCCTCCAGGTCTGCTTTCTGGTCTTGCCCCTACTTCTCAAGGAACCAGCCCCTCCCTTGGAGAGAAAGCCAGGCTGACCAGAGCCCCTTCTGGTGGGGTTTCAGGATCACTGCAACAGCCCTGACTTTAGTTCCAAATCTTGGTTCTCCTTGGGAGGCAGTCCCTGTCGTTCCATGGTGGCACACTCCAGCCACCCTGAGCCCAGGCAGATGTGAAGCAGGAGCCAGGTCAAGGCTTGTCCCACACTTTTTCTTCTTCCTGGGTTATGGGTGGGTCCCAGACCTTAGATCCCTTGATTTCTGCCCCAGCTTGGGCACTATGGGCCCCTGCTTGTTTTCACGACACTCTTTGTTATTTGCAGGTAGTCAGTGGGCTGTCCTCTGATCCTGGTTCCATGGCTCCCACTGTGGTCTTTGGGGAACCGGGGAATCAGCAGCAGGCCTGGTGACTCGTCACCGCACTTTTTCAATTTGTTATCCCTGCTGCCTCTCCCTCCTAAGTCCAGGTGGCCACTTAGCCAGCCAGGTTCCTTCCGTAGATCTCAGTAGCCTCTGATGGTTAGTGGTGGGTGGGGACTCTGTCTGTTTTTCCCCCAGGACTACCAGGAAGAGAGTTTCGGTGAAGGCGAGCCTCATACTGTGCCCTGCCGTGTGCACACACGTTTTAGCCAGCTCTCAGAAGGACAGCCCCGTGGCCTCTCGTGAGCCCCCCACTTTGTCCTTCTGCCCTGGAGAAGCATCTGGCACCCGAGGTTCACTCTCAGGTGATGCCAGTGTTCCCATGGCAGGAACTGCCAACCTTCTCATGGCTTGGCTTAGTGGTCAAGGTCTCCCACTGGGTGGTGGGACTCAGGCAAACAGGATTCTGGACCCTGACAGGCTGCTTGTGAAGGGCTGTTTTGCTGAGCTTGCCTGAATCTTAGAGCAGGTACAGACAGCGTGGCCATGCCCTCTGGGCTTTTTATCCGGTCACACTTAAAGGCACTCGTCGCACTAGTGGAACGCATTTCTAAATGAGAGGAAATGCCGCATCGGTCTGGAGCAGTTGTACAGAAAACCACTTAATGGGCTTGCTGTAGCTCCCCCTGACACATCTGAGTCCCTGTTAGGGGCTCCTACGAGTTTGCCCTTGGGTAGATTCACTGACATGTCACATGTGTGTTTGTCACACCGTCAGTCATGTTCTTAATGTGCCCACCACTTTGCAGCACACTGGGTGCGCGGGGCTGACCGTCATCTGCCCCTCCAGCCACACTAGCCTGTGCTCACTCCTCCCCACCCAGAATTATCCCAACCCTGCAGGGGGTCAGCCACGTGTTAAATGCTGAGAGGAGCCCTGGTGAGCGTTTGTCAGGGTCCTGCCTTCCTGGTGCCGCTCTCCGCTCAGCCCCCTTATCACCCTTCCTTCTCTCGCCTCCCCCCTCCAGCCCGCGGTCTCCTGCTGCTGCGGGAGTGCAGGTCCCACTTAGTGGTGAGTGTCCTACAAGATGGACCTGGGTTGTTGGAAACTGACCCAGGAGCCTCAAGCCCCCAGCCCTGGTCCCTGTTTGGGACAGTGGTAACAAGGGGCTTGTTTCCATCACGTGAAGTGTGCCCACACTTTCTGTCTTGATGGCCTCTCGTGCCAGTGGCCCTCCCTACGGGGCCCCTGACAGTCCGTGCTGAGGTTTTGGAAGGGCCAGGCACTGGATGGGGGGCCCCGGGCTGGCGGAGTTGGTGGCCCAGGGGAGAGCAACTGGTTCTAAATCACTCCGCCTGCAAAGGCAGAATCTCCGGGCTGCCCTGGCAACAGCTTGGAGCCAGCCTGTCGGTGTGGCCGCTGACAGCCGTGGCTCCTGACTGGCTGCTCGCTCCCAGCCCCTCCCCTGCTCACGCAGCTCGCTCACTCATTAGCAGACGCTCCCTGCATCCTTGAGGCAGATGGTGCAAAGGAAGTGCGTGGCCGGGGTCCTTGGACTCTGTGTGGCTGCCACGCTCCCATGCGCGGGTGGGTCACCCTAAAGGGATTTCACCAACAGGACTGGCCTGGGTTGGGTGCCTCCCAAGAGCAGGCTGCAGGGAAAACAAAGCACAACTTTGAGGTCTTAACAAGTCTCCTGGGAGTCCCCAGACTCTCATCCTCACTCCCCTGAGCCTCCGTGCCTGGTCACCCCTGTTTAATCACACAGACACACCAGGTGGATGCCTGGGTTCGGATCCCAGCTCCATCACTCATCAGTGCCGTGACTTTGGGGAACTTGCTTAACTCTCTAAAATGGAGATAACAGCAGTGCCTATCTCCAAGGTAGTCGAGAGGAATAAATGAGACTCGTATCTAAATGCTTAGCCGAGTGCCTTGAGACACCCGTAGTAGCATGAGATGTGTTCGCTGTCACGGTGTCGTGGCTTCTGTCTCACATTGTTCCCTTGGTCTGGAATTCTTCTTTTCTCCTCCGACTCCCTTCTGTGATCCTACCTGTCTGTCAAGTCCTAGCTTCTTCTGCTTGAAGCCTGTCATGATCCCTCGCCCCCAACCCCAGTGGACTTCCCTTTATTCTGCATTTTCTGTGCTTGATTACTGGATCTGCTCCCCCGGTAGCAAGTGGGGTCTCTTGGGGGTGCTGGCTGGGGTCTCTTGAAGTGTACTTGCCCCGCCCTGCCAAGTAGAGCAAGGCAGAGTCTAATTCCTTCCCAGCCTTCCAGAACCTTGGGGTGAACCTGGAGATTCTCTCCATCTCTCCCAAATAGAGCACATGAGCAAGCTCATGCTGGGGCCGTAGGTGAGAAGTCATGGAGGTCCCTTCACAGGTAGGAAAGCTGAGGCCAAGAATGGGGAAGGAATATATCCAGGAACATGCAAGGAGCTGGAGGCTTTGCCCACTTCTCTCTGCACTTCTCTGCTTGGGCGGTGGGTGAGTGTTGGGGCTGCTCTCAAGGAATTGGGGATGGGACTTCCCCGAAGTGGTGGGAGTTGAGGCTGGAAAGAGGATGAGTTCATCAGATGGCAAAGAAGGGAGAAGTGCCGGGAGGCAGAGGGAGCCCCATGAGCGAGCCCTGTACTCAAAGCTTCGAACTTTCCTGTCCTCTTGGGACCTGAGGCTGCTCTGGGAGGCGGGAAAGGGCTCAGAGCAGCAGGGGAGTGTGAAGTAGTTAAGAGGGGCAGAAACAGCAGGTAAGGAGAGGAGGAGACACAGAGGTGAGCCGGGTGTTGGCTGGGTTCCCACAGTGCATGCATGTGTGTGTGCATGTGCCTGTGTTTGGGGGGCTTGGATTAGGTAGGGGATGGGTGTGAGGCTGAGCACTCTTTCTGCGCCAGGTGCTTTGTCTCTTAATGTTCACAGTAACCTGAGAGATTGGGGAACCAGGAGCCAAGAGGTTTGGTGACTTGACACGGATCTCACGGGCTGATAAGGGGCACAGCCAGAATGGCGCCCCTGGGCGGTGTGACTCCGGGCTCTGGGCAGCACTGCTCTTTGGGGATGGGGTGGCCTCACCTCTTGGTGGGTGGGGCCCATGTCTGTATTATTTTAACCACTGCCCAAGCAGGTGCTGGGGCCACTAAGAGAGCAGAGGTGAAAAGCGTGGCACGGGGTCTGGTCCACGTGGGTGCTGTGTCACTGCTCATTCCCTGGCGCACGTGCCCAGGTGCACAGACGTGCACGTGCACTTGGGTGCCTTCAGAGAACTGGGTTGCTCGCCACACCTGGCAGCTCTCTCTTTACACTAAGCTGTTGGGAAGTGGGTAGAGTGCCAGGCAGCCTCCAGCTGAGCATCCCCAGCTCTGGCCTCTGCTGCCCGGCAGCCAGTAGCTCTTATAAGGCCTGGGTCCCTCACCCAACCTGGGGGAGCCCAGGACCTCCCCCCGCTCTCACAGCATCCTGATCCTTACTTCCTGGCAGTTCTCATGGTATGACAGTTGTCTGCAGGCCCCATTGAAGGGCAGACCTCATGTGCACAGGCAGGCCTTCATTCTGGGCCTGGACACCTTGCACGCAGCCCAGCACAGCGCAGGGCCCAATAAATGCACCACGAACGATACAGTGAGCACCTACTGCGTGCTAGGCGCTGTGCCAGGTGCTGGAATAATTAACTCTGGCCTGGCACTTTATGATTCACAAAGCTCCTCCAGGTCCCATTAGGAGGTTGATTGTTTCGGATCAGGTATTTATTTCCCCATTTTCCAAATGAAGAAACTGAAGCTCAGAGAGAGGAAGCAGGTAGCCTGAAGTTAACAGCGTCAGCCAGCGAGGGGCAGAGCCCAGCCAGCCCATCCTCCGGGTGGGGGCCCGCTCCCTGGGCTGGGAGCACACTCTGGGGACTGTCAGCTGTTCCTCTCCTATCAGCCTTTATCAAGCATGGCACTGTGGACCAGAGATGGTGCTCCCAAGCTGACAGGGAAGCCAGGCCCACAGCAACGCCGTTTCCCTGGAAGCAGGGCCCCTGGGGGCACGACCAGTGCCTGGCTGGCTCTCACTGCTCCCCCCACCCCCAGGAGCAGGGGCATCCTCTGCCACTGCTGAGGACCTGGCTCTTGGGCACAGTGTCTGTGTTTGGGGTAAGTTGGAGGCAGGAGAACAAAGAGAATCCTTCCTGCCAATGTGACTCTGACCTTGAAAACCCAGAAAAAGGAAAGAGTTGGCTACTGGCTTCAAAGCGGGGCAGGCCTCCTGCAGGCAGGCATCGAGGAAGCCTTGGCTTTGTTAGTTCTTGCTGCCGAATTTCTGCTTTTCTGTTTAGTAAAAGTCCTGGGGATCAGCGTCTATGGGCCAGCTCAGAATCTTGCCACTTGATGGAAGGTGGAAAGATGCCAGGAGCACTGCTCTGACTTTAGCTGGGCTCTAGAAGATGCAGCTTATGAAGCAAAGATCAGATATTGATGTGAGAATCTGGTCACAGCCCTAGGGTCCCACTACAGGTGTGCCCCACTGTGGGAGGGTGACCCAGGACCCAGAGCATCGTCTTGTCCCTGTTGGGGTCTTGTAGGGAGGGAGATAGCAATCAGGAGATCTGGGCATGGTGTCTTTGTTCATTTCCATGCCACACACAATAAGCCAGTCCCTACTGTGCGCCGGGTGCTGGGCATGTCTCTGGGAGATGTAGGGGGGACCCCACTCCATCGTGCCAGCTGCTGCACAGGCCGAGGCAGCGCCAGTGTGGTGGACACTGGCAACCTGGAGGGTGTGTGTCCTGCTAAGGGGGCAGCAGCCACTGTGCCATTTGGATTTATAAGAGAAGCCAGAAGTCTAGAATTTCTTGGTGACATTTTGAAATTTCGCATCTTTAAATGTTGGGACTTGATTCAAAACTTAAAAATGTCAAACACTGTGTGGGCTAAACAAAACATGAATGTTGACCAAATACAGCCCATATTCTTTAGTTAGAGATCTTTATCCTAAAGGTTGGATAAAACCCAGGTGGGCCGCAGGGAGTAGGAAGGGCCTCCTGGTAAGGGAGCCACCTGGGCAGAAGTGTGGCTGTGGGAATCTTGCAGGACCTTTTTTTAGGACTGTCAAGGGACTGGAGCAAAGGGCACTGGAGCCGCAGGACGGATGGGGCCACGCCCATTTGTGGAAGCCGGGCATGCCGTGCTGAGGGACTGGCCCTTGTGGACGCTGCCCTGGATGAGCAGATATGTGGCAGACGAGACCAGGCTACTGTGAGCCTGCTCAGCTGTGTCCTCTGCCCCTGGCCAGGCGCTTCTGCCTGTCACTGTCACTTCTGCCTGGCATTGTCACAGTGAATGAGAGGCTTTGGTCGGGGAAGAGCTGAGGGAGGAAAGGTTGTTAAGTATTTAAGAGAAAGCCCTGGGACACAGGGTAGCCTGATCTTCGGGGGGCTGTCTGCTATGTGCCCCTGCATGCTGTGACCTCTCTTGGTCCTTTACATTTGCTCTCCTGCTGGCTCTGTAGCTCCTTTGGGCACCAGAAATTATAAACCTCCAGAAAGGGGCTCCCTCCCCCTCCCTGCCCCCTCCCCCTGCAGGGATCCTGCATTCTTCAGTTTGAACTTCTCTGGCCAAAGCCTGTCTGGGTGCCTTCCTGTTCAGGCATAACTTTTCTTGTTTTTCCACCCTGTCTGCCACTCCCTCCATATCCATTTTTGAGTTTCTTTCTAACTAATCACCAGCGATTTGTCTAGCAAACTCTCACTGAGCACCTGCTGTGTGCAGGGCCTTGGGCCAGAGACACACAGGTGATTGAAGTCCAGTGTGGCCAGGGGCTGACGGAGTAGACAGACATGGACAGTGGTCTGTGCTAACCAGCACAGACAGTGAGGCAGCAGAGGAGGTCGGGACTGTCAGGGAAGGGGGGGGGGTGACTCTGCGATCCCCAGATGCTCCTGTCTGAGTGTCTGAGGCCAGGGTCAGGGGTGTTCTTGGCTGGTTCCGAGTCCTCCTCCTCCTTCCACTCTGGCCCTGTCCTCTCTGAGTGTGCAGGGCGGCTGGCGGCAGCTGGCCCAGGTGAGGCCCAGGCAGAAGAAATGAAGTGTAAGGCAGGCACTTGGCCTTCCCCAGGCTCATGAGGTCACGAGAGGAACAGGTGCCACCACTTGCCACATTCCTCACCAAATGTCCTCTGGTTCACTGAATTTTACTTTACTTTAAGGTCTTTTTTTTTTTTTTAAACATAAAAGTAATTAAAAACACAAGCATGGAATACCAAGTTCCAGCCACACGGAGAAGGGTAAAGCAAAAAGTGAAATGTTTCCTTCCACACGGCTGCCACCTCAGAACCCCACCTCCCTGGCCCCGCCACCAGCCACTGCTGACTGTTGGTCAGGGTTGGGGGAGGGTGTTTTCTGCGGCTTATAAAAAAGTGATCTATGTCTGTGTGCTTGAGAGCATGGTGTCTAGCTTAACTCCACCTCCTCAGCCTGTAGAGAGAGGGGGGGAGGATGGCTGTTCTCCATCAGGTCGGGAGGCCCCTGCTGTCCACAGAGCCCCTCCCTCCCCGCTGCCTGGGGGTGGGCGGGGGTGGGTGGCTCCCCAGGTCGCTCTGTGGTTGGGGAGGGAAGAGAGAGGGAATGGGCTTTTCTTAGCAGCTCCACCCAGACTCAGGTGGTGGCTGAGCGGGCCTTCCCACTCAGTGGGGTGGGCCGGATGGCTGTCTCTGGGGCCTTCGGGACTGAGTTGTTTCTGTTTTTGCTCACCTGTGCCCCGCCCTGGGGACAGGGACAGGAGTCAGCTCTGGTCCCAGCCTGGGGTGAGAGGTGCATGCATGTCTCCTCCTGGGGCTCTCATTTGACTTAGGGGGTAGGGGGGTGGCGGGAGCAGGGACAGCCAGGCCCAGGGAGGAGTACTTGCCTAGCTCAGGAAAGCTCCGAAACAGATTCGAGGGCGCTTCTCGTGTGGTGGGGCCTGGAGTACCTCCCTCTCAGCGAGTGAGAGAGAAGATAGAAAAGCACTCGGAAGTCTGTGACATGCCGCACTGGCGCTGCTGCTGTTGGGAGTCGAATGTTTTCCCCGGTGGAGGCCCCGTGTGGATTGGGACACAGCTGGCGGAGGACGGGGCCCTGGGCAGGGCTGGGGGACACGTGGAGGAGATATGCCTGCTCAGCCGAGTGCTGGCCCGGCCTGCCGCTGCTCTGGAGACCTTGAGCAAGGAACTTGGTCATCTGTAAAATAGGGTGAGGAGCCCTGCCTACCTCACAGGGCTCGTCTGAGGTCTGCCTGACAGCCTTTCAGCTTTGGGACCAGCAGAGTCCTGGCCAGCGTTAGGGGTGACGAGGATGTCGAGGGTGACGAGGACAGGGACAAGGAGAACGAGTACTGAGGATTCACTTTGTGCCAGGCACGTGCCGAGTGCCTCCCATACCACCACCAGTGCCATCGCATCCAGGCCGCTGGCACCTCTCACCCAGACCCTGCAGCTGACCCCCAGGCTGGTCTCCGACTCCGACTCAGCTCCCCTTGGTCCATTCTCTGCCAGTGGCTGAAGCAGGCTTCAAACAGCACACCACCCAGTGGCGTCTCGTCCCTTCCTGTGGACCCTGCACAGGCAGCTCCTGCCGACCTTGCTGATTTTACCTACCCAACTCATCCCTGTCCCGCGCCCCTGCAGCACCCCAGTCCCGGAACTTGGCCCTTGTTCCCTCTTCCTGGGTCACTCTTCACCCAGATTTCTGTGACCTCCCTCCACGCTTCATCCAAAAGCATTATCAAACCCAGCCTTCACATCCCCTCGAGCCAGGGCCCTGCTGCGGGTTCCTTTTTAGCACCCGAGTTCACCTGCCACTACCATACAGGCGTGCGCACTTCTCCCACACTGGACTCTAGGCCCCGGGGGAGCAGGCAGTTGGTGTCTTGTTCCCTGATGTGTCTCCAGCCCCTATAACAGGGTGTGACACAAGGTTGGTGAATGAACAAATCAACATATTTCATTTAGTCTCACCCCATGACATAGGCACGTTGCTATCTGCACTTCACAGATGAGGAAGGTAAGCTCAGAGAGATGGATTGACCCGCTCATGGTCACCTAGCTGCAGCAAGACAGAGCCGAGCTCTGAGCCCAGTGCCTGTAGCCCAGAGCCCTGTCTCAGCCAGTAGCAGCTCCCACCTTCCTGGAATCTAGGCAGGCTTGCTCTGCAGAAGAGGACAGAAGTGTGAGGGGGCTGAAAGTGGGGAGCAGGTGGGGTTAGACCCTGGGAAGGGATGAAGGCGGGCCAAGGAGAAAGTGAGAAAACAAACTGGAGGGTCTGAGAGGGCCAGGGCGGGGCGGGGACTTCAGCGCAGGTCAGGACAGGGATCCCTAAGGAGAGAGCCCCCGGGCACCCCTGCTCCTGAGGCCGGTTCTGTTGCCTGTGTCCAAGCTCCCTGCCCTGGCTCTGTTCCTGGCGTGATCTCCGCTTCCCAGAGGAGCTCAGGATTGGCCTGACTTCCCAGGGTGGAGAAGCACTTGGGGAGACAGAGCGAGTGTGTGTGTCTGTCCAGCCTCGCTGTTTGCGTTGTCGTCACATCTTAATCAGCCTATTTCTGGGAGCGATGACTTCATCTCCTGTGTTTCTCGACACAGCCATTGTCAGGCATCCATAGAAAGACTGGGCCTAGCACCATCCATGTTCCCTTAATGAGCTGGGTTGGGAGAGCCAGTTGGCAGACCCTAACCTGACCTGGTCGGGGGGTCTTATAGTCAGGTCTGCCTCCAAGAGACTCCCCTTCTGGAAGTTAGCCTTAGATCTGGGCTCATTGACCCTGGCAAGCCCAGTGCAGCAAATTGTAGCCAGCCAGGGCACATGCTGTGTTGTGGGCAAGGGGCAGTCACACCCAGTCTCTGCCCTCAAGGGCTCGTACTGGCTGGAGGAGGCAGATGGGTCAGTGGCCTCTACACTAGAGGGGCTGTGGGTGGACAGGGAAGGGAGCGAGGACTCCACTGGGGCTCAAGGACAGCTCCACGGAGCTGGTGGTTGGGCCGCAGAGTGAAGGTGATGGCTGGTGGAAGTTTTCCCCTGGAGAGGAGGGACGGGGCTTGCTGGTAGGCCTGGTGGCTGTGTTGCTGTGTACGTGTGCTGTGTGTTGGCCTGGGGAGTGGCAAGGGACAGAGTAAAGGGCAGTGGGAAGGCAGGACTTGATCCTGAAGGTGACTGGGAGTGGGAAGGATTTTTTAAGAGGGTCAGAGCAGTGGTTTCGAAGCAGCTCCCTGCCCATGGGAAGGGGGCCTGGGAGGAGGAGGAAGAAGCTGGCAATTGAGACCCCGGCCCTGTCTTCCCTTCACCCTCCAGGGAACGGGTCTCCTCTCTGTCCCTCCCCCATGCTGCCAGGAGCTCCAGTCCCCAGCCCTGGAAGGCTGCTGGACTAGGGACAAGGGTGCTGGGAAGTGGTGGGGATAGGGATTTAGGGTGGTCTCTGAAAGATGGTTTGTCTGGGCTTGGACAGCTCTGGACAGCCCCTGAGCCTCGGTCCTGAAAGCACACCCCTACTCCAGGCTGATGGAAGCCTTGTCTGGAGGCAGGGGGATGGGCTGAGTGATCCCTGGCAGGATACAGTGCTGAGGGGTAGGTGATACGTTGTGTCACACTCATGACCAGGACGTGGAGGTAGGGGACCCCCACCCGGGAGTTCCTTGGGTCCCAGCACGGAGCAGCCCCTGAGCGAGCCCACCTGCCCTGCATCCACCACTGCCCAGCTCCATAGCCTGGAGCAGCTTACTTAACCTGTCCGACTTCATTTTCTATCCCATTGTACCTGCTTCCTGGGATATTTGTGAGGACTATTTGAATTTAAAGGGGGAAGAGCCTGGCAGAGTGTCCACACACAGGAGGTACCCTGTCTGCTTAGCTGGGCAGAGGTGGCTGTGGTGGTAGGGGCAGAGGGCAGTCATGCTCACCATCATTGTCAAGGCTCCTTTAGGTTTCTAAGGGCCAGAGGTGGGGGGTTGTTGGGGGGCGGGGGTGGGAGAGCCAGCTAGTGTGGAGGGGTGACGGGAGAGCCTTGTTGAAGGAGCAGAGAAGTATGAGTCCCAGTCTTCACCACTCCAGACCTCAGGCAAATCACATATCTCTCCCAGCTGCAATGTCAGGGGCCAAGGAAGGAGTGAGGAAGGGTCAGAGCTGGCAGGGGGCAGGTGAGGGGCTAACATATCTGTTAAGACTTCTGTTTCATTTCTTCCAATATTGAGAGTCAGCTAACTGCCCTCTTCTTGAACAGACACCCAGCAGGGAAATGCTCTGAAAGGGGCCCTTCCCAAGCTGAGGATGGCCACATCCTCCCACGGAGGATGGTCCGATCTCCCGTAACCTTGAACACCACCCATCTTCCTTCGCGGGCCTTACTGTTCCAGCTGTTCAGCATTGTCTTTTTTTGGTAAGAGAATAGTTCAGCTCAGCAAAGATTTCCTGAGCATCCTTTGTCTTGGGTCTGTGTTGGGCCCAGGGGATGCAGGGGTGGTTAAGATACTGACCCAACTACCAAGGGGGAGGAGGACTGTTCAATTGTCTCGTGTTTCAAGACGTAAATGTAAAAGCAGCGTCCGGGGGCGAGAGGCTCTGGGTTCTAGGCTCTTCTTCTTCCTGCCTGTGGGGCTGCAGGCAAATTACAGGACCTCCGAACCTCAGCTGCTTCAGCTCAGAACCTGGGTCAGTCTCTGCTGATCCCTCCCAGCACGAAGGTGCTGTGATCACTTTTGGATTATTAACTTCCTCTGTCCTCTCCAGGTAGAGAGGCCTGTGCTGAGTGCAGTCTGAGGGCAGAGCCAGAGGAGTGGACTCCAGGGTGGTAGACTGACCTGACCCAAGTTTGAAGTCAGTTCTGCAACTTAATATTTATGTGACTTTGAGCAAATTACTCCCTCAGTTTCTCTTTGGGACTGGGTTTTCTCAGCTGTAAAATGGGGACCATGATATGCCTGATGTGGTATGTCCTGGCCCTGAGGGAACTCAGCAGCCTTATTAAAGCTGCTCGAGTACAGTGCCTGCTCCGTGCCAGACACACCCCCCCGCCCCTCTCCCCTTCCCAGCTCCACGTATCAGACAGGAGCCAGTTAGTGGAGGTCTTCAGCCTGCACTACCGGGAAAAGAGGCCCGGAGACAGTAAGTGGCAGCCTCAGGCCTGCGGCTGACCGAAGAGCATGAGGATGGGCCCCCCAAACAATTCAGGTGGGGCGCGGGCCTCCGCAGAGAGCCCCCTGCAGTGGGCAGCAGGCATCAAATGATTTTAAACCCCTTTGACTGGAATATATACTAGTTTAGAATTCTGTCTTGTTTTATGAAAAAAAAAGTTTGCTAATGAAATTAATAGTGTAAACAAGATTTGGGGAGGGAGGGCGGCCAGGGGAGGGGGTTATTTGAGCACACTTCAAAGAACATCCTTCTCCAGCATCTTAGCCGCATCATTTGCATATGTAATGATTGTGCTAATTATAGGTGGCCTCATCTGTTAACAACAGGTTTGCCAGGCTGTGCTACATTCTTGTAATCACCCAGTCAAAATTCTCTGGCATGCTTTTCACTAAAGATAAGAAGAACAGTAATAATAATGCCTGTCATTTTTTTGATCCCTTGCTATGTGCCAGGCATCCTACCAGGCACTTGACCATCATCATCTCATTTAATCTTCGCAGCAGCTTTGTGTGCCAGAGATTCTTATCTCCTGTACACAGAGAAGTTAGGTAACCTCCTTGGGCTCACACAGCCGTGAGCTGTCAGTTGGGAAAAAGACCCAAGGTCTTGCTAACTTTCGTGCTCCTTCTACTCTGGGGGAGACTTGACATGCTCGCTCTTTATCTCGAAGATTTCTCTGTCTTATTTGGCCATCACAGAAAAACTCCCTTTCTGCCAAAGAGGAAGCTGAGACTCGAACAGGTTGTTGAGGGTGATGCAGGAGGCGAGCCCAGGATCCCTAATTTCTAGGGTAAAACCAGCCCCGCATCCCCACCCACCTGCCCACAGAGTGTGTGTGTGTGGCGGGGGAGCCCCTCCTTCCTCCCCTGAGATCTTGAGGACAGGAGGGTGTCTCTAGCCTCTTGAAGTAGGGCTGGGCTTGGCCTCACGGTCAAAGAAAACTATGAAGCAATAACCAGGTGGGAGGATGCCAGCACGTCCTAAATGGCGTTACATACGTTGTCACTAAGTTGGAGGTTGCACATAGGTGGCTCGTGGCCACATGTAGCCCACAGGCCGGTTTCATTGGGTCTGGTAGGGCAGAAAGATTTTTTTTTTTAATAATCTGTTCCTGATACTTAAGCAGTCCTGATACTTAAGCAGTCCTAAAACATTCACCCTCAACATTCACCAGAAAAATCTGGATTTCTGGCTTTTCTTGAAAAAACAGCCCTGGCAGCATTGGGCCTATATTTCTGCAGGGCAGAGAACTGGCCTCTGCAGCTCACCCCAGGCTCCTTTACTCCCTGGAAGGCTTTGAGTTTGCTTAGCCTGCATTAGCTCTTTCCAGTGATTTTGGGAGGGGTGTATGGTGAGGAGATAGTGTTCCCATTCCATAGATGACGAGCCTGTGGCCCCACTGGACCACTCCATAAGACGTTGTCAGCTAGGCCTTTAACCTCCATCTTCACTGTCCACCTTGTGTGGTTTTCACTCCACCTCACCACCTCCCAGCCATGTCCAACCCCACTGTCCGCCAAGGCAAGAAAGAAACCTTTCACAGGCCTAATGACTCAAAAATAACCAACAGTGAGCCCAGGGAACTGTTCCTGTCTCCCCCTCTCCTTTTCCACCCTCCCCGAGGCCGGAGGGGACATGGGAAACCTATTCATTTAAACTCAATTATTTTCTCGAAGACAGAACAGAACTGAATTGGGTCAGCGGCTATATTTGCTGTACTCAGCTGTTTCCCCTGCAACAACATCACCCACCGGCTGTGTTGCTGGGCTCTGTGCCGCTGGGCTCACCAATTAGAACTCCGTATTGGTGGCCGTTCCTTGGCAGGCTTGACTCGGAAGGAGAGGAGCCCCCTCTTCCCATTTACCCCACAGGCTGCTGGAGCGGGATCCAGAATCACGTGCTCACCATGAACCCAGGCTGCCCGCCCCCAGCCTGCAGTGGACGTACTTCTGACAGTGGAGTTTCTGCTGATAAGCCAGCAAAGACGTGGAGAAATTAAGTGCTTGCTGGAAAGGCAGGCCTTGAGCCAGACACGACAGGGACCTTACTGGCTAGGTTACTTGGAGCAGAGTACTTGACTGCTCTGCACTTCTGTCTCCTCGTCTTGTAAATGAGGCACAAGGACTTGACACACCCCCTGGGGCTGGGCTGTCAGTGATGTAAACGTGACTCAGTATGCCAGGGGCCTGCCCCCGGTTAACCCGTCTGTCCATACTCATTCCCTTGCACTATGTGCCAGGCACAGAGCTTGGTGGGGGACCCAGATCTCAGAAGGAGAATGTGCTAGGACACCCTCCTCTCCATGAAGCCTTTCCTGATAGTTTGCACCCAAACTGGAACTGTTGTCCCTGCAGTCATCATGTCCTCTGATGGGCCAGCCCTGTGCTGGATACTTTTGCAGCTTCCTCTGGGCCCACAGCCTGTCAAGTGTGCTTGTACTGACGCTCATGTCTGCATGCATCCCTCCCTCACTGGACTGCCAGCTTCTTGAGGGCAGAAGCTGTGTGTCTTGTTCACCTGCCTGTACCCTTCCTAGCTGTGTGGCCTCGGATTGGATGTTTTCCCATCTGTAAGATGGGACTAGCGATGCCTCCCTATGGCTCGTGTCGCGGAGAGGAGGCCAGTAGTGTCAGGCACGGCGGCAGCAGACTCTTGGAAAACATGTGGAGGGAATCAGATCAGACGCTTCCATTCCACTCCGTTGAAGCCGGGAATCTCTAACAGCGGGGCTCTGGGGAATTCTGGGAGGGGTTGTAATTGCTGTCTCGTTGCAGGATTGCTGTCTGTTTACGTGGGGAAATGAGGACAGGGAGGTGGTCTGTGGGCCTCCCCTCCCCTCCTCCGTCTTCTCTGCTGAGGAGGGCTGGGCCTTCCCTGAGGCCCAGCTGCTCCGGCTTCACAGTTTTCTCCAGCTGCCCAGGGCGCGGCTGGGACGAGTTAGGACCTAGCCAGCCACCGCTGACCCCTGGGCCCCCAGGTTACAGTGCCTGGCATTGTACCTCCCCTCTTGGCAGAGTTGGAACTGGGAGGTGGAGCAGGGCCTCCTCACCGCATCCCCTTCTCCGGTTCCAGGGACTGGGGAGGGGGTGGATAAGGGAGGTTTGGCTTCCTGACCTTTTCAGGGTTGTGGTGAAATTAGGTGGTGTATGTGACTTGGGTAACAGGTCTGGTGTGGTGATGGCTGTGAGGGCAGGGCCCCACCCTGGTGGGGGGCCAGGAGCTGGGGCCTGGGCAGTAGGTGACCCAGTCAGAGACAGAGAAGCTGGGCTCTGATGGGAGCACAGTGAGTAGCACTCAAGTCTCTGGGGAGGGGCTTAGGGGACAGACTGCAAACTGACCCAGCACACTGTACAGCGGGGCCGCAGTCATGGCCTCATACACCATGTCCCTCCCCTCTCCCTCACCCGCCCTTTGATAGCACTCACTCCGTGGAACACCGTGCTGGGCTCACCCGGGACTTGGCACCGTGACAACCAAGAAAGAGAAGTGCTGACCAAGTCTCATTGCTTGTTCGAGTAGATTTACCCTATTTTTCCAAGGAGGCATCACATGGGGAGGAATTTACTCCCCCTAAATGCTTTGATGGAAACATTACGTTTTTTGAGTGAACATGTGTCAGCATCACTGTAGGGGGAAGGTTCCAGGATTCTCTGCCAGCTGAAGTCATTACCACAAGATGCTGGTGGGGGGCCTGGCAGATGGGGGTCAGGGAAGGAGATAGCCAGAGGGCAGGAGCCTGGCTGGCCTAATGGGAGGGGAGAGGGGGTTGGAGCTGGGGGGCTCTTGAGCAGGTGGAGAGGAGGGAGGGAGTTAGGAAGCTGCCGGCTGATGATATACATGAATCCCCTGCCCCCAGCCCAATCACAGAACATGGAGCATGCGGAGCTTGAGGGGTGGGGACAGGGAACAGAGGCTAGGGAATGGTGAGCACTGGAAGCTCAGGCCAGAAAGATAGGCCAGGGCCAGATTGTTGAGGGGACTGGAATCGCAGCTGCCACCAGTAACTAGCTGTGTGACCTTGGCAGCGTTTTCAACCTCTCTGTGCTTCAGCTCCATTGTAGTAAAAGTATCTCTGTGGATTCCCACAGCTGATGGCTTTTTGGAAGATTAAGCGAGATAATGTATGCAAAATACCTAGCACTGGGCCTGGCACATAGCAGGTGCCGGGGCACATTTGTCATTTGTTGGTGATGATGAAACCACACAAGCATAGATGTGCTCACATAAATTAACAGCTGGGGCACACTGAAACTGCTACCCAAAGTTGGCCCTCAGTCTAATACCAAGTTTGTTTCTCACCATCAGCTAAGTGCAGCGGGGGTCTCTTCAGAAGCTCTTGTCTATGAGGCGCCAGGCTCTGGGGCTGACTTTCTGCAGGGCCTCCTTCTCCCGTCCTGTCCTGTGCCTGTTTCTGTCCTGCAGACTCATCCTGAGGCGGTGGGTTATGGCAGCGCCCTCCTCTGGCTGAGGCAGCTCTGGGCAGGCCGCAGGGGGCCGCCGGCCTGTACATAGCCTGTAGAAAGAAGAGGGCTGTGATCACAAGGAAGTTCCTCCCTCGTAGGTTGTGAGCATCTCTCTTCCCAAGGGGATGTGCAAACATTGCCTGGAAGTGTTCCTTGACAGTCTTGGTGCTGGCTCCCCTGTACCCCAGGAAATGGGAAGCTCCTTGAAGAAAGAGGGTTCCAGAGCCTCCCAGAGAGCCTGGCCCAGTTGGTGAGGCACCGTTAGATCCAGAAGATGATGAGACGTTTGGGCTCTGAATGTTTGGGAGAAGACTGACCTGCAGGATGTATCTGTCCATCACGCATTTATTGAGTCCCAGGATCTGAAGAACCAGAGATGAATAGACCCCAGGGAGGGCCTGACAGAACCCAAGCAGGACCCTGGGAGAAGAGTGGGGAGGCCAGGAATTCAGGAAGAGAGGGAGAGATCATGCAGCTTCCGTGCCTGGGGACACTGGGAAAGGCTTCCCTGAGGCGGGGCAGTTAAGCTGGGTCTTGAAATTGAATGAGAACTGGAAATCGGAGCAGGAGGGATGATCCGTGGGAGCAAAGGTGTGGCCATGAGAAAGGACAGGGACGCACTGGGAAGAGTAGAGGAGGAGGGCCTGTGGCTGGGTGGAGTGAAGGTGAAGAGTGTGCAGTGGGTGAGCAGGGACTGATTCTGGAGGCCTGGTCACTGGGGGCACTGAAACCAAGAGTAACTGAATTCGGGTGGCCTCTGAAATTCCAAGGGTGCTCACTGTGTATTTACTACCTTTTACTGATGCTTCTGAAAGGAGCTTGCATGAGGCTATGCAGCCCTCTGAACCGCGGCTAGGAGAGGAGGAAGGAAGCAACTTATTCAAGGTGACACAGCTGACAAGTATATCTTCTGACCCCTAGGTACAGGTGTTTTTTTTTTTTTTTTAAAGCTTGTGACTGCCTCCTGTGACAGCTGTTTTGCAGAGTGAGAGACTGTCATAGAGGCCTGTTTTGTTATAGCAAGATATTAGATCTGTGTGGATCAACCAGTGGGGATAGCTTGCTACCTGGGGGAAATCTAGGATGGCTCCAGGAGGAAGGGGTATTAGAATTGGAGAGGGAGATAAGAGGTGACCAGTAAAAAGATACAAATAGCTGTCTGTGGTAAGGCACATCTACTTCCAAATGTGGCTGGGCCAACTTGTGCAAGTGATTGAGCTTCTCTGGACTTGATTTCTTCATTTGTAAGGGGGTTACAGTCTCTGCCTTACCTGTTTATTGACATTATTGAGCTCAAGTGGGAGGCCTGATTGGGGCTTACACCCTGGAGGAGTGCTCAGAATTGAGCACTGTCCCCTCCATCTCTGGTGCCTTGGATGCTCTGGGAGCCAGAGAGGCTTCTTCTGCCCCAGGGCCTCCCTTGGTGACTACAGCCTCACCTCTCCCCTGTTCTGAAATTTTATTAAGACATTGGATAGACCCAGATGAAGCTATGAGGGGAAACCTCACCTCAGAAGGAAGGGAACCAGCGTAAGTACACCTCTGGCTATGAGTCCTCTGGGCTTTGGGGGTGTGAGCAGATGCAGATGGAGGGGGCGGGTATTGTTGGATTACCTGTGATTAGGATCACCTGTGCTGAGAACAGAGCCAAGCCCAAGTGAGAACGTATCAGGGGATGGAGTGAGTTACTTCCCAGGTTGGGGGTTTCTGTGGGGCCATAGTCAGAAGAGTCAGTGGTTCTGCAGGTGCCCCAGCCAAAATCCTGCCTGCCTGCGCACTGTAGGTGCCTGACAATCCAGCACTTAATAGGAGCTCAGTTATTGTTGAGAGTCTGGAGCAGGCTGAAACCACCGAGGACTGAACTGGGGCTTGTGATTGCCTCTAGATATAGAGGCCACAGAGTAGGCAGGACCCCAGGCAGGGGCTGTGTTCCCCCACCGGCTTGTTAATCCATATTTACATGGAGGGATTAGATTCCATAATCCTACTGCATCAGAAAGTTAATGCAGCAGCCACCCTAGCGGAGGCTTTGATTAGCCCCTTTGGGTGGTGACTATAAGGGAAGTAGATATGATTCTCTGCGTGTGATAGAGGCTCAGTGCTTGGAAAACTGTGGCTTCTCTGGTGGGTGACCCCAGGCAAAAATGTTGAGTTAGCTGGGTGTGCCTTTCCCAGAGGGATTTTGGTTCAGTGAGGGCTGTGTTAATGTCACCCGAGGCCAAAAGGTGGGGTGGCATTTGGGCTCATGGGTCCGATTGCCCGTCTTGTAGCATTCACAAACCCGGACAGTTCACCTAGCTCACCCCCTTATCTCTTCCATCCAGCACTTCACCCTCCGCCTCGCACTGCTGGCTCAGCCCAGGATATAGGAGACACCGCCCAGAGAGGGAACTTGAATCCGGGACTCCACCTGGGAACCCAGTCCTTCCCAGCTAGGGGAGCTGTCTGGTTGCCTGGCTGGCTAGTTCTGAGTCGGAGCCCCGCTCACCCTTGGCCCTTCTGTCCGGGTGACCTTGTCTGCACCTCTGTCTTTGTTCGCATTTAAAAAATGTCTGAATGGAAGTGCGGGGGAGGGAGGGTGCCTGTCCCGGAGTTGGGGGGTGGGGGTGATCAGGGCTGTTGCTCTGAGCCCGACGAACTCCGGCGGGGCCTCCGCGGGCGGTGGGGTTGGGCCGGGCCTCTTCCCTGCCCTTGGCCGGAGCACAGCGGCGGGTGGGGGCGGAAAGCGGCTGCAGCTGGGGGCAGCTGGTAGCGGAATGTCCCCGTCCCCGCCGCCAGCCCTGGCGGGGCGGGGCCAGCGGCTCGGGGTGGGCGGGGCCGGCCACTTCGGGTCTGGAGCGCGGGTTGGGAGGGGGGTGCGGCGCGCCGCGTGGTCGTCGGAGCCTGGAACACTCTGCGAGCGGCGCGGGGTAAAGGTGTTTCCGCGTGCCCCGGTCTTCTGGTAACCCCCGCCCTCGTTCTGCTGGCTTGTCTCAGACCAGCCAGAAAGACATATATTCGTTCAGGACATCTGTTAGTGCCTACTTTGTGCCAGGCACGCGGCTGGAGGTCTACCGGGCCTACCAGGTGAACAAGCCCAATTTTTGCGACCGGGACATTCTCCCGGGCGGGAGGAGGGGGCCCAAGCAAGTTTCAGATCAGTTCTATGAGGAAAGTGAAGCAGGGTAATCACTACGAGTAGGGGAAAGTGGAAGTTGCTCCTTTAGCTAGAGTGGTTAGGAATGGCCTCACCTAGGACGTGCACGACTTTGATCTCAGAGCAGAATGAGGAGAAACCAGCCTTGCCTAGAGCCAGGATCCAGGGGAGGGAATGGCAAGTGCAAAGGCCCGGAGGCGGGACTCGGACAGGATATGACCCTGGGCGGAGTCAGCAGTTTGGGGGAGGAGCCTGAAGCTCGCTGCAAGCCTCCTCCAGCTTCCCGGACCCAGACCAGACCTGGAGCTCGGTCCCCAGGCTGCACCCCGCCCAGGTGCCCCAGGAAGGCTACTGGCTCGTGGCTGGGAGTGTGTCTTTCTAGACTTCTTGGACCTGGAGGTTGTGCCATGTGGTTACCTGTATGGAAGACTGTAATTTTCCACTTGTTCCTTGGAGGGCCCGGAAATCTCTAGATGTTGTCACTGTGGTGTTTTTTTAAGTCATTTTTGAAATTTCAACTTGGAAGACAGAATCAGCGTGTGCTTTGCAGGAAGGGGAAGCCTGTCTGGTCACACCTATTAGATGCCGCCCTGGGCTGAGAGGTCCCCTGATCTGTCTGGGAGAGGCACCTGGGTGCACATCATCCTCAGAAATGGGTCTCTGTGGCCTCGGACTCCTCGGTGACAACCTCAGCAAGATCCTGGGCCGGGCCGGAGGAGCTGCTCTGTGGAGACCCAGCCATCCTCGAAAGCCGGATCTGGCTCCGGGGCCCCTGGTGCGCAGACCTGGGTCAGCCCAGGGGCCTACCCCACTGCCAAGGTCTGTGGGTGGCTCTGTGGGGGTAAAAGGGGTACAGGAAACTTACTCCCTGGCAACTGGGCAGGTGACCTCGATGGCTGTGGGTTAGAGCTGGAGGGTGTGGGGCTGGCTGCTTCTCTAAGGAGGCCCAGCCCCGGGAGTCCACCTGTCCCAGGACCCCACCTGTCCCGGGACCCCATTGGTGCCCAACAGGTCCCTCCCGCACCAGCCCAGGTTCCTCACTGGCCCTGGGAGAAGGAATGGAGACCCTCCCCAGAGGCTTGGGAGGAAGAGTGAAGGTGGGGGCTGGGGTTACTGGTCTGGCTTCTCCCTCCTGGGAACCAGGCCCTGTCCTCCTGAAGCATCAAGTCATGCGGGAGCTGGGTAGGGAGAAGCCCACTGAGCGTTGGACCGAGGAGGTGGAAGCAGGCAGGTGAAGCAGTGGGGAAGGAAATCTAGGCCCAGGGAACTGGTGGGGTTGGCAAGATGGGCTGTGAGGAGGGGGCTTTGACCCCAGGCTGTGTAGCCAGTGAGGGCCATAGGGCTGCTGTTCCCTTAGCCTGGGGCTCCCAGCGCAGGTAAGGAGAAGGGCGAAACCGCTGGGGCTCCCAGCCACTGCCTCTTGGAGACAGATTTAATAATCTTGTGCTGTCTCTCTGGCGGTTAGTATTGCAGGAGAAGCTTTACTCCTAAAACTTATATTGATCCAGACACTAATAAAAAGTAAAGGGTTTTTTGGAGCAAGTTTTTTCCCTGTTTTTCTACTAGAGCAAAGAACATCAGAGCCCTAAAACACAGATTTGTTTTCCTCCCTCTCTAGGTTTGGGTGTGGGGGGCATGGGGGTCGGCCTTGTTCAGGTTTCACCTTTTCAAGGAACCTTCCTCGACTGCACAGGCCTACAGTCATCCCTCTTCTCCAGCAGGTAACCGAAGCTGCCACTGTGCATCTAGTCTGTCCCCCAGAAGGGCTCGGGTGTTACAGAAGCCTTCATGCTCACCCGAGTCCACAGGGCAGTGAAAGGCATCTGCCTTGGAGGCAGCAAAGGCTTGACTCTTGACTTCTTGTGTCTTTCTAGGTCTGAGTCTTTTGCTGCCCTGTTCTTTGTGTCTCCAAATTTATTTCATAAATACTTACTGACCTCTTACACCTTGCCAGACCCTCCCTTTGGGATGCAGAAATACAACAGACATAGCCCTTGGCCACACAGAGCTTACCTTCTGGCAGGAAAGACAGGTAACCATAAGTGAGTGGAGAAACAAATAAGTAATTCCGGATTGAGTGATGTAAGTCAGGATTTTTGTCTGGTTTGTTCAGCACCTGGATTCCCAGTGCCTGAAATAGTGACCGGCTCATACTTCTGCACATAATAAATATTTGCTGGCTGAATGAGCAGGATGATAAGAAGGAAACGGCCAAGTGTTTCTGTAGCGAGTAATGGGGGTGGGGCAGGACCTGTTGTAGCCAGAGCGGCTGGGGAAGGACTGAGTTCCTCCAGAGTCCAGAATCCAGCCTTTTGGAGAAGGGGGTGGAACTGGAGCTCCCACTGCGGGAGCAGCAAGTACAAAGTCCCTGAGGCGGGAGGCGGGAAAGTGGAGGCTTGTAGTGGGGGTGGAGTTGCCGGATGAGGTCAGATGGTAGGCAGGCCACTCCTGTGAACTTTTTTCACCTGGGAAGATGTCTGGATTTATTCAAATTGCTGTAGGGATAACTGGAGGGTTTCAAAGCCCAGGAGTTAAATAATCTGATTTGCATTTCTCCAAGGTCCCTCTTACTCCAGGTAGAGGGGCAGGATCAGGCAGGTGCGGAGGAGTGGACAGGTATGAGAGATTTTAGAGGAGGTAGTGGTCTGATTTGCTGATGGATTGGGTGCTCAAGGTCAGGGAAAGGGAGGGTTCCTGGCTTTTGGGAATTCTGGCTTAAGCTGCTGAGACAAAGCTCCATTTTGGCCATTTCAGGCCTGAGATTCTACAAGCCATCCAAGACGAGGTATCAGGCCAGCATTTAGACGTATGAGTCTGGAGCTCAGAGCAGGGAAGGACCAGAGATAGAAACTTGGGAATCTTGAGCACACAGGAGGTGTTTCAAGCTAAGAGCAGATGAGATCACCAAAGGAACGTGTTTTACTGAAGGGAGTGCCCCCAAATCAGAGCCTGAGAAACTGCCAACACCTGGAGGAAAGGAGGGCCGTGGCCTGTGAGGGAGGAGGGAGTGTGGTGGCCTGGGCTTCAGGGAGGGAGCTAGCTGTCAGGTCGAGTGAGGAGACGACAAGAACTGTGATTGGCTTTGGCCACAATGAAGGCCTTTGGGGACCTTCCAGAGACTCCCTGGGGTCAGGCCGGGTATGCTTAGTAGCCAGGAGGTGAGTAGAAGAGGAGGCAGCAGGGTCTGAGAAGCGCAGGGAGAGCGGGCCAGCCCGGGGAGCCAAGGAGGCTCAGGTGAGAGGCTCACACGTCCTCAGGTCTGGGTCCGGGTTTGCCGGCAGTGGAGGGTCTCCACCTTGGGCCTTCTTCCAGGGCCTCTCAGCAGACTCTAGGGACTCTGAATGGGCTGAACTGGGCCCCCCAAAATGACCTTCAACAGCTCTCTGAGCTCTTCTTTCTCCCTCTCTCCCTGGAGGGCTCGCTAACCAGGTTTCCCCTTTTCTGTAGAGTCACCCAGCCCTGCCCTCCCCTCTCCCTGCCAGTCTCTCTCTGGGTCCAGGGCACATAAAGAAGAGCCCGGGATCTGGCTTTCCTCAGAGGGTCCTCCCGCCTTCCCAGAGCAGAACTAGACTTCGTTTGCACTAGTGGCTTTGCTCTGGAAAGTTCCTTGGTGTGTTTGGCTTCCAGAGAAGTTTGAGATCTTTTTCAGGGTATTTTGGTGGCCGGCACCTTGACCTCCTGCAAGGCTTGGCTGGCTGTGAGGGGGAGTTTAGAATGTGTTTGGCTTTGTCGGGGAGCAGTGTAGGGTTGGGGAGAACCTAAGGTCTGATGGTCCCCAGGTGGGTTCTGAGTGTGTTGAATAAATGCCACCCAGGTATTTGAGTCTTTGGGTTCCCAAGTTGTTTCATTAAATGCTTCCTCTGTGTCTGGTTAACCAGTGTTTTTACATCTGTTGTCTGCAGAGGATAGTGTATTTCTTTTTATGCATGAAGAAACTGAGGCTTAGGAAACTGAAAGGACTTGCCCAAAGTCCCACAGTTGCTAAGGCACACAACCAAAATTGCCACCCAGCCCTGCAGACCTCTGAGTCACACCACCCCGTACTAATTAACCCTGTGGGTGAGGAGGTGGGGTGGGGGTGTAAGCCCCTGGGTCTCCCACTGCCCCTCAGGAATAGTGGCCCCATGTTCTGTGAGGGCTTCAGGGCATTCCTTCTGCCTCCTACCCCCTGTTTGGTGCGTCCCTTCCTCTTCCTTGCTCCCCCAGGACACACATCAGTTGCTTTAGGCTCCAGAAAGAAAGCGGCAGACCTTGAACTTGGTCAAGCTTTGGGGGCTCTTGGGGCCAAGGGAGCCCCCAGCTTCTGGGAGGCTGTGCCACAGGTGTGGAGTGGTTTGTGTGGCTGCTGAACGCAGGAGAGCAGGCTCAGCTGCAGCACATCCCGTGGGAGACACCTGAGAAGGGGGCCCGCTCCTCACTGGGGAGTGGGGAGACCGAGGTCCGGAGCTGGCTGGTTGGGGTTGGGCTCCACCTGGAGACGTGATGCCTTATGCTGCCTCCTGACAGGCTGTGTGGCTTGGCACCCTTGCACCCTCTCCCTACCCAGCAAACTCCAGTTAGCCTGGGGCTGGGGCGCGGTAGAGGCCGGCTGTTTTCAGGTTGCAGGGGAATCGGACCACAGCCCAGCCTTTATGGCCTTATGACCTGGATGCTTCTGGAGGAGGGTGGGCATCTGGGACATGCTAGGGAGTGGTCATGCCTGGTAGTCACTGAGGGTCCCAGTTGGACCCCCTCTTTACAGAAATAAACCAAGGCTCAGAGAAAGAAGTGACTTGCCCAGGGTCACTACCCAGGAAGCTAGTTTTGAGTCTCCCAGCATATCCTGGGACAGCCTCCTTCAACCTAGTTAACCTGTCAGCTCTTTCGTAAGTGCTCACTGGGAGCCAGATTTGGTTCTGTAACTCACTGACTCCTCGCAGCAACCCTGTGAGGATTAGTACTATGATTATTGCAGAGGGGGAAACAGGCTTGGAGAGGGGACTTGATTTGTCCAAGAACACAAGGTTGCAAGCAGCACAGCCCAGGTTTGAACAGTCTGGCTTCAGAACCCATGTTCTTAACCACCAGGCTGCATGGCTTCAAACTTATGCCAGGCTCCATAGAAATGGGCTGAGGGTAGTAAATCCTTGAATGACCTGGCCCCTACAGCATTAGGCCTGAGGACTCCGCCTGGCCTCGACCTTTCTGATGGCTTGGCTGTACAGCACCTACGGCCTGCCCACCCACTCCTGGTGCCCCAAAATGGCCCACCTTTCTTGGACGGCTTGCTGGACCAGGTATGAACCCCAGGCAGTCAAGTCTCTCCTCCTTTCCTCTCCCCTGCCCACTCCTATTCTAGCAGCTCCCAGGCCTTGCCCACCCTTGGAGCCCAGGGGCCCCAGGAGTACCCCCGTCCCTGCAGCCCTGCCTCGTCCATTCCTGTGGACCGTGCCCAGCTTGCCTGAGCCATGAGCTTGGAAGGACCGCTCCCTCACCCACCCCCTCCTCTTGACTGTAGAGCCTATTTGAGAAGGGATGAAGGCCTGGGTGTCAGGTGCCCCACCCCTGCAGGGCTGCAGACCCCCCTCTTCCTCTCCCTGCCTTTCCTATGCTTCCTGATGTCCAGTCTTCTCATCTGTAAGGAGGGGGAAAGAGTGGAACCGACCTCGCAGGGTTTTGAGGCCTAGACTGAAAGCCCAGTGTTTGGGCACCTGTGAGAATGATTCCTTATCCTCACCGGCTTATTTCCTTAAAAAAAAAGATGCTAGTGGATGTGGAACAGGTGGGACCTCCAGAGAGAGCAGGTGGGAGAGAGTCGCGGCTTTGGCTGAACTCACGTGGCTGTGCCCTGGCTTTGCTGCAGACTTTGCACGGCCCTGGCTTCCTCACCTGTAAGGTGGGGTGAGGGGAATGCCCGTGTTGTGGCATGATTGTGAGGAGTAACGAGACAGGGCTGTGCAGCGCAGAGAGCTGTGCCTGGTGCACCGTGGGCGCTTCCTACTCAGTCTTGAGATGCAGCCTCCTGGTTTTAGGGTGTGGGCAGTTCTTCAGGTGAAATTTGGAGTTTTACTGTTATACATTTTGTCTAAAATCTTCCTGAGAAGCCCCAGGCCTCTAATCTGATCATGACCTCAGAGGGATTTTTGGTTTTTTGCTGTCTTGTTTCCTATACAGAAAAAGGGAGCTGTGCCTTTAAGTCCTCAGCGGCCCCAAGTGGGACACTGGCCCTTTAAAAGCACATTACGGAGTGTTGGAACTTAGCCTTTGTTTAACTAGCCATGATTAGTCCCAGTGGACAGGGCTGGAGTGGTATGCCTAGGACTGGAGTGGGGTTGGACTGGCTGGGCCCAGTGGGGGACAGCGGGCAGCAGGGTGGCTGGCCCGGCCCCTCCATTTCCCCGGTCTGGTGAGCCTGGTGAGCCTGGTGGCCGAGCTGAGGGATGGTGAGTGACCTGATGGCCTGAGCGGAGGAGGGAAGGAGGGAGGCTGCCAGCCTCCTGGGCCCAGGGGCAACTAAATGAGATGGGTGGGAGTGTCCGGTCAGAGAGGGGTCGTTACAGGTGCCCAGTCTTGGGAGGGACTCAGTTGTTCCCCCACAGTGGTGTCTCTGCCCCTCTGCAGACGTCTACCGGTGGCCCAGAGTGTAGTAGAAGTGATTAGGATAACCCTGCCAAAAAGCAAGAAACCGAGGAGTGTTGTTTTCTGTTTTCAGTTTTTAAAAAGAGAGGGAATCATGCTCCTTTCTGTGAGCAGGCCCGGTGGCATCCGTGGCTGCACTGGGAACCGGGAAGTGAGGTGCTTGGCCTTTGCTCAGCCCAGCCCGGGGCTGCACTGGGTGGGGCTGCGCTAGGGTTTGGGGGCCGCTCCCCACCCCCAGCCGGACTCTTCTTTTCCCCTGCTTCTCCCTGCCTGTGTCTGTCTCCTGATCCATCGGCCTGCAGGCTGGCAGCGTGTCCAGACCTGGGGTGTGTTTTGCTGCAGCTTAAATGTTTGAAACAGTTGTCAGGAGCCAGGTCCCTGTGATGCGTCAGTCTGTCCTGGGGAAGTACCCTGGCTCCAGAGACGTCTGGGTTTTGGCTTGTCACACGCTGTCTTGTGGAGCGATTGTGACGGGCAGCTGAGCCACTGCTATGGAAGTGCCAGCCGTGTGCCTGGCTTCTTACAAGTCTCTGTGTCCCTTGGTCCTGGCCACCACCATCACTACAACTGCTGGTGGATCAGCTTCCTACCCTTCTCACCATTTCCCAGACAGGGAAATGATCTACCTAGAGTCACACAGGAGGTGACAGGAAGGGCTCAGTACAGTTCTGGTGACCCATGATTTTTCTAAGTGACTTGAAAGTTAGTGCACTTGATCACAGGATTTCTGTAGGCTTGGTGAAAGTCTGAGGCGTTGACAGGCAGTGAAGAGAATTTGGAGTTGGAGCCCAGATGCCAGACCTCCAGCCCTGCCCAGGTGCCTGTGAACTGTGACCTTGGGCAAGCTGCTGGACTTCTCTGAGCCTCCACTTCCAGAGGTGGGTTGGTGGTGGAGTGCCTCGGGGCAAACTCTGGTTCTGCTGGGGCAGGTGGAGTGAACATGGCGGTCTCTGAGCTGGGCATTGATGGATAAGGCGGACTTGCTGCTGGAAGTGTTCTGAGTGTAGATGGGCAGCCGGGTGTGACTGGGTCCAGATGCAGCTGAGCAGGACCTGTGTGGCTGGATTGGGATGCACCTTGGAAACAATTTAAAGTATATGGCATTACTGTTTGGAATCCCATGGGCCAGTGGTAAGTGACAGACAGGGCTAGCTTATCCCAGACTCAGCCAGAGTATGGTGGGAAGAGAAGGTGGGCTCTTGGGCATCTGGGACACTCTGGCCTTGGGAAGCCCCTCAAGGTCTCGGAGGCTGTTTTTTTAACTGTAGCTGGGCCACGTGAGCAACAGAGATTGGGGTCTGCTAGATGCAGAGCCAGTGCCTGCCTGGTGCACTTCCCAGGCGTATGGGGTGTCGTGGCTCAGGCCGGCACCGGAGAGCCACAGATGGCTTAGATGCATGGTCGCTAGGAGCAGGAGGAACTCAGCAGCCACGCCCTGGTTTTCTTTGACATGAGTTTTTGCTTTCGCTGGTGGCCTGGGCGCCTGTGGCTGGTTGGCAGCCACCCGCTCCTGCTGTTTTGCTGCTGATGAGAGCTCCTGGCTGTCTCCTGTGAGTTGCAGTCAGGGAAGCAGAGCTCTGATGCCCCATTGGGACTCCCACACACCAGGCTTTGAGAGGATGGGAAACCAGGGTCCCAAGGCCCCCAGGCTCAGCGCTTTCATACTGGAGGCACTCAGTAACTATACACTGAAATACTGAATTAACTCGAACCAGGAGTGGGAGGTGTTATCATTGATAACAGACCTCCAGCAGGCTCTGGGAGCGGGTAAGGGCAGCCCATTTGTCAGATGAGAAAGTGGAGGTGCAGGAGAGACCTGCCCAACGTCTACACTCCCTTGGCCCCTTCCCCAGCTTGTCTTTGCCTCTTGTCTGCCAGAGGCCACAAAGCACCTCTGTCCTAAATGGTGGCAGGACAGGAGAAAGCATTGCTGCTGGACCTAAGGTGCCAGCATTTGCTCCCAAATGGGTCCATCTCTCCTTAAGCAAGGAAGTAGAGCCACCTGCCTAAGGCAGAAGCGCTGTAGGGGCGGGAAGGGGCAGAATGCCCAGAAGGAAGGAAGGGCCGGGGCTGATCACTGCGCGTTCGGTTACACCTGTTGCACCGAAGGTGGTGCTATCCCCATTTAACAGATAAGACAACTGAGACGTGGCAGGTTAATTAATTTGACCAAAGTCACATGTGTTTGTCTTTAAGGAAGGAGACTCACCACGTTAGACCAGTCATCAACCAGCATGATGCCAGGGACTGGGGCTGTGTTGACAAGTGGCTGGTCTGAGGCTGGAAGCCCAGTGCCCAGGGGTAGGAAAGAACAGTCCCGAGATCACCTTTTCACCCCAACATGAGTGGCTCACACAGCATCAGAACCCGGGTCTGAGGTGGAGACGAGAGGGGAGAAGATGCCACCTCTGCCCCAACTCTCTCATTCTTTAGAGAGGCTGCTGAGCCCAGGAAGGCTTCCTGGAGGTGGAGAGCTGGGAGGAATTAGATAAGCCAGAGAAGAAGTAGCTTCCTTGGGGAGTGGAAGTCCTTGGTTTTCAGCTCATTCTTTTTTGTTTTGTTTTGTTTGTTTTGTTTCATCATCCCTCCCCGCTTGGGTCCTGAGTCCCCAGGGCCTGAGGCAGCTGTTGGAGGTTTCTATGGTCTGGGAGGGTAGGGTAGGGAGGGGTATGATCTGTGGGGCTGAGGGGATGCATGGGGCGTGTTCGTGCTTGTGAGGAAACGGCACAGACTGAACTGAACTCGCAGGGACGGACAGCACAGCCAGGGCCTTGAACTGTTCTCAAGAGTTCCAAGCCAAGGAGCTGGGGGATGGGCAGTGGGCTGCTGCCTGGGTGCTCTGGGACTGGCAGCACCAGGGTTGTGGCAGATGGGGCTAATGCTGTGCTCCTGGGCTGGGGGGCGATTTACCTGGGGGGGGAGGCTGAGGGGAGCTTAGGGTTTTGGGTGTCTCAGTCTTTCTGAGCAGCTGGGCCAGGCTTGGTGGTTTCTCTTGGGGACCAGGGAGGGGCAGAGAGCTGTCCCAACTCAGAAGCAGGAGGAGCATTTGGTCCTCAACTCACTTTCGATTTGCCCAAATCTCATCCTATTCAGTGAGTGTTCCTCAGATGCTTTTCTTTTAAAATTCAGGGCACTTCGCTGTTCTACTGAGGTTTATGAATGTTTAAAAACTGCTTTGCAGTCCCCAAAGTAATTTGACAAGTCTGACAGCTATTGATTAAAAACCTGAAATTATTCAGGCTGCAGGACAACTTAAGGGATTAGATGGAAAGTTTTTTGTTTCTTCTCTCTGTGCCCCTTGCCCCCTCCCCTTCCCCCCCCCCAAAAAAGATGTGGGGAGGTAAATGTGTCCCTGAATGTTGTTTGAAAACTCCATTAAGCTGTAGAATTATACTGGAAAGGGTGGGGACAGGAGATGGGCAGGATGCTGAGGGATGCCTCTCCTGTTCAGGAGTCAGAACCAGCACCCCTCACATCCCTGGTCTCTCCCCAAGCCTGTGGTGCAAGTCAGCAACAGGCAGCAGTGAGGTATCGCCCAACACTACTACATGTGGTGGTGAGGAGGGGTGGTAGTGGTTAGTATCTGGCCCTTATGTTCACAGGGAGTTCACTTTGTGGGTAGCTCTGTGGGTGAGGAGACAGCAGCCTAGAGAGAGGAAGGAACTTGTTCGGGGCCATGTAGCAGGCCTGTGGGCCCCCCGTCACAGGCAGATCAAGGACGGGTGAGGACAGGACCCTTTCAGTGAGAGGGTTGGACCCCTGCTTAGGGCACAGGGCACAGGCTTGGCCCAGCATGAGGTAGGTACCGGTCCGTACGACAGAGGGTCATCAGGCTGTTAGGATCCCAGCTTTTACTTCTGGACCTTGTGGCCCGGCCAACCCACTTCTCTCTGGTGTCCTAAAGCTTCCTTCACCGAACCCTTTGGATTGACTAGGGTGTCGCCTCACAAGCCGGGGCTCATCAAACCTGTTTGAGTTCTGCTCCCCCTTCTGCTGGGGCAATGCCTCCTTTTGTGCAGGGCTGTTGGGAGAAGGCTGTGTGGCAACGTGTGTACCTTGGTGAGAACACCGGTCTCCGAGCTCAGCACGTAGTAGATGCTTGCTAAGTGGCTGAAGTCCATGCTGCCGCAGGTCAGTCATGCAGCATGTGTGGGGCACCCCGGGAATCGGGCCTCCCGCTGCCATAGCTGAAGCACGTGACAGCTGCCAGGGTGTGGCCCCTCCTTCTCCAGCTCAGCCCTGCGGTGTCGGGGAAGGACAGGCTCCTGGCTGGTAGGGTGGTAAAGTGAGGCAGGAGATCGGCACCTCCCAGCCCAGGGCTCAGTGTGAGTATGGTGGCGGGGTCACACTGGTTCTAGTGACTGCTGGGACTTGCCTCTTTGCCTCCGACCGGGAGAACCCTGGGTGGAAAGGGACCGTGCCTCCAGGGCCTGTCATCCCAGGAAGCCTTCCCAGGCTGGGCAGTGAACCTCCCTGCCTTTTAAGGACAGATTCTGTCTCCCCAGGGCCCTGGGGGCCATCAGGCGGCTGCATTCTTCTCCCCTCCCTTGGGACCCCAGCTGGGCCAGGAGTGAGCACTGGCCTCAGCAGCCGGTTCCCAGGCCAGCAGGGCAAGGCTGGGCCTGGGGAAGAGATGGCTCTGCTGGATGTTTGGGGCAGAGGGGCGGGGTGGGGTGTGGCCCTGTTTGTGTCCTGGCATTGACCCTGTTCTCCAGAGCCTCCCCTGCATTGTCTTAGTTGATGCTTATGGCAGCTCCGTGAGGAAGGTTAGTCAGTTCTCCCCACTTAGGGACAGGGAAACTGAGGCCTGGAGAGTTGAATGAGTTACAGGTACTCAAGGTTGTGTGTTTTATAGGGAATGGGACTTGATTTGCTCCTGCAGCTGGCCTCTCCTGCCTGTTCCCAGCTGCAGGTGTGCAGAGTGCGTGTTTACCCCACTGCCTGCCTGTTCCCTGCGCCAGCAGCCCCCAGCAGTGCAGGCGTCCCCTCCGCGGCATAGCTAAGCGAGCTCTCTCAGCTCCACTTGCACGCCTCCAGAGACAGGGTGCCCGCTCCCTCTCAAACCAAACCAGCCTGCCCATTTGAGGACAGTGTGACTGAGCTGGACTTGGCCTCTCCTGGCCCCAGCCCTGCCCTCTGGGGGCATGCACGGCAGCTCCCTCTGCCCCTTCGAGATTTGGAGGGAGATTCTGAACCTCTTCCTGTCCAGGCTCTCCAGCCCCACTCTCTACTTGCCCCACCCGTAGTGGGAACATCCTCCCCATAGGGCTTTTTAATTATCACAAGTTCTATTTTCAGGTCTCCTCCCTCCTTGAAATAATGGGGAATTTGCTAAACTTCTGTGTCACTAACCTTTTAAGAGGAAAAAAGGGATGGAGTTGAAAAACAGCTCGTGGGTTGGCTGGAAGGCTATCAGATAAGGCTGTGGCCCAGGAGCCAGGACAATGTCCCGTTGTTCCTGCTACCGGCCCTCACAATGAGCTGCTGTTGGGGCCTGGCTGTGTCTCCCACAGCGGCTCCGCCTGCACCCGTGTTGTGCCCACGTTTCTCGGCTCCTGGGCCCTGGGCACAGGCTACCCGACCCCAGCCAGCCCTGCAGCTCTTCCTCCCGACCTGGAATGAGTGGTCATGTTGAGCAGGTCAGCTGGCTGTGGGCCTTTCCCTGCGTGCCTGCCTGTGGGGAGGCTCGGCTCGGGCGGATGGTTAGGCCTGGAGTCTGCTGAACGGGGTTCAAATCCCACTCGGCCACTTGCCACCTGTGCGGTCTTGGGCAAGCCACCTGGCCCTTCTGAGGTGCGGTACCTTGGTCCTGACAGGTTGTCGTGAGAACAGGTGAGGAGGCAGGTTGGAAAGTGCTGTGGAGTGGGACTCTGCCACCCAGCCTGAGTGTGAGCTCTTGTATGTCTGAGAGACCAGGGACAGCGTTGTGGTGGCCACATTTGGCCTGGGCTTTGAAGACTGAGAAAGAAGGCTGTTCTGGGGCAGATGGTGGAGAGAAAGGTGGGACGGGTTCTGGAACCAGCATGGGCAAAGGCCCCCCAGAGGGAAGGAGTCCCGGCTGGCCAGGGATTCTCTGGGGAGGAGAGTCTAGGTTACTGGCCAGGGTATGTGTGAGTGCGTAGAGTTGTGGGGAGAGTTCAACCCCAGGTTGAAGCCCTGAGACTTGATTCTCTCTAGGCTGTGAGGGGAGAGCTGATATGGCCAGAGTGACATCATGTCAGGCAAAGGGGCCCGTCCAGTGGGAGGGGACTGCTGTGGTCTAGACAGGAAGACCAGTGGGGCTCCCCTCCTCTGCTGCCCCCCAAGGCCCTGACCAAGACAGCTCTCAGAGGCAGAGGAGGGCAGGGCAGGCCTCCCTCTCCTGTGGCCTTGGCTCCTGTCTGTGACCTGGGAATCCGGGCACCACCCCTTTCCCAGGATGTGTGAGGATTCCATGGCATGGAGCATGTGGGTAACTGAGCAGCTGGGCTAGTTTGAGGAGGGGCGACTGCAGGGGACACAAGGGCCTTTAGTCCCGGGGATGGGGATGGGCGGTTGAGGGTCTAGAGAATCAGCTGTGTCTTGGACAGTGTCAGAGGGGTAGGGCCATGGTAGTGGGGTGCAGCCAGAGTGGAGGATGAGCCCCTGACTTTGGGAGAGTTGGAGGGAGCTCCGCATACCTGGACAAAGCAACAGCCAGGTGATCCTTGGAGATTCTGTGTGAGCACCAGGGTGCTGCTCTTAGGAATTGGCCTTGAGCAGGCAGCTGCCCTGAAGACCAGTGCTCGGGCCATTTTGTCCCTTCTCCCACCACCAGGGTCTGAAGGCTCAGGGAAGGTTGTCCTCATGGCAGCTGACCTCCTATTCCCCCAGGCTTAGCTGACCTTGGCTGCTGGGGTGTTGTGGCCTTGGTCCAGGAACTCGGGGGCTCTGATTCTTGGTGCTGATCCAGACCCAGCCCTCCCCACAAGGAGCCCCCTGCCTGGCAAGGAGACAGCTCTGTGACAGGCCTCCCAGCACAGCCTAATGAACAAGGTGCTGGGGCCACATGCAAGGTCGCTGTCTGCCCCAGGAGTTTGAGAATGCGTCGTGGGAGATTGAGCACTGATGCTGGGTATTGAAGGTTGGGTAGGACAAGGGGACTTCTGGGCAGAGGGGGCTACAAGTGCCTAGAGGCCTGCCTGAGGGAATCATGACCCCTGGGGAAGAGGAGCCCAGGGGGAAGTGGAACAGGCAGGTGGATCCCAGCCAGCGGAGCTGCAGCCAAGCCCATGTGATCTTGCTGGGACATCCCCCCTCTTCATGACTCAAACGCCGGCGGTGGGGGGGGGGGAGGTGCCTCTCCCTGAAAAGCCTCTCTGTGGTGCTTTGGTGTGTGCTCATTATCCTCTATTTCCATTTGAGAGCAGAGTCCTTTCTCTTTCAGATAAGGAAAGGGCTCCCAGTGGGGTTGGGGTGTGGAGGTGACACCAGGAGGAAGCTGAGACCCTGGGCTGGTCACCTGTCTTCTCTGAGCAGGCCTCGGTGTCTCCCCTGTAAAGCCAGCATGAGGTCAGTATCCATCTCGCAGCCTTGTGAGGATCCAGCCAAGTGCTGTGTGTGATGTTTCCTGCGGGCACAGCCCCACAGCCCAGACATGAGACCAAGTTCTGTTGTAGCTGCAAGACCCGGCCTCTCTGAGCCCAGCGCAGTCACATTGCAGCCCTGGCAGGGTGGCTGTGAGAAGTAGCCCACACCTGGGCTGTGGGAGTGGCCTGCACGGCCAGGGCCCCCGTGCAAAGGCCTTGGCCCTCCTTGGTGCCATCTCACCGAGGACCGAGGCTCTGGTCTCTAGAGACCACAGGAGGTCACTGAGGGGTGCACAAGACTGAGCTGGGCACTGGGGAGGCCACACAGTGGGCGTGTTGGGCCACCGTCTCTCCCACCCCAGACTCTGGGCAACAGGGAAGGGCCTGACTCAGGAATGGGGAGGGGGGTGGCGCTGACCCCCTATACCATACAAGGCAGCTGTGGGCAGGGCCCCCAGACCTACCTGGGTCCCTTCCAGCAGGAGGCCTTGGGCAGATGAAGTGACTGTTGCTCCCTGAGCCCATCTTTCTAAATGGGTAGATGAATGCTCCTGGCAGAGTTGTGTGCAGTTGAAGTTTAAAAAGGGATGTGAATGTGACCAGCTGGGTGCCCTGGCGGAGTGGAGGTGGGCACCCACAACTTGGGCGGGAGCAAGGCAGAGGGCAGCACCTGCTCACCTCCTTTCCAAGCTTCTTGGGTAGGGAGACTGTGCCTGCTCTCTGTCCCCTTGGAGCCTGGGCAGTCTGCGGTGCTCTGCTCCCTCCCTCCCTCCCTCTCTCTCTCCCTCTCTGGATGGGCTTCCGGCCCAGCCTGGGAAGGCAGAGGCTGGAGGTGAGAAAGGAAGTGCCTCACAATGCTGGCCGGAGGCAGAGGCGGGCGGGGGAGGGGGCAGGGTGGAGTCCTGCCCGGGTGATTGATGGGGCAGGAGTCCCCCGTGTGAAGTGTTAGGGGTGCTGCAGGCCCGGGACAGGGCTGCCTGGCTTCCTGGAGGAGGTGGTTCTTAGGCCATGAGATGGGCCTGCTGGATCTGGAAAGTGACCAAGTGACCATTTTCCCTCCCTGAGCCCCACTTGTCTTAATCAGTCACCACCATGGGCACACTCACCTCTGCCAGGAGGTCCCACCCTGCAGGGTCACCACAGACCACCTCCCCTCTGGGCCCAAAGCACAGGCCCAGAGTTGATAAATAGGTACCCCTTTCTCTCCCCCACAATCCTTGTCGGGAGGAGGGGGCACAGGTAGACTCCAGGCTGAAGGAGGAGGGTATGTGTCTGCATATGAGTCACAGAGCGCAGGCCCCCTGGCCTTGTCCCACTGGTCAGAGCCTGGCCCTCTGCTCCTCTCCCAGAAGCACCTGGGAGATCTCGGAGTAGCCACTGAGCCTCCCTGGGCCTTGCCCCACTCCACCCCACCCCATTCCTCCTCTTCCCAGTGAGCTTGGGCTGTAGGGCTGGGTGTGGCCCGTGTTCCAGGTCCTCTCACTTAGAGAATCCCTGGGGGAGGTGGGAAGGGTCAGGGCTGCCCAGCTGTACAGGGATGCCTTTAGATACGACCTTCCCCAAACCCTCTGTTCAGTTTGGAAGTGTCCCAGTGGGGCTTGGTCCAGCTGGGGCATGTTTGTGGGGCAGGATGCTGGGGAGGGAAGAGGAGGGCCCTTAGCCACAGGTTCCAAGCTCTGGCTGCTTTGGGGTCTGGCCTCGGCCTGCTGGGCTCCTCGACTGTAGCACCAGGGCCCCCTTGGGTCTCCCTGGATAGACCGAATCCACTGAACATGCCTCCTTTCTCTCGCCAGCCGGCTAGTGCAAGTGCCCCAGGCAAGAGGCGGCCTGGCCTACCAGCTCCTCCCTGTGTACTTCCTGGGTGCCCGCTCCACCCACCCTGGCTCCCAGCATCTTACCTGCCAGGGTTTCCCGTGCTGGGCCAGAAAGCCGCCTGATCTCTACTTGCAGGCTGGGTTTTCAGCCCTAGACAGCAGACCTGGGGGCTCCGGGTCCCAGCCTTGGACCTGGCACCTGAGGTATGGAGCCCCGTTCTGAGAGGGAGGCCCAGGGTGGAACCTCAACTGAGGGAATGGCAGACCTGCCCGCATCATTGGTCAGTGCTGTGATGGGGAGGAGGCTGGGCCATTCAAGCAGGGCCTGGAGGGCTGGTCCCGGGAAGAAGCCTACCAGCACCTGTGGTGGAGTGGCCTGGCCGCAGTGCTTGTGTGTGAAATGCTGCCTCCCAGAGAGGGTGCTGGAGGGGCAGAGGCACCACGGCTGTGCGTGCCAGTGGCCCGGGGCCTCACACGGGCCCTGCAAGGGGTTTGGATTGGTTCTAACCTGACTTCAGCCTGTCTCACAGCTTCCCTTTGGTCTGTCCATTCCCCTCGAGCTTTCAGCAGTCCTGCCCCAGGGCGCTGGCTCGGCTCCAGTGATCTGAGCCCTGCTCTGTGCCAGCTTTGTGCTGGGCATTGGGGAGCAGTTGCGGGGAGCCTGACCGAGCCTCTTGGGTTGAGCTGTGAGGTCTCCAAGAGCTGGGGTCCCAGTTCTAGCTCTTACTCCCATGAAGTGCCTAGCATGGGACTCCATGTCAGGGAGGGCTGTTGCCATGGAGGTGTCATGTGTAGGGGCTGGAGGGTGGCCTCTGGCAGCCTGGGGAGCCCTCTGGGCAGGGCCTGTCCAGCTCATCTCCGGGTTCCTGAGCCCACATGCAGTGGGCCTCAGCCCCCCTTACTGCTGGTGGTCTTGGAAGTGGGTTACAGGGTGTGTGCCCTGCAAGGAAGCATGTGGTGGTCCTGCCAGGCCTCGCTGACCTGAGGGAGGGTCTTTACTTGCCGAGACAGGGAGAGATGATGGACTGAGGCTTCGACCATTGGAAGCAGAGAGCTGAAGGGTGGAGGGTGTTGGGGAAGGAGGTCTGAGTGACCTAAGCCCAGGGTTTGGACTGTGGGCCTGAGCTGGGGGGAGGCCTGCCCAGCCTACATCCTGGAGTGGTCTTAGCAGGCCCGGCAGTGTCCGACTGGCTCTGGAAAGGGACGTTTACCTCTCAGAGGTGGGCTCTCCCCAGCACTGTGCAGGTACCTACTGAGGTGCTTTCCATGTGATGTGCTGAGGAAACTGAGGCTCAGAGAGGGGAAGTGACTTACCCAGGGCCACACAGCAGGTGAGTGATGGGCCCGGGTCCAAGGCCAGGTCTATCAGAACCAGTCCTGTTTCAGGCCCCATTTGGGCACCAGTTGGAGTCAACTAGCTCTGTTCTTTGTGCCTGTAAGGGGCCCAGTGACCCTGGCCTGCGCTCCTGGGCCTCAGAGTGTGGACTCTGTCCTGGCATCTCAGGTACTGTGCAGAAATGGCTGCACGCCTTCTGTTTTGAACCTCACGGTCCTCGTCTGTAAGAAGGGAGCAGCAGAGTTTCTGGGGCACTCCTGCCTCGCCCGATGCTGGTCGGTGGAGAAAGGGTTCTGTCAGCAGTGACATTCTGGACAAGTGTTGGGATGGAGTGACTGCTTCTGTCTTGGATGGGGACCAGGGCTGAGGGGAGGGGAGGTGGGGAAGGCTGCCTGTGTTGGGTCAGCTCTTCCCGTGGGTCTCGGGCTGCTGAGGAGCCAGGCACATCCCTGCCCTGCACCCAGTGCTGACTTTCCAGTACTGGGTGGTGCCTCATCCTCGCTGTCTGCTTCTGCAGGAGCTGAGTCCCTTACCCAGAGCCCTGCAGTGGGGAAAAGGGACCGGCCAGTCTGTGACTCCAGCCCCGCAATGCCCCTTCCCCCCAACTTTGCCTTAAGACAGAAAAGGCTATGGGAGTTGAGAGGAGTGAGTGCCTCCAGCTGAGAGGATGTCTGGGCAGGCTTCCTGGAGAAGGGAAGGGAGGGGACAGGACAGGCCCAGCCTGACGCACTCTGCTGCCGCCCTTCAGGTCCCATCTGATGCCGAGGCTGAAGGAGTCTCGCTCCCACGAGTCCCTGCTCAGCCCCAGCAGCGCGGTGGAGGCGCTGGACCTCAGCATGGAGGAGGAGGTGGTCATCAAGCCCGTGCACAGCAGCATCCTGGGCCAGGACTACTGCTTCGAGGTGCGTCCCGCTGCGGGGGCAGGGCGGGCTCTGGGTCCTCTCCCGCTGAGGCCAGGGCTCCTCCAGACGCCCTCTGGAGTGCTCTGTAGCCTCTCTGGGGGCCGGGCTCTTGGGACTGAGGCCAGGGCTCCTCCAGACGCCCTCTGGAGTGCTCTGTAGCCTCTCTGGGGGCCGGGCTCTTGGGACTGTCAAAGCCTTTGGCTCCTAGGAGACCAAGTGGAGCTGAGAAATGAAGGGCTTCATTCCTGCTCTGTGGGCTCCTTGGAGACGGACTGGCACTGTCCCCCGTGCTGGCAGGTGCAAGAGGCTTGAGTGGGTGGAGGAGGTCAAGCCCCAGAGCCCCACTCGAGCCTGCTCGCCCCTCCTGCGAACTCCTCCAGTGCAGTGTGGGGCAGTGAGGAGTGTCCCCGCCTTTGAGTGATGAGAGCCAGACTTTGTCCTGCCCCAGCATTCTGTGTCCCAGGGTTTGAGAGCAGAGGGCCAGCCACCCAACCCAGCAGGGCTGTCACTGGGATCACCTGTCCAGTGCCCAACTATGGATGGGGACTCTGAAGTCCAGAGAGGGCAAGGTGATATCAGAGGTCATTCAACAAGCCTGAAGCTAAACCAGGACCAGGGTAACTAATGTCTCAGGTGTTCCTGGGAGTTCCTAATTGCTTCTCTAACTATTCATATTCTCTTCCCACCTCTGTTTCTGGGAAGCTTCCCACCGCCAACAATCTTGCATAATTAGGGAGCTTCCTGATAGAGGAGTGAGCCCGGGACTGGTGTGGCCACCTCCTGGCAACCCCAGCCCCAGAGAGGGAATGGAGTGGTGCCTGGCATCTGCCCCAGCCTTGTGCCCTCTGGGTGTCGGTTCTGGTTCAGGACTTCTGGTCCAGCTGGGCTCCTTCTGGGCTCTGACTTCTTTGCCTGGGGTTTGGATGGTGTCTGTCTACTTGTCTACAGAAGGGGGTGCTGTGGCTTGTGCAGGCCCTTGAATAAGGTTAGGTAAAGAGTCTGGTTTCCTTAGGTAGAGCATGCTGCTGGGGTAGCAGGAACAGCTTGGGCCAGGCTCCCTCGCCTGGAGGAGACCAGAGGATGATTAAGCTGGATGGTGAGGGGAGGGTAAGGGTTCCAGGTGGGAGGACCCCAGGACTCAGCACACGCAGATGGCCCAATTCTTATTTCTCTAGTCTGGCCCCAGATATGTTACGCTTCTCTGACCATCATTGGTGTCACTGTCGCTTGGCAAAAGAGAAGCATCATCAGCAGGTGTCAGCTAAAAACTGAGGTGACCCTTGTGCCTACCTGTGGCTGTCCCCTAGGTGCCTCTGGCCCCACCGATGGAGGGAGACTGGGTTAAGCATTGCCCTCTGATTGGTGCTGGGGGCCATGCCTTCTTTATTCTATCTCTGAGAAAATGAGATTGGAGTCAGAAAGAGGCTTTCCTATGGACAGAGTGCACTGAGGCCGGGTTGAGGAGGCAGGACCAGGTGCCAGATGGCATGAGGCTGGGCCACCCTCCTGTCACTGTCTTGCTCTGGGACCGCAGGTCTCTGTGCAACGCCTGCAGACGTGAAATACAGGGATCATTGAGTCTTGTTCTGCCTCCTCCCTGAGGGTGTGGTACAGACAGACCTGGCAGCCAAACCCCCCAAGCCCCAAATGTCCTCCATCATACTGCCTTGCTGCCTTCCCCGCCCCGTGACGCTGTCCTGCCTGCCCCCAACAGGTGACAACGTCGTCAGGAAGCAAGTGCTTCTCCTGCCGGTCAGCAGCCGAACGGGATAAGTGGATGGAGAACTTGCGGCGAGCGGTGCATCCCAACAAGGTAGGCCTGCGTCCCCCTCCCCAGAGCAGAGCGCAGACTCCTACGTGAGGGAGCCAAGGGAGGGGTCTCCAGTGCGGGCTGTGCCCGGGCAGGTGGTAGTGTTGGGCTCTGAGAGAGGCTGACTCCAGTGCCGGGGGCCTCTGTCTTTGAAGCTGCACACTGAGGAAGTGAGGAGGCTGGGCCGGAGAACTGAGTATTGGGCTTGTGGGTGCTGGTGTACCTCTGCCTTGGGACTCTTGGGCCCTCTTCCTCCAAGCTGATTCCTGCTCTTCCCTCCGATTTCACCTTAGCTGTCTGTCCCTCCTCCAGGCGAGCACCGCCAGCCCAGGCCGGTGCCCTCTTCTGTGTTCTCACCACCCCGGGCTTCTCCTGGCAGGTTCCTGGGACCCTGACTGTAATCGCCTGCTTCTGTGTCTGCCTCCTGGGTGACTCAGCCTGCGCTGAGCACTGGTCACCGTGACATCACTAAGGAAGGGCCTTAGCAATGGTCATGACCTCTGAAGTGACTTTGCAGACGAGCAAGCTGCATAAGAGCCAACGTGCAGCTGCTGTGTGCCAAGCATTGTGCTGGCCTTGGACTTGCCCTCTACTCGGTTTTATTCCCATTTTATAGAACAGGGAATTGAGGCTTAGATTGTCACTTGCCCAAGGTCAGTGAGCTAGTATGAGGCAGAGCAGAGATCCAGCCTCGTGTCCATCAGTCTCCAGAGCTGTCCCTATCCCACCCCAGTCCTGTCAGTGCCCAGGCCCTCCCCACCACCTTCCAAGAGCTCCTCCCCACCCCGGGCTGGGCAGTGCGCAGGCGACCGGCCCCCTGGTCACCATGGCCCTTCTGTACGTGTGCAGGACAACAGCCGGCGTGTGGAGCACATCCTGAAGCTGTGGGTGATTGAGGCCAAGGACCTGCCGGCCAAGAAGAAGTACCTGTGCGAGCTGTGCCTGGACGACGTGCTGTACGCGCGCACCACGGGCAAGCTCAAGACCGACAACGTCTTTTGGGGCGAGCACTTCGAGTTCCACAACCTGCCGCCCCTGCGCACCGTCACCGTCCATCTGTACCGGGAGACTGACAAGAAGAAGAAGAAGGAGCGCAACAGCTACCTGGGCCTGGTCAGCCTGCCCGCCGCCTCGGTGGCCGGGCGGCAGTTCGTGGAGAAGTGGTACCCGGTGGTGACGCCCAACCCCAAAGGCGGCAAGGGCCCTGGGCCCATGATCCGCATCAAGGCGCGCTACCAGACCATCACCATCCTGCCCATGGAGATGTACAAGGAGTTCGCTGAGCACATCACCAACCACTACCTGGGGCTTTGTGCGGCCCTCGAGCCCATCCTCAGCGCCAAGACCAAGGAAGAGATGGCGTCGGCCCTGGTGCACATCCTGCAGAGCACAGGCAAGGTCAAGGTAGGTGTGTGGGCCTCAGGCGGGGCTCCCCACGTCACGTGGCTCTGTGGAAGTCTGGGTGACACCCTAGGTTACCTGCCAGTCCCCATGTCCACGTGATGAAGTTCAGCTCTGGTGGAGGCGCTGGTCACAGCACTGGTCTTGGGACCCTGAACCCAAGAGTTGCATCACGAAGGGGAGATTTTGCACTCCTCTGTTGTTGGAGCTGATGGCCAAGGCAGGTATGGAGCTGGTGGATGGAGGCAGTGAGGAAGTGAATTTAGGGACCTCCCCACTCCCCCAGGGTGCTGGCCTCTGAGGGTTGAGGGGAGCAGGCCATGTGGCCAGCCTCTGCCAGCACATGGGTCCCAGTGACCCAGTCACTCACATCCAGTGAGGTGTTGATTTTGGCAGATACCCCAGTAGGTGCCCACCAGGGTGCAGTCACTCTCCGAGCCCCAGCCTCCCCCTCCCTCCCAGGTTCATGCACAGGAGACATGCAGTCTCTGTCTTGACAGGCAGCCCACCGTGGCTGCAGCCTTCAGGAACAGGGCTTGTCTAAAGCCCCCAGCAGGCCCTGCTTCAGGGCTGGAGGAGCCCCGCTCTCCTCTCCACCTCCTTTCACCGGCCACTCCCTGCCAGGCCACGCCTCAGCCCCACCTGCCTGGTTTTGGAGACTAGTGGGCTCCTTCTGGAAGGCTCCCCAAGCCTACCGCCTGCAGACACAGTGGAGTGTGGTTCTTTAGGCCTCCAGGGCACACACCCGCCCCTTACCCTGCCCCTCCCTTGAGGGCGCTGCCTGAGGGGAATGCAGTGGAGAGGGGCCGGATGTGGATCCCATCCATGCTGCAAAAGGCCTCGCCCTCTGGACATGGTGTGGTTTGAGAGCCGAGTGGCCAGGTCAAGATCCTGAGCCCTCAGCCTGGGGTCAGGGGAGATGTGGGTTGGGGGCCGGGCCTCAGGTCCCCAGGCAGAGCCCAGGGTATATGGCTCCCTTGGACCCCTTTTCCTCCTTCGGGCCCTTCAGAGCCCCTGCCTGTTGGGCTCGTGGTGTGTGACCAGTGCAGGACCAGGGAGAGGCACTTCTCCTTGTGGGCTCCCTGGGGACTGGGCACTCCATTTCCTCCATGTTGTTGGACCCCCTCCTTCCCCAACCTGCAGCCACCAACCTGACTGGGCAGGGCTGCATGGAGAGCCACGTCTGGCTGTGCTGTCCTTAATTTCCTGGCCAACACTGGGAGGGGTGCTGGAAACAGGCATTTGAAGTCCGGCCTCAGAGCAGGAGTGAGGGAGGCATCGAGGGCTCCGGCAGGGTCCTTTGAGGGCTGGACTGGCCTGACATGCTGATTCCACTCTGAAGTGACCTTTGCTCTTGAGGCTCACAGCTGAGATGAGAGGAGAATTGGGGTGCTCGTTGTGGAAGGAGGTGGAAGCCAGGGCTCCAGCCACCCCTCCCCCACCCCCCACAGGGGCCCTCCAAGGGGCCGGGGGAGCAGCAAGGGGAAGGGTAGAAAGTAACTCAGGCTGCTGGGGTGACGGACACCTGAGCTCTGAACACTTGGGGACTAACTTGTGAGATGCTTCTCACCAGAGCATCTGACGAGGGCCGTGTGAGAGGACATTTGGCACCTTCTGCTCCCTCCCCAGGCCCTGCTCTCCTGGCTGTGGCTTTTCACAGTTTGTTCCCACCGTGGGGCTGCAAGGGGCTTCTCCCTGGTGCCCCCACCCCCACCCCCACCCACTCAGTGGAACAAGAAGAACAGGGCCTGAGAAACAAGATACTTGGGCCAGATCTGGCCCAGGCAGCTGTGTGGCCTTGGACAGCTCACTTCCCTGTCCTGTGCCTGTTCCCCCTCATTGGGTCCTAGCCCTGAGGAGAGCCCCTCCTCATCCCTGCCGGGGCCTTACACCTGCCGCAGGATTTCAAGAAGGCCGTGGGGCATGAGCGGGGCTGTACATTCAGCACTCACCCTGCTTTTGTGTAGTCAGAGAAGGGGGCCCTAGATGTCACTTGTAGATCAGGAAGGTGTCTTCAGGCTGTGTGGTCCCCGGAGAGGCCAACTGCCGCTTCCCCCCAGTCCCTCCTGTCTCTCCGTTGGCCAGCTGGGTCTCCTGTGCCACTTGTGATTTCAGAGGGCCCCAAAGTTGTGCACACAGAAGCGGGGGATTTCCAGAGCTCCAGAAACCCTGGCCCACCCTGGCCCACGCTGGCCACTTTGCAGCCTCTGTGCTGGGTGGCCCCTGCCCTGACTGTTAACCCTCCCCTGAGTCTCCCACTTCCTGCCTCCTGCCTGTTCTCTCCCCCTCCCCCAAGTCACAAGGCTGGCTGTGGGCGTGGGGAGGCACAGGCCTAGGGGAGGGAGTTTCCACCTGGATGGGTGCAGTCAGGAGGGAAGGCGTGGGCACAGGCTCCCTCCTGGGGTCTTCCCGTGAAGCCGTGCGTGGGACTGCGAGGCTCATCGCTTAACAGCTGCCTTCCAGCTGCTCTCCAAGGAAGTCTGGGACCCACAGTAGTGAGGGGCTGCCACCCAGGTTTGCCAGGTGGGAGCGGTGCCCCCGCCTTCCTGCCCAAGCCAAGGTCCGTGCTCTAACCGACTAAGCACTGGCTCACTGCGTTCCAGGGCAGCTGGACCGCCTCTTCCTCTCTCTCATCCTTCCCTCTGAGGCTGCACAGAACGAGTCTGTCTGGTGCAGGGGACCCCATCAGAGTAACGGGGGAATGGTGGCAGCTGCTTATACAAGGGGGAGAGGGCAGCCCATCTGTCCTCTTTGGCACCAATGGCAGTGGGAGGGGGAGTTCTCCGGTCACCCAGCCAGGCCTGGGCATGGCTGAACAGGGAATTGAGTCCAGCGGGCCTGGCTGTGATGCGGAGGCTCATGGTTCCATGTAGCGTGCTCTTCCCTGATCCTGGACCCAGCTCTGATGTCGCCGGCACGAGGTATCTCCCCCGACCAGGCTGCCCTGCCCTACTACCCCGGCAGCTCCCAAGGGTGGGTGCCAGCAGCTTGGCAATGGGGCAGCCCCGAGGAGCAGGGGCTTCTCCTGGGGTTCTACCTGCCAGGCCCACTCAGGTCCACTCCCCTCACCTGCCTCCTCAGGACTTCCTGACGGACCTGATGATGTCAGAGGTGGACCGCTGTGGGGACAATGAGCACCTCATCTTCCGGGAGAACACACTGGCCACCAAGGCCATCGAGGAGTACCTCAAGCTGGTGGGCCAGAAGTACCTGCAGGACGCACTAGGTAGGGGGTGCAGGCCGGCAGCGGGCAGAGGGTGTGGTATGCCCGCCAGGTCCTCACTGCCCCTCCCTGCCCTCCCGGCTCCAGGTGAGTTCATCAAAGCTCTGTATGAATCGGATGAGAACTGTGAAGTGGACCCAAGCAAGTGCTCGGCCACTGACCTCCCTGAGCACCAGGGCAACCTCAAGATGTGCTGCGAGCTGGCCTTCTGCAAGATCATCAACTCCTACTGGTCAGTGCTGTCCTGCACGCCCTTCTTGGCCCCCCACCCTCTCTCCCATCCTCCTATGGCAGGGTGCCTACAGGGTGCTGGGCGCTGTGCTCGCCCACGTGTGCTTCACCCCATCCAGGCAGCCCAGCAAGGGAGCTCTGCTCCGTCATCCCTGACCTACCAACAGGAGAGCTGACGTCTAATCGGGAGGAGCACGTGACATGCCTGCAGCCTCACGCAACTCCAGTCTGGGATGGGAACCCACCTGCTGTCTGACCTCACTGAGTCTTGCTAGACTGCCAGGGCCCCGTCCTGGTCCTTTTTGGGCTCTCAGATGTAAGGAGCATTCCAGAGTAATGCAGGACATGGTGTGTGCAGTGTTGAAGCCTTCGGTGTGGCAGTCCACTGCACATGCTTGATAGTGGGCATCCTCTGTGCGCCTGGCAGGTGATGTCATAGGTGATGGGGCGGCACCAGGAGCCAGACTGACAGGGCCCTGCTCAGGCCTACCTGGGGCAGGTGGATGCTTCACCTGGGACTCTTTACCTGTCCACAGGAGCTGATGCTCACATCACAGGCTTGTGATCGGACCCAGCAGGGGCTTGTGTGGGTGCCTGGACATCAGGCAGGCCTCCTGCTGGGACTGTAGAGAACAAAGGAGAAGGGTTGGTCTTCAAACAGAACAGAGGTCTGCAGGCTCCTGGCAGCCCCTGAAAGGAGCAGGGGTGAGCAGAGCAGGTGCTAATGCAGGACTGCAGTCGGGGCCAGAATCAGTCCAGAGCCACTTCCTGCAAGGCTGATGTGCCAGGCATGTGCCTGCTCCTGGGGCACATGGGTCTGGGGGCAAGTGACCTGGTGCCGAGCACAGCTCCATTACAGGTGGCTTGCGGGACTGTGTGGGGCCAGTCCCTGAGCAGTGGGTCTATTTTTACACTAGAGGAGCTGCCCAAATTTGCTCCAGCTCAGGCCTGCGTCCTCCCCATCTCAGTTGCTCTCCTGACCCTGTTCCCACCCCCTCCCCCAGATATACCTTTCTCCTTTCTTTGGTCATATTATTTCCCCTCCTGCTTTAAGGCCTGTATCTGGCTCCCATTTGTGGTCCTCCTTCAGCTCACCCCTCCTGGGCACTCTGTCACAGCTCTGGTCCCATCAGAGTGGGATGCCTGTGTCCAAGTCCATTTCCTGCACACACCGTGAAAACCCTGGGGCAGATGCACTAGCTCAGGGCTGGGCACTCAGAAAGGCAGATGCACTAGCTCAGGGCTGGGCACTCAGAAGGGCCTGGGAGTGTTTTGCTGCTCCCGAAGGACAGGCAGACACAGGCTGCTAGGGGAGTGGCATCCTCTGGTGGGGGCAGAGCCAATGGGGTGGGCGCTCCCTGCCCAGGTCCCTCTGCCCCAGGGTTGCACAAGGTGCTCACCTGGGGCCCACCTGGCCCCTTGGGCTGAGCCAAAAATGACCCCCGGCTCCAGGGGAAGAGGGGCAGCCAGAGTGCCTGAACTCTGGAGCACACTTACCACCCTAGGGCTAGCCTTTGTTTTCACCCTCTGCCCCGCTGCTCCCAGGGCGGGCTGGGTGTGGAACGCAGGGAAACATGTCCACAGACAATGAATTTCCATTTCCTCTTTCTGGCATTTGTAGAAGCCCAGAGGCACCTCTCAGTTCTGAGCAAGGCCGTGGATAGATGTTATCACTCAGCACCTACCCCCTGCCCAGTCCTGTGCCAGGCACTTCGGGGGTCAAGACTAAAGGTCACCTGCCTTCACTTCCTCTCCAGCCATGTCCTTGTTGGTTTAGCCCCATTCACTACCAGAGCCTGCTGAGCTGGGTGCTGGGCTTGTTGGGCAAAAGCTTTTCAAGTTGCTCAAGGCCTCTTAAGGCCATGAGATGGCTCTGTGAGCTCAGCAGGGCAGGCCTTGTTCTCAGTGTGAGAGTGAGGAGACCGAAGCCCCGGGAGGGCCAGGCCCTGCGTCAGAGCACCCTGGGCTAGTGAGAGAGCCAGGGGTAGACTGGGTCCAGGGAACACACATCTTCTAGTGAAAAGATTGGAAGGCCACTTAAAGGGTCTCACTGTGGCCGGGTGGGGATGCCTAGTGGAGAGAGCCCCCAGCCGGTGCTAGGCCCCCTGCCCACACTCAATCGTGGCTGCCTGGGGAGGTCGCTGCCTCCCCATCTAGAAAGTGGGGAGCTGTGTTCTCACTCAAGGTCAAGATACTCCCATCTTCTTGATCATGCCCAGCTCTGCTGAAGCCCCCTAGGGCGTCCCTGCTGCTTCCGCTAGCTGAGCACGCGCTCTGTGCCTGCACTGTGCTGTCCCTGTGCCCCTGCGCTCTGCATGGTGGATGGCGGAGTGATGGGCTCAGAGGACTCAGGCGGCGGGTGGAGCAGCGCTGGAACTTGGCTCCCTTGGACCTGGGACCAGGTCTCTGCTCTGCCCCCTGCTTGACCTTTGGGCCCACCCTCGCCTGTCCCTGCACAGCGTCTTCCCACGGGAGCTGAAGGAGGTGTTCGCCTCGTGGCGGCAGGAGTGCAGCAGCCGGGGCCGGCCGGACATCAGCGAGCGGCTCATCAGTGCCTCCCTGTTTCTGCGCTTCCTCTGCCCGGCCATCATGTCGCCCTCACTCTTCAACCTGCTGCAGGAATACCCCGACGACCGCACTGCCCGCACCCTCACCCTCATTGCCAAGGTCACCCAGAACCTGGCCAACTTTGCCAAGTGAGTGCCACGTCGCCCGACGGACAGAGTCAGGGCGCAGGCTGGAGCCCGTGGTAGGGGTCTGTCCCCTAGCTGGGCTGTGCCACAGCCCCTGCTTCAGCCCCCGCCATCCTCAGGCCTTCCCCTCCCTCCCCCTTTCCTTTCTTAAGAGTAAAATCTCCACACCCCATCCTCTCCCTACTGAAAGTACTTGCCATTTTGCTGTTTCTTTAATTTTCAGAGGTGAGAACACAAGATATTTTTTCCTTCTGCTTCTTTGAGTTAACATTTTATCATAAGGACTCTCCCATGTACTTAACATTCATAAGCTTCATTTTGAAATGAATGACTAATATGCCTCCGAGGGAGCAGGGCCCATGTCTCCTTACCCTGTCCCCTGTGCTGGACACTTAGATGGTTTCAGACCATCCTTGTCTAATGCTGCCAAGGCCATCTTTGCTCCTGAAGCACTTTAGTGTTCTCGCTGTACCTCGGCCGAGCAGGTGGAAACAGAAGGGCTGGGTCATCTAGCGCTCTCACCAGGTGTGGATGGAGCCCCCCTCCAGGTCTTCTCTGTGCTGGGCTGTGAATCACGCCTGGTCCCTACCCTCTTCAGCAGGGGACAGAGCTGTGGTAGAGATGTGCATGGCCTCGTAGGAGGGCCCTAAGCTTGTGGGGAGAGGAGAGAAACTTCCTGAAAGACGTGCTTCCCCAGCTGTGTGTCAGGGTGAAAGGCAGCCGGAGCAACTGCGGGGCAGGGCCGGGGGGCTGCGTGCTGGAGGGAGGGACCAGGCGCTGTGAGCTTCCTCAGTCATCCAGTGCCAGGCTGGGGAAGTGGGAGATGAGACCCAAGAGGACAGCAGGGACTTGGAAGCCAGACAGGGCAGTGGGAGCCGCCAAAGGGCTATGAGCAGGAGAGAGGGTGGCCCTTATCCGTCTGGGTCCTGAAAAGTTCAGCCTGACAGCAGTGGTGCAGGAGGGGTGGAAGGGATCAGGACTGGCAGCCAAGACTGGGAGGAGAGCAGAGCTATGGTTCCCATAAGAGAAAAGTGGTGGAAGCATTGGCTCAGGAAGGTGGTGGCACGGGGCGGCAGTGGCTACAAGGTCAGCAGGTGTTGAGAAGATAAAGTCAGCAGGTCTGCCGGTTGTGAGAAGGGAGAGGGAGGAACTGACCACGGCCAGGCTTCCGGCTCAGCTCTCTGCTGGATGGTAGTGTCTCCACTTGGGATAGGGAGCCTAGGAGGAGGGCAGGGGTTCGGGGTGATGGGGATGACTGCACACCTGGCTGAGCTGAGGATGAAGGGAGGTGCCTGTGGATGTACATGTCTGAAAGTCAGCAGATAGACCTGGCCGAGGGTAGACTGAGTCATCTGTGCACCAGGCCATTGACACTGAAGGAAAAGAGGAAGGAGACTGTGACCGGCAGTGAATGGGTAGTGAGGTCCAGGAAGGCTGTCTAGACTTAGTCGTGAGGAAACAGGGCCCCGAGTCAGAATGGATTGGGAGGCAGCCAAGGTGGGCAAGGAGGGATGGGAGGTGAGGGGGTCTCGGAAGGAGGGGCTCCTCGGTGGCACCTGGGCACTTACCCAGTGTGCTCCATCTCCAGGTTTGGCAGCAAGGAGGAGTACATGTCGTTCATGAACCAGTTCCTGGAGCACGAGTGGACCAACATGCAGCGCTTCCTGCTGGAAATCTCCAACCCTGAGACCATCTCCAACACGGCCGGCTTCGAGGGCTACATCGACCTGGGCCGCGAGCTCTCCAGCCTGCACTCGCTGCTCTGGGAGGCCGTCAGCCAGCTGGAGCAGGTGCCTGTCCGCACTGGGCCGCAATGGGGCAGAGGGCGGGCCGAAGGCCACTGCAGAGCTCGAGGCTACTCCTCCCCCCAGAGTAACCTGGAGGTCGAAGTGTTCGCCTGCAGGGTGTGGGTCAGCAGCCCTGCCCAGGCAGCAGAGCCAGAGGGTCCGGCCCAGGCCCTGTCAACATGCACTGGGGATCTCGGGCCCCGTTTCCTCAGTGAGGGTGCCACGTCCACTCGCTGGCACCTGCCGGGGGAGCCTGCTCCGTGTACCGAGGCTTTGGCTGTGCCTCCCACACACTGGTGTTGAGTAGATGGAGTCCCTGTATGAAGGTGTGCTCCCTACCCATGAGAAATGTGATCAGGTTTAGCCATTTCTCCAAAAACATCTTTGCTATGGGTTTTGATGCCACTGATATGGAAAAGATAGATTCTGAAGATGCTGTACCTCCATGTGTCAGGCGGGAAGCTACAAACCTTTCCATCTGATGCCCTTGACCATCAGTTGAAATGGTTATTCCCTAGGCACCTCTGACATTGCTGCAGCCACCAGGAGTGCAGCGTCCGTGGCCTGGGGTTCCACTGCCTCCAGCAGCCCTAGCCCACACAGCGAGCAGCTTCTCGGCAGCCAGGGCTGAGCCAGCCAGGATCCACTTCCAGAGCATGTTGCTTTCCAGGGCTCTGGGAGACCATCTCACAGAAGTAGCTACTGCTGAACCAGAGCTGGAGGGCCTCCCTGCTCGTGGCGATCCCTGGAGGTGACCCCTCAGGGCGCTGTGGTGTGCAGTCTTCTAGATAGATCTGTGCATGTGTTAAGTACACACACAGGCAGAGTTGTTTCCTTTTTAAAGTGAGAGCTGACCGTGCACTGCAGAGCGTGCTTCTCACTCCCTCTGTCGTGGGCATCTTTCTACAGTGGTACCTGCTGCACTGCCACTGAGACCTTTCTGATGGCCACGGACCATTCCATCACATGACTGCATTGTTATTTCACTGGCCTCTCAGATTAGTCCCAGCTTTTCACTACAAGCAGACTCGCAGTCCTTTCTACTCACTTATATCCGTAGGCTGCGAGAGACCCAGGAGGAAGAAATGGAAATGAGGGCCAAGGCCCTCTCTTCCTCCACTGCTGCCAGCGCCAGTCACTCTACTGCCACCACTTACTGAGTCCCTGTGCCGGTCATTGTCCTCTGTATCTGCGCAGCCAGGCAGGGAGTACCGAAGACGGTCAGCAGCTGTCACAGCTAACAGAGTTGTAGCAGGATTTAAAATTGAGCTGTTTGCCACTCACATCTCTTCTCTGTTGACTACCCGAGTTTTCACGCTTTCTTTTTGCACAAAGCCCTGGGTGGGAGCTGGTGCATGAGCAGGTGCAGGCTGAGTCCCCTACCCTCAGCCTGGAGCCCTTAGCATTGTCCGTCTCAACTAAGACAGTGTGTTTCAGATGCCCAGGTGCCACCCTCTGTGTGACCAGTCACCTGTTACTCATCTGATAGGCGTGTGGTGGTGCCTGCTCTGTACCTGGGCCATCACCACTGGGGCTCTGGTGTTGAAGTGGGTCAGGCCCCAGCCCACCCTGTGGAGAAGGTGACGTGGGACAGGGCTGTCCCAGAAGCCTCTCAGATGGGAAGGTGCAGGTGGGGAAATTCGGGGATTCCTTGTGGGCTTCTCTTTCTGCGGGGGCACCGAGGTAGGATGAACTAGGGTGAGAGGCTGGAGCTAGGTCAGCGTTTCTCCTATGGGCTTCACCCTGTCTCACAAATATCCAGGGAGCTGGTAAAAATGTAATTTGCGATTTCTGGGCTCCTTCCCCCCTCCCAGACCTGTTGGATCTGACTGCAGGGGAGGGCGGCCTGCATTTCTGACCGGCTCCTTAGCAGTTCTGAACATAGTGACTGCAGTGCACTTGTCCTCCCCAGGTGGCCCCAGTGGGTCACACCTGCCTCTTGCTGTGTCTTTGCAGAGCATTGTATCCAAACTGGGGCCTCTGCCTCGAATCCTGAGGGACGTTCACACGGCACTGAGCACCCCAGGGAGTGGACAGCTTGCAGGGACCAACGACTTGGCCTCCACACCTGGCTCTGGCAGCAGCAGCATCTCAGCTGGGCTGCAGAAGATGGTGATCGAGAACGATCTCTCTGGGTAAGAGCTGCTCGGCACGCTGGGTGTTGTGGGGTACACGTGGAGGCAAGGTGCAGCCCACCTGCAGTCTCATTTGGAGAAGAAGCCTACACAGGTGTCTATAAACAAGCTGAGGGAGACTCGTGTTTTATAGGCAGGTGGTCAACTTCTGTTTGGGAAATGTCAGGGGAGGCTCTCTGGTGGAGGTGGTGCTATAGTTCTGAGCTTTTTAGGAAAAGTAACATTCCCATTGGTGGAAAAGGCATTCTAGGTAGAGGGACTAGTACAGACAAAGGACTGGAGAAAGGTAACATCTTTTGATGAAGAACAGTTACAACACCTCCACATCACTGGGTGGTGTTAAAAATACTTGTTTTCTGGTATCTCCTGGACCTGAATCAGAATCTCCAGAAGCGGTGCTCCAGGGTGTCTGTTTTCAAGAGGGGCTCAGGTAACTGCAAGGCTTAGAGGCTGGGAGCCTGGGAAAACTAGAGAGGTGCTGAGGTCCAGCCCTAGGACGAGTGGCCTGTAAATAAAACACACCCCTCCACAGTGGAGGGGGAGGTGAAGTGTTCTCGAGTGTTGACATCAAAAAGAGGGCAGTCCTTTGAAAACCTTGGCATTTGTATTGAACTGTTTACGCCCCGTTCCTATACTTCCCCCCCTTACCGGGGCCGTCTTGGAGCAGCTGGTGAGGATGAGGCTGGAGCAGCAGAGTTGGGAGCTGTCTCGTTCTGAGGTGGTGGCAGCAGCAAGAGGCTTTTAGCAGGCTAGGACATTGCGATCAAGGACTGGGGGGTGTGGTGTGTGGGACTGGAGGCCCAGGAGGAGGCCGGAGGTGCAGAGATCTTGATGCTCCTTCCAGGGTCCTCCTGAATCTTGAGGGGCCATTCATTCAACCTGCCGAGTGAGGCAGAGCAAGGGTTCAGGTGGGAACACACACTTTGGCCAAGAGGTGGCCGGGCACATGGGTTCTTGGGAGACCTGACCTTGCCGTCTGGCTGGATAGCCAAGGCCCATGGCTGGTCAGCTTTCTCCTGGCTCTGTCTGCTGCCCTTGTCCACTTCTTCTAGGCCCACAAGTACTGTGGCTGTGAGTGGCCACGGCCTGCCCTGCCTGAGTCCCATCACTTGGGGCTTGGCACTTCCTCTCCATCCCAGGCTAAGCCAACTCCATTCCAAGCCCCTGTGGAACCCCCAGGTTCTTGCTATCTCCAGCCCAGAGCCCTGTTCACCCCCCTACATCCTTATTCCCAAAGCCCAACTGGCCCCACCACTCTGCCTTCTTCCGGGAAGGGACCAGAGAGAGGCTGAGGGACTCGGGGAGAGAATGGCCTGCCACTGCAGGTGCAGACCCTCCCCTCCTGAGTCACACCTTGAGAATCCTCCTCTGATTCCTTGTTTTTGCCGGAAACACCAGCCCCCGCCTGCCAGTCAGACAAGAGGTGGCAGCAGGAGGCTGCAGAGGAGGCTTCTCTCTGTGCAGGCCCCCACTTAGGTTATCAGTCTGATTAGGAACAAGAGGGAAGAGGCAAAGGGAGCCCCCGCGGCTTTGAAGTCGGAGTTCTCAGTGCAGGGCCCTTGGATAGCAGAGAGCCAGTGCGTTGTGGGTTTGGGTTTAGCTAAGGGAAATTTTCCAGAATACTCCACACCCCAGAACCCACTGTCCCGAGGTGCAGCTGAGCAGAGAGAGGGCCTGCAGGGCAGCCTGGCCTGACGCTGGCATTGCGGGCCCCTGGTGCAGAGGACTGTGTGGGAGCAGCCATCGCGGCCCCTTAGCCCTCGTGGTGGCTTCTGCCAGGGTCAGCTGCCAGCCTGTGGTTTGGCTTTGCAGCTGGGCTGCTGTTCCTGGGACTCTCCCATTCTTGCTGCCCCGCCCTCCCCTCCCTTGCCTCCCCTCCCCTGCCTTCCCTCTCCTCCCCGCCCTGGCTCAGGCCGTGGGCAGCAGGTTGGCGGGGCTCTCGGTTGGGACCCGCCTCGGCCGCATTCACAGTTCTTCTCTCCCCCTTCTTTCCCTGTGTGTGCTTGTCTCCCTGCAGTCTGATAGATTTCACCCGGTTACCGTCTCCAACCCCCGAAAACAAGGACTTGTTTTTTGTCACAAGGTCCTCCGGGGTCCAGCCCTCACCTGCCCGCAGCTCGAGTTACTCGGAAGCCAACGAGCCTGATCTTCAGATGGCCAACGGTGGCAAGAGCCTGTCCATGGTGGACCTCCAAGACGCCCGCACACTGGACGGAGAGGCGGGCTCCCCGGCGGGCACTGATGCCCTCGCCACTGACGGGCAGGCACCTACCACTCAGCTGGTGGCTGGGTGGCCGGCCCGGGCAGCTCCGGTGAGCCTGGCAGGGCTGGCCACGGTGCGGCGGGCAGGCCAGACGCCGACCACACCAGGCACCTCAGAGGGCGCGCCGGGCCGGCCCCAGCTCTTGGCACCGCTCTCCTTCCAGAACCCTGTGTACCAGATGGCGGCCGGCCTGCCGCTGTCTCCTCGCGGCCTCGGCGACTCGGGCTCTGAGGGCCACAGCTCCTTGAGCTCCCACAGCAACAGCGAGGAGCTGGCGGCTGCCGCCAAGCTGGGAAGTTTCAGCAGTGCTGCCGAAGAGCTGGGGCGGCGCCCCGGGGAGCTGGCGCGGCGGCAGATGTCGCTGACTGAGAAGGGCGGGCAGCCCACAGTGCCCCGCCAGAACAGCGCCGGCCCCCAACGGAGGATCGACCAGCCGCCGCCCCCACCCCCGCCGCCACCTCCTGCCCCCCGCGGCCGGACGCCACCCACCCTACTGAGCACCCTGCAGTACCCGCGGCCCTCAAGCGGGACCCTGGCGTCGGCCTCGCCCGACTGGGCTGGCCCTGGAGCTCGGCTGCGGCAGCAGTCCTCCTCCTCCAAGGGCGACAGCCCGGAGCTGAAGCCTCGTGTAGTGCACAAGCAGGTCAGTGCCGTCGGTTGGAGGGCATGCCCAGCTCTCTTGCCTGGGGGGCGGTCTTACCCCGTGTCGTGCTGCTCCTCCTGGTCATGTCACCTCCACCCGCAGTCAGCCGCCATCCCATGCTGAATGATGCCACATTCGGCCCCATCCCACCACCCTGCCCTACCCTGCACATCACCACCCCCTCCCCTAGGCTCCACGGGCCCCTACCTAAGTCTTGCAAATGAGGGCACTGTAGCCTGGGGGACCCTCTGCCAGTTCCCTCAGAGACAGCTGGGGTCAGGGAGGAAGAAGGAGGGGTCCATCCACCTCCAGTTCCAAGCCTGTTGAAGCCCGACCCAGAATAAGAGTTGACATGGCCCCCAGGAACCCCTCCCTGCTCTGAGCTGGTCTCCGGGGCTTTCCATGCAGTAGGGAAAACAGATATGCTTTGGGTTGGGCACCTGACCTACCAGGCCAAGCTCACTGGCTCTCACCTGGGCAACAGAGAGCCACGCTCAGGAGGCCGCCTGGGCTGTTAGCTTCAGGTTGCCATCTAGGAGTTGGGAGTTCCCTGGGCCAGGGGCTGCGTCCAAGGTGCCTAGTCAGCTGAAGCTCCCCTCTGAGCCACTCGCCCCCATGGCTCACCCGGGACCCCTCCCAGCCCTCCGTCCAGCCCCTCACAGCTGTGTTTCATCGCAGGGCCCTTCACCCGTGAGCCCCAATGCCCTGGACCGCACGGCCGCCTGGCTCTTGACCATGAACGCGCAGTTGTTAGAAGACGAGGGCCTGGGCCCTGACCCCCCCCACAGGGATAGGCTAAGGAGTAAGGACGAGCTCAGCCAAGCAGAAAAGGTAAAGCCGGACCCTGGCAGCTCCGGGTAGGGCGGGCTGCCTCCCCGCGGTGGCTGGCGGGATTCTGCCCGCTGGAGCCCTGAATACGGAGCCCTCCTTGTTCTCACAAATGGCCAGTCCCTTCTCAACCCCCTGGTCCCACATGAGGACAGCAGTCAGTGGAATTTGGAGGATTTAGCTTAAACCTGAGGTATCTATGTGGGCTGCACGGAGACTCACCTAGAAATTGTACTGAATCCAGACTCAGGAGGCATCTTCTCTAAATGACTGGGCAGCCGAGCTTCTGAGAATCTAAGACTTGAGAATCTAGGACTTGGGGGCCTAGGATGCCAAAAAAGTGCATGGAGACCTTTGGGGGAGCCTTATGCACAAAGAGGCAGAGATGTGGGTTCATAAGACAGTGGGGAGAGGCTCCCCAGCCAGGCTCTTCCACTCCACGATTGTGCCGACCCATGGCCTGGCTCTCTCCCAGTCCCCATTTCTGCAGGGTCTGGGGCAGAAACCCAGGGAGGGGTGATGTCGGGTTGCTACTGAGGTATTCTCTTCCTTTCAGGGGAAAAATATTGGCCCTAAAACATCTACATCCCACCCCATCACACATCTAGCATTTGGTGGGCAGCAGGGTAAGCCAGTTCTCCAGAATTATTTTAGTTACTGTGACAGCTGCCCTGGGTCCACATCTGGTCCTGATCTCCTGGAGGCCAAAACCCAGGTTGATGCTGGACCCAGGCTGAGGCCCCCCGCTTACCGTGGGTGCCCTCGCCCTCCTTGGCCCCAGGAAAGCCTGTAGCAGCCTTTCAGGCGAGGGCACGGAGGTCAGGGGTCTGCACTCCCTCTCCCTGGCCTGGGGCAAGGTCCATGTCCATGCTGCTTTCCGCCGCCTCCACCATCCCCTTGGTGCACTGCATCCACCTGCTTTCACCATTATTATGTGAAGGGGACCAGGGGACAGGGAGCACAGTGCCCCAAGAGCCAGCGTTTGGGGAGCAAAGAGGGCCAGTCTCACCCCAGGCTCTGTGCCTTTCTGAGACCACGTTCCCCTCTGTGGATTGCAAGGTTTGCCCGAAAGATTTCAAGGGTTAGGCAGCCGGAGTGTCCTCTTTCCTAGGCCAGATGAGCTGCTGCTTCTCTCGCTGTCTTGCTATTAACCCTCACAGGAAAATCCTGGAGTTCTCTCAAGCTTCCTGGAGACCTGGTCCTGCCTTTGTCAGGGAGGGCCCTCCTGACCCCTTTCTGACCAGCCGAGCAGAGGACTCGGGATGGGGCTGTTTCTCCCGGAGCTGGGCTTTTTTATGGGTCCAGCTTTGCTTCAGGAGTTAGATTTGGGGTGGGATTGGGGTCTCTCCACAGTCTGCCTTCTGAGCTTTGGGCAGGCCTTGCTGATGAGTGAATCGGGCTCCCGTTGCCTGGGGCTCAAGAAGAGGCTTTTCGTGCCTCCCCCTTCCCTGTATTCTCACGGCCCCCGGCCGGCAACCCCTTGATTCCCATGTTGACCTTGCCTCTCCCTCGGTCCAGCTCACCCGGCCTCCCAGCTCGCTGCTTCTCTTGCCACTTTACATGTCCCTTCTCTTCCCCGAAGGCTGAGTGTGCTGGGTTGAGTCAGATCTGGAAAGCTCCGGACCGCCTTGCCTTTATCTGTCCCCTCACTTCCCATGCCACTGCCATGGCTTTAGGGACAAATCAAGGCTGGGACCTCACCCTGCCAGTCACTCACTCTACTCTCCGTGTGATTGGGTCACTTGCTTTCTGGGCCTCAGTTTCCCCTCCTATAGAGGCTCTACCTCTCAGAGCACTGTCAGAACTCCTGAATGTACCCAGGAGGTTTTTAACCTTTGTTAATTATGAAAAGCTCAAGATCCTTACTTCTGAGATCTGGGTTTGAGTCTTCATCCCCCTCGTAACTGTAGGGTCAGGCTAGGGGGTGGGAGAGCCCTGGACAGGGGACAGGCTTTTAGTCTCACCTTGGCCCCTCTGCCTGGGCTCCTTGGGCGTTCCCCCTGGGCGAAGTGGGCTGGGATGGACCCTGGGCATTCTGAGCCGGGCTCCCTCCCGCCCTGTGCCCCCGCTCTGCTCATGAGGCTGTGCTCTCTGTCCTGGGTGCTGTGCCCGTGGCACGCTGCCCTCCTGGCAGGACCTGGCAGTACTGCAGGACAAGTTGCGAATCTCCACCAAAAAGCTGGAGGAGTATGAGACCCTGTTCAAGTGCCAGGAGGAGACAACACAGAAGCTGGTGCTGGAGTATCAGGCACGGCTGGAGGAGGGCGAGGAGCGGCTGCGACGGCAACAGGAGGACAAGGACATCCAGATGAAGGGCATCATCAGCAGGTGAGGCCAGCCAGGTCCTGCTCTGGGCCCAGTCCTGGCCCCACACACACGCACAGGGGGCAGAGCTGCAGGATGAGCTGGGTGTGGAGAGAGAAAGAGTGTCCCAGGTGGTGGGGACAGTGTGGCACAGGCCTGGAGGTGGGAGGTAGCCTGGAGTGTGGGGAACCCACACGGTACAACGTGTGTTGCTGGTGGAATGTACAGCTGGCCTGGCCGAAGTGAGGTCAGCTAAGGCAGCTTGCAGAGGGCCTGGGGCCCGTGTTTTCTTGGCGAACACTCGGGGGAGATTAGAAGCTGGATAGGACTGCCAAGAAGGACAGTGAGGACCCAGTCCAGGGCAGGAAAAGTAGGAGTGGATGTCAGCTCCATGCAGTGGGTGAAAGAGGGAGGTGGGAGGGAAGGAGCAGGCAGAATAACCCGGTTTTTACCAGGAGCATCTGGATGTGTCATGGTGCCAGTTACTGGGATGGGGAACTTTGGATGGGGAGGGGGAGAGATGGTGCCAGTTTGGGGTATGTTGAATTTTAAGGTGCCTTTGGGTTGTGGAGGAAGATTTCAGGGGGACCATTGATTTTAACGCTGACTCTCAATTTCATTGATGGCTTTTATTTCATCTTTATTTCTGTGTTGATTCCCGTCTCTCTCTCCTCTCTCCCCCTACTCACAGGTAGGGTGGGTACACCCTCCTCCATGTCTGCAAGCAGGGAATATAGTCAAAGTGTAGCATCCAGGCCAGCCCCCAGGGTCCCAGTCCTGGAGTTTGCTTCCTTATGACAGCAACACCAGGTGCAAGAGGAACCTGGATTTACAGCCTGTTTGTTCACATGGTGCAAGAGCCTGTCGTGTGGATAGATTCAGCAGGTGTGCAGTTGCCGGGATGTTACCCCGCCTGGCCTCATGCTTTTTGTCCAGTGTAAAAATCCTTCCCCAGTGCCCTCTATTTAGGTCACCTTTTCTCTGCTCCTAATCAGTTTCATTTACTTGTGACTGGTTCTTTGTAAAGTGGTTAGTTAGCATGAGCAGAGGGCCTGTGAACAGGGTGACTGGAAACCCACTGTTCACTTGCCTGCCAGCCGTCCTCTTGGCTCACCTCATATATGTGGTTCGAAGAATGAAAGCACTTCTCAGCCTCACTACCTCGTCCTCATCCTGTGTGTTCTCTGAGAAGTGTGTGCTCTTGAGATCAGTTTACAGCACGGAGGAAATACACCAGGATTGGTTTACGTTTTCTCTCCGCCGTAAATGTCCGTTAGGGCAATTTGGTTGACAGTGTTGTTCAAGTCTTCTGTATCTTTACTGGTTTTTCCATGTACTTGTTTACTGTTCTTCTATTAACTACTGAGAAAAGGATATTGAAGTTTCTAATAATTACAGATTTGTCTATTTCTCCTTTCATTCCTGTTGGTTTTTGCTTTATGTGCACGGAAGCTCTGTTCTTAGGTGCATACACACACTTAGGCTTGTTAAGTGCTGTTGATGAACAGAGACCTCTTTATACAATCACCTGATCTCATAATATTCCTTTGCTTTAAAATCTGCTTTGTTTAATATTAATATCATTGCCCTAACTTTCCTTTGGTTGGTATTATCCTGATACATCCTTTTCCATTTCTACACTTTTAACCCAACTATATCCCTCTATATAAAGTGAGTTTCTGTGACACACATTTTATTATTCTTGCTTTTTAACTGACCTGACAGTTTCTGCCTCTTAATTGGAGTGTTTAGACCGTTTACATTTAATGTAATATAATTACTTTTAAACCTGTTATTTTGTTCCTTGTTTCTATTTGTACCATCTGTTTTGTTCCTTTTCTTGCCCTCTTTTGGATCATTTTTTACGAGCCCTTTTTATCTGCTTCATTGGTGTATTAGCTGTATCTTGTTGTCGCTTCAGGGCAGGGGTTGGAAACTTTCTGTAAAGGGGCAGGTAATATTTTAGGCTTTGTAGGCCGTGTAACTCAGCTGTTCTAGCAGGAGTATGTGTGTGGTGTGGCTTTTTACCAAAACTAGCAGTGGACCCCATTCTGCCCTTAACCCTGGCTATAATAGTAGGAACTCTGGTAGTATCTTTGTTCTTCCATACTTAATGTATCTTTTTTCTCTTGCTGTTTTAAAGATTTTTTTTTCTTTATCATTAATTGCTAGCAGTTTGATTATGATGCGCCTTGGCATGTTTCCTTTGTGTTTCTTGGGTCTGTTGAGCTCTTGGATCTGTGGGTATAGAGCTCTGCCTCCCCGGTTTGTTTCTGGGACTCTCATCGCACGTACGTTAGGGTGCTTTAGATTGCCCCACATCCCACTGACGCTCTGTTGTTTTCTTTTTTTGTTTTTTTGTGGGGTTTTTTTGTTGTTTTATCTTAGATTATTACTGTGTCTTTAAGCTCACTAGTTATTTCTTCTTCAGTGTCTAATCTGCTGTTAATCCTAGCCAGTGTTTTTTCATTTTGGATGTTGGATTTTTTGCCTCTAGGTTTTCAGTTTGGTTTAAATCCCATCCATTTCTTCTCTTATGCTCATGTTGTCCTCTGTTTTCTTGAACATGTGGAATGTAACAGTTGTCTTAATGTCCTTGTTTACTGCTTCTGTCATCGGACATTTGAGTATGTTTTCCCTGCTGTTCTCCCTGGTTCTGGGTTATACTTTCCTGCTTCTCTGTGTGCTTGGTGATCTTTGGTTGTTTGCCAGATAACTGTGATTTTTATGTAGCCCCTGGATGTTTTGTCTTTCTTAAATACTTCGGGGCTTTGTTTTAGGACACAGTGAGGTTATAAGAATCAGTTTGATTCTTCCGAGGCTTACTTTTAAGTTTTGTTGGGGTGGATCCTGGACAGTCTTCAGTCTAGGCCTAATCTGGCTCCACTGTTGAGAAGGTTTCCTTCTGGGCAGGGGTTGGAGACTTTCTGGGGTTCTCCCTGATGCCCCTGTGTAGTACATCTTCCCACACTGCCTGGAAGGATCATAAACTATTCCTGGGGTTGTTTTGTGTACTCCTTTCCAATGGTTTTTGCACCTGCCTGGCTGTTTTCCCACAGGCATGCAGACCAGTCCTCAGCCAAAGCCCCAGGGGTACCCCTCAGGAGACAGGCAGAGACCTCTGCATTTCCTTCTTTGTGGCACTGCCCCAATAAAGCTTTCGTGCCCTCCCTCCCCTGCCCTACGGTCTCCTTAACTCCCTGTCATCACCTCCCTCCTTTGCCTGCCTGGACTCACAGCGCAGTGGGCGGGGCTTGCCTTGTGTGTTCCCTTCTCTTGGGAGTCACTGTACTGCACTGCCTGTTCAGGGTCTGGAAATCTTTGTTTCATAAATTTTGTCCAGTTTTCTAGTTTTTTTTTTTTTTTAAAATGGCAGGAGGTTAAATCCAGTGCCTGTTATTGCACCAGAGCTGGAAGGAGAAGTCTCTCCCTCTTCCCCCATTCCTCCCCACCCCCTTCTTACAGGCTTTGCTCAATGTTTTACCTTCCTGTGACAAGAAAGGCCCCCTTGGCGTGACCCCACACCCCTTCCTCCTGATCATCGCTCCTCAACCCCTGATCCCACTGGCTTTTCACGACAGCCCCTGCTGTACCTGCCCCAGCGCTGCCGACCTCCCTGTGCATCTCCTGTGAAATGGCCTGAGTGCTCGCCTGGGGTCAGCTGCTCCGCTGGGCTGGAGAAGCAGTGTGGGTGGAGACAGATATAAAGCAGTGGGTGAGCTCGTCTGAGAGGAGCATCGAGCTCGAAGAGTAGGGGACTGAGGCAGAGCCCTGTGGAGCCCTGACGTCCTCGAGGCGTCTGCAGAGCAGTGGCCTGGGAGCTGGGACCCAGAAAGCGTGGGGTCCAGAAGCTAAAGGAAGAGAATAGGAGGATAGGAGTGATGAGCAGTGATTGACAGGGACTTGAGAGACAAGCAGGTGAGGCCAGGAAGGGTCTCAGGGACGGAGCAGCTGGCGACAGACTCACACTGGCCCTAGTTCTCAGCTTCTGTAGACTGTGTTCCTCACGTCTCCTGTGCTCATTACCCCTCCAGCAGGCCTTGCTTGTCCTTCGGATGTAGCTGTAGAGTCCGGTGTGTGCACCCCCACCCCACCCTCCGAGATGGTTAGCTACTTCCTGTTTCCTGTTCCCTTGGCCCCTGAGCTTCGCATGCAGAGCGTAGCTGCTGTCTCCCTTCCTGTGTCCCCGCTGACTTGTGACTTAATCTTGCTGCCTCAAGTGCCTGGCACAGCCTCAGTGAGGAGAGTGGGTGGAAAAAGCTCCAGAGCCCTTCAGGGCCTTCGTTTCCTACTCATATCAACTGCCTGGTTCTGGGGTGTGGTGAGGACCTAACACCCACTCCTACCCTCTCGGCTCCGGCAGAACATCCGGAAAGGGGCAGCCCCAGGGGCTCCTGGGGGTTTGGGAACAGAATCTGGGGCAGGTGTACTGTAAGGAAGGAGCAGGCTCAGCCCATGTCAGTCGCGGGGGGCAGGTGTGGGCCTCCTTCCCAGGCAGGTGTGGGCAGTGTGGCCCAGGGAGGTGCTCTCTTAGTGTGTCCCTCTGTGCGGGTGTGATGGCTTGTTCCCACCTGGCTCCACACCCACCTCAAGTCACCTGCTCCCTCAAATGCAGCCTGACTGTCCTTGTCTCTGGCGGCAGGTTGATGTCAGTGGAGGAGGAGCTGAAGAAGGACCACGCGGAGATGCAAGCAGCTGTAGACTCCAAACAGAAGATCATTGATGCCCAGGTGTGGGGCTCTGGCCTTTTGGTTGGCCACAGGTGTTAAAGGACCTGGGATAAGGAGGGGGTGACCTTGGCTTCTTTATGTCCTCAGTCATGCCCCACTATAAAAGCTAAGGAGGCTAGAAGGCCAGGATCTCTGCTCCAAGAAGTCAGACTTGAGGGTCTCAGTGGACCACAGGCTCACCAGGACAGGCTGTGAAAGGGGTGGGGCAACTTGGTGGGTACTGCCTTTCACCAGGGGCCCTGGCCAAATAGTGGAAGCTTTTGGGAGGGGAATGGGGAAGTCTGGGGGTGACAGAAGGCTGGTCAGGGGAGCAGGGGAGCTCTTGTTGAGAGCCGTGGCTTCCCAGCCACATTGAGAGGGGAGACATAAAAGACTCTGGCCTCCAGTCTCCTTCACTCAGGTCTGCACTCTTATCCTCTCAAGGGACAACCTTGCTCAGTCTAGAAACTGCACAGACTGACCGGGAGCTGTGACCTGTGTCACACACACGCATGCCCTGTGAGCGAGGCCGCCTGCCCTCGGGGCGCTGGTGCATGACAGCACTGGGGCTGCTCTGTTTGGGTGAGAAGCGGGTGACGAGGTAGGGACATTAGGGAGGCAGGCTCGAGGAGGTCTTGGTCCTTGATGGCGAGACCGCCTCTTCTCCAGCAGGCCCACTGCCCTTCCCATCCTTCACACGTGGTGACCTGCAGGCCGCAGCCCCCCCAGCACTTCTTGGAGGTTTCCTCAGCCCCCAGGAGATCCTTTGGCCCAGGAGCCCATTCCATGACCCCCACTAACGCCCCCTTTGTCCACAGGAGAAGCGCATCGCCTCCCTGGACGCTGCCAACGCCCGCCTCATGAGCGCCCTGACACAGCTGAAAGAGAGGTACAGCATGCAAGCCCGTAACGGCATCTCCCCCACCAACCCCACCAAATTGCAGATTACTGAGAACGGCGAGTTCAGAAACAGCAGCAATTGTTAACCTGCCCGAGGAGAGGGAGGACCGAGGTGGCCCAGGGCGGGGGCGCAGCCTGGGGAGGAGCAGCCCCAGCGCAGGGGGCCGGAGGCCGCGGCCCTCCTCCCCCCTCCGCCCCGTGGTCCAGGAGGCGGCTGCAGAGGGAGCCGCGAGAGACTGGCGCAGCGTGAGCGGGTCAGCGGCCCGCTCCCCGAGAAGCGTGCTCAGTGTAGGCCAAAGAGACTGCAGGCTGGGGAGTGGGGACAGCCTGGTGGGAGCAGGCTCATTGTTGCTCATTGTTGAATCTGGTGTGCGTCACCTTTCCTCCTTGACCTGGCCAAGTGCATGTACCCCCACACCCTCCCCAGGGAGGGGCCCGGAGAGGTGGAGGGTCGAAGAGCCAGGAACCTACTCCTTATGGCTTCCCCTCACCTCCCCAGGGGCCCAGGGCTCCCAGGCAGCCAGGCCCTGCCCTGTGGGACCTGCCCTCCATTCCAAGAGCTGACAGGGCGGTCGGCAGGCGGGCAGGGAGTGGGTGGGGAGGACGGAACTGCCAGAGTTCTGGGTCCCCTGCCCGTCTTCACCCTGAGCACCTGCCACTGCATGCGCAGGGAGCCTTCTTGGCTGTGAGGAACCGAGGATTCACCCGCACACCTGTCCCCAGACTCCGCCCTCCTTCCCTAACTTGTTCTGCCAAATAAACCCAATGAGGATCACAGCTTGCTCTTCTGGGCCCTCGTGCCTGTAGGAAGATCCAGAGCCTCCCTCCCTTGAATCGTGGGCCCGGGCTGATACTCTGGGCACTGCAAAGCCAAAGACGTGGGCAGAGTTGGCCCCAGTGGCACTGTGCGGTGCCTGCCCTTCTCCTACAGCAAGTGTCCCAGGCACAGTGGCCCTGCAGGGAGTGGCCAGCTGGTGCTCCCCCGAGAGAGAGGCTGAGCTTTTCTGATTGATGGTTAAAAAAAATTCTGATGCCCGCAGGCCCTGAGAAGGTGGATAACTGTGATTTTTTTTCCTTTCACAGTATGCATTAGAAACAAAAGCCCGCTTGCTCGCTTGCTGGAACACAGGGGCCTTTTAAAATTGAGCGTGTGCACTGCATGGGAAATAGCGGCCCCGGAGGATGTTAGACTTGCTCCCTCTCCAAGACAGCAGCGGCCTGCACCTGGCCCCGTGTGTGCGGCCGGCCTCTGCCTCACCCTCCCGGGCCCCAGCGGAGGACCCAGGCGCTGCAGACAGGGGAGGCGCCCACCCCACGGCTGGGGCTGGTTTCCCTCAGCTCTAGGCTGTTCTGTAGCTTATCAGCCCTCCCCACCCCCCACCCCTTGCGGGACATAGGTGGGCAGGAGCTTGGGCCTCTCTCGTCCATCCCTGTCCCACTCCTCACCCTGGGGAATCTTGGGCAAGAGCCGGGGTGTTTGCCCTGCTGGGAGCCAGGGCTGGGCGAGCTGCCTCAGCCGTAGGAAGCTGAGGAGCCCCTTGGAAAGAGCGCTGAGCCCTTCCTGCCCCCGGGGCTGGAGACACGCTACCAGGGCCCAGGTTGCCACAGAGATCCCAAGGAAGGGCAGCGCGGCAGGGGTGGCCCAGACCACACTGCACCCGGTCCTGGGCCTGTGCTCTGAGCAGGGGCTCTTAGGTGAAAGCTGCAGTTCAGTTAGGCCGGAGACATGCTGGTGGCGAGAGGGCAGGACCCCCAAGGGTCACAGACCTCAGGAAGGAAGCTGTGGGGCTGAGGCCCTACCCCAGTCCTGGCCGCACCGGCAGGGCCTGGCCCCAGTGATGTCCTCCTCTGGTTCAGTCTCGATCCCGCTGCCCAGTGAGCCCTCCCCTCCTCCCTACCCACCTCTCTTCCCACCGATGCCTCGTTGAGCGACCTCGGACTGAGCGCCTCTTAGCAATACAGGGGGAGGTTCCCAGGGCCTGGGCAAGCCGGGCTCCGGAGGCCAGCAGTGGCCGGTGCTGGCGGCCCTTGGCCTGGGGTTGTAAGCTTTCAGGCCAAGAGCCTTATTTACTTAGTGCAAAAACTGTAAAAGTGTACAGACTCTTCACAGATTTTTATCTGAATTGCAAGTCTGACGATTTTTGTAAATGTTCTTGGTGTTTGACTGTAATGTAACTATTTCACCTAATGGTTGTACATAGTCCTTTAGTCCTGGTGCTGCCGAGGGCTGCCCGGGACCGCTGCTCTCCGACGGTTTTTATTTTATTTTTAATCTAGAGAACAGTATTGGGCAGGGGGCAGAGATTGGGGATTTGGGTGTTGGGGGTTTTCCCTGCTTGTGGCATTTACCTGTTGGCTTTGCAGTGTGCTGTCTGGGTGAGGGTGGTGGGGACATGTGTCCTGCCAGGGTCACACTGAACCTGTGCCCCAGAGGGAGAGGTGAGGGGAAGCAGTCTCTGCTTGGGGAGACAGAGGCCCAGCTCTGCTGGAGAAGGCTCTCCCCTGCCAACAGAGAGGCCCGATTGTTTTGCTTGACTTTTATGTTTAGGGTGAAGGAAACTGCCAAACTTCCATAAGTGAAGACTCTTTCCGACTGCCCAAAAGAGGGGGTGGGGGACCAAGGCCAGAGCTCCGGGTGCCCCCACCCCCCAGAGCATCTGCCTCGGGGCACACCTCCCTCCCCCCTCCGTCTGCAGAAGGCAGACTGTCCAGGGAAACAGCCCCTCTTTTCTACACATGGCCTGAGAGCCGCCCCCAGCCCCCACTCTGCCTCCCTGCCCCCCTTTTGTAAGTATGTGAAAAGGAAAAAACGCCAACGCTGGAGACTTGGCCGGAGCGCCTCCCTCCAGCTGGGGCTCTAACGGTGTAATAATGTACAGAGAGCGTTGTCGGTGTGCTAAGACTGTGTGGCTGTGCAATTTCTGTACATTTGCAATTAGAAATATTAAAGATTTATTTAGCTATTTTAAACCTGGCTCGCCTCTCCCTTCAGCTGGGACTCAGGAGCTTTTCCAGGGGTGGCTCTTGAGTCGTGGGCTGATACTGTTCTTTACCTAGGGGACCCTAGCACTTGGGTCACCCTGGTGGCAGTTGTGGGCAGGGGGATTGCCCCCCCACTCCTCCTCCAGCCGGGGTCTCTCCCTTGGCTCTGACAAGCAAGGACAAGGTCTTTGCTGGGCTCCCAGAGCACGGTCCCTGCACTTCCCTGGAGCGGACACCAGCTCCTGCCAGCCTCTGCTTCAAATGCTTTCCAAGCCCCTGAAGTCTGTCTCCAGGAGGGAAGAGAGGTTGGTCCAGGATCACCAACCAGTCACTGCAGAGCTAGACCTAAACCCAGGCTCCTGAGACCCGGAAAATCCTGACACGCGGCGCAGACTCACCTTGCGAGGCTGAACCCAGGGCCTTTGTTGGGAACAAGCCCCTGAGCCCCTGTGGCCGCATCTTGCAATCTCCTGTCAAGCCTTCCCCGTCGCCTCCTGCATCAACACCCCGGTCCTCAGGTCCTCTCCTCTCAGGCCACAGTGTCTTCGCTGCCTTCACCCAGCTTAGCCCCTGTGGTCTCCCTCCTCAACCCCGCTCTCGACGGTATTCTTGGACCACATCAGCCCCAAGGCTGTGCTCTCTGGGTGGCTGAGCGGAAGAGAAAAAACATGCCGAGTTCAGACCGTGCCCTTGTGTGTTCCTGTCTCCACTCAGCTAGGCCTTTCTCCCTCCTTCCCCACTGCGCTTCAGCCAGACCTGGACCTCTGCTCAGACGTCCCAGCCAGACACTTCTTGCCCTGGGAGCCAGCCTCCTACTGCACCCTCTGACCCCGCTCAGTGACCCTGGCTCCCCAGCCCGCAACCTCGCTTCCTTCCCCGCAGCAACCACAGGAGAGGAGGAGACCCCTTCCTTCCCCAGGCAGCCCCTGGCCAGGGTTCTATCCCTCCCACCCCTTGCTTTTCATCACTCCTGTGTCTTCAGCCCCTACTGTGCCTTCACATAGCATTTAAAGTATCAGGTCTCCATCCGCTTCTCACCTGCTCCAGGCTGGGTTTTCTTGCCTTGAAAGCCTGCAGGACCTGCCAACTCCACCTGTGTTCTTTCCCCGGCTCTATCACCTGGCTTTGCCTCCCACACCTCCATCACCTCATTGCCAGAGCGCTGGGTCCCTGCAGTGCTTCCATGCCGCAGCCCTGGTCCCCACGCTCAGGGACCGCCATCCCTCTGCTGGGGTGATGCCATGTAGACAACATAGGATTTAAGAATCGCAATGGATGGGACAGAAAAAAATTTCACATTAGCAGGGGCCATTATAACTTAAGTACAAAAGCTATGAACCGCCACATGTGGATTAAGTAACAAGTACAAAGCAAAAACTGCTGGAAATGCAAAGGAAAAATTCGACAAAAATATAATTGCATTTGAGACTAACATACCACCCGTATTAGTTTATGACAGATCAAGGAGACCATGAGAACCCAGAAGATTTTAATAATTAATACGATTTAATAAGCAGGGTGACAGGAAGCTCTTACCCTAGAGAGCACACACCTTCCTTCCGAGTACACTTGGAACATTACTCAGCGTTGACTATTGTATCGAGATAGGAAAACCTCAGAAAGCCGGCCAAAGAAATAGTTTGGGCCACATTCTGTACCTTGAAGCAATAAAAAGAGATCACGAATAAATATTTACTTAGACGAAAAACTATCAGAAAGTTTAAGAAATACATATTGAATCAGTAGGATCCTCTTTAAGAGATAGTCTTCTAATTAAACAAAGTACAATGATGACATGCATTTTTCTCTCTTCCCAAACACCACTATACTGACAGGAAAGGACTGAAAAGATGATCACTCGTAAGGACAGAATTAATGTGGGAAGGAGATACCAGTATATGAGAAAATCTGAGCAGCTTTGGCAGATGGAGGTTAACGAAAGAGCAGCGACTAAATTAGCAGAGCAGAAGGGGAGACAAACCGGAAGCGCTGATCAGCCCCAAGATCCCCCCAACAAGAGGCTCAGGAAGAGGGGGGGCCCAGCATGGTGGGAGCAGAGCAAGGGCACCAGGTGGGAAACGGGGGAACCAGGCCCCAGCCTCCTCCGCCTAGTCTGCACAGCCAGGAAGCTCCCTCTTTCCCCTTCACCTCCTTGTAAGGGACTGGATGTTTATTCTCTGGAGGAATGGAACCAGGTAGCCTGGACGTGGGGACACCAGGCAGGAGCGAAGACTCTGCAAGGTACGGGTCTGCAAGCAGGGGGAGGGTTGAAGCACCTTCACGACTCCCAGAACGCCCAGGGCCAGGCTTCTGTCTCCCAGGTCGCTGGCTGAAACGATCTTTGGAGAAACTGGCTTCAGAGAACAGACCTCCAGATACTTCCCAATGCAAAGGCTGCATCACTGTCCCACCATCCCATAGCGACATCTAAGCAGTAATTGTGTCCTGGGTACACACACACACACACGTGTGCAAAGAGTGCCGACAGCCAGGACCCTGCAGACAGTTGAGGGGGGCTCCCAACGAATAAAAGAAACTGGATATGAATTTCCCCAGGGCTTTGCTTCATTAGTGGCAATAAAGCCCCCTGTTTGCAAATATAACAGCTAGAAAGGAAGGAAAGTCAAGACTAGTTAATACCCTACAGGGCAATTAAACCATAAGCAGTGAGCATGTAACTTCACACACTGCATACCTACATACAGAGTGAGGGGCAAGTCAAATAAAGATGTATTCCTGCAGATGATGGAATAGTCCCAGGGTGGTCCTCTTAGCAATACTCTGATGAGACACGGATGACAAGCTGGCCTCCTTTTGCTTTAATTCCAAGTTCGGGTTATTTTTCTGAATATCCCCAACATTGCAAAACAGGAAGCCTCAGTGACTTGGCAGCATGTGAGTGACTGCAGCAGGCCCACTTCAGAAAACACTCAGACCCCAGGGTTGAGACACACCCGGGAGAGGTGAGGATGGGGGTGAATTGAAGAGCGCACACCCTCTCTCAAGGTGCAGCTCCTCAGCAGCGGGAACCGGATTTACATGGCACCCATTCTCTGCTCAGTGATGCCCATGTTTTTATACCCAGCTCCACTGCCCTGAGCCTCATTCACAGGTCCACTTGGCACCAGGTTTGATATGACTCCAATTTTTAACCCCCACAAATGGCTCTGCCATCCTCCCAGTTCTCAAGCCAAGAGTCAAATATGACTTCTTGATTCTTGTGCATTAAGAAGTATAGATAACAGGAAAGGAAACTATGAAAAAAAACAAAAACACAACCTATGGAGTGTGAGAAAATATTTGCAAATGATGCAACCAACAAGGGCTTCATTTCTAAAATATGCCAACAGTGCATACAACTCATCAGAAAATCAAATCACCCAATCAAAAGGTGAGCAGGAGACCTAAATAGACATTTCTTCAAAGAAGACATACAGGTGGCCAACAGACAGATGAAAAGATGTTCAACATTGCTAATTATTAGAGAAATGCAAATCACAACCACAATGAGGTATCACCTCACACTGGTTAGAATGGCCATCATTAAAATGCCTACAAATAAATGCTGGAGAGGGTGTCGAGAAAAGGGAACCCTCTTACATTGTTGGTGAATATAAATTGGTGCAGCCACTATGGAAAGCAGTATGAAGATTCCTTAAAAAACTAAAAATAGAGTTACCATATGACCTAGCAACCCCAGTCCTGGGCATATATTCCAAAAAGATTAAAACTCTATTTCAAAAAGATACATACACCACAATATTCATCACAGCACTGTTTACAACAGCCAAGACACGAAAGCAACCTAAATGTCCATCAACAGATGAATGGATAAAGAAATACATATACATACACACAATGGAATATTACTCAGCATAAAAAAAGAATGAAATAATGCCATTTAAAGCAACATGGATAGACTTAGAGATTATCATACTAAATGCAGTGAATCAGACTGCAGAGAAAGACAATTATTATATAATATCACTTATATGTGGAATCTGAAAAAGAATACAAATGAACTCATTCACAAACAAACAGACTCACAGACATGGAAAGCTATGGTTACCAAAGGGGAAGGGTGGGGAGGGATAAATTAGTAATATGAGATTAACAGACATACACCACTGCCTATAAAATAGGTAAACAAGTATTTACTATATAGCCCAGGGAACAGTACTCAATATCTTGTAATAACAATGGAAAAGAACCTGGAAAAATATATACATATATCTGAATATACGTCTATCTATGTACGTATAACTGAATCACTTTCCTGTACACCTGAAACTAACACAATATTGTAGATCAACTATAGTTCAATTTTTTAAAATGCTTGAAAAAAAAGGATGGGTAGATTTGGAATGATGTTCATGATGTATTTCTTGTGTGTGAAAGGCAAGCAATAGATTGGTATGCCCTATTCCTTTAAAGAAAAACGAATTACATCACATGTAATCAGTTACATAGAAAAACTATGTGGCCGCAAACACATGCTATTAATGGCGACTTTGAGGAGTGGGGCTCAGAAGGATGGAAAGGAGAACTTGAACTTTCTACTTTACATTCTTATTATTGTTTGACTATTTTACAACCAGTTTTTTTTTCTTGTTTTGATATGGAGCCATTTAAGAATAAATAAAACATACCCATAGCATGAAACACCATGCGGCCATTAAATTTGTGAAAGAATAATAAATGACCTTGAAAGATGTTAATAATATATTAGGTGTGAAACGTAACAGAATTGTATGTCTAGAAGGATTCTAGCTTAGTTTTAAAAATCTGTTTGCAAAAACAGGTCTTGATTAAGAGATAGAAGAGTGTAGGTCAGAGCCAGAGCTTGGGCATGAGGGAGACCTGGGTTTTAGTCTTAGTGTCTGTCGATGAGCCAGGTGATCTCAGGTAAATTGGGAAAAGGGGGGGTAACAGTACCTACAGTATAGAGAACTCTTCTATGAAGGTTTGCTGAAATAATGCTTGTCACCCCCTTCCTTAGCACAGTTACTGACGCATAAAAAATGCTACCTGCTCTGGGAACAATAACAATTATTCTAATAAAATCTTAAAATAATTACTGTTATTAAGGATATATATCAAAGTGTTAACAAAATATTGACCTAGGGATAATGAGATAATAAATGGCTTTTTATTTCCCCTTCTCTCTCTGTGTTTAGTATTTTCTAAGTTTTTTTTTTCTGATCATATTTTTGCTTTTATAATAAAAACACATTTTAAAAAATAGGCTATCTCAAGCCAATAGCCAACATCATCCTTAAGATTAAAACATGAGACCTTCCTAATGAGGTTAAGAAACAGAGACTTGGAGGCAGGACTCTGCCACATGTCGAAGCAACAAGGCAAGAAAGACGCTAATTATAACTATTGGGGAAGAGAAGGCAAAAGATGGGGTCATCTTCTTAGGATATCCCTGGGAATCAACCAAAAAAGGATCTGGGTTCAGTAAATTGTCTACGTGAAGTTGGGCTTTGTGCTCATTGGGGAATCTAGAACTGGCCTGGGGAATCAAGACTGCAGAGGAGAGAGGAGATTCCCCCTGCGAGTCTGATTTAGGTCTCTGGAGAGCCTCTGGAATATTTTTCTTTTAAAATATTTCTAGATTTTAACCTTTAAAAAATGAACATATTCTTGTGATAAAGGACCTTTTTTAAGTAGGAAAAGCATGAATTTCACACAAACATAAAATGAACATCTATGTAGCATTTTTTTAACTCATTAATTAATGAGGGAACCCATCTGTTGTCATAGCCAATTCAAAGGAGAATCCAAAGAGCCACACTTACATAGGCAATCACACGTGCTGAAAAAGCTTTGCAAATAGATGCAAAACTGGTCCACTGGCAGGGCAATAACCAAGTGTATTCCACCAGACACTGTTTGGTTTCTATGAATAAGAATCATACGCATTATGATTTTTTTTAATGACTGAGTAGCTCAAGGACAATGGAAAACTGGTTTTGGATTCAGGAAGTCCGATCATCTTTCTTTTCTTATTTCAAGGTCTTTCACAATTTTTCCTGACCCCTGTTTCAAAACAAAACAAACAGAAACATACAAAGTTAAAAGGGATCCCATCACTCACGAATCCCTCCGCCCCCCGTGGCTATCTAGTGTTAATAACCATTTATCCAGGTTTCTGACACATGATTTTTTTTCTTTTTAATGACTGTATTTGCACATACTCTAAAATCTCAAGCTCTTGAATCTAAAGTTGTGGTTTTTGTGTTTTTTTACTTCTGATTTGGAAAGAATTTCAAACTTGCAGCCAATTTTCTAAAACCAGCAATACAAAGGACACCCATGTCTTTTACCCAGATTCTCCTGTTAACATTGTTACCCATTTGTTTTATCATTTCCTACTCCCTCTCTCCACGGACACATAATTTTTTCCCTCAGTTCCCTACAGATGAGTTACATTTATCACAGCCCTTCGCCCTTCAATACTTCAGTGTCGTTACGATGATTAGAGATGTTCTCTAACGTCATCGCTGTGTAGTTATAACCTCCATCAACTTGACATCGTACAGACTTCTCTCATCTCACGTTCACATTCCAACGTTCTCAGTAGAACCAACATCCTTTTATACTATTTTTCCCTCCAGCGCAGGATCCAGTCTGGGGTCAGAGACTGCATTTAGCTGTCATGTCTCTTTAACCTTGTTTAACCTGGAACACTTTTACAGCTGTTCTTTGTCTTTGCTGGCATTGACATTTTGGAAAAATACAACCAACCATTCCTCTCGCCCCCTCCCGCTTTCTAAATAAAACTCGCATTTTGCATGTGTCTGATGCTTCCTTGTGCCTGGTTTCCGTTATCCATTCTTGGTCAAAACACTGCAAAGAACATGCTGAGTCCTTCCCACGGTCAGATCTCTGGAGGCACAGAACGCCCTTCCAGCCCTTGCTGAGGATGTTACTTTTGATCATCTACCTGATCGAGGTGTGGTCCAACTTCTCCAGTGTATAATTAGTGGGGTTTTTTTGCTCTTGCTTGCAACATATAATATGCAGTCTGCCGGGAGACATGCTGACACCACACAAATATCCTGCTCATGGACAAAACGTTCCCCAAGATTTAGACAATTTTAATGATTCTTGAGTGATCCAGTCTTGACTAGGATGGTTGCAACTCAAGCCCTTCTCCCATTTTACCAGTTGACTCAATTTTATCGTCAGCAAATGTCCTCCTTTCTCCCAACGTATGTTTTAAAAATCTATTTATTATCGGTGTGGACTGTTACAAAGGCCTGTTTTTGAAGGGCTACTAACTAGTCAACTGTTTTGGTGCTCAAACAGTCCCGAATTTGGCCACTGGGAGTCCCTCCAAGCTGATGCCCATGTCCTGTGATGCCGTCAGTGTGGTTTTCGAACATTCCCTTACTTTCTAGCCTCACAAGATGTCCTAGGCTCAACTTGTACCTGCCCCACCCCAGCTCTGAAATTAGTCCTTTCTGAGGAACCCTGGGGAATGGAATTACAGAGCAAGATCTGAGAGCTACGAGAACGCCCTTTCTTGACCTTCGCAGCAGACGGAGCTAGGAAATAAATGTACACACACACAAACACATACGCATGTGCACATACACAGACACATCTTAGAAATCATGTGTTGGCATCTATACCTCCAATTCCATGGATTCGGAAGTTTAACAAGTGTCCCGGGGCGGGGACACTTGCGGCAGGTGCCGGCTGATCAGCAGAGAAAGAGGTGGAGCTGCCCCGCTCTCTGCCCCCAGCGGGATGGGGCGCACGGGCACAGCCTGTTCGGAGGAATGGATGAGCATGCAACCTGGAGGGCGACTTCCCACGGAGTTTCCTTCCTGGACCACCAACTCCACTGGCAACAGCGAGTCTTGCTTGCTCTCCACGGTGCACCAAGCCTTAGCGTGTCAGCCTGCGGAAGCCTCGCAGTAGGTCCTGAACGGTGCCAGCGTAATTCAAACACTGCTTCATCGATAAACAAAACTTGGGAATAGATTACAGTACGTCGTTACTAAGAGCGAAAAACAGAACACGTGTGCTTCAAAGTCAGTGTCGTGATCTACGCTTGTGTATCAGCTCGAAGCATCATTAAAGAATATTGAAAAAGACAAATGATTGGAAATTTGGAGAATTCCAGTCATACTAGCAGAAAAACAGGCAAAGGATATGAGATGGCAAGTTGCAAAGAGGGAATACAAATGAACAGTAAACAAATGAGACTATGTCCACTCATACTAATTCAAGAAAAGCAAATTAATATAGTAATGAAAATTCTGGGGGGTCCAGCAGTGTTTAGGCAATAGAAATAACAGTAAAAATCAACCTAAGTAGAAAAAAAATACATATAGTATGTTACAGAAAATATAGGTGCTGGGATTCTGCTGCCCTGGGTGTTACATCAGATTGTCAAGGTGAATTTGTTTTGTTATTAGGCTGTAGGGTCCAAGTTTATTCCACTTTGTATACTTAACATCTAACACAATGTTTTAACAAAGCAGATTAATAAAAGGAAAAGGCCATATTTCTTGACCACAGGGCTATGAAAGTAGGAATTAACAAATTTTATCTGCCACTTGGAAATTCAAAATGCATGCAGAAGTGTGTGTGTGTGTGTGTGTGTGTGTGCGTGCGCATGCACGCGCGTGTGCACGCATGTATCCAATCACGCTGGCTGTGATGGGTGTGGTGTGTGTCCCTGTGAGTAAGTGTAGCCTGCATGTTGGGATGGGAGCAGGTATCCATGCGGTGTGCTTTCAAGTGTGGTTCTGTCCAGATGGCTTGTATTATCAGTGTGGGTCTGTGTTGGCTGCACCCTGCAGGTCTTTGCAAGCCTTGTAGTTACCCAGACTTGAGACCGAAGGAAGAGCCCAGAAACAGTGACTGAGAGATCATGGTTTATTGGACAGGAGATCTTACACGTCCGAAGCAGGATCCTGGAGCGACGTCCCACCATGGGCAGCGGACGGCAGGCAGGACATGGCAGGGATCTCCGCTCCTCGGGGGAGGAGGCTACTGTTTATAGGGGAATTGATGGAATTGACATCACGTGGACTCAGTCACCAGGGAAACCAGCAGCTGGGGCACGTCCCTCACAGCCCCTCGGGTTAACAACCATCACGAGGGCAGATGTTTCTGTTTAAGAAACTAGCAGGTGGAGCTGCTCTGGCCTAAGCACTAGGGCTACCGCTAGCTGGGGCCGGGCCAGACATGCTCAGGCGAGTCGGGTGCAGGAGAAGCAGGGACTGGTTGAGCAGGGGACGTACAAGGAGCAAGAGAACAGCCATCTTGAGTGGCCTGACCGCACACTCCACCCCAACACACCCTGCATGGCCCCTGCAGTCTTAGCCCGCCCCTCTTCTGCCACATCCCCGGGGTCAGGTAGGTGAGGTGCACTCCAGCTAAATATCACACATGCGGTTCTGACATCAGAGTCCAAGAGGAGCACAAACTTTGGAGCCAAGCACTTATCGGGTCAATGTTTCGTGGACATCCAGGGCAGATGACCACGGCGTCTGGCTGTAGACCCAGCAATCAGACTCGCCCAGCAGTGAGGCCAAGGTGTCGCCCAGTCCACGAACAGGTTCCCTCCGCCCAGGCTAGGAGGAAACGTCAGATGTTTAACAGTCACAATATGGGGAGGTCATGACCGTTAAGCAAAATACAAGCAGTAGCGGCATTCTGAGATACCACCCCTGCCTGTGGTCTTTGCCCCGGCCTGCGGTACCTGGCCACCTGTCCACCCTCAGTCCCCACAGTTGGTGCAAACACTGGAGAGGGGGGTCTAACAACAGACCACAGGGTGAATATAGTGGTGCCTTTCTCCAGTAGGGAAGTCTGTCCCCTTCCCCACAGGGCTGTAAACCCAAACCACCAGGGACTTACCTGCCAGGCCCAGGGCCATTTTATAATGTCTTTCCCCAGGTGTAGATCCTGTGACAAGGGCCAAAGTGAGTTATCGTCCTGATCAACAGTGGGCAGTGAACCTTCTTCGGTGGTCAACAGTTGAACTCGGGTTATGTTGACCACTTGCCTCTGGGTTAACACAGCGTTAGCACTGGGACGACTGCTCCAGGGATGTTCAGTGATGTTCATTTGCAGGGCTTGAATGAGCCTCCCGGTCCACACGTTAAGAGAGAGATCTTCCATCTTGGTGGTTGTTGAAGCGGTCCGTTCACCCCTTCAGCGAGCCCGGCAGCGGTGGGGCTGTAGGGCAGGTGGAAACACGGCATTTGTAACCAGCTCATTCCTGAACTTTGTGTCCAGTAAAGTGGGTTCCTTGCTCACTATCCGTGTCCCTGGGGGTCCCATATGTCACGGACAGCTGTTCTTGACCCCGAACAGTGGGTGTTTGCATTGTTTGACAACTGCGGCAGGCCTCTTATAATGTCTCCACCTGCTGTAACGCACTGTAGACGGCACAGAGCTGTGGGCCCATCACACCATGCGGCTGCTCTGCCCCCTTCCATCACGGACCAGAAGATCAAGGGTACTCATTATTTTTCTGATGCCACGGGCCCCAACCAAACCCTTCTGGGTAATTGGCCATGTCCAACACACAAGCCTGTCCCTGAGTTAATATCTCTAACACCTGTGTCTGTAATTATCCAGGGGCGGTGGGTGGAGAATAGCTTGTCTTCCCCGACCAGATAGCACACAAGTGTTTGATAGACAGTCCAGGTCCTTGTGTTTTGTCTGTACTCAGCAGCCACCCCCGTGCAGCCCCGTGAGCCACGAGCACAGTGCTGCTGCTTTTAAACTGGAAAGAGACTCTGAGGTTAACAGAACATCATCAGCATAGTGGGAGAGAAAGACGTCTCTCAGGGCGGGCAGCTGTCCCAGGGCCCCGTGTGCTAGCGGGCGGCCACCTTGGGATCACCCCTGGAAACTTACAGCTCCCCGCCCTTACTTTCCGACAGCCTGGAGCTCACGGGAGCTTCCTCGGCCTCCTGGCTGGCTCGGCACTTGTTGGGCTGCCCCCCGCCAGCCGGCAAGCCTTATAGCTGCCCAGACTCAAGACTAAAGAAGGAGCCTGGAGACAGCAACAGAGACATCCATGGCTCGTTGGACAGGGGGCCTTACACGGCCGAAGCAGAGGATCCTGGAGCGACGTCCCACCGTGAGCAGCGGACGGCAGGCAGGACATGGCAGGGATCTCCGCTACTCAGGGGAGAAGGAGGCCACCATTTATGGGGGAACTGACGTCACGTTGGCTCATCAGTCACCAGGGAAACCAGCAGCTGGGGCACGTCCCTCACAGCCCCTCGGGTTAACGACCATCACGAGGGCAGATGTTTCCATTTAAGAAACTAGCAGGTGGAGCTGCTCTGGCCTAAGCACTAGGGCTACCGCTAGCTGGGGCTGGGGGCAGACATGCTCAGGTGAGTCGGGTGCAGGAGAAGCAGGGGCTGGTTGAGCAGGGGACGTACAAGGAGCAAGAGAACAGCCATCTTGAGTGGCCTGACCACACAGTAGGTGTCCCAGTTTTGTTGGTGCAGGGCTGTTGCCGGCGTGCATGGTGTGTGCTGAAGGCAGAAGCCCAGGCTTGTGGGGTCCTAGGCGGCGGGGCAGAAGCAGATGCAGTGCTGTGACCAGGCTGCGGGCGTCAGGGCTGAGTCCTTGGCTGGCCTGTCCATAGGTCCTGCTGCAGTGGTGGCTGAGGGCCAGGGGACCCAGCGGCAGAGGTAGGAGAGCAGGGAGACACAGGGCAGGGGCAGAGGGTGGACAGGAGGACAGGGCAACACCCCGAGGCCATCTCTCTGAAAGCAGCGCCCACGGTCAGCCGCCGGAACTGGCCTCTGCCCCCTACAATCTCCCTTTCAGGTCTCATCCCCACAGACAGGGAGTGAGCTCAAGGTCCTCCCACTCCCACAGGAGGTTTGGGAAATCGGTCCTGGCAAGAGGAGGGGGCAGCATGTTCATTATAGGAAATGAGCGGCACAATTGCGTTCTAATAAATCAGCGCAGATTTCCGAGCAGCACGGGGTCTCGCGGGCTCCACGGGCCGTGGAATTCAATATGATATGCTTCAGCCTGTCGGCTAATGGGCTACTGCTGGATGCCACGTGACCCAACCTTCCCGGGGACGTTAAATGATGCTGAAAAGTGGCCCAGATTTATTTATCAGGGCAGTGCGTCTTCCTGCCTGTGGGTGTGTGGGGAAATAAGTTATTTCACAAGCTATTGTGAGCAAGGTGGGAGGGGACGGGGTTTTCTCACTGTCCCAGGGCCCCATGGTCTTCCCCCTGGCCCTGCTCCTGGGTGTGCCCCATGCCGGGGTTGTCGCCAGCTCACCCAGGTGACACACCGCCCCATGACATAGAGCATCAGTTTCCTCAACTGTTAAATCCATTCATTCAATCACTATTCCCTCTCTCACCTGTCATTCATTCATTCATTCCCAGAATGTTCCATCTACTGTGTAGTGAGCTGCGTGCCAGAAGCTGCCAGTGCTGCCAGTGGGATGGACAAGGCCCCACCCTCCTGCAGGGAGGCGAGATGGCATTAAATAACTTCTATGAGAAGTGCATCAATTCTGACTCCTACAAGCCTCTTGAGTCTGTGCCCTTTATCGCCAGGACAGGGGCCTGGTTCCAGCGGCCTGGATCCCTGCACACCCTCCCAGCCAGCCTCTCCACCCCCTCCATAGTCCACCCTCCAGATCCTAAGCTCGTTTAGCTTTCAAACCCCAACCCCGATCATATCATCCTCTGAACACTCTCCCACAGCAAGGAGGACGACTTCAGTGTGGCCTGTGCTGCCTGCGGGGCCAGGCCCTCTGCCAGCCTCCCCTCCCCGCGCAGGCCTTATCCTCTGAGCCTCTTTCTGTGCTTCCCCTCGGGGCCTCGCTCAGCCCTCTTCTCTGCTCTGCTCACCTCTCTGCACTTAACCCCTGTCCGACCTCCAGCTCCAGGTGGGGAAGGACTATGTCTGTTTTTGCTAGCCTCCTCGCCACCCCAGGGCTGGTATGGGGGAGGGAAGAAAGGGAGAGGGGTGGCCCGGCTGACCAGGCCTTAGCCAGATGAGAGGGGCCCCAGCAGGGCTGGTAGAGCACAGACCCCACAGGGTGCAGGGCACGGGAGTCCAGAGGGGCCACGAGGCCCAGGCAGGGAAGTGCAGCTGGGAGGACCACTATCCAACTCACGTGAGTAAGGGCCTCCCAGGATGCAGGGGAAGGACGGCAGACCCAGGTATGGAGGTGGGCGGAGCAGCAGGAGGCCCTGCAGGTGCCCGGGGGGATGGCGCAGGACTGGGGAGCGGTGGGCACATTCTGGGTTGAGTAGGGATAGAGGGCTGGCCCAGATGGGGCCGGGAAGTGAGGGTTTGGGGTTTAGGAGGAAGGAACTGCTTTGAAGCCTACATCCCACTGGGCCCTACAGACCAGGAGGGGTCCCTGGGGAGCCTGCTTCTCTGGGTGAGCCCTGTGGCAGAGGTGTTTGTGCCAACCGAGTCCTCCTGTGATGCTCCCCTGGAGGGCTTAGGGGAGAGAGGATGACCTGCTCCCTGAAGGGCCTCCTTTTATAATCAGGAAAGATACACAGACCTATTAAATAAAAAGTCCTCCTGCAAAATAGCAGGGCCAACTATAATCACCTGGGAAGAACCAGGTGGCTGTGGGGTTTTTTTGTATTTGTATTTTCCAAAGTGTTTAATGGATATTTACACAAAAGAACAGCCCACCAGGTAAGTGCGCAAATTTACATCAGGCTGAGAAGATTCACCCCTCACTCCTCATGCCCACTGGGTTTGGTGGTCAGGAGGCTGCCTTCACAGACACAGATGTAGAGAACAAACTAGTGGTTAGAGTGGGGACAGGGAGGGGGGTAGGGGCTATACAGAGGGAGGGGATTAAGAGGTACAAACTATTATGGATAAAATAAGCTATAAGCTATATATTGTACAACACAGGGAATGGAGCCAATATTTCACAATAACTATAAATGGACTATAATCTTTAAAATTTGTCTATCACTACATTGTTCACCTGTAACTTCTAATATTGTACATCAAGGACACCTTAAATTAAAACAAGAAGGCTGCCTTCATTTCCTCATTCATTCCCTCCACACACATTTCTTGAGCACCTCCTCTGCCGGGGGTGGGGGTGGGATCCAGATATGAATGCACACAGCCCTGCCCTAGAGAGAGAATCACCTAGAAGTGGGTTCAAGGGACACAGGAAGGCTGGGGGACCCTGAGCCAGCCTGAGAAAGTGGGGTTAGCTTTGCAGAGGAGGAACAGAAGGAAGGGACAGAAGGAAGAGACTGGATGTAGCCCTGGAGGAATGGAAGGGCACAGGGGCTTTTGAGGAACTGCAAAAAGTGTTGTGAGTCTTGAGCTAAGGTTCACGGGAGAGAGAGACAGCTGCTCCACAGGCTGCCCCTCTGCTCACCTCCAGGGGGGGCCCCTGATGTTCTTTTCTGGGTGTCATTGCCCCTGCCCCATGCACAAGCCTCATTACTGCACCTGGTGACCCTGTTGGTGGGGCTGGGGGAAGGTTGGGCCCCAAATGGACAGCCCCGCCCAAATCAAGTGGGGAGTCTGAGCTGGACCCAGGTGGCGGGAAGCCGTTTCGCATCTTTAGGTAGGAGGGTGACAGGATCAGGTCAGCATTTCTGAAAGGCCACTCTGGCAGCCTGTGGAGAACGTGTTGGAGGCAGAGGAAGACAGTTGGCTGGCAAAAAATGGCCAGTATAGAACATAAATTTTTGCAAAAAAATAGGATGAAAGGCCAACTTGTTTCATCTGCAAAGAGATGGCTACGAGATGGCTACAAGTCAATAAGAAAAAGACCAGTAGGAAAATGGGCAAAGAACATAAGCAGCCAGTTCCTAGAAAAGGAAACTCTAACGGCTGTGAAACACAGAAGAACGAATCTCAACCTCATTCATAAGAGGAAAAAAATTAAATCTATAATGAGGTGTTGCCATGTTTTCCACCCACTGATTGGCAGAGGTTAGTGTTTTTACAACAGGATCTGTTGGGGAGGATGGGGGACCTGGCCCTCTCACACATTGTTGGTGGGGCTGAAAATCGGTGCAGCCTCTTGGGAGGGCAATTTGACAATGTTGATTGCAATTTAACATGCATGTACCCTTCAACCCAGTGATCCGACTTGTAGGACACACTCATACGTGTGCGTAAAGGTGTGTGTACAGGAAGAGTCCCTGCAGCACTTTATGTGGTAACAGAAAACTAGAAACAACCTAAATGCATCAACTGGGGACCAGTTAAGTAAACGAAAGTATTGTGAGTAATTACAGTGCATCGCACAATGGCATGCCAATGGCACCACTGAAAAAAACCGAGGACAGCTGACGTGTACATATCACGCAACAATCTCCAAGAAACATCATTAAGTGAGAAGCAGAGGGCGGGTTACTGGATACACACATATGTAAGAATTCTTGTATATGCACAGACTCTCTTTGAAAGGACACACAAAATCCAGAAACTAGTTGTCTCTGGGGATGGCCTGGAGAATTGAGGCCCATGGATAAAAGGGAGATTACTGGTCATTGTACATCTTTTTGTGATGTTTTTGCTTGTTTTGGTCAGATGTATGCATTAATAGTGCATGTGCATTTATGTGTGTGTGTATCTCCACTGCATATTTTAAAAAAATTATAGCAGTCATTATAGAGAACAGTATGGAGATACCTTAAAAAGCTAAGAATAGAGTTACCATATGATCAGCAATCCCACTCCTGGGCATGTATCCGGAAAAGATGAAACCTCTAATTTAAAAAGATACATGCACCCTGATGTTCATAGCAACCCTATTTACAATAGCCAGCATATGGAAGCAACCATTGACAGATAACTGGATAAAGAAGATGTGGTGTATATATATATATATATATATATATACACACACACACACATATATACACACAATGGAATATTACTCAGCCATAAAAAAGAACGAAATAATGCCATTTGAGGCAACAGTGATGGATGTGGAGATTATCATACTTACTTTAAGTGAAGTAAAGTAAGTCAGACAGAGAAAGACAAACATCATATGATATCACTTACATGTGGAGCCTAAAAAATGATACAAATAAATTTATTTACAAAACAGAACTGGACTCACAGACATAGAAAACAGACTTTTGGTTACCAAAAGGAAAAGAGGGGAAGGGATAAATTGGGAGTTTGGGATTAACAGATATAAACAACTATACTTAAAATAGATAAACAACAAAGTCTTACTGTATAGCACAGGGAACTATAATCTAATACAGTTGTAAGAACCAATCATGGAAAAGAATCTAAAAAGGAATATATAAATATATATGTGAATCACTTTCCTATACACCTGAAACTAACACATTAAAAACAGATAAAAAGAAAAAAATTATAGTAATAACAAGAAACCCAGGTGATTGGGTGTCATTCCCATGCAGGGGGGTTGGGGGCAGTTCCATTTTACCCAGTGTCCTCGGGGAATGAATTTCCATGAACGTGAATTTTCCAGATACATTACAAGAACCAAAACTCTTTAAAATATGGGTTTTCCTTTTTAAATAAAGGAAAGCTATGTAAATTATTTAACATTCTTCCTATTGTATTAAGTAAAGGATGTGGAATGTACATGAAAATTTCCCGGCAGTCAGGGCCCCTCTCTGGCGTAACAGGGCCCCTGCTCCTTCCCCTCCCATCAGGTGCCACTTCACACACAGAGAGAAAGGGCTGAGACGAGAGTGTCATCTCCTGATGGGGAGCCCGGGCTCGGGGCAGACGTTCCGGATGTCATGATGCTGGCGGCTCCCACGTGGGTGGAGTCCGGGGACATTCTGACCTGCAATAACCTGGCAGGTCCCACTTCAGAGCCTCTAGGGTGGCCTGTGGGCTGGGGAAAGGCCAGGTGGGAAGCTTCTCCAGACCTCAGTTTCCCCGGCTTTAAAAGGGGGGGGGGTCAAGCCACCCAATGGCCGGGGTGACTCTGGGGCCTGGGACCAAGCGGGTCCTCCACACGTGGTCATCGTTTTTTCACCAGCGCCCCTGCCCACGCTGCCTGGCACATTCCTGCCCTGTTTACGGGAACGTGGCCTCCCGGGCTCCCCTCCGCCGTCCCTTCGCTGCCTGGCCGAGCAGCTCCCGAGGCCTCCCAAGGCCAAGGCCGTCAAGCCGGCTGTGCTGGGGAAGCCTCCAGGAAGCAGAGCCCTGCGGGGCCTTTCCTCCAGGTTTTTATTGCACGCCCGGGCTTTTCAGAGAAGGGTTTGCTGACGTGGTGCTGCTCAAGGCCTCCCCCAAGCTCCCCACTCCCACGTACGCTCAGACGCCTCCCCTGGCGGGACTCACCCAGCCCTCCAAGGGGCGCCCAACCCGGCAGCGTGAGGAGAACCGTCTGGGATGCCGGATCCGTGCGGCTGGGACCACAAACCGGCTTTGGCATCTCCAAACCGCGCCACCTCCGGCCAGGTACTTCCTCTCAGTTTGCACCCTCAGTGTCCTCAACTGTAAAATGAAGTGATAATAAGATAATAAGACTTTCCTGAACGGGCTTCTCAGACTAAATGAACTAACACCTGGAATGTGCCTGGCCTGGTCTGGCTGTCATAGGTGCTCAGGCAATGTGAATCAAGATTGTGATTACATGCCCCATCGCATTGCCCTACGGTGTGACGGTTTCCACCAGCAACTGAAGGAGCCCTGATGCCACTCGATTCCCTGCACGGAGGCCACTTTGTGCAGGGCCTGCCTTCTCAGCAGGCCTGTACGCAGGGGCAGCCGGAGCTGGCTTGGCCAGACCACCCGTCTCTAGGCCAGAGGGCCCCCAGTGCCTTGGACTGTGTGCGCTGGGGAAAGGCAGACACACTGTCGGTGATTCTCATCCCTTCTCTTGGCCTCTACCCTCCTCAAGGGGAAACTTCAGCAGTGACCTGCTTTGGACTGGGTTTCCCAGAGGTTGGGAAGGCTCCCCAAGGAGCTTGGGGCTGGGCTGCAGGCAAGCTAGAGAGCCGAGGATTGGATTTCTTGGTGGGAAGATACAAGCTACCCCAGAATCCCCTGACTCTGGAGTCTCAGGAAACCCATGTGCCTTCTGTCACGCTGTGCTTCTCCAGTGGAGAGTAGGTGGTGGGGGCGGGTGCCCTGTGCAGCTAGCTATAAGAGAAACACGGTCATTTTCTTGGAGAAGAAATTTTATTTGAAGGCTGAAGGAGAGAAAAGCATTTTTATATTAAAATTACTATGAATTGAGGTAAAATGATACTATGTGTCCACCAAGTCCCATTTCCTTTTTTCGACCTGGATGTAAGGCAAGAATACATTTCCCAGGATCCCCTGGACTTAGGTTGGGGTCAGGTGACCAGGTTCCGACCAAGGGCATGTGGGCAGAGGTGATGTAGCACCCCCTGAACAACCCATTCCTGCAACCCTCCCGTCTTCTCTTCTCGGAGGCAACTGGGAATCTGCCCTTGAGGGAACAGAGCCCAGGCAAGAAACAGCCTGAACCCTGCATGGGGGAGCATAATATCCAGAGCCCCTGGACCCCATCAGATTTGCACCAACAAGAAATAAATCTCCATGTGTTCAGCCGCTGCGATTTGGAGGGTTATCTGAGTCAGCATCCTGACTGAAATATGGATGTAATATGGAGCCCAAGGCAATATTTACAGGACTTTAAAAGCTAAGACATGAGGCTTCAAGTAAATGGCTGCTTGCAGTTGGTATCTGGGCCACACCCGCAGACTTCTCACCTGCCAGTCTGGGCACTATTTCACACCAGCACCAACAGTGACAAATCCAAGGACCCAATGGTGCCGCTGGCCCCAGAAACGGCTCAGTGCAGATCTATGCAGGCACCCAGGGAGGAGTACCGAGGGTGAGCGTCCGAGCAGGTCGCATGGAGAGTGTCTGGTGATTAGACCCAAGTGAGAAATGAGCCCAGTGCCGCCCTCCAAGGTCCCCAAGACCATTCTATGGTGAGTGAGAGAGGACGGAACAGCTCCTGCCTTGGGCCCTGGGGTGAGCCCACCCAGTCACTGGTCACAGTGGCCAGCACGATGCACTTCTTCCGGGGTCCAAGTGGCTGGCGTAGTGGCAGGAGTGGCGGCTGGGCTCAGGTGTGGAGGGGAAGAGGCTGCTCTGCTCATGACTTCAAACCAGTTACTCCTCCCAGGCCCCCGGCTTTGTCACAGGTGAAAAATTGGAAGTGATGATGATGGTGACGGCATTTGAAGTTTTCTCCTTACATGCAACCGCAATATGAAAAACAGAACCACCACCAAAAACCAAAACAGACTAACAAACAAACCCAGAGCAGCCAAGCTACCTTTGGACATCGTGGAATCTAGTTTAAAACCCCTGCACTAGAGGCTGGCAAGGCGCTTCCCTTCTCTGGGCCTCCAGTGCCCCACCTGTGAAAGTGACGGGCTGGAATGCAGCAGCCGAGGACACAATCTTATAACGAAGCCCATCGCTTAGTGATAAAGCTGGAACTGCTCCAGTTAAAGACAGAGGGGTCTGAGCTCTGAGGGGCCCCGTCACATGCCCAGGGCTCCTGGGGGAGGCAGCTCTGTGGAAAACCCCCTGGCTGGCCTAGTGGCCGAGGGCCAAGGCAGTGCTCACCTCGCAGGCTGCTGGGGTGGCCTCCCCACACAGTGGGGGGACCGAGGGCAGCAAACCTGGGTTTCTTCAGCAGGGAGCGGGGTGGCGGCTCTACCGCACGGCCGAGCCATGAGCTGCGGCCACAGGGGTCTAGGACACAAGGGCTGGCATGGAGTCAGAGCACAAGGCATGTGTAAGGATCTGAAAGTTTCATAAAATGGTGAACCTGAGGGGTCCAGGGAATAAAGGAGTTCCCGCGGGTGACAGAGCCTGCCTGCGTGGCCCCTCGCCGGGTAGGGGCTGTGGGAAATGATGCTTCCCTGATGCCACTGGGTGGTGGTTTCCAGGGGGCAGGGGTCCCACTTTGTTTATAAGTCAAGGTCATCTGCCTTTCACTTTCCACCAGGTGGTCCAGAGGCTGGGGAACGTTCACAGCAGACATAGGCTCTTCCTGAAGGGTCAGGGCAGGGGTGGCGCCAGGATGGTGTGAGGGCTTCTGTTCCTCGGGATGGAGCCACCAGGTGTGCCAGCAGCACCAGGTGGCCTCTTTGGTGCAGCCTGAGGGGCTCAGTTCTCCAGGGAGCTGCCCTGCCCAGAGCCTCCCCGTGAGGGGAGAGCTTGCCCCGCATCCAGCCCAGCCCGGAGCTGCAGGCAGAGGCTGCAAGACACACGAAGCTGGAAAGGGCCGCCCCCTCCCCCAGGGCTGGTGCCCCGCCACAGAGTCTCCGCCAGGTGGCCAGAGTCTAGGGACATGTCACTCCTTCCCTCCAGGAGACTATCCCCAGCAGACTGAGGGGTGGGGGTTTTCCCAACTCCTCCTTCCATCTCCCCCAGGATCTCACAGGTTCCTTTGGGCAATATTTAGCTCCCCTGCCAAACATTACCATTTGGGGAGAAAAAAATCAAAAGGATCCCCTTTCTCTCCAACTGACCCCAAATGAACAAGCCCTGTCCACCCACCGGATTTGCTGTCACCAACGATCACACGGAAGAAATTGTCATTACTTTGCAGCCATTCCTCCAAGGGGCCCGTGTTCAGTAACACTCAGCTCTGCTTTATTATTGCATTTTACAAAGTTACCAAGACAACTGAGGCCAAGTAACAGAACCTTGACTTCATGCGTCATGAAAATTTAATAAAGAATTTTTAAAGGCTTTTAAGAGGCAGAAGCGGCAGCTGGGCAGCAGAGCCCCCGCAGAGGGAGGAGGGCGCGAGCACGCGGGGCCTCGGGCCAGACCTGGAGGAGCCTGGCCTGTCAGGGCCGGCCAAGTGGGCGGAAGTGATCCCTGGCATCCGTCTGGTCCCAGTATGATGAGACCCATCCTTTTCTCAAAGGACATTTATGAAGACACTTTCCCGGTGCCAAGTCCCCGCCAGGCTCTTCACATGGGTCATGACCCCATCTCCACTGGGGACCGGGAAGAGGGCGGGGATTCTCATTTTCCTGGTTCTGATCGAGAGGTTCTGTGCAAAAATTACCCCTGCCGACTCCTTTCATTGCCCAGCTCCTTGCCTTGCTTCTGTGGCTTTGGGAGGAGCCTGGGGGGCCATGGTGAGGGGCAGGCAATGTCCCCATGGCCTGAAACCACAGTCCCGGTCAGAATCTTAGCAAACACCTTCGTATCAGAGGAAATGCTTCCCACGAGGCTGCAAAGACCCCCTTTCCTCAGCTCTTTAAACAAGGCTCAGGGGGAGGGGATAGCTTAGTGGTAAAGTGCCTGCCTACTATGCACAAGGTCCTGGGTTCAATCCCCAGTACCTCCACTTAAAAAATTAGTAAATAAATAAACCTAATCACCTCCTCCCCTAAAAATAAATAACTAAATAAAAGGCTCAGGAGAAATTTGCCAGAAATGAGCAACACATCAGTAATTTTGCCATTTTATACCAAAGCTCAATGCTGTTCAGTGTGTGTGTGTGTGTGTGTGTGTGTGTGTGTGTGTGTGTGTGTGCGCGCACGTGCGTGTGTAAGCAGTATACTGCATGGTTTTTCCAGTTATAGAAAAATCAAGATTTTTGGTTACTAGAGGTGGAGATAATTAAATATGTTGACTGTTCTGCCAAGCTCCTTTGTCCCTAGGAACAGAAAGAAATTTGAACTTATTTCATGAGGGAGACATTCATGTGCCATATGGGAAAATTTCTCCCACATCCATCAAACTAAATAGGAGACTGGCAAAAATATCAATCAGGGCGAAGTGGATTTTCAGTTCATGCTCACTGTGCTGAGGAGGACGGCTCTCTCAGCTACTGACCGCAGGGGTCCTCTTCCCTGAGCTTTGAGGGAAGGGGCTCAAATGGCAAATATTCAAGCCCAGTTCTCAGTGATGGAGCCAAGGAGTTTAGGGCATTAATCAAGAAACAGAAAAAAAAAATTAAGCTATTTTGGAGTAATACTCTGCCAATCACAAGGCAAATTTCAGGCCGGAGGAGCAGCAGAAACCATTTTTCACCCTGTGAATGTCTTCAAGTCTGTGCGGATGAGCGGGGTGGAGAGGGAGAGGAGCTGACTGCTCTGGCTTCGTTGGTCTTGATGGATTACAGCGTTCGAGGAGGAACCGTTTCCTTTCATCCTTTTAGACTTTGCAGGAAACCAGAAGCCAGTCTGAAGATGGCACGGCATTCCAGCAGCACTTGGGTTTACAAAGCGCTTTCACGTGTATTATTATTCTTTCCGTTTCTCTTCGTCTGCTCCCAGAGACAAAGTGAGAGAGACCTGTCACCCGCCTTGTGTGGCTGATGAACCTGGAGCCCGTAGAATGTTTGGCCTGGGGTGCTTAGGGCGAGAGGACAGGTGGGACAGCCCCAAGCCAAGCCCCAGAGCTCCGGGACTAGCTGAGCGATCATCCAGCCTCCCTGAGCCACCGGTTTCTGTGGCTGTGACACAGGGCCAAAGCCCTCTCCCCGCTGGGCTGTAGGAGCGTTGCGGCTCCATGCAGGGCAGTTATGAGGCCGAGAAGGGAGCATGGGGTTTGGGGCTGGGCTGTGCCTCTCTGGCTATGAGGCCTTGGGCATCAGTGCCCGCAGCTGTGCAGAGGGTGATAAGAATCCTCACCCTTCGCTGGGTCGTTGAGGGGATCAGATGAGAGGATGGAGGTAAAAGTACTTTGCAAACTGAAGCATTGAATAGATGTTGTTACACTCGCATGGGGAAGGGAGTTGGTTCTAGAAAGCAATGGAACACCATTCCAATGTCTGGGCTCCTCCCCAACCTGGTGGTACTCACTCCATTCACACTGGGATTATCTGCTCTGAACTAACCAACCCCATCCTTCTACCCCACCCCACACCCACCACAAATGCTGGAGAGACAGGCTGGATGCCAGATGAAGGAGCCAGAGCTGTGGTGAGCACCATCCAGCCCGGTGGCCTTTGGTCTCCGAGGCTGAAAGGGATGGAGGTGCCCACGGGGGACGCAGCCCAGATCTGAGCCAGGACACAAAGGAACATGGAGGGACTACCCAGGGTCAGAGGAGCCACTGCCTGCTGGAGTCCTGGGACAGCTATCGTGCCCGGGGGTGGGGGGAACGAGTCGCCAGGGACATGGAGGTGTTCACAGATCAAATCCTCGGGGCATCCGCAGGGAGAGGGAGAACCAGTCGGGCTCCTCACCGAGCCTGCCAGTCACACTAGTGTAGCCAGCACCTGCAGGGCCCCTGCTCGGTGCCCGAGGGGCCAGCGCGAATCCAGCACCTGCCTGACCCTGAAAGAACTCACAGCTGGTGGGAGCTGAAGCCATGAGAGCACACACACATGTGATAGCAAAGGACTTTCCAGGTTCTTGCAAGTAGGAGGAGGGGGCGGTTCATTGTTTGGGGGACTGCAGTGGGGACAATTGAGCGGGACCTTGAAAGATAAATTTCCATTGTTCGGAGGGAGGAGGCTGTCCAGCAGAGGGGACAGCAGGGCAGGAGAGCACTGAGCATGGCTGGGCCCTGTGGCCCTCCCACGGGTGGGGGATGGAACTGGCACACTGGCTTCCCGAGTGGTCCCAACATTCACAAAGGGCAGGGGAAGCACAGAGACTGGCCCACAAGGGGCGGGGGCTGAGCGTGGAGTTAGGGTGGAAAAGGAGGAAGGGACTGGATTATGAGGGGCCGTGAATGTCGGGTTAAGGAGCTTGGGCTTTATCTGGAAAGAGAGGGGGATGACTGATTCAGGGGCTCGTGCGGTCAGCCCTGGGCTTCCCAGAGTTGCTTCTGGGCTGATAGGGATGGAAGATGGGTTGAGGGGGTTGAGAGGCAGAAGCCTGATGAAGCACAGGCAAGAGATGACGAGGTCTGAGCTGGGAAAGTGGACGGACGACAAGCAAGAGGGATCCAGGAGTGTGGGGGATGGAGGCTCCGGTCTCCAAGAGGCCCTGCCTCTGTGCACAGGGAGGGGCCTGTTGGGACCTACACTGCTAACAGCTGAACCGAATTCAAATCGTCTTTACAAGCACCTACTACAGGTGCCATTCTGACCAGGCTGTGAAGACTGAGCTCCTGACCGGAACAGCAGAGAAGCCTAGCACACCCCCTGGGAAGCAGGAAGGATGGGGGCAGGCCGGGCCAGCATGGAAGGGGGAAGGACACTGTCTGGGCACACCAGACGGGGCAACGGAGGCAGGCAGGCAAGGTTGGAGGGGCAGCGGTCCAGGGATGCAGGTACCCGGAGCTGGAGCAGGTCAAGCCTGATCTCATCTGCTTATTGATCTCACTCTGGGTACCGGCCCAGCCCCGCAGGGACTCAGCCAGTGAGCAGTGACAGGGTGTGGCTGGACTGTGTGTTGGGGCATCAGCAGGATGGGGAGGAAGGGCAGGAGGGAGTGAGGAGGAGAGATCGAGACGGAGCCTGAGGGCCCTTCCCAGGGATGAGCTGATCCCACAGGCAGAGCATAGGCACTCTGCTCCACACGGAGCATCTCTCTTCAAGGAGGACGGAGACGCCTGCTTTTGCGATCACTTCAATTATACCCTGAAAAACGAGCCGCCAGTTACCGATGGGGATAAACACAGTGGGGCTTCCTATTAGGCACGAGGAGGAGGTGGGTCTCCTACCACTCACTCTAGCATTGGAGCAGCCTCTGAGCCTTCCTGTTCAATGGCGTTGACAAAACCGGGCCACACTGTCACTTACTGGCCTTTTGGAAAACGGCTGCCTCGTTTTCCCAGCGCTCACCTCAGGCTGCCAGGCTCCTCAGGCCCTGTCTGCCCAGGAGGGGCTCCTTCTAGACAGTGACCCTGGGGGCCCGCCCTGCAATCTGCCTCCAAGTGATGCGCACGGGGTGGGGAGAGGACAGTTCTCCTCCTGAGAGCTGACATTCACGTGCCACCCCAAACAATGTGGCTGGAATTCAGCCTATTGATAATTAGAAAAAAAAAAAATTCAACGTACTTGGTTGGGTTTGAACCTGAAAATGGCACTCCATCCCTTGGGAGAGCGGGAAGAGTCTTCAGATTGTTTCTCATAGTGGACTATTTAGGAACACTGATCTCCCTGGCCCATGCCACCAGTGTGACAGTGTGCAGAGCCCTGGGGGGCCCCAGGCAGCCCCAGAGCAGGGAGGACCCACAGCGGTCTGTGTTTGGAGTCAGATTCACAATCACCTGGGGACATAGAGGTGATGGGGCTCTGGAGCAGATGGACAGAGCTAGACCAAGGCCTGACCTTCCACGTGACCTCCCAGGCCGTTTTTTTTTTCTTTCCTCTGAAAATGGGAACAGCATTATGAAACTGCCCGAGGAGACTGGAGGAGAAAGCTGATGACACCTCTAAAATGTCCCCATGTGGGAGGTACTTGCTGCTCCTCCCGTCTTAGGCCACCTGGTCTGCTTTTTGCTGGGAAAATAGACATTTTCATTACAGAAAGACAGTCTCCCATGACTGAACAGCCCAGTGTCAGCTCTGCAGGGCTTGGGCATTGCTGGGACCCTTTGGCCTGGGGAAGGGCTGCAGCCTTGGGGCTGCCCTGGGCCCCGAGGAGCAGGAGGGGAGAGGCAGCGGGATGGGGGCATTGCTGGGGAGCCACACTGCAGGGGGAGGCAGGCTTTACTCTTGAGAAAGTGGGCTTCTGGTCAGAACGAGGCTCAGGCAAGAATTAACAGAAGGCCCCTCGCTCTAAAACTCACCAATGTTTGGAGCGATCTGGGATTAACAACCTTCCCTTTGGGCTGAAAAATATTCCTAGGAGGGTGAGTCCAAGTCATTCATTTCGACAGACACTTTTTGAGCACCTCCGATGTACCAGGCTCTGTGTTGGATCTTGAGTCAACCGCTCCCACCGGATGGAGTGAAAGGGACTTAGATCAGAGACTGGGAAGGATGTTAGAAAGAAGAAAAGAAAAGTAGACAGAATATGTATGTGCTGGTCTAGGACACACCTCTGTCACCCATGACCTTCCCCGTTGCCCTCTGATCATGAGTTTTTTCTGAGTCCTACTGTGTGCCAGGTACCATGCTAATTAACACCTTCAAAGACCCTCCATCCTGTTGACTCAGAGCCTGATGGTCAGCTCCTCCCAGGGCCCCTTAAAGAGGACCCCCTGGAAGGGCCACAATAACCCGAAATCCAATAACACTCCGGAGAACTTGGCTTTACAAGGGCAGGCTCCTGGCTCTGAGCCTTCCCCTCTGAAGGGGAGCTGCCTGCAGACACAGATGGAGACAAGGAAAGGGCCTTGTGGAAGGGAGAGCACGACGGCCCCTTTCCCGACTCCTGACATCAAGCTCCCGCTCGCTATGATCCTTACGCAGGTCTTACTTCTCTTGTCCCCCTCTGAAGCCCCCTCTTCCTGCCCAGGGCACCCAGCACACGCTGGGCACACGCGGTGAGTGCCCCACCTGGGGAGGGCTCTAATCAGAGGCCATGTGACCAGGGGGCTCCTGCTTTGGGGTCAAGGGCAAACAAAAATGGGACAAAATGACCTCAGAGGCTCCTGCCAGCTCCAAGACCCTAGGAGCCTTCCTTAGTTACCACTTAGTTAATCATATCTTAATTAATAACACACTGAACGCTGCAGCAACAGGCATGTTAATGAAATCAGCGAGGCCGGTCTGTTAACTACACCCACGCAGCACATGATTGGGGTGGGAGAGTCGCGCACGCCTCCTGGATATTTCAACTTCATTTTCACAGAACGGGTGGTAGGAAATAAACATGATGTTCCCGGGCTCTAAACGTATTCTCTCGGGGGCCCCGGCAGCCCCCAGACTCGGCTGCCATAGGTTCTTTCCTCTCCACGGCTCTCAGTCTTGGGGTGGCTGGTGCCCCCTGCCCCAAACACAGAAGTTTCATCCCGGTTGTGGCTTCCTGTGAGCCCAGAATAGAAGATGCCATCTGTCACGTTTTGGATATCATATGTCCGCTGATGGCTCGCAAACAGGTGGGCCACCAAGAGGCGCCGGGAGGAGGGCGGGCGAGAATCAGGCAGCCTCTCGAAGCGCAGCTCAGCATAAGATAGAGACGGTTAGCGGGAATCTCAGGCAGGAATTTTCAGCATTGCGCCATCTCTCCACCAGCGAGAAGCTGGCATGGGGAGGGGGAGTCTCTTGGGCCCCCAAGGGCTAGATCTTCTTCCGGGAGGACAGAGCAGCCCTCAGGACGGAGTGTGTCTGGAATGGGAGAGCCTGTGGGCACTGTTCGTGCAGGGTGGAGAGTGGCCCTCAGCCAGCTGGGCTGCGGGGGCGGCCTCCTGTGGGGTGCCACTGCTGGGGGGCCGGGCCCCCGCTGTGCCCCTGCGGCCACACGCCAGGCGCTTCTCATCCAGCACGGACAGGTGGTACTCGCACAGGTCGATCAGCGAGGCCACCTGCTCGTGGAGTGGCAGCATCTTGAACTTCCTCTGCGCCAGGTAAAAGAAAGCCTCCACGAAGGCCTGCAGGCACATCCCTGTGGACGAGAGACTGGCGTTAGGGGAGGGTGTGTGCGGAAGCGCTCACACGCTGCTCAGGGAAGGCCCGACTCCAACCACCAGGCTCTCTCCCCACTGATGTTTCCAATCTGGAAACGAAACAGGGCTGACTCAGGGCCCGCCATGCGCCAGGCCAGCTGGACGGTCACAACCACTAGGATTCCATCCCTCAAGCAACCCTGTGAAGAACGTTCAATTCAGCCTGGTTTACAGAGGAGGAAACTGAGTCTCAGAGACGTGGAGAGACCTGGGCAGAGCAAAGCGGGTAGAAAGCAGGGGGGCTGGGATTTAAACCTCGCCCAAGGCCTTATCCCTCTACTCCACCATAAAGTGACCTTCCCCAAGGTCGCCCAGCCTGCTGCTTCTATAATGAGAGAAAAGTATACGAAGATAAGCCCCATTTGAGGGCAGTGTTCTACATCCTAACAGAGATGGCAGTCACATGGCTGGGTGCGTTTGTCAAAACTCCGCAGACTGTACCTTAAGATGTGTGCATTTTGCTTTATGTAAAAAGGAAAATACACCTGACCCCTGCTCTCTACCCAAAGCTATATTCTGGAAGGCGTTAACAGTAGTCCTCACTATGCCCCTGGAATCTTCTTCCCCTGCTTTGCCTCAGAAGCTCCTGCTTATTCTTGGGGTCTGAACTGAAAATCACTCACTCAGTAAAACCTTCCCGGAGCCCTAGATTAGACTGGGCCCCGGTACAGGCTTCCCATACTTTGCTGCACCTCTTGTGGCTTGTTCAGTGTTTATTTGTGTGGTCCTGTGACAACCTCTCTCTTCCCTGCTGGACCCCCAAAGCCAGGGACCCAGAAGGCACTCGCTATGGATGGACTGAATTCTTGACTGACAGAAAGAATGAGTTGGTGCTGGCTCTTTACAGACGTTGCCACTAATCCCACCACACCTCTGCGAGGTCTTTATTACTATGCCCCACTTTACAGATGAGGAAACCAAACCTCAGAGACGTTGAGTAACTTCCCCAAGGTCACACAGCCTGAGAATTGTGACCTGGACATTCCAACTCTGACTCCTAACTCTTTGAACTAAGTTGTGCTGCGTGAAAGGTTCGGAGTCTTCCCAATGTCCTAGTGAAAATGAACCCCAAAGTCTGAATTCATGGGATTCCCTGGGCTCCTTGGGGAAGGTGACTCTAAGGCTGGACTGAGTGCCACATGACGTGTTAGATGAGGCCCGCTCCACCTCCTCTAATCCACACCCTCCCAGTGGCCTTGCTTCCTGGCTCAGATGAGTCAGTCACCTGCTCCTGTCACTGCAGGCAGAAGCCTGGCCTGGAGTTTGTAAATACTGGATTATGTTTGGACCCTGGGATCTGAGAGGTCTTTCTGCATTGGGAACTTGAACTGAGCAGAGAATGTTTTTTGGGGTTTTCGTGTCTCCTTCCAAATTCACCAAAGCTTTTTTGCTCAGCTTCCCTTTGACTCCAGACATTCTGCAAGTCCCCTGCTTGTTCTTGACAGGAGGAGCTGATAAAGAGAAAAGTAAACCTTTTAATGTAAACAGACACCTGGTGCGGACAGAGACACGAGGGGATGGAGGCCTCAGTCTCAATGAGAAGACATTTCCTAATTACCGACTCTGGGCCAGGGCTCTCCTAGGGGGTGTGTGTGTGGGTGTGTGCTTGTGTGCGTGCGTGTGTGGGAGGGTCTGATACAAGCAGGGCGAAGAAGCCAGGCTCTAAGGCCAGAGAAACCCAGTGCAGTCCCAGCCCCCAACTTCCCAACGACGTGATCTCAAGAGCGCAACGCCTAGTGTGGTCGGCAGACAGGGTGCTAAGTCCAGGAACTGCGTGTCCCTGGTCCCTGATGAGATAAGGAGCTCGGGCCGGAATGTAAATCTCCCTCCTCATCAATCACATTGTTTAGTTCAGCTGGCAGTACTTTGTGGCAAGACGTGCTCTTTATAGAGGAAGCTGCACGTGTTTACATTCGGGCTCGAGTCTCTTGTCCAGGACTGGAGGGACAGTCCGTGGACTGCAATTTTGAGTAGCTCTGGTCTGCACTGCCCTCCCCGGCTTTAATGTGCAGGCCAGTCACCACAATCTTGTCAAAATGCAGATTCTGGGGTGCGGCCCGAGACACTGCATTTCTAACAAGCATCCCAGTGGTAGCCAGGCCGCTGATCCCTGGATCACACTCTGAATAGCGAGGCCTGGGCAACTTTTCCCCAACAAATACTCGTTTCCTTCCCTTCATTGAAGGCAGACTGTGATTAGAGCCATAACGCACAGAAAAAATACAACGAAGACATTTTTTTTGGAAGAAAAAAAAAACCATGGCTAAATCGTCTGAAAGAGGACATTCCAAAATGAGAAGTGGGGTTTAATGTGTTCAGCTTGGTTTTCTTTTTGCTTGCCTACACGTTCTGATTTTCTGCAGTAAACATGTGTGCAATTAAGAAATCTGCAACAGGAAATTCTAGAGGGTGGAAAGAGGCGAGGCAGGGGCAGCTGCTTTTAATTCTGAACCCTTTGCTACTATTTGAATTTGAAGTCACGCACATGTATTACTTTGAAAACTACAATGCAAACTTTCTGCGTATATGTTCGACTTTGACAGAAAGTTTTGTGTACACACACACACACACATAATAAAAGAAGCAGTGAAAGGAATGGACACGACTGACCCTTGCATGAGCCAGGTACGCTGGGCCCAGTGCTCTGAGTCTCACTATAACTCCCATTGTGCAGATGGGAAAACTGAGGCCCAGAGAGATGAAATAATTGCCATCAGGTCACATACTGGTTAAGTGGCAGGGCTGGGATTTGAGCCCAGGCCTGATGCACGGCTGATTCTGTACCTTATTCCTGGAAACCCCACCACACTCTGGAGGCAAGACCACGGTTGTGGAGGACAGATAGGCTTGATGGAAATATGCAGAACCCGCAGGAAACAGCAAAGTCAGTCACTGTGGTGGGGGGGAGCCTAGGAGGTTGAGGGGCTCAAAAGTGGCTTGTGGAAAAGGGGGCACCTGAGTTGGGCCCTGAAACATGGGTAGGGCTTTGGTGGCAGAGATGAACGGGGTAGGGGGTGGGCTGGGCAGAGAACAGGCAGGAGGTGGGCACGGGGCTCAGTAATAACCCAGGTGCCTCAGCAGGATGGGCGGGGGAAGGGCCAGCTGGACCAGACTCTGAAAAGGACTGGAGGGGCAGAGGAAGTGAGCAGGGGGCCCCTGAGGTGTCGGGGTAAACTGAGATGTGCTCTGAGCTGTGGTCCCATACCTGTAACAGCTGGAGCACATCTTCCAGTCTGGGGATTTCTTTTTAAAAATAGTAATAGAATCCTTATGGTATTTGGGGATTTTGTTTTCTTTTGTTTTCTTACTCAAATGAAATTTTGGGAGGGAGTCCAATATGCCAGACAAAGAGACCGCTCTCTGTTCAAGCCAGCGAGTGGCGGCACCGAGCTCGGCGCTCACAGGCCTCCCTCCCCTAAGGGACTCCTGGATCTTCATACCCGGCCAGGCCCCATCCCTCCTGAGGCTCCAGAATCCTCATCTAGCATCTTCATTTTACAGAAGGGGCAGCAGTAAATGAGGCCCCAAGTCACACAGACAGTAACTGACAGAAGCTGGACTAGGCCCCGGGTTTCCCGACCCCAAACTCTACCCCTCCCACCGTCAGCCCCCAAAGCAAACCAAACCCTTCTCAGCCCGGGGACTGGGGAGAAGGGCTGTCTACACTGACATCTCCACCTGCTTTGTTCAATTCTGTTGAATGTGTCTGAGTGAGCCTGAAGGCCAGCGAGGGCTGAGAGGAGGGACACCCCAAACCTACGCACCATGGGCACGGCCATTCTAAGGGGCTGTGAGCGTGAGTTTACAGGAGGTCGTCCTTGATCCTCATTTCATCCAGGTGGCCCAGGGAACGGTGGCTGGGACCCAGGTCAGTATTCACTGAGCTTCAGAGGAAGGCTTTGAGCAGCTGGGGGTGGCTTGAGGAGGAGGACTGGGGGAGGAAATGTGCTTAAAATAACACGTTCCGGGACCAGGGCTGCCAGGGCCCCCACGTGAGCGGTGAGCTGGGGCTCAGGCCAGGGAGTTTCCCACCTCTCCCAGGGTCCTCCACAGACCGCCCACATGTTCTGTCTGGGCCTTGCTCCTTCCTTATGAGCATCTGCTGTAAAATACAGTGAGACTGCAGAAAACACAACAAAGCTCATGCATCGTCCTCCCTCTGGAACCCAAGTCCTCACGGACCGACCTGCCCAAAGAAGATGTTTCCACTTAGTTGTATCAACAACACGTACAGATACCATAAACATCTGTCTGTTGCTATGCAGGCTTCGTAACATTATTTTATTATTGGTATAATTTTCCATCACATCTTGCCTTAAATAGCATTTCACCACACAGTCAGACACTGAGACCAGTTACATTTTTTTTTACTATTATTCCTTTCAAAGTTTCTGGTTGATTTATTTCCTTACAAGAAAACACTAGGAATATCTTTTTTTTTTTCTTAATGTAAGGTTGGTTTGGTGATTAATTTCATGTTAAAAATCCTTACACCTGATAGAGTTCCCCAATGGACGAAGCACATGAATGACCATACACTAAACAACCAACAGAGAAGACAGCCAGTCCCACGGAAGCCATGGGGGCTGACCCGTTAAACTGACAAAAACGTAAAATCAGGGTAACAGTGAGATAGAGGTGAAACTGCTCTGGACTTTTGAAAAGCAACTTGGTGAAAGTTTTAAGAGCCACTCGAGCATTCCAAAATATTCCGTCCAAAGGAAAACACAACGTCCACAGTGGTATTTGCTGCCAACTTATTTACGGTATGGGGGTGGGGCTGGGGGTGGTGTTCCGTAAAGTACTTTTATATCCTTCTTTCTACTTTTATGTATTTTTCCAAGTAAGATAATTCATGCTCATTATTGATAAGAATTAGAAAAAAATAAGTATTAGTTAAAATATGCCCCCAACCCAGACTCTGTGGTATGAGGCTGTGTCCTCTGGGATTCTGTGCTCCCAGAGGCAGGGACCATGTCCCAGTCTTCTGTGTCCCCGGGGCCCAGCACAGCCTAGCACAGAGCAGGCACCAATAAAAATCCATGGAATCTACTTGAATAGATTGTGAACCTTTTTCTAAAAATCTTTTTTTAAATAATAAAGAAATTTATGCACATAACTATGTATATAACACAGTGACAGAGAATAAAAACTCTCTAAAGGCAGGGGGAATGATTGTCAAGAGGCAATCAACAGTCTTGGGACCATGCACCTTTTAACAATCTTGCGGCGCAGGTGTTATTATTCCCATTTTACAGCTGGAGACACAGAGGTAAGCCGAGGGGCGAAAGGAGTGACAACCTGGGATGATTCTTCTCTCCAACAATGTGCAGACTTACAAAACCAAGATGCCCCAGATCAGAGTCTCTCAAAGTCACGAGTCCCTTGGAAAGCTTGTTAGAACCCAGAAGGCTTGTTAGAATCCCCCACCCCTACCCTGAGGTCCTGATTCCGGAGGTCTGAGAACCTACCCTTCTAACACGTCCCCAGGCGGTGACAAGGCTGCTGGTGGGAACCCCACTTTGAGAACCATCGTCCCCTCCCCTCTCCACTGCCAAGTTCAGTCTGTTCATACTCCTGCTCCAAAAGCCCATCTGCTAAAAGGGGCCTGCTTGCGAAAGGTCTTGCCCCCGAGCTGTGAGAGGCTTGACTTGGGGCTAAAAATGTCTGCCCTTTAAGACACCCTGATTCGAAAGCAGACTCAGTCAGTTGTTTTTACAGGACTAATGATGGAGCTGGAAAAGCATGAAATTGTTCCAACTTTGCATTAAGTCCTGTCTTGGTTTCTGAGAAACCGCACATCCCCAGTGTCTTCCTGCGTCATCACTTGACCTCTCGGGGGTGGGTGTGGGGGGGTGGGCAGAGCTCCATTGCCCTCTGTGGGGCCCTACCCTTCTCCGTCTGCCCTGGGGGAGACTGGACCTGAATGGTTCTAGCAGGCCAGGCCACAAGGGCCCTGCAGACCAGGGTGGCACTTTGGATTTCATGCTGGGGAAGATGGGAGGCCACTGAGAAGTTTCGAAGGGACGTGGTCCCTGTGGCTGCTGTGTGGACAGCTGGTGGTAGGGGCACTTGTGAAAGAAGTCGGGGAGACCCTTTAGGGGGCTACGGCACTGGTCCAAGCGGGGGCTGACAGTGGCTTGGACCGGGTGGGAGTGGTGGAGGTGGTGAGAGGCGATGCGATTCCAGACAGAGTCTGAGGGGAGCACCCACGGCCCTGTGATCTGCCAGTAGGTTGGATGGGGGCGTGAGTCAGGAGTCCTCGTGAAGGAGGGACTCTAACACCAGGCTGAGGGGGGCCTGGCCTTCCCCTCACGGCCCATGGTTTTCAAACATTTTATGCATAAAATGACCTGGGGGCCTCGCCAGAAATGCAGGTTCCTGTTCCCATGCCCTGGAGATCCCGTCTGTTGGTCACAAAGCCCCAGACGCTGCACTAGTCACTGCCGTGCTGGGTGCACACACCAGGGTGATCAGGAACCTTGGGAAAGAACCGGCCCCCTTGGCCAACCCTCTAAGGGCTCTTGGGGAGGCAACAGAGTAAAGAAGTTACGAGCATGGTCTTTGAGGAAAGCAGCAATGGGCTAGCCCTGCCGTGGGGCAAACAGGCTCCTTTGGGGATGCGCACACAAGCTTTCTCCTCTGAAATCCCACCGCCCACCCCTCCCCACCATCTTCATCTGCAGAACCCCATCACCTGGGTAGCCCAACAACAGAAATTTATTCTCTCACAGTTCTGGAGGTGGGAAGTCTGAGATCAGGGCGCCAGGATGGCTGGGTTCTGGTGAGGACCCTCCTCCTGGCTTGAGGATGGCTGCCTCCTTGCTGTATCTTCACATGACAGAGAGAGAGCCAGCCCTTCCCCATCTCTTCTTATAAGGACACAGGTCCCCCCAGATCACAGCCTCATCCTTACGACTTCATTTAACCTAAATTACTTCCGCAGGGGCCCCATCTCCAAATATAGTCACACTAGGCATGAGGGTTCCAACATATGAACTTAGCGGGGGATGCAATTCAGTCCAGAGCTTGGTTCTGCCGAGGTGCACCCAGTACTTGGGATGCTCTCCTACCATTTCCCCAGTCTCTGAGAACACTTGAGCTATTTAGGAAAAATATACATCCCACCCCTCTTGCCTTCCTCCACCAGCCCCGCTGGAACACCCCTCACAGCTCTGATTTGGAGTTGGAAGGAAGCAGCAGTTTGGTGACATTGCTTTAGTGACCTGTTACAGTAAAAGAAATGAAAAGAAACAAGAGCCTTAATATTCATGGAGCCCTCATTACGGCCAAGCCCTGGACTGAGGGCTGCACTTGCATTACTTAACTGAATCCCTCAGAAATCTCATGAAGCAAGTGTTACCATCAACCCTGTTTCAAGAGACTCGTCAAAGTCATGTAGCCAGTAGGTGGCCGACCCCAAGGACCATTCCCGTAACTTCTTTACTCTGCTACCACTTTAAGAGCATTTAAAGGGATGGCCAAGCTGGGGTGTTAAATCCAATCACTTAGAAGGAAGAAATGATGCCACCTGGCAGTGAGGGAGGGAGGCCCCTCCTTCTCTGCTGGACGTCAGCAGGAAGGTGCAGTCCGATCCTTTGGGCTTGGCAAACAGGCTTTCCCACCTGCTCCCCACCCTGCCCCCATGTCTGAAGATAAGCTGTTGAGTATTTTTCCAAATTTCGCTTGAGTTGACGATGTCACTGGTACAGGAGCCTTTGGAACGTTCTAGTGTCGCCATACGCCCGGCTCTCCCCGAGACTGCCACCTGAATGTTGGGATGCAGCCCCTGACAGCCTGTAGCCTCATTCTGTCAATCAGCCTGGTGAGGGTGGGCCCGCGGGCTCCTTCTGGTCCCAAGTCCTCTCCTCTCCTCTCCATGCCCAGGGAGGGGCCTGGCACGCAGGACTTAATGACCACGCTGGTGGCTGCTCTCGGATAATCCCAACATCCATCTCGGGACTTAAGAATGGAAACAAGAATGATACCTTATGTGTGCACAGTGCTCCCAATTTACAAAGCATATTAATTTTTCTCATCCGGTTCTCGGGGTAATGCTCGGAAGAACCCATCGTTGCAAGGATTCCCCACTTAACACGTGAGGAGCGCTGGCCAGGAAAGGCCGAGTGCCTTGTCGAGGTCCGCCTAAGTAGATGAGGCAGCATTTAAACCCACGCCCACCTGACTTGCAAACTCACATTTTTCTTCCCACACTGCACTCTTTCCTAACATCTGACATTTATGTATTATTTTATAGTTTACAGAGCACATTTGCATACATGATATAATTAAATCCAAATCATTGTTGACAGCCAGGGATATTACCCTAGACTGAATATGAGATTTATTTTTTTCCCTCTCAAAAATACCTGCGCTTCCTTGTGAGTAATTCTATTTCAAAATATTGGTGTCCTGGGCTAGGACAGCTACTCGCCGATTCCTCCTCTCTCCCCAACCTTTAAATCTCTTTCTTCTTATCCACCTGGAATAGATGTTTCTGTCTCATAGGGAAATTCGAAGGGTGTAAGTGTACAAGCTTTCTGTTTGGAAATCGTTGGTGGGAAATAAAGCTGAATGATCTGGACTAGCATGAGCTCAGAGGTCCCTCTCTGTGCAGTGGGACGATCCCCACAAGAGCCGGATGTGAAGGCTGCCCTGACTCCAAGGAAGTTAATCAGGAGGATCTGTCTTCTGTCCATTTTTTAAATTGGTATAAAAAGTTTATTTTAACATTTACTTGATTTTTTTTTTTACCACTGGCTATTTGACTTATATTCTTACCAACTTGAGCTTAAATATCTTATTCTTTAAAAAAAAACTTTTTTGTTTTCATTGAAGTGTAGTTGATTTACAACGTTGATTTACAATGCTGTGTTAGTTTCAGGTGTACAGGAAAGCAATTCAATTATACATATACATATACCTACTCTTTTCCAGATTCTTCTCCACTATAGGTTATTACAAGACGTTGAGTATAGTTCCCTGTGCTATATAGTAGGTCCTTGCTGGTTATTTATTTTATATACAGTGGTATGTATATGTTAATCTCAGACTCCTAATTTATCCCTCCCCCAACCCCTTCCTCCTCTGGTAACCGTAAGTTTGTTTTCTATGTCTGTGAGTCTATTTCTGTTTTGTAAATAAGTTCGTGTCATTTTTTTTTAGATTCTACATATAAGTGATATCATATGATATTTGCCTTTCTATCTCTGACTTACTTCATTTTGTATGATAATGTCTAGGTCCATCCACTTTGCTGCAAGTGGCATTATTTCATTTTTCATGGCTAAGTAGTATTCCATTGTATATATATACCACAACTTCTTTATCCAGTCATATGTCAATAGATGCTTAGGTTGCTTCCATGTCTTGGCTATTGTAAATAGTGCTGCTATGAATGTTGGGGTGTCTTCCATCCATTCTTAGGGTGCCTTGCAGCCTGTCTGTGGCTACGTGGTCCCCCAGACCTTACCACAATGTCTCCAGGCTTGGGGCTGGGTCTCCCAGGGCCTTTCCCCTGAGATGGCGTTTGGCCCCGTGCAGCAGTGACTCATAGGCTGGTCTGGGTCCCAGCTCTGCCACTTACCTGCTGTCTAGTCTTTCAGGAGCCGTTTCACCTCTGGAGGTCTTGATTTCTTCGTCTGTAAAGAGTGGCTTTTACAGGGCACCACCCAGAAAAGGCCAAATACAGGGCTGAAGAAATACCAGTCACCTCCCCACTTTGATGTCTGGCCTCTCCCTCTGCCTGGGGTGCTATCAGAACACTGGTCCCATTTTCTCCTTTACTGCAGGCAGCTGACCACCCGTCTCTACTGTCGTGAGGCCAGAAGCCTCGCCTCCACCTCCAGGTATCCCAGGGCAGGCTTTCAAAAAGTGTTTGTGGAATCAATGAAGCCAACTGGGATTACAGGAGGAGGAAGCACGCAGGGGCGTTAGGCGACCCGGATTCTCACGTGGTCTCTGCCCCTGTGCCTGGTGTTGGGCCAGTCACTCCCCGTCTCTGGGCCTCACTTTCTCTGTCTGGGAAATGGGCAGAGGACAGGGCCATTTCTCAGGATTCCAGAAGCATTAGGAGGGATGGTGGCTTTTGAATGTTTTAAAAATGATAATAAATAGTAACCCACATTCATTGAGGACGCTCCACCCTCCAGGACTCACTTCCCCACAATCACGCCTTTAGTCTCATGGCAACCCTGAGAGGGTTATATTCACCCTCTAATATTCACATTGTGCAGATGAGAGGGCTGAACTCAGGCCCAGCCCCTTGCCCAAGGTTATACTTCCTGCATTCAAGGTCACACCGTTGGGAGTGATGGTGCTGTGACCCCCACCGCTGCTCCACACCGCCTCTCCCCAAACCCGATGGAAACCTCCTTGAGGCCAGTTTCAAGGGACCAAGCCGTGCTCTTGCTGCTCCCCCACAGCTGGGGAACAGAAGCTGCATTCACGCAGTCACTGTCTCTAAGCATTACGGCAACAAGTCACCGCCACCTTTGTCCTTGGCTAGACGGAAAAATTACTAAGTGTCAGAAACGAACCATAAATAGACCTTGGAGAAAAATCATTCCCCCCTGATGCCCGTGGCACCCAAATAACAAACATAACCAAAGACGAAAGCGGCCAGTCCATCATTTCATTAATCACAGGTCACACCGCTGGCTGATGCCGAGAGGCCGGGAGGTCCTGCTCCAGTCCCAGCCAGTGTCCACCCCTGATTCCACCATGGCAAGGAGCAAGCTCCTGAATCACTGTCTGGGGAGACAGGCTCGGGGGCTGGTCACAGCTTCCCGTATCTCCCTCATGCTATTCTAGACATTTCTTGTGGGATGAATGGCTCCAACGGAATCTTCTGAGGTTCAGCACTCATCCCTCAGCAAATGGGCACTGTCTCTGACTTGGAAAGGACTTCTGAGGTCACACACGCCGGGCCCTTACAGGATCACAACACCGCTCAGTAAGAAGAATTAACGAGCGTAGCTGGCCTATGGCGCATGCGTGGATGTATCAGGACCGGGACCGCGGTGAGCTCCTTGGGGGGTGCCTCTTCCCTCATCCTAAAAACAAAATCTGGGTGGCAGGTGCGTTTCTGACGCCATTTCACCCTTTGGTTGTTCATCTGTGTTTAATGACACAGCGAAGCTCTGCTTCTGTCTTGGGCTGTTTGTTGGATGCCACAGGCTTCCGTGGTGCAGGGAGGTAAAGACATTCACCCAGAGCCCTGCAGACGGGAGGCAGTGATGGGGATGCGAGCCCAGCTCTGTGCGTCTGCCCTCAAGGGTTTACTCAGAGAGGCAGGGAAGGAACCGCAAGTCACGGGCCAGCACAGTGTGGTTTCCGCTACTGTCTCTCTGGCTTCCTGCAGTTTCCCTGGGTGGTGCCCTCCCTGACCTTGCTAATGGTGGTCACCTAGGCCTCCCCTGGCCACCTCCAGTGATGGGGGTCTCATCACCTCCCCAGGAGGCCTCTTCTCGCTGTGTGTTCTCTTGCCTCTGAGCTGAAATGTGCCAAGTTCCCCACTGGCCCCACTTTTCCAGAGAGCAAATCTAACTCTTCTCCCCGACAAGAGCCACATTCTGAGAGGATTTGTAAGGCAGCAACTGGAGCAATTCAATTCCGTAGATGCTCGCTGGTCACCTACCAGGTGGATACAGAGAAGAGCAAGCCCTCAACTGATGGAAGGGAGGTGGGAGTGGGGCTGGGGGAGAGAGGGTGGAGCTGGAAGTGGGTACGGTTAGAAGGCAAGGGAAGAAGCAGATAATTGCCTGGGAGAGGCAGGGACATTGAGAGAGCCTCAGGGAGGAGAGGCAGGTGGTCTGGAGTCAGTGCCTGGTGTCCCCAGACCTATTAGCATCTCACCTTCTCCTGAATCATGCCCACTGGCCAGCAAAAACACCCTGGTCTTGCACTGTTTACAGGCTGCCTTGACCTTGCTTCCACGAGTCTTCTTTCTATCTCTGCTCCCTGCTCAGCCAAACTTCCCAAAGGGATGCTGGCACAAGCACCGTCTCCACAGCCTGCCCTCCGGCTCCTCAGGGTGGCCGTCCGTTCCCTACCTCGCCCGCTACCAAGCTGCTGTCGCCAAATGACTGGCCACCTTCCCTTCCCTTCTCAGTTCGTGGGCACTCTCTGCGTCTGTCCACGGGGAAGCTCCCTCCTTGGACACTCTCATCCCTAACACCCCACTCCCTGCTTCTCTTTGTCTCTCTGGGAACTCCTGGCTGGGGCTCTCCTGTCATTTGCCAGCTTTGCCCTGCTCTCAGGGTGGGCGGGGGTCCTGCAGGGCTCTCCACCCTGTCATTCATTCCCTGGGTTTTAAACTACTCTCTGGGAATCAACGCCTTCAAGAATCAACTGTTATTTCCAGGCTGGACTGCTTTTTTGCCACTGGGGTGTCTCATTAGCAACTCAAAGAGCCTGTTAGAAATGGATCTTGAGGTCTTCCTTTCCTGATTCTGCTTTTCCTGAAGTCTTACCCATTTAAATAAATTCTATCTCCACCCACCTAGTGGCTCCAGCCAGAAGTCTTGAGAGCCTCTGATGAAACTCCCCTCCCAACAATGCCCCAAATACTTTACCCGCACCATCGATGTCCCCCCACCCCCAGTCTGCAAGGCCATCACTCCCCTGGACTCCCACGCAGCCTCTTGGCTGGTCTCCCCACTTCCGACACTGCATCCAGAATGACCTTCTAGAAACACGAGTCAAGCCACACATCCCCCTGCCAACAACACTCAGAACAAATCCACACAGTAGGATCTAGCCCCTGCCTGCCTCTGCGGTTGCTGCACCGCCTGCCTTCGAATCACACATCCTTCCGCGCCCTCACCAGCTCCCTTTCATTTCCCAGATCCTCCACACACTGTCCCACCTCAGGCTCAGGTCACTAGCCGCTCCTTCTGCTCGAACACCTTTCCCCTCAGCCTTTCACTGGTTCCCACTTAGATCTCAGTCCCAATCTTACTTTTACTGACAGATCTCCCTGACTCACCTCCTAATAATAAATTAGGTCTTTGCCAGTCTCCTTAAAACTTATTTTATTTCACAGAACTCATCACAACATGTAATCAATTACCTTTATTTCTGTGTTTAATATCTGTCTGTCTCTGTCAGGGGCATGGGGCTTGGGGGTCTGTCCTGTTGGTCACAGCACAAGCCATCACCACCAGTGCCAGGCAGGTGGTAGGGGCCATTGGACATTAGTTGACTAATGGAGTGAAATCTGTAGGCGTAACGCATGGAACCCAGTAGGTGTTTGGTAAATGTCAGTCCTCCCCTCCCTCCCCACCGCTCGGGTCATTGATGAATGATTTTACGAGCGTGCCTTTAGCATCCACTTAGGGTAGAAGGAACCCAGACCTGACATACACACGCCGAAGGTCAAGCCCGGGGTCTGCCTTTTTCACGCTCCTAGGTGACCTTGGCTCATTCACTTCACTTCCGGGAGCCTCACCTTCCACCTCCCCTGCCAGGCTCAGGGAGAGGACTTAGATGCAAGGTGCCTGGCCTGGCACACAGAAGACACCCCGTCAATCTGAGCTTCTTTCTTTATTATCTTTAGGTGATCAGAGGGGCCAAGCCTGGCAGGTCAGCAGTCTGCCGCCCTAGAGGGCAGAGGCTCTGATTCTCCAGTCCATTGTCATTGCTCTTCCTTTGCAGAAAATAGGCAGTTTGGGGGAAGTGGGGCCACCCTAACTCACCTGCCAAATGCAGCCCTCTTCCCTGCTCCCTACCTTTGCCCTCCAGTTAATTGGCAGGGCCTTCTGGAATTTAGAGACCAGAGTCAGGAGCCTTGAGGGTGGGGGTGCCCACGTCACAGGAAGACCTAGGCCTGTCCTTAAGAAGAGGCCCCTCTCTCAGGAGCCGGCCTGTCACTTGGAGAGGTGACGGGAAGCAGATCAGTGTCAAAAATAAGACAGAGGAGTGGGTTTCAACTTGACTTATATTAAGAATGTCACTTTAGAGCACAAATGAGAGAGAAGAGAAATGCTCTTTTATGCGGGGAGTTTATTTTTGTCACTTTGTCAGAGATAAATTGCAGCCCTGAGGGCACTGGAGCTGCACAGAATTACCCAAAACATTAACATGCAAATTGCCTTCTTTAGAGAAGGTAATTTTATTAGTGCACGAAAACGTTTCTTTCACTGTACCTCTGCTCAGGAATAGTGTCATTTGGGTGCCAGCTGGGGCCACCACAAATGGAGAATTAGGGAGAGTCCTCAAATTGGTTAGGAGTCTATTACCTCCTCTACCTGAGACCACGCCTAGAAGACGCTGCAGTGTTACAGCGAGTTCCCGTGGGTGCGCCTCGTGTAGAGGGCAAGTGACTTATTCAGGATCATTCAGCACCCATGGCAGAAGTAGAGGCAGAGCTGAGGTCGTGTGTCCTGAGTCTCAGGGAACCAGCTGAACACAGGGGATCATTAGGGCGCCTGGAAGTAGCCACTCTGGGAATAAGAAGCAGTGACATTCCATCCATGCATTCATTCATTTATTCACTCACTCATTTGTTCAATCAGCTTTCACTGTGTGAGGCCCTGGGCCCCAGAAATGCATCAGGCACTGGAGCAGCATCCCCAGGGGGCAGGTGGGGAGGGGAGACAGACAGACACAAACACTAACGATCCAGCCAAGTAAGACTTGCTGGGGTGGGTGTGCTGAGAACTGGCAACACCGACAACACGGAAGAGAGCACGATGGGCAGGGCCTGGAAGCTTCACAAAGGAGGGTTTTGCATGTGGGCATCACCCAGGCAGTCAGGGTGGTAGGGAAAGGCTTACAGGCAGGGAGGCATGGTCCATATAGAGCAGCCTGAACGGTGCTACACAGGGTGAGTGGGAGGAGAGCAGGGCTGGGATGAGGGGCTACGGTTGCGGAGGATGGAGAGGAGGTTGGCGGGGCCAAACCCAAAGGCTACAGAGCTCAGAGTTGATCCTGCAGGTGGCAAGCATCCCTGCTGGGCCAGTTCAGAACAGAACCCTGTTCCTTTGAGATTTCAGGAGGGAGGGGGTTCCCTGGGCCCCGGAGTGCCAAAATAACAGAAGGTTGTATGAGGCTGCACTTATATAAGGCTTCCTCCTCCCTTCACAGACGTGATCAGCGGGGAAGAGTGGGCAGAGACGCCCACCTGCTACCAAGAAGAAAGCACCTCAGTCATGTAAGGTCTCGCTGAACACTTAGGGCGAGCACCTTTCCTAGGGGGCTGCCAGCCCTCGCCCTGTGTTGACTGGCAGCTGCGTCACATGCCCGTGGTGGGGCTCAGGGAACTGCTCCCACCGCCCGGGGAGCTGTCTTTCAGGAAAGCTGAAGAGAAAATGTGGCCATTTCAAGAACACACTGAGCTATTGTGGAGATCCTGAGCCGGCATTCTCAACCTTGACACTTCTAAGATTTCAGGCCAGAAAATCTTTGCTGGGGAAGGTGGAGGTGAGACAGGAGGGAAGGGGGCAGGGCACAGGCATTCAAGGAATGACACGGCAATTAACATCAAAATGGTGGAAGATTCAACTCCCAGTAGGTCTTGAGGCTGAAGATGGCAGGAGATTTGACTTCCAGTAGACCTGAGCTTCATTATACGCTCATTGTATTACTGATATGGTAGATGACAGTCCCACAGGCACCATGACAGCTTCAAAGAGGCTGACCATAAAAGGTCAAAGAGTGGGCAGTGGCCCAATTCCTGGGGATCCCAGCCCCTTCCCCAGGGTAGTGGGAATGGCCCTCCCACTTGTTGGCCTGCGAAGTTACTGAGCCCATAAAAACTGGGAACATGGTGCCTCGTGGCTGCCTCTCTCCCTAGTCTTCAGAGACAGCTTGCACTCTGTCTATGGAATGTGTATCTACTTTAACTTGAGCACTCAATCCCCACACCTCATGGCCTTTCTCTTGCCTTCTGAAATAGCCTACACTCTATGCAGTATGTATCTCTCTAAATAAATCTATCTTTACTCAACAGTGGCTTGTTCTTGAATTCTTTTCTGCATGAAGCCAAGGACCCACACTTGGTGGGACACGTCTCAGGAGCTCAGCCAAGACCTGGGACACGGCCCTCTTCTTGCCCCACTCACATTCGGTTTTTTCCCTGTATCAGGGGGAAGGGGGATGCTGTCCTGTACATTATAGGATGTTTAGCAGCATCCCTGGCCTCTACCCACTAGATACCAATAGCAACTTGCTTCCTTCCTTCCCCAGTTGAGAACCACTGGTCTGTTAAGACCTCAGGGAAGACTTATGGAGGTCAAGGATGTCTTGCAGGGCACCCCACGGGCATGGTGTCTGCCTTCTTCCCTCTCCCTTGGGGCAAAGGATGGGGCAGAGTGCAGGTTTCATCACATGACTGGGCACTGACTATTTCAAAATGAATGTGTCTAAATTACTCCTAGAAAGATCTAGGGAAGAGAAGTAGGTTGAAGAGGCAGAAAGCCAACAGATAGCAGGTGATTCAGGGTCTCAGCGTCCCTCCTCTGTAAAGCAAGGGGGTTGAGGAGATGATCTCCAAGGCCTTTCTAGTTTTAAAGACTATGATTCTATGCCAGTAAGAAGTGCATACATTAAAGGATGCTACAATGAATACTGAAGTTGGCCCCAGGTGAGAGATGAAGTACTGTGGGCTGGGTAAGGCTCCGTCCTGGGTAACTTGGTCATTTCTTGTTTAGAGACAGAGAACTGATTAACTAGACAGCTCATGGGGTTCTCACTTCACTCTCAGGTTAAATGATTAAGCCCAGATTGCACCGGAGATTCCAAGGAAAGTCTCTGAAAGGGCCTGCATGGAAAACCTCTCTGCAACACTTGTGATTGGTGCAGGTTCTCCAAGACTACTGGAGTCTGATGACAAAGAATTTTTACTACTACTTATCAGCTGGGTGACACTGGGTACATTACTTAACGTCTCTGAGCTTCACCTCTCTTCTCGGTAACCAGGTTGGTGTGAAAAGTGTAAAATGCTTATAGAAGGCTTCCAGTTTCGGCTCTGATATGTAGCGCTCAGAAGTCACCACTCCCATCCTCACAAGAAAAAAAGATGAGCAAGCTGAAGATCGATGGCTTTTCTTACATCTGAGACAGAAGGGAAGAGGGCAGGGCACAGCCACTAAAAGAATGATGCAACATTTGAGGATAGGTTAACTGGTTAGAACCAAGATGGTGGAAGATTCGACTTCAGCAGATCTTGAGCCTCGTGGCACACCCAGAGGCGCCATGACAGTTCCCAGGCTGACTATAAAAGGTCAAAAAGTGAGGGGGGGCCCCAATTCCTGGAATCCCTGCTCCTTCCCCAACACAGTTGGAATAATCCTCCCACTCGTTAGCATATGAAATTACCTGGCCCATAAAAACTAACCAGCCCCACACCTCATGGCTGCTCTCTCTTCTGAGTGAGATGGACCACACTCTGTCTATGGAGTGTGTACTCCCTGAATAAGTCTACTTTTACTTCACTATGGCTCACTCTTGAATTTTTTCCTGTGTGAAGCCAAGAACCCTCACTTGATGGGGTGTGTCCCAGGGATTTGCCCAAGTCCTGGGACATGATCATCCTCTTGCACCCCATTTTCCTGCAATATATCCATCAGAGAATTGAGGTCACAGGACAGGCTGCCACACTGAAAACTGGATAGACAAGTGGATACAGAGAATCATAGCTGAGATCAGATTGCTGGGAGCAGAAGTTGCTAGAGCCAGTAACTGGTAGGAACACTTAATTGGTTTTTGAAGAATTGCTGGAGGCTGAGTTGAGAGTTAGAAACTCCTAGAGGCTTTAGGGGGTCCCCCACACTTTTGTGGGTTTTATCTCCAGAACCCAACCAGATTACCAAGGTGACTATTGGAGAAGAAGACTTCCCACTTCAGGCAGGGGTGGGGGGAAGGTAATCAATCTAAGAAATGTCCGGAGTGTTCTCCATAACAAAGGCCTGCCCTCAAGAGAAAATGCTTTACCAGAGGCTTATCTGACCTGAGGGAAGGGCAGTTAGACAACTCCAGCCACTCCAGCCTCTCCAGGCTTTCTGTCTCACATAAGGGGAGAAAGAAAAAAAAAAAGTTAAGAAATACTTCTGAACATTACAGCCCAAGGATTCAAGGCCACTAAGAAACTGAGACTTAATCATAGGCTCTCTTCCCCAGCACCTCACCACCACCACAGCAACAAGGCTCCAATATAACAACAGTGGATACAACCATGAGCTGCAAGACAATTTAACAAGGAGTCTTTAGGGAAACCCAAAGACAATTAGGGGTTGAAAATAAAATCAAGGAAACTGAAGCCTCTGGCGCCTACAGCAGCAGCAAAAGTTAAATACAGCCAGGTTAACATAAAACCTCACACTTAAAGCCCGAATGCCTCAGTTCTTAGTACCTGATATATCATGATCAGCTTTCAACCCCAAATTACAAGTCCTGCTTAAAAGAAGAGAAAAAACCATGGTCTGAGTAGACAAAGCAAGTATCAAAACCAGGCTCAGATATGGCACAGATGTTGGAATTATTCGATGGAGATTTAAAAATAATGATGATCAATATGTTAAGGGCTCTCATGGGAAAAGTAGGTAACATTCAAGAACAGACGGGTAATATAAGGAGAGAGATGGAAACTCTAAGAAAGAATCAAAAGGAAATGCTAGAAATTAGAAACACCATAACAGAAATGAAGAAAGCCCTCGATGGGTTCATCAGTAATCTAGACACAGCTAAGGAAAGAATCAGTGAGCCTGAAGATATGTCAGTAGAAATGTCACAAACTGAAATGCAAAGACAAAAGAAAAATGTAGAATGTCCAAGAACAGTGTCTTTGGACAATCTAGAAGAAATGTATAAATTTGTAGAAATAACCTACAAAAACTTAGTCAAGATGAAATGGATAATCTGAACAGACCAATTACTAGTAAGGAGATTGACTCAGTAATCAAAAACTTCCCAACAAACTAACATCCAGGACCAGGCGGCTTCACTGGGGAACTCTAACAAACATTCGAAGAAGAATTAATACCAATCCTTCCTAAACTCTTCCAAAAAACAGGACAAGGGAACTCTTCCAAACTCATTTTATGAGGCCAGCATTACCTTGATACCAAAATCAGACAAGGATACCACAAGAAAAAAAACTTATAGGTCAATATCCTTGATGAATATAGATGCAAAATCCTCAATAAAATATTAGCAAACTGAATTCAACAATACATTAAACGGATCATACACCATAATCAAGTGTGATTTATTCCAGGGGTACAAGGATGTCTTACCATCTGTAAATCAGTCAGTGGGATATACCCCATTAATAAAATGAAGGATAAAAGTCATATGATCAGCTTAATAGGTGCAGAAAAAGCATTTGGCAAAGTTTAACATCCATTTATGATAAAAACTGTCAATAAATCAGGTACAGAAGTCAACATATAAAAGTCATATATGACAAGCCCTCAGCTAACATCATACTTGATGGTGAAAAGCTGAAAGCTTTTCCTCTAAGGCCAGGAACAAGACAAAGATGTCCATTCTTACCAGTTTAATTCAATATAGTATTGGAAATCCTATCCAGAGCAATTAGTCAAGAAAAAGAAATAAAAGGAATCAAAATTGGAAAGGAAAAAGTAAAACTGTCACTATTTGCAGATGATATGATACTATGTATAGAAAACCCTAAAGACTCTATCAAAAAACTGTTACAACTAATAAATGAATTCAGTACAGTTGTAAGGCACAAAATCAACACGCAAAAATCTGCTGCTTTCTATACACTAATTACAAATTATCAGAAAGGGAAATTAAGAAAACAATCCCATTTACAACTGCATCAAAAAGAATAAAATCCTCGGGAATAAACTTAACAAAGGAGGTGTAAGATATGTATATTGCACACTATAAGATATCAACATAAGAAATTGAAGACAAGTGGAAAAATACTCTGTATTCATGGATTGGAATAATTAATATTGTTAAAACGTCCATACCACCTAAGGCAATATACAGATTCAATGCAATCCTTATCAAAATTCCAATGGCATTTTTTTTTTTCACAGGAACAAAACAAACAATCCTAAAATTTGTATGGAACCAAAAAAGACTCCAAATAGCCAAAGCAATCTTGAGAAAGGAGCACAAAGCTGGAGGCATCACACTTCCTGATTTCAAGTTATATTGCAAAGCGGTAGTAGCGAAAATGGTACAGTACTCGGATAAAACCAGACCCATAGATCAATGGCGCAGAATACAGAACCCAGAAATAACCCCATGCGTATATGGTCAATTAATTTACAACAAAAAGTCAAGAAGATACAATGGGGAAAGAACAGCTTCTTCAATAAATGGTGTTGGGAAAGTTGGACGACCACGTGCGAAGGAATGAAACTGGACCACCATCTAACATCACACACAAAAATTAACTCAAAATAAACTAAAAACTTGAACTGAAGGCCTGAAACCATTAAACTCCTAGAAGAAAACACAGGTGGTAAGCTCCTTGACATAGGCCTTAACACCAAAAGCAACCAAAAGCAAAAATGAACAAGTGGAACTACTTCAAACTAAAAAGTTTCTGCGCAGCAAAGGAAACCACAAACAACATGAAAAGACAACCAAATAAACGGGAGAAAATAATTGCAAATCACATATCTGGTAAAGGGCTAATATTCAAAATATACAAAGAACTCACATAACTCAATAGCAAAAAATCCAAATAGTCTGATTTTAAAACGAGCAGAAGACTTGCATAGACATTTGTCCAAAGAAGACATACAGATGGCCAACAGATACCTGAAAAGATGCTAAACGTCATGAACCATCAGGGAAATGCAAATGAAAACCACAATGAGACTTCACCTCATGCCTATTAGAATGGCTATTATCAAAAAGACAAGAAATAAGAGTGTTGGCAAGAATGTGGAGAAAAAGGAATCCCTGTGCCCTATTGGCAGGAATGTGAAATGATGCAGCCACTGTGAAACACAGTATGGGCACCACAAAAAAATTAAAAATAGAACTACAATATGATCCAGCAATTCTACTTCTGGGTAATTATCTGAAGAAAATGAAAACATTAACTCGAAAAATATATGCACTTTCATGTTCATTACAGCATTATTTAAAACAGCAAAGATACGGAAGTAACCTAAGTGTCCACTGATGGATGACTGGGTAAAGAAACTGTGATATGAATATTATTCAGCCATAAAAAAAGAATGAAATTGTACCATTTGCAACAACATTGATGGACAATGAGGGCGTTATGCTAAGACAGACAAAGACAAGTACCCTAGATCTCTCTTATATGTAGAATCTAAAACAAAACAAAAACAACCCCCCAACCCCAAGTTCATAAATAACAGAGAACAGGTTGGTGTTTGCCGGGGGCAGGGGGCGGGGAATGGGTGGGAGAAATGGGTGACTTTTTTTTTTTTAATATACATAAATTGAATTTAAAAAAATGAAAAAACAGAGAGTGCCTTGGAACAGTGGGACAATATAAAAGGCTTAACATACAATGGGAGTATCAGAAGGAGAAAAGAGAAAGGAACAGAAGAGATATTTGAAGTAATAATGGACGAGAATTTTCCGAGATTAATGAGATACCAAAACCACAGATCCAGGAGGCTCAGAGAATAACAAGCAGGAGAAATAAACCCCAAATTTACACCTATACATATCATACCCAAACTGCAGAAACCCAGAGCCAAAGAGAAAACCTTGACAGAAGCCAGAAGAAAAATAACACCTAACCTGTAGAGGAACAAGAAAAAAAATTACATTAGCCATCTCATCAGAAATCATGCAAGAAGAGAGTGGAATGAAATATTTTAAATGGTGAAAGAAAAATCCCATAAACCTAGAATTCTATATCCAGCAAAATTATCCTTCAAAGGTGAAGGAGAAATATAGACTTTCTCAAACAAACAAAAAGTGAAGGAATTTGTTGCCAATAGACTTGCCTTGCAGGCAATGTTAAAAGAAGCTCTTCAGAGAGAAAGATGAAAATATAGGTCAGAAACACAAATCTACATAAAGAAAAGAAGAGCATCAGAGAAGGAATAAATGAAGGTAAAATAAATCCTTTTTATTTTTCTTATTCTTAACTGACCTAAGAGATAACTGTTCAAAGTGATAATAGCAACAGTGTGTCAGGTGATTATAGTTTATGAATAAATGAAATGAGTAAGAGCAACGTTTAGAGAAGGGAGGGGAGAATTGGGGACACTGTTACAAGGAACTTGCACTCTCTAGGAAGGGATATAGAATTATCTGAAAATGGACTTCCTAACTGAAAAAGTACATTGCAAACTCTAGGAGAACCACTAGTTTTTTTTTTAAAAAGAAGTATAATTGATACGTTATGAAAGAAAATGGAGCCATATAAAATGCTCAAAACTAGAGAAGGCAGAAAAGGGGGAAGATAAAAATGAAACAAAGAACAAGTGCAATGAACAAAAAGCAGTTACAAATATGATACATATTAATCCAACTATAGCAACAATTACTTTAAATGTGAATGGTTTAAATATACTAATTAAAAGACAAAGATTGTTAGAGTGGATTCAAAAAAGCAAAACCCAACTATATGTTGCTTATAAGAAACCCAGTTTAAAGACCAAGACGTAGATGAAAAGTAAAGGGAGGGAGAAAGATATATCATGCTAACACTAACTGAAAGAAAGTTGGAGTAGCTATATTAATTTCAGACAAAGCAGACTGCAGAACAAAGAAAATTATCAGGGATAAAGGTGGGCATTATATAATGATAAAGGGGTCAATTCTCTAAGAAGACATAACACTCCTTAACACGCATGTAGCTAAAAACAGAGTGTCAAAATACGTGAGCTAAAACAGATAGAACTGCAACAGAAAATAGACAAATCCACTATTATAGTTGGAGATTTCAACACCCCTCTATCAGTAATTGACAGATCCAGCAGGCAGAAAATTGGTAAGGATAAAGTTGAGCTGAACAGCACCATCAATCAACTGGCTCTAATTGACGTGTATAAAATACTTTATTCAACAAAAGCAGAATACACATTCTTTCCAGTTCACACAGAACATCTACCAAGACAGACTACATTCTCAGCCATAAAACACACCTTAAGAAATTTAAAAGAATAGAGATCATACAAAGTATGTTCTCATTACCACAGTGAAATTAAAGATCAATAACAGAACGGTAGCTGAAAAGTCCCCACATATTTGGAGATTAAACAGCACATGTCTCAACAATATGTGGGCCAAAAAATAAGTCTCAAGAGAAATTTTAAAATATTTTTAACTAAATGAAAATGAAAATAGAACTTACTGAATTTTGTGGGATGCAGTGAAAGCAGTGATTAGAGGGTCATGTACAGCATTGAATGCATATAGTAGACAAAATGAAAGATCTCAAATCAATGAACTAAGCTCCCATCTTAGGAAACTAGGAAAGGAAGAGCAAATTAAACCCAAATTAAGCAGAAGAAAATAAATAATAAAAATTAGAGTGCAAATCAATGAAATTAAAACAGGAAATCAATAGAGAAAATCAATTACACCAGAAGCTGGTTCTATGAAAAGATCAAAGAAACTGATAAACCTCTAGCCAGGCTAAGCAAGAAAAAAAGAGGGAAGATTACTAATTAGTAATTAAAAATTAGTAACATCAGAAATGAAAGAGGGTTATCATTACTGATCTCATGGACAGTAAAAGGATAGTAAAGGAATATTATGAATAACTCTATGTCTACAAATTTGATAATTTGGATGAAAAGGACCAATTTCTTAAAAGATACAGTTCACCAAAACTCACACATAGAGAATCAGATAATCTGAATAGGCTTATGTCTATTAAAGAAGTTACATCAATAATTAATAACCTTCCAAAAAAGAAAGCACTAGGCCCTGATGATTTCATTGATAAATTCTACAAAACATTTAAGAAAGAAATGACCCCAATTTTCTACAATCTCTTATGGAATATAAAAGCAGAGGGAACACCTCCTAACTTGTTTTATGAGGCCAGCATATACCAGATAATGGTATTACTAGAAAGGAAAACTATGGACCAATATCTCTCATAAACATAGATGCAAAAACCCTCAACAAAATATTAGTATATGGAATCCAATAACATGTAAAAAGAATTATACACCACAACCATCGAGATTTGTTCCAGGTATGCAAGGCTGCTTCAACATTCAAAAATCAATTAATGTAATTTATCACATCAGGCTGAAAAAAATCGTATGATCATATTGGTAGATACAGGGAAAGCATTTGACAAAATCCAACACTCGTTAAAAAACAAAACTCTAAGCAAACTAGGAACAGAGGAGAACTTCGTCCACTTACTAAAGAGCAGCTACAAAAACCCTGCAGATAACATCACACGTATTGGTTATAAACTACATCCTTTCCTCCTAAGATTGGGAACAGGAAAAAGATGGCCCCTCTCACCACTCCTGTTTGACACTGTACTGAGAGGCTTAGTTAATACAGTAAGACAAGAAAAGACAAGGTATACAGATTGGGAAGGTAGAAATAAAACTGCCTCAAATAATTCTCAAATTACATGACCGTCAATATAGAAAATCCCAATGAAATGACAAACTTCTGGAACTAAGCGATTACAGCAAAGTCGTAGGGTACGAAGTTATTGTATCCAAGTCAACTGCTTTCCCTTATAACAGCAATGAACACTTGGGATTTGAAATTAAAAACACAATCTCATTTACTTTAGCACCAAAATAAAAAAATTAAGTATTTAGGTATAAATCTAATAGAACGTATAGAAGATACACATAAAAAAAACTAAGAAACTTGGATGATAGAAATAAAAGAAGATCTAAATAAATGGAGAGATATTTCATGTTCATGGGTAGGAAGACTCAATATTGTTAAGAGGATAGTTCTTCCCAACTCAATCTATAGATACAACCCATCCCGAATTAAAATCCAGCAAGTTATTTGCTGGATATTGACCAGCTGATTCTAGAATTTATATGGAAAGGCCAAAGACTGGAATACGCAACACAGTCCTGAAGAAGAAGAACATAATCAGAGGACTGACACCATCCAACTTCAAAACTTACTAGAAAGCTACAGTGATCAAACAAGCATGGTCATAGTGAAACAGCAGACAACTAGATCAAAGAGAAATAGTCACACAAATATGTCAGCTGATCATTGACAAAAAAGTGAAGGCAATTCAATGAAGAGAGAATAGTCTTTTCCACAAATGATGCTAGAACCAAGTGGACATCCATATTAAAAAAAAAAAAAGAATCTAGACATAGACCTTGCACCTTTCACAAAATTAACTAATTAAAAATTAAATGGATCATAGACCTAAATGTAAAATGCAAAACTATACAAGTTTTAGAAGATAACATAGGAGAAAATCTAGAGGACCTTGGATTGGCTATGAATTTTTAGACAGGGCACTAAAAGCAAAATCCATGAAAGAAAAAAATTGATGTTAGACTTCATTAAAATTAAAATCTTTTACTCTATAAAAGACACTGTTAAGAGCATGAAAAGATAAGCCACATACTGGGAGAAAATATTTGCAAAATTCATATTTGATAGAAGATATCAAAATATGTATGTATGTATCCAAAATATGTATCCAAAATATACAAAGAACTAAAACTCAACAATAAGGGAAAAAAATTTTTAAATGGGCAAAAGAGCTGAACATCTCATCAGAGAAGATATACAGATGGGAAATAACCACATGCAAAGATGCTCAACATTATATGTCTTTAGGGAATTGCAAATTAAAACAATGTGGTACCACTACACATCTATTACAGTGGCTCTGTCCAAAAACCTGACAATACTAAGTGCTGACAGGCATGTGGAGCAGCAGGAACTCTCATTCATTGTTGGTGGGAACGTGAACTGGTACAGCCATTTCGAAAGATAGTTTGGTGGTTTCTTAAAAAACTAAACATAGTCTTACTGTATGATCCAGCAATTACATTCCTAGGTGTTTGCTCAGTTATTTTGAAAACTTATGTCCACACAAAACCTGCACAGAAATATTTGTAGCTTTATTCATAATTGTCAAAAATCGGAAGCAACAAAGACATCCTTCAATAAGTGAATGGATTAACAAACTGTGGCATATCCATTCAATGGACTATTACTCAGAGATAAAAAGAAATGGGCTACTGAACTACAAAAAGACCGAGAGGACCCTGAAATGCACAATGCTAAGTGAAAGATGCCAGTTTGAAAAGGCCATATACTGTGTGATTCCAACTATATGACATTTAGGAAAAGGCAAAACTATGGAGAAAGTAAAAAGATTGATGTCTGCCAGGGATTCAGGGGAGGGAGGATGAACAGGTGAGGCACAGGGGGGATTTTTTAGGGCAGTGCAAACATTCTGTATGGTTCAGTAATGGATACATTACAGTATGCAATTATCAAAACACACAGGATATATAACACAGTGAATGTCAATGTAAACTATAGACTTTAATCAATAATAATGTATTAATATTTGTTCATTAACAAATGTATCCTAATGCAAGATATTACAGGGGAAACGGTGTGCTTGCGGGTATATGGGAATTCTCTGCACTATCTGCTCAATTTCTCTGTGAATCTAAACCTGTTCTAAAAAACTAAGTCTATTAATTTTTTAAAAATTCAAAAAATGTAGCTTGTATTTGTGTTAATCACTAGCATGCTGGAGAAGATTTAGAAGACCTGAGTCCTTGCCCAAGTGCTGCCCTATATTAGCGAGGCGCTTTTGGAAGTGGCCCCACCCTGCCTAATTCTCATTTCCTCAGCTCTGAATAGCCAGGGCTGTGAGGAGCGTCAAGCACTGAGCTTTGTAGCGGTGAAGCGTGTGTGACCCTGTGTACGGACTCCTTGGTAGTACAGGAGCAGGTGGGGGGAGAGGTTGGGGAGGAGCCCCTGGACCATCCTTCTCCATGGTAATGCCTCCCTGAGGGTCCTACCAAACGCAACTCCACCCACCTCAGGGATGCCTCCGCCTGGGGATATTTGGGATCGATACGGTCCTTCCATCTTGGCTCATCGCTGTTGTCACTTTCCGAGGCAGCACAAGACGGAAGCTCAGGACCCAGTTTCTGCTCTGTCCCTGATCCCTCTTTACCCCTCTGACCCCCAGTTTCCTCCTCTGTGAGTGGGGTCATGGGAACAAGACCATGCTCACTGGGAGCGTGAGCTTTCAGAGCGCAAGTGGATTGGAAAACTGTTTTGTAGTCTGCAAAGCACGCACACATGTCAAGAATGACAGTGGTGGTTAAAACAAAATGAAAAAGATCTCCCATTTGAGCCAGGCATACACGTCCTAACTAAATCCTTACAGCAACCCAAGGTGGATAGCTCTGGCCCATTTTAAAGGAAACTGAGGCTCCTGGAGCTGAAGTGCACCACCGCACCCCACCCCTCCTCCGCTCAGGGCTCCCAGGTGGAGGTGCAGGGGACCGAAGTCAGCCAATGCTTTTCCCACAACCTCCATCCTGCGGCTGCTGTGCCTCCAAGATCTGGGGTGGTAAGCCACAGGTACAAGAAAAGGGGAAGGCTGCGTTAAATAAACAATCATCCCCCTTTTTTCCTTTTGTCTCTTTTTGGGGGTGGGGGGTTGGGACCAGACTATGTCAGAGATCCTGTCCCCTCGCCCTGGAGGTGATGGAGAGAACCACCAAGTAAAGGGGCTGTGGGGTGAACACACGTCTGCAGGCGACACTCACGGAGGGGGAAGTAATTACAGAAGGCACAGCCTGCGCGGTAGCAGCCCCAGATAAGCGTCTGTGCAGGAGAGGGTGAGCTGGCACTTCTGTTGGCTCACTCGCTTTTATTAAAAATACTTCTGATGCCGACTATTTTGTAAGCGTGTAGGGCGCACATCCAGGGAGGCCCATCTGACTCCGAGATAATTTCAAGGCTGAAGAACGTCGCGTGTGCCAGACACGGCGCAAGGCGCTGCGTGAAACCTGCCTCCCGGATCGCGGAGGGAGGGGGCCGTCCATGTATATGTAGAAGCGAGGCTGTGCTAAACATTCCAAGCAAAAATACTTTTAAATATTTCAGTACGTCGTCGTTCACCAAATACGTCTCAGTTGGGGCGCACTCCAGCTGATGAAAGGATGGGAGGCAGATGATTTGCATAAGTCGACTGAGGGAATTTGGTGAGAGGCAGCAATGAGCCTCAGACCTCCACTGATGTCAGCCGATTGGCAGGGTCTCATCCCTTGTGTCCATCCCCCGAGACTGCAGAGCGCCTACTGTGTGCCGGCACGGCGCTGAGGCTTTCTTAAGGCGTGAACAACTCGGCGCCAGGGAGGTTAGTCTAGCTTCAGTGGCAGGTGCCACACACTGGTTCCACAGTGTTTGATTAGCGCTGTGATCGGAGTTGTGGGAGAGCAGGGACTGGTTGCTGCTGGAGCCCGATGGGAAGGGGGACCGGGCCACAGCCAGCCAAGAGCAGGAGCACCCAGCAGTGAGAGCAGACCTCCAGAGGGTAGGGAAAGCTGGGCTTCAGAGACTACTGGAGACGTGCAGAGAAACTGACCCTGGATCTCAGGGCCCCACAGCCCTGGAGCTGGCAGTGCTGCGTTGTCTCCTTTCATCCATATCAGTGTTTTTATGACGTGGGCACCGTTATGATCTCCACTTTTCAGAAGATGAAATTACATAACCTATAGAGATTACAAAGCCTGAAAGTTATCAGACTCAGATTTGAAGCCAGGTTTGTCTGATCCCAGAGCTGGTGGCTTTGGTTACACTGACAATCAAACCCAGGCAGCTCCACGAAGTGGGGCACGTAGCTCAGGAGATCTTCAAGCACTGGAAGATCTGTTCCTTATTTTGGTCAATGAGTGCACAGCACACAGGAGGCACTGAACTATGCCACTTTGATTTCCCTCTGCAAGCAAGGTGTGTGCGTGCATTCCATGCAGTCGTACGTCTGTATCATGTGTGCTCGCATGGGTGGAGAAGGCAGGTGGGAAGGAGTCTGCAATCTATTTTTTCTTGCTTTGCAATCATGTTTCCATTGCTCACTGGGAGGGACCTCTGGCTGACATCTTAAAACAGCAAAACATCTGGCTGCGAAGTGAACAAAGCTGGTCTGAAGCCCCCAGATGTTGGTTGTGTGTTAAATGGACAAGATACCTGGGTGCGGGGCTCAGATGTTCCCTTTCGAGTGAAATGTTTGTCTCCCAGAGATGATGCCAGCGATACTGCTTTTTATTGCCTAATCTTGATGCTGTCCTCATCTCCCACCACAGAGAAGTGAATTCTGCTCTGGGAGGAGTCCCGAGAGCAAAGTCTCCCTGACAAGGAGATACTGGTAAGAGCAATTTATGTAAAACAGCTGCATCTTCACTGACAAGTTTGTTTCTTCGTTTGATTCTGGGCAATGAGAGGGCTACCACACCCCAGTTTTGCTGATAACACCCTGATTTAGATTTCTGTCTTCTGCTAAAATTCTAGAATTGGAAATTGAAATCTTCAATTTTTTTTTTAAATGACAATCGACAATCCTATTGGCCGGCTAGAGTGTGAGACTGGATATTACTAAATTCCATGAAACTCTGAAATAGTCTTTGGCATTTGGACAGAGAGGAAGACAGTCTACTTAGGGAGCGATGGGCACAGGGTGTAGGTGAGGGATCCTCAGGGGGAGAGAGGCAGGGAAGGGACTGGTGTTGGAGGAAAGCCACGTGCTAGATGCGGAGTATTCTCAAGTCCTAGCTTTGGTTTTGGGGAGTGAGTGTGTGGATGCTTATTCCATGGTTAAAAATAACTAATTAGAAAAGCTAACCAAATACAGCAGACTATGCATGGACCAGGGTGGAAGCGTCTCATGAACCAAGGATTACTGGTTAACCCAATTCTGTGCATCTGAGGTCCAATTAAAACCAGCAATCAATAACAAGCCTATTTAAAAGGACGATCTAAGGGGGCGGGGTATAGCTCAGCGGTGCAGCACTGTGCTTAGCATGCATGAGGTCCTCGGTTCAATCCCCAGTACTTCCATTAAATATATATATATATAAATGGATTATCTAAGATTTAGATTTTATAACATGTATGCTTTTTCTTACTAGTTTTGGTTTTTTTCTTCTCTAATCTTTTTAAACACCATTTTTTTCTCTCCATTTCAATAGCAGGATCTCCTCCTGCAGGTCAAGATAAAATTTCATAAAGGCCTCGAGCATCAGGGATCTGGTAACCCCCGGGGTGGGTACCAGAGTCTCATTAGGGCAGAAGGCAGGTCTGGGATGGCTTCCAGAAAGGGAAGGTGCATTAGCGCCTAGACACACTTGGGTTTGGGTGTGGGGAGATGGTCTTATCCAAATGGGCTGGCGTTTTATGCTGGACAGCAGGTAAGCAGAGGGAGATCCCTGTAGACCACTGCTGCTATAAGCCATGGCTCTCACACTCGGAACTCCCTGCCCCCAGTTACGTCCTTTCAGGAGTGATGTTAACAGGAGTATAAGCTCTTAGGATGAAGGAAGCGGACAGGTGTGTGCACTAGGTGCCACCTCCCACTCCAGTTCTGTCTTCCCTGTACTCTGTGAGTTGACCTTTCACCTCCCTGCCTTGCAGGCCCCGCCCCCTCCCCATCACGAAAATGAACAAGCACCTGCTTGGTGTGGCCCTGGACTGGGGACAGCGTCCTGGGCCAGGAGGCTTGAGTTCCAATCTGGTTTCTGCCACTCGCTGTCTATGGGATTTTAGACAAGTCACTTCTGCTCTTGGAACCCCAGGAGTGAAACGGGACATGACTACCCACCTCGAAGGTCTGGTGTGAGAAGTCGCAGTGATATTTGCACGTAGGCGGAGATCTCAAAACTGCAGTTACTACTAACGATTGTTAGTCCACACATTCAGGGGCTGAGGTGTGGCAGGAAGGCCTGGAAGAGCCCAGCCCCAGATGCACGTGTCAGGATGTACTAAAAATAAACGTTTTCTCATCTTCTTAGCTGGGTCAGCAGACGGAGAGACCCTGCCGACCTCAGAAAAACCTTCCCCGAGCCTGCACTGTAGGCAGCCCCGATGGAGTCCACTCACAGAGAGCAATTTAAGAGGCAAACAAAACATGAAAAGCTACTCAGAATTAACAATGGGCCAGATGGTAATGCTAGTTTGAAGCAATAAAACATGATAAATAGCTTCCTGCTGCTACTCCTGATCAATTTCAATATTTAATAATTCCACTGCCACCCCGCCCCCTCATCTGGCCCCCTCTGCGGGCTCCTGTGAGGACTCCCTGCATTCGACTCACAGAGCAAACACTTCTTCACTTTCTGAAGGCGTCAGCAAAACGCGGGCGGCTCGACTGTCACATGAGCGCTCTCGGTCCTCGAGATGCTAATTAATCTGCTTACTTCTGAGACGCTCCATCTCCAGCCTCTCCCGGTTGCCAGGGAGGGCTGGAAGGATGCTGTGACGGCAGAGATGCGATAGGAGTGCTCACCTTGTTGAATCAGTGGGTACGTATTGGTATCTCCCTGAGTTTGTTTTCGAATTTAAGAAAAGGGAGCAGTAAGGAGCCGGGAGGTCATCTTACTCAAGGATCAATGAGCAGGAGGAAGCAACCAGGAGGGGACGGTGGCAGCTTGACATTAAAGCCTTATCCACCGGCCATGCCTCTGAGCCTCAACGTCCTTCTCTGTAAGATGGAGATAACTGTGCCGACCTCCAGGGGGATTCTAGCCAGGGCTGCACGAGTCAAGTGCCCCGCAGAGCGCTCGGCATGTAGGAAACAGGCAACAACTGGCAGCTGGAAGCATCACTATCAAATGCAAAGCCAGTTAGCAAATGATGCCCTAACACCGGCACCTGTAGGAAGGGCAGCTAGTCCCTGTGGTCAGGGAGCTGGAGCCCAGGGCTGACCAGGGGTGGGGGCAGGGTCCTGCGGGGAGAACCCCACTGTCTGACAGTCCCACCCAGGATTCTCCCCAGGTGGAGCCCACTGATAAGATGACCTGTCCCACCAGCTTTCAGACCCAGGGCACCCCGTTTACAGAGGAGGCAGTGGAGATGACAAAATGGCTTCCCAAGCTCATGTGTAGGAAATGGCATCGTCCGTTCTCGTCCGAGTCTCCTGACCCTGGTTTCATGTCCTTGTCACCCAATCACGGGAGAAAACTGCTCCCCCAGGCACCCCCTCCCCCTGTGCCCCTTCTGCAAGGACACAGCTGAGGGGGGGGGGCAGCCAGGTCACCTGAGCTGCAGTTTCCTCGTCTGTGAAATGCAAACGCTAACACCTACCTGCACTGACTCACGGGGGCGCTGAATGAGGGAAGGCGCACAGGAAAACACTGTGACTGTGATGCGCTGTGCGAAGGGCAGGCCCACTGGTCACTGTGACTTTTTAGAAAATCACCCTCTGGAAGGACAAAGACCAGAAATTCACCCACCTAAAGTGGATTCTTCTCACCAAATCCTTCACCAGCCCCACGTAATCGAGGGAATCAAGACCAAAGCTCTTTTGTGTGGCATTCAAGAACTCGACCTGCAACCCCACCCCTTCCCCTTCTCCCTCCCCTCCTTGCTCCAGCGCCTCCAGGCTACTTGGGGAGACCTGAGCCTTTCACGTGAGTCTCTGCCGAGGCCAGGCAGTGCCCCGGCAGGAGGGGTCTGTCCCACCCCGTCCCCCGGCTTATCCTGCTCAGCCTTCGGCAAGAAGTCTTCCCTGGGCCTCGCCTGATCAGGAGCCCCTCTGCTGGCTTTCCCGATCGCCCCTCTGTGCTCCCCTCCATCCTGGCACACATCACACTAGCTACTGCTGTGTTTTCGCCTGCCTCCTAAGTCTACAGACAGTTCCTACTGGGCCACAAGCAAGTGCTGTTCACTCCAGTCTCCCGGAGCCATGGCCCAACTTATGCCCAAGAAATGTGTGCTGTGGGATAAACCAACCAATGAGTATGTAAGTGTTTCCAATATAAATGAAATCAAAGCTTTAAGCAAAGGCAAAGGATTCCAATGGTGGAATTCGAAGCTGGGTGGGCACAGCCTTCGTAGCGGAATTCGGGACAGTGCTCCTGAATTCAGACTCAGCTCGGTCCCTCCAGTGATGTCCAGAGCTGAGAGTGTCACCAAGCAGGACCCTATGTCCTCTGCCTGCCTTTTGTTTGCAGAAAAACTTTAGCCTCCTAGGCCTTCCCCAAGTTCCAAAGAATATATTTAATCAGAGAAGTGAGAAAATGTAAAAAAAAAAAAAAAAAAAAAAGGAAAACAGTCAATCTAGACAAAATGATAATAGTTTAGCCATTAAACAAAGTCAGGGACATTTAGTTCCTCTTCAAAGGCTATAGATAATATTCTGAGCCACGTCCTTCTAGCTGTTTTGCAGGGACTGAGACCCCCACCAGGTGGACGAGGCTAACTGCAGGCTGCCCACAAGCACGTAGACCCCAGCCAGGCTGGAACCAGAAGGTTGATGATGTTGACTCCTGATGACCTCACCACCAACCAGAGAATGTCCACAAGCTGATCACACACCCCACAACCCCCTCCCTCACCCTGTTTTAAGAACTTTTCCATATGGGGACACCGCTGGGGAATTCAGGCCTTTTGAGCATTAGCTGCCTGGACTCCTTGCTCGGCGCCCTGCAATTAACGCTACAATTTCCTTCGCCACAACCCGGCGTCAGTAGATTGGCTTTACTGTGAGTGCAGGCGAGCGGATCCAAGTCTGGTTCATAGCAAGAGTACGACCTTCCTCCTCCCCAAACCTGACCCTCAACAAGAAGGAACAGAGCATGTATCGCCCATCCCTGTCTGTTCTCCCACAGGACCCGGCAGAGGCCGGCCATCAGTACCTGAATCCCGCTGGTCCATGGTCATGGAATTCCATCTCCTTGTGATGTCAATGTAAAGGATGTCCACGGCGGCCATGGACAGGCTGCTGCTGCTCAGCTTGCAGTTCCTGCCGAGGACAGGAAGGGGACACGTCACTGCCAGACCTGACCCGTGCTGCCCTGTCTCACCTCCATGCCTCTGCCCGGGCTGTGCTCCCTGCCTGGAAAGCCCTCCCTTCCCACAGCTGGAGCGAGTGAGGGGCGAAAGGTAGGGGATAAGTGGGAGAGGAGGCTGAAAATGCAAGTTGAGGTCAGATCACGTGGGTTCCTGGAATGGGGTTAGTCAGGATTCTAAAGGGCCGAGAAGAGCAGGAACTTTAGGGTGGCAAGTCTTGAGTTGAACCTGGCTCTGCCACGTAGATGTGGATGGCCCTGGTGAAGCCACTTCCCCTTCCTGAGCCTCCACTTCCTGACCTATCAGACAGGCAGTTTCTATGACAGTAACCGTAGGTCAGCCTGTCCGTGCACGTACCAGGGGAGGGCTCTGCCTCTCCCGAAGGGAAATGGGAACTCCCCGTTTCAAAAATGCACCCTGTGCCTGTCTCCACCTTCACACCCACCAGTCTGTGGGAGGAGGAAGGGAAGGAACCTGAGGTGTCACTGGTCCAGGACCCAGTGACAACAGCACGTCACCAGTCCAGGCTGAGGGCATCACTGTTGCCCAGACGGGAGTCCCCACTGGAAATGCTCACCAGATGAGTCCCTGGGACCAAAGCTACAGCCAGGGGCTTGAGGTTCCTGAATGTCATCCATCTTAATCTGTCCCCTACAGGTTAGCCCCCGATCAGCTACAGTGAGCCCACAGAGCGGAACAGCCCAGACTGGCCCACGCCCCTTCGTGTGGGCTGAGGCAGCATCACTGGGGAGACCCCGCCGTGCTCACTCCTGACTTCAGGGGAGTCACCTGGAAATGACAGGAAAGGGGGGGCTGGGGGCGGGGCTTGGAGCTTCGGGTATTCCCCTTATGCAGAGAGGCCAAGATAACCAGGTTTCCAGTCCAGTGTCAGCAGTGATGCTCCCTGTCCAAGCCACAGAAGAGTGTTCAGAGTCCTCCTCCTCCCCTTCACTTGTGTTTTGTTTTTTTATTGTTGTTTTGTTTCTTTTGCTCTGGAAATGTGGGGAAGAAAGTCCGGCACGCTGAAAAGAGCATGCTTTGGGCATCAGACACACCAGGATTAAAATCCTGGCTCTGCTTCTTTTTCTAGCTTTGTGGCTGTGGACAATTTACTCAAATCTTCTGTGCATTTATTTGCTGGTCTCTAAATGAAGATCGTAACACCCGCCTGCGTGGCTGTTGTGCAGATGACATGAGGCAGTGCATTCCTAAGGGCCTGGCTGGCACCTGGCTGGCTCACAACAACTGTTGGTTCCCTTCCTGAACTCGCTTCTTCTTCCCTCCTCCTCTTGCAGAGCTAGAACCATCCCAGCCCCATCAGGGGCTCCCTGAAGCTAACCTTTCAGTGAGTGGCTCTGTTCATTCTGCAGAAATGGAGCTCACCAGCCAGTGTCTGGGTACCAGAACTTGGGCTCTCTGCTCAGAATGGAGACAGCCCTCGGTTTGTCCAGAGGCACCGCCCTTCTGAACAGGATCGTGCCAGGGGGCAAGTTCCAGCGCAGACTGGATTTGCCCTGGGAATCCTGAAAGCTGGTCCTCTGGGCCAGCTGTCCGTTTGGCCGAACTACATTCTACGCCGCTTTCAACTTTCCAAAAGTGTCCACATCCGCCGCCCCAGCCAATGATAAAGTGGTTCTTTGGTTTCCCATTTGTCACCATCCCTTGCGTGAATAGCTCCCTTAGGAACCCGACGGATCAGGGGTTGAGTGGCAGGCAGGATGTGGGCATTCCAGGGGCCCCTCTCCAAACCCAGGCACACCCCTACCATGGCTGGGCGTGTGCCGGGCGGGGCTGGTGCATCTTACGTGCCAGCACACTTGCTGCCTCCCCCTGCCCTCCCTTTCTGCCCCGCCTGTATTTCTTGGGCCATCAATTCACATCCCGCTTCCTCCTGGGCTGCGGCTCCCGTATTTCAATCACAAGCCACTGTGGCGGACTTCAAAGCACATCAGCACAGTTACTGAGCGCCAGTAACAACATGTCAGTGGACGCAGGGCTTTTTCACGTCACCTGTCACCAAGATGGCTATCTCTATTGGGTCCCGCCGGGGGCCATGCTCCCGTCTCTCAAGGTATTCTAACAGCCCGCACTGTTCACTTCCAAACTTCATTAGCAACAGTACGGGTTCTCTCTAATTAGCGTATCAGGGTCCCCTGCACTGCCTGCTCCCCACAGGACAGGCGCGCTGCCTGGTTTGCTCTGTGGGTAAAGGGAGTGTGAAAAGGGAAACCAAACTGACCGCTGGTACATAGTTATTTTTTTCCTGACAGGTAGAAAATAGAAGTGTCAAACCTTTAGTAGTAGCTGTAATTTACCAAAGAGAACTCTCCATTTATCCCTTTTCCGAGGTAACTTATCTTCCCTAGTGATACCTGCAAATCCAGCTGATTGTAGCATCTGCTACTGGGGCGGGGGAAGGACAGGGTGCACGCTGGCTGCAGCAGACAGGAAATGCTTTAAAAGAATTCTAATTCTGTAGGCATTTCTTGGCACCATCTGTATGCCAGGCCCCTTCCTGCCCATGAGCCCTCTGGGTCTTGATAACCAATTTACAAAGGGAGGTGCTCTTAGTCCCATTTCAGTAATGGGGAAGCTGAGACACAAGAGACGGGACACGACTGGCCCAAGATCACATAGCTGGGAGTCACGCCCAGGCCCCCCTGGAGGATAAAACAGTGGACTCGAGAACTCTGGGGAGAAGTGAGGAGGTGGCTCAGCCCAGAGCTGCAGGAAGGACTCAGGATTCAAGAGACGGTGTCTCAGATGGGGCCCAGTAAGGCTGGAACCTCTAGAGAGGCCCTGTTGGGGAGCTTTGGGATAGAAGGCTGGGGCAGGACAACCAAGGTCACTTGGAGACAGCTTGTCCCAGGTTTGTCCCCGTGGTCACCAGACATTCCCAACTGACTCAAACAGGGAATGTCTCTGAGGGTCAAGTCTTTGGAACGAACTTTTCATCCATCCATCCACTCAGTATAGAATTTATTTTGTGTCCACTCTGTCAGTGGTATTCTGGGCCCAGTGGGTGATGCAGAGCTGAATTAGTCTTGGATGCAGCTCTCGGAGGATAGAAGTGATCTCAGAGTCTGGGGTGAAAACATGAAGCTTAGAAGCTCTTAATCATTTAAGCGGTTTCCCCTTTATGCCCTGGGATGCAGTTCTTCAAATGACTAACGAATGGAAGGATAAATTCTCAGTGGAAGAGAAGTCCAAGAAATACGGTAACATGAGAACCCAGAAAGATTCCTGAGAGAGGCTGGGCTAGAAATGTACATGGGAAAAAGCGAGCTTTGGGGTCACATGCACATGGGTTTGAATCTCAACTCTGCTCTGTGACCTTGAGCAGGTCACTGAAGCACTCTGCTTCTAAATGTCCTTATTTGTACAACGAGGATGAGGCTACTCACCATACAAAGCTATTTTAAGGACTAGCTCAGTGCCTGGCATACAGGACAGCCTCCCCGCCGTCCTCCATGAAGTAGAACCCGTTTAAAGAAAGATGGGCTCCCCCTCTACTCCAGAATCAAAAGAATACGGGCACATACGATGGGAGAGAATCACAAATCCTTCAAGTTCATTAGGAGCCTAAGATTAGAGAGATTTGAAATTATTATTCCCCTTTCCTCTCGAAAACTGCTGACATCTCATGGGAAATTTAGAAACCAACTTTTTCCACTCCATAAAATCCTATTTATAGAATTTCTTTTGTGCTCATCCTTCTCTGTGGAAGAAAAAGAAGCTTATTTTTCCTGGAGAGGTTTCTATAAGAAGAAAGCTAACAAATAATCAATATTTGCTTAAAGAAGAAAGAACCTCCCCCCCCCCAATCTAAACATCGGGGCGGTGGGGTGTGGAGGACAACTTTGGTTTATATTGTCTATATTTTTAAAGGCTGTTGATATCCCAGGCAGAGAGTCTCCTGATATTGCTGGAAAGCAATCACCACAGAACAGGGTGAATTTTCAAAGTCACTGAGGAGTTAATGACAGAGGGGGAGGCAGGGACTCCTGACACCCCTATTCCAGAACCTTCTGACACACCATGTTGCCTCTCGGAGAATAAAACCCCCCACAGCTACCCATTATGAAGCATATTAATATCTCCTTACGAGGAAAGGAAGTGGAAGGGGGAGAAAAAGGAAAAAGAGAAAACCGTTCTCTAATTTAGAAGGAGACCGGATTAGAAACTGCAGAGGAGACGAGTGGGGAATCTCCAAGCAGAATGGCCTCTTGTGAAACAAACACTCGAGGTGCGGGAGAAGCTGCCTCCATTTTCTAGAAATAAACCCTGGTTTTGGCAAACTGTTTAATCTTCAGGCTGTGAAAATGGAAGATGCAGTGTGTGCCAGTTGACGTCAAATTCCGATGTAGGATACGTTTGGAAAAACGTGTTCTCAGTGAATTACACAGAAAGCTTCCCAAATTAGTAATTCGATAGAAAGAAAATAACAAAAAACGCATTTCCCTCTGAGAAAGCTGTCAAACTGAAAAATCAGATCATCTCTGTTTCTCAGAGAAAAGAGATGTCTCCACACCCCAGCAGTTATTATGAAATCAAAGGGGGGGAAAAAAAGAAAGAAAGAAAGAAAAAGAAGGGCTTCGTTCATGGTAATATGTGCGACTATTACATGCCTCCTGAGGAAATGACACGAAAAGCTGGTTAGACAGCGTTAAGTCTCGACGAGAGGATGACAGTTCATTATTTCTCATTTCCGGGTGGGAAAGAAAAATAGAATATGGCCAGACTGGCATTAGCATAATTCACTCCTAAAACTGCTGATCTATGCAGCACATTATGAGAGATGGTCACTGAAAATAAATTCAATCGGAATGTTTATTATTTTGTTCCCTTCAGTTCTCTTCAAGGAACTTGGAGAGGAAGAGTGGGCAGATAAAAGCCAAGTTCAACTTCTGCTGGTTGCGTGGGAGGCTCAGAGAGGAGGATCTCTCGCCAGCAAAGATGTCATGGGCGCAGTGCTCCGGAGAAGGGCACTCGGTTCGATCTAACATATGGCGTAAATATTATTAATTCATAATGAAGCAAAATTTAAACCGAAGTGGAAAGGAGAGAGAGAATCGCTGTTAGCAAGAGAAAACGCTTGCTGTTAAATTTAGCTGGCAAGATGGAACACATCCAGATATAACTCTAAAAGCAGAGAATATCATCTTTTACGACTAAGTTGCTGTTGAGATGTCTTGGTACATTTTAAAAGGAGAAATCTATTAATGCTTGTGCAATGTTTTCTCCATTTCTTCCTGCATCCTTAATTTCTCAGGACACTTGCTGGGTGGGTGCGGAGGGAGGGGAGAGGGGCTCATTGTCTGTGTCCTGCTCTGGCTGTCTATTCCCCACCTGAAGACACTGTTGTCCCTTGTCCGGATCACCATCAGTCCCACTAACAGGACTGGGACACAGACTGGGAATGATGGCTGCAGGACCCAGTAGTCGCTGACATCACAAATACCCATTTTTTTCCATGCAAATGCTCTTAATCCCAACAGAACTCAGGGACGGAAAAATCACAAAACCTATTACAGAGAGACAGATCTGTAGTGATATTTTTGAATCAGCCAGTTCTAGTCTCATTGCATTTTAAGAACCTTCTTTGCTAGACCCATCCTCAATTCTTTTCAAGAATTTTCTTTTCAAGATTGTGTGTGAACACAGCAGTCTTCTTAATATGTACCCTGACCTCTCACACCAGAGGTCACATGCACAGTGGACTCTATGCACAGTCACTCTGATTGAACCCAAAATTATTTTCTGAATCGCCAACATTCAGTATATACATATATTAAGATTTTACATTAAAATCAGTATTTCTAGCTTCTCTTGAATAATCACAAAGCTCTGGTGATACCAGCCCAGCAACAACCCTTCTTTTTGCCAGGGGGTGTGTTCTCCAGGACGCCACAGCCCCGGCTCCCCTCATCGTTCTAGATCCCAATCACTGGCTTGTTTATGCTTCCTGCCTGCCCCCAGAGGCAAGACTGGGATTCTTTTTTCATATCTCCCCTTCTCTTTTATGTTTTATTATACTGCTATTAGGAATTAAAAGGAAGCATCTGACAGTCCTTTTGCTCTTCCTCCCTTCTTCCTTATTCCTGCCTGGAACTTGACCTTGATGGCTGGATTTTGAGCAGCCATCTTGTGACCATAAGGCAACCCTGAAGCTTGATGCACATGCTGAGGATGGATGAGCAGGAAGTCAAACTGGGGCACTGATCACATTGTGGAGTCATTAACCAGCCCTGGAACCCCCATTGCCAAGCTTCACCTCACGATTTAAACCACTTATAAATGAGTATCTAGTCAAATGCAATTCCTAAATGAGTCAGAGGCTGTCACATTAGGTAGTTTTCTCAGGGAAATAACACGTGCCTATTGACTTTCTTGAAATTCCCATTATTTCTTGGAAATAATGACTGCAAGACTCCCATTTCACAAATAGCTCCTGTAAGCTAGGCACTGGGCCAGGTCCTTTATGATATATTACATCGCAACCTCACAATAACCCTGCCAGGCAGGAGAGATTGTTCCCATTGTACAGAGAGAACTGAGACTCAGAGAAGATAAGGGATTTGCCCAAAGCCACAGAGCTATCGTGTGATGTGCTTGGCTCTGAAGACAAACCCCAAAGCTTGTGCTCTTTCCACTGGGTTTTCTTTTCCCCCAGAACTATTCCAAAGCCCTTCTCAAAATCACTGTGCAAATATGACTTCAGGTTTCCTGAAGTGGCAAAAATTCCCGCTCATACTTCTGTTTGCCATCCTAGCAGGAATATCAGAGGGCTAGGGTTAGAATTTATAAAATTCATTTGGAGAGAAGCATTGTGACAAAAATGGTTTCCAACTGGAGACTTCTATTTGCGTTCATGAATAAAACTATGAAGAGTGTGACTTTGAGGTGCTAGATAGAAATATTAAAGCCAATGATGAGAAAAACAGCAGCAGCTGGAACGCTGTCAGATAGTTTCTCTGAGGTGTAGAGCACACAATCCTAGGCTATTGGTAGCTTCACCCCCATTTAACAGGATCATTGAGGTTCAGAGACTGTCATTAACTTACCCAAGGTCACACAGCTAGTAAGTGCTCCAAAGGGTGAAGGCAAGTTAATGAATAATCTCAGGAGATTAAGTGGCAATGGCTTATTCTGTAGGCTGTGGCAAAAAAACAATTTTTGTCTCATGTTTTATCTTTTAAATGCAAGCAAATTTTGTATTATACTCTATAATATAACCACATTAGTTTTATATTAGAACAAATGTATTAAATTATTTATCACCTGAATTATTTAACTTTTCTCTCCTGAAATTGACACTTAGCAAAGATGTGCCTTGTTTCCCTGCTGTGGCTTCATAAACGCTCGGTGCTCAGCCGCGTACCCCTGGGAGAATATCACCCCAGTTTAAGAAGCACGAGGTCTGCCTGAGTCCAGGGGCAATTATTCATCTGTGGGCTGAGGGCCTAGTTCAAGGGAGTGCAGAATTGTTTTTTAACAACAAGCATAGGGTTGCGAATGCTGTCACATCCATAACACTCGTTAATTCATTCAACAAACAAGAGCCTACTATGTGCCAGGCCCAGTGTCAGCTCCTGGACCAATCCAGACCCAAGTCGGGCACTGACCTGGCACCACAGATTCTCCCAGGTGCAGTCAGGGAGACAGAAGAAACCAGACGGGGCCGGTCTCACTGACCTTATGAAGGTACGAAAGCCTGTTGGTCCCAGCTTCATCGTCCCCTTGATTCCCAGGAACCGAATAAACAAGTTTGCCATCCTGTCCACCAGGCGCAGGTAGTTGAACTGCTTCGCGTACTTGGGGAACACCTGCTTGAGGCAGATGGAGGGCAGGTGGGCTTCGGGATTGGTGTTGCCAGCCAGCTCGCTGTCTGAAGGATTTTCCTTTGTGGCTAAGAGCTGCTGAGACCTGCGGCACACAAGGAGTTAAAGATAGAACCGACATCTGGAGTGGGCTTTACTGCACCCAGAGAGCTTTCTCTTGCGAATTCTCCTTTCCTTTAGATTTACAGCAACCTCAGGGATGGGGGTAGCGGGTGGTATTATCATGATTTTTATCACACAGACCAGAAAACTGACCTTGGAGAAGTGACCTGCCCAAGTTCACACAGCCAGGGCGTGACAAAGCCAGGACTCGAACCCAGGACAGAGCCGGACTAGAGACTTAACGCTTCCTCTGTTCTGCTATCCTGGTTTCCCAATATGGACAACTTCCTTTACTGTACTCATGATTCAGGAGAATATTCTATTATGAAGCAGTCTGGGTTTGATTTCAAACTCCTACTTCAGGGTAGTAATTGAATAATTAAGAAATGTAAAAATCTCATTGAGGGCTGGCAAGAAGCCACAGGCACAGTTCAATGAACAATTTGCAAAGATACATCAGTTACCCAGTTCTAGGAATAGGCACAATTACGTTTTCTGGCTTAACGATTTCCTTATTTGGAACTCATACAACAAAAAAATACGATCGTACTGTTGTGATCCCTTAGTCTGGATCTTTTATTCTGAAATGATTCTGATATTCAAGAAAATTCACAGCTAGTAGCTCTCAAATATGCACCTCCAGCTTGGAGCGTTCTCCTCACCTCCATACCCACCTATCCGCTATGACCTGTTTATGTGCCAGGATGGCCCAGAGGTACCCCACACGGACACGACCATTTCCCCTCGCTCCAAATCCACATTCCCTGTCTCCTCGATGTCACCACCATCTGTCACTTACCCAAGCCGGAGACATCAGAATACATCCCACCTCCTCCTCTCCCTCTGCCTCCAAGGCCAGTCCTGCCTCCTCAGTGGTCCCAAGAAGCCACTCCAATCTCCCCCTGCCCTAGCCTGGTCACCTCTTTCCTGGACGTAGCGACAGGTTCTCCAGCCTTTCCCATCACAATTCCATCCTCCACACTGGTACCCAAGGTGCCCTTTTAAAGCAGACCTGGCTGGGCTGCCCACCTACTACAGCTCTCTGTGCTTCCCGAGAGCCTCCGAGATGAAGTCGTACTCCTTACTCGGGCACGCGAGGCCCTCCTCCTTTCCTGTCACTGTCCTAGACATACTGTGCCAAGGTCTTGACCGCTGCCCAGCCTGGATGCAGAGACTCATGCTTGCTGGACGCCTGGCTCCTTTCTACACGCAGCGCCTCCTCTGCACCTGCAGCTCATCTCGCTTTCCCTGATCAGGGGCCAGGCGTAACCCTTTCCACCCGTGTGTCCATTCCAGTGACAGAACCCATGTAATCGGGAGGAACAAACCTAACTCCGTGTTAGATCTGTTTCCTTCACTTTAGCCTTTGTATTCTGTTGCTTTTGCTATAAGTTAATCACTAAAGGGATGTTGCCTAACAGCTTAAAGTGCACCGAATGGCCCAGCTCCGGGGACCCTGCCTCCCATTTAATGAGTGTTAAGCTAAAATACCTTTGTTTACCTCACAGGAGACCTCCTGACCAGACCCACCTGTGAATGGCTGCAGGAATAAAAAAAGTTAACACATCCCATCCGGAGTCTGGCTGGAACCAGGACTGTACCCACCTCTCCCCTTTCAGTATAAAAGAAGCTGAATTCTAATTCAGGGAAGATGGTTCTATGGGACACTAGTTCACCATCTTTCTCAGTCTGCTGGCTTTCTGAATAAAGCCGCTATTCCTTGCCCCAACAATTTGTCTCTCGACTTACTGGCCTGGCGTGTGGCGAACAGTATGAGCTTGGACTTGGTAACACCCTGAGCGCGGCGTACATGGCCAATAAATACTGCCCGACTGGTTAAGAGATCTGGGAAACGAAGAGCCATGTCTCATGGTACTGAGCTCAAGACCAAGGCCATTTTCTACTCGTTTCTTTATTAAATGGCCTCATCCCCAGGGCTCCTGCATCCAAGGATGCCATCAGTCACCAAGCTGGGCCATCCTGGTATCTTCATACCTGCTTTCCTCGGCCTCTGAGGCTTTCCCCTGGCCCTGGCTGCCCAGCACAAGCCCGTCCCGCTTTCAAGACCAGCTCAGATGTTCCTTTGGCCATGTCCCACTCCTGTCCTTGGACCTCCTTCTTCGTTGCTCTCTTCAAGCTGCCCTGCATTTGTGTATACGCCGATCCCTCTCACTATTTTGTCAGCTCATCCAAGGCAAGGACCACCTCTTAGTTGACTCTGTTTCTATAGGCACGTATTAGGCGTTTGGGAAAGGTTTCACTAAAAAGTTGAGTTGGGAAAGTTTGCCTTTAATAGCAAGGCAGGCTGCAAATACAGTATCAAGGTCATGATGCTTTATACCCTATAAGTTTGTTTAAATGGGAAAGAGATTCGACAGAGAAACAGCATCCTTGACGGCCTTGCCAAAATGGTCTTTTCCTTGTACAGGTCCAAGGAACCAGCCTCTAAGAAAGAGAACCCCTTTGGTGAATAAAAAGTCCTGTAAGTTCTGTTTGTGGCTCCTTTTGAGTGGATCTCAAAGCAAGGACAGGCAGAGGGCAGAACCAGCGCAGCTTGAAGGAAAACCTCTGTGGATGGTTCCGGGGAAACAAACGCTCCCTCCTACAAAGGGGAGGGACCTGATTCCTTGGGAGAAGCACATGTTCCTGGGGGTGGGGGTAGGGGTGGGGATGGGGGGGTGGATGCAATTTTCCTTCAGCTAAACTGGTTTTATCATCACCTCCTTGAATTTAAGACAGTCAATAAAAGTCAGGTGGTTACTCTTCAGATGAAATAAGATGTTTTCCACGTTAAGGTTATAGGAAGAAAGATGAGAAAAAAAAGCAGCACTGTTACTAGAAATTAGCTCTTAAATTACCAGATAAGTGGCAATCACTGACTTTATAAGCACTCATTAAGCTTTTGTTACAGGAAAGAGTTGGAAGTGTACAGTTTGCATACACTCGATGACAAAGGAAGCAGCTGAGAACCCTCCAATCAACAGAACTGCCCCACTTTAATGATCTCATTTGCTTTTTATGCCGTACGTGAAGGAGACTGTAATTTTTATACCCCTGTCCCAGATGGTGAAACTGAGGCACAGCAGGGTGAAGCACCACTTCGCCCTGGATGAACTGGAATCACACATCGATCATCTGTCCAGGGCTTTTCCCATGTTGCTGCCCTGTGATTCTGAAACACATCATGATTCACATGGGGTGGGGGGGGTTTATAAAATCCAAAGGATTTTGAACAGTTTTTAAAAATTATAATAGTAATCCATGCTCTTCGGAGGCGTTTTGAGAAATGTATAAAAGAATCAGAATCATTTGTAATCCCACAACTCTGGGCTAAACACTACTAATGTTTTGATTCTCATCTCTATTTATAAAAGTTAGCCTCACATCACAGAGAGTTAAAATCCTTACACTTTTCATCACAAGTGTCTTCCCATGGTATGTTCGCATGAGTGTAATTTCTCACGGACATGTAATAACCCATATTATACCTGAACCACAATTTAATCAGCCACCCCTCTCAGTCAGATACTGAGTGTCCACATGGCTTGTCTTGGACTAAACGGTGTGGTGACAGGTCCCCTAAACCATGCGCTCCCTCTCAGAAACATAACATGTTACGGCTGGAAGCAGCCTTGGAGATCATTCTGTCCAGCGATGTCACCTTCTTTCCCTCATTGCGGTCTAATGTACATAACGTCAAATTCACCATTTTAACCGTTTTAAAGCAGATGATTCACCACGTTGTGGAACCACCATCCCTCTCAAGTGCCAGCACCTTTTCACAGTGATTATCATTTTAGAGAGGAAATGAATCCCAGGTAGGTAGGACTTGGGCACCAGTGGGTCATCTGAGGGGCAGATGGTCCAGGGTGGTGGCCTTAGCTGGGGCTGCCTGATGATGCGGCCCCCACCCACTCCGGGGGACCTCTCAGGCTGGGAAGGTTTCCTGGATGGCACGTCAGAGGCTGTCTCCCTCCAGTGTCCACAGCCTGTATCCCATCTCACCCCGAGAGCCGCACGGGGTGAGTCTGTTTTCTCTGCTCCGTGACAGCCGCGCACATTTCTTTCAAGGGTTGATGCGCTGATTGGATGACGACTGTTCCCCTTCCTTCCTGAATCCCAATTAACAACCTCAAGATGAAAAGGGCCTTCAAAGCCACAGATGTTTTCCTGGACTCAAAACCACAAATGCAGGGGGAAGTGGTTTTACTCAGCCAGAAGAAGGCAGTAAAGATATCGCTGATCTATACGAGGAAATAAAACAACGAGAAATGGTATTTTGCTCAGGATAATTCCAATGATCACACTGAGATCTAAGTTAGCACAAATATTGTAAAGTCCCATTTTTATTTAATAGCATTTTAATGGAAAAGTCAGGCTTATGAAATAGAAGTGACTGGTAAAGGAAACATAAATCAAACTTACTAGCCCTTCAGGGTAATGTTTTAAAAATTGAATTTGGTGTATCCTTGATTCATTAAAATAGGGGAAAGATTTCTGGAATGCTATATCTATTATTGTTTCCCAAGTAAAATGGAATTTTATTTTTGAAATTGATTAAATTTAAACATTAAAAAAATTTAAATTAAATTTAAATTATCATTTAAAATTTAGTAAAACGCTCGCAAAAAACCACCTGCTGTTCTGCCTGGAAAGCCTGCTGTTAAAAATCACGACTGTTTATTGGGGACCTACTGTATATCAAGCAGCTTATTACCTATATATATATATATCTCACTGGTTTCTTGTAACAATTCTACGAGGTAGGTGGAAACTAGTCCCATTTTATAAATTAGGAAACTGAGGCCCAGAAAACCTCAATACTTGCACAATATCACAAATCAATAGTAGAATCAGAATTTATACTCAGGACTGTCTCACTACACACCCTAGGCTTAGTTCACTATATAGTTCTTGTGCAATTTTGATTTAAATCAAACTGAAGACTTTTCTTCTGATGTATCAACTATATAATCTCAGAAATTAGCAAAAGAGGAAGGTCGATAAAAAGCAAGGTCCAGTTTCAGAGGCAGTGCTTGGATTCTCTCAGAGAAATAGTTCCCATTTTTAGTTAAGCATCCCTTCAGGAATGTATTCATTCAGGAAGCACTTCCCAAGGACTTGCCTGTCCCGGGGTCCTCGGCTACACAGGTGAGATGGACACAGTCCTCGCTACCCAGAAGCACATGACCCAGTGGGGGAAGACTAGACCTGCCCACAAACAATGACGGAGCCATGTCGGGGTAGCCAGGTGAGCATCCGGAGGCGGGACCCAGAGCATACATATGGAAGGAGGTCAGTTTGCTGGGTCATATGAAGGGGAACAGGTGGGAATTTGACCAGAAAGCTGGTGTGGGTCTGGGTCTTACAGGATCTTGATTGTCAGAAAAGGATGCTTGGATTTGGCAGAGAAGGAAATGAGAAGGCTGTGGTGGATTTGGGGGAGGGGGCAGCAAAATCAGCAGCTCAGTGAAGATGGATGAGCCCGGCAGCAGTGGGTGTTCTGCATGGAGGGGGAGCTGGGTGATGTCAGGAAGCTATTGGAACTCTCGAGGTCAAGGACTTGGAAAGGGTGGTCCCGGGACCAGCAGCATCAGCATCCCCTGAGAACTTGATAGAAGTGTACGTCCTTGGCCCCACCCCAGACCGATGGCCTGAGAAGCTCTGTTTTAGCAAGATCTGCAGGTGATTCTGATGCAGGCTGAGATCTAAGAATCTCTGGTCTCCGTGAAAGAAAATGGATTTAGCACCTGCTTGACCATGGGGGACAGAGCGGGAGAGAAGGCCCTGGATCATGTTCCCGGGCAATCTCGTGGTTTGGCAGGAAAGCCTGCTGGGCAGTGGGGCCACCCTGGCGAAGGGAGGTAAGTAGGCTCCTTTCCCCATCGTTTAGCCAAGACATGTCCCCCCAGCCCCTTGGGGGTTTCAAATGCACACTGGCATTCCTAAAGACACTGCCAGCCATGCCCCAGAGAAGTCCCTTAAATCAGCCCAGCAGCTAATTTAAAGAGCTGGAGGATGAAATCACTAAAACTAAACATAACTACCACGCAGCCCAGCTCTGTCATTTGGTAAATCTCCTCCTCCATCACAGAGGCCCCATTTGCTTGACGGCAGTTCTGTGCTATTTGCAGAGAAGGCGATAGACGGGGGAGGCACGTGTTTCCAAACTGGTGAGGAGAGGGACTCAGTGAGAGATCCGTCTGATGTTCTGGTTCCGAGAAGACTTAGACCCAGACCCACGCTGGGACTCCTCCCACCTGCTCCCGTTCGTGCAGCTCCCTGCTCCCGTGAATGCTCGCCGGGCCACTTCCACCTCCCACGGTGACTTCTCTCCACAGCACAGTGTACCATCATCCACAAAACACAACGGTCATGCTACTGGCAGCACCTACTATGTGCCAGCAACTGCAACCTTAAAACAATTAGCTTGATAAAAATCCCAACAAGCAGGTGTTATTATTATTCCCATTTTACTGATGAGGAAACCAAGACACAATGATGCAAACTAATAGGTTGGAGATCCAGGATAGAGACCCAGGGAGGCAGGCGCCAGCATCCTTGTTTTAACCACTGCTCTATGCACGGGGACTGAGCAGGCATGGGGATCTGAGAGTCAGGTGGGTTACCTGTCACATCTCATTTGACCCTGGCAATGACCCTTCTGAGTTAGGCGGAAGAAGTGGCCCCATTTTGCTGATGAGAAAACTGAGCTTCAGAGAGGTGGCCCACTTTCCAAACGTCACTCAGCTATTAAATGACTGGGTGAGGATTTGAACAGGGATCAGCTTGAGTTCAAAGCCCAGGCCCTTTCCGCTCCATCCTGTCACAACTCAATGTGCTCGTGAAACTTCTCAGAACTCGTTTTCTCCTCTCTTGTTTACAAGAAAGAGAGGTCTCTTACTCATGGGCTGGTGTGGGGCTTACCAGGGAGAGAGGCTGCGAGGGCACTTAGTCTAAGCCCAGCACAAAACTGTTGCATTGTTTAGGATCAAAGGGAGCCTGTCTCTAGAGCATCCAGATAATTCTGCTTAGGGGGGTTGTAACCGACCTCATTGTGACAACCTGGGAGCTGCCAGCACTTATCTGTTCAGGGCTATTCCTTTCTGATTGCTCAACAAATCAACCCCTTGTTTACAGTTACGGGCTCACGTGAATCACTGACGCACTGTTATTGCATGTGTGAACCAGCGAAGGCCCCAACAGCCACTAGGTCTCGGTCCCTGCTTGGTCCCTAGGTGCGTTCCCGGAGCCGCCAGGCTGGGGGTGCTGCAGGAGCATCCTCCTGCTAGGCCAGGCAGCGAATTAACAACAGGACAAACTAAGGACTTGGTCTAATGCCCCAACCCCCACAGACCCACAATGCAGGCTGCTTCAGGGCTGGAAGTGCCCGAGGGGTCATCGGGCCCAGCCCTCTCATTTTCCGGATGAAGGAACTGACAGCTCATTTTACAAAGGCCTCCCAATCCGATTCTTTTCCAACTGGGCTCTCTCTGCTCTGCCCCTCTGCACAGAGCAGGCGTCCTCGCCCTTCTGCCTCTCGCTCTCTTCGCCTTCCGGCACAGGCAGTTAGAGTCAGCAAAACACATACTGTCACTCGGGTGGGGAGGGTTGCAGCCAGGCAGCAACCCCCATGGGGCACCGGCCTGGGCATTTTCTCTTGGGTGTGGGCTCTGGGGGCAGATCGAGGCACCGCTGGAATCCCAGCTCTACATTCTCAAGCTGGGTGACCTCAGGCAAGTCATAGAACCTCAAAGCTTCAGCATCCTCTTATCCCTCTTACAGTGGGAATAGTAGTGGTACCTAACAATGTTACCTAACCTCTAGGACTGATGTAATTACAGAGAAATGGATGCACGGTGCTTGGCGCAGTGCCCTAATACCTGTTAGCCACTTCGACTATCATCGCCAACATCTTTATGTCCCACATGCTGTCGTCTCGAGAGGCTCACTGTCCAGTCACCAGCCTCAGTGGGGTTGATCAGCACACACCTCCGGGAACTCAGGAGAACACAGCATTTCTTTAACCATTTCTGACAGTCTGCCCCACCCCCACCCATGCAACTAGACACTGGACTGTCCGCCTGCTCCTCTGACTGCCGGCGGGCCGACTGGGGAATCTCACCACAGGCTACCCTGGGTCAGGATGCACCTACCTCTCGTCCAGACCTACATAAGTCCCCTAAATAAGGGAGCCCCATTTTCTCGGGCCTCACTGGAGAGCTGCCCCTTCTCTGATACGCTGGCTGCCTAGCAGGACTCCTGATGTCACAGAATCACGCACAGAGCGGGAGAGATTTGCTGCTCCCCATATAAAGCAAAAGTAAAACTGAGGGGTAGGAGGGGCACTAGCGGTGCCTCTGTCTTGTTTTCTTTTTCAAATCTATTGGGAAGTCGAGGCAAAGTCAGTTGCTTGAGGGCCAGCATCAAGTGAATAGTAAAGACGGGCCCAGTTCCCCTGACTTCCTGTTCAGAACCTTTAAAAAAAGAGAAAGAAAGTAGAAAAATGACACCATTATGGAGCTAAAAACACCGGAGTGACCATAATTCTGATTCTGAATGAGAAGCTTCGGAAGGGCCGGCCAGGCTGGCAGGCGCCGAGGAGAAATCTTTTTGCCCAAAGGGCTGCCGAGTCCCTCTTTAAACCCACTCAGTAGCTGGCCGCTGTCCTTCCGCGGATGGCTGGGCTCATGTTCAGCTTTCCACTGGACCCCAGGAGAACGTTTTTCAAATGACAAGCCCTTCCTGCACAGGCTGCGTGCGGCGCCCGGGACAGGGCTTCACTCTCGGGGCCCCACAGGTTGGGTCGCTGCCTGCTTTGCCTGTCTCGTTGTCCGCGTCCCATATCCCTCCCTCTTTTTGTAAGTGCTCTTTCCCAGATTATCCACTTTATCTCCAAATTATCAAATCCGGGATTCTGTATCACTGTTTCCAAAATGCTTTCCACAGCTTTCAGTCAGCGTCACCCGTGCCTCCCAGGCTTCGTGCATCAGCGCCATCATCACCACCGTTCATTTTTATTCAGGGTGGTTATCGTCACACTCACACCTAAATGGTTACCCGTGCAGCTGTCTGTCTCATGCTTGTTTCCCCCACTGGACCGAAAGCCCAGGAGGGCGACACCTCTCTTGCTTGCTGATGACTCCAGCCCCTACACAGTTCCTGGCACACTGCAGGTGCTCAAAAGAACGGGCACAGAATACAGTCACTGTTTCAGTGGGTTCTCACCATCCTGTTAGTTTAGACACAATGGTTGACTCCAGTTTCCATCAGAGGATGCTCAAGCTTTGAGAGGTTAAATCAGCTGCTTAAGTGATGAGGCTGGGACTGGAACCCGGTGGCCTGACTCCAGAGATCACATCTTTAACCCTGACACTGCCACACCCCTCCACCTCTGGTTGCCGGAATGAATTTTTTCCCCTCTTTTTCTCTCTGTTACTGGGAAGATCCTGTCTACACTTGGGCAGAACAAAGATTTCCTCATGGTGACAGCAAGGGTCTGTCTGTGTGACGGTGGTAATCAGCGGTTGTATCAGCTTCTGTTTTACCACCTCCAACATTAGTGGGGAAGGCCAACTCAAGCTTTTGTTGTAAGCTCTGTTAATGAAGGGATCCTTTTAATTACACACTCAGAGCCTATCTGCCACACAAAGCATTTTAACGCTTAAACACTGCTCTGCACTAAAGTATAGGGCTGCGTGGATCCAGACAATAAGTGGGGAAACGTGTGTGTGGAAGTCATCCATTGCCTAGACTGTAATTCTTCCTGGCATTCAATTTCATCCCAACCTAGCTCCTTTTCTATGGTAACCCTCGTTCCCTTTAGTATCCTGGGCACCCAATGAACCCTTATTCAGGGGGGTTCAGTAGGGATATCCCTGGTCAAGGATCCTCCTGCCTTCAGACTTCAGATGAAATCTGCTAGCTTTGTGAATTTCACTTGTCACTGATTTGCAGGGCGGCAGCTGCCAACCTCTGCTGCACGGGCATTGAACGCAGAACCATTTTCATGCGACCGTCCCAGGGGCTCGTGGCATTGGCATCCTGCTTTGTAAGGTGACTCTGTGTGTGTCATTCTGTATGGGATTTTCACTGACGTGACTGAGGACTCATGGGGTTGATCCCACTGGCCTCTCTCAGGCTGGGCTGCCCCAACTTCAAATTTGCGGTTGGTCAAGGAAAGAGAGTGACTCTTGTGGCGCCTCCTCTGGGCAGGAACTCACCCGTGCACTGATTATCATGCTTAAGTCTCACCTTAAGGTATGAGATACTAACATACACTCGGGAGCCAGAAGGCTTGTGTTGGAATCCTGGCCCTGTCCCTAATGAGCTGGTGACTTCAGGGAAGTGTCTTAACCTGATTGTGCCTTGGTGTCTTTATCTGTATAATGGGGATGATAATTCTACCCACATCCCAGCACTGCTGTGACCATTAAATGGGCTAATATATGCAGAGCATTTAGAACCACACCCAGCATGCTGTGAAAACTCAAGAAGTGGTAGGTGTTGATGTCCATCAGACGAAGCTGAGCTCAGGTAAAATAAAGTACATACTCAACCTTCTACCTGGGATCGCTTGCTGTCCTGGGTCTGTCTGACTGTCAAGACTGTTCTTTCCAGGCTTCCAGTGAGGCTGGGCAGCGCCAGGGGATTCTCTGCTGGCCCTCCACTAGGAGTCGGTCATCACTAGGAGACGCCGGGTGGAGTGTGACCTGGTGACAGTCACTCTGTGCTGATGTCCTCCTGGCCTCAGTGTGAGCAGCTGGCCCCTGCTTTTACTGCTTTGAACAACTGCTCCCATAAGGGTTGCCATAACTCCTTGATCCTTCTGGAATTCAGCTTCTTCCCAGCATCCGATGCGGTTAGTCGCTCTTTCTGAAGCTCTCGTTCTGTGCCCCTGCTTTCTCCTGGTGTTTTTCCATTCTCTGCTTTTCTTCCTCAGGACCCTTCATGGCAGACGGCCCACTAAGCCTTTGTCCTTGACCTGCCTCCTGCCCTACACAGTGCCCCACACAGTCCTCCGGGCGATCTTAGTTACACGTGGAGATGCTCCAAGGTCCCCTGGTGCCCAGGAGTGGATGCAGGCCTGGTGCCTGGATGCCCAGGTCCTGTTCACCGCGTCTCACCAACAGCCAGGCCCAAATCCTGCTCATCCCACAAAGACCACTTCAAATGCCAGCCAGTTCCTAGCCTTCCCTGATCCCTCCTACCCAGAATCCGCTCTTCTGGTTTTCTCCCGGCACTTCATCTGCACCTCTCTTGTGAAATTCCTCCTCTTCTGAACTTACATTATGGTGACTAAAGTCTGTGGCTTCTTTCCCCCAGAGACTGTGAATTTGCCAAAAATAGAATCTGCTTTTGTTCCCCTGACGGGACTCTGCATCTAATAGGCGATGTCGAAAAAAGACACGGTGAAAAATGACTGTGCAAGAAAAGCATTCTTCCAGACAAATAACATAAAGAATTTAGTATAATTTTGCCTGAAGGCAAGAAAACAGGCAGGGTGATCTCCGGGTGTCATTTTCAGCCTAAGGTTCTATATAAAGCCATTTTTAGGGTAATAATACAACAATAATAATTTATGATAATAAGAATAATAGTCATCCTGGTTCTATTCACAGAGATGATGCCCTATCGCTCAGCCTCTGTTTCTGTTCTGTAAAATGGACAATAAAATCTCACTCCCAGGGGTGTGGAGAGATTCAACAGGAGGACATAAAGCCAGAGGCTAGCATCCCAGCTGGAGTTTAGTTGCAAAAGCAATGGTAACCGTTATCACTCATTCGACATGTATTTACCAAACACCCCTCTCAAAAATCAGGGACATTGGGTCAGCTCAAGCCCAATCTCCTCCAAGAAGACTTAACTGCCTCCTCCAGCCCATAATATTCTTTTCCTCCAAGAACTTTGGTCCTGACAAAATTAGATTTTAAAAGATGTGGCTAATAAATTAGGCATGCATATTAGTTGGTAATCAGGTCCAGAGAGGAAGTCTAACTTCTTTCTTTATGCAATTTAAATTCCCCTAACATAGAGTTGTTGTCAAAATCCATTAAAGTATTTAATTTCTCTTGTCATTGCCTAATTCCCCAAGCAGGCAGCCAGACAGTTTGCAGTGGTGTTTCTCACAGAAGTACTAAATGTTTAGTTATCATGGTACATTTTTTTAGACGATGTCTCCCTGGTGGCTCTAGAGACTCGGAAGAGATGGCATAAGTTCAAGTACAAGGTTAAGGCAGGGCGGCCGGGTGGCAAGAGCTGCGGGGATTATGTATCCAGCCGGCCTGGCTTTGAGCTCCAACGCTGCCACTTGCCAGCTGAATGACCTTGGGGTAGGTGCTTAACCTCTCTGAGCATCAGTTTCCTCATTTGCAAAGGGTGATAACAGAATCGATGCATAAAGAAGCTGGTGGCATGCCAGACATACCATGGGTCCTTGATACAAAACAGTTTAAAAATCCCAGCGATTTAGAGATGTACACACAGGTCTAGAGGCCACGGTGCTCACTCACCACCCACTCACCACCGCTCCCTGTGGGGCAGCGTGCTTATCATGTCACGATGGCCAGAACCACTGTGTCCTGAAGCTTTCTCCTTGCATAGTGGGCTCTCCAAACACCCATTCAAATAAATTAATCTCCCCACTTGACCGCTTCACCTGGTGGGAGTGAGAGGTTTCCATGCCAACGGGAATGCGGTGGGGAACCCCTGCCCCAAGAAAGAAAAAAGAGAGTCACATAGTTTCTCTACTAACGAGCCAGCGCGAGCTGGAGTCAGAGCTGGCCTCTTCCTTGGTTGTCATGGTAACGTTGACTGACCTCTCGGGAGGGCAGGGGGGACATGTGGGCGGCGGTGGCCAAGGGATGAGGGCGGCAAAGCAGAAGCGTTCCACGAGGTTGATGAGAGGAGTGCTTTGCCTGCTTTTACAAAAAACAAATCCGTTGGCAAAAGTACACCCCTCACCAGGGCATGGAGAAATTCCAGTTTTTATTATACGGTTCCTCTGGGGATGATGAATAGATTTAGAGTCACCCTCGAGGCCAGTTCAAACCCAGTGAACAGAGCAGTTATTACCTCCTCAGCCGCGACGCAGAGGTGGGAAGGGCAGCCCTTGTGCCTCTCTGGTCGTGCTCAGCATCTGGGGAGGTGAGGCTAAGCTGATACCTGCAGCCCCTTGCTATGGTTCTGTGCACAATTTCCCATCCAGGAACTAATGCAACCTGAACATCATCCCTGGGAGGAAAAAGAAGCGTGCCCATTTTACAGGCAAGAAGATTGAGTGCTGTATCCATGAACCAAGGAGTGTGAATACTTAACTTTCATTTTCTTTTTTCTCATTCGCCCTCTGCACCCCTACCCCGCCATAAGGCTTAAGCTGTGACAGCACCTGAACTTGCCAAACAGGTTCAATTCTTTCCCTCACTCTTAAGCTCCATGCAGCTTTTTAAAGTCACCTTCTAAGTCCAACACCTGCCAATCACATCTACTCAGATGTCCCCCTTGTATCCAAGCTCAGTACAGTTTGATTCCCCGCTCCCACCAACAACATGCTTCCTGCTGTTTCCATGTCGTTACTGGCGCCTTTATCCTCCCTGTGGGCCAAGCTCAAAGCCCTGAAATCAGCTTCGGCTTCCCCCTCTCCCTCACCCTGGTTTCAGGGGACCTGGAGAGAAGCCCCTCCACTGCCCCTCTTCCATTAGAGGCTCCGATTCGAATATTCCGGGGGGCCCCACAGGCGACACTCTCTCACGGTGTGGCCTTGGGGAAACAACCAGGTAATAGCTGGAGGTCAGTAGTGGGCTGAATACTGGCCCTGAAAGCCTGGAATCTGTCAGTGTGGCCTTATTTGGAAAAGGGTCTTTGCAGATATAATCAAGTTAAGGATCTTGAGATTATCCTGTATTTAGAGTGGGCCCTAAATCTAGTGCCAGGCATCCTTAGAAGAAAAAGGTGGGGGTGGGGGGTTGGCAGGGGGATTTGACACAGACACGCGCAGAGAAGTGGCCATGTGAAGACGAAGGCAGAGATTGGAATGATGCTGCCACAAACCAAGAAACGCCTGGAGCGACCAGAATCTGGAAAGAATGAGAAAGGATTCTCTTCTGGAGCCTTAGGAAGGAGCCTGGCCCTGCTGGAATCTTGACTTTGGACTTCCAGTCTCCAGGACTGTGAGAAAGTAAGTATCTGTTGTTTGAAACCACTGCATTTGCGGTAACTTATTATGGAAGCCCTGGGAAACCCAGACAAGGTCTCAGTTTCTGCATCTCTGAAATGGGTGACCTTAGAGCTTTACTGCGAGATGACATAACTGAAGGCAACTGGAATAGTGCCAGGTACACAGTAGGTCCTCAGTAAATGTTAGTTGGACCAAATTAACTACTCTGAGTCATTATTTTGGAAACTTCTTCCCGGGGCACACCTGGCTGACTGCCTCTGTCTACAGTATCAGGCTTGTAAAATGTTTAACTTCAGAACCCAAGAGCCAGGACGAAGAGCCACGGGGAGGCTCTCTTCTGGCCCAGGTACAGGGGATGGACGAGAAGCCAGCAGGGATGTCTGTGTCCTTGCGAGGCTGGTAACCAAGTGCTGGCCCATCTCCAGCTCTGATGAGGCTGTCATGGTGGGTTTCACAAAACATCTGTTTCAGAAACAAGCCTGTTGTTTCAGGCAAGCTTGAGAGATAATAGTATGTTTTCCCTATACACAGCTGTGACATGTTCACTGAAGCTGAATATTTCTAAATGTGACCAATTTCTTAAATGGCAGAAGCCCATTAAACTCTTCAAGAACATAGATGGCGTGGAGCAGAGGGGCCCGGGAGGTGTCCTCTGTTTCTCCAGACCTGAAGCAGTACTTGCTCTGGCTTGTGGGGAAATAGTTGGGGGTAGACAGGGGTAGAGAGTAGCAGGCTCTCAGAAACTGGTCCCGCTAAAGTTTGCGCTTAATTCTGCAAGGAAGTCAGGTCCCTGGGCTTCATGCATATGGATGGCAGCTGCGGCTGAATGATAACCTACGATTTATCTTCCCTACGTTAATCGACTTCTGTTGGCTACTGAGAATTTGACTAGGAAATGCTATGCCGGTGCACATACCAATGATTCCCGGGCCCCGAACACAGCTTTGCTGGATTTGACTCAATTCTGGCCTGAGATAAGAAAGCCCGGGTGCAGCGTCCCATGTGAAATGAGCAGACCGTGCCTTGGCCTGACGGAGACAGGAGCAGAGGGCAGACCAGCAGTGCGGGAACTGCTGGGATGCTCTCCCTGCAGCCTTGCAGGGGAAGGGCAACGAAGGCCGATGAAGCCGACTCCTCAAGGTCCTTCCTAAGGGTGGACACACAAGTTGTCCACAGCCATGCCAGCTCCCGATCGGCTCGGAGCTTCCTCGGCTGTGCAGTCTCTGTTCCTAATCCTTGCAGACTTGGCTTCCAGTCCCTACTCCAGTTCTCTGCATCCCGGGCTCTACTTGGCCCCAGCATCCTTCCATCCTCACCAGCCTGCTGCTGGGGTTCCAGCATCCATGAGGTCAGGTCCATCCTGGCTGACTGCTAAGCTCCCAAGTCCAGGTCTGTCTAGCACAGAAGGCAGTGATTCTGGTCCAAAGCTCCCTGAATGTGCTGCAGGCAGCTCCCAGAGAGCGCCATCAGGGCAACGGAATCAATGCATTTAGAAAGGAAATAGCTTCAAGTTACTGAGACTGGCAAGATCAACGTCCTCATTCTGAATGTTGATGATAGACTGAGCTCTGGAGACCAGAAGTGAATTGCCTAAGGCTTCCTGGTACTTGCGTTTGTGGGATCAGGAAGAACCCAGGTTTCCTGGGTGCAGTTTGCTGTGACAGTATCCTTGGCTCTTCCTCTGGCCGATATCAGCTCTTTGTAGCCAGGGCCCCTGGCTGACTCATTGCTGGCTCTCCAGCAACAGCCTGGGGCCAGGCCCAGAGCAGGGGCTCAGTAACTGGTACCTAGACTTGGCTGAATAGGTCTCCTTCATAAAACGAATCAGACACTGACATAGTAGTGAAGCCAACACAAAGGTATAATTTCAGGGTTCTGTGAACACCTTAACTATGTGCTATAAAACGGTCCGGAAGTAGAGAAGGATGTTAAATTGACACATCATGTCACTGCGTTCATTTTTTCCCTTGCATAACTACGATCTGGTGTTTACACGGTAACAGCTGCTGCTGTTCAGACACTTCGGTGCCAGGCCCTGCCCTGGGGGCCTCGAACACAGGTGTGATTTAGTGCTGCCCTCATCCCAGCCTGGTACGAACTCGCAGCCCCTCTTTCTAGGTAGAAACTGAGGCTCAGGCAGGCTAAGTGGTTTGCCCAAGGTCACACAGCTCACAAGTGCTGGAGCACGGATTCTAGTCTCTGCTGTTTTACCAAAGTCAGGATGTTCTGACATAAGAATAGTAATCATAGGTGATGAGATGTAATGAGAGTTCACTCTCTGCCAGGTCTGTGATGTGTATGAACTCATCCAGTCTTCACAACACTACGAAATATTGTCTCCACCTTATTTAAGAGGAAAAACAGGCCCAGGGACGCCAAGTACCTTTCCCAGGTGATCCCAGCCAGTCTAGACAATGGGGAACAGGTAGAGACTGAGAGCTCAGAATAAGTGGCAAGGGTGTGAGAGGGCCCTTGGAGATGGGCTGGACTTGCTTGTTGTCTGATTTGGGGTAAAACGCTCTAAAATAATTTTTTAAACATTTTCATAAAATTGACATAAGATAAAACTCACCTCTTTATTTCTCGGGGTACAGTTCAGTGCTTTAGGAATGTTAAGACTGTGGTGTCACCATCAACACCATCCACCTCTGGAACTTTTTCATCTTCCCAACCTGAAACTCTGCACCCATTAAACCACAACTCCCGACTCCCCCAGCCCCTGGCACCCACCAGTCCACTTTCTGTCTCTGTGAATCTGACTACTCTAGGTACCTCATGTAAGTGAAATCATACAGTATCTGTCCTTTAGTATCTGGCTTATTTCACTTAGCACAATGTCCTCCAGATTCATCAGTGCTGTAGCTTGAGTCAGAACTTCCTTCCTGGAGGGGAGGGTACAGCTTAGTGGTAAAGCGCATGCGTAGCACACATGAGGTCCTGGGTTCAATTCCCAGTACCTCCATTTAAAAAAAAAAGAAAAAAAAGGAAAAGAAGAATTTCCTTCCTTTTAAAGGCTGAAGAATATCCCACTGTGTGTACAGACCACATGTCTATCCATTCGTCCATCAGTGGATCCCTGGGTGGCTTCTGCCTTTTGGCTGTTGTGAACAGTGCTGCTATGAACACAGGTGGACGAGGGCAACTTACTTTGAGGCTCATGGTCGTCCACCCCAAATCTGAGCCTCGAGCTTTGTCCCTAACTCAGAGGAGAGATTCACCACCTGCCCAGAGAGACGAGCCCTCCATCTCCGTGTCCCTCGTCACCTCGGTTCCCCCGCTCTGCCCTTCCCCATTGCCGTGCCCCATAATCCAAGCTGCCATCACCTGTCACCTCATCGGTGGGTCGCCTGAACTCTAACAGCCTCTTCTCCAGTCTCCTTGCTTCCAGCCTCCCCTTCCAAACCATCCTCCACGTCACAGCCAAACTGCAGATCTGACCGCAGTGTCCCGAGGTCCTAAGCCTTGAGTCTCTCTCGAACTTCCTCCAAGTGCTGTGGCAGTGGCCCTTCTCAGGTGGGCCTTCCCCAACCACTCTGCTCACAGCTGTAACCCATGCTCCCCTAGTGCCCCCGAGGCCCTTCCTTGCTTCCTTCTCCTCCACAGCATTTATCACCACTTATGAGAGTAGAGATTTTACTCATTCATTTGGTTCACTGTCCACCTCCTGCCCTCTCACCCCACCCAACCCAATAAAGAACGTCAGCTTCTCAAAGGCAGGGATTTTTGATGGTTTGCTCACTACTGACTCCTCAGTCCTAGCACACAGTAGGCACTGAATGAACATGGCTGAGTGTGTGAATGTGAGAATGACCGGCCCCTCAATGCCTGCAGGATGTATCTAGACTCAATCTAGACTCTCTGGTCTGGCCAAGTCCATTCATGTTCTGCCTCTGGATCCCTCTCCAGCCCCATGTCCTACCACATTCCCATGTAAACTCTAGCCAGACTGCACTGCTTGCCACGTCCTCCTGCTGTCTGCTAGCCCCAGGACCTTTGCACATGCATTGCCTCTGCTTGGAATGCCATTCTCCCCACCCCACCCCACCCCATCCTTCTACTGGTGGGGGGTGCCCCCACCATGCTTCATAACACCCAATTTCTACCTCTTTTGAGGCCCTTGTTCACACTGTACTATCACCATTTACTTGTCTGTAGCTGTTTCTAAATGGCCATCCCCATGCTGATGGTATCACCTTGCCTTCTCTGGGTTTCCCCATGCTGTGTCCTGAGCACATGGTAGATACACAGAAAACGCCTTGTGGGGTAAGGCGGCCAACCTCTTGAGTCTTAGCTGCTTCACCTATGAAACCAGGCAAGGCCACTCCTGCAGGTGCCAGAGGATTAGAGATCACGCCCTGTACTGGAACACGTGCCTCGGTGCCTGGCACGCAGCGGGCGTTTGACACCTAGCACCTCAGTCTCAGCGCCCTGATGTGACGGAGGGATGGCAAGGACTCATGCAGGGTCTACTGTTTCCATCGGAGCCCCCAGCTGAAGTCCTGCCATCATTAGTCACCGCTGGGGGCCACACTGAGAAGCGTCGGCCCCGGAGAGAATTCCTGTCCTCTCCTGTCTTACTCGTCACATTCTGGCAGCTTGCCCATGGAACAGAGAAAAGCTCTAAGCCCCCTTTCTTCTCCAAACCAGCTGCATTTATAATCAGCATGGCATGGAAGTGAGAACTTTCAGGGACCTCCGGCACCAACTGTGCCCATCTCTCATTTGACACCTGAGGACACAGGTTCGGAGAGGTAGACTGACGTGCTCACGATCACACCGCTAGTTCAGGATTTCACTTTCTCTTTCTTTAGTGCAGAATTTTATTTCTCTCTGGTTGAACCTATTGGACCCTGAGGAATTTGATAGCTGAGTCACAAATTCTCACTTGGCCCAAATCCTGATCATTCTCATTACTCTACTAGTAACTGAAGGGAGAGGGAAACACATTTTTAACTTTCATAATATTCCACGTAGCAGCATCAAGTCAGTTTCAGATGCTTTAGATGCTGGGAAATCTCTCACCGAGGCCTCCTCTGCTACCCAAGCAGAAGAAATAGACTCTTGATCCTCTCACTCTTCCTGTCCCCCTAGATAAATGACCTGCCATCAACAGAGGGATGGCAACATCCTGCCATAGGCACTGAGGCTCTTCTTTATGAGCCCTTCCACGGAGAGTTCTGTGAACAGCTCTGCCTGCTCCCCCTCGTCACGGGCACAGGAGCTCCATGCCCAGCCCATTTGCATGGAGGGAGGCGGCTGCGGCGACAGTGTGGATCCTGGAGCTCAGGGTGGTGGCAAGAAGGACCAGGGAGACCCAGTTGGAAGTGAACCCAGAACTCCCTTTCCTTGTGAGTCATCAGCCACCACCAACAGTCTAATTCACCACCTCTGGTCCCAGAGGAAATCATTACTCCTAATTATTATTATTAGGCATAATGACTAATTAGTAAAAATAGCTACCATTTACGGGGTGTCGGCTTGTGCCTGGTACTTAACGCACATTCTTTCTTTTTTTCCTATTTCACACTTCTTAATTTATTTTCTATTTTTCTAGTTATAAAGTCAATATATGTTCATGGAAAAAGAACTTCAAGATACTGAAAAGCAGAAAAGGGGGAAAAAACTCAGCCTTTGTTTCACCACCCGCATATAGCCAGCCACTGCTAACATGTTGGTGTTTCTTTTCCAGGATGTCTGTCTGTCTGTCTGTCTGTCCATCTCCAAGTGCGTGTGCATGTGTGCCTGTGTGTGTGGTATGTAAGATTTAACACAGCTGTAATCATACTTTTACAGAAAATTACTTTTAACTCTCACAATGTGCCTATGAGTTGGGTACTATTATCTCCACTTTACAGATGAGGAACCTGAGACTCAGAGAGGCTAAGTAATTTGTCCAAAGTCACACAGCAGATAAATGGCAAGAGAAGGGTGCTGGTCAAGTCTATCTGTTGTCAAAACCTGTCTTTCCCCCACTCTGCCGTGTTGCTTCTCACTCATTTAAGGAAGAATCAGGGGTAGTTTTGATTTCATCTCTCCTATTACCCCATTCCTCGGCCCGTGCCCGCTGGACCACTCACTACTGAGAGATGTAGCGACAGATATCAGGGACTCGGGTTATTCCAGCTGTGTCCACTTAGCTGGCCGGTACCTGACTACAGAAAGCTTCGAAAGCTGAAGCTTCAATGAAGACATTCTGTCAGAAACCGGAGGGAATCTGTGTTTCCTGTCCATAGAGATATCTGGAAAGCTGAAATCAGAAAGCATAATGAACTAGTTTTTGCAAGCTGTTTTGCATAAGACCAATACAAGTAACTTATACAGAGCAGCTGCCAGAGGGCCCAGGAGGCGTCCTCTGGCCCAGCCTGCAAACATCCGTGGGGAGGGAACAGGATGGACCTGGACTCCATGTTTTCTCAAAAGGGTTTGAACAAAATGGTAGGTACTAAGCATCTTAAAGTTGGCGCCAAGCAGGTAACCATGTGGTGCCTCCTATGTGCTGGTGCAGGGGATCTAAGATAAATAAGACAGTGTCGCTGCCTGCCTGGAGCTCACACCTCTGGTGTAGAGAGAGTTCCTTACGGTGTATTAAGTGCTAAGACGCAGACACAGAAACCTTTTTTGTTCCAAAAACCTTAAGGGCAGATTCCTAAAATTTCTAAGATGGGAGAATTCATGGTGACAAATGAAAGTTAGGGGGACCAAGGGCAAGGACAAGTTGATTCAAGGCCTTTACGAAAGTCCTCTGTTCATCGAATAACAATAGAACTTATGTTTATCTTACGGGTCTTAAATTTAGGAACTAGAAGTTGTCATATTCTGTCATACTCTGCTCCCCAGACATTTTTCAGAATCATTCTCCCTTGCAGTTTGAACAAGATGTCTGGAATCTGTTTTACTTTGCTGCAAAGCAATGTTCACAGTGAGCCTTATTTCTCTGTGTGTGCGTGTTTGTGAACGAATGTGTTCCCCCAGCTAAAGATTCGGTAATCTCTACCCGAATAACAAGGAGCTGTTGAATCCTACCTTCTGGATCCTACCAGAGTCACAGGATGCTGTGAATGTGAAATGCTCGGAATGGCCCTACCTTCCGTTAGATGCTCAGATACAGAGGAATTTCCCAACATGCCTGCCCTACACCCGAGTTCCTTGCTAGCTCTGGGGGGCTTTGGCCCCACCTCCTAACTCCAGGCCAAGGAACCCACCCCACCAGCCCCCTTCACCCAGGCACCCTCTCCTCTTGACACACATGGGAGGCATGTCCAAGGCCCCCCGCACGGTCCCTCAGCTCCCTTATCTCCATCACAGCTGGAGTGGCCACCGTTCCTTCCTCCTCTTCTTCCCTCTTCACTTCCCAACGCCCGGGCCCTCTTTTTCTAATGACTCCCTACAAAAGGGACTCACACTTCTCATATGTGGGAATAGAAATGTTCGAGGTTGCACAGAAAGGTATGCGGAAGGAAATCTGCAGGGAGGGAGCCGGGAGGGCCTGCAAGGGTTACTGCCCAGACTCCAGGCCAGCAGCAGCACGAGGCCCTTCCTCTGCCTGTCAAAAGAGGAAGAGACACCCGAGCTGGGTTCAAAACCCAACTCTGCCACTTAGATGCTGTGTGACTTCAGGCAAGTCACTCAGCCCTTCTGATTCTCTGTTTTCTCACCCTTAAAACACTAGCTCCCTTGCAAGGTGGTTGTGAAGATCAGTGATATTTTATATAAATATATACATATAATATATATGAGATTATATATATATTATTTTTATAAAATGTTATAAAACATTCACTTTGTACCACACACACAGACACACCCTAGGTATAAACAGTGGCTAGCTTAGGGCCGTCACCACCTTCGCTGGGCTGGCCGTGTCTACACTTCCTCAATCTGCCACGAAGAACAGATGCCACAGTGTAATTGAAAGGATTAGGTAAATGGAAAGTATTTAAAGAGAGTACTGAGGTATAGTCTTTCTTCTGTGCTTTGAATAGACTGATATACGCTCCATCATTTTACAATGAGGAGTTTGCAGGTTTTTCCAGCACAACTCAGGGATCCCAAATCCAACGCGGGTAAAATACACAGGCCGACTTAACTGCACACACTACGTCTGAAAATGAAACACGAATTGCTGAATTCCCACATTCATAGCAGCACTTTCTTTGGAAACATTTTCTCTTTGGAGGAGATACTAACCTCTAAGAATATTTCCAAATTTTATAATGATCAGCAAAGGGACACTACAACTGCTCGGTTCTTATACATTATTACGCGTCTGATAAACTGCTCAGCTAGAGACACCAGCCAGCCCCTGGCAGCTGGAGTCCCACGGAGTCCCGAGATGCCACCAGCCAGCTCAGACCTGTCCAGCCTTGAGCCAGGCCTGGCCGAACAGGTGGAACCTCAGTCACCTGAGCCCAGCGCTGTTCTTTCTGCTGTCAGCCTGGAATCCTCACGCTGGAGCAGAACCTCCGCTGCTGGCAGCTACCAGCCCCGTCCTCGTGGGAGGCGCTCAGCTCCCCACAAGTGGGCTTCTGCATCAGCGCCTGCTCGGTACTTTAGGAGTTTCCCACTAGGAGGTTGCACTGACCGTTATCCCTGCCCATCTAACTGGACCCCCTTGAAGAGGTCAAGTCCTTGCCTGCTTCTTCCACCAGGGCAGCAGGTACCATTCTCCTTATTCCTTCGTGCTGTCCGGGTCCAGCTGCAAATGACCCGAGCTCACGAAACCTGGAGGTCACTATGCCTGCTTGCTAGCGCCTGGCCTCTGATGTGGTCCAGGTTGTGGGGGTTCTCATATTGCTGGTTTTAGTATTGTAGGATCATCTACCTTTGTAAAAGACCTGAAAAAATGTCAAAATATGTAGGTAAGAGAACAAAATTCTCATAATCACACCTTCCAGGAATGATCACTTTTAATATTTTGGTCAATTCCTTTCCATCTTTTCCTATGGATATAATTTTTTCACAGAGTTGAAATCATACTACATACACAGTTTTGTAGCCTGCTTTTACATTTAACATTTTATTGCAAGCATTTTGCCATATCACCAAAATTATTTATAGATACCTTGAATGGCTGTCCTTCAAAGCCAATGGATATTTAGATTGTTCGATTTTTCACTACTTGGGAGAACATATTTACACAATAAATTCTGCTCATAATTTTGGATTTCATCTCTGGGGTAAAGTCCCAGACGTGAAATTTCTGAGTCTGCTGGGATTAACATTTTTAAGGCCCTTGATATATAACCTGGCTTTAGTCTGTGACCTTGTAAGTTGCTAAGGAATAAATTCATAGTCGCCAACTCAAAGTTTTTTTTAAATCTATAATCTTTTCTTTGCCCTGAAGTCAACTACTGAGATCACAGTAAAATAGGGTGACATATCTTTCTATTAATTTCAACACAAATATGGGCTTAAAAATATTTCACATAGGAGTATGTGAAACTAGAAGTAATGAGATTAAGCAATATTTTCAAGTGACCCACAGTCATCTTCCCAATAATAGGAAATAGTCTTTGAGATTTGTATCTCTAATTAATTTTTAGATTCTTCTTCTCAAAGCTATGAATCTGGGTCTGAGTCAGCACCCTAAACAACCAGAATTGGAAACACTGAACTCTAGTTTTGAGTTTCTTGTGTAGAATGTGAACTTGGGATGTCAGCTGCTCCACTTATGTAATAATTTTTTGTTTTTAATATTTGTCTTCCCCATGAACCCTTCCTGATTCCTCCAGACAGAATTACTCAGCCTTCCTCCCCTAGCTCATAGCCAGTGTCTCATTTAACACTTACTTTGGTCTTTTTGCATTTGAGTTACTTGTCAAGTCACCCACTAGTCTGGGAGCTCCAGAAAGGCAAAACCTGGTGTGGTTCCCAAGACTCAGCATAGAGATAAACTCATAACAGACACACAGAAACAGGATGAGGATTGATTTTTAACTTTCCAGGGAGCACATGGACTGTGGCTTGTTAGGATCTGGTGTACAGGACAGATCCAAAAGGGAAACCAGAAGAAGTTCAACACCAGCACAGAGGCTGTCCTCAGAGTAATGGTCACAAGAGGAGAGTAGTTCTTCTAAGATGCCCGTGGTTCCAAAATGAAAGCAAAACCACTCATTATTTTACAGATTTTTATGGAGTACCTTCCAATTAGTAGAATTGTGCTAGGGGATGAAATCCAGAGACGAATAGGAGGTTCTTTCTGCCTTCCCAGAGCTCATGGAGAAACAACAACAAATGGGAGTTTCAGGGATCTTACTACAAGGTTTTCTATAGGTGAGGGAAAACACACGTGCAAAACCAGGGTGGGACAGGAGATAGTCTGGTCTTCCATTCATCAGAGACCACCGCCTTTAGTCAGTTACCTACAGATCATTCAAGATTCGTTTGAGCAGTCGCCACGAGTCAGCCCCTGACACTCATTTCCATTTGGTAGTAACTTTCCAAGGATAAGGAAGATCTTTGAAATCTGCTAAATCTGACTGCAAAATTCCCTAGGGATTCTCTCACATACGTGGGTTTGCCATGAAGAATTTATTACATCTAACCAAATGGATGTTTTAAAATATGTTCTACATAATTGGGATAAAATGTCTAGGACCTAGGGATAAAGGGTCATTAAGAAGAAGCACAGAATGATGGAAAGTTTGGGGGTAAGACAGCCAGGGATGCAATCCCCATTCTGTCGATTCTTAACCCTATGACATTGATAAGTTATTTAAACTTTCTGAGGTCCAGCGTTCTCATCTGGAGATTAGGGATAATGAGGCCTACCTCTGGAAGAAAGCGGGAGAAGAAGAGGAAGAACAAAGAAAGGGGCTGTCTACGCGGGTTGGATACGGATGCCTGGCACCCAAGCATAGGGCGTGTGGACTGCATAAGAGGAAGGAGGATAAACCTTCTTCTGGTCGCTGGAGAATGAGGGGAGAGACCAGGCATCACATGACTCAGATTCCAGTCCCAGATTCATCCCAAACCAGCATGAGTCCCAGGGAATTCCACTCCCCTCTAACCTCAGTTTTTCCATCTGTAAAATCTGCACGCTGGCATAGATGACCTTATGGCTCCTCCCAGATCTGACATTTTATCAGACCCTTTGTTTCTCTCTTCTCAAGGGCGTGAGGCAGGGGATGGTGACTGAGTTAACAGCAGTGCCGACACAGACACACATCGTGACGCCACTCACCCGGGCTTTCAAGGGTCCAGGTTAGAAACTGCCAGCCTGGCTCACCGAGCAGAATAATTAGTACTTGGGAAAGATCCTGCCACATGCTGGTGTTTCCTGAGCAAAGGACAGAGCTCCATCTCACATTTGGAGGGGATGTGCTGGGAATTCAGAAAATATTGTAGAAACTAGTAAAGTCATTCTTCACTTCAATGGTGGTTTTCTCCGCGTATCTTTACATTTGTTTGTTCATCTAGTCACAGATTTCTTCAACTAGTTGGAGCAGCTCTTATGAGGACCAGACAGGCAGACGTGTTACTTGTCCCCCAGGAGCTGGAGTTCCAGGCCTCTCTCCTTGGCTGGTAGATGACCGTCTCCTCCCTGTGTCCTCAGATCATCTTCTCTGAGTGTGTGTGTGCCTCCACATTTCCTCTCCTTATAAGGCCACCCATCATATTGGCTTAGGGCCCACCCTAATGACCTCATGTTAGCTTGATTACCCCTGCAAAGCCCCATGGCCAAACAAGGCTGTATTTTGAGTTATGTGGGTGAGGATTTCAACACGCAAGTTTGGGGGCAACCCAGAGCAGGCAGTCAATTTGTTCATTCATTTGTTTGCTTTCTTGTTCATTCATTCTTCCATCCCTACTCACATGCCTGAGCACTGAGCTGGGTTCTAGATACGAAGCTGAACAAGGCAGTCCTAGCCACGCAGGACCTCACCTTGGGTAGAGGCGTGCCACCCACACAGACAGACCACTCAGCGCGGCCTCAGTGGGAATCAAGAGGTGGGCACAGGTACCGTGGGGCACTCTGCTCGCCTGGGAGTTCAGGGCACGTTTCCAAGGCTTTCAGGAGGTAGCTGAGAGACGAAAGACCTGAGAAGAGCCCTCGAGGTAGCAGGTAGGAGAGAGAAAAGCCTGGATTCCACCCAAAGGAAGCTGCATGTGTAAACAATCGGGAGCGTGGGAGGAAAGGGCCCAATTCTGGGACTCAAGCTGTAACCGAGTGGGATAAGGGGCCTTCCCAGGACAGACCGCTCGCCATGTCCTTTGCTGTAGCTCCTCTCTGAAGGACCCAGGTGGTGGTAACTCATGCACACTTCCTGAGTTTTTCAGATGCTAAAAACCACCACCAAATGGAAGAAATTAACTACCTGATAACCATGAGCACATAGCCCCCCAGGCCTTCTGGTGCTTAAGGACTGATCACCATCAACCAATCAGAGAACTGTGAACAGCTGATCACAGACCCTGGGCTGTCTTCCTCAGCTGGCCTTTAAAAATGCTCAGCTGAAACCCTTGCGGGGGTGGTGGCGGTTTGGGGCATGAGCTAAGCATTTTCCTCGCTCGGCCCAGCAAGAAACCTTTCTCTGCTCCAAACTCCAGTACTTTTTGGCCTCTCTGTGCATCGGGCACGTGGATTTGCATGCAATAACAAAGTGATGGGGACGGAGCCTAAGGCAGGCAAAAGAGCAGGGAGAGGGGAGACTGATCGCAACAATTACAGCGAGAACACCCAGGCGGCAGAGAAATCTCGGGGTCAGAACGCAGGCACTCCGTCCCCTCCTCTACTTGAGAACCAGGAGGCAAGTGAGAAGCCCGCTGAGGGGCCAAAATCAAGATCTCAGAGTTCACACCCTGACGTTCCCGTCTGTAAGTGGAAGGAGGGCCTCTGGGGCCACACCGATATATACGCTTACTTTGCCCACACTTCTATCAAATGCAGCGATCTGATTTTCAGACCAACCCCCCCCCCGGGTAGGGTACAGCCAGCAAATGAGAAGGAAGGAGACTGGACGCCACCCCACACAATCTGGAGCACGGGAAGTGACAGCTGCCAGCCTGAAAGCAGAGGAGGAGGTAGAAAAACTCTCCAGAGTGGATGCGACACTCTCCAGGCTCTCTGGGGGCACCAGTGCATGACAGAACAATCTAAAACCAGTCTGCAGAGTCATCATTCCAATTAAAAAGTCAGATTCACTGAAATGGACTTTGGAAGTCAAGATTCGCAATAAACCAGAAAGGGCTTGGTGCTTAAACGATGAAACACAAGACCAATCAGAAAACGAAGGAACCCAAGGCCCATTCCCCCAGGGGCTCCCACCACCCAGGTCTCACCGGATGGACAAGGGCCAGCTTGGGCCTAACGGTCAGGGCTTCTAGAGTTTTCTGTTGGAAGTGAATTCAGAAATCACTTAGGCCAAATCTTCATTTTAGGTCTCAGAAAATGAGGCCCAGGCCGGGGAAGGGACTTGGCCAGAAAGCAGCAGAGGCAGAGTTGGAACAGGCTTCTCTTGACCCTGTCTCCTGGGGAAGCCCTGGGATGAGGCAGTTTGGGGCATCTCTGCAGAATTAGAACCAGGGGTGGTTCCAAATGACAGCGGTGTTCAGGGGTGGTGGAGAAGGGAAAGGGGACACGTTAGGCCCTGGGTTCGGGAGGACCGCTAGACACGCCAACAATCTTTTCTGGGTCTCCACGCTCCGGGTTCCACCCATTACCTCACTGGATCCTCAAAGCAATGCTGGAAGGTAAACAGGGCAGAAATCATTACTCAACTTACAGACAAGGAAACGGAGGCCCCAGGGGGAGGACCAGTCGGTCCCCACAACACAGTGTCGAGCGCAGAACTAGGACTGTAACGGTGGCCCCTGGCTCCTCTGCAGACACTGAATGCTAGCAGTTTTACAAGCCCCAACAATAGGTCCCTGGGAAAACAAATCTATTTGCTTTGTGCCCATGACCTTGGGTAAGTCTCAAGTTCTGACACTCTCTCGTGAGGCACGTCTGACACCACTTAGCTATCATTCGGGCCAAAGTGTGTCACTCATCTGCTGTGAACAACACAGCCTGATTTCAGATATTTTTCCTTATAACAGTCCTTTACCATTCTGCCACTACGGTAACCGTCCTTGTACTTTGTGCAGTGCTTTCCAAACTCTGCATTTCCTTTGCAGCTTCCTTGTCAGCTGAGTCACAGTTTGGAAAACAGTGCAGCCTCGTTACAAGCTTCAAACCAAACTCAGATTCCTATCCCGGGACAGCGGTGGTTTTCTTTAGAACACATTTATTATTAAAACAAAGCATTGCGGGTTTGGAGAGAAAGTGATGTTTTGAGCTGTCAAGACAGTTGAAAATGTTTGGGAAAACATGTTTTTTTTTAGATAATGCTTGCTTTGTAGGTAGGTACAATTTCAATGGGTTTTTTTTTCCTCCTGTAAATTAACATTTTTTTAGATTACATAGGAAAGAACCTGGATATCTCTAATAGTCTCCAATATAATTATTGTTTTGACTAATACGTCATTTTTGCAATACTGAACAGGCAAATCATCGAATGTAACTACACGGTTTGCATTTCTTTGTCTTTTTAAAGAGCATAGGCTGGATTTTGTTAAGTGAGAGAGCCAGTAGTAATCGGAGCAATTTTTTAATGGGTGGGGAAACTGGTTTTTTAACATCAGTACAGCTTCTAATTGGTGTACAACTCTTTAACGATGAGGATGATGATCACACACTCATATTTAAATAAATCCTGAGACTTTGCCACGTGCCTTCACCCCTGCTCCATCCCTGGTCCTCAGAGAGGCACTGTGAGGGAGGCAGGTTAGAGACGCTCAGGTTGGGCATCTGAGCTTTTGCTCAACAATCATCTACAAGCTTCTACTATGTGGCTGCCCTGGACCAGGGACTCAGAGCTGAAGGAGAAATAATGTCCCTCCTCCAGACTTAAGAGCAGCCGTGGACGGGAAGGTAGACCAGGGACTGGGATCCGGCCGCCTGGACCTCCTCTTCCAGCACATTTCCAACTCTACCACTTGCTTCCTCTCCAATCTGCAACTCCATTAAAGTTAACAGTGGGATTTCCTTTTGGAAGAGACACCAATTTTGGTCTGGACGTTTAACGCACCTTGGCGCCATGGCCAAGCTGAGGAAGCATCCAGAGCGCTTCAAATCCAGGTCTTCAGACGATGCAGCCGCATCAAGAGATACTCCATCCTCATGAGTCTCCCTCCCTCCCTCCTCCCCGTCTAACAATACCGCTCTGCTCATAATCCTCCAAATCCAAAATGCCTCTCCACACCCGCCTTTCTTCGTAAGCCGTCCATCCTGCTCAGAATGTCCCTCTCTGCCCGTATATGGTGCGAGCCTTTGTACGTCATTAAAACTTAGCAGATGTCACTTCCTCCAGATTATACTGCTCCCTTCTCTGTGTCACCTCTGTACCTTGTAGGACTTGTCACCCTAAGTGGTGATTCTTCTTGTTTCCACGTCTCAATCCTCTATTGGGTCTTTGAGCATCTTAAGAGTGGAGGCTGTATTTTATGAGTTTCTGTATTCTCAGCACTCAGTCTCAAATTTGGCACGTGGCAGATGTTCAACAATGATTTCTTAAACGAATACATAATATTAAGCACCCAGCAAGCACCCAGCATGTGATGAGTTCTAGGCACTAAGATGATCTCCAAACTTCACAATGATCCTAGGAGACAAGCATCCTTCCCCTCATTTTACAGATTAGGAACTCGAGGCTCGGAGGAATTACAAGACTTGTCCAAGATCAGAGTCAGAAAAAAAAAGAACCAGGATCTGAAGCTAGCTTTGTCTGCCTTCAGTGCTCTCTCTACATCACGCTGACTCCGCTGATGTCCCTTGTCAAGGGGGTCTCTCCTGCCAAGCCTGATGAGGAATGCAGTGACCCTGACCACTGTCCCCATTCCCCACCCCAGACAAACATAGGTTAAGCCACGGAGGATTCTGTTACAGGCCTCCGGGTGACTCACTGTCAATGCCTCCCTTTCTGTTTTTTTTTTTTTTTTTTTCCTAAGAGCACTTTCTACAGCGTGGATCAGAATAAGATCTGAAGCACCTTGCTCCTAGTAATCCCGACTCAGAGTTTCATCTTTTTGGATCAGTCTGACGGCTTCTGAAAATGGCCAAAGACCAGTTCTTACCAAGACTAATTATTTCCTTAGGATGTACAGATCCATCCGATGGTGAAGCGAGGGCCAGGAGGCGAAGTTAAATTACACAGTACATCACTGTCCCCAGCACATTCATCTCTGCCACTCCGTCAGTGTAAAAATTTACCACAGATATTATCTCCTTGAAAGGGTTCAAGTCCTAGAAAATACAAGCTAAATTTTAAATAGAATTTTAATTTTAATGAAAGCTGCAGGGAAGGCTGTTTCTGTTGCTTGCCTTTCACACCTGGTGATTAAGTTAATTTCTGCTGAATGGAAAAGGGTATTTCTAATCCCCAGACAGGCTCAGCATCTGTCTAGGACTGTGTTTCTGGAAGCCTTACGCTGCTTGTGATGGATGTAATAAAACCAGGATGCTACAGAGCTGACACCTGAAGGCTACGCGGAAGGGGGACCAGGGACATTACGTCTCTGCCCAGTGCTTGTGTGGAGATAAAATCAAAGTCCCAAGCATTTCGTTCTTTCGGCCCTTAAAGTTCCTGCCTCCTGCTCTTTCGTGTTAGGCCCTGGACAGAGCTGGGGAAAGGGAGCTGGCTTGTGGGGCTCCGTTAAAACTAGCCGTTCTGAAGTCCCTGCTCCATCTCAGGCCCGTGGCCCTCTGCGTGCACTATCTCATTTAACTCTCACATCAGCCCTGAAGGCGGCGATGATTTCCCCCGCTTTATACTTGGGGAAACTGAAGCTCAAAAAGGTGAAATACTTACCTGGGGACACAGCTTGTAAGTAAGCATTTGATCCTATAGGGCTGGAGTCAGCCAACCACGGCCCTTGGGTCAGAAACCAACTTGCCACCTGTTTTTGTCAATAAAGTTTTATTGGAACACAACCACATCTATTTGAGTGAATGGATTGTCTATGGCTAAATTAAATAGATGAGCCAGGAACAGTATGGTCAGCAAAGGCTGAAATATCTTCTAGCAGGCTCTTTACAGGACAAGTTTGCCAACCCCCGGAATAGGGCCTGGGCTGTCACAGGGATTCCTGAGTGCCCACCGCCTGCAAGGCCTGGGGCACGGCGTGGGATCACAGTTAAAGAAGACACAGTCCGTGGCTTCAAGGAGCTTACTTTACAGGCAGGACCTTCAAATAAAGTGGCAAGCCCACGTGTTGACTATCTCAGTAGCCCTCGGGCTGCCCAGTGACAAAGCCAGAGTCCACCCTGCTATGGCCCCACCCCCAGCAGATCCCACAGGCATTCTCGAGGGTTCCCCAGGAAGGGCTCAGGAGCATCCAGGACCAGGGCCGAGCCCTCATCATCACACTCAGATTCCACACTGTCTCTCCTGCACGTCTCCCAAGGGTCCATTTCCACTGCCCAAGAGTGCTGTGAGTGGCCTGGCTTCCGGCTGGGCTGCCACGTGAGCGCCAAGCCGAGAGGCCTGGCTCTTTCTGCTCCCTAAGCCTCCAGCCCTTGAACGGAGCTAGATTCCATGGGGAGAGGGGAAGAGGACTAGGGTTAGGGGGAGATCCTGGGCCACTTGTGGCTCCTGGGGTCCTGCTCTTGCCAAGTGTCATATACCAGTCCTCTTGCCCAGACTCATCAGCTTCTGCCTCTCACCCTTTCTCCATGGCAGCTTAAAACCAGTGCAAGGGACCCAGGACAGGGACAGATGCCAGGTCATGTCCATTGCCAACCCACCACGTTGCCCTTCACATGACCAAGACCTCGGTCCTAGTTACAGACTAGACAGATGCTGGCGGGGGTGGTGAGAGGGAGCCGCTGGTCAGTGACTACACAGGTGATTCCCAGATGTTCACTCATGTGATGGATGAGATGAGAAAACAGATAAGGTAGGTGTGTGAATGTGTGAGCACGTGTGTCCATTCTCTGATGAAATCATGCTGAGGGTATCAAGTTAAACCACGTGAAAGTGCAAATATTAGACTACTCTGACATACAGAAACGGCCATTTCACACAATTCAAGCTAAAGACTGGCACTTAATTTGTTTAATGTCCTTACGTGGAAAAACAAAACATTGGCGATTTTCTTTATGTTGTCTCCATAGTTTGGCTTTTAAAAAAAGTTTTATTGGTTTATAAAGTCTGAAAGTCTAGAAATTACTCATCTCACACCAACAGCAGCTGGCCCCCAAACACCCTCATAAAATTTGGCAGTAGCTATCAAAATTGTAAAAGTCACATATTTTTTTGGCCCAGAAATTTTATTTCTAGTAATCTAGCCTGCAGAAATACTGATATGTGTAGACAAAGACAGATAGACAGACAGACAAACACACACACACAAAAGGGTGTTCTTGGCAGCACTGTTTGAAATGTGGAAAGCAGAAATAAGTTAAGCCCCCATAATCAGGTCACTGGTTATAAAAATGTGGTAAGGCCCCAAGTTGGATTAACACTCAGGCCATAAAAACAATGTCTAGATCTGGAGCTCCTGATACCAAAGACATTTTCTTTATACTATTAAGTAAAAAGAACAAGTTATAGAATTATATATGCATATTATAGAGTACACAGCCTGATTCCATTTTTATAAAAATTACAATAACAACATGAATTTAAATGGAGGTCAAATATCACGTTAAAAAAGTCTGAAAGGATAAAACAAATTGTGCACAGCGGTCATCCCTGGAAAGTGGGGCTGGGGTTGAGGGAGAAGCTGAAAGGGAAGATTCAAGGATGCCTTTGCGATTTATGGACTCAGCAAATTGTTTAAATTATTTATGAAGAAGAATTATTATTACTTTTATAATTTTTTTAAACAAAGAAAGAAAGAAAAATAAAAGCCTGGATATATATAGCGGTTATTCAAAACAAAATGAAAGAGAACACAGAAAAGGGGAAAATTCATGTTGATTCTGGGAGTTCAGGGAAGGATTTCAGAGAAATTGCTTTCTGAGTTGAGCCTGAAAAGGTGGAGAAATAAGAAGAAATGGCATCCCAGCCATCCCAGGAATCACGAGCTCACGTGAGCCCCGAGGACGGCTAACCATGTTCCAGTTTGATTTGTAACTGATGACAGTCAGACAGTTGGACAACATGATCTCCAGTTAAGAGACTTATTACTTTATTCAGGCAAACCTAATTTCTCACCAGGCAAGTGTCTCTTACTTGGAGCCTGGGCAGATTTATTTTTGGGTTGGGAAGTTGTTGCAGACATGATGGATGGTCCATCCAAGATCCATTTCCTCCTTTCCCTTTTCCTGACAGAACTCACATTCTGGTTAGGGATCCAGGCTCTTCTTCAAGGCCACGTGCTTCAGAGGAGGCCGACCCCAGCCCCAGGCCCCGCCGCAGGGAGAGTTCTGATTGGTCTAAGCAATCTTGGTGGGTTCAAGCTTGGGACCACGACCCAGTCCTGGCTAATGGGATGTGACAGGAAATCTACTAGGGGGCTTCTGGAAAAGGTTTCTTCACTCTTTAAAGACACCTGAATACCTGTGGTCCCCTTTCCTGTCTCAAGATGCTATTTTGGGATAGATACCTGAGACAGCTGTGGCCCTCCCGAGACTAGGAGGAGAACAAACCTGGGGACAAAGTCACGGTGCTGGGGACAGAAGAACAAAAGAAGGACAGAAAGCCCCTGGGGGTTCAGTGATGTCATGGAGCCCCACACTAACCGACTTCAGAGCTACTTCAGCTTTTGACATCTTTTCATGGGAGGTAATACAAATTAAGTTGGGTTTTCAGTTACCCGTAGCCAAAAGCATTCCAACAAATTCAAAAACATTCTTTCCAGTGACAGGCTTCAATCATATATTTACTTAAACAAATACTTTCTATTGTGTGCCAGAAGTCAATTTTAACTTCAGTAAATACCTTTAAAATCTCCTAGAATTGGTGGTTGCACAACATCGTGAGAATACTTAATGACACTGAACTGTAGGCTTTAAAATCGTTAAAATGGTAAATTTTATGTTATGTATATTTTACCACCATAAAAAAAACAAAAAACAAACAGAAAGACAAATCACAGCACCTGGTGAAGTAAGCATGAGTTAGGGGCAAGAATGAGTATAATCTCTAAATCTTACATTTCTCGTAGCTCTATAGGAAATAAATTGCACTTGAAAAATCCACTGGAATTAAGTTCTGCCCATGTAATGGAAAAATATGAGGCCATTAAAATGATAAGCATACATTTCCACTTTGGGCTGTGACCCAGGGATAGCAAACTCATACTCCTGCCCTAGGCAACCATGAAACCAGGCACATTTTTTTTTGAGGAAAGTGTTTTTAGACATCGGACAACAGGCAGTGCAGGCCTGCGATCCTTGAACAAAGGGAAACACGAGGCGGGCCAGGTACCCAGTCTTCAGCCTGTAGGCCAGGGATGGGGGGAGCATCCCTCTGAGCTACGGAAGCAGAGATCAGCATCCAGGGACCTCGGTGTCTGGAGAGGGGCGAGTCTGTGTACGGGGTGGGGTTGGAGGGGGCGGGTACTCCGCGCATCCTTGGTTGAGGGCTGAACGGGGAGGGCGAGACTCCGTGAGCGCTAACAGAGAGTGGCCACTAGGGGGCAGAGCACTGCACACGGGTCACAGAGTGGAAGTGGGGGGAGGAACTCTATGTCACAAGAAATACGCTCCAAGAAGGTAGCAAGTGCCATCTGTAGACCCAGGTTCCAAAACAACCCGTGCATGTGGTAGAGGTTTAATATGTATTTGTTGAATGAATGAGTGAATGAACAAATGGTGCCACCCAAGCTGGGTCTGGGGCAGATGGCATCAAGGACAATATAGATCCTCTCCAAGGAGCTCAGGCAGGGGAGGGACCTGGCCCGAGAGCCCCAGGGCCGAGCCACCTGGGAGTGGAGGGGCACCGTCTACCACAATTTAAAAAACACATTCATTCATTCACTCACTCATTTGACTTAATTTCATTATTACCCATTTTGTTCCCCCAAAGGGATGTGAAATAATAGCCAAATGCTGGAAATAACCCATCGACATAGAAAGAGACTGCAGTATGCTCACAAAATATAATTCTGTACAATAGTAAAAAATGAATGAATTCCTGCTACATGCAACAACATGCATGGACATCACCAATGTAATGTTGAGTGAGAGAAGCCAGGCACTAAAGAATATTATTGTCCGACTGTATATATACACCAGGTTCGATGGGCATATGGGATTAGAAGTCAGGGTGACGGTCACCTGGGGGGAAGAGGTCGAGGCAGTGACTGGGAGGGGGCCTGTTGGGGAGGGCCCAGGTTCTGGTAATGTTCCATTTCTCATCCAGGATTTGGTTCCCCCAAAGTGTTTACTTTATGACAATTTACTGAGCAGGACACTTGCAAGTTACGCACTTTTCTCTATAAATGGTGTGTGTCAACAAAAAAGTGTCAGTTATGTTGGGGTGTTTTACAAAGATCAGAAGTTAGACTAAATCACGGAGAAAATGAGGACTAATTTAATTAATTATAAATGCAAGACTAACCATTTTTGTACTTTTCAATAAGATCAATATTAGACAAGTCTCGGATGGCAATGACTTCAGGAGTTTTATCTCTTTGAAATGTTTTAAAATATTGTGGATTTTTTAAATGGTGTTAAAATACATATGACATAACATTTACCATCTTAACCATTTTTGAGTGTATAGTGGTATTAAATACATTCACATGGCTGTGCAGCCATCACCACCATCCATCTCCAGAACTCTGTTGCTTTTATAAATCTGAAACTCTACCCCTATTAAACAATAACTTCCCATTCCCCTCAGGCCCCTGGGACCCACCACTCTATTTTCTGTCTAAGACTTGGACTACCCTAAGCACCTCATATAAGTAGAATCAGACAGTATTTGTCCTTTTGTGACTGGCTTATTTCACTTAGCATCATGTCCTCAAGGTTCATTCATGTTGTAGCATATTGCAGAATTTCTTTCCTTCTTAAGGCTGAATAATATTCCATTGTGTGAATATACCACATTTTGGTAATCCATCCATCAGTTGATGCATCCCTGAAATATTTTAAAATACCCTTGTGTGTTTTTTTTTAAAGAAACACAAACATGCTCTTTTAAAAAAAAACAATATGAAGTGGCTTACAGAGATAGATGATAGAGAGGCAGACAGACAGATAGAGAAAATGCTTTAAATAGGGATCTATACGTAAATAGGGGTAGAGGAAAAGCCTGTGTAGGATCAAAAGATAAGGTTAAAGATGAAGTAAACACAGAGAGACACAGGCTGCCAGGGTCTGCACAGTTGCTGGCAAAGGGTAGGGTGGCCACAAATTTGGCTGCAAGCTTCCTGAGAGGCAAAGGAAAGAGGGAAGCAGAGAAGTTGTAATACTCACTTTCACAACAAGATCTTAAAATTCAAAACACCAGATTACTCAAGGAGAAGCCCAGCTTTTCTTGCTGGAGAGAAATTTCCCCTGTGTTGTTGATGTCCTCAACAACATCCCAACAATAACACTAATGGTGATGCCGATAAGAGCATCCATATTTGACCTATTTAACCAAGAGCCAAATGCTGCTTTAAGTTCTTTACACATACAATGTAAATTTAAAATCAGTGTTTCTTACAAAGTCTCCCACCACAGGGCAAGTACCAAAGCAGAGCTGGGAGAGGCAGCCGGAGCAATGGTATATAAGAGCAAAGCCCTCTGATGATTTGGCTGGATCCAGACAGATCCCAGTCCTTCTAGTAAACGATCATGGATGTCACGAGGCAGCAAACCACTGCGATGTAGATAGCCTATCTTGCAAATTTGGACCCAAGCTATTTTCTTTGGTAGTCGTGGAACCAAAGTAGGGTTGAAATCCTTTTCTTAAGCTGATGTCTCTAAGAAGACTTGTACCTTTGAAGAGATGGCCACTCCATTTCAACAGGGGCGGGCCAAGGGAGTATCTGTGACCAAGGCCAAGATTTCCCTCTGGAAACTGATGTGTGTCTGCTCTGATACAAAGACTGTAGCTAAAAGATGACTGGGTACAAATGTTGTGGTATATATATATACACATACACATATACATACATACATATGCATACACATACATACATATATATACACACATGTGCACACACACACAATGGAATACTACTCAGCCATAAAAAAGAATGAATAATGCCATTTGCAGCAACATGGATGGGCCTAGAGATGATCATACTAAGTGAAGTAAGACAGAAAACAAAAGAAAAATACCATATGATATTACCTATATGTGGAATCTAAACTATGACAGAAATGAACTTATTTACAAGACAAAAACAGACTCACAGACATAGAAAACAAATTTATGGTTACCGGGAGGGAAGGGAATGGAGAGAGGTAAATTGGAAATTTGGGATTTGCAGATACTAACTACTATATATAAAATAGATAAACAACAAGGTCCTACTATTTAGCACAGGAAACTGTATTCAATAGCTTAACTTGTAATGAAAAAGAATATGAAAAGGAAACACCAGAAACTATACACCAGAAACTAACACAACATTGTAAATTGAGTACACTTCAATTAATAAACAAAACAAAACAAAAAATAACGAACACCATAGCTAAGATTGTGGCCAAGTTTATGCCACTAAATATAACCGTGGTCATTTCAGTCTCATGCACAATATGTCCATCATCGGACAGGAACTGTTCTCAAAGAGGGAGGAACACCCTTACCCAATGCAAAGGGTCCAGGACCCTTTCCTGGGGAAAAGAAGGAGAACAGGACATCCAGTTAATGTGCGAAGTGCCCAGAAGGCATCCTTACGCTTTTGATTTACTTTGACTTCTGCCAACAAATTTCCAATAATCTTAAAATGTGACCTCTTTGTATTTGACAGAGGGGTTTACACAAAGAATACACAAAGAGAGGCTAATTTGTTTTCCGATGTTTACTCATCCAAATATCTGCTGGCCAATGGAAGACCCTTGCTAGTGGTATGCAAAAAAAAAAAAAAAAAAAAAGTTAAATCAGATAAGACTTCTTTCCTTTGGGGAGTTGAGTCTAATTCACTGGTTACTTCCTTCTTTGACTCAACAAACATTCATTTCACACCTTTTTTGTGCCAAGATCTATGATCTATTTATATCACAAGGCAGGTTGGATCACGTGCTAGGCAGAGGCACCACCAGTAGCCTAAGGGCGCTTAGATGAAGGAGTAATTAATCTAGTCAGGGGAGTGGGGGATGATCAGAGACAGCTTCAAGGAAGAGGTGACATCACAGCCAGACCCTGAAGGATCAGTATGATTTGTTTTACAAAAGAGCTCACCACAGGATTCCTCTAAGTAACAATTTTTTTTTTCCTAGTGCCTTTCAATTACCTCTGGACTGATTTACACACCCTTTTAGAAGCACAGCTGTTGTGTAAATTAAACCTCAGAAATCCCTCCCCAGGTTTGAGTCCCCCTTAGGAAAAATTCTGGCACCCGCTGATTTATTTCTGAGTACTTTTTCAGCACCTACAGAATTTCAGCTTTAGTCATCGCAATTAGGAGGTACTCCAAGTGCGGATGGTGAGACAGAGATAGGGGCTCAAAAATGGAGAGCGAGATCAAAGCAGAGAGCTGCGAAGTCCTGCAACGAAGCCCGGGGCCATATCAAGGGAGTAATCTTGAGCTTTAGATGTTCACGGCTGCCCCCTCGGTTAGGAGGCAGGAGAGCTGAGAAACAGAGAAGAGGGGCTGATGGTCTGCCCTGGGGAGCCGTCTCTGAGCCACAGAGGAACCCGGGAAGCCTGGCACCGTCACACACTAAGCCCTATTCATCTGTGTCTCCCGGATTTTGAGATAACATCTCTAAGAGTGTAGCGCGCACCCTGGCAGTCCTCGCTCGCTGAACTTGAGCAGCAGCTGCCGTTGCTCTTCAACTTCACCTCCTGGTTCCAGAGGGAACCTCAGGAACCCAACCCACTAGGTTGAACCAGCTGCTTGGAAACAACTGTGTATCCATCCTGAACAAGGCACCACTAACCCTTAGGAAATCACCTTTAGAAAACAGCGTTTCTCCTGAGATCCCTGAGTACTTCACAAGGATTTTTACCCTGCTCTGTTTTTATTTTAGTGATGCTCTTTTTAAAAAAATGAAATACAAGTTTGTCATTGTCCCTCAGTTTCCTTTTACCCATTTATGCTTATTGTCTGTAGCCTTGGAGCCAAGTGACCACTTCAACTGTTGAGTTTTTAATGTGGCATTAATCACTAACATTCCTGAAGGTATTCTTGGGGTATTCCAGTTTGTGAAATGCTACATTAGACTAGTAACCACCTCGGAAATGAGCTGACCTTGGGCCAGTGGAGACAGAAAGTCCACAATGACATTTTGGTTCCCCCAGAGTCAGTAGAAAGATCTCAGTTGCTAACTACAGGTTTGAGACTCACTAAGCTTAGAATGGATTTGTTTTCTCTCTTGGAAGAAGTGATTTCCATTCTGGAAACCCTCTGACAGCCTCTGGCAGCCCCATGATAGGGAGCGGGGAAAGGCTGGCTCTCAGAACAGCTAAGAGAGGACCACGCCCTAAAATTAGTGCCCCAAACGGGTCCCCATCACTTTGTACTGTGGGTATGTACTTGTCAAGTGGGGGCTGTAATCCCCTCTGCCCAGTCACGTCCGAATAATGGTTTTCAGGATTCAGGGTGAAGGGTTAATATCTGTACTGAGTATGTGTGTGTGTTTGTATCAAAACTCAAAATCCCAATGGTTAAAAAGGCAAGAAAGGTAAGCAGATAATTTCCAAGTCCCATAAAATAAAATATAAACAGTTAACATAAACGGTTACCTGGAAACACGTTCATACTCATTAACAACCAAAGACACGCCTATTTAAGAATGACCTTACACACCTTAAATTGGCAGCTAGTTTTATATAGGCAGCACCTGGTGCTTTGCAGGGAGGGGCCACACACAGGTATGAACGGCGGCAAAAACAGCAGTGACAGCCCTTGGGAAAGGCAAAATGGCACCCTGCAGCGAGATCTTAAAGGATAAGCATTCCCTTTGACGCAGTAATTCCAGAGCTGGGTTTTATTCAAAGAAGAACAAAATTGAACACCACAAAAACGTCCAGTGATGGGGTAAATGGCGGTACACCTGCCCCCAGGCAGAGTCTCTAGTCACAGAATGACCAGGAGGACTGCGCGGTCACGGGCAGGAAAGTTTACGCCACACGGCCACTTAAAACCCGGCAGAAGTCAAAGTCAAAGAGCTTGTACGTGACAAGAAAATATTAAAGGCACATGGGCAAGTAGACAGAGTCTAGAGAAGCAGTACCCGTGTTGGTAGAAGTTGGGGTTGGAGGTGTTGGGGTTTGGGGAGGGCGATTATTTTTTCATTTTTTTCCCCCAATTTTGTTTTTAGCGTGACTTTGGTGACTCAGGGCTCAACCTGGTCTGCCTGGCTCCAGCCTGAGCTTTATTTCCAGTGTCACACAGCCTCCCTTAGCTTGTGGGAAGTGACACTTGGCTTTTCGTCCTGGAGCGAGAGAACTCCTTCAGTTGTCATTTGCTTTCAGACTAGAGCAGTGACTGGCTTTGGACAAAGTCTTCCCAGACAGCCCCAACTAGGGGCTGCATCCACCTCTCATGCTCCCAGGACTGGACACAGGGGCTGACAGGTAGTAGGTGCTCAGTGCCTAGGGACGGAGTTGAATTGGACCCAAGACTGTTTCCTCCCTTCCCAGCTCAATAATGGTGCTGATTTACAATGCGGGGCGGGGAGAAGGGTGAAGACCAAGCCGTGGGTTTTTTTTCCCCTCATTTCCTAAGTCCCTACCCCGAAGTGTATTCTTTGCTGGCTTGTTTTCAGCATAATGTAAATTCAGAGTTAGAAGATGCTGAGAAGGAAGGAAGGATTTTCTTCTTTCAGAGGAAAATTAAGACACGGCAGGGAAGGGGAGGTGAGGGTTCTGCGGAGGAGGACAAGAAGGGTGAACATGAAACAGAAGACGGCAGAGAGAGGGAATAGCTTTGGGGTGAGCCCGGATGGGAAGGCAGAGGTCAGAGTGAAATTGGGCACTTCCAGAAAGAGAAGAGAAAAAACAGGCCCAGGCAATTTCCTGCAGAAATACCTGTGGTGATAACAGGCTTTTTTTTTTTTTTTTTTTTTAATAACCTGGAGCAAAATTGTCCAGCCCTACTACTTTTATCATCTAAAATTCGTTCTGGAGATTTCCTCCAGCTCTCCCTGAGACTGTCATTTGTCACTAGGGGCTGGAAGCTCACCAAAATGTCTGTAAGCAAGTGTGGGGGCTCTATATTATGAAACAAAGGGCAAAATATTGATTTTGTTTCCTTTCAGCCTGTTTTAATCCAACCGTATCGTCTTTTTATAAGCATTTTCTCTCATCGTGGCGAGGAGACCAGGCTAGGCGGAAGGAGAGCAGCACAGAGACCCGGGAGGCTCACTTTCTCTGAAAGCCTGTTTCTTCAGCATCTCTAATATCGCCAGCAGAATTTCAGTTCCAATCTTCTACCGTGACATTTCCGAAGAAAAGACCCAGGCACCGAAAAACATGACAAAAGACGAGGTGTGGATTTTCCCCAAGGCTGGAGCTTAGAAAAAAATTATTTTTGACCCAGAGAAGGTGACTCCTTGTCACTCCTGTGCTGGCTGGCGGCTTAGAGCCTGTGGGCTGAGCCCGGCCCCAGGCTCCCAGGCTGGGAAGGTGAGGCTCCCACTGGCCCCAGGACCCCATCAGGCTCCTGGCTGCCCACTCCCCTCCACTGACCATCTTTCTCACCAAGTTCTGGACCCACCAGGCCGGTTTATGGCTCTGGGCCTCTGCTCTGCCCTCTCCTCCACCTACTCATTCTTCAGATTCATGGGATGCCTCCTCCGGGAAGCCCTCCAGATATTCCCAGGCAGAGCATGCTGCTTCCTCCCGAGGTGCCCCCCAGCTTCCTCTACTGAGATTCTCCTGGGGCTCCCTGGCTGCCTCTGGGCCAGACCATGTGTGCCTCAGTGGCAGGGTCTGGTCTTTTGAATCTAGGTCTGGGCCCTGGAGCAGTGTCTGCTCAGGGCAGGCTTGTGGAATGAATGAATGAATTCCCCATTCCCCTCCTCCCACCTCCTCTTTTCATTGGTGGTGGTTGGGGGGGAGCCTGGCATCGGGGCCTCTAATCTCAGGATGAAAGGCCTGGGCCGCTCCTCAGAAGATAAAGCATTCATCTTTCCTTCCCACTGTTCTTGTGCCACGGAGTTCCGAGAATCCTGTCATATCCATCTCTCCCAGGTTCTGTGTTCCTCTCAAAAAGATACCAGTTTACCTGTGTGAAGGCTCTGAGGTGACTTTGTCTCTTGAGGGTTTTTTTTAATCTTTAGAGCCGTAAGGGGATCCTGACACACACTTTGAAGTCCTGCTTCACAGATGCCTGCCAGGAAGTAGCCATGGTTTTTAGATGTGAAACGTCTGTGCTCCAGAGGGACCTGGGTCTGGGGCCCACTGGCAGGACTAGCCTTGAGCAGGCCCTGCGCTGCCCCCGTCCCATTCCCAACATAAGGCGTCAGAGCAGAGGGGCCCAGGCCCCCAGCCCTCCGAGGGGGCACCCATCACCTGCGGCACAGGCCAGGGATCTGAGGCTGCGGGGGGAGAAGCAACGTCGCCCCGTCTCAGACTGAGTCCACGGGCTGTGTCTTCTCTCCTCGGTCACCTGCAGCCTGGCATCTCCCTCCAGGGGGACCAAGGTTGGAGCAGGAGCTTGGGGATCAGACTGGGTTCTGGATCCCACCAGTGTAGCTAGATTCTGGCATACTATGGCGGGTCCCAAAGCCTCGGTCTCCTTACCCATCGAATGCAGGACACAGTAGAGCCTCACCCTACAGCACTGTTGTAGAAATTCATCGAAATAGTGCTTAGAAAGCTCTCAGCAGTGTCTGACACAGAGCGCAGGCTTTGTGTGTGTATCTATACAGACAGCTACCTGGCTAGATAACAGAAAGATACATAGAAAGATACATAGATAGATAGATAGATAGACAGACAGATAGATAATTTTTATTGTCTCTCTTTACACTTTCCCCTTGAATCTGACCTTTCATGGGGACTATTTTTGTTCAGCAAACGTCAGCACCATGATCCTCAACAAACGGCCTCTCCCTGAACTCTGAGCCAGCCTTTGGGTCATTAAATCTCGAAAAAGCATTGATGGAGTTCCTGCTAAGTGCCAGGCAAGGCACTGGAGATGTATGAGGTCCCTTCCTTGCCCCCAGAAAGTTCATAGTCTCTGGGTGGAAAGAATATGTAGACTGATAATTGGGGGTGGGGTGGGGGGAAGCTTGTGCTAAAAGAGTACAGAAAATGGGCAATGTTTGAAGCCAGAAGGCAGAGACTTCTGCGGGATGTGGTCCTGAGCAGGACGCTGATGGGAGTCTAGGAGTTGGCTGGGCAGAGGAGGCGTGTTCTGAACAGAAGGAAGAGCCACTGTAGTGCTGGGAGGTCAGTTACCGTCTTTCCCGGATGACCGTCGGGGTGACCAGGAGGCAGGAGACGGCGGGAGGCCACGTGGGGAAGGTGGTGAGACCTGGTCGTGGAAGATCTTCTACATTGCATGGAACTGGGTCTGGATCTTACTGGGGAGGCCGGTGACCCTTGGACTTTGGCACGCTTAAGAAATCACCCAAGGAGCTTGTTTAAAATGCCTGTTCCTCGCGTCAAATCCAGCGAATTTGATGTTATTGAATATGTAGCCAAGCGATTTTGATGCGGATGCTTCAGGGACCACAGTCTTTAAGGATCACATTAGATGATCAAGAACCATGGGAAGGAAGGTGGAGGGGGTAAGGGACGCATGGTGTCAGTGACTCAGAACAGGTCACGAATTCTGTCTCAGAACCACCTCTCAATCAGCCTCTCCCTGGTAAGAACCACAACTTCCAGAAAACACGGTGCTGTTTCTTTGTAGCCATGACAGATTAGCTTAAAAACTTCATGCTGGGGAGGGTGTGGGGAAAAGGGAGCCTTCCTACACTGCTGGTGGGGATGAAATGTGGTGCTGCCACTATGGAAACAGTACAGAGATGCCTTTACAAATTAAAAATAGACTCACCATGTGATCCAACAATCGCACTCCTGGGCATACATCTGGCGAAAACTCCAATTCAAAAAGATACATGCACCCCAATGTTCATAGCAGCACTATTTATAGTAGCCAAGACATGGAAGCTGACTAAATGTCCATCCACAGAGGAATGGATAATGAAGTTGTGGTGCATATATATATATACACATATATATACACAATGGAATACCACTCAGCCATAAAAAAGAATAAAATAATGCCATTTGCAGCAACATGGATGGCCCTAAAGATTATCATAGTAAGTGAAGTAAGTCAGACAGAGAAGACAGATACCATATAATATCACTTATATGTGGGATCTCTAAAAAATGACACAAATGAATTTATTTACAAAACAGAAACAGACTCATAGACATAGAAAACAAATTTATGGTTATCAAAGGGGATAAGCAGGGGGAGGGGATAAATTAGGAGTTTGAGATTAGCAGATATATATATATATATATTTATTTATATATATAATAGATAAACAACAAGTTCCATCTGTATAGCACAGGGAACTATAGTCAATACTTCGCAATAAGCTATAATGAAAAAGAATATATATATATGTGTGTGTGTGTGTGTATGAAGGAATCACTGTGCTGTACACCAGAAACTAACACAACATTATAAATCAACTATACTTTCATTAAAAAAATTAAAATTTATAAAAACCTTTTATTCAATTTTCTATACACATACAACATACATTGGTCACACTAGTATACAAGGATTCATTTCTTCTCATTTGGACAAAAGAAAAAAATCCTTAGCCTACTAAACGCAGCCTCTGTGATTTTAAGGAGAACATGTGGTTTCAGAAAATTTCAACTATCAAAACATAGCCTCCAAACATGAAAAGAGCCCCAGAGGCCCCAGACTGCAGCGAGTTTCCATCAGATTCCTGTGTTTTATTTTAGGAGAGCCAGGGGTGTTTGTAGCTTCGCTCCCGGCCAAAGGGTGTGTGTGGAAAGTGTGGTGGAGTGCGGGGAGGGGGCAGAACGTTACATCAGACGCCAGTGCTACAAAGCAGAGCCGTTTCTGGGGTTACGAGCTCATTCACTCACTCCTTCAACAGTGATTAGTGGGCTCTCTGAACTGGTCCAGGGCTGAGCACCAGGAACACAGGCAAGGTCTCAGGGCAACAGCTCATCAGAACCTGGCGGACAGGAAGAAGACGCTCTGGACAGGAACACAAGGCAGGCCCCGGGGACCCACCCTGTGCTGCTCTCCGGCTGTGTGACCAGGACTTCGTTCCCTAAGGCATTTGCCAAACAAGGGGGTGGATCACCGTTCTTTTGGGTAGTAAGGTCCTATGGTTTGAGTTCAAAATGACGAACCTAATTCATCAGAAAGACGTTTAATATCTACTGGAGTTAAGAAAACAAGGATGTGTAAGCTTCTGAAAAGATTTCCAATTTTAAGTGATTAAACTGTGGAATTTTGGAGATTAGTGGGATAAGCACCCATCCTTTGAAAAGAATTCACTTACAGCGACTATTGCATTCCCCAAATGCGAGCAGTGGGAGGGTGATCAACAGCAAACTGCAGAATCTGAGCTCTAGAAGAGCTCCTTAAAGATGACCCAGTCTAATTCCATCACCCGAGAAAACTGAGGTCCAGAGAAACCAGCTCTGACGACACAGTAAGTTCAAGGCCACAGAGAAGCAAGCGGGGGTCGCAGCTGGACCAGGATGAAACTCGACGCAGGTGTGCCACATTGCTGTGGTTTCCAGATTGTGGAGTAAAACACGCAAAAGCAGTGACTGGGCTCAAAAGACAAGAGCAAAGTGTTCAGTTTCTCAAGACGCTTCGCCCCAGGAGCTCTTTAACTCAAATAGTTTGAGGACTTAAGAAAATAGCCCAAAGTGATAATTTGGGGGAAATACAGATACAAATTGGTTCATTTTCTCAGTTACACAATTACTAAAACCACGTTCCACATCTCAAGACAGACCCCACCAAGATAAAGTTTGTGGGTGGTGATTAACTCAATTCTACATCCATGGGCCCCTGAGAATTCTGGCCCTCGAGGGCCTCCTGCTGTGGAGACAGGAAGTGGCTGACCTGGGCAGCCATCCATCCAACTGTCATAGAATCCTTGGGACCCTAGATGGCTGCTGTCACAACCTTTGCTTATGGGTTACAGGCATGCCAAGATGTGGAAGCCTCAGCCCTCGGGACCCAAGGCCACTTACCCCAGTGTGGACGAGACCCAGACACGCCAGGGAGCAGAGAGGGCATCCGCTGTGTCGGGTGGACACTGGGCTCTGCCCGTCACCCCTCCATCAACTCGCCTCTCTCACCTTGTGGGTGAATTCAGAACCAATACTACCTCTGCACCCTGCAGGGCGGCGTGGAGGTTTAAGGAGACATGTGCATGTAAGCAAGCAGCATGGCATCTGGTGCGGAGTCTGATAGGTCTGATAGGATAGTAGGGAGCGAGTCAGAGCTGGGACTGTGTTGTCAGCAAGCCTGGGTTCGAGTCCCAGGTCTGCCACTCAGTCAGGTGGTCCTGGCACTCACTGCATTTCTCTCTGCTTTGATCTTGGCATCTGAAAGCAGGAGCCGTGACACTAACCACAACTCGCAGGGCAATTGTGAGGATCGATGTATACAGAAATGCGTATTTCCTAGCACAGCCTGCCACATAGCAAGTGCTCATTTAATGTTTTTAGTAGCTGGCAGCCATCAACATTAAATGTATTATCATCTCCCACTGCCCTTCTTCCTAGTAATTGAATTTGTACTCAGCTTTACACAGTAAGGAGGTGGGAGGCACTCAAGCAGGGAAGCAGAGCCAGTGGGTTGGAATCCATCTAATTGCTCATTTCACTTTATTCTACCATTAATTGGTAACATGGCAAGGTTCAAAGACCTAATGATTAGTATTAGCTTTCCCTGTTGGGTCAGGCCAGCTATCTTCCCACTCCACCTGGCTCAGCCATTCACTAGGAAATTGCCTGAGCGGCAGCTGTCCCATTTGTCAAAGGCAGAGAGTGCTCGGTAATGATCTAATGTGCTCGGGGCAGGGAGCACATGCTAATGGCACCGGGCCACCGACATCCTCCGAGCCCCTTGCGGGCATGCAGAGCTCTCCGGATAGAAACGGAGGAAGCTAAGTGGGGTGGGAGAGGTTAAAATTAGATGCTCTATTCCCAGACTTCTTGGTTGAGGGGGAGTCTTACGTCCTCCAGCTTCGTGCTCCCACACCATCTCAGCCTCTGAGATGCAATCCCCTGGTTTCAGATAGAACTAAAATGCCTGCCAACTGTAAACAATAAGATGAATGTTGAAAATTGGCCTGGAAACACTGCAGACAGTCCTCCTGGCGCGTCTTGTGCCATCAGACTAGCCACCTCACTCACCCCTCCGTCCGGCTGCCCATTTTCCAGAGGGTTCTGCTGGTCCCCCCACCCTCCCGGCAAAGAAATTCTGGAGCCACCGTGGCTCCTCTCTTGCCATCCTCCTGGGTAGCTTTTCTCAAGGATGTCAGCACACTCTGAGGGCCTCCTGTTCCCTCCTGTCTGTATATTCAATTGTCTTATGAGTTCTTGAGAGTTGACCTTCATACACCCTGCCTGCACCTGGGCCCTGGAGGCAGGCAGAAGGAGCTTGGCACAAGGGGTGTGTGTGTGTGAAATACACATAGACACACCTACGTATACAGTTGCCCCTTGAACAACAGGGGGGTTAAGGATGCCCACCCTCCTAGCTGTCCAAAATCCACATATGACTTATAGCCGACCCTCTGTATACTAAGTTTCTTCATATCCACGGTTCCTCCACATCCCTGGATTCAACCAACTGTGGACCATGCAGCACTGTAGTGTTTACTATTGAAAAAAAAATCTGCCTATAAGCGGACCCTTGCAGCTCAAATTTGTGTGGTTCAAGGGTCAAGTATATTATAAAACGACTCTCATTCTGTATTGCACCTGACGTTTTCAGAGATTTAAATATTTCGTTTCCAAGCCCACCATACTCATCTTTGGAAACACAGGCTTGTTTTCTCCCGCATCTGCACCCCTCCTCGGTCGCAGGCACAGCCTGCGTGTGTACCAGGTTCTCAGGACACATTTGGGTTACATGGTCTTAGGGCAGGATGAGCTTTCATTTCACAAATGGGAAAACCAGGGCCCGGGAGGAAAAGAGGCTTGCCCGGCATCACGCGCCTCCAGAAGCTTCCCTCCCAGACCTCCTCACTGACAGCACGGAGAGCCTGTGCTATTCCAAAGGCTTTCTTAGCAGATCAAAAAGAAAATCTCGTCAAGCCTTTCATAGTAGGATGGCAGGCCGATAGATCTAGATAACCCACTTTTTTTTTCTTTTGGCAAAGAAAATCGAATAATAAGCCTAATTCCCACTGATCCTGAGGATCGGTGAGGTCTGAGTTTACACTTCAAGGGGTTGGAGCTCAGAGAAAAGATGATGTACCATTAAAATGGGAAGCTTGGCAGATACAAAAAAAAACAAGCACACACTTCAGGGATTTGCAACTATAAGAGACAGGAAAATCGGTCTCATTAATGACAAAATGCAGATGCTTTTCTTTCTGAGCTGAAAAAAACCCACAGAGTAAATTACACTGGAGCATGTAAAGAGGGATGTGAGAACCCTCTTAAAAATGTATGAAATCTCAAGGAAAAGATTGATCAATTGGCCCCCTTAGCACTGAAAATGTCAGTTAGTTTTTTCCTTTCTCTTGTATCAGACAGGTGGTGATTAATAGGATACAACAGACAGCAGAGGAGGTGGTACTGGTAAAACAGGCACAAAGGGGAAATTATAAAGGAGGGACATAACAAGAATTTAAATCTGAAGGTAAAGAAAGGGAACACGTATGAAATATATTAAGATGGAGCCTATGGACAGGAGGGGATCGGAATGGATACAGGGAAAGAAAAGGCCTTCCTGAGCTGTGATGGTTAAGAGTGAGTAGAGGTTAATAAGAGAATCTTGGAGAATGGGGAAGAAATACATTTTGGGCAGAAGGAACTGAATGTACAAAGGCCCTGAGGCACAAGGGAGTTGGGCTGGAGGAACTGAGGGAATAATGGAAAGAATACAGATTGGAGGGAGCTCAGGGAACATTAGGAATGATGGAAGAAGAGGCTAGTGATCTGAATCTCTAGATCTAGGGTCTAGAACAGTGGTTTTCAAATTCTGGCGTCTCAGAAGTCCTTTATACTTACACTCTATTGATTTATCATAATAGAAATGAAAAGGGACAACTTTAACAAATAATCATTTAAAAATAACAATAAATTCATTACATGTTACTTTATATTAACATGTAATGAATTTTTGTGAAAAATATTTTTTCCAAAAAATCACCAAAAACATAGTGAAAAGAGAAGCACTGTGTTACTTTTTTTTTTGCAAATCTCTTCAATGTCTGGCTTAATAAAAGATAATTGGGTTCTCATATCTGTGTCTCCATCATCTGCTGTGATATGTGTATGGTTGATGTTTATGAAGGGAATCTGGCAGATGCCAAAATCTTGTCAAGTGGTGCTTTCTTAAAGGTCAGTCGCAATGTGGAAGCTGAAATCATATCAATTAATTTCTCATCGATAGATCGATCCTGCACTTTGAGTGGACCTTTTCCTTATGCAGAATTTTACAACATCATGCATTGGACATTTGGGAAATGCTCGTTTAAACAGATTTTCCAAACGTTGTTCAATTCATTATATGAAACCAGAAAAACTGCATTCATTAATAGGACCATCGATCTCATCAGAAAAAAAATCTTTAAATATTGCAAAGCTGTTAAGCTCATGGTGGCAGATACTGGTTTCCTAAAATTCTATTTTTGTGTAAACTTTCTAATTTTATCATTGGCAGCAAAGGCTATTGGTTGTTTTCCTTGAAATGAGAAACTCACTTCTTTTAGTTTCAAGAAAACGTCTGCCAAACGCCCAAATCTGAATAACTATAGTCTGTCTGCCTATCGTTCCTTCCATGGAAAAGAACTTTCCAATCATTCCATGACAAAAGGGGCTAGCTCAGCTTGCAACCCAGACAATCACACACAGCAGAAGTGCTTTCAAAGGACTTGCCATTTTGCCACACAGAATATGAAAAAGAAGCGTATTCAAGGGCTAAGATGGAATTAAATTAATAATCTGTACTGTTTCATCAAGGACTTTCTTAAGTGAACTTTTTTTTTTTTTTTTTTTTTGGTTTATTTGTTTTAAACCGTGAGCAAGCCCCAGGCAGTGAGGAACACAATGACTACTAATATAGTTTGGTGCCACTGTCTTCAGTAGTGCCAATGAGCCAGCAGCTTTACTCACCACTGCTTTTACACCATCGCTGCAAATGTCCACATGATGAAAAGCAAAGGACATCTTAGTGTTATGACGATGATAGTAGTTCTGACCCTGCAGATATCCTGAAAAGATCTTGGCAAACTCTGGGGTTCCAAGGACCTCACTAGTCTAGACTACCTCCCGCAAAGCCTTGTCAGGCATTTAAAATGGTTTTATCTGAAGCCTATGAGGAAATGAAAAGCCAGGGAAGTGTTTTAAGCGGGGAACCTCCCCAAGTTAGATTCGAGTTTTGAAAGGATCACTTGGGGCTGCTGTGAGGAGAATAAAAAGGATGGAGAAAAGACTAGGCGAGGAGAAAATAAGTTATGAGACTCTAAGAGTTATGCAAACTAGAGATGATGGTGACCAGGACAAGTGGTGCCAGTAGAGATGGAGAGAATGACAGAATCAAGAGCTCTCTGGATGGTGAACTCAAGAGGATTCGCTGAGAGTTCATGGGAAACTCCACGGTTTCTGGCGTAGGTCCCTGGATGAACTGAGAAAAGAGCTCAGAGAAATCAAGCCCGAAATGCACCAAGCACGGTGCCTGGCTCCCAGTGAGAGCTGGGTGAGAACCAGCTCCCCAGGCCTGGACAAAAGGTCCAAGTCTCAAAAGGTTTCTAGGAACACTGACCCCTACTGGCTGTTCTGAGAAAAGCAGCCTCAGGTAGTCACTTCACCAGGGACCCGCTGAGACTAATTACCATTAGAAAGAGATCCCTACACAAAGGTGCTTTGACCAACTGACTTAGAGAACCGAAGATAAGAGGCTGGAGAGAGGAAGACACTGTGTTGGAACAGGAAGAGAAAACCTCAAATGGGACTTAGAGTAAGATCTCCATTACCTGGACCTACCTGGGCAGGTACTGCTGGGTAAGCTGCAAAAATCAAAGCTGCCCAACCATTAAAAGCTGACAAGAGGATATCTAATCCAGACCATTAGTATCAAGTTGGCTTTGGAAAGACAAGAGACAAGATCCCACTTCTCTTCTGCCCTCTGAGGGCCCAAACGCTGCATTTCTAAGGCCTCCAATTCCAGCACGTGCTTGTAAGTAGGGGGTCCCACGGGCTCCGAGTCCTCTGGGACTTGAGCCAAGCTGCCCTCACCTAGGACTAACGGACAGGCCATGGCTCCCTCCTTTCCCTCCCAGAGCAGGCTCATTGTATAAACTTGGAATAGACAGAAGAGCTTAAAGAAAAAATTAAAATGATGTATAATCTTACAGGGTTATCACTTCAGTGTGTTTCCTTCTGATACATTCTATGCACATATAGCGTACATTTTTAAATAAATTGGTGCTGTATGCAAATAGTTTTGAAACATTTACTACATCATCCCATAGACGTTTAAATACATACCAGTAACACCTAAATATTATTTAATGATAGTTGCAATCCTTTCTCTACTCCCTCCTCTTCAGACCCACTAGGCTGTTTCTCTGGGTCTTCTGTCTGATTTTCAATTCCTGTAACAACACCTTTAAATGCCAATAAGAATCTGGGTTTAAACTATCGCAGAGAATGACATTCCCTTCCATCTGCATGATGTTTTACATTTATCAAAGCTCTTTTACATACACTAATAAAAAACCCCAACATTTTAATGATATTCTACTAAATGTTTCCACATGCTCATAAGTAGTAATAATAATCCAGCTCATAAAGCAATTGTGAGGATCAAATGGGAAAATGGACATGGATAACAAGAGCAGCTATTTCTGATTGGTTCTCACTATGTGCCCAACACCGTGTTCAGCATTTTACATCACATGCTCTCCGATGTGCTCCATGAAGGAGACACTATTGTCTTCCCACTTTAATAGAAAAGGTTAACAGGGTGCTTTAAAAAAAATTAAGTAACTTGTTAACTTGAGAATGGTGACACAGTTAATAATTGATGGGGTCAGATTTTTAATCCAGATTCATCCGGGCTCTTCTGCACTCCTTAAAATCACTTCTGTGCAAGGGATTTGCAAAGAATGAGCACAAATTGCATGACAAATTCTTGAAGCCCAGGGACTTCCCCTTCCCCCACCCTACTCTATCAGCATACAGTAGTTGCTTAATAAATGTAAGCCAGTGGAAGCAAAAGATAGACTCAGTGTGAAAGACATGAAGAGATGTCCCTCCCTGAAGAAAGACAAGGCAAACCATAAAATCCTGAAACGAGTATGTTTAAAATAATTAAAATGTCAAACAAAGGACACAAAACCCTAAGGGAAGAAGAATGATTAGGAAAGAAAAAAATAAATAAATTTAAGAAAAGAACGAAAGGGAATACCTGGAAACAAATCCAGTATAGATGAAAAATAATATATCATTAGCAGAGATTATCCCAGGGTTGCAGATGGTATAAAATAACCTGATAAAAGATGTTGACCAAACCCCACAGCTGACATCATACTAAGTGGTGAAATGTTAGAGGCATTCCCTTTAAAATCAGAAACAAGACAAGCTCTCCATGATCCTTAAAGCAAAAAGACATTTAAAGAGAAATAAAAAAAGTATTAGGATTAGAAAGGAAGAGGTAAAACTATCAGTCTTAGCAAACAAACAGCGACTAATAAATCCTACTATATAAAATGGAAAGCTTCTGTTTATTAAAAGGCAAACTAAAATAAGCTAAAAGACAAATTGCAGCTTGAATGACCATAGATATAACCCATATAACCATCAAAGGGCTTTTTATCCAAGATAAATAAAGCATTGGTACAAATCAGTAAGAAAACAGAAACGGCAAAGCATGTGAAAAGGTAATTCGTAGAGGAAGCAATCCAAATGGCCAAAAGTCTGTGACAAGACCATCAATCTCATGAATAATCACAGGGGTGCAAGTTAAAACAGCAGGGCACCGTTTAATCTGTATCAGATCGGCAAACGTTAATAAAGTTTAATGACCAAGTGTCGACAAAGATGCTGGACGTGGAAATACTCATAGAAACTGACTGAGCGTATAAGTTAGTGCTGTCACTTTCGGGAATAATTGGTCAATATCCAGACTTTCAACAAATGTTCATTGAGTCTTTGCCAGGCACTGCTGTAGGTGCCCGGGATATAGCAGCAAACCAAACAGATAAAGTCTGATGTTAGAGAATAACCAGTAACACAGAAGGCACCCTTTCCTGCTTCCAGGTGCCAACCCCAGGGACACTCTTGCCTGTACGCGGTGGTTCTCACTGCAGCACTGCCTGTCACGGCAGACGTGAGAAGCAAGCTGGCTTTTCCTTAGTTTACAAGTAAACGAACAAGGAAGGGGCCAGATAAACTGGTTTATTACATGAAATACTACACAGCAGTTAAAATAAATAACGTGCATCCAGCACAGACCCAAATTCATCATATGGAATAAATATCAGAAACATTACATTAAACAAAAAGGCTGGTTGCCAAAGCACACATGTACAGTGGTGTATCATGTATATAAAAATTGATATTTAAAATAATCACACGTACTATTTACAAATACACACACACGCAGTGAAAGTCAAAGATCACAGTAGTTCTTGGGGGCAAGGGAGGGGCAGAGCTGGAGGAGAGAGGATGCCCTACCTGTAAATGATTTCTGTTTTTAAAAAAAGAGAACAAGGGATCCGAAGTAGATGAGACAGCATTGTTCACAACTGCAGAATCGTGCATAAATACCTGTAATATAGTTTTCTGAATTCTTAAAATGTTTCATGATCAAATTAATTTTTTAAAATTTTGTAATAGGAAAAAACAAAAGAAATTTTCAGCCCTGGGTCCAGCAAAAAGGAAATCCCAGGTGTTCCCACGCCAGCCCAGCCTGTGTGCTGAAGGTCGGGCAACTCCCAGGCAGATGCAGTGACAGCTCTGAAAACTGTTTCATCAGTCTGGGCTCTACTTTTGCTCAGCACGGGGAAGGTGAAGGAGCAGCAGGCAGAAGAAGGCAGGGAAGTGAGCTGGTGGGACGAGAGGTGAGTGCATCTCTTGTACCAGCCGAAAAGGTAACTTGTCCAGAAGGGACACATGCCTTCCCTCCTCCACCGTTCCAAGCAGTGTGGCTCGCCTTCTTTCCTTACTGGGACCTGACAATCCGGCTCATTCTCAGGTTTTTCAGCGACAACACAGGTCAAGTATTTAATCCGGTCTCTCAGAGCACAGCTTACCAGCGAAGAGCTTGTAATAGCTATGTTAGATTTCCTGAATATGCGTTTGATTGATGGTTTAAGCCTTATTTCTAAATTACATGAAAATTGTACACTCATGGGAAATCTGCAGCCTCGTCCCTCATCCTCATTCTCTATTCCCCATCCCTCCCTCCCTTGGCGTTCTAACCCTCTGTGATCTGTGACCTCCTCTCTCTTTCCTGATTTATCCCCCTCCACTCGCCCACACCCCAGCAGCCACGCCAGGAGAAGTAAATGCTTCTCCAAACTGTCCCCAGGGTCAACGCCCGATTCAGATCTCTTCCCCTCTTCCTGGACCATTGCAACGTTCTCCTAGCTGGCCTCCTGCTAGATTGGCATCCTCCCCTTTTCCTCCTGGCATCCTTCAAGGATGCCTCAGATGTCCCCTTCTCTGGAGATGCTTCCTGACTTGCTTGGCAGAGGGAGTCCCTTTCCCCACTGAGATCTGACAGCACTTGAACTATCAACTATTTATCACCTTGAGTTGATTTCACTGTTTCCAGTCTCCCTCCAGTTGCAGACCCTGAGCTGCCTGAGGGCAGGGGCGAGACCTTACTCCTCTCTGGACACCCTGTGTCACCACAAGGTATGGAGCAGTCCATTCTTTTCCTATTTCATGTAAACTGGAAATATAATTTTAATTAGATTACTGACTTCTTAAAAGATGATTCATCATCAAACCCAGGAATGTTGGCTAAAGGTGTCAGGAAAGCTGGAATCTCCCCAGAACCCCAGCTACTGCAGGAGTGAGCTATATTTGGGAACCAATTAATCTTGCAATGCTGAAAATTAAGGCATTTAAGATTCTGCTGTTCCCAATCATTTTTCCCCAGGAAAACATCTGAACTCTGCCAAGCCTGTCATTATCTTACTCGTGTGCTCAGAAGAGCTCTTATGAAAGGGGGACCTGCATACAACGGAGGCTCACGCCTTACTTTCTAAAATTGCAATTCATTTTGAGAAACTTTCAAGTCAAGCCACAGCCATCAGAAAAGTGAGCCCCGGATTTTAGAACGTGCCGTTTGCACTGGCTTTTACAGGAAATGGAGGTGGACGCTGCTCTCTTCCTCTGCTCTCTTCTCGAGGTCTCCAGGCCCTGCCTGGAGGACCTCATCTTCCGCAACGGCTCCCGATGTGCCATGACATCAGAGCGACAATGACAAAGAGGATGACAGGCGACGTTTATCAAGGCACCCTGTCCAAATCTGTACTGTGTAGCTATTTTTTAAAATTACAGCACGTCATTTATGGAATTTGAATATACAGACACACAAAACCCATTTCACAAGGTTGCAAACATACTAGGGGCCCCCAAGTTAAACCCAGAGGAAACTGAGGCTCGGTGAGGCTAAGTCCCGGCCACTTGGCTGACCGAGCAGAGTTTACACCGCTGTGGTCTGGCTTCCCAGCCCGTGTTAAAATGTCTCTCCTCTCATGTCTTTGACAGCCCCTAGACTCATTCCACCGGCAATTCCCTCAGGTAACTTAAAGTCAACCTGTCCTAACCTGGACTTCTTTTCTTCCCCTGAGATCTATTCTCCCAGCGGCGTTCCTGACCTAAATTAATTGTTTTACCCTCAACCCCAGTGTGGGTCCTCCAGCTTCACACATCACATCCCAGGGCCCCTGACCTGCTGAGTCAAGCCAGGAAGGGTCTCTCTGGCTGATTCCCTTCTCTCCAGCTCCACTGCCAAATGCCTTGGGTTAAGGCACTCATTTCTCAACTGTCAACTGGTCCCCTGTCTTCTAGCTAGACCTCACTGTTCCAGTCCATCCTGGGGGCTGTCCCCCAAGGGGTATGTGTGTGATACAGGTCAGCAGCCCCGTCCTCCCAGTCTCCCCCAGTCACCTCCTGCCATTTTCTCACTCCCCCCCTTCACCCCTGGTTCCTGATCTGTGCTTTGCCCGAATGCAGTGTCTGCTCTCACACTTTCAGGCCTTTGCACACATAGCTCCCTCTGCCCACTACTTTCTGTTTCTCTTCCTGAAGAGCTTCTCCCCTTCTGCAGGACCCAGGCTAGTGCCCTCTCATCCGAGAAGGTGCATCCAGGTACCTCCAGCCTCTGAACCATCCCGTGTTCCCAGAGCCTTTCCCGTCGGTGCTACAGAACTAAGTTAAAGGTTTGTTGAATTCATAAATGAAATAAGACCTCTGTGGATTGATTCTATAATCCTGCCCACCTCTTTTTTCATGTCTGATCAAAGAATATAAAAATCTACCCTCATATAATAAAAATGTAAAGAGAATTTAGGATGAATCACGGTTGGCGCTTGGCTTTGACGGAGCTGAGCATCCGGCATATGAGGTCGCGTGAGCAGAGATGAAAATCCTGGTCACGTGACTGTCACCAGGGTGAAATGAGATGACATGTGGAAAGCACCCTGCGTGACCCTGAGTCACCCCTTCTACCAGGCAAGTGTGAATTAGCAAGTCACTTAACTAGTGAATGAGTCCAGCTGACAATGAACAATCGGTCCCTTTCTGCCTCATTGTAAGCAGCAGTCAGTTTAAGGACGCACAAACATCTCTGGAAGTGGTCCTCATGACCATCAGGGGCCAACTCCATTGTATTATTTGTGGGGCTTTCTCTTCCTTTTCAAAGACGGGGCTGGAGCCACCCGGCTCTCCTTCTTAGGTATACAGACGGTAACAGAAACGAATTCATACATGAAATGAGACCTCTCTGGGCTGATTCCATGGGCACAGGAACGTCCCCCCACTCCCCCGAAACCCTCACCGCACCCACTTGTTGAGGCTCAAATTATTTTCCAAGGAGGCAAACACCTCCTTCACAATGAAAGCTGACTGACGCCTCAGCAAAGGACAAACTGCCGCATTTCACAGATTTCCATGTCGCACAAAAGTCAGAATAGTCAATGTGAAACCTACAAATGCCCAGAAGCCAGAGTCTGCATCTATGTGTTGAAGCATCTGTCTCCCCACTGCAAAGAGAGCACCTGGGAGAAAGGACCACGTGTCCTGCCCCCATCGATGTCCCATCACCAAGCTCACTGGCACCAAAGCACTTTTTCTCCACTTTTTCTTTGTGTGCTTAATGAATGTCTGCCCCTCCTCTAGGACGCAAGTACCACAAGAGCAGAGCTCACGGGGGCGGGGCGAGGGGGAGGGGCTGCTTCTCAGCTCCACCCTCTTCCCTAGAATCGCGTCCTACCTTCCCGCACCCAGGAGCTGCTCAGAAACATTTTTGGAGAGTACATGAAATGAACGATTCTATAAGCCCGCCCATCTCTTTTTTTCATGTCTGATCAAAGAATAAAAATCCATCTTCATATAATAAAAATATACACAGATAACAATGAGAGAGTTAAAAACAAACAAACACCAAGTTAGTGTGATGTTTAGAAATCTGGAATCAAAGTGACTCCACATCGTTGTCCTGGAAGGGGGAACAAACTAGGACCAAATTATCAAAAATGATAAATACAGCCTACAAAGGCTGGTTACACCGTAAATAATCACTGGAGAACTGAGCTCCTGCCTGTGGGGTAGTTTGAGAATTCGGAACGTCATTGCTGTAATAGGGAAATACTGCACTTGTTCCTTTAAGTGAAACCAGATGGAATGACAGTAGTCCAGGGAAAGTATCAGTGGTACTGAATCTGCATCTGTACTGTATTTTTAAGCTCTATTTTTAAAATGATTTACATTGTTTTCCAGGTGCTATTTGGCTCAAATACAAATTCCTATGTCATCAAACGTGGTCAGTAAAACACAGGCAAGAGGATATTAATGAGCACATCCCAGGGAAGAGGCAGCAGCAGAGAACGTGGCCAAGGGCCCAGCCTAGGGCTGAACTTGACCCATCCTGGCTGTGTGACCTTGGGTAGTGACTCAGTTCTCGGAGACCAGATTTCCTCTTCTGGGAAAACAGTGTCTGCAAAGATCCCGTGTGAATTCCACCAGACCAGGACATCTGCAGAGCACCCAGCCCTGCCTCTGGCGCCAGAAATAGTCATAGTAACACATAACAGTGACAATGACAACAATCTGACAACAATCTCAGAGAAATGTGGCAGCAGCAAAGAACTGGATGTGCTTGTGTTCAGGGTGGGAAAAAAAAATTACCATCAGGGTTTCCTCATTGAAAAATTAGTAATTTTAGCAGCATGATCTGGAGGCCCAGTGGTTTAACAGGCAACTCATCAGAAACTGTTGCTCTCTAGGCTCTGAATGGCACCTGCTTTTTAAAGTGCACACACAGAGGGGAGGCGGGTGTCAGGGACAGTTGTGGACCAGGCTCTCTCTGGCAAATGCAGCTGGAAAACAAACCCCAGGTGATGTCTTTTAATAAAATCTCTGAAAAATACTTGGGTTAATAATTGGAACAGAGGAGGGCTTCTGAGGTCCCATCAGTTTAATTCCACCCTGCACCAGACTATTCCTGCCAGTTTGGGCTGTGAAAATAATGGAAGCAATAATTAAAGGTAAATTATGCAAATGAAGGAAGGGCAGGAACACCAGATTGGGGAGGGGGGGGAGTAGTGGGAGGAGAGCTGCTCCGAAGGATGAGTGATTCGAGCTGATCTGTTCCACGCACCAACCATGAATGGTTCTCATCACAGCCCCTGCTCTCCCTGCCCTGATGTGTCTGTGGGGTCCTCCCCTTTGCCCACAGGGCAAGTCAAAAGCTCCTTGGCCTGGCATTCAAGGCCCTTTATACTCTGACCACTGCCAACCATTCTACCTTATCCCCTCTGCTTCTTACACACCCTGCCCCCTCCGTCCCTACTAACAATTCTCCCAAACTCCCCCTAAATTTAATGTTTCCATTTAGGATAATAGAGGAGAGAAAAATTATTCAAAAAGTCGATGTCTGAGTCCTTTAAAGAAAGCAGTCCACAACTAACACCGTGAGGAGCAAGTCCTGTCCTAGGGACTGATCTCCCTATGGAATTTCTAGAAATTACAAAAACATTCTGCTTACCGGCTCCCCCAGAAATTCAGGTTTAATCAGTCTGAGTGGGGGGGGGTCCAGGCACAGGGAAGTCTGGGGAGCCACCGTTTTAGCTGTTTGCCCGAGTGCCCACCAGCCTGCTGTGATCACTGTGTCACTGGCTTGGACCCCCAAAGCACTGGCGTTTGGGACCCCTGACCTATGCCACCGTGCCCTCACCATCACCCCGGTGCGGTCATTTTTACCTCGGTTTGTATGAAGACACTCGGGTCAAGTAGCCTGTCTGCGGTAGCCCAGCTCTCAAGTGGGATAAATGAGGACGAGAGCCAGACCCTCCCAGGTCTGATGGCCCCGTGTCCCCTCTACCTACAATACTGTCCTCTGCGTGGGGAGCTCAGATCTCAGGAATCTTCCAAGCTGGTTGTCACAAACCACCAAGAGCTTGAAATGAATTGTCGTAGGAATGTTTACACCACGGAAATAGGCAAACACTGACAACTGGGGTTTTGTTTGTCTGTTTTGTTCTGTTCTGGGTTTTGAGAGCCAGATTACCAGCCCCTCCTTAACTCTAGGGCACCAAGCAAAGAAGGGAAAAAAAGTCAAATTATGTTCCTTTGATTTTAGGAAGCAGGCACTTTGGAAAGATTTCAACTGCAAACAGTTAAAATTGAAAACGTTTTTTGAGTTTGAAGTCATAAACCTCAAGTATATGGAAAACAAACATCTGTAATTCTTATTCAGATGCCACATGGGTACCAACGCATTGTAAATGCTGCCATTTGCTGGGTGCACTGGACTTAGAGTCACTCAGCAGCAGTAAAAAAGAAAATACAAGCTGTGGAACGAGGTGTCTGGAGTGCTCCCTGTCTCCGCCAGCAGAGACACAACAGAAAACGTTTTCTGAAACGAGCCATCCATCCGGCAGCCCTGTCTCTGCCTTAGCTGCTCAGTGTGCAAACTTCCAATATTGAAACACTGGATTGGAGCCCCCTCTTAAGGAATCACAGGAGGGACTAACAGAAGTTACCTGCCCCCCGTGGTCTCCTGCCACCACTGCTGAGCTCAGCTGCGTGCGGTCCCCACTGAACAAAGATCCGCCGCCTTTTCCCCTCGCAGCGGGTCCCTCTATCAGCACGGCTCGATAGCTAGGAAGCCTCGTTATGCTGGTACCGTGCTCACAGAGGATGAAGGAGATTGCAAATTGAAAAGGAGTAAACGAAGCTACTGTTTACTGGGTGCCTGCTTTCACAGCCAGGCAGTGAGCTAGTCCTTCTCATACACAGTCCTAGGATGGACGTTTATTGAATGACTATCACATGTCAAGCCCTATCCCGTTTAATTATCTTATTTAATCCTTAGGTACATTATCTCACTGAATCCTCTCAACTGTCCAACAAGGCAGCTACGATTACCCCCATTTTACAGACAAGAAAATCGAGGCTGAGGTAGCCACAGTCCCTCCCTTAAGTTAGTTCATCCTGAATGTGGCAAGGGCAGAACTGGAAACCAGAGCTATGATTCCGGGGCAGCTATCTGCACAGGCACACCTCGCTTTATTGCCCTTCGCAGATACTGTGTTTTTCCCAAACTGAAGGTTTGGGGCAACCCTGCATCGAGCAAGTCTATTGGTACCATTTTTCCAACAGCATTTGCTCTCCTCATGTCTGTGTGTCACATTTTGGTAATTCTCACAATAGTTCAAGCTTTTTCAACATTACTGTACTTGTTATGGTGATCTGTGATGAGTGGTACTTGAGGTGACTTCTGCAGCTCCCTGAAGGCTCAGGGGATGGTTAGCCTTTTTCAGCAATGAAGTATTTTTTTTTAATTGAGGTAAATGCACTGGTTTTAAAGACATAATGCTACTGCACACTTAACAGATGCCAGTACAACGTAAAAGTACCTTTTATATACACTGGGAAACCAAAAAATTTGTCTGACTCTCCTGATGGCAATTTTCACTTTATTTCGGTGGTCCGGAACTAAACCTGCAACATCTCTGAGGTCTGCCTGTACTGAGAAATGGAATACTCCTCGCAGGAAGGGAACTGTCACTGACTTAAACTCTGGTCCTCATTTATTTAATATTTGCCCCCAAACAGTGCACCTCAATATTATACTGGAGAAAATGGTTTTATGTTTGTTTCTGTAATCTGCCAAGTTATAGTAACTATGTATGGTAGCAACTGCTCATTGAGTGATGTCTAGCATGTCTGAGAACGCTAACAGTCGGTGAGCCCTTCCATTGCCCGGCACTGGACTAAACAAGCATTTAACAGTGATCCCCACAATAACTGTAAGAGGTAGGTATCATCCCAGTTTACAGATACAGAAACTGAGGCTTGAAGTGTAACTTGCCCAAAGTCATAGAGCTAGGAAGAGGCAGAACCGTCGTTCCTCACAGAGACACTCAGGATTGCAGAATCCACATCCTGAACTCTAACTGCAAGCAGTGGGGCTGTGGCATCCTGTGGAGTGAGTTTGACTATTCCTGAGTGGATGACACTGCGGGACCACCCAGGAGCGGGTGGGGCACTGCTTTCTGAGTCCCTTGCTGCCTGCACGAAGTTAGCGCAGACACAACATGGTACAGCGGCAGGAATGGGACCTAATAATTCAAACTGAGGGCTGATTCCCTGGGGTCCAAATGGGAACTTGTCTCCCCGAGTCACAGGACTAAACGTTTCTCACCAAGAGCATAGCTGCCCCAGAAATGTGGACTTTCACAGGTGAGATTGACCCACAGGCCAGCTGGCCCAGCCTCCCATCCAATGCCACCACCCCTATTACGATCCTGAGTCGGATGCTCTGCCTTCTGGGGCCATCTCACCAGACTGCGTTTAGGATTAAATGAGATTTACGTAGAGTGCTTCATCCAATGACTGCTACATTGGGTAGCAGTAATTAACACATTTAATCTCTTCATTCATTCACCCAATACATTTTAACCTGGAGCCTACCATGTAGTAGGCTCGAAGGATAAGATGCAAATTCGTATTTCAGGGCCAGTTTTGGGGGGCAACGCATTGACTCACTAAACCAATCAACAAACATTACCATTAGGGTATGACAGAGACACGCTCACCAGTTACTGAAGTGAAGTGACAATGAGCATAATGAACACTTTTCATGATGGTTCAATGGTTCATACAGTGCTTTCACACTTGTTATTGGATCACTGCATGAAAAGGAGATTCAGATGAGTCAAGGGACCTGCCTGGGGCCACACAGCAAGTGCACAAGTTTGGTTCCAATCTGGGTCTCTGCCGCCCAACCCTGGACTCTCTCTTTTACGTCCTGTCTTACCTGGCTCTGCGTGGGCTCTCCAGTGACAGACAGCAGGGACCCCAGCAGCCCTGTTCCACTTTGGAAAACCCTGATTATTAGAAGGCTTTTGCTAAGATTTATCCAAAGCCTGCCTTCCAGTACATTCCATCTGTTAGTCTTAGCTCTTCCCTGCGGAGCCCTACTGAATAAATGTGCTCCCCCCAAAAGGACCTTCCTACGAATGAGGACAGTTACCAGTCTTCCCCAAGCCTTCTGTGCCCCAGATTGCATTCGTTGGAGTGAGTTCTTCCTGTTGTGACAAAGCTAAAGATTCCTCCTCAGTCTGATCTCGTCCCTTCCCATCCAGTCAGCCTCTTCTCAGTCTGCGCCTTGTGCTGGTGCCGGAACCGTCTGTGTAAGGGTCATTCCTGGCCCACCGGGAGCTGGGTGGTACTGATAACCACACCACCGCTGCTCTCCCCGAGGGCCCCAGGCTCCAGGCACTGCTGTGGGCCCGTCTTACTTACAAGCTCAGCCATGCAAGGTGGATGCTACGGATTCATTCCCACCCCTGGACCTGGCAAAGGGTAGCAGCTCATAAATTTTTTCAGAATTGAACGAAACTCAGTGATTCATCCTCACACCTCATGCCAAGAGGGTGTCTGCTCTCCACCAGAGCAGAGTAAAGGGTCTTCCCTGGGGACAGAGCATGTGACACGGGTCTTCCAGGGGGCCCACTCTTCCCAGCAATGTTCAAGTGCTCCCTGGTCCAGGGAGAAAGATGAATGTTACTTAAGAAACTAAATAAAACTGAAAATGTGGCTGCACTAGATATTAGCAATGACAGTTGCGCAAAAAGTGGGCAACTACCTGCTGGTTCCAGCCCAGGGTCGATGACGTGGAACCCTCAAGGGTCTCTCAAAAGCCCCCTTCCAGGTTTTAGGTTGTCACCCAGGCTCCCGACAAAGAGCCCAAGGGCTCTGGAATGAGCCAAACCTGCTCTAAATCCCGACTCTGCCAAGTCGTTGGGCAAATGTCATCACGGTGAAATGCAGATGATAAAAACCTCATAGGGTGAGGGTCAATATTAAACAAGAAAGTTGCTGGCCACTCCATAAATGTGATGCTGATGTTGATGATGGAGGAGGACAAAGAGGAGGCAGAGGGAAACTCACCAGATTCCATTCCCTGCCACCGCCTCCCTGGTTTTATCCCCCGAGGGCACTTCAAGGACGCAAGGCAAACGGAGCTGTCCCTCGAAGCCTGATGGCAGAATATTGGCTTGAGAATGCTCCGGGCTTGGGTCAAACCCCTACTAATGATTTTCCAGCATGAATTAAATGGAGTGAATACTTTCTAATGGCTGCTACAGAATTACATGGCAGTTTCCTGGAGGATCGACAAAAATAGCTGAAATTGGAGGAATGGTCATTCTGATGCACGGAAGCTTCTCATTAATTTAATTTCTTCCTCCTTTCTGCCTTGTGGATCTGCTTTGCAAGAGCTGATCGAAAAGAGATGCACGGCAAGCCAGCCAATACCCCAGCCTAGCTCAGCAAGCCTGAATGCCGAGCACCAGCAGTATGGCAGGGCAGGTGGAATGCAGTGTTACGATGATACCACCACCGTCGGTGAGGCCACTTCTTTATCTTTATATATAATTGTAGAATTTACAAAGGACATTTATAGACATCCTCTCTTTTGACTTTTTCTATTCTTTATTGAGCGCGTATCACGTGCCTGGCATTCTAGAGGATTATCTCGCGTGACTTTCACAAAGACCTATTTCTTGTCACTTCTATTGTACAGGTGAGGTTTAGCAAAGTGGGGGAATCCCTCTAGGATCACACAGCCTGTAAATGGAGACTAGCTTTGAAACCTGGGTCTGTCAGACTTCGAAGCTGGTTCTTTTAACCCCTGCTACTCTGCTTCCTGTCAGGGAAGTGTGATTGTGGTTCTTTTTTGGCTTGGGGGGTGAGATGTGGGGAAGGCCAGGGAGACACTGTTCCCCGACCCTTGGTGTTTCCTTCCACGTGACAGGATTGACTTAGGGTAATATTTTTGGCCTCTCTCTGCCCCAGCCTTGCTCTATCCCTGAGGAAATTAAATGGCTTTTTGGATTGGTGAATTTGGAGGGAGAGATGGATAAAAGCTCAGCCCTTCCTCCCTTCCTCTTGGGAGCACAGGTTCAGTGCTCCCCAGGGGCTGGTGCTGGTTCCCCAGTCCTGCTTGCCAGGTTGTGGTGGGGGGCTGCTGTGTGCTCAAGTCTCACTCTGGATTCAACATCAGGGGGCTCATTTGCCCGTGGACATAGGAAACATTCTCAGCATTACTTTTTCCACAATCAACGTGCTATTTTGACTCTTACCCTCTTTATTCCTCTGTCTTATTCTCAATTATTTCAGAACTTAGGTAGAAAAGAGGGCAGCTGATTGGGCCTCCTTTGAGAGCTCTAATGATTATGATCCCCATTTTATAGACAAGGCTCAGAAAAAAGCAGAGCTCTTTCCTAAAGATAGCTTACAGGTCAGTGCATATGTGATAAACAGCCCAAAACATTATTCGCTATAGGAATGTAATTCTTTTAATTCAGATTAAGGCATATAGTATATGGAGGGGAAAAAATGGGAGAATGCGGTGGTATTACTAAAAATAACTCAAATGTGAGACAAACTAAAAGAGAAAGCGCAACTTCAAATGACTGCCTCATCAATAGAGAAAATCCTATGCCCCTACCAATTCTGAGATAATACATAAAGCAACTTGAATGCCACTAAGAGCCTGGAATAGAAAATTAACCAAAGCATTTCTCAACTACTAAGAAGGAGCCAAGAACCAGTTTATGGAGACCCACTCCAAAAAAAAAAAAAAAGCCAATAATAAACCTTAAGTGGGGAATAATCAAGCTCAAAAACTAAGCATGCTTTTGGGTGCCACCTTTGGAATTTAGAATTCATCCAGAGATTTCCCTGCTGCTGGCATTCTACCAAAAATGCCTGAGACTTATTGTTATTATTATTAATAATTGAGCTAACAGAGTGTTAGAACAGAAAGGGTTCTCAGCAATCAAGTTCAGTCCCTCAGTGAAGAGAGGAAGAAAGGCCAGATGACAGAGCTGGGCGGAGGAGCCACGCTGAATACCTTCGCACCCAGAGGCCCCACATGGTGCCTGGCCCACAGTGTGTGGGAGAGAAGCAAGTCAGTAACAGAGCCAAGACCTGGGTCTCCCACACCAGCATCCTTCCCCTTCTTATGCTGTGTTGCCCGCAGTGATATCTGTCTGTCCGCCACACCGACACCATGCATTCACACTGATACCTTATCACAGACCACGTCAACAGGCTTCTGAGACCAGAGGAAAGATTTCCTGCAAACAGCTGAAAGATTTAAGATTTAAACCGAGGGAAACACTGGGCCACAGCTACACTAGCCCAGCACAGAGATGAGCACCATTCGACACCCTGATGACGAGTGCTGGTTCCCCAGTTTCAAAGATGCTAGCAATGAACTTGGGCAGAGGTAAATGCAGAGCCGGGTAATGTCACCCTCACGAAGCACCCAGATTATAATAACGACAAAAATGGCCTTCAGTATCAGAACTATTTTTAGAAACACAATCCTGTTTTCTCGTCTTCAAACTAATTAATGTTCACAACCACGACTAAAGTGTCTCTTCTGAATGCAATGGAGAAGCAAATCATGCTGGTTGGAAGCAAGTAGCTGGATAGCGAGAGACTGTCAGAAACACGTTTAGTGCGAGCGCACACACTCCAGATGATAAACACAACTTCCAATTAAGCCGTCCTCAAATATCTGGCACCTAATACCTAGTGGTGTAAAAGCAACTGGCAAAATGTGCAGAGTCTGAGGATTTTTAAAGGATGAAATCTCCCTTTTTATTTTTTATATCTCTCTTTCTAAAGGGAATAAATCACACACACTTAGAGAATCGCCGCATTTTGGCACCACAGGAAGTCTAGAGATAAACTAACTGCAGCTCAGAGCAGTGTGGGGACTGGCCCGAGGTCAAGGTCACAGTGAGGCCCAGGACGCTGACTCCCAGTCCAGGTCATCTCCCAAGGTCAGAGCTGCCCTTTCATGGGAAGACTGTTCTTACTGAAGGTCCCCAAACCCATGCACAGCAAAGAGGAAAAGTTCCTGAAAAAAATCTATGAAACCCATTTTCATTTTGAGGCACAAATTGAACAAATGTTTTGCATCAGGGATTATCTAAATTAAACTATTTATATGAGCACCGTTGACTTACTTGGATCTTGCTAAACCTCATTAGGCTGCCCATTTACTCATATAAATTCCCGTTGCCTCAAATATCTTAAAAAAAAACACATATAATTTGTATGGTGGAAAACTGTATGTTTAATATACGCCCACCTATAAGAATTATAATAATGATAATGCTAATAATAATAATCATGTGTTGAACTCCTATGTGCTCAGCACAGTGACAGGCACTTTATATAATAACAATAAGGATAATTAAAAAATAACCACCACTTATTGAATACTTATCATGTCCAGTCATTAGACTACAAAGTTAAGTATTTTACTTCATTTAATGATCACAATCATCCTCTTCAGTAGTTACTGCTATTATTCACATTTTTCAGGTGAAGAAATTGAGACTTGGAGAAGTAACTGCCGTACATTTCACAGTGAGCAAGAGGAAGAGTTAAGCTCCAAACCCGGGCCCACTGGATTCTGGAACCCTTTCTCTTTACAGTGCTATGTCCGCTTTCTGGAAAGCATTCCTTCAAGTTCTATTTTCAGCAAGGACGTTTATAGATCCAAGGACAAACTAAATGATGCTAAGATGACCTGTTCCCTATAAACGTCTTGGACTTCTCCACGGTTTGGAACAAAGTAATCCTGCCACCAAACTCCCTGAAGGAAAACAGAGCTCAAGGTGGGGAGAGTATAGCTCAGTGGAGGAATGCATGCTTAGCAGGCACGAGGTCACGTGTTCGATCCCCAGTGCCTCTGTTAAATAAAAAAAATAATAATAATAACAATGAGTTTCTACTGTCTAGCACAGGGAACTATATTACAATATCTTGTGGTAACCTATAATGAAAAAGAACATGAAAACAAATATATGTATGTACACAGATGATTGAAACATTATGCTGTACACTGGAAATTGACACACTGTAAGCTGACAATACTTCAATAAAAAAGAATGCAAATAATAATAAATAAATAAACTTAATAACACTCCCCCGCCAAACCTCCTCCCGCAAAACCAAACCAAACAAACAAACAAACAAGAAAATAGCGCTCACATCGGGGCAATCAGATAACGCTGAAATATGAAGTGGTTCCAAACTACAGTGCAATTTGGGAGTGAAGTACAGTTTGTCTGTTGCTCCATTTTTAAACATTCATGAGGTGAGTAAGCGTTCCCATTTTCAATAATTAAATGGCTAAAATCTGCAACCTGATCTATTTACTGTTCACTAGAATGATGCATTCCTAGAAGGGCCTAAGTTCCAATGAGCGGCCCCGCAAGCTGTCATGCACGTTACTGCGCAAAACCAAACAAATGAGACAAACGCTGCTGTTGCCTAGAGAAGAAAATTTTCCCCACCACTCGCTCTGCTCTAAAGGGAGGCTGAGTCAAAATTAAGAAATCATCTAAGACTTTGCCTGCAAATCAGCTGGAATAGAATGAAGAGATGGAAAAAATAATGTAACATTTTCCCTCATTAGAATTGTTTTTAAAAGGGTTTGATTGTGCCTTAAAGGTTAGATTTTACAATCATTTCATATTTCACTTATCTTAAGAAACTCCCACAGAAAGGCAGGGAAGGGAAACAGATGAATAAAAATGTACATGTGCAAAGTGGCCCCTGTTTTGTTTTTTCAGTCCTGTGGTCACAGGCAACCTACATGACACCTATGAGTAATGTTAACTGGGGGCGTCTTGTCTCTGAGTTAGTGGCGAATTACCTCCAGCGCCTGCCTTCACCAGGGGCATTGTCCATCTCTTTTGCATAAGGATGAGTCCTACTGACTGTCAGCCCCCATGAGGCCAAAACCCAGCAGGGGTTGAGGGGCCACTGCCCTGAGTCCACAAGTGGTTTGGGACAGACACAAGGTATGGGGCTGGCAGGCAAGTGGTTCTCAGAGTGTCGTGTTGTGCCTGGACCAGCAGCGTTGATACTACCCAGGATCCTGCTGGAAAGCAAATAAATCAGACACTCTGGGCTGGGACTCAGCAATCGGGGACTTAACAAAGCCCCCAGGTGATTTAGAGACCCCTCTGCTCCTACGCAGCTGCTGGCTCTAAGGTCCTGCATCCGAGGACTCTGCCTCCGTCCAGCCCCACAGCCCATGCTGGCCTCAGCAGGACTCCCTGCTGGACACGTTAGCAGACTCCAAAGCCCCAGTAGAAGGGGGTCTGGGGTGGTCTTGCTGACTCAAACCTGGAATCCAGTACCCAGTTGTGCCAGTCCTGCTGGCCCGCCGGCTACTCTAATAGGGCTGTTTGCCTCTGAAACTCCAGGCTAGATGGCTAAGGTCTGGTCATTGCCATCCACCCTCTCCCTGATGCCCAGCCCCAGCCCCACTCCCAAGGGAGACACCTGTGCTCCAGATTCTTCCTCAAATTGGCCGATGGCCCAGAATCGGGGGACTCCTCCTGCCACTGCCTGGGGACGCCTACAGCAACACCCTGCTGACAGATGCCTCCCTACTATGGAAATAAGAACCCAGAGTATAATTTGGGCTGCTGGCCCTCCCCCAGCTCCCCAGCTCCCTGCCCACTCTCCCTGTTCCCTGACCTTGTCCCCTTACCCTCGGTCTGCCGCTGAGAACCCAGCACGGCTCCTGGCTAAGCACGCCCAGGATAACTAAGCACCGCCGCTTAGGAATCTTGCAGAAAATACCACACTTAGACTTGGCAACTGGGCCCCTGCCCTGGCTTTGAACTTGAGAGGGTCCTGAGAACTCTGGCAGCCCCACTTCCTGTGGAGCACAGGGTCCTCGAAGCCAAGGGGACATGCCTACAGGGGACCTGTGCCCCACATCCTCTGGACACCAGCTCTGGGTACCCAGGAAGTCCTCTCCTAAATGACTGGAGTCCACCCTCCTAAGGGCAAATGTGTTTCTGGCATCTCCCCCTAGACAAGGGAAGCTCTGAGAGTCTGCTGGGAAGGGGGTGGATGGATTCAGGAGCGGGAAGAGGAGGAGGGGCTGGCAGGAGGCTGGGACCCCCGTAAGTATTCTTTCTCAGGCTCCACAAATGTTAGGGGTGGGCCTGCATGTAAACAGGTGACAATTAAACCAGTCAACAGACGTCATGCACCGGAGGAACGGCAGAGGGACCTGTGGAATGAGTGCACCCAGAGGTCTGCTGTGGTCCCCTATTTGATCCTCACAGCCAACCTGCACCGTCATCCCACTGCACAGGTGAGGCCTTCCCTACACGTGGTCCTTTTGTCTTGGCTTAAATACTTCCAGCTGCATGGAACTCACTAATCCTTTGAGTCAACCATTATCATTCCAGTCAAGGTAAGGCGGTTTGGTTTTGTTTTTCCCTCTCTTTCCTTGACTCTCCGAAATTTCACCCATGTTTCCTTGTTCTGCACACCGGGGCCTGCAGAGTTTATCCCCTCTCCACACAATAACCTTTCAAGCTATTAATGGTAATGCTATCCCCTGGGCTCTTTTATTTTTATTTCACTCTTTCCTCCTTGCAGAGGGGGTCCAGACCCACTCCCTAATCAGGCCTCTGAGGACAGATTCCAGCCACAGTCCCTGACGGCACTTCAGGAAGGTCATGGTGTGCAGAAATACAACCTATCTGAGGCCTCGGCCAGCAGATTTGCACAAACAGGCAAACGTTCCCATCATTGGCCACCTCCTCTCACGTGCAGAGTCCAAAAACCCCAAGCCTGTGGAATGTCATGTTGTTTCTCTAGTCTTGGTTTCCTCACCTGTAAAATGGGAATGACTCATGCCAAGCCTCATTTGTGTGGCTGGATGAGTATCCTTTAAGCTCCCTGGCTTTGAAACAGCTCAGCGACATGCAGAGCACCGTCCAGGTGTGGCAGGTGATGACACTGCGGATGGTCATGAGCAGAGGAGGCCGCTGGGGAAGCCCCGTGAAGCAGGCGCTGCAGACAGACCCTCCCTGTCTGCCCCCCAGCTTAGTTCCTCCATCATTCTTCCCGTCAGGCATGGGGCTTGGGAAGGACAGGAAGCACACCAAAAGCCAAAAAGTAAATTAAGACAGCGCGATGATTTGCAAAAGATACCTTGAAGACAGGATGTTTCTGTGCCCAGCACCTGAGCCAGCCAGCAGGGCTGAGCTCTGTGAGCTGGGTGCTGTCAAGTACATGCTGGGAATTGAGTTAAAGAATGTCAAAAAGACTGGCAGAGTCAGGATCTGAACCCAGATCTCCCGTCCCAGTTCACCCCACTTCACCATCGTTGCCACTGAAGTCACTTAGTGTCCAGCCTGCCCATTTGGATGTGCCAGGCTACTCTAGTAACCATCTATCCGCATAATGGGCCCCACTCGGCCCATGTACTCAGCTACCTAGCGGACAGTATACATGGAGCTCTCATGACCCCCATCACGTCCCCCAAAGCTGCTGTGTCTCCAGGGCTCCCCGGCACCAATGGCCACCCAGTTGCTCAACCATCCCCTCTCCTGACACCTCCTTCATCCTCACCTCTCATACCCAACTCATCCCCAAGTCCTAGCCACCCACCTTCCTAAGTGCCTCCTGACTACATTTCCCTCCACCCTACCTACCATCACCAGCTACCCCGCACCATCTCTCTCACGTCTTAGCTGCCCTCGCGTCCTCCCTGGCCTCACTCCAGTTCGGTTTTCATGCTGTAGCCAAAGGGGTCTTTTCAAAACACAAATCTCATCATCACCCTGCTGTTTAAAACTTGTCCATCGCTTGGAGGGTGAAAGCAAAAAGGCTTGGTCTGACCCATTCGATCCTGCAGCACCTGGCCCCGTCTCCTGACATCTCCCTGCTTATTCATTGTAATCTTGCCACGCTGGTCATCTTTATTTTACCTATAAATCTGTGGTCCATCACACATACAGAATAGTGTATAAACCAGATGCGTCGCACACTCAAAGAGGAATTCTAAAACCTATGCCACCACCCCCTGGGTTAAGAAATAGAGCACAGCCAGGTTCTCAAGCGCCCACCTGCCCCTCTCCCATCCCCGTCTCCCCCACTCTGCCCGGAAGTAACCATCTTAACCTCTCTGATAATTCTTCCTTGCTTTTTCTTCATATTTTTGCCATTTAGGGTTACATCTCTATGAAAGAAAGTTTAGTTTTGCCTGTCTTGAAGTAAAACCATACTGTAGATGTTCTTTTGGGATTTGCTGCTTCTGCTCAGCATCACTAGCAAAGCACGAGGCTATACAGTTTCTACGTTTCCATGGACATAGAGCATTTCAGCGAGTGAATACCCACAATGAGTGTACTTTTCTGTTGGTGGACAATCAGATTGCTTCCAGCTTGGAGCTTTTATGAACCACGCAGCTGGAGTTCTGGAGTTCTCTCTGTGCTTTGAGAGCCCGGTGATCTATCCAGCCTCGAGGCCCTCGTGAGGTCTCATTTTCTCCGCCAAGGCCTCTCTCACAACCTCCATCCTGCTCACCTTGCTGCCCTGGTGCATCCTGCACCCCGCAGAGGCTCGCGGTCATGCCTGACCCAGCCTCTAGCACAGGGTTCACACTCATCTGTCCATGCATGCATGCATGAATTCATTCGTGCACGTGTTAGCAGCTTCTCCGGGCTCTGGTGCTGGACTGTCTGGAGGAAGAGAGCGATCCCTTCTAAGCAAATGAAGACGCCAACAAGAAGTGTATGCACTACACTGCCAGCTCTGCAGCTGACTCTTACGTGCGATGTGAGCGCCCAGTGGAGGATGAGCTGCAGGGTGGATCCTAACACTGAACTGTTCAAATTCCACCCTCTTCCCACCCTCTCCCATTAGCCTCTGTGATGAGAGTTGCAAGAGGTTCTCATGCTACTTGAAGTGAAAGGGGGAAGAAATGGAAATTGAGTAAAAAGGAAAAGAAAGAAAGCAGCTGGAGAATATTGCCCACCATTTGGTGTGATAACCGGGGGCTTTCAAATGATGACTCAAACTGGCTTCGGTTTTGATCTTTCATTTCTTTTAATCTAGCAGATAATTAGAGGGAAATCAAATCCATACTCGCAGCCAAAGATCAACCTGTTGCTGCTGGAGATCTCTTCCCACTTACTTTACCATCTCCTCCTTCACAGATTTTTTTTCCTTATTAAAAAACAAACAAACAAACAAACAAAACCACTCCCCAGGTTACATATATTGTTTGACTTGTTTAAAAACTGCATTCACATTGGACATTTCCCACAACGAATACTCTCTTAGGAATAAGCAATGTTTTCTCTCCCTCCAAATTGAGAAATTCTTATTGCTTCGCAGATTTAAAAACATCCAACTGCAAACTCCCTTTTATGGATGAAAAAACCAAAGTACAGAGAGGGGAGGAAAGTCTGTACCATTTATGGCTGTAAATGGAAGCGCCAGGATTCACCACAGAGGATCTGACTCCAGGGCCCCTACTCTCCTACTGCGCATTGAAAACATGTGTGGATCCAAACAATAAATGCTATTTACAATAGCCAAGTCATGGAAGTAACCTAAACATCCATCAGCAGATGATTGGATTAAAAAGTTGTGGTGTATATGTAGAATGGAATATTACTCAGCCATGAAAAGTGAAATAACACCACCTGCAGCCACATGGATGGATCTAGAAATTATTATACTAAATGAAGTAAGTCAGACAGAGAAAGACAAGTATCATATGATATCACTTATATGTAGAGTCTAAAAAAATGACACAAATGAAATTATTTACAAAACAAAAACAGACTCATAGACATAGAAAAGAAACTATGGTTACCAAAGGGGAAAGGCAGGGCAGGGAAAAATTAGGAGTTTGGAATTAACAGATACAAACTACTATATATAAAATAGATAAACAACAAGGTCCTACTATATAGCACAGAGACTATAGTCAATGCCTTGTAATAACCTAAAATGAAAAAGAGTATGTATATATATGACTGAATCACTATGCTGTACACCAGAAACTAACACAACATTGTAAACCAACTATACTCCAATTAAAAAAAAAATGCATGGATTTCCAGTCCTGCTTCCTCACAGGCTCCCTCTATCCTAAGACAGACAGCCTTCTAAATAGCACACAGAACTTTAAGCACAAGATGCTGGAAATAAACTAAACATTCACCAATAGAGATGCAGACGCTGGCCCAGCCATCAGTGAAAATGATGTTTACAGAGCTGTTAATAAGAAGGGGAAATGACGGTCACATAAAATGGAGAAAAATAAAAACTGCATATGAAAATTATATGGACAGTATGGTGTCAACTAAAAAACAATATAGACAGAAGAAAATTATACTATTTTTATGAACTAAATAGTTAATAAAGATTAGCTCTGGGTGGTTGAATATGAAGGAGATTTTTATTTCATGCTATACACTTTTCAGTATTTTCCATTCCATTTTTTTTCTACAATAAGCACATATTACTTTCATAATGAGAAAAACATTTTAATAAGAAGCAGAGAAGCAGCACCTGTCCTCACCAACCCAGAGCACCATTTTGGAAGCATGATTGGTGGCCAGGGCCTGCCAGGTACCTCCCCAGCCCTGCCTAACCCCTCAGCCAGGCTCCCTGCCTCCATCCTTCCTCCTGCAAGCTTACTTAAATTTTCTTACCAAACCAAGCCCAAGTAAACATAAGCCCCACCTCCTTCAAGAAGGCTGTCTTGAACACTCCAGCTATTGGCTGAATCACAGGAAACCGCCATTCATGGAGGTCCAAAAAAAAATCTAATATCAATCATTGCACATAGTTTTATCTAATCCTTGGTTCACTCCACCTTCTGCTGAACTTTCAGCAGGTCCCCAGTCTGAGGTGCACAACTGTCCAGTTCATTTTCTGTCTGGTTCTCTTCTGCCTTGGGTCACCTGTAGATCTTGCTGTAAGCGGGTGTTCTCTGTACATGGGCCACAGTTTATTTATTATGGTTTTGAATATTACCGAATATGAAGTAGCCACCTGGCTGGTCAGCAAGATAATCTCCTCACAGGAGATGGCTAGTCCCTCATAAGCACTAACTCATGTTCAATGCTTAAACATAAAGGTAAGAGTCCCTGCCTTAAAATGTACAGCAAAGGAACGAACCCAGCCAAGTAATGATATTACCTTGTGGGCACACATCTCCTTAGTGGGCTAAATACTTTCACATCCATTCTCTCAAGGCAAGAGCCAGACACACCTGTCCTTAAATCTCGGTCTGTTGCTTATAAGTGGTGTGGTCTTGGGCCTGTCACTCAACCTCCCCAAGCCTCAGTGTCCCCCTCCGTGAAACAGAAGTAGGAATAGCATGGACTGCATATGGCTGTCGTGAGGACACACTGGGAACAAATGTAGACACCACTGTGTCATGTACAGTAAGTGCTCAATCTGCAGTTCCCTGGGAAAGAGACCGAGCAGCAACTATGATTCCCTTTTATTCCCTTGTTTTTGCTTGTTTGTTATTGTTTGTTTTTGTTTTCTGATGAGGAAACTGGGCTCAAAAAAGTACAGTGACTTAACCTGAGGCCAAGTAGAACTGGTATCAAAGCCTTGATCCTGAGCCCAGACCACAATGCCTCCTCCCAGAAAGATAACAGCTCTTCATTTAAAAGCACATGATAGCAGCACTATTTACAACAGCCAAGACATGGAAACAATGAAATGTCCATCAACAGATGACTGGATAAAGAAGCTGTGGTATATATATATATAGTTATATTATATACTATATATATAGTTATATATATTATATATAGTGGTGTATATATAGTTATATTATATATACTGTATATAGTTATATATATTTATATATAGTGGTATATATAGTTATATACTATATATAGTGGTATGTATATAGTTATATACTATATATATAGTTATATATTATATATAGTGGTATATATATAGTTATATTATATACTATATATAGTTATATTATATATATTATGCATAGTGGCATATATAGTTATATACTATATATACAGTTATATTATATATATTATATATAGTGGTATATATATATAGTTATATATTATATATAATGGAATACTACTCAGCCACAAAAAAGAATAAACAATGCCATTTGCAGCAACATGAATGGACATGGAGATTGTCATTCTAAGTGAAGTAAGCCAGAAAGAGAAAGAAAAATACCATATGATATCACTCATATGTGGAATCTAAAAAAAAAAAGAAAAGAGAAGAGAAGACACCTATAAGCTCATCTACAGAACAGAAACAGACTCACAGATATAGTAAACAAATGTATGGTTACCGGAGCTGGAGGGAGGGGGAAGGGGGTAGGGGGTGAAAAGGGATAAATTGGGAGTTCAAGATGTGCAAGTACTAACTACTGAATATAAATTGGATAAATAACAAGTTTCTTCTGTATAGTACAGGGAACTATATTCAATATCCTGTAGTAACCTATAATGGAAAAGACTATGAAAACAAATACATGTATTTATATGTATGAATGAAACATTTTGCTGTACGCCAGATATTGACACACTGTAATTTACTATACTTCAATTAAAAAATGAAAGAAAGAAAGAAAGAAAGAGAGAAAGAGAGAGAGAAAGAGAGAAAGAAAGGAAGAAAGACAGGGGAAAAAAAGCGCATGAACATTTAAGGCTCACTGGAGCAACTCGAAGGGAAATTTCCAAACACAGGTGCTCCCCCCATCAGTACTGGAATAACTCTGGAAGGGTCCATGCACAATTCCACCCCACCATTTCCCCATAATGGTGACTGACTGGCCATAAGCTCACCCAGTTTCCCATCCACTCCACACTCCGGCGTAAGGGGGACGGGCCTGCCTGCTTGTGGAGGGGCTCGGCTCCTGTCTAATGGTCTCTGAAACACATTCTCACACCAGCTCAGGAAACTCCACCTTCCCCATAAGTCTCGGAAATGGTTCCTGCTCAACAAACTTCGCGCCAAAGAGGCTTTTTACTGGTTACGTCTGACTTAACGCTTAAACATTTTCAAATAAAGAGGGTTATCTGGTTTTATTTCTTGCACCTCACATAATGCACTTATCATCAGTCATTTCCTGTCTGTTCGTACTTGAAAATGCATGCACATTTTTCTAGTTTGCTGACTGCCATCTGAAGCATGAAACCTTTCCAGGTATGGAGGTCGTGATGGATCCCGAAGCCATGACACCCCAGCCTCGGGCAAATTACTCCAGCTCCCTGTAGCCGCCAACCATAATAGGACTGTTAGGTTCTTAACTTTTTGAAAATCTGATGAAATTTCTGACATTTGCTCCAGGAAAAATACACATATATACACAATTTTGTGTAGTTTCAGGGATCACAGACGCCCGGAAGTGCTTCATGTTTGTGACCCCAGATCCAAGACAAGCTTTTATTTCTTCAGCTTGACACCCAGGCCACCCACCTCTGGGTCTTCATCCACCTCCCATTGGCACCTCCTCTCTACTAATCCACTTCCTGCACCTGTCTCTCCAGCTGATTTAACTCCTTCTGTTCCCCTCAGGGACCCCATGCCTTTGTTTCCTCCACCAGTGGCATCCTTCTTTCAAATATTTACTCAACCTTTAAACCTCAGCTCAAGTGCCAACCCCCACTTGTCAGTTTTCTTTTAAACTCTCCTCATCAGAAAATAATCTTTCCCAAATCAATATTGTTAAATGGTCATACTGCCCAAGGCAATCTACAGATTTAATGCGATCCCTATCAAATCACCCACCACATTTTTCACAGAACTAGAACAAATAATCCTAAAATTTAAATGGAAGCACAAAAGACCCAGAATTGCCAAAGCAATACTGAAGAAAAAGAATGAAGCTGCAGGAATAACCCTCACAGACTTCAGACAATACTACAGAGCTACAGTGATCAAAACAGCATGGTATTGGCACAGAAACACACATATGGATCAACGGAACAGGGTAGAGAGCCCAGAAATAAACCCACATATTTACAGTCAATTAATCTTTGACATAGGAGGCAAGAATATACAATTCAGAAAAGACAGTCTCTTCAGCAAGTGATGTTGGAAAAACTGAACAGAAGCATGTAAATCAATGAAGTTAGAACACTCCCTCACTCCATACACAAAAATAAACTAAAAATGGCTTAAAGACTGAAGTCATAAGACAAGACTTATAAACCTCCTAGAAGGAAACATAGGCAAAACATTCTCTGACATAAATCTAAGCAATGTTCTCCTAGGGCAGTCTACCCAGGCAATAGAAATAAAAGCAAAAATAAACAAATGGGACCTAATTATAACTTATAAGCTTTTGCACAGCAAAGGAAACCACAAGCAAAACAAAACAACACCCTACAGAATGGGAGACAATATTTACAAATGATGCAACTGACAGAGGTTTAATGTCTAGAATATACAAACAGCTCATACAACTTAATAACAAAAAAACAAAAATCCAATCCAAAAATTGGCAGATGACTTAAACAAGCAGTTCTCCAATGAAGACATACAAATGGCCAATAGGCACATGAAAAAATGCTCAATATCGCTAATTATCAGAGAAATGCAAATCAAAACTACAGTGAGGTATCACCTCATCCCAGTCAGAATGGCCATCACTAAAAAGTCCACAAAAGATAAATGCTGGAAGGGTGTGGAGAAAGGGGAACCTTCCTACACAGTTGGTGGGAATGTAGTTAGGCGCCACCATTATGGAAAACAATATGGAGATTCCTTAAAAAACTAAAAGTAGACTTACCATAAGATCCAGCAGTCCCACTCCTGGGCATATATCCAGCGGGAACTCTAATTTGAAAAGTTACATGTACCCCAACAGCAGCACTATTTATAATAGCCAAGACATGGACACAACCTAAATGTTCATCGACAGATGATTAGATAAAGAAGTGATATGTTTATACAATGGAATACTACTCAGCCACAAAAAAAGAAGAAAATAATGTCATTTGCAGCAGCATGGATGGACCTGGATATTGTTATTCTAAACGAAGTAAGCCAGAAAGAGAAAGGAAAATACCATATATCACTCATATGTGGAATCTAAGAAAAGAAAAAAGAAGACATTAATAAACTCATCTACAAAACAGAAATAGACTCACAGACATAGTAAATAATCTTATGGTTACGGCAAGGGGTAAAGGAGTGGGAAGGGATAAATTTTGGAGTTCAAGATTTGCAAATATTAACTATTATATATAAAAATAGTTAAACAAATCTCTTCTGAATAGCACAGGAAACTATATTCAATTTCTCATAATAACTTTTAATGAAAATGAATATATGTATGCATATATATGACTGGGACATTACACTGTACACCAGAGACTGACACATTGTAATTGACTATACTTCAATTTAAAAAAAAAAGAAAGGAAGAAAATAATCTTCCCTCCATTTTCCTCCCTTGGTATTTTGTCTCTATGTTTAGGGCACTTCTCACTTTCCACCTTTTAGATATTTATGTGTGGGTCTTGCCTCCCCTACTGGCCTGTGAGCTAATTCCCTTCTGCAGTCTTCTCCCTGGTGCACAGTGAAGGCTCTAGAAATACTCTAAATAACCAGTATCTGTGTCTGTGATCGTGGCATGGTAGAAAATGAAACCCAAATGAATATGCAAGTATTCACCTCTCTGTGACCCAGATTCCTGATTTATATGAAATCTTCAAAGGTTCTCAGCGTTAGTTTGTACTGATCTGTAGGATCCTGCCACAAAGAAATCATTAGAGGTTAACAAAGCCTCAGAATTTCAACAAAACATCAACTATGCACACATGGACGGGCCATTCAACTGGATGGTCGGGTGATTCTCCTGAAAGAATGTCTGTTTCCAGAAGAATACTCTCTGGTAAGAAAGATAATGTTCTACTTTCACGAAGGCATGTTAATCTAGATAGACTAGGAACCCATCTTCTCTACAGTGGAGGGGATTTCAGTAGGACCTACTGCCAATTGAAGGGGCGGGGATCTCGGCTTGCAGACCTCTGATTAATGTGTTTTTGATTATTCTTTCCCAGGACAGGACAGAGTTACGTTTCTTGGTTAAAATACAAGCCCCCCAGTGGGGAAACTGAGCCAGTGGGAGATTCCTGGATCTCTGTTTTCTTAGAATATTTCACCTTTAGCCTAGATTCCATGTAGAATCAACCTAATTTAGGGAGTCACCTAATGTACTCGTTCTAACAATGGCCCAGGATCCAAGGGACACACTTGGAGACAAGGTAAGAAGTGAAGCCTGAATTCCCAGTGAAGCCTTCAGAGGACGGACCTCCATGAATGAAGGCAGAAGCGGTCCGGGCAGGCTGACTCTGCCCTTTATAGTAACCTGGTTGTTATGGTGATAGGAGGTAAGCGAAAGTGGGGGAGGATGAGGAAATGCTGCTGTGGGAAAAGGGGCTTCTGTGCCTCACATAAGTCATGTTCCAAATGTACACTTTTGAATAAGAAGCAAGCAGTCTCCACCCCAGCTCCCAGGCACTGCGTCAAGATCCCCTCTGATTCCTCCAAGCCTATCCCTGCTTTTATTTATATTTCTCTGGGGTCCTAAAGGCTTATGATTCCCGAGAAAGGAATGTGATTACTCAAAACATCTACATTCAGGGTAAGGAGCAAAATAGTAGTAAAATGGCTCCCCCAGGGGTAAACCGATCTCCCCCAAATTACTCAATTGATGGAATAATCACCTTGTTTTTTACAAAATAATCAAGGAATGCAATTTATTCACTTCTGCTTCTGATAGAAGTTTTTAAAAAGAAAGACTTAGGCTGCCCAAATACCTTGAGAATAGGGGAAATTTTCCGTTGATTCTCCTGATTTTTCTACTGTATCTTATAAGCTTAGCTTTGAAGCAGAAGCTGAAGGTCAGTGGAGCAGTGTGACGGAGCAGAGAGGACTCTGGAATAGAGATCAGGAGACCCAAGATCCAGTTTCTGCTCCTCCTCTTAACTAGTGTTGTGACGTAGGGCAAGGGACCAACCTTCTTCATCTTTGTTTCATCTTGTACGATTCAGGCGGGCAGAATCATTATGTGCACAACTCAGGTAGGCTGCTTCCGGAGTGGATGACATGTCTCCCCATCTGCATAACTTTAAACCAAAGCCTAATTGGCCACTTGGTGACCTTAAGAACTAGCATTTGTCTGATACCCTCAGATGTCATGAAGGTCTCTTGTCTGTGTCATTTCATATGACACCCATGCCAGTCCAGTCAAGGAGACACCTTGATCTCCATTTCATAGATGCGTTCAGAGAACAAAGCGACTTGGCCAAGCTCATACTGCAATGATCAGAGATTAAGGACTTCAGCCCAGACCTGGCTGATGCCACATCCAGTGCCTTGGTCAGGACACAGGCTGCTCCTCTGTCAGGGAGGCTTAGGTGGGACATTCTTGAACCAGGGATCTGCCTTCCAATTCTAATAGTCTGTGCATCTATCAATAAAATGAGGGGGTTGGATTTAGAGACTCCTTGTAGCAGAAAATATCCTTTCCTCTCAGAGGAAATCTGTAGAATGCCAAAATACAAAATAGATCATTCCAGCTCCCCTCTGGTTGAAAAAGAAATGGCTTCCACACTAGTGTCCACCAAGTAATGAATGGATCGTAAAATGTGGTATGTCCATATAATGTAATATTAGTTGGCCATAAAAAGGAATAAAGTACTGAATACATGCTACAACATGGGTGAACCTCAAAAACATGCTAAGTGAGAGAAGCCAGACACCAAAAAACTGAATATGGTACAGTTCCCTTTACATGAAGTATCCAGAATAGCAAAACTTGAAAGTAAAGCCTGATGGACCTCTTGGTGACCCTAAGCAGCAGCATTTCTCTAATACTCTCATATGTGTCAGAGACAGAAAGTAGGTGGGTGGAGGTGGGAATAGGGGTGATTGCTTAAAGGATACAGGGTTTCCTTTTAGGATGACAAACATTTTGGAGCTACATAGGGTTGATGGTTGCACAACACTGTGAGTGTATACTACACTTTAGTACGGCTAATTTTATATGTGAATTTTACCTCCATGTGTGCACAGATAGGTGATGGTTCCAGAGTCCTTCCCTTGAAGAGCCTTCCCTTCCCACGTCCCTGCAGTGCCTCCAAAGAACCCTCGTATGTAAATCAAGAGAGTCCCTAGATATTACAAAATGTCATCACAGTTCGGAACAGTTCTCATATGACAGCTATTTTATTCCCTCGGGGGCCAAATGTATTTGCTCCTAACCCAACAAATAAATTTGCTTGGGCCAGTGACATCATGATACTTGGAAACAAAACTTCCCACTGGCAGCCAGCGCCAATGGCAGTTCCAGTCCACCGTGACCTAACTAGCTTCCGTTTAAGATATGTCCTGGGTTTTAAACTCGAAAATCTACTTTAAGTATAACCAGGAAAGATCGTGGTAACTAAGCATTCTTGTTTGTTTGTTGATAGTTTAGCAGCTCATTTTATTGCTGAGTAGTAAACTAAGCATTATTAAGTGCATAATATATTGTAAAAGTTTTTCATGCTGTTCCATTTAAATGTTATTATCTCCATTTTCAAGAAGAGGGTAATGAGGCTCAAAATAGCTCCTGCACGTCCCCAAGGTCAGGATTTGAATCTCAGTCTCTTCAGGCTCAAGACAGAGTTCTGTCAACTACACCAAGATGAGTCTCAGCAGAGTCACAAGTGCCTCTCCCCACGGGAGGCTTGGGGACAGCTTTCAGTCCCATCAAGAAACCAACCCCAGCCTACAAGCCCCTGGGGCACGCCAAGATGCTTGATGCATGGACATGTGTGGCTGCTGCCCTTCCAAGGCCCCCTCTGCACCTTCCCAGAGCAGTTTAGAGATATGAGGAGTTCAGGACATCTATCTACTTTTTTTCTTCAGCCTGTGTGGGGAAAATTAAGACCCACTTCAACGGTCTTGCTGCCAAAGTGTACTCAGGAAGGAACTAATGAGGGACACGTCAGACCCTCTTTTGCTAAGAAGTTGAAGGCAAAGGCTAGGATATCACTTGTTTGAAAAGATTTAGGTCGGATTCTATTCAAACACAAGAAATTTCAGCTTCTAAAGGTAACTTCCGGCCTACAAGTCCCTCATTTCCGGCGCTTGGAGGGACCTGGTCTCAGATTTAAACACATTTTTCAGCATCACAACACTGTGTGTTTCTGCAGGCGTAACTACGGTGCTTTTCCAAGTTACCCTAAAACATTTCTACATAAAAGAGTTGAGAATAATTGCAGCCTTTCTGTCTGCACTGGTAAAGTTATCAAAATGATGATTATAATTCCTTCCATATAAATGCACTTCACAGATTACAAAATGCTCTCATGGACAATCATTGCTGGGTTAAAAAAAAAAAGGCATAATTAAGGAGAAATATCAGTAAATGACATTTAGCTCTTAATATACATCCTTATATTGGGGTAAGAAAAGGGTGAGATGAAAGCGTTTTTATATTAGAATTGAAGTCAGGTTCTTGAAGCTCTAACTGTTCCTGGTTATCAATTTTCAAAAAGTCAATGCTTTTTAAATTAAAAATGAGGTGCTGCTACTTCTGACTTGATAAGTTATAAAATGCCTTTCCCATCCTTCCCAATGGCCCTGTGCCCATTTAAATTTTAGATCTGCAGCTCATAAGGATTATACAGAAGGCCAGGTCTCCGTCAAAAAAAAAAAAAAAAAAAAAAAACAACTAAAACATGAAAAAGAAAGCTAACCATGTTTCGATGCCTTTTAATGTGCAAATACAGGCGGACCCTTACATCTCTTCCTGTTCTGGGTGGCAGAGGTTGAGGAAGCTCAGGCCACACAAAAGCCATTGAACTGGTTCCTACCAAACGAATAGGAATGCTGAAGTGTCAAGGTCATCTTTAAAAATCTGTCATCCCCCGCCCCGTGCCACACTGGCATGGACAGCCACCAAAATCTCCCCACAGGGCAATACGGTCCCTCAAGACCTAATCTCTAGTGGTGAGATCAATAACCATTAGAGAGCAGGGTTTTGAGGAATGTGTTCTGTTGCAATTGCAATCTGACCAAAGTGTAATTAATCCACTGTTTATCCTTAGGAGTGGCTAAAAATAGCAGTTGCACGCATGAATGACTAGACCCGTTATCCACCGCCATCAGCTGCCTCGGAGGATTCTGCAGACCTGCCACGCCACCGCTCTGAAGCTCTAGTCGGTGGCGGCCGCACCTGGCAGGATCGGCCCGTACGATCCACAGGTGAGCGTTCTCAGCGAGTCTTGCCGACAGTGGGTCTGTGCCTCACACAGCAAAGGACGCTCTGGAGGAGAACCCAGTCGAGCAGGTTCCATCCAACTTGACTCAGAAAATGACAAATGCCCCTTCAGAGTGACATTTCCTGCAGGGCAGAGGCACTCAACCTTGGCCGCATGATAGGATCACCTCAGGAACCTAAAATATTTCTGTGGCCAGGCCTACAGCCCAGGCTAATTAAAAGCAGCATCTCTAGAAGTGGGGGCACTTGCCCTGGTATTTATGAAAAAGCTTTCCAGATGGTTCTAAGGTGTAGCCAAGGGGAGAGGCACCACCCCAGGGTGATTCTAACAGTATCTGGGCTCCAGCACGGGAGCCTGCAGCAGGGGAACCCACAGAAACACCCCTGCTTAGGGAAGTCAGTGTCGCTCACAGTCTGGAACTGTAGCTGACAAGTGCTTTACTTGTTTGGGTCCATGTGATTTGTCGGGGGTATGAGGAACGCTATTTGAGATGCCTGCCTAAAACAGGCACAGTGATATTTACTCAGCTCTTACTTTGTGGAAGCCAGGAATTTGGTAAAAACAAAACAAACAAAATACCCACGGTGAAATATTATTCATTTCAGGGATGATTCCATGGAGGGAAGGGCGGGGATGACATCTCAGTGTAACATCCACTGAGTGGGATGAGATGGAGGAGAATTCCAACTGCTATAAATATTGTAGAACAGCTAAAAGTCCAATAATTGGATCTGCAGATTTTGAAACAAAAAGCTTCTGTTGCAAGAGTGTAAACGTCACGAAGAAAATTGAAAGGAAGTGATCCTCGCCACGTCCTGGGTACCTGTGGCATTTTGTACTCTCCCTGTGCTTCAGCATTTCAAAGAGGAGCACTACGTGCTCCTACATCACTGGAGGCAAGTGGGTTTTTAGGAAAGACTCTCCAGACTCAGATAACAATCGGCTAGAAATTCATCCACTAAACCCCCCATGTCAAATTCAAATCCATCTCCTGACTTTTGAGTCACTCTATTTGGAGGCTGATCTTCATAGATGAAAATATGACTTATTAGAATGTTTAATGCATAAATCTCACAGTGTTAACATGTTTCAAGAACTCGACTTACCTGCGCAGGACATGGGAAGCAGAGTTGGTAGAGATAAGTGACTTCAAAAATACTTACTGGTTCCCTCTTTTCTTCTTAAGTGGGTCCATGAGACGCAGTGTGTCTCTGATCACAGCCACTTTTACTTCTTCATCGACAAGGCTGGGGACGTTCTCAAACACCCCTGGAGAGAGCTTGAAAAGGTACGGATTCCGTATTACAGCAGAGAGAGTGATTCAGTCCCAGGTGACTGTCAGCAGTAGCCCCAGTGGATGGACTGTTAGATTTTCCTTTAGAATTCCCTTTACCTTAAAAACATCAGTTTCCTTTCTACAGATCAACAAAATACACAAAGAGGGGGGAAAATCTATTTTTCTAATTAAGCAAAATGATACCTGCGCATTGTAGAAAATTTGGAAATACGGAAGAGGCAAAGAAAATGAAAAGAATCCACATAATCTTCCCCAAACCCAGAATTAATCTTTGGTGTATTTCCTTCCGCCCCTTCTATGCATTGTTAAGGGGGCGGGGAAAATAGACCCACTGTTAAATGTACTGTTTATCTCCGTGATTCAAGCATGTCAACATGGCTAAATCATACTCACAGAATTTCAATTAGTTTATCTCCCGAGGCTAGCTAATTAGTTCAGGTCAGAACTGATGGAAAGGCTCAGCTCTTCTACATTTGCAGATCTTAAGATCTGGAAGGACTGCATGCTGGGAAACTACCACAGGTCGAGGAGGTCTTATATTAATAGAGCATGTCCAGAGCGCAACAAAACTGAAATTATTTAGGATTGAACAGAACTCTGCTGGGCTAATCTGAGAATGCCGAGCCTCGTTTGGCCAAGGGAGCAACACGAGAGCGGGACGTTCGGTGGGACGGCAACACATTCAACGAGATGCTGAAAAAATACTTACTTCTTGCTCGTGTTCGATTCTCATGCTGGGATTTGCGTTTACTTCAAGGAGTATGGGCTTCAGGTTTTTCATTAGAAGAATGTCAAAGCCTAAAATCTGGGCAGGACAAACACAATTCAGAATTACTCCTTCGAGCTACAGTGTCTTTTTCAGGGATCGAGTATGGTATTTGGGGCATTCGAGGTGAAAATAAATTCCCACGCTGCCCCACAACCTGGGGCTGGAACCTGGCTTCTCCTGTCCACACACCCTCTACCTCTGGAGGGGCTTGTCAGGCTAACTGCACAGCAGAGAATTTTCCAGGAGCCTTGGTAATGGGGTTGGTTCGCATGTTCCCTTCAGCACTATCGGTGTGTCGTCAAGTGCTGTGAGATGGCGACCTCTTTCTTCTTTCATAAGTTTTTTTTTTATTATGTTAAGGAATAGAAGTAGTCCATCAATTTCTCCCTCTCCTGTTCTCCTCTATTAAGTTGCTCCTTAACTAGACCTCTTAAAAAAAAAAAAAAAACCCAAGGGCATCTTTCTTAACCTCAGGTACATATCAGCATCATTTAAGGATCACTTTCAAAACCACTGCTCCTCCCCAGACCACACCTGTGAATCAGAATCATTCAGATTGGAGCGCAGGCAAATGCAGTTTGAATAACAAATCCCCTGGGCAATTCTAGCTAAGGAGACAGGAGAACTTATTAGGTGCCAATTATGATACAATGCACCAATTACTCATCCTCCCGTTTAATCCTCACAACAGTGTATTTGAAACAGGGATCAGGCTGACCATTTCACAGAAGCAGAAACTGAGTCTCGGAAAGTGGATTTCCCTGAGACCACCTACCCAGGAAGTGACAGAGCCGGATTTCATACCCAAGCAGAAATGGCTACACAGTTTGCAGGACCCAGTGCAAGATGAAAATGCAGGGTCTCTTACTCAAAACGGTTTCATGATGGTGAAACGGAGCCTTAAACCACACGTGGAGCCCTTCCGATGGGGGCCCTGTGTGACTGCACAGATCACGCACAGATGAAGCCGGCCTGCACCCAAGGTGACTCCAGGACCATTTGTCGGCTGCCTGCTCTGGAATCCGGCTTGCTGCCTCAGGTGAGGCTTTGTCTTCTGGCCTCTCTTAACTCCTCACAAGCCCTGCGATGGGGTAAGCCACCCTGTGCATCTCACTCCCTCTGCCCAAAATAACCCTTTATTCAGATAACATCTCTTCACCCTTCAGACTGGATTCTGACTCGGACTAGGAGGATGTCAGATGCTCGTCTCATTATCTCTATAGGAGACGTTAAGTTAGGAAGCTCCTAATGTGAGCAATACAATCCCAAAGTTTCAAAAAACAATGTACAGAATAAAGGAGAGGGAAGAAAAAAGATATAACTGCATCCCCTCCCCTGTGGAGTCCACAAGAAGAAAAGATGAGAGGAAATCCATTGACTTGTCTATATAGACTTTATATCAGTTAAATGATAATTATTAAACTCTAGCTTCATCCTTATTAATGAAATCAGAGCTCAAAGGACCATTTTGGGGGGGTAATTCAAGATGAGGTTATTCTTCAATAAAGGGCAGTGAGGATGAAAAGTTGGGAAAAGCCACTCTTACTCTATTTTTCTTTCCCTGGTCATGAGAAGAAAGGAATGGAAATTCAATAGAAAATGTTACATGTATTATAGATCTGCTTAATAATGTATGACAAGTGGATATGAGTGATGAGGGCTTTAAGAGACTCTGGTGACACCATCAGTCTAACTTCAGACCTGGTCTGAGACGCGCGATGCTGACGAGGTTACAGAAATGGCCGGCTACTGGTGCCGACGTTCCTCATCCTGAGTCATCGATGCTTACGTTTTGCTACATCTTAGAAGTTTGGACTTGCACTTTCTCAGCCTGGTGGACTCTTCTCAGCTCAAGGCACAGTGGCTTCGGGAATGCACAGCTATAGGAAAGCTGGAGAAGGGGAGTGACAAAACCCCACCAGCCATATAGACCGGCACGCACCCGTAGCATAGTATCTTCCAGAACCTAAACTTCGGTGCATGTAGTTGAATATGTTGGGTCTTGTGCAAAAATGCTTTGAAGCCAGACAGATTTGGGTTTCAATCTCAGCCCAGTCTCTCACACTAGCTAGACAGCTTAGCCTCTCTGAGCCTCACACACCTCGTCTGAAAAATGGGCATAACGGCAGCCCATTGATAACCACTGCAGGGTGGTTGATAACGGAAGCAAAAAGAACCCAGGATTATGCCCGTCCTAAAGAAGATATTCGACAGTATGCCAGCTCCCTTTCCACTTTCCTTCTAATCCCATCAACAAGAAGTAGCATTAATGGCTTTGGAGTCCAGAGGAGCTGATTTCAGACCTTAACTCTGCCTTTATCTTGTGTAACTACCGGCAAGTTACTTAGCAGCTCTATGCCCCAGTTTCCTCATCTGTAAAATGGGAGTAAGAATAGTACTCACCTCAGTTCATTCATTCATAAGATATTTATTGAATGCTCCCTATGTCCCAGGGACAATTTTAGCTCCTGGAAATACGGTAGTGGACTAGACAAAGTCCCTGCCCTCATGGCACTTACACTCTAATAGGGGACATAGGAGGAAATAAAAACGTGATGTAAAATATTTTGCAGAGTACCTGACGCATAGTAAGTATTAAATGAAAGTCAGCTTTATTATATTTTTCCCAGGTTCAAGGAAATATGACTTTTTTCCCCAAAAGTTCAGTGAAATATGGACCACCAGTGGATCTCAACAAACAGAATCACAGAACTGGGAGGAGCTTAGAGTTGATCTTGTCATAAAACTCCAGAAGAGTTGGCAGAAAATCCAGAATTTACTTGCTCCAGTGTTTTTCAAAATGGGGGTCTTTTGGGGGAGACCAGATCAGATCAACTTTTACCGATTTTACATCTTAGTGTTCCCAGGAGGAAAACCTTTTAAAAAAAAAAAGAAGAAGAAGGAAAAGAAAAACTACTAATCTAGTCTAAAATCCACTTTGCAGACTAGAAACCTGAAGCTTAGAAACGGGAAAACCTCTCTCTGGTTTGGTGGCAGAGTAGGAAATGTCACATGGAGAGAGAGAGAGGACTTTTCAATCATGATACTATCCACCCCTCCAAGTAATTCAGTCAGCAACTATGTGTTACCTGACGGGTGCCCTAGGGATTCAAAGATATCTGTCCTTCATCCTCACCTCTAGAAGCCTCCAGAGCAAGTTGGGGAGAAAAGGGCCCTGAGCCATTCATTGTAAACTCATGCAAAGGCTCCAAGCTACATTCCAATGAGAGGGGATTCTCTCCTGAGCCTCAGAACTGTACATCCACCTGTCTCCAGAGTATTCCCAACTAGGAGGTCCCACACTCCTCGAACCCTACATATCCAAACTATCTGTGGCCAGCAGCCTCTAATGTGGTCCCACTGATACCCATCGCCTGGCATTCCTGCCCTTACGTAACCCCCTCTCCTTGAGGGAGGGCTGCACCTAGTGACTTGTATCTAACAAGCAAAATTGGGCAGAAACGATGGGATGTGTCCCCCAACGTTAGGTTATAAAAAGACTGTGGCTTCTATCTTGGGATACCTTCTCTTACTCTCCCGCATGCTCGCTCTGAGGGAAGCCAGTTACCATGTGGTGAGCTGCCCGCTGGAGGGTCCCAAGTGGCAAGGAACTGACGTCCCAGGCAACAGCCAGGGAGGGTACCCGAGGCCTGCCAACAGCCATGTGAGTGAGCTGAGGAGGGGATCTCTCCCCAGTCAAGCCCTGACACGACTGCAGTCCTGGACAACACGCTGATTATAGCCTTGTGAGGGAGTCTGAGCCTGTGGCAGGCAGCCAAGAATGTCTCCTTCATCCTTTACATCTAGCTGCTCACCAACTCTGTGCATTCTACCTGCTAGAACGCTTTCTAGGTCTGACCCATCCTCTGTGTTCCTAGTCTGGATCAGACCTGCACCATCTTTCCCCTGGACTACTTTAACAACTTCCCCATCAGTTTCCTTGCTCTCAAACTCTCTAATTCATCTGGCACGGGGAGCTGCCAGAGTAATTTTTCTAAAATGCAAATAAAATACTAACACTCCTCTGCCTAAAATCTCTGCTTCCAGAAGGAAGCCTGGGGTCCACAGCATGTCCTACAAATTCCTCTACGACCTGGCACCTGTCTCCAACTCCAGCCTTATTTCCTCTGACTCACTGCTGCACACCTGGGGCTCTAATTGTGCTGAACTATTAGTAGTTCCAGGATGCTTTAGTGCTCTCTGGCTTTATACCCTTCTACCTGGAAGACAGATTTATCAAATATCTGTTAAGCACCTACCAAACACTAGGTACTGTCCCAGGCCCTGGGGATAAAGCAGAAAATAGGAGAAAGGATGTTTTAACTCCTGCCCTCTTGGAGCTTATGTTCTAGGGGAGAGACTGCAAGCAAGTTAATAATTAAAGCCGGGTAAGAACAGAATGTGATGCAGTGGATGGAGGGAGGGTTTGGTGGTCAGGGAAGGACTTTCTAAGGAGGTGACATGTCATCCCATTGTCTTCTGCTTTGCAGTTTCTGATGAGAACTTTTCGGATATTCTTTGTTCCTCTGAACATAATGTGTCTTTTCTCTCTAGCTGCTTTTAAGATTTTCTTATCACCACCAATTTGATTATGACAAACCTTACAGGGGTGTGTTCATGTGCACTTGTGTGTGGGGCCATTTCTTCAAATGTTTTTCCTGTAACTTCCTTGTCTCTTCTGCTCAGGGAACCCCAATTACACATACGTTAGACCATCTGATATTGTACCACAGGTCACTGAGGGTCTGTTTATTTATTTTTCCTGTTGTTTTCCTCTCTCCGTTTCATTTTGAATAAATTCTATTGCTCTGTCTTTAGGTTCACTGATCATTTCTTCTGTGGTGTCTAATTTGCTGTTAATCCCATCCAGTGACGTTTGCATTACAGGGACTGTATTTTCTTCCACTTGGTTCCTAAGAATTCCATTTGGTTTTTTTTTTTTTTTAATAGCTCCATTTCCCTCTACATTAAGCTCATATTTTCCTTTAAATTTTTATACACAGTTGTAATAGCTGTTTTAACATCCTTTTCCTCCTAGCTCTATTATTTCCAATATTTACGGGTCTATTTCTATTGATTTTCCCCCTTGGTCTGGGTTACCCTTTTCCTGCCTCATGGAGCATCCAGTGTGTGTTTATTGGATGCCAGACACTTAATGCTGCGTGCCTGAATTTTGTCTTCTTTTAAAAAGTACTAGGTTTTTTGGCAGTCAGTTATTTGCAGGTTAGTTTGATACCTTCTAGGCCTATTGTTTAAGCTTTACTAAGTTGAGTCTAGAGTAACTTTCATTCCAGGGAAGATTCAGGCAGAACTTCTCTGGAGTCTCCGTTGAATGCCCCCAGTCATCACCAAGGACTCTCCACACTGGTTCTTTGGAGCTCAACCATCTCCCTGCTCTGCATGAGGCCTGGAGGTTGTTCAGCTTCTCGGTGCCCTGGTCACTCTTTGCCCAGCTCTGTGGATTAACACTCCACGTATGAATGGCCTAGTGCTCAGCAAAGATGCACCAGGACACCATGCAGGTTCTTGGAGCTCTTTTCCTGCTTGGCTCCCTCCTTCTCAGAATCCTGCCCGCAGAATTCCAGCCCCCTTGGCACTCCCAAACTCTGACCTCCATCCCCTCAACTCATTGAGGTCACAGGGCTCTCTTTAGTTTCCCTCTCCCACTTGCCCATGTTCTGGAGATTGCCTCCAGACAGAAAGCTGAGGCAACCATAGATTCATCTTGGCTTTTTCCCCCTCTTTCCTCAGGGATCATAGTTGCTGAGCTGTCTGTTGTCCAAAATCTGAAAACATTGATTTCCTGTATTTTTGTCTGATATTCTGGTTGTTTTCAAAAGAAGGTCAAGTCCAGTCTTTGTTACTCCATCACAACCCAGAAGCAAAAGACTCAGGTGGTGATGGATGACCAGGGACTGAATGAAGTGAGAGAAAAATTCATTTGAAGAGCTGAGGAGGAGCATTCCAGGTAGAGGGAACAGCAAGAACAAAGGCCACTTTTGAAAAACAGCAAGGAGTGAGCAAGAGGGAGACGGGAGATGAGGGCCAACAGAATGACAGGGGACAGATCATGTAGCATCTTGTAGGCCACAGTAAGGAGCCAGGATTTTAAGTGCAACAAGAAAGCCACTGGAAAATTTACACAGGGAAGTAATTTGATCTGACATGTTTTAGAAGAATCAGTTCGGCTACAGTGAGAAAAACAGGCTATAAGCAGCAAGGGTGGGAAAGGGGACATCAGGAGGCTGTCAGGGTGATACAAGTGCACGGTGACGGCCGCCCAGCCTGGGAGGGGGGCAGCGGAGCTGGTTAGAAGTGGTTACATTTCGGGTGCATTTTAATGTGTATTTGCAAGAGTTGCTTATGGATTAGTTGTAGGAAGGAGTAAAAAAGAAGAAACAAGAATGATTGGAGTTTTGGGCCTAAGTAAGTGAATGCTATTCATTTACTAAAATAGGAAAGACAGTGAGAGAGTATTTGGGGAGAGAAATCCAGAGTCTGCTTTTGCATATGTCAACTATGCGATGCCCACTAGAAATTCAAGTAGAAAATTAAAGTGGGCAGTTGGGTAGACCAGTGTGGAGAGGTCAAGACCGGAGATACAAATGTAGGCGTCAACAGCACATAGCTGGTACTTAAAGCCACGGGGCTGGAAGAGGTCCTTTCGGGAGTGATTGCAGATGCAAGGTGAGGAGTTAGAGTCCTGGAGAATCTCCAACACTGGCAGGTCCAGAAGAAACAGATGAGAAGCAGCAGCCAATGAAATACGAGAGAAACCAGGAGAGTGTGGTATCGTTCACCTTTTTCTGCATAGAAAAGTCTTCTTCATGCCTTAAGCTCCAGATTAAGCATCTCATCCTCTGGAAGGCCTTCCTTGACTGCTTTAACTGGCAAAGTTAACTAATCCCCTTTCTGTGCTCTCTCAGCATCCTGTACAAACCCCCTTACAGCCTTCATTACAAGAACTGTAATTCCCACTTGTCAGTCTTCCCCACAACACCATGCACCTCTTAGGGGCAGGACTGTGTCTTATCCATAACCACACGCCCCAGAGCTAGCTTGGGTCTTGTCTCAGTGGGTGACCAGCAAATGTGTCTAAAAAAAGAAAAAAGCTTAAGCATCAGAAGTGGTCAAGGAAGGCTTTACAGAGAAAGTGGGATGTGAGCAGCACCTTGTCTGGAAGGCAATGAATTTCAAAAAAGCAGTGAGACTTAGAAGAGAGCATGGCCAAGACAGAAGAGAACAAACAGGTAGAACTGGGAAAACACAAATTACATCCGAGACAGGAATCAGCTCTGTCCGCCAGGCTTGCGGGGCTCAGGAAGGATGGAGAGCTGAGGCCTTGGCCAGGCTGGGAGGCAACCAATGCCAGGCTAAGGACATGTTTCCCAAACCATGCTCTTTGGAACCTTGATGCTCCTTTAAGTTCAAAATGGGACTATTTCATGGTTTCCCCATTAGTTCAAGGCACTTCTTCGTAGACCAGTTTGAGAACGATTGTTGCTACAGATAACAAAAAAAGTAATAACCTTCGTTTATTAAGTGATTACTATGCGCTAGGTACCCTGCCAAACGTTCCACGTAGATTTCTCTCACTCAGTCTTACAATGGCTCGGTCAGGTAGGTACAAATAACATCTCTGTCTGCGGATAAGGACACTGAGGCCAAGAAAGGTTAGCTTGCCAAGCTCACCAGCTTGAGCAGCTGGAAGGTGGAGCTGAGGTTGGCTCAAAGCCAAGATGTCCAAGAACGGAACCCAAGCCCATGTGTGACCATTAGGTTGCTCCTTTGCCTCCTTTCTGGGAGGGAGGTGGTCTGGACCTGATGGGGAGGCAGGAGATCAAAAGGGCAAAGACAAAAGACTAGAAGCACCTTAGCATTTAGGGAAGGTGCCTCCTCCAGACACCAAAGGGAAAGGATCACGGCCAAGGAGAGAAGTGGCCGCAGAGCCAGAGGAACATGGAAACCGAGCAGTGAAGCTGGGAAAGAATGTTCATGGAAGCTGAGCTGGAAACCCTTCCTCTGCCGGGGCACCTCTGCCGCCTGGACCACCTACCCCGAGACGGATCTTACTGTTTAAGCCAGGCCCGCAGAGCCGCCCGCGAGAAGACTGACGGGATATGTTGCTGGGGGCTGCCTGGGCAATGACGGGGACAGGCCAGAATGACAGGGCAGCCACGTTCCTAGGCAACAGATTACAGGAAAGCTGCCCACAGCCGCGCCGCGCCAGCAGCTGCTCCGGGCCATTGCAATTTCCCAAGTAGTTATTGTGGCTGTGATTGGAAAGGGATCGCGGTCACATGTTTAAGATAAATGTAATTTGGGTGGCTTAGAGTTTATGTCCCAGGATGCTGCAATCCGGGCTGGGCCCAGGCTACAAGAGAAAGGGGCATCCAGGACAAAGAAATGATTCAGTACACATGCACAGAGCATTAGGGTTTGCAAAGCCCTTCATAATCTTTATCTCACGTGAGTTAGACACCAACACTTGGGGTGGGGGGAGGAAACTGAGGCACAGAGAAGTTAAGTGACTGATATAAGATCACACAGCAAGTCAATGGCAGAATCATGCATTGCCCCTAAATCTTTGGGTTCCGAGTTCACTCAGGTGTTTGAGACCCAAACGAACAAGTGTTTTAACAAGTGATAAAAAGAAAGCAGGCGAGGACTCCAAGGAGGAAGAAAAACACTGTTCAATCACTGTGAATCCGAAATGTGTGGTAAAACAGATTGAAAGCAGCTAACGTTTTATACCACCTCGTTACTGCCACTGCTCCAAAGGAGGCAGGTAGGAAAGTGAGCGCAGGTGACTCACAGAGAAAGCTACAGGGTGGTAAAGAAGGTGCCCAAGGCCACACAGCTGGCAAGAGGACGAGCTCCTCCGGGAGGTTTACTCCCAGCCCTGTGCTCCTTTCCTGACCCCGGGCCTGGAAGCACTTAGTGTGGTCAAGCAGCGGGAAGCAGTCACAGGGCTGTGGTTCCCTTTGCTCGACGTGATCTGTCCCAACCAGCGGCTCCCTCCCTGTCGGCCCTCTGGTTCCCCACGGCGCGGGCCCCCGCTTCCACCCCGATGGCTGCCCCGTGACGCCTGTCCACAGCCAGACAGCAGCAAAACCATCGCCCTCCGCCCTGCCCCCGCGCTGTGCCAGGGCTCTGTGGCTTGGCCACATGGTACTCCCGGAATAGATGTCCCTGTTGAACAGATGTGACCACACAGTCCCCCGGGGTGACCCCTGAATGCCTCCACGTTGCATCGATCTCCTTTGCCCTAACCTCCTGATGGCTCGGGCCAGACTTGTTTTCTCTCTGGTTCTCCCTCTAAGCCCTGCTCACTTCCCCCTTTCTAATGCTTTAAGTCATCTGCCTGATGGCTGAGCAGGACATCCTGCCTGGGAACCAAAGCCTGGGGTCCAACTGCCTAAGGACAGATCCCTGGATGACAATCAGCCCCTCCTGGAACTGTTCGCTGCCTGAATTCCCCTCCAAGAGCTTCCATCAGCCTGCCGGGAAATCCTGCTGACTGGTGTCCAGCCCCTAGGGTAGCCCCTCTGGTTGGGGGGGGGGGGGGCTGCACCTCCGGACCAGCCCCCTCTTCCGCAGTCGAATGAACGTCCCCTCCATCAGAGATGCTGCGCCCTGCCTCCCCTCTCCCTTCTCGTTCCACGCTACCCGTTCCTCTCTTGCCACAGCCTTAGATAAAGGACTAGAAACAACTCAAATATTCATTGACAGGAGAACTGATGAACACATCGTGCGTATCTACAATGGAATACACAACAGCGCGAACGAAACAGGATCAGCGGCCCACCCTGACCTGCAGTGGAAAAGAACGTTGCAGAAAACGACATACTTGATTGTGGTGTTTTATAAAGCTCAAACAGAAGTGAAACAAAACAATAGATTGCATTGGGAAACATTCATATAATAAAATAATTTTTTAAAGCAAGGAAATGATAAACATAAAATTCCGGATGACGTCCTCCTCGGGCTAAGGAGAGAAACGGGGCGGGGAAGAAGCCGGTAATCGGGTACCTGAGGTTGGGAGGTGGGTGGGGTGATTATTTGGTGATTTTGCTTCACAGCTTACATACATGTTCCATGTAGTCTCTCTGATACATTAGCTGCTACAAGATAATTTTAAAGATGAGGTGGAGAGGGCCCCTGAGGTACCCTCCATATCCTCTGCTCCCTACTCTGATTTATCCGGCAGCAGGAAACTGTGTGCCCACTGAGCGCCTGGACTCTGTGTTCCCCCGCCACCACCTTCATGGCCAAACGATCTGGAAGCAGGCGCTACTCTTATTCCTATCTCCTTCCCTCCCGCGCTCTGGTTCAGCTCACAGTGCATTGCCCCGAGCCATCGCCCCACCGAAGACAAGGCTCACGGAAGTCAGTGAGGACAGCAGACACGGTCAGCTCTGCTCTCACGTGACACATCTCAGCAGCGCTCGCCGTGGCTGCTTCTCTAAGCCTCTGCCTGCTGCTTCTCTGAGCATTTGGGCCACTTCCTCTCCAGACATCCCTTCCAGAGCTCAAGCCACTTCTTCCTGGCCTCCGTAGCTGCCCCCTCTCTGCCTGTCCCGTACTTGAATGGTGGTCCCACAGGGCCCTTCTCTGGCCTCTTCTCGCCCTGCAGCCTCTCATGACTTCAGTGAGCATCGGAACACTGATGAGTTCCCAACCCTTCTCCCTGGCCCAGACCTCTCTCTCCTGAATTCTAGGCCCAAATGTCAAATGGTCCACTCAGTCTTTCCACTCGGATGTCACACAAGGGGCACTCCAGAGGCCTGTTCAAGCCCAACTCCTAGCGCTCCTCCTCCAAGCCTGGTTCCCAGCCAGTGGCTTCTATCCATCCATCCAAGTGCCCAAGCCACCTGTGAGTCAGTCCAGGTTCTCCCCGCTCCCTCACTGCTACCATCTCTCCACTCTCCCCGAGCCCCCTCCAGTCAACAAGCCTAGCCGTGCTCTTAAATGGCTCCGCAGTCTACTCTCTCCAACCGCCCCAAGACCTTCCTAATCCAAGCCAGCATCCTCTCTTGCTTGTATGAATGCAAGTGGCTCACTCATCCCCTCCCTGCTCCCAGCCTCGCTTCAAGCCATTCTCCGTCCTGCAGCCAGTCTGTTCTCTGTAATGGGCAAATCTGCGTGCCTCAGTGCCCTGCTAGCACCTCCCTGTGGCCCCACTGCCCTCGGCTTTCCCTGACTTACCCCCTACCTACCTCTCCCTCCTCATCTTCCCTCACCTCCCTCCCAATCACTGCCTCAAACCCCACCCTCCAGCCACACTAAACCTCCTTCAGTCCCCTCTTCCCTTGAGGGCTGCAAACATGTCTCCCGTAGGACACTGTGTCTCCCCAGCCTTATCCAGTCTCACCTGCTTCATTTAACTCTTCCTCCAGGTTCTAGTTTAACTGCCACTTCTTCTGGGAAGTCTTCCCAGATCACCCTCTTTCCCACTCAGAAAATGTTAGATGGTCCCACAGTCTCACAGCACCCAGTGTGCTTCCTACCCTGTTCTAGCACTCGTGACACTGTATACGAATTGCTTTTTAACTTATTTGCCTCCCACAATAGCAGACCCTCTGCATCAGCCAGCAGAGACCTGATGTACGGTCTCACTAGTACCTGGAGCAGTGCTTGACCCTACTAAGCAGGGAGTAAAAATTGCCAGAAGAAAGAATGAATGAATGAATGGGAGGCACTGCGTATTCCATCTGTGTCATTTGATTCTTGTACGAATCCTTAAGGGGGAGGTACTATTAGCCTCCTTTTACCAGTGGGAAAGTGGAAGTAACTTGCCCCAAATAGAAAGCAGGATGTTAGACCCTGGTTTCCCACCGAAGCCCAGGCCAGCATCCACCCCTCCACCCCTCTGGCCATCCCACCCCCATCCCTCATCCCACACGAGGCCAGGGAGCCCTGTAAAGGCCCCGTCAAGGTCAAGAACTCAGGCTGAGAACCGGCGATGGTTACCTGGAAGCATGTGGGCCCCGGCCTCCCAGCGGGGATATCCGACTGGTAGAAAACTTTGAGTTCTGGAGTCAGGGCAATGACAGTCTTAATCACCAAGGAGATGATATCAGACCAGACCTTCTTGATGTCAACACCCTTGGAAGACAACCTACAAAGAATGCTAGAGAAGGTCCTCTTGCTGCCTGTGCTAGTACTGTCCGAATGGACAAATTTACCGCTATGGATGTTCAGAGAATAGTTGGTCAAGTGCATGAAGATGTGGTGCAGGTTTTTGGGGTTGGGCTCCTGATACGGCTCCGTACAAAACCGAGAGAGTCCCTCTTTGGCTATGTAAATCTCTAAGGGGTCTAAGGACTTGAGTAAGACATACAGACGAATATCAAACTTGAGCTTGTCGATAAGGAGAGGTTTGCAGATGTACTCCTGGACCACCGCTGGCCTGCTCTGGAGGGTCCCTGCCAGGCGGATGTCACTGGGGTCTTTAATGAGGTAGATTCCGTCACCCTGACAACCACTATCAGGTTTCACAATAAAAGTGGGCTTCCAGGAGGGGTCCCCATCTTTCACCATTTGAACCTGGCAGGGGAGAAAAAAGATGGTTAGCACCATATTCTTTTCCTCTCTGGTCCCCTGAGACAGAGCAGGATCTTGGCAAATGTTTGGTGACAAAATGGGCCCTGCCTATGTGAGTACTCGGTAAGCACCTGCCAGGGGGAGAACAGGGTACTAGGTACTGAGATAGTGACCTCAAAGATGCTCCCGATCTTGTCCTCTGGAAGGGAGATCCACAGCGCAATGGATCTGCAGTCATAAGACCTGGGTTCAAATCCCAGGCCTTTGCCAGTTATTAGCTATAACCCCAAGCAAGTTATTTAACTGATGATGGTGATGATAATCTAGTGCTATTTATAAGCACCTACTATGTGCAGGTCCTATACTGGGCACTCTGCATAAGTTATTTCATCTGACCCTCACAGACGGTCATTCCCTTTTATTAATATAGGAAACGGAGAGGGCACAGCCTGTGAAGAGTGTGGGCCTGGGAGTCAGACTGGCCGGGCTCATAGCCTGGCCCTGCTACTTACTGTGTGACCTTGGGCGAGTTACTTAAGTTACCTGTGCCTGCCTCATCTGCAAAACGGGAGAAAGACTGTTCTGAGGATTCAATGAGATAACAAATGCAAAGAGTGAAGCACACAGAATCTGACACAGAAGAGGCGGCCAGAAAGCCTGGCTGTTGCTACTTTTTTAAAAAGATGAAGTAACTTGCTGGTGGGCCGAGGGGCAGAATTGGGATTGGAATCTAGATCCAGGGCTCTGAAGGCTTGCACCTTGCTCTGCATTTCCATGTCTCCGTTTCCTCATTTTAAAAATGAGGATATGAAAACCTTTCCTCTCTGGGCCATTGTAAAGATGAAATAAACTGAAATGCATACGGGGCTGAGCTCAGGCCCACACAGAGCTTGTGCACGGGGGGCCGTTAGTTTTACCATTGATATCTCTTATTAAGTTCATCTCGTAGACTCAGCCAATCCTTTAGTCTGGTGAGGTCTTTTTGAAGCTAGATTCTGTCATCGTAAGATTTGCTCTCCTCCCAGTTCCCGCTCAGCAGGACACCCACATAATTATCCAGGACACGTGACCAGCACAGACAGTCAGCCTGGATCCGCGGGTCTGCATCATACACGCCCCATTCCCCGGGACCCTGGACCCTTGTCTGATCCTTGGGAGGTTTTCGCCAGGGGAGGAGAGCTGGAGGAAATTTAAGGTGGATTTGAAAGAAGGAGCCACTCTCTCTGCAGCTTCTGGAGTGAAGAAGCCCATGAACTGGACTCTCCCGGCTGCGCATCTTTGCTGCGTAAGCCCAGCCCAGGACATCTGCGCACTGGGTTTTACTTATCTCTCTGACCAGCCTATATTTCTAAGTGAAGCTTTTGCCAATTCCTCGGGCACTATCAGTTACTCGGGCTTGTAAAAGATCTTTAACAATGGAGAAACACTTAAAGCCTTAATAATGGTCCACATCAATTGTTTCCCCTTGTCAGCAGGATTTGAGAATGGAACTTCACAGGAGATCAATGCAAGCCTCCGAGGGCCCTCCACTGAGCCTTCCTTGCAACAGTGACCTTGACGTTTACGTAGTTACTTAATATTCATCCAAAGCGTTCATACATTTGGCCCTTTACAGTAAATATAAGCGTGCTGCAGAAATGGTAGTTATGCCTCAGGAAGTGAAAGATGTCAAGTTTGCACCAATGGGTAATTTTTTCCCCTAGAAAGCTTTGGCTAGGCTGAAGATACTAACAGATCAATATATTATCGGCCACAATATTTTCTCCTTTGAATTCAGTGTATATGCCTTAAATAAATTAAACTACATGCTCAATAGTCTCTGTCATTCATTGCATGACTGAATATTCCTTCTGCTCTTTGCCAGAGTACTGCCATACAAATCACGATTATTCATACTAATAGAATCACTGCATTTTTGGAACTGGAAGGATCCTTGGAGATTAATGGCATCCAGTCTTTTCATCATTCAAACAGGGAAGCTGAGGCTCAGAGAGGGGACATGACTTGCCTTGGGTCCAGAATTAGCTAGGGGGATGGTTAGGATGAGAACCGAAGTCTTCTGACCTCATGGCAGGTTCTCTGTGCCATTTTACCCTCTGATAAGATAAAATTAAAGGTCTCTTTTTCCCTGAGCGTGACAGGAAACATTCTCTTAATACAGAAGACAGTATTGGTATCTGGGCTCTGGACTCGCACTAAAAAGTTTGGACCCTGAGCACGGGTCCCTATGGGAAAGCCTCAGAGCTGTTCTGAACATTGTTCCTCAGCCACCAGACCCTTCAGCAACTTCTATTTTTAACAAGAGAAAAAGATTCTCCAGAATTCATATTCATTTTCCTCTGAGGTTTTACTCAAGGGTAACCCCTCCTCCCCAGGTATTAAAGTAAAGAACGAATGCATTGGTTCTCAGCAAGAAGTTGTGGACCAGAATCTAAATATAGTCTGTACGACAAGGCCCCAGGCCCAGAAACTCAGGTTCATTAGATCTGGGATGAGACCTGGGCATGTGTATTTTGGAAGAAGCTTGACAGGTGATTCTGATGTTCCCTCTGTCTGAGAATCACTGGACTAATGTGAACTGAATGCAAATACAACCTGGGCCCAACGCGGTGAACGAAGCTACGGGCATTAATGTTAGCCTGGATGCGAGGGACACTTGCACTTGGGCTGCAGCTGACGGTATCGCCAGTTCTACCCTGACGTGCTGTTGGATGTGCAGTTCATTATCTTGTAATGGCATGTATGGGGAGCTGAAAGAGGTACAGAGGATGTGGTGGCCTGATTGCCGGGCACTCGTTGGGTCTATTGAAAATTTTATGTGTTTTTTACTGCCCCCTAGTGGATATTTGAGAAATGTGACTGGGAAAGATCTCCCATCAAAATTCAACTCTTCTCAGCGGTAAGACAGACACTCAATTAAGATGTTAAAATAGTCTTAAAGAAGCACCACCACAAAAAAGTTCCCTCTGCCTTGCTGTTAAGATAAGCTCATACTTTTGAATGAACTCATCTCCAAAATGCCATAGTTGGCCAAGGTCACACTCGGTTCTCATGGTGCCTGGCCCTTAAACATATTTCAAGCGTTCACCCTAATACACAGATTGGCCTATCTGTTAAAATTCTCTATCAGTCTGTATAAAAATTTTTAAATTATGAAAACATGAATATGAAATCCTGGAACTACATACCACATAAAATTATCTACTTTTATAGTCTTTATTGTAGGTTTCCCCCCCCCAAACTTACCATTAGAAAAAAAAATATGAGTAGCAATAGTCAGTAGCAGCAAGTGTCTCTAAATATATTTTCATAAGGCATAGCTTTTGGCGAACAGATATTTGCACACCCATGTTCATAGCAGCATTAATCACAACAGCCAAAATGTGGAACAACCCAAGCGCCCATCAACAGATGAATGGATAAGCAAAATGTGATATATACATAAAATTGAGTAGTATTCAGCCATAAAAGGAAGGAAATTCTGACATATGCTACAGTGAAACTTAAAGACATTATGCTGAGTGAAATAAATCATCACACACAAGGACAAATACTATTATAAGGTTCCACTTAGATGAGGTACCTAGAGTCGTTAAATTCACAGAGACAGAAAGTAGAATGATGGTTACCAAAGACTGGGGAGAGGGGTGGTGAGGAGTTAGTGTTTGATGAGTACAGAGTTTCAGTTTGGGAAGATGAAACAAGTCCTAGAGATGGATGGTGGTGATGGTTGTACAACAACGTGAATGTACTTAATACTTCTAAATGTACACTTAAAAATGATTCAGATGGAAAATTTTATGTTATGCATATTTTACCACTTTTTTAAGTTAAAATATTTTAATTAAAAAAAGAAAAGAAATAGTTTCTGGTGAGTTAAAAAGAATACTTGAGTGAAAAATGGAAAACCTGGATTCTAGTCCCAATTTAGGTGATTTCTGACTGTGTGACCTTGAGGAAGTCACCTCACTCCTCTGGGCTTTGTTGTACTCACCTATGCAATAAAGGGGGGTCACACTAAGGTCCCTGGCTCTCACCAGCTAACAGGTTCGGAACAATGATTTATCTTGACATCACCGCAGTTGAAGGCTGTGTTACAAACACACAAGTGACATTAATCAGCGGAGAGTTCATGCTGGGCTGCTGTGATCAGCGCGCTGGGATGATCTACAAGAGCAGGAACTCGGGACTGGAGATTTATGATGCACTTGGGGAACCTGGGGGAAGCAAACTAAAATAATTCGAGAGAGAAATCCAGCCACTGGAACATCAAGCCACAAAGCATTATTAGCAGCGAGGGGCAGGTAAGAGGACAATTTGTGAAGAAATACTGTATCTGCAATACCTGGGATGTCAAAGCCAGTTAGAGCAGTCCTCTGTCACTCAGGCGGATTTGCATCCAATCTTAGCAACTGAGACCCTCGGTGTCACAGGCACAGGGAGTGGATCTTCAGCAAAAATAAGTCTGGTAGACAAGCAGACATCACGAAGTGAACACTGGACAGGGGGCAAGGGCCAGCCCTTTCCAGTCTCAGATGACTGAGCCTTGGATGTGGGGCAAATTCCGAGTCCCAGTGTGCCAGACAATTTCTGAGTCAGGTGAAAAGGAGGCTGCAGTTAGGTTACCAAGGGCCAGGTAGGAAGGGGCAGGGTGGGAGGTAGACAGGTGAGGCCGAGAGGACAAACAGGTAGCATGCTGCCATGGAGGAGTCCGTGAAGGTGGGAAAGAGCAGGACATGTTCTAATGGCTGGAGAACAGCCAGCAAATGAAGAGGGGAGGACTGCTGGAAACCCCAGTGGGAGCTGTAGGGGCCAGATCCCCATAGCAGCAATAGTAATATAAGCTCACACCTGAAGGGACTTATTATGGGTCAGAAGCTGTCCTAAGCTTTACACGTATTATCTATCTCATTTAACCCTCTACAACTCTATTTTTACAGATAAGGAAATGGAGGCCCAGAGAGGTTAAGTAACTTGCTAAAGGTCACACAGCCAATGGGACATGGAAGAACCAGGATTTGAATACGGGCAGTCAGGTTCCTGAGCTCGTGTCTAGAATGAATGCGGGATGTGGTGAAGAAGGGGAATGGAAGAGACCACACCTGGGGAGGACGCAGGGTCTCGTAGGGAAGGAAGGGCCTGGAACAGCATTTTAGGGGCATTTGGACAACGTCCTGGAGTGATGGTGAGTCACTGAAGGGTTTTGAGAACTTAATTACACAACTTAATTCGATGTATTCTGTAGAAACATCCCTCTGGCTGCCACGTAGACAATGGATGGGAGGGGGTAGATGGGAGGGGGTAGATGGCCAGGGACAGACAGCACAAGCCTGAAACTGATGCTGGCAGTGGGGTTAGGAGGAAGGAGAGAGACCTGGGGTCATCAGCGCCCCGGATGATGGCTGGAACCTCCACCATGGGCCAGGTTACGCAGGGAAAGTCCAGACTAGAGAGAAGCACCGGGAACAAGAGGCTGGAACAGGCAGAAAATGTCCCCAAATGCCTCGTGTTTGTCCTCGATCTGTAAGCCACCAGTGGATTTTCCACCAGTGGGTGACAGGGCACCCGTGAGGAGGACGGTTTGGCAGGGATAAGACCAGATGCAGGAGGAAAACAGGGCTATCAAAGTCCCGGAGGCCTGAGCCGGGGCAGTGGTGATGGGGTTGGAACGGGGAAATGGGACACAGGAGGATTCCGGGGCACCTGGTGCCTGGATGGAGGGGAAGGGGAGAGAGGGGGCTTCAGCAGTGTGGGGGATGGGAGCACTTGCAGATTTAGGGGATACAGGAAGAGGAGCAGGTCTGGGGTGGGGGTGGGGGATGAGAAGCTCACTTCACTGACTATTAATCAAGCACCTGGGGCCACGAAGCCAATTTAGGACTTTGAAACCTCACCACCCAAGTCCCTTACTGTTCATCCGAACGGGACCCTGTTGTCCAATATCTTATGCAAATGATTACTTTGGATACAGCAACTCCCCCAGTACTAGCAAAACTAAAAACTGCTGTCGGGCAGGGCTGAGACTCCGATTTTATACTCAGACGTGGAACGGCTTGAACTGGAGAAAGGGTGTCCACACAAACCCCTCAGTCCAAGAAAGGCCAGCGGGGGAGCCGCGGGCCCGGAGGGAGGAGCCGTGACTGCCCCCGCACCGGTCAGACATTGCCACACTCCCTGGAAATCCCACACTTCCCTTGTGAAGACTTCCAGTGAAGACAACCTAAGTGGTAAAGCCAAACCAAACCAACCAGCCAAACAACAACAGCAAAATCCTGTTTGTTTCTATCACTGATGAGTGTCCTGGATTTACTTGAACGGTTTAAAAGAAATAATATTAATTATTCTCACTCATGTGCAACGCTTTGGCCTGACTTTAAAGGCTCTCCTTCCTTGGCAGGCCAGCTCCACGCTTCTCAGCTGCCTCGTTTCCGTTTCCGGCCCGGCTGCCCCTCCCTTCCCTCTTCCACGCCTCTAAGCCTTGCTGCATCTTCCCATTGGCCTCCCTCCCCCTTCTTCATGCACAGAGCTCCTACTCAGCACCTAAGGCCCAGCTCAAAGTTTCCATCGGAGAATCCCTTTCTGGCCCGCAGCGCTCCAGGCAGAAGGGCTTTTCTCTCATCCTCTGTGCATCTAACCCGTCCACAGCATGTCTCCATCCCCCTGTAATGTAACTGCACGTGTATCTTTAAGTTTATAGCTCTGATGTATCACAGTCGCATCTTTGAGTGCGTCGTGAGAGTTAAGATCGTGGACATTGCCCAAAGGGCGACCAAGCCCAGCGTTGCTGCCCCTTACTAGCTGTGGGACCCTCGACACTCTTCTGACCTCTCTGGGCCCTGGTTTGCTCAGCTGCAGAGTGAGAGGAACAAACAGCAGTGCGTCCGCCGTGGGGTTGTTGTGAGGATTATGTAAGTTAGAGAGTGTGACGTGCCAGTGATAACATTTGGTGGGATGTTGTTATTATTTACTGTCATGGTCACGCTCTCATCTGGCCATGAGCTGGTTGAGGATTAAGACCAAGTCTCACCCCACTCTCCGTGAAATGTGTATCTCTCTAAATAAAGTTGCTTTCACTTAAAAAAAAAAAAAAGACCAAGCCTTATTTTACACACTATTCCCAGAATGTAGCAAAGCGGGTGCTTCAATAAATATTTTCTGAAATGAAATTATTAGGAAGCTTGATTACTAAGGCATTTATGAACCCCAGGAATGTTAGTTAATTGATATCGAGTTGACACATTGCCAGATAAACCAACTTCCCCTGTAGGGACAAAATGATTCTAAAGAATAAGAGGAAAGGAAAAACGACCGCTTGTGGCACACACGTTCTGTGCTGTGTGCTTTATGGCTGTCATCTGAACCCTCACAACAACCATGCGAGGAAATAGAAGCTCAGAAAGGTGGAGTTCCTGGGCCAACGTCACATAGCTAACGAGCATAAAGTTATCACTGGAAACCAAGTTGATCAGAGTCTAAAGTCTGAGATCTTTCCATGACAATCATGTTCTTTGGGAAAACTCCAAGCAGTTGAACTTTTGTTTAATAGGCAGCGTCGGGAAAAAGACAGCAGTGGGAATGAGCCATAGCCGAGCTGACAGGGTTCATCTGCCTTTGTGGAGGGCCAGCAAGGTGAAGAAAAGAATTCTCCACAGCCACAGAGCTGCCCTGTGCCTTCACACCCAGCCTGCAGGCCCGGGAAGAAACCACCACATCACACACACACACACACACACACACACACACACTTGAGCTGCTGTACAGAACTAAAACATAAAATCTCCAGTTTCCAACCCAAAGTTCTTTCTATCATAAGCAATTAGGGCATCTGAAGAGATCTTTCAGAAGAGACCTTGGCACGGATGGACCTGGAGATCATCATTCTAAGTGAAGTAAGCCAGAAAGAGAAAGAAAAATGCCATATGAGATCGCTTATATGTGGAATCTTTAAAAAAAGACACAAATGAACATATTTACAAAACAGAAGCAGACTCACAGACATCGAGAGCAAACTTACGATTACCAGTGTGGGAAAAGGGGTGGGAAGGGATAAATTGAGAGTTCGAGATTTGCAGATACTAAATACTATATATAAAATAGATAAACAAGTTTCTTTTGTACAGCACAGGGAAGTATATTTAATATGTTGTAATAACCTAATGAAAGAAATTAATGAAAAAGAATATGAAAGCAGATACACATATGTTCATGTATGACTGAAACATTATGCTGAACACCAGAAATTGACACAACATTGTAAACTGACTAGACTTCAATTTAAAAATTAAAAAAAAAAAAAAAAGAAAGAGAAAAAAGAAGAGACCTTATCCTCGTTCTGAATACCAAAATCACATTTGCTTGGTGTTATAATAAATTTCAGTGCTTTCCAGAGAGAGCACTTAATTCAGTTCTCGAATCTCCATCCTGGTGCGCATGAGGAAACTGAGGCCCAGAGAGGAAAGAGAGAAGCCTGCAGTCACCCAACTAGCAGGTGGAGCCGAAGTGGCAGCCCTGGTTTTGAAGACGGTCCCTGCTGTACCTGGGAGGCAGACAACAGCATCACTGGGCTGCGAGGACAGCCAGCACCCCTGATCATGAAAGAGAAGCCTCCCCAGCAGCTTTGCCCCCAATCTAGCCTGTTGTCAGCCGAATTTAATGGCTCCCACTTTTAGAGAATGGCAGCTTTATGTGGGCTGTAATCTATCCATCATTAGTGAGCCGTCAAAAAGCCACTCCGGAGAGAACCCACCTGGGACTATAAAATCTGCTTAATAGGAGGGAACCAGTCATTTCGGGAGACTGTGCATTCTCCTCTCCGGTCTGCCCTCAACACCCGGAGCTGAGTGAGGGGAGGGGGAACGTGAGGACAGCTGGCTCACTGCCTGGCCTCCCTCATCCTCTCCCCTCCTCATCGTCCCCCAGCACGTGGGCTCTCACCAGGCCGGCTTAGCATGGGGCTGACACTCCAGCCTACAGGCCTAGAGGATCCCTGAGCATGTGGGGATCCCCAGGCTGCAGCCCCCCTCCCGCTCCACCAGGTCCACATGCTTGAATGTCTTTGGGGAGCAGCAGAGCTCGGGGCGTGGGCTCCAATCTCCTGGCCACCTCCTGGCTGGACGACCCGGCCAAGCTCCTTAACCCACCTGCCTGCAGTATCCTTACCTGAAAACAGGAACAATAGTGCCTGGTTCCCACGGCTGCGGTGAGGATTCAATCATGTCCTGCATTTGTACTTAACACACTATCGGTTTTTTTATTATTTTTTTATTTTTTTCAACTTTTTTTATTGAGTTATAGTCATTTTACAATGTTGTGTCAAATTCCAGTGTAGAGCACAATTTTTCAGTTATACATGAACATACATACATTCATTGTCACATTCTCTTTCACTGTGAGCCACCACAAGATCCTGTATATATTTCCCTGTGCTACACAGTACAATCTTGCTTATCAATTCTACATTTTGAAATCCCAGTCTATCCCTTCCCACCCCCCTGTCCCTCTGGCAACCACAAATTTGTATTCTATGTCTGTGAGTCTATTTCTGTTTTGGATTTATGCTTTGTGTGTGCTTTTTTTTTTTAGATTCCACACGTGAGCGATCTCATATGGCATTTTTCTTTCTCTTTCTGGCTTACTTCACTTAGAATGACATTCTCCAGGAGCATCCATGTTGCTGCAAATGGTGTTATGTTGTCGGTTTTTATGGCTGAGTAGTATTCCATTGTATAAATATACCACATCTTCTTTATCCAGTCACCTGTTGATGGACATTTAGGCTGTTTCCATGTCTTGGCTATTGTAAATAGTGCTGCTATGAACATTGGGGTGCAGGTGTCATCCTGAAGTAGGGTTCCTTCTGGATATATGCCCAGGAGCGGGATTCCTGGGTCATACGGTAAGTCTATTCCTAGTCTTTTGAGGAATCTCCATACTGTTTTCCACAGTGGCTGCACCAAACTGCATTCCCACCAGCAGTGTGGGCTCCGATCTCCTGGCCACCTCCTGGCTGGATGACCACGGCCAAGCTCCTTAACCCGCCTGCCTGCAGTATCCTTACCTGAAAACAGGAACAATAGTGCCTGGTTCCCATGGCCGTGGTGAGGATTCAATCATGTTTTGCATTTGCACTTAACACACTATTGTTTTTTATTATTTCATTTTACTTCACCTTTATTATTCTGCCTTGGTTTCCTGATCATCCTCCAGATTCCCTTTCATCCCCAGCCTGCTTGGAGGGAGTCCTGCCGCACTGCCCCTGGTGACTGGGCCTTGTCTCCTGCCCCTCAGCTGCTGGCTGGTCCCCTTGGAGGGCAGCCTCACATTTCCGTACTCCTGTGGGCCACCGCGGCAGTGCCCCTGGCCTCAGAGGCCTCACTCCCCCTTCTCTCGTCCTCACACTTTCCTACTGAGATTCCAGAAGGCATCTCAGCATATCTCACTCGAAACACAACACCCGATGGCTGAGTAAGGACCCCTCGTGGATAAATGTGTTTTTCCAATCCTCGGGGTTTCCTGCTTAGCAGGAAACTGGCTAAATCGTCTGCTCATCTCCAAATTCAAAAGACTACATTAAAATCAAAAACACTGTGGACCACCGGCCCTGGCTTTTCCTTCTCCCCAGTGCCACATCCTTACGTTCTGATGTCCGTCCCTTGCATTCTCTCCATGCTTTACATCAAACTTTAAAAAAAAAAAAAAAATACAAGAAGATCAGCGTCACAGTTTGCAAACCCAAACCAGGGACCCTCCTCCTACTGTGGGCGGTACTGCTCTGTGCCAGGCATCCGGCCAGGCGCCTTGGTGTGTGTCCATGAGATGGAATCCTACAAGATGCGGAATAGCAGCTTCATTTTTATCCTTTGCAACCAGAGGTTTCCTCCTATACTCCAAGACCATACAGAAAAGAGGCTGAGTTAACTCAACTGCTAACTCCTCGAGGGGCAGGGAAGACAACTCCTGTATCTCAAGATTTCCCGGCCCCACTCTGTCTCCACCTAGCAGGAATCTGGATGGCCTGGGATCAGCAAACGCTGGCTGGAACCCACACGCCCTCTCACTTGCTTCACTGTTGTTACATTTGGTCCCGGATCACAGGGAACATGACTGTGGTCACCTACGCCCTGGATGCGGCTGACTTCCCGCTCTCTGTCTCTGGCACACACTTCTCTCCTGGGCTCCGACCCATATAATTAGACAGCTCCACAGACACCACAAATTCCACGGGGCCAGTACTAGATCCATGGTCTCTTTCCTCAAATCTACTCCTCCTGCGCCCCCTGTGTCAGTAAATAGTACCGCCATCCGCCCAGGTTCCCAAGCCAGAAATCTGGGCGTCACCCTGGCTTCTACCTCCCCTCACATTGCCTGTCATCCTACCCTGTCCCCCGATTCTGACCCTTCTTCTCCTAAAACACATCGTACCGACCTCTACTCCTCTGGTGTCCCCCATCTCTACTCCTGGAATAGCTTCCTGAGTCAGCTGAAGGACTGCAATTCAGGCTCTGTGCTGGGTGGTCCCATGTCTGCTCATCAGTCCTTATAAGCAATCCTATGAGGTAGGCATTGAAGGGTGAGTTGGATGAAACTGCTATTTTTATAGGTCAAAACCAGCCATATGGCTATCGGCAATTTCATACGGTTCATCCTAAAACTATGATAGATCCCCATCACAGAAAAGGAAACTGAGACTTAAAGGGTCAGTTATTTCCCCCAGGCCAGAAAGGGTGTGCCCTGGGGGGCCAGGATGGGAACCCAGGCGTGAGTTCAAATCCCCAAAGGCTTTACTTTTTCTGCTGAGACCATATGATCTTTCAGCGTTTGTATGCCAGTTCCTAGAGACAAGCTCACTACTTAACATTTTTAAATGTAATTAATAATAACTACCATTCATGAGCACCTAGTGTATGCCTTACATTCATTATTTTACTCAATCCTCTCAGCCACATTATGAGAAATCTACTGATGGTGATTTTACTTTCTTGTTGTTTTTTTTTTAATTTTAAAAAATGTTTTTACTACGTGTTCTTGGGCAAAACACCTAATGCTCTGCCTCAGCTTCCTCTGGATAGGATGCGGGTAACATATCTACCTCACAGAGGATGTCTGAAGGATCAAATGAGTTCATGTATGTAAAGGTCTTTAAAAAAAATGGTACTGGGCATAAATATGTGTTACATGTAAGTGCTCACTATTATCACCTTTTCTAGGGGGTAGGGACTACCGGATTGTCAGTTTATTAACTGTCATTTTTTAGCTTAAATATATATTCTATGTTTATAAGCTTTTTAAAAATTGAGATATAATTCACATACAACATGATACGACAACATACTGATTTGATATGTGTATATATTACAAAACGGTCACCATAGTAATTCTGCCTAACTTCTGCCACCTTACATAGTTACCAACTTTTTCTCCCTTTGGGATGAGAACTTTTAAAATACACTCAGCAACTTCTAAATATACAATACAGTATTATTAACTATAGTCACCATGCTACACATTATATCCCGGAGGACTTATTTATTTTATAATTGGAGTTTGTGCCTTTTGACCACCTTCGCCCATTTTGCCCCACGTATTTTTAGTTTTTGTTTTATTCTTGAGGATCTTTTGTGTAGGTGCAGGATATTGTTTTTAATACTGTTACAAATAATAGATCTGAGGTTCAGAGAAGTCAGGCGACCTGCGAGTCACACGGTTAGGAAGTGGTGGGTCAGAAGGTCAGAAGGGCAGGAAGAGGAAGCAGCAGGAGTGGGGGAGGCAGGGAAGTCTGAGATGACGGTGGGACCAGGGCCTTGAACCTGGGCGCTTGCCTCCCTAAGTGCCAATGGCACGGCCTGTCGCTGGGTCTGCCCAGCTCAAGGTGGCCGGGCAGGCGTGGACAGCAGTGAGATGCCGATGCTGCAGGCTGAGGGTTCTGCTCTCTACCAGGAAGACACTGGATGGAAACCGACGAACCAAGAAACCAATCTCCTCTGCGGACCCGGCCCGGCAGCCAGGTGCCTGCCCAGGGAGGCCTGCTTGTTTACGCCAGGAGAGTGAGAACAGGGGCTCCTGCAAGCCTCAGGGTTTCAACCGCTGGGTTAAACTTCAAGGAGAAACACGAAGGTGCTGACATGTAAGGAATTACTTTTACGTGCCTTTGATCCGGGAAGCTCTGTGGCGTTCTAAGTTCTAAATGAGTGTGCTGGTTGGAAGCCAAGCTGGGCTGAGTTTTACAAAGGGACTCCTACTGTGCCAGCTCCATAAGCCACTTTTCCTGAAATAAACACTGTCTGTTTCCCTCCCCCGTTTATTTCACTGGTGGCAGGTGGCCACGGGACAACAGCACCTTTGGCAAAGCTCTCGGATGGGCTCCCAGGCAACATTGGCCCAGTGCCCCCTTCCTGACCTCGGTGGTCACCCGCAAGGAAACTTCCCTGCTTCCTTAATAAATCACAGAGGGGCAGTGGAGGCCATCTCTCTGTGTGGGAACAGGCTCCCCTGACTGTTCCCCCAACTCCACCTTCCCTTGGGGGCTATCCCACTAAACACTGACCCCACCACAGTGGACTTAGGACAGGAGGGGAGTGCAATCGATCCATTTTAATGCTCTGGACCAAGCATGGGCTCCCATTCTTCTCAGTGCCCCACAGCCCAGATGCAACCAGACTCTAAAAGACCTTATTAATGACTCAGAGGGAGCAGAAGGGATATAAACACAGAGATGAGCTACTAGGTCATTCTGTTTACAGACACTCTCATCCCAGCATGACAGGGCTCTTCAGCCTGCCCTTAGATGGCTGAAGACAGTGTTTCCCATGACCTAGGAACACAGCTAGATTCCCCAGAGGCTCGGCCAAGAGAGCCTCTGACGCTGACCTTAGAGAGACAACCCTCCCAAGGGGATGCCGCACCCACGGCCCATAAAGTCAGGACAGCTACGCTAAAATCTCAACAGGGCAGCATTTCGAAATCACAGGGTACAATCCCATAAACCAGACAGCCCCAGAGAGATCTGTACAAGAAATAGTAGGATATGTTACACGCCAACATCAGTACCTTCGTCCATCAGATTGGGATTAGGATAAACATCTCTGGTCCAGCCTTTCCCAGGGAACACTTTAAAAATTATAATGGACTTGGAGGACACCGGCAGGCACTCACATATATTCAGACTGACAATGTAGACTGATTATAATTTCAGTGTAGAAGATATGGTGATATGGTGACATTAGTCAAGAGTGACATGAGTCAATATGTATTATAACATTAAACGTACAACAGTTAATCTGAGAGACCATTTAGTTTTTCGCCTTCAACTTGAATCCACATCGGCATGATCTCCTTGTTGGTGTTTTTGCCTGTGTCATTTTGAAAGCATCCAGGGGTTATCCGACAAAGGTCAAGAGCAGCAGAGATAAACCTGAATGATTTTACTCTGATAAATCATTTTATTCTGTGCTCTAAGCCCTTTCTAAATAGCTGGAAGTTGCTTCGAACATGCCACATGGTGGGAAGGAAAAGAACAAGAGAGAGACAGGACCATTTACTGAGCATCATGGTGCCAGGTGCCATACAGCGTTCTTATGTAATCCTCTACCTTGTGTTTGTCGGCCAACGGCCCTCGGGGCAGAGTTTTACAGAGGAGGATACACGGCTCAGAGGGTGAAGAAATAGCACAGAGCCACACACGCGGCGGTGGACGGGTGGTATCGCTCCGGAAACCAAGCTCTCCCACTGGATCAGGTTGGAAAAGGAAGCAGGGGTAGTTAGCCTATGCCTGTATGTCCACCCTTGCGTGGCATTTGCCTTCCTACTACATTAAAAGCTACGGAAGGACAAGAACTATGTCCAGCATGTTTATCACAATAATCTCAGTGCCGAGTACAATGCCAGAGAGGGTGAGCTTAGGAGATGTGGATACAATTTTGAAATCTCTGAAAGGCTGTCATAGGGTCTACAGGAAAGACACATGTTCCATGGGACCAAGGGGCAAACTGCATCCTGTAGAGGCAGGGAAGGAAGGATGAGATACAGATCGAAAGGTCTCAACTCAGGAATATTTTAAAATTGAGAGCAGTCTCAAGGTGGAATGAACTGCCTAGAAAAATATTTAATTGCCCATTGCTGAAGATGCTCACCTGTGCGGGCGCGGAGGGGGTGCACCCGGAGGGGAGGGGTGGGGATGTTCTCCCAGGTCCTTTCCTATCCCTCTGCTTCTTTGGTACCAACTTCTTCAACTCTAGGCCTAATTAGTGCCTCTGACTTGCTGTGTGACTTGGCCGAGTCTCTTGCCCTCTCTGGGTCTCCAGGTGGAGGTGTTTGCCTACTTAGGGCAATATTCTTCCTACATGTTCTCTGGAGAACCAGGGTGATGACAGGACTGCCAGCAGGATGGTGCAGGGTCATCAGAGGTCACAGACCTGCCTCCCTCATGCAGACACCCACCCTGTGTGCTCACTCTGGCCGCCCAAGGCAGTGAACCCAGGCTGCTTCCCCACCCAGGCAAGGGGACAAGCTGAGGTCATCCTCACTGCAAAAGTAAGGTGGGAATCAGGGAAACTGCAACATTAGACAGAATTCTGGCAACTGCTAAGAATTAAATACCCTCCAGCAACATAACAGGATTTATGTTTCTTAAGAAAGAGAGATGAAAATGTTTCTATTCCGTATAGATGGAATATGGCCTCAGTGAGGCTGGTACTGCCACCTAGGGAGGGTTTTGGAAACTTCTGGGAGTGTTCTTGCTCGACACTGTGAATGGAGAGTATTCCTGGTATATTTGGTGGGCAGGGGCAGACCGACCACAGCGCACTGGGCAGTCCTGCCGCGCCTTCCGCGCCTTCGTGAAGCAAAAGCCCTATTTATATCCAACATAAAGATAGCCGAGGACCCGACTCCACGTCACATACAAACGAAAAGAATTTTCCACGTGATTTAAATTGAGCATCAAAACTTTCCAGGGATGCAACAATCATGTAAGCACAGGGGAAATTATACTTTGTCCTTTTTTTCCTGGAAATTTATCAGGAGCTGTTCAATACTTCAGAAGTGTCACATCACTGATGACATGGTGGCTTACGTCCTCTGAGTCACCCATACAATGTATGGAAAATAGTTTGAAATGTCAAAAATAAAGAAATACTGTATATGTGTGTGTATATACATATATATAGAGAGAGAGAACATAATGTTTCGGCAAATTGTCTTACTTTTCTTATATCCAAAATTTATTCATTCTAGGTAGGTGCACCTACCTCATTATGCCTTTTAGAGTAACGGTGTCAAAGTGTTTACTTACTGTAACGTACAATGTAAAGAACTTTTCCTGATTTTCTCTTTTAGAAAAGTATTCAGGGTGAGTTTGTTTGTTTGATTTTTGCTATGTGTGTAGGCTGACTGTATTTCATTTCAGGGTAGTAAAGAGAATATCACAAACTATTTTTTTATAAAAGGAGAAGGTCACTGAAATGACAACCCTGTAGTAATGAGAGCACTTCTCACCCACCATAAGAAACTAAAGCTTCTTGGAGATTTGGGTGATTCCAAATCTGGAGCACGGAAAATCCAAGAAAAGCCTGGAATATCACATTGGAGCCAAAAGAGGAGAATATTCAAAGAGTCACAGGGGCGGTTAGAAGGACCCAGGGCTTCACTGGCCCAATCTTGGATAATTGGATATCATCAAACTAATGTAGAGAATTATAATCCGTTGAATAAGATCAGAATCCCCGAGTCCACACCAATAGGCACACATACAGAGATAAATAAATGAGAAGGCAAAGTTCTTCCTTGCAGGAGAAACTCAACTAACAAGTGCAGAAGGAATGACGACATCAGATAATCACCATTTGGCAACCATCACGCTAATAACTGATTCAGGCAAGAATCATTAATAGGGGTTAAAACTAGAGAGCGGAAGTTTGAGGAGTAACAGGATATTATGCAGTTGTAAGGCATCTCCCAACAAGATACTTAGATTAATTAGAAAGGGGGAAATAGTAATTTTTCAGTGGAAATCTGGCAGACACCACCGTAACCAAATGGTTCATGTTAACATCACCGGCAATAAGACACATTGACATCACATGCCCCCAGAGACAAGATCCCTGTGAGAAACACAACGCTGCTTCTACGCTGTTCTTGCCAAACATGCATATCCGGAGTCGAATAATAAGCATGCCTCAGACAGACCCAGATCGAGGGGCAGTCTGCTCAGTCACTAGCCTGCACTCACCAAAAATGCCAGCGTCGTGAAACACACAGAAAGACCAAGAAGCTCTTCCAGATTCCAGGAGGCTACAGGGACAGACAACGAGATGGAGTGTGTGAGGCAGGACTCCCTGGTGCTAGACATTAGTGGGACGGTGGTCCAAATCTGCATCAATTCCGGATATGATTAGACTGGGTAACAGTACCGGATTAATGCTAATATCATGATTTTGATCATTATGCTGTGCTTATGGAAGAAAATGCTCTTTTATTTAGGAAAGACACACGGAAGTGTTTAGGGATAAAGAGGCATATGTATGCAACTCACTCTCAAAAAAGGAGAGGAAGAGGAGAGAGAGGGGGAAGGTAAACATGGAAAAATGTTAACCTGTGGGGTTGAGTGAAGGATGTATAGAAATTCCCTGTATTATCCTTCTCATTTTTCAGTAAGTCTGAAATTTTATCAAAGGAAGAAGTTAAAAGGAAATGCAAAGGGCACATTAGGTCCAAAAGGATGGAGAAACACTGTGGTTAGATCCATTCCAGCCAAAGAAATCCTCGGATCCTACTCTTCTAGAAAATGTATGGTGTTAATTTCAGAAGCGGGGGTGGGGCGTGGGAGCAGGGGAGAGAGGAAAGGACAGGAGGATGATTTCATTAACAAAGCCAGAGAATTCGATTACGACCCCTTTCTAAATCCGAATCTCTGCTTTGTTTCTCCCTTCATTAGGCATTAGGACCCCCCCTCCCCGCCAGAAGCACCTGCACGGAAAAGTTGTTGAGCAAGAGACAGAGTAGGAGTGATTTCCTCATTTCTTTGGAGATGAGGAAAAGAAGGTCCAGGCAAGAGCGATTTTCGTAATTTCCCTTCAAAACAGGCACAGAAGTTAAGACTGACTGGGGGGAAATTAGACCTCTCTACCCAAGTGACAAAGGCAACATCACTAAGAACTTTTGCAGAATGAAGTGAAAGGACAGAAATTGTGGGGTGAAAGATGACCTTTTACTCGCTTTGGGAAGCAGGGTTTTCTTGACCTTTAAAATAGTCTCCAAGAAAAAGACTACCTCTCAGTTTTTTTCTTCCTCCAAGCTTGCCATTAGAGAGGAAAAAAGCACGTTTAAGCAATGGATCGCTAATGATCACATTCATTTCAAAATTCTACATAATAAATCAGTACGACAAAAGTAGCCTGATGATAATAGTTGTGATTTAAAACAATAAATGTATTTGGGGCCAAATTGAAGTTTAGAAAATGAAACAATAGAGCTTTTACTCTTAAAAAGTATTAATACACAGGGCTGTCTTGGGAGGCAGGGAGGGGTGGTGGAAAACCTAAGGGGAAAAGAAAGTTAAGCCAAGCTCGGGTGCCATTCAGTCAAAGGGAAAGTCTTAGCCCTTTTCCTCTCCTAAATGATCTATCATCAAGTAATGAGATAATTAGCCTCAAGATTAGACTTTCGTTAAAAATTAAAATAAGTCCATTTCCACATTTCCAATAAGCCAGAAACCCCCAGAATGCTTTGTCAAAGCATTCTTAGCTCCAGCTTAAATTTCCATCTAAGACCGCAAAACCTTTTCCAATACTCATTCATTTCACACAAGTGCCTGAAGGTCCTCTTTGTGCTGGGCACTGGGGAGATGGAGATGAATGGGACCAGGCCCCAGCTCCCCGGGGCCCCTAGTCTAATAGGGACAGCAGATAAGTCAACAGCCATTCACTGAGGGGACAGTGTGATTCTCCCAGGAGCCCTACGGGGGTACAGATGAGGCAAAGGCTCCAAGTGACTGACTTACCGAAGGTACGTACTTAGAAAGTGATGAAGGAAGGGTTTTCACCTAGTTCTGCACTGACCCCAAACCCTTGCCTCGCTCTCTCTCAACCTGTAACACTGGAAGAAAACTGCTATGTCTGGGGGTCCTACAGCTCAGGGAGCGCATAGAATTGGGGTCCAGAGGAACGGTCCATGGGTCAGGGTGGCCAGGGAGGGGGAAGGGAAGGGGAGAGGGTGTATCAGAAAAGGCCTTCATAGATTTGTTGACATCAGCTCCACTGACAGGGAATCGCAGTAAGAGTTTGTCAGGAGGACGCACGCAGGAAGGGAACCCCCGGCCGAAGGGCCAGTCAAGGGCGTGGGCAGATGGGAATCTTTCCGAATGGGCTTTAGAGGAACCAACAGGAAGGATGTCTTGGCTTTGCCCACATCACAGGAATACACAGGAAGGAATGTGCCCACATGGCTTGTCACCTCCTGGGAGGGAGCGGGGTGGAGGTGGGGTGACTGTCGCTGCCCCAGGCGTGGGTGCCGAGCCTCGGCCAGCCCCAAAGCGCAGGTCCAGATGCAGCTGTGGTGCAGCCTTCACTATCGGCGCATCACGAAGCCCCGGGCTACACTGACCCGGCAGATGATTGATTATATCAGGCCCTTTGTGCTCCAAGGAAAACCTGGGCAGTGGAAATTTGTGCAGAATGTTAACTCCAGCAGGGAGTTTTATGGAAGTCCCAGGAAAAGCCAAACTCGCAGAATCACAAAAATATAAGGGACCTTAGTGGCACTCTATAATCTTCTGCTTTTGCAGAAAAAGCACTGAAGCCTTGGAGCCAGGGGAGAGAATACTTGGCCGGATTCCCAAAGCCAGTTAAGAGATGGCACCGCGATGTGACACCAGAAGCACAAGTAACAAAAGCAAAATCCACAAGTGGGACTACATCAAACTAAAAAAGCTTCTTCTGCACAGCAAAAGAAATAATGAAAATGAAAAGGCAACCTACAAAATGGGAGAAAATATTTGTAAATGATATACAAGGGGATAATACCCAAATTATATAAGGAATTCATACAACTCAACAGCAAAAAAACAAATAATCTGATTTTAAAATGGGCAGAGGACCTGAACAGACATTTTTCTGAACAAATGACATACAGATGGCCAACAGGAACACGAAAAGATGCTCAACATCATTAACCATCAAGGAAATGCAAATCAAAATCACAATTAGCTGCCACCTCACACCTATTGGTGAGAATGTAAATTGATACTGTCACTATGGAAAATAGTATAGAGGTTCCTCAAAAAGCTAAAAATAGAACTACCATATGATCCAGGAATCCCACTTCTGGGTGTACATCCAAAGGAAATGAAACCACTACCTTTAAGAGATATCTGCATCCCCATTCACTGCAGCTTTATTCATAGTAACCAACACATGGAAACACCCTTAGTGTCCATCAATGGATGAATGGATAAAGAAAATGTAATATATATATCACATATATGTGTGTCTACATATATCCTTGTTAGTGTTTTACACACACACACACACACACGAATATCATACAGCCATGAAAAAAGAAGGAAATCCTGCTACTTGCAACAGCATGAATGGACCTAGAGGGCATTATGTTAAGTGAAATAATACAAATGCTGTGTTATCACACTTAGATAATGAGAAAGACAAATACTGTATGATCTCACTTATATGTGGAATCTAAAAAAAAAGTCAGAGAATAGAACGATTGTTGCCAGGGACTGGAAGTGGGGGTGGTAGTGGTGGGGCTCCACAGGGAATGAGCAGATGTTGGTCAAAAGGTACAAACTTCCAGTCATAATATGAGTACGTTCTGGGGAGCTAATGTACAACGTAGTGACTATCGATAACAATACCATATTATACACTTGAAAATTGCTAAGAGACTAGATCTTAAATGTTCTCACCACACACAAAAAAACTGTAATTATATGAGGTGATGGACGTGTTAACTAACCTTATTGTGGTCATCATTTCACAACATCTATGTGGATCAAATCATCACATTGTACATCTGAAACTTACACAATATTATATGTCAACTACATCTCCATAAAGCTGGGGGGTGGGCAGGAAGGCAAATAAAGAGGGAGAGCCAGGACTTGAAGCGGGTGTCCTAACTCTGGCCCAGTGTTTCATTTCACATGAAGTGATCGCATTGGAGAGTATCCTGATGTTCTCTGTCTCCCCATCTTTCCCTCCGCATGTTACTCTGGTTCCCACAACACCTTGTGCTTCATTCCATCACAGCCTTTATCAGCTTGTACCATCTATCTCCTCTGCTTAGCAGAGCCCTCCCTTTTAAGCTGAGACCCCATCTTTTATCTTGGACTCTCCAGTATACCAGTGATGACACGTGAAGGAGACTCAGGAAATGTTCGTTGGCATTAAAGGAAATTGTGACAGACTCAGAAGATGTGAGTCCTAGTTCTGGATATATGTACCTATAAGCCACGTGACTCTGGGGCAAGTTACCTCATCCCCTGAATCTCAGCTCCCTCGTTTATGAGATGATGAATCAGACGTGACGCAGTGGGAGGAAAATGGGATCTGGATCCAATAAATGAACGTCTGAATGAATGAATGAGTGGTCACCCTTTCATACCAGAAACCCCAGTGAGGGCAAGATACGTCTAACTTGTTTCGCATCCCTAGCACACTTTTAGGTCTCGGAAAACGTCTGAACTGAAGGAAGTCAGAGATCTGAGTGTATTAGTGCCTTCGATTTCGAATCTCTATTTTCTCATCTGTCAACTGGAGGTAACGACATCTCCCCAAATGGAGTGAAGACTGAAAAGGTCACGTATATTAAAAGCACTTGGTAAACTGCAAAGCACTCCACAGAGGCCAGTTGTCACTCAGGCTACTTTAAAAGGACTTCCTAATAAACAGGACCTAAGGATACTTGTCCAAAGGGGAGCAGCGTCTTGAGCTTGGGATGAGCTCATGTTTTCCAATAAACAAATGGAGCTGTTAAGCAAAGGGCACAAGAACAGCATGATGGATCTGAGCAGGAGGTGGAGTTCTATTTTGGGCAACAAAGGAAATAAAATTTGAAGCAGACATGGAGGTGAAACCATGGCTCCCACAGAGTCCCTGCCAGCGGCTCTGAATATCCCTTCTTCTGACAGCTTGAGTCCCCTTGCTTCCATCTTCAGACTTTTTCTAGTTATGCACCACAATTCTGGGCCACCGCTCTGGCCTCCCGGGAGCCATGTGGCACCAGCAGAAGGCATTCTGGCCTCCATGTCGGCTCCCAAGCTCGCTGCAGGTGTGCGAGAGCTCCGGGTGTGGGAGGAGGTTGTGGCATCACTGGGAAAGGCTCTCACTGGATGGTGTCACTCTGGTGAGTTCCTCGTGCCCCAAGTTTGGCCCCGACACCTGAAGTGACAAGCTGGGGCAGGCTGACACCCTCAGCCACACAGAAGCTAACTTTTGATGACTAAACTCACAAGGGACAACATTTTAAAACCAGAGCATCTGTGCATTAATTTCAGTTCAATTTAGCAAATATACTTGAGTTCCTACTTCGTGCCGAGCCCTGTGCTAGGCGCCAGGGATACGACGGTAAATAAGATCAATCAGTCACTTGCTGCCCTTGTGGAAGTTAGAGCAGGCGAGGAAGGTAATTAGATGTAGTCGCTAAGCAGCGTGACAGGCGTGAGTACCACGAAGAGAGGACGACAAGGTGCCCGCCCGAGGCGTGGCGGGTAGTGCAGGCTTTACAGAGTTAGGAAAGGATGAGCTGGGGTGTGAGGAATTGGCAGAATTGGGCAGGTGAAAGAAGGCAGCCCTGGGGGTGGAGGCAAGTGCTCCAGGCAAGGGGAGAAGCGTGTACGCGTCGGCGAGGAAGGAGCTGCGGAGCTGCGGCTGAGCGCCCACGGAAGCTGAATACGGAAGGCGCCCAGGGGAAGAGGTCGGACGTGGCACGTGAGCTGGGACCGCAGAGGTGGGACGGGCTCTCCAGGGCTCGTGCAGTTTAAACTTCATCCTCTGGATAAACCAGCAGTTGGCCTGAAATCAGCCAAAGCAGCATATTGTCTGTATGAAGGAAAACGGTTCCAGTAATCAACCCACCAGAAGGTTCTTTGATCCGCATGGAATCAGGATAAGGAATACAAACTCCACGTCGCAGGTTTGCTTCCTGCCTTGACTCTGACCCACTTATAACTCCACATTTTCCGAGTTCCTAAACCCAGTGGAGAACATTGTTCTCTGGGGGGTTTTGCAAATAAGGCACTTCATTCAGCTTCGAGGAGCGGATACAAGCTAACTTAGGAAGAAACTGGAGAGGAAAAATGGAAGGACCCCACGCTCGCCGGTTCCCTCCAAGAAACTGCAGAACATTCTTGAACAGGTTTTTGGCTCGATTCACTGAAAAAAATCTTCTTCTACGAAATGCAAACTCCTTCACCATAATAAATACTGTTGTGATAACAAAACTGTACTTTTCTCAAATACCCAGATGGAAGACCATATGCAAAATAAACCCTAAGGAATTTTTTATTGGCCATCTGCTGAAATTGGGAAGAGAGGCTGCATCCTCTAGTCTTCACAAAAATTTCCACTGAGAATCCTACTTCCTTTTGCCTAGCGCCACCTGCTGATCGGAGCTGGCTACCAGTTTTGCAAACGGATTGGGGGAGGGGATATAGACCTCTTGAACGAAGTAAATTTAATCCTAATTCGTGGGAGAAATAAAATACCCACAAAGTATCAGGCTTTAGAATGTGTTACAACTACTTGTGTGCCAGGAATTCACAAAGTAACCCCCAAATCCCTCCCCCCCAACACACACCTCTGAGAGCTCATTCCCAAGACACCAGGAAGACACTGATTACTGGCATGATTAAGCGCACTGTTAATAAAGTTTGGTTTTACATGTCGTAAACGTAAATGTACATCACCTTTAATAAAGCAATTCCCTTTGAGATATTGATCTGAAGGAAATGCTGGCACAGGCGTATAAAGATACCTGCATGAGGGATGTTCCCTACAGCATTACTTGTTGAACCAAAAAATGTGAGATCTACCTAAATATTCATCAACAGGAGAATGCTTTTAAAAGTTATAATGCATTCCTACAACAGAAAACAATGCAGCAGTGACATGGAAAGATTTCTAAAATACATACAGGCTAGAGAAGAGAATGCACAGTTTTAATCCCTTTTTTTAAGAGAAAAGGCTGTGTGTTACAGTGTGTATTTGTTTATACATAGGAAACCCTGGAAGGATGCACAGGACATGTCCAGTAATTTCCGAGGATGGGGACGTTTTTCTCACTTCTAATTTACACATTCCTCTTTTATTTGATTTCTTCATGTGATACATTGGTATGGATAGTATGAAAACTAATGAGATATTAAAAATAAGAATGCCACAGGTTTTATCCAGTTTGGCAGCTAATGAAGCATTTCATCATCAAATAGTCACTGGATGCCATGCTCATTCTAAGGTTAGGGTCACTTCCCCACAGAGCAGATGGAGAAATGGGGCTGAGAGGCGGAGGGACTTGCCTGGGACCTGATGAGGGGTAAGGGATGGGGCTGGGGCTTTCCAGCAAACAGCTATGGTGGGGTTTCATAGTCGTACTCTGCCTGTGCCAGACCCTGAACCAGCAGATTCTAAATTAGTGCTGTTTTAGAGGCAAAGAAATCCTCCTGTTTTTAATTTATTTGAATAATTTACTGAGGTGAAATTCACAGTCAAGAAATTAACCATTTTAAATGAACAATTCAGTGGCATTCAGTACATTCACAATGTTGTGTAAACACTTCTGTCTAGTTCCAAAACATTTCCATCACCCAAAATAAAACCTCTTACACATTAAGCACTTTCCCTCTATTGGTACCCTCCTCCCAGCCCCCTGGCAACCACCAATATGCATTCTCTTTCTTTGGGGAATCCACTTTTATATTAGAGAACTATCCAGGTCTACGTACCTTCAGCTTCTCCTACCTTGAACAACTGAAAAAAAGACAAAATATATTAAACAATGGCTTTCAAGGCACTGGACATCAAGCAACAAAGGACACTGATTCCTGAAGATGGGAATCAAATGATGTGAGCTCTGGGATTGTCCCAGTTTACTGTCTCCTGAGAGATTCTGGACTGTCATGCAGAGACAGAACTCCGTGGAGCTCAGTGGACAATATGAGTTGAGGAAATGAAGTTATGAGTCAAGGGAGACTAAGATAGCCAGAGTTCTCAGAGAAGAGTACTGGAGAGACTTCTGCACAAACATAGAACCCTGGGGATCCACAGAGAGGGTCTTCCTTGAGAATTTAACTGAGTACAGATCAGTGCATGCATGTGAGGAAACCACGTGAAGCCAAGGGAAGGACCACTCAAAAGGATTAGAAGTAACAGTGCTTGGTGCCACACAGAGCTTGGAATAGTATCTGTTCTCACCAACCAGACTGGAAATCACCATGATGCACAAAGCATTGGGTAGACAGAGTACACATAGGATTCTTGCCTCCATAGTGAGGAATAACTAACCTTAGACTGAGCACTAGCAAACTTTAAAAACCAGACCCCAAATTGATTTCCAAGTAACTGAGTCCCACCACAAAGTTCAAGAATATTTATAGGAATGCAAAAATATTTAACATCCAAATAAGATAAGATTCACCATGTCTGGCATGCAGCTAAAAATTACCAGGCACAAAAGGAGGCAAGGAAACATAAGCCACAATAAAGAGAAAAACAAATCAACCAAAACCAACCCAGAATGGACACAGAGTTAGGATTAGCAGACAATGACATTAAAATAGTTATTGTAATGCATTTCATATGTTCAAAGAGTTCAGTAAAAGGATGGAAGATATTTTTAAAAGACTCAAATCAAGCTTCTAGAAATGAAAACTACAGTGTGTGAAATGAAAAGTAGAACAAATGGGATTAACAGCAGATCAGACATTAAAGAAGAAAAAATTAGTGAACATGAAGAAAAAAACAATAGAAACTCTCTGCAATGAAACAAAAATTTTAGAAAATGAATGGAGCATCAGTGAACTGTGGGACACCTTCAAATTGCCTAATATATGTGTAATTGGAGTCTCCCAAATGAGAGGAGGTGAGATGGATGGAAAGACATCTGAAGAAATAATGGACAAATATTTTTCAAATTTTATGAAAATTATAAACCCACAAATCTAAAAGCTCAGTGAACCCCAAATGAAAATATTACACCAACGCACTTCACAATCAAACTGTTCAAAGCCAATGATATACAGAAAATATTAAAAGCAGCCAGAGAAAAAAGACATCATTACATGCAGAAGACCAAAGATAGGGACGAAAACAGATTTCTTGTCAGAAACAATTCAAGCAAGAAGACAGAGGAGCAACATATTAAAAGCACTGAAAGAAATAAAAAGTCAACCTAGAATTCTATACCTAAAGAAAATATCTTTTGAAACCAAAGGCAAAATAAATTTTAATGAATACAAACATTGAAAGAATTCATCACCAAAAGACCCTTAACACAAGGAGTACTAAAGGAAACCCTTTAGTGTAAAGAAAAATTATCCCCAAAAGAGAACGTGAATCTACACAAAGGAATAAAAACCACTAGAAATGGTAACTACATGAGTACATACATGATTTTTTCTTCTTGTTATTTAAGTCTCTTTAAAATACAATAGATTGTTTAAACAAAAAAATAATAATTTATTGTGGGGTTTATAATGTATGTAAAAGTAAAATGTATGACCATAAAGCATAAAAGCCAGGAGTGGGAAATAGTATTATAAGGTTCTCATACTATATGTAAAATGAAATATCATTTAAAGATAGAGTGTCATAAGTTAAAGATACGTACAATAACCCTAAAGGAACCACCAAACAAAACAAAAACAAAACAAAGGATTAAAGCAACAAAGCCACCAAAGGAGATTAATAAAATTGATAAACTTCTACCCACACTGATGAGGGAAAAAAAAGAAAGAACACATATTAAAAATGTTAGGAATGAGAGATGACATCAGTAAAGATTCTGCAGATAGGACAAAAGATAATATTATGACAACTTTATGACAATAAATGTGACAACTTTTAAAAAACGGACAAATTCCTTTAAAGACACAACTGCCGAAGCTCATCTGAGAGTAAATAATATGAATAGCCTGTATCTGTTACAGAAATTGAATTTTTAGTTAAAACCCTCCCATAAAGAAACATGCAAGCACACATGACTTCACTGGTGAATTTTACCAAACATTTAAGGAAGAAATAATGACAATTCTTCACAAATTCTTCCAGAAAATTTAAAAATAAGAAATCCTTCCAACTCATTTTATTTGACCCTCATAACAAAACCAAACAAAGATGTTGGAAAAAAGGAACAGACCGATATCCCTCATGAATATAGATACAAACATTCTAAACAAAATTTTAGTATTTCAAATCCAATCATATATAAGAAGATAATATATCATGACCAAGTAGGATTTGCATTAGGAATGCATATTTTGTTTAATATTTTTAAATCAGTTAATATAATTCACCACATTAACAAATTAAAAAGAAAATCCATACCATCACTGCAATAGACGCAAGAGGAGTGTGTAACAAAATTCAACATCCACTCCTAATTAAAAACAAAACAAAATCCATGGAAACAGAAATAGAAGGAAACTTCATCAATCTAATAAAGAACATCTCCCAGAAATCTACCACTAACACCATAATTAATGATGAAAAATTAAATGCTTATCCTCTAATGCTTATCAGGAATAAGTCCAGGACATCTACTCTCACCATATCTATTCAATATTGCATGGGGTTATTGCCAGCGCAATAAGGCAAGAAAAAGAAATAAAGGACCTATTGAAAAGTAAGATATAAAACCATCCTATTCTCTGAGGACATGATAGTCTATATAGAAAATCCAAAGGAACCTACAAAATAAGCTAGTGGAATTATTTATTAAGTGAGTTTTAGCAAGGTTGCAGGATACAAGATCAATAAACAAAAATCAACTGTATTTCTATATACTTACAATAAAGAACTAGAAATTGGAATAAATTGAAAAAGATTCAAAAATTTTAAATAAATTTGACAAAAGATGTGAAAGACCTGCACAGTAAAAACTAAAAAATATTTAATGTAATGTGTAGAAATATTGAATCACTATGTTGTGCACCAGGAACTAACATAGTGCTGTAGGTCAATTATACTTCAAAAACAAACACATGTACAATGTCCTGGGTTCAATCCCCAGTACCTCCATTAAAAAAAAAAAAAAAGATAAACTCAGAAAAAGAGATCAAATTTGTGGTTACCAGAGGAAGGGGGCGGGGGGATGTGAAATTGGATGAAGGTGGTCAAAGTATAAACTATTATTAAAAAATGCTCAAAGAAATTAAAGAAGACCTAAATAAGAGTAGAGATACACAAGGTCAGAATATTCAATGTTGTCAATTCTACCCAAAGTGATACAGAGATACAATGCAATCCCAATAAAAATCCCAGCAGATTTTTTAAATAAAGACTGACAAGCTGATTCTAAAATTCATATGGCCAATCAAAAGACTATAATGGCCAAGACCACATTGAAGTGGAAGAACAAATTTGGAGGACTTTTACTACGTGATTTCAAGACTTATTATAAAGCTATAATGATGAAGACAGTAAGGTATTGACATAAAAAATAGACAAATACATCAAAGTACTAGAACAGAGAATTCAGAAATACACCCACACATACTTGAGCAACTATTTTCAAAATAAGTGCAAAGGCAATCAGGAAAAGGTTAGTATTCTCATCAAATAATTCTGAAGCTACTAGATATCTCATGTAAAAAAAAAAAGTTAATCCATACCTTATATCTTATTAAAAAATAACTCAATATGAATCATAAACCTAAACTTAAAATTACAAAACTTGGAGATAAAAATATAAAAGAACATCTTTGGGAACTTGGGTTAGGTAAAGATTTTTGATTTATGACACCAAGAGCATGATCCATAACAAAACAAATCAATAAACTGATTCATCAGAATTACAAACTTGCTCTTCAAACGATACTGTTATAAAGAATGAAAAGACAAAGCACAAACTGGGAGAAAATATTTGCAATTGGTATATTTTATAAATACATGTGTTCAAAATATATAAAGAACTCTCAAAATTCAATAGTAAAAATAAACAACTCAATTTTTTCAGTTGGTGAAAGGTGTGATAGGTATTTCATCAAATATATTTGGACAGCAAAACAGCACATGAACAGATGCTCAACATTATTAGTAATTAGGTAAATACAGACTCAGTCTGCCCTCCCAGACCTCCCACATCACTCATCTCTCCTCTGCATCTCACCAGTCCTGTGCATCCTCTAGGAACTCCCTCTAGAAGGCCTTTGTGGAGGCCAGCACTGAAGAGGTCCTCCTGCTCTGTCCCCTAAGAACCCCAAACACCCCTGTAGAACAGTCATCACACTTGATTAATTTAAACCCACCTCGTGGGGCTCAATAACCAGATTGACTGGAACTTAAGGGATGATGGTGTTGACCTTCTCTCACCCTTGTGGCTTCAATCAACTAAGCTTGGACTCTGTTGACCTTTGCCCCAATTCCAAGCTAAATTCTCCTCTCCTCAAGCCCCTTTATGAATATGCCCCTGCAAGTGCCCGTAGCTTAAAACTTCCCCAATTTTGCTATTCAGAGGAGACGCTGCTTTGAGAAATACTCTCCCCACCCTCACCCTGTGTTATCCTTACTTGCTGCAAGTAATAATTCCTTCCTTCTCCCCAAAATATAAAATAAAATAAAATAAAAATAATTAGAGAAATATAAATTAAAATCAATGAAAAACCACTACACACCTATTAGAACGGCTAAAATTAGAAAGACTGACTATTACCAAGTGTTGGCAAATGAGTGGAAGAACCAGAATGGTCACATGTTGTTGATGGAAACATAAAATGGCACAATCCACTTTGGAAAACAACTGGTACTTTCTTTAAAATTAAATGGATACCTACTATATGATCCAGACATTCTATTCCTAAGTATTAACTCAAGAGAAATGAAAACATACACCCACACAAAGACTTATACACAAATGTCCATAGCATCTTTATTTGTAACAGCCAAAAACTGGAATCAATTCAAATATCCAGCAGCAACTGAAGATATAAGAAACTGGTAAATACAAACTGATAAAATACTCCTTAGAATACGAAGGAATGAATTATTGATGAATACTACAACATGGATGAATCTCAAAATAATTATGTTGAATGGAAGAGTCAGACACCCCCTTCCCCCCGCCCACACACAAAAGTACCTGCTGTATGGTTCCATTAATATAAAATTCTAGAAAGTGCAAACTAATCTTGACAGAAAACACATCCATGGTTGCCTGGTGATGGGAGGTAGAGGGCAGGGAGGAAAAGAACAAAAGGACTACAAAGAGACATGAGGAAACATTTTGGGGTGATAGATATTATGTTCATTACCTTGATTGCGATGATGATTTTATGGGGTTTTACATATATCAAAACATATCAAACTGCATGCTTTAAATATTTACAGTTTACTGTATGTCAATTATACCTTAATTAAAGCTGTTTTTTAAAAAAGTATGAGACAAATTGGCTATCTGCCTAGTCTCAAAATATCTCCCCACAAGATACTTAATGATTGCAAAGGGAAAAAATAGTAACTTTATAGTGGAGAAACCTAGCAGACACTGCCTTAACTAAGTGATTGAAATTAACATCACCAGAATTAAGACATCTTGACACCATGTATCTTCTGAATGCTGCACTGAGAGGGTTATAGCATTACTTTTGTGATATTCTACCAAAAATGTGTAACCTGAATTTAATCATGAGAAAAATCAGAGCCAAATTGAGGGACACTCAAAAAAATAAACTGTCCAGTACTCTTCCAAAGAATCAAGGTCATGAAAGACAAAGACAGACTGCTCAGAGGAGACTAAGGAGAAATGACAACTAAACACAACGAGGGAACACAGAATGGATCCTGTACCAAAGAGAAGGTCATTAGTAGGACAACAGGAAAAATGCAAATAAGATGTATAGATTATTTAGTAATATTACATCAATGTTAATTTCCCAGTTTCAGTAATTACATAACATGTTACTATTAGGCGAAGCTGGATTAAGAGTATATGAGAACTCTCTCTATATATTATTTTTGCAACTTTTTTTTAAGTCCAAAATTATTTCAAAACAGGTTTAAAACTAAAGACAAAATGAAGGCATTTCCAAACAAACAAAAGCTGAGAGAATTTTACAGCAGGAGTCCTGCATTACAAAAAACATTTTAAAGAAAATTCTTCAAGCTGAAGGAATAGAATACGAGATGGAATCCCAAAGCTACACAAAGGAATGAAGAGCGCTGGAAATGTAAATATATGGGTGAGTATGGAAGACAAATATATTCATTTTTTGGTTTCTTTCTAAGATAATTGACTTTTTAAAGAAAAAATAATAACACTGTATTGTGGGGTTTATAACATAGAAGTAAAATATATGACAGGAGCACAATGGACGAGACTGGGAACAGAAGTGTACTGTTGTAAGGTGCTTATATTTTACTTGAAGTATCTAATACTTAAAGGTAAAGATGATAAATTTAAGATTCATTGTAAACCCTGGATTCTAGGGATAGGATAACAACTAAAAACAATTTTTAAAGAGGCATAGCTAATAACCCTAAAGAGGAGATAAAATAAAACACTATAAACATTCAGTTAATCCAAACATAAGGGATAAATAGAAAAGAAATAGCAAGATGGTGTACTTGAATCCAATAATATTGATGATTGCGTTAAGTGTAAATGGGCTGACACAACAATTAAAAGACAGGGATTGTCAAACTGGATAAAAGACCATACCCCCATTACATGTTGTCAACAAGAAATACTCTTTAAAAATCCAGTTAGATTAAAAGTTTTTTAAAAAAAAAGTAAAAAAAATCATATATATACATCACACAAATACTAAGTCAGAGAAAGCTGGAGGTACTATATTGATATCAGGGTAGGCTTTAGGAGAAATAAATTTACTTTATAAAGGAGTCAAGTCATCAGGCTAACACCAGCGCTTCAAAGTACATGGAGCAAAAACTGACATAACTAAAAGGAGAAGTAGACAATCCACAGTGGGAGGTGTAAATTTCATCATGATCTCTCAGTAGCTGACAGAACAAATAGGCAGTAAATTAGTGAGGAATACATGAGCATTACCAAGTTCCAACCTGTCCTAATGGACATTTATAGGATGTTACACCAATTCCAAGATACATATTTTCAAGTGTCCATGAAACATTCACCAAAATAGACAATATCTGGGCCATAAGATAACTTTCAATAAGTTTAAAGAGACTGAGATAATACTGATATACTCTCTGATGTTAACAAAATTAAATCAGAAATCAAACAAAAGGTATTTGGAAAATTCCAAAATTATTTAAAAATTAAACAACACATTTCTAAATAACTCACTGGTCAAAGAAATCTCAAGGGAATCAGACAATATTTTAAATAAATGGTAATGAAAATGTAACATACAAAAAGTTTTGAGATATATCTAAAGGCCGTCCTTAGAGGGAAATTTATTGCTTCAGTGTTTAAAAATCAGTGAACTTAGGTTCCTCTTTTAAAATCTAGAGAAAGGTGAGACAATTAAACCCAAAAGAGTAAAAGAAAGGAAATAATAAAAATCAGAAATCAATGATAAAGAAAATGAACAGAGAAAAGCAATAAAATTGTAAGTTCTTTAAAAAAATCAACAAAATTGATAAACCTTTACCTACATTGATCATGAAAAAAGCACAAAATACCAATACCAGCAATGAAGTGGGAAGATCATTACTTATCTCATAGACCCTAAAAATTAATAAGGGAATACTGTTTTCAAAAATTTATGTCAGTAGAATTTGACAATTTAAATGAAACGGACTAATTCCTTGAAAGGCATATATTGTCTTATATGTATTTAAAATTTAATTCATAACTTAAAATGTGCCCGGAAAGAAAGCTCCATGCCCAAATATCTTCAATAGTAAATTCTATTCAACATTGAAGAAAGAAATAATACCAATCTTATAATAAAATCTTCAAAAAAGTAGAAGAAACATTTGCTGTCTTATTTAATAAGGCCTGCCTTATAACAAAAACCAAAAATATCACATACCAGTATTTCTCATGAGCAAAGACACAGAAATTCCCAACAAAATATCAGCAAATAGTTTAGCTGTATATAAAATATAAAATGGACAATACATCATAACCAAGTAGCATTTATATCAGGAATGCAAGTTTAACATTTTAAAAAACCAATTAATGTGATTTATTATATTACCAGAATAAAGAGAAAAATCATCATATTAACAGATACAGGAAAGGCATTTAATAAGATTAAGCACCCATTCATGATGAATAACTTTCTGCAAACTATAGAGAGTACCTTCCACAACCTGATAAAGGGCGTCTATGAACAACCTATAATTAACATCATATGTAACAGTGAAAAGGCTGAATGCTTTTCCCCTAAGACTAGCATGTAATCATTTCTATTCAATACTGTATTGGAGTTCCTAGCCCAGTGCAGTTTAACAAAAAGAGGAAATAAAAGGCACGTAGCTTAGAAACAAATAAATAAAATACATTTATTCACAAATGAGCTAACTGTATACATAAAAAGTCATAACAAATCTACCAAAAAGAACGTCTAGAACTAATAAGAGACTCGAGTAAGGTCATATGATAGAAGCTCAAAATTAAAAAGACAACTGGATGGCTATAGCCTAGCAACAAACAATGGGAAAATGAAATTCAAAAAATATCATTTACAATAGCATAAAAAGTGAAAATACTTGAGGACAAATTTAACAAAGTATGTACAAGACCTGTATGCTGAAAACTATAAAACATTGTTGAGATAAATTAAGGAGGATATAAATAAATGAAAATAAATTGTCATGGATTAGATGATTCAACATTGTTAAAATGTTCACTGTCTCCACACTGATCTGTAGATTCAATGCAATACCAAAGTCCCAGCAGGCTATGTAGAAATGGACAAACTGATTACAAAATTGACATGGAAATGCAAAGGACCTATAATAACCAAAACAATTCTGAAGACAATCAAAATGAGAAGACTTGCACTACTTGATTTTAAGACCGACTATAAAGCCATAGTAATCAAGATAATGGGGGATAGTAACCTAAGAATAAACGTACAGATAAATGGAACAAAACAGAGTCCAGAAACAGCTCAAAACATATATGGGCAACTCATTTTCAAAAAGATGCCAAGGTAACTCAATGGGGAAAATGACATTCGTTTCAACAAAGGATGATGAAACAACTGAATATTCATATGGGAGGGAAAAAGTAAACTTCAGTTCTAATCTCATGTCATACCCCAAAACTAACTTGAAATGGATCACAGACATAAATGTAAAGCTAAAACTGCAAAGTTTCTAGAAAAAACAAAGTATACAATCTTCACAACCTTTAGTTAGGCAAGGATAGTCTTAAAAACCACTCAAAAAGCACAAACTATAAAAGAAACAATTGATAAATTCAACTTTATCAACATTAGAAACTTTTTTGCTCTTCCAAAGACAGAATTAAAAAGTGAAAAATTCAAGGTTAAGACTGAAAACAAGTGTGAGAAAATATTCACAATCCACAGACACATCACAATACACATACAAAAGAGTTGTATCCAGAATATATAAAGAACCTACAACTTAAAAATAAAATGCTAATGACTGAGACATTATGCTCTATACCAGAAATTGACACATTGTAATTGACTATACGTTGATAATTAATTACAATAAATTAATAAATAAAAATAAAATGCTAGTGGATGTCAGCATAAGTTTTGAATATACACCTAACAAAAGAAGATATTCAAATGGCCCAAAAGCACATAAAAAGATGCTCAAAATCTAGCCATTAGGGAGGTATAAATTAAAACCATAAAGAGATACAACTACACATCTACTTGAATGTCTAAAATTCAAAAGACTAACAATACAAGTATTGGCAATGACATGGAACAAAGGGTACTTTCCTACACTGCTGGAGGGAGTGCCATGTGGTCCAGTTTGGCAATTTCTCATAAAGTTAAACAGACGTATACTGTATGATCGAGAAATTCCACTCCTAGCTTTTACCCAAGGGAAATGAAAACATACATCCACCACAAACTGACTTGTATATGAATAGTCATGGCAGCTTTATTTATAATATCCCTAAACTGGAAATAACCAAGATGCCCATCCACTGGTAAATAGATAAACAAACTGTGGTAGATTTATAACGCAACACGATTCAGCAATAAAAATAGGAACTACTGATACACACAAAAAACGTGGATGAATCTTAAAAACACAGTTCCAAAAGGAAAAAAAAAAGACTCCAAAGAGTACATACTGTATAACTCTATTTATATGAATTTCTTGAGCAGGCAAAACTAACCGATAATGAGACTGCAGCTGAGCGGTTGCCTGGGCTGGGGGTGGAGGGGACTGACTGCAAAGAGGCACAGAGGGACTTTTCGGGGTGATGGCGATGCTCTTCTCACTTCTCTGATTTTGAAGACACAGTCTGTATCTCATTTAAATTCAGCCTTGCAGACTGCTTAAATACAGAGTTGCAGAAATGGGGCGGAAAGGTATTCCACTTAGGGACAATAGTGTGAGCAGAGCCACAGAAGTGGGAAATTGAGGGGTGAGTATAGGGACCAGCTGATAGTTTATTTTCCTAATTAACCGCATTCAAGCATAACTTGCATACCACAAAGTGCACCCATTTTAAGTTGATAGCTCAAAGAATTTTAAGAAATGTATTCAGACCCATGTGACCACCATCCCACAGAGAGCTTTTTTTAAAAAAATGACCACTTCAAGCTGTTTTTGCTCAGTGTTTCCACGTGGAATTGATAGTGGAACAAATGGAAAGCAGGACACTTAAAAGTGTCCTACAGTTTGTCAGACCTACTCACAGGTCTCGACATGGAGCCCCACCGCCCACATTTCATAGCAGGGGATGCCGGGGAGATCACACCTCTGGGAGTCACCCTGACAGCCCCAGTCCACTGTGGGCTCGACCACCTGCTCCAGCTCTGTCTCCCTGGCTCTCCAGACGCCCTGAGGCTATGATCTAGCTGCTGTTATCAGCCTCGGGCTTGTCTCCTTGGGTCAGGACCCACTTCTTCCGTTTACCTGTCTGTCATCCTACTGGTTAACTCTGCAGGCCACCTTGATCACTGCAACACCTGCTGTGTACTGTTCAGACACCCCCTTAGCCAATCCCAGCTTTTGGGGGACCCCCTGCCCCAGCCCCCAGCACACAGGACCCAGGACACAGTGGCAACCACGATGGAATTCAAGGGTCATGGGGATGGAGAGCCATCTACCTGAGCAGCAAAGAGCTGGAACTCGTCGGGCAGAATCCAGGAGCGAGGGTAGAAGTTGTACTCCTCAGGAAAAAGATTCTGCATGATCCTCACCGCTCTGCTCAGAGTAATTTTACGCACCATCTCCGTCATGCCTGGGGAGAAGAGAAGCTGTGAGGTTTGAACAACAGTGGGCCACTAGCTATAAAACAGCCGTTATTTGGGACTTTTAAAACCACCCGCCCGACACTTTCACTTTTTCAGACAGGATTTAAAAAAAAATGGTATGAGCTGTTCCCCACAGCGGTGATTCGTGGTTTGGAAAGACCTACCAAATTAATGACAAACTTGAGGTTATAGACCGATATCTTTTTCTCCTTATAAAAATGAAGTATCAACTTGAAAGAATGAGTTTCTACCTAGTTTATTATTCCTTTCTGTGTCAGCCCCCTAGATAATGAATAAAGAGAAAGATTTATATTTTACACTTAAAAATTAATATCCTCTTTAACTGGGGGGCCACCACACATATTCCTTCCATCTTATACCCGAGAGAATATTACCACGTGGACTCTGGTTCCATTATGAGAAGCTTAATTAACTTGCTTTGTTTTCCTCTTTCATGAGCATTAAAGGTATAAAATGGAAAAATACACATCTTTCAGCAGAAAATCTGTCTCCTTGAAATAAAGACAGGAAGTAAAGAGGCTATCACAGCATAATTTACAGTTTAAGGGGAAAAAATGGAATCCATAGGAGTTCTTCAGTTATAAGAACTGAAACGGACACTGATCAGATCTCATTAACTTGCCCAGAGGGGACTGAAATGTGTCACTTACAAAACATTTTAAAAGAATGGTGGGGTTTTTTTTTTCTTGTAATATCTTTAGAAACTCTGGCAAGAAAAAGAAGCTGAGTAGACATCTTAGCAAATTTTAGGCAGATCGGTAAAAATTATTTTCAGCTTTAGCATGCTTATTTCTTAAGGTAAATATCACTGCTCCAAAGAAAGAAGACAAAAAATGGCCCTCACCCTGAAAGAGGCTACATGGTCCCATTAGCGAAACCAGAAATCTGCTTAGCAAAGTAGATTTTAATAGAAAGTACATGGTTTCACGTCAGTTTGACATGTCCAAATTATCACATTCCAACGGGCACAGTCAGAACACATGAGGTTGCTATAAACCCCCATGTTCAGGAAGCAAAGAGTGAACGTTTGAGAATGAGGTTTTAATAATCTATTTCTTGCTTCCCTCAGCATATTAAAAAGAGCAATAAAGATCTAAAGATCGCAGCTTCAAGATGTCAGGGCCCACGTTCTTAGTTCTCGTTTAGAAGGAGACAGAGAAGGATTAAGTAAGAAATAAAGGCGCTTAAAAGGCACTAATAAACTGTGCTCTAACGCGGACTCTCCGATATTAAAGAAAACTCACTGAGGACTCTTTTCCGAGCTTCCCAAGAAATCAGTAGGAGTCCGGAAAATGATAGCTCTTTCCTTTTATTCCCCGACGAAATTAGAATTTTTGAGTTATAAACCCTGGAGCCGAGCACAAAGTACACAAAACAAAATTTCAACTTCTTTGGAGACTTCTTAGTTGTACTTAACATTTTAGTGATAGCAGTAAACTCAAAACCTTCATAACCGACTGGAAGACAGCACCTTACAGCTTCCCTTCTCTAAGGAGCTACAGCACCTGACCCCTACCTGTGACCCCGCCCTAGGCTCTGAGACCCATTCTGACCCGACTTGGAAGCCCTCGGTCCAACCACCAGCTCACTCCCCTGCTCTAACTTTGACCCCTTCTTTGTACTAAGGAGGATTTTACCTATTTCTCTGAGGCTTCGTTGCTTGTTACAAAATTGTGGCCACCTGCCTTTGGCTCCTGGTGCCTGAGTGGCTGCCTTGGCAATGCCTTTGCCTTGTTCTCGCCAGTGTTCCTCCTCTGTGCCCCGCAGGCCTCCCTGCAAGGGCTGGAGTCCTCCCACCTGTGACTTTAGCCCAGTGTCTGGACTCATGCTGAATTAACAAGTTCCTCTGTGGCTGACTGCCTACCTGGGCTTCTCAAGGTCTAGCCCTAGATGTCCCTATTATGGAAGTTCCCCTGTGGGCTGGGGAAAACTCAGGCTGGAGCTTCTCCCCCAGGAGATGGCCTCTTACCCCCGTTCCTGGGCCTGGGTTCTTCTGTCTGCTGCACTGGAGTCTCCAGGCCTGGGGCAGGCGGTCTCACCCCATTGGAGGAACACAGGAGTGTAACGGAGTTTGAGCCTCAGGCTTGCCCACACAGACCTACTTAACCCAACTAAACAAAACACAGCAAAACAAAATCAAAAAGCAAAATCTGGGCTACGTTTGGAGCCCTATTCAATCCAAGTATCTTGTATAACAATGATTCTTGGCAAAAACACATTATAACCACCAAACAACAAATAAGTACTTTCAGATGCATCCTCTTCTCTGCTTCATCTTTTGCCTGGATACTGCAGTAGCCTCTTAGCTGTTTCCTCTCTCAGCCTTTCTCTTCCCCTCCAACGCGTCCCCTCGGGCGGATCTTTTGAAAACTCGAGCTGTCCAGTGTCGCTCTCTGGCTTAGAAATTCCTCAGTGGCTCCTTGTGACCTTCCGGCCCTGCCTATCACCCACGGCTCCACTGCGCCATCACACTCGGCCCTTTCTAACTATCGTGGGCCACTTGCCCTTTGCTGCATGAGCAACATGCGAAGCCTTCTTTGCACCAGCTCTGCCACCCTGTTTCACAGGGTGGTCGGGCCCATCCATCCATGGAGGCTCAGCTCACATTCCATCCTCTGCTCCAGGACCTCTTACCCAGCCTGCTCCCCAAGCAAATCTGGGTTGGGTCACATGCCCTTGCTCCAAACTCTCACAGCATCCCAAGCCTCCTCTAGCATAGCACTGAATTTGTATTTCACGTGTTTCCTGCCTGGAGCCCTCTCCTCCTTTGACAAAGTCCCCTCTTCAGGGTGGGATCTCAGATACCACCCGCCACCTGCTACGTACATCTCAGCCCCAGAAACTCAGCAAAACACGATTGCTTGGAAGCTGAGAACGGACAGCTCTGGGCTTTCTTAAACCAATGACATATCTAAACCAGATTATTTTTAGTGAAAATCTTAAGATATAATAACATATCTTGAAGGAAATTGCCCATAGAAAAGTGGCTAAAATCTAACATGCTGACAAGAACCAAATAAATTAGTTACACATGTTTTCCAAAAGTTTCCCGTTTATTCAGCATGTGAAGCGTTTACCCCTTGCCTGGCACGTCCACTCGAACTTGCTCTAAGTGATGTGCAATGCATACTAGATGCATTTTCAGAATAAGGGGATGTATGAGAGACAGAAGATAAGCTTGGACATGAACTGGAGCCAAAGTACAGACCATTCTGTACTCACCCCTTTGCTAAGGGCTGTTGTCTCTCACAGGGCAGACGGTGTTTCCACTGCCTGGAGAGCCTGCTTTGTCATTAGAGCTAATTAACTGCTGTTAGTAAAGTGGAAAATTGTATGTTCCAGTCACTAGCACGTGGAATATGAGATGGGGCATCCTTGCTTCTTTAGAATGACTATTTCTACATCACCTTTCCTGAAACTAGTCCTTTGAGGGTCGTTTTCTTTCCCATATTTCTATTTGTGTCCCGAATGGAGAGCTATTGCCTCTAATTCCTCCTTTCAGCCATCAGACGAGGCAGGAGCCAATGGCGAAAATGGAAAGGAAGCCTCATATGATGATCCATGTCTCGGGAATTCTGTCCTCATTCAAAGAATTGTTCTCGTCCAAATTATCTTCTCCCAATATCCCAATAAGTCCTTTCAGTGGCATCAAAAAGTCACCTTTTAGGAGCAGCAAGACAGAGAAAATTGTAAACTGTACATTAAACTGTACAAGAACCCTGGCTGCAAGAGTCCTGCTTGTTCTTCAGCAAAACCCGTTCTCCTCCAAGAACAAAACTGACCTTGGGCTCATTTTCTAGCTCTGATCCCCAGGAAATCAATAAAGGTGGAGTTAGTTGTGCTACTAGACAACAAAGCATATGGTTAAAGTGATCCCTCATTGGCATATTGCATAAGTGCCTGGTAGGAAGCCACAGCTCCAGGCTCTCCTGAGTGGAGTGAAACTTGTAACTCAGCATGACCCCAGGGGGGACCCTGGAAGCTACGTGACGGAGTAGCTATGTGAGTTATTGGCCCCTACAGCGTTTCCAAGCCCAGGCAGACCCACATTTACCGACTTGGATCTTGTCTCCTTGAACCTGAACTTTCACTTGAGGAGCCAGAGACCAGCTCTGGAACCGCTGCAATGGCACCACTGGAAAGAAATGCCTGACACTGAGTGGCTGGCCAGCTGTGTTTCCTGCCCCAGCTCCTTCTAAGTGAATCTGAGCCAAGCGGCTTATGCCAATCTGTTATTTAGTTAAAAAAAACAAAAAACAAAAAACCCTAGTGGACATGGTACAACTTGCCAGCGTAAAATGTTGGGTTTTCTTAAAGATGAGGCATGGAATGCCAAAAAAAAAAAAAAAAAAAAAAAAAGAGTAAGTTGATTCTCCTTTTAAAAATAAGCATAAGTGAAACACTAGAGAAAACATTTGACAGTCAGGAGACTACACTCCAGTTGCCAACCTGTAAAACTGATACATAAATGTGGTTAAGGCCTTGGAGGAAATACAGAAATAGTCACCTTGTGGTTTTGTTAAATGAGGGATGGGATTTGGGGTGATTTTTTAAAAATTATTTATTATTATATTCTATGTGGTTTGTGCCTGTTATGTTAAAATTTCTGAAAATAAGAGAGACCCCTCTGGCCACGATCATACCCAGATTGACCAAATGTTCCTTTCTCCCTAAGCACCACCCTCTCACCTTAACCACCCTCTTCACTTAGCCATTAAAAATAATGAATGGTGGGAGGAGGGCATAGCTCAGTGGTAGAGCGCGTGCTTCGCATGTACCAGGTCCTGGGTTCAATCCCCAGTACTCTCTTTTTAAAAAGTAAATAAATAAACCTAATTACCTCCCCCCCAAAAAAACCCTAAAAATAAATAAAAATAGTTGGACCAAAAAAGAAGAACTGCAGTCATTCATGGGGAAAAAAAAAATCATGAATAGCAATCATAGCAGAAGAGCACAGCAGACATCAAACATAAAATCAAAAGGCACATGGGGAGGCTGGGAATAGAGTGAGGGGGTTTTTTAAGTGCTGGCTATCGCACTTATCTGGCACCGAGTCCTCCTTGCAGTCTCTCCAGATAACAGTCTCACTAGATAATATCTTCAGGTTAAAGGCGGAGGCTGGCTGCTCTGTTCCCAGTATAGAGATGCTGTATTTGGATTTAAACATGGTACCTCCGAATATGATATTCAGGTCAGAGCTGCTAACCCCATTTCTGTGATCAAGTCCCAGAATTTTAGTACTTCTCTTTCCTGCAAATTAGTTGAGTGAAGTAGCCTAATTTTTTCATTTTGAGAATACAGTCCCCCACCAGGACACCCCCATATAATATGTAAAACCCAAAAAATGCAAATCAGGTTCTTCCATCAGCGGAATTAGACCAGAAGTTACTTTTGATGTTACTGAACTGCAATCTTTAAACCCTGGGTGGGTTAAGCCTTGATCACCTTTGCTCTCAAGGTCAGGGCACTGAGGCAGAGTGTGGACCGCAATTCCCAATTCAGGGTCCTCCAGTTTGATCTCAGAACACTGTCATGTTTTTGTCCAAGAAGACTCAGCCCTCAAAACATTTTTAAATGCCAACAGTAACAGCAGATACCTGGAAACTTGTTCACTTGACCGGAGAATATGTCACTGTCGTGAAATGACACTCCGTGCCAGTAGATATCACAAGGCAAGCGTCGGCCAAATGGGAACTAGGAGAGAGAGAGAAAATGTGATTAATGACAAGAGCAAGAGGAGCAGCTATGATACTGAATGTCTATTATGTACCAATCCCCAGCACCTGGGCACACATCACATGATTTAACCCTCACAGTAAGCATGTGAAGTAGCTAAGTCTTTCCCATTTTAAGGGTGAAGAAACAGATTCAGACAGGCTAAGTGACTTTTCCTGGGCCACACCCACCGAGCGGCAGAGTTCTGATTCTGCATGGTAGGCACTATCCTAGTGGCTTTACAGGCACACTTGCATTTGAATCTTTATAACTATCCAAGGAAAAGATTATTCCCATTTTAATGAAGGACATGATGAAGAAATTGGGGCTGAGAGAGGTAATCTAACATGCCCAAGGTCACAAAGAGCCAATAATGGGAGGAATCAAAGTCTGAATCCAAGTCTATCTGAATTCCAAACTATATTTCACTTTCTGAAAATTGCAACATTCAAACCAGTGCCCAATCTCTTTCTCTCTCTCTCTCTCTCTCTCTCTCTCTCACACACACACACACACACACTCACACAAAGTCCACAAGGGCAGGATGTATCCCCAGTGCCTAAAACAGTTCCTGGCATTCAACAAAGACTTCTTGAATGAATAAATGAACAAACCAGGAGTGGTCCTCTGACTCACAATGAGATAACCAGATTCTCTCTTCCAGGAACTTGGAAATCAGAGATGCCGGGCAGCCTCTGCCGGCCCTTGAACTGGACATGATAAAAAGCCAGAGCCGGGCAGCTGTGCTGGACCGTGTGCACAGAGAAGCAAAGGCAGCCAGTCTACTGAGAGAGGAGAAAGGAGCAGGTGCAGAGAGAAAAGGGGACATGAGGCCATGTGGCCCTGGCAACACAGACTGAGTGACCTCAGTTCTTAGGGCTTCTAGGGCCTAAGCCCAGGCCCTTCTGAGCCCGGCTGTCCCTTGGATCCTGTAAGGCAGCCGCACATCCTTAGAATGCATCCCTTTTGCACAAGCTATAGCAGTTCAATTATTCACAACCAGCAAAATCCCACGCTAAGACAAAATAGCCTACTCTTCCTACTAACATCTTGCTGCTTCTTACAGTTAGCAACAACTTCTGCATTTATACAAAGTATTTTTTAAATGTGTAACTCAGATGACCCTTGTGAAAAGAGTGAGGCCATGTTAGTTCATATTTAGAACCTGCTTGTTAAAAGTCCAAATGAAGAGAAACACCAACACATTAAATAAAATCATCCAATTTTCCCACCCTAAGGCTTGAGTTAACCAGAATTTTTATCTGCTGCAAGCTGAGAGGGCTAAGTTCCAATGGAAGAACACAGCATCACTAATGAAATGGTGGTGACTCAATGCTTTCCAACGACTCCAAATTAAAATGAAGGCAAACAGACTCAAGTCCTTTAAATCATTCACATTATTTCAAAACTGTGCCAAAGTGAGGCATATGTTACACACTCTATTAGCATTAACAACTTCCATCTATAATTTATAGCACTTCACTCATTTTCTTTGCATCCTAAGGACTGAAGTTATTAATTCTGTAGTCATAAACACAAAGAGATACAACATATGTCGTTTTCTTCCAGCTGTTAAGTGCTAATATAGAGAAGGGAAGAACGCCTTAACCAGGGAGGTTTCTCTAAAAAGCAGACTGTCCAAGCAAAGTTTACTGAGATCCAAGTGGCTTTGCTGCCCTCACTGGGGGACCAACACCTGCTCTGTGCCCGTGGACAACTGAGGACTCCTTATCATCCTTAAAACGGTCCTTCCATCTTTGCCACATTCATGATTCCTAAATTAACCTTTCATTCAGAGCCCTTAGCTCATTCAGTTTTGAAAAACTGCCTTTTTAAAAAAATCAATTTATTTGATAATTACTATTGCCGGACCCTCTGTTAGGTGCTGAGAACACAGAGAAACACAATTTTAAATAGGCCCCAGGACCTCATAATCCCATATCTTTTTAAGATCTTTTAAAAAACTGCTTCAACAGCTAACACCATGCTCAATGGTGAAAGACTGAAAGGTTTTCCTCTAATACTAAGAATGAGACAAGGATACTTACTTTCCCCACTTCTATTCAACGAAGTGCTGGAAGTTCTAGCCAGAGTAACAGGCAAGAAAAAGAAGAAAGAGGCATGCAGACTGAAAAGGAAGAGGTAAAATTATCTGTTTGCAGATGACATGATCTTCTATGTACAAAATCTTAAAGATTATACACACACACACACACACACACACACACACACAAACTGTTAGAAATAATAAATGAACTCAGCAAAGTTGCTGGGTACAAAGCCAATAAACAAAAATCAGTTGGTCTTCTATATATTAACCATGAACAGTCCAGAAAGGAAACTAAGAAAACAATTCAATTTACAATAGCATCTAAAAGAATATAATACTTAGGAATTGACTTAACCAAGGGGCTAACTTGTACATTGGCTTGTACACTGAAAATTACAAAATTTTGCTGAAAGAAATGAAAGACACACAGAAGTGGAAAGATATCCCATGTTCAAGGATTGGAAGATTTCATATTATTAAGATGTCAACACTACTCAAAGTGATCTACAGAATCAATGCCATCCCTACCAAAATTCCAATGGCTTTTTTTTTTTTTTTTTACAGAAATAGAATCCATCCTAAATTTCATATGGATATCAAGGGATTCCAAATAGCCAAAAGGATCTTGGAGGTGTCACACTTCCTGATGCCAAAACTTGTAACAAAGCTAATCAAAGTAAAGTAATCAAAAATGGTGCATAAAATCACAGTGAGATACCACTACCCACATCTATTAGAATGGCCAAAATCCAAAACTGACAACACCAAATGCTGGTGAGGATGTAGAGCAACAGGAATTCATCCACTGCTGGTGGGAAGGCAAAATGGTGAAGCCACTTTGGAAGACAGTTTGGCAGTTTCTTACAAAACTAATCCAGCAGTTGTGTTCCTTGGTATTTACCCAGATTAAAAACTATGTCTACAAAAAACCCTCCACACAAATGTTTATAGTAGCTTTATTCATAATTGCTAAGACTTGAAGGCAACCAAGATGTCCTTCAGTAAGTGGATGAATAAATAAATCGTGGTATAACCAGTAATGGAATTTTACTTAGTGCTAAGAAGAAATGAGCTATCAAGCCATGAAAAGACATGGAAACACGTATTACTTAGTGAAAGAAGCCCATCTGAAAAGGCTACATACTGCATGATTCCAATTAAATGACATTCTAGAAAAGGCAAAACTATGGAGACAGTGAAAGGATCAGTAGTTGCCAGGGGTTAGGAGATGAATAGGTAAAGCACAGAAGATTTTTAGGGCAGTGAAGCTACTCTGTATGATACCATGATGATGAATACATGTCATTATACATTTGTCTAAACCCACAGAGTGTGCACCACCAAAAGTGAAAACTAATATAAACTATGGATTTTGGGTGATAAAGATCTGTCAATCTAGGGTCACTGATGTTAATAAACGTACCATTCTGGGGTGGGATTTTGATAGTCAGGGAGGCTGTGCATATGTGAAGGCAGTGATTATATGGGAAATCTCTGTTCCTTCTGCTCAATTTTACAGTGAACCTAAAACAGCTCTAAATCAAAAATAATAAAATTAAATTTAAAAAAAAACCAGTATGGTACTGGCCGAAAGCCTGACATATAGACCAATGGAATAAGACAGGGAACCCAAATAAATCCTCCCATATATGGTCAAGTGATTTTCAACAAGGATGACAAGACTATTCAATGGAGAAAAGAAATCAGTCTTTTCAACAACTGATTTTGAGAAAACTGGATACTCATATACAAAAAGATGAATTTTGACCCTTACCTTACACCATATACAAAAATTAACTCAAAGTGGGTCAAAGGCCCAATCACAAGAACTAAAACTATGAACCTCTTAGAATAAAATATAGGGGATAAGTTTCATGACATTGGACCTGACAATGATTACTTGGATATGACACCAAAAGCATAGGCAACAAAAGAAAAAAGTAAATAAATTAAATTTCATCAAGATTATAACTTTTGCATCAAAGGACACTGTCAACAGAATGAAAGGGCAATCCATGGAATGGGGGAGGGGGGAAATATTTGAAAATCATACATCTGATAAGGGATTAGTATTCAGAATATATATTTTTAAAACTCCTACAACTCAACAAAAACATTTTCAATTGAAAAATGGGCAAAGAACTTGAATAGACATTTCTCCAAAGAAGATTTACAGATGGCTAATAAGCACATGAAAAGATGCTCAACATCACTAATTATTAGGAAAATGCAAATCAAAACCACTTCACACCCGTTAGGATGACTATTATAAAAAATAATAATAAAAAGGAAATAGCAAATGTTGATGAGGATGTCAAGAAATTGGACCCCCGTGCATTGGGAATGTAAAAAACCACTGTGGAAAACAAGATTATCACATGATACAGCAATTTCCTTTCTGGGTATATACACAAAAGAATTGAAATCAGGGACTCGAACAGATGTTGGTACCCAAACGTTCACAGCAGCATTATTCACAATAGCCAAAAGGTAGAAGCAGCACAAGTGTTCATTGACTGGCCATCAACAGATGAACAAAATGTGGTATACACACACACTGTAATATGACTCAGCCTTAAGAAGGAATGAAATTTTGACACCTCCTGCAACATGGATGAACCCTGAAGACACTATGCTAAATGAAATAAGTCAGACATAAAAGGACAAACGTATGATTCTACTCATATGCGGTAGCTAGAGTAGTCAAACTCACAGAGATAGAAAGTGGGATGGTGGTTTCCAGGGGCTGGGGGGACAGGAAATGGGGAGTCATTGTTTAATGTGTATAGAGTTTCAGTTTGGGGAAGATGAAAAAAGTTCTAGAGATAGATGGTAGTGATGGTTGCACAACACTGTGAATGTAACACCAGTGAACTGTACACTTAAAGATGGTTAAGATGGTAAATTTTATGTTCTAAATAAAGCAACCACAACCACAACAACAACAAAAAACTACCTGCTTATGCCCCACCCCCCAGGCTAAGGGGCCATTCATGACTTTACTCTGAGCTCTCTGGAGCCTGGAATGCCAAGTGGATTTTCATGGGGCAATTGAAAATTGACAAACACTTCTCAGAATCCCTACTCCCCATTCTCAAGTTCATCGCCATCGTCCCAGTTACCCAGACTCTAAATCTGGGAGTCATCTTTCCTTTTCTCTTCCCTAAACCCTTTTGGAAAAGGCACTGGATTTGGAGTCAGAAGACCTGAGACTTCTAGGCTTTCTCTGTTCACTTACTAACTGTAAGATTGTAAACAACCAGAACCTCCGTGTCCTCAGTAGACTGAGATGAGAAAACCAGGTAGCAACAGGGACCAAACAAGATACTGGAAATGAAAATGCTTTGTACGCTCCACAGAACAATACAAATCTGAGTTCATCATTGATTTATTTACTCATTATATGTTAAGAACCTACTCTGTGGCACCGTGTGTCTCAGGTGATGAAGACACATGGGAACACGTCTGCCTTCACGGAGTGCTCAGTCCATGGGGAGAAAGAGTGGAATCCAGGGTATTGCCACAAACCACAGTAAGGACTGAAATGCGACCCGGGCAGCAACGAGAACACAGGGGACTGAGCACATTGGGGAGGTCGGAGAAGGCGCTCTGAGTCAGGAGACCACGTGTTCACCAGCCCAGGACAGCTCCAGTCTATGCCTGTTGTCCTGGTGTCATCATTAATAGCACCTCTTTTCACTTTCAAATGTATCCCAGTTTGGGCAACAAATTAAATGGTCACCCTGTTCCTGAGAAAGGGCTACTAGAGCTGAGATGGGAAGGAAGATCAGGTAGGAGATGTGGCTGAGAGGTCCTGCAAGATGGGTCTTAACAACTGCCCATTCGACATGATGATGTGGAGAGCTTCGGAACTACTTGGGCCCCCCATGATCACTTTGCTGGTGTCTTCAGTACTTCCTTCCCATGCCTATAATATGTACTGTTACGTATTTCACGTGTAACCTTTATCTCCCTCGTAACACTGAATTTCTAGGACCAGGAACTATTTGAAATTCTTGTCTCAGGTCTCCAGTGATGTCTAACCAGGTGTCCAGTGGGTCCCAGACCCCAGGCAAATGAGAAGTCGTAATTCTGCGAACCCTCCTGATACCCTCTCCCTCCCCAATAGCCCACTGGTCAGCAAGTCTTCTGGTTTATCTCCTCATTTATTTGTAAGTTTCCTCTCCTTTCTGAATCCCCACTGCCTTAATTTGGGGCCTCGTTTCTCCCCTGGATGAGGACTAACCAGCCTCCTCCCCAACATTCCCCCTCCCCGCCCCACCAAGGTCTCCCCTTCCCGTCTACCCCACACACAGAGGGATTTTTTTTTTAAACACAGCTCTGACCGTGTCACTCCTTTGCCAACACTCTCCCCACAACTAAGCTCCCAGCCTGGTCTCAAAGACACTTCCCAAACTCCCCTCTGCCAAAGTGCTCGCCTCCAGCGGGGCCATGCGCACATTGGGCACTTGCACTGTCACGGCCAGGCTCCTTTCGACATTAAGTAAACAGCACTTTACTGTTTTGTGGCCTGGGTTTCTACATGCCACTCCGTCCGCCTGGGATCTTCCAGCTCAGCCTGACCATCTGCCCCCTTCCTTCCATGAAGCTGTCTCACCAGCTCCCCCTTCCTCGTGGCCTCCATCACTCAGACCCTTCACGCGTCATCCAGCAATGGCTCATCTGCAAGTCTGTCTGCTCCCCGACACTGCAGACTCTTCAAAGATGAAGACACCTTCCTAATCTTGTGTATCTCTAACACCAAGCCCGAGACTTTATTTATTTTAACCTTTTGGGGGGTCAAGACTCACTTTGAGAGTCTCTCCAGAAAAACACACATGCATAATATTTTCCATGTGGTTGTAGGAGAATCAAAGACTCCCGGAAGCCCCCAGTTGTTCACAGACACGATTGTTAGCAACATCTGGTGTGTTTCATGAATGAATATGTGAATAAAGGCGTTCAGGAATGGCAGCTACTCAAATACAACATCATCACCATCATCATTAAAGTTAGCATTTTTATGTGATGCCTATTACCACATCTACGTGTTAAACACTTTACATATATTACCTCATTTACTCCTCACAACAATCTCACGATAAGGGAGTGTCTATTAATCCTACTTACAGATGAAGAAACCGAAGCTTGGGGAGAATCAATAATTTTCCCAAGGACACGGAGCTAGTAAGGGCAGAGTCAGGAGCAAATCCAGGTCTGCCAGACCCCATGGCCCAGGCTCTTAACTGCACACAACTGCTCTGGAGCTGATCACGACCATGGTAAAGTCACACGTGGACTAGAGAAACTAATCTACTTTCACCCCACCTGCTACCATCTTTGTCACAAAGGAAGTTCCTCCTTCAGCGAACATACCTCTGTGGACCCAAAATCCTTCTCCGTCTTGCCCAAAAGGACTTTGAAAAAAAAAAACAAAAAAACCTTGCAATAGCCAGGCTCTTACGAGAACTGAGAGCATTATGTCCTTTGAGCATATTTGTGCTTGAGGGACCGATGTTCCGGTCGCTCTTCTAATGGCCCAAAGAGCAAGTCCAAACCCCCCGAGGGATTTCTGCAAAATGAAATTTCCCAGTGAATGCTGATGAAAGCACAATTCACATTTCTCTACTTTGTGAACGATTTCCTTCATAAAGCTTCTTCATGAACAGAAAAACCTTTCAAGTGATTGGGCATAAAAGTGGCAAATAAGCTTTGATCTGGGCAAGCATCTGTGTAAAGCACCTTTGGGGGGAAAGGACCCAAATTGCTTTTTTAAAATGAGGGGCCTAAAGCACTCGGGTTGGGGGGCGGTGGTGGACACACGGGAGGTGTTGCGGCCAGAGCAACACGCTTGGACTAGGAAGACCCTGGCTCAGGCCCCAACCCACCCAGAGACTTGGACGTCCTGACCTCGCCCCTCTAACCTCAGCAGCTCATCCACAACGGAGGAAAGTGGCAGCAATAAAGCCTGTCTGCCTCCCAGGGCTGCTATGGAGGCTGAGGTAATGCGTGAGAAAGCACTTTGTAAGCAGTCAATGGCTGTTAGATGGGATAGTTATTATTTTGAATGTCCAAGGAAATCGCCTCAGTGAGTGACTTCAATGAAAAAAGATGCCAACCAAACACCAAGCATCATTAGGTCGGCTCTTGAATAAGAACACGCGGTTCACCTGCACCTGGGAAACCTTCCACGATGCCCTCAGGCGGGCACTGGATTTCTCTCCAGCGCTCCCGCCGCACTCTGTGGGTGCCCGAGGTACCGCCGCTGCCCGTAGGGTGTTTATGTTTACATGACTGCCTCCCTACCAGACAGGATGCTTCAGGGCGGAGACACTTTATTCTTCTTTCTCCCCTCTCCCCCACCTACCCATCGGTGGTCGGAAGCCTCCAAGAGGGTCTCCACTGATCCCTGCCTCCTGGAATTCATGTCCTGTGTAGTCTCCTCCCACAGTGTCACAGGCTTGTTCTAGGTGACCAGTAGCTACAGCGGAAAGGATGGAATGTCACTTCTAAAGGATACTTGTATACAAAGACTGTGCTCTCTCAATCTGTGTCTCTGTCCCTCTCTCATTACCATTTGTTTTGAAGACGCCTAGAAGAGGTAGGAAATCAAAGCCTCCTACCAGCAGCCACGTGAATGATCTGATCGTTCAGCCTCCGTCAAGTCTCCCGAGAGGCTCTGAGCCAGAAGCCCCAGCGAAGCCACTCCCAGATTCCTAATCCTCAGAAACCACGTGAGACAATAAATGTGTGTCGTCGTAAGCTGCTGACTTTGGGGGAAGTTTGTTACACAGCAATAGATGATGAATCCGTCATTCTAGTTTTAGAACAGGGTCATAGGGAAAGCACTCTGAGAATGAAGGAACTCAAGATTAATATATCCTTACAATGAATATAATTCTTACTATTTATCAAGCACTTAAGTATGTGCCAGGTGTCTTACATATACGCCTCCGTCTTGACATGAAAAAATACAATCCCGTTGCTAATAAGTGGCAAACCCAGAATTTGAAGCCATTTTGGTCTATTTCCAAAGATTGTGTTCTTTTGATTCTACTAAGCTGGATCACTGGATAGATGGATTAATCTATAAAAAACCAATGAGCACATACATCTATAATTTTAAAAATGAGCAGTGGTTAACACTTCAAGGAAAAACGTTGCACAGAAAAGTCCACAGAAGGCCAGTTAAGACAAGGGAAGGACTGAGCAACTGCCCTTCAAAGATGGACTAAAAATTTAGCACTCTTCTTCTATCAAGAAAGAAAGCCAAAGGAGAGAATTTTAGTGGAAACCCACCAAATCCTGAAGGGTGTGCCCAGATGGGACACGGCTCTATCTGCCAAGTGTGAGCATATCAAAAGAAGAGGAACCCCTTTAGAGCCTGAGAGAGGGAGGCCAGCTCACTCCTCTGCTGCTCTTATCACAGCTAACAACATTGCTGTATACCCAGACGGGTGACAAGAGACCCAACTGAGGGACCCCAGGGAGATGCCAGGCTCCCTCCTGCCAGTGGAAAATGTGGCTGATGAGGAAGGCCCTCCCCCCATGCTGGTGAGGGAACTGCCAGCTTCCTGATCACAGGATGGGGCTTCAGGGAAAGCCCACACACGGAGAAACTCCGAGCCTGTTTCCTCAGTGGGAACCATCACGGCAGCGTGACTGGATTATTAGATGGGTTAATAATGTGTTTAGCACTGTGCCTGGCACACAATGCCTGGTGCACAGTAGATATTCAAATAAAACTGGTTTCCTTCTCCTCTTCCATTCTTTCCCATCACCCTTCCCGAGACCTACTGGCTGGTAAGATATTACCCAAAGGAGATGGTGGAGCTCAAGAGCCTAGATTCAAATCCCAGGCGTGGCAGCTACCTAGGGCCTTGGTTTCATCATCTGAAAAAGAGGAATAGCAAACCCTCCCCCACAGGAGGTGCTGTAAAGATGAAGAACAACCACGTAAGTGAAAGAATGCTCATGAACGTCCCGGCACATAGTAGGAGCTATAGTAGTCCAATCTAGAATACTGACAGCAGGCCTCTTCCACGATTCTTCATCTAATTAAGTCCCTGGATGAGAAGGGCAGAGACAGAGCGAGCCCTCAGATTCCCCCAGTGGTAGAGAAAGCAGAGGCCGGCCAGCTACAACACAAGTCCACCTCTTGAAAAGAAACAGTGAATCAGACAGGCTCCCGGGATGTGGGAACCAGCCTCGGGTTAGAGGCAGATCCTTAACAGACAAAGGCTTTCTGTGCGACCCAGTGCTGTGTCAGGGCCCAGGAGGAGCGAGGGGAGGATAGCTGAACCAAGGAGGGGCCCTCTGAGCTGGGTGTGAAGTTGGCATCTGCCAGGCGGAGATGAAAAGGGAAATCATGCAGAGGGGAGAGTGCGTGCCAGGCAGGGGGTCCGGGAGAGGGTGGGGTGCCTGCAGCCCAGGATCAGGAGGGAGACAGAGCTGGAGAGCTCCACAATGGCCCCACTGATCTTGAGGAGCTCACAGGGCAAGCTGAGGAGCTTGAACTTGATTCTGCAGGTGGAAGAGAGCCCAGGGAAGTGCTCAGAAGCAGGGCCATGCTAGAAAGGAGAATGGGGGCGGGGTGGGGTAGGACCCAGCAAAGAGAAAAAGAGTGCCTGGGAGGAGGGGTGGGGAAGGCACGGGGGAGTGAGAGCATGTAGGGGGTTCAGGAGGGAGAGCTGCTGTGACAGCCCAGGCACTTTGAAGGAGCCCCTTCTATGCCCGGGGCTGGCTCACCCCCTCCACGTTCCTGGTCGTTGGAGACTGACTGGAGAGGATCCCACAGGGATAACCAGCACTCTGAGGAGACTTCTCGTTTAATAAAGCCGCCGTCTGGCTCCAGTGGGTTTCCCGGGAAGACAATAATTACTCATCCCCTAATAGAGCCAATAAATATAGCACGAGGATAAGTAATTAACAACCTTTTGCTGGAAAGTTGCAATTCTTGTGATCTATGAAGTTTCTTTTCCTATTCCCTTCGTCATTGCTGCAAATACGATACCCCCGATAAGCGTGCCATTCGTTGTTCGCTGAGTTAATCACCAAAGCATCTTGTATTTTTTCTTTTATTAAATCCACTCATTATAATTGACTCATATGAATCAAAGCTGGAGGAGCTGTGGTGAGGGCTGTCGTCCACCTCGCTTCTGCTTCTGATTACAATACGTTTAATGAGATCAAAATGGTTACCAAACAATTGAACCACAGAAAAACAAAGCCCACGCTAGCAGGAGGGAAAGATAACCTTGCTCCTCTCATAATTTCTGTGCCCCATAGCAACCTCCCCCAGTTGTTTATTCTGGTCTCTGATTTCCCACCCGAAAAGAATCTTTATTAGTGGTAATTATATTAGGCAAAAGAAAAAAACTTCACAAACTTCTAAAGTGATTTACCTCTTGGCTTGCAGTTTTAATTAAAATTCCAGTTTATTTAGCAAACAGCTCTGAAAAGATTAGATACCAATTTAGCACTATGTTCTTTTTCCACTTTCTAATTCATAAGGGTGACACAGACAACAAAATAACCACATTTAATGGCTCTTACTCCACCCCATCATAATTCAGCCTATGGAAAAGAGCTCCAATATCAATTATCAATTATAAATTAACTCCATTATGCTTTGGAACATTCTCAACGGTAGTCTCCCTGTTCTTTGCTCCCTCACTGTGAGTAAATGATACCAATTCACCACGAGGCCTCCAATTACACAGTCTCTTCCACATCAAAACTTTAAATGTGTTTATTAACTGGAATGGAAACAAAGCAAATCAGATCTCCATTTCAGCAGCACTGTCTCCCATCCAGGATACCAAACAACTTTTCCCGAAGTCACTCCTGACAGCTCTTGGGGCAGCTCATCCCCAGTTGACCAGCTACCCAGGCCAGTTCAATACTTTCCACATGGCAACTCCCACCAGAAAGCCAGTCTAAAGGCACCATGTTTAGCTGAAACATTAATTCATTCAACATATAAGCAAGTCATGCCTTTGAGCCGAGTGGCAGGCTCAGGGAATGCTGAGATGTCCCACACGTGGGAGCAGAGAATTAGTGGTAGGAGACAAAGCTGGAGAAGTGAAAACAGGAGGACAAAGGAAGCCGCCCTTACCTTCAGGGAGCCCATGATGCAGCGGCTGAGTCAAACCCATGAACAGATCGATGTAACACCTGTGCCCACCCTCTCACTGTGCCAGCATCCACTGTATGCCTGCATCAGAGCTAAGCTCTTGACTCACACTGTCACATTTCCTCTCCATACAACCTAGTGAATAGCCAGCACAACCCCATTTCACAGAAGAGGTAACTGAGGCTTGGAGAGCTGACTCTAGATGAGAAAAAGAAAAGTCACCAAGAAGACTAGGCAGGGAAAGGGGTTTCCATGGGAGAAGGCAACTGTGCAAAGACCGACAGCAAAGAGCAACCAAGAGCCTGGAGATCCAGTCCTCCTCTGTCCGTGGACACCAACTCGCTGAGCCTCGCTAGGCATTATTGGATCTCTTGGGCCTGTTTTCCCATTTGCCTCATGCAGAATATTTCCTAGTCTATAAATCTGCAAGGGCCTGCTCTTCTTTACCAACACTGACTCTGATTTGGGCTAACCCTAAAGCACTCACTGCTCTCTTAATATGTACCCAAGGGACAGAGCAGTTTCTTAGGACTCACTTGCCCCCCTGAACTCATTTGCTACTCCTGACCCACAAAACTAGCCTGCAATTTCCCATAGTGAGGCCATTGTCTTGAGAGCCTCAAGTCATATCATCACGTATTACTAAGAAGAATTAATATAATTGTACTAATAATTTCTATAATAATAAAAATTGTGACTACTATTTATTGAGTTTATATTATGTGCTGCATACTTTATATGTGCTGTCTTTTTTTTTTTTTAGGGGGAGAGGTAATTAGGTTTATTTATTTTTAGAGGAGGAGGTACTAGGAATTGAACCCAGGACCTAATGCATGCTAAGCATGCACCCTACCACTTGAGCTGTACCCTTCCCTCCTATATGGGCTGTCTTAATTCATCCTCACAACTGTACTATCAAGTAGGTAGTTACACTGCCATTTCATGTTACAGAAGAGAAAGTGAAGTAAGTCAGGAAGAGAAAGAAAAATACCATATGATATCATTTATTTGTGGAATCTAAAAAAGAAAGACACAAATGAACTTATTTACAAAACAGAAACAGACTCACAGACATAGAAAACAACTTATGTTTATGGGAGGGGAGGTGGGAAGGGATAAATTGGGAGTTTGAAATTTGCAGATATTAACTACTATATACAAAATAGGTAAACACGTTTCTTCTGTATAGCACAGGGAAGTATATTCAATATTTTGTAGTAACCTATAATGAAAGAGAATATGAAAAGGAAGATGTATATGCATATGTATGACTGAAACATTAGGCTGTACACCAGAAATTGACACATTATAAAAAGACTATACTTCAATTTAAAAAAAAAATATATATATATATATATAATTTTACAAAAGAGGAAACTGAGGCTTAGAGCAATTAGATAACTTCGTCTCTGGTAGTGCATGCAGTAAGTGGTAAAGCAAGGACTGACCCCAGCTCCATTAAGTCTTTGGTCCCCAGAGAACTAAGCCTAGAAGAAAAGAATAAGGTTCCTTTTACAGCCAGAGAATTCCAGTGACAAGGAAGTGTATATTAAGGCTGATGTGTGCAGGGAAGGAGCAGGGGAGCCACCAGAGTTGAGGAGTTGGCCCCACTAGGAGCTCTCCAGAGTGCTGAACTGCCTCTGCCAAAGGACTGTGACTCACAGCACCTACATCTTCCACCAGGGGGCCCCAGCTTGTCCTAATCCTCACTTCCTGGTTTCAGTGCCCAATGGGGCATAATGGAATAGAGGGAATGGGAGCAGGAGTGCAGCTGGGAGACAAACAGCTAACTTTTAGAAGTAGTGAGCTTGAGGGGACGATGGGACATCTCATTGGAACTACCCTACAAGGAATCCAGAAATACAGGAGTGGGAGTGGAGAGAAGTCAAAGCAAGAGGTACAAACTTTTGAGTCATAGAAGAGAAAACTGAAGAAAGAGTGAGTGCATTTTTGGAGTGGTTGCTGAGAAAGAAAAGCAACGGGCCAGGAGCAGAGAGGGAAGGGGTCTCCCCTTAGCAGTCTTGGACAGCGTATACCAGGAACAAATAACTAAACTCTCGGACCCCGCCATTGCATTGAAAGGCAATGAGGACAGAACTGTGTCGCCTGTAGGTTTGAAACCATGAATAATCACCATCACTTCTCAATCCCCTCCTGCCTCTGCCCCCCCCCCAAAAAAGGAACAGGAAATGACAAAGTATTCAAGGGAAAAACAGAAAATAGCCTGCCATAAGATCACATGATTCAAGTCAATCAAGGTCACACCCCCCCTCCCTTGAAGCAAAATGCCTCCTTATAAATTTGAGAGGTCACCGAGAAAGACCTTGAGCCTCTCTTTGGCCTTTTAGACCACAGATCCTAAAGGCTTCAATGATGGGATATTTATAAGCACATCTCTCCCCCTGCTGGCAAAAGAGATATTAGAAAAGCACATTGATTCTCCAGCTCCATCCCCACTTCTACCCTCCTACACATCTTACATAAGAATAGTTATCCTCTTTTATTAACTTAGTCTTTCATTCAAGTATCAATGCAATTTATGCACGAACTCAGTGTCAGGCACTGGGGATTCAGAGAAGGATAAAGCACAGTCTCTGTCTTTGGAATGTGAACTCGTAAATAAATCACAATGCAAAGTGGCAAACACTCCAGCAGATGAGCGTCAAAAGCCTACGGGAGAATGAAGCAGGGCAAGTTATTCCCCTGGGGAGAAAGGTGCAGTTTGATAAAAACTTGAAAGATGAGCTGGAATTTGCCAAACCCAGAAGCCAGGAAGGTAGTCTAGGCTGGAGGAGTCCTGTGTGTAAAGGCATGGGAGCATAAGGGAGTATGATTTCTCTGTAATGGAAAAGAACAAATCTCACTCCATATTAGATCTGTTCCTTTGGCTTTAACCCTACGCTGTTTCTGGGGCTGGTTCTGTACCTTTTGTAAAAGAATGTTGCCTACAGCCTGAAACATACAGGATAGCCTCTTCTCAAGGCTCTGACCTTTAAGGGTATTAACCCTTTTGCATTCATACAAAGATAAAAAGTTGCAGAACAGAAAATGACATTTGTTTTGTTCAGGGTTTACAGGGACACCATGACCTGACCAAGTGGACAGCTGCAAGAACAAAGGATTCCAACACCAAGAAGTTTGCAACAAGCACACACCCTTCCCTTTTTAGTATGAAGGGAGCCTGAATTCTGACTTGGGGAAGATGGTTCTCTACGACATTAGCCTGCCATCTTCTCGGCCTGCTGGCTTTCTGAATAAAGTCATTATTCCTTGCCCCAACATTTCGTCCCCCAATTTATTAGCATGTCGTGCAGAGAGCAGAACAAGTTTGGACTCAGTAACATCTCTAGGGCAGGAACAACATCTTAATTATTTCTGAATTCCAGGTGCCTAGCCCAGCAACTGGGAATGGCATCAAACAGATGCTGGAGGAGTGGACAGCATGTGGTTTAGTTTGGAGGAATAAAGCATGACAGTGGGGTCTTGTCACAGGAGGGGAACTGAGTGGAACCAGAATCTCTAAGCCTCAAAACAAATCTTGATGTGCAAATTCTCAGCATATAGCAGGTACATGCAGACTTTGGTCATTCATTTCTCCAGCCCAGGGCTTGACAATAACTGACATGTCCAGCTCTCTGTAGGTGAACAGGGCAGCTGTCAGCAAGAAAATGTACACCCTCAGTGTGGGCCAGTTCAAGAGTGATGGGCTACTTCACAGCTAGAGTCCACCCTACTGCTTAGAGTTTTAAAAGGAATTATCAGCAGTAACAATCCAAATGTGATGGGAGCCGGGGTGAGGGTTTTGGGCATCCCTACCAAATTTTGGGATTTCCTTTTGTTTCTGACGTTGAGCTGTATTGTCAAGTTCCAAATCTCATTTTTCACAGCTCAACACAGCCAACAGCTGTGGCAAAAAAGTATTGCTTTCACTAGCTCCTTGAGATGAGAGTTGTTATTCTTCTCCTCAAGTATTTAAGCCATACCTTTTAATTTACTTAATGAACTCAGAACTAACTGATTGATGGCCCAGCTCAGTTGGAAATGACAACTGGTCTTTTCCTGATGACCAGATAATTAGGCAATTGCATTAAGTATATGTCACCCCGACCAGCTGACAAGGTCTATTAAGACAAAGCCAGCTCACTCAGGGCTTTCAGTCAGCTTCCACGGAGCGCAGGTTTTTAAGCACTCTGGTACCACTTTAAACGCCTCTGTCTTTCCACAGTGTTATAAATCTGGTGCTTTCCTGGTGCATCCTGAAGAATCAGGGCAGTAAAAATAGCTTTGGAAAAATCTGTATCCTATGGCAAATAATGATTAGTAGAAATATTATAGGATTAAGACTCAGGAGACCAAGATTCTAATTTTTCACTCATCCACTCAACAAACATTAATTTTGTGCCTATTATATGCTAGCTACTGGGCTAAGTGCTTGGATATAACAAAACCACCACCACCACATGTGTTGAGCATTTACCATGTGCCACACACAGTTCTACATTTCACATGTATAAAGTGACTTATAGGGCATAAGTACTATTATCATACCCATCTACCACTCCTAGGGCATAAGTACTATTATCATACCCATTTCACAGATGAGGACAATGAGACACAAAGAAGTAAAATAACTTGCCTCAGTTTTCACCCTCACATGTGGCAGAGCCAGGGACCAAACCCAGCCAGTCTTGACTCCAGAGATGAATAAGATACAGTTCCAGCCTTAGAGAAGCTCAGGGTTTCTTGGAGGGATACACAGACACGTGCACTTAATGGCTCTATGACCCAGGGAAAATCTTTTCATCTCTCTTACTAGTTTTCTATTGCTGTATAAAAAAAATCAACACAAATCTAGTGGCTTCAGACAACAGTCATGTATTAGCTCATAGTTCTCCAGGTCAGAGGTCCACCAGGGCTTAGCTGGGTCCTCTACTCAGGTCATCACAGGCTGAAATCAAGGTGGGGCCAGTGTTGTGGTTCTCGTCTGGGCTCAGGGCTGTCTTCCACGCTGACTGGAAGAGTTCCTCTCCTTGCAATTGGAGGACTGAGGTCTTCATTCTCCTTCGAACTGTCAGCCAGGGACCACACTCAGCAACTAGAGACTGCCCACAGTCCTTTGCCATAGTGACCCACATAGGCAACTCAGAATGTGGATGTTCACTTTCCTTCAGACTAGCCAGATCACATCTGTCTGACTTCCTCTTCTGCAATGATCCAGAGAAAGCTGTTTTTAAAACTACTCACCTGATTAGGTCAGGCCCACCAGGAGACATCCTTTAGCTCTATAGTGTCACATAATCATGGAAGTGATATCTCATCATATACACAGGTCCCACCCACACTCAAAGGGGAGAGGATTATACATACGTGAAGGTCATTAGGGCTTATTTTAGGATTCTGCCTATCACATTTTCTGAGTTCTCGCTTTCCTAGTCTGAGACTAGATGAGATGATGAGTACTAACTTCTACTTATACAGCGATCTCGTTAATAAAGACCTTTTCACATACATGATCTTATTTCAGCCGTACAACCCAGAGTTTCAGGTGCTCTGGGAGCAAGGTTAGCCTCGCTGTCTGTCAGGATGAGGAATCTGAGTTTAGAGGAGTTAACCTTTTCCCTGCCATGCTGGGAGAGCAAAGGCTTAGCACAGGTCTCCTGATTCTGGCATCTGGGCTCCCTCTTCTGGCCCACGCTGCCATGATGATCCGAGAGGACAGGATACATTCGAGGCCAGGGCCGCGACTGAAGTGGAAAGAACACAGGCTTTGGAGTCAGATGGACCTGGGTTCAAATCCAAGTTCTGCTCCTTATTAGCTTCAGGGTCTTGGGCAAGTCACTTCCCCTGGCTGGGCATCCTCATCCTTAAAATGAGGGGAGTTGGGCTCCCCGGCCTCCGAGGGCTCCTTCAGCCCTTGGATCAGGATGAGTGTGCTTCAGCGGCTTGCTGGAAGATTATTAGCTCCATGATTCCGTTCTCTGGGTTGAGGAAGAACCTCTAACTATACGCTCGTCCAGGTACCCCTGTGGCTTGGGGGAAGATCTCCACTTTATTGTTTTCCTATAACAAATTACCACAAAACAACAAGAATTTGTATTATCACAGTCCTGGTGGCCGGAAGTCCAAAATCAAGGCACCGGCAGTGTTGGTTCCCGCAGCGGCTCCAAGAGAGAAGCCGTCCCATACTTCCCTCCCGCTTCCGGTGCACGCCTGCTGCCCTGGGCGTTCCTTGGCTTGCAAATACATCACCCCAGCCCCTGCCTCTGCCTCCATGTGGCCTTCACTCTGTGTGTCTCTGTGTCTTCTCCTTTTCTGTTTCTCATAAGGACAAAGTCAAAAGTCTGGTGGAAGAGTCGTTGGATCTGGTGGGGAAAGAAGACTAAATTCTAAATCCTTAAGAATAAGAATACTAGAAACGTTTTAGAACTGTGTCAAGCAGCTTTAAAGCCTCGGCTATAATGTCTTCTATTCAGTATAGTTACCATTAAGTAAGTTCTCCAAAGGAAGGCAAAAACTAACATTTATTAGATGCCTACGGTATGCCAGTTGCTCTCATGCTATTTCATTCTCATCTCCCAATACCCCACTGACTAGATCATATTTATCCATCTTTACAGACAAGGAAAGCAAAGCGCAAAGGTCATTCACAGCACACTATGCTAGGGGCTGAGCATGCAAAAATAAATATGAGAGTCTTGATAATAAAATGATAAATGTTAAACATAATAGTCACAAGTAATAAACGTGAGAATCATGGTTCTTGCTTTCCTGGACCTTAAAGTCTAGTGGGGAATGCTAGACACTTAAAAATTATTACAAAAATAATTATGAGTGACCCAGAGTGGGGGGCATCAGGAGATGCCTTGGGGAGCTGAAGAATAAGAGGACAAAGGAGCCGAGGAGGGGTGGGGAGAGAAAGGAAAACAATTTCCTGTTTGCAGGCAGAGGAAATGGCAGCTGACATCTTGAGATGCAGACCTTCAGTCATGTGCCCGATAACACAATTTATCTGTGGTCAGATAGGGGCTTTGAATCCTGTGTTTTCTGACTCCAGAATTCATGTTCTTTCCACTGGAATACAATATGACCAGCTGTGCTGCAAATCTAAAGGGGACAGCCCACAAAGAGGACCTAATTCCCAGCAACAACACTCAGTGTTTCCCAAGCTGATCTGATGAGAAGCATCGGCCTAAGGGGGCTTGTTAAAAAAAAATAAAGATTCCCCAGGTCCCATCTCTACTGGGAAATCAAAGTTTAACAAATGCCCCAGGTGCTTCTTACAATCAAACAAGTTTGGGATATGCTGAGTTAAGGCTCTGGAAAACCTAAAACCCAACATGCTGGGAGTTTACTTAACTGCAATCTCCTGAACATTTTTAAGAAATGGGTGGATGGAGCTCCTTGAAGTAATCTAGCCTTTCAAGAAGAAAAGGATTGGACAAAAAAATAAATAAAAACCCTCTAGAGATCAATCAGTCAGCCAGTCAAATAAAAATGGTCCCTTTCAGATTTTCTGTGGATTTTTACCATCTCTCATTCGGGATATGAGTAATGTCCTCTCAGTATAGATTTTGTGACTGCTGTCAAAACAAAACCCATTCCCTCACCAGCAGGCTCAGGAACATGCAGCTAATTTGGAGTCATCACTAATTAAGGAGCTGAGTAACCAAAGCAGCAAGACAATAAGGAACTGCAAGCATTGGCTTTCATCCGGGAGAGGTTATGGATTTAGAATCCAAACACTTGGGTTCAAATCCCAGGCCTACCACTTACTAGCTGAAACGTGCAAGTTAATGAACCTCTCTGAGTCTCATTTTCCCCAACTGCAAAGGGTGGCTAGTAACACCCCCTCTGCTGAGTTATTCTGCGGAATATACAAGAGAATGGAGGTGGTGGCCTGACATGATCAGGCCCTTAACAAATGTTTGTCACTAAATTACAAAAGAAGGGTGAATGTATAGCCCAGCAAGAGAAGGCTGTGCTCATATGGAAATGATAGTTAATAAAGATACACTGAATTAATTAAAAAAAAAAAGACTCAGAGGCACGAAGCACTAATTCTAAGCTATGCTGTGGAAAAACAAGGCCTTCCCAGTACATGGTAGATTGAATTATACTGTGGGTCTCTGGATATGAGGTTGTAAAATGTGGGGGTGGGAGGGAGCTGTGATGTGCTAATGTTTGTTCACAGGCAACAGATTTCCTAGGAACTGGAAGCACTACACCCAGGTTCCAGAAGCAAGTGCAGACTTCAGGCTGAGGGGACATCAGCTCATGACAGGGATTGCAGGTCATTAGTAATAATAATGCCATGCAATTTAGAAAGTGCTTTAAATGACTTTGCTAAGAGCCAGAAAACACAGGAAAAAGAGAAGTGTGGGAAGGACAACAGGGAAGGACACAAATCACCGAGCCCGAGTCCAGGGTCACGGAAGGAACAATCTTGGCCTCCTTACTGAGAGTAGAGACAGTTCAAAGGTGGAAACTGACAGTGTACACTGGACTGTCACCCAAGAGCAGCTGGATTAATGAGGTTGGTTCTAAGCATGTCAGACACCGAACTTGGGGCCACAACAGACCCTCTTTCTCTACGAAACTCAGCAAGGCCACAGATCTTTAAGAGGTACAGCTAATCAGCACATGTTCATGCAACAAGTAAAACTTATTTGACATTCAGGAAAGTTCTGAATTCCCTAATTAAAAAGAAGAGAGGCCCACAGAGCAGAATCGTCATCAACACTTGAGCTCAGACCTTGGTTCTGCATGCCCTTGAGCAAGTGACTTAACCTCTGTGAACCTAGCACTTTCTCTGTCTGGAAAACAGATAATATTTTTCACCTCAAAGGTTTGAAATGAAGAGACCAAAGAATGAAATGACACCATCTATGAAAAGTATCCAACACAGAGAAAGCACTCAACAGTGCTTCTCGGCCACAAGAACAAAGGAACAAACAAAAACAAAGAGAACTCTGTTTCTATTGTAGTGAATCCAACTTCTGTAACGGGTGTGGGGTTCAGAAAGCTGGCTGACAATTTGTTCATGTGGGAAAATACATTAAGGAGCTAAGAGCCGATTTGCACTGGTTTATAATCTGCCAAATATTTCTGCAGCGAAATCTGAAATCCAAAGCACCATGGGATGAAGCACCAAGGATCTCTACTGGTAAAAGTTTTTTTGGGGGGGAGGGGGGTAATTAGGCTTACTTATTTTATTCATTTACTCTTTTTAATGGAGGTACTGGGGACTGAACCCAGGACCTCATGCATGCTAAGCAGCCGCTCTACGGCTGAGCTATACCCTCCCCGCCATTAAAAGTTTAAAAAATAAAGACATAATGTGCTTTATCTCACCTTCTCATGACAAGCCAAGTTTCTAATTCCTAATCCTTTCTCTCCACAATAGTTACCAGAGTGAAAATGTTCTAAACCTTTAAATCCTATTTTTGAACAGAATTAAATACATGGTATGACTCCTACAGGGATTTCCATCCTACCGACGTTCTCACAAAAGTGTACAAAGACATATACACAAGGATATGGTCGTGGCAGCTTTAAAGAGTGTAAACAGCTAAAGGAGTGTCAGCCATAAAAAAAAATGATGCAGCAAATCAACATATACTGATATGAAGCAATAGCTCAGTTACATTGTGAAATGAAATAAAAGGTGTGGACGGTAGCGCATGAAAGCATTAGGTAAATTAAAAGGGATGTTTGTACACGTATACTTGTGTGTGCAAATCTCTGGAAACCCATGGTGGTTGCTTTTGAGGAAGGGAAGTGAAAGCGGGATGAGTGAGCGGCGTATTTTTCAGTGTTTATACTTTTATACTATGCAGATTTTGTCTGCCATGGGCACATTATTAGATTTTCAATCAATAACATTGAGACACATGGTAAGAATAAACATGCTAATGACTGGAGTAGCAATAGTCACGACAGAGTGGACACCTGCTATGCACCCCCGGGGCTCTCCTGACAGTCTCTCTCCATCAGCCTCTAAGGTGGGGTGACTCTCCCCCCTTACTCGGCTGAGGAAACTGAGGCTCAGAGTTTGGACGAGTTAAGTTAACTCCTCCAAATTCACACAGCTAGCAAAGAGCAGCCCTGGATTTGAACCTGGTTTTGACAAACTCAATGTCCTTTTTCTTTTCTTCTCTTTTTAAATTTTTAATTGAAGTGTAGTTGATTTACAGTGTTAGTTTCAGAGAAGTGATTCAGTTATACGTACATAAACTTTTTTTCTTTTCAGATTCCTTTCCATTATATGTTACTACAAGAAATTGAATAGAGTTCCCGTGTGCTATACAGTAGGTCCTTGTTGTTTATCTATTTTATATATAGCAATGTGTGTCTGTTAATCGCCAACCCCTAATTTATCCCTCCCTGCCCTTTCCCCTTTGGGAACCACAGTTTGTTTTCTATGTGAGTCTGTTTGGATTCGATATGCTTTTCTGCACTGCTTTTGGCAGAGGTTGCCGGATGCTCACCAGAGTCTGTTTCCTCTTCTTCTGGTCTCCCTGGCAGTGACAAAGATGCTCTCCTTGACCAAACTTTTGTCAGGCTCTACCGACCCCTCTTCCCAACTAGGCCTTGACCTTTGAGCTTCCTCATTCGTCTTTGCATCTCCCAGTTTTACCAAGAATCCTGCTAAAGTCAGTTTACAAGAATGCCCCACCGCTGACAGCTGATCCCCCTCAAAATCTAATCAAACTCTTCATCCCCCACCAGTGGTATCTGATCGCCCTGCTCTGCCTTCAGCAAGAGTCCTGTCAAATTGGTTTAGCCAGACCCCTCACCGATCCCCACCTGTCCGAGCTGTATTTGGAATGGAGCCCAGTTGTACACGGAGGTCTCTCTCCCCTTGCTGCAATAGTTCCTGAAGCAAATTTGTTTTTACCACTACTGTCCCGCCCTGGTTTCCTTTGACAACAGTTAAATGTGACCACGTGCCTGAGTCCCACCCACTGGGATGGGGGCAGCAGTGACACGTGTGCTCCTCCTTGCTCTTTCCTCTCCTCTGACCTGGCTGTTGATGAGGGGTGGCGGGGCCACAGGTGGAAGGACCTTGAGTCCCTGAATGCCACCCCAACAAATCGAATACCTCCACCCAGGTGTTACAAGGGCAAGAAATAGGTTGCCATTATGCTGCACCCCTACATATTTGGGTCTGCTTATCAACAGTTTAGCCTAATCTAATGAATACACACAGCAAACCCAAAAGACCAAGACCGAGAACAAGCCAAGTGCTTTGGGCTTTGAGACCCCTTTGTGTTCACAGCCTCCGCTGAGCACCCGCAGCATCGGGCGCTGATCTGGGGGCTGGGGAGACACCAATGACTAGGACAGCCCCTGCCTGTGCAGTGGGGAGACCCCACTCCCCCGCCCCGAGTATTTGAGTCGAAGTCAGAGACACTGCAAAGCAAAGAGAGCATGACAAGTGTTCATTTATTCGCTGCTAGTCAGCGAGGGTGTCAGGACGGAAGACAGGGGAGGCTGGGATGGGAGGGGTGGGTAGAGGGTGGGAGGGGGAGGTCGTTCTCCTTGTATGGGGGAGTAAGCGAGAGCCCCCTACTGGACAACCCCAGAGAAGGCCCAGCAGCATGATCCCCCAACCTCCATAAAAGCAGCTTTTCCTGGCAAAAGACAGAAGGACAGAAACAAGACAGAGATAGGACTGGACTCGCTCCCTCACACCATGCATCTCTGTGCCCCTCTGCAGCTGAGGCCAGTGCTGGGACACATGCTCACATTCTCCCAGGCTGGGCTCAACACACACACACACACACACACACACACACACACACACACCCCCCATATATATACACACACACACCACTGTCTCTGTCCTCAAACTGCTCAGGGCTCAGCCTCCACGAACAAATCATTCTCCCCCATGAAAACTCAGTGTGCAGAGGGATAGACCAAGGGCCCTGAGGACACAGAGAAAGCAGCGGCTGCCTCTGCAGCGGAGCTCACCACTGGCTGGATCTTGAAGTGGGGCTCCAGGTCCAGCCAGCAGGGGGTGGTGGGGGACAAAAGCGATTCCAGGCCAAGAGACCAGTGAGAGCCAAGGATGGTGGCACCAGACTGACCTGGGCTGTTGGGGTGGAGTGTGACTGGGCGTGGGGGGCAGGAGGGGAGGCTCGGCCAGGCTGAGGCTCCCTGGGTAACATAGGGAGATCCTAAGGGCCTCAAATGCTTTGCCGGGGGGTGAGGGGGATTGTGGACACGAGAACATAGACCCCGTGGCCCGCCATCCTGCTGGCAGCACCTCATCCCTTTGTCTCTTGAGATGCCGCCGTCATCCATTTAAATGTGACACCCCGAGGAGGAAGCAACAAATTCTGCATCAACTTGCTCAGTACTAGTCAGCAAAGGTCTCAGGATGGATTCAAAACAGAGGGCCAGAAAGGCAGAGGACAGGAAAGGGCAGACAAAGGGAGAGGGTGTTGGGAAGGCCAGCGACACCCCGCTCGGGCTGGAAAGGACCCGCCAGCCTCCCGCGGCAGTGAGCAGCCCGCTGCCAGGGCTGGCGGGGAGCGCAGGTCTACACTCACAGGTCTACACTGGCACAGGGCTACACGGGCACGGGCTGCTGACCTCCACGTCATCTGAATTTTGCACAAAAATCAACCACTGCTTGTCCGGGGACAGAAGACAGCCCGGGGAGGCAGCACGGTGCAGTGGACGGAGCAGGCCCATGAGGTCAGACCTGGGCTGAATTCTCCAGGTGGCTGATGGCCCGGGCACTCCACTTCCTCGCCTACAAAAGGCACAGCACCGGCTGAGAGGAGCATTAATGCAGAAGCTTCTAACCAGTGCGTGGCCCAGGCGGACCCTGGGTGATATGCGTCCCCTTCCCTTTCTCCTTAGAATGAGGGCCTTGCGTGTGAATAGCCCCTTTATTCTTTTTTCTCAACATTGTCTGAATCTGATTTAACTCTGTGTCTTCCTCCTCAATGAGGTTGAAATATATCATTGGTTACTTAATGGCCCATCGAGCAATGAGGTCTTTATTAAACAGCAGCATGGTACCCAGGCGATGAGGATGTGAATGGGCCACAAATCTCTTCCCACTGCTCTGGTGAAGACAGTTTTCAGCTGTCCCCCTGAGCCTCTGTCTCTCTACCTGGAAGGAGCTCAGGGAAGGGGCACCATTGCCTGGAGGGACACATGAGACAGGGGCTAGGAGCCTGAGGCCCCTCCCTCATCAGAAGGGAGGACAGTAGTCCCCAGTAAGAAGGGACTCAGGTGAGCCAACTCTCTCCCAGAATTGCCACCCACCCCACCGTGCGGCCCAGAGCGCAGACAGTGCACTGGACTTGGCGTTCACAAAGACGTGGGTGCGCGTGCCGGCCTCGGCCTGGGTCACCTCATCTGTAAAGTGGAGCTGATGAAATCTGCCTGATTTGCCTCAGGGGGTTGCTGGGTGACTCAATGAAGTCCAGCGTTGATTCCGCTGTCATCCGCAGTGAGGGCCTGTGCTCTTGCCTCGCTGATCGCTCACAAAGTATCACCTCCGCAACGACACGATGCCCCCAGCCACTTGCCATGTGCTGGGACTCGACCAGGAAGTGACCCTCCCTGCCCTCAAGGAGGCTTTCCCTATGTGTAGTCCAGCACCCCTAAATGCACCTTCCACACCACAGCCAGAGGGCTCGAGTATGCAAATGTGGTTTTTCATACACACACACACACACACACACACACACACACACTCACACACACAGGTTTATATTCTTCCAGTGGCCCCCCAGCTGTCAGGGCACAGTTCAGACTTTGACCACTCGGCGCCCGCCTATCTCTCAGGGCACATCACCCGTCACTCTCCCCTCCTCAAATCCTGTATTCCAGAGGCCTGAAATGTTTGCAGTCCCCCAGTTCCCCGTGTTCTAGCTTGCCACCACGCTACTGTGCAGGCTGAGCCCTGTCTGAACGCTTGTCTGGCCTCCACCCTCAGAAAAAACCTGACTCACCCCTCTCTTCCTTCTAGATTCAGCTCAGGGCCCCGGCTCGGGGAGGCCCTCGCTGAACCCTCATTCGGAGTCAGCTGCACCCCTTTCCTGCCACCGGATCATAGTAGCTAGAGTGCGCTTCCTGGCGGGGAGGACTCGCGGGGTGGCAATTCATTGCTTGCCCCAGTGCTCAGTGGAGTCCACGGCACAGAATAAGGCTTCAGGAAATGTTTGAGGAATGAAGGAAAAAAATCATGTCAGCCAATATCCATCAAAAGCTTATTATATGGTTTTCCAGGCACTGTGCACTGAAGTGTGAGGATCTAATAATAAACAATAATAAACAAGACAGAGATGGCCCTTGCATTCGTTGAATTTAAAATCTGGTGGGAAAGAAAGAAAATTTAACAAGCCATAAAATACAGCTGCTTCATGCTCTGAGAGCAGCGACCCGAAGACAGAGGAAGACGTAGGCAGGAGAAGGGAAGACCAACAGTCCAGCTAAAAACAGAAACTCACCCACCTGGAACTCAGCTATCTCACTTACCCAGAAAGCAGCAGGAGCCCAGGAAGAAGGCTTAGAGGCCTCTAACAGCCACAGCATGTCCAAAAGACTGCACCTTACTCACCTGAGTGCCTCTCACACACACACACACCGGCCTTTGCCAATACTTCCCGGTTAGCCCCATCCTGCCTCCCTGTCTCCCAGCACACTTCTAATAGAACTCTTAGCATCTTGCATTGGAATCACCAGTCATGTCTGCGCCCTGGAGACTGAGCCCTCCAAGGCCACCATGTGTGGCTTTTTAGGTCATGCACAAGGATACGGTGATGCTGTCCACATGTAGTCATCTTTACTATTTCGAACACTTTCCGTATCTTATAATATTCTCGACTCTATGACAAGTGGATTATCTGTGATAACAAAATCAGTTATGGCATAATATTTACATGTCATCATAATGAAAGCACTTGTTGATTTAAACTGGCAATTCAGAAATATTCTGGTTTAGTAAACAAATATCATCAGATGATTCTGTTTGGGTCATTTTATATTTATGATGAGAATTTTCTGGCACGTGTTAGTCAAATGTCTCATTTTAACAAGACAGTATATATTGTTCCCCTTTGACAAACTGGATTATCAAAAGACTATGTTGATCTAACAACATCTAACATAGACTGTGTTTCTAAATAAGATCTACTTTTACATCTGACGTATAGTTGGTGACTACTGTCAAGTTTTAGAAAAATCCCTCATGAAGAGTAATGCAATCTGAAGTTTCATGTTGGAATTCAGCCATCTGATGTTTGTTTACTGTGCCAGGATATTTCTGAATTCCAAGTTTAAATCGATGAGTACTTCATTATGACACCATGTAAATATTATTTAATAACTCATATTCATTTATCATGAGTAATCCATTTGCTGTAACAAATTTGTTGAGATGGAAATAAAAGATTGACTAATTTTAATATTTTCTCCTTGAGGAGGGGGCATCTTTTTCAAATTCATTCAAAAGGACGATGCAGGCCAGTAGTGATCCTGATTCAAGGACAGGGATGGTGTCTGATTGTGCCTTTATTGTAGTGCTTTGCACAGGGCTTGAGGCTCAGGAGACATCAACATAAAATTGTTTAAATGAAGACCTCAAGGTCTCAGAACCTAAAATCGTATTTGTATGCTTTACTTCACTGTACTTTCTAGAAATACTCCCACACATTCTAATGGAACAGTCGTGCAAAAACTCTTAGAACAACAGTCTTAAGTGACAAGCTGAAGCTTATTAAACTGTCACCCGGCAGGGACCATTTGCCTCTCCTTTTGTTCCCTAGACATGGAACACTTTCTCCCAAAAAGAATGTCTTAGCTGTCAGAAGTTTTCACACTCACAACATACCATTAGAAGAACATCTTTGCAACCTGCCTAGGGAAAAAATGTCATGAAAATCCAGTAAGATGGTAAGACTTTATGCAGGTACTTTCAAATTGAGCCTGAGATTCCTTAAGAAAGGGACACGTGCACAGGCTAGTGAAAGCTCTGCTCTCAGGGAGAGTAAACTGGCCAAAATCTAAGGCTTGCAGGGGCGTACAAACAGCTAGCTCTCTATTTCTGGCTTGAGCTTCTCAATGCCAGCGACAGGATGAGTTCACAGCCTGGAATGCCTTTATGTCATTTCCCTTTAAAGAAACAGTCACTTTGAAGGTGGTGCAAAAAACAGCACTAGAACCATTGCTGATTCACAGTTCAATTCAATCAACGTTTGTTGAATGCCTTCTCTGTGCCAGACATGAAGGAGACAAAGATGAGAAAGACAAGCTCCCAGCTACTGAATACCTTACAGTCCAGGGCAAGAGACAGGCCATCTCAGTCAATATCTTCCCCACCCAGCACCCTCCTGTCCCGGGCAGCACTGCCTCTCCCCTGGGGTCTACAGTAGTATCCTAACTTGCCTCTGCCTCTACTCTGGGCTCTAATCCATTCTCGGTAGGGCGGCCAGAGTGAAAGTTTTTAAAGGTTTAAGTGTAATTCTCTTTTCCCTGTACACAGGCAATGGTCTAACCTCTGCATGTGGTTAGACCATAACAAGCCTCAGAGATACGAATCTCAACAAATCCCAAGCAGGATTAGTAAAAAGAAATCCTCACTTAGGAAGTCATAACGACACTGACGACATCTAAGACGAAGAGAAGATTTTAGAAGCAGCCAGAAAGAAGAAGACATTTTCCAAGTAAAAGAAAAAAATTACAGTGAGAGCTGACTTTGCAACAGCAAAAATGGAATTGAGTAAACGGTGGCATATCCTCAAAGGGCTGAGATCATGTGACTATCAACCCAGCACTGGATGTGCAGCAACACTGTCTTTCAAGAATGAGGGCAAAATGCAGGTAATTCTGAATAAATAAAAACTGACAGCCCATTACCAACTGTTTCTCACTAAAGGAACTTCTAAAAGATTACTTCCAGGAGAAAGAAAATGACCCCATATGGAAGGTGTGAGTCATAAAATAGAATAACAAACAAAGAAAATGGTAAACACATGGGTAAATCTAAAATACAGAGAATATGTAAAATAATAATGTCTAATTTGTAAAGTTTTTAAAAAAAGATACAGTAAGATAAAAGTAAAATATTAGACAACAAAAGCACATAAGTTGGGGGATGCACCAAAATGTGAGCATCCTGAGATCCTTGTGCTGTTAAAAGGAGAGTAAAGATGCTAACTTTAGACTTTGTGAAATTATACACATACTACATTTTCTATGGTAACCACCAGAAGAATAAAAACAGAACTTCCAGACTAGTATGGGGGGAAATAGGAAAAGAAAAAAAATCAATTTAAAAAGATATGAAATCCATAATCATACAGGGAAATGTTAATATAACTCTTCAAGTCAGTATTAGGTCAGACAAAAATATTAGGGCTACAGAATCTAAAGTGCAATCCACAAGCTAATCTAATGTACATATGTAAAACATTGCATTCAATAACTAGAGAATATACACTCTTTTCAAGCACATACAGAACATGACCATGTATTAGGCTATAAAGCAAAAAAAATAAAAAGGAAAACAAAAAAAAAAATAAGGATGGAGGGCATAAGAAGGGGAGGAAAGAAGAAGTAAAAAAAGAAAGAACATCCTTTAACCACGCTGCTATTAAGTTCCAAATTAGTAATAAAATGATAAGTAGAAATAAGCTCGTATGTTTAGAAACTAAAAATCCAAATAACCCATGGGTTGAAGAAAAAATTTTCAGGAACATTTAAAATACATAGAACTAAAAGGTGTTTTTTTTTTAATGCTACATAGTAAAATTTGTGGGTGCAGCTAAAGCAGTACTTAGAGGCAAGTTTGTAGTCTTGAATGCTTTTACTAGAAAAGATGATAGGCTAAGTATCCAACTTAATGTTAGAAAAAGAACAACAGAATAAACTTCAAAAAGTTGAAGGAAAGAAAGAGCAGAAAGCCATGAAATAGAAAACAAAGATACAGAGGAGATACTCAAATAAGCCAAATGTTACTTCTTTGGAAATAATAATCAAATTGAGATCCATATAAAATACTGTAAGTGACCCAAAAAGGTACTTAGCCTAGAATGGGGTGTATGTAGGAGTCAGGGAAGACTTATGTCATGATCTGATCCTTGAAGAACGTGTAAGAGTTGGCCAAAGAAAGGAAGAGGACATTCTAAGGAGGAGGAAAAGTAAGAACAAAGGTAAAGAGGAATGGCACAGCATGAAGGTTCAAGAGAACCACACGATGTTGCCAACGAATAAAGTTCAAGGCATGAAATATGTGACATGAGTCTAGAGACGCTTAGGGTCAGATGCTAATAAAAAGATTCAACTGTACCAGGTATTTACAGGCTAACTACTTTAAATGATTGTATCTTTTTATTCTGGCAACAAACAACTCCTTGAGGTCTGATTGTACTCTGCCTATTCTATAGATAAAGAAATTGAGGCTCAGAGTAAGAATTTCCCAGTGTTACACAGTGTGTTGTTTCAAACTCAGGTCTATGTGGCTCCAAAGCCCATGCTTTTACCTGCCATACTACACACATCACTGGAAAACTTAATATGGAGCCTCCATAATGAACCCAAACTTTATTCTCCAGACAGACATTTGAATTTCCTGCCCAGAAAACAAAACTCACTCTTATGACAAAAGTTTGGAGGGCTGTTATAGCTGCCACTACTTTGGGCCACCAGGGCAGGATTCCGTTAGATACAGGTGTCCAAGGAGTCCATGTGCCACTGACAGGCAACATCGCAGCACAGAATTAACATGCAGAATTAACAATGGGGGCACTTTACTGATTTGAGTTCCTGGAGCATATTTCCAGTTACTACCCAGGAGACAAGTACTGTTCAATGATGAGAAGTAGATAAGCATATGGCATTTTATCAACAGCTTTATTGAGATATAATTCACAGACTATGCAATTCACCCATTTAAATTGTACAATTCAATGGTCTTTAGTATCGTCATCGAGTTGTGCAACCATCACAATTGATTTAAGGACATTTTCATCACCCCAAAAAGAATCCTGTACCTATTGGCAGTCGCTCCCCACTTCTCCACCCAAAGCCTCCTTCAGCCCCAGTTCTAGGCAACCACTCATCTATTTTGTGTCTCTATAGATTTCCCTATTGTCAACCACTCCTGTAAATGGAATTGCATACTATATGGATCTTTTATGACTGGTTTCGTTCACGTAACATGTTTATACGGCTCATCCTTGCTATAGCATGGATCAGTATTTTATTCCTTTTAAGGCCAAATAACATTCCACTGTATGGACAGTCCACATTTTATTTATCCTTCAGTTGATGGACATTCGGCTGTTCCCACTTTTTGCCTGTTGTGAATAACGCTGCTGTGAACATCAGTGTACAAGTTTTTGTGTGGACAGATGTTTTCGTTTCTCTTGGGTGGATACCTAGGAGTGAATTGCTGGTGTGTGGTAATTCCGTGTTTAACATTTTGAGAAACTGCCAAACTATTTTTCAAACGGCTGCACCATTTTACTTTCCCACCAGCAGTGTATGAAGGTTCCAATTTCTCCACATTCTCACCAACACTTCATATCTGCCTATTTTATTACAGATACGAATGTATCTGGTGGGTACAGAGCGGCATTTCATGGTGGTTTTGATATTCATTTGCCTAATGGCTCATGATGGCATGTGACATTTTAACACAGCTCTCCCTGTGTCCTTTTTTCACACTAGAGATATTTTTGACAAAACCTAAGAAATAACCTATCGAGATGTCCAGCAGTTTCACTGCCCAACTGTACGTGAAATGCATAAGCCTTAACTCGTGGGTAGAAGAATGGGGGTGGGGTAAGGAATCAGAGGCAGGGAGAGGGTCAATGATGGGGAGAAAATCAAGTCTGTCCACTGAATACATTATTTGAAAATTTTAAAGTGGCTTTACATTTTGATATGGCTATTTCAGTTCAGATGTAATGACTACACTTAAATGGCCATGTCACAATGCCCCGCTTTGAGCTGGGCACTGATTACTAGTACTAGATTTGGTAAAGACAGGCAGAAGATTCATTTATGTCACTCTCTTCACCAATATTAGTCATTATAGTCTTCAAAAGTAAACACTTATAGGAACCCTCATACACTGCTGAGTATTAATTGCTACAACTTTTTGGGAAAGCAATTTGACGATACATTCCGAAAGTCTTTAAATGCGTATGCCCTTTAACCTCATCATTTCATTTCAGGAAAGTTGTTTTAAAACAGTGTGAAATATAGGGGGAAAAGTACATCAGAAATTTTTTTCACAGAGGAATAAAACATTTAATAATATGAAAGTAAATAATAAAATATATTTCACTGAAGGGGATATTTTACAGCATTTAAAATGGCATTTATGAAAAGACTGTACAGCATAAAAAATGTTTAAGTTGTAATGTGGGCACTAATGCTAACATAATAAAATTATATCAGCTTTGTAAAATATTAACATTAACATAATTTTATCAGTTTTGTGAAACAGAAAAATTTACACCTAGAAGAAAATACTGGAATGAAATTCTTCAAAATAAAAACAGACATTGCATCTCAGTGGTGGGATTACAAGTAGGTTTTTTCTCTCTTTTTTCATAAGTTTTTAATGTATTAAGTAATGTGCAAGGATTATTTACCCAAGTGATACATGTACTTTTAAATAAAACTAAGAGCCAGGCTCAGAGCCCAGTCCTGCACTGAATGACTTCAGTAAACACTAATTTCTGGTGGTCTTATTTCTAAGGAGCCAGGAAATCATACTCTACTCTGAGGGACAGTGTGGTCCCCTGAACTAGACCTGGCCTGAGAGCCAGGAGACTGCCCTGAGTTCTGAGCTGTGCATCACTTAACACCTCTGATGAGTGGGCGAGCTGAATGGACCACTGCCTTGGAATACAGGTTACATGTGCTTTTAAGATGGGACACCAGCCCTATGAGACGAGCATCAGGATGCCCCATGTGGCAGAATTAACAGGGGTAGGCATTCAGCCCAAATCTAACTCCAGACCATACTGACTTCTGTAAAACAGAAATAGCGAAGGGTACCACACTCACCGCACAAAGTAAAAGTCAACTTAGATAAACGTATGTGAAAGTTCCACATAAACTATCTAGATCCTAGAAACGTAAGTCTCTAAGGCTCTCCACACTGCCTGTTAATTCTCTAGAAGATTGATAGCATCTGAAAATAGAATTGTGTCTTTATTCTGCCTTCTTAAGCTAACAAGTCAATAATAATTAAAGACTGCTTAGTGACTAGCAAGAAAAAGAATACTTTAAATTATAATCATGTATATCATGCAAGGCAAACGGTTATTAGATGTTTAAATATCAACAGGGGAAAGGATATGCAACACAAATGAGGCAAAAATGATATGTACAATAAGAAAAACATAAACAAACAAAATATTAACATAAACAACCCAAAAGAGAAATGAACAAAAAATACATTTAAGCATTTCACACATGAAGCAGTACAAATAACTAAAAAATTTATACAAAAAGCCCAACCCTGATGACAATCACAGAAATGTAAATTAAAAGAACATATCATTTTTTTTTTAAAGAACATACTTTTATCTATCAGTTTGGCAAAGATTTAGAAGACTAACAGGATACAATATTGGAGAGGGCAGGAAAACACAAGCATTTTCAAACACTGCTGGCGGCAACTTGATGGTAACTGTCAAAACACAAAGTGCACACACCCTTTGATCCAACAATCCCTAGGAATTTATCCTACAGATTTACACATTTACTTGTGTAAATACTTAACGTGTGAACAGTGATGTGTACTGCACCATTCTTTGTAACAGTGAACAAGAAACATAGAAACACCTCCATCAATAAACTTTATGGTGGTACTTCCATAAAATGAACTATTAGGTTGTTACTAAAGAAAAATGAATCTGCATGTTCTAACAGAGAAAGATGTTCGGGATGTACTGCTGAAGAAGCTGTTGCCAATTACCATATATATTGTATTACGGCGGCATGTAAAATAAAATAAAAATTGTCTCCATTTCTATTTACATACGATATACATGTATCTCTTGTATCTCTGCACAGGATTGAGGGGTGGGTGGTCACTGGCAAGACGTTCTGGTTCTCCTCCTTCTGCTCATGGCAGGACCACGCACTCTAGCCCCTCTCAAGTTTGCCACGCGATGTATCTTGCTTTGGCAAATGAACTGGGAGCAGAATCTCTTCTGGGTGGAAGTCTTAAAAGCCAGCGCAGAATTGATCATGTTCCCTTCCTCTCAGGGACTCACTGAAGCAGCTGTTGAGCTGGAAGCCTGGTTCTCTGACTAACCAAGACGAGAGCTCCTGGTCCCTTCACTGCCATCAACCCACGTGGAACCCCTAAGTGTGCACGAGAAAGAAACTTTTGTTGTAGTTAGCCACTGGTATTGTGTGGTTGCTTGTTACTACAGCACAATTTAGTGATCCTGACACATACAGGAATAAGGGGAAAAATCTGGGAAGACACATGCCAAAGTGTGATCTTGGTGTTATCCTAAGGAGAAGACAGAGTGGAACAGGGGGAGGGTGGGGCATGGGGAGTGGGGAGGGGAGACTCCGGGGTTTTATGTTATATCCTTGGGAACTGTACAAATTTTCATAAGCACACACTGCTTTTAGAATCTAAACAAAAGGTATCTGTAAATAGTCTAAGATACCTATAAAGTTTTACATTGTTGCTTTTAAAAATGTCAATAACCACAGTTCTGACACAAAGAGAAATAAAATCTCCCTGTGACCATAAAGAATAAAACATGAAAACTGGCCTTCATCAGAGTTCCAGGCAGAGGGATGAAGGACTTCTTTGAAAAGTAACACTATACTTAGGGATGACGGCGTAGGAGGCTAACTGCCCTGTTCCTCCAGCTCCATCAGACACGTGCAGGTTTTACTCAGACAACATAGAAGCAGGTGCAGGAAGAGAAGGGGCCCTCAGCAGTGCCTGCTGGAGTTAGGAAGCATTTATAAAATTACTAGATAGTGGTTCAAAAACACCCAGAGAAACTAAACATGTACACAAACGGCAGTCGAGGCAGCCATTCACGTGCTGTGACGCGGAAGGAGAGACGTTAGTTCATCTGGGATAGAGAAACAAGATCACTGTTCTCTCCGGCAAAACAACATCCTTTGTGGAGGAATCTCGGGGAGTGACTGGGCTGCAGAGGGACAGTCACATGGAAAGCAGGGCTTCAAAACTCATGAAAGGAACAGCAGGGTTCTTTGCCTGTTCAGACCATCAATTTTCTATCATAAAATGTAATGAAGATGTCACAGAAATTCATCAGAGGGAAAGCCAAACTGACAGGTATTTTTACTGTTTTAAAGCTCCAGGCACTTTAAAGAGTTTCAGAATTAGTCCTCACAAGCCTACCACGTATTTTATGCTCATTCTTAGAGATGAGGAACCTTTGGCTCAGGGAGGTAGAGGAACTTTTTCAGGGTCACAGAGCCAAGACTCAAACCCATGTCTGGTGTGGTCTTTCCAGGGTCAGCAGGGAAGGCTCCTTAGGGATGAAAATAAGGAATAAGGAAACCAGTCCAGGGAACCTGCTTCTCCCCTACACAGCTGGCAGGTGTGTTCACACACAACCACCTCAGTTCTCCCTGTGAACGACTCACCCTATTTGTCTTAGGAACACAAAAGTTAAGCATTGATGTCGCTCAAACAGCTAAAATAAGTTTCCCACGGTGACATATATAGTTAATACACCAGAGAATGAGACAGGCACCAGGTCCAGAACGGCGGCTTTAAAAAATTCAGTCAAACTCATGAAACTTTAAAAGTGTAACTGATTTAAAAAGAAAAGAACTTTAAATCAATACTACTTTTTAAAAATTTAAACCTAGACTACATCACATGGACATTCATTCAAAATGTAACTTGTCCCTTGTCCTGCAGAGATCTTGGGGTATTTTTGTTATCTGCTGTCTCCCAAGAACCCAAATATAGCCTGACACAAAATAGGTCTCAAAGTATTTGTTAAATTACTGAAATGAACCGGTCATGTCTGTTTAACCTATATATGTAGGTGAAATTCTACAATAGTTGTTTTCAAGTTTTAAAAAATATATATAGATCAAATAACCAATGTCTATAATCACCCAACAGAAGGAAAAGTAACATTAACTGAATGCAGACAGGGTACCAAGCAGCTGGTTAAGGTAACTTACATACATTCCATCATTTAATCGCACAAGAAATTTACAAGACAGGCATCACTAGCCCATCGATACAGTAGAAGAAATTGAGGCTCAGGGGGTTCTGTATGCAGTACCCAGCCGGTTTGGTCACACAAGTAGTTAACGGCAAGGATTTCAACTCATCTGTCTGAATTCAAAGTCCAAAGGGTTACACCACCTTCCCGCTAGAGAAGGCACTAAAAGAGTGGCTGATTACTTTTACAATGTGCTCTTCACAAGGAATAGATTTAAAAGAAAAAGAAAATGGGTGACTGAATTTTTGCATTCAACTTCTGCTGGTACAAAGCCAGAATCCAGAAAGCCACCAAGATTGAGGTTTACTTATAATAGAGAGCGTGTTTATATAACACAGAAAATTGCTCTAACAACACCTGCTAAAAAACCAAAATTTTAATTTGCAGTAGTTATACAACTTGAATATGAGCACCTGGAATTCACTGTCTTTTAGAGGCTCTTACTGTATGGTGTTACTGTGGATTCACGAAGCTATTATACATATTGTATCGTTCAAATAACAGTGGTAGTGAATTGTGATTTTTATGGCATGACAAGCTTAACTTGCAAAGGAAAAATTCCAGTGGGCTATGTGTTAAAATAACATGTCTGTTCAAGGAGAACACTTGACAGAGTAGGATATAAACCGTCCTTAAATGTAATGCTGTTTTCAAAAAATGGAAAGTAAATCGCAAGATGATCACTAAAATGAGAGAGGGAGGGAATGTTAACCTATCCAATCTTTCATTTTCTAATCTGCCTTCTTTCCCCCAAGAATCTGAGACATGGCTATTCACACAATAGGCTCACGTCCCCCAGTGGTGCGAGGCAACTCAGCGAGTCAAGGGCACCAGAATCTCTTCTCCCTCGTGGGCTGCAAGGGGTAGGATTTGGAAGGGGCAGGCACCAAATGCTCCCTCTGCCAGGCAGGATGTATTTCAATGAGTTTTATTTTAAGTCCTATTTGCAACATCACTCTCCCGGTTCTCAGCGACTCCACTGTCATTTGAGAGCTGGGAGGCAGATGAGGAACGGGAGGGTTAGGAAGTGGAGGATTATAAAACACACTGAAAAGTGGGCTTTAGAACAAGACAGTCAGTCTACAGTTTGAGCCCTGACTCTTCCACTTACTTGCTATGCCCAATTCAGTTTATTATTATCAATTATTATCTGGGAAGAATAATACTAACAGAATAACTCCTTGCAGGGTGAATTTTAGCAAAAGATTAGCAAAGACAAAATAGGACTGGATCCTGGCTACAAGCACAGGCCCTGGGTGGCTCTACCCCTTGTTCCCTGTGTGACCTTGGACTAGCCCTGAACTAACCTCCTAACCTCAGTTTCTTCATCTGTGAATTTAAAATGGTAATAGATCTACTTCAAAGGGTTGATGGGAGGATTAAATAAAATAACCCACAGTAAATGTTCTATACAAGTTAATGTATAGAAGAAAGCACGCAGGCAATGCCTAGCACATAACATGGTATTTCATAGACAGTAACTAACATTGCACAAAGTGCAAGTCTGATGATGTAATAAGGATACGCATGTTCTGAAGAAAGGCTGGATACTTTTCAGAAAAAGGAATATGATCTGGACACTCTGAAACAAAGAGCTCACACTGTAATAGATCTTGGGACGGGGCTTATGCAAACAATTATCAACAAAGGTCCTTCTATCAAATCTCTCAGTGCCCTCGTTCACGTCAGCTGGTGGCCATGGCACCAGTGTGCACATATACACAACCCATATCTCCAAGGAGCGCGGCTCACAACAATTGCAGCATCTATTCCCCATGCTGCCTTTCCCCGGAGGTTTTCTGTAATGAGGGTGTCAAAACTGCAAAAAGAACACACAGGAGATTGGCAGAGAGGCTCACGTGACTGGAAGAGGACCATGCAATCCCGTAAATACTTATTGAGCATCTACCGTGAGCCGGGACCCATTCCTCTCTGTCTTGTTGTGGCTTGACAGTGATTCTGTAAACATGATTTTGCCTTCTAGAATAAACTTTTGTCTTACCTACAAGTTTACAGTGCTAACATGTATGAGCTGTTCTTTGAGGAGCAGATTTAGCATTGAGAGCACCGCTGAACTAGACCTGACCAGAGTGGATACGACTGAAAACTGAATCATCAGAGAGTTGGTGTGGTTTGCTTGGGACTGACAGAGGGTGGGGAAGGGAAGCTCCGTCTATATATGGCAAGAATCTGTGATCGCAGTCAGCCAGAAGCACAAACTTCTTGCCATGGCCTTCAATGTCCTCCAGTCTGGCTCCTTCATCTCGCTCTGTTCACCCACACGCTAAGCAGCCATCACCCCATCCCGCCTGTAAAACCTGATCCCCTGCCTTTGGTCCTACTCTGCATGGAATGCCCTTTACCCATTCAACTCCCAGACGGGACTGCAACTGTCTGTGTGCATGTCTGTCCCTGGAGGGCAAGGAGTGACTCCTTTTCATGCCTACATAAGCCACCCCTAACCCAGGGTCTGCCAGTGTCCGCCAGCGGAGAACAGTGGGAAGGGCTCAGAATGGAAGGCTGGTTTCGAATGAATACCTGTTTCAAATGCTAGCTCTGCCCCTTACCAGCCGTCTGACCTTGGATAAGTTAACCTCTGCGGACTTCAATTTCCTCCTCTGTAAAATGGAGACAAAAAGGCATTCGCTTTACTGTTGTTGGGAGAATTGAATCCTTAGGTGTACATAAAGCACTCGGAAGAGGGCCTGGCATAGGAATAGCTGGATCAGGGAGCGGCATCACCCCTGTGTTGTTCGTAATCACTGTTACTTTTGTCATTGGTAAGTGTATGTGGAATTTTAAAAAGTGAAGGAGGAAGGGAGGTGGCGCCCTGAGGCCGAGCAAATGTCTGAACTTACTCGCAGCTCAGCGCTGCCCTTCACCGCCCACTCACAAAAGGAGACACAGACCTTCCACTCTGGTTGGTGCTCACGATCCTCTTTCATACCTGGGTGGCCCACCCACCCCTGCTGGGGACTTCCAAATCCTGCAGTGACAGCAGAGTGACATACAAAGAACACCGCAGCGCACTTCCTTGCAACCCAGCCCCCAGCAGACTTCTGCTCCTAGAAAGTCATTGCTGAGCTGAGCATTAGCCATGCTCTTGTCCAACATCAGCCCTGTGACAGAAGGGGAAACTGAGGCCTGGGGAGACTGTGTTTGCCTTTTGTTAGTACCCGGTTTATATATATATGTTACTTGTCGTGCAGTCAACTTTGTAGTAAACACTAAGGGTACCATAATCATCATTGAAAGCGGGAAGGAGGGGAGGGTGGGTACAGCTCAGTGGTAGAGCACATGCTTAGCATGCAAGAGGGCCTGGATTCAATCTCCAGTACCTCCATTAAAAAAAAGAAGAAAGAAAAATTTTTTAAATTATAAACCAGGAAGGAACTTTAAAGTTCACCTTGTCTGACGTTTTTCAAACTCCACATTCCATGGTGTCAATGAGATGTGAGCTCTGTTGCAAGTCATTCATTCATTCATTCATTGATCACCTACCATCTGCTGGGCAGTGGGGACACAAGTCAGACACCACTCCTGTCCTCCGGACCTCACAGATGAATAGGGAAGAGTGACAGTGGGTAAATAATCACACATTAATAGTAAAGCCTTGTTGTGAGTGAATTATGTTTTAAAATGGACTAGAATGAGCATCTCCACTTACAGCCAATATGCTTTCTGAGCAGGAGATCAGGTAGGCTTGGGGGCTGGAGGAGGCAGTTACAGGTAGTGTCCTGGAAACTGCTCATCCACTGGCTTCACCAGTGCAAGGGCCTCCCATAGACTAACATTACCAGGATGTGGGCGCAGCAGTAGAGAATGGGAACCACTGATCTGGCTGGACCCACCCCATTTGACAGATAGGCATACTGAGGCCTAAAGAATTTAAACTCACTTGGCAAAGTTGCAGAGCAGATAAATTAAAGACACTTAAGATTCTGTAGGGGCTCGGATAGCCTTCCCCAATAAAAGTCCACATCCCACAGTGTGGCATGCAATCTGACCCATGCTCCCTTCTCCTGCCTCCCCTCTCACCATTCTGCCGCCCACTCTACCATCCAGCCCTCCTGAATATACCTCTGCGGTGCCCACACCACTGCCTCTACCAGGGATCCAAAGTCCACAGCCCCTAAGTAATGCCTGCTCATCCTCCGCACTCAGAACTCGGCTCGGGGCCTCTCCTCCAGGAAGCCCTTCCAGAGCTGGCCCTCCTCTGCCTCCCAAGGCACATACACCTTTACACAGAGAGAGAAACACTCATCACATAAGGTGTTCATCCATTCAACAAATATTTATTGAGCACCTTCTATGTGCCAAGCACCTTTGGATACAGCAGTAAATAAAGAAAGCCCCTGCCCTCGTGGAGCTTACATTCTAGTGAGGGAAACAGACAATAAACAACACGAAATATGTCACTGGAGTTCGGTGCTACAATAAAAAAATAAAGACTAGCAGGCATCGGCGGGGGATCACGGGGGAAAGCCTCTCTGAGGAGGTGGCATTTGATCAGAGACCTGAAGTGACAGGGTCAGCCATGCAAAGAGCTGGGGAAAGAGCATCTCGAGAAGCAGCAGCAAAGGCCCTGTAACTACTGTGATGACTTCTTTACTTGTGTCTCATCACCTACTGAACTAGAAGGCCCTTGAGGGCGAGGGTTACATCATAAGCATCTTTGCTTTACAGGGCCCAGCATCCATAGTGGACACTTATGGAATGAGTGAACCAAGCGGGCCCCGCATGAGTGCCTGCTGATTTCTGAGTCCACGTGGCTCTGTCTCTTGAGATTTGGGTGTCTCTCTCCCACAGGGCTAAGCTAAGCACGGGCTTTGCTTGGGCCAGCCTTCCCTAACTCTGTGACCTGGCCTCAGTCCCTTCATTCTCCCTTCATTAGGACCATGGCACTGACAAGCTCTTCGGGTTTATCCTGTTCTGGTCCTCGTATCTCCAGTCTGGACCTGGGACCCTGTCCAGAAACCTAGATGCCTAGTACTGGGAACCTCCCTCATTTTCTCCAGGTTTCATAGGCATGAAAGTCCTCCCCCAAATCCCAAACCCCAAGGCTGGGGGGCCCTGACGCCTGGAATCAGACTTTCCCATGACTAAGCCCTCCCCACCTAGAAGTCAGCCCTGCCTGATTCTGGACTCCCCTCCAAACCACATGACTCCCTCTGCTGGGACACCAACCCTCTGATCTCATCAGTCCTTTCTGTGGCCATCTTCCTGCATGTTCCAACTTCATTAAACCATTCCTGAACACCTACCATAGCCAAGGCCCAGGCTATGAGTACCTGAGTCCTCACGTCACCTGCCACAGATCCTGTTCCAGCAGCAGAATATCTGGGCCCAAGTCTCCAGATTTGACTACCCTAAACCACAGCCCCGACACTCATGAAAGCACGTGAAATAGCGTTAGGTGCTGCAAATACAGTCAGATGGTTTTATCCACTCAGCCAAATGCAACTGATATCCTCATTCCTTCAGTCACCCTTTCACCCATCATCTCTGGACACCTGCCATATGCCAAGTCTTGGAGCATAAAATGCAGTGCCTGCACTGATGACAATGATGGTGATGGTGGAGGAGAGAGAGGAGTGGGTGGTAAAATCAGTAACCACTAACTGCACCCTTGTGCTAGCTACAATAAGCAGTAAGTCTTCTAATAGTAAGAAAACTACCAGAGAGGTATTACTAGCCTCATTTCATAGAGGAGGAAATAGGCTTAAGAGGTGAAGCAACTTGCTCAAGGTCACACAGCGAAGCAGCAGAGTGGTGAGACCCCAGGTCCGTCTGCCTACAAAGTACAAACTGTTCACTGCCCCGAGAGTCACACAGTAAATGCGAAGCAAATATAACTTAGCATAGAAGTGAAAGAGAGAGGGTCTAGAGCCCCGGGGACTCACAAGCCGGTGGAGGATACAGACATATAAACAAATGTCTAAAATGTGGGGAGGCAAGTGCCGACGTCTGGAGACCATGGAACTGTAGGGGAGCAGCAGGGGAGCCAGAGGAGTTGGCTAACTTGACCTGGAGGGCTCTGAAAGCCTTCTTGCTCAAGTGACTTGGGGGCTAGGCTCTGAAGGATGAGCAGTTTGTGGCTGACCAGCAGGCTCAAGCTTGGCGCAAGGCAGGAGCTTGGCCCCCAGACCTGGCCTGGGCCGGCCGGCTCCTCTGAGGTCGTCCAAGTCCACCCCCCTGTGCCCACGCGGCCGGGCCGGGCCTCACCTCCTTCCACTTGAGCTGGCGGATGCTGATTTTCAGGGCGTCCAGGGAGGTCCTGGCCTTGGAGCTGTCCACTGTGACGGGCCGCGGAGAGCAGTACTCGTCGGACTGGCCGGAGCTCCGCTTGCAGCTGCGGCCCTTGCTCCCGGACTTCCCCTGCGGGCAGAGGCCCTGCGCCGGCGCCGGCTTCGGCCTGAACACGGGCAGCGCGGGTGGCGGCCGCGGGGAGATGCGGGCGTCGCCCTCCTCGGCCGTGCGGTGAGGCCCCGGGGTCGGCTCCTTGGGCTGCTCCTCCGCCGCCTTGCGCTCCGGCTCCCCGGCCGCGCCCGGGTCCACGCGGACCTGCTCCTTCGCCGCCTGCGCTTTGGCCGCGGTCGCGGCCTCGGCCTCCGCCTCCGCCTCCGCCTCCGCCTCCGCCTCCCACCAGGCCGCCAGCTCTCTCTCGGGGCTGCCCCGCAGCATGGCGCTCAGGGCCGGTGCCAGCGCCAGGGCCACCGCCGCCGCCGCCGTCGCTCCGCAGCCCCGGCCCGCGACCAAACTGCCGCCGCTGCCGCCGCTGCCACGCGCTCCCCGCCTGAGCCCGTTGCCATGATCGCTCAGACTCCGGTTGACAAGGGCAGGCGCCGACTCGGGACGGAGCCCGGGAAGGGCCAATCGCCGACCAAGCCCCAGCGACCTCATAGGCGAGGCCGCCCACGTGACAGAGCCTGTCACAGAGGCGGCGGCGGCCATCTTGGAAGAGGGCGGAAGCGGCCTCTGCCCGCCCACCCGGGGAACCCGCCGTGGTTCTGAGCTCGCAGAATTTAGAGCCGAGAGTCTGGAGCTTGAGAGTGGAAAGACGTTGGGCTCTTACGGGGCTAATGAGCCCGGGGACTGGGGCGAAGAGACATCAATTTCAAACAAGAAGCCCACTTTCCCCCGCCCCATGCACACTCACAGGGATAACTCCCGGTCTGATGCAGGAGGCACAACTTGACCGGTTTTAGGCAACTCGACGGTCAAGAAGCACCACCTCAGTCTGACGATGGACGTGACAAGTCCAGGCCCTCAAAGAGCAGTTCCCCTTTTGAAGAAATACCTTTCTGGTCCTGGGAGAACCCACGGCCTGAGAGGGGAGACAACTTTCCCCATCTCAGGGAGCTCCCAGTGGGGTGGGGAAGCCATAGAGAAGCCAGATTGGCAATTGAATTGAGGACAGTAACCGCCCCTTTTCGTATTGTGTCATTTTTTTAAATTATGGTAAAATACACATAACGTAAAACTTATCATTTTAACCATTTTTAAACATAGAGTTCAATGGCCTTAATCCATTCACCTTGTTGAGCAACCACCATTCATCTGAAATTTTTCATCTTCTCATGTTGAAATTGTACTCATTAAACCATGAATTCCCATTCCCCTTCCCCAAGCCCTTGAACCACCGTTCTACTTTCTGTCTCTAGGAATTTGATTAAGTACCTCATGTAAGTACCTCATAAATGTCCCTTTGTGTCTGGCTTATTTCACTCAGCACAATGCCTTCATGATTCATCCATGTTGTAGCATATGCCAGAATTTCATTCCTTTTTAAGGCAAGAGTAGAGGTCCATTGTATGGATGTCCCATATTGTGTTTATCTATCCATCTGTCAATGGACAGTTGGGTGCCCAGCTGTTGGCTATTGTGAATAATGCTGCTATAAATGTGAGTACACAAATCCCTGTTCTAGTCCCTGCTTTCTTTTTGTTTGTCGTATGTTTTTAAAACCAGTCCAAGGAGAGGACTTTCCCCTCTCTCGGGAGCTGCATTTGTTTTTTCAGGAAATGGGATTGGGAGGATAAAGCGGTGCCCCACACTGAGAACAGTGACTATTAACAGTGCACACCAGGAACTTTGCCACACTCTGCACCACAGGGTGAAAAAAACACAGAAGTTATCTAGTAATGTGACCCCTCTTCCTCACTCATCTCCAGCTCTGGGTAAATAAACTACCTTGAATGTACAAATCATAAACTGCAGAGGTCCAAACCTCCCTTTTAGCCACGGGGGGGGGGGCACTCTCATCTCTTCCCCTGCAACCCAGCATGGCTTTATTTCAGTATTTAAGTCTAGTCCTCTGACCACCACACCTGAATTACCTGGAGTGCTTATTTAGGGTACAGGCTTCTGAAACCCTACCCTAGAGATTTTGATGCAGAACATCTGGGTGGGCCTGGGAATCTGCATGTTAAAATAGCTCCTCTGCTGATTCTAAGGCAACCAAGGTCAAGAACCCTTGATCTATTCTATTTCGGGTTCTCTGGAGATCTTTTGGAGCTGTCCATGTGTCAGCAACAACAAACATTAATATTCAATCTAAGAAAGAAGTGGAAAATTGTACTTGAGCCAAACTGAGAATTATAACTTGGGAGACAGTTTCTCAAAGAGCCCTGAGAACTATTCCAAAGAGGTAAGGGGTGGGGGGGACAGTATACGTGTGATCTGGGGGAAGTGGGTTTGTGCAATCAGGCACACAGCTTGGTAGAAATTTGCTGCTGGTCACCAGGAACAGACATCTTTATTAATGGTTTTAGTGCACTTCTAAGTATGGGAAGATGCAAGAACCCAGGTTCATTAAAAAAAATCTCTCCTGAAAATATCTGACTATCTGAAGGCCTGTTCTGCCAGCTTTCCTGGAGCACGGAGTGCCTCGTTCCTGATCTCCACCCTGAACTCCTTCCAGGGCGCACTGTAGGTCAGTGACTGCAGTGGCTAATGACTTGATTCTTGTAGAACAAGATGGTGGGCAACATTCTTTATTTTATAATCTTTTCCCCTTTGATCTTAATTTCAACCAAGGTTTGGGAGGCATATTGTGACCAGTTTGTCCCACGGTGCTGGGAATGCTCGTTCCCAGGTCAGAGGAGGATTTCATTGATAGGCCGCTGATTGTGCTGTTACTGGACTAGGCCCCATTGACTGCAGCCACACTGTAGACCAGCTGTCTCTCTAGTGTGTTATGGTCCAGGGCGTGATTTCCTCTGTGGCTTCTCCCTGCATCTGCAGGTGCACTGTTACTGTCATTGATCTTATATAGAACTGTATATCTGGTCAACTGCTTCAAGTTGCCTAGTCATTATTTTATCAAAACCACAGCCACACGTTTGGTAATGCAAGAAATTGAGTCTTTGGTCCTAGAGGTGATCATACTGAGTGAAGTAAGTCAAACAGAGAAAGACAAATATTATATGGTATGACTTATGTGTGGAATCTAAAAAAAGACACATATGAACTTATATACAAAACAGAGACTCCCAAACATAGAAAACAAACTTACAGTTACCAAAGGGGAAAGGGGGGAAGGGATAACTTGGGAGTTGGGATTTGCAGATACAAACTACTATGTTCAGAATAGATAAACAACAAGGCCCTACTGTATAATACAGAGAACTATATTCAATAACTTGTAATAACCTATAAGGAAAAACAGTATGTATATATGTATAACTGAATCACTATGCCGTATACCAGAAACTAACACGACATTGTAAATCACCTACACTTCAGTAAAAAATTAAAATGCAGAAATTAAAAAAAAAAAGAAACTGAGTCTTCAAGATTGAGTAAGAATCAGGTAGATAAGAAGTAGGTGGGGGGGTGGGGGGGGGGGAGTCATTCCAGAGACTGTGAGCATGGCTGCCATGTACAGTCACGCAGGTGGCCCACTGGGGACTCTAAGGGGCTGAAATCTTACTTACACTCTGCCCACCAAGCCTCACCCATTGAGGCCTTGTCCACCAGAAAGGGACACCTTTGCTGATTGGTTCCAAGGCTTCCAGGGCTGATGGAGGCTCCGCGTGGAGAAGGGCGTGAGGAAAAGGTGCCGTGCTGGTAAAGAAGGGGATAAAGATGGTGCAGCCTGAAATGTATAGAAATATTGAATCACAGTGTCGTGTACCAGGAACGAACATAGTGTTGTAGGTCAATTATACCTCAAAAACAAACTCATAGAAAAAGAGGACAGATTTGTGGTTACCGGGGTGGGATGGGGGGGGGGGGGCGGTGGGAGGACGGGGAATTGGATGAAGGCAGTCCAGTGGCAGACCAAAAGGTACAAACTTCCAGTTATACAGTAAATAACTGCTGGGGATACAAGTGTACAGCATGATAAATATAATTAACACCATTGTACATTGTATATGAAAGTTATTAAGAGTAAATCCTAAGTATTCTTACCACAAGAAAAAATTTTTTCTATTTAATTTTGTATCTATACAAGATGATAGATGTTTATGAACTTATTAATCACTTCATGATGGATACAAATCAAACCACTATACTGTACACCTTAAACTTACATAGTGCAGTATGTCAATTATATCTTAAGAAAACTACAAGAAAAAATGTATTAATCCTATAAAAAAGGAAGGCTAGTTGTAAGTGTCTCCAGGGGGCAGGGAGCAGACTGGACTAGTGGAAACACAAGCCTTAGAGGAACGGAGAACAGAAAGCAAGGACCATCTGAACCCCATGTTGGGGCTTTGAACTCTGTAGTGAGATCTGACTTCTCAGGAAATTCTAAAACGTGTTGGTGGAAAATCCAACCCCACGTGGGACTCCTCACAGAGAAGCTTCAGTTAGGGCGGCTGAGGAGCAAAGAGCAGGTGAGGATGAGGGACCAGGACCTCTTCCCCAAAGACACTAATGTATAAAGAAGTTTTCTCCTTTTCCTTCGCAGCACTCATCACAGCTTACAGAGTTTTCCTTGTTTATTAACTTGTAACAGTCTATCTTGCTGGCCAGAGTCCAGGCACCAGAAGGAAGGGGTGTACTGTTCTTGACCACCATACCCTAGTACCCAGTCAGGGAAGAACACATAGCTCAGTGGTAGAGCATGTGCCTCGCATGCATGAGGTCCCAGGTTCAATCCCCAGAACCTCCATCAAAAGAAAAAATGCTCCAATGCCCAGTTAGTGCCTGGCAGACAGTAGGCATTCAACAGCAGCTTCTTTTATATATGTACTCTATTTTATTACGTTTGTATATACTTGTAAATTATTCAGAATGAAAACATTTGACAAATTCTAACACTACAATCACTTTTTCTAATTTACATAAATAAAGGTAATTTTCTTTGTCATTCTTACGTTAGAAATTATTTTACCCACAAAAGGCAGCTGGTTAGTCTCACAGATTCCATAAGATCAATACTATGGAGCAAATAATATCTTCTCTGAAACTTAGCATTTTTTTTCCTCAGAGGAGCCTTTTGGGGGGGGGGGGGCATTCCTTGCAGTGGTTTGGATTCTCTGTCTTCCTCATTGTCTCCATGAACTTGACTGTGTACTTATTGTTTTCTGCACCTGAATATCCTTCTCACCCCTGTTCTGTCTGGCAGACTCCCACTTCTTTAAGGCTTGTTTTAAATGTCACTTCCTCTTGGCAACTCTGAATAGCTATTTCTTGAATGAATGAATGAATGAATGAGAGAAAAATTAAGCTACTCAGATATTCAACAATAAGGAAATAGTTAAGCAAATTATAGCCGATGTCAATGACAGCTTTAGCCATTTAGGACAGTGTTGGCAATGTAACATTAAGCGAACTGGTGCAAGCATCGTAATTACAATGCTTAAAGACTGTTCCGTGTAAACAGGGCCTGGAAGAACAGAGGGACAAATGAGAACAGCTGTGGTGCTAGAGACACAAGATCTTGGTTGAAATTTTGCTCTCGGTTTTGGCAAACTTTGGTATCAGCGGGATGCTCTTCCCATCCTCGGACCCAGACATCCATCCCATTTCTGGAGGTTTCTGCTACAAATCAGAAAGGCAGACTGAGCTTTCCAGTAATCTAACATCAGTGAGAAACCTCTCTGTCCTGGGCCCCATACTAAGCATTCTTCATACGTTGTGTCATTTAATTTGGGGTCAAGTCCCATTACTAGCCACATTTTACAGATGGGGAAGTAAACTGCTCCCCAGAGCAGTCACTTGCACAAAGGCAGGCTTCAGACTCAGGGTGGTCTCCCTGAGCCGGCTCCCGACACCCACACTAACCGCTGCATTGCTCACAAAAATAAGCCACATATATTTAAACATAACTGAGTCCACATATATGTATACTATTTATACTTAAATATACATACACACTAATCCTCAGCTTATGTGGATCGCGTGAAAATTACATGCAGAGAACATCGCTGGAGTCAAATATGCCAGCATATTAATAGTGGTTACTCTGGGCAATGGAATTGACGATGACTCTTTTCCTCTTAATTCTTTTCTATATTTTCCTAATTTTCTACAATGGCCATGCATTGTTTTGCCAACTGGAAAAATGTAATTTTTAAATAAAAAATGTTTCTTGGTTGTTGTTCTATCACTTTGATAGCAAGTCCGTTTCCGGGAAGGGGCAGTTCAGGTGACAGGGCTGTGGGCAGCTTTTACTACCGTTGGTGGTTTCTCCCCTGTTCGTATCAGAGGCTGCCACCAGGTGGCGCCTGAAGTCCGGTTTTTGAAGAGGCTGAAAAAGGATGCAGGGAAGGTCCCATAGCAACAAGCATCTGATTAAAACAAACAGAGCCTGCCTGGCTCCACTTGCTGACACAAACTTTTGCAACTCTCAGCTTTTGCCGTGATTGCTCATTCTGCCTGGTGCATCCTCCCACTGGCCCCTGTCTGCTCAGTGAGCTGTTTCTTCTTAAGGCTCAGATCCCAAATCTCCTTTTCTTAGACTAGGTATGACAGAGTACCTGGGAGTGCTGGAGTCCCAGAAAGGGGAGTGATCCATCTTAATGAATGAACAAAAGGCTGTGTGTGCAGTTCTGGGTTAACGGTTTCTCCAATAGGTGGCTTCTTCTTGAATGACAATAATAGCCATTGTTCATGAACACCCCTGTGTACCTAGCCCTGTTGTGCATTCTAGCATTTTCATCCTCCCAAACAACTCTCCAGGGAGGAAAGACGCTCTTCTTCCCCACATGCCTGGGTTGGAATTCATGTCCTTCTTTGTCACCTCAGGCAAGTCTTACAACTCCTCTGTCCTCTACTGTCCTCATCTGAAAAGTGGGGTGATAATGGTACCCACCTCAGAGTGCCAGTGTAAGACAGTGAGTGAGTTGAAATACACGGAGTGCCTGCACAGAGAGGATGATTATTACGGTTCCCATTTTAGAGGTGAGGGAGCTGAGGCTGAGTCAAAGGGAGGCTCTGATCCAAAGTCACCCAGGGAGTAAATGACAGAGCTGAAGTCCAAAGATCAGCATGTCTCGCGCTAAGCCTGCGTTCTTTCCATTCTGCCACTGCATCGTGCTGTCACCAGCTAGTAGGTCCTAGCTCACTGAGAGGCCCCGACTTCAACACTGTCTGCCAACCTCCAAAGGGGTGCCGAGGCACAGGGAAAAGATGCAGTTTCTAGGCTCAGTTTCCTGCCTGTAAAACAGGACTGAGAACATTGTCGAGGATTCAGCCAGATAATATTCTTACCAAGAGGCCAGGCCCAAGACAGCCACTCAATAAGTGAGCAGTACCTCTGCCTTGACTCCCTTTTACTAGCTTGTGGGACCCCAGAAGCAGATTTAAGGCCCAAGAACAGAGACTTTGGGGAGGCCGATTCAGCCCCGGGGCAGGGAGACTCTTAGAGAACCAGGAGGGAGGCGAGAAGGAGCCAGGGTTGGGGGAAGGCTAAGAGCAAGGGAGAGAAGCCCCCTTCCCACCCCCACCCCCAACCCCCACAGACAAGGCTGCCTGGGGCACGTCCCAGTCCGCTCCGTGCCACCAGCCTGGCCTTGACAGTCGCAGGCACAGCTGTGCTGTCACCACCTACAGCCCCCCTGCATCTGGTGAAGTCGTCTCTCTTTTTTCCTATGAAGGGGGATTTCTGACTCAAGGAGGGGCAGAGGGGAGAGGAACTCGGCTGGAGGGCTCAGACCAATCCTCCCGCCCGCACTGGCCCCCAGAGAGCACAGTTCAGGTCTCCTGGGACGCCGCCAGCAATGTCTGCTTGTGGGAATCCCACCCATCCTTAAAGGCTGGGCTTAAAGGCTGCCACCTCCAGGAAGCCTACCTGCCTGCACCTCTCCCTGACATCCACTAAGTCAGAACAGTGCTCCCTCATCTCTTCTTCTGCCCTGATCTCAGGCTTGGTCGTGGTGGGGCAGCCTACCCTGGAGAGGCCGTGAACCCTGCCCCAGGGGCAGACCTGTGTCTGAATCATAGCAACAGGTGACGTTTTTTGAGCACCTCCTAGGAGCCAGGGGCTGTGCTGACCACATGACTTGTTCTGCGTCACTGAATCTTCCTTCAAGTCCCGGGAGGTGGGCGCTAAGACCTCTCCACTTTGCCAACAGGAAAACTAAGCTGCTTACTTGGCAAGTGTCTCACAGCCAGTCAGGGGAGCAGCTGGGACCTCAGCGCAGGCCTGTGTGACACCACAGCAGAGACCTTACCCGCCTCGCCCTCCAAAAATAAGCAGTGGGCGGGGACCAGCCAGCTGTTCCCGGCTCAGCCCAGGGCCATCTGCCCACAGCCCACCCTGCTGAGGCCAGCTGGGCCCCACCCGCCATCCCAAGCTTCAGGCTCATTTTCAGAAGGCCCCTGGCCAGCTCTGGGCCCCCTTTCCAAGGTCAGGGCGTGAACTGAGCTTCCTCTGGGCTGAGCCCCTCGGCAGCTGGGTCGGGGTCTCATCCAGGACCCATCAGACCTGGCCAGTGGTGGCCACGGAGGCTGGGCCAGGCTGCGCCCGGAGCCCCACTTCCAGGCCCAGCCGCCCCTGCCATGGGGCTGCCACCTGCTTTCATTCCTCAAGTGGCTTCTGAGCAAGGTCTGTGTTCTGAGGACCCCAAGCTCAACTGGCCACATCCCTTGTCCCCAGGAACGCCCCAGGTGGCCCCCAGGCCCCACTTTGTCATCCTCACTCTAGGTTCCAGCCCTCGCTCCAGGCACCAGCTGGTCTCACATGCCGGGCTTTTTCTGTTACTCAAGGCCTTGCCACACGCAGCTCGGCCTCAGACCTCCACTCCCCACCTAGGTCTCCCACAGCCCCCGGCCCTCTCATCACCCTCCGCACTCTCGACCTTGCGTTTGAGTGTTGCCCCCCACCCCAATATCTGGGAGTGAGCCCAGGGGTGCCCGGCACACAGCAGACACAGCGGAAATGAGAACAGGACATGTGGATTTTCCAGGACACCAGGGAGGGAGGGAGGGGTCAGTCTGAAGTCACAGCCAGAAAAAGCTGCCCACGGGACTGGCAGGCATCTGGGCTCACACCCAGACGGGGCAAGGCAGGAAGGGTGTTCCAAGAGGAGGGGGCTGCCTGGGCAAGGCACAGAGGGAGGCCCGGCTCCCATCCCCAGCAGACAGGGGTGGGAAGTGGGTAAGGCGGCCGGGTTGGGTCCCACAACCTGCCCACGCTCACAGTTAGCAGCAGAGCCTGAGTTCAAATTCAACCTGTCTGAGGCCACCAGCCCCATCTGAGCAGAAAGAGCCTGAGCTTGGGGGTCCCCCACACCGGCCCAGAAAAACCAACCATTACTCTAGACTGAGCCCTGGACCCCAGCCGCCAAAGAAGCAGACGAGAAATCAGGGAGCAGGGAAGCTCTGGCAAGTGGGGCTGTGGTCCAGGCCTGGCGAGAGGGTGGGGCCCCCGGATCGGGGGCTTCCACCACTGCAGCCATTACCCCCAGTGCTTCAGTTCCTTCATCTGTTGAATGGGAACAACTGTGCCTACTTTGAATGGTTCTTATCAAACGAGGAAATGGCGATACAATACAAGGAGCCCTGCAGACGCGAGTCAGCGGCATATGAATGTCTGTAATACGGGGATGCTCTTAGTGTCTTGATCCCACGTTTGCTGCTCGTATTGTCGGGACCAGTTCAGGGAGGATGCAGCGCCTGGTGGCAGCAACCCTGGGCCAGGGGCCACTCTGGGGCCCACGGAGGAGCAGGGCTGAGACCCCACCACCCTACCCTGACCTTCCCACCCAAGGATGCAGGCCCATCGCCGGTGCTAAATCTCCCAGGCCTCTGTCCCTCTCGGCTCTTTGGTCATTCTTTCATTCAGTAAGCTTTGCTGACCACTCACCATGTGCTGGGCTTCAGGCTTGGGGATGCAGAGCTGAGCAGAACCCCCAGGCCCTGTGCTCTGGGGCTCAAGGGCTAGCAGGGGTGACATAACATGCGGGACAGAGGGGTCACGTGGTGATGCCCGGGGTCGGGGAGCACTGACCGCTCTAGCAGCGCAGACAAGCCCCGTCCAGCCTCCCACTGGCCCCACCTGGCCCTCCTCCACCCTTTTCCTTGCTTCCTCGGCAACTATTATTTGGGGCTCAGTCTGGAGTTTGGGTCCTGAGTGAAGAGCCGCCCCAGGCCGGCCAGCCTGGCTCCCCCCCACCGACAACTCTACCCATCCTTTGGCTTCTCCACACCCCCACTGTCCAGTCAGCTCTCAGAGGAAGCCTCCAGGTGTTCAACCTGCAGGAAGCCCATTAGCACAGCCTCGGGGGAACTGGGTTCCCTTCAATGAATGTTTACATTCAGAGTAAAGCGTGAGTACTGAGAGCTGGTGGAAAGCAAACTTTGATTTTAGCCAATGCTCACAGCTGCCCTTGGAGGGCAGAATGACTACTACCTCCATTTTATAGGTGAGAAACCGAGGTTCTAGTCACTCATTCACTCATTCATTCATTCATCAAGGGGAGAGGGGGTATAGCTTAGTGGTAGAGCACAAGCTGAGTACCGGCTTCTATCCCCAGTACCTCCACTGAAAAAAAATTCATCATGATGAACGCATGAATGCATCATGCTCTGTGCATGGGGACATGGTCCACGCTGTCCGGACCACTGCACTACAGGAGCCCAAGGCCACCAAGTCATTCCTAGTGGGATGAGGGGAGGAAAAGGACCCCTGGGAGCAGAGATGGAGGGGAGGGGTTGAGAAGTCTGCACAAGGCAGCAAAAGGGAAGCTGAAATCTGGAGGAGGAGGAGGAGCTGGGGGGGAACACACATAAAGGCAGGTCAGAGAAGCAGTTCAAGTATTTGCCCCACTGAGACTCAGAGATGGGAGCCCAGAGGAGGGAGTTTGTTTTGGAGGAGCAGGAAAGGCCTAGGAGGGCTTCCCAGAGGAGGTGATGTATAATCCAGATCTTAGAAGATGGGTAGGAGCTTGCCAGCCACCAGAAGAAGGAGGGTGTCCAAAGGCTCAGAGATGAACATGTGATTAGCATTCAGGGGAGCCTCACCATGGCGAGGTGAGTGAAGGAGGGGATGTGTCAGGCAGGGGGCATCTCTCAACCCCTGTGGCTTCATCAGGTCAAGGAAGAACCCTGAAGAGACCTGGGAAAATCAGGCAGGAGGAGGAAAAACTGCAATTGAGAAAGGGAGCGAGGAGCCAGCGCCAGGGCCACCGCCGCATGGGGAGGGGACCAGCTGCCAGCAATCCAGGCACACGTCGGCTCCATTGGCTCCGCCATTGATTCCCTAGGCTCTCTCGGAAGCTGATTAGCAATTGTTCCTCCAGCTTCTTAAGAGGCCAGGGGATTGCAGGGAGGGAGGGAGGGGTGCCTGGGGAACTGCCAGGCTTCTGCGGAAGGATCCAGACACAATTTGAGAGGCAGAGGAGACCCCTCCAAACCCCTCTGCCCTCTCCCTTCTCCCTCCCTTTCCAACTAAACCTGGGAGATGCAGAGGGGGAAATATTTCCTAAAAATACAGAGACAAACTGAAGCATGTTCTCAGGCAGAGGCATGTAAAACCACGAAGGTGCAGGATGAATGGGGCAATGGGAAAAAAATCCTTGGATCATCAGACAGACAGACCTGAGTTTAAATTTATCTCAGGGCATACTTACTGTGTGACCTCAGACCAGCAGCTTAACCTCTCTGAGCTCCAGGAGCCTCGTAAAGTGGTTGAAAGGGTTTGGGGAGGCAATGCTGGCACAGTGCATGGCAAAGAGTAAGTGGCCAGTCAGTGCTCAACGGAGGAGACTTGGGGAACTCATGGCTGTCTCCATCTTCAGATCTCTGCAGGGCTGTCCTGGAGCTCAGAGAACCCTGACGGGGAAGAGGTGTGGAGAGAGGGAGGGGCACACAGAGAGGGGAGGGCAGCTGCATCATCCCAGACCTACTCACAGGCAGAGGCCCCGCAGGGTCTTGTCCCCACGGAAGCCTGCATCCCTGGGCGTGATCCCTGTCTCAGCTAGGGTTCACCCGGCTCTCCTCCACCTCTCTCTGCAGTGGCTCCCTTTCCACCCTGGTTTCTCTTCTCCCCTCCCCTTTTTGGTGTGTCTCCCTGCCCCTGCCCCTGCCCCCTCCTACGTCTCTCTGCATCTGTGTCTGTCTCTTTCTGTCTTCTCATGTTTTGTGAGGTTCCCACCTACCGTCTCTCCCCTGTGTGTGTCTCTCTCTGTCTGCATCTGTCTTTCTACCTCAGACTCTGTTTCTCTCTCATTCATCCTCTTTTTTTCTTTTTACTTTTTTTGTTCTTGTTGTTACCTGCCACCAAAAGCAGAGACTGCCTGAGTCTAAGGATTGGAAAATCATCACTTTCTGCAAAATGCCCCACTCCCTTAGTCCTGGCCCTGGTGGCGTCTCTGACGTCAGGTAGAGGGGGACGCCCCAGCTTTCCACTGTGGAGGCCTGGCCTGGGCAGGAACAAGGGGCAACCCCTCCTGGATAAGACCGGCTCCCATGTGCCTGACAGCGAGGCATCCTCAGTTCCCCTCTCCCTCTCGCAGCCGAGTTGGGTTATAAAGTCCAATGAACTTGAACTCAGTTCCCCTCTTCCTGCCCTGGCCCTGGGTCAGGGGCCCCCTTCCTTTCAGAGAAGCCCACACCTGCTCACTGGCACCAAGGGCCTTCTGCCCGCCTGCCTCCCCGGCTGCCTGTCCTCTGTGGCCAGAAAGGGCTCCCACCGAGCCCCAGACGCGCTCTCCCCTCTCCTGACTCATCTTGGTGTTTTCTGTCTCTTCTAATTGGCCTTCCTGCTTCAGTCCCACTTCTTGCCCCTCAAAGTCCAGCTCCAATGGCCTTGTCAGCAAAATGTGGGCCGTTCTTTGCTCTGTGCTCCCCAAACCCTGGCCATCCCTCTGCATAACCCCAGTCCCTCTGCTTTCTTTCCTACTCTTCCTCCCAGGAACTCCTCGCTTCTGGGGCTGCTCGGAGGAGGGGCTCAGGGCCGGGCAGAAGAATCCACCAGATCCTGCCGGGGTCTGTCTGCAGCCCCACAGTCTCCCACCCCCACCAGCCAGCCCAGGACAGAGGCTTTGTCCCAGCTCCCCGGGGCACCTAGCCCAGACTCCCGGAGGCAGAACGACATCTTCTCCCTGCAGGAGCCCAGCCAGGGACCCCAGGGTTGCTATTTGGCCAGCAGCCATCCTAGACTCTTCAGAGCTGCCCCAGAGGCCCTGGACCAATGAGCCTGGGGGGAAAACACCACTTTTGCTGTGCAAAGAAAGCATCACTCTCCAAATGACTGGGTTGGAGGTGCAGGCTGGAGTTGGGGGTGTTGCTGAGAGCGGGGCTCACCCATGCATCGCGTGAGCCTTGCTCCTGGGTGGCGCCTGCCCGCTGGCCATCACAGAGGGGCAGGGGCTGTGGGGGAAAGGCTGGGGCAGGGAGGCCCTACAGCTGGCATCCAGTCCTGCCTCTGCTCCCGAAGTTGGGCTGCGTGCCCTTCTACCTTCAGAGCCCTGCTCTTGCCCAGGACTCCCAGAGGGGACACCCCAAGGGCCACCATCTTGGAACCCCCCAGCTTGGGCTCAGACCCTGATTGTGTCACTTTTCAGAGGAGTAACCTTAGACTAAGCTTCTCAGGCTCAGCCCCCTTGATATTCTGGGTGGGCTACTTCTGCGTCTAGGGGAACGCCCTGTGCTTCATAGGATGTTTAGCAGCATCCTTGTAGCACCCTTGAGATGTGACAACGACAAATGTCTCCCAACACTGACAAATGTCCGCCAGGGGTAAAAGGACCCCTGGCTGAGAACCACTGCCCTAGACAAGTCCCTTAGTTTTTGTCCTCAGTTTGCCCATCAGTAAAATGGGAATGAATCGTGCAAAGAAGAAGAGCTAACTTGCCAGAAGGGCTCACTGAACGTGAGGCTCTGTTCTAAGTCACTACGTGTTTGAGGTTTTAATTCGCTGAATCCCCACTGCAGCCTTAGGGTGGGGTTATTCTCCCCATCTTAGGACAAGGAAGGAAATAAGGCCATTCAGTAGCTGAGTAACTCCCCAAGGCCGTACGGCTAAGTGGCAGATTCGAGCAAGGCTGCCTGGCAGGCTCGCAACCAGTAGGGCGATTTCAGGCTGAACGAGGTGTGGCGTGGAAAGGCCTCTGCACCGTGTCTGAAACTGTCTAAGGGCTCAGGAAATGCCGTCATTGGCCTCGACAAGCCTCTCTCACCGAAGCGCTGGCCTGCGCCATCTCCAGCTGATTCTGAGTTAGCCACCGGTCACCGACTCCATGCCAGACTCACCACACTTAGATCCTGTGAGAAGGAAGTCTCTCTCTCCAGGTTGCAGAGGTGAAATGTAAACTCAGAAGGCACATGGCTAGGTGCAGGGTGGCCTGCCGCAGCGTGGCCCTCAGCTGGACCCAGGTGACAGCCAGCTGAGTGGCTTCCCTGCAGGTCACAGCCGCCCAGGTGTCCCAAGGTGACCCCATCCCCGTGGTGAACTCAGGCCTGCCCTAATTGCTCCTGCCCTCACTGCACTGGGCCTGGGTCTTCCTTTCCTGCACGGGAACTTGGGACCCCACAAATCTCACCCGAGGGCATGGCCCAGCCTTCCTCATATCCCCTGTCCCTCTGCAGAGGTCAGAGCTCCTGAGGGATGAGGGCTCAGCCCTAATGCTGCGTGCCCCCATCCATAGGTCTGAGGCCCCTTGGCTCAGCTTCAGCCCCTGGGGACCTGAACTGCTCAGGTCCAGTTCCCACCAAGCCTGGGGGCTGCCACTTTGGTGGCAGGTCACACTTTGCACCTCCCCCTCCTCCAGAATCTTCTATGTGTGCCACGACTCCCAGGACCTGAAGACATCTGGCCACATCATCCAAGACGGCGCCCAAGACACCCTCCATCGCCATGGCTTCCAGTCCAAGAAAAAGGTGAAATTCCCTGCCCCAGCCCTTCCCCATCTGTGGAAGATTTGGGGGTGGGAGTGGGCAGGCACCTGTCTGGTCTGCTCCAAGCCAGGATCTGGACACCTGGGAGCCTGGAGGAGGGAAGAGCGCTCTAAGCACGTTACCCTGTGTGTCTGCCTGTTCCTGCAAGCTCACCCAGGAGACCGCGTCCCTGTGTGCCTCCGCTGCGGGCACGTGGGCGCATGCGTGATGCGTGCTGCTGAGAGGGGTTCGTGCACAAGCACAGGTCTGTGCTTCTGCCTCTGCCCAGTGGGCACGACTGTGCACATGCAGGCCTCCTGCCCACCTACCGGCGTCCACACTCTCATGTTCACTGATCCAGGCCAGCATGAGTGTCTGCACTCATGTGGCCGAGCTGTTTACACCTCCCTCAGCCTGGGGGCTGCGCTTATGTGTCCCTGCCCCCACATCTGCACACACAGTCTGTTCTGTGTGTGCAGGGTCAGCAGCAACGGCGACGAGGCCCAGCACCCAGTGCACACGGCAGACCAGACCAGTGACCCGCTCTGGACGGCACAGGGGCCCAAAGACAAAGCATCTTCATCACCAAGGCCAGCATTGTCCCCAGACTCCAGGACGGCCCAGACGAGCTGTTGGCTTCAAAGCACTCAAGGCAGGCACAGGCGTGAGGCTGTGCACAGGTGGGTGATGTACAGAATCAGGATAAAGAGGTACCCCCTGTCCAAACTGTCTCTAGCTCACTGCACCCCCACACCTGCCTCTCTCCTCTCTTTGGGGCACCCACCATGGCCCCAGCCCCTCAGGTCTGGCTTCAGCAGCAGCAGACACAGAAGGCTGAGGCTGGGTGAGAACGGCGAGTGGGCAGGTGAGCTGGGTGGGCGTGGTCCCGCTGGCCCAGGCCTGACTGGTCCTGGACCCTGAGGGGCAGCTCCTTGAGACCCCGCTTAGCGCCGAGACGGTGTCCTGCAGGGAGGCCCACGCCACCAGGCCCTGTGCCCTAACCATGCACCTGGCACTGCAGAGCCTGGAGGACCAAGCTTGGGGTCACCTGGGGAAGAGAGGGCCTGAGAATCAACTCAGCCCAACACCTGGGACGCACCGAGCCAGTGGGAGTTAGGAACTCTGAGGGTCCTACTCTGGGTGAAACTCAGAAAGATGAGGAAGCAGCAGCTCAGAGACAAAGGGGATTGGCACAGGGCTGCCTGACCTGGCAATGGCCAAGCCCATGTGACTGTGGAGTCCCTTGATTCCCCTTTCCCACCCTCAAGCCAAAATTTGGGTGCCAGGACCTGACCAGGACAGGCCTTCAGTTCCCCTAGAGCCGGTGGGCTCCATGAAGCCAACCTCCTAGGGACTGGGTCCCCAAGGTGGCTCAGGGTTGCCTGCCCCTCTTCATCCTAATCCTAGGGCTACACTGGGCCTGTAAGATGATTTCTAGAATCCTGGGTAGGTCCCCCCAACCAAAGCCCAGAGAGGGTTGGCCACTTTCCCAAGGTGACACAGCAGAGAGTCAACACTGCCCAACTGGTCCCTGACTGATCTCCCGGGCCACTCCCCACAGGTTTCCCTGGGTTGACTCAGGGTCTGGAGGGAAACGGGGCCCTCCAGGCAGGGACTGTCTCCCTCAGCAGACACTCCTATGCATGGCCAATTCTGGTGACTTCTCCAGAAGTGGCTGACTAAGGCCATACTCCGTCAGACATGGAGTGCGACGCCAGGCCTGACTCTTCACCCTAACTCCTCTGAAGATCAGACCATGGCGCCAGGGCCAGGATCCGGCTGTCTTGACCCTCAACATTGCCATTCCCCATAGCAGCTCTGGGAAGTGTCCAAGGATAGGACAGGGGTGCCTCAGAAGACTGAGGATGGAGAGATGCTGTTCCTGCCATTGTTCAGATGGGCCCTGAGGCCCCGGGACGGCAGGGAGATGGACAAGGTCACACAGAGGGTCAGCGGGGGTCAAGACAAGGATCCCAGGCTCTGGCCTCCCAGCTGGACTCTGCCCAGGGGCACAGAAAGGAGGCACCTCCCCAGCATTCCCCATAAGAGGAGCCACACCAGCTTCAGAGACTGTCATCACAGAGGGGTTGGCCCCACATTCCTGGGTCTTTGCTCTGCTGACCTTGCACACACTCGTGGCTTCGCTCACATTTCGTGTCTGTGCTGTTGACTTGACACTTGTGTGCTGTCAGTTGGGAAGCCGTCACACTTGTCCTCTGCCACGATGCTGGTCTCAGTGAAGCTGGAGGTCCGGGTGGGTGACGGGAGAACATGAAATGTAGGGGATCCCCAGTGGGCCTCAAGAGAGTATGACGTCCAACTGCCCCACTTAGCAGGGAAAGAAACTGAGACCCAGGGAGCCCAAGATCACACTGCAGGTTATGGAAATACGTGACCTGTTCCCATGCTGCCCCCTCGTGGTCAGAGGAGGGACTGCCACCAGCCGCTCAGCCGCTCCGCTGCAAGGGATCCACAGATGTACTCCTCTACTTTTCTCCTTCCCAGAACAGCTCCCCTCACCCTCTGCCCTGGGATACCATCCATGCCCCGTTTCTCAGTCTAGAGGGGTCTCGAGGTCAAAGGGCACCCCAGTTGCCCCACCCCAGGCCGGCCCCTTTGGTCAGGGACCCCTGGAGGGGGTGATCAGCTCCCTGCTGCTGAGAGAGCATTCGCACCAGAGCTCACCTGGCAGCCCCACTGTCATGTCTGTAGCATGTCCTCAGTCCTAACCTCCTTGCCCTCTGGCTGATCACACCTCTCTCTCCTTGGCCCCGAGGAAGAGACACTCTCCTGGTTTTCCTCCTACCTCCCTGGTTATTCCCTCTCAGACTTTGTGGTTTTCTTACTCCCCTCTGGCCTTGACTATGGATGTTTCCTGAGCCTCTGACCTCCCGGTTCTTGCCTGGACTTAGAGCTGGATCACCTAGTAGGCAGGCAGGTAGGCAGAGACCAAGAGCACCAAACAAGGAAGACGGGGAGGAAAATGTCTGTTTCCAGGAACCCATCCATTTGGTGATAATAAGTTTTTTATAATATGTGTACGTGTTAGGTTTTACAATTTAGCATCCTTTGTTTTGGCTAATGGAGATAGGATGAGCACCATCACCCTCTGAGTGCTTAGGGCTTCTAAGAGCCCTGCCTGGGTGATCTCATCAGTTTGTTACTTTCAACTACCTATCAATAACCTTCCGATTCCCACGTGGAAGTCACCACATCTGATTTCAACTGCCTCTGGGATACCGCCCCCAAATGTCTCCGGGCTCCCAGGCTCACCAGATACAAACCATTCCCATCATCTCTCCCCTAACCTCCCATCCAGCACTGATTACCCCCAAGGTAATTGTACCATCATACCCACCTCCTCCAGCTCCCTCCCACCACGGTCAATGCCTCACCAAATCCTGTTGATTCAATCTCCTTAACAGCTTTGGAATCTGCATCCTTCTCACCACCTCACTGCTGCCCCTACCCTGGTCCAGGCCACCACCGGCCTCCTGCTGGCCCTCGCAAGCCCATCTGATCATGTCACTTCCTTGTCTGAGTCTGTGCCCAGATCCCTGTTGCCCCCCAGTAAAGTCCATGCTCCTAAGACTGGCCTTGAAGGTCCCCAAGATGTGGCCTTGCCACCCCTGTGACCTCATCTCCCACCACTCATGATCTCACATTGATGCTCCAGGTGCTGAGAAGTTCTCAAAGTTTAATGGCTAATGATTAAATGAATGGCAGGGTGTTGGGACTGGGTGGGGGTGGGATAAGGCTGGATGTATTCCAAGCTGGTGATGACTTTCAAGGCTGTCCACTCTGCCACTAAGGCCACCAGAAGGCCACCAACCTGCAGGTGGCTCCAGCTCAGCTTGTATACCTCCCATGATGGGAAGCTCTGGCCTCCTCACTATCACTGGACAGGTCCTACTGTTAGGGATTCTGCTCCTTGAATACAGGGGGATGGGGGCAGGCAACTGGAGCTGAAGAAACTCTCATCCTCAGGGACACTTAAATGCTTTTTTTCTCCCTGGGAGTCCCAATTTCTTGAGTCTGAATGTCTCCCATTACAGCTCAGCCATGGCTCTAGGAAGCCAGTCTGGGCCTGACAGAGAGATTATCAGAATAGCCACCAGAGAGCGGTGCTGCCCCATACACGGACTCTGGGACCAGCGGGACTTTGTGTCTCAGATGGTGTGAGTCTTTCAGGGAAAGTGTGTGTGTGTGTGTGAGAGAGAGAGAGAGAGAGAGATTGTGTTAGTGTGTTACTTTGTGAGTCTCTGATGGGGGTGTTTGTCCAGGCCAGTTGGTACATGTGGTTGTCCATTTTTATTCACAGCTGGGCCCCACCCCAGAAAGGAGTCTCCTGATCACTCCGGGAAGGAGTCCTGCCCTAGGGAAGGACAGGGAGGAACACAGCCCCACCCTGTGCAGTCCTCACCCTCTGAAAAGCCCCCCCCCCATCACCATCATCATGACTCACTGGCCACACCTGGGCCTTGAGCACCTGTCAACTAGGGCAATGACCCCAGTAAGAAAGGGGAATGTGCCTGTTGCTGGCTTCAAGGCCCAGGGCTTCAAGACACAGTGGATCCTGGCCTGAGGGGCCACATGGGCTCAGAGCCCCCACCAGGCCCTCTCTCCCAGCCTCACATCCACTCCTGCCCAACACCCTACAAGGATGGGTGACTATATGCCCATATTACAGAGAAGGTGTGTTAGTTTAGTCAAGCCCTGAACTGGGCACCAGGAAGATTCAGCCCCAGTGCCCAAGCCTCAAAGGTCGGACCCCTGGAGAAGGATGTACAAATACCCTTGCCCACTGCCGTAACAGAAGGGCCTGCCTCGAAATGAGGATGCCTAGGGGATGCTATCTTATTGCCTAGGGTGGCAGGGAGAATGAAGGCCTCTTAGGACTGTACTTGGGATGGGTCTTGGAGGACAAGATGGCATGCACACGAGAACAGCATGTGCAAAGGCCCTGAGGTGTGAGGGCAGAGATTGGCCACTCTAGGTGCCAAGCGGGTTGTGTGCAGGTGATGCCATGCAGGGAGTCAGAAGATGCAGCACAGGAAGGAACCTTCCTTCCAAGCAGCCTGATTTGGGGCACTGGCCAAGCCACCCCAGCCTCAAAGCTAAGATAAAGTGGGATTCAGCTCATATATCCCTGGTCTCCACAGAACAGACAGGTCCCCATCACTGCCCTATTGTTCCCAAAGACTCAGGAACTCGGGGAATTTCTGCAGCTGGAGGGGGAGGGGTAACGGGATTGCGCTTCACCCTCTGGACCCGAGATGCACATACAGAGTTAGAGACTTAGAGTCGGAGAAGTGTGCCGGGCCCCGCGGAGACAGAGGACAAAAGAGAGGGAGAGAGTCATGGGAAGAGAAAAAGGGATGGGAAGAGAGACAAGGAGAGACTGAGAGACAGGGAGACCGAGGAAGGCAGGGGGAGGACAGAAAGAGGGGTGCAAGGAGGAGGGGTAGGACGAACTTTCTCGGCCTCCCTCCACGCGCCTCTGGGGCGGGTGCGCGTGGCCGGCAATCAGGCCGGCAGGAGGCAGGTGGTGGGGCAGACAATGGCGCGGAGGACTGCGGAACCTGGGACTAAATTTGGCGCTGCCTTTGCAGGGCGCGGGGCCGCCCGTTCATCTCGATGCAAAGGAGACACGAAATGAATATGCAGCGCGGGCTGTAATTGGGCCGCCGTGGCCGCCGCCGCCGCCGCCGCACTATAATTTTCCAAACAGGATCTTGCAATCAGGGCCTTATTCATTAGCGCATAAACAATTTTGTTTCTCGGCACTCGAGCCTGTCAATCACGCCGAGAGGGAACATCTTGGCCGGAGGCGCGGGCCCCCGCGCGCGCTCCCACGCGCGCCCCCTCGAGCGGCGCCACGTGGCTTTGTGCTCGGAGGCCCTTGGGTGCTGGGGGGCAGGGGCAAGGGGCTGGCTGCGGAGTCCCTGGCCCGGCACATGGGGCGTGGGCGGCGGGGGAGACCGTGGGTTTGGGGAGCCCACCGCCTTGGGTTCGAATCCTGCCTCTAATACCTCCTGGCTCTGACCTTGGGCGGTCCCCGCGCCTCTTCCCAGCCTCTGCGTGCTCCCCTGAGAGGCGCTAACTGTGCGCCGCAGAACAAGAGAGGGCATCAGCTGGGAGAAAGGATGCCCAGTGCCTTGGATGCTGAGGCTGGAGGAGCTGGGGGAGCTGGGGGATGCCGTGGGGAGGGGCCATTGAGCTCCTTTTTAAAAAGCAGGGATCAGGGGCCCACAGAAGACTCCTCATCTCCCCAGGTCCCACCCAGAGCAGGCTCCTGTGACACTGTGTGTGTCCTCCAAAGAGCTGGCCACCCCTCTGGGCTCATCCACAAAGGGGCCTGTGTGCCTGTGTGAACATGTGTGCATGCTTGGTGGTGGGTTCCAGGGCGCTCAGGATTCTGCAAGTCAGCATGTGACTGTACCGCGGGCTTTGCGCCTGTGTGGTTGTCTGTGTGTGTCCCGTGACTTTGTGTGTGTGTGTGTACAAGTCCATCCACAGACAGGCTGTGACCTTGTGTGTGGTTGCTTGGTTCCCTGTGAGACCATGGAGCTGAATGTGGCTGCCCAGCGATGGCTAGATGACAGGGACTGCATGTGGGTGTCTGGTTGAGGGAATGCTGTGTGGGAAGGGCTATGTGACTCTGTGCGTGTGTGTGTCTGTCTGTGGATGTGAGCCCTGTGGGGCCAGGTGACCTGGCAGGATCGTGTATGTGGGTGGCCCAAGCACAAGGCGGAAGCTGTTTCAGGACAGATGACAGCTTCTGTTCCCCCTCCTTCCTCCCTGGCCGCCACTCTATCAGCTCCACTTCCCCTGCGACGTGGGCCAGGGTGCCCAGGTCGGGGAGAGGGCAGCTTTTGTCCTACTAGTATGCAGTTGTGGAATTGGGGGGTTCATCTGCCCAGCTCCCTCGATGCCTGGACAGTTCTGAGACTCATCCCCTGCTGCTCCATCAGGAGAACCCCAAGGTCTCCAGGATTTCAGGTCCAAATGTTCTAATCAGCTCAGCTGTGCATAGAAGACAGCGTGTCAGAGCTGGACAGACCCATTGCATTGATGGGGAAACAGAGGCCCAGGACAGAAAACAGGGAAGAGACTTGCCTGAGGTCCTCTAGCATGAGGGGCGCAGAGGCAGGATTTGAAGTCCTATCTGTCTGGCCCCAAAGCAGGGGACAAGGGCCTGCCTTCCTCAGACGCAAACATGCAAACACACACCTTCCTACACACACGTGCACACTCGCACACCAAGCTTAAGAGCTAGCTGCAACAGGGCCACAGAGATGCCCCACTCCCCCCACTCGCCACCCCACACCCTCCTCTTCTGCAGTGCCCTACCCCCACCCCCTGCACCATCCCTGCTGTCTCTGCACAGACACAAAGAATCTAAGGATGTGCTGGCAGCCAACTGACAGGCCATCAGTCTGCCCAGACACCCTCTTCACAGCTCGAGACCCGGGACCCGGCAGCCCGGATGCCACCCCACCCACTAGTCACCCCCAGCACCAGGCCAGGAAGGGAGGCGGCCAGGGAAGGGGCTGCGGGGAAAGGCACGAAGTCCGGAAGCCCAGAGGAACAGTCTTCAACCTGTGAATCCGGCCGCGCCCTCCCTGCAGCCTCCCTGCCCCTGTGTGTCTCCCTGCGTGGCCGGCCCCCACCTTCGGGGACCCAGGCTGTCCGAGAGGCAACAGCCATGAGCGATGCCTGGGGACAGCCTCTGGGTACCCTGGCATACTGGGCAGTGGCCAGAGGCAATGGCTTTGGACCAGGCCAAGGTGGGAAGTCTAGCCCCGCAGCCTCCTGGCTGGGAGACCTCAGGCAACTCGCCTAACTTCCCTGTGCTTCAGTTTCCTCATCTGTAAGGAAGAGTGATTGAACCCATTCGGCATCCACTTGGCTCCATAAATGTAGGGTGAAGGAGGGCTCGGAGGGTCACATTCACACCCAGAGTCCCCACCCCAGACACATGTCAAAGCTTTCACTCACCAGGAACTACTTGCTGCTGGAGGCAACCCAGGCAGCGTTTCTAAGCAGAACTCACCCGAGTTGATGTTTCTTGGAAAAATGGTCCCTTCCTCTGGACCATGTGTTTTCAGGGCCATCATATGGCTTCAGCCTGGAGGAGGGGCTACTTTGCTCATTTGTGGGGGCAGACCCCAAAGAAACTTGAGGGTCAGAGTCTCTTCCCCAAGGTCACCAGCTGGTAGAAAAGGAGTCAAGACTTGAGCCCACGCCTTCACTTCCGCTGTCCCTGCTCCCACCCCTCTGTTGCCTACTGAGAGATGGGCCTTCAGGTTGGGGACATCGGGCTGGCCCCAGCCCAGCCTTGGGAGCTGGCAGGTCAGCGTGGTCACCACTCCCTGTCCCTCCTGCAGGGTTGCCAGACTGAATATGACCCAGGAAGAAGACATCCTCAGTGAAGTTTCATTGCGAAACACTGGTACCAGGGCCCAGGGCATCACGGTTCAGGTGGGGGTGAGGGGGTGGGAGATGGAGGAGGAGGAGGAGGGAGCATGTGTCCAGGGAGCGTGGAGCCTAGAGGTGTGGATTTCCTCCGGGAAGTCCCTCTGCAGATCCAGGGTACCTCCACTTCTCCCGCCTGGGGACTTTACTTGCATCTGTCACTAGCATCTGGGTGACCCCTGCAATACGGGCCCAGGCTCCATGCCCATCTCACTGACTCCAGCCCCGGCACCTAGCACAGTGCTTCGCACATAGCATGTGCTCAGGAAAACTCTGTTGAGTGACCTGGTGAGTGAGATTGGCTGACCCAAAAGACAGCAGCAAAAAAAGGCTGGCACTGACCTCTGTGGTTCCCTTCTCCCCAGCCCAAATCTGCTGTGTCCCTGAGGTGCCTCTCCAGACTCAGCCCCACCCAGAACGCCACTTCTGGCGGGTGGGCTCCGGGGCCCAGAGCTGTGCCATCCAAGGCGGTGGCCACTGCACGCTTGACACGCGGAGCATCCCAACTGAGGTTTGCTATACGTGTGGCATACTCGCCAGTTTTCAAAGACTTTGTACCAAAACAAAAGAATGTCAAACAGCTCATGAATATTTTTTATATTGAAAATCTGCTGAAATGATACTATTGTGGCTATACTGGGTTGAGTAAAACAGGCTACTTAATTCCACCGGTCTCCTTCTACTTATGGAATGTGTTACTAGAACATTTAAAAATGACATCTGTGGCTCACCTCTGTGGCCTGTGTTATGTTTCTGTTGTGAAGCTGTGGTCTGGAAGAGGCTGCAGATCCCAACCCCAGAGGTATTGGACTCAGCTACTGTGACCCTACATCCCCCAGGGCACTCAGGCCAGGGACAAGCACTTGGGATCTACCTCAGTCTCCCCATCTGGTCCCCCAGGTCTTCATGGCCCCAGCATCCTGCACCCCACCTGGAATCACCCCCATGGTCTCATTCCTGAGCTAGAATAGCATTTGCACGGGGCCACACCCACCCACCCGGAAGGGACCTTGGGTGTACATCCACCGCCCCGACCAAATCAACCTTCATCCAACCAACCAACACTTTCAGCTTTTACATCACTCTTAGTTTTATATTTCTCTCCATCCCTTCTGCCATTCCTCTTAACCAGGCCTCATTCATTCATTCATTCGGCAAGTGTTTACCAAGCACCCGTGTGCCAGGCGCTTTCCTGATACTTGGTGTACATCAGAGAACAAAGCAGATGAACCCCTCTGCTGTTGAAAGCCGACACCTTAGTGGGAAGACAGACAGTAAAGAACAGACATTATAAATAAGCAAGTCCTCCATGGCTTGCTGGAGGGATCTCAAAGCCTGCTGCAAAGCCCTCTCTGGCTCCCCAGTGCCTCCAGGTAAAGGTCCAAGCTCCCTAACTGGGCACGCCAAGCCCCAGGTGACCTGGCCCCGCCAACTGCATCCTCCACCCAGCCGCTCCCTGGTGCGCTCCTTAGAGCCTCCGTGTCATTCCTTCCGCCAAGAACACCCTTCCCGATTTCTCTGTTCCTCCACTCGTTCTCATTTCCCCGAGGCTCCCCGCACTGTCAGGAAGGCTTAGACCCAGTCACATGCGGATCTCCACATCCTAGGCCTGTGCGTGTGCTCTGGCTACACGCCTGCTGCCGCCACAGCTCGCACACATCTGTGCAGATTCTGTGTGGGCAGGCCTACCCCACGCCCGTGTGTCCTCCCTCTCGGAGAGGCCTAGCCGGGCTCAGGGGCTGCCCAGGTACGTCTCGACTTCCCAAAGCCTCAGCGGGAACAGGCAGTGAGATTCAGGAAGTCGCCATGGCAACCGCCGGGCCCTCGTGCCATCTCCTGCAATCAGCGCTGGGACCCGGCCACCCGCTGGGCTTCCTGGAGATCTGTTCCCTAGGATGGGGGGCTGGGGAGGGGGGCTCCTGACCCCTCCTTCTCTTCTCCCGTCCTCCCCTCCCTCACCCCTAGCATGGCAAGGCTGCCAGGATGGGACTGAGAGTGTTTGAGGGAGGGCTTCCTAGACTGGGAGCAGGCACTCGAATGCTGGCATCAAATAAGACACTGGTACCATATGTGATCATTCCTTTCTCTGCACCTCTGTCTCCTCATCTGTGAGATGCCTCCCTTATAGGGTGTCTGTGGGATTTAGGGCAACCATATAGCACTGATTAGCTCAACTAATCCCATTATCAAAACTAAAGGTCTAAAACCGCCCCTCGCCTTTACAGGGTTTCAAGGTACTTCCTATCTGTTGGTTCACAGCAGCCCCTCAGGAGGATTTTTAATGGCAGTTTGACAGAAGAAGAGCCTGAGGTCAGAGTGGTGGAGAGAAGGTCCAAAGTCACCAGTCTTGGCTGGCTAGGACAGGAATGCTGGGGAGCCCCTGGAGAATGGCTCTTGGGGGAAGGATGGGGCTTGGGGTTGTCCTTTCTCTGCCAGCACTAACAGGTGACCTTGTTTCCCTCCCACCTCCTGACAAGAGTCTGGCCCTCATCTCCTGGGCCTGCACTAGGGACTAGAGAGGGCCTCTTGGACCCCAGGGCCCGCCTTTGTGGACAGAACCCTGAGGCAAGAGGCCTGGGTTCCACTCCTGACTGGCTCTATGAGGTCAGAGGACAGGGGATCATCTGCCATCTGCGGGCCTCACTTGACAGGGCTCTCGATTATAAAATGCACCAGATGACCCCAGAGGCATGTCCCACTCATACAGGCTGTGCTTTCTGTTCTACGGCCCGACAAGCTCAAGGGACCTCAGAACCCTGAACCTGTGACCTGTGAGTTTACCAAATGCCAGGCACAGCCCTCCCCTACCAAGCGGGGAGCCTGGCTTCATGCACTCACAGAAAGTCAGGCAACAAAAACAGCGTCTTTGTTCTCCCACCTCCACCAGAGCCTTGAGTTTTTAATTAGGATGCGGCAATGTCTGTTTTCCAGCTCAAGCCAATTCCTGCCAGAAGAGTCACCAAAGTGAGGGAGAAGGCACCACATGCTTGCTCGTGCCCCTTTTGTGCCCGGGACCTGGTTTAATTCCCACAACCATTCTGCCAAGCAGGTCTTAGTGAAGTGGGGGGAAAGGGGTCAGGGTACAACCACTGAAGGAAGGACACAGCAACTGAGGACAGGACAAACTGGTTAGAACCAAGAAGGCGGAACATTCAACTTCCAGTAGACCTTGAACCTCGTGCACACCCACAGGTGCCATGACAGTTCCTAGGCTGACCAGAAAGGGTCAAAAAGTGGGCAGGAGTGTTTCCTGGAAACCCTCATCCCTTCCCCAGAGTAGTTGGAACAATCCTCCTACTCATTAGCTATGAAATTCCAGAGCCCATAAAACTAATAGCCCCACACCTCGTGGTAGCTCTCTCTCTTGCCCTCTGAGCCCCTACTCTGTCTACGGAGTGTGTACCTACTTTCACTTTAAACACCCCACACCTCTCGGTCTCTCTCCCTCTCACCTTTCCGAGATGGCCCACATTCTGCCTGTGGAGTGTGCAGCTCCTAAGCCGTTTTCCCTTCTGACTGAGATGGACCCCACTCTGTTTATGGAGTGCATATCTCTCTAAGTAAACTCGCTTTCACTTTACCACGCCTTGCTCTTAAATTCTTTCATGTGCGAGGCAAGAACTTATTCTCCCCCAACATTAGATTTCATGGATGCGGAGACCAAGGCTCAGAGAGGTGGAGTGACTTACTCAAGGTCACACAGCTAGTAAGTGGCAGAAGTGGCATTTGAACCCAGGTCCGGCTGACTTCAGAGCCCAGTCGAAAGACCGTCCTCGATTTCCACTCCAGCCAGCTGCCTTGTCCCACTCTCAGTGACAGCTCTGCCCCCTGGAATTCCTCATCCTCTTCCTTCTGGGGCCCCAGGTGCTGCCCATGGCAACCTTCCTCCTCATCCAGGCAGGAAAGATGTTGAGACTCAGAATTCCAGAGCACAGAGGTGGAAGAGCCCTCTGAGCTGACCCACACCCACCCTCCCCACTCTGCCACTGTCCAGACAGGGACGGGGACACTGAGGCCCTGTGAGGCAGGGCCAGGCCTGGACCCAGAAGTAAAGGCACAGATTCCTATCGTGCACGGGGCATGGTGGAAGATGAGTTCCATCCAGGAGGGTGTGGGTGGAGCTCTGGGGATGCCGCCTGGGGCAGGCGGGTCTGCTGGTCTGATCAGGGCTTACAGGGTTTGGATTCGGAGTAGCAGAGAGCAGAGGGAGCGGGCCAGACACGAGGGTGGGGGTGGGGCGGCCTGGCTGAGCAGAGGGGTCAGGCAGCCTTGGCCCGGCTCCCATCTCCAGCCCCAGGGCGAGCACATGAGGTGGAGCTGAAACATTCAAGCAGCTTCCTCTCCTTTGTTGGGAGTGATGTCGCCCATTTCCTGGATGTCCAAGAACCGGCTTCAAACAATAGCGCTGTCAGGAAGCCAGGAAGGGGCTGCTGCCCGGTGCCTGGTCCTGCCCCATCCCTCCCCACCTCCTGAGACCTGGCCAGGCCATCCTTTATGCTTATCTCTTTGAGTCCGATGCCTCGCTCTGTCACCAGCCGGCTGTGTTTCTGTGGGCCAGTCACCTAACTTCTCTGGGCCTCAGCTCCCCACCTAAAACTTGGGGATCCTCTCCTCACTTGGCAGAACTGGCCCGTTGCTCAAAGGAGGTAATCACGATGGGGGTGGTAGCTGAAGTTCACAGCTAATACCCTGAACATAGTGCATCCCAAAATGCTTGGCACATGGGTGGCCTCTGAAAATCTGACTTTGGCTCTGAAACCTGGAAACTGTCTACTCACATTTTTCAAGCCTACTGAGTACCAAGCACTTATTTCCATGGTGTCCATGTACCACGTGTGAAGACGTGCAGTTGTGGAGTCAGACAAAACCGGGTTGAAAGCCCACTTCTGCCATTAATATGAGCTGTGTGCCCTGGGACGTTGTCATGGCCTTTCTGAGCTCCAGTTTCTTCTTAAAGAAAGTAAGATAGGAACAAACAGATAAAGTAAATAGGAATAACAAGAATATTAATTTCGTGACATCATGTGAGGAGTAAATGGGCCCATAAATGTCACGCATTTGGCGCAGTGCCGGGCAGGCAGACCCCCAGTCGACGTACCCTTGTTAATACTGTTATTACTGTTTCCAGCACGGGCCTCCGAAGTCCCACTTTCGTATCTTCGCTCACATTGTCCCTCCTGCCTACAAGCCCTTCCTCTCTCCTGTCCACACCTCCAGCTCTGCACAACTTTTTAGTATCTAGTTGCCGCCCCCCAGGTAAGTCCAGGGCAGGGACCCAGAAGTCTAGGCTCAGTCCTAACTTTACCCTTCTCTGAACCCTTCCCATCTGTGAGCCTCAGTCTCCCTACCTGTGAGTTAAAGGGAAATGGGTCTCTAAGTTCCTCCCCATTCGGATGCTCTGGGGCTCAGCCCAGCCCCCAGCTACATTCCTGGACCTGGACTGGCCTCCAAGGGGGAGCCCAGACCCAGCAGGAGAGGGCGTCTGCACCCCCAGTTCACCAGCAGGCTGGACTCCTGCCCCAAAGACAGAGCTGCACAGCGGATTCAGGCTGTCTGCAGGCTTGGGAGCGGGGTGGGTGCTTTTGTCCCGGAACATGGCCTTTTCATTAGCGCCATTGTCCACCAATTAGCCCAAAGCTGACTCACAAGGAACGCGGTGCAGGGGGCCGTGTTCTGGTGGGCACTGTGTTCCCTCAGCCCTCCTCCTCTTCCTCTGCAAAACTTCAGCTCTGCTGCCCATCCAGCTGGTCCCACACCCCATGGCCGGGTGCACCTGTCACCTTGAGGTGTCACATTCATTGCACACCAACGTGGTGCCGGGCAATGGACAGTCATCTTGTCACCAAATCAACAGACCCACCCCAGAAGGGAAGCACTGTTTTTACCCTGATTTCTCAGAGAATTGAAGGATGTCTCTCAGTCCCGCAAGGCGTGAACCATCTCTAGTCACCAGACTAGAGCAGCCTTCTGGATTCCCTTTGTCAAGTAAGTGCAGAACTGTGCGGCCCTGGGCAAATCACTTCCATCTGCATTTCCTCTCCTGCCCCTCCTCTGACTTCCACTTCCTCAACCCCAAACTAATAGCTCAGTGTAGTGCAGAGCAGAGACCCCAGATTCTGGAGCCAGTCAGGCCCAGGTTGTAATTGTACTTCTGCCAGAGGTAAAATACCCATAGTTCCTGTTTTTGAGAAGCTTAAGTCACGAGAGGGAGGTAGACCAGTAGACAAATAACCACCATGTACCCTGACATACCAAGAGCTCATCACAACCTTCCCATGTCAATGGTCTCTCCATCTTTCTACTGGCTGCCCGTGATGGCACTGCGGGGCTCTGTTGCATTTCATGCAACGTCTCTGCTACAACTGATTTAGGTTGTTCCTCTCCCTCTGTCCATTTTTACAAACAATGCCACAGTGAGCATCCCTGTCTACATCTTAAAATACTTGAATCAGCACTTCTGTAGCATAAATGTTTATAGATGGGGACCGGTACAAATGCTTTATAGTTTGATAGAGGCAGCAAATTGTCCTCCACACAACATGTATCCGTGGTTCAGTTTCTCCTCCTGCTGGCAGGGGAGGAGAGTACCCATTTCCCCACATCTGGCTCAGTGCTGATTAGCATCAACCTTTTCCGTGTTTGCTAATAAGATGGCCTCTCACTGCGGCTTTGATGTGCATTGTCCTGACTACTGGTGAGGTTAAACATCTTTTCACCCGTTAATTGGCCATTCTGATCTTCTCTTCCACAAACTGCCTGTTCACAGCTTTTGCAGATGTTTCTATTAGGGTGTTTGTCTCCCCATCACCCTCTGACTTATCACATTCCTGCCCTTTGGGCGTCCGAAACTCAGGTCCCCTCTCCTATTCCGAGAGCTGCTGCCCACTTGCTCCCACAGGAGAACCTTCCACCCCTGCCTTCCACGCAGGGTGCAGCCAGCCTGAACCCACGTGGGCAGAGGGCGTCGACTGGACTTGGCTCAATCAGAAGGCAGTTCAAGTAGAGGACGATCTTCAAGGGTTTTCTCCTTTAACTTTTCAAGATCAAAGCCTTCAGAATAATCCCCTGAACAAACTCAGCCTCAATTAACAAGAAAGCTCCACGGAACAATTTCGAAGTGGATGACAAAAATCCCTGAATCTCTTTCATACCATGGCCTTCAAAAGGCAGTGTGGGTGACTTACCTAAAACAAAGGCCGGAAGTGCCCTTCTCATTTGAACAAAATGCCCAGAATGAACTGCCCAGGTGATTAGATCTACCTCCAGAAGATCACCAAAACTTCCCCATCTCCCCCAGTAAGTCAGCTAGTGGCGAAAGTGTGTTTCATATAATTCTTGGCATGGAAAAGGACCCCGATACCATCTTAGTCCATTACTTCATTTTATAGCTAAAGAAACTGGCTCAGAGGGGAAAGCGTTTTGCCAAGGCCACACAGCAAGGTCAGAGATAGCATGGGAACAGCAGCCCAGCCACCTCCTCCAAGTGAGCCTGCTGCCCATCACACTGATATGGAAGAGAAGATGCCAAGGGGTTTTCTGGAAAGTTCTTTGGCTTGAAGTCACCGCTGGGAACCTCAGCTTCTTGGAACCCAGCGACATAAAGGTACTGCACGTTCCACAGACAAGAAGACAAAGAAAGCCGTAACGCCTGTCCATCAAACTACCGTCACATCATGTAATACCTTAGTTTCAGGCGGCAAGAGAAAGAAACATTATTATCATTTTAATGTTTTATTTTTTGAAAGTGAGTTTATTTAGAGACATACACATTCCATAGACAGAACGCAGATCGTCTCACAGGGACCTTTTTAGCTTCAACTCTTCTACCAGAGCAGCAGAATTGATTAAAACAAGGCTTCCAGAAAGGGCATGCCTGCTTAATTTGCATTCAACCCTCAAATTAAAGGAATGCCGGCATGCAATTATATTTATTACCATAGCCTAATCTGACCTTTTATGAATCTTCCTCCCCTTAGAGCACAGATGGCGTTTTTTTACTGAGACTGACAGGGATTTCTGGGCTCTTTTTGGAAAATAAAAACAAAAAACCCGAGGGTTCTCTTCTTTCTCCAATGGCGCTAATCATCACATAGACACTCTTCGAATAGCAAAGCACTCCTGCTTACCCTACATAGAAGGGTACACAGTTCAGGATGAACTCGGCTCCTCCCTTTTGCAGAGGCCAATGGCCGTGCAGCATTTATGCAATGAATCCTTATCAGGCGCTATCTACCAGGCGCTTTTCCTAAAGGGGTAGATGCAATGGGAAACCAGGTGGACTTCTTGCTCCCAAAGAGCACAGCGGTGGCTGAAACAGGCACGAGGCACCTGAGTGTGGAGGACGATGTGACTCCCTCTGAGGGGAGTTGAGGGATGCTTCGCAAAGGAGACACATTTAAGCTGTGTCTCGTGGGAAAGGTTCACCGAGAAGAGGTGGGGGAGAATTTGGGGGCAGAGGATACAGCACAGGGAAAGGTGCAGATGGTGGGAGATGAAGCTGGGGGCTCTGAGTCAGACTCCAGAGTGACTGACTGTCACCCTGAGGGGGTGTGGACTTTATCCAGTAGACCGTGGAGACACCGAGGACAGGGGATGTCCTCATTGGGTTAAAGGCAGAGGTAGGAAGCTGCAGTTGCATTGGGCTTGTACCCACAAAACCACACTTGGGCCAGATTGTTCCTGAATGAAGCACACAGAGCCCTGTCCTGCCTCAGGGGTCTGCTCCTGCGGTTCCCTCAGGCTGGGACACTCTTCCATCCTCTACCTGGCTGGCTCCTTCTTATCCTTGAGGAGGGAGCTCAAACACCACTAACTCTGAGAGACCCTCCAAAGCCCCTCTTCTTAAATATAGCCTCACCCCCCAGCTATTTCCTTTCACCAGACTCATCCCAACCTGCAATCATCTCGTTTCTCTGTGTTTAGCGGTTTATTGCCCCCATCACTGGAATGGAAGCCCTGGGAGAGTAGGGCCCCTGACTATCGTGTTCATCACTCATGCCTAGAATGGTAACCAGCACAAAGCAAGATGTAAAATATCTGCTGAATGAATTCATTAATGTATTTCCAGGGTAGTAGCTGCAACTACACCTCTCTTCTCCCATGGAAGAAAGCATATGTGAGTATATGCAGACCAATTAAACTGGAAGGTCTGGGGGTGGGATCCGGACACCAGTATTTCAAGGTCTCCAGGTGATTCTAATGTGCATCCAAGGATGAGATTCAGACTTTGAAGAACAAGAGTGCGGCCATTGGAACCAGACAACCTGCATTTGTTTCCCTAGATCGATCACCCAGACCTTAACTCCTCAGATACAAAGTCTGGGGTAAGTTCTCTCTAATCTCTTGCATCTGTTCTAATTTATTTTTAAAGTAAATACATTTATAAATTTTAATACCCTATTAAAACAAATTACTTGTGATATGTATTATAAATGATCAAGACACACCTAGATGTCACAACCCCAAATGGAGACGTCCTATGCAGTAGAAGCAACTGGTACATTTGAAGACCGAATACGTCACGATCCATTTCGGAGCCTAAGCATACGTTTTTGATCACACCCAAAGCATTTCAGCCAGGATTTCATGCTACAAAGATGGCAATTTAACCTCAAAGATTTACTCCTCTCTCTACGTAATTAATTTGTTTGTTGTTTTATAGCAAGGAGGCGGTTTGGAAGTTCTTTGGAAAGATAAACATGGAGTAGTTAATCACTTCCTGGGTGTCTGTCATGTGATGGGCACTAGAATATAGAAGTATAAATAAGCCATAAGTCCATATCTTACAGAACTAAGACCAGGGGAGATGAGAGACACCCAAGTGCCACAACAGGTGTCACCCTAGTAGAGTGCTATAACAATTGCTATCATTTGTTGACACTGTACTAAGCATTTCATGTGTAAGGCTCATTAAATCCTCAGAGCCATCCCAGGATATAGGTACTATTATTATGCCTCCATTTTACAGATGAGGAGAATAAAGCACAGAAAGGTTAAGTAACTTGCCCCGGGCCAAACAGCTATTAAAGGACAGAGCCTCGATTCAGATCCACACAGCCCAACTCCAGAGTCCTTGTGCTCAACCCTCATGCCATTTCTGTCAAGGGAACAACGAAGGCAGGAAAGAGCACTTCTGGCTGTAGGAAGGGACACTTCCTGGGGAAGACAGCATTCGTGTTTGTCTTGAGAGATGGGTCAACTTTCAAGAGGCAGAAACAAGGGAAGGATTGTTTGCCGACAAGTGGACGGCGGCACTAGTGGAGATTTGGAAATTGGAAAACACTCTTGAGGAGTGGCATTTGGGAGACTGGAGGGTACATGATAAGGAGACATAAGATAATAGTGGGGGAAATGGGCTAGGCAAGGGCCGGATTATGGAGTGTCAGGATGCCAGCACGGATTTGGACTTGAGTTAACAGCCATCCCAGAGTCACCGAAGGCTTTGGCATGTCAGAGGCACACGCAGCAAGTTGGAGGGAGGTCTGGAGGGCGAGGCAGCGGTAGGAGACCAACCTGGCAGCAGCGTCAGTAATCCAGGCAAGGGGAACAAAAACAGGCTAGGACGATGACAGTGACATAAAAGAGGAAGTAACAAATGTGAGAGGTTATAGGACTCAGCAGGACTTGGTGTGCGATTGGAACACGCAGAGGAGCGAGCGGAAGGGGTCACAGGAGCGTCTCTTGTTATGACACTGGAAGGATGGAGGCGCCACGCACTCAGATAGGGAAGACAGGAACAGACTTGGCAGAGGAAAGGGCGCAGATAAATTTCCTTTGGGAATGTAAGGAATCAGTCTCATTATTTTTAAACCAAACCAGCAGGAAGATTTTCTGACTATTATTTGAAGCCCTGCTCAGAGATGCTTTGCACTAGCTGCTCTCAAATTGTTCTGTGACCTTTCACCTACTGAAATTGTGAATGCACCTGTGGTGAGAGATTTTAGGAATTCCATCTTTACTTAGGACTCTTAGGTCATTGAAGGTTACGGTGTGGTGTCATTCCATCAAGAATACAGGGAAGTCAAGTCAGTTGCTTTGTTCAAGGAATTCAAAGCAAGGGTGGAGGGCGGGGGCAGGCAAGAACTTCTATCCAACTTGGGCAAAAGTTAAAGCAACCTAGAATTGAATTTGAGGCCTTTAACTGTTTAGGACTTGTTGCTTAGGTTCTAAAGAGGTGAATTAACCTTGAGGGAGGGCCTGGTGCTAGACACTGAAGCGGGATAGAGAACCATGGATCCCAAACTCAGGTAGTTAAGCACCAAGCTTACTAGAAATCTCAGGTGCTACTCCAGACTCACTGGATTAGAATCTGCATGTAATAAGACGTCCGGTGATTTACATGCAGTAGTATAGATTAAACGTATGCACTTTGGAATAGATGCATCAGGGCTTCCGTCTCAGCTTAGCCACTAAACTACCTACTACTAGCACTTAACCTCTCGGACCCGCTTCATGCATAAAAATCAAGTCAGCACGGAGAAGGAAAAACAGAATCAATCAGTGGCCCTAAATCTTGGTTTTACCTTAGAACAACCTGGGAAGTTTTCAAAACCTCCATGCCTTGGCCATAGCGCAGACCAATTAAATCAGAATCTCTCCGGGGTAGGATGCAGACATCAGTATTTAAAGGCCTCCAAGTGATTCCAAAGTGCAGCCAAGGCTGAGAACCGCTGATGACTTTGAAGGACAAGAGTGTGGCCATTGGAATCAGACGATCTTCATCCATATCCCTACTATTTCATGTATGAGGACTGGGGCTCCTTAACCTCTCCCTAAACTTTAGTTCCTCCATTTGTGAGATGAGCATGACAGAGTAACAGAAACCCTTTCAAAGGGCTCTGAGCATAGAAGGAGTTGACTCACGTAAAGCACTGGGCACGGTGCACACAGGGCTCAGTGAGTATCTGTTACTATTTATGCAAGTCTCAGCTTCCTTTGCAGAAAGAACCAGGGAAGCAATACATAGCTGGAGGTTATCATACAAGCACCAATCTGTGGTCACACTCATACTTTCCCCACCAGGGGTGGACTGAATTACTCGGCCACCAGGAAGTTAATGCGTGTTGCCTTAGCTGTTTCAAAAATTTAAGAACCAATTCTTTTTCTTCTTAAATTGGAGAATTCAGCAAAGGTGGCTGGCAAGGAGCTTGTCTGTGCAGAATGGGTGACATTAAGGTGTATCCAAAATGTTCCCAACTAAGGTGTCAGAACAGGGTGCGGGTAGGAGTGAGGCAGATCATGTAGTGCGTTGTCTTTTAACTGTCCTAACACTTTGAGCAACAGACGCTGCACCCCATCTAATGTCTCACAGCCATCTCCCCACTTACAGTATCTAGAATGGTGGTGGAAAGGCCTTTACGAAGCCTCCTATACAACAACTTTGCTGTTCAGAGCTCTGCAAACAGGAAACCAAGGCCCAGGGAACTGAGACTCATGCATTTTTTTTTTCAGATGCAATTAAAGGCCACGACCAGAAGGTATAAAGTGACCCAGTGAGATGGAGGGGAAATAGCCTAGTAGTGAGAAAGGAATTGAATGAAAGGAAAAATAGAGACGTAATAGCGCTTTGAACCAAAGAGCTTTATAAATACTTGTGGCTTTAACCTGCCCGGGAGGTAGATAAGCATGTTCCCTTTAGTTTGTCCTCAAATTCAACCTCTCACAAGAGGTTAAGAAACACACCCAAGGTTGGAACTGACACTCAGACCTCCCGACTTCCTGGCTTTGGAGCTGGGAGCTCAGCCTCCACCTCCCTTGTCTATCAGGAAAAACATCTGGGTTCTAATGCTTGAGGATGGGATATCAAGGGGAAGTGGTGGAAGTTTGGTTCTTTAAGAAACTCTGAGCGAGACTGCCTAAGACCCAGCCAGGAGGCCCCTCCCGTGGCCTGAGTCACAAGGCTCAAGTGTTTCTTCACTTCTCCTATCCTGGACGCTTCCCTTGCATGACCTTAAGGGAAATCTGAGATGCTGGATGGGAAGAAAGAAAGTTGAGACTTCAAAATGTGTGAACACAGACAGGCCCCGAGGTGCCGCCTCAGGTAACAAAGCCTTTCCTTTCCACAGTCATTTCTCGTGATAGCACGCGGCTCCCCGGCCACGCTGGCAATGCCTGCTTGAAGCAAAGAGAGAGGAACAGGCAGGACCACAAGAAGAAAAAGCGAGGGGAAGTCATCTTTAAAGGCCAAAAGGTTATATAAAACATAATAAAATACAACCATTTCCTTTAAAAATTTTAATGGGCAGGAAATGGTATAGAATAACTGCCAAGTCACATAAATTAACGTTTTCGTTAATGTTTGTGATCCCGGAAAGAACCCTCTATCGGTCGAGGCAAACTGCATGAAGTTGTCATCAACCACTGCCTGGCGCGTGACGGGTGTGGGCCATGGACCCATCCTCACGTGGTCCAGAAAAAGATGCGGCTGCCATGTTTGGCAGGCTTCAGATCTCCTTCTATCTCAGGGTTGGGCTCTGGCCTTGCTCTTGAGTGATAGGGATTCTCTGGTAAAGGCCGATCTGTTTTCACTTTGGTGACCTGCAAAGGGTGAAGAGGAAAGAAGCAAAGTGGAAAGTCAGGTGGAGTAGCTGTGACCACAGACACACCTCCCGGTGTCTCCTCTCCGCTCCTGCTGCCCTGGCCACTCCTCTTCTTTAAAGCCCTCACAAATCACATTTAACCCTGAGTAAATATTTCAGAATGCCTACTTTGTGTCATTCCACGTGGAAGTTAGGGATACAGAGAGAACAAGGTTCCCACTGTCCTCAGTGAAGGAGCCAGACAGGAACACCCCCACCCCAGGCCTTCCCACATCTGAGCGGCGAATGAGTGCCCGGGCAGCAAGTTCCCTGCACACCCACCCATCCTCAAGGGCAGGAGCCTGGACTGTTTCAGAGACGTAACGTTCAGCTTCATCCTGAAGGATGAGCAGGAGCCCATTAGAAGATTAGAGCGGGGAAGACCTTCCAAGTAAACAAACAGTCCACATGAAGACAGAGAAACACGTCTTTGGAAGGGCCAAAGCAAGGCTCCATGCAGAAGTGGAGAGAGGTGCACCCCCCAACCAAGCACGTCCTGCTGTTAGAAACGACACCGAGTGCATTATTCCAGTACATTCTCACACTCCTCAGAGGTCAGTGTGCAGAGGTTCACCGGGGCCACCTAGCTAACAATGGAAGAACCAGCACTCAAAGCCAGATCTCCCGACTCCAAAGCCTGTACTTTTAAATTACACGCTACACTGGGAGGCAGGGGCCAGGCGATGAAGGACACTGAATGATATGGGAAGGTGTCTGAATTTTAACCCAACACAGGGAAGCAGCAAGGTGCACATCTGTAGGCCGGAAGGTCCAGAAGCTACTAGACCAGAGGGCGCTGAGCCCACGGCCAGGCGAGAGTGAGACACTGAATTATGTAACAGGAAGAGAGGTGGACGATGTTTCACGTCCACATTAGCCCACAAAAATTTCCATCCAACACTCAACAGAAACTGTTCTCATTTTAAAGAGGCCCAGAGAAGCAGAAAGACAGGAAGGCCATGGTTATTAACAGTCTTGTTAACTAGTGGTCTGAACTCTAAGCTACTCCATGTAACATGACCAGATTAATCTTCTCAGATGTACAATTTCAAAAATGACTTATTGTGAACAGAGTTTCCATGTACACAATCACACAATCATCACTACAACCACCCTTAGGCACACTGATTACTCTAGTTCACAGAAGAGGACCAGCGATGGCTGACTTGTCCAAGATCAAGACACAGTCAATGTCAGAGCTGGAGCTGGAACCCCAGTCTTCTGACTGCGAGTCCAGAATAGTTTTTTATTTGCTCTTAAAACAGTGTTCTCATCTCTCTGCTATAATTAGAGATCACTAATGGTTCCTTACTGCTTGACAGAGTAATTCCAAATGCCTCCAGCTGGCATTTGATGCTCCTTTAAGGAATTCAAGACGTCTGTGAAATAAATCTAGAAAAAAGTAATGAAAGGACCCCTTTAAAGGACAAATTACTGTGGAAAAGACAATGAAACAACATCCTCTTCTACTCCACTCAGAAGAGAAAAGGAGCAGAAGCATGTGGCCAAACTAATTGCTCAGTAAATGACCTTGGGCAACCTCCTTAGCCTTCAATTTCCCATCTGTAAAACAGGCTGTCAGCAGCCCTCAGGGTATTAGGATAACCTATGTGAAGTGCCTGATGTGTGGAGCAGGTGCTCCACAGTAAGCTGTTTTCAGTATTAATATTATCAGGATGATAGACTTATCGGTGAGAGAGAGCAGTTCTGCCCAGAAAAGTCAGAAACTTCAAAGACGGACCTGACGTCTGAGCTGAGACTGGACCAGTGAGCAGGAGTTCGCTAGGGGCACACAGGAGGGCAGGGAGTCCAGTGGAAACAGACTGCACAAGTGAAAGAAGCCAAAATGAGCCTTATCCAGCTTTCTAGATCATCACCTTCCTATAAAGAGATTGGATACTGAATCTAAGTATAATTAAAGCTAATAATCCTTTCAAAAAAACACCTTTGAGAAGAGTTAGGATAACAATACCTTTTTCTTTTACAGGTTTTTTAAAAATGCTAATACTAAGATTCAGGAGTAAATATGCTTTCTTAACAGCATGATCTGTTAATTCCCCTTTCATGGGACAGAAATGACAATAGGTAGTTTTCTTTACCGTATGTGTAAGTTCCACCACTTTCCAACTTAGAATTATCAACTATTAAAATAATTTGTTCAGTGCAGCAAAAGAAGGTATCTGAAGTAAAGATAAGCCAGATACAATAAAAAAAAAAAATTGCTAAGCCATCCCTCTATTTACAACAACAAGCTCAGGACCCAACTGTCCACAGATGCCACACACACAGGGAAGAGAAGGAACGTAACTGTGGATCTGTGTGCCAGGCACTGTGCTGGGGGGTCACACAGGCTCCTCAGCCTAGTGCTCACAGAAAAACAGGAATTCATACTGGCCCCATTTTGTAAATATGGTAGGATAGGAAATATTAAGCAATTTGATCAAGATTCCATAGCAATTAGGCAATGAAACTAAGAGTCAGATCTACTCTTGGTCTCCACTCAAAACCAGAGTTTTTTCCCTCCACGCTTTGCTATGTACGCTTCCCAGAGGGAACGGAGGGTGACGAGGCTCAAGAAGCAGAGATGCGTCAGATCACAAAGGGTCGTGTATGTCAGGATTTGGAGGGGATGCTTTGTTCTGTAAGTAAACAGGGGTCCCTTGAAAAGTTTTTTTTTTTTTAACGAAAGTGGTATTTGATTTACTTTCCACACAGATTATGGCTATAATGTAGATGTAAGTGTATCTTAAATTCTTCAATTTCAGAGGATGCACTGTCTTCTAAACTCTGAACTGCTCCACCCTCCATTCCCAGAAATTCAAGTAGCCCAGTTACTAAGAACTCCTGTCCAAACAGCAGGGATAGTGAGAGGATTCAAAAAATATCCCAGGAGACGCTGATAAACAGGAATTGAGGAATGCATAAAGGAAAAAAGAGAGGACAGCGAAGACAAAGACACTCAGGTTTCTAGCTCTGACGTTTCAATAGATGGTGGTGTCACAATCGAGACAGAAAATACAGAAGGAAGAACAGGAAAACGTGCCTTTTAAACTTCAAGCATTACATTTTGGGTTTTGTTTTGTTTTGTTTTTTCAATCCTAGGTATGTTTCCGAAAAATCTGACATAACCCTGAACCTATTTCCCCACAATAACCTCCATGTTTTCAACTGACAGTGTCCCCTAACATTTTGTTTGTTCTCATCTACCCACTTCTGTTCCTCTGTTAGCTAATTAATTAAAACAAATCTGCACATGTTGGAAGATCTACTTAAAGGAACATTTCTATTAAATGAACCCCTCTCTGGTTTGTGCACAGCCACTCCCTAGTTAGGCTGACTGGCCAATCTGGATTCCTCACATCAGGTCTGCACTCACAGGAGATGCTTTCCAGACCACCTCCTGCCTCCCCAGCCCCGTGAGAGACCAGCAGGAGGCCGCGTTACCTTGGAAAGCTCTCCCAGGTCGGGCCGCACCCAGCCCAGTTTGTCCAGCACACACTCGTCAAACTTGGCCTGCGGTTTGCGACAGCGACGGAACAACTGCAGGCCGGAGTAGTCAAGGCAGGTCCAGTACTCTGTGAACGGCTCCGCACAGTGCAGCTTTATCTGCCTGGAAAACAGGGCCTGAACAATGACAGTGCAAAAAAAGTGGGGGAAAATGTGGTACAGACCTCAAATACGCAGCCTTGCTTCTTGAAAGGCACGGGAGTACCTTTCCTCACTTACAAGACTACCTGGAGATCCTTAGGTTAAGAACCAGTAAGTTAAAAAAAGACTTCTGAGGAGTAAGATCTAATTTCTTTGTGTAGCAAAAACAAATGAAAAGAAATGCCAAAAGACTCTGGTCTAAGGTATATATATATTTTACTAAGAGAACTCCTCACTTGGGACCTATTTATTCTTTTCAGATCCAAGTCTAAAGATTACCAGCTTAGCAAATTGCGAAGAGAAGGAGGCATACTCAGAGATGGGCATGCTGACAGAAGTCAGAGGTGACAGACAAAGGCAAAGGGGGAGACAGAATTCTAAAAAGCAAACCCACAAACTAACAAGGATCCTGGGGTCACTCAGTGTAGAGGCAAACTGCCCAACACTTCACCAAAGCTCAAGGACTTCGCTCTATTAGTACACTGAACAAAAACAGATTAATCCCTGTCATTAAGAAGAAAGTTATAATATATTTGTTCTCTGTTAAGAAGCAGCAGAGCATACATATAATTCATTTTGTGGCCACCAAAAATGGTTAAAGTAACTTTTGTGCATAAAAGGGGTAAGTCTCAATTATTTTGCAAAATTCCCCTTCTCTTACCATTCAAGTTTGCTAGAAATCAAATAAATGCAAATTCAAGCAAGACTAAAATACCGTTATTTTAGGTATAAGCCATACTTGAGGCGGTAGAAACGGAGCACCTCCCCACCGGTGGAGTAATAATGATGTGCTTGCTTGTCACACTCCAAGGATCCAGCCAGACTCCACACAGGAGTCTCATTTAACACGTCTCAGGAAGAACCTCAGGCCAAAGGAACTCCCAGAGAAAAACTGGTTTTCCATTCCTGCTCAGGTCCCCTCCTGGGAGACGACCAACATTACCACTTTCTTATGTACCCTTCCATGGATTTTGAGTGTAACCTTGGGGGTGACGGGCTGTGCACCCAGAAGAAAGAAGGCGTGTCAAAGCGCTGGGGGCGTTTCTGGATTATCTCTAGCTGCACTGACCTGGACTTCGAGGGTCCACAAAATTACACCCGCCAACCTCTACTTGAGAATCACTCTGGCAGTGAGCCGCTGCTCCCAGTGGGAGCTCCGTACTCCTCCAGGATGCTGCGGCGGGGGAAGGGCTGCAAACCACTCTCTGGCGCTTAGGTCCGTGTCCTGGACTCTGTTATCCCGGCACCCACGCCTGGCAGCCAGTTTTCCTTGAGTGCTTTACAGCAAGCAATGTCAGCAGGAGGAGCCCCGCTTCTGGAGGCGGTCGGGCACCGCAGGAGCTTGTGAAATCCAAACATTTCCCACATAAATACACTCCCTCTGAGTCAAAAGGAAAAATGCTTTGCCAAAGTTCTCCTAGAAAATAATTTTTTTTAAATGAACACACATTCCACCTTATTGGCAATCAAATCCATGCAAATTCAAGCAAGAATAAAATACTATTTTGTACCTATCAAATATTTAAATGATGTGCAATTCTGGTGAGGGATACCAGGGTACAGTGCTGAGGACAGCATACACCGACCCAACTTCAAAAGAAATGGCCCCCATAGTTCAAGAGCCATAAGCCATGTTCAAAACCTTTTACAGAAAAATCTCACTGCTAGAAAATGTTTGCCTAAGGAATTAATTTTAAAAATGAGAACGATCTTTACACAAAGGTTATCACTGCTGATTTCTCCAAAACAATCAAAAACTGAAATCAACAATGGTGTTTAGTGACAAGACTTGCTGAGGTACATTATGGTTGATTTATCTACTGAGGGAATATATTACATGGCCATTAGAAATAACGGTCACCAAGACAGAGCAACGTGAAAGAATGTTCCCAACAGTTTCCAGTGAAAAATGAATTTTAAAATGTATGTACACTATGACGTTCAGCACAAAAATATCTTTGCATGTAGACAAAGACAGCAGAAGCCAAGGAACAGGGAAAGCAGCTTTGTGTGAAGGAATTTTTTCCTCCAACGTCATCGTAGGGCACATCTGTGGGTTTTGCCTGGCTAGCAGTCATTCCCCATTCTTCTGCAACATCCTTCTAATTTTCCTTTGGGGAACAACCTCTCCCTCCCTCTCAACAATGTGAATGCTGTGAATGTGATGAATCTGAGTCTACTCCCCACTTCAGGCCTGACCACCCACAGCACTTTATCTCCCGAAACACAGCTGATTCAAAGACATGCACACGAAGTCGACCAGCCAGGCCAACTGGACTCCGTCCAGGGACTTCTGCTCATGCTGCTGGGTGGCTTTTTGTCTGTGTCTGTCTGCCAAGCAAGTGGCACAGCTGCTCGGAGCGGCTGCTGGCCATCTTTGCTACAGCAAGGAAAGAGTCTCTCTGAAAATGAGTTTGACAGAAAAGCAGAACTAAGCAACTTGAAGGAAAAGAGGTGAAGCAAAAAGACACCAGGTAGATGGGAAGTCATCAGAGCTCTTGAATCCAGCCCTGCCTGATGCCAGTCCCATTTCTGGACTTTACAGTTACATAAGCCAACTCCCTCTGAGTTGAGTTTCTGTCCCTTTAATAGAGTTCTGACTAATATCGTGTTAAAATCTTTTTCTGGTATTACACTTTGAGGGTTTTTTTTCCACTTATAGTATCACATACAGTGGCTTACCTAAAAACTTGACCCTGAACACAGTGTCCTTCCCATCGTAACTGTGTGTTTTGCAGCAGTCACAAGGATAACAATCTGGCGAATGCCTGCTAGCAGGCCGCGGGCTAAGTATTTTCACGTGCCCTTTCAAATTTCTCACAACGATCCTATGCGACTGGTATTAGTCTACCATTGGCAAATGGAGATTCATGGAAATTAAAGAATGTGTCAAATTATAAAAACAAGGAACAGAAATTACTATCATTTATTGTGTGCTTTACAACTTTGGTCGGATTGCAAAGCCTTCCGTTTCCTGTTAAAATTAGTCAGTAAAATTATCCTTCTACTTAATTAGCTAGACGTTTACTGAGCTCCATACACCTTGATGTTTCAACCAAACAGGCACCAGCGGGACGAGACCTCACCTAAAGAAGTCCAGGGCACACTTGTTGACAAGCTTGCCTTCCTCTAAGCACCGCCTCGGGTCCTTCTCCTCCCAGCGGCAGAGCATGAACTCCTTGTTGGGCTTGTCACACTGAGCGCCGTAGTGATGGGCGGCGGCCTTCAGCACAGAGGAGCTGACCTTCACCTGGGGAGAAGGACCACAGACCTGTGACCGGGACATCACTTCCTCAACGTCCCCTCCCACCGGTCAAACCCGAGGGGACAGAACGGGAGCACCGTTCTGACTGCCAAGAAGACCAAAGACAGGAGACTCGCATAATCCTCCCTTATGACCTTCAGTGCCTAGGAGATCACAAAGCGCTTCCACATACATGGTCTCCCACACGTTTGTGACAATCACATTAGGCTGACATTTCTATCCCCATGTTAGACCTTAAGGAAATGACAGCCCTAACAGATCTTTATGGGAGAGGCAGTGCGGCTCTGAAGGAAGATGAGGCTTCTGCGATATGAGGGGAGGAATCAACCCTGAGGAGCATTGATGAATCTTTAAAAGTAATAGCAGAAGGTTATAGAAAATTCCCCAAAGACCACAGAAGATTAGAGCCTGGAGAGGTTCAGTAAACGCATCTAGTCCAGCAAGTTATTATTAATAATAAAGTACTAAATTTGTTAATATTTTTAAAATTCTAGAGTAGGTCCACAGCAGCCATCGCTGTGACTGTCAGCCTCACTCATTTACACGCCAGTACATTTTCTTGAGAAACACAGTTTTGAGTTACAGCTAGCTCCCGGTACGGTCCAGGGCCTGTCTACTCGCTGCGCGGGGTCCTGCTGGCCTCTTCTCTGTACCACCCTCTCCTGTGCCAACACCACAACGTCTGAATGACTGTAACTCAACAGAACATTCTGATGTCTGGGGGCGACCACCGCCCTCATTAGTCTTCTGTTCCAGATCGCTTTAGCTGTTCCTACAGATGAACAGCCCTTCCCAATAACCTGCGCTGGAAGGCACTAAGTTTAGTTATATATCAAAATCGAAGGAAAAGGGCACTTGTACAACATTGGGTCTCTGCTCACATTTCATCTCCTTAGATAGTCCCTCCCGAGTCATCTTACATAAGCTAGCACCAGCGGTCACTCTACCTGTGACCACTAGAACGTAAGCTCCAAGAGGGTAGGGATTTTGTTTTCAACAGAGACCCGATACTGTGAAGATGTCCACGCTCCCTAAATGAAACTATATTTAAGGTAATGTTTACCATGCTCACCAAGCACTGGAAACAGCGTCCAGTACAAATGCTGTCAGGCAGTCTCTGCTAGCAGTAAGGGATGTAAGTTACAAAAGAGACAAGAACACATGAATGACACCTTCCCATCCAGAATATAGTGCATCTCTCCATCTACGTAGGTCACTGTTACCTCCTTCAGTTAAAATTACAGTTTCCTTCATATAGAAATCTTGCATATTTCTTGTTTATTCCTCAGTCTTTTCTTGTTTTTGATACTATCAAAATAGGATATTTCTTCCCTTAGATTTTCAAGTTGGTTACTGCTTGTTTGTACACTGCATCTTCTCTTCAGCCATAGTTTACCGAGTTCTTGTCAATTCTGATATGAAACTGAAGAGTATGAACAGAAAAACTTCCATTTACAAATAAAAATTGCCTCCCTTCCTCTCTGATATTTATACTTTTTTGTCCTTCTTCTTTTCTTTTTCCATCTTAAAGCTCTGACCAAAACCTCCAGGATGACACAGACAAACAGCAGTGGCAGAAGACATGCCTGCCTTGTTCTAAACTGTAAAGCAGTTTGGTATGATACTGGCTGTTGGTACCAGGGGTATACCTGTTTGGACGGTCCCCATTAGGGAAGTTTCTTTCTAGTCATAACTGGCTATGTTTTACTGTTGTTTTCTCCACCAGGAAAGACTGAAATTTTCAGGCTTCTTTTTCATTAACCTATAAATGTACAGAGCATTAACTTTCTAAAACTGATCCACTGTACCTAGAATAAAATCTAGTCTGTCACAGTGTATTATGCATTAAGAAACCACTGGATTTGATTTGCAAATATTTATTAAGAATTTTTATGAGAATAATTTTATAATTATTTTTATAATAATAAAAATTGTAATTTCATTTTTAGGAATTTCACACAGCTTAGGTTAAATATTAATAATAAGATAAAAGGCAAGGAAAGATGGAGAGATACTTCATCTACACACTACAGGAAGAGGAGGATAAAGTTATGACTATGACTACTAATATACAACTACTGTAATTATCAATGCAAACGTGACTCTATGTTGTGAGTGAAATCTGCCATGTCAGTTCTAATAAATTCGTATAAAATTTTGTACTCCAGTTTTTGATAATAGTCTAGGTTAATTGAGAGGTACACACTTGCTTGCTATATTGCCTATAAAGAGCTGGGAGACTAAAAATCAAGATTCAAGCTTTTTTTAAACCTTAATATATTTTAAAAATCAAGTTAACTGTATTTATTTCCTTGTCAAATGCCTTAAAACACTTTCAATGGCTGCTTTAGTCACTCCAATGCCTTCACGGCTGTCATGCCCCCAAAAGCCTATGGCTTTCTTTTCTTTTTTTTTTTTTTTTTGTTAGTTTATTTTTTATTTATTTATTTTATCATTGATTGGTATGGCTTTCTTTTCTTTACTTTCCTATGAATGCAGAGGTTTCATCCAAATCAAATCATGTTGTTGAGTGTGTAAAATAGGCCCTGTCCCAGGGGAATAAAGGGTGAGCCCCACTCACTGAATCTACTTCTGGAGGAAAAAGAGAGACGCGCTGAAGACAGCTCAGCCAGTCGGTGGGAAGGGCCGAACGGGCACCAGAGTCTGTGACCTCCGATCCGGCCTCTTCCCACAGCATTCACAGCCACCAAGGGGCAAAGAACTCCAGACACCACTGTCTCCCTCACCAGCTTCTCCACTAAGACTGAAGCGTTCCAGCAGAACTGGCACCCTTTCACAGCCGCTCACCAGAAATACACCCTCTCAGATTCACTCAGCTCCCTTTGTCTCACAGAACACAGAATTCCAGCATCTTCCCTCAGTTTGTCCTGGTAACAGCCTCGCTGCTCAGCAGGTCCGAACGGCCTGCAGGTGTGGAGAGGAAGGCAGAAAAACTCCCACAACCCACAACCAGTCTTCAAGTCCCATTCCCTCTTCCTTAAACAGGCCTGCACCTCTTTCTGTGGGGCTTACATTTATACTAGGCCTTGTATCTTGCTTAATTCATGTAAAATGGAAGACGAAAGTCCTTATATGATGGAACTGTTGTGAGGATTAAATGAGTTAACACACATAAAAATACACAGAGAAAGCGCATCATAAATGAGGTATATTTTTACTCAAAATTATCAACGTGTACAAGAAGTTTCCAGTCCAAGGCTTCTGACTATTTCCCACAGGCCTGTGTCATAACTCCAAAGTCCATGAGGCGCAAAACGGGTTTAATGTGCCTCTCAAAACTGCTCCCTCTGGCTTCCCCAGTCCTACTATCAGGCTGCAAATCTGACACTTAGTCCTCAAGCTTTCCTGCCTCTGATATCTAAGTTATGGCCAAGTCTGATCAAGTCTAGATAAACGCGTTTTCCTCTCTATAACCACAGTCACCAGTCGTCTTGGGGTCATTAATATCTTCCTCAATGGCCTCAACAGTCACCAGGACTGGTCTCCTTGTTCTTTTCCTCTCTTCCAACCGCTCTTCACGGAGCTGCTGGAGTCATCTTCCTAAAAGACGATCTTATTTCACTCTGCTATTACAACAAATTGGCCACAAAACCCTTGAAGGATTCAGGCTTAACAGCAGAATAAAGCCTAAGCTTCTTACGAGGTATTCAAAGACCCAACAATCTTTCCGGCCTTCTCACCCACCAGACTTCAAAAAGGTACCAGCTGTTCTCCAGGGCACTGAACTCACTGTTCCCAGAACCCGTTCTTGGGCCCCTGACTTCCCCCATCTGCTCACCTTTGCTCATTTCCTGTCTTGTTTAGAAAGCTCTTCTCTCCACCTCTGCCTAAAAGTGCCCTCCTTCAAACGCCATTTTGCCAAGTCTTATTACACCCCAAGAAGTTCTTCCTCTGCTGCCTGCATAACCTCAGAGAACTCTACAGCTGGAATCACTTCATCTTACAAATAAAATAACTGTGTCTGCAAATGGGAAAAGCGACTAATCAAGGTAACCAAATGGTTAGGCCTACAATTTAGATACAACCTCAAATCCTACTCTCTTTTCTTAAACCATGCCTGCCCCTCTTCCACAGCAATTTAATCATACTTTGTCTTATATTTTGGTTATTTTGTGTAACTATCTGTTTCTCAGTTCAACTGTGTGAACCTTAAAGGCAAATCTACTCCAGAAATAGGATACTTGCAGGAAGTAGAACCTCAGATGTTTGCTGAACCAAATTAAAGCTCCAATGAAAAGTACAGCAACTCAAGACTAACCCAACTTCACAGCAGGGGCAGGACACAAAAGACTGACTGTTGGCAGCACCTACCCCTCACCTTTTGGACAATGTCACTTTATTATAAAGTCCCTGGACACAGCTAGAAATGTCTTCATCTGAGGAAAATAAGTTGCCATTGTCACCGGCATATAAGATGAAGTGAAGTGATGCAGGCAGAACACTTAACACAGTGCCTGGGATATAATTTCTGGCACGTAATTTTTTGCATGCCTTCCCTTTCTTCCAAAGTAGCCTGATTATCCACTTCTGCAGGGCTCTCCTCTGCCTTAAAATCCTCCCTCTCCCCACCACCTCACTTACAAGATAAAGTCCAAAGTGCTCAGTCTGCGCAGAAGCTCAGTTGCTTCCCAGTTCTGCCTCAGCCCAAGGTACCTCTCCTGGCTCAGCACCTCAAACAGCACGTGTCCCCCTGAACACAAAGGTGCTGCTAAGCCCTCAAGCTCTTTGGAGCGTTTGCCCATAATACGGTAGTTGAGAAGCACAGGTTTTGAAATCAGCCCTGAGTCCAGCTCTGCCACTTACTGGCCATGTAATGTTAGGCAAATCACTTCCCTCAGGACCTGTTTCCTTATCGGTAACACAGAGAGATCAATTATATCCTTCCTCACTGCTGCTGGGAGGATCCGTTGAATTAATGTTCATAATCAGCATCCTGCCTGGCATCTAGAAAAGGCTTGATCACGTTTGCTATAATTAGTATTATATGGTCTTCACTTCTCCTAGCACTAACTACACTGTACTTTGTCACTTTATGTGTCTGTCTCCCTATTAGACTATAAACTCTATGAGGGCAGGGACTCTCTCTCTCATTTTCCAGTGTTACGTGCATATGGTAATTATTCAAATGATACCGCTTGAATAAACGAATGCTTTAAATGTCCTATTACCAAATGCTTTTCCAGGCCGTTAGCAAATTCACTCTTTAGTATCACCTCCTTGCTTAATAGCTCCACTCCAATGCACTTTAAACAATGCTTTTTGCTATTTTAAGGTGACTCTCTTCCCCGACTGTGAGCACCGTGGGTAGTACACGCACGTTACAGGAACGTTTGAGTACCTAGTGACATAAAGTAAAGTGGTAAAAGTGCCATCATTATTCACGTATAGGAGAAGCACAGGTCGCTGTGGGGATGGGGAGGACACTTCTCGAGCTACTGAGGGATGGGACCGCGGTGGGGCGTTCCTCGGACTGAGGAGGGAGCGTCCAAGGGCCAGTCTGTGTATGAATTGTGGGCCTGGGGTTGGGGGGGGGACCCGGGGCCCAGGGTCCGCCGAGTTCAAGCAGGGCTGGGCCCAGGCCCGGAAAGCTGCAGCCCTACGCCCCGCCTGTCTGTCCTCCGGACAAGCCTCACCTCCTGCACTTTCAGATCCTCCAGAGTGGGCAGCTCCACTATCCCCGGCATGATGGCTGTAGCCCCGACCCCGAGGAGGTGCCCGTAGCCGCGTCGCCCCCGTCTCCTTGAACTCCCCTTTCGACCGCCGAGAGCCACCTAGCGCCTGCGCATGCGCAGCGGCGGCACGCAGGCGCACTACTCTGCCCAACTGCGAGGCACAGAGCATGCGCAAAACTAGGAAGTTCCGCGGACCCTGGGGGCGGGGCTTCGTCTAGGCTCCGCCCATCCCTCCTGGTTGTCATAGTGAGACAGTATACACAAACTCCGGGATCCCGAGGGCTGGAAGCTAAGAGGCAGGCGCCATGGAGTACACCGGAAGCCAGTATATTGGGGAATTTGTAGATGGGAGGTAAGGGCCTCTGATTCACTATGTCTTGAACATCTGTGACTGGGAAAAGACAGCTGTCTTTTTGCCTTTGCAAAGGACCCCGTAGCAGATACTTTCACAAACATCCTTTTTAAACTTCAGGACAACCCTTTCAGGTAGGAATGTTTATTCTCATTTTACATTTCAGGAAAATGAGATCCAGAGAAGTGAATTAGCTTGCTCAAGGACACATATCTAATAAACGGCAGAGCTGAGATACATCCATTCCATGTATACCTGTATGTTTGTGTGTTTGCTACCTGCCAGTTTTAGATATAGGGATAAGAATATTAAAAATGCCAAGATCCTTGCTCTCATGGAGCCTATCGTCTAGTTGGCATATAGTCAACAAATAGATGAAGATACTTTCAGATAGTGGCTTTGTGTGACTCTGCCCCTCCTCACAGCAACCCTATGAGATATATATCATCATCCCCATTATACTGCTGGGAGAAGTGAGACACAAAGTAATTACAAAACGTGCCCGAAGTCACCTAGTTGGCGTTTCGCAGGGCACAGATTAAAACCCAGGTCTGACTCCAAAGCCCACATGCTTTTTACTATAGAGTCCTGCTCTTGGGCCCCTGCAGAGGATGCATCTAGTTAGGGCAGTCCTTGAAGGCTTCATGGAGGAGATACTATTTGAAATGGGCCCTGAAGTTTGGGTAGGATTTAGTTGGGTGGCGATGCAAGGTGAAGGATGTTTCCAGGCAGAGGGAACAGCATGAGCAATGGCTCAGAGGGCTTATAAGGGGAAGAGCAGGCAGTTCAGTTTGACTGCATTGTAGGATATGCCTGTAGGAAAGAGGGAGCCTAAGATAAGCAGGGGCTCTGTACTCTGGTGTAGAGAGATTGGAATACCGTGCACAATTCTTTGAGTGGGAGGAGCCACTGATAGACCCTTGGTAGTGCTGAGCATTAGGAAATCTAATTTATTTCATCTTTGTTTCTCTCCTCATAGTGCTTCTGTCTGGCAGGCACTCAGTAAATGTTGGCTGACTGAATGAATAAGATAATGAGTGAATGAATGAATGATATTTGAGATATTGTCATCACATCCTCGTAAGGATTGACATCTTCATTATAAAGGGGCTCTCTTTGTTCTTTTTAATTTATTGAATTTAAAATGAAGGCTTTCACTTTGAATGAATAAAAGAAAAATGGAAGAGAAGAAGAGAGAGAGGAGGAAAGGAAGGGTGGAAAGAGGGAGGTAGGGAGGCAGAGTGGAGATAGTGATCATTCAGATGATAGCCCATCGTTATCATCCCAGTAAGGGGCAGCAGAACTCTGGACCACTATGGACACAGTGAGGCTGCAAGAAAGAGAAAAATGTAGAACAAGTTTGGGGATTCCATTGCCAGGACTTGGCAACTGATTGACTCCTGGTCCCACCAGAGACTGGTCCCAGCCCAGTGCCCAGCCCCAGGCTTGGAACCAGAGAATTCCGATACCATTCATGGAAATTGAGAATGGGGGAGGAGCTGCTTTGGAGGAGGAGGAGAGGATGAGTTCTCTTTGGGGTGGGCTGGAGATGTCTGTAGAACGTCTGAGCAAAAATGTCCAATTTGCAGGGGAAAAAAAAAGTGGGAGGGAGATGCCAAATCTCAGAGAAGGGTTTAGATGGATAGTATGCTTAGAGATGACAGATGTGATCTCAAGCAAAGTGGTGGAGGAAAGAAGAGAAGTTTCTCTCCTGTGTCTTGTAGCAAAGTAAAAACAACATTGTTTTTGAGCTCTTCCATACACCAAGCATTGTTATAGTTTTATTGCCATTATCTCAACAATGTTGCATTTTACGGATGAGAGACTCAGACTGAGAGAGGTGGAGGTCACACAGGTTCATATAGGCATGGTGAGGTAGAGCGGGGCCTGGGCTCCAGGTCCTGGCTCGGAAGCTGTCTCTTAACCACAGCGGCAACTTCAGTCATCCGCTCAGTAAGTTCACTGGCCCTTCTGTTCCTTTCGTTCCTTAGTAGTTGCGAATGGGCACTTGTTTAAGAAGAACTGTGATTCTAGGAGCTGAGGATACCAAGGTCTTCTTCTTAAGAAGCTTTCACCAAATAGGGGAGATGAAGTATACAATTACAATGCAAGGCAGAAAGTGCTAGGTGTCCAATGGAGGTACAACCAAAACCCAAAAGAAGTTCAGAGTTAGGAGAGGTAACTTTCAGCTAGTGGGGAAGAATGGAGAAGGAATGAAGGAATGAATGAAAGCATATTTCTTAAGCACTCGCTATGTATCAGGCCCTTTCCTAGGAAATCTGTTACAATTATCTAGGTTAATCTTGAGCATTAATCTCAGCCATTTCACACATGAAGTAAGTGGTCCTCTGGTCCAGCTGGTTCCCTGCCAGGGGCTCCTTAGGGGTCCATCTTCCCCTGCACGGCACTTACCACACATTATGTAGTGGCTTAACTGTGTCCCCCTCTGGGCTGTGAACCCCCTGGGGACAGGGACTGCACCTGCCTTGATCACTTTTGTGTCTGTAGTATTGCATCCAACAGACTAGACTGGGTAAGGCAACTGGCGCATAGCAGGTGCTCTGGTAAATACTTGTTGGAAAAAAGGAAAGAACAAAGGAAGGAAGGAAAACAGAGAGGTTTAGGAAAGTCTCCAAGATGATACATCTAGGACATGGTGAAGTAAGATTCAAACTCATGTTTCCTGTCTAAATTTCTTACTTTTCCCAGTTTCCTACTTGTGGCATAATAGGGGTGGGGGTGGGCTGGTCATGGGGGATGAGGAAGACCCAGAAGCAGATGCCCGGAAATCTAGCCCCAGTCTATGCCTCACTGTGCTTACTGTGTGGCTTTGGGCACATCGCCGCCCTCCCTGGGCCTCCCAAGGGGGGGCTTCCAGGGGCAGCGTGAACTTCAGGACAGCCCCCAGGTGAGAGGGAGAATAAATAGACCAAAGTCTGCATCCTCCTCAACAACCCAGCCCCTCTTATTTTTGAGTTTTGAAAGAAAGAAGACAAACAGCTTGTTCCTAGACAGAATATTTCTGGAATAATGTCTGACCACCCTGAGGTTCCCGCTGGCTCTCCCGCACCCACCGGCTCTGATCCTCCAGCTGCCATGAGGGCTCAGCGACTTCCCTCTGTCCTTACAGGATGGAGGGGGAAGCCGAGTACATCCTCCCTACCGAAACAAAATACGTCGGGGAAATGAAGGACGGCATGTTCCATGGCCAAGGAACCCTGTACTTCCCCAGCGGGAGCCGATTCGATGGCATTTGGGAGAAAGGATTGGTTGTAAAGGTAATCAGCCCGGGGAGGGAGGCCCCGCCCCCACCTCCCCCTCCCCCTCTGCTGCCCTCTTCTCTCTCCTCTTGATCTCCCAGGGCTCTGAAATCCTCTCCCTCTAGATCCAGGAGGGCCCTGCAGAGGCCGCAATGAGTTGGAATCCTATTATGCCTCTAACTAAATGTGTGATCTCGGGCTCATGACCTCCTCTTTCTGAGACTCACGTTTCTGATCTATAAACTGGGGACAATAATTGTATGAGTATCATAGTGCTGCTGTAACAAATTACTGTAAACTCAGTGCCTTCAAAGAACAGACACTTACTATCTTACAGTCCTGGACATCAGAAGTCTAAAATAGGTCAGCAGTGCTGAATTCCTTCTGGAGGCTCTGTGGGATGGGAGGATCCACTTCCTTGCCTTTCCCAGTTTCTAGAAGCTGCCTGCACTCCTTGGCTCATGGCCACACATCCCCCCAACCTTCACTTCTATCATCACATCTCTTCTCCCTCTGCTTTTGGCATCATCTTGTCTTCTACCACGATGATCCTCTTGCCTTCCTCTTGGAAGGACCCCTGTGATTACACTGGGCCCACCTCAGTGGTCCAGGAGAATCTCCCCACTTCAAGATCCTGAACTTGGGGGCAGGGTATAGCTCAGTGGTAGAGCATGTGCTTAGCAAGTACCAGGTCTTGGATTCAATCCCCAGTACCTGCATTAAAAATAAATAAATAAACAGATAAATAAACCTAATTATCCCCCCTCCAACAAAGAGGAAATAATAATTTTTAAAAAGATCCTTAACCGAATCATATCTGCAGAGTCCCTTTTGCCATGCACGGTTACCATTTACTTAGGTTCAATGATTAGATGTGGACATCTTTGAGGGACCATGATTCCACCTGCCACAAGAGCACTAGGCATCTCCATGGGTGGTTATGAGAATAAATGAGGCAGTAGATGTGAGCATTCTGCTCAGGACCTGGCACACAGCAGGCACTCAGTAGGTGTTCATTCTTACTGTTATTGCCACCATTACTGTCATGATAAATCATCCAAGTCAAAGGTTCTTAACCTGGGATTTGCAGGCCACAAATAGAATTTAGAGAGTCAGTGAAATCTCCTGATTCATATACAAAAGCTTCTGTGTACATGGAACTATAATTCCTCCAGGGAAAGGGTCTCTGACTTTCATGGGTTTCACTAAGGGTGTGTACGGGGGAGCTGGCTCATGACCTTAAAAAGGTTAAGAAACACTCCTTGTTTTACAGCTTGGAGCATCTAAGCCCCAGGAAGGGGATGTGACTTACCCAAGGTCACCCAGTGAATTAATAGTCTTGGAATTTCCACCCATGTTTCCTGATGCCCAGGCCAATGCGATGTCTGCATCCTGAGGCTTCCTTTAGCACTAAGGCAGCAAAAGTAGAATGTACATGTTTGGACAAAGAGCCGTGATCGAGGGCTCTGAACTTTTTAGCCATGATAATAATAAAAGAGTGATAGTAACAGCTACTGAGTGCTTACTCTGTGCCAAGCACTGTGCTAAATGCCTTACGTGTGCTGTCTCACTGACTCTCATTGAATCAACCCTATTAAACGTATAGCATTAGTATCCAGTTTTACACAGGAGGAAGCCGAGGGCTAGGCACAGTGGGTCATCTGCCCAAGGTCACACAGTGAGTTGCCCCATTTTGAGCGCCAATCACAGAGCTCAGTATTGTCTATCCACTCCTAATCATCACGGCCATAATAACTGATAGTTACCTCTTCTTTCCTATGGCAATGAGAAAGCCACCCCTTCCCTTGACTTTGGTCCTTCTAGGCGAAAGGGCTGTGGCTTCCTCTGACCCGCATGTGTGCTTCTCATCTTCCAGGGCACGTACACCTTCTCAGACGGGCTGCAGTATGACGCCAAGAACTGGCATTACTGTGACAGCTACGATCGGAGGTTTTACACCGAGATCTGCTACGGCTTGAAGCCTGCAGGTAGCCGGGCTCCCTCCCTTTCCTTCACACCCCAACGGAGAGGAAAATGAAAGACAGTTCTAAATAAGTGGGCCGTGGCCTGTTGAAGTAACAGACCCACAAAAGAGGAGGACGGAGCAGGAGCCACAGAAAGCAAAAGAGCCTGAAAGGCTAGTCCTCAAATCTCAGCTCCCCAGTACCAGCCTGGGACCACGGGCAGGGCATTCAGCTCTCTGTGCCTCAGTTTCTCCCTGGCAAAATGGGACAATAGCATCATTTACTCCACAAGTCTTGTAAAGAAGATAATACCTATAAAGGATTTACTACAGTGTCTTGCACACACAGTAGGTGCACAGTGCATCTCAACTGCTGTTTTTGTAGTATCAGCTATAACATGGCCGTTGAGCAGCGCCAATGGAGCATAAGCTCCACGTTTCAGGTGCTGGGTGGGGCTCCCTGTAATGCCTGTCTCCTAGAATCTCCGGATCACCACGTCTGCCTTCCTAGTCCCACGTCATAGAGGAGGAAGCAGAGGCCATGGTGTCCAAGTGGCAGAGCTCACACAGGAGCCCACGTCTTCCTCCCCAAGGTCCCCTGCATCCTGCTACCTCCCTGCAAAGCTCGAGTCCCATCCCAGACAGCGGCATCAGGGCCTGGAGGCTGGATTCAGAGAGTGGCAGTTTAAGGGGCTTACCTGTGTTTCTGAGACTCGTCTGAAGTCAGCCGAGCCTCAGAGGGGACATTTTGGCACAGCCGAGACAATGTATCCAAATGACGGGAAAATGACTTTGCAAACAATTGAAAAAGAATCCGAAAGAGATTTTATGTGGCATAGTTGATAGAATACAGGTCTGGGTTGGAGTCCTGGCATTCCCCCCCAATAGCTGGATGAGCCTGGGCAGCTAAAACCTCCCCGAGGACAGAAACCTCCAGAAAATACTCTGGGCTGGAGTCAGGCTGGCCTGAGCTCAAACCCGAGCTTTGCGCCCTGGATCAGGTAGTTAGCTGACCGGGTGAGGCTCTTTCTCTCTTTTTGCTTCCCGACACTTCACTTTCCACTTTTCTTCCTGCTCCCCGTCTCCTTTGCCAGCTCTCCTCCCTGCAGCGATTAATTAATTTTGGGCTTCCCCACGGCTCTCTGGCTTAGGTCCTCTCCTGTTATCATTCCGTACCTTCTCCCTACAAGCTGATTCACCTTCAAGCCTTCGTTTACCATCAGCTTCCAAACTGAAATCAAAATCCCCGAGTCTCAGATTCCCGCACCGGGCTTCCCCGTCGCCTACGTGTGGTCGTCCCTCAACGTGTCTGCACTGAGTTCATTACCCTCCCCACAGGCCACTCTCCCCCAAGGACGGCTCCCCCAGAGACTGTCACTCCCAGCCCCCGAGATAAGCCTGATCCTGCCGCCTCCTTCCCCCGTGTGCAATCCATCACCTGGTCCTATGGATTCTGCCTCTTGAATAGATTCACTCATGTGTTGATTAAACAGATATTTACTGCGCACCTCCGTGTGCCAAGCAGGGTTTCTTCACCCTCTGCCGCTGCCCTATCCCAGACCTCCATCCTCTCCTCTCAACTGCGTGATCACCTGTGATCCATGCTTGACCCCTTCTGGGCCATTCTCCACTCTGTGGTCACTGTCATCTCTGAAAACCATGAATCATTGCCACAGCTCCCCAGCACGGACCCTCAGTGCCTCCTCACTACCCTGAAGATGAGGGTTGACATTCTTAAAATGACAGGTGTCCTCTGGCTCCTGCCCACGTCCCCAGCCTCATCCCTCGCTCCCTGCCCTCCTCGAATTTTCTCTCTGCTTGCTCCCTCGCCATGCTTGCCAACTCTCTGTTCCTCAAAGAGACCATGTTCTTTCCTACCTCCTCCTCTGCCTGGAAATGCTCTAACCTTCCCTTCACCCAAATAACTCCTTCCCATCCTTCAGGTCTTGGCTTCATGCCCCTTTTTGGGACTCCTTCCCAGAATCCCCAGACAAGGCAAGGCCTCCCTGTGACAAGTCACAAAGCAGGCACGATTCCCCTGGAGCTCTGTCACGAGGCTCAGTGTCTCTCTTCCCGAGCCGCCTGTGAGCTCCTTAAGGGCAAAGGCTCTGTCTTGTTCACTGCCATGTCCCCAGTGCCTAGCACTCTGCCTGGCACACAGTAGGTGCTCAATAAAGCATTATTATCAAAGAGGGACAATAATATTGACATCATAGTGGAGGTGATGGGGTACACTTAGGGTAGTTAAGACAGTGATGTTAACAGACATTCCCTGAGCACCTTCTCTGTTGCGGACATTGGCTGGGCCCTGGGGGATGGAGAGCTGAGAGGACCATCTCTGCCTTCAAAGAGCTGCCAGTCTAGATGCTACTGGAGAACCCTGTAAATGGCTCGTCCTGTGTGAGTGATGACGTTGTCATGGGCTTTTCCCCCCCACTGAGGCCTGTAGGCTAAGAGCTCCTGGCCTCAGGCCCTCAGCTCTCACGCAGCGTGGGTTTTGCCAAAGCTGGGCCTCTGCCCATCTCAAGGCAGCGCAGTGACCTTCCTGCAGCCTCCCCTTCTCCTCCAGCAACTCCCAGCACAGCCGCTCTATTCCAAGTACCCACTTCCTTCCAGGTCACTCTCCAGCCTCAGGGGGCAGGCATTGTGAGAGCGGGATGATGGTTAAGTCCGTGCCTTCTCCTCCCTGAGCATCTGTGAGATGGGCATTGGCAGGAAGCTTCAGGGAGAGACTGACCGTAAAATGCTTGGCATGGAGCACGCACTCGATAACCGTCAGCCCATAGTCACCTAGTTGACACACCATTAACCAGCATCAGAGCACTGCTGTGTGCAGGACCCTGAGCTGCTGCGTGGTGCTGTGCTCAGCAGGCACCCAGCCCTCAGTCCAGAGGACAGGGAATTACAGGGACCACAACAGAAGGAAACCAAGAAGTTATCTGTTCCAACCTTATCCCCTTTACTCAGCCTCAGCATCCAAGAGAGATGACACACAGGGTGACATGACCTAAAAGGTACACCACCTCCTCTTTATCTCCTGGTGGTCCCCATCCCCAGTCCTGGGGGTAGCGCCCAGACATCGTCCCCTGATGTCAGTAAAGTATAGATTACAGAGCTGAGTATCTAACCTTGGGCAAGTTACTTGACCTAGCTGAGCCTCAGTTTTCTTATCTGTAAAATGGGACCCCTGGGTTGCTGTGAGAATGAAGTAGGAGTCAAGCACTTAGCACAATGCCCAGCACAGTAATAAGCGCTCAATAAGTGGCAGCTAGTCTGGTAATTTCGGTGAGAGTCAAGGTTCCCCATCAGCTGATCCTTGCCCACCTGACCCCTTTCTTCTCTACTGTTCTCCTTACATGTGCCCTGCTCCACAGGTTTTCCTAAGTGAGGCAGGAAGGCTCAAGACCTTGGCCTTTGTCCATACCTTGAATGCCATCCCTCTCCTAGATATGCCTTTCTAGCCACTGGCCAACTCTAATGCATCCTCACAGTCTCTGATTCCAGAACCTGTGCCCTTGTCATGGTATCCCTGGAAACGAAGAATGGGGTCAAGGGAAGAAGACAGGGGGTCTAGTCCCAGAGACCCTATTCACAGAGTTATTTTCAGGAAGCTCCTTTGGGGCCCTGTTTCTGCTGCTTTTGCTCCGTACCCTGAATAGGGAGTTTGTAACCCAGCAGTGGAGCCAGAGAGTCACATGAGCAACCAGCCAAGAGTGGACTTTAGGTGGGGACTGGGTTTGCACTTGGCCGTGGTGGTGAGTTAATGATCCATTACATCCTTTCAAGGTATCTCTCAGCTCACCAATATGGACCCGCCTAGAAAGATCCCTCCAGGCTATTATGACTGTGGAGACGGCTTCTATAACCCGATCACGAGGATAGTCAAGGACTATAGGAACCGTTTTCTGAGAAATGCAGGTATGTTCATTCTGACACACTGCGGCATGTTTAAGTGGAACCCTGGAAAGGATTAACGTACTTATCTTTGCATGCTTCTCTTCAACTATTTAATGAGCACCTGCTGTATGCTAGACACTATGCTTGGTGTGGGCACCAAAGCAGGGTAAAACTAGACACAAACCCCCTTCCTCATGGAGCTCATGCTTGGCAACTAGCAGACAAGTTAATTCCATCATGGAATAAGCACAATGAAGGGGAAAAACATGGCCCTACATGGGAGTGGGGGGTGGGGAGGGTCGTAGAGGTGGGGGTGGGAGTCCCAGAGAGGTGGGAGTGCTGCTGTGGCAAAGAAGGGGTGCCTAATCCAGAACAGGAAATTCCGGGAAAGTTTCAAGAAGGAAATAGCTAAGCTGAGACCCAAAGGATGATTGGGAGTTGGCCGTCAAGGCGTGGGGAGAGGTTTTCAAGGCAGAGGAACCAGCACAGGTAAAGGCCTAGAAAGTGAGTGTTGCCATGTGGTCCAAGAAGGCTGCTGGCCCCTCGGCCAGGGGAGCACCTTGGAGAATCCAGGACCTCAGGTGGGTGAGTGAACACAAGTCGATCAGACTGAGAAGGACTGACTGACAGTGACCAAACTTGCAAGAGGTCAATTGTCAGATAAGAGCAAGAACATTTTCCTTCAACACCGTGATTTGTAATCTTTCTCTTTTCTAGAGTCACAATCCCACTAGGAATAACAAAAGCTATGAACCCTCTTCCTAGAAAAATGCCCACATACACACACACACACATGCATACATGTGCACACACATGCACATGCATTTTGCATATAGTCTTAAGGGGTTGATGGTTCATCTGAAGAGCCTTGATCAGGAAACTCTGCTCTAGAGGTGTGGTTATAGCTTAGTGGTAGAGCACATGCTTAGCATGCACTAGGTCCTAGGTTCAATCCCAGGTACCTCTATTGGGGAAAAAAAAAAACAAAAAACTTCATAATGAGAAGCTACCAGGTAGACCAGAATGCCTGAATTGGCTGATGCGAATCTCCACTCCCTGTAGGGAAATTTACCCAGTAACCGAATGATGATCAGAAATTTGCCTTGCAGTGCTGGGATAAGAGCAAAGGGAATTGTCAGCTGATCTTGTGGATGAGTGCTGGAGCTGAAATAACCCTAGCCCCCCGCTGCTACTGGAGGAACATGGCAAAAGCTCATGCTCCAAGTCTCTTGCACTTTTCTCTAACGACTCCCCATCTTCCAATAATAGAGTGTTCTATGGAGAACACAGTTCTGCTGGGCATTAATAGGCAGCCACGAGGTTCCTTGATCAGATAAGCTAAGAAGATACTGAGTTAAACAATGCCAAACAATTTTACCTACTGAAGGGCTTCTCAGAGCCTTTAACATGCTGGTATACTTTGTAGTTCTCCTTCCTGCCCTCATTTCAACTGTAATTAAATACTCAACTTGTGTAATTAATTGCTTACTATCGGCCTCTCCCACTAGACTGTAAGTTCCGCGAGAGTAGGGATTCTGTCTTATCTCCACTTGTACCGGTCAGAGTGCAGTCAGAAAAACAAAGACTTTAATATCAGGAAATTGGTTAAATAAGTATTGGTGAACTAAAAACACAAAAGGCAGACGCCTGGGGTAACAAAGAAAGTAACATCAGGAAGCAGTTACCACCTCAGAGGGGGAGGGGAAAGCAAGACATCGGGTTATTAGAGGGTAGGTGGGTGGAGGCTCCCCTCCACCCTGACCTGAGGAGCTGCAACTCAGACCTCTGAGGAGGGGGCGCTGCCCAGCGGGGCCTCTGGAGAGAGAACAGTGACACTGGTTCTAGGAGTCGAGAGAAAAGCTGGAAACCGGAAGCAAAAGGCCATTGCTGAGACTTGGACCGGCAGAAAGCAAAACAGGAAAGAGTGTGTCCACTCCCCCTCCATCTGCCTCACTGCACCTGACTGGGGGCCAGCTGGCAAAGGAGAAATGTCATCCACACAGTCCCAGTCCCAGCATCTCCAAGCAGGGTGTGGAAAGGTAGGTTTGGAGAGAGTCCATAGCTTTGTAGTTGGCATGGTCCACTGTTTCGTTCCTGGGGGTCCAGATACACTCTTCTCTAGTGCAAAGATAACAAGTCTGCTTTTTTGTGTCACAGTTACAACTATCCTTCATCCTAATACAAAGATACCCTAACCATCTCCTTCTCCAAGAGGGGAAACATAAAATCCCAACAGACATCTATCCATCTTTGAGTGATGCTATTCGTTGACAGTCGAGCCTAGTCTACAACCTACACGCCACTGCCAAGGATCTTTCCATAAAATCTTAAAGGGGAAAGAGGAAGAAAAGAAAAGAAATTAATTAATAAAAGCAAATATTTAGATAGATAAATGATATACATAAACGTACAAGCAAGGAAGGAAAGCTGGACCCCCGATACAGTCCTCTTTCCATAACTGGGCGTGAGGCTGTAGCTAATATTTACAAGTTCCTTCTTCCATGAGCCTTTCCTTTGCTTTCTGCCTGCAATCCAATGGGGTTTTTTAGCTGGTAGGGTGACCCAAACCTTCATTCTTGAAAGGTCTGAATCCTTACTGGTCCCGCCTTTTTTGGTTGTTTAGTTGCTTTAGTTTTTCATTAATTTTTGCCATCATCACTGAAAGTACTAAGATGTGCCCTTGAGAACCCCCTCAGGCTCCATGCACTGTCTCCTTTCCCCCACTGTATAGCACACCCCAATTTCCCCAGCAGTCAGATCGATCACTCTAGCCACTATAGTATTCTCCTTCTTTGCTGGTGGTTTCAATGACATAAGAAGCCAAAATGGCCAGGTGGATGTTTTAGCTTCCAATTCAATTGAACCATCGTATCAGCTGGTGGGACCATTTCTCCTTGAGAACTAAGGTCTTTGAACCAGTGAAGTCCAAGTTAGAGGAAAAAGGAAGCAAAATTTTTCCTTAAAAACTGGCACACTGGTAGCCCCAGCACCCAGCACAGAGCCAGGCACATAGTAGGTGTTCACTGACTACGTATGAAACAAACAAATTAAGGAATGAATGTGTACTGTGAATCCCTACCAAGGAGATACATTTATATCATTTCCCAAAATTGTTTGACCATAAAATTAGCTGGGAGATGGGGCAGCAGGGAGCTGAATTTTTATGGAACCAGAGGTCCATGGAGCGTATTTTGGGGAATTCTGTGTTAGCATAATCTTTATTCAGTTCATCAATGCAACTGATTCATCTTCAGCTCTTTAGGTTTGAATTGTATTCCAGTCTTGCCTCTCTGAGATGACGTGCTGCTCCCATGTAGCTTCACAGACTAGTGGAAGAGACAGACACAGAAAGACACCATCACAATATAATGTGATATGGGCCCTGGTGAGGGGAAGCCCTGGAGGATGGGTGGGAGTGGGGGTGGGGGTGGGGAGGGGTATCTGATCACCTGGCTGGGATGGAGAGTGTCGGTCAGGAAAAAGGTCCCAGAAGTGATGAGTCTTCATAAACAGGAATGTTGGGGAAGGGCATTCCAGGCAGAAGGAACAGCATGTGCAAAGATACAGAGGCATGAAAAAGCCTAGTGTCTCTGGGGAATCAGAAATTGCGGTTCCTAGAATTCTGTGGACAAGATCCAGGCTTGATGATAAACTTAAAAATGCATCATGGGGATGAATAGATGGAGCACAGAGGATTTTTAGGACAGTGGAAATATTCAGTATGCTACTATAATGATAAATGTATGTCATTATGCATTTGTTCAAAACCATAGTTGTACACCACCAAGAATGAGCCCTAATGTAAACTGAGGCCTTTGGGTGATTATGATGTGTTAATGTAGGTTCATCAACTGCAGTAAATGTACCATCTGGTGGGAGATGTTGATAAGGGGGGAGGCTATGCATATTTAGGGATGGGGTATATGGGAAATCTCTGTACGTTCCTCTCAATTTTGTTATGAACCTAAAACTACTCTAAAAAAATTGTCTTTAAAAACTGCATCATGGGAGTGGAAGGTCATCCTTAGAAGGACAGACCCTGATGATTGTTTGGTCAACAAAAGTTTATTGACCACTTGGCTGTGGGTCTGGCTCTATGGTAGTAGTGGCGGCACAGAAGCTCTCAGGCAGCAGGAAAAAGTGGCAGTGAAATGGATCAGAACAGCTCAGAGTTGCTGCAAGAGACCCTTGTGGGGTCACTAACCCTGGAGGTCAGCAGGCCAGGGAGGTTCCCTGGAAAAAGCAGGATCTAATGTGAAACCGAAATAAGATCAGACAAGTGCAGGAGGGTTGGGAGGAGTGTCAAAGGCAGAGGGAACAGCATGTTCAAAGGATCAGGGATGGGGGGACCACGGCACATCTGGGAGGTGACAGATAGTTCAGGGGCACAGGATTACACTATGTGAGGGGAAGAAGAGCAAGAGAGGAGGCCCAAGAGGTGCGAAGGGGGAAAGATCACAGGGGTTTTCTCACCTGAAGGCAGTGAGGGAGCAAGGGAAGGCTTTAGGCAAGTAGAATAGTGACTGATCTGTCCTTTAGAAAGATGTCTCTGGTTATATAGCGAAAAGGAGCCAAAGGATAGAAGATAGGAGAGCCTTCTGGCAAGATGGCAAGAGAGGGACATCCGAAAGGCCATGGGCCCCAGGGTGGTGGGCTAGAGGCCTGGGCCTGGCTGGGTCCTGGCCTGCCTCCCAGGCTGCCCGCTGATTGACCCTGGGCCAGTGCCTTCCCTCTCTGGGCCCCTTTATCTTCATTTGTAAAATGAGATGGTTGGGCTGGATAATTTCTAGGGTCCTTCTGACCCTCAGAGTCTATGATGGAGGAGAAAATTAGCCAAGAGGTATTTTGGTCCTGCTGTGATAGGAGGGTCCTGAAAACCACTAAAAGGGAGTCTGTGTTCGTGGCCCCCTAGTCATTACTCTTGACTCACCTCACCCTGCCTGGGACCGATGCAGCCTTCTGTCCACCTTCTGTTCTCCCCGGGGCCCTTCCTCCCCTGCATTCCACTCTGCCCCATAAGCGGTGCTCCCTGTTGGCATCCTGAAGGCGCAGGGCTGCTGGCCATGTGGGCCTGAGGTGAGGGACTGAGGCCATCCCAGAGTGAACACAGCGGTCTGAGCCACTGCTATTAAGAAGCACACGCCACCTGGGTGGGTCAGAGCCTGGGAGGCCATTTTATAGGAGGTCACAGGCTGGGGCACCAGCAGGAGGGTCGCCTTTGGTTCTGCTTCTGGACTCTTCAAACTGCCTGGGTTCCTCTCCCATCTTGCTCTGACTTTGTTTCCCCGGGCAGAGAGAAAGCCCCGGACTGCTAAGCTGTAAATTGCTACACTACAAGCATGCTTGTCAGGTCCAGATTTGCTTGACTTGGGTTTCCAAGCATGCTTTTCTTACCTGGGAGGACGGTTCCCGCTACTGGATTGCTGTGAGAGTTTAAAGCCATCCTTGAGCTCATCCAAAAGTCTTTGAGTGCCTGTAGTGCACCAGGCTTTGGGGAGCCAGGCAGGCAAGAATTCTCTCAAACTGTAGTTCTCAAACCTTTGGACCTTGATTAGCATCGGGGATGATTTACATCATGACCAGGAATACACACAGAGACACACATGCACATACGTATTCTTTGTACATGCGACATGCTGTGCTATTTTATATTCGTTTTTTTTTTTTTCATGTGCTGGTTGCTATGCATTAAACTGATTTCACAACCCTCTTAAGGGTCAGGGCCATTGTTCTAGGTGAATGTTGCTGACCAATCCCTCCCTTCCTCCTGCCCTCCCTTCGTACTCTGTCTGGGTGAGGTGTCCCTCCTCTGTGTCCCCACAGCCTCACAGGTCTTAGCCTGTACAGTCAAAGTATCTTTATCTGCCTATCTTTTATCTCCACTGGACTGGGAGCCTCTTGAGGGCTGGGGTCATGTATCTATGTCTGATTCATCCCTGGGTCCCCTACACCTCACACAGATGCCACGAGTTGGAGCTGGTTAAATGTTTGTAAAGAAAAGCAGGCAGACTAAAATTTTTAAAAAATTAAAATAAAATTTAAAAAAATGAAAATCAGGCAGATGGGTGGAGGACCTGCCTACAAGTCCCTCATATTCTTCAACAAACTATACAAAATTCAGTCCCTAGCACATAATAGACAGCGTATTATTTTACATAATAAAAATAAGCCATTATATTTCTCTGCACCGCCAAGTTAGAAATGTTTCAAAGCATAATCATTAGAGATCTTAAACCAGAGGCTCTCAGGCCGAAGTTTTTGTTTGGCTGGCCCAGTGCTTGAAAGTGCATGGGTTTGGGCGCCTCTGTGGGGCAAGCACTGCCCAGGCTGCCACCACTCCCTGCTGTCGCCTCCCCTTGGCATCAGTCGTTTCTGGTAGCCACCTTACCACCTTGGAGCTTATGAGCCCTGCATCTCCTGTGAACTTCCCGTGCATCTAGTGAGCTAGGAATGGGCGTGTCCTGAGATTAGGAATCTAGGTCAGGGAGTGATGAATGACAGACCAGTGATGGTGAAGCTGGAATTCTAACCCACTCCCATCTTAATTCAAGTCCAGTGATCCTTCCACTCCACCCAGATGCTGCCTCTGTTGGGACCATAAAACCAGAAAAGACAGCAACTCAGTGTAGGCAATATTCCAATCAATCCAGCAGACACAGAACGAAACAGAGCCTGGGTTAGGAACTCCCTTCCACAGGAGGCTTGGGAGCAGGAAGAGGTCAAAGAGATGGTGTGGAATGGTGAAAACACTACCTGGGGGCTAGAACCCACACTTCTGGCTGTCCTGTGGTCCCGGATCCCCACTAGCCAGCAGAGTGACCATGGGTAGCTTACTTCTTGTCTGGAGCCTCAGTTTCCTCATCTGTAAAGTGGGCTTTATAGTAGAGCACTGAATCTGGAGGAATCTGAAGGAATTACAAATAAGAAGTTAAGTATACAAACCAGGTGGCACAGCACCCAGCACAAGGCATGTGTCCAATGACCGGCCATCGTGGCTGTTATCATTGCAAAAGTTACTGACTCAGGCTGGGGAGAGAGATGAGAGTAAGCCCAAACTAAGATTTGCTAAGAAAGGAGGGCCCTGGGGAGACATGTGATTGGGTATGCTAGGTCTTTCTGCCCTGCCGCCGGGAAATGAAATACTGCTGAAACTTTGGGGTCTGCAGACTCTCTATTACGGGGTTCAGAGCCCAGTTCACCTTCTACCCTCTTGTCTTTTCCACCCGATGTTCCAGCCCAACCAGACCAGCTGCCCTCCATTGATAAACGTGATAAACGCAGCTCTATTCTCACCTCATATCCTCCCCCAGCCTAGATGCCCTGCCCCCTTGTCTCCACCTGTCACAGTCCTCATCTCTCCATGCTTAGTCCAGAACAGAAGGCCGTGGAGTCTTTGCCTGCAGCCCCGGAAGGATGGCCTGCAGCTCATCTGCACGTCCACAGCTCAGGGACACGAAGGGGAAAGGAATGGGCATCGTGGAGGGTCCTTGCCAGGCCCTCACTGAGTGCATTTCCTCCTTATCGCCCCTGCTCTTTCTCCCACCACAAGTGGGTAACTTTCAGGAGCCACAGTTTACAATGAGAAGATCTGGTCTCAAATAGGTTAATAATCTGCTCTCGGTCACACGGCTGCAGACAGAGTCAGAGTCGAACCCAACTCTGCCCAAACCCTGTTCTTTTCATTCTTCTTGTCAGTTCTGTGTCCTAGCTTCCTCTTTACTCAGCGTCTTCCCTCCTAGATAGGGGTGTGTCTCATTCGCAGGTGCTCCTCCACCAAGCACGGTTTCTGGCACCAGCAGGAACTCAGTGATGCTCTAAATAAATGAAAAGGTCCATTTGGTAGTCTTAAGACAAAAACACCACAGTCTGCAAATGAGGTGCTACCTTATTTGATAAAGGGTCCTTAACACACTGTGGACCAATAAGGAAGCACTGAAAGATATTTGGCATAGTTACCTGTAATAAGATGGGAAACTGGGAAATTAACTCTAAACCTTTGCCCTCCTCGCCATCCCTTCCTCCCTCTCAGGAAGGGTGCACAAGAGCCTTGTTGGCAGGTGAATGTGTGTCTCTTCATGTAGCTGTTGCCTGCCTCAACGTTACTAGGAGGAATCATTTGCAAAATAACCGCACCACTAAGCCTTGCTCCCCCCACCCACAATTAATGACACCCCATGCGCGTGTCTCAGATGAAAGGCACATTATTAATATTCAAAGGAAAAAACCCTCATAACCATTTTAACATATACAACTAACAATGAACTAAATTTGCTTTGTGGAAGACAGAGAGTGAGCATCCCAAATTAGTTTATGTAAAAGCTGAAATTCTTCCCCGAAAGGTCTCAGTACCATCCTCAAAGAATATCCTGATCATCAGAAATGCCGTCAAGATTCCCGCCAACATTATCCCCTTTGTTGTCTGAAATGTCGAATCAAGCACATCTGGCAAATGTCCTAGAGCTCACAAATCTTTCAAACAGCGTCTAATTCCCAACGGTTAAAGACAGAACGCCACCGCTTAATCGCGCTGCTCTTCAAAATAGCACCAACTTTCCTTCAATCAGAAACAATGGCATGGGCTTCTTAAAAATATCACATACCAGTGATTATTTGCAGAGCGGGCCCCTTTGCATTTGAACCTGTGGGTTCCAGACAGAATTTAAAAGCAAGATCACAAGCCTTGTTTGAATGGACGCTCGGTTAAATGGACAATGGGGAGGAGGGGGTGTGGCTCGGGGTCCAAAGAGTGACCTGGCCTGTGTGATTTGGAGTCTTTGGGAGGTGACAGCTGGCCCCACCAGAATGAGGACGTAGAGGATGAAGGTGATGGTGGGGTGACAGCTGACATTAACTGAACGTTGACCCTGCATCAGACACTCAACTACGGGGGAGGGGCGTTTTCGCATGATCTCTGTTTGACAGATGAGGAAACTGAGGCTTGAGGAGGTTAAAGAATTTCCCCAGAAAGTTTGGCAGGAACTGGGGTCACTCTCAGGCCCATCTGCCTCCAGAGGTTTGCCTCTTTCCACTTTGCCCGGCCAGCTCCAAGAGCCTGGGCACCGAGCTCCCAGACATTGGTGCTTACCTGCTCCCCACCCAACTGTAGAAAACCTGTGTAGTGAACACGTAGAAATGAAAGATCACCCAGTCTTCTGAAGTATTTTTGGTCTTATTTAAACAGCCGAAAACTGCAAACATCCCAAATGCCCAACAGGAGGGAACTCATTAAATAATATATAGGCTAGCCTTATATTCAAATATAATGCAGCCATTAAAATGGCAGTGAAGGCATGGGACTATTGATATACAAAGGTATCCGTGGTTTATTTCATGTGAAAAACCAGGATAATAATAATAACCAGGATCTACTGAGTGCTGTCTATGCTCCCAGCCCTGGTTTGAACACTTAACATAATTTATTTTATCTAATCCTCACAGTTACCCTGTAGAATAGTTGTCCTTATTATTTCCATTTTACAGATGATGAAACTGAGGCGAGGTGAAATGCTTTGCCCAAAGTTACACAAGTAGTAAGTGGCAGGGCTGGAATTTGAACCCGGGTCTCGCTGACTCAAAGCTAACGATGACATTTGAGCTGGTTCTGAATGAGAAGCTGAAGTTTGTTAGTGAAAGAAGGACCCGAGGGCCTTCCTTGAGGCCCAGAGAAATAAAAACATCCAGAGTGTAAGATGGCAGTGGCGGTTCTTTTTCCCTAGGTAGTTCTCTGCCCACTTTTTGGCTCAAAAACTGGCCAAACAAGAGTCTTTCAAAGACACTGACAAACTGAGACTCTTCTAATCTTGAAGCCACTGCCCTCACCTGACAGGTGAGAAAGCTGAGACCCAGAGAGGGCAGTTGACATGCCCAACCCCACACAGCCTGCCTGTGGGAGGGCCGGGGCTGGACCTGCCTTCCCACTGCCAGCCAGGGCTCCTTCTGCAAATCCAGGATGCCCTGCCTTCCCCACCAAGCGTCCCCCATGGTTTCTGCAAAATGGCCAAGTCTCCTGCACAGCCCCCTCCTGCTGTCATCTCTCTGCGAGACAAAAGGCAATTTACCCAAATGTTGTAATCACCTGGAGGCTGGCACGCAGGGCCGTGCCTGCCTTATCTGTGGTATTGTTAGCAGCACCATAATGAAGGCTTTGTGGAGGGATAATATCACACTTGTAACTGCCAAATAAAATGCCCACACGGATCACATATCCTGGCATCTGCTTTAAGCAAAAGGGGTAGGAAGGGAATCATGAGTATCAAATGCCTCACTGTGACAGGGACTTACCACATCCCAGCCCTTGAGGGATGCATCATTTTCCCTATCTGGCAGATGGAGAAACTGAGGCTCAGAGAGTAGGTACTTACTGATGGGTGCAGCTAGTAAAGGGAAGAATCAGGATTTGAACCCTGGTGTCTCTGATACCAGAGGCTATGCTCTGAACTGACATGAACCTCTCAGAGAATCTGCTAAAGCCACGGACCTTCTCCCCAGAGAAACACACTAGAACCCCCAGCAGAACTTTGCTGCAGATGATGGATCGGCCCCTGAAGGTTCTGGCTCTCAGGTTGACAGCCTGCCCCGGCTTGCTGCCTCCCCCTGACCTGCGGGAATCGCCCCAGCCCTCCTCTCTCCCCACCCCAATTCCAAAGGCCCTGGAAATTCCCCTTCCAGCCGTTTGTGCCAGTCAGACTCTGACAACAATACATCCCCCCACCCCTCCCACAGCCGCCACCGCAGCCTTCTGGAAGCATCCAAAGGACACAGCTTCCCCTTCCGCGGCTGGAGTCCACCCGGGCCAGCACCGTCGTGGTTTGTTTTGTCTCCTTTAATAGAAGTGGATGCGAGGCCAGAGCCCAGGGGGCAGGAGCCTCATCTCGCTTCCTCAGCCCAAGCGCTGGAACTCGGCTGGCTGAGTGCCCTGCTCGACCTCAGGTCCAGGAGAGGCAGGCAGGGTTGCAGCCCAGCTCCAGAGCCTGCAGGTCTGCCCTCAGATCCCAGCTCCACCGCTGGCTAGCTGTGTGGCCTGGAGCTAGCCTCTTAACTTCTCTGAGCTTCCATTGCCTTATCTGAAAAATTGGGGGTAGGGACTAGGACGCTCCTTACAGGGTCATGGTGAATGTTACTGAGCTGAGGCAGGGGATGTGGCGAGAGCAGTGCCTGGCTCTGGAGGAGCCTGATGCCTGTCAGCGATCACAACTGGGATTATTTTACACCCCAGGGGCGGGTGCTGGTTGAGGAGCCAGAGCCTCCTTAACTCCACGCCGCAAAGGGAGGAACCAGTGTCACCTTGGCAAGCTGCCCTCTGGCCTCCTCCCACCTGTTTTTGATGCCAATTTCACCACTGGGCTGGAGGCCAGCAGTCCCCCGATCTCTCTCCAGCCTTTGGCACTGTTCTGGGTATGTTTCCATCATCCTCATCATTTCTTATTCATCTGGAGTGTCAGACCTTCTAAGATCCCCCCAGACACAGGCATTCATGGAGCCCCTGCAGATACCACGGTCTCACCTATGAGCCAGACTCAGTGCCTGTCCCCTATCCCCTAAATCAGTGCAGGGTGACAGGGGAGCAGAGGCTTAAACAGACAGTCAGGACTGGGGATGGAGGCTCTCTAGACAGAAGCCTAGAATCTAAGTGCTCAAAAGGCCTCAGTGAACCTCCCACCCCTCAAAATATAGGTCAGAAATAAAAATAACAGAAGCCATACAAATAAGTATATGGACGGAAGTCCAACATCATTCTATATTCTCCCTGGTGTTTATGTTCACATTTAATTTGGAGTACCAGATATAAGAGTCTTTCCCCGAAACACTGGGAGTGCTCCCGCTTTGCTGGTGCTAGGAGTCAGAATCACAGCGTTCTGGGGGAGCACAGAGAAAAGGGTAAGTGTGTCCCAAGTGTAGCCGAGTTGATATTCTGGAAAAGGTGGTGTCTGGCTGGGCTTTAAAATTGGAGAGGTGGATTTTGCTGCAGGGAAGGGATGGAAAAGCGTGCAAAGGCACAGAGAGATGCCGGGGTTCAGGGACTCAAGATGGAGCACCTGAGACCCGCTACTGTGTTGTGGGGGGAGCAATCAAGAGAGGCCTCCCTTAAGCAGTGATGGACAGACTGGCCTTTGAAGGGTGTGTAGGAGTGTGTCTAAGTGGGTGGTTTGAGGCAGAGGGACCCAATGTGGGCTGGAAAGAGCCTCAAATGCCAGGTTAGAGAGGTTAGCTTCCATCCTTCAGACAGTTAGGAGGAAAGACGTGGCAATTGCAGGAAGATTTTTCAGGGAAGAGGGTAGTGGCTGAGGGGCTGCAGCTCTGGAGATAGACTCGGATATGACCCTGCACCTCCTTATTTTAGCTGAGTGAGCTTGGACATATAACTTCACCTCTCTGAGCCTCAGTACCCTCCCCTGTGAAACAGAATAATAACACTGACTTTGCAAGATTGCTGTGAGGATGAAGTGAGTTCTAGTGTTACTGAGTTCTGTAGATCCCCAACATCCTAACAGCCTTCTGGGCTGTCACCTTAATTCAACCCTCAGCATCGGCCACGTGGAGGACAAGCCCAACTGCCAGTCCGGTCCCCATCAGCCCATTGTCCACATGCAGCTGGAGAGCAGTGGCAGAGGGAGCAGAGGGTCAGAGCAAAGCCGACCGAGTGACCTTGGCCTCAGCACCCTGCTTCCTGGAGCTGCCTGTGCATGGTGGTGGGGCATCACACACGTTTGGTGAACGCAAGTGCAATTATGAGTGCTTGAAAAGGAAAAGTGGGCATCAGGGAAAACAGAAGAATAGTGATCTCAATGGGGTTATGATTTCGCACCCTCCCTCACTCAGCAGGCACTTGCTCTGGAGTAAGCGTGAGGAGACGTGAATGAGTGGTCTGCATCCCTGTGTGCCTCTTGTTGTGTGAGCATCTTGCCACACACAGGCTGATTCTAGTATTTAAGGATATTTTGATTTTTTTTTTTTTTTTTTTTACCAACATGGCCCGTTAACACAGGTCAGCTACACATCTGGACCTCAACAGAGGAATAACTTTCTGTTCTAACAATGTCAGAATACTGACTGTGTGGCACTTGGTGAGACATCCTTCTCCAGTCTGAGGCTTTCCAAACAGATTCCCAATGCTCATTATGACGGTGGACACTTTTCTCTTTACCCACTGTCTGGAGCGTCTGAAACTCCCTCCCGCACAACGCCAGCTGTGCATACGACAGAGGTGGTCTGAGGATAGTATGATATCAGGCATGCAAAGTGCACGCTTGTGCCGGGCGCCTGGAAGTGCTTCCAGATACCAGGCTGCCGTGTTTGTTGCCCAGACTCAGCCTCCCGAGTCACCGCCCCATCTGGCCCTAGGTCTGACCTTAGAGGTCTCACCCCAATCATTCCAACAGATTAAAACAGAATGTATCCATGCTCCCACATTGCATGTCATTTTTGGCTGTTAAGACTTGGAAAGGATTTTTTAAACTTTGCTGGGTAGATCGTTTGACTCCAAGCCTTTAACAATTGGCTGTGATTTCTTGAGAGCCATGTGCACACTGGAGAATTCTTGAAAAATGAGGAAACCAAGCCTACAAATTGATTTCAAGTGTAATAAAATTGTTTTGGTTTCTAAATTTAATAATTAATTCAGGCTTGATGCATTAATTATAACATGTTAATTTCAGGTTTGCTGTTTCTCTTTTTATATTTGAGAGTCAATCATTTTCCCCCAGTCTCTTACATTTCAATAGGCCTTGGCAGGCTTGCGGGTGCTGGTGGGACCTACACCTCTAATTCCCAATGGGTGAAGCAGCCCAGCCTTACTTACCCACCCTTGCCCCCAAGACCTCCACACACCCAACCCAGATGGTGTTCCTTTACAGGAAAAGCCAGAGCAGCCCCAGACCTCCCTTCCTGCCCGACGGCAGGCTGTGTCTGGGCAGCAACCCCTCGGTCAATATTGGCAATGCTGTGGCCTTGGCCTCTGGCCACACCGCTGCCAGCGAAGTTCAAAGCCTCTTTCTTGTCAGGAGTTGTGACAGAGATGCCCTGGCATTCGTTGCCGCCCTCACTGTGGGCACTGGCTCTCTGGGGGCCTCGGCCCTGCCCCCCAGCTCCCGCAGCCCTGCAGGGTGTGGCTGGGCTTTGGAGCTTTGGGGATGGCACCTGCCCCCAGACTGGGACATCGGGTTTGCCATGCACGGCCCAGCCCAGCCCGGAACCACAGGTCACATGGGAGCCATCTATCCCAGAGTGCACTGGCCTTGACCCTAGGAAAGGAGGGCGGCCCTCCTGGCAGTGCTCCTGCCCCAGAGCCTGGCTCGGCCTGGCATCTTGGATGCGCCCTGGGCTGTCACTGCGGGTCGGACTCCTCCCTTGGCATCTGATCACACACACTCAGACTCAGGTGCTCACACACCGCCTGCCACTCACCCAGCCATGCACCGCGTGTCTCCTGCAGGCCGAGCGTCCCGTGGGTGCGCTCTTTCCCCTTCACCCCGCACCTTAGACACAGCCACTTACACGCTGACGGCACAGGCTGATTCACGCGTGCTCACATTCACTCATGTTTAGGTAGATTCTCACACTTGTTTACCTGCTTGGATGGAAACAAACCCATCTGTGCCTGTGCACACACAGCCTCACTGAGCGTGACTTCTGCACCCGCACAACGAGCCCTTCCCTCTGCACCGGTGGGATGAAGTGGGGAAACCGTCTCACCCCCTCAAGCCTCGCTAGATGCCTTGTTTCATCCTGGTCTCCTCCCTTTCCCGGCCCCCACACAGGGTGGGCACTGGAAAGCGGTGGTTAACCCGGGTGTGCTTGGCCCAAAGGCATGCCAAGAGCTGGCAAAATCCGGCTTCTGGGCGCCCGATGACCTGACTCTGCCCGTTTGCCCTCCCTGGGCTCGCCTGCCCAGGCCTGCCCCCCTCGCTTTGAACAAAATCATTAGCTGAGCTGTGGCTCCTGATCCTTCTGATGCTGATCCTTGTGTAAAGACGTCCTCCTCCCCGGCTCCTCCCTCCACCCCCGCGGGGAACCAGACAGCCAGGGATGCTGAGTCCCTTAAGAACTCGCCCTTGAAGTCATCGAGTCTGGGAATGAAAGGCCTATCCAAATGACGGTCATAGCTCCCACTTCCTGGGTGCCCACCGAGTGCCATTCATCCTGGCCCGTCTGCGCTCGGCCCTCTGTCTGAGGTCTGCTTAAACCCACTGTGCAGACAAGGAACCCACTCAGAGAGGGGCAGTGACTTGTCCAAGATCACCCAGCAGGGAGGCGCAGGCTCACGTAGGACCCAGAACTCCTTCCAACCCATGCTGTGTGGTTACACACAGGCCCTGAAGTCCCACCTTGCGAAGGTAGCTTCTCGCTTTCTTTGGTTTGGGGCATTTCCTATGCACCAGGCACTGTGCTCAGCACTTTTCAGGAATGATCTCACTTGATCCGCATTGAAAACTTCCAAGAAGTCACCTCTGCAGATGAGGAAATGGCCCCCAGAGAGGCGCGAGGCTACTTGCCCAAGGTCTCTGAGCTGGCAGTGGCCGAGCTCCCCAGCCCATGCTCTTAACCCCCAGGGCCACCCTGCCAGCTGTCAGGGGAGCCAATATTGCCTCGCATCCATGTGATTTTCAGGACTCGTCTTCCCCCAGCACTGCACTGACCTGCAGGCTGCATAAATGACACCCCTGGTGACCTGGGCCCCACTCAGTGGCCTGTGCAGGCCTTCCCCTCCCACCCTCCCTGGGAGGCAGGCCCCAGGCCAGCCAGGGCTTTGAGGTTCCTGAGTGTGGTTGGCGCCCGGGTATGAGTGTGGTTGGCGCCCGGGTATGAGCTGGACAACTCAGCCTCAAGACAAGAAAGGAAACAGCAGCTGATGGCCCTGGCCCTGCACTTGGCTTGTCTGCTTTTCCCTCTTGGCTCCGTTTGCTGAGGGTAGGGAAGAACTTCTTCCCCCTTTGTCCAGCTCCCACAGGGTAAACATTACTTTTATGTCCCCAGATTTACATTTCTGTCTTCATTCATTCACCATCTATTTATATAAATCCTTTTTAAGAGCTGGATCCGAGCTGGGCTCTGAAGGCCAAAAGTGAATTGATCATGACTCCCCTAGGCTGGCAGGGGCCCGTGACCAAGACCATGACCTTGGCCTGGGTCAGGGAAGATGACGTCCAGGTGGGGCCTGTGGGGGTGGAGGACAGCCAGGAGGGCAGGGGTTCCCGCCACACACATTCATCAGGGGCCTTAAGTCGGGACTGTGATAGGACTGAAAGAAAACCATGTTCGTGCAGACAGCCCCAGTTTCCCAACCACACCGTCTTTAGTGCACTAAGGATTTCTCCTCCTTTGACAGAAATCCTAGAATAACACGTTTATGCGCCGTTTGGTTGTGTTAAAAACATTAATGTGTCAAATGTACATGTTTAAAATAGATTGCAATTGTTATACTTATGTTGAGGTCTTTCATCACTTTTATGCACTCTAAGGCCCGGAAATGGGAAGTGCCCCGAGCCTCTCTTGAGCTCTGAGAGGCCCTGCACCTGAACTGGGTCCTGAAAGGAAGGTGTCCCCATTCCCCACAATGGCGCATACAAAGGCACTGAGGCACTGAGCACGTGCCCGTGGGCAACTACATGACATCAGTGTGGCCATGTTTTACAGTGTGAGGCAAGCCAGGGAGAAAGGCAGGCGGGAAAGCAGAACCATCTGGAGGGTCTTAAAGTCCAGGAAGAGGAGTAGGAGCCTTTGCAGGGGAGGCTTCTCAGCAGGGGAGCCCATGGTCAGATTTGAGGTCTCTCCTGTAGCAAGTTCCTTTTTTTATCAATTAGGAAGCCCAGTTCTCCTAGTGATTGGTGAGATTCATTGAGGGCAGGCAGGGGAGGGGATGCAGGTAGCGAGGTCACTTCCGAAGCTGGAGAACCAGCATAAAGAAAACTTTCTGCCCCAAGGGCAGAGGGATGAAATCTGAAGAGTGCCTGGGTCCGGCCTTTGGGTCTCAGCCTCCTCCATCCCCAAGCACTGGGCACAGGACCAGCCACAGGATCAGGCTTGTTGATTCATTCATTCGTTCAACAGATGTGGGCTGAGCACCGCGTATATGCCGGCCACTGGTCTGATGATGCCATGGTGAACTAAGCAGACAAGGACCTGGTTTCATTGGAGTTTGGAGTTTGGAGGGGGAGACAGACAACATATAAATAAACAAGAAGATTCCAGAGAAAGGCCTGTGCTGTGAAAAAGATAAAATGAAGACCGAATAGAATGACTGAGAGTGAAGGCAGCTGGATTAGTGGGTCACTGAGAAGTGACATGTGAGCTGAGGTCTGATGCCAAAAAGTAGGTGCTCAGGAATGTTTGTTGATGGTAATCAAGACAAGTCAGAAGGCAACAGACGTATTCCAGACTTCACCTAGCAGAGCACTTATTGGTTGCCTACAGTATACTGGGTCCAGTGATCAACACGCAGACACAGTCCCTGCGTTGAGAGCTTACAGCCTACTGGGAGAGAAAAACGTAAGGAAATGCGCAGATAAGTATCGACTCACATTTTTTTTTAATTGAATGAAAGATTCTTTAAATGCTATGGTGCTTTACAATTTTCAAAAGTTTCACACACAGTTTCATAGAATCCCATAATAACCCTTTGCTTCTCCTACTCCTCTATGCCCCCTCCCCTCCCCTCCCCTCTCCCCACTGGTAACCACTAGTTTCTTCTCCAGATCTGTATAGACTCAGAAATTGTGATGTGCAGGGCCCAGGAGAGAGGAAAGGGTGTGAAAGACCTGATTTGGGCTGGCTGGGGGTGTGAGAAGCCTTCCACCCCTCCTGGAGAACATGATAATCTCGCCTTTTACAGAGCACACTGGAGTTTCATGCATTTTTTAAAATAAACATTTTATTTTAGAACAATGGCAGATATACAGAATTACTGAAAAGGCAATACAGAGAGTTCCCACTCTACCCCGCATCCAGCATCCCTGTGATTAACATCTTACATTGTACGGTGCGTCTGTCACAGTGAATGAACCAAACTGATACATTATTATTAACTAAAGCTCACACTTCATGCAGATATCCTCACTCTTTCCCTAATGTCTTTTTTTCCTGCTTCTAGGATCCTACCCAGGACATCACGTTACATTTAGTTGTCCCATCACCTTCAGCTCCTCTTGGCTGTGACAGTTTCTTGGACTTTCCTTGTTTTTGATGACACTTTTGAGGAGTAGCGGTCAGGTGTTTTGTTAAATGCCCCTGGATTGGAATTTGTCTGATGGTCTGATGGTTTTCACATGATTAGACTGGGGTTGTGGATCTGGGGAGGGAGACCCCAGAGGTTAAATGCCATTTTCATCACGTCGAGGCTACACGCCATCCACGTGACTCATCACTGCTGCTGTTGAACTTGATCACTTGGATGAGGTGTGTTTGTCAGGTTTCCTCACTGAAAAGTTATGCTTTTTTTTTTTAAACCCCTTTCCAAACTGTCCTTTTCAGGAGGAAGTCACAAGGCAGCCCATACCTATGGAACAGGGAGTTATGCCCCATCTCCTTGAGGGCGGAGTATCCACATAAATTATTTGGAATTCTTCTGCACAGATTTGTCTATTCTCCAACTTTAATGCATTTTTACCAATATTTTCATGCTGCATCTTTTTACTTTTTAGAAATTCAAGAACTCTACTGGTGTTTCTAGGGACTTATAAATATTTTATTTCAATTACTAAAATGCATGAAATTACCAAGGCATTAGATTAGAGGGTAGGGGAAAAAAAGCCAGTGATTATTTTAATTTTTTCTATTGTGGATAAACATTAATGAAAGATTGGAGAAATAACCCAAAACTGAAGAACCCCTCCAGCCTCGCTGCTCAGAGCTGACCATTATTCACATTCAACTTACTATTTTTAATTTTTCTTCTATGCACAACTTTCACACAAATTATCATATCAATGTAATTGCATTTCTTACCTCCTCCCACCTTTTTTTGCTTATTCTCATATCAAAATCATTTCTCCTATGTTGTTTTACAGACTCCATAACCATATTTTTTCAATAGCAGATAAATATCCCCTCACGTGGCTCACAAGTGTCCCCCATCCCCCCAAACTTAGCAATACACCCAGCACATGGTCAGTGTTTAGAAATTATTTGTTAAATGAATGAATATACAACAAAGTAATCATTCTCTTGTTTTTAGAAGCATAGGTCATTTCCGTTTTCTTGATTCTAAATAGTATGGAGACAAAATAGATTATTCCCTTAGGAGAGTGTCCCAGAGTGGAATTACTGGGCCAGTGGGGGCCAAAACTTTTCAAGATAAATGCACCAAACCAGAAATCTCCCTCCCCTTCCCCTCTGAACCACCGGCAATTGTGCTGAGGGTAATAATTTACAATTGATTAAAGAGTTTGCGAGTGTTTTTTTCCCATCTTTTTCCTCCCTCCTCTCCCCCTTGCCTCCTGCCAAAAAGGGGGAGGAAATTATCCAAGAAGGTGAAGATGTTCTCAGACAATCATATTAACATATTCCAACAATCGCAATTTGCAAAATAGTAATCACAACTCCTGGGATCTGGGGGGCGTTCATCAAAGCGGCAGGTTTAATTCCATTTTAAATATTGATGAAATGTGCTTTGGCAGCCTCACCCTGGCGTGGCCGGGCCAGGGGAGCCGCAGCACGGCGCAGGGGAGGTGGAGGGAGGGTTGGTGAGCAGCTGCTGGGAGGGGAGGCATCTGTGATTCAAATTGGTGGCTGTGCAGCCAGGTAGAGAGTGAAAGGGGGTAGTGAAGAGGGCTGTTAAGTCCATTGCTGTCAATTTCTAACGATCAGGGAGGGGCCTGAGGACTGGTTCAGCACAATGAACCCAGTTTGTCTGGTTTCAGGGTTACCACTGAAGAGGTTGCAGCTGCACTGATTCGAATAGCCTGGAGACTTCAGAACTGTAATTATCAACCAGGCTGCTCGCGGTGTGGCAAAAGTGGGCTTCACCAGCGCTTAACTCCTTGTGTGCCGCCGCTCTCCCGGCCCCCGAGGTTGGCAGCCGTGCGCGGATTCCCAGGCAGCCTTCCCAGGGGAAACTGAAGCCCACTGGCCTCTGAGGGCTGCCCTCAAGGGCCAGAGCATGCAGGCAGCAAGGTCACGGTCACAGACAAAGAAATAGTCGGGGTGGGGGACAGAGGAGGCCAGCTCTGGGGGACAGCCTTGCCTTCTGGCACCATCAGATCTGCCCTGAGGTGGAAAGTCAGGCTTCCTGGAGACCGATGAGCCTTGGCTTAAATTCCACTGGCCGTGGACACAAGGTAGGGCTTGTCTTCTCTGAAATGGGGGTAATCTCGCCTCCTCTACTGGGCTCTCACAAAGGACTCAATGAGACCTGGCGATCATTTTTAAAGCACAGAGCACACAGTAGGCTGTCAGCAAGGCTCGATGCTATCACAGAAGAGGCAGGGGTTCCCCCCTAGGACGGGGACTCTGGTTCAGAGGGCAGGATTTCCGCGAGCCCTCCATGTTTCAGCTCTCAGGGGTGTCCTTTTTCTCTAGCTTCTGCCATTTGTCACCCACAGAGGATGAGTACTTCCATCCTCTGATCTCTTAGGTCGGAGATACTGAGCTGGGCGTGGGGTGAAGACAGGAGGCATCCTGAGAACTGCTTGAGGGCAGGGATTTGGGGCCAGTCCTCCTTGTCCCCACGAAGAGGGAAGGCTGGAACAAGGGAGCACCACAGGCAGGCAGTGTGGTGCTGGGGAAAAAACACGGGCTTTGCTGGGAGTCCTGGTGGATGAACTATGTGCATGGCTCCAGTGACCCTCCCCCTGGAATATAGCCCCAGTGAAATTCTCCCACGTCTCCACGAAGAGCTGTGCCCAAAAATGTTTGTCCCAGCGTCATCCCTGGTACCTGGAGGTGGAGGCAACTTTCGTGTCCAGCACTGCGGGGGTGGGTCGTAAAACGTGATGGAAGCCTACCATGGAATATCAGGCAGCAGCAAGAAGCAAAGAACGAGATGTCCGCATAGCAACAAGAATAGATCTTGAAAACACAGTGTTGAGTGAAACAAGTGAAGTACAATGAAATTCACAGCACAATGCTGTTTATGTAAATTAAAACCACATTTGCGTACAAAACAACAATACATATTTTGCAGAGCTACACGGTTTTTAGGGATATATATCCCACCGTTGGAGTGGGTCTCTGTCATGGTTGGGGGAGGGGTGGGCATGGGTTTGGAGAATAAAGGGGAAAAAAGAGAAGAAAGTCAGTCTGCAGAGGGGCCTGGCACAGAGAGATGACAGGGGTGTGCTGTGGACTAAGGAATGTGTCCCACTCAACTCTCTCTGAGTTTTAAAAGCAGCATAGGCCTTGTAGTCAGACAACCCTCAGCTCCAGTTCTGAGCTCCCCTGAGTGCTAACCCTATGGTGGTGGACAAGCCATTCGTCCTCTGAGCCTGTTAGTTGGTCCGTGGAAAGGCAGGATTGCTGCCGTCGGGTGGTCACAAGGATGAAACTGAGGGAGACGAATGTGTGTGGGCCTGCAGGACTGACAGCTCGTCCTCTCCATTCCCCATTGTAAAGACCTGAGCAGACAGAGGGGGTCAGCCCCCACTGAAGGGTCGAGAATGGAAAGCCCAGAAAAGAAACTAAGACCTGAAGGCTCTGGCTCCTGCCGGCAAGGCCTGGACCGGCTGTCCCTAGGGCATTGTCTGTGCATGTCGGGCTGGGCAGGTGTCCGAGCGAGCTGCTCTCTGAGCACCTGCTGGGGCTACCCAGCTCAGAGCGGCCAGACGATGTCACGCCTGCCTCCACTGACAGAGTCCACCCCCAACACACAAGCATCCCAGTCCTGAGACCCCGCCTGAGGGCTCCCAGGGCACGGCAGGGCAGGCCCTGCGAGCACCAGGTGTGACTGGCTCTCCCCTTCCCTTGCAGATGACGACGAGCATGAGTGGATCATCCGGACGTGTCGGAAGGGCTGGGACGAGACCATGGGTCACAAGCCCAAGCTGTGAGTTCTGCAGCCACCTCTGTCCCAGGTTTCCTTCTGTGCCACTGGCGTTGGCTAGCCCAGAGGGCAGGCTGTAGTTCTAGAACCTGACTTTTGACTCAGGAATAAAGGCTTTCTGTAGTCAGTGGCCCCAAGTGTACTTTCCTTAGACTATTTCTTGGAGGACCCTCATTCCGCCTGCATCAGAATCACCTGGGCAAAATAGTGAACTAGACATTCCTTAGTCCCACCCTGGTACCTGCCAATCAGAATCGCTGAGACTAGGGGTCTAGCAATTTGCTTCCTCAGGTATTTCTCACACACACGGATGTTTGAGAACCATCACTTTATAATGATAGATAAATGTAATTAAATGAGCAGCTATTGTGTGTAGGCAGTGTGGGTATATTATCTCAGCTCCTCACAACAGCCTTGTGAGAAAGGGCTTAGCATCACCTTTTAAAGATGGGGAAATCTGAAGTTCAGAGAGACTGAGTGACTTGCCCTAGGTCACACAGCATTTGAATCCAAGCCCTTCTGAAGATAAAGCCCAGCTGTTTTTTGTTTTTGTTTGACTACAAACTGCCTGCCTTACCAGTCTTGATTTCACAGGGCAGTAGGTCAGGATGACTGTGCCTCGGCTCACAGTTGGCATCTTCCTGTAAGCTCAGGAATGATTACACAAGACCACCTTTCCTTCTTGGAAGCTTCTCTATCTGAGCCTTGTACTGTAAGCACAGAATCAGTCTGCTACCACAGAAAGAATGCAGCTTTGGCATCATACATACCTGGGTTCAAATCCCAGCTCAACCATAAGTATCATGTAACCTGGGGGCAAGTCACTTCACTTCTCTGAGCCTCAGTTTCCTCATCTGTAAAATGGGTATAATGATGCTTAAAACCACTGGGTAGCTGTGTGGATTGAAAGGGATAACACAAGTAAAGGGCTGACACTTAGCAGGTATTTGCTATGTGTTTGCTTTAAAGAGGAAATTGTTAGCTGTGCATACAGGGTAATTACTCTTCAAAACCTCCCAGAGATCTCATGTACCAGCTGAAAAACCAGCAGAGGAAGTGGAACATGCTCCAGGGCCATACTTGGGACACAAGCACCTTGGATCTTTGCATAATTTTACCTCCTTAGAGGTTGCTGGATCCTGCAACCCCCTATGCCTTGTCCCCTGGCTCACCAAGGGCTGCCCGGTAGAGGGAGGCAGGCCTGACAGGGCTCTGCCAAGGTCTGCAGGGGCAGGAAACTGGCCTTCAAACTAGGGACCCCGGAGCAGCATGCTGGGGCAGAGCCAGGAGTCCAAGGGGGTTGGGGCCCACTCAGCTGTGGATGGAGGGGCAGGAGGGGCAGGGGCTGTGGCCATCTCTTCCCTCCAAAGCAACAGTCACCTCAGTAGGATGATAGGATTGATGTCCACCAGGGATTTCCAAACTGTGTTTGAAAATAGAAATTACATTCATGGAAAGAAACACAAACACACACAAACTAAAACTAAACTAAACTATTTTCAAAGATACACATATATCTAAATCAATGTTTGATAAACGGATTGGAAGAGTGGAGGGGGAGGGACAGGGATGGGGTCAGAGCTGGGGAATGCGACACCTAATGAAGAGCAGGGCCCTGCAGGGGTGATGGCCCCTTACACCACCGGGAGCTGAGGCTCAGGAGCAGCTCTGTAGGGGACGGGAGCCCGACAGGGGTGGGTGGGGGAGCCTCGGCACCACGCAGAGCCACTCCACTCCCTTCCTGGCGAGCTTTGGTTTGAACAAACAGTTCTGCTGCTAAAGGAAAATTTGGCAACCAGCAGAAGGATGCACCCTCTCCCTCCCCAGATTACGTGGTGACTCTGGAACCCAACAAGGCCAGTATGAGACCCGGACTTGTGCTGAAGCTGGAGGCCTGTTGCCCTGTCTCCCATCCCATATTCCCTTCACTTCACCACATCAAATTCTCCTCCCCTCTTCCAATCAGGCTCCCCTGTGCCTCCCTCCCTGGCCCCCTCAGCATTTCCTCTTTTGAACTTACTCCGTGAACTTCTCATCTAAGGATACAGCTCAAATGCCCTCCTCAGTCCCGACAGCTTGTTGGAGGGATCCGTCTGTTTACAGCATCTGCCTGACAGGGTGCCCCTCTAGGGCCCTTCTCTGAGCCTGCAGAGCGCACATTCAGCAGCGAGACAGAGGACAGCAGCCAGCCTGACTTCCTACAAAGCTTAGATTAGGGGAGAGACCCACCATCCTGCCTTCACGACACTCAGTTACTAGTTGGGAAACAGAACCAATCTTCCAGGAAGGGGTTTCACTGTCCAGCAGCCCAGGTGCTCCGGGGGCCAGGCCTGAGCCCAAGCCCTTAACCAGAGAGCAGGAAAGAAATGGGATCCCACCGTGCTCTGGATGTAAGTGCCAGCACTTCCACCTGCATTAACTTTATTTATTACACAAATAAGACATTTACAAAGCACAACATGAAAGGTAGGTAACAAAACAGACATTGGTTTTACAAAAAAGTGCTTACAATTTTTTTCCACGCGTGTGTGTTTTCCCCCTTTTGTTTTGTATTTAAATAAATAGTCTTGTTGGCCTGTACGTTCCCAGGCTGCTCTAACAGGCTAGTGGAGACATGTCTGAACCGCAACATGCTACGACCACGTGATCCACGCAAGGAACAGACCCTGGGGGGGAGGCTCAAGGCAGAGTGGGTTCTGGGTGTCCCTGGGCAGGGCTCAGCTGGCCACTCACCACATGACTGTGCTCGGGACTTCTATCATGGGGAGAAAAAATCAAAGGAAAGATCAGAGCTCCCCAATCACCAGGCATCGGAGCCAAGCTGCTTCTGTTAACATCAGCACCGAGCGCAGGGCTGGGTACACGTTATTCACTGAGTTCTGCACCCAGCTGCACTGCCCACATTCTGAGGGGTACCTTCTATTTGCCCTGAGTCAGCCGAAACCATCTTTGAAAGGAGAAAGAAGCAACTTCCCTTCTTGGGCTGCACCCAGGCCCAGCCCTCCTCCAGGTCCCATAGCAAGAATGGCCGATAGGTTTTCATTTTCAGTGCCAATTGCAAGCATCTGGATTCTGAAACCTTCTCCAGCCTCAGTGAGACAGAGAGTGCTGCAGTCGATTAGCCATGTCTGCCATGGGTGGACACAGGAACAGCAGATACATTTGTATCATGAACTTGCTTTCCCTGGCCTGGAGTCTCCTTCCAAAAGCAACATACCAGGTTAACCAAAGCAGGAAGGAGGACTTGGGCTGAAACATGCTTACTAGCAGCCTCTAGTGGGAAATGCATCAGGACACCAAGTTATTCTAAAATTACAAGATAAGCTTGGGACAAATGGGTGTCCCCTGAAAACATAAATCGTGGTCTTGTATAGCCCAAGCCCTTTTGTTTGGGGCAGAAGAGTTGCAGCAGGACAGGGTGGCTGTGAGCACAGCTGGGTCTGGCCTGCATCCTCAGGAGTGGGTGGGGCTGGCTCTGGGCAGGGCTGATGGGGAAACCCAGAAGGGCCAGCTAGAATCCTGGGCCTGGCGCACTCACCTGGGCAGCCGGCACCCTCTCTGGACTCAGCGACGGGTCTAGAATGAACACCCTGACTGCTGTTTTCCTGGGCTCTGTTTCCCAGCACCCCCATGAGTGGTTCCCCCAAAAGAAGACATGGCCCAAGCACCCCTATCAGGAATCAACAAGTAGCCAACAAGGGACCCCAATTCTAACCTGTCCAAACACTCAGAAATGTCCCCACACAGAGCAGACACCATCTCTGCTAGGTCCCCTGCACATACACTGGATAAGTAGGTGGGAGCAGGGCCCCAACCCGAGTTTCTTCTTTCCTCTCCTTAAAATGGCTAGCGCCTCTCCCAGCCCAATGTGCCACATTCTGCTCCTGGATTGCCAAACCAATGGATGGGGGGCTTTGCCCACCCCACCCCCAGCCCCCACTTAACCCCCTGCCTCTTGGTCTGGGCAGGCCTCCATCTCTGCCCTGTTGGGCCTCTCAGGGTTGGTCAGTGTCTCTTCTCTGTCTGAATTGACTTGACATAACCAGACAGATGGAAATGATAAAATTAGAACAGAGCTCTCCTTTGGGGACATCCCACAAACACTGTAGAGTTTTCCAGACAAAAGCAACAGAATGGATAACACTGGGGGTTGTCGGCTATTCAGAATTCAGAGATGGTTCCAAGGAAGAAGTAAATAAAGGCCAATATGGGAGGAAAGAAAACCTGTCAATTGGAAGGCTGTTGACGTCGCGCAATTCAATTCGGCCTTTTGCTATTGTAATCAGCTTAAGTTGAAGATGACTCCTGTATAAATGGGGAAACCGGGCTGTTGTTTCGCCCTGGCTCCAGATTTCAGGGAGCTCTGCCTTCCGGGAGCAGGACTCCGTGGTGTTCCTAGCGGGTTCTGGTTCTCAGCAGGAGAGGGGAGGGCCAGGCCGGGGGGGCCCCGCTGGTGGCGGGCAGGATGGCGGATGAGGGGTGGATGCGGAGCGGGTGGATCCCTGGCAGCGACTCGGACTCCGGGTTTCAGCGGCTGAGAGGCAGCTGTGGGGCACCCACGGACAGATGCGGAAGTGCCGGCAGCGTTAGTACTGAAAAAGGATGACCTGCAGGAGGACGGCATGGGGGGTGGCTGAGTTGGGGCCTGCCCCCAATCCTGGCAGCCCCCCAGAGGTCTTCGAAGGCCTGGAGAATGAGGGTGGCCCAGGACCCACCTCTGGGTTCAAATCCTGGCTCAGTCACTTACTTGCTGTGGGACCTTGGGCAACTCACTTCACCTCTCTGAGCAAGTTTCCTCATCTGTCAAATGGGAAAGACAAAACCTCTTCCTCAGAACAGGGAGGATGCAGTGAGAGAGGAGGGCAGCGGCAAATGTCTACTGGGCACTGGGTGCGTTATTTCACGAAAACCTCGCCTCACCCCGAGGGTGTCTCACCATCGTCTCCTTTTTACCGGGGAGGGCGCTGAGGCCAGAGAGGTGAAGATGAGTGAGCCCACGATCACACAGCTAGGCAACCCAGGCCTGACTGAGAGCAGGCTTTCTACCTCTCCAGGCCACCATGACAGTCCTCATCGGTGCTTATCAAGCACCAGGCAACGGGCCTAGCCCTTCACTTTGCCAAGCACCTCGAGAGGCAGATGGCTAACACACACCAGGTGCCTGACACACAGTGGGTGGTCAGGGACGGACTGCCCCCTTCCCTCTCCCTCTCCCACCTAAAGTGCCCAGCTGACCCCTCACTGCCGCCCACACAGCCAGTCCCCTAAAGTTCAGGTCAAGGATTATTGACTGTTTGGTCAATGAGATGCGCCTTTTGACAGTAAAGTGTCAGGAGGAGGTTTCAAGCGGTCCGGGGACATCAAGCGGGTACAGCCATAAGGCGGTTCCATTTTCTGATCAGGACTGCTACCTGCCCAGGTCAGTTACCAAGAGGAGAGATGGAGGAAAGCGATGGCAGTGACCTCTGTAAGTGTAGTCGTAATAACGACCCACAGCTGCGAGCACTTTCTGTGCCCCAGGCCCTGTGCTAGGCTTTTACAGATATGATCGCACTTGCTCCCAGTCTTACACGGTGGGGACTATTATTATCCCCATCTTGTGGATGAAGGAACCGAGGCTCAGAGAAGTGAATTAGGTCCCTAGGTCTCCGAATGAGAAGGTGGCGGAGCTGGGATTCAGTCCGCTCTCCTCTGGGCTCTGGGACACCTGGCTTTGGGTTTTTCCTAAGAGAAGCTTTCTCGAGAGGGATGACTCTGAAGGACTCTTCCTTTCCATGGGCTTCAGCCTCTCCATCTGACTGATGGCGACTGGGCCCTGATTTCTAAGGGCCTCCCATGCTTTGAATGAGGGGATCAGGGGCTGTGACCAGGAAGAGGTGTGATTCTGGAAACTCCCAGGCACACGTGGCCAGATGATGAGGTGGTGGAGACAGTAGGTGAGTGGGTGCCACCCCGGATGTTCAGAGCACCCCTCTGGCCAGGCCGGCGCTGGTCCTGATGAGCGGGTTGGGGGTGCTGCCCCAGGGGCACTGAGTCTCCTCACGGCTAAGCCGGCACAGGCTCGGAGGGACTTGGGAGAAAGGCTCTGTACTGACTGGCCGCACACAGCCCACCAGGCCCTGTGGGTTTGGCAAGATGTGGACAGAAAAGGTCCCTGGGAGCCGGCAGGAAGGTCTGACAGTGAGAGGGCAGAAGGTCGTGAAGAACAGGGGAGACGTTTCTCTGCAGAGCTGCTGGACGTGAAGCTGGGGATGAGGCCCAGCAAGGGAGAACTCTGGCTCCGCAGCCAAACCTCCTCCAGCCAAAGCTGCCAGACCCCAGACCAGCTCAGCCTTCAGGCTTTACCAGACATAACCACACACTCAGCTGAGCGACCAGGAGACAAGGGCTCATCTCCAAGTGCTGAGCCCAGCCCTAAACCCTTCCAAGGCTTCCCCCTGCCCTCTGGGAAATGCCTAAGCTCCTTGCTTGAAGGTCCAGGCCCTTCCCCCCACTTCCCTGAGCCTCGGCCACACAGTCCCTCAAATCCAGGTTCCTTTTATGTCTTGATCTTGGCACATGCTCTTGTCGTCTCCTGCTTCCCCCCGCGAGAGCTGGTCAGTCCATCTTCTGGGTCCTCAAAGGACATGTCCTTCCCTCACCTCAACTGCCCTGTCATCCTGTGGTGTAGCTGCCTGCCTCCTGCTCCCTCCTTAAGGACAAGAACCTGGCCAGCTCACCTCTGCAGTGCCAGGTCTGATGGGACTTACACGCTCCATAGGATGGGGGCAGCCTGAGGCAGGCAGTCCTAGGATTGAGACCAGCTGTCCCCACGCTCACTGGGTGGCCCTGAGTGAGTTACTGTGCTGGCCAAGCCCCCAGTTTCTGCAGGTATGAAATGGAGTCAACCATTGTCCTCCTCCAGGGAAGCTATGAAGGGCACGGTCAGAGCACTGTGTAAACTGTAAAGTGCTGCACAGAAGGAAGTGATTACTGAACTCGGTGGACTTCAGAGTCTGATGGACTTGTTACATACATCCCTGGACCAACTGTGTCACCTCTCTGAGCCTCTGTTTCCTTATCTTTACCATGAGGACACCATCCTCATATCCACAGGCACTGGGAGACCACAGGTGTAAGGTGCCTGCCGTGAACAGAGGAGCTCTTCAACCAACAGCAGCTCTTCCTGTGAGCACGACAGCCTCAGAGGGGACGTTCCTGGGGTGTGCTCACCCACCCCCAGGGCTTGCGGGATTTCGTGTTGAATAGGTACTACCACTTACTTATAAACCTTTTGGTCCTACTGGCTGTCTGTACCCCGCCCCCCACCATCCACCTTCCTCCATGGCACCCAGCACAGAGACCAACGCACAGTAGGTGCTCAATCAAGATCACATCAGCTCGGTGTTACACCTGCAGATCCCTGGGCTCTGCCGCAGGCCTCCGCACCAGCTCTCTAGTGAGGAGGCTAGGATGGGCATCTTTATAAGCTGCCCAAATCATGCTGAGGCACATGGCACTCAGCTCAAAGGTCTGGCCCTCTCTCCCTGGCCCAGCATTCCCGCTGACTCCCAGGGCTCCTTGCCTCTCTGAGGACCACTACACTGATGCTTCTGAAAGAGGCCTCCAGGTCCCACCACGGTCCATGCTCCTCCACCTGGCAGCCCAAAACCCTCGCCTCTCACTCCTCTTCTTCCCAAGCCTGTGCGCCAGCAGCACTGAATTGCTCCAGGTTCCCTGAGAGCCGTGGTGGCTCATGCCTTCTCTGCCAAACTCTGACTCAGCCTTCAGGCCTGGGCTCAGGCGTGCCTTCCTCCGGGAAGTCTTTCTGTGTTTCTCCTGAGCTGCGCCCCACCCCCCGCCAGCTCCCTTGGCCTCCTCAAGGGCAGGAACTGTGCTTTCTTCATCTCTGTGTTCCTGGCAAATGACTCAGGGCTCCCAGGCATGATCAGTACGTAGCAAATGTCAGCTGAATAAATGAATAAGTGAGATGAACACAGACAAGGGTTCTCATTCAGGCTCTGTGACCTTGAGCTTCCTGAGCCTCAATTTCCCCATCTCTAAAATAAGGGAGTGTCTTTCAAAGCTCGCTGAGAGGCGTATTGGAGCAGAGAGGGAGGTAGGGGCCCTACTGTCTCTACAATCTCACCCAGAGCAGCTCCAGCCCTTGCATCTGCATCATGCCTTAAGGAAGAGTCAACAAATGGGTCCTCAAGCTTAAAAATAAAACTTTCAAGCCACTGGACTGGGTGATGTCTAAGCACCTTTGGATGTTCAGTCCTAATGCTCGAGACAACCCAGAGCTCGGGTTCCACAAGGGAGGACTTGACAAGTGACCGACGTCACTGGCTGACCTGCTGTCCCTGGGCCCCATCAGCTCGGGGATATTCACTCCCAACCAACAGAATACAAAGGAGGAAGTAAGAGGAACCCGTGAGATGGTGGGAGGCAGGGTGGCGTGTGATTTACATAAGCCCTCCTTGGAACTGCAAAGTTTGAGCAAAGAAACTAAATCCACAAATCTGAAAAAGAGAAAGCCAGCCATCAGCGGGAGGCCGCAAGGAGGCTGGCCGTGCACATGGAACACACTGGCACCTGCTCAAGGGACTGCCTTGAGGGAACAGCAGGGGCCTGAGTATGCTGGGCAGAGGGTCTGCCACAAAGTGGCGTGGTGCCCACTCAGTGATGAGAGTCCTGCCAGAAACCCATCCCAGGAGGGTGGATCTGACCCACCAGACCCAACCTGGTTCCATTTACCTTCTCACCCCGGTTGGAGAGTGGCCCATCCATATCAGCTTTGAGGTGGACCGGGGGCGCGGTGTAAGGCAGCCGGCAGTGCACCTGCCCGCACTGTACCTGACCTGTGGACGAGAGGATGCCTTGGAGCCCATCCCCCAGCCTCCATGCAGGATCCCACCAGCCCCGTGCTGGGCAGGCTGGAGTCCTGGGGCCAGTTTCACCTCTGCCACTTAGCAGCTGGGTGGCCCTGGGCAAAATTTCAATAGGGTTGGTTGCAATGTGGAAGTCTTTATGATCTATCTATAAAGTGCTATATGGTAACAGTCTGGCTCACTAATAAACACTCATAAATGAATATGTACAGAACATCTCCTACACGCAAGGCTGTACCCCATCCATTAGGATCCTCCCTCAGTGCTTTGTGCCTCCTTATCTCCCAATCACCAAAATTTTCCCCCGAGACCAGCTAAAAGACCCTTCACTCACCTGTCACCTTCTTTATGATGCTCTCCCTGACCACCCTATTCACAATTGCAACCCAACACCAATATCCACCCCACCCCACTTTCCTCCTTGTTAGCTTTATTTTTCCCCCTTAGCACTTACCATCATCTGACTTACCATCTATTTCTGTTGTTTATTTGATATTATGTGTCTTTGCCAGCTACAATGCAAGCTCCAATGAGCTGGGTTGGGGTGGGGTGGGGGGATTTTTGCCTGTTTTCTAGATTCTAGATCAGTGTAGATTTCCAGTACCTAGAATGAGGCATGGGCTCTAGTAGGTACTCTTTAACTATTTGTTGACTGAATCTCTGTACCCTATTCCAACATCTAAAACTGTCCATCCTGATGTCTGACCTGAAGCTCTCATGCTTTCACCTCTTTACCACTACAGTGGAGAAGAGAAGTCTGTGTCCTCCCTGTTCTCTGCACTTCATCCTCTTTGGTCACAGGGGAAAGAACCCTGTACAGAGACTTACAATTGACATGTAACTGAAGACCAGTTGCTGTGCCTTTTTGAGCCATAGTCCCCTCATCTATAGAATAAAGTGGTTGTACAAGATTTGTGAGTCTTAACCGGGGGGGGTTCTAGGGGTCCATGAACAGCCTGAGATTACTTGGGAAACTATGTGTGTGCACATATTTCTGGGGTCTGTTTCCAAAGTTTTCTTTTTTTGCTTTTTTCTTTTTTTTAGATTCCAGAGGCTGGAAGGCTCTGGGAAACCGAGGAAACTGAATTCAGTGAACTGCAAGTTAAATTGCTAAGGTGACCTTCAGTCATTCAGCAAGAGGTAGTGGGTCCAAACACCCTTGACACCTTCTGCCCCAAGCTGGGTTCACCTTGACGGGAAGAGGAAAGGGCTCAGGCCCTTCGCTAGGTGTTCAAGACAGTTCCAGGCTTGGCCAACAAAGTATGTGGGCAGAGCCCTGGTGTGATTCTGGAAGCCAAGGCCCCACTCCCCACGGGGTCACCTAGATCCCTTTCTAACTCCACAGCAAGTGCTGGCTGCTGGCCCAGACTCTTGGTACCTAGAGATCCCTGGTCCTTGATGCCTTTAACAGATAAACTTGATCGTCAGTGGGCTCTATGCAGGCTGAACGTGTCATTGTTTAGAAGAGAAAAGGAGAATAAAGTCCCTCCTACTGAGCAGATGGTTCAGAAATGGAACAGAACAAAGAGACATGATTTCCAACTGGCAGCCTGGTATGGTAGGCAGGACTCTGCACTCCCAGCTCTGCCAGCCAGAACCACCGCCACCATCACAAGAGCAGCTAATACTTATCCAGCATTTACTAAATGCTGAAGACATTAGGTCAGTGATCTCATTTGATGCTCACAACGCTGCTGTGAAATAAGTACTTTTTTTTTTTAAAGAGATTGGATTCTTACTGTTCTCATTCTTACAGATGAGGAAACTGGTATTTAGGGATGCTAAGAACCTTGTCAAATGTCACACAGCTAGTAAGTGGCAGGGACAGGATTTGAAGCCCCAAAGTCTGACACTAAAGGGCACTCTCGATCGTTAAGGAATCCTGACTCCCACTAATTTACCGCAGGCCCTTAGTTTCCTCATATGTACAATGGGATGGTGATCTCTGAGGTTTAGAAACATGTGTTAGTACAGTGCCTGGCACATGGCAGGGGCTCAGTACACAGCTGTGCTCTCTCTGACCTCATATCTCTTTCCCATTTACTTAGAGCCAGAGAAGGGAGGGTTTGAGTTTGTGGGTATGTTGTCACCACTTCTATTTTTCTGGTCACGCCCAGCTTTGTGGCAACAATCAATGGAAACAGCCTCAAAGGGAAAGAAAGTCTGTGATAAGCATCTGCTCAATAGCAGATTGTCACCTGTTCATCCCCTAGAAAGGCACAAGGTTCTATCTTTCTTCCTGCTTAAAGGTCACTCCGCCATGACCTGCCACCTCATTTCCCTCCCAGTGCCCAGTCCCCATTGACATGCCTGCCCTCCCTCCTTTATTAGTTTACTGTCTCTCCCCCCATCCCATCCTGCAATGTGAGCCTCAGGAGCACACAGGTTTGGTCTGTGATGTTTTCTGTCGTATCCCAGTGCTTAGAGTACAAAAGACATTCAACAAATATTCACTGAATGCAGGAGCAGATCCTCACAACCCTGTGAGGTAGGCATTACTGATGTCCCAGTTTACGGATGAGGAAACTGAGGTTCATGGAGGTCAGCTGACTTACCTAGACTGCAGCACCCAGGAGCCCTGGGTACTCCTGCCACACTGGCTTTCTTCTACAACCCCACAGTGTGCCCGAACTGTGGACGAGGTCCATGACACACTGCTTTCTGCCTACATTCGGTTCCTGTTGCCTGCACTTCTCTTTCCCCACTCTTTGTGTCTCAGTGATTCCTACCCATCCTTCTGGTCTCAGCCTGCTGAGAGGTGACATCTCCAGACATTCCCATTCAGCATCTTTACCAGAGGAATTAACACAATAAAAACCAAATGTTCATCAATCTGGTATTGTTTCATGTCTCTCCCACCAGAACGCAGGCTCCACCAAGGCAGGGACTTTATCCATCTTACTCTCTCCCTAGTCTCTGGGCCCTGGCACAGAGTGGGTTCTTGGAAAGTATTTTTTGAATGGTGAATGGCTTGTCTCTATCAAGGGTCTAACCCCACTGAGGCAGAGCTGGGGAACTTAACTCCTCTCCCCAACCACCAGGTCGGAACGGCTGCGCGGAACATCTCCACTCACGAGGCTCAGCATCGCGTCCGCACAGCTCGGCCGCCCACGCACACTCCTCCACTCTCCCCCCTTCCCAAAGGTCCGACGGCCAAGTTGTCGCGGTCACTTACTCTCAATGTAGCCGTGCAGGGTGACCATGCGAGCCCGCTCGGGGCTACTGAACGGAGAGTAGTGGATGTCGTCGGACAGGGCGGAAGGGAGGCGGGAGGGCGGCGCCCCGGAGGGCGGCACGGGATGCTGCGGCGTGTGCTTTTTATGACGCGCCCGGCAGTTTTGAAACCACACCTGGAACGACAGCCTCAGCAGCCTCAGCCTCACGGAAAAGGGCCGGATGCGCCGCGGTAGGACCCCAGGCGTGGCTGCCTCGTCGCCATCTGAGGAAGGGCGGCCACGTGCGCCCTGGACCCGCGGCTCCGCAGCCCAGCTCCGCGCTCGAGGGCCCGCCCCCAGGTCCCTAGTCCCCGCCCCAGACCCGAAGGCCCCGCCCACTCCCGGCCCCACCTGGATGACCCTTCGGCTGAGGCCCGTCATGTCCGCCAGCTTCTGCAGCGTCTGTGCGTCGGGGTTGTTGTCCTGCGCGAACTGCGCCTGCATAACCTGCCAGGCGCCGCGGGGCGGTGAGGCACGAGCCCGCGGAGGTCGCCAAGGCCCCGGCCCAATCAGAGGCTCCGGCCCGGAGGCCACGCCCCAGACAGCTACAGCCCCTCCCCGCCACCCGAGGGTCCAGGCAGAGGGGCGGAGTCAGGAGGCCCTCTCAACCACGCCCACCCCGAGGCCCCGCCCACATGCGGCCACACGCGGCCCGCGGCGGTACCTGCAGCTGCTCGGCGGTGAAGGACGTCCGCGCGCGCTTGGCCGGCTTGGGCTGACTGTCCTGTTCCGAGGGCACTGCCCCCTCCAGCGTGAGGCCGTTCCCTGGGGGCGACAGAAGTGGCTGACCACGCGTCCCCATCTCTTCTAGTGGCAGCCTGGAAAGGACGGGGGTGGGGGGAGCTGGTCCCTGGAAGTGTCAGGAGGGAATTGGCGGGGAGCGGGGATCCCAGGGTCCTAGTCCCTGAGCTCAGTCTTTTGGGGAAGGGGCTTCCACTTCTGAGCGTCTGCTTAGTACCAGACGCTACTCTTTCGGTGTACCCTGTAGGTCTCACAGCCCTGAGGATGGGTGACCTTATTCTCATGTTACAGCGGAGGATTTCTCAGCTTCTGAGGCTCAGAGAGAAGAAAGTCCCTGCCCAGGACATTTCGACTAGTATTCTGACAGCTGGCTGACTCTAGCGTCCCATATTGGGCTCCCTCCTTGATAAACTGGTGAAACCAAAGGCTGGTGCAGATAGGAAGCAAGCAGGTTACAGAACTGTGATCCTAATTTTGTAAAAATGGATGGAAGCAAAACCGTTGGAAGGATATACATCAAAGTGTTAGTAGTGATTAACCCTGAGAAGTGCAACTATGGCAACTCTACTTCAATGGTTTCTGCAACTTCTGAAGTTTTTATGACGATCATATGTTGTTATCCTAGTTCTCTAAGGTTTAATTTTGTTAACTGGAGTATATGTTAGCTATTCTCTTTCCACCTACATTACTTTTTATAATCACACTAATTATATTCCCGTTTTATTTTTTAATACCTCATTTTTCTGAATACAAAGGCAATACATGCTCCTTATCAAAAACTGATAAATTTCAGGTAAGCACAAAAAAAGAAAACAAAAATCTCCAGAAATTCCACCACTGTTTACAGTTTTTTTTTAATTAGGAAAAAACACTTCAAAAGAAAAGCCAAACAAACTCTCCATAGAACAAAATCTGAGAAGATATGCACTAAAATGTGAGGGGGTGGTGGTGTTTGGAGTGGTCTTTATTTTCTTCTTTTTGCTGAACCATCCTTTCTAAATTTTCTATAATGGACATATATGTGTGTTTAGGTTTAAAAAGTAAAGCAGTAGCCAAAACTGAGGGCTGCTCAGTAAAGGAGATCTGAGGCCTTAAGCCTTCAAGCTTCCTTGCATGGTAGGAGTCTGGAGCCAAGCCTGGCTGTGAGAGCTGGAGTGTAACTGGCAAGGCTGTGACTAGGGATGGTCCTGGTTGGTCCAGGTACAGAAGGAGCCTGGAGTCACTGATGGGTCACAGTGTGGAGGAACCTCTGACTCCTGGGCTTCCATCCCAGCTCCACTACCGACTTGCCCAGTCATTTGCAGGTAACTTCAAGCACTCCAACTTCATTTGCTCCCCACCCAAACCCACTTAGCCATCATCCTGGCTGGAGAAAGTGATGGCCCTGGTGTGGCCATGGACAGGAACATTCAGGGGAATTCCTGACTAGTCCTCAGGCTGGAAATTGAGGCAGCATGGTTCATAACCCTCCTCAGAGGCACTGGGGATGGGGCAGACACTTTATAACTCAGCCCCCACAATCCCTGGGAGACCTGGACCCTGTTCCTGGGCCTAAGTGTCTTGGGAAATCACAGTATCCAGAAGTGACTTACGGATCTCTCTAGTCCAACATCCATCTTGCACACTAGGGAGACTGAGGCCCAGAGAGAAAAGGAAACTTCATATGTCAGCACAACAGGCCAGAAGCAAAACAGAAGCTCAGGTCTCCAGACTTAAAGGCCTTTCTCCTAACCATCCAGGATGGAAGCCCCCACCCCCAAACTTCTGGCTTGGAGCTGCTGAGGTGGGAGTTGGGAGAACAGGGTCACATCATCTCCCCTAGACTGGCCCAAGCACGGTTCCAGGCAGCTGGTGGGGATGAGCCCCTAAGCCAATCAGAGCTGTCCAAAAGTGGAGTAGGCTGCCCCATTATGAGAATCATCTCTAGCGTTCATTGAGTGCCTCTTGGCTTTACAACACATCAACTCATCTGTCTTTGAGGTGTCTTATCATTACCCCCATTTTACAGATTAGGAAATGTAATTTGCAAGGACCGGTGGTGACTTCCTACTTTCCAGTAAATAAATGATGGAGCCCGAAGCACAAGGTCCCTGGGCAGCCCCACCCTCGGGCTACCTCCAGGTGATGAAGGGGCGAGTGCCTCTAGAGAAGTGTGGGCAGTCCCTGGGATGCCAGGGTCAGGTGGGGTCACATAGGACAGGGGGCCGAAATGCGGCCAGTTTCTGGGCGGGGCGGGTTGGGTACCGTTCTCGGCGGCCCTCTTGAGGTTCTCGATCATGGTGTCGTAGTGGATACGGCACAGCACCTTCTCCTCGACCAGGCCAAACTCCTCGCCCGTGGATAGCTGGCGCTTGCACGAGAAGCAGGCGAAACAGGCTAGGTGGTAGGCGTTGCCGCGCGCCCGCCGGACCCAGTCGCTGGCATAGATCTGTCGGCCGCACCGTGCGCACTTGGTTCCAAATCGGCTGCAGGACACCGGGGCGGGGAAGGGGCGAAGGTGAGGCTCAGACAGGCCAATCAAACCCTAGTGGTCCAGCCGCACCCCAGTTCCTGAGGGCCTTCACTCAGCATTTCCTTTTGTCTGGATTCACCACCCCCCCAGCCAAGTCCCACCTAGACGGTGAGCTGTTGGGTGGTTTTTATTTTCTTCTTGGTGCTTTTATGAGTTTTCTATATTTCCTGTAACGATCACTTATATTTGTATATAACATTAACCTGCTCATTAAAATATATCATACGGGTTGGGGAAAATATATAATAATAGTAATAACTTAGGCAAATTTATGAGCACTTACCACTTGCCCAGCAAGATTCTAAGTTTTATGTTGATAAGCCCAATTAATCTTCATTTTGAAATTGAGAAAAATGGGGACCAGAGAGGTAAAGTAAGTTGCACAAGGTCACACAGCTTACAAGGATACAAACCCTAGCTAGTCTGACTCCAGAGATAAAGCAACTGTAACCCAGTTATAGAGAAGCTCAGAGTTTCTTGGAAGCATAGACAGATATGCACTTACTGGCTTTGTGACCCTGGGCACCTTGGTTAACACCTTTGAGTTCTCATTTTCCTTGCCCTGAGCTGAACTTAGTGACAACAGTAGTGATTACTGCTATTTGTTGAGCACTTTGTAGTCTATTAAAGTACCCAGCTAGTCCCAGACTCTGGAGCCCAGTGACATTCTAACAAGACAAAAAAGCCCAGACCAAATGCCCCACTCTCCCTGAAGCCTTCTTGATTCAGCCTCTTCCCCTCTTCCTCCCCCTTTGTGGTGTGGCTACTTGGGTGTGGCTGCCTCCACCACCAGACTGGGAGCCCCTCCAGGAAGCGGCAGAGTCTGCTTTGCCCCATCCCAGAAGTCAGCCCGAGGCCTGTCCCCAGAGCACCAGCGAAAGTTTGTTCTTTAAGTGTATGACTCACCCTATGACCCTATCCCAAAGCTCGGAGCCTCAGTTTCCTCTATTTCAGGGAATGGTGCCCCCACTCTCCCAGCCTCTCAAGCTTAGAAACCTCCCTGTCCTCAACCCCACATCCAACCAATCACTGGGTGCTGTTGGTTCCCTTTTCTAAGTATCTCTGTGACCTATCCCCTCTCCATGGCCACCACTGCCCTCCTCAACCAGGCTCCCATCATGTGCCCCTCCAAGGCCAAGCTCCAAGCCTGTCACCCCTGCAAAACAATCTCCACACAGGGGCTACAGTGAGGTTTCCAGCATGCACACTTTATCCTGTTTCCTGCCCTGCTTAAAGTCCTCTGGTAGCTCCACTCAGCCCTTAGGATCTGGTCCAAAATCCTTGGAGTTTATGAAGCCCCAAAGACCATATCATCTCTGGCTCATCTCCTCCCTAACCTTCGGGATCCCTCACCCCACACGCAGGCGCAGTCCTGGTCAGCCACAATGGAAGATCAGTCCCCTCTGAAGCACTTTCCCACCCCAGGCCTTTGCATAGTCTGCTGCCCCCACCACCTCCCCCAACCCCGTGGCTCCCAGCACCACCTTCTCAGCACTGGTCACACCGACTTGTAAATGTCAGGTTTCTTGGCTCTCCCTTCCACCCTTGGCATTCCTGGGAAAGGATCAGGAAAATTTGCCTTTGTGTCCCCAGAGGCACACTTCCACCCGAAGGTGCACTCTTAAATGCTTTTGAATGTGTGGAGGAACCAGCCCAGAAAATGCGCTCTGGTTACAGCCTTGCCTGCGTTGGAAAATGCAAGCCACTGCCGGTTGAATAAACAGTCTCGGTCTAAGGTTGAACTCAGTGCTAGAGCGCGGAGGCCTCGGCCAGTCCCTGCTCTCAGACGTACCCCCAACTCAGCTGTCTCTCGGACAAGGAGCGCAAGGGGAATGGCGGTGGGGGCACGGTTAGCTCAGGCCGCGCTGCGCGCCTGTGACGAATTAATCTCCCCCAAAACACAAGTGTCTCCTGACCCTGGAAATTTAGCTTCCCCAACCTAGCCAGTGGTCTCGGTTCCCAATTCCTTAATAAAAAAGGAGAGGAAATCGCCTTGCCCACCCCAGCCCCTTCCTGCCGAGTGGACGGTCCCGGGTTCCCGGCTCCAGATGGGAGCACTTCCTGGCCTCTGAAAGGAGGAAGGGCAAGCTGGGTGCAGAGCCCTTGCTGTGCGTCTGGGTCCTGGGGCACATACCCTCTCCACAACCATGTTAAGTGGGGACTCTGGCACCCAATTTCCGCACGTGGAATCAGAAGTTCAGAGTGGATGAGTGACTTGCCCAAGACCACACAGAGTGTGTGCGGCAGGGGTTGAGGTGCCTTCCGAGATGCAAAAAAAAACACTAGAACCTTTGGAAGCAGCCGGACGGGAGATGTGTAGAGTTGAATCCCGAGGGTATGATCAGGAAAGGGGTATTGGCTGACAGACTCGCATCCCTTCTCCGGGCCTTGGGTCCTGGAAACTCCGGCTCGCTGGGCCTGGGGCCCCGCCAGCTCCAGTAGGTGGGGAGTGCATTCCCAGGGAGCCGAAAGAGCCGGGAAGCAGAAGGGCCCGGACTTAAGAGGCAGGCTAGAGTGGACAGGGCTCCAGCCTGCGGTCTTCGTGCTCCGGCGTCAGGGCGCTGCACCAGAGTGTAAGCTCCCGGATCCTCGCGCTAGGCTTTACGGATCCCTCGTTCTCCGCCAGAATGCATCCAAGACTCCCCGCGCATCCCTGATCTTTCCACTCCAAGAGTCCGCGACACCCGGGCGCGTTCAGCGTCTACCATGGCCGCTTACAGTGCCCTCATCCCCTTGCTCTGAGACAGGAGCTGCTAGAGACCTCTGAGCAACTTTCTCACCCTCCGCGTGTCGCCCCAATGCCAGAGGCTGTCCCCAGCTATCGGATCTCCCCACTGTCGCCGTGTCTCCGCCCAGTCAAACGAAATCGTCCTCACGTTGGGTCCTTGGATGGGGATGGGGATCATGATGCAGTTTTGGATGCATTTCGGGCCGCTTCTGAAGCGTGTCCCCCACCCGGGGAAAGGCTCAGTGGCACAAACAAGGGGCACGAGGAAGCTTACGGATCGAGGCTGTGACAAACCGACAGACTCCTTCCCAGGCGGGCTGCGAGGCCCGAGCCGCCGGATTCCGGAAGCAGCGAAATCGGCGGCGGAGACAACGAAACTTCAAGAAAGGGGTGTTCGGGAGCTGCGAAGGGAGCGCCAAAGGGATTAGGGGGCGCGGCCACCGCACCCCAACCCCCAGCCTTATGCGCGCCCCTCCCTGGATCCCCGCGCGCGCCGCAAGGCCAAGGCGCAGAACACAGAGGTGCTTTAGGGATGGAGAGGTGTGGACCGAGGCTGCTCATCCAGGCGTCTGCTAAAGGGAGTAGAGTCGGCAATGGGCACCTCTGCGCCCTCTCTCACCGGAGCAGGGAACGGAGATATCTGGGTATTCGTGGCTGTGCGGAGGGAGCTGTGAGCCACTGACCAAGTCAGGCTCCTTCTCCCGGCCTACCTCTCCCGGATACCGAGTAGGAACTCGGTAATTATTTATTGGATGAATGAGCCTCAACGAAGGAACCCACCGGAGTTTCACTACGACCACTGCCCCATTACTAAGCGACCCCTTCTCAGCATGAGGAAGCCGAAGCTCAAGAGTGGGAAGGCCAATGTTAGTTAAGAAGCCAGTGAGCAAACGCGCTGAAACTCAAACCGATGTTCACTTGTTTTGCGTTCAGGACTCTCACTTGATGGCCTTAGACAGATTCTATGAAGCAAACAAGGGAGAGATCAGAGGTGGAGCCCTTTCTATTCCTTCAGCTCCTTCCCTTCGGCGCAAACCCTTAGAAGAAGCCAGAAACAACAGAACCAGCAATTAAGAGGTTAAAACACCCCGCTCCTCGGAGGTCCCAGCCTGAGGCCCCTCCCCCGAACTCTTCGCTCCCCCAACATCTGTCCCCCAACAGCTGGCGGCCGCTGGGCCGCTCTCTGCCGCGGTGGGGGGCCGCTTCCCAGCTCAGAGCCTCCCCTGGGACCCTCGTTCTGGGGGAGGGGGTGGGGTCCTCCCGCTGGAGTCCGCCGTCCGAACTTGGGCTCAAGGTGGAAGTAGAGAGAGAAGGCTGCGGGCTTGCCCTAAGTCACACCGGCCCAGCTGGGGACTGGAACTTCAGTAGGCAGCTCCCCCTCCCTTCCAGGCCCAGCCCAGGGCACACTCTGAACCCCACCCCCATTAACGCAAGGAGAGGTAGTTAACCCTTCACTCGCCACTCTCATGGTTCAGAGACAAGAGGGCCAGGGATCCTGGTGACCCGATCCTGGCAAAGTTGCTCCAGTCACTGGATCTCTGAGGCGGTCACTCCTGCCCAAGTACTCCCAGGGCCCACCTAGAGAGAGTCCCATGTCAGAGCACAGTGGGTGCTCACTGTAGGAAGCAGACCAGACTGGGCAAGGACTCTAAGGGCCGTCAGAGGGGGGTCTTTGCCAGTCCATGGGCCCCACCTTGCACAGGAGGCTGCTGACACATCTAGAGAAGAAGAATACTGAATATTTAGACACAGGGATGGTGAGTCAGGCAGCCATAGAGCTCATCCAAGTTCTGCCGCTTATTAGCTGCATGACCTCGACACTCAGGGCTTCAGTTTCTCCTCCTATGATGTAAAGATTATGACAGTATGATACTCACAAGGTGGATCGGAGGATTCAATGAAATAAAGCAATGGTTCTGGGGTTAGAGAAGAGCTCTTGACAGTGTCTGAAACCCCTATCCAGTCCCTCTTCCACAATCTCTTGTGACCCTGGGCGTGGCACTTTCTTCTCTCTCGGGACATCTTCTCCCCAGCTATACAATAGGCACGATGCTTTAGGAGGCTGGGGGAGCCAGAAGGGCACTGCAGATCAGTCTCTGCCTGCCTTTGGGGGGCAGCAGCCACAGGGTCAGTGGGCAGGAGGAAGCTGTCTCGGGTTTTGATTGCCGAGGACAGTGGAGATGTGAATGCCACAGAAAGGAATGCTATTTTTCCCCAGAACTTTTTTCCCTCCACTTCTTGGAAGAAAATAGAAAAATGGTCTTAATAACAACAACAAAAAAGTGAAAAAATTAAAAGCAGTACATATTTTCCTAGTGGTAATTTTTTTTTCTGCCAGATCTCAGAGAGTGAGGGGAGGTGGCAATCTGATTGAATCCACAAAGGTTGGTGAGGTCCCTGTTTGGATAGTGTTGGAGAAACTGAGGCAGAGAGGCCCAGCAACCTCATTGAGGGCATACAGCCAGTAGAAAACCAACCCCTTCCAACAATGCAAAGCCAAGAGCAGCCCTGGTCCTCCAGACTCTCCCAGGATCTGCAGCCTCCTGCCCCAGTGAGCTTGGAGTGCCTTCCTAACTTCTAGATTCCTGAGCCCCCAACTTCCAGTTTTGCCAAAAGAGACTGAAGGGGGATCTACAGGCCGATGTCATGACGGAGGGGCAAGATGGGGAGTAGAACCAAGAACAAACCCTTCCCTGGGGGATAAGACTGAAAGGCAGAGGACCTCAGAAGCCACCAGCGCCCCCTCCAGGGATCTTGGCCACTTCATCCCTCTCTGCATCCTGTTCAGAGATCTTGGCCTCTCCTTGGGGTGAGTACTCCAGTCCATTTCCCATCAGACCCTTGACCTTGGGCTTCAGGAAACAGAGGGCTAGAGAATCTCAGCACATGAGCTCCAGCTCTAGAGAGGGGCTCTGCCTTCCACGACTCCACCACCACCAGGAAGAGCTCTCTTTCAGCTCTCTCCAGGAAGAGCTCCCTTACAGCAGCCACCCAGAGCCTGGGGTGCCACTCAGAGCAGACAATAGTCCCTGCCTGGAGCTCTGCCTGCTTTTTTCTCTCCTTTTTGTGGGTTTTATTATTTTTGTTACAGGTGGGGCTTCCAGGGATGAGTTATGCCCTCAGGGAGACCTGGCTGGGGGAGAAATGATCAGAAGAGCCACAAGACTTCCTTCATCCCAGGGAATGCCAGCTTTTATTCCCTCCATTTTCTTAACCAAAAATCTGTTTTAGTTTTGCTTTTGGGGTTCTTGTCACTGGAAAAGGATTCATGCTCAGAACCTGCAGCCCAGAAGCAGCCCAGCCCACCCCTCATCCCCAAACTGCCTGAGGAAATAGCAACAGAGGATCGTGCCTGGAATCCACCCGGCCAATGGTGACAATGGTGACACCCATAACACCTACCAGTTAGGGAGCTTCTACTGACCCTTCTTCCTTTCACTGGTCTCCTTGACAGCTCATAGAGAGAACCCTGATTGTAGGACATGGAGGGCAGAGAGATGCAGTGATTTGCCCAAGGTCACACAGTGATTCAGCGCTGGCCAGATGAGCCCTGTCTCTGTGTCTCTCCACAACAGCTGCACCAGTGGGAAGAGGGACTCCGCATTCAGTGGAGGCGCTGAACAGTGGGGTCAGGATCTGAGTTTGACTAATCCTTGAAGATCTAATAAAGCACATCAGCCAAGGAGGCCTGTCCAGACTGGGCATGAGACACAGCGAGGACATGTGGGCAAGTGACTCACAGGGCTGTCAGGTCCGTCATCACCAGGAGGGCCAGGAGAGGGGTCCGGGCCTGCCTTCCTCTACAGGAAGAGGCCTGCTGCGTTTCCCAGGCTGGAGACCTGTCCCTGGCTAGCTGATGAATCCAAGGGGCCCTGAAAAGCAGCTGGCTTGTTTTTGTTGTTGTTGTTGTTGTTGTTGTTGTTGTTGTTTTAACCAACTGAAGTCAGACCTAGAGCAGGGAGCTGGCTAGATAGAGACTCTAAGCTCCATTTCCTGCCTTGGCCAGCTAAGAGTCAGATGAGACAGCAGAGGAGAGATGTGACACTCTGGTTTCACATCACACAATGATAATCCTGCCCTCCACCACACACACCACAGCCCACATCCACAAATCCACATTCACGTCAAACCTCTGAGCTCTCAGTGCCTGAATTAAGACCATAAGCAGAAATGCCCCTTCAGAGGAGGAGTGTGTGGTGGGGTGCGGAAGGACAGGATTTCAGAATCCTCACCCTCTCACCTCTGGATCACAGTCCAGATGTAATCTTGCTCTGACACACAAGGTCCCAACATTCACACAGACATGCATTCCTGACACTCACACATGAACATGAACATGCTTTTTGTAAAGGAACGCTCATGCTGTCCAAATGCCCCTCACCCTGCTCAGTGACACACCCAACCCCCCCCCCAGCCCCACCACACAGATCGGGACAAGACAGACACAATACCCTCCTTGCACACAAAGTCCTAGGCCACCTGGCAGAACCGCCCCTCCCCATGCACACCCCAGCGCACATCCTTTTACACCCATGTACCAAAGAAGAGTCCAGTTCTTGTACCAGGCTTCCTAAGGTTTCTTCAGAGCACCTCAGCCCCCAATGCTGCAAACTCCCCTGGGAGTCAAGGTCTTCTCTTTCCAAGCTCCTAGATACTCAATGCCAGGGGTTGGGGGGCGACATTGCCTTCCACCACATTCCCTGACTCAGGGGATCAGGGGATCGTTCTGGGGCTGGGGTCTTCCCAGGAAGACTGAAGCCATGGCCTCTCCTGAGGCCAGGACCGGAAGGATGTCTGCGGACTGAGCGGTGGTGGTTATAGGGGAGTAGCTTTCTCCACTTCCTGAGAAAGCCCTTGGGAACAGGCGTCCCTCCCAGGAACCAATCCCACTCCACTCTCTTCCAGCTCCATAGGCCGGATGGCCCGGCTTCAGGCCTGCTTCATGCTTCCCCACCGGGAGCAGGCAGGCTGCCGCTACTCCTCTGACCTCGCAGTGACCTCGACCCCATGACCAGGTCAGGCTTGAGCCGCGTGGTGAGAAGAGAGGCTCGTGCAAGTGGTTCAGAGATGCGGCGGGAGGGTGAGCCCGACTGCGGTCTAGAGGGGCCGGGACGCGGCACTGCGGCGCGGAGAGCTCAGCCCAGGGTGACCCTACTCGGGACCCTGGCTGAGGCGCCCAACTCCGCCTTCCTGTCCTGGTGGCCCAAAGTCAGCGCCTAGACCCGGGAGAGGCTGAAGCCGGGTCCGAAAGGATGACGGAGCTGGAACAGGCGCCTGGGACCCAGACGGGACCCCAGGCTGGAAATTACTACACTCGAGCGACGCGGGGGTAGAAGTTGAGGCGCAGCCGGAGACTGAGGTCCGGGATTAGATCGAGGCGCTTGAAAATGGGTTTGGATCCGAGTCTAACGCGAGGAGAGTACTTGGGGCCAGAGCAGACTCGAATGCAGCCTCGAACCGGGCCGGGGTCAGAGTGAGGGAAAGATTCTGGAGCCCAGCTCAGGGTCCTGCCCAGGAGAGACGCAGGCATGGCTGGAGTAGCAGTAGGGTTGGAACCCACAACCGGAGCGCACCAGAGTTGCAGCCAGATTGTGGCTGGGATACGAGCGGGTCGGGGCCAGAGCTGGGGACATCAGAGCTGGACCGACGCACTGGAAGTCGGAACTGGAGCCTAAGACTCGGGCAGGACCCGAGACGGAGCCAGAGACGCGACCAAGACAGAGTGGGCCACAGCAACCGGAGGCGGGTCACCTGTCCGAACCTGTTCGGGCACTGGCACCGGGGCTGCAGCTTCCTGACGCTGAGGGCCGGAGAGTTGGGCCCGCGCGGCCGCCAGGAGTGCACTCGGGACACGCGGGCTTGGGAGTCAGAGACACGCGCCACACAGGCGGTCTTCGCGCGTGCCGGGGGCCTGCCTGCGGCGACATTGCTGGCCCAGCGGCTGCAGCCTACCTGAAGTAGTCCATCTTGCAGAAGATTTCCTTGTTCTTGATGTAGCAGCTGTTTTGCTGCCTCAGCGACGTGCGACACACGGAGCACTCGAGGCACCGCACGTGCCAGATGAGGTTGTTGACCTGGGGAGGGTGTGGAGGTGGGGGGCGTCTCAGCGCCGGCCTCTTCTCACACCCGGCCCCAGCCTCCCCTACCCCATTTGCAGACAGAGACGCTGGGGCTCTGAAGGTGCATGGGACTTCCCTACTTTCCTTCTGTAACGCTGAAGCTCCGGGAGGTAGAAGTAAACTCTGCACTCAGGCCATTTTTCAGACTGGAACCCGGGGGCTCAGAGAGACCCTAAGATTTGCCCAAAGCTGCGAAGTCAGGCAGCGGCTAAGCCAGGATTCGAAATTCAGCGCTGCTTCCCTGTAGTCCTCTGGGTTACAACCCACACCCTCCCAACATCCTGCCCCTGTCTCACCTTAAGCAGATATCGGTCCAGGATCTCGAGGCCGCAGCTGGAGCAGATGTTCTTGCCGGCGGACGGCACGGAGGAGGCGGCAGAGGGTGGTGAGCAGACAGATGGCGTGCTGGGCGTACAGGGAGAGGCCCGACCCTCGTCCTTGTCCAAAGCGCCTGCCAAAGCCTCAGCATCCGACTGAGCCTGCAGTAGCGGAGAGAGGAAGAGCCGAGCGCTGAGCTGAGGGCTGAGCCGGATGCCCAGAGTTGCTGCTGCCTCGGAGACAAATCTGCGGCCCAAGCGAACCAACTGACAACGAAATCCCCCCGAGACGACAATGCCACGGGCTACAGGACAGGAAAGGAAGAGCCTACTGGAGAGGAAAGGACGGCTCCAACTTTTAGCACGCGCGTCCTAGATGCCAAAAGCGGTCAAAGCTCACATTCCTGGCCAGAAAACCGAGGCTCGGAGAGGGGCGGCGCCCTCCGGGAGTCCCCTAGCACACAAGCAGCCGTTCGGGGCCGGAAAGCTGGGTCATTTCCTCAGGGCCCGGCCGCCGGGGGACCAGGGACCGAAGGTAGGGCCGAACGAACTCACCATGGCGGGTGGCGCGGTCCCTTCAAGGCAGCGGGTGGTCGCTTTGCAGCCGGACCCTGGCTGGGCCATCACCTGGGGGAGGGGGGAGGGAACGCAGGCGGCGGCTGCTGCAGAACTGGCTCCGCGCAGCCTGAGCCCAGCGCCTCCCCGCGCCTGTTATATAAACCCGCGCGGAACAATGAGTCCTAACTTTGTAGTGGGCATTTAAAGCCCTTCCCCACAAAAGCGGTGTCTCTCTAATGAAGCAATTTGAATTTGGATTGGATTTTTTCCCTCTCTCTCCCCCTCTCCCTGCACTTAACCCGTGGCTCTTGAAGTAATCGCTTAGTTCCCTTGCAATCCAAGCCTCTGAGGGGGAAAAAAAAACACGCGCACACACACAAACTACCTGCAATTAGAAATTGTCGTGAATGCCCAAGATAAGAGGTAGCCAGAGTGTCAATTCCAACTGTCAATCAGTGAGATCCATCAGGCCGCCCAAAGAATTGCAAATTTGATTTTTTAATGGTAGTAATTAAAAATCGAATTTTTTCTTCTTCCACCCTCCCCCCTTCCTCGCTCCCTTCTCCTCCTCTCGACACAAAATGCAAAAAGGAGAAAAGAGAAAAAGAAAGAAAATAAAAAAGAGATGGGGGGTGGCGTTTGAGGAAAATAAAACCCGAAGCGCTGGGAGCATCAGCTCGACCGCGTCCGCCCCGCGCGCGCGGCGAAATAGATGCGGGGATACTGCCGAAGATTCAGGCGCCTTTCGAGGGCCAGTCGGAGGGAAACCCAGAGCAAAACGGGGGCTAGATTGGGGTCGAAATGGGACCAAAAAGAGAAAACGCAGACGTCCAAGAGGAGGAAAAAGCACCCTCCAGCCCCTCGGAGCGCCAGGGACCGGCTCCGTGCCGCGATTCTCAGCGTTGCGTCCGCACAACCCCCGGCGCATCGGCGCTATCAGCGCCTATTCAGACGGACAATACCCGCCTCGCCTCCTCTTGATTCGCCTGTGTCTTTGCTAAATCGCTTTTTGAGAAATTCCTCCAACATTTGCATAATGTGTTCCCACTTTCCGCGACCCCCCCGCCTCGTGCTCGCGCGCGCTCACACATTCACATATACACACTCCCAGGCGCACCCCCGCACCCCTCCTCCTTACGACTGCCCGCCACCCGGCCCGGCCCGGCCCGGCCCGGCCCGGCCGGGTCTCGGCCCCTGCCCGACCCCGGCCCAGACGGCTCACACGCTCGCTCGCTCGCTCACCTGGTCGGTGGCGGGGCCGCCCTCGGCCGGCAGCCGGCAGCCCTCGGGCAGCGCCGGGGCGGCGTTCTCATGCTTCCAGTACATGGGCCGGGAAGCAGCGGGCTCAGCCGGCGCTCGGCGCGGAGAGCCGCGCCGAGGACGGCCACGGCCGCAATGGGTGCAAAGGCTGAAGCAGGAGCTGGAGGAGAGCGGAGGCGCCGGACCCGCCGCCCCGGGCCCGGCCCCAGCCCCCGCCCCCGGCCCGCGCGCCGCCCTGGCCTCCCTGGCTGCTGCCGCCGCTGCCTCGGAAGAAGGTCCCGACAAACTTGGAGAGGCCCCCGCCCCCTCCTTCTCCTCCTCCTCCTCTCGCTCCTCGTAGTCCTCCTCCTCCTCCTCTCCCTCCTCCTCGTCCTCCTCCCCCTCCAGCTGCGGCGGCGGCCGCCCTGCCTCTGGAGCCCCGCTCGGTTCAAGATGAGTCATGCGTGACCAATCCCCTCCCCGCCAAGGGAGAGCGAGACACACACAGCGAGGCAGCGACCCAGAGACACACACACAGACATATAGACACACAGAAACTCCGAGCTGCTGACGGAGAGACTCAGAGACACGCTGACATACAAAGGCACCAGCAGGCACACATGCACACGGCTCTCACTACCGCCCCTCCCTCAAGGGACACCCACAGCCCTCAGGCACAGCCCCACTTACAGGTACAAGAGGGACCCAAGGTCACAACTTGGGCTGAGATGGGTTTCGTATAAAGTCACACATTATATTCTGTTGATGCAATCCCGTGCCTGGTACGTTTGTGTACATCCTGATGCAAATGATTACCTGTTCACATCATTTACAGGAGCACGAGGCATCCACACACACTCTTACACACCTGCGCAGCTGCCTCTGCTCCATAACAACCAAAGGGCATACCAGTTCCCAAGGGCTTGGGCTAAATCCCATCCTAAATGCACTGGGCTGGGTAGGGGAGGGAGAGGGCTGGAGTGGAGGTAGGATGGGGTAGGGGGCTTCCCCTGAACTCTCCAGGGAGGGATTTCCTGAGACCTCCCCCTTCTTTTCAGAGTTTGCTGAGCTATCCAGTCAATGCCTACCTCACCTTCTCTAGGGTTCTACTGACAGTGAGAGAGGTAGAGGAGGCAGAGAGGCCCAGGCATCTAGGTAGGAGACAGCTCCCAAACACTCAGACACAAAAGCCTCAAACTCAAAGACAGAGCCTTGCACACTCTAACACGCAACATACACACACACATGTGGACACTCACAGCCTGGGTTCCCTTCTCCACACACAAACTGAGCTTAGATATCCATCATCTTCTGAAACCAAATATGCACACTTAGACTTCCATCCGGCCCTACAGACACCACACATCCCACCTTGATGCAGTCAGACATACCATTACCTCCCTAGTTGCCCTCATTTACAAATGAAAACACCCTGCACAGCGGTTCTTACACTTGTACACATGCCCATTGTTAAGAGCACAGACTCCCATGGAGCTCCAACCCACGTAAAACCTCATGTCCTCTACTGAGACACCCACAGATATACACACATATCCCTACCCACAGATATACACACATATCCCTACAGATGGCGAAACAACCATTCATAGTCAGAAACAGCACACATACCTCTGCAGACACATGATTCCGAATCGTCACAGCTTCAGTCATGCACACACACAGGCACATTCTAACAGACACAGGCAGACAAGGGCATCTGTGTAATACTAAAGTCTCACACCAGCATCCTTGAAAGATACAAATATCTGTTCCTTTACAGACACCAAGGTACACAGAAATGGTTCCAGTCCTGGCCAGTGGCATCTCCCACCTCCTGCATCTCAGCCATTTATTGCTCTCTGACACAGACATTCACAGTGAAAAGTTTCTCTTTGGACCCAAATCTTTTCTAGTAAGAGCACAGTTGCAATGTGAAAGCTGCGTGTGTGTGTGTGCGTGCACATATGCACACAATATGTGCGCACACACACACGTGCACCCTAAAACATCCACAGTCCACAGATGAGCAACCTTCTCCTCTTCAAGTATCTTTTTTGGACATAATAAACCCAGCTGCTACTCCTCAGTATTTTGATTCATGGCAGGCTTGGCATTTTACAATCATGGCTTTTCTTTTCACAGTAACCAAGGAGGTAGTGTCTCTTATTGTACTCATTTCACTGATGAAGAAACTGAGGTTCAGAGAGATCATGTAATATGTCCAAAACGGTGCCACGTGGCTAATAATGAACAGGGCCGGGAACTCAAAACCAGATTCCTTTGACATTGGAGTTCATGCTCTTGATTTCTAGGCTACATACATGACCACGTCCACTGTATGCATACACACTCAGACATGCATATGCACACACACCTTTTCCATATTCTCTGTCAAAAGACCTGGGTGTGACTCCTGGCCTCACCATTTATGGGCTAAGTTTGCTTCATCATCTACAAAATGGGAATGATAGGGCGATCTTATCTCCTTCTTTCCTCCCCTTCTGGGTAGCTGGGGGGAGTGGGAGGTCATTGAATATTATACAAAGCTGCACATATGTCAGATGTGTGAGTGCGGGAGGACTCCAGGAAAGAAGAGGCCATGAGGTTGGTACTGGCTTTGCAAGCAAGAGATGTGGAGGACACTTGAGCTGAAATGAAAGGGCAGATGAAAGATGGGTGGATTCAGGAGAGAGAATAAAGTGTTTTAGGTATAGAGATGCCTGCCAAGATTCAGAGGCTGGACAAATAAGCTGTTGCAGTCCTGAGAAGGAATGTGAAGCTTATGCCCCTTGAGTGATAATAGTAATAATACAATCACTGTTTATTGAGCATTTCTGTGCCAAGCACTCTTTTACATGCGTTACGCTCTTTACCCTTTGGAGCAACCCTGTATGGAGGTTGTATTATTATACTTACTTCGTAGTTGAGAAAACAAGCTTACAGAAGCCTCATTTCAAGCTCTAGCACGCAGACTCCAAAACCCAAACTCTTACCTACTATTCTGCTCCTGAATTCTGATATGGCGCTCAGAAAATCAAAACCAGAATAAGAGGCATTAAATTTGGTAGGGAAGCACAAGGACTCTGGAGCCAGATTGCAGTGGTGCTAATCTTGACCTTGTCCCTTATTACAAGGAGGACCCTGGACAAGCTATTCAGCCACTCTTTAGTCTCAGTTTCCTCATCTGTAAAGTGGGGATGATAGCAGAGTCCACTTCTTGTGCTTGTGAAAATTAAGCAAATGAAAAAGGGCTCAAACCATGCCCAGAACACAGAAAGCAACCAATAAATATTAGCCATTGCTGCAGTATGGACTGGCTGCATTTTTCAGTTGTTATTCTAATAGGTGCCACATCAATTTTTTTTTTTTATGGAGGAAGGCAGGATGTAAATTAACCAAATAATCAACTATTCTGAATAACTGCAGAACCATTCTTCCAACCTAGGACTTGCCTGACTTCAAAGAGGACAGGAGTGAAATTACTTTGGAAGAGAAACTCCTGGCTCCAGCAGGAGAGTCCGGATAGGAGTGACCTTAGCAAAGTCAGGATTAGCAAACTCAGCACAGTCTCTTAGGATACTTGGTCTCTTCCTAACGGAGACTGTGGGCAGGTCACTTAGCATCTCTGAGCCTCAGTTTCCTTACTTGCAGCTAGGGGATAACAGTCCTCACCTCTCAGGATTGTGGTGACAATTAACCATATATTAAATACTACTGCTTTAAAAGTGTTGCCTCCATTCCTGGCACCGTATAAGCACCTTACATGTTCAAGGTTGTAAGTAGTCTATGTATACGATGTCATCAGCATCTGATATGTACATGTCCTGTGCACCCTGCATGTATGTCATCTCATCTAGTTCTCACCTCAGTCCTTCTCCTGGCCACTGAATGGGAAGTGGTCATCTCACCCTCCGGGGTGAGTTTTGCCATCCTCCTCCACCTGAGTCGAAGTCCAAGGTTTGAGTTTAAAAAGAGGTTTCATTAGTAACTGGATAATTCTGTGGGAGCGCCTCTAGCAGCAGTTTGGCCCCGCCAGGGAGTAATTCTAGGAAGGTAATGTGAGCTGGGGGAGGCTGGAGACCCAACTTCACATTTATTTACTCTGACAGCTAAATTGGTGAGCAAGGAGGGAAAATCAGATGAAAGGCATTTCAGAGTAAATACTAAATACAAAATTTAAACATACAGGTTGTGACAAATGGGAAGAGGGTGATGGGAAAAAAAACAGGCAGCACTGCCCTCCCTGGCTCAGGATCCTCTCCTCACCTTGTCACCTTGCTGGGCATTTCCTGTTTGAGTAGAGGAAAGAGCACAGAATGGGGGTATGGACCACATGACCCTAGGCAAGCAATTTAACTTTCGTGGCCTCAGCATCCTCATTGGTGAAATGTGTGTGTTATTTGAATCAGATGATTGTGGAAGTGATGGAGACAGTGCTAGCCTTGGATTCAGATAGACCTGAGGTCAAATCCCAGCCCAGCCACTTTCTGGCTGGGTGAACTTGGAAAAGTCACTTATCTGCACCTCGGCTTCCTAAACTATGGGGATAGTCTCAACCTCAGAGGAGAAAATGAGATAATCAGTGTGGAATGGTTTTTTAGACTTCAAAGTATATTGCAAATGCAAGTAGCTATGATCACGAAGTCGTTGGGGCCTCTTCCAGCTCTGATGTTCACCGTGTAAATTCAAGTCAGCAGACTTTAATGAGGCACTTACTCCAAACCAGCCTCCAGATGAGGCACAGGAAGCAGAGTAAACTGTGAGGAGCCCAGTCTATGGGGAGAGAAAGAGCCAGCATTTGCAGTGTAGTGACAGGTGCTACACACTGGGGAGCAGAGGGGCTAGAGAAGCAAGTGGGGGGGGGGAGCATTTAACCTGGCTTGTGGGGCAGGTATTGGGAAAGGTGTCCTAAAGGAAGTGATCTTTCAGTGGAGTCCTAAGGGATGAGTAAGTCTGAGGCAGGCTAGGACTGAGGAGTTGGATCAGGATGGAGGGTGGGTGTCCAGTTAATGGTCTGCTGGGGCCATGTTGGGAGATGAAGCTGAGGAGGTAGGTAGGAGCCAGATCATGGAAGGCTGAGCATTGTGTTGAGGAGCTGGGATTCTTCCTGAAAGCTCTGGGTCTATGAGCCACCAGTTCTACAGGAAGCAGCATCCTGTCTCTGTAGATGCAACATGGTATGATAGTTAGGGAGTCTGGGTTTGGAGCTGGGTAGCCTGAGTGAATACCTGACTCTATTACAGACTGGTTATAGGACCTAAGGTGGGCGACAAACTCTACGAGCCTTAGTTTCCTCAACCACCAAATAGGCATTAACAGCCCATTTACAAGTGTTGCGATGATTCCAGGAGACCAACATGCATCTCTAAGTTGAGAGCTTGGCACTGGCCTGGCATCCCGTAAGCACTCAGTCGCTAAGTGCCATTGTCATCTGTAAGAAGAGGGTATAATGGGGGCAGAGGGGGCACTAGCTAACCAGGCTGTCCTCAAGGGGCTAGATGTCTCCTCCTCAGGGAATTCTGCCCTGACCACACTGTCTGAAATATATCTCTCTTACTAATAATCTTTTTCCAGCAGAGGATGGATAAATCTTAAAAATAGCTAGGCTGGGATAAGCCTTGTATAGCATGCTAAGCAGGGGTTTGAGGATAGATTTGAGGGGGATGAGTCCTTCACTGAGTCCTGAAGATATTGCAATAATCTAAGGGAGAGGTGATGTGGCAGCTTCAGGGACAAGAAGGATGGAAAGAAGGAATATAATGAAAAGTTAATTATTGTATGTCACTTCATTATGCTATATATGATCACATGTTACATACATTTGTAATTATAACACATCCAGTTTCCTAAATAATCTTTACATATTTAAGCTGTACATGATATTATATAGGATCATACATATAATATATATAATACATGATTCTAAATAACATCATATATAATTTTAATATAAAAGGTTGATTATGTAGGAGACTGGATGTGAGGAGTAGGGGGAAGGAAAGTGTCAAAGATAACTTATAGTTCTCTAATTTTTAACTTATTTCTTATAAACATTATGCTGTTCCCAAAGACATGGAACACAGGAGCAACTGGTGAGGGGCCAGGGGGAGTAATGAGCTCAATTTTGGTTCAGAGTACCAGGGGAATGTCCAGGTGGAGGGGCCCAGGAGTGAACAGAACATACAGGTCTGGAGCTCAGAAGAGAGGCTGGAAGTGGAGAAAGAAGAGACGTCAGTGCAGAGAGGGCAGTTGTAACCAAGGGAGCTGAAACTTCCCGGCACCCAGGATTAACTCCACATGAAGGAGTAGAGTTGATTTGTTTACTTTCCAATTTCAGGGGGAAACAGCTTGTCCCCGAGGCTCATCTATTTTTCAATAAGAATCATTTTTTTATATTATACATTTTTAAAAAAAATATATAGTGATAAATGCTAAAGCAGAACCAGGTATTTAGGAAGCAGGGAGGCAGTTTACTGCCTTGAGGCGGGGTGGTGAGATGTGTTAGATGAATGGGGTGGAGCTGCATGGAAGGGACTTTCCAGGTGGAAGGAACAGCTTGTACAAGGATTCGGGGGGCTGGGAGGTTGCATTGTGCTTGGGGTGTACAAGCAGGTTCATTGGTAGGGGGAGAATGTGTATTGGGGCGCACTGCAGAAGGCCTCACACACCTGGCTTATCCTGTGGGTACAGGTATCTGGAAGTGTCTTAGCCCTTATGATCAGCTGTCATGATCACTTCACCTGGCTTTGCTCTTTTTTCTTCCTCCAATAGTTTTCTTAAACCTTTCTCCTGGCTTGTGTTTAAACATCCTTCGGCACTCAGTCAGGTGTTGCTTGCTCTGGGAAGTCATCTATGTCCTCACCTCCGTTTCCAGCTTGGTTAAGTGCCCATCTTCTGCGCTCCTGCAGCTCCCAAATCTTTCCTTTACACGAAGCGTACGGGGACCATGCTTCATTCTCTTTAGACCTTCCACGCCTGGCATGTGCAGATGGAGGAACGAACAACGTTCCTTCTGATGGGGTCACCCGCCAGCAAGCTTTTCTTTCAATGAGGAGAGGCCGTGTTTTCAGAAGAGGAAAACTTAATGTTTTTTAAGGCTGAATTTTAAATTCTATTTCTACCTGAGAAAGGTCACAGGGCAGATCAAAAATAAAAATGCCATTCTGTGTGATCAGTAATCCTAGCCAAGTAAGACTGAAAGCAGAGGAAAGAAGATGTCCTGGGATAAATTCTGACAGGTCTGTCTTTTTTCACCTGGGATTCAGTTCTCTCTCCAGAGACCATGAAGGAGAGCCTGCCTGAGAATGAAACCAACCCAGAGGAAGACACAATCAAGAGATAGACAGATCCCTGACCATATCATTTGAACACCTGCACTTTTTAGTTACATGAGCCAATAAATGTCCTACCAGAAGGTAGTTGGAGTAGGGTTTCTGTCATTTGAACAGAGTCCCGACTAACCTGCTCACACGACTGGGGCCAGAAGTCTAACTCAGGCACACCTAACGGCAAAGCTCTCTGGGCCGGTTTTCTCCCACATCCAAGGAGGAAATTTAGTCTGCACTTGTACAGTTTTTTTCAGTACAGCAATGCTGCTAGGCTTGGAGAGCCAATTCTCCATCCCAAAAGATGTAGGGGAGGCCAGAGACGTGATAAGGAAGCTGACAGCACTCACTGCACACCATTCTATCGCCTCTGTGCTTTTTTTTTTTTTTTTTTTTTTTTTTATTCTTTGCTTTTAACACCGAAACTGTTGACACCACAAAGGTTTAGAAAGACATTTTCACGAATGGAATGTAGTTTAGAGCTGGGGCTGGCAAATCTTTTCCGTGAAGGGCCAGATGGTAAATATTTTAGGCTTTGTGAGCCATAGTCTTTGTTGCACTACTCAACTCTGTAATTGTAGTGGGAAAATAGCCATGGACGATATGTAAATGAGTAGACGTGGCTATGTTCCAATACAGATTTATTTATGGACACTGAAATTCAAAATTCATCTAATTTTCATGTGACACAGAACAGTATTCTTGACTTTTTCCTCAGCCATTTGAAAATGCAAAAACCCTTCTTAGCTTGGTGGGCCGTACAGAGGCACAAGCCAGTTTGGTGACGCAACACCACCGGATTAGGATTCTACCTCATGCTCTCCCATTAACTGCGTGATCCTGGCCAAGTCACTCTCTCTCTCCGGGTTTCTGTTTTTTTTTTTTTTCCCGTCTGGACAATGAGGGGGCCACGTGGGATATCCTCTCAAGGCCCTTCAGTCCTTGAGTACCATGATTCTGATTCTATCAACAAACATTTATTAAGCATCTATTACATACCTGGCATTGCTTCAAATGTTGGGGATATAATAGTGAATAGACGTTCCTGCTCCCATGGAACTTACGATCTGATATAAAAAGAGAGAGGGAGTAATTTTGTATACTATGTTGGGTAATGATAATTGCTATTTAGAAAATGAAGAAGGGGACAAGGGTTAGGAAGTGACAGGACTATGATTTTAGAAAGGGACCGACCACGGAACAGAGACATGAACAAGTGAGGGAGTGGGCTCTGTGAACAGCCCATGTGAAAGCCTCATGGTAGGAGCTCCCTGTAGTAAAGGAAGAGCAAGGCCAGTGTGGCTGGCGGGTAACAGGCTACAGGGTGAGACGGGCAGTCAGGGACAGGTTCATTTAGGGCCTTGGTGTGATGGAAAGCCACTGGCATGCTCAGATTTGGAAAGGACTGCTTTGGCTACTGTGTGGGAAATTGACTCTAAGGAGGCACAGAGATAGTTCGGAATGTACTGCAATAGTTCAGGCAAGAGAGAAGGATGGTTTGAACAAAAATGGTAGTGTTGAAGGTGGTGAGAAGTGGTTGGATCCAAGATGTATTTTGAAGGTAGAGTTGACAGGATTTGTTGAAGGGTAGAAGGAGCTGAAGAGAAAAATAGAAATCAAGGATAAATCTGATGGAATCAAATCATATTTTAGGAACATAATCATTACATACAGGAAATATTTAACATTAATTTTGAAGGCAAGAATGAATCCTATTCTTTGTATAGCAGTATTAAAAACCACAGATACATTTGGTGATACAGAAATTAACTGTACATACTATAATAGACAAGGGAAAGCTCTAGAATACTTGGTTTTAAGAAACTTTTGCTGTTGATTTTTGACATGCTTTGAAAAATCTTTCCTCATGTGATTCATTTCCCCAATACTGAGAATCAACTGGTTAGGGTTATGTTTTGCATTTGATAAAACAGAAGCTGAGATTAAGTAGTTCATACCTCTCTCCTAAATATTTCCCTCTTCGCTCTTGTATAAATCAAAAGTGACTTCATTTTAGCTGAACAGTAAACCCACAAATAATTTTAAAGTATAGATAACTTCGTAGCAGAGTTGACCAAATTAGCATTTATATTTTACAAACCTTTCACCAAACTGCTTTCAGCATATTTATGACAGATATATTTATTCTTTTGAAACCTCTACTTTAAAACAGGGACTAAATGCATTCTGAAACTTTAGGGGACTTCCAAAAACAACTTCTTTCCAAATAGTTAAGAGTTACAGTGAGAACAGCCAATCTCTTTTCTCATCTCTAACAACAGAAGTAGGCAGGCATGAAGGGTGGAGAGAACTGCCTCTGAGGACACCTCTAGCCAGAGCCTTCTGCAGGGAAGGCACTTGGAAACAGCACCCCGCTGGGACCCATGGACCCAAGGGAAACGAGCCTCCCAGGGAGCTGCAGTCTTTACAGCAGGGGATGGATGAGAGAAGACACAACCACAGACACTGTCTTGCATTTATTCACACAGAGGAATAAGAACTGGTACAAATAATAAACACTGCTTTAAATACAAATAAATAGTTCTGGTTTCTAAAGGAAACAACTCCAGATATTTTCTAAGTTCCTATTAAAAATAGATTATTTTGCATTAAGTCAGTCCTACTCCACAATAACCCTTTGAGGACTTCAGGATAAAATGGTGAATTGTATGCTCTAAGAAGTCACCAGAAAAATGAGATAATGCTTCCACCTCCCTGAACTATCCCCGAGGTGGAAGGAGAGTTACTTGCATTTTAGAGCTAACAAATACAGAAAGTATTCACCTTTTAAAGATACCTGAAAAGTTCTGCTTGGGAAAGGTGGTAAGAATTTCTCTGACCCAGTTCTGTGAATTCTGAAACCTCATTATGTTAAAGTTTTGGTTCAAGTGTCTTAAATTCATGTATGCTCATAGGATGACAAGTTCCTATAATGAAGTTTCCTCTCGCTAGGAACAATGATGGTAGACAGCCTGTAATCACTACGAGTGACACCGTGGGTAATACAGTGATTTACCTGGTAAAGCAGCAATGGTGCTGCCCAGTGAAACAGTCCATCAACCTGGCACCAAGACGACCGAGACTCCTGACAGAAGCATACTCCCAAATCTGTTGATTTATTTTTATTTCTCTATTGTTCTATTTAAAATGCTCAAAGTGGCAAAAAAAAAAAAAAAAAAAGAACCTGGGGAGAAATATGTTCTACAAATGAAGAATTGTCTTAAAGTCATGCAGTCTCCCAAGCTTTTAAAAACTACAAAAAGCATGAAGTCACTATAGTCTTGGTGCCAGAGCAGTGCCTGCTCCATTGGTTTTCTGTGTCCACGCACGTCCCCACCTCACCCCCGACAAGACAATTCAATTTCTTCTACTCAGACCCCTACACACTTATTAATAAATAATATGTTTGACAGAGATCAATATAGCAATGTTTAAGTTTTCAAAGAAAATTTGCTTTTCTATTTAGATTAACCATGATACAATTCCAAATAGAACATTCTCATGCTATTAAAAACAATCTCATGCAATAAATGCAATTTTAAAAGCCCCACATTAACAATGACATTTGGTATTATAGAAGGCAGGATTATTTAGATTTAAAAAAAATGATCAGACAGAATAAAAGTTGGATTTCCAAACAGAACTCCTGTTGTGGTATAAAATGCTAAATTTCAGTCTACAGTTTTGTCGACGCAAATGATTTTAAGATATACACCATGTTTCCCTAATTGGGATTTTTGAAACAATAAGCATAATTCTCAAACAGATTACCACAACATTTGCTCAAAGAACCAGCTCTTTTTGCCAAGAACTTTTTTCTTTTTAGTCCAGTTGGAGGGACTTCCATTGAAAATTTTGGAACAACAGTTCTGAACATGATTCAAAATCTCTCACTTCCCTCCCTGTCTTTTACTTTTTCTTTATGTTGTAAAGAGAGTTGAGCACAGAAAAATGTTTTTTTTTTTAAGATGGATATTAATAAATTAAGTTTCCTGATTTAAATAACAACAGTTTTATGTTTGCCTTTCTCTCTGGCACACTATATGATGTTTCTAGAGTTACAAATCCAAACAAACCAGCCAACTAGAGCATCCCAGTGTTCAGATCACAGTTTTGGATACAATCCTATTTATTCTGGATGATGCTCAATTCCACACATACTTCAGGGAAGAAACATCCATAAGAACATCCAAAAATGTCATGTGACCAAACTCTTAACATGTGATTGTGCTCTGCTGGATAGTACCATTCACATCGACAAAGTACAAAGGCAGAGGATTTCAGGTGTGGAGACCAATTTGCTTCTGCTGTTACGGGAATTCATGAACATCATCTTCGGGACTTCCAGGCTGTTCTAGAGTAAGGAGTAGTCCTTTTTTTGTCTGGTGGCTTGAAGTAGGAATAAACAGGCGCTGCTGGATACTCTGCATCAGGATTTTCCGCCATCATTTTCAGCTTTGCTTCAATGGCTTTTATCTTGGCAGTGACGCTAGGAAAAGGACAGCAGAGGATGAGAGTGGGCCTGGGTACACGGAGAGGACCCCTGCGTATTTCACCTTCATTGTGCCGCTTGTGCGTATCAGAGAAGCAACCAGATACTCAAACACAAACACGAAAACGTTTCATAGAAAACACACACAAAAATAATTAATGTTGTCATTTTAGGAAAGAGATCAAGTCTGAACCATCTATTAAGTTTTTACTGTATGATACCATTAGGAGTATTTCGCGTGTTGCTACATTTAAACCTCTGACACCAACACTTTCAGCACTTTAAGGCTTGGCAGATGGTAGGTACTCAAAATAATTCGTGTAGAAATTGAAAGCAGAGTCTAGGAGAGGTATCTGTACACCCACGTTCATGGAAGCATTAATTCACAATTGATAAAATGTGTAAGTAACCCGAGTGTCCATTAGAGCATGAATGGCTAAGCAAAATGTGCTCTGTCCACACACTACAACATGGATGAACCTGGGGGACCTTGTCTTATGAAACAAGCCAGTCTCAAATAGACAAACACTGTATGACTCCACTGACACAAGGTACCTGAAGTCGTCAGCATCAGAGAGAGAAAGCGGAACAGTGATTGGCAGGGGCTTGGGGGAAGTGAGAATGGGGAGCTACTGTTTAACAGGTATAGAGTTTCAGCAGAGGCAAAGAATTGTGGAGACGGATAGTGGCAATGGTCATACAAAACTACGCATGCGCTTAATACCAGTGAACGGTACACTTAAAAATGGCTAAGATGGTAAATGCTATGTTACGTATATTTTACCACAACAAAAAAAATTGGAAAAAATAATCCATATAGGCTCATCCCTCATTTTGTAGATGAAGAAAACGAGGCACAGAAAGAAAGGTTAACTTGCCCAGTGTTACTAGCAAATGGTAGAGTTGAGATTTGAATAAAACTGGACTCTGGAGCCCCTGCTATGAACTATTACACTGGACCACCTTCTGAATCACTGAATAATAGAAAAAACATTCTGGAAATCCTATGAAGTCCCTTTTTACTGTCATTTCCAGAGCGCTTACAATGGGCCAGGCAGTGTGCCCAGGACTTTACTTACATCGTTTCTAATCCTTGCAATGATATTGCAAGGGTTATCATCTATGTTTTATAGATAAACAAAAGCAGAGAGGTAGCGATTCACCCAAGGGTCACACAGCTTGCAAACCGCGGAGCCGGGATTCAAGCCCAGCTTGTCTATCATCAAAGCCCTTGCTTTTTCCCTTTGTTAGACTGGGAGCTGAGCAGCCTGTATTAGACAGAAGGGGTGAGGAGACACTGCAGAAGGGGTGAGGAATTCCCTTTGCATCAAGGTCACTACCGACCCCGGACCAGAATACAAAGCACTCAGGCAGAGTATTTTTTGGCCCACAGCTCACTTTATTTTCAATTCTTGATGCTGTCAATGATCTACAGTTAGGGAGAGAGGCTTGGGAAGAAACATATACATGGCCTTTTAAAGATTTTCAAAAGGCATACATGTGCACATATTCCTAACATTACACAGGCAATGTAAAATTAAAAACTAAGTTGCAATAAAAAAGAACCCTGAGGCATTACTGAGATGCATTCCAGCACCTTTTCCATTAATGGAAAATTAACAACAAGCCATTCATTCCATATAAGTCATAGGGGAAAAAAAACTTCTCTAATTAAGCATAGATGTAGCTCAGCGGTAGAACATGTGTCTAGCGTGCACAAGGTCCTGGGTTCAATCCCCAGTACCTCCATTAAAATAAATAGCCTAATTACCTCCCCCAGAATAAAAATAAATAAATAGATAGATAGATAGATAGGTAGGTAGATATTAACAGAAAGTTATGAGCCGAGGTTCTCTGATTGAAAAATAAATGGAAAACACTAGGCTAGGTTATCTAGTGAAAAGAGCAAACACTGAAAATAAGACACTGAAGACATGTTCACTGTTAACATGGAGATCACCAAGCACAATGCAGTCACCCCTTCCCAACACGAGCTGGATTTATGAAAACCTCCATGAAAAACTAATCTGTGGTTAAGGAGGCCCAATATTATGGAGAAAATAAGATAGCTGAAATAAGTTCCTAGTGAATCCATAAAAGTCATAATAATTTTTTAAAAAATTGGGGGGGGGAAGAGTACAAACTAAATCAGCACAAAATTAAGAAATATCAACAGTATTAAACAAATTAGTAACTATAAAATTAATTTTAATTTACCAATTTTATCAGTCCTGAAAACTTTTCAGGATCACCTTCCCCTGCGGTTTAATGAGATGCTTGCAAATCCGTTTTGTTTGGTTCAGATAATACACAAGAAAGGTTATTTGTTTTTCTCCGGTTTGGCCCTCTATCCAAATAGGCATCGCTTTCCTGACTTCACGATGAGTGTTGACTTCTGATCCTTATAAAACACTGACGCTCTTTCACATACCTTCTTCCTCTCCCCTGGAACAGGCTTCAGAACTGTATTCCTGTATTTACAGCCTGGAGTTTCTCTGAAGCAGTAACTGAAAGACTAATTTTGAAGTCCGGTAGACCTGGCTTTGAATCTGGACTCTGCAATTTGTTACCTGCGTGATCTTGGCCAAGATGTTTTACCTCTCTAAACTTGTTTCCTCATATGTAAAATGACTATAATAGTACTTTTGCCAGAATTACTATAATTGAATGTCATAATGGCGTGTAAAGTATTTAGCACAGAGCCTGTTTCATAGTAAGCCCAATAAATCCTGGCTATTGCTATTGCTCACGTTTCTTCCCCAGGCTACAGTGCTAAAAAAAAACAAACCCTCTACTTCGGCTCATCCATCTACTTAACTTCCCCTTTCTCTTCCCAACCCTCAATTCTTTCTGTTTTGAATTAACTGCAAAGACGTAATTTACAATTTGTAGTACCAGAACCAAAACTGTTAATAGTCGTTGAAATGGTACATAAATTTAAAGTGCTGCAAACTCAAATTCTGTATAAATTTTGTTGGGGAGAAATTAGTGTATAATGACAAATGCTGAAGATTACCAAGGCCTTATTAAAATGCCTGTTTTCAGGGCAAGGACTGTGATATACCTTTGCATTCCCAGTGCCAAGTGTAATAGCTGGTACATGGTAAGTACACCTAGCCTTTTTTGAGTGTTATGAATTCTGTAAATGGGGAGGAGGTATGAATTCTGTGCTCTGGTGGGTACAGGAGGAGGTGAAATGTATACATTCTGGAGATTACCAGAACACATCTCTCAACATGTCAAAAGCTAGTAGATTCTACTCTACATTAAGAGTGCAAGGTTTACTAGAGCATGAATGGAGGTTAGAATGAAGAAATGGCTCAAGCTCTTGCAGACTGCTTTGTGTCCTCCTACAGGACACCATCTTACCTTAGGTTAGACTGAGTCGGCTCAGTGCTTGAGGACGGCTCCAGACTAATTGGAAGGATCTTATCATTCTTGTTATGGTCGTACCTCTGAAAGTAAGAAAAAGGCAAATTACTCACTTGGGCAGAAACCAGCCCTTTACTGTGGCACATGTGTTCAGAAACCCCAACCCCATCTGTGTTATTGTTAGATTATTTCTAGACAATCTTAGGACTGCTTTATACTCAGAATTAATGCAAAAGTCCAGATAGTTTTGGCCTAAAAGTTATAAACTTTGAAAAAGAAGTTTAGAAGTGGTTTCTCATCTAGCCATTAATCCTCCTTATTTGGTAGGAAAAGAAATTCAACCTTTCTACTTGCAGATGGCACAAATACACAGCAGGATTGCCCTCTTAACATTCTTACTCTGTCACATATCACCTCTTCCAATATTGATTTTGCTCTGCGCAAAGCAATGTAAAATTTTGCTAGATTTCTGCAAATTATCAACCATAATGTACAACTCTTTACAGGTCTAAGTGGAGAAGAAAAGAAACAACAGCTTTCAGCCACTGATCCAGGAAACATTCTCTGGTAAAAGAGTAGTTTATTTGATGTCAGGTAATTATATACTTCTTTAAAAAAGTAAACACAATTTTAAAGAGCAATCAGGAGCCTCTGGTCAAAAAGACTTGTAGGAGAAGAGAACCGCAGGGCACAGAGATTCTCAAATGAAAGACAGAACGAAGGATGGTTTATTTCTCTTGCGCCTCTTTTCAATGAGATGCAGAATGAGAAAATGACAGCCAGCTTGGCAAATGAGACTTGATTTTCTTTTGAGTAAAAAAAGTATTTGGTAATTCTTGTTGTTTCTATTTTTAAGGCAATGTGTCCTAGAAATTGAGAAGGCTCAAAGACCCAAAGTGTCTGAGCTGTGTTTTTTAGCTTGGACACTGAACTCAAATGTTTAATTACTGTGACTCGTTACTGGGAAGCTTGTTGGGTAGAGTCTCTGATCAAAAGTCATGCTTATCTAGCTACAGATTGAGGCTTTCATTTTAATTGCCACAAATCTTTTTGCAGACAGGCCTGTCAAGACCACACTGCAGGAGAAAGAGAATCAACTTTGGGAATTGTTCCACTGCACGTAACTTCACCTGTGCTGGCAGTAACAGAATCCCACTTTTTTTTTTTTCACGGGTGTAGCTTTTCCAGTGTATTTTCCCAATAGAACAACTGGAGATGAAAATGACAGTTTGCTACTGCTCGGACCTTGGAGTCAATAAAGACACTACAAATAACTCTCAAAATCTCGGGAGTGAGGAAATGCCAGTGCTTTCAGCATTCTTACAAACTACCCATTTCTCAAGCATTTAGAATAAACAATTCAAACTCTCCACAGAATTGAGAGGCTGGGAAGAGTCTAATAATGCCTAAAGCAACTAATTTTAAAAATAAATACATTTTTTTCCTCCAAAGAACAACCCCCACTAAAAAAATAATAGGGGTCTGAGTATACACATCAGCCACATGGAAAAATCAATCAGAAACAGAATCTGCGGGTATGTGGAGAGAAACAACGAAGGAACTTAATCCCTCCTGAGATGTTTCTCAGAAGAAAAATCTGGCAACACACATGGTACGTACAAGCAGGAGACCAGAGTATGGCCGCTCCAGATGTGCAGAGGCTGGGATGCAAACGGGTAATGGACAACTGTCCTTCAGAAGACTCGTTTAGGGTGAGCTATGCTGTCTTTCCAGCCCGTCAGACTTACCTTCACTTGAGCGTGAGCCCATCGCACCACCAGCTTCTTGGACAGAGCCAGCTTGCCATTGAGACACTGGATGGCTTGTTCTGCTTCCTGTTCAGGACAGGGACTGAGGTTAGTCAAAATTTTAAATGGCTGACTAGCTGTATGGGTTCTCACAGGGCCTCACTGGCTTTGATGGTTGAATTTCTAAATGCTTTTGGTAAACAAGTGGCGAAGCATTTACAATTTTAAAAAAGCAGAATAACAAAGAGGGTATGAGTTTTTGTAAACGCAGTCAAACGAATATTCAAATCCTGGCTCTGTCACTTACTGGCAGTGTTAATATTTGGCAGTCACTTAATCTCTCTGGGTTATTAGCCTTTTTCACCTGTAAAATATGGATATGACTACTTGGTCCTCAGTGGCTACCGTGAGAAGTCAAAGAGCACAGGCAGAAAGCATGGAGCATACGGTAAGCACTCAACCAATGTCAGGTAACAATTTTGTTCCTATTAGGTGACACTTTTCTACACACTTCTGTTAGTTAGAGTGGCACCTAGTATGTGAAGAAACTGTACTCCTCCTGGGGATTCTGAAACTATATCCTGGACTAGCACTTATCCCCCCTGAATCTAAAGTGAGAAACAGTCACGGCTTCAAAGGATATGGGAGTGAAGGAAACCAGGCCGGAAAAAGCAGGAGTGAGTCAAAGAGACTATGAGCAAGGTATGTGTGTGAGCCAATCTGTGCACCTGGTTTTCAGAGCCAGAAGTTCCCTGACCCTTTCCCCATCAGATATAGGAGCAGCAAGGTTGAAAGGAATTCCTGAAGCTGGATAATTGGCACTCTAGGACATTCCCAGGAAGCCTGGCTGTACTTTTCCATCCTGCCAAACCTTCTCCGCTCCATTTGTATCCGTGAGGCATACGGCCAAGTGTAACCCACGTTTACTGGGAGTGAAGAAGCCCTTAAGGAACAGGAAGAGGAACAAGGAGAGTCTGAGGCCTCAGTGTAAGACTAGCAGGCATTCCAGTCTGCTTTTACTAGTACTTCTCCTGGTCCTCTGGGTCTCATGACATTCAACAAATACCTGAGACCCCACTGTGAGATAAGTGCTTGTCACCGGCATCTTGCTTCACTATGGCACACAAAGCTGAGGGATAGGTGAGATGTTTTATTCTTCTTTTAGTTTCATTTAGTGAGTTAGAATTCACATGACACTCTCTTTAATTCTGTAGCATCAGCAGTTGTTAAGATGCCAGCAGGTGATAAAATGTTTTAAAAAATAATTTCCTATTTCTGCAACTTGTTTCAAAATTCATGTATTCAACAGTATTATTAAATGCCAAATGTGTTTTCACATGTACCCTCACCTGTTCTCTCAACTTCCTATAAGGAAGGAGGGTGGAGGGTGTGTGTTTTTAATCCCCATTTTTAGATGAAAACTGAGGCCAGAAGTTAAGAGGCTTGATTTGCCCAAAGTTAATAAATTAAAGAGCCAGAAATCCAAGCTAAGGTTTGTGACTTCTAGTTCAGTGTTTTTAAACCAACAGCTACCCTCAACATGACCAATGATTTTAGTTGTCTGTAAATATCCTCATCACACTCTATCATTAGAGAAGAATAAAGTACTTTAAAATGCTAACTATATAGGGCATTCTTTCATTTTGTTTTCTCTAAAAACAAAACAAAAACTGAACAATTAGAACAACAATGTATCACTTATTGCCTATCATATCTGCAAAAATAAGAGGAAATTAAAAAAAAATCCCCAGCACTAGTAAGGACAAATGACACTCTCACATAGTTTCAGAACATACTGATACATCATTTTTTGAAGGCAATTTGGCAGTCATGTTAAGAAAAAATACGCACGGCCTTTGTTGACACCACTTCGTTTCCACGAATGTAGTAAATATGCACATAGTTAGCGCTAAAAAGATGTTCATTACTGTACTGTTTACACTTGTGAATCACTGTGGACAACCTTAACAGCTAACAATTGGAGACGAGTCAAATAACTTTTCATATGCTCATATGATGAAATTTTATGCTGTCATCACAGATTACACTGATTAGCTTTTAAACTAAATAACAAGTGTATACTAGAGATACATCAATGAATTTGTACATATATCTATAGCTACATCAGTGAGACCACAGTATGATAGAGACTGTTATCCTGATGTGTATTAGATGACAGAAAAAATTTTAATTTGCTCTGAGTGGTAAACAGAATATGATTCTGTTTGTCTGTTACAAGCTGCACATGTGTGTATGTGTGTGTGAATGTGAAGAAGGAAGCAGAGACTAGAAAGGCACATAACCAAACATTAAAAACAGTGATTATTTCTGGGTGTTAAGCTGGTAAATGAAGTTACTTATCTACATTTTCATCTGCAAGAAACATGTATCACTTTTACAATAAGAAAAACACCCAAATACAATTATTAATAAAACAATAATGAGGCACTGTTCCCACACATGACTAATAAAGCTATTGAGCTATAAACAGTATCTCTATATTTAATAACATTAAAATTCATTTCCCTTATCAAGGTATGTCCACTCCAAGGACTAAATTTTAATACAAGATACATGGAGGTATCATGGTTGAAGCTGGCCGTTCTCTTTCTCCATTTTTATTCAAATTTGTCCGCACTTATTCTGATACATTGAGAAGAAGGGTACGTTTTTAAGAAATCAAAATAAAAGAGTTTGTGGGTGGCTAACCACAGACAGGGAGGGCTTCTGCACCACGGGGCAAAACTACTGAAAGAAAAGAAGGCCTGCCGCTAAAGGAACAAACAAAACAGAACAGGGAGGAGGATGTCCACGTGCTTAATGTGGGCATCCCAAAGCATTTGGTCAAGAAAGTAGGTCAGCCGACCGCCTTAGCCAGCCAGCCTGGGGTGGGTGGGACGAAGATTCTGTAAGCTGTTCACTAATTCGTTTACTGAGGATCACTTTTAGGACTCAGAGCAAGGCACACAGAGATGAATCAGACGTGGCTCCTGCCCACAAGGAACTCCTATTCTAGTAGTCAAGAGAGACGCACAAATAACTATGAGAGTGTAAGCACTGTGAAAGGGGGAGAAGTTCAATTACCTGCTTAGTTTCAAAGTTAACGAAACAGTACCCGCGAGGCTGTCCCTCCAAGGCACCTGACTTGTGGAAGAGGAAGTCAAACTGCTTCACTGTGCCAAACTTCTGCAGGAGCTTGAGGAGATGGTATCTGAGGAGAAAGAACAGCCCATGAGACCCTCTGGGAATTCTGTTGGCCACTCAGCAAGAACTGTGAGATAAAAGCAGGAGATAATTTATCCCAGGGATAAAATCTCACACCCCCGCCCCCTGCCTTCCTCCAAACTGTTGTGTTAGTTTATCTGGCAAAGAGAGTTGTTTGCCTCTATTTGGAATGGGAACTAGAATTGTCATGGCTATGCGTCTGTCCAGCACAAAAATACCAAACAAAAAACCACACCTAACAAACAGCTGTCTGCCCCACAGCACCATTTGTTTTTCTTTTGCAGAAAAGCTCAAAAATAGTGTCGATTTATTTATTTTTAATTCCTTGGCAGTGAAATAGTATTTGTGAATAACTGCAACTCCATCAGAAACACACACCCACACTCCAAAAGTCAAAGACAATCCTATCTCAAAAATAAACAGAGTAACAAACACACATACATTCACACAAACAGAAAAGAACAAGCCTGGAAGACTTCCCTGTTAGGTTTCATAGTTAATCATTAGCCCCAAATTGCACTTGGGAGAAACTGCCAAAAGCCAAAAAACCACAGCTAGTGGCACTTCCTTAAGTGCTTGGGAGTGTCCATCCCCGATGTGACAGAACCTCAGGACAACGTGATTGAGGCTGGTCTCACTGGGGCAGGGGAACCCGGCCAGTCCTAAAAATCATCCAGCTGCGGGTAACCAGCCAGCCTCAGTTGCTTTGACATGATCTATGCTCTGGAGCGTGGTCCAATAAAGAAGACAGACACCACGGAAGACATTTACACACGGCAGGAGGTTCACCCAAAGCTCCTACTTGCCACTCTGCCCCTCACCCTCTTCTTGGATTCCTCTCTCTAAAACTTACTTGGTTTCTACAGAGCTCTTAAGTTATTCAAACAGATGTGGCCTTAACAGGTTGCTGTGGCCAATCTCAATTCCGACTTCCTGTCATCTGATGTAAGGGTGAGACAAACCAACAGCTCTCCCGTTTCCTTTTCCTTTGGCCTTCCTCCTGGCATCCTCTGCGCTATTCAAATGGAGTCAAGGCTTTCTCTAAACAATGCTGTCCCTGTGATACTAAAAAGGTATCAGCCCACATGCTAAATCTGTTATTACTGGGAATTCTACCCCACAGGGAGTCAGTAAAGCTGTCGTTATAGCCACATTTATATTCACATTGTTTTCTAGGAGAAACGCATCAAGATTTTATTCTTGAGTAAGAATCCCCTTTGGGAGGCAGAAAGATATAAAATGGATCATAAGCTACACTAAATTTGAGACTAATGCACATCAACCATTATCCTGGATCAGGTGCCTGACACAGTGGAGCAAGGAAGACATAATACAGGTCTTACACTGAGGCAAGATGCAAGGATCCCAAGGCATAGTGTGGATATCAACCTAGTCTTTAGACCTGTTCTGAAGAAAACAACTGTAATCCTCTAGTTTCCAAATTCTCAATTCCCATCACAATACCTCAACTGCTAGTGAGAATGTAGGAGGCGATTCTCCAGGGAAAAGGGAGACACCTAAAGTGCACATTTCTGGTTTCACTTGATTTTTTTGAACAGGCTTACAGCAAGGGTGAGTCTCTCAAATGCACAGGCAGATGGAAGAGAAGCATCTCTCTCAGGGTCTTTAATTCACAGCTGCATCTTCCACTTAACTATACCTATTCAAACCTTAACGCTGCACCAGTTGCCGTGAATGGTGGGTCAAACCTGTTTTTTAAAAAGCAAACTAAGGGCTCTGTGGGCTGGTCATCTTTTCATTAGCTCCATTCTGCTTAATAGCAGGAAGGTAAGGAGATCGGCATTTCCTAGGAAATGAATTTTAATTTACTCAGGGAAAAAAAACAAAACAAAACGCCGACAGATTATTCTTTGAAAAGCTAACAAATGTGTTCTGCCCGAAAAGTGCGACCTTAAGATTCCAGGAACATCTGCTTAGGTCTGTGTCTTTCAACTTCTCCAGAACTTCTTTTCTTGTTTGATAATTTCTTGAAATTATCGGAACACCGAAACAAAAGGAATGAAATGTTTACTATTTTGCTTCCTGGAGATGGGGGCTGCAAGCTTAGATAGTGAAAGAAGCCTGAAGAATCTCGCTCTCACATCTGCAAGCACTTTTCATCTGCTGCTGAAGTACGGGCGAGCTCCCTACTCATCAGAGCCTTGCCTCACTTAATGAAACGTGGGTCCTTCAGGAGCTGGAGAATTAGCACACCAGTCCCATACGTATCTCTGCAACGTAATCAGTGTTTTCTGTAAGGGGTCTTTAAAACGGCCTTCCTGTCCAATGGCACAGAGTTAATTAATCTATACAAATGTTAAGATAGAGACCTACGATGTGTCAAGAATTGTATTAGGCACTTGGACTATCCAGAGGAATACAACTAGGTCTGTCTTCAAAGACCTGACATCCTGGTTAGAGGAGAGAGATATGTAAACAAACAATTCTAAAACAGTGTGAAGCTTGCAGATAGAGGAGTGTACAGAAGCACACAGATGGAGGGGACCAACTGTGTGGGGAAGGTGGTGGTGGTCAGTGAATGCCTTGAGCAAAGACATAAACATGAAAAGAGACAGATTCATCAGAAGAGAGTAGGGACAGGTGGGGAAAGATGTGTGCTGAGTGAGGGAATTTTAATTTGATGTTGTAGGGAGTGGGAAGCTGATTAAATGACATTCATTAAAGGTTTTTTTTTAATGCACAATTTGTTCTAGAGAAAATTTTCCTTATAAACTTACAGAAATTATTATGTAGTGGGTCTTTGTGTATATTCCCTATATGTTATTAAATGGTCTTATTCTGTTTCAAATTTAAGTAAGCAAACAGTGAAGGCTGTTTCATGGAAACCAAGGCATGAGAAGAAGCATGGGTCACAAAGTAAAAATAAGGAATGGGCTGAGAGAGACTTAGGGGCATCCTCAGGGGGAAACACTTTTTCCTCACATGCTCACGCATTTACTCTCCCTTGCATTCTAGTGTGTCCTTGAAAGTCTCCATCACAAGGGCATTTCCAAAAAAAAAAATTTTTTTTAAAATAAGATACTTCAGGTTATGACTGTTCAGTTATATGGACTGTTATAATATTTGTGCAAAAAGCACCAAATTAAATTAGGCAGTGGGAAATTGGTCCAGTCATCAACTACTTCAGTAAAACTGCATCAACTTACTTAACTCTTCTTTACTTATAAAACAGGTAATATCTGTTCCACTTACCTCACAAGGTTGTTGCAAGCTTAAATAAGAGGAACTAAAGCAATATTAGACATAGAAGACATTTTCAGATCATTCAGTTGAACATTCTCACTTTATAGGTAAGAATTATGAGGTATAATGTAGTTGAGAGGAATCAGAGTACAGTAGAAAGAACACAGGTTTGGAATCTGTTATCTCCATAAATAAAAGCATGTCATCATTCCCTTAAATCCAAATCTCTAAGATCTATTAGTTGTACAAATATTTCTGGCATGTAACATGGCCCTGAAATGGTCAGTATTGCAACTACAAAGTGAACAGAATATCAAGAGTGCCAGGTAGTTGGTTAGCAACGCATATTCTGTTGAAAAGAGGCTAAGAGACACCCTACTATAACCTGAACAAAACTCAGATTAATAACCAATAGGAACACACACAAAGGATGACTAGAACTAATTACAAAATAAACTTTGAAAAATTGAAAAGTTTCTTTTAACTGCCGCTGTTTTACATACCCCTGTAACCACTCATGACAGTGAATATACACTATCACTTGTCTTCTACAAGAAGAGAGACAACATTTGTGCAGGAGGGGCATTCAATTCATTTTATAAAAGAGATCAGGAAGAGGAATGGGAAAGAGGAGGGACCTGTGTAGGAGAGAGAGATAAGGGTCTGCTGAAGGGAAACGGCAGGAACCAGCCGAGACTGGTGGGGGCTAACAGTTTAATTATGCAAACTGGAGGGTACTCTGCAAACTTCTGTTAAGAGTCATAAGAAGTTTAGAGATTTGGATTCAAATAATATATTCTGAGATTAGACGACAAGCCAGGTACCACATGTTCACATAAGTTTCATCATGTAATCCTTCAATGTTTGGGAATGACTGTATTTTAATAATTAATCTAAGTCCATCATTACCTACCTTGAGAGGAACAGGATCTGAAAGTTTACGCACTTCAAAAACTTGGAAGAAAACCACATATTTCTACAAGATAAGACCTATCTTACTACAATGTTTGGTTTCTTTCTTGTAATTAAATAAATTAAATGAGGTAACACTAAGCATTTCATGCTAACCATAAGCTATATATGACTGGCAGTTATGTCTTTAAAAAGAAATTTAATAAATCAGTTTGTTTAATCACAAAAATGTTTTAAAATAAGGAATCCATAGAAGAAAACAGTAGAAATGATCTCCGGTGAGACAGAGGTGGGAATTCACAGGTAGAGCCCGCAAGGCCCTGATCAGGTTTAATACTTGATGTCCACCTTCGGCCTGATATAAAAAAAGCAGAGATATCGGTGGGAAAGTTTTTGAGTCAATGTTCCTATTAATGCTCTTACTAAAGAAAACAGTCATATACTCCAACGTAAGACATAAACTGAGGTGGCAGATACCCATTTGAACCTTCCTGTCAAGCAGCAGGATACAATTAGAACAAGAGTATCATTACAGGGAACTGCAGCCAAAACAATGAACATTGTTTCCATGCTCCACATTTCCATTCAGACAAGCAGAGGTGGGAATGGAAACCACTCTTGGGAGCATCCTCTCACAGCCTGGGTTTTAGATGATGGAAACAGGTCCTCCGTTTAATTCCCTCATTAACTGAGAGCTTGGGCAGGTTCACACAGTCAACCTCAAAGCCATAAGCATAAAGAGAGCCAAAATAAATCCACGGTCTATATTCAGGACCCTCGTGACCACAATAACATAATTAGAGGGCAACACATCTTAAATACCATCATAATTTCTAGAGGGATCCAATGATAGCTACACTTAGCCAATTTGAGCTTGAGCAGGTTTAAGGGACTAAACTTTCTGCCATGATCCTGACATACTAGTTTATATCTCTTTTCCCCTCTTGTAATCCCAACCCTTTCAAACACTTGCTTTCATCCCAGATTCAAACAAGCAGACTCCTTTGTCTCCTCTCCCCTTGCCTTTAACACGATTCCAAAGGCAGTGCCTTCTAGGACTGATGATACACCCCATGCTGGCTTTAAGCACTGACCCCATACAGCTCAATACACTCACCCTTTACTATCCTGCCACCAACCACCACTTACCCCTACTGAACGATTGGGGGAAGGAAAAACCTCTCAATTCTCTCTGCTAAGAAATTTCTTTCCAATATAATGTCCGCCAATGGGGAATCAAGACAATTCAATTAGTTTGTGGCAACGGGCAAGGCACTTCCATCTCTTGGGCCTCCATCGCCTCTACTGTAGGATAAAACAGCTGGAATATGTCAGAGCCCTATAAATGACTGCGAAAGAAAGGGTGCCTGTTGCCAAAAGGCACAGGGTGCACCCCGTTCCCTCCTTTGATCAGAGCAACTCTGAACTTTCATTTTATATATAGGTTCTGATTACTTTAGGACAAGGTTCCTCCAATTTAGAAAGTTTGAAAACTGCTTAGCATGGCACTTGGTACACAGTAGGCATTCAAATAATTTAATGAATAACTGAAAACCAAAGGGACTTAGATGATCTCTAAGATCCCTTCTGATTTTCTGTAGTTCCACGGCTGATTAACATGAATTAGAGTCAACTGGTACCTCTCTGCCTTTTTGTGAAGGTATTGAGACTTCTTCTGCTTGTTCCTTCATTTTAGGGAACAAAAGTATGCCCATGGCTGGTTCCAGAAAATAATTTCCTAGTCACTGGGTACAAGGATTCAAACTAGTTGAAAATAAAAGAACACCTTGGCAAGCAGGAAAAAGCAGTATAAGAAGTATATGATTTAAAGGTTATCCAAGTCTGTGTCTTTGCAGTACAAGAGTCCAAATGTAAGAAAAATGACAAGATAAAAGGCTAAAACAACATCACATTCCCTTCAAAGATAATTAAAACAAATAAAAGGGCCAAAGTATATCCTACATCCCTTGAAAATTCTCCTGAACATCACTACCACCATCATCCAATTTTGTAGGTCATGAACGAAAACACCTTAGACTTACTCTGTGATTTTGGGGTCCAGGTTGCCAATCCATAACCGGTGCCCTTCCTGTAGGGAACCCTCTGAAAGGATAGATGCATTCTCCAGGGGAAGAGTTTTGGTTTCTGCTTCCATCAATCTCTATGAAATACTTTAAAGGAAATGTAAACATTCAGGCAGGAGAGGAGCAACACTGTGTGAACATGAGACTTCAAATTCAATTCAACAAACATTTATTCAAAGAGAGCATGCCCTGGGCAGTCCTTCAAAGGCCTCAGTTATGTCACAAGCAGGGCCCCAGCTCCAGTTCCCTTGGGACAGCTCCTCTGGCAGCCAGAGAGCAAAGGCTTCCATTTAAGGTGAAAGGGGCGTGGTTTTGCGTGTAGAAACTAGTTTTCCTCTTCTAAAGCCACAGACTGACTGGGCAGGAGGCCAAAGTCTCTATTAACTACATGATACTCCAGCTCAACAACTGTGACCCAAAATATGCCTTGGAAACCACCAGAAAGCAAGTCTTAATGACACTTAATGGTATGGGTGGGGAAGAACAACAGTAAGTAACCAATTAGTTATTATTATGTTTAATACTTTGGGAGACACTGGAAAGAAAAGACTAACTTTCTCCTTAGTTATTCTAGCTCCATTTACTAGCTGTGTAACCTTTGGCAAATTACTTAACCACTCTGTTCCTCAGTTTCCTCATTTGTAAAATGGGGACAATTAAGAGACGTGCAGATTCACTGAGTTAATACACCAAAAGCATTAAGAACAATTCATGGCATCTTAGAAGCATTTGATTAATTTTTGCTTAAATGATTATCAGCCTTAGTTCCTGAAATGTCTCTTCTCACAGCCAAAAAAGGAGGATGAGGGTTATGGCGCAGACAGTAATCGAAAGAGCAAAAACCTTGTGGTCAGAAGGCCTGGTTCCAAATTTTGGCATTTCCACTTGAAGTCACTTTCAAGCTTCTGTTTCCTCATCTCTACATAATAAACCTTGCCCTGCTTATAACTTAAGAGTTGCTGAGAAGACCAAAAATGAGACAACAGATGTAAAATAAAGCTTTAATGCATAATGTGGTAGAGAAAGAAAAGATAAAAGGGCTGGGAAGCTGGCAGGTTCAGAACTCCCTGCCGGAGAAAACATGTGCGCTATAAAAGCAGACGTGCTCCGAGATCAGTACTGTGGGAACTGTGTGTTAATAACAGCTGAAGTATAACGAACACTGCCATCATCTCTTATTCACCTCAGCACAGACTATACGGTCTGGCACACAGTAGCCCCGAGATAACTGTTAAATTGTCATGTGTTTACTATCCCCACACATGAAGGTATTCTTCCTCTCTCACTCACATATTCAATCTGTTCCATAATGGGTGACAAGCAACTCCTAACTGCTAAACCCAGGGCTATGTGCTGAAAATAGAGAAACGAATAAGCCACAGCTCTTAATCCTACTTCCTGGGAGAAAGGTGAAACAGGCATAAACAGAATCCCAGCTGTGGGAACTGGGAAGGAGAAACGTTTTGTCTTCTCCCTGCTTTCCTTTCCTCCTACTTTCTCCCAGATCATTCATTCAAAAAATTTTTATAGAGCCTCTATTTTCCAGGCATTGTCGAGGTACTGGGGACAGGGCAGTGAACAAACAAGGTCTCTGCCCTCTGGACGCTTATATTTGGAAGAGGGGCAGGACAAAACAAAAGCAAAATAAACAACAAAATGTAATGTGTGATAAGTGCTGCAAACAGTTAAGCAAGGCTACTGACAAGGAGACTGGGGTTGGACTACTTTAGAGTTAGTAGGGAAGGGGGACCTCTAAAAAAGACATTAGAGATGAGACTTGAATGACAGAAACTCCTGATTTTCTCGTGTCTAAAACCGGCAATAATACCAACAGGTACTTAATAACACACGAGGGTATCATTTTTAGCAGGAAGAATGCAGACTATGGAGCCAAAGGATATGCACTGAAATTATGGCTTTTGCACCCAGTTATTGTGTCTTTACCAAGTCATGATCTCCCCCTTATGTGCCCTATTCTCAGAAAAGCTTTCCCTTTTAGGGTAGAGAATCTTGTTAGTCTATCAGTCACCTTTTTATTTCCATATAAGACTAACTCAATGCGTTATATACTGTTTTATCTTCTGTTTCCCTCACTAGAATGTAAGCTACTAGAGGGCAGGGCCTTGCCTATTTTGATCATGATTCTATCCCTGCCTGGCTCCTGGATGGCGCTCAACATCACCGAATTAATCAATGAAGCAGGCCACCTCAACACTGGGAGCCTGTTTCTTCTTGCTTCTTATAATGGGCATAATTATCCCTACCTTAAGGGTTGTTATGAGGCTTAAATATGACAATACATGTGACAGCTTAGCAGGGCGTTTTTTGAGGAAAGGTAAAGTGTAATAAAAGATCAAGAAGGCATACGGCCATCAAAATCCTTTGGGTCTGCAATGGCGACAAATCCTTAGATTCAGAGTTCACAAAACGCCTACTCCCCTAGCTAAGCTTCAACGACCCTGGAAACCAGGAACAGTTATTTAGGGTAACTGAAGTGCAGAGAAGCAAATGTGCTTGTTCCCACAAGCTAACAGTAACGGTGGGGTCAAGCCTGGAATCCCAGCTTCCCGATTCCTGGCCGCGAATTCCCAGATGCGATGGGTTATTACTAGGATTGTTATTTCCGGGCCAGCGGCGGGACAATCCGGGGCGGGGCCTGAGAAGCTGTCTCGCAAGGGCAGCCTCCTCTGGGAGCCCCTTGAGGGGCTGGCGCTAAGGTGCAGGCGGGCGTCGCGGCCGGACTCACCTTGTGACCCCGGCGTCGTTCCCTCGGCTCATGCCCCCAAAGCAGGTCCCCACTCCGCGTTCCGACGGCCCTCTAGATGCGTCCACCTCAAAGCCGCCAGCTGCCAGGCCGCCCGTGACGCACTACGCCTGCGCCGCCACGCCGCCCCGTGACGTCACGCCGCCCGCGCCGCCGCCGTCTCGCGAGTCTTTTGCTAGTACCCTGGGAGCTAGCTGGTGAGTGGCCTCGGCAGAGCCTCGAGGCGCGCGCGGGGTCCGGGTGCCAGAGACCTCTATTCAGGGACCTCTAGGGGATTTTAGAGGGTTTGAACACTGTCCCCGATGCGTTCCGTTGAAATCCGGCTTGACCTTTATGGCTGGGGGCGGGGCCTGTGGATCAGAGCGAGTCTCACGGGGTGGGGGCGGGGCTCATCGCTTCAGCTAGGAACTTCCAGGATGGGAGGCGGGGCTTGTCAAATAGTAGCTGCTGTTTAGTAGCCCGCTGCCTGGCAGGAACATTTAATCTTCGGAACGATGCCATGGGAGTAGGTATTTTTATCCCCGGAAGCTCGGAGAAATAACTTCATCAGGGTCACGCGGCTCGTGAATGATGGCGCTCAAATTCCAAAGCTTCAACTTTTAGCCATTACTCTGTTGTCATTTCAATAGCCCCTCTCTGTTTACAAAGTGCTTCTGCAGCCCCTGTCTCATTCGGTCTTCCTGGTAACTCTGACAAATAGTATTGTCAACTACAGAAGAGACTGAGGCCCAGAGAGTTTGACCTATCTAAGGTCACATACCTACAAAGTGCTCTTTCCCAGGCCTTCTGTAAGTTTGATACCTTTTTCCTTTCACCGTGCTCTATTGCATTCTCAGAATCTTGGAGAGCTTTATACTTGGAAAGAGTGAAAACCTGGTCTGACCTTTTACAGTTGAGGAAACAAGACTATGAAGAAATGACTTGCTACAAGTCTCAAGTCAGTGGCAGAGTTTCCACAGATGCTTTTTAAATACAGGGTAGTTAGGAATCTATAAAGGTAGTTATGAAACTGAAAAGGATGGTTGGCAAGGAGTGATGAGGGAAGGAGCATTGGAATCCAGACCTCCTAGCTCTTAGGCAGAAACCCGTTCTCCACCTGTTAAAGTGCCTCATCCTTAGGCTGTGCCAGGGAAGTGGTCCTGCAGATAGTTAGATACTGTAAATGCCTTCACATGGCACTGAATTTAGAGAAGAACTTGCCCTGTTATCTCTAAGTGAAAATATAGCAAACCAGGAGATAATGGAAGTAGTGTTGGGAAGTAGAGCCCAGGACCTTCTGTCTGAAGCTTAGATTTCAGTTCTGGTGCCAGCATTGTGACCTTGTGGAAAGACTTAATCTTTCTAGACTTTAACTCATGTATTCATCACATTTATTCAATGTCTCCTATGTTCAGGATTATGCTAGGGACTGGGAATACAGCTGTGAACAAGACAACCATAGGTTAGTCCTTGTAGTGCTGATAGTCTTATGGAGGGCATTAGACAATGATCAAATAACTACACAAAAGTTAATTGATATTGTTAAAGTAAGTGCCTTGAAATAGTACAGGATATTGTGACAGTGGGCGATAGGACATTTGACCTCTTGCACTAAGTGAAACAGCCAAGGAAGGCATCCTCTGAGGAAGTGATGCTTAAGCTGAAATCTGAAAGAAAGATGTGACATAATTTATTCAAGAAGTGGGGGATGATCATTTCAAGCAGATTCAATAGTATGTTTGAAGGCTCTGGAACAGGAAGAGTTTTCAAGGAAACGAAAGATTGGTTTGCTTTTTTGTAAAATGTGTGTGGTAATCACAATCCTGGTTATTGTGGGAATAAGGTAATCCATGTGAAAGTATTATATATACAACAAAGGCTTGTATGTGCACACCCACGTATATAAAAATGTGCGTATTATAAGCTAATATGCAGCTGGATTGGTAGGGGTTGCTGGGACAGCGAATAAGCCAAGACTTTGTGTTCCTCATCTGATTCTTTATAAAATTATGAAATTTTATGAAAAACAGGAAAATTCAACTTTTGAGAACCTCAACTTTGAGTAGAGAATATGTGCTTCAAGTAGTTTTTAAACCATTTCAACAGTTTGAATAATAATGCCAGTAATTGTACTGTTTTATGTACACAGTATAGAATAGTGGTTAAGAGCACAGACTCTGGAATGAAATTGCCTGAGATAAAATCTGGGGCAAATTATTTATCTGTACCTCTTTTTCTTTATCCATAAAATGGGTATAATAATTTACTTATCTCTTAGGGTTATCATGAGGTAAAAATGAGCTACCGTATGTAATACAGTACTTAGAATTGTTTCTGACACATAGTTATCACTATATAATTACTAGCTATTGATCCATTGTTATTGTTATAATTACCTTTTTAAAGAGTTGTTAATATCAACATGATAAAAGATGCAATGGAAACTAGCTCAGAGAAGCAGATGATCTACCCAAGATCACATAACTAATAAGTAGGCGAACTGAGATTCCAGTTCAAGACTGCATCCAAAGCCCAGATAATTCCTGCCACATTTTTTCTGAATGTAGGATTAGTTTTGTTGTATAATACTTGGGCTCTTGTAACATAGCAGTTCCTTTCCTCAACCTTCTGTGCTGAACTGAGTGTTAGTATGCGTGTTCTTAAGGTAAAGGGTCCAAGGGGCTGCCTTTGTTGAACTTACACTTTGAAGTTTCCTGATTTCTGTGCAATTAAAATCTACCCCTTAAAGCATTTCAGCAATGTGGTTTATTTATAGAGTTGTCTTCCGGGTCACGTGTACTGGGTCTGCTTTTGGGTTGCGTTTTCTGTCAAAGGTTGTTTATTTCTAACCCACTTTGATTTCCTGTTGCTTTGTGGATTAGTAGTATGACCTGCAACAGGAACACCAGGAAACCTGTCTTAAATGGGACAACCAGAAAGAGACCCTGTAGATTAAAAATTAAAAAAGCACATTATTTATTATACAGCCATATTTGGACATAAGTATGGGTTAGGCATTGGCTATATTAGGCAAAAACCTATATATAGAAACTTCAGAGGCAGATTTCAGTGAACAGTTTTGCTGCTATAGGGCAGAGCCATTAGCTCCATTCCCTTGGCCAGTGACAGTCTCTTTAGGCCTCAGCTTCTATATCTATAAAAAGGAGATTATTGTACTTTCTTTGTGGCATTGTTGAGAGGATTAAATGAATCATATGCATAAAGCAAGCAGCCCAAACCTGCCTCCATGGATAGTAGCTATTGATAATAATTAAAGAAGAGGAAAAAATTGCTGCCATTTTTAAATGTAGCTCTGTTTTTACTGACTTCATACACTGATCACTGACAGCTAGCCTCTCTTGCTATTAAAAATTCCATCAGGAAAAGTCATTTGCCTTTGTGCAACTCATTTGCTTTTCTTAAAAAAAAAAAAAAAGGTAGTAATGATAGCCAGCTTTATTAAGCAGGTACTATATTCCTGGCACTGTGCTAAGTTTTTACATGCATTCACTATCTCATTTTATTTTAAGAACACAATTATTTTTCTCATTTTGAAAATGAGTTAAGTGATGCCCCCGAACGTGGAATAAATTGCCCAAAGTTGAAATTTTTATCCAGATCCAGTGATCCAGGCTTCCTTGTACGTTAGTAATGAATGACATGCAAAATGTCTTTATTGTGTCTGACCCTGGCATGGAAATCTTTGAAAGGAAAGGTGCTAGCTATCAATAGATATTCTTTTTTGGGGAAGGTTTGCTCCTGCTGCCTACTAGACACTGTGCCCAGTGTTTTACTTACATTAAATCATTTGTTATTCCCAACCCTAAGAAATAACTATAATTATCTTCATTTTACAGTTTGAGGAAATCAAGGTGCAGAGATGTTCAGGGGCATTTAGTCACTGGTAGAGATGGGATTAGAGTCTAAGTCTTGTGGCTGCAAAACCCATGCTCTTATTCAGTTACTGTTATATACTGATGTTAGACTGCATCAGAATTTCAGGATGGGATTTTTTAAATGAGGTATGGGACTGTTTTTCAAAGATGGTAGCTTCCAGGTATTTGAAGCTAACTGTTCCTAATTTTTAGCTGAGTAATAATGGCCAGATTCCTGGCAGAAGCCATTAATGCTGCATTTGCTGGTTAGCTGGAGCTGTGTTCTGTCCCAGAGGTAGCTGTAGGCTCCAGCGTCTTTCCATGGTCAGAGACCTGAGAAGTATAATGTGTAACTTGTGTTAACACCAAGGGGGGTGGCATTTTCCAGAGCTTTCGTTCTATAACATGGCAGACCTCAAACCTCAACCATGCTTCAGACTCACATTAAAGTGCATTCTAATTGGTAATCAGTGCATAAGGAACCAAAGAAAATTTTAATTAAATGCTGTCATGTGAATTTTCCAGTCATTTTATGCCTGTTGAAATGATTTTATTTAGTTTAAAGTCCTCTTCCAGTGCTCTGCCCTTCCTCTTTATAGTGTAACTTTATCAAGATTTTGGGCCTTTTCTCCTATAGAGGTTTAATTGCCATCATTAAGGATTTAGGCTGCTGCGCATTTATTTAACTCTATTCCCTGTGTACTCAGAGGCATTTGGTGTAGTGGAAAGACCATGGCAATTTGGAGTCCCGTAGACTGTGAACAAGTTACTTAATTCTCTGTGAACCTCAGTTTCTTCCTCCTATAAAATGAAGCTAATCCTATTTCCTTGTACAGCTGTTGGGAGGAGGATTAGAGATAATGTATTTAAATTGCCTATCACGTAGCTCAAAACTGATTGATAGGATTTGCTTGCTAACTGGCACAGATTAATGTCTGAAGTTGTAGTAGAGTCTGTTTTACTTACAGTGTCTTTTTGTCTTATTCTTTTTAGTGGATGTTCATAAGGATTGTCTTCAGTCATGGCCTTGGGTTTAAGGTGCTTCCGCTTGGTCCACCCTGCCTTTTGCAATTCCCTTGCAGCCTTGACCAGACCTGTTTCAGAAGTTACGATGAAGACCATGAGTGGAAGACGAAATGACCACGGGCAATATGTGGCCCATCCAGCTGTACCAGCCCGTCATTTTGCTACCAAGAAAGCCAAAGGTAGAGACCATATGACCTCCTCACTCCTGTCTTGTTTAGTCCTTGAATATCCTAGCTGGAAGGAATCTCAGCAATGTTCTGAATTTCTCCCCTTGCCACATGAAGAAATGATGTCTCAGATGGTTCAGCTGATTAGGTGAAAAGGTCATGTGACAGAGATGGTATCAATCTATTATACCTCTTGTTTTAAATCTAAAAGAAATTAGGCATTTTTGGAGTCATGCTGCTTCATATGTTACCATGGCCCTGAAAATGCCTAATTTCTTTTAGATTTAGAATTAGAGGTGTAGGTGCCAAGTAAACCAGAATACTTGTAGCAGGGATTAACATCTTTTCTCCTTGGAAGATCTGTGTTGGAAGTAAAATTAAAACGAGCAGGTTGTTGGGTAGGAGGTATTAGAGCTGGGGATTTAGATGGGTGATCTTAATGGCTTGTGTCATCCAAGAACGAGACTTTGATATACCTCAGTTCTCAGCTTAAATATTGCTTCCTCAGTGAAGCCTTCCCTGGCCTCTTAGACTGGATCAGGTCCCTCGTTACATGCACTCGTGTGCACTGTTATTTTACCTTTGATGTACTTAGCACAGCACTCATTAATTAATTAACTGGAGGATTGATTATTGTTTGTTATGTCTTCCATACTGGACCTTGTGAGGATAGAATCTATTTCTTGTTTAGCAGCTAATAGGAACTGACACTTAGTATATATCAAAAAATGTTGTTGAAAGAATGAATGAATGACAAAACATTGTCAAGTAGACGTGCTATTTGCGGTGGTAAGTCAGGGAGTCCACTCCTAAAGATGGTGCTAGGAATATGCTGCTGAATATTTTTTCCACTGCTTTTCTTTTTATGGTTTCATTCAGACCTTCCCTCTTCTGTTCATAGGAAAATTACCAAGTTGCTGCGAGAGCATTAATGCATAGAAGACTTACATTCAGTTATTAGTGGTAGTAGCAATAACTTTTGATCTGTGTGTTGCATTATATATATTTTTTAAATTCACATACATTTAATAAGTTAATTTGATCCTTAAAATTATCCATTGAATGGATTATAATTATCCAGTAAAGAAATTCTTGATAATTATCTAGTGAAGCACAGATCTAACCATTTTGCAAATGAGAAACCTGAGGTACATATGTAAGACGTTTGCCCATGACCATATCCAGTTAGCAGCAGAACTGGAATCTGGGGGCTCCTGGTGCCCACAGCCTTGCAGTCCTGTAGGGCACTAGATGCTAGCTACGGTGCATGGCAGCATCTTTTCACATTTAATTAGCTCTTCAGTTTTTGTCTTCTTGGACTGCCTCCTTAAAAAGTTGGTTATTTGACCTTTTTCTTTGGATTAATTGGATTTTTTTCTGTATTAGGAATGCTAATCCTTTGTTGATTGTATGCATGACAAGTATCTACTTTGCCTTTTTTACTTTATGGTTCCTTCATCGAACGTAAGTTTCAACGGTCATATTTTTCAGTTCTTTCCTTTATCATTTGTGCTTTTTATGTCTTATTTAACAAACCCTTATCTATCTGAAAGTCATAAAGCTATTCTTCTGTATTTTCTTCTAAATATTTTACAGGTTTTTACTTTTTGTATTTGTGTTTTTAATCCGTGTGGAATTTATTTCTGATTATGATGTGAGATAGGGAATCTAATTTTATTTCTTTTTTATATGGTTAATAAGTGTGTCAGCCTCACTATTGAATAGCCCTTCTTTACTCCCAGATTTGTAATGCCTCCTCTGTCATATGTCAGGTGTCTTTCTATGTGTGGTATATTTCCGAGCTCTTGATGTGTTGAACTGCTCATCTCTCCCTGCACTGAATTTCTTAATGCCTGAATCACTGTCATAAAGTCCTGACTCCAGTGGTACAAATCTTTCCCCTCACCACACACTAGCTTTTTCCTTTTCTTCTTAGCCTTTTGCTTTTCTTTGTAAAATTTATAATCATATTGTCAAGTTTTCTCCATAAAGATCTTGCACCATTCTTTAATCAGGTTTATATCTGGGCTATCATCATTTTTAGCACTTTTGTATATGATACAGTCTTAAAGTAACTTTTTGAATTATATATACAGAAAAGTGCATACATAAATTGTAAATGTATGGCTCAGTGAATTTTCACAAAGTAAATGCAACCATGTAACCATCACCCAGGTTAAGATATAGAGCATCACATGTACTCTGGAAGCTTCCCTCATGTCCCTTTCAGTTATTAACTCTTCAAAAGACAAACCCCTATCTTGACTTTCATGCCATCGATTAGCTTTGCCTTTTTTGAACTCAGTATGGATTCTTTAGTGCCTGGCTTCTTTTGACAACAATCTATATGCAAGATTTGTCCATGTTGTTGCCTGTGGTAGTTGTTGGTGCATTTTTATCTCTTTGTAGTTTTCCAGTGAATGCACACGATTTATGTATGCTTTCTAGAGTTGATGGATATTTGAGTTGCTTCCAGTTTTGAGCTAAAATAAATAATGCTGCCGTGAACCTTCTTGTACATGCATTTTGGTGCCCATATGTATGCCTTTCTCTTGGGCGTACACCAAGAGGAGAGATTGCTGAGCCTTCGATTATCCATGTATTCAGTGTCAGTACGTACAATTCTCCAAAGTGGTTATGCTAGGTCATACTCCTCCCGAGAGTGTTGTAGCTTCCTATTTGCTCCACGTACTTGTGAACACTTGGTATAGTCGGCCTTTTTAATTCTAGCCATTCTCATGGGTGTAGTTTTAACATATACATATCTAGTTGTGGTTTTAATTTGTATTTCCTTGATGAATAGTAATGATGAACACCTTTTCATTCGTTTGTTGGCTATTTGGATATCCTCTTTCCAGTCTTTTGCCCATTAAAAAATTTGATTAGTAGAATTCTAAAGGTAAAACTTCTGTCATATATATGTATTGCTGGTAATAATTGCCTTTCATTCTTTTCGTGGTGTTTTTTGATGAACAGAAGTTTTTATTTTTTAATTTTTTAAATTATAGTCAGTTTACAATGTTGTGTTAATTTCTGGTGTACAGAAGTTCTTAGTTTTAATGTAGTCCAATTTAGCAATCTTTTCCTTTGTGGATAGTGCTTTTTTTTCCATTTAAGAAAATTTTCCCTACCTTAAGGTCATAAGTATATTCTGTATTATTTTATGGAAGACTTATTGTTTTAAGCTTATATCTTTTTACAGACTGGGTTCTATTTAGTTGCTGGTGAATAGGCATACTTTTGATTATTATACAGTGATCTTATACCTTGAAACCTTGCTGAACTCTTTTATTAGATCTGTTGTTCGTACATTCTTTTGAATTTTCTAGGTAGATAATTAAAATACCTGTATATAACGATAGCTTCATTTTTTTTCCCTTTCCGACCCATATGACGTATACCTTTTACTTCTTTTTTCCTTCCTTCCTCCCCCTTCCTCTTTCCTTCCTCCCCCCTCCCCTTTCCTTCCTCCTTTCTTTCAACTATATTAGCTAGGAACTCTAATATAATTTGAATAAATGTGATTGTTGGTACCCAGCATGCTTGTTTTATTCCTGACTTTATGGTGAACATTTCTTCTATGTTAACATCAAGAGTTGTATTTGCTTTATTTTTCGGTAGTCTTTCTTTTAAGCAAGTATCTTCTATTCCTGTTTTGCTGAGTTTTTGTTTTGTCGGTGCTCTTACTGCATTTATTGAGATGATCATATTTTTAAAAATCTTTTAATCTGTTCATGTGACTCAACATCAATACCTTTTTCTGATGTTAAATCACTTTTGCAATTCTTGGTATAAGCCCTACTTGCTCTTAATGTGTAATCTGTATATATATTACTTGATACATAATCTGTATATACATACATTGGACTTGGTTTGCTAATATTAATTTAGGGGTTTTAAGTCTATATTTGCAGGTGAGATTACTCTTAATATAACTTTCAGATATTGATGAGCATAACTTTCTAGTATTATCCTTGCCTGGTTTTGGTATCAAGACTATTATTAGTCTCATACTGAGTTGGGGAGTTCCCCTCTCTCTCTTTTTCTCTCTTAATGGGATGGTAGGTATAAGATCAGGGTTATCAATTACTTGCACAACTGATAGAATTTACCTGTAAAGTCATCTAGACCTGGTATTGTGTGTGTGCGTGTGTATGTGCGTGTGTAGAATTTAAATCATAGATTCAACTTCTTTAATGACTATAAGGCTGCTTACATTTTCTTTTTTCTTGACTTAGTTTTAGTGAATTTCATATTCATAGTAGAGTTTTCATTTTTTCCCAAGTTTTCAAAGTTCTTGGCAAAGTTTTCTGTAATAGTCTCTTAAGATTATTAAAATCTCTACTGTTTTGATAATTGTATCCCCCTTTTCTTTTTAATATTATTTATTTGTGTCTACTTCCCTTTTTTAATCAATTATTCTTGATAGAAGTTTGTCAATTTTATAAGCTTTTAAAAGCAGAGCTTTTAATTTTGTTGACCTCTCGATTTTTATTGGCTTCTGTTCTATATTGTTTACTTTCTCCCATGTCATTGTTCTTTTTCTATTCTTTGAGCTGGGCAGTTCATTAATTTTTGACTTTTGTTATTTTCTTATAAGCCTTTAAGGCTATACATTTCTAAATACAACTTCAGGTGGTTCTTACAAGTTTTTGATAAATAGTATTTTTACTGTCATTTTAAACATTTAAAATTTTCCATTATTCATTTTTCTTTAGTCCATGAGTTGTTTTGAAGTGTTTGAAAATTTTCAAACATAATGTCTTTTGGTGAGTTAGCTTAAACCCAATGTGGTCAGAAAATGTGGTCTGTGTGGTATAGTATGGTACATGATATTCTTTGAGATTTGATGAGATTTGCTTTGTGGGATAGAACATGGTCATTCTGTCTAAAGGTCCGATTTACTTGAGAAGAATGTGTGTTCTCTTATTCTTAGGTGTATGGTTCTATGTATAGTCATTAGATCAAGTTGATTAATTGTGTTGATCAAATTTTGGTTTTTTAATTTACTCAATTTATCAGTTACCAAGAAAGATATATTAAAATTTCCTAGTATGATTGTAGATTCATCAGTTTTTTCTTTCAATTCTGAGGCTTTATATTCTTGAGTATATTTAAGCTCAGAACTGTTTTATCTTTCTGGTGAATTGTTTTTGTTATCATTATGAAGTGGTCCTCATTTCTAATGATGCAATATGTCATAAAATCTATTTTTCTTATACTAATGTAGCTACACCAGCCTTTTGGTTAATATTTCCAAGGGTTATAATTTTCTCATTCCTATACATTAAACTTTCTGTAATCTTATGTTTTTATAAAACCTCTTGTATATATGTGTATGACTAGATTTTAAAAAATCTTACAGAAAATCTGTAGCTTTTAACTGTTCCTTTTGGTCTGTTTATATTTATTGTGATTACCAAGTATTTGTATTTCTGTTATTTTGTACTTTCTCTTTATTGAGGTTTTCTTTGTGTCTTTTTCTTCTTTTCTCCTTTCTGTTGGATTAATCAATTTTGTTTAGTCCTCTTTGTTCATCTCTGCTTCCTTGGAAGGAAGGAAATGTTTTAATTTCTTTTTTTATCCTTTTATTAAAATAAAAAAGCACCTATAGAAAAGTGCAGCATACACCTGAAACTAACACAATGTTATAAATCAATTACACTACAGTTTTTTTTGAAAAAGCATAGGTATTGTAAGAAAACGGCTTGATAATTTTCACAAACTGAAACCACTTACATAATCAGCACCCAAATAAAAAAACCCAGAACATTCCCAGCACATCAAAGTCTCCCTTATGCTCCCTTCTAGTCACTTGCTACCCTCTACCTCTTGTAGGTAACTGTTAAACTAACTTCTAATGGCATGAATTAGTTTTGTTTATTACACTGTTTAGTATATGTTCTTGTACCTGGATTTTGCACTGTACAGCATGGATTCTTGTGTCTAGCCTCTTTGCTTAAGTTTATGTTTGTGAGATTCATTTAAGTTTTTCTGTGTAGTTGTAGATATTTTCTTATGGTTGTATAGTATTTCATTCATAAATAATGTTTATCCATTCTGATATCAATGGGCATAACTTAAATTTTTTAACACACATACTTGCCTTAAAACTAAAGTTGAAGATATTATTTCCATTGTTTCTAGCTTCAATTCTTGCTCTTGGAAATTATTTCTAGCTTCTATTGTCACTGTTTTTCTAAATTTTGATCCTTATGGATAATTTGTCTTTTCTCTTTGACTATTTTCACAATCTTTTTGTCCTTGGTTTTCTGCATTCACAAGATGTCTAAGTGTGAATTTACTTTTATTACCCTGTTTGGAACTCATGTTTCTAAATCTGAAGATTCAACTCTTTCATCAGTTCTGAAAAGTCTAAGCCATTAGCCTGTTAACTTAAGAGCAGTGAGGTTTCATGCAAGATTGTGACACAAGCAAATAAATGTTCAAATAAAAATCACTCTGCTGCTTATTGGTTGGTTACTTTGGGCAAAACATTTGAACAGCTTGTGCCTCAGATTCCCCATCTGTACAATGGGGACAATAATAATCCATGTTCTTCATACCTCACAGAGCTGCTTTGAATATCTAATGGAAGAATATACTCAAAATTGCATTGCAAATTAAAATATGGTATACAGATAGCAAAGGACCTAGCTCACTGTAGGTCTTCAATAAAAGTTGTTGTAAGTGACCTCAATACATGTCTGGTAAACATTTAATGAATAAACAAGTGTAGGATAATATTACTTAAGTATTTTTCTTTTTCTTTTCCTTTCCACAGCCTCCAAAAAGAAATGCAAGAATATGTTACTCACGGGAGTGACCTATGCATATACACATTATAGATATATATGAGAAGTTGCTGTGATGGTTTAGATATAAAATAGAATTTTATTCAGTTCCCCAATTGTTAGTTTTCTAAAATATAAGCCATTGTCACTACCGCTGGTGGTGTTTAATGTTGCTAATCTACTTTTGTTCCTTTTGTCTGTATCAGTCATCAGAAATTTTGCCTGTCCTTGTCTTGGTATTCATTTTTAAATGAATTAATTTATTTTCTGTATCTCCAATTACATTTTGTGGAGACAGTCTAATGGAAAGTTCATTGGTTTAAAATTAGGCAGACCTGGGACCAAACCTTGGCTTTACTCTTTCATGACCTTGTGACATTAGGCAAGTCACTTTACCTTTCTCATCTTCTGTTTATTTTTCTGAAAAATAAGGAATTCACTAATGATGTGTCTGCCATGTGGCTACTGCTCCTTTAGGCATTTGAATTACTTCATTTGTATCCTTGTAGCAGCCTGACAATATAGATGTTATTATTCCTGTTTTACAGGTAAGGAACCTGGTGTCAGAAAAGTAGAGTAACTTGCTCAGGTTCATAAAAGTAGTATTCATTATAGCGCAGATTTTCACCTGGGATGTCTCATTATAAAACCTGTGCCTTCGCTAATATCTGAGAAAGTGTTTTGCACAATGCAAGACAGTAAATGTAGGCTCTTTCTTAGGGTAGTGATATTGTTCTGTAATTTTCCAGCACTTGGCATTTTGCCCTGCACATGCACTTCTAGTAGGCACTTCTTAACTAATTGTCTATTGTCTCTAATTATGCTGCTGTTCTTTTAATCATTGCATGTTGACTTTCTAGCCAAAGGGAAAGGACAGTCCCAAACCAGAATGAATCTTAACACTGCCTTGGTTGAGGATATAATCAGCCTGAAAGATGTGGATGAAGAAATGAAGTCTGTAATAGAAGCACTCAAGGATAATTTCAATAAGACTGTCAATATAAGGACCTCACCAGGTTAGTGACTGAATCAGTACTTTGGAAAGGGGCTTCGTGGAAAGCGCACTGCGTTGGTAGAGCTAGGTTATAGTTCCAGTCTTGTCACTTACTAATTGGTGACCATGGGCAGTTACTTTACTTCTCTGGTCTTCAGTTTTCTTGTCTAATTCCTACCTTATGGCTTTGGGATGGGTATGAAAATAAATGAGGTAACATGTGTAACAGTCCTAGCACAGTGCCTGACACATACTTAAAACTACATTTGTCCATGTAGCAAATATTTGTCTTCTATGAACTAGGCATTGTGCTGGCACACAAAGGTGAACAAAAATAGGCATGGTCTTTGCTCTTATGGAATTATACTCTCAAAAAATGGGAGGTTTTTTAATGCTGTACTATGAACACTCACAGTAGCTGACATCTTCTGTCTGATTTTTCCAGCTTGTCCTGTTTGGCCATTCTGATCACTTGCTAAGAACCAACTTGCTGCAAACCTGCCCACCTGAGGCATCTCTTTACCCCCGAGCTCGACCAGGGAGATTCCGTTTGGGTTAATAACTTCCTGAAAGTGGCTTTTCTAAGCGGGAAATGTCAGAACTCTCTAGGAGAACTGTTTGCAGATGTGATGGAAGAAGTGAGTTGTCAGCTAATGGTGCAGGCAGGCAGGAAAAATCCAACTGCTGTTAAATTGGCCTTTTGGAAATTGTCATCATTCTGGAGTCAAGCCTGGGATGGTGTCTCAAAGTATCTATGGGAGCTTGGGCTGCTCCTACTCACATCTTGGTTAGGATAGTTCATAAGGAAACTAGAAAATATTTCATAAACTTGTTCCTAAGAAAACGAAAGGAAAAATACACACCTCCATTTATAAACACCAGCAGAAACACACACAGTTCAGAGACGAGATCCAGTGTGAAACCAGAAGACCATTCTGTCATTGGTCAACCCTGGACTGGGGCATTTCTGCCTTTGCTGACAGTAGAGCGTGCCATTCAATCTCTCCCAACTGTTTATTTTAAACTTGCTTATTATTTTAGGTATGAAGCTGATAAAGTGCTTTGTCTCCCCTGTGCTTTCTGGCCTGTTAACATTCTGCAGCCGAAACCAGAGAGCAGTTTGAGAGGAGCTCAGGGAGAAATGTGATACTTAAAATTAGCCAGCAAGCTCCGCTCTTGTTGAACTTAAAAAGATGATGGGCCTGGAAGGAGGTTGGGAGTGTAATTTGTTAAATGTTAACCTCTGCAAAAATGAGGGGCAGAATGAGGCTGAGGGAGATTCTCGCTGGGGACAGATTGAGGGAAAAGGATTTGATGCATTATGTCGATACGGATTTAGGGAATGGTAACCACCGTAGTTGCATACTGAAAAGCCCATGTTGGGACTTCTGTGGCAAAGGATCTAATGGCAAGTCAGGAAGGCTGAATTTAGATCCATTTTCAAAAGGCCTCCCGTTGGTATTTCCTCTTTGCTTCTTTCTCTTCAGGGTTATGTTTGTGCAGTGTTCTGTGTAGAACTTGGGGCCATGAAGAGACTGGGTGAAGCAGGCTGAACTTAGCCAGTCTTTTTTTTTGCCAGATCCTTCCATATCATCTTTCATTACTGTCTGAACCAGCGGGCACTTTTCCTCTTACACCCCTGTCTATCTATCAGCAGTTCCTATCTCCAAGATAGTTGAGTGCTTTAATAGTCGTCTAAAATACAAGTTTATTCATTTGTTCATTCTTGCCCTCTCTCATCCATCCATCCATCCATCCATCCATTCATTTATTTATTCATCACAGCATTAGTGAGCACGTATTCTGTGCTGATTACAGGTGCAATAGATAGAGAGGAAAGATATTGTTTCCACCTTCCAATAGCCTAGATCCTAATATGAAGGGACAGACAAGTAAACCAATGTGTGTAAAACCATATAGCAAAGCAGAGCAGTCAAGACCCTGGCTTTGGAGTTGATCAGACCTGGGTTTTGATTTCAGGCTCCATTATTAAGAGCTCTTGTGACCTTGGACAGGTTATTCTCTATGTCTCAGTTTCTGCATCTGTAAAATAGTGGAACTGTCTCATGGGGTTATTGTGATAATGAAAGTAAATCCAGTATAGAAAGCATTTAGCACTGCATCCTGCCATAGGAAGTATTCAGTAAATAATGGTTATCATTATTATAAGAGTGTGCACAGGATCCTCGGGAGCTCCTAAAGGGGTTTATAATCCAGCCTAGGAGGTCAGACAGGATTTTTGAGATTAGATGCCATCATAGCTGAGTGTTAAAGAGTGAGCAGGAGTTATCTGAGCAGAGAAGGGCATCCTCAGTAGAAGGAAAAATATATGCTAAGGGTCCTGACGCAAGAGAGGACGGGCTGTATTAGAAAATTATAAGTAGGTTAGTTTGGTTAAAATACAGGAGAAAATTGAGAAGTAATAATAATAGTTAGCATTTATTGGGCCCTTGTATATGCCAGGACACAGTTATAAGAGCTTTCCATAAACTCTTTCATTTAATACCCATAACAACCCTGTGAGATAAGTACGATTTTAATGCCCCATTTAGAAATCAGGAAACAGACGCCCAAAAGGTTGAAAGGACCTTCCCAGGGTCACACAGTCAGGAAGTGGCAGGGTTGGTATTTGAACCCAGGTCATTGGTCTTTAGAATCATGGACTTTTCCAGATTGAAGCCAGTGGTGTCAACAGCCTTCTAGCTTGTGATGGCATTGAGCTGAGTACTGCGTTTCAAATCAGACCTTTGGGCCATCATATGGTGCTGCGTTATTCTAACAGTTTGCCAGGACAACTCCCAATTTGTTCAAAAGACCCTTTCCTCTCACTGTTACTCTTTGTGTATCAGGATGAACCATCCATGAGTGGTTCTTACTATGAATGGTAAGATTTTTCTCCTAGTTCTCATTTGCATGGGAAATCAGGGAGTCTGAATAATGCCATTTTTCCATCTGTAAGTATATGCTTACCTTCTTGGCAAGAAAATTTTGCCCGGGGTTTTCCAGAGTTCAGATGTGGACAGAGATCAGATCCAGGATAACAGTGAAGTAGTAATGGTGTCTCCCCCCGCCCTTCCTAAAGGGGATCTAAGTGCCAAAATCAAGGTGGTATAAGGGAACAGTTTCAAACCTGGCTGCATGTCAGAATCATGTGGTGATCTTTAAATAAAAAAACTTACAAGCTCCCACCAAATCACAGGCTTCCCAAGCACCTGTGGAATCAGGATCTCTGGGGGTGTGGGATAGTGGAGCCTCGAAATCTAAATTAAAAAACTCCCTGGGGATTCTGATACACAGCCAAATTTGAGTTACACTGATCAGGGAAAGAGGCTTGATTAGAGCTGGAATTAAGCACACCTGAGTTGGGGCTGGGCTCCTGCTCCGTTTTCCTTTTGTTAGCTCCATAATCTTGGTCCCTTTAACCTCCCCACTTCTCTGTGTGTGCAGTGGAGATAGTGATCCAGTGTTATGGGCCAGTTGTAAAAACTCAAAAGACTAGTCAGTACCTTTTTTATGTTTATTTTTTGGTGTTTATTGTATAGTCACTTGCTTATATTTTGTTATAATCCTCACTATAATCCTGTAAAGTCGTCATTTTTTAGTTGAGTTGGAAACTAAGTTACAGAGAAGGTAAATAACTTGCCTGAGGTTTCATGGTTAGTAAATGGCCAACTTACTGGGAGGTGACCAGTACTCTTTTCTTTTAGTTCTCAAAGTTCGATGTCACAGAAAACTGCTCAGGGCCAGGCAGACCAGGACAGTTGGCCACCCTGGTTGCTGGTAAGGAATTCCATCCTAGTTCTGTCAACATGTCAAAGCTCTTTCCATCACATGACACCGCCGCTCCCATGAAAGCCTCTTGAACTGTCTTACCATGTTAATAAGGGACCCTAAATATTAGTTGAATCTGAATTTGATAGAGACTTAGATGTGGGCCTGCTGAAGTCCTTCTGAATTCTAAGACCCTACATTTTTCTTTTAGGATCCCTTGATCATATCACGGTGGTAACTGCTAATGGGAAGCTTGCTTTAAACCAGATTGGCCAGATCTCCATGAAGTCGCCACAGCTAATTTTGGTGAATATGGCCAGCTTCCCAGAGGTAAGGTGGCCTGGCTGAAAGGGTCCCTCTCTGTGGTCTCTTTTTCTCTTTTGGAATTGAGGAGGCTGGGTCAAGTCAGGAGGAAGTATTCTCTCCAGTTTGGGATGGAACAAGAGAGAAAGCATAATTAAGGGAACTTAAAGACAAGGAAAAGCTCTCTTCCTGTTTCTAAATTCCTTTTCTGTTTAACTCAAACACTGTAGAGGCCAGGCAAATAATCTGAATACTGAGACAGGCCCCATCTAAGAGAACAATAGTGAAAATGTGGGGACTGGCCCTTGGCTGTCGTGGAGGGGCTGTGGTAGCCTCTGCCCAGCTCCCGCTGATCCTTCCCAGGCAGAAATGCAGGCCTGGGAGTCAGATATTACCAGATACTAAGATTTTAACTTACAGAAGCAGCCAATAACCCAAATTTTATGTAAATTCTTTGTTAACTATTGATAACTAATTCCCTTTTTTTGTTTGTTTTATTTTAAGACTGTGACAACATATTAATGGGCCTTGTTTGGCCTGTGGGCCACCAGTTTGTGACTTCTGCATTAGTATTTGGAGCAGACCTTCCAGGAATTCACATTCCTTTCAAACTGGACTGACCCTTGTAGAATATTGCACAGAGCACAGTGCTTCCAAGGCTGGAAGGTGGGTTGCATTAGGTCACTGCAACCTTGAGGCTGTGATTTTCAGTCTAGGTGAGGAAGATAAATGGGCCTTTCCTTATTGGTCCAGTAGGAATTGACCTGAATTGGGAGTCCTAGAGGACCTGGAATCTGGTCCCATCTCTCCCACCAGCTGGCTGTTTGGCCTTGTGTAGGTTGCATCACTCTGGGCCTCCATTTCCTTATCTGTTACTATGAGCTGAAGGAATCTGAAGTCCCTCCCTATTCCGATGGTCTCTTTCAGTAGTTCTAGCCCAAAGACGTAGACTCAAGTTGACCCTGCTGAATTTGACAAACTGGATTAGAGATTTGAGTAAGAGAAAACCCTTGCTATGAATGAACCATTTCAAATCAGAGCACTCTTGTAGCTGATGTGCCAGCCACACTTGTGGGGGGCTGTTACTCACTACTCCCCATCTCTATTTTCCATATTACAGCCAGAGCGAGCTTTAAAAAATATATATTGGGTTATGTCATTCCCAGGCACTCAGTGTATCATTGGCTTCAAGTATCTTTAAGAAAAAGATGACCATGGCCTGGAAGGCTTTGCATGATATGGCCCCGGCCTGTCTCTGCAAACCCTCCAGTCCCACGGTCATTCTTGCACACTGCTCTCACCACGCTAGCCTTTCAGTTCCTCATTCCCTTTACATCCTTGGGGCCTTTGCATATTCTGTTCCCTTTTCTTAGAACGCGCTTGTCTGACTAATTGCTGCGCATATTTTGGATCACAACTGACATTACTTTCTCAGGAAAGCCTTCCCTAATCTACCCAATCTCAGTTGTTCCTCCACATTAACCACTTTTTACAACACGATTCTTTTCCTTCATTGTACTTATCATTATTAATAGTTATGCATAATTCTTTACATCTTAATTTTCCATCTTGCTTTCACTAGATTATAAGCTTGGAATGTAGGAGTCATATCTAAATTGCACATTTTGTCCAGCACGTAATGCAGTGCATGGCACATGGACACACTCAGTAAGTTTTCCTCAGATGAAAGTATACTTGTCATTAGGTTGATGGAAGGGAGACACTCATTCCTGGGGTTACTGAGGAGCAGAGAGATGGACAGAAAGGGAACTGTCAACTCTTTCCCTTTCTGGCCCCCTCTGAACCACTGAGGCCTCTCCACCTTGTTCATCTAATCCCATAGGCACTGCGGGCCAATTTAGGGAATAGCCTCCTGATTACACAGCTTGAAGACCTCATCAGGCAGATTGCTTTTCAGAGCCAGCCACTTCTGTTATTAAATAGCAAATGGCATTCACAGAAGAAGCATCTGATTGGCCACCAGAGCATCTTATGAGGCAGGAGGAGGTATTAACAGCTTAATTTTTTCTTAGGAAGTTGGAGTATATCTTCATTTTTCAAGCAAAGCTTCTTTGCCATTTCTCCAAGTTGAAATTCTCTGGGTTTTGGAAAAAAAAACATCTACAATCATCTCAGTAGGGAGGTTCTTTACAAGGACAGAGTGAGGAAGTGTGAGTTACATTGTCTTTTGAATTCCTTTATCTCATCTGGTGTATATATTAAACAAATAGCTCTAACTAAACATTTCCTTCCTCTAGTTTAGAAGCTGTCCATGGAGTACCCAGGTTTATAGGTTCAAAATGCTGAGCTAATCCTCTCGGTGTTTATATAATTCCTTTCTGTTTCACATGCGGTTGGCTTTCTTTTCAGACCTGAACATTTCTGTGTCATGCCGTAGAGACACGGTGCAGATTTACATGCATAATCTTTTCAAATGCATTGAGTACAGAAAACTGCATTGCATTTGTTTAGCATGTGTCCTGCTTGATAAATGATACACACGGTTGCTGCCTTCCATAAACTTGCCTGCAGCTAGAGTTAATGATGGGAAAGAAAAGAAGGGAGTGAAAAACCACAGCGTGATTTGAACAAGGCAAATTAAAAAAAAGAAAATTCTGTAGGCTCCATTATTGCTCTCATAGAAGGAAGAAAGCAAATGTGTGTTGAGCATCTCCGGTGTTACCAGACACTACTTTCTCATGCTTTGTTTCATGTGATCGACACAAATACTCTCTGAAATTAAACATTATTTATTCCATTTTATAGGTGAGGTGACTGAGGCTCAGAGAAGTAGACTCTCTTCCTCAGGTTCACACTGGTGTGATTGAGCAGAGATTTGAGCAGGTCTGTTCAGCACTGAAGCCTCTGCTCCTTTCACTGTCCGTTCATTAATTCAACAGATATTTTTTTGAGTCCCTGCAAGTCAGCTGTTGCCTTAAACCCAAACTGTCAAAGGACTTGTTCACCTGTCTCTTGTCCTTTAGCATAGACACGCACTAGGTATGAGTGTAGATGTGAGTGAGTTAGGTTTATTAGTTTAAAAGTAGTAACAGCAGACATTGCTGATGGATCACAGCACTCTTTCCTGCCTGACCCCAGGTGGGATCTGTGATCTTTCTCAACAAGGGACTCCAGGCAGCCACAACCAGTGGGTTAGTGTTGCTGTTTGCCTTTGGGTACTGGTGGGCATCACTTCAATGAGGGGATAAAGGCTAAGAGATGGAAATGCAATAGAAATATATACCTTTTTGTCTGAACCATGAGTAGTTCCAAAGTCATGTAGGGAAAATGATTATAATTCCCTGAGTTTCTGTGTCCCACCAGATCAAACTAAAGTATACATATTTAGAATATTTTTGAAGAACAACCTCTTTTAGTAGGTCTTTTTTGCAAATGAAATCTCTCCTGATTCACATTTTTTTCTGCATGTGAAAGACACAGAACAAGCATAAAATAGTATAACATAAGGCTTTTCAAAAAAGCTCGTTGCATAAGTATATTAATGCACAGATCTGAGCCAGTGCATTAATATGCTTATTCAATAAGCTTTTCCTGAGCACTTACCATGTGCTTGGCACTGAGTCTTAGACTGGGAAGATGTAAATATTGAGATACAATTCCTGCCCAGCTTGGAAACAGCAGTGGCTGCTCCCATGCCTGCCTGGGAAGGTTGTGTGGCAACACTTGGTCCAGACTGTGGAAGGGTGATGGTTACAGCTGAGTTGTCCGTCATTCAGTGAGAAGCTTCAGAAGACGAGGATTGGGAGACTTGAAATCAGGCCACTCCTTCAATGTGGTGATTCTCCCCTTACTGCTAACTTTAAAAATCTGTGTTTCATTTCATTAAGGGAGGTGGCAGTTCTCTTGCAGAGGAAAATTTCATTTCTTTATCCAACTCTTTTATTTGCCTTGGCCATACCCTTTATACACCAGACCTAATTCCAGATTCTTTTTGGCTATTAAAAAAAGATCAAATTCCCTGTGCCAAAATGACTGAATACATTGAGCTAGGGGATGTGGAAAAAAAATAGAGCCAGAGTAATAATATCACTGGATAGAGAGTTGAGGAGCCCAGACTCTTCTCTTAGCTCTGCCAGTAACCTGAAGGTGATGGGTGTGGTCCTCATGCCATTGCTCTTGGCTCTCAGGGACTGTCTCTGTGCTTAGGGATGTGACCTTTTTGAGTGGGTCCCTGCATACATAAGGAAGGGACTGTACCTGATGATGTCCAAACTCTCTTCCAGCCCCAGTAGTCTGTGGTCAGAGGTACATTTTAAGAGTTTACAATTTTAAGCGGTGACCACACTGTTAGATTCTGAGTATAGCCTCCCAAGGGGATGGTTTATCTGCATGTGGAACACTAGTTTGTCTTTTTGACCTTATGGTAATACCTCATGTCCCTGTAGAATTAAGGTCATTTTAGAATGTAATGGAGAAGCTTTTTAGGGACTCCCTTCAAAAAACAAAACAAAACCTGGAAAAGTAGAATAGGTGTGCAACAAATTTATTTAAACCAGAAAGTATAGGGAGGAACTCAAGGCTGGGAATTGACTCTGTGAATCCAAGTGATGTGGACTGGCTCTGGTCAAACCTAAAATTCTTTTGAAAATGTCAAAGGCCTTGTTTTTATGAATTCCATGCTGTCATGCCAGTGAAGTGACCTCTCTTCCACACTGTTTTCTTTTATACTTTAGGATTATGAGCTAGGTGTGGTTATAATGTTGCTTGAGGTGAGACGAGGCACTTTGGGCAATCAATGTAGCAGTGTGCCACCTGGCACGTTAGAGAACTAGACTGTGTCCGAGAAGACCCTGGAGGATGTCAGGACAGCAGGGCATCAGCTAAGTGATGGCATCAGCTCAGCCTAATTTGGGGGTTTTGTGCATTCTTACCTTTATGTAATAAGTTTATAAAATAGCGCCCCTTGCCTGGGTGTTACAGGCACCCAGGCACAGAGCAGGATGCATTGCTCATGTTACCTCATTTCATCCTCCCTGAGATATAGTACCACATGGTCTCACGTTACGACATGGAGGCTCAGAGAGGTCAAGCATGTTGCCCAGGGTCACATGGTTAGCAGACTTGGTATTTGAACTGAGATCTTTTTGACTCCAAAGCCCATGCTTGTAACTGGTATACTGTACTACCTTTCTTGGAGCACACAGCAGCAGAGATTCATTGCTCATGCCAAAGCATGAGTGAGGTTGATGTGCACGTAGATGCGAATGAGTTAAATTTATTTACTCATTCCAAATCACCACTGGTATATTTTGAGTGTAAAATGTCAGCTGGAATTTTTAATGTATAAAATCTTTCAGCTGTCTTTACACCAATCTTTGCACAGTCCAGCCCCCCTCCCTAGAGAATTTATTGTGGTTTTGATCTGTGTTGCCTCAAACCATTGAAATCTTTTCAAAGAAGCAGAGCTGTTTTCTTTTTATTTTTTCCTTCTCTTTGCTTTTTTCCCTCCCGCAGTACACTGGTACCAGGAGTGGACATAGTTTGCTATTCAGCTTGATCAAAGCACTCTACACCAATGTAACTTCCTGATCTTACTGGTAACAGAACTAAATGTTTCCATGTTCTGCCAAGATGGGTTGCCAGTTATCGACAGAGGGCTTGCATCTGGTAATAATTATTTACTAATTCTGTTTACCTTTTGATCTGGTTTTCAGTGTACAGCTGCAGCTATCAAGGCTATAAGAGAAAGTGGAATGAATCTGAACCCAGAAGTGGAAGGGACGCTAATTCGGGTACCCATTCCCAAGTAAGTCTGGCTGAAATTCGCATATTTTGATGCAATGGGGCAGTTGTCTTTGGAAGGAAATCAACACTCCATGATACTGTTAGGCCAACAGCATACTTTACCTATACCTCTCATCCTGGCAAACTCCAGCATCTTTTGAGATCCAGTTTACTGAGTCAGATGCAGCAGTAAACTTGACAAAGTTTTTGTCTTCATGTATTTTACATCCTGGTTGGGAAGATAGGACACATAAATAGGGAAAGTCATTCCAGAAAATGAAATGCTATGCGGAAAGAAAGGTAATGTGATCCAGTAGAGAGCAACTTGATGAGGTGATGGTGGCAGGGACAGCTTTAGCTGGGAAAGACTCTTTAAAGAGGTAACATTTTCGCTGACAGTTGAATATTGAGAGAGAGCCAGGCTAGGGGGAGAGCTTTCTAGGCAGAGTGAGCAGACAGCACAAAGGCCCTGACTCAGAAAAGACTTTGATGCTTGTAATCTCTAACTCAGGTTCCTTACAGAGTCGTTTTCACATTAGTCCTTGCTTGTTGAAGAATTTTAGGCATAAGAACAGAATATTGTTAATTGTATAAATATGGAGAACTTAAGAGTTTTAAATGCATGAAAACATGTTTATTTTCAAATTAAAAAAGAAAAGAAATGACAAGACCTTGACATGTTTGAGGAAGAGAAAGTTGTTGTGTCTGAAACACATGGAGGGAGGGAGGGACTGATAGGAGATGGGGTGGGACCAGTGAGAGGATGGTGCTCTGGGTGTTACAGGCTGTGGTGAGGAGTTTGGGCTGTACTCTGACTGTAGTGGGAAGCCACTGGGAGCACTTAAGCAGAAGACCTGATCTGATGTTGACTTTTCTGGAGTCTCTCTGGCTGCTGAGTAACACATGGAATGTTGGAGGCAGGGTAAACACAGGGAGAAGAGTCAGGAGGCCACTGTAGTGGTCCGGGTGAGATGAGAATCTTCTCAGATGCCGTAGCAGGCAGAATTCGTTTCTCCTGTAATTTCATTTCTTAATTACCTTTAAATCCCTATTCCTACACACTGCCTCATATATAACAAGTCCCAAATAAGTGTTGAATTCATTCATTCAGTCATTCAACAAATATTTATTAAGCACAAACTGCATGCCAGGTACTTTCTTAGATATTGAGATAGAACAGTAAACAAAACAACAAGAAGTCTCCATCCTCCCAGGCATTACTTTATAGTCAAGTAGGCACAGTAAATGGGGAAATAAATAAATGTGTAATGTAATGGCAGGTGATGATAAGGATAGTGAAGAAAAAAGTAAGCAAGCTAAGGGGATAGAGTTGGGGGTTTTATTGTAGACAGGAAGGTTCAGGAAGGAAGTGGCATTGGAGCAGAGACCTAAATGAAATGAATGGATGAAGTTTCCAAATAACTAGAAGGGAGATGGAATGTGTTGCATGCCAAGTCATTCTGTGCTACAAGCATCCTGTATTCCTTTACACGTATCACCTCATTTGTCACACAACCTCTGTAAAGTAGGTTCTTTCCAGGTGTGAAAATTTAGGCTCAGAGAGGTAAAGTGATATCTCTGAGATCACACAGGTTATGCTGAAGCTGAGGCCAGGTTTAGTTGAGTCCAAAGCATCGTGATGCACCCATGCTAGCAGCTAGAATTAATACCAACACCGAGAGTCCAGGAACTTTCCCCACTGAACTTTTTTCCTGCTTTATGGCAGAAAACAGCTGCCTTATTCCATCATGTGCTCAGTACTCCGTAAGTCCGAATTAACACTCTGCTTTCAAGTCATGTGAAATGGGAGCAATATAACATAGTGTTTAAGAAGCATAGACCTGGGTTCAAGTCCAGTACCTGTTTGCCTGGTTAGTTCATTGATTTGCTTAGCAAATTTTCTACAATTGTGTTATGCACTAGCCTCTGTGCTGGGTGCTGGGGATGTACGGACCTGATATTTGCCTTTGTGGAATTCAAGGCTGTGCCAGGCCTCTTGTTTATATGACCTGCAGCTTACTTGTGGAATTTACTCGTACCCACAGTTTATAGATGAAAAAAACTGAAAATCAGAAAAATTAAGGGACTTGCTCAAGACCACATGGCCAGTTAGTAGCAGTCAGCATTTGAATCCTGAGTTTCTCTGTGACCAGGGTCTAGGCTGTTTCTTCCTGTGCTCTGTATAGCTAAGTAATTCTGCACAGTGCCAGGACTCATGGACATCAGAAGCAAGACCGGCAAGTGGAATGGATGGTAGTCAGTAGGTTTATTTTTTAGTTCTTGCTCTCCTGTCTGTGAGATCTTGGGAAAGCCCCTTAACCTCCCTGAGCCTTGGTTTCCTCATACACGAGGTGAGGGGTCCTCTCCCCGTGGCCTGCCAGGCCCCTTGCAGAGCTCAGGGATGCTGTGATGCTGGGAGTTGGTGCCGCAACATGCTCGGTGCTGGCTTGGCTGCTTCTTAGAGTGGCCCAGTTGTGTATCACACTTTTCTTTCAAAGAGCTTGTTAGCACGACGTGCGTCCCTGCAGCCCCACACGAGTTAATGATTGCTCTTGTGCGTTGTATATAAGTTTGAAAGGTCAGTGAGTTTAACTTGAATTTCCGAAGATGTAGGGATCTGTTACACTATATTTTGCATTATTTTATGTTGGTTAATGGGTGTAATCCAAGAGAAAGTTGACGGACCAAAACCGTCTGCTCCTGCAAACCTCATTTTTTATATACTTTCTTCCCCTTTGACAAGGTGGTAAGGTCATGAGGCCCCTTACTGAATTATACATTTGGTCGTTTTCCAGATAAAAAATGAACGATCTGTTCTTTATTATGGAGGCTGTGCCATGTGAGACGATAAAGGTTGACTTAGACGTGAAGAAGACCAAGGTTTTTATTTGGTTTTGGCAGTGACTCCCATATGACTCCAGGCATGTCACCCTGGCAGCATTGCTGCCTTCTGGTTCCTTATTTGTAAAATAAATGAAATAATACATGATGATAGGTAGAGATTTAGTGAGATTAGTAGAGAAAATAGATTAAATAGTGTGTTCTCCTCAGAGGAAAGAAGCTATATAAATATAAGATACTAATACTATTTCAGCAGACTTAAAATTTTCTATATATACATATATAATATAATTTTACTTCAGGAGAAAAGGAAGAAGTGAGGATGGGGACTAATATGTTGAGTACCAGCTATACGCCAGGAACCATTAGGTGCTTAACATACTCAGGAAAAGTGGAAAATTATGATGGTTAAATTGGTGCTGTGGTGTCTAGAAGCATGAAATTGCGTTCTGATCCTTCTCCTTTTTAGCTGTGTGACAATGGCAACTATCTCTACCTCTCTGAATCTCAGAGAGCTCATCTGTAAATATTTATAGGACTTGCCTTATATGGTTGTTGGGAGATTTCAGTGAGATTGGGGACACAAAGCTTTTGATGTTCGGCAAGCACCCGGTTAATGTTAGCAAATATTTCTTCATCCACTTTTAATAAGTAGGTAGGTGTGTCACTCCCTTTTAATGGTGAAGAAACTAAGATTCAAAGAGGTGACACATTGGCTCTAGGCCACCCAGCTGGTAATTGGCAAAGCTGTTAAGAGGAAAATAACACCCTAAAGCTTGTTAGGAGGTGGGAGGGAATCAGAAGCATAAATTCCGAGTTTCTGATGGTAAAATTTCAAGTTTAGTTCTATAAAAATTTACCTTTCCTGGTTGATTGTGGTTCTTCCTCTGCATAATTATAGTCTGCAAGTTTGCTTTTTCTCCTTAACTCTGGATGCCCAGAATTAAGTTTTATTGCAGTTGCAGCAGATCTCAGCTGGTACCTCACCCTCATTACACTTCTCTGATTCTTATATTCTTATTTAAATGAGTCTACTGAGTACGTGACTCTTAACTGTAATCTGCCTCCGATCCCTTTGGAAAGTAGGCGGAAGATAAATCCTAAATCAATAACAGGTCAGGCTTGGAGCCTGAGTGGTTCTTATCACCAAGCCTTCTTTTCATAGCCTCTGAGAATCCAGCTGTGTGTGGCTGTGTGCGAGTTTTTCTCATGGCTGGCCTCTGGTTCCTTGTCCCCACTGACAACGTGTGTAGCTTTTGTTTTCTTCTCTGGCCAGTGAAGTCAGTCCACTGGATGGATTCTTTGAACATTTCTGTTAATCAAGATTCACTGATACAGTTTCTTCTATTTTTCTTTCTTATTTATGTAATCAAATTCTGGATACTGTTTATTGACCACCTGCTCTATGGGTATAATGCCTGGAGGTGCTGTGCTGAATGCTTGAGGATTTCACCCTGAATTCTCACACCACCACTCTGCGGTCAGGAGACTGTTCTTATGCCCACCTGCCTGATGAGAGATCTGAAGCTCCCAGGAGTCAGTGCCCCCTGTCGTAGGGCTACCAAGGGGCAGAAGCAGAATGGAACTCAGGTCTTACTTCCTGCCTTTTTCCCTGTTCTTGTCTTCTGATGGCAGGTTCATCTGGTATATCAGTCTTTTTAATCAGGGACCCTGAAAAGTTTTGAACAGGAGTTGATTTTGATCAGGCCAGATTTCTGCCCCCATCCCATTCACATCTTCATTATGCTCCCAAACAAACCAACAACTACTGCCTCCTTACTCATTGTTCTACCAAATATCGATGAGAAAACCACACAAAGTAGAATGAGGCTGCTTTGGTTTGCAAGCACTGAGTTCACGTCTGGCTTTAAATAAACCTGTAAGGAATCACGAATTCGCTGCAGAAATAAAAGCACATAAGATTGATTCATTCCCCAGCGAGGCTGCATCCTTCCTGGATTGTCCTCCCTTTCATTATTTCTCATCAGTGTCTGTAGTGGTTTTGCTTTAAGTAGAATTAAATAAAAAATTAAAGTACTTCCATCCTATTCTCCATAGGGCACTACTTTTGGTACCTTGATTCACCAGATTTTTCTTTTATGCAACTTCAGACACATTTTCCTTGTAATGATATGGGATTATATTATACATACTCTTCTGCACTTTTAAAAAAATTGAGTGTGTCGTTGCTGTCTCCGATGAGAGTTTTTCCTTATTTTTAAGGGATGTGTAGTGTTTGCATGTTATATATAGTGTTAAATAGTTCCCAGTTGTTGAATATCCCAGTTGTTGTTTAGCATTTTTCTCTTTACTAACAGTGTTGTAATGATCTGCTAAGGCTTTGCTTCCTGTTCTTCTGCTGGGAGTGGGAAGTGGTAGGGGGGACTGTAGTTGGGGAAGAGGTGAACAGAATGTGGGGGGAGCCTTGGGGCAGCCTCTGCTCCTTGATTGCCCCAGTGCTTGTTTGCACCAGTACGCTGTGTATTGCTGAGCTTCTTAGAGACATGGACATTTCAGGGCCAGGAGACCGTCTGCAAAACACCCCGCTGACCCCTCCAGTCATCCTCAGACCCAAACTTGATGTCACTCTCTTGGGAAATCCCACTGATACTTGAATGGCTCTCTTGACTCACTGCATGGCAATAATAATGTTAAGTAAAGTGACTGTTTACTGAGTATGAACTATATTCTAGGCCTTGTGCTGTATTATTTAAGTCATTTTATTCTATTATGCCCCCCCCTTTTTTATACATGAGCTAAGTAAGCCTGAGAGAGGTTAAATAATGTGCTCAAGTTCATTTAGCTAATAAAGATGGAGTTGTGCTGGATTTAAGTATGAGTCTGCTTGCTTCAAAGTCTCTTCTTACGTCTCTGGACTTCTGAGAGCACTTTTTCTTTTTGTAATAATGGGCAGCAATTGGTATTTTAAAGTTTAATTATATACCAACCCAAGCCATGTGGAGCATAATTACCAAAGCTCAAATCAGGGTGCATAATCTGAAAGTGAATTTGTGTGCCACTTTTTGGTGTGAGAGGCAGTCTGGAATATAAGGTACATGTTTTTTTCAGTCAGCTTTATTGAGACTGTAACTTACATACAAAAAATTAACCCATTTCAGTTGTGGACGATGATGAACTCAGACAAATAGATGTGTCCCTGTAGCCGCCACCTCAGTCCTGATGTAGAACAGTTCAGTTGTCCTGAAAGGTCCCCGTGCCCCTCTGCAAGTCACTTCCCTAACCACTTAACTGCTTTTATGAGAATATAAAATTTTTATGCTGTAATGTGAAATTTCTAGGATATTCATAAGTTTATTCAGCAGATATTTATTGAGCACCTACTGTGTGTCAGGCATAGCTCTAGACATGGAGAATAGAGCAGTGAACAAGCCAGACAAAACTTCTGCCCGTGTGGAACTTATGCTTGGCAAATGGACAGTAACACACACATATGGGGTGTGTGCCAGATGGACATATTTTTCTCTCTGTGTAGAAAAATAAGGCAATGAAAAGAAATAAAGGATGTCATAGATGGGGGTAGCGGGCTGGTGCCGTTTTAAGTAAAGTGTTCACAGAAGGCTTCAGGGGGAAGGTGATAGTCGAGCAGAGAACTGAGGATGTGAGGGAGCAAACTGTGCCTATACTCAGCGCTGAGGCAGAGAAAGCAGCAAGTGAAAAGGCCCTGAGGTGGGAGTCCTGAGGTGTTCAGGGAATAGAGTGCTCATTGGCTGTAGCAGAACAAGGGAGGGGAGAGAAATAGGGGATGAGGTCAGAGTGAAATGTAGAGGCCGAGATCATGTAAGGTCTTTGTATTAGTCAGGGTTCTCCAGAGAAACAACCAATAGGCTACATATGTATCTGTATCTGTATGTATATCTATATCTGTGTGTATATAATGTACACACATCCATGCGTATATATGGATATGTATGTATATGTAAACTCATCCAAAAACACCCTCATAGGAGCACCCGGAATAATTTATTGAATGTATGGATATGTATATGGATGTATGGAGATATATATATATATATATATATATATACACGTGTGTGTGTATGTACGCGTGTGTGCGTGTACGTACGTATATATGTATATGAAGAGGTTTATTATAAGGAATTGGCTCCTGCGATTACAGAGGGTGACAGGTCCCAAGGTCGATAGTGGACAAGCTGGAGACTCAGGAGAGCTGATGGTGTGGTTCTGATCTGAGTCTGAAGTGCCTGAGAACTAGGAGAGCTGATGGTGTACTTCCAGTCTAAAGGCCAGGAGACTCGAGACCCAGGAAGAGCTGTTTCGGTTTGAGTCTGAAGGCAGAGAAAAAACCATTGTTCCAGCTCTGAAGGCAGTCAGGAAGAGGAATTCCCTCATATTCAGAGAAGTTCCCTATTAGTTTTGTGTCATGCAGGCCTTCAACTGATAGAAGGAGGCCCATCCACATTACAGAGGGCAATCTGCTTTGCTGAGTCTATTGATTTAAATGTTCAGCTCATTCAAAAAACCCTCAAAGAAACACCCAGAGTAATGTTTGAGCAAATATCTGGGTTTGCTTGTGACCCAGTCAAGTTGACACATAAAATTAACCATCATTGTCCTTATAGGCCATTGTAAGGATTTTGGCTTCTACTTGGAATGAAATGGGAAGTCATTGGAGGGTTTTGAGCTAGAGAGTGACATGATCCAATTTAGGTTCTGTAAGGATCATTCTGGCTGCTATTTTGAGAATTATACTGTGGGGAGGCGAGGGTGAAAGCAGGGACCAGTTAGGAGCTATTAATCCAGGTATGATGGCGGCCTGGACTAGTGTGGTGATGGTGTTGGTTAGAAGTGGTTAGATTCGGGATGCATTTTAAAGGAAAAGCTGTCAGGATTTGCTGATGGATGGAGTTGCCATTTCCTGAGCTGGGCAGACTGGGAGGACAGGCTAGGTATGAGGAAGAGCAGGTTTTGTCCATATTTATTTTAAGGTACTATTAGACATCCAAGTGGAGAGGTCAAGTATGCTGTTAGATATGTCAGTTTTGAGTTCAGAGGACATGTATGGGTAGAGAGAGAGATCGGGAGGCATGAACGTGTAGAAGCCAGGAAATTAGATGAGATTGTTTTAGAGAGCAAATATAGCTGACAGAGAGAAGGGTTTGGGAACTAAGCCCTGGACACCCCACATCAAGGTTTCTGGGTCAGGGCGATGAGGAGGAACCAGCAAGAGAGACTGAGAATAAGAGGCCAGAGAACTCGGAGAGTGTGGAGGCCTGGAAACCGAATGATGTGTTTTAAAGAGGACGGACTCATCAGCTGCACTGGCTCTTGCTGTTGGTCAAGGAAGGGAAGGTCTGAGAATTGATCAGTGAATTTAGCAACATGATTTGTTTATCAGTTAATCTCTGGGTATGAAGGAAAGCACAGGGTTAGACAGCCCTAGTTTCAAATCCCTCTTCTGTCATGCTCTGGGTGTATCAACTTGGGTCCTCTGAAAGCAGATGCCAGGACAGAATTAGTTGTGCAAGAAATTTATTGGAAAAAAGGCTTGTGAAAGAGACAAGGTCCAGGTCTGCCACCAGTGAAGAAAGGAAAAGAGGAGGGTTGAGTAGAGGACGACTCAGACTGCAGTGCGTTCTGAGGACATCAGCCAGGTGGCTGGGGCGTTCCTGAGTGAAGATTGCCTGTTAAAGGAGTCCCTCTGCCACATGTAGTCATTGGCTGGTGGCAGTCTGGGAAATATGCTGGCTGTAGTCACCTTGTGCAAGTCACTTACGTTTTGGAAGTTTCAGCCTCCTTTTCTGTAAAATGGGCATAATTTCTGTGATTATTTTTTGAAGAGTAAGGGGAGATTATATGCGATTCTCCTAGCGTGAGGCCTGGTATGTCATAGATACTTAATAAAGTTTCATTTCTTTTTCTTACAGTATTTGTTATTCTCTAATTCTCCTGGTTAAGGAGTTCTTGGAAACATTCTTTCTCGGACTGGGAGTAAAACCAATGATATTTTCTTTCTGTTTGCAGATTTCCCTTTTAGACCATACACTCTCTTTTCCTCTCTTTCTCACTAACCCCCTCCTCCAGCCCCATGTTCATTTTTTTTTCTATCTTTTCCTCCATTTTTAGGGGTGGGAGGAGTTGAGTCATTATGTTGTAATTATCTTGGAATTTAAGTTGCTCAGGAACTCTGTAGTTTGATTGTTAATGAGCACTTGGTTTGTTCTTTGAATATGAATTGTGGGGAACAAGACCTCCTGGAAGGTATAGCCCAAAGAAGAAAATCCAGTGGCTTTTCCTGCCTGTGGTGCGAGATTTGCTTAGTGTTTCTGGAAAGGCCGAGAGGCCTTGACTCTTCTTGACACCCCCAACCCACTGCACTGCTCCCCAAGACCTCACAGTAGTTGGATAATTGCCATCATCAGCTCCCACTTTTCCTCCCAGTGTTGTCAGCGTTGATAAACCTTATGCCTGGACCAGGCTCCTTCCTTCAGATTTTGTTCCAAGGTGACAGCATGGAGGAGAATTCTCCTTGGGATCGGACCAGGGAGTTTCACCAGAGAACAGAAAAAGTCCTGGGTCATGGTTCTCCTAGCCTGGATTCCCTTTCTCAAGTGTTTTTTCTCACCATATGCTGATGTGCAGCTTCTCAAGGATGATGACCAGGTTTTTCCAGGGAGAGCAAACTGGTAAGGCAGGTAGGAGGGTCCCCAGGCTGAGTTAAACAGGGAGGCGGAGCTTCTGTGCAGCCAGGAAGATTGGGAATTGATGCCTGCAGGAGCCAAGGGTACAGTCAGAAAAACTCAAAGAAGAGAACCAATAAAATGAGTTATGTGACCTTAGGCTAGTTATTTCAACCGTCATCTGTAAAATGGGATAATAGCAATATTTACTTTTCTGAAGAGTTACTGGGAGAAACTCATGTGAAGGGTACAGGGGAGAGGGAGCAGGACTAGACAAGGAGAGCCTTTAGACCGTGATGCAGGTCTGACACCAGTGAAGAAAGAAAAGATATTCATGAAATGAGAAGGAATGTTCTTTTTAAAATTGTCATTATCAAGTGAACTGTTAGTGACTATTCCCATGACCTTTTCCACGTGAGGACTGTTAACTGTTACAGGGGAGCAGTTACTGCCATTCCACGGGTGAGGAAACCATGCACGTTGCCTGCCATTAAGCTTTCCACCCAGGATGATGATGAGAACCAGATAACAGCTTTACTGAGATATATTCACCCACTTAAAGTGTACAATACAGTGGGTTTTAGTATAATCAGAGAGTTCTACAACCATCACCACATTCAATTTTAGGACATTTGTTCATCATCCCACAAAGAAACCTTGAACCCACTAGCAGTCACTCCCCACTTTACCCCAGATCAACTCCCCTCCCCAGGGATTGTTTTAGGCAACTACTTCTGCTTTCGGTCTATAGATTTCCCCATTCTGAACATTTCACATGAATGGAATCACACAGTATGTGGTTTTTTGTGACTGGCTTTTTTCACTTAGCATAATACTTTCAAGGTTCATCTGTGTTGTAGCATACATCAGTCCTTCATTCTTTCTTATTGCCAAATAATATTCCATTATGTGGATATGCCACATTTTATTTATCTATTCTTGAGCTGATGAATATTTGAGTGGTTTCCATTTTTTGGCTATTATGAACAAGTCTGCTATGAACATTATTGCATAAGTTTTTGTGTAAACATGTTTTTAGTTCTTTTGGATATATATGTATGAGTGGAATCACTGGGTAATATAACTCTAACTTTTTGATGATCTGCCAAACTTTTTCACAGGGACTGTGAAATTTTTTATTTCCACCAGTAATATTTAAGAGTTCTAATTTCTTCATCTCTCTGCCAATACTTGTTTTTTATTATTATTATTATTATTATTATTATTATTATTATTATTATTATTATTATTATTATTATTATTATTATTTACTACCACCCTAGTGGGTTTGGAGTGGTATTTCATATTTGCATTACCCTAACGTTATTGGTGTTGAGTATCTTTTCTTGTGCTTCTTTGCCATTTGTACATCTTTAGAAAAATGTCTTTTCAAGCCCTTTGCCCATTTTTAAATTGGGTTGTCTGTACTTTTGTTGTTGAGTTATAGGAGATCTTTATGTGTTCTGGATACTAGACTCTTACCAGATATATGATTTTAATCTCTCCTTAATTATAAAAATAACACACATTTATCAAAAATTCAAATCCTAAAGAAGAATAAAAAGTTATTGTTCTCCAAGTATTCTTCCTAGAAGTAACTGCTGGAAAGTTCAGTGTGTATCCTTCTAGATTTTAAAAGATGCAGACATACAAACACACGCATGCACACACACATGCACACACATACACATATTTAGTTTACATAAATGGAATTAAATTTCTGCAGTGCCACAACTTCCTTTTTTTGGCTTAACGAAATCATCTGTACAGCTTTTCATGGTGATCTCATTGTTTTTGTGCCTGGAGAGAAATACCCTTCTGAGACAAGTATAATACAGATGAGGAAACTGGGAATCAGCAAGGTTAAGTAATTTGCTCAGGGTCACAGATTAGTAAGCAGAGGAGTCATTATTCAAATTGAATCTGCCTGTTTCTAAAGCCCGTGTTCTTGCCACACGATCACGTTGCTCTTTGGGCTGCTGACCTGGAACCTGCCTCCTTCTGGCTCTGTGGCCCCTCTGTCTAGCTGCTGAATACAGCTTTGCGGATCTTGTACCAGGGACAGTGTGTATAAGGTGCACATTCTAGGAAATACCGGTAATACCCTTTTCACACACAACCTTCACATAGACAGGCCTTTAGTGACCTTGAAAGGAAAAAGAGAAAATCAAAAGCCTAATGACCTCCCTGGGGCTGGGGCAGCCACCAACTGCGTTTTGGCAACTGCAGCTGATGTTCCAGCCCTTTCACGCCCGCCGCCTGCTTGCCGTCGCTGCTTCCCAGGGCCGTGCGTTCATTCATTCTGCTGGTGGCGTTCCAGCATGTTGCCCTCTACCTGGCAGGCCTGGCGGGCTTCCATGCAGTTTTAGGATGACTACTTTGTCCTCACCCAGCCTGTGGCCTTTTAGGAGCACCTCCTGTGATTTCAGGTCCCAGGTGTGTGGAATGGGAGCTTCCTCCCAGCACAGATGTTCTGTTTGAAACACGCAAGAAAGTGCAATCAGGAATCAAGAGTAGAGCGTGGACTGAGGAGAAGGCTGCCATCAACACCTATGCAGAAGGACCACAAAGGACAGGCTCTTCCTCCCCCTGCCCCTCTTCTGTTGTCCACCCGTTGTGTCCTGCACCTACTTGCAGAACCTGGCCACTGGCCCCTGCATGTCAGATCACTAGTCCATCGTGGACCTCTAGAGACTCCCTTTCTCCTTTCTTCCCGCTGCACTTAGACTCGGAGGGGAGCTGGAGGAGTAGCAGTGACTCTGATCTAAGTGAGCCTTAGTGTAACAGCCGTGCTCTCCTTATCACTGCAGCTGGTACGAGCACCTTCTTCACTTCATCTGGCACCAGCAAGGGAGGTCGGGAACTCAAATCAGGCTGCACTGGGCTCAGATCCCAGGTCTGCCAGGAACTTGCTGTGTGGCTTTGGGCAGGTTACTTGATGCGTCTGAGCCTCCCTTTTCTAATCTGTGGAAGCTAGGTAACAATACCGCTAGTGTCCTAGGAGAGATGTGAAGGTTCACTAAGCTAATGCACAGAGCGCACGTCATCTTAGAGCCCGGCACATGGAAAGAGCTCTGCAGATGTTAGTCATTGTTAGTGTTATTGAAGGGGAGCAGGCGGCACTGGGGCTGGAGGTCAAGGCCGTTATCACTGGGCCCTTACTGTGATCATAACAAGGTCCCTCCTTATCTCCCTGTCTTGCTTTCTTTTACTCATAGCACTTACATGTCATTTTGTATACTTCTATTTACTCTCTCCTTCACTAGAATGCGAATAGGAGATGCTCTGTCAGTTCTGTGTGTTGCTGTAACCCTAGCCACTGGACCAGGACCTAGTGTGTCGTCAGTACAGTAATGCAGTCAGTGTTCATGGGACGAAGGACTGTGAGCGCTCGCTCTGTGCCCGCCACTCTTCCAGGTGCTCTTGGTATATTAACTAATCCATCCATAACAGTGTTTGGGGTACGTATGTTATTATCCCTATTTACAGATGAAGAAGCTGTCACGGGGGAGGAAGTTCTTTGGGCCCGCTGTCACCTGGTCAGTAAGGGGAAGAACAGGCATCTTTCTCAGCGCCTGGGCTTACAGCCACTGTGCTCTGCCCTCAGCAGGAGACATCACTGTTACTTTATTACTGGTATGATTGATAGCTTTTAAAATAGTCACTTCCTGCCTATGCAGAGTTCTTTAACCGTCGTCTCTCATTCGCTCTTAACACTAACTGTGGAAAAAGAAAGGTAACATTTGTATTCCCCACCTCATTAGATACTGTACACATTTGACAGATGCGAACATTGAGGCAAAGAGGTACAATTACTTGCCTAGGGCCATAACCGCTAAGCAGTGATAGATCTGGGCCTCAAATCCTGGCAGTCTGGCTTCAGAGACTGTTCTCCTGAACACTTCACTAGGCACCGTTCTTTGTGATTTAGGAAGGAAAAGTTAATTTTAAGTCCACGGTTACCCTACCTGTCAGTGGCAGAGGTGAGAGTGGAAAAAAAGTCCACCTTGACCACCAAACCTATGCTTTGTCCTGTACGTGAGAGCTGAGGTAAGAGTTACCTCCACTTATCCCTGGACTTGAGTTTCCATCTTTCTAGGGTGACAGGGAAGAAGAAAACAGGTGACTTAATCAAGGTCACTCAGCTGAGAATGTGGAGCTGTGACCCCTGACCTCAGCCTCCTCACTCTCTCCATCAGGCTGGGCTGTATTTCAGGATGGCGTGTCTGGTTTAGCCAGGCCTCAGTCACAGGACAGGCCTTTGAAATCAGGTGTCCGCTTGTGTTCCTCGAGTGAACCGAAGATACTGCTGATGATAGAAGTCCTTCCAAAGTGTGATGATTTCCTTTGGGCCAGAAGGACACCTGATGTCTTTATGAGACCTCAGTGTATGTAAGACAGGCTGGTGAGCTGGGGGTGGGGTGGGGAGGAAAGAGGGGAGGAAAGATTGTGTACCTAGAAGCACAGGAAGTCTGGCTAGGCTACACAGACAAAAACATTTCCTTCAGGGCCAGCGGCCCCAAGGCAGTGGGCAGTGCCCACCAGCAAACAATACAGCAGGGCATGTGTCTGCTGCTGATTGAGGGCCATGCTGCTTGCTGGGAGGGCTCTCCCAGGAGCCCTGTGAGGAGGTGGCCAGATTTCCCTCGGTTAAGCTGTCAGAGTTGTGCTCCGATGGGCTGTTTGTTCCCTGGAAGTGCAGCTCCCTTGTCCCTCAGCCTGTCCCGCACAGCTGCTGGAGCAGACCTCCTGCCTCCACTGCCCATGCCGCCTGCCCTCCTCTGTTCCCGTTCTGCCCAGTCTGCTCACCATCTGCTCAGTAGTTCAAGCTCCAGGTGACTAAATCCTTTTTGACTGCTCTCTCCCCCACTGCTCACATCCCCAAGCCTGGAAGATTCTATGGTAAGAATCAGAAAGCAGCCACCCTGTGTAGAGCTCCTGGAGTGCAGGCACCCTGGCAGTGTGCCAAGCCCTGGCCACCATCATTTCATTTAATCCTGGCTTCCATCCTCAGTAATATTCTTACTCCCGCTTTATACATGAGGAAACTGAGTCTGGAGAGTTGAACAGCACACTCATGGCTCTGCAGCTAACAAGTGGCAGAGTAGGGATTCCAGCTTAGGTCTTCCTGGCTTTAGAGCATGTTCTTTCTACCTTTTTAAGTCCCCTCTTAGTGACCAGAGATCCTTTTACAGTTGAGTGTCTGACATACTATAACCAGTTTTTACTGTAATCGTCATGCTGAGCGTGGCTTCCACTGATGTACACCTGGTGAATGGTGCTGTGCGTGCCCTGTTCTCACTGAAACAATGGGAAGTGTCATTTCAGTCAGGGGGATTATCTGCTGTGTGAGTTACTGGTGGGGCATGCCCCTCTGCTTTTTGTTCATGGGAACACACTCAAGGAATCTTGCAGGAAGGCCTCCTATCCAGGATGTTACTGGAAGACCTGCCTGGTGGAGTTTGTGCAAACAAAGTGTGACCCTGCCTGCTCAGCCAAAACCCCTGCCTTATGCTGGGAGGCTCTCTGACCCTAGCGGAAAAGGCTGCTGTCTTCATCACCCAGCCGAGACGCTGCTGTAGGGTGGGTCCCAAGCTACCCGTCCGCCTGCCCGGAGGCTCCTGGGCAGGCTTTCACCATGTGCTTAGGTCTGGTTTGTACATTGCTTGCTGTCTGTGGAAAATACAAATCTGATCACGTTTCCTCTGCCTCACTTGAACGTCTGTGGTATTCTGTGTTATTCTTAGAAACAATCAACGAAGACCTTTTTTCTCTACTTTTTTTTTTATTGTGGTGAGATATACATTAAAAATTTACCACGTCATTTATTTTTAAATGTACAGTTCAGTGGTATTAAGTACATTCGCATTGTTGTACAGCCAGTCTCCAGAATTCTTTTTATCTTACAAAACTGAAACTCTAAACCCATTCAACAGTAACTCCCCATCCTCTGATCCCCCAGGCCCCTGGTAATCGCTCTTTTGCTTTCTATCTCTAAGAATTTGACTATAGTAGGTACCTCATGTAAGGTGACTCATACAATATTTGTCCTTCTGAGCCTGGCTTATTGTATTAGCATAATGTTCACAAAGTTTAGCGTGTATCAGAATTTCCTTCCTCTTTGAGAAGCTGAAGAATATTCCGCTGTGTGTGCACCCCATTTGTGCCCATGCGTCTGTCAGTGGATCTGCTAAGACAGGATATGACATTGAAGAGCCTGTGTACCAGTCTAGCCCTTGCCAGCCTCGCCAGCCTCACTGGGGACAGTCTTTCTCCTCTGCTCTCTGTCTCACAGCCACAATGCCATTCTTCAGTTCCCCAAGAGCAGTACCCTCCTTACTTGCAAAAAGGCCTTTATTTTACACAGGCCAGTCCTTCTGGTGGGAATGATCTTCTGGCTTCTCCTCTCTTACTCATCTTAATATCCCTTAACTTAAATATCTTCACATTTTCTTCCTGGAGTTCCATAGGAGAGCTTGATCAGACTCCTTCCCCCTGCTTATTATTTTTATAGAGCTCTATATGTCTTTATTGTGCTATTACAACAGTAACTTATTGACTAATTGTGTATGTGTTTGATGACTGCCTTCCTAGCCAGACTGCAAACTCATGTGTGTTTAATGCTATATTCCTCGTATCTGACGTAGTGGCCAGCACACAGTAGGTGCCCAGTAAACTGCTGTTGAGTGAAACTATAAACTAAATGAATGAATTAATACCAGAAAGAGAAAATATCATGGCCACATGCTGGCAACATTTGGATTTTAAAATGTACATGAGATGTTAAGTTACTGGTTAGATCTCAAAAAGTCATCTTGCTGGATCATAGAGTGTTTGCCCTGTCATTTCTTGTTTATAAAAAATGTCCATGAAAAGCCTCTTCATTATTTGAAGATGCCTCCTTAGTTGCCAAAACATAAACAACAGTAGCAACAAAAGCAGCTTGCATTTCCTCGTTTGTTCTCTCCCAAGCTTTGTACTGTGTATTTCCCATATATTATCTCATCTAATCCTCACAGAACTCTGAAAGGTAGATGCTGGGGTTTTTTGCTTGTTTATTTTCAATTTCTACTTCCAGATGAGCTGACCAAGGCTCAGAAAGTTTAAATCACTTGCTTAAGGCCACTTGGCCAGTGAATGGCAGGCCCAGAGGTGGAGGGGAGTCAGGGTGGGGATAAGCTTCATAGGCCTGGGGTGGAGCACCGCCGCCCCCCACCCGCGCCCCATCTCCCCGTCATTGCCCTGTCCCTCATTAACTGAAATAGCTCTCTTTTTATCTGTTTTATACATGGGGCCCTTCCTTGGCTTTCTTTGAAGCCCAGGTTTTGTGGCTAGAGGAGAATTTGAAAACTCCAGGCCTACAGAACAAAGTTGACCATGACGCACCTTTTTCAGCTTTATGCCTTCCTGCCATTGTATCTCCCACCGTGCTCTGCCTCAAGTGCCCTTTCTTTTCTTCTGCAGCCTTGAGTTACTACGCATCTCTAGGGCATTTTGCAAATCTCAAGGAGGCTGAATGAGCTGTACTTTCGGCTGGTCCTCCCACAGAAGGCCCGTTCCCTCTGTCCCAGCAGCAGTCCTGCTCTTCCTGAGTTGTGGTTGACAAGGCTGTCTACACTGCTGGACCGAGCCTCTGGAGAAGTTGGACCAGGCCTGCCTCCCCTCTGGCATTCCTCAGCCTGGCCCAGGATCTGGCAGGGAGCACAGGGGCCCCAGCCAGTGCTTGATGAGTGAGTGCTTGCCAAGTGCAGAGCAGTGCTCAGAACCCACCAGCCGAGCCCAGAGCCTGGAAGACAACTAGCGTGTACTCACAGAACCCTGAGAACGCGAGATGGAGATGATCAGATGTATTAATCACTGGTTTGGAAAGGAATTAAAATATTTCCATAATATAGTATGTTTCTTTTCTAAAACAGATGTGCCCCTCTTTGTTTCATAAGGAAGTAATTAGTGTGTTTGATTAAAACATTCATAAACGCTATCGTTTATTCCAGGCTACTATGTGCTGCTATCTTTCTTGGTCCTTTATATATGTTGTATCTGCTTCTCCTGATCACCCTGTAAGGTGTTTTGATTATCTTCATTTTAGAGATAAAGAAACTGAGGCTGAGAGGGATGAGGTAGCTTGCCCAAGGATAGTCAGCTTCAGCTTCTGAGTGATAGATGTAGGAATAAAACGGGTCCATCTTGACTTCAAAACTGGTGCCTTTCCATCACTCTGACTGCCTCTGATCTCCTGTTTTGCATACGTTTCAGGTCAAGACCCCCATGAGCATGCATGTTCCTCGCTTCCCCGCAGCCCTTCCTGTGCCTGGTGCCCCCTCCCCTCCTCCCATCTTCCCCCCTCCTCCCTGCACCCCCCTCTCCATTTCCTTAGATTATTGCCTCTGTATTTGCATCCTGAACCTGAAATGTTTTTGTCAGTGTCAGTAATTGAATACTATTATGTATGGAAACTGCCTGGTATTAATCGTATAGTAATATCACATTTACATTAATAAATATAAACATATACTTTATTAAGGCTAAGTTACATATATTATAATTTCATTTTCTTTATACACCCATTTACTGCCAAGATTTTTTTGAGTCCCAGTTTACATATTTTTGAATGTGATTTTTGTTCTGCATGTAAAATACAAATATAACAATGTAGCAAAAAAGATAAATTTTTTATTTTATTAAAGATTGGTTGCAAAAGTAGGATACCTATTCACATTATATGTGAATTGTAGTATTGAAATACTTCTCTGTAGAGAAGTTTAAGAGGTTTCTTACAGACTCAGATTCATTTATTTTCTGCCCGTCCTCGTATTTCAGCAGGATTAAGTTTTTTGAATCAGTGGATCAAGTTTTAATTTTCCTGTTCCTTCCTTATACTGACATATGCTTTGGCAGAACAAAAAAGAGACCTAAACATGTCAGCATGATTTTTGTTCAATGAATTAAAAACCATAAAAGTAACAAGATCTGATCCAAATCCCTAAACTCCTGACATGGTGGTTTTGTCCTTTTCAGTCCCAAGATTCATATTACTGACTTTGGAAAAAAAGCTTTCTGCAATGGCAGCAGTGCCTAATTTACTTGAAATAGATTGCAAAGGGTAGGCAGCATGGAGTCATGGAAAGAACACCAGCCAGAAAGATCTGGATTTGAATCCCAGTTCTGTCATTCAAGCCCATGGGCAAGTTACTCAGCATCTGTGTACCTCAGTTTCCTCCTAGGAAAGTGGGGTTTTAGAATCTAGCTTGACGAGTTGTTGTGAGGTTCAGTGAGGTAATACACTTAAAGTACTCACCTGGCATTGAGGGACTTCATGAAGGTAGTAATCAGGATTATTTTTATTTGAGGAAACCTTAAATGCTGGATCCACACAGCTGTCCACGTTGTCTTCAGAGCTTATCCTTTCTCAAAATTCCTTAATTTTTCTTCTGATCCTATCAGGAAAAAACATATACCCAGAACTTGGGATTAGCCTTACTAGGCCAGAACCATGTTGATTTGAGGGTCAGGAACCATATGCCATTGATGTCCATGTCAAGACAGGAGGCAGAGGAATTTTGTCATACCGAGACCATCAGCTTTTGAGACAGGCCAGCCAAAGTTTGACTTTGTGTAAGATCCCAAACTTCTTCACATTTTATTTTCTTCAACTGTAAAATGGAGCTCATGATCTTAGAAGACCCTCTGTGATATGGCTTTCCAGCCTCTTTTCTTTTTACTCCCTTCTTTGTTACCTGTGCTCCAGTCAGTTGCTCACATGAGGCATGAACTCCTTGCAGCTTAAAGCCTTTGTACATGCTCCTTCTTCCTCCTGGAAACTCCACCCCCAGTACTGGCAACTTGCACTCATTCTTCTGACTGTGGTGTATTAGTCAGGATAGGATGGGCAATGCTGTAGTAACAAACAACCCCCAAATCTCCATGGCTAAAACAATAGGAGTCTGTTTCTTGCTCATGCTGCATGGGGCACGTTCATAGTCTCTCTGGGACCCAAGCTGACGGCAGTTCCCTCTCAACTTGTACTGTAGCCAACAGAAACAAATGTGGTGGAGCACACACTGCCTCTTATGGCTTCCGCCCTGAGGCGACACCCACTCTGCTCACATTCCATGGGCCAAAACAAGCTGTACAGCCACATCAAACTTCAGAGGGGCTGGGGAAGTGCATTTCTACTGGAAGGAATAAGAACCAGAGGACTAGTGAACAAACCTAATGCCTACCACATTTAGATATCATTTCTTCAGAAAGTCTCCCCTTACCAACCCCTCCCCAAACTCAGACTATTCCCGGTATGAGTCGGCTGAGTCTCTTTTGTGCTCCTCTGGCTCCTTGTCCTTCCCCGATTCCCTTTCCTCAGCACTTCTCACACTCTGTTGTAAATGTCTCTTTACTTGCCTCTCTCCCTACTAAGCTCCCTGAGAGCGGGACAGAGGTCTGTCACCTTCATCATCGTACACAGTATAGCCAGTATGTTGGTTCTGATAGCTCGTAGGCACTCAGTGCGGACACAACTGAGAAAGGAGGGCAGGACACACACACTGGACTACTTTGCTGGGTTCTTGTGATGACTAAATGTGAAATAGGAATAATAACTGCTTCATACAGTTGTCATAAGGGTCAGCTTACAAAAACTTGTGAGGTCCCTGTCCCAGTGGTTTGTAACAGGCCTTCAGTGTGCTCATAGTTGTTTCCATGATGAGGATATTAATAGTAGAAGTCACTGACATTTATTAAGCATTTATAACATGCCAGATACTCTCATGGGTATGTTATAGAAGTTAACTGGTACAGGGATTCTCACGTTAGGTTGGGACTCAGGTTGTGTCTAGGTCAGTGTTGAGGTGGTTCATGAATAATTTGCTGTGATAATGGTTAAGATTCTGAAGGTTGCTGCTTATTTGTTTTGGGTGATTTAGAGACGCAGAGACGGTGCTGTTTCTGTAGCATCTTTCACTGGCGTTGCTTTCTTTAGTTGGAGAGAAAGGGGTAGAATTATCATTAATTGCTTCCTTTTATTGAGCACTTAAAAAGTGCCAGGGTCAGTGCTAAACAGTTTACACACCACGTCCCGTAAATCTTCACACCATGCCTCTAAGATGGGTCCTGCCAGTCCCCATTGTACAGATGGGAACCCTGAGGAGAGGAAGTCTCTTATGCATCTAGTAAGGGGCATGGCCCGGATTTGACTTCAAGGCTGCCGAGACTCCCTGGCTCGTGCTTGTGAGCAGTACTCTTCCTGGCTCTCCTCAGCTAACTCACCAGGAACTTTCCTTGACCCTGGGCGTGTATCAGGGATGTGAAGATCAGCCACTGACAGAGAGTAACGTTACAGAACTGCTGAGCTAGTGGACAGAGTGATGTTAAATTCTTGGCTGGCAGTTAATGTGGATGATTTTGCTGAACATTCTTTTTGTCTTTTATCAGGGTAACCAGGGAGCACAGGGAAATGCTAGTGAAACTGGCTAAACAGAACACCAACAAGGCCAAAGACTCTCTGCGGAAGGTTCGTACCAACGCGATGAATAAGCTGAAGAAATCAAAGGACAAGACCTCGGAGGACACCATTAGGCTCATAGAGAAACAGGTACTGTTGCCAGCAGATGTAGTGTTTACGTTTCTGACCCAGAAAATCACTTGTTCCTTTCTGAAGAGAGCAAAATGAAAATAGAATGCCCCTGGTTCTTTCACTGACATGATCAGCATTGACTGAGTCACTGTTCTGGGCCTCGCCTGGGCTGGCCCTGGGAGTTTGGAGGAGAAGGAGAGGCTGCTGACCTTTCACTGTGTTCCAGGCTCTGTGCTGAACACTTCACAGCACTTCGTTTGTTCTCGCCACTGCAGAGCTGTGAGGTGGATAGTGAGGAGACTCAGGTCACAGAAAGTAGATCACTTGGCCAATGTCACACTACTGGAAACAGCCTGTACTCAGATGCCTCCCTGTCTGCGGTTGGGTGTCTGGGTGCTGAGAAGTGAGGACTTCACACCGTCCTTAGTGTGCTGAGTGGTGACACATGAGCAGGTCTTAAAGGGGCTGCTGGAGTGAAGCAGTGAGAGACAAGGGGGAACAGCACGTGCCAAGGTATGGTGATGGAAAAGAACACCACTGAAGTAGATGATTGTGGCTTGGACCCGGGGGAGACTAGGAAGTGGACAGAGGGGACAGAGTGGCCGGTTCATAGAGGGTCTTGTGTACCAAGCAGAGGAGTCTGCTTTAACCTGTCCAGAGGCTCCCACTTTGGCTCTGCATCTTTATCAGTCATCCATGGCCACAGTAATGCTGCATATAGCAAACTGCCTCAAAATGCAGTGCTTTATACATCAAGTGTTATTTCTTATTCTTTCTGTGGGTCAGCTAGCACGTAGCTGTCCTGGGCTGCGCCCAGTGTACCTGCCTTCAGAGCTCGGACGGGACTCAAGTCTGCTCTGTGTCTCTCTCTCAATCTTCTGGAGCCAACAAGCTTCCCAGGGCATCTTTTCATGGCAGCAGCAGATGCCAAGAGCATAAGCCCAGCCACTCAAGTACATGTAAAGTACCTGTTCTTGTGACATCCCATTGGCCAAGCAAATCACACAGGCCAAGCCCGGGGTCACTGGGCTGGGAAGTATATATGTTCATGGAGGTCTGGTGCGGGGAGTGAATATTTGTTGAGCAGCAATCTAATCTATCACACCACCACAGTCACCTGAGGAGCTAATAATAAATACAGGTATATGGGGGCCCCCAACCCCTTCTTCCAGAGATTGAGTCAGTGAGTCTGGGGGCGCCTAGGAATATGCATTTTTAAATGCTTTGTTGCTGCTGTAAAAAGTGATTTGTAATTCCTCCCTTGAAAGGATGCCCTGGGGTTGCTAGAAGCAGCACTAGAGTATCTGACAGTTAGACCCTCAGAGCTCCCGTCTTGCCCTCCTCCCACCCTCCTCTTCCCCTACATTAGCTGAAAGAGATTCGTACACTAGCCTGGCCTTTTCTGAGCACTGATCCGGCCTTGTAAGACTCCAGCTGGGCCAGCTCCTTGTCCGTCTCCCAGGGAATTCCATCTCTGCAGTTGACACTTGGCCTTTTTGTTGCTTCCTGGGGTGAGCCTGTGGACCTCTGGGGCCCATCAGGCACTCCTCACTCAGCAAGTCTGGGCATCTGCCTCAGGGCCCAGAGCCCACGCTCCTTGGAAAAGGAAGAATGATCAGATAACCGGCACTCTTTTTTTATATATCTCTCTTCTATACTTAAAGAAATTTTTTGTTGAGGTAACACTGGTTTATAACACTGTATGTTTCATGTTCCATGTATACAATATTATATTTCGACTTCTGTGTTCGTTACAGTGTATTTACCACCAGAAGTTGAATTTCCATCCATCACCATGCAGTTGACCGCCTTTACCCATTTCGCCGTCCCCCAGCCCCACTTCCTTCTGGTAACCAAGAATCCGTTCCCTGTGTGTTTGTTTTCATTTGATTTGTTCATTTATTCTGTTCTGTGTTTTTAATTTTATTATTTTTTTATCCGCACTCTTGATAAAACGCACTTGATGAAGACCTTGCCCAAAGCCTTCACTCATCAGCACCTGCCTTTTCACCTTCCTCTTCAGTGCTTGTTACTGTTGACTGTTATTTTCCAAAATGACAATAACTTTTTTAGTTTTTTCTGATACTGAACTAATTGATGTTTAGTGTAAATTTTTTTGTTAAAGTAAGAAGAAAGTAATTGCAATCTTATCACTGAGAGAGGATCATTGTTAACATGTGAGTGCAATCTCTGTAAACATATATGTAATAGAAGAAAAAAGGTCATACTGTTTATATTACATGATACATCCACTGCAGTAATCTTTAGTGTTTAAGATATTATCATTTAAATATTCTTGCCATTGTTGTTAATAACTTTATTTACTGTCATATGGTTAAAAGTTTGAGTAAGAAGATACTCAAGGAACAGCCTTGTTCACACTTCATTTTGTTCTTTGTCCCTAACGGAAGGCACCGATCTGGAGTTTTGGGTGTGTGTTTTTTCGTTTTTTTTTTTTTCAAATGAGCAAGGCAGGGGCTGATTGTTGCTTTATCAAAAAAGTTTTTTAAAATGTGTTTGTTTACTTTGTTTCTGATTATCAAAGCAGTGTATCCTCATTGTAGAAAATGTAAAGAATTCAGAAGACTTTTTTAAAATGGGGAAAATCCAAAATAGTCCCACATTTTGGAATGTCTTCTTCCCTCCCTTCTTTTGACTACATATTTTTTAACATGACTGAAAACTTGTAGTTTACACACAGTTTTGTATCCAGCTTTTTATTTTCTGTTTAGTATTGCAACTATTAGCATTTTCTTGTGTCTTAAAAATATCTTTGCAAACAGCCATGTTTTGATGGTTGTAAAATAGTCCATCTTGTGGTTGTACCATAATTCACTTTCATAAACCCTCTTGTTGGACATTTAATTTGTTTAAACTTTTTTGTATTATAAATAATGTTGCAGTGAATATTTTTATACGTAAATCTTTGTTGAGATGACTTCCCTAGGATATTCTCGTGTGGAATTATGGCACAAAGGGAACACATATTTTTAAGGTTCTTGGTACATACTGTCTAAATCACTTGCAGCGTGGTTTTTTTTTTTTTGTCTTTTCTAATCCTTAACATTTGAACCTAGAGTTTTTAATGTGTACTTAAAAGGTACTTGTTTTGTAAAGATTGCTTTTACTTCTGTACTCCACAAAAAAGATTAAGTTATTCTTTGTATAAATCCATACAGCCTTTCTAGAGGATGATTTGGTAATATATACCAAAACCCATACATTTCAAATTCACTGTCTTTAGGAATTTATCCAAAATAAATTATCAAGAGTCTTATCTACAGAGGTGTCTGTTGATGTATTATATATAATAGTAGTAAAGTTTGAAGCAAAAGCTGGAAAGTGAAAGTAAAGCTGAAAACTGTCTAAATTTCTGATAGTGGGAAAATAGTTTGTTTGGCATCCATTCACTGGAAACTCTATATATAGTTATAAAAATACTTTACAGATACAGTACATTTTTTTGGAATGTACTTTTTGAAGGTAGGTTACACAACAGTAATATTCCATTTTTATAATGAAAAAATTTCATGTACATGAAAAGGTTGGCAGCTTATTTACATCAAAATGTTAATGGTGGTCATTTGGATTATAAGCAATTTTAATTTTATTCTTCATGAAATTTTTCCTTTTTAAAAATTTTCCAAAATTCTTTTGAGGTCAGATTTTTTTTTTAAACTGTATTATAAAAGTGTTTCATATTTGGTGTATAAGAATAAAATGATTCAGTTGTGGGTTCTGTCCCTGCAGTCGCGTCTGACCCCGCCTCTCCCCACAGCCTTCCCCACCCCCAGCCCAGGCCAGCCCTGGTGAAGAAGAACCAGGGCCTTCCACTTGGGATTCTGACATCTGCCAGCCTGCTGTTTCACCTTCGCTTTAGTTCGCTATAAATGGGTCTAGTGAACATTAAAGCACTTGGCAGAAACCACCAGCAGATCTGGCCAAGATCCTTTCACTGCTGCCTTTTTCTGAGAAATCGAGCCGCTCTGAAGTGAAGCTGGGTGCTGGTGGGGCTGAGGGAGGGAAGGGCTCCGAGCAGCCTGCACGGGCAGAGAGGGAGGCTGGGCTGCTTGAGGCAGCAGGTGGAAGCAGCGCCCTGTGGCACGTGGGTCTCCTGAGCTTTGCTACCCAGGCCTGCCCGGGGGTACTGTGCTCTTACCGTCTCCCTTTTCTGTCTCTGCCATTCATTTCCCTGAACCTGCAAGGAGCAAATGTGATGGTGATGGTAATGTGGGTGATGCTGTTACCATCTTTGTGACGCAGCCTGTTGTAATGGAAAGGGCTCTTGCTTTGGAATCAGACTGGCCTAGATTCAAGTCCTAGCTCTTTCACTTCTCAGCTGTTAAGGTCAGCAAGTGGCTTCACCTTTCTGGGCCTCCATTTCCTCATCTGTAAAGTGGGAGCAGTAATGCCTATCTCACAGGACTGATAAGAGCCTAATGACACAACATGCTTAAAAGCAGCTCGTATGGTTGCTGGTCTTAGTCACTGCTCACCCTGTTTGTCCGTCCTCCTCCTCTCTGCTGACCTTGTGACTCTGAATGTGGGGCTGGGATTGACTGTTTCAGTGAGTCTAACCCAGCCTCCCTTGAATGAGGATGCACTCGGGCCAGTGCTCTGGGCTCCCCAAAGGGAGTAACAGCATCAAACTGACAGTCAGGGGTGGGGGAGGCCTTGGCTCAGTCACCACTGACTTTTTATGTGATCTTGGGCAGGTTAGTTAACATATTATTGCTTAGTTTACTCCTGTGTAAAATGGGGATAACACCTGTCCCACCTGCCTTACAGTACAGGTACATGAGGTGGTTGGATTTGAATGAAGTGGCAGAGGATGGAACACTTCTGCATAGTGTGAGCTACTGTGCAACTGTCAGATGAAGTAATTAATATTCACAGTACATGAAAGGGAGATAAGGATAGTATTTCATATGTTTTGAGGATTATGTGAAATAATGCTCATAAAGGTTTTAGCCCAGCGTCAGTCATGCAGTAAGTAGACGCCGTCGTTGCTATCCTTCTTGTTGTTAATCATCATTATTTTAGGAGGTCTGATAAAGACGGAAAGGATGAACTTGCAGGCTGACTGTCCCCAAGGGCGCTTTGTGCCTGTAATATGGCAGAAAGTTAGTAAATATTTTCATTAATTAATTTGAAAAGAAGGTCAGAAAGTGATAGTAAAAATCAGAGTAACACAAGCAGTATTTACATAGCAAATAACCAGTTTAAATGTACTTGCATATTCATGATTTTGTTTAACCCTTGCAGTTACTTTCTGAGGAAGGGACTAGCGTCCCCATTTGATAGATAAGGAAACTGAGACTCAGAGTGGGGAAGTGACTTGCACATTGTCGCCCCCCCTGAGAATTTGACCCAGAACCCTCGTTATCAGAGTATTCCTCTGGGTACTCTTCCTCCCCCTATCCTGGTCCCTGTCCCCAAACACCATTTTTCCAGAGGCTTGCAGCCCTCATTCCTCGCTGCCAGCCTGCAGGTGCGGAAGTGCCGCTGGGCACCACGCCACACCCCACACGAGGCAGCTGCTCGGGGCTGGGGGCAGAGGAAGCCTCTGAAGGGTTTGTGCCGGCTGGGTGAGGAGGCCCGAGCAGCCGTTCTAAGCTGGCCCTCTTCCGGAGTGCCCAGCAGCCCCAGGAGCTCTGATTTCCTCACGACGAAATGTGCAGCTGTTGCTATGGCAAGAGCCTGGCTGTCTCTCTGCCTGGGACCAATTGCTCCAAATCCCCCTTTCCAGTGCATTTATTTCCCTGTTCCTGGCCAAGGCCTGTAGTCTGCAAATAAAGATGTCAAACAGCCGCTATGCTGCTGAACACACAGAACCTGGGCACCATGCTGCCCCCTTCAAAGCTTCCTGCCTAAGACTTCCTGCCCTATGTCCCTTTTAGACATGGGAGGGGGGCTGCAGCACTGACTGAGTTGTATTGTGTCTTGTTTTTCATTCTTAGAGGGAGTGTATGTTTACTGTAGAAAATATGGAGAATATGGAAAAGCACAGAAAACCAATAATTATTCATTTAGCAAATATTTCCTGAGCACTTGCTGTGTACTAGGTTTTATGCTGGATGTGACAGATACAGACATAAATAATACATTACCTATCTCCCTGTCACTAAAAGATAATCACTGTTAATATTTCGATACATTTTCTTCAAGTTTTAGAAAATGTGTATTTTTAACATATTTGAAATCATTTCTTCTGTGTAGATACGTACTTTTGTATCCTGCTTTGTCTTTAGTTCAAGGGTAACATGAGCATGTTTCTATGATATTATAAATAATATCTTGAAACGTTCTTTTTCTCTGATTGCTAAAGCAGTCCGTGCTTGTTATAAAACATTCAGACATTTCAGAAATATGTACTGGAATGTTATTTATATTTATACCCTCTCCATGAGAAATAGACAATCTTAACCCATTTTTATGGCTGTACGTATTCAGTTACATATGCTATCATTTTAAATTTTCTGATTTTTGATTGTTAAAAATAAAGCTTTGATGAATACTTTTGCACATAGAACTTAAGAACATTTTTTCAGATCCCATTCATGTGGTAACTTCCCAGTGGAGAGAGTTTAGAGTTAAAAAATGGTAAGAACACTTGCATCAATTTGAATTCCTATTGGTGATGTATGAGTTTGTCCATTTCACCATAGCTCTGGCATTGAATATTATAATTAAAAACCACAACATTAAATTTTGTTAACTATGATAACTAAATTATATCTTGCTTTAATTTGCATTTATTTAATGTCTATTGAATTTTCCATGTTTGTTAACCAGATGTACTTCTTTTTTCAAGCCTTTTTTTTCTCCTTAACTATTGGGATCTTAATATTCTCCTTATCAGTTGATATGAGGGCTTTATATAGCAGAGTGTCTGAGGTGTAGGAAAGTCTAGAGGTTTATTAAGCAACAGATAAGACTGACTTCTCTGTACTCTGTAATAAACAATTAAGAATTTGGGGCTGTGCAGTCAGATGACCTAGGATTAAATTTTGTCATTGCTACTTTCTAGCTGTGTATCCTGAATAAGTGATTCTTAATTGCCTCAGGTTCCTCATCTGTGAAATGGGGATAATAATAGTATCTATTTCGTGGTATCTATCTCTTTCTGTTAGGAATCAATAAGACTGTATAGATAGAGTTCTTAGTACAGCGCCTGGCTGGGATGCAATTCATGTGAGCTTTCATCACCATTGTTATTTCCCAGATAACCCTTCATAGTTCTGGAATATTTCTCCCCCCCTTTTCCAGCCCCAGTTACCAGATTGTCTCATTTTTGTGTTTCTGCAGATCAGCCAAATGGCCGACGACATAGTTGCAGAGCTGGACAGGCATCTGGCCATGAAAACCAAAGAACTCCTCGGATGAAAGTCTGCCAGGGGCCAGTAGTGCTCCAGAGCCCAGTTCCTGGCAGGTCCCATGGGTGGCAAATTGGCCTCTCTCTGCCTCGTCCACACAGAAGGAAGGTTGTCACCGTGCAGTTGTCAGTCCTTGTGAGGCCCAGCCTTCCAGTGGGACCCTCTTCAATCTCTTCCTCCTGTTCCGTGTCCACCCCATCTGCTCTGGGTCTTCTGGCATGGGTTGCCCTTCAGAGTATCTGATGCTCTCAGAGGGACTTGACTTGGGTCATTCGTCTTGATCGTGATGTCAGAACTTCTTCTCAAGCAATTAATCAGGCCCTGTCCCCACCTTTGAACTCTGCTCAGGCCAGTGTGGGCCTTCACTTGTGCCTGGGTACCTCTGCCCAATTTCACCGAACGATAAAATCTAAATAAATTGGAAAGAATAACAACCACAAAGGAAAGGATGGAGTCAGTCTGGACTGATGGTCTCCAAGGACCTGTGCGTAAAGCATCCAGAACAGTGCTTTTGCCTCTGAGTCACCACATGTGCTCTTTCCTCTGCCTGGACCGTTCTCCCACTCCTCGCCCGGCCAGTCCTTTTCATCCTTGGGTCTCAGCTTGGACGGCACTTCCTCAGGGAAGTCTTCCTTTTCCCCCTAACCTCAGACCTCCTAGCACTGTCTACTGGGTATCTGAACCTTAATTGTTCTTTTTGATAATTAGTCTGTATTTTAGTATCCTTAGAACTTGGTGTAATGCTTGGAACATAGGAGGCATTCAACTGTGTTGTGAATGAATTGCACATAGTAGCTGCTCAATCAAAGCTGGCTTCTTTTTCTTTCTTTCCAGTCTTAACTAACACGATCATTCTGTCATTTTCCACTCTTGCCTTTGTCCTTAACACTTTCTTGGTAATGAGATCCCTGTCACCAGGGCCTGCCTGTTATGGACAGACAAGTGGTTTGTTGTGGCTCATCTTTGGGTAATAGGTTAAGTTTTTCCTAACAAGTAGGTTTTTTTCCTTCATTTGTTCATTTGTCATTCATTCACTCATAACATAGCCATCAGGAGCTAGGTACAGTCCTAGGTAATATTTTTAATCTTCACAGTAAACTCACAAGATGTGAATTATCTCCATTTTATAAATAGGAAAAGTGAGACCTGACAATATTAGATAATTTTCCCAAAGTGTTAGAGGGTTTCATTATTTATCATCAGTCTTACTTTACAGAGTGGGGAGAGCTCAGAGACGCCAAGTTTCTTGCCCAGGGTTACACAGCTAGCAACTGGCAGACCTGGGAGTCAAACTGAGGCCTGATCTAAATCATGTGCTCTGCCCACTGCATCCTGTTGCCATCACAAACAGGGAAGCACCAGCGTTGTGTCAGGGACTGTGCCTCTGTCTTTGAGAGATGCGCGGTGCCCTGGACTCAGTCGCTGTCTATGATGTCTTGGGTGGAAGGTCAGAGGTTTATTCCAGTCCTACCAGATGTCTGCCTTTAGAACAGAACCCACTTTAGCAGAAGGGCTTGTCTGCTTGCCTTTGAAGCAGCATCCAGCTTCTCCGTGCCGTTTGACTCCTCTCAGATTCTGTCCCGTGCTAAAAGTAATAAAGGTTGCACTTCTCCCTCTGCTTGTGCTGGCGGAGCACACTGTGCAACAGCCAGTGGGGAGTCAAGGTCAGAATTAGGTCGAAGATGAAAGGAGCTGACAGTCTCCTGCCCCTATTACCTGTCCTCAGTCAGACCCCATTCCCCAGCCCTGGGTAGCCGTCACACCATTGGAAGTCAGCTGGGGCAAGAACGGGGATAGAAATAGCAGTCAGGGAGCCTTTCTAGGGGTAAACCACATGGCAGGAGCTTTGCAAGAGTCTTTCGTGAGTGGCCGAAATCCCCCACTCACTGCAAATGTGCTTCTCAAAGATGCAGGATTTTTTAATAAACAGAGGAAATGATAAATTATGTTGTAACTCCACTCCAAAGGCATTTGGTTCTTAACAGCCAAATCCTCTGTAGTCTTTAAATAAACAAAAACTTATTTGGCGAACAGACGGGGGGAAAATGAAAGATTTTCTGTACTTGGGTTCCACATGTCAACAATTTCTCTCCTGTGTGTATGTTGGCCAAAGCCGTATATCATGATAAATGAATAAAGGAAAACCTCGAGCCCAGGGCGGTCAGACAGCTCAGCAAATGGCTTTCAGCTGATTGCTCTATTTCAGTTGACATTTATCAAAGAGTTTCTCTGTTACTCAGTGTGTCAGGCCTGCAGTGGTGGCAGGGACAAGAGTTAAACTACCTGTTTGGATGTGCTGAGTAATGAGTAAGTAATTCATTCTCCCTCCTTCTGTCTCTCTCTCAGAAAGAAAAGCTGCGTATGGAAATTCTCACACTTGCCAGAAGAATTAACCGCCTCCTCCATTTAGTTCAATGGCTTTCAAAAAAATCAAAATGCCATGAAAAATACAGGCCAAAGAGAATTCGGGAACTTTTTTTTCTTCTTTATTCTGTGTGTGTGTGTGTGTTGGAAAGTACAAAAGAAACTGGAATATAAAAAATCAGACATTTCTCACAAGTCCCGAATCTTACTCCCCTTTAACAGATATATATACTTCCAGACCTTTCTCTCTATATATATGACTTTTGAAAAACAAGGAAGGGAACCCAACAACGTGTCATGACCATCTAGCCATGGGTGAACACGTAGATGAAAGTCATCCCTTTCCTTTACAATACAGCATTCCCACAATATTCCACAATAAAGATGTACCGTAATTTATTTCACTACCACTTGTATGATATTAAAAAAAAATCATTTCAAATGCATTGAAAGATATTTCCATTTAAAGATTTTTTTCCTTGAGAAAAAAAAAACCTAGTCTAAGTTTATCTCTTTGATAAGTTTTACTCTTTAATCTCTTTGTTAGCTTCTAGTCAGCCTCAGACTAACGTTTTTTGAATACCTGGTACCATGCCAAACACTTCACATGTTACTACATTTACACTTCCTAACAGTCCTGGTTGGTGTAGGTATTACTCCTGTCTGTGTTTACATGTGAGAAAACTGAAGTTCAGAAAGGGTAATTTACTTGCCCAAGGTCACACAGCTAGTAAGTGCTGAGGCGAAGTGTGAGATGCAGATCTGACTTTAAAGTGGGTCCTTGATCGGTGTGCTTCAGTTTGTAAAGTCTTCCCTGAGCATTTACTCAGAATGCACCTAGCATTGTTCTGGGCCCTGAAGGTGATCATGAGAAGAGCAGAAAGCTTGCTTTCATAAAACAGAAAGCTATTTCTAGTAAAGCACTGCACATAAAACAGTACGGTAGCTGGCATATGGTAAACAATGAAGTGGTAGCTCTGATGGAGACAGTAAAGGTTACGCATTTATACCTCACCTGTTTGGCAGACTCTAGAACATGTCAGAGAAGCAGGGGCAAGTGGAGAGACCACCCAGTGGTGAATGATGATACTGACAACAATTGTAGTATTGACAGCATCAGTAACTGATACTGGCTTGATGCTTTTTAGTTTTCAAAGTTCTACATCCTTTATGCCATTGAAGCTCGGGTGAAGCTTTGCGGTTTCTTTTGCCCTGATAATGGTTGGTTTTCGTGATGTGTATCAAAAGGTATACTCTCTTTTGAGAGTAGAAATGTTAATACCTACATAGGAAATGTGTTTTATAGATGATAGTGTTTAGGTTTTCTGTAGTCTTATTTTTGGGATGAGACTTGGACTGAAAGTCTTGTCTCCTGTTAGTAGCTTTTCTGTTTCTTCCTGCATTTCCTGTGGTGTCTGCCCCATGGTAGGGCTGGTGCGCTGTTTGCTGCAGAGAGAGCCCGACTCCTCACGTCTCCAGCTCATTCAGTGCTGGGCGTCTGAATTCTATCTTGTCATACATCGAGATCACAGCCCTTGCTTGCTTTTTTTTTACATTTGCTTCGTGTATCTTTCCAATTCCTTTATTTCCAGCCTTTCCAAATCACTGTGTTTTGGCGTGTTTCTTTTTGAGAGCTGGGTTTTGTTCTATGAGCCATTCTAAAACTCTTTTTAAAATTTTTATCTTTGTTTTTAGTTGTGGTAAAATAACAAAATTTGCCATCTGGACCATTCTTAGGTATACAGTTAGAAGCGTTCAGTGCGTTCCCATTGTGGTGCAGCCAGTCTCCAGAACTCTTTTCGCCTCGCAGAACAGAACCTCTAAACCCATTAAATAGCTTCCCATTCCTCCCTCTCTCAGCCCCTGGCAACCAGCAGTCTACCTTCTGTCTCTCTGAGTTTAACTGCTCTATGTACCTCATGGATGTGGAATCACAGAATTTATCTTGTGACTGGCTTATTTCACTTAGCATAATGTTGTAGCCTGGATCAGAATTTCCTTCCTTTTTAGCTGTAAAAAATGTTCTATTGTCTGTATATGGGAAAATCCTTTCTATAGGTAACTTAAACTCATTTATATTTAATGATAATACTGAAATGTTTAGTAGAACCCATGTACTCTTTCTTTCTGTGCAATATTAACACACAACATTTGGTGGTTAACGCTCAGCAGAGTAGAGATTGGATTGAGGAGAAAGATTACTTCTGCAGAGAGGAAGTTACTGTTTGTCGAATGAACAAATGATTGATGACCCTTGTCTCTTATATTCCTTTCTTCTGGTCTCCATTTGGGTTCATCCTGTGCTGTGAGGTTAGAGCAACCTGAAACATAGCCTTTATCATGTCACTCTTCTGCCCCCAAACCTCCGATGGCTCCCCATTGCCTGCGGAGTTGTGTGCAGACGTTTCTCCCTGGCGTTTGGGAACCTCTGCATCTCTCTTTTTAGCTTTGATGCATCTCTCACGACCACCCTGCTAATGCAATCAGCGCTTAGACTAAGTGGAATTGTTCGCTTTTCTGAAATTTTGTGCTTCTTTCTTCCACCGCTGTGTCTTTTCTCGGGCTACTTTCTTTGCCTGGTGTGTGCTCCCTTAAAGCCCTACCCCGCCCAACAGACAAAATTTCCGTCTAGCCCTCAAAGGCCTTCTCAGTCCCACATCCTTCCTTCTTGCATTTTCTCATTTCTTTATCTAGATGTTTCTCCTGATTTCCCCCCTACCCCGGCCTGCCCCTCACTGTGTTTCCTCTCCAAACAGCATCACCTCCGCCCAGGTGCCAAACCAGGACATCGGGAGCTGCCTTTGCTCCCCGTGCCGCATCACCTCATCTGCTGTCACCAGGTCCTGTCAGTGCTGGCCGCAGAGTGCTCTGCCTTCCTCTCTGGGTGCACCCTCGAGGGGCGTGGACCAGGGAACAGATGTGGCCCGTGTTCCAGGGTGGCCTTGCCCCTACTGCGGAGACAGAGCACCTCTGGCACTGGGTGAGCCTTGTGTAAGTCCCCAGAAAGGAAGCCCCTGCTTTGTAATTTTTACGTCCCCCTCATAGGCAGTGCTGGGCACAGGGCAGATGTTCGGGAAACGTTTGTCCAGTTGTAACAGGCCTGCCAGGACTTGAAATACAAATGAAGTCCATTTACATCAGTAACCCAGTTTCTCTAATTACTCTCACCTGCTGGCTCAGGCCTCCAGCTTCATCTGTTCAGTCGGCATCAGGAGTCTGGGCGTCTCCTCAAGGCTTCCTCCCACGGTGCCTACAGTCACTGGCATCCACCATACTCTTCTCCCGCCCAGGCCCCCCTCTCTGGCGCCTGTGGCCATGAATGCCATTTGCGGGAGCTCCGCCTGTGCCCCTGCTGAGAGTGTCACTTTGGTGACAAGAGCACTGGCTCCTGGGCTTGGGGTGCCTGAGCATGTTGGGGTGGGTTGGGGGGCGGTCTCTGAAGAGACAGGGAAAAGGTTTCTTCCCTAATCCCAGGCTGCCCTTGGCCCCCTGAGCCCCAGAGCAGCCTCCCTGGGGTCGAAGCCCCAAAGCCCGATGTGGGCTCACAGCTGGCCCATGGGGTCGGGGGCACAAGTGCCTTCTCTCCTGTCCAGGCTCCAGCCTCAGCGAAAATCACCTCCTTTTTGCTGATAAGAATAACAAGTCCTGGGCTTTTGCTATGTGTCGGCAATTCTAGAAACCATTATTTTGCTCATTTTAGAAATAAGAAAACTGAAGCACAGAGAGGTTAAATTACTTGTTTCAGGACACACAGACCAAAGGAAGACTTGGAACACAGGGAGTCTGGGGTCTGACCCACAGCTAGGCAGCCTCAATAAGTCATTTTATCCAGGAGACCAGAAGGGCTGGAAGGAGCCTTGTGGGGCACTGAAGTGGCCACTGAGAGCTTGTGGGCCCTGTCCCAGGTTTGGCCTTTCCATGCCTAATAAATGTGCCTCCGCTTCCCTGTGGGTACCCGAGGGTCTGGGACAAGATCAGTGGTTGCCGGGTTAGCCAGAGAACCCCTGCTGCTCCCTGACATTTTGACCCATTTGGGGCAAAATAAGTAAAATAAAGGCAATGTAGTAAATTTTTCATAAAATTTAATTTATTTAGCTTAAAGGACTATTCTGTATTCTTAGATCTTGCTCTTCCTACTTCTGCTCTTGGTATTAAAATATTCTTTCTCTTACAGAATGATAAGAAGTTGGTGATAAGAAAAAAAACCCCCACCTCATTTAGAAAAATAAAAAGTCACCTTCTGTTGGTCCCTTCCTTTTCTTCCTCCCTTCCTTCCTTTCATTCTCTTTCTTTCTTTCTTCCTTTTTCTTTCTTTTCTTCCTTCCTTCCTTCCTTCCTTCCTTCCTTCCTTCCTTCCTTCCTTCCTTCCTTCCTTTCTTTCTTTCTTTCTTTCTTTTTCCTTCTTTCTTTCTTTCTTTCTTTCTCTCTCTCTTCCTTCCTTCCTTCCTTCCTTCCCTTCTTTCTCTTTCTCTCTCTCTCTCTCTCTCTCTCTCTCTCTCTCTCTCTCTTCTCTCTCTCTCTCTCTCTCTCCCTCTCTCCCTCTCTTCCTTCCTTCCTTCCTTCCTTCCTTATGCATGAAGCCCAAGGTCTGGGAGCTCTGGGACCTCACACCTACTCCTAGAGCTGATGTTCTGAGGCTGTCATCCCAGGGAAACGGGAGCTGTAACCAGGGAGAGAAATAGCAGGAGCGGTTTGACCTGTGTGGGTGTCAGGGACCTGGTGGGTGAGCCGGTGGTGGCGGAGAGGCAGGGGTTGGAACAGGACAATAGTCAATCAGCAGAGTTCAGAGTCCCTTGAGGGAGGAGGGACAGACAGGGAGAGGCGAGTCAGAGAGGAGAGAAGGCGACAGAGACAGGAAGAGACAGAGATGCACGCAGGGCTGGAGGGAGAGAGAGGCAGAGTCAAAGAGACAAAGACACACACACACATGCACACATGCACAAGCACAGGGATCAGCAGGTAGAGACAGATGGAGACAGTCACAGAGACTGAGCAACAGAAGGCGACAGTGAGACAGGTAACAGGTATTCCGAAAGAGAGACACTGAGATTAGCAGAGACAGAGACTCAGAGGGAGCTAGAGAAATACACACAATGAGAGAGAACGACAGAGAGACAGTTTAATAAAAGAAGAAGGAAAGAAAGAAAAGACACACATACACCTAGAGGGAGGCTGAGTTTGGCAGCTAGAGACTGCGAAGAGAGAGTGAGAGGGGCGGGCGGCTGCGCGGGGCCCCAGGTCTGCAGCGCAGGGTGTGGGCGGAGGAAGAGGCAGCACCAGCCGGGGCCAGGGCTGCAGGGACCAGATAAGGATGCCTGCCAAAGGAAAGAGGGGAAGGAAAGACGTTTACAAATCCCCCGGGGGAGACAGCCAGGGAGGCTGCCCCAGGCCCGGGAGAACAATGGGTACTTGACTTCAGTGGGTCATTAATGAGACAATTAATGGAAAGAGTAACAGAGGCCTCCCCAGGGAGGACTTGGAGAGTGGATAAGTGGAATTATTGTGGAGGCCGTGCGGGTGGTTCTAAGGGGGGCCTGTCCCCACAATCCCAGATGTCCAGCAGGCCAACGGCAGATTCCTGGCCTTGGACATGGGGCCTCCCCCACACCCGCCCTGTGCTCCCCCACCCTGGACCCCTGCCAGCCCCCAGATGCGTCTCCCCAGCCTCCCTGTCCCCATACGTTTGCTGCTGTTGCTCCCTCTACCTTGAATGTTATCCCTGGATTATCTGCATCCATGGAAACCCTACCCATTCTAGGGGTAAATAACCGTGGTGCATCCCTCCAATGCAACGATGAGTCAGGGCCACATGTTTCAATAAGAATAGGGCCCCCGAAACACAATGGGCAGTGGAAAAAGCAAACGGCGTCAGCGTCCTATGAACAGTGTAACACCGCTTATGTAAATCAGAATGACACGAACACAAAGCGATGTTTCAAAAATTATGCCTGACTTTATTTTGCATTATAAAATTATTTTCTAAAGGGAAGGTAGTAAAGGGATATGTCCCAAATTCATAATGGTGATTGGTGGGGAGTCGGGGGACAACTTAAAAGATGACCGCTGTCATCTCATGTAGATAAATATAGATGAAAATTTGGCAAAATGGTAACTTGGAGTTGTGAAAGTAGAAGTGGTTGTTACCTTCTTTCCTGTTTTTTTTTTCCCTGTACTTAAAAAATTTTTATTGAGAGAGTCAGACACAGAGACAGATACAGAGACATCCTAGCCATCCTCCAGACCTAGCTCAACGCCACCTCCTACAGGAAGCCTTCCAGGAACCCACCCCTGCCAATCAGATGTGGTCTCCCTTTTCCCTGGTACCAGACTCTTGGGCTCAAAGCACTTTCCCTCTTATGATTCCCTTTGTAACTGTCTTCCTCAGGGGAGAGAATCCCTTCCAGTACAGTGGCTTCCAGCACGAGGCCCTGCACAGAGATAGTGCCCATGTGGGTCTGGGAGACTGAAACTTGCTCTCCTTCCCGCCATTGTAGGAGGCAGCCCACCAAGCTCTGATCACATCTCAGATACAATATACAAACAGTGCTGGAAGGAGGGGGGTTTCCTAAAATTCAAAGCATGGCTCCCAGAATGGGGATCTTGGGAGGGGGGCAGCTACCATTTGAAAATATTCAGGGAGGAAGGAGGAGGTCTTGTTCACTGTGACCAGGATATCACTCGACCCTGGTCAGTTGGTTGTGGCACCACTGCTAAGAAAACCTCAAGCTAGAGTTCCAGCAGAGTCCCCCTTGCTCCCCTAGTCGGGCAGAGAGGCATTTGGTTCCTTCTACCTGAATCCACCCACTAATAGAAACCCTGAATTCCCCCCCCCCCCGCCTCTAGTGACTCCTAGTTGCTGGTAAGATGGAGGTGGCAGGAAGGCCACAGGTCCTGGCCTGCCCACCCAGGCAGGCGGTGGCCCATCCGTCACAGCAGCGCCACTTGCTGAGGGGATTCCTCGGTGCTCTGCCCCCAGCATCTAATATTTTTTTTTTTTTTGGCATATGTATTTTTATTGAAGTACATTCAGTTTACAATGTTGTGTCCCTGAGCATCTAATTTAATTCTCACCATAGCCCCTGTTTTACAGATGAGGCCTCAGGAAAGCTGACTTGCTCAAGGTTGCAGGATGGCAGTAAGTGTTGGACCTGGGACTCCAGTCTTGGGTCTGGGTGGCAGGGATGCAGCGCTCTCTTCACTTTTAGGCAGCTCCTCCGTTATATAAAAGGGGATACCGAGACCCAGAGGGAGGACTCATCCATTAACAGCATAACAAGCAAGTGGCAGAGCTGGAGCTTGCTCCCAGATTCCCTGCCAGCTTCCGGCCTCGCGGGCTGCCCAGGGGAGCCTGTCTACCACACAGCAGGAGTTTTCATCCACCAGGCTCGGCAGGGTCGTGATGCTTCATCAGACACAAAACAGTAGGGTTTGGGGAGCAGGGAGGGACCTTGGAGATCGTCTTGTTTGGATCGCTCTTTGTAGTGATGAGGAATTTAAGGCCTAAAGAGGGCAAGTGACTCACAAGGCTTCTTTGATGTCAGGAAGTCCAGGCCAAAAAAAGAGCAGCTTCATGATCCACAGGGTCCCTTGGGTCCTCAGAACCTATTGACTCCAACTTTAGAACCCATTTTAATAATAAGCAACTTGATAGCCAAACCCAGAGCAGACTGGAAACTATCAATTAGAACATAGGGAAGAGTAGTGTCCACAGAGATGTTTGCTGAGTGCTGAGTACATGAATGAATGAACAAATGAATGGGTGGCTGCCAGGCTGATCTCTGCCTCCCACCTGGTTTCCCCTCCTCTGTCAGATTAATCATCTCAAACCAGCCTTTGCCGTGACCTGGCCCGGCTCCAGAGCCCGGTGGCTCCGCATTGCCTGGATACCTGGATAGCCTCCTTCGTTCCTCCATATGATTCAGGTCCCTCTGACCCACAGTCCATATGATGAACTCTTCAAATTTCAAACCATGCTGCTCCCCTTCACAGCTCCCCATCACCCCATGGGAAAGCCCCAGATTCTTACCTCCAGCTCTTAACTCCAGGGTTTGACCTGGACCATATTTCCAGCCCCATCTCACACTAGGCTCTCCCTTGCCCTGGCTCCAGCCGGCTCCAGCTCTGAGTGCTCTCAGGCAGCCACACAGGCCTGTCACTTCAGGGGCTGTGCTTGCCATTCCTTCTGCCTGGGGCACTCCAGACCCTACCCTACCTGGCTAACTCCTCTGCATCCTTTAGATCTCAACCTAATGTCACCTCTTCCAGGCAGCCTTCCCTGACCTTCACAAATGGGCTTCATATACTCCATCGGCTGTTCCCACAGCCGGCGGGTCTGCTCCTAGCACCGCACAGTCCCATTTGATTATCCGTAGCATCGTCAATGCCTGGATTCTGCCTGGACTGTGAGCTCCAAGTGGGCAGGGACCGTCTCAGTCTTGGAGACGCAACAAAGCCTGGCACATACTGTGCCCTCAATAAGTATTTGCTGAATGATTGAATAGATTTGGCTCCTCGTGGAAATTGACTTATTCATTCAACAAATATTTATTGAGCATCTATTACATGTCAAGCATGGTTCTCCACACCCCACGGTGGTGAACAAACCACCCCAAAGTCCTTGCCCTCACAGAGCTCAGAATCTACTGGGAAGAGGCAGACATTAGACACATAAGAAAGTAACACAGTGCCAGGCATAGCTAAGTGCTATGAAGGAGCACAAAGCAGGGGTAAGGGAAGAGAATCGAGTGTGTGCGTTTGGTGGGGGGTTGCCAGTTTAGATGGGGTAGTCAGAGAATGCTGCATGCAGGAGGTGACATTTCAGTGGTGAGCCAAGGCTTCTGAGAAGCACAGTCCCTCTGCCTCCCTGGGGCTGGCTGGGCCCTAGGTGTATCCAGGTGTGACAGTCCCAGATCCCCAAACCCTCCCTGCCTCCCAGGGTGGGAGCAAGGAACCCAGAAGAGGCCTTTGGCTAAGCTTTTGAGGTGGGTGTGGGAGCCCAAAGCTGCTCTTCACAACAGCCGTGATTGGGCTCTTTCTGCGTGGCGAGAGGCGGCGATTGCTTTGTGCACGGAAGACTCGGCTGATTGTGGCCGGGCGATTGGCACCCACCGACCGCGGCCGCCAGGGTTTACCGCGCACCCCCAGCCTCACGGCGGGCCGTGTGCAATGCGCCAGCCCAATCTCGCCTCCTATATTCAGAGTTGATTAGACGCTATTTCTGCCTGGATTTTCAGAAGGCTCAAGAGCTTTTTTAATCACTACAGTGGCTCATTACGGTTTTGCAGTGACACTCATGTCCTTCAGTTCTCTTCTCAGATTAGATTCTATAGTCAGATGAATATTGGATGATTTCATTACATACAAATGCAATCAACAGTTTTGCATAAATTTCTTCTCTTTTCTTGAGTTTCAATTGACCCCAGCACCCATGGTGGCAGGCACGATCCACATGCAAATGAGCTAGGTTTGCAGCCGCAGAGAGGGGCCTGGAGGAGGCTGGCACTCGCACCAGCCCGGTTGCTCAGGTTCGGGAGGGGGTTCTGGGAGGAGGGGGCACCACCGCAGCCTAGGCAGGGCACCCCACTTCGGAAGATATTCCTGCAGGTAAACTGAGGCACAGGGATGCTCAGAGAGGGGCAGAGAATGGAATGTGGAGTTTCAGCCTCTGCAGCTGGGCTGGGAAGGGTGCGCTCAGGACGCTTGGGGCAGTGGCTTCTTAAGAACTGGTCTGTACGTGTTGCAGTGTTTTAACAACTTTGTATTCCTGCTGAATGTTAGCTCTGACCCAGCGAAGGCTGCTGCTGTCCTTTGTCATCAGCATCACCACCACCATCATCATCATTTCTCCTGGAGTGCCTGAGCTATGGCCATTCCGATGATCAGCAAAAGTCAAAAAAAGGCAGACAGGGAAGTTGGGAGCCCAGGACCATTGCCCTTGCATCACTTTCTCGATTTCTCTCCTTCGCTTTTGGATGGAAAGGCAGGATATTCTCAGAAGGCTCCCAATCCCTCCACTGTCTGGCGGCTGAATCCTTTCCACCACACGCCTGTGGACTCGTTCCTCCCTGGGGCTGAGGAGCTCCCTGCCTGCTGCGAGCCTTGCCCGGCTTACCTAGCTCCTTACTGACGAGGTGAGCCTGAGCCCTCCCAGCCCTGACCCTGTGCTCAGGGCCTACTGCCCACCTCTGCTCCCTCCTGCCCCGTGACACCCCCTGAAGTCCGCAGTGGGGGCTGTGACCTGCTGAGTCACCTTTTCTAGGGCTGGGCGTCTCCATTCCTGCAGCATCTCCTCCCAGGACGTAGCCTCCAGCCTCCCATCCGGGTCTGTCCTCCAGATGCTCCTGGTGGCTGTCGTGGTTCATAGTCCAGGCCTGGACTCAACACCCAGCTGGAGGCTGGAGGGTAACGTGGGGAGTAAGCTGTGTGTGGTCAGAGGACCAAGGACAAGCAGCTGCACACCTCCTGGGGAGCGGGGTGCGGGGAGAACCGGGAAGGGAATGGAAAGTTCGGCCTGATGGTCTGCCAGGACAGGTGTCTGAGCATCCCCAACCTCACTTCCTTCAGGTAGGTTCTTTTTAAAGGCCCCCGCCATGTACACAGACATGATGCGGACAGTGCAGGATCAGGCACCCCAAGAGAGGCTTGTGGATGCACAAGTGGTCAGGTTTCCATCCCATCAGGGATGTGACCCAAGCTTCGGTCTTCATCACGGACATGACTGAACCTTGACGTGGAGAGAATCAGAGCCAAGACCACAGGTGTGGATGGGACACATCTGTGCTACCACAGCCCTAGGCTCAGATCCCTGCCTGTCACTGCCCTCAGCTCCCCGTATTGGGGTTGGAGAAATCCAGGGACCTGATGGAAGCAGGGCAGCCCCATACTGCTCCCATGTCACTGGTGGAACCACTGAAGTCGGGAGAGGGGAAGGTTGGGCAAAGAGCCACACAGCTCAAAGCCAGAGCCTCCTGACGCAGTCTGGAGCTGCTCCTCTGCTCAGCTGGCTGCCGTAGATATCGTCCCTTGCCCTTCTGTCCTCTGTGCACAGTCACCAAGGTCCCTCCTTCCCCAGCTGAATGGTCCGCCCCTCACTGCCTGTGTGTCTGCCTGCTGCTGCTTCCCGGCTTCCCCAGGCTCCTCTTTCTGTTTGCATCTCTGTGTGCATCACCCACCCCAACCCTAGTCTCTCCCTGTCTTCATCCTTGACTCTGTCTCTCTGTCTCTGTATCCCTTCCTCCCCTTCCTCTCTGTACCCCCGTCCCTCTCCCCATCTCTGTGTCTGACTGCCTGTTTCCTTTGCCAGGCCACATCTGCTCCTTGCTTCAGCTGCTGTGTGACCAGGCTGGTCTCTGTCTGGGGTTGGTGGATCTGAGACACCTGGACTGCCCCACTTAAAGCTATGGCCAGTGGAAGGAGGAGGTTGGTGGCGGGGGTTGGTTTCTGAACTCCTCAGAGCCTTCCTGCAGTGGCCAGCACCGGGCCATCCATTTTCTCTCCCAGGCAAGGCTGGCAGGAAAGCAGCCATCTCTCTTTCATCACAGAGCTATTCTCACGCCAGCTGGGGAGAGAGGCTGGGAGGTGCTGGGAGCTGGGGCGGGGTTGAAGATGGCTCCCACTGACTCCTCAAGCAGAGGATCATCCTGTCCAGGCCCCCCGTTTTTCAGCTGGGTCCAGACCTGCTGCTGTCTGTGGCAGGCTCGCCCCATGGAAGCTCTGCACCTGCCCATCCTCCCTCCAGGTCATCCGGCAGAATGAACCTGTGCCCTCAACCCCGTGGGAATCTGGTCTGCACTCACCATGCCACCTCCTCTCCTTTCCCTACTCACCTCTCTCTCACTTGGGCACAGAGGACTGCTTTCCTCTGATGACCCTGCTTTCTGACTCCATGCCTTGGTCAGATAACATGCGTGGCAGAGAGGAAAGAGCTGGGCTCCGGAGACTGGCAGGTCGATGCCGGATTTCAGCTCTGCCACTTGTTGGGTTCGGGTTAGTCTCAGGCAAGCAACTTAACCTCTCTGAGCCCAGTTTTTTTTCTCTTGTAAAATGCAGATAACACTCCTTCCCTTGCAAGGCTGGCATGAGGATTGATAACATGTGGGAATGCCTGGGTCAGAGCTGGACAGAGTAGACTCATGATCAAGCGTTTATTATGAATAAACAAATGTGTACCTAACAAATGAATAGTAGAATTGAGGCCTGCATAAGTGGGGCGCGGGGAAGGAATGCCAGGTGTTGGGAGAGGTGCAGGCAGGGGCATGGGGGTAAGAAGGCTTGCAGGGGGACTCGGGGGCTGTGAGTGTTCAGCACGAGTGCAAAGTCTGCAATCCCAAAGGGAAGTCTCAGGGAGCAGGGAAAGGACCTGGAAAGGAATTGTGGCAGCAGCTGCCAGGCGTTGAGCCCCCGTCCTGAAGCATCTACAAGTATTATCTCATTTAATCTTCACAACCAACCTGTGAGGCAAATGCTATTATTATTCCCACTTTACAGATGAGGAAGTTGAGACCTGGAGAAGTAAAATGAATTTCCCACGTTACACAGCTCATACTTGCCCCTGCCAGATTTGAACTGTGGTCTAATCTGGCTCCAAATTTGGTCCTAGTTCCCTTCTGAAGGCAGAACCTCCCCTGCCCCCTCATCTCTGGCCTGGTGAAGCCATGTGAATAAAAGGGCTTACCTAACACCTTCAGTTAGTGAAGGAGAGTAAAGAAGGCATAATCGGAGGGTCCAAATATCCAGAAGATAGAAATTTGGCTCCATTGAATCAGGAAAGGCTTCCTGGAGGAAGCTGGGCATGGGGGGCAGAGGCATTACCTTGAAGTGAGGCTGAGGCAGCCTGGGGTCGGAGGGGGCTGTCCCTGGGGTGACACTAGAGCACAGGGGTTCTGCTGCCCGACAGCCTGGGGCTCTTGACCTCCATCTGCTTTTTCACTGCGGTCCGTGCCCTTCGCCCCACCTGGCCCAGCTTGAGCCGCCTCTGGCCGGTCCCCAGAGAGTGGGACCATCAGGTTTCCGTCTGCTCCAGACCCGAGCCCCATTCCCGGCCCAGCTACGCTCTTGTTGCAAGACCTTGGCCAAGCCGACTCCCCTTTCTGATCCTTACTGTCTCCAGCTGTGAAATGGGACTGACAGCACCCACAGCTTGGTGCAGGTCAGAGGCAAGCAGAGCCTGCACGGGGCCAGGTTCAGAGGGAGTGCTGAGCAGGGTCCCCACCCCCCGAGCAGGCCCCAAATCCCAATTCAGAGCATCAGAAGCCAAAAGACAGGGTGTGTGCTGTGGTGGCCAGCCTCTGAAGCCAGACCGCCTGCCTCTTTCTTGCTGGGCGATCTTGAACGCCTAGCCTAGCTCTCTACAGTTTCCGTGTCTTTAAAAGAAAGATTATACTAGAAGCCCAAATCCCTTACCTAAAACCTGTGAAGGCAGACGGTTTCAGAGCTTCTCTGATTCTAAAGTCTGTTACAGAACATATCCCATACACTGTACAACCTCCCAGGGGGCTCTGGGGCATGTCTGATAATCAAACTTTTTCATGCTTTTTTCCAATAAAACACATGACTATTCATACCAGGTAGTGAAATGAAGACCAAAAATAGCATCGCCTTAGTTCAGGTCACCAAACCCAGGTAAAACCTTTGGTCACTGAATCTCATAGGATGGCATCACTGTGGAGAAGGGATGGTGGGACTGGAGTCTTTGCCTCATGGGGCTGACATGTAGATAAGATGAGTTACTACATGCAAGGTGTTCAGAACTGCGCCAGGCACACAGTGAGTGCTTGAGACACACATGCTCTCCAGTGGGTCCCTCCCCTGCTCCAAACTCTCCCATGGCTCCCACGTCCTCAGGGTAAAGTACAAACAATTTCCACCGAGGCCCTTTGTGATTGAAGAGCCCTGACTCCAGCCTCAGCGCTGACCTCTGACCTGCACACCCGAAACTTCAGCTTCATTAACTTCTATCAGGTCCTCAGACATGCCGGGCTCTCTGCGGGCTGCTGCACTTGCTCTGTGTTCTGCTTGAATTGCCCCCTTTCCAAATCCCCTTTCTTAACTGTTTCATCCTATAGCTTCACAGCCTCCCCTAGGCATAGATCTCATGCTGGGAGAATTGTCTGTTTCTTTGCCACACGGATCTCTGGGAAAGCAGCGGCCAGGTGTGTATCCTTCTCTGACATCCAGTTTGTGTGAATGAATGAACCTCCTCACCCATCAATGGCGTTGCCACTAGTTCAGGGACTGAATACATGTTTGTCGAATGAATAAATGAAACACGGCTCTGGAAGGAAGATCCCACCCTCGTATGCACCCCAGGAGAAGATTCTTGGAATGTTCTTCCCTCTCTCCACCCCTCCAAATTCCTTAAATGATTTCTAAAAAAGGGACCCAGTCCATGCAGGGGGCCAGCTGGGCCTCCTGTATCAAAGGGCCTGGGGGAGGTGGCTCCGGTACATTAGGCAGAAACCACTTGTCCGGGGTTGGTAGAGGCCTCTGGAGCCTGGGGAGCAGGGGGCGGGGTGAAGGGGGCCTCCAGCACTCTGGACAATTGCTATAATATAAACTCCATAATCAGGTAAATGCATTCGTGCGGGGGATGGTTCCCGTGCAGCTGCAGGCATCCCCCCTGGCCCCAGAGGGGACCTGTCTAATCTCAGGGTAATGAAAACATGGGTCCAATTATGGTGGAGGGCCGAGGCCTGGGCCACGGCCGGAGTGGGGAGCTGGGCCCCCGGCAGCGGAATTAGAACATTTAAGCTGTCAGGCCGAATCCGGGAAAGGCCTGATTACCTGGCCCGAGAAGGGGCCGCTTTGGTTTGGTGTCGACTATAATTTCCTGGCCGCCAGCAGTGAAGCCAGGGGCCACCTTCCCTCTTCTGCGATGGGGGTCCATCCAGGCCTTGCATCTCTGACCTCCACCCCTCCGGACCCACCTAGAGGGGCTGGCCTGAGCTTCTCAAGCTGTCGGGGCTGGGCAGGAAGAGAAACAGGTACATGAGTGACACGTGCTGGGTGTGTGTAATACATGGACACCAGTTAAGGAGGATGTGTGAATAGCCCCTGCACTGGAGGTGGAGATGGTACACGTAGTAGGAATACACTGGCGACATATAAATGACACATGTGTCTACATGGATTACACGCAGCTGATTCAGCACTGAGGTGTGCAAGTAACATGCACATGGGCTGTAGGTACAGGATGCCTGGGTGGACATGCACACATAGCGGGGCTGTGGATACACAGGTTATATATGGTATGAATTCACAGTTGTGTGTGCTGGTCTGTAAATGCCCTGAGAGCAAGGGTCAAGTTCACTTTGCTGACTGCTGGACTCCACAGCCCCTAGGTGGGTGCCAGGCTGGGTGGATAGGTGTTGATTACAGAAATGTCGAATGCATTCACGTCTATCCGATAGGTAGGTGGGAACTATGCGATGCATGCATTAAAAAAGAAAGAGCATGGTGTGTGTGTGTTACTTGTCCCCACTGTGTGTATTGGGGCATGAGTGGTGGAATGCTTTGAAGGCCTGAACTTGAACCGTGTGGCCACAGATCTGTGCTCCCTGCCTGCCTCCTCCACTTACAGATTGTGTGATGTCCGCAACTCATTTAACCTCTCTGAGCCTGAATTTTCTCATCTGTAAAATGGATAATAGTAATAATGACAGCAAATATTCCTTCAGCACTATGTACCTAGTACAGTACCGTATTATTGTTGTACATTATTATCTTACTGCCTGTTCGCAATAGCCCTAAAAATAAGTACTACAATTGCCCCTATTTCACAGGTGTGGAAACTGAAGCTCTCAGAGGTTAGAAAATGCCGAAGCCAGAATTCAAGCCCAGGCCATCTGACTACTGGGGGAGCTTTTGACTGCCAGCCTAAACAGATCGTACCTGTTGCATACAGTTGTCTTAAAATAATCCACGTAAAGCACCTAGCATTGCATCTGGCACTTAGTAAGTATTCTGTAAACATTACGGTGTTTTGGACAGGATACGTGCGTATGGAATGCATAAATACGTGGGAAATGTGCATATAGTGTATTTGTGAGTGAGAGACTTGTGTAGATATGTCCTGGGAGGGTACAAGATAGGCATACATTTACGCAAGGTTTATGATACATGTACTTGGGCATATGCATATGGGATATATTTTACATAATGAACACAAGATGTAAGTAACTGTTATATTATGATGTTGACAAGTGGCTTATGAAATTAGAAAAAAATCACATTCTTGAGGTGTGTGATATACATATGAGTCTACACAGGGCCCTGTACTTGGGAGTTGAAGAATATATGTAAACGGGGTAATGATGGATATCTGGGTCCAGGCATGGTGGTAAACCTGCACATGCGCACACAGTACGGCACATTTGTGTGTGCAGAGAGGATACAAATAGATACAGAAATGCATGTGGTGGATACACATACTGTATGGATACAGTGCTTTGTAGGTGATCTTGTACGTGCACGTGGATGTGAAGTGCTTATGCATGGGGTACCTACGGGCGCATCCATGTAAGCAGTGTATGCGTGGGTGTAGTGCACAGACTTGGGGGTATGCCGCACATCCTTCTGAGATGTATATATTTAATTGTGATTTATGTTCTGGGCAGCTTTGCTCAAATGTGACCTTCTCAGTAAAAACAACAGAAACTATAACCACCCTATTTAAAAGAGATCCAATTTCCCATGCCAGTCCCTTCTTTATTTTCTCCAAAAAGCTTCACTTTTAAATACACAGTATCATTTAGAAATCTGTGATGTTCACTGCATTCTCCCTCGCTGCACCGTAAGCTGCAGCAGGCCGAGGGCTTCTCTCGGTCTTGCCCACGGCTGAGTCCCCAGTGCTCAGCACAGGGCCCGGCCAGTTGCAGACGCGCAGCGCTGCTCCGTGCGGGCCGGTGCAGGAGGCAGAGGAGACAGCTCGGCCGGGCCACCTGGCGCGAGGGAAGCGCGACCCGCCCGCGACGCGTGCTCGGCGCACGTGTAAGTGACGGACGCGCACCGGCTGCCGCGGGGCCAGGGCTGGGCCACCTCCGCAACCCCCGCCCGGGGTCCTGCGTCGGCCCCGAGGCCCCGCCCCGGCCCCCGCCGTCTCCCGGGGGCGCGACCCGCTGTACCGGCGGGGCTCCGGCCCATTTCCCGGCGGCTGCAGGGCGGGGAGCGGGCGCGGGGCCGCGGCGGGCCGGGCGGCAGGAAGCGGCGCATTGTTCGCGGGCCGCGGCCCGGGCAGGGAGTTCCCGGCCCTGCGCGGACATAAAAGGAGAAAGCAGCGCCCGCGGAGCGGCCGGCCGGCCAGCGGTCCGGGCGGCCCGGAGGAAGCGCGGCCCGGCGCTCCGGTGACCCCGGCATCCGCCGCGGGCCGGTGGCCGGGGAAGGCGGAACGCGCCCCGCCCCTACGGCCCGCCAGCCCCGGGTTCGAATCCCGGCTCGCCGCCTCCCGAGCCTGCGTTTCCTCCCGAGTAAATTAAAACAAGCCTCCAGAAGCCCACCTCGGTGAACACCCGGGGCGCCCCTGCCTCCCTCCCGCCCCCTCCCCACTCCAGTGTGCTTGTCCCGCTAAACACTTGTGCCTCAGGCCCTCGAGGAGAAAAGGCAAGCAGTGAAATCCAGGCTGCGGGGAGTTGTTTTACCTCCTAAAGAGCACGCACCAGCGTAGCTTGAGCGCATGACAGGGGCTCGAAAAGACCCTCTTCAGGGTGGAACTTGGGCTGCAGGCTCTGTGACGGATGGGGAAACTGAGGCCCGGAGGGGACTGACTTGCTCAGGGTCATCAATCACAGACACAGCATCCAGAAGGCTTTTTTTCTTTTCTTTTCTTTTCTTTTAACAAGTAAAGGGTCTTTCTCCCAGTGCTTAGAACTACGGCCACTTTTGTGGTTGTCCGTTGATTGTAAAATTGTAAAAATTGATCACATGAACACAGTTAGTGGTGTGTATCGTTTCAACGCGGCTTCACACTTGTTCCTTATTTGATCCCAGGCGGCAGTAAACTGAAGCACAGAGAGGTGAAGTGTCTTGCCCAAGCAGGTTCTTGTCCCTGGCCTGTTTTAGGAGATGTTAATCCCTACAACTCCAGCACCATCATCCTGGGTGAGGATGTCTTTGCTGGAGGGTTAAGATCTAATTAAGGCAGGAAAAGGTAAGGGATTACCCAGTCCAGCCCCCATTCCAGCCCAGCCCACCCCAACCCACAGCACTGAGTTTTGTTCTCCAGGCCTGTACCCTTCTCTTGCCTCTTAGAAGGAAAAGGAAGAATCCTCATCATTTCAACAGAGGCTCAGAGAGGTTAAGTTACTTGCACCAAGTCACATAGCAAAATGGCTATGCTGCAGAGGACTTTTGCCCACGACCAGACCTCTCCTTCTGGGGAGAACCTTCTTCCTGAGTCCTGAAATTTTGAGACCCTGTCCTGGGGTGCCTTCATCCTCTGGGCCAGGAGATTCTGATTATGGAGAAAAAGCTTTCCCCTCCATCCCTGCCCCCGCCCAGCCCGGGAACCCTACACCGGGGGTAATTGAGATCAGATGCTGCTGTGACCCACGGAATGCTCCCCGGGAACCTGGAAGCATTTATTGTCTGGAAGAGAATCCAGGGCCCACTCTAGGCTGCCCTCCCTCCCTCCCTGTCTCCTCCCCAGGCGGCTGAAGGTGGATAGGGGCCCTGAGGAGCCTCTGGTGCTGCCTGGGGGTTAGTGCAACCGGCCTTGATGGATACTGCTGCTGAAAGCGCCTTCCTGGGGATACGGTTACAGGGGGCCAGACTTCCGGCCCAGCCGGCCCAGCTTTGGAGCGTGGATCTGCAGGCTTTCCAGGCCAGCAACTCTGCAACTCCGCCCCCTCACTCCTTAACAGGGGCACCGGCAGGCCCCATCTTATTCAGAGCTCAGCTCAAATGTCACCTCCTCAGGGAGGCCCTCCCTGACCACCCTATATGAACTAGCCCACCTACCAGAAGTCCCTTCCTCTCACTCTTAAATTTTATTCATATCACTTAGCTCTAGTTGGTTGGTTCATATCTTTTCTTATAATGTTTATTTCCTGCCCTCCCCATCCCTCTCCAAAATGGGAGCCTTGTGAGGGCAGGGACTTTGTTGTGTTCACTGCTGTGTCCTGGGGCCTGGGACTCTGCCTGGGACATAGTAGGTGCTCAGTAAATAAGAGCAATGACTTGAACCCCTGCCTTTGGCCTCTGATGAAACCTGACCTTGAATCTCTGCTCTGAGCAGGTTTACCTGGGATCCTTGGCCCTGATCCCACATCTCTGGTAAAAAACTTCAGCTTCTGATGCTCACTCTCCTGCTTGCTCTTATCGCTTCAGCCTCTCATCAGGGAGCTCCCGGCTGACCTCTGACCTCATATGTCTGATCCCTTTTCTTTGCCCTCCTCTCCCCAGCCTCTGCTGTGTGACTTTGGACAAGTCTCTTGCCCTTCTTGAGCCAGCAGAATTCTTCAAACACAAGCTTACGTAGGAACCCAGAGCGTGAGGCATAAAAGAGTGAAAGGCAGGAAGGGGGTCTGGTCCCTGAGTGCCTGGCTTTTGTTGTTTGTCCTCATCACAGCTTTGCGGTTCCCTACAGCTCTGAAGAACCCTGTGGTCTGAAAACTCCAGATTCAATGATTTCTCAGTCTCTTTCAGCTCCGTAATTCCACAATGTCGTTACTTAGGTGTCTCTCTGGTCTTCAGCATTCACTTAGTCATTCATTTATTCATTCATCAAACACTAATGGGCCACAGTTGTGTGCCAGGCTGTGCGCTCATCCCCCTGCTCTCCAATTTCTTGTGTCCAACTTCTGGTCCCCTTCCTTCATTCAACAATGTCCAGGAGCACATGAAATGTGCCAGGGCCATGAAATCTTGGAGCATTTGGACAGGGTGGCTGTTGTCACCTTTGTGTGTCACCTTTGTGTGACTTAGGAAAAGGCGCTCCCTTCTGGGCAGATACAGACTTGCTGGACCCCAGCTCGACAGCAGAAAGTGCTCTTGAGTGAAGAAAAAGGTGACTGTCTTCTCGGCGGATAAAGCCCCACATTTGGGGCTGGCTGGATTTCAGATGCCTGATGTAGTGCAGAGCTTTCACACTGGCTCCATGGATGGGTGACCTGTGTTTGGTTTAATGCTCTATCGCTGTTTTGAAATTTAAAAATAAGTTTTTGAATGAGGGGCTGCACATTTTCATTTTGCACTGAGTCCCACAAATTTTGTAGCCGGTCCTGATCTTACACACAGTAGGATCACACAGAGTGGGGGTGGGGCGAGTAGTGGGAGAAGGCACAGGAGAGGAAGTGGGGGAAGGGCTGCCAATGCCAGGGTGAGGGGCCAGGACTAGAGCAGATCAGCATCAATTTGTTGTTTTATACGTGGGGTGGGGTGAGGAGTACTTAGGATTTTTATTTAAAAAAAAAAAAAAAAGATGTTGCCTCTGCAAATATGTTTGAAAGCCAGCAATGGAGGGTAGAAAGCCAGAGAAGGGATTAAAAGTCCCTCTGCCAACTTCTGGCTTCCTTGAAGGGCTTACACTCTTTAAAGGGGAGAAACTTGAGCCTCAGAAAGGGTCACAGGCAGCATCTAGCCTCCTGACACTGTACCTGCAGGAGCATGCCTTCGCAGGCCCCTGGAGAAGGCCCCTCTGCAAGACAGCCTTCCTGGAAAAAGGCGGCCTCTGCTGCCACCTGGTGGCAACTCGGAGGTAGGGGAGGATGCCACGTTGGCTCTGGAGCTAGCAGCAGTCCTGGTCCAGACAAGGGACCCTGTGTCGTGGGGCAGGGGTTGCTCTGTTCTGGGGCATGGACTCCTTCGGGACTCTGGGACCATTATTGGCGGTAGAGTGCACCCAGAATATCTTCTTCCTCTATCTTCCTATGTCTCAGAGGCTTACTTGTCTAATCCAGAAGGCTGGGAGTTACCCTTGGCTCCTCCTGCTCTCTTATGCCCTAAATTCAGTCTGTCCCCAAGTCCTGTTATGTCTACCTTTTAGGTAGACCTGGAACGTGCCCATTGCTCTCCATCCCCAGGACCATGGCTCAGGTCCAGTCACCATCACCTTCACCTGGTCCACCACAGCAGCCTCACACTTGGTCTTTTCCCAACTCAGCCTCATCTGCAATCCACTCCCCTTGCTGCATCCAGAGGGAGCCTGCTAAAACCCACAGCTACACACAACCACTCGCAGCCTAAAACCATCAATAGCTCACCATTGACCCCAGGACAAAGTTCATCCTCTTTACTGGGGAACTCCTCAGGGAACTGTCCCCTGTAAGCCCCGTCAGGACCCCTGCGGCTCCCCTAACTGGGCATAGACCACGGCAGTCACAGACATAGAATCTAGTGCCTGTCTGCTTGCTCTCAAATCTCACCTGCCTCTCATTAGCCAACTGTGCAACCTCGGTCTGGTGATTTAACTCAGTCTCGCAACCTGTAAAACAGCATTGATGGTGACAGGACCTACTTCAGAGGGTTATCGTAAGGATTCGGTGAATGGAGCTGTGCATGAACCTGCCCTCACTTCTGACCCCAGCGGCAAGTTCAGGAGGTGCCCTCAGGTTTGATAATTTGATAATTCACTCAAAAGACTCACACCACTCACTGAAAGCCCTTAACCTCCCGGTTATGGTTTATTACAGGGAAAGGATGCAGATGAAGGTCAGCTAAAGGAAGAGACAAAACACGGGGCAGCCACACGGGTCCCATGGCCAGGAAGGGCTGAGGCAGGACCCCTTCTTTTGGAGGAACTGGCGTAGTAGCCTCTTGAAACAGTCTTGCTGCCAGGGATGCTGATGGCAGCTGGCCACAGGGCAGAGTGCCGTGAGACCCAGAGGCAGCAGCAGGGCCAGTGGGGAAGCCAAAGAAGTAGGTTTCAGTTTCACAAGTCCAAGGACCTTCCAAGATGAAGACTGCCTGGTGGGTGGGAGTGTGTGAGTTTCAGTCCTGCAAGCTCTGCCTCTGGGGCCGGGGACCTGGCCTGTCTGGAGATCCAGCAGGGGCTGAGACGGATTGCAAGCAAGGGTTCAGATTCCCTCCTCTGTCTTCTCCCAGCTCTGCTGGGCCCTGGGTGGGGGTGGGGAGAGGGGTGGTGGGGAAAGGGGAAGGAAGAGCCAGCCCAGGGAGGAGGAGAGGATGAGCAGCAGGAGGGTCCGGCTTTCCGGAGGCCTCTAGGAGGGAGCTGGCGTCTAGGCTGAGCTGTGGGTTCTGAGGATCAGGGCACTTCTGGGGTTGGGACAACTCATGTGGGGAGTGAACTGCCTGAAATTGGCCTCTTGTGCAGATGGGGTGAGCTTCCACCCCCAAACCGACTTCATCCCAAAAGCCTGCTGGGGAACGACTCTGGTCTCGGGCCAGCAGCCCCAGATGCTGGCTGCCTCTCTGCTATGTGTCGTGGGGCAAACTGCTTCCCCTTTGGGCCGCAGTCTCCTGATCTGTTCGGTGGAGGGTTGGGCCTAGTGACCAGGGGCCCTTTCTACAGAGAGGCAGGAAGTGGGGGCTCCGAGGAGGGGGCGGAGGGTACTGGAGGTCAGGTCAGAGATAGTCCTGGCAGCTGTCCTTGCGCCTAGAAACCCATTTCTCCCCCACCCGCCCTGCCCCAGCTTCTCTCTGCCCACCACACAGACCACAGCCTGCTCTTCTTCTTTCTATTTTCAGACATCCTAGAATTCTGACGAAGACCCCTGCTGGCGCCAGCCTAGGAACTCTGAGATGCTGAGGGAGCATCTCGGAGCAGTCAGTGGTACAGTGACTCAGGGCTTAGAAGGAGAGAGCTGGGGCTTCACTTCTGGGCTGGAGCAGGGCCCTTTCCCTGGCCTGGCCTGGCCTGGTTCTTGCTGGAGCCCGGACTGACTGGGAGGCTGGCGGTGGGCGGGGCCAGGGAGGAATGCAGTCCTGGCCTTTGGCCTGCAGGCTTACCCTGATGCAGACCAGGACGGGCTTGAGGGGGCTGTGCCTGGCTGGGCGGGAGCCTGCGGCCAGTGGCTCACTGGATTCTGGATTCAGTCTGGCTAGAACCCCAGCCCTGACCCTCACAGGCCGTGGCTCTGTTCCAGGAGGCCAAACCTCGTCTCCTTTCCCTCCCCTGGGCCTGTGAAGGCTTCCTGCTTGTGCTCTCAGAATTTGCTTTCCCGCCCCATTGGGTCCTGACCTCAAGAGATGGGAAAGGTCAGGGTCAGCGATCAATGACCCTCACCGGAGGGTCACCCAGATTGCTTCTTGTCTCCTTCCTTCTCTACCGCATCCTTCCTCCTGGGGAAAACACTTTGCTAAGAAAGAGACAGACAGACAGGTAGACACGGCTCTGAGAAGCCGTGGGAAGGCACATAATCCTCTGGGCCGTGGAGATGGCTTCTGGGGCGGGCGCTACTGTTCTTCGGCCCACCCCCCCAAGCCTGGTCCCCACGCTTCCTCCTCCGGGGTCTCCAGCTCAGGAGGGCTTCAGTCTCACTCCCCTCACTCTGAATGACCTCGGGCAAGCCCCCTGCAGCCTCCATGGCTCTATTTCCCCATTCATAAAATGGGAAGATTGGCCTACATTCCCTTCCAGCTCTAGGGTGTATAGTTCTGATTTCCCAGTGAGGGAAGCGGTTTCAGCTCATGCTAAGCAGCCTCTGAGTGGTTCCCAGGCAGCCCAGGGTGACCGTTTCCTCGGCTGGGAAGAGGTGGAGGGGACGGAGGGATGGAGGCTTCTCTGTACAGGAGAAATAACTCCCCAACCAGAGCTTGGAACATGAGGCAGATTGTGCCAGAAATCGAGACAGAGATAGAAAGGGGAGTCAGCGAGAGGGAGATGGCAACACAGAGATAATGAAAGAGGAAGAGGGCGTCCAAGGCAGAGAGAAGGAGACAGGGCCACCCATAGACAGAATGACAGAGAGAGACAGATTCGGAGACAAGGCTGGGACAGAGCCTTCTGCTCCCTGGGGGTCCAGCCAGATCCTACTTTTGCCTGCAAGGTGCCCGGGTCTGGTGATCTTTCTTCTGCCCATCAAATTTCCTCTGGGGCTGGGACCCTCCCAGCCTCCCAATCTAAATGTCCTCCGGACCTCACCTCCCAGGGGATAGTGTGTGCAGAGATGAGCACTTACCCTGGCTTGAGGTCCTCTGAGGCTTCGTGGCCTCAGGGTTTCATCAAAGGGTAGGGGTAATGATGGGGAGTCAGAGATGCATGAAGTTTATTACCTATAGGGGATGTGTGGTTAGAGTTGGGAGAAAAAGCAAGGAGGTGGAAAGTCCAAAAGAAACTTTTCCCATCTTCTTATAGATCAAGTGTTAACTCTGTGTCTCACTATTTAGGAATGGATAGGGAATCTGCTAATGGGGGGAGGGTTGGGAAGTAAGTATTTAGTGTTGGACAAAAGGAGGAGATACAAAAGGAGAAGAACTGAGCTGAGTAGGGATGGGTTTAACTGAGTTGGGTTGAGTGTAGTCCGTTTGGTTTGGGTGGAGTAAAGTTGTGTTATGTCATGTTGGGGTGGGGTGGGTTGAATAAAGTTTAGTTTGGTTGGATTGAATGGAGTAGGATTTGGGTTTGGTTGAGTGGAGCTGAGCTGAGCTGATTTTCTTTGAATTAAATTGAATAGAATTAAGCCAAGTTGGGTTGTGTTGAGATGGGCTGGGTTGGTTTGGGCTGAGTGGAGTGGAGTTTGATTGAATTGGGTCGGGCTGGATTTGGGTGGGTCGGCCTGGATAGGAACGCTGAAAGAGTTCAAGCCGACAGGAGTAGGGAGGAGCCCAGATCCGGCATCATCCCCATCGCGCTGCCAGGAGTGGATGGTGGAGGGAGATACCAACAAGGAGCGACCTGGTAAGGGGAGCTGTCCGAGGTGGAGACCTAAGGGTACCTGCGAGTCTGAGATGGTTTGGTGTGTGGTCTGTCTTAGCATTTCTCCATCTCCCTGCTGCTCTCCACTTCCATCGGTACACAGGCTCACTGCAATTGTGATCGAATCTGGGCATGGGAAGAAAGGAATACTGGAATCTCACTGCATGTATGAACGTGCCCAAGTGTATGTGCTTCCAGCACTGCTGCCCCATCTTCCGACTTCTGTTCCTCTGAGGCTCACTGCATTATCTGAGAGCTCCTTGGGAGCAGAAGTCTCTGGCAGCCCATCTGGGGTTTGGCTAAGATGCCGTGTCATAAGTCTTTGTAAGATGGGTGGCGTGGAATGGAAAAGAATCACAGAACAATGAGGTCACTCCTGTGCGCTGCATGCGAGGTGCCTCAAGGAGACACCGAGTTCCTCTTCCCAGAGTGGGAGGCTGTGGGCAAGTAGCTGACTGGTCCTCACTCACCACCCAGTTCTTTCTTGTGGTCCTATGGTCCTGGCTGCCTGGCTGGGCCTCCTCCCTCTCCAACCTCTTGGTGACTCACTCACACACACACACACACACACACACACCCTACATGGCACTGGGCAGCCCCATGAGAGAGCCCTGTGTTGAATAGAGGAGAGACTGGTTCTTCACAGCTGCAGAGTCAGGATGGCCCCACCTTGTCCAGGCCCCCTGATGGCCCTCACTTGTTCATCTGTGCCTTAAAAATGTGTATTTTCAGGGGGATGGAGAATGCAGAGAATCCAGGGTTTGAAGTTCTGGAGCTGCAGTTGAAAAACAAGAAGACCCTAGCCAGGTCGCCTCACCTCTGTGAATGAGTTTCCTCCTCTGTAAAAAAAAATGTGTAATGTTCCCTGATAGGGAAATGGGAAAACTCAAGTGAGATAAATATGAAAATATTTTTAAGCCATATATTCCTTATTATGTATATGTGTGTGAGAGTCATTTATTCATTTGTTTATTTGCTCATTTATTTAAGAAACACTGATACAGAGCTTATTAAACATCAGGCAATGTCCTAAGCATTTTATGAGAATTAACTCATTGAATCCTCATAGCAACCCTATTAAGCTGGTACTTGTATTCTCCCCATGTTACAGATGAGGAAACTGAGGCACAGAAGGGTTAAGTAACTTGCTCAACACCATAGCACTAGGAAGTGGTAGAGCTGGGATTCACACCTGGTCCTGTTTGACTCCAGAATACTTCATTCATGCCTTCATTCCTTCATTCATCAAGCATTTATGAAGTGCTTTCTCTGTGTCAGGCCCTGAGTCCACAGAAGGGAAGCAGGCTTGATGAGCGCGGGGTTATGGTTCTCATCCAGAGGCAGATGTAGCCTCCTGGAGGGCAGGGAGGGGTTTGGAGAAGCTTGGAGCAATTTTTGATGGTTGCCGTGACTGGGCTTAACATTACCCGGCTAAACTTCCTGCCCCGGGTGGAGAAATCCTCCGCAGAGTGTCAATAGTGCCCCGTTGAGAAACCACTCAAGAAAACAGCCCAGGCTCTGAAGTCCTTCCAGACCTGGATGGAGTCCCAGCCCTGCCACTCCAAGACTGCCACTTGGCCAAGTCCCTTCCTCTGTGAGCCTCAACTTCCACCTCCGAAAAACAAGGTCTGCGACGTGCCCAGAAGCATCTGGCGTGTTTTGGTTGTTCAACAAACATGAACATCCTCTCCTGTGTAAGTAAACACTGGGAAGTACAGAGGAGAAGCAGCTTTGGGTTCCAGCATCCTAACAAACCCTTCTCCCTCCCTCTTGGGAAGGCTCTGAAGCCTGCTAGGGTCTGGACAGGCAGGGGACCTCTCAGAGTTCTTCCCTCTTCTCTCCGTCCAGGCTCACGACCAAAGGCAAGAGAGCCTCCCTTCCTACCAGCCCTAAGGCTTTAGGCAGAAGCCACTCACCTCTCTGAGCCTTGGCTTCCTGTTCATCAGACAGAGAAGCAGAATGCTGGTGAACGTCAGCTGTCTCCACCTGCACTGCGTCCCTTCCGTCTTCTTTTGCCCCCAGCTTTCTTTTGGGGAAATATCCGTTTCTTACTCTCAGTTCATGTGGGCAAACAGTCTAGGGCTGGCCATTTAGAATCAGGACATGCCAGTCTCCTGGGCACAGCATTTGGTTCAGGGATAGATACATGAGTTTAGCCAGAGCAATCAGAAGTTCCAGGAAAGGCATTTTCTTTTCATAAGGGATTGGGGCACTAGGATTGTGTTAGCCCGGAGCTGCCAGAGGGCTTGGGGGAGCCCTTGCCTGAGAGTAAAGCCAACAAGAGGGAAAAAAGATTAGGGAAAGAGACAGACAGAGACAGAGAAAGAGAGACAGAGATAGAGACAGAGACAGACAGAGAAAGAGAGAGAAACAGAGGGAAGGAGGACCTGACACCTGGATGCAGCCATACCTGTTTCCAGATTTTCAGCTTGGGAGCCAATACATCCCCTTCTTTTGCCAAAATCAGTTGGAATTGAGTGTCTGTCACTTGGCAATAATCCTGGCTTAGTCAGGGGCTAAAACACCTACGTCAGAAGATTTCTGTGCGGATCAAAAGAGAAGTGATGTAAGTGAAAATGTTTTTCTAAACTGCATATGGCTGAATGACGGCAAGTTAATTAATGAGGCGCTAAAGCAGGAACATGCATTCCAGGGGAGTGAAGAGTCAGTGCCTTTCTATCTGAAAGGCTCAAGAAAACGTACTTTTAAGGCTCTTGACTGGGAACTGAGGAGCTGTTTGGAAGTGTGAATTCTTGCCCCCTAAATTTTCAGCTCATCGAGTGCAGACCTACAAAGGTTGAGACATCCTTGCATTGGGGCACCACTGTTTCATATGTGATTTGTGCCAAGGTCGGTCATTTTATGAGAGGCCATAGGACACAGATGAAGCGACCTGGCCTGTTTGGGCAAACCCCTGCCTTGCTCTGAGTCTCTGAGTCTGACACTGAGAGGGGCTGGATTGGACCTTCTCTCAGGGAGCTCCTGGCTCCGACCTGCTATGATTCGGCAATTCTCAGACCCTAACCTGGGACAAGGAAGGTCCGGTCACCTCTGGTGTCAGCAGCATATACTTGTTCCTGGACCCTCTGGAGAAGCCACACATCAGAAACCACAGCTCAGGCCAGAAGGAGACGCTTCTCAGCCTGGCAGACACGGATGGCCCCATCTCCCTTTCCAGCTCCCTGTCCCTTCCTGCCTAATCCCGCAAACGCAATTTCCCAGGTCATGTGATACAATCCTGGGGAAAGAGATGTCGTGGAACTTAGCTGGGGCCGCCTCTTCCTTTTCCATCCCTCCCTGCCTGGAACGCAGACTGGAGGCCACAGCACATTCTGAGAGTGACGGAGCAGAAAGATGGAAAGAGCCTGGACTCCTCATGGCGTTACTGAACAGCCAAGAGACTGGGCGGCTTACCCCTCCTTTTTTTTTTATTTAACTTTCCATGTTTGGGACTTTGCTATATGTCACCAAATGTATTGCTCGCACTTACCTGCAACCATTCTCTCTTAAATTCTTTTTGGAGTCTAGAACAAGTTGTTTTTTTGTTTTTTGTTTTTTCACATCTAGGACTACCCTGACAGAATTGGATTAGTTCTATCATTAATTATAATAATTTCTTCAGAAACAGTCATTTACCAAGTGTCTCCTGAGTGCCAGGGGATATGCAAATGTTCTGCCGGGTCTTCTCCAGGAACCCTTATCTCACCATCTTTTAAAAATGCAAATTTCAAGAAAGGGGATAAGCAATTTGGCACAACTATTTGCTCCTTGGTTTTTGCTAGACGTTTTAAGGCTTCAAATTATAATATATGCAATTAAAGCTACTAAATTAATAAGGGAAACATTTCAGGATGCCAGAAAGTTAGATGTGTGTTTTCAGTAAAAGAACGTATGAGGAATAATGGACCTGCATTTTGTTGAGGGAAAAGAGAGTAAATTCTGTCCTAAAGCTGGTTGTTTCTGAATGGAAAAGAAAATAAAGGACAAAATAATATAGATGCAGAAAGTAGTAGGAGGTTCTTGGAACAGGAAACCTGAGGTATCTCAGAGAAGTAGTCAATTAACTAGGCTTGGTTGGTGTGTTAAATTAAATGTGATCAGTCATAATTCTGGTGATTGTAACCAAGTTTCTTTATCGGTTACATTGTAATCCAGTGTTTAACCATGACTTTTAAGTCTTTTGTCATTTATAGACAGTTATTGTTGTACTTCGGTGCTGTTGCAAAAGTACTCCATCTTCAAGAAGATTTCACAGGAAGGCTATGGAAGTGATTACAACAGTTCTATGTCAAGATGATGGCTATGCAAGGATTCCAGCCCATACCACGATCTGACTTGAAACAAGAAGCTGTCCTGCCCTTAAGACCCCCTAGATCAGGCACCCAGAGATCTTCACTCCCTGACAAGCAGGGTCTACGCCCCTACTCAGCCCTGAAGCAGCCACAGAAGACAGTCACCCCTCTGCTCCCCATAAGATTATGGGAGTAAAATCTCTGCGGGGAAAATCAAAACAGAAGGAAAGGGGGCAGGGCACAACCACTGAAAGAAGGACACAGCAATTGAGGACAGGACATACACTAGTACCATACCAAGATGGTGGAAGACATGCTCCAGTGGGCCTTGAGCCTCATGGCACACCCACAGGCACCATGACAGTTCCCAGGCTGACTTGAAAAAGCCAAAAAGTGGGTGGGGCTCAGTTCCTGGAAATCCCCGCCCCTTCCCCAACACAGTTGGAATAATCCTCCCATTTGTTATCATATGAAATTACCCAGCTCAGGAAAACTGACCACCCCCCAACACCTCATGGCCGCTCTTCCTTCTGAGTGCAATGAATCACACTCTGTGGGGTGTGTTATCTCTCTAAATAAACTTGCCCTCGCAGATAAGAACCTATTCCCCAGTAACATAGCTAAGTGGTCTTATCATCATAACGGTCCCAGGAAATAGATATTATTATGGTCCTTATTGCCAGATGAGGAAACTGAGGCTCAGAGATGACCTGTGACAGGCTGTAGTGTTGAATAAAGAAGCCAGGCTCCAGATTCAGCCGCCTGACTCTGAGACCCCCCTGCTCCCCACCTTCAGCACATCTCATTCAACAGGTTTATTTAATAAGTAGGAAAACTGAGACCCAAGAGGGAGAGTGACTTGTCCAAGGGCTCACAGTGAGTTCAGGGGGGGTCACATTAGAGACCAGATCTTCTGCATCTCCATTCCAGGGCTCTTTCTATGAAGTCCTGCTACTCAGCAAAAGATGAGATGTGAAAGCCAGTCTAAGGTCTGGGGGCAGTGGGAGCTACTGAAGGTTCTTAGCAGAGTTAGGAGAGTATTTTACTATCAAAGGAGGACCATGGAAGCAGCTCCTTTTCCTTCACCTGTGATGGAGGAGGAGGGGGATACAGGGACAGACTTTTTACAGCCCCAGCAACCTCCAGAGCATTTACTGCCCCTTAAGGAGACAATGGCTCTTTCCTAGCTCCTCTGGGCTGAGCTCTTCTGTCACAGGTGGCTGGGCCCCCAGATCTCAGGACCTGATGTCTGATCCTTGAAGATTACTCAGATGGTGGGGGCAGCCTGGGAGGGAGCCAGTGGCGTGACCACTCAGCCATCCTGCACTGATCAGTTGGTGCCGGCTGCCTAATAGTGACGTCTCTGGTACAGGGGACGCCGCAGTGGAAACTCCCCGGATGAGCCTGGGGACTCTCCACTCGCCAACCTCCTGCTTGTTTATCTGCCTTCTTGGCCTGCCTCTGCCTGGATCTGGGTGTTTGTTTTCAAGATTCAGGGCTTGGGATCGGAGAGAGCCAGGGATGGAGCACAGCAGGGAGTGAAGCTTCTAGACTTGACATCAAACAGACCAGGGCTCAGATTCTAGCTCTGCCACTTACTCGCCTGTGGCATTTAGTGGTCAGTTTTCCTGTTTACAAAAATGGGGGCAAGAAGAGAATCTACCTCAGAGAGCTGTTATAAGCTATAAAGGAGATGATGCACCAAAAATCCCTTAGCATATGCTCCTCACCGCATGGTCCAGGGAAACCTTTGAGCCTCAGTTTCCTCTTTTGCATGATGGAGATAATGCCACTTGCCTCTTGGAGCTGTCAGGAGGGTTTCAGCAAGAGAGGCCTGTAAAAACATTTTGTGATTCTCTGTTCTTAGCTTCTCAGCTGAACTGTGCTGCTTACATTGGACTCCCTAACCTCCTTCACCCTGCCCCATCCAACCATCTCCCCTAATAGTGCATTTCCGCTTCTTCTTAACTAACTCCAAACACTGGCTAGCTAGGCTGGGGCTTAGGTATCTAGTACCTGGTATTCCAGAACAAAGGGTTTTGTTTTTTTTAAAATTGAAGTATAGTCAGTTTACAGTGTTGTGTCAATTTCTGGTGTACAGCATAGTGTTTCAGTCATACGTGTACATACATATATTCCTTCTTGTATTCTTTTTCATTACAGATTACTACCAGATATTGAAACTAGTTCCCTGTGCTATACAGTAGAAACTTGTCAGAACAAAGGGAGTGAGCCTTGAAAGCTAACCATTACCAGTTGCGCCGCCTTAGGTTAAGCCATGTCAGCTCTCTGGGCCTCAGTTTCTTCCTCTGTAAAATGGGGAAGTGATAATAGTTTGCAGGGCTGTTGAGAAAATTACACGTGATAGCGCACATGAAATGCCAGCTACATAGTAGATACTTGAAACAGTAGCAATTATTATTATTACCGCCAATGCCCAACCTTAGCCTTGCACTGAGGAGGTAAAGGGGAGGAGGAAGAGAACTTGGCAAGAAATCCCCCAGCTCAAGTAGGGAACAGAAAGGAAAGGAAAGCGGGTAAAGAATTAACAAGTTCCTACTGGAGGCTGGTCCTGCCTACAGTCTCGCTCAGAATCACCCACATCATCTTATTTCGTCCTCACAGTAACTCTTACCAGAATGGAACTATTAACTCTGTTTTACAGGTGGGGAAACTGAGGCCCAGGAAGGGCAGTTGGCTGCTGAAGGTCACAGTAGGAGCTGGTCAGGGGTTGGGGTGGGGGTGGGGGTGGGGTGGTATTTGAAGAGATGTTGGATTGATTCCAGAGCTTTCCTGCTTGCCTGTGAAGCTGCCTTTAGAGGTGGGGTTGGGTGAGGCCAGGTCCCTGAGTGATTCAGGTAAGAGTCAGCTCTGGATTTCCAAACAGTGGGTGGAACCCAGCTGGGGTGAGACCTCTCCAGGGGCTTTATAAGCCAGGTCCTAGCTAGGGCTTCCAGTAGGGTTGCCGGGGCAGTATGTGATAGGGGTGGAGCCTGGGGAGGGGGTGTGCAGAGGGAAACCCCACCCCAAGTCACTGGGAGGGGCTCAGGGCTTGGGGTGGAGCTGGACCTGAGACAGTGTTGCAGGAACTGGCCATGTGCCCAGCTGGGAAAGTCAGGGAAACTGAGGCAGAATCCTGACACTTCCGATAATTGTCCCAGCAGATGGATGGGGTGACAGTCACCTTGATGAGGCTGGTCCTGGACCATCACTCACTCATAGAGGGTTTATATATTTTGACGAATTTAATTGCTCATACAGACATTATTTTATTCAATGAACCCACATTTGTTGGATGCCTTCTCTAGGCCAGATCTTATACTTGGCTTTGGGGGTTCGAGAATGACCAAGATGCTCACAGCCTAATTAGGGAGAGAGAGGGACCACACAATCCAGCCTGCTGCCTACTGTGACCAAGGATGGCCCAGGAGTCTCTGTGTGGACAGAAAGAGGAGGAGCGTCAGAGGGGGCTTCCCAACGGACGCAGAGCTGGGATGTGTCCAGTGAATGGAAGTTCACCATCCCGAGGGTCAGGAAAACTCCCTAGATGTGGAGGCTATAGGCTTTGAGGTACAGGGACAGTTAAGGGCGACTCTGTGCTTTGGCCTTTCCCAGCACTGGGGTGAGAGCTAGCCCAGAACTCTCCTCTGTGTATCAACCTCATGGAGACCAAATACAACAAGTCCAAATTTGAATGCCTCCTACCCCAGCCTGCTCCCCGTCCCTGCTTCCCTGGGTGTCACCACCAGCATCAAGCCAGGAACCCAGATGTCCTTCTCAACACCCCTCTTTCCCTGAAGTTTCAGTGCCAATCAGTCACCAAGTTCTTGTCCTCCATTCCTCTTGTCTCCCTCTCGCCCACTCCACCCTCTCTGTGCGGTCCCATCCCTGGGGACTGCCCAGGCACCTTTTCTGCCATCTTGCCTCTGGCCTCTCCTTCACTGCATCTTCCCAAGATCTCGAGCACCAGTCACATAGCGGGGCTACAGTGAGCGCTTAACTCCTTCACGCTGAAGCTGTTCTCAGAAACTACCTGATTTGAATTTTATATTGTTCAGATGGGGAACCAGAGACCTGGAGGTGCAGGTGCTTGTCTGAGGTCAAACTGTGGAAGAGCTGAGACTTGAACTTGGTTCTCCTGACTCTCAGCCTAAGGCTTTTTCTCCCAATGTCAGAGCCACACGAGTGCTGTTCCTTTTCAGGCGGGTGGCTTGGCAGTAAAGAGTCAGCAGGAGGTACAGGCGTGGTAACTGTCTGGGCCTGGGGCCTGAGGGGAGGGAGGATCTGGGAGTGAAGATGGGGCCTCATCCAAGCCCTTCTCGCTTTTATTCATCATCAGAAATTCTCCTTTTCTCTGGGGAACTGGGCTCCTGAATCTACCCCAACTCCATCCCTTTGGCTGATAACCTATGCCTTGAGTCTCCTCCCCCTGTCTGGGTAGTCACCAGGGGGCTCTGGATCTGGGTCAGGCTGTCCCAGCACCCCAGGGTCTGAGGCCCTCCACCTCCTCCTCTCCCACCCTGTGTCTGCCCTGGCTTGCTCTGTCTCCCTGGGCAGCTGGCTTCTGTCCCCGTGGAACATGGGAACAGCTCAGGTGGAGATGTCAGAGGGTCTCCCCAGCAGGCTTCACCTCCCCCACCTCACATGGTTCCCACCCTGCACCCAAGGATGCCTGGGAACCCGCATAAGCCCCTCTGAGCTCTCCCGCCAGGCCTTCCCAGCTCTGAGGCCCACAAGATGGCTGGGTGTGCTGGGGAAACTGAGGGAGCAAATCTGTGGGCATGGGGATCAGGGGACTCTGCGTGACCTAGGGCTCATCCCCCTTTCTAAGATCCGTTTCCCCAGGTACAACATAGAGGAACTGGACGCTGGGAGTCTGTAAAGTAGGCAGATAGGTGTGAGCCCAGCTGCAGAGTCGATCCTGGCTATCCTGGAATCTGAGTTAGGAGACCTTTGAAAAGGATGCCTCCGGATAGCAGATCAGCTCTGTGCTAGACACTGACTGCATCGGGAGGTTTGTGTGCAGTATCTCGTAGGATCTGACAGCAGTTCTCTGGGATGCGTCTTATTGGCATCCCCATTTTATAGGCAAGAATCCTGAGGACCAGAGAGGGTGAGTACCAGATGCAAGGTGACACAGCTAGTACGCTTTAGAGTCTGGATTTGAATCAGGTCTCCTGGTCGTCTTCATTTCTGGCAGTAGAGACTCAGGCAGACGCACGTGGCCGTAGACGGCAGAGCACAGTCCCTGGGGGAAGCCAGGCCTCCCTGTTGGGTCTGTCTGAGGGTGGTGGGTTTCCCTTCTGGGAAAATATGTGCATGGACGGCTCCTTTTTGTCTCCTTCCCTTCCAAGGGGGCAGGGTGTGTGCTTCTGGCCTGAGATAGCCCTCGCTCTGCCCCGAAACCCTGGATGACCTCAGCACTGCGCATCGTATCTGGGCCTCAGTTTCCTACCTACCAAACGGACACAATTCTGGTGCTGCTAGATTTTAAAAGCTCAAGTGTCTGAAGGCTCTCGGGTGAAAAACCACCTTAGTGGCAATCACAGAATAATTAATAAAATGTCTTGGCTGGAGCGGAGCAGAGGAAGTAAAGTGGGCGGCAGCCGAGGTGACTGCTGGCTGGAGAGGTGGAGCCAGGGAACGGGTAGGGAAGGGGCGGGCCAGGCGGGCCAGCGCTCTGGGGCAGAGCTGGAGACGCACCCGAGGAGCCGGCTGACGGTATCCTGCACCCATCCGCCGTCCTGCACCATGAGCCGTAAGTTCAGCCCCGGTGCCCCGGGAATCCCCTTTGCCTCCCAGTGGAGCCCTGAACGCCAGGCTCAGCCCGTCATCTCTCTCTCTCTTTGCAGGGCGGCGGAGTCTCTCGCTCTGGTTCCCGCTGCTCCTGCTGCTGCTGCTGCCGCCCCCGGTCCTGCCCGCGGACCCCTGGGCGCCCGCGCCGGGTAGGCGGCCCCTTTCCGGCTCCCGAGGAGACCCCCTGTTGCGCCCCTGGCCGGGCCCCTCACCCCGTCTCCCCTCCGGCCGGCCCAGCTTCCCCTTTCTGCCCGCGGTGCCTGAGAGGGGGAGGCGGCTGAGTCTGTCTGTGGGATGGGGCCTCTCTGAAGACCCCTCCAACCCCGGGGGGGGGTGGCCTTGGCTAGGACGCCACAGGGTTCTTTCAGGGGGAAAGGGCAGATTGGGACCTCCTGCCTTCTTGGAGAAAAGGGACAACCCCTCTCCAGCCCCGTCACCTGTGCTGCGCCGCCAGCTATCCTAGCCCATTCTGTCCCCAACAACCCGCTGTTTCCCTTGTGGGGCCCCTTTCGGAGGAAGTGGCTGGCGCCGAGGGGCAAGCAGACTGGTGAGTTCTCTTTCTCCAGCCTCTAACTTCTGGGACTCTCCCTAATTCCTAGCCCCAGTGGAGAAGATCTCCCTTGGTGAGGACCCCGGGTACACCATCATCCCGGAGAGAGGGAGAGAGCTGGGTTGCTTCCCCTGAGGTTTAAATCCTCACCTGGGAGGTCCCCCTTGGGCAGATGAGTTAACTGAGGCTCAGACAGGGGCTGTACTCTTCTCAAGCCCACAGAATATGTGGTGGGCTCAGGGTTGAACTTGGATCTGTCTGACTCTAGGTACTTTGCAGGGTCTTTCAGCAGTCCTCCCTGCCCTCCACCCTTCCTGGTTTCATCTCCCCAAAGATGATGGGGAAACTCAGATCCTGTAAAATTCCATCACCCCTGCCCCCTACTATGCATGTACCAGGTTCCAGGTGAAGGAATGCAGCTCCTCCCTCTGACAGCCTCCCTCCCCGAGCTTACTGCTTCCTTGTGTGTGTGTGTGTGTGTGTGTGTGTGTGTGTGTGTGTGTGTGTGTGTAAGGTCTGGACAGAGCTCCCTTCACTACCTAGCTGTGTGAACTATCCCCCTCTGGGTCTCCATTTCCCATCTGCAAAATGGGGGCAAGAGAGAGATGGGAGTCGGGGTAGGGAGCTGAGCTTCCTCTTGTGATGCTCTAGGTGTTTGGTGCTCAGAGATAGCTGTGTGGATTTCGAATCAGACCAGGTTTCCTGGAGGAGAGGATTTGAGTGGGTGGCATTGGGGGAAGCCACAGAGAGGATGGAGGGTGCTGTAGGCAAGAGTTCGAATATGAGCAAAAGTCTAATTTGTGGGAAGAAGAGGAGGAAGACTTAGGTGGCCCGCACTTTACAGTTTACAAAACCTGGCTGTGGGTGTCTACGTTGTTTTGCTCACAACGGCCCTGCCAGGGAGATGTTTGGCCCTTTCTACAGAAGGGGACTCTGAGATCCAGAAGGGTGAGCCCATATTTATTTGAGACCCTGATTGCAGAGCCAGCGCTCACCAGGTTGCCCAGTGACCTGTTTAATTAGCCCTGGATCAGCCCAGCACTTCCCTCTGAGGCCCCTTCAGCCCCACGCAGGCCCCCAGGGCATCTGGGGCTCGCCCTGCCTGTCTTCCTGTGTCTGCTCACCAGCTTGGTGATCCCTGATCTGTGCCATTTTGCTTTTAGCCTTTTCTCCTTATCTTTATATTGTGTTTAAACAGAATTGGTTTTTTCGCTCCACAAACATTCCCACGGGATTGTTTGATGCTGGTCTTTGGTTGGAACCTGGAGACACAGAGCTGGGAGGCGCTCACAGTCTGTTGGAGGAGACAGAAATGCCAACAGACTGCCATCCAGGGCCACGACTGAGGGAAGCACTGGGAATGCGGGGCTGGGGGAGCGGTTACCTCTCAAGTGTGAGGGATTGACAGAGGCTTCTTGGAGGTGGTGATGTCTGACCCGGACCCTGAAGGAGATGGTGCGTGGGGGGAAGTACTGTGAGATTTTACTGTGAATCTCTATAAAGGGTCTTTCTGGCAGAAGCAAGAGGGCAAGCTGAAGCCCAAAGGCCTGAACTGCAGGAACAGCTGGGCACTTCGGCAGCCTCAGGACAGAAGGCAGGTGCGGGCTGGCACAGACCTTTGAATGCAGAGTGAGGCACGGGACTTGGGCCGGAGGGTAACTTGGAGCAGGAGAGCGAGATTGGGTGGATGATGTGGAGGTGAGGCCGGAGGCTGGGAAACCATTAAGGAGGCTGCTGCAAAGGTCATGGAAATAATGGAGGACAAGTTGTATTCCAGGGCAGAAGGTTTGGGCTGCCTTCCCACTTCCAAGTCTATGGGCGAACTGAGGTCCAAGATGCCTGGGCATTTAGGGGAGGCATTATTTTGTCCCCAGAATAGCCAATCCCCCAGGTGATGAGGAATGCAGATTCACCTGAGGGCAGGTGGTGGGGTGGGGGGCTGGGGTGGAGGGAAGAATGTCGCTTCTGCCTCTCTAGTGAGGGAGAGGGCAGAATCCGGCTGGAAGGACAAGGCTGAGCCAGGGGAACCTTGATGCTCAAGTTCATCTTCTCCAGCCCCTGGATTTGCCTTAGTGCTCTCTCCTTGCCTTGGGATAGGGCATGACCTAGCGACCAGAGCTCCGTGCCAGGTGGCGGGCCCTGACGACAGCTAGCCCTGGCACCAGGCGCAGGAACCCAGCCTGGCCAAGGCTGCCTATCTGCAGCGCCAGCTGGGTCCATAGGCCGGGATGGGGCTTCCTCTCCAACTGGGTTCGTCTAGCTGTCAGGCCTGGTGTGGTGCCGGCTGCTGGCTGCTGGCCTGCCTGGGTGTATGGGCTGGGGCCCAGGTTTGGCTGATCAGGGCCCCTCACCCCCTTTTTTTTCTCTTTGGCTGCCAAGAACTTGAAGCTTCTCTAAATATTATTCTTAGGGAATTTCAGTCCAGCCTCTTTAACGAGCCCTCCTGTTGCCTGGTGCCTCTGCGTCCTGGAGGACTTGGTGTTCCCACACTGTGCCTAGAGTCCTGACTCCTGGGCTGGGGGACATTTCCTTGCTGAATCCTGAGAAAGTTCTGGAGCCAGGAAGTTGTGGACAGTCCTCGTCTGTGGGAATGTGTGCAATGTGGGCCTGCTGATCAACCCCACTGCCGGAGGGGCTTGAAGACTCAGTTGAGAGCAAACTGCTTGGTTCTTTGCTGATGGGGCAGGGGAGTCACACGGATGCAAATAATGCAGATAGTTAGAGAGAGATTGGCTTCATCCAGAGTCGGAAGAAGGAGAGGCAGAGAGAGAGGTTTCCTTAGAGCCTGTCTGTCCCATCCCCTTCCTGGAAAAACACAGGCAAACAAGGCCCAGAGGGTGGAAGGTACTTGCCCAAGGACACACAGCCAGTAAGGAGCAGCCAGTCTCTGACACATTCACCCAGCACCTACTTGGTGCCTGGCCCTGTGCTGAGCGTGGGAACTCAAGGCACGTTAGACTCAGTGCCTTCCTCTCCCCAGTTCTCTTCCTTGAAGGTTTATTAACGATGGTGTCCTCCACTGGGCTCAGAAAGCATGCAGGATTTAAGTTAGACTGAAGGAAGACCTTCCTTTGTGAATAGTTCCCAGAGCTCTGATTGTGGCAGGGGACCCCTCTGGGGTCCTAGTTTCATTTATTCAGGATTTTCAGGTCCAACACCTTGGGGGAAAGGTGACAAACCTACCTCACCTGGGGTCATCCCCAGCAAAGGGACCCTGGGCACTTCCAGGAGGAGGAAGGGAGAGGAAGAGAAGGGAGTTCAAGTCTGTGCTCTGCAGCTTCGAGGCAGTGGGGTTTGGGGGGGTCTCCTCATCTGTGTGGGGCCTGGGGTGGGGGGGAGGGGAGTGCTGAGCAGGTAAACAAGAGGTGGATATGCAGTGCTGGAGGGGTCAGCGAGAGCCCTGGCTTCCCGGCTGATCGTGACAGTCTAGCAGTGGTCAGACTCACCCTGGGGGTGGGGGGGAGGCGGCACTGATACCCTGGGGCCCTCAGCAGCAGCTGGTGTTCTCGCTGGAGAGAACGTTTCCTGCCCTGGGGCTACGGGTGTTTATGGAAAGATCGTGGAGGAGGAGGTGGGGGGGAAGTTGGGCAGCAGGTCTGGGAGGGAGGAGCCTCCGGCTGGCACACAGGCACTTCTGACAGGACAGGGATGCTGGCAGGAGCTTTGGCGTCTGCAGCATCAGGAAGACCTCAAACCAGACTTCAGAACCAACTGCTGAGGGCTGGGAAGATGAGGGAGTCTTTTTGGCCAAACTTGGATTGGCAGGTCTACTTGCTTCATTTTCACAAACATTTGTTAAGCTCTGGCTACCTACCACATCTGGATTCCCTGGGCGGCTGGTTCTGTCCAGGACCTGGGTTCAGCCCCAGCTGTGTGCACGGCCTCTGGGAGGGAGGAGAGAGTCAGGGAAAGCCCTTTCCCTTGGGGGCTTGTGGTGGAGCAGAGCAGGCTGAGATGGACCGAGGGGCTGGGGTTGTGGAGAGGGGAGGAGTCAGAGTATGGACGTTTCATGGAGGCTTTCTGGTGGAGGCCGGGCAGGGGCTCAGTCGGTGGGACAAGTAGATTTGGAGGGAATTTATTAGGGAGGAGCCACAGCCTGGGTCAAGGAAGGAAAAGAGCTTCTGGCTTTGGGGCTGCGGAATGGGCTGCCACAGAATGAACCGAAATGACCTCTTGAGTTCCTTTTGGGACCCCCACTGTGGGAGGGATGGGGAAGCACAGTCCAGGGGAGGGCTGGGCCTTAGCCCCTGTGCCCGCCGAGTGGGAGGACCACTGAGTGTGCCTGCTGAGTGGTGGCAGAGGGCGTGGTGGCCGTGGTAGGGAGCTGGGCAGCGGTGAGCCACAGGCGCTCCTGGGCAGAACCACAGAGTGTCCAGAGCAGGAGGGTCCCATGAGGAGATCCCAGACCCCAGAGCCCGCTGCAGGGCTCACCCTGAGCTCCCTGGCGTTTCCCTGGCCGGTGGCTGTGGGAGGAGGAGACCAGGTCTGCCTGTGTGGGTCTGATAAGGCCTTTTTGTCCAGACTGCTTCCCATTGGTGCCTCCCATTTACACCCTGCAGGGGCCACAGTGATGTTATTGTGGGGCTGTGGGAAGTGCCAGGACTTAAGCAAAATTACTTGCATGATTCTTATGATCCTCTTCTTATTGGGGGTGTGTGTGTGTGTGTGTGTGTGTGTGTGTGTGTGTGTGTGTGTGTGTGTGATGGTGCAGGGGGCCCTCTTTGAGGCAGGGGCCAGGAGGACCCTGCTGTCCGGGACCCATGCTGTGAAGTGGGGAGACCTAGACCGGAAGGCACGCCCTCTGATCACAGCATCCTGAGGGTTCCCCGTGCTTGTCGCCACCCTCCTGACCCCCTCTAATCAGTTGCACAGAGAACTGGAGTTCTCTGTGACATTGGCTCTGAGCCCAGACAAGGAAGTAGGGTTCAGAAGGAACCTGGCATTTTATGTGTTTTAAGGCCGAGGAGGGAGCCGCAGGGAGGATGCAGGAGGCCCGACTCTGTTCCTGCGTCTGATGCGGCCCGAGGCTGGGTCCATCAGGAACAGGAGCTGAGACAGCTGAGACGCCCCTCAAATTCATTCTCTGTCCGCAGGGTTCTGGGAAATTTCTTTCCTCGGACTTGAATGTTGAGTCTGTGGGGCGGGGGAGGAAGTGTAGGGGTGGGGCAATCGGTCTGGTGTGACTTATGGGGTGACCTGCCTGGGTTTCCCCTTATCAGGCCTCAGTTTCCCCATCTGCCTATAAGGGGGCTGTGATACATGCTCTTCCTTCCCTTCTGCAAACATAGAGGGATGTGGGTGACCTCCTCTTCCTAGTGTCCGGGTACCCAGAGGTTGGGGGCTGGTCTTAGAACCCCTATCCTTGTCCCTTTTCTGAACCCCACGAACCCTGCCCTTGGTGCTCTGACTTGGCCGAAAGTGAATGCCCCAGAAGCTTGTGAGGCAGGCTTATCAGCTGTTTCTTAGCCTAGGATGTCCCAGCCTGGGACCTGGAATCTCTTCCTGCCCCACTTTGGTGGCAGCAGAAAGGGAGTAGGGACTTCCCCTGGTGGCCCAATGTGGGCGAGGCTGGAAACCCAGAGCAAGAAACAGAAGGGCCAGGGACTCTCCATTCACAGCTGTGGGAACAGAGAGGGCCCTTAGAGGATCGCTGAAATCCAGAAGTTAAGACAGAGCTGTAACTGGACTCCATGTCTCTGGTCAATGAGTGGTCACCCTGGAGTGGCCTCTGATCTCCGTTTCTGCCCCACAGTGAACCCCTGCTGTTACTATCCGTGCCAGCACAAGGGTGTCTGTGTCCGCTTCGGCCTTGACCGCTACCAGTGTGACTGCACCCGCACGGGCTATTACGGCCCCAACTGCACCATCCGTGAGCTGGGCCTCCAGCCCGACCCCTTCTCCCCTGGGCTCACCCTCCAAGACCCCCACTTCCTACCCTTGTCTCTGGTTGGGGACCTGTTTTCTTTCCTTGCCTGCCTTTGACCTCTGACACTCCCCCTGACCTTGCTCCCAACCCACCTCACTCTCTGCTTCCCAGCTCTGTAGTGAGTCTTCGCTGCCCAGCCTGGACCTCACTGACCTCATGCCCTGTCCCATCTCCTGTCCTCACGTCTGCTTCTGGTTCTGTCATGTATTATCACCCCCAAGGTTCCGTCCTTACCCCTGCCCCATAGAGTCTATCCTGTTCCATCCTGGTCCTTGTCCCCAGTTCCCATCTTCCACTCTGGCTGCTTCCGGTCCTGTTGAGGGGCCCGACTGAGTGGCTCCCGCTGCCCCCACAGCTCAGCTCTGGACCTGGCTCCGGACGTCTTTGAGGCCGAGCCCCTCTTTCCTCCACTTCCTGCTGACACATGGGCGCTGGTTCTGGGAGTTTGTCAATGCCACCTTCATCCGTGACTTGCTCATGCGCCTGGTACTCACAGGTGGGTGAGGGGCAGGACCCCCCCCCCCCCCCCCGTCTAGGGAGGACCAAGAAATCCTGCCAGTCCTTGGAATTCTTGGCATCTGATAAGGGCAGTGGTTGGGGGGACTATGATGCCAAATTAAAGAAGTCCAACCCAAAAGAAGGTGGAGAAGGGGGGTGTAACTGGGGCAGGAACCCCCTTGTCACCATTATTTTCGCCCCCTGCAGTGCGTTCCAATCTTATCCCCAGCCCCCCTACCTACAACTTAGCGCACGACTACATCAGCTGGGAGTCCTTCTCCAACGTGAGCTATTACACGCGGATTCTGCCCTCTGTGCCCCAAGACTGCCCCACACCCATGGGGACCAAAGGTAATGGAGTTGGGGGGAGGTGGCTGGGCCTGGGGGGTCACAGGAGATGCTCAGTTCCCCTCTTTGGGAAAAAGCAGGCAGAAGAGCAATTACTGACCCATTTCACAGATGGGTAGATCAGAGCAAGACATATGCGTATCCAGAACCAGGGACCAGGACAGGGCTGGGGAAGAAGGACAGGAAAATGTTGTGGAGGGTCTTGCCTGAGGTCAGCAGCAGAGTCAGACTAGAGCTTCCGGATTTCCAAGGCACCTCTTTGCCTGAACCCTGTCTACTGAATGGGTGGGATCCTGCAGGGATGGGGGTAACTTAAGAGTTGAAATGTATGAGGTGGGGAATAGTGTGCTATTTTTTGGGTGCTGACTCTGTGTTTGGTTCTTTACTAATGGAAAAAGTTTTATGTGCTTCATCAGGTCAATTTACACATAAAATCAGGTTTTTTTCTTTAGTTGTCCAAGATCCCCCCTCCCTGGTCTCCTTGGCAGGGGTCTTCCTCCAAGGCCTTCTTCCCAATCCACTCCTGACTGTCCCCAAACCTGGGGGTTTACTCAGTTTAAAGCCATCAATTCAGCTTCAAGTACACAGAGGACAAAATGCGTCAGTTCACCACTGCCGCCGCTTCAGTTCCTACCACATGGTGGCGCTATTGAGCATGAGTCCTGTGCACCGCCCTGGTTGTGCGCTTTCTCAGGCTCAGAACCTTGCATATGTATCAGTGTCTTGAGTGGGGCCTCAAGGGCGCTACTCTGATGGTTTGTACTCACATACGGAGCTCCTATTCCCAAAGCATGACCATTCTGTCAGGATAGCTGGGTCTTGCCAAGCTTCTGGCCTCTGCCCGTACTTTGCTGGAAAAAGCCCTTGCTCAGTGTCAGTCTGAGTGATGATTCCAAGTTATGGGGTGCAGGCCACTTCCTCCAACTTCCCCTTTTGTGAGTTCCTTTTGGGGTTCTTGATGACCTTTCCTGCGACAGGAAATCAGTCAGCCATTGCAACCCAAAGACCTAGTCTATTGACACTGGGCCTCACATGAAGGATTGTGAAAGAATGCCTATTCCAGAACACAAAAATCCAATGCTTTCTGCAAAGGCACTGGGTGCCCAGTTATCCGACATCGAATTAATTAAGGAAGACCTCTTAATGCTTATTCTCATAATGACAGAAACCTGCTTCAAGATGACTTGTCTTTAACCCAGACATAGAAAGACTGTCATTATTTAAAATAACTTGGCAAAAGAAAACGATGTGGCATGCGCCCACGCGCACGCACGCACACACGCGCGCGCACACACACACACACACACACACACACACACACACTGGAATACTACTTAGCCATAAAAAAGGATGAAATTATGCCATTTGCAGCAACTTGGATAGACCTGGAGATTATCATACTAAGTGAAGTAAGTCAGACAGAGAAAGGAAAATGCTATATGATATCACTTACATGTGGAACCAAAAAAAAGTGACACAAATGAACTTATTTACAAAACAGAAAGAGACTCACAGACATGGAAAGCAAACTTATGGTTATCTAGGAGGAGAGGGAGTGGGAAGGGATAAATTGGGAATTTGGGACTTGCAGATACTACTATGTATAAAATAGATAACAAGCAGGGTCCTACTGTATAGAACAGGGAACTATATTTCGTATCTTGGAATAACTTTATAATGGAAAGAATATGAAAAGGAATCTATCTATCTATCTATCTATCTATCTATCTATCTATCTATCTATCTATCTATCTATCTATATATCTGAATCACTATGCTGTACACCAGAGACTAATACAACATTGTAAATCAACTCTACTTCAATAAAAAAGTAAAAAAAGAAATAGCTTGGCAAACTATTGGCAAACTTGGCAAAAGCCTGCAGGCCAAATCCAGCCCACTCCCTATTTTGTGAGTAAGGCTTTATTGGAACACCATCACATTCATTACGCATCACCTGTGGCTCCTTTCCTGTTGCACCAGCAAAGCCGAGTAGATGCAAGAGAGACCATATGTTGGCAAAGCCTAAAATACTATCTGGACTTGTACAGAAAAAGTTTGCTGACCCTCGATTTGAAAGACTCCACCTCACTAGCTCCCTGTCATGCCTACATGACCTCCTGTGCTCCTCAAATCCACTGCATAAAATCGGTGTCATTCACCCTATTTTAGAGAAGAAGAAACTGAGGCTTAGGGATGACTTATCTATGTTCACAGCATAGCTCATTTCAAACACAGGCTACCTTGCTTCAGGGCTGGGGAGCCCAAGTTCTCTTGTTTGTTTTCTTTACTTCCTCCTCCTCCTTCTTTTTCTTCTTCTTCTTTTTTTGGGTAACATATACAAAGTAGCAAACATACACAAAAGTTGAGAGGAAAGTATAATGAACTCCTGTGTAACCCATCTCCTGGTTTCCAGATTTGTCCACACTTTGCCAGTGTTATTTCATCTCTCCCCTCTCACTTTATTTTTCATGGAGTGTTTTCAAGCAAATCCCAGCTATCATGCTGTTTCACCCATAAATCCTTCTAGGGTCTTTTGGTAGAGAAGACGCCAGGGGCCATCTGGTGGGAGGGAGAGAGCCCTGCAGAGGCCATCCTGGGCTTCCTGCATGGACCAGTTTGGTCTGGCGAGCCCAGAAGGCCCTGGGGAAGAAGGATCCAGACAGGAGGCAGTTAATGCTCCCCCCACCACCCCAACCAGGGAAGAAGCAGTTGCCAGATGCCGAGCTCCTGAGCCGTCACTTCCTGCTCAGGAGGAAGTTCATACCTGACCCCCAAGGCACCAACCTCATGTTTGCCTTCTTTGCGCAACACTTCACTCACCAGTTCTTCAAAACTTCTGGCAAGATGGGTCCTGGCTTCACCAAGGCATTGGGCCACGGGGTGAGTACCTGGGAGGGGCCCAGGACCTCTCTGGGCCTCACTTGGCACATATAGGTTGTTGCCGGTGGGGTAGGACGCAGAGATCTGAGCGGATCCTCCTTTTGTCCTCAGGTAGACCTCGGCCACATTTATGGGGACAATCTAGAACGTCAGTATCACCTGCGGCTCTTTAAGGATGGGAAGCTCAAGTACCAGGTAGCACTGGGCCTGGGATGGGGAGTTGGGAAGAGCCTTCCACGGTCTTTCCTGGGAAAGGCTGCTGGTCGGGGGCCTTGGGGGCCTTGGTGGTGTCCTGAGATGGCCAGGGCAGAAGCTGGAGGGGTATGTGAGGAGGAGAGACAGTAAACCCTGGGAGAAGGTGTCAGATGAGAGAAGCAGACAGGATGCAGACATGGCCTCTCATGCTCTCCTGGATGGTGGATTTTGAGGCTCAATAGATGGACACTTCCAGCCTGCATTTCTTCATTTAATTATTTCATAATATTGATTGGGCACAATGATGGGGCTGGCACAGGTGAGCAGTGGCCATGAGAGTTATAGGCCCTGCCCTCCAGCTTCTCAGACAATCACTAGGCTGCTAGTTCCATGAGGACTTACTGTCTGAACCCACACTGTTCAGTAGTGCTATAGCCATATGGGTAACTATTTCATGCACTCCACAAACCCGCCGCATAAAATAGGTTTCATCTGCTCTATTTTGTAGATGTGAGCCACATAAGTTATTGAAATTTTTCTAGTGGCCACATTAAAAAAGGTAAAAAGAAGCAGGTGAAATAGATTTTAATGATATGTTTTATTTATCCCGATATATCCAGAATATTATCATTTCAACATGTAATCAACCCCCAAATTAATAATAAAATATCTCACTTTTTTTTTGTGCTGAATCTGAGAAATCTGATCTATATCTTATGTTTACAGCATGTCTCCATTTGGGTGCCAAGTTTTCATGGGAGATTCTGATCTATGTTTAGATTTTGTAAAATTTACAGTTGAAAAAATAGGCTAACATGCCCAAGCTGTTCTAAACATAGAGACTTTCCAATAGCTGAGGTAGCAGTTTTACATTTTAAATCTAAAGTTAAAAAAATTTAAAAATCGATTATTTATTCCCACCAGCCATATTTCTAGTGCTCAGTAGCCACATGCAGCTCGTGGCTCCCATATTGGACCATGCAAATCTAAACAAACAAAAAGCCAAGATTAAAAGTTTCCTGCTGAATCTTTTGGGCTAAGAACAATGTTTGGCATATGGTAGGTCCACAGTGTAAATGCATTGAATGATGAAGAAACTGCCATATAAGTAATTACACTTGTGATAGCTGCCACCACGGAGAAGCCACGAGAGTGTGTGGAGGATGGGGAAGCCTTCCTTAGAAAATTTGAATCAACCAAGAGTTGTGTGAAGGATGAGGAGGCGTTAGGGAGGCCAAGCAGGGGGCAGGGCTGTCCAGGTTGGCAGGTGCCGAGGCTGGAGAGGGGAAGCAGCCTGTGTGGCTTCAAGGGAGTGAAACGAGGGCAGGGCTGCCGGCCACCTGAGCCATTGCGGATGAGCGTGGGTTGTGTTGAGGATTCCTGATTTCTGCCGAGAGCAGAGAGAGGGCTCGGAAGGGTTTTAAGGCAGGGTGTGATGCTGCATTTGGGTGTTTTCAAGGATTGCTCTGGCTGCGGATTTGAGAGTGGACCGACTGTCTGGGGGAAGAAGTAGGGAGCCACTTACAAGTGGAAGATGAGGGTGGTGGTGGTGGGAAGAGAGAAAGGGGCTCACTTTCAGAGTGGGAGGGTATCAGCTGTGCAGGTGCGGGCGCCCTGCCCCCTCCCCGGGTTGCCAGGTGGCCCCATCCCGCAGGTGCTGGACGGAGAGGTGTACCCGCCGTCGGTGGAAGAGGCGCCTGTGCTGATGCACTACCCGCGGGGCGTCCCGCCCCGGAGCCAGATGGCCGTGGGCCAGGAGGTGTTCGGGCTGCTGCCGGGGCTCATGCTCTACGCCACGCTCTGGCTGCGGGAGCACAACCGCGTGTGTGACCTGCTGAAGGCCGAGCACCCCACCTGGGGCGATGAGCAGCTCTTCCAGACGGCCCGCCTCATCCTGATCGGTGAGGACTCCAAGCCAGCCAGGTCCTGGAAGGCCAAGCCCTCTGTCCTGAGAAGCGGGGGGCGGAGGGTCTGGGGACATAGCGATTAGAATCCTGCGTCGTCGGCTTACCAGCTTTTGAACGTGAGCAGGCCCCTCCCCCATGGGAACCTCACCTTCCCAATCTATACCTTGGGAATAGTGAGGGTTGTAAAGATTTGTTGAGAGGGTGAATGGGAGTGTACTCAGCACATGGAACTAGATGTAGAAAATGGGGGGCTGGGATAGTTGTTTATTAGCTGGGCGACTCACAGCCAAGTCTGATTAGCCACCCAAACCTCAGTGTCCCCACGGACTGCATCCAGGAGCACACAGTGACATCCTCAGCAAATACAGGTCAAACCCCAGCTTGCCTGGACTTCAGGAATCCTCTTGTCTCCTGCCCTGCATGTGTCTGCCTTCCTGGAGATTGATAGCTTCTGGGTGACTCAGGGACAAGATATTTTTGTGTCCCCTACGGGGGCGAGTCTGCAGCTTAAAATGTCAGATGGTTTCCTGCCTGGGAGTGTGGCCTCTGCCACCTGCTGTCCAGACTGTATTCACTCTGAGTCACCAGTAAGCCCCGGCTCCCACCTCTGGGCATCACTGGGCATGGCTGTTCCCAATTATAGTGCCCGACTCACTGGAGCCTGGAAGAGCCATGCACTGGGGATAGGAATGGTCTAAAGAACGAGGAGGGGCTGAAGAAGTCCCAGTGTTGCCAAGACTTTGACCAGAGAGGGCAAGTCTGTGGCTGCAGGCTGCCCGGCGCACTGACTGATGATGAAGCGGTGACCAAAGGCAGGACTCCTAGGGCCCCTGCATCCTCCATGCTTCATCGAACCCTCCCCAACAGCCTGATGAACCAGATGTGATTATCCTTGGGTAAACATGAAGGTTCAGAAAGGTTACATGAATTCTCTGAGGCCATTCAGTGGAGAGAGACTTGAACCAGGTGTGGCTGCTATCAAAGTTTGTGCGATTTCCAGCACATCACGAAGGGAGTTCTTTCCTGAGTGGGGAGGAGGGGGCAAGACTTAGTCTAATCTTCTGTGACATGTGAGTGCAGGGAGGGCATTCTGCCATCACTCCTACATGTAGTAGTCTGTCTTCTGCAGGAACGGACCCTCCCTGCTATGCCCAGCAGTTCAGATGCGTTCCTTGTGTGCTCCTCCCAACGACCCTGTGAATATTATTATACTGGTACCATACACAGCCCCAGCTCAGGTGACTAGAGATGGTGAAGCCAGGATTTAGACCCTGGTCTGCGGATTGCAATTCCAGAGGCTCCAGATTTGCTAAAAGTCAGTCTGTCTCATTGGCCACAGCATCCGTGTCCTTTAATATCTAGTTGACCACTTCCCATTTGGTTATGGAATGTTCAATTTGTTTCTTCCCTGGCTTTTTGCTTTGTAGCTGGTTCCCGAGGGGGCAGAGGAAAAATTGATCCATAGGAATTCGGTACCTAAGAAGATACGAGGATTATGTTTGGGGCTGACGTCCCTTGTTTGCTGCTGCCGCTCTTAGAATGGTCCCTTCAAAGTTCCCCTCGCCTCCCTCTCGGGGATGCTGAGATTCCCTAAGTTAATCTCCGCTTTTCCATCTTTTGTGACCTCTCCGGGCTCTTCTAAAGGGCTTTGGGAAGGTGGTCACCCAAAGGTCATGAAACCCATCCTTGGATACTTCATTCGTGTGTCCTGCTCAGTTGGCCTACAACCTCCCCATGGAACGTGCGAGTAGCAGGCGGCTCTTGTCTTGGGACATCGGTCCAGCCCGAGACAGAAAGTTCCATTTTCACACCCCGTTACAAAGAGACAAAGTGAAAGTAGCCAGACAAAATTAAACAGCAAGCACGATGACCAAGAAGCAAAACCAAGCCCTTTCCATGAACGGGCCGGCTTCCCCAGCCCTGTGGCTAAATCACCACGCTCTGCTGACCCGGTTCCCCATCCTTCCTCCCAGGGGAGACTATCAAGATTGTGATCGAGGAGTATGTGCAGCAGCTGAGCGGCTACTTCCTGCAGCTCAAGTTCGACCCGGAGCTGCTGTTCGGCGTCCAGTTCCAGTACCGCAACCGCATCGCCGTGGAGTTCAACCAGCTCTACCACTGGCACCCGCTCATGCCCGACGCCTTCAGGGTGGGCCCCCGGGACTTCAGCTACGAGCAGTTCCTCTTCAACACCTCCATGCTGGTGGACTACGGGGTTGAGGCCCTGGTGGACGCCTTCTCTCGCCAGACGGCTGGCCGGGTGAGCCTCAGAGGAGCGCTGGGGAGGGCAGGCAGGTGGGCTGTGGGATCCGAATCCCAGTTTCCTGTAAAATAGGAAGGGTGTCAGTCCTATGGGCAGTTCTTCCTTCTCTCGTTCTTTCATTCTTTCGTTCATTCAACAATACGGGCTGTTACTCCAGGTGCTGGGGATGGAGCGGGGAACAAGATCGATGTGGTTCTTGGGTCCTCGTGTTTTTGGCGCGGGCACCCTAGAAAGGCACAACAGTCATAGGACAGCTCGTATCCTCTGAGCATTGACCACACACTAGGCCCCGTGCCAAGGGCTTTTCTGATGTTAACAGAATCTTCAGAGCGCGTTAAGAACCACAATGCAAAGCTCTGGGAGCTCGGAGAGGGGCTTCCAGCCCAGAGTCGGAGACTGTGGGTAAGGAAGTGGTATTTGAGCAGAGATCCAAGGGATGGAGGGGGATCTCCCAGGGTGAGAGGTAGTGCTCATGGCATGGGACCACTGTGTTCCAGATGGGGAGGACAGCACGGCAAAGGCCCAGAGGTCAGAGGGCACAGCAGCTTGAGGACCAGGAAGACATTCGGGGTACGGCGGTCTATGTGAAAGTGCCCGCACATAGTAGGTCTTTAGTAAATTAGAGGCCTCCGTTATGGGCTGAGTTGCCCCCAGCTACAAATTCCCATGTTGAAGTCCTGACCTCCAGGACCTCAAAATGTGTCTGTGTTTGGAGATGGGGTCTTCAAAGAGTTAATCAAGGTTCCGTGGGGTCAGGGGGTGAGCCGTACTGTGACTGTGTCCTCATAAGAAGAGGAGACTAGGACACAGACATGCACAGAGGGGAAACAGAGGGAGAAGACTGCCATCTGTGAGCCAGGGAGAGAAGCCTCAGAACAAAACAAGCCCCCCTGACACCTTGATCTCGGACTTCTATCCTCCAGAACTGTGGGGGGCTGTCTTTCTGTTGTCTCAGCCCCTCAGTCTGTGGCACTTTGTTATGGCTGCCATCGCAAGATAATACAGCCTTTTCCCCTGGAATTTCTAACTGACTCCCTCCTAAATCTTCCCTTCCCCATGTTTGGAACCATCTCCCTTATCTCCGCTCCTGTCACTTCCCTGCTCCTCTCTCGTCCTTATCCCTAAGCCCTATCATGAAGTTGTGGCATCGTATGGATTCAGATTTCCTCCTGGTCATTTGACTGCAATTAGCATATGCTGCCACCAATGGGCAGCTGCTGGCTGGTTAATGCAGCCTCCGTTCTTCGTGGGGACACCAGCATGAACAGAGGTAATAGCCTTTGTGCAGGGCTGTGTGGTTTCCAAAGAGTTGTCAAGCAAGGACCACGATGATGTGCGTGAAAAGCTCTGGTGTTTCCTGGTACGAGACAGAAGGACCCCAGAATGGATTCTCAGTATAACAGAGAGAGTGTGAGAAGTGATAAAACAGGGCTTCCTCTGATAATCACCACGCACAGTTACATCTCGGGGTTATCATATGACCAACACTGTGGTAGCTGCTTTGCCTTCTTTTAAAAAAGATTTCCTTTCTTTCCATTTTTTTTTTCTTTAATGGAGGTACCGGGGGATGAACCCAGGACCTCGTGCACACTAAGCATGTGCTCTACCACTGAGCTATTACCCTGCTTTGCATTTTTTATCTTGGTTTTTTCACCACAACCATATCAGGTGGATGCGTCTACCTCCTTCATTTTTACATATGAGGAAACTGAGACTTAGCCTAAGTAATTTGCCTACAGTCCCTGGATTTGTTTCCTAGGGCTGCAGAAGGACCACAAACGAGGGGCCTTTAAGCAGGAAAAATTTCTTCTGCTTTTTTCTTTTTTTTGGAAGCTCAAAACATCACCATTAGTACTGATAAAGCTGGTACTAGAAAACCTGAATGGTATGTGCTGGTAAGCAGACTTTTTAATAACAAACTCCCCAATTAGACAAACTTCGCTACCAAGTCAGGGAGGCATTGAAACGAGGCAAGTCTCTCCCACATCCTCCTGACCCCAGGACAAAGTCTGCCCAAGAAATTTGAGAGAAAACATCCTTCCTGGTGTCAGCTGCATCCAGGAGCAGTAGAGAGGCTAGCCTGGGCAGCGCATGCCTGGTTATTTCTCTAAAACTCACCAATAATCCTACTTCGCTCCTCCTCTTCTAACAAAGGAGTGAGGGGGAGAGGTTGGAAAAAGATGCTAGGAGAGTTAGGCTACTGGGGTTTCCTCCATGGATAAAGAAACATCCAGGAAAGGAAAGAAATATTCTCACCTGACAACTGAGAATGATCACCTTTTATTCATTTATTCACTGATCCACCCTTGCAGCCATTAAACAGAGTGATTACACATGACTAATATCTTGGCCGTTGAAAAGATCAATCTTCAAACAGTTGTCTAGAACTCTTTTATCATTAACTCCCCCAAGTGGTGTTAATATCATTCAGAAATGTATTCTTTCACAGTTCTGGAGACTACAAATCTGAAATCAGGGTGTTGGTAGGGCCATACTCCTGCTAAAAGTTCCAGGGGAGAATCTGTTCCCTGCCTTTCTCTCAGCTTCTTGTGGTGGCTGACAATCCTTGGGGTTCCCTGGCTTACCGAAGCATCGCTCCAGCATGGTGGTCTTCCCATGTGTCTGCTTCCTCTTTTTCTTGGGACGCCAGTCATCAGATTAGAACCCACCCTAATGGAGTATGACTTTGATTACATCTATTTCCAAATAAGGTCACATTCACAGGTGCTAGGGTTAGGGCTTCAGCATATCTTTTGGGGACACACACAAGTCAACCCACAATGGCCCCATGGCTTGTAAATGGTTCAGCTGAGACTGGCCCCTGCCTCTGCTGGCTTTGCCCCAAGGTGTTTGATTTCACCCAGCTGTACTTTTCCTCTTTCTCACCCAATGTTACTCGTTCTACCCAAATAGAACTCTTTCTTTAGCATCAATGTTTTCAATTCACCCTGAGCAATAGCGCTTAGACCAATGCTCCTTAAGAGTTATGAATCAGATTTATTTTTTTCTGGAGCCTTCTTTATCTCACCAGGTTACCTGGGCTTTGAACCCTACTTCCTTTTCTTCAGAGGATATGTTATACCACCCCTTAGTCTTGGAGTAAAACTCCAAGTTTAGTTAAACTAAATTTATTTATATATTATCATTTTCATGGCAAGATTTTAGCCCCCTCCCTGCTAGCTTATGACAATTTCTCTCCCGAGGGCCAGGTGTCCAGCTTGGTGGCTGCGAGGCTGAGCTACACTCTCTGTCCGAGCTCAGGAAGGTCCCCTGACCTGAAGGTCTCTCCCAGGACAGGGTGGTCTGGCTCTCAGACCACGGCTGTGTTTCTCTCTTGGCAGATCGGTGGGGGGAGGAACATAGATGCCCACATCCTGCACGTGGCCGTGGATGTCATCAAGGAGTCGCGAGCGCTGCGGCTGCAGCCCTTCAACGAGTACCGCAAGAGGTTTGGCATGAAACCCTACACCTCCTTCCAGGAGCTCACAGGTGAGCAGCTGCTCCCCAGGCACACTCCCTGCCCTCAAGGGACTTGCGCTAAAGGAACAGCGACATCGAGGAGGCAGAACGAGGCCATCCATCTGGCCGGTTCGGTGCCAGGGGTGGTGAGGGATGGTGATGACTCCACTGCGGGGGAGAGACGGTGGCGTCTCGGCTGGGCTTGAAGGATAAAAAGGGATTTTCCAAGTGGAGAATAGAGGGAAGCGCATTCGAGGCAGAGGAACAGAGAGTACAGAGGCATAGAGGTCATCAAGGCTGAGCCTATTCAGAACAGTCATAAGCGTGGCTGGAGCAAGCGGCTTACGTGGGGGAAGTGGCTGGAGGTTAGTGACAGGAGGCTGGCTCACACTGTGTGGAATCTTGGAGTCCATGCTAAAGATTTTGGGTTTTAGCCTGTCTAGGGTTTCCTAAATCCCATTAATGGACCAGCGACCTGAGAATCACTTAGAAAACTAATTAAAAATACCAAATCCTAGCTGTCTTTCCGAGAGATTCTGATTCAGTAGGCCTAGGTGGTGGCCGAGAATCTGTATGTGTAATATGTATATACATATGTGCTGGAACTCTATATACATATATTTTATATATGTATATATTTGTTGTTTAAGGTCCCCAGTTGTTGGGCAGCCAAGTTTGGGAACCTGTGTCAGAGACAATGGGGAGCCACTGGCAGGTTTTGACCAGGGTGTGGCATGACCCATGACTGGGTGCTAGGGCCCTGTGGAGCATGGATTTGAGGATACGGCTCAATGTCTCTCTCCCATGACAGTCTGGAGGGACAGAAAGAACACTGTCACTGAATCTCTCTGTGAGCTTAGACAGTGACATGACGTCTCTGAGCTCCAGTAGAATGCGGGGCCTTGGACCAGGATGAGGCCTTGACACCTGCCTGGGAAGGAAATAAGATGGGTGGCTTCTCCTTGTTGTAACCATCAAGTAATTAGGGCACAGAGAAGTGGGATGAGTTGCTCAAGGTCACACGCTGTTTGGTGGCACATCCAGGCCCTTGACTCCTTCCGCAGTGGCACAACCCTTCCTGAGATGCAGCCCTGGAAAAGGGTCTCTCAGCCGGGCCCGATTTTAGGACGTGTGCTCATTTGCTGAAGTGACGCTTCTGAAGTCCCTTATTCTCCCCAGAAAGAGGTGGAGCTAGAAGGTTCCCTCCCCAGATTAACCTTTGTGGATTGGCATCATGATTCTGACTCTAGCTTCTTTCCCATGTAGGAGAGCAGGAGATGGCAGCTGAGCTGGAGGAGCTATATGGAGACATTGATGCCTTGGAGTTCTACCCGGGACTACTTCTTGAGAAGTGCCACCCAAACTCCATCTTTGGGGAGAGTATGATAGAAATTGGGGCTCCCTTTTCCCTTAAGGGTCTCTTAGGGAATCCCATCTGTTCTCCGGAGTACTGGAAGGCGAGCACATTTGGTGGCGAGATGGGCTTCAACATTGTCAAGACGGCCACGCTGAGGAAGCTGGTTTGCCTCAATACCAAGACTTGTCCCTATGTCTCCTTCCGCGTGCCAGACCCCTGGCCAGGAGGATGGGCCTGATGTGGAGCGGCCATCCACCGAGCTCTGAGGGGCAGGGCAGCAGCATTCTGGAGGGCAGAGCTTCGTGTTCCTCATTCTAGAATGCTGAGGCCAGGGCTGATAGTCTTAAAGCCTGGGTTTCTGATGGGCATCGAGAGCATCAGTGTGGACATTTAGGACTCTGGGTCCCTCACCCATGATCTGGACTCTGGGTCCCTCACCCATGATCTGGAATACTGTGAGCTTGTTCGTCATTCTAGAATGCTGAATTCCTGGTTATTCATCCAAAATGTTGGGCGTGGTTCTCCTTTGGCGTGCCAGACCGCTGGGTTCCTGGTTGACGACCTAGAATGTCAGATTCCTGGTTGATCTGGAATACAGGCATTCTAAAATATAGGACTCCTGATGAAATCATCTAAAAAGTTAGGGGATTCTTATTTTGCATTCTAGAATTCTGAGTGGCCCTCCAGAGTGCTGACTTTCTGGTGGGCGATTCAGAACGTTGTGTCCTTGATTGCTGATCTGGAACAGTGGCTCATATGCTAGGTTGGTCCTGATCTGAATGTCTAGAATATTGAGGAATCATTTTCCTATTCAGTGAGATAGCCACAGAGCAGGAGAATCTAATGTCTAAGAAGAACGCATTCCCTGAATCTGTGCCTGCATGGAGGGGGCGAGGAGGTGGGATATTCTTCTGGGGACCCCAACTGAGACCCTGGTCTGAGGATATGGAGAGAACAGATGGTTTTTTCCCAGGCCATTGGTTGGAAGCCACCAGAACTCTGTCCCCATCCAGGTCTTGACTCATGGCAGCTGTTTTTCATGAAGCTAATAAAATTCTTTTTCCAAATTGCCTGCTCTGTATCTTTTGATTCCCATCCTGAGAAGCAGAGGTAACACGGAACTGACCTTTCTCCTACCCACAGGCTGGGTGTGCTAGAGGTTTGCAGCATGAGACCTTCTGCTGGGATCCCTGGGGCTTGTCACCGTCTAGATCTTCCACTGCTGATGTTTCATTCCCCCAACCCCTCCCCGACCCCCTAGGTTAGGCGTTGCCTTTTCCAGGCTGCTCTCCTAAAATACACAAATCCTCAGCCCCAGGAGAAGTAGCATTCAGTTCCCACCATCTGATTAAAACAACTTCCCCCCTTACAGAGTGCACAGCAGAGATGAAAGGCATTTGGGGAGGAGAGAATTTTCTCTGTGCCAATTTTACACACAATTCTCATTTATTTTCAACCCAACAGGGTGAAGTAGGTGGTATAGTCCCCATTTCAAAGCTAAGGAAACCGAGACTCAGGGTGCTTAAGTGATGTGCCCCATGGGTGCCAGAGCCAGGCTGGGACCCAGGTCTGGCTGAATTTAGAACTGTGTTCTTTACCCTGTCTGGCTTCCTCTTGCTTCCTGGTTTGACTCACTTCCAGGCCTGATTCTGCTTATCTGCTTGTCTGGCTTGGGGTCAAAGGCAGAGGTGGGGTGTAGCCTCTGCTTCCATGCTATTTGTTCAGTCATGAATATTTATATTCCTAACTGCTTACTACTACATGCTAATTACTGTTATAAGCTTGGGGCTACAGCAGTGAGAGATCAAGACAGATAAGGCTGTACAATATATATCCTTGTAGCTTATGTTATAAATTGTACAGCACAGGAAATATAGCCAATATTTTATAATAACTTTAAATGGCATATAATCTATAAAACCGATAATCTATAAAAATATTGAACCTCTATGTCATACACCTGAAACTAATTGCAATTGATTTACTATTGCAAATCAGCTATACTTCAATTTAAAAAATAGCCTCAATTAAGAAAGTTCAAACTCTTAAAAGACAGATAAGGCTTCTGTCCATATGGAACTCACATTCCCATGGGGGTAGATTAGACAACAAAGAAGAAAATAGTGAAAGGAGAGGAACCCAGGTGAGTGTGACCCCCTTTTAACTCACACAGCCCTGCCCTCTCCTGCTTGACTCTGGAGCCCCGAGACCCTTTGCTCGGCAGCAAAGAGGGAAGAGAGGTCAGAGGAGTCAGGTGAGAGGTTGGCAAAGGCTGTTCACACTCCCCACTCTGGGCTGAGAGTCCTTCATGAAGAATGATGGCCCAGAAACAATGGGGGAATCGGGGTCCAGGCTGAGGGTCCCTGGCTGTGTCGACCGTCATATGATCCAGAAGGCCCTTGTTTCTCCTTAGTTGGGTGGGTACTGCTTCCATCCTTCCCTCTTGGCCCCGTTGAATGCAGAACATGCAATCCTTTCTCGTGCCCCCAGCTGCTCTGAGGTGGGGAGGGCCGTTCAGCTGCCGGAAGTGGGCATGGCGTGGTTGTGTCTTGTCCTTGCTGGCTCGGTATCTATTTCTTCTCTTCTGCTAATACCCCAACTTTGCCTGAGAATCCTTCCCTCTCTTGTTAATTTCAGTCTTGGTGATTCCATCAGGGGCCCTCTTCTGGCCAAGGGATGGGTCAATTAAACATTCTCTTCTTATAAATTGGCCTCCGAGTTCAGTTGCACAGAGATTGAGATGACTGTCTCTGATTTATCCCCACAGCTGGGATCTGAAAGCACTAACCATTAGTTTCTGCTTCCACAATCACCAGCTTTCCTGACCTTCTCAAGACTTTAGCTTTTCCTTCCATCCTGGGGACTGCTCCACGAATTCCTTTTTCACTGAAATCAGTCAGAGTTGGGGGGGGTCTGTTGCTTGCAATCAAAACTCCATGGCTGCTAGTCTGAGGTAACAGATACAGTATGACGGCTCTCGGAGGAATTTTAATCAGCAGAGACACAAACAGTCTAGTGTTTAGAAAGAGTACCCTCAGGTAGGGTGGATGACAGAGTAAAGCAGCGAGGACCAGAGGGAGGCAGAACAGTGATGAGGCTGTAGCTGTGGTCCAGCTGAGAGACTGATGGTCACTGGGGCCAGGTGAAGGGCTGTAGGATGGGAGGATGGGGTGGATTCTAAATGCAGGTGCCTAGATTAGGTGGACTTTGTTTTGTATGCACAACTGTGTATGAAATTTTTGCAAATGGAAATTATGCCAAACGTGCCAAGAAGGCTTCTTCAGAGTGAAGGATCTTAATGCTCGTAATATGAATGCTCATTCCTGGAATTTTTATTTGGTGGGTGTGATGGTTGGTTTTAGGTGTCAACTTGGCTGGGCTACAGTTATTTAATCAAACACTAATCCGGGTGTGACTGTAAAGGTATTTTGCAGATCTGGTTAACCCTACAATCAGTTGACTTTAAGTCAAGGAGATTGTTACTGAGTATCCAAGCTCATACTGCTCGACACAGGACAGGCCAATGAATCAGGAGAGTTTTGGGGGCAAGGAATAATGACTTTACTCCGAAAGCCAGCAGACCGAGGAGATGGTGAACTAGTGTCCCAAAGAACCATGTTCCTTGAGTTAGAATTTAGGCTTCTTTTATACTGAAAGGGCTGGGAGTAAAGTCAAACATTTCCTGGTTCCGGTCAGCCTCCAGAGGGGATGTGTTAATTTCTTCCTGCCTGTAGTCATTTGCAGGTGGGCCTGGTCAGGTTGTTTCCTGTGAGCTAAACAAAGGTATTTTCCAGGTAATACCCATTACCTGGGAGGCAGCGTTTCCAGAGATGGGCCATTATGTATCATTTAAGCTTATAGGCAGCCATCTCTATGGTGATTAACTTGTAGCAAAAGCAACAGAATACAAAGATTAGAGTAAAAGAAACAGATCGAGTATGGAGTCAGATTTGTTCTTCCCTGTTACAAGATTACCCTTGATGACGTGGGTGGGACTCCTGTGATTAGTTGAAAGGCCTTTAGAACAAACACTGAGGTTTCCGAGAGAAGAAATTCTGCTTCAAGATTCAGTATCAGCTGCTGCCTGAGTTACCAGCCTGCCGGCCTGTCCTGTGAATTTTAGACTTTCCAACCCTGTTGATTGTGGGTGCCAGTACCCCAAAATAAAGCCATCTCTATCTCTGTCTCTGTCTATCTCCCCCATATATACACATATACATATGTCCTACTGAGCTAAGAGCCCTGAACGAATCGCCCACAGGATCAGTCAGGGTTCTCCAGAGAAACGGAACCAATCGGTCCCTCTCGCCTGTGTAAGCATGAAGGAGTTTATTTCAGGGCATTGTGCAGCTCACGGAAACACTGGCAGGATGAGAGCCAGGCTCGGAGCCCTCACGTCCAGGCATAGGGGCTACTGCTCCCGTGAAGACGCCTTCATCACCACTGCTGCCAAAACCTCACCCCTGCTGCTCCGGAACGCTGGCTGCTGCCGCCACCTCCCTCGCCAGAACATGGATTCATTCTGTATGGTGTCTGCCGGCTCACGTTTTCCTACTTAGAAAGTCATTTTCACTTCGCTTCTGATTGGTGGAGCAGAGCTCGTGTGCCTGGATCTCCATCTCCAAGAGAGGGTGGGAAAGCGAGTTTCCTGGCTTGCACCTTGGGGAGGAGGGACCCATAACGTGGGAAATTCTCCATACACGGGAAGGCTGTTCAAAGAGGCTGGGAGCCAGGGCCGATCCACTTCAGTGGATCTGAGTTTTGAGTTTTGTTGTGCCCCTGAGAGCCCTGGCCTTAGAACATTGCAAAGAACATCACAGTGGCATCGCTGTTAACCTGGCAACAGCTCAATATAATTGCCAGCAAAGAACTTAAGAAGTGAAATTATGGAAGTACAGAAGAGCAGAGACCCAAGACTTCAGAGAACATGTGGTCCACTCTTCTAATAATATTTGACTACAAAATTGTCCACGCACCATGGTAGACATGCCTGCAATCCACTTTTCCACTTAACCATGCTTTCCCTGTAAAAATGGACTTTAAAGCAGCTTCATGTGAATGAGGGTAAGGAATATTAAAGCCTAAAAGATGATTTCACAGAGAAATATTAAAGGAACCACAGTGAAAGTCTTTCTTCACCGTCTTCCCTGTTTCTCATCTTTCATTTAAAGTTGGTTTCCTCTCAAGCTAAGTTGCACTACTTTTTTTTTTTGCTCTCAATCTCTATATTTTTGGTTAAGAGTGCTTGTGAACCATGTGCACAACTTCAAGGCTTGGTATTTGGGTTTCAGGACAATGTGGCCATGCATTCTTATGAACTTCTGGGGCAGGCTCCCCCCCAACCCCGTCTGCAGTATCGCAGACACACAACAAAGTGCGCTAATCTTAAGTGCACATTTTGACATATATACGAACTCAAGTAACCAGCAAAGAAATCAAGATATAGAACATTTCCAGCACTCTAGGGGGCTCTTTTGTGCCCCTTCCCAGTCCCAAAACCTCTGAAATGTGTGAATGGGCTTGGAGGGCAGTATGCTAAGTGCAGTAAGTCTGACAGGGAAAGATAAATACTGCATGATATTGTTTATATGTGGACTCTAAAAAATATGACAGATTAGTGAACACAAAAAATAAGCAAACTCACAGACAGAGAGAACAAAAGTGTTGTTACCAGTTGGGGGAGGAGCAGTGGGGGGTGCGGGAGGTACGAAGTACTGGGTATAAGACAGGCTCAAGGATGTATCGAACAACACGGGGAATAGAATGAATATTTTGTAGTGACTGTAAGGGGAAAGTAACCTTTAAACATTGTATAAAAATAAAAAAAATTTAAAAACCCTTTGAACTGCTGTCCAAAAAAAGCTGTTATACTGAGTCACATTGACGTCAACAACACACGGGCTCCATGTTGTCTGCATCTCTGTTGGCCATAAATAAACACTTTTCTCAAAAAAAAAAAAACAAAAAAACCCAACCCTCTGAAATGTAACCACTATCCTGACTTTTACCACTGTTGATTAGTTTTTGTTTGCTTACGAATTTCATTTGAATGGAGTCAGTGTATCAAACACACAGTACACAGCAGACAGTATACCGATATGCTATGGTGGATAATTTTTTGGTGTGGCTTCTGTTTTCTGTTGACATCCATCTGTTGCTGTGTATATCAGCAGTTTGATAGTCTTTATTGCTGTGTAAATATTTCATATCTACCATAATTGACTTATCTAGTCAATTGTCCATGGACATTTGGGTTGTTTTCCTTTTTTTTTTTTTTGACAATTGTGAATAAAGCTGTCCCTGTGGCAGATTTTAAGGCTTATCACAAGGGGTCCCTTTAAAATGTCATCTTTTATACACATTTATTATGGGAAATGGTTCCTGTTCTCTCTTCAGAAATCCCCCGCTGTTCCTTCTCTTGCTTTATGGCCTGATGGAAAGAGAAAATGGATTCACGAGTGGGACATGCACCCTTAGAGAAGGGGAGAGGGAATAAATATTCATTCAGAGCCTACTCTGCGGCAGGCACTCTACCTGCCTATTTCATTAACTCTTACCAACAACCTTATGAGTAGGTTTCATAAGGAAGAAACGAAGATGCAGAAAAATTAGGTTACATATTCATAGTAATGCAACGGAGTGACAGAAGACAGCAGTGCAATTCCAGCGTGTGGTCAATTCCTACCATGTGCCCCAAGGCTCAAGACGTCCAGAATCACAACCATAGTAGGGATGAGGGGATGGAGGGTGGAGGGTGGAGGGTGCAGTGATGTGGCGGGCACCAATGGTGTTAATATACTTCCAGATGACTCTGCTATTTATAAACCTCGGATGGAGACCTCTGTCCCGCATCGGGCTGCCTCTTGGTCATTCATTTCCTCTGTAGATGAGTGACAGTTCCTTTCCTTTTCCCATGACTCACTTTTTTCAGGCTTGCTATCTCCTTTCTGATCTATGGCTTGTGCTCTGCCCACCATGATGGCAACTGGTTCCCTGAAAAGCTGGGTCCTCTTATCTCCCATCTGCTGCAGACGTCCCTTCCCTCCCGCCCTTCTGGCCACACTCAGTGAAGCTTCAACCCTGGGCTCCCGCTGCCCCCACCACAGGGATACTCAAGTGCCTGTTCTGCCTTGGTCCTCAATTCTTGCTTCTACAGGAGGGACTCAGGACAAGTCCTGGTTTCTACCTGCTCCCCACTCACTGTATGAGATAGAGAAGAGAGTGCCTGGCAGTGTGTTTCTTAAAACTATGGTAAAATACATGCGAAGTAAAGTTGACCACGTTTACCATTTTAAAGTGTACTATTGAGCAGCATTGAGGGCATTAACAATGTTGTGCAATACCTTGTTCCAGAACATTTTCATCATTCCAAAAGGAAACCCTGTATCCATTAAGCCGTCACTCCTCATTCCCTGCTGCCCCCCACCCTCTCCCCCCACAGTTGTTAATCTGCTCTCTGTCTGATAGTATTTTGAACGCTCACTACACGCCCGGCATTGCGCTAACCCCATCGTACACAATCTCTTACGTATTACAATGAAAGCAGCGCTATGAACTTGGGCTTGTCCCTTGAATCTCCAGATGAGGTGACTGAGGCTTAGAAAGAAGAGATTTCTGTGAGGTCACAAAGCCCATAAATGGCAGAACCAGGACCAGAACCCAGAGCCAAGTGCTGTGTCCAACCCGTGCTAATTGATAGCCAAGATCTCAGAGGCCTTTCCTGTGCTGAACACGGCACAGGTCTGAGTGACGCCCAAGCCCATGTTCTTTCCTGTCTGAGGGTCAGTGGTCACAAAAAAATGCGCTTAGTACATGTTCAAATGACTTATGCTTTAGTAATTTTCCAGGATCTGGGATGCTGGCTTGAGGAAAGTAGTTTGGTGGCAAGATCCCAGATAATGTGACCCAAGACACTGTCAGTTGCCTTCACAAATCTTGGGACGGCACGCAAGGCAGCAGATGAAGAAGAAATAGAATGACTCCAGCTGTGCCCCGGGCTGGAAGGTCTCATGGAGGGAAGGGTTCTAACAAGTGCCAGGTGCCTGGTTCCTGTCTGTTGGTCGTTTAGGAGTCTCTCTACAAGAGCTCAGGCTCCTGGTTCCCAGGACTGTGTAGACTGATTCACTTGTGGTTTTGGAAATGAAAGAAGCAATCACAATCTCCTTGTGCACAAAAAGAATAGGGGAGTTTATTAGAGTTAGCAGAAAAGTTACGATGTGACATGTAATCAAGGCCTCTGTGCTGTTTAGGCAAATCCTTTTTGGGTACTTCATCCTACAAAACATATTAAAATGCATCCATACGCCGCATCTAATATAATTTATAAATGTATAGGTTACATATATGTTGAGGTGGGTTTTAGTTGACTAGTTAACATACTACATTTTGTAGACATTTAATTAAATGTGTATAACTACAATTTTATCATTTTATTTTAGTATTTTGGGCAACATATTATTTTTTTCTCCAATAATTCTATAACCTCTCGAAAAGCTCAGTGACCAGTAGGCATGGTACCCATGACTTTATTGGATTCCCTGGTTTGTGGGCCTGTCTGGATGGTCCTGCATCATCACTGTTGGACAGTGTCCTTCTCCTTGGTCTGAATCTGACCATCCTTCTCACCCAGCCAGACAGAGGGTTCCCTTTTCTCCACATCCTTGACAACATTTGTTGCTTCTTGTCTTTTTGATAGTAGCCGTTCTGACGGGTGTGAGGTGAGATCTCACTGTGGTTTTGGTTTGCATCTCCCTGATGGTTAGTGACGTTGAGCACCTTCTCAGGTGCCTGTTGGCCATCTGTATGCCTTCTATGGGAAAATGTCAGTTCAGGTCCTCTGCCCATTTTTAAATGGGGTTGTTGGGTTTTGTCTTTTTTTTTTTTTTTTTTGGATAGCAAGCTGTATGAGTTCTTTCTATACTTTGGATATCAGCTTCTTAGCAGGTACATGGACACTTCTAATCGCTGTCAAATGAGGGGGAAAGTAGGGCATCTCATCACTGAATGGGCTTTGAGCAGCGTAAAAGTTGGCAAAGGATGGGGTACCTGTGGGCATAACCTTTCATTTCTTCCTGCATTCTGTGCTTTCATCTGGGATCCTTGTCCTTCACCCTTTAGTGTTTCCTTTTAGTGTGGGACTTCTAGCAATACATGGTCATGTCTTTCTCTTCGCTGATTATTCACTCTGCTCTGAATTCTCAGGGCTGTTATGTAGCTAAACCTTCAGTGGTATCTTTAAAGAGGAAGGTTTGTTGAATATTCATTTTGGCTATTCTTATAGGTTCCTTTTTTTTTTTTTTTTGTCTCCTATTTCCCCCTACAAACATCTCTACTCTTCTTGAGAAGAGTGTCACTGCCAGCCTCTTTTGTGGCCTGTCTTCTCAGCCCATCCACCAAGAACTTCTCTCTAGAAGTTATTCTTGCACAGCATCTCACTCACCCAGATCAGTGCAATACTTGCAACAACAATCCGATGTTAAAAGCACAGTGGAGACAGTTCTTAATCCCATTTGGACCCAAAGATAAGGAAGAATACTCAGTGAAAGCCAGAGAAGAAGAGGCAGACCTTAAAGGATGAAAATTAGGCATTAACTAAGTGGAAAAGAGAGGCAAAGATATTACAATCCCGTATGAAAACATGGAGGTGTGAAAAGTGTTGTGTCTGGGGAATGCGGCATGTGATCTAGGGCATGGATGGTGAACGCATAGCTCACATGCTACAGTCTCCCCCATTCCTACATCCATGGCAGACATAGCTAATCTGTCACAGAGCATGATTCCTTGCTGGGACTGAGCAGAGGATTTGAAACATTCTGAAACTAGCACACTAGGCAGCTGCTCTTAATTAAATAAGGGTTGCTTAAAAGATGAAACTGATTTGTTATTCTGGGGGTGGGAGAATGATAAGTCATGGAGAGTAATGAGCCTGGAGAGTTGGATAGGACCCAAGTTGCTTTTGATGATGACGTTGGTGATTATAGCCTCTTGAGGAAGCCTGGAGAGTTCAAAAGTGAAATATCAGAAAAGTTTAAGTGCTCTTGGAACTGCCTCCATGGGGCCTGGTCTATTTTATGATCTTGTTAACAAGGCCCCAGAGAAACTCCATCTGACAATCCCCTGGACTACCTTGCTTCCAGACTAATTAGCCACTCAGGGAAGTTCTCTGTGGCTTAATTAAGTTACATCTGTAGTTAAAAGTTTGGCTTTTCCTAAGTGAACAGTGATTAGGAATTAGGCATGGATTCTCAGTGGAAACACAATCTTTGGTCACCATCAACTCAAAGTACCCCAGGGACAGAGATCCCTTCTCAAGCTCATCTGACGCATTTCCCAATTGGACAGGTAGGGACTATCTGGGTTTGGTCTGAAATTACACCTAAATTGAGGCACCAAGTTGAAGGGTGGGTCTTGCATGGCCATAGTCATCCCTTGTAATTTATTTTGTGTGGAAGGAGACAGTACAGTTCGAAGATGGGATTGGTAAAAGCCCCGAGGCAGAAATGTGCCTGATGTGTTTGAGAAATAATGAAAAGGAAAATGGTCTGTACTGAACGAGGAGAAAGATGCAGGAGATGAGACGAGAGTGGTCAAAGGGCCAAGTTCATGTAGAGCATTCTCGTAGAGCATTCTCGTAGTCCATTGCAAAGCTTTTGGTTTTAATGCTGAGCTGGCTTTATCAATATTTTGTTGTCAATGCATTTTGATCTTACTTAACAAACGTTTCTCTAGCCCAAGGTTCAAAATATTATAATCTTTATATTCTATAGTGTTTTATTTCTTAAAGGGAGGTTTTTATTGTACATAAAGTATAATTTATATACCATAAAATTTATCCAAGTTAAGTATTTTGTCCATGAGTTTTGACAAATGTATGCTGTTATGTAACAATTACAATCAAGATATAGAACTTTTTCATTACCCTGGAAATTTCTCTCTTTCCCCTTTGTAGTCATTTTTCTTCTCCCATTCCCAGCTCCAGACAAACACTGATCTGATTTCCTGGGTTTTTTCCCCCTGAATGTCATAGAAATAGGATTATATGGTATGTAACTTGTTTGTTTGTTTAGCTTCTTTCACTCTGTTTGCTGCTTTTGAGATTCATCCATGTTGTTGCTTGTATCATAGTCTATTCCTTTTTTACTGCTGAGTAATATTCCATGTATAGATGTACCATAATTTGTGTATCCATTAATCATTTCCTAGACTGTCTCCAATTTTTGGCTGCTATGAATAAAAATATTATAAACATTGGCATATATTTCTTTCTGTAAGCACATATTTTCATTTCTTTTGGGTAAAATACCTAGGAGTAAGATTGCAGTGTTTTATGATAGGTGTATGTTAAACATTTTAGGAAACTGTCAAAACACTTAAGCAATTGTTCCATTTTGCAATGAGTAAGATTTCCAGATGCTCAGGACTTGATATGGCCGCTTTTAAAATTTTACCCATTTCAGTGGCTATGTAGTAGTATCTCATTACAGTTTTAATTTGCATTTCCCCAATGACTAATGAGGTTGGACATCTTTTCACATGGTTATTTGCCACCTGTATGTCTTCTGTGGTTAACTGTCCAGATCTTTTGCCCATTATTTAATCAGGTTGTCTATCTTAATTTTGAGAATTCTTTATCTATTCTGGGTATAATGGTTTATCAGATATGTATTTTTCAAACATTTTCTCTCAGTCTGTTGCTGTCTTCCCATTCTCTGAAGAGTATCTTTCAAATAGCAGAAGATTAATATTTTAATGAAACTGATTTTATCAATTTTTTCCTATGCTTTATGAATTTTGTTTCTTATTGAAGAAAGCTTTGCCTAATCCAAGGTTACAAAGCCTTTCTCTATGTTTCCTTTCATAAGTTTTATAGATTTAGCTCTTAACTTTAAGCTACGTTGAATTAATTTCTCAGTATGATGTGAGTTAAGGATTTAGGACTTAGTCTTTTTTTTTTTTTTTTGAATATGGATATCCAATTGTTCTAGCACTTTGTTGGAAAAAACAAAACCCTACACTTTCTCTAGTGTGACATTTCGAATTGCCATGACACTATTGCCAAAAATCAATTGCCTATTTACTTGTGGATCTATTTCTGAACTCTTCTGTTTGGTTGATCTATAAAACCAACAGCATACTGTCTTGATTATTGTAGCTTAGTAAGTCTTGAAGTTAGGTAGTGTGAGTACCCACCCCCTCCACTTTTTTTTCCTCAAATTAATTTTGTTTCCTCTAGGTTCTTTGGCATTTTCATATAAATTTCAGAAAAAGTGTTTCAATTTCTACAGAAAAACTGGTAGAATTAAAACAAATTTTGGCTTTTAATATTTTATTTATTTATTTATGTATGACAAATAAATATGGTATGTATTTCAGGTGTAAAGCATGATAGAATTTTGAATGAGATTTCCTTGATTCAATAGGTTAAAAGGTGGCAAACTGTGATCCATGGCCCACTGTTTTTCTATTTTGGTGGGTTTTCTTCTCTGATTTAAAATTATTTATGTTTCTAGTAAATCTTACTTCTGAAGAGTTTAAGGCAGCTTGGAAGACCATGTAATATAAAAGATAGGATAAACTGAAAATGTTAGGCAAGAGCAAAAGAAGGAATAAACAAGGGTGGGGACATAAAATTGAGCCAGGAATGACTGAAAATGAAGATGGTAATGACTTGTTATGGATGTAAGACTCTTAAGTTTTTTGGCCAGTCACAGAGTTCATAATGACTAAAGATAAAAATAAATCAGTTGCTTAGATGAAATACAAACATCTAAGAACAGACACAACGCATGGACTTTCTTTTAATCACCTTCAGTGTAGACTTTTGGCAATCATGTTGGTGCATAAAAATTCACATAAGCAATAGTTTTGAGGCAAAAATAATACTGTCTAGATGTCTAGGTCTCCAGTGATTTGGGTTGTCCAATTTTTTTAGATTTCACATATGAGTGATATCATGTGGTATTTTTCTTTCTCTTTCTGGCTTACTTCACTTAGAATGATGATCTCTAGGTCCATCCATGTTGCTGCAAATGGCATTATTTTTATTCTTTTTTATGGCAGAGTAGTATTCCATTGTATAAATAAATCACAACTTCTATATCCAGTCATCTGTCAATGGACATTTAGGTTGCTTCCATGTCTTGGCTATTGTAAATAGTGCTGATATGAATATTGGGGTGCATGTCTCTTTTCAAATTAGTTCCCTCTGGATATATAGCCAGAAGTGGGATTGCTGAATCATATGGTAAGTCTATTTTTAGTTTTTTTGAGGAATCTCCATACTGTTTTCCATAATGGTTGCACCAAACTACATTCCCACCAGCAGTGTGGGAGTGTTCCCTTTTCTCCACACCCTCTCCAGTATTTATCGTTCGTGGACTTTTGTGTGATGGCCACTCTGACTGGTGTGAGGTGATACCTCATTGTAGTTTTGATTTGCAGTTCTCTGATAATTAGTGATATAGAGCAGTTTTTTCATATGTCTATCCTCTGGTTGTTCCTGAGATTATCTCCTTAGATTTGGTTTCCAGCAGTTTGACAATGATAGCCTACATACCGTTCTCTTTGTATTTATTCTACTTAGGTTTCATTGAACTTTTCAAATCTGTGAGAAAATCCTTAACCATTATCTCTCTAAATATTTCTCCTGCCTTTTCTCTCCCCTCTCCTTAAACTTCAATTTTTTGATGTGTTGAAACTTTCTCTATGGTACCACTTACTCAGATGCTCTATTTCCCCCCACTTCAATTTCTTCTTTGTTTCAATTTGTATAATTTCTACTGACATGTCTGACAATTCACTGATGCTTTTTTGGGTACTATTTTCAGTCTCCTTATTAGCCCATCAGGAGAATTCTTTACACCCAATACTGTATTTTTTTTACTTGTAACATTTACGTGAGTCTCTTTTATTAAAAATATATATAAAAGTTTCTTTTTCACAGCTGAAACTGTCCATCTGTTCATACATTTTGCCTATCTTTTCCATCATGTCATTTAACACGTTTATTACAGTTAAATTAAACTCCTTCTCTAATAATTCTAACATCTGGGCCATTTCTGGGTCATGCTAGATTGACTATTTTCTCTCCTCATGATGGGTCACATCTTACTTTTTCACATGTGCAAAATAACCATAGAGAAAAAATAAATAATATTTATGTTCCATAAAAGACACTCTGTTTTCTGTGGGAAATGGAGTCAATCTAATCTACAGTTGAGCAAGGTATGGGCTTTGTTGTGGCTTTAGATAGATCCATTTTATTATTGACTTCAAATGACATGATGGCAGAAATACAACCCCCTCAAGAGGGCTTGGGATGTGACTACATGTGGGGTTTATTTTAGCTCTCTGCTCTTTCCTCATCATTCAGCAGGCCCAGTGCACCTATGCCTGGTGAAGTGGGAATTTTGTGTGTGTGTGTGTGTGTTGTGTGGTTTGTTCTCTCTCATCTTTTCAGCCTCTCTTTAGCCTAGACAGAAACATTGCACAGGGACAGATTCTAGAGATACTTACCAGTCTTAGTCTGTTTGGGCTGCTATAGCAAACATACCATAGACTGAATTGCTTAAACAACAAATACTTATTTATCATCATTCTGGAGGCTGGGAAGTCCAAGATCAAGGTGCTGGCATTACTTGGTTTCTGGTGAAGGCTGCCTTCCAGGTTCATAGATAGCTGTCTTCTTGTGTTTTCACATAGTAGAAGGAAGAAGGGAGATCTCTGGGCTCTCTTTTAAAAGGGCACTAATCTCATTCATGAGAGCTTCACCCTTATAACCTAATTCTCTCCCAAAGATCCCACCTCCAAATACCATCACCTTAGGGGTTAGGATCTCAACATATGAATTTTGGGGGGGACATAAACATGCAGTCTATTGCATTACCTGAGGCATGAACTTGGTGCATGAATTTGTACAGGCCCAGATCTCAGCTTATCCCTAGATGGCTCACTTCTAGCTTCGTAAAGCAAAGCCAACTTGGTTTTCAATATATTTCAAGATACTTGCTATGTAAGGGCTTAAAACAGTGCCTCACAGTGTACAGTGGGTGTGGATTTAAGCTAAAGAAATGATCCCATTCAGAATCACATTAAGGTAAGTTCCTGGCTATTTTATGTAAAAGGCTATACTACAATTTTTTGTCCATTTGTCTGCTGATGAACAACTGGATTGTTTCTAGTTTTTCACTATTAAAAACAAAAGCTTCTTACACATGAATGCTTACAGCAGCTTTATTCATAATTGCCCCAAACTGAAAACAACCAATAGGTGAATGAACAATCACACTGTGGTACATCTATACAATGAAACATTATTTATATTATTGAACAATAAAAATAAATGGGCTATCAATTCACAAAAAGAGAGAGAGGAACCTTGAAAGCATACTGCCAAGTGAAAAGAAGTTAGTCTGAAAAGGCTACATACTGTATGATTCCAACTATATGACATTCTGGGAAAGGTAAAACTACAGAGACAGTTAAAAAGATCAGTGGTTGCCAGAGGATTTTTGTTCTTGTTTTTGTTTTCTTTTGTTGTTTTTTGGTGATGAATAGGTGAAATGCAGGGCAATTTTAAAGCGGTGAAACTATTGTGTTATGCCTACAGCTCAAATTGTCATTGCACTAATTATGTACACACTTGATTTTAGTATTGAAGAATAAGGGCACTTGCTCTCCAAAGCGACTAAACCAAGTTATACTCCTAGGTTCACTGTCAGAGACTTTCATTGTTCCTCACACTCACTGAAACTCAGAACTGCCAGAAATATTTTTCCCTTGTCCACCTGTTGTGTGTACAATAGCAACTCATTGTGATTTTGATTTGTGTTTTCCTAATTACTCCTGAGGGTGGGCATAATCATCTTTTTGTAAACAATCTTTCTAAATGAACCATAAGTTTTTCTTCCTTCTGAAAGAGGAGATATTTCATATAGTTTAATTTTTCTGATGAGTCATGGCCTCTATATATGCCCATCTGTCTTCAAGACATAAGAGAATGTTATCTTTGGTCAGTTTGCACTTAAAACGAATGGCCCCAGTTCCAAGAGCACTGAAACTTTTGTATTTCACATTCGAAGCCTCCTGGCTTCCTCAAGAGGTTATAATCACCCCAGACCGCCTTACCGTCTTGCTCAGCTTGACTAAATATTGGACAGGCTTCTTCCTGTCTCTATACCCTTGACTTTCCTCTTCTTGGAAAAATTTTCCTTCTAAATCTTTTCTCTGCCTCTTTGAATTATAAATCTTTTAAAAAGCCTCTTGCCAGTTTTACAGTCTAACTATGTCTTTCTCAAGGACCTGGGTACCATCTCTTTGAAATGTAACCATCAAGGAAGAAAGTGCCCCCAGCTCCCAGTCTGTGGGTGCCTGGCTCCACGTTGTAAAATTACCTTCTGTCATAAAGATATGTGACAGCAAATGCCAACTAGGAAATACATATGGCCTATGAATCCCCTCTAATGTCCTCCAATACTTTTATACTAGCTCATCCCAGTGCTTAAAAACTCTCCCAATCTTTCTTTCAATAGAGTTGAATTAGGAAGTGTTTTGGCCTCTCTCCTCTATTGCAATAGCCTTGAATAAAGTCTTCCTTGCCTGTTTAAATTTGCCTGATGTAGTTTTTGCTTTGATACATGCCAAGTAGATGCTTCTCAAATTTACCAGTCAGACAAGAGACTCATCTTCCCTGGAGTAGAAACAATAATAGGGTGAAAAAAAGCAAAGGTATTCCACTAAGCTCTCTTAACATGGGAGGGAAGATCAACACAAGGAAAGAAGTGCCCCCACCAAATGATGACGTTTAACATTGCTACTTTCACACGTTCACTTATAACATCAATTTTTCCACCCCAATCTGTTTTCATTTCTTGACACAGGATCAATATCTCCCCAAGATAACTGAAAGAGTAACATTTATGTTAAACATCAAAAATTATAACAAAATGTCTAAAACTAGAACATTTTCTCAGGTCTGTGTTACCTGGACATTGACTTTATTACAAAATATTATTGCTGTCAGTTTTGAAAATGGGGAAACTGAAGCCCTTTAGTATTAAGCAATTTCTCTAAATTGGAAGTGACCTTACATGTTATCTAGTTGAACTTCTGCCTGATGTATGAACTGTCTGTGCAATATCATTCTCTAGTGAAGATGGATTTCTTCTTTCTATAACTCTGACTTTTCAATTTCTTCCTTTTGCTCTGCTAGGAATTACCTTCCTAACTTTTAAACATACTAAGTTGAGTTCTGTCTTCAAAAGCCATTCAGAATAAATCTCATTACAGATGAGCTACCCTCTTTACAAAACAGGCAGATTGATGGGCAGTAATAATTTTGGAACTATGGATACCTCTAGGGTCAATGGCACCAAAAAGAGTCTCAGGAAGAGTGATGGACCAAGACCTGTCAGAGGTACAAAGGGAAGGAAACCCAGGCAGAGACACAGAAGTAGACCTCAGTTCTACTGCATATGGCTGGTCACCTGGAGTGCTGGACTTGAGTTGCTAAGTCAATTAGCTTTTGAGTACAAACTCCTGATAGTATTCTGTGTTCAGGACCCAGGATACTGTGCTGAGAGAGGTTCCAGAAGAGGAGGAGATGCCATCTATTCTTTGCCTGGTGGCCAAGAAATTGTCCCTGCTCCTGGGAGACCCTAATCCTATAGGAAGACAACATGTGCATGTACCTGCACACACACACACACACACACACACACACACACACACACTCTCACATGCATGCATGCACACACACAAGGATGTACTAACAACTCAAGCAATTGCACAGACGTTGAAACTGCTGCAAATTGAGTAGCTGATCGCAGTTGTTTCTTAAAATATGTTAAGATACTGGGAACTCAGACTTATTGAACAAGGAGAAATTTGGTCAAGAAAATTGAAAAATATTAGTTTTCATTCACTTGGAAGGAGTGAATGAGGAAAGAGAATGGGAAGGGGAATGAGGAATGGGTGCAAAAACTCTAGGCCAACCAGGGGGCCCTAATAAAGTGGCCTTGATTGGTGGAGAGATATATATATATTTCACCAATATATATATTTCATTGTATTATAAATAAATAAGACTGGGTACAATATTCTAATCTTGTCATCTACACCATTTCTTATGAACTCTTGGCTTAGGTGTGCTAACTGCTATTAGCTTGATATACACACCAGGAAGCATCAGGAATGAGGACCCACAGGAGAAGACTCACTGATGAGCATGGCCACGGAGGTGCTGGCTAGGACATCCTCCTGCTCATCAGCCTCCTCAGGCCCCGCTTCATGTCTTTGTTCCTCAGGCTGTAGATGAAAGGGTTCAGCATAGAGGACAAAACTGTGTAGATGACTGTGGCCACCCGATCCTTGATGGTGTAAGTGGACAGGGGTCGGAAATAAACATAAATAATGCTTCCATAAAAGAGGGTCACCATGGTGAGGTGGGAGCCACAGGTAGAGAAAGCCTTATGCTTCCCAGCAGCTGACGGGATCTTCAGAACAGCAACGAGGATTCGTAGGTAAGAGATGATAACACATATAATGGGGTCATCAAAGTGATCAGCCCTTCTGTGTTAATTACAATTTCACTGACAAACGTGGAGGAGCAGGATAATTTCAGCAGAGGGTTGATGTCACAGAGGAAGTGGTGAATGACGTTGGAGTCACAAAAGAGAAGACAATTTATCAGGAGAACCAGTAAGAGAGAATGGAGGTGAGAGATGGAGCAGGAGAAGGCCACCAACAGAACACAACGATGGTGGCTCATGGCAGTGACATACTGGAAGGGGTCACAAATGGCCACATAGCGGTCAATGGCCATGGCTGCCAGGAGGTAACTTTTCTGTGTTGGCAAAAGCCAAGAAGAAATACATCTGGGTCATACATGCAGCATAAGAGATGGTCTTCTTCTTTGACAGAAAGTTCATCAGCATTTTGGGGACGATGGCTGTTGTATAGCAAACATCAATAAAAGACAAAATGCTAAGGAAAAAATACATGGGTGTCTGGAGCTGAGTGTCAGAGCGGATAGCCAAGATGATAAGCAAGTTTCCCACCATGGTAACCACATACATGATGAAGAACAGGGCAAAGAGTGGCTTCTGGTCCTCCGGCCGGGAGGAGAGTCCCAGGAGGATGAACTCAGAGACACTGCTCGTTCAGTTGACCCTCTCCATGGTCCTGCATAGGCCAACAAATATAGAAAGACTCTAGATTTTTCAATTCAACAAGTTTCAATTTATTCCTATCTCTCTTAGGATTCCTATAGATGGTCCACAATTTTGTCTTCCCTTCCCACAAAAATGAGTTGAACAATAAAAGAGTTTAGCTTGTGTTAAATGCAAGGACATCAGAGAGTGGATTTCCCTTCAGAAAGAATCCCAGGTAGACTTCAGTGATGCGTATTTCTCTAGTTTCCCCCAAATACTTAATAGATATGTCAGGCTGAAGCTCATCTCTCTACTGTCCTTGCAAACAAAACAAAACAAACAAACAAACAAAAACAAACGACCAAGTGAATCAGGCAAATAAGATGCATGCTGACACAGGCACACAGTGTTTATAGTCCCCCTTTCAGGGGAATATTTTCATTCAAACCTGGTTTTAAAAAAGCTATATTATATATGAACCTGTGTATTAAAATTGTCCTAGATGTTGGGGATTTATGCTCTCACAATTATGCAACACCATTGTATTAGGAGCCCAACACTGAGATTATAAAGATGAGTGATTCTTCTTAAGCTCCTATTCATAAGGTGGTAAAAGTTGGGTGGGGAAGACAAACTTTTAAACAAATAATTGCAACACGGTGCTATAGGCGTAGTGACAGACACACTGGAAAACAACAAGCCTCGTGTGGTACCTCTGCCAAGAGCACACATTTTGAAATTAGCCCCTTCACCTTCTGGCTGTATGGTCTCCACCTAACATCTTTGATTCTTGGTGTCCTCGTCTGTAATCTGGGACAGTAAACACCTCCCTACTCCACATCCTCTCCTCCATCGCTTGCCTCACTTCTTCCTTTACTTCCTGCCCAAATCCTCTTCTCTGTCAGGCTTCCTGAATGCTCTTGAAAACAATTATTCTCTATTTCTTTGCACAATCCCAAGGCCTTTATAGCTTTCATTGTTTGACCACTCTTCACCTGAGTTTGTGAGACTTTGTAGGAGAAATATTTATTCGTGCTCTGTATGATTTGAAAATGAGTATGCTTTTAAGGCAAATAATAATTATGCCTAAGATATATTGAAACTTACTATAAGTTAGAAACTGAGCTACAGGCTTTATGTATATTACTCAAGACAAGTCTCTGATCTGGCTGTCAACAACATTCCCTTTTAACAGAAAAGAAATTTGAGGTTAAAGGTGTTAAGTGGTTTTCTCAAGATCACACAGCCCGAAAGGTCCAGAGCTCGGGTCCCAATCAGGCTGGTCTTAAACACAAAATGCTTTCGTAAAGCTTCAGAAGCTTACACCAGAAACAAAAGTGCAGGGATGTTTGTTTTCCACTGTGGAATTTTCCACCTTGACATCTTTAGTCCGGTGACCGACAGGCTTGGAAAATCAGCGTTGCACGTAGTCCCTTACTGTGATTGCCAAAGACAGGACCTCTCACAAGCCTCGTGTGGACCGGGGGCTGTATTTCTGCAGAGCTGTGGCAGGGCAGAAGGAAACATTCAGGATGTAGAGACAGAAGGCGTGGGTTCAAATCTTGACTCCACTATCTACTCACAATTTGTCTTTGGCAAAACCCTTTCACCGCTCTGAGTTTCTCTTTTCCCCATGCATAAGACAAAATAAAATCTGCTCTCAAGATAAGAGTGGGGAACAGGTGTGTGAAAGCAGTTTGTAAACTACAAACATGATATATGTCAGGGGGATGACTGGGAAGTGTTTGATGGAGAAGAAACTAGCCGTGGAGGAAAGAAAGGCGGAGCTAGACTACATGCAGAGACGGGAAAGGACTTAGGCTATGAGAACAGAGGAGGCTATGGCCAGAAGCATGGTGGGGGGTTGTTGCTGGAATCAATGCTTTTCCCATTTTTTCCATTCTATCTGGCACCCACCAGCATGGGCTTTGTTTCTTCAAGGATCTCCATGGTTTTGCCTCCTAGATATCTCATGAATCTTGCAACTCTTTGCATCTCTCCCACCAGCACTCTGTTGAAAGCCATCATTTCCCACGGAAATCATTCCAGTGTCAGCTGAATGATATATTTGGCTCCCATGTCTTCTCTTGACACCTCCTTCCCCACCCCTTCTGCACTCAGAGTGATCTTATAGCAATAAAACTTCAATCACCTAACTTTCTAGGTTAAAATCTGTGACTGTCTGTCTTCCCAGGGCTGCTTTAACAAAGCACCACAAACTGAGTGACTTAAAATAATAGAAATGCATTTTCTCACATTGGAAGTCCAAAACCAAGGTGTTGGCAGGGTTGATTCCTTCTGGAGACTCTGAGGGAGGTTCTGCTCCAGATTCTAGCTTCTGGTGGTCGCAGGCAATCACTGGTGTTCCTTGGCTTGGAGATTGCATCACTTCAACCTCCGCTCCTGTCTTCCCATGTTTCCTCTGCATCCTCATGTGGCCTTCTCCTTTCTATGTCTGTGTCCAAATTCCCCTCTTCTTATTAGGATAGCAGCCTTTGGATTAGGGCCAACCTGACCTCATCTTAACTTGATTACATCTACAAAGACCCTATCGCCAAATAAGGTCACATTCTTAAGTTCTGGATGAATATAAATGTCGGGGGGACATGACTCAACCCAGCGGAAAGTCTCCATTCATTTAACGTGTGCTGAGCTCCTAGTCCCCTCCAGCCTCACCTCATGCCTACTCTCCCCAGCGCCTTCATCCTGTCCCTCAAACGTGTCAGGTTCCATCCTACACTGGCTCTTTTTTTTTTTTTTAATTGAAGTATAGTCAGCTTACAATGTTGTGTCAATTTCTGGTGCACAGCATAATGTTTCAGTTATACATATACATACATATATTCATTTTCATGTTCTTTTTCATTATAGGTTACTACAAGATATTGAACATAGTTCCCTGTGCTATACAGCATAAACTTTTTGTTTATCTATTTTATATATAGTAGTTAGAATCTGCAAATCTCAAACTCCTAATTTATCCCTTCCTATTCCATTTCCCTCCTGGTAACCGTAAGTTTGTTTTCTATGTCTGTGAGTCTGTTTCTGTTTTGTAAATAAGTTCATTTGTGTCTTTTTCTTTTTGGATTCCACATATGAGTGATATCATATAGTATTTTTCTTTCTCTTTCTGGCTTAATTCACTTAGAATGACAGTTTCCAGGTCCATCCATGGAGATTGTCCAGCTATTTGAAGTGAATCACGGCGCTGTCATTTTCTGATATAGTAACTCAGAGAATTAAAGATTTTGCTGCAAATGAAAGACTGGGGTAATATCTGGACTGCAGAGTTGAACTTTTGCCTTAAAAATGGATAAAACAACTCTAATTTGAAAAGATATATGCACCCCAATGTTCATAGCAACACTGTTTACAATAGCCAAGACATGCAAACAACCTAAATTTTCATCAACAGATGAATAGATAAAGAAGTTATGGTTTATATATACAATGGAACACTACTCAGACATAAAAAAGAATAAAATAATGCCATTTAAGCAACATAGATGGACCTGGAGATCATCGTTCTAAGTGAAGTAAGCCAGAAAGAGAAAGAAAAATACTATATGATATCACTTATATGTGGAATAAAAAAAATGACACAAATGAACTTATTTACAAAACAGAAACAGACTCATAGGCATAGAAAACAAACACGGTTACCAGGGGAGAAAGGGTGGGGGTGGTGGAGGGATAAATTGGGAATTCAGACTTTGCAGATACCAACTACTATATATACAATAGATAAACAACAAGGTCCTACTGTACAGCACAGAGAACTATATTCTATATCTCATAATAGTCTATAATGAAAGAGAATATGGAAAGGAATATATATCTATAACTGAATCACTATATTGTACACCACAAAGTAACACAACATTGTAAACTGACTTTACGTCAATAAAAAAATAAAGCAAAAAGCAAAAAAAACCAAAAAACAAAAAACCCAAACCACCCCCAAGTGTCAGCAAGGTTGGTTCCTTCTGAGGGTGTGAGGGAAGGGTCTGTTCCGTGTCTCTCTAGTAGGTTTGTACATGGCGGTCTTGGCCCTGGGTCTCTTCCCATCCTCTTCCATTATGCATGTGTGGTTTTGTGTTTAAAAAAATCCCCCTTTTATGAGCACACCAGTCATGTTGGATTAAGGCTCATACTCATTTTAACTCGCTTACCTCTGTCAAGACTCTGTCTCCAAAGAAGGTCACATTCTGAGGTCCTGAGGACTCCAATGGGTCTTTCTGGGGGAACACAATTCAGTAGCAGTCTCTTTCCTGCTGCATAAGCCTCCTTGTTACCCACAAACAAAAGGCCAGTTTCTTCCTGTGTCTTCCTGAGCTTCCTGTGACGGGCCTATTTTCTTGCCTCCCTCCCTGCTTTCTTTCATGCCAGCATTTTTTTTGCTGCTTCTTGCCTTGGGGACTTACTGTTCTGTCGGTTTGAAGTGCTCATTCCCCCTGTTTGTTAGCTCTGGTGATCAGTGGGCACTAAGAGCAGACCCCCCATCCTTTTGGAAGCCTGGCCTGCCTTTCTTCCACCAGTTCTGGATCGGGCATCCTTTCGCAAACACACTACAGAAGTGAATCTTAGTGCTTACAAAACTGCTTTCCCCACTCGAGCTGCGCGAGGAATGAGGACTATGTCTGGTCCTGTGACACCACCCGCCTGGCGTGCTGCCTGGATAAATATTTGTAAAATGAAAGAATGCCTGGATGGTCATTTAGGATTCTGAACAGATGCAAGGAAGAAATACAGTGGACCTCAGGTCACTGTCTTTAGAGTGGCATTCCATTGAATTCACAGCGTGCGGGTGGAGCAGAGTCCAGGCAGAAGTAGCCATGCCTTCTCTCCTGGAAGGCGCCCCCTGAGTTCTCATTGCTTCAGCTTTCAAACAGATATCCAGGGGCTCTGAGCTTGGAGAAACTCTTAGCGATCATGCAGTCCAACCCCCTCATTTTAAATTGGGGCCTGGTGGGTGGAAGGACCTGATGATCACAACATTTTTATTGTCTGAACCAAGACCGGAACGCAAGCATCTTGGCTTCTCCCTGGAGAGAGAGGATGCTTTGCCCTTTTGGGGGCCAAGGTGGCTGAGAGCATGGGCTCTGGCCCACTTTCTAGGTACGGGGTCCTGTCCTTACCAGCTAAGTGGTCTAGGGCAAGCTGCTTAAGCTCTCTGCGGACATGGTCTTTCCACCAGTAAAGCTGGGATAATGGGGTTCCCCATCCCTTAGAGTGGTCGGGAGGACTCAGTGAACTCACGTGAAAGTCCAACGTCTGGCAAGTGGTCAGCACTCTCACCCTCAAAGTTAGCTATTTAGACTATGAGGCAGAGAGAAATATTTTGGTAAAGTAAGTAACCAGTCGTGGTGAAATGTTGGAAGTCTGCCTGCTCTGCACTTAAGTTACCCAAACATGTGAGAACCGGAGGCTGAGTCATCGCGGTCACTCACTCCTTTTTGTATACAGAGATAGCGCTGGATTTCGTCAGGTTAATTTTCACAATAACACATGGATAACCTTTTCCTGATTCATTGCTATCTTATCAAAACACTCAAAAAGTTTTTGATAAATCTGATGCATGGCCACTTTGGAACTCACTGTTCTTAGCTGGCGGGCAGGGAGGAAGGCGTACCTGGTTGGCGCGGATGGAAAACGGGGACTGTTTAGTCCCGGTTGCTTCCTATGTCCAGATGTTTTCTCCCTGAAGCTGTCTGTCCAGATGTGGAAGACTTTCCCATGCCATGTTGGCAAATTTATTCAGAATCCACACTTCAGCTAAAGGTTTCCAGCCTCCTTACATCCCTCCCTCACCTCTGCTAGAGGAAACCGTGTCAAGCATGGTGAACAGCAGGCTATCAGTTTCCTGACACTGTTTCAAATCCTTTCTCATTCCCCACCTCTGGACCCCAGCTGCATCCTGACTCCTCGTTTCAGAAGACAGAGCTACCCAGAGCCGCTGAGGACTCTCCCAGCCCTTAATGGTTGAAGGTCCCTTCACCGGGCCTATTTGGGGCCCCTGTCTCTGTGGAACGGGTGCTGTGTCTCCCAGCTACTCCCCCGGGGAATTCTGCTCTGTGCCATCTCCCAAGTTTAGGCAGAGACGCAAAGCCCAAGGGGTTGGAGAGTGTTGGGTGCCACTTACATGGTGTTGAGACTATTCCAAGAGCCTCCTTGGATGCATGGTCGTGTCTCACTGGTGTGACTCAGCTTCCCCGTTTGTAGGGGACCAAGGGTTGAGGAACGCTGCTGGGCATTGTGGAAAACAGGGATGTCGTGAGAGGGGAATTATTATTTTGTTTGTTTTTTAAGATATGAGGTAGATTAATATGGGGGGACAACAGTTTTCAGGTGATGGAAAAATGTGTGGGGTGTGTGTGTTTGTGTGTGTGTGTGTGTGTGTGTGTGCGCGCGCGTGTGAATATCAGTCCAGGGACAAGCGAGGAAGTGAGGTCAGAGTTCCAGGTTGGTTTATGAGGTAGCCTCTTTGGGGTCCAGCGATACATGGTGATGTCACGAGCTCCTCAGTGTGGATTATCAATATGGAGTCGGAAGAATATTAAAATTGGGATGGCGGTTAGTATTGTTCTAGTCTCAGTTGCCATGGTAGCCCAGCAGCTCCTCCAGCTGTTGGCCTCTGTTAGCTGAGATGGACTCATCTGTCCTCCGGGGAGCGCTTTCTGGCTTTTGGGCCAAGGAGGGGGAGGCAGGCCTGGCCCTTTGGTTGCTGGGAAGCACCCCAAGGACTTCTGTACATATCACCAGAGCTTGAGGCATGGTCGGGGGGAGACTAGACATTCTGTTCATGTATATTTTGGGGTTCCTAAGTTTTAGAGAGTCACGTGAAAAGACCTAATCAAGTGCCTGGCTGGCTAGATGACTTCCTTCCACTCCTCATTTTTTTTTTTTTTTTTTGGCTTCCTCTCTCCTCCCCCTCCTCCCTTCCTTCCCTTTCCTTTCTTTTTCTTTTTTTTTTTTTTTCCACTTTATTTTCTTCTAAAAAGAATGGGTTGTTTAGAAAGATAGATACAACACAGGATAAAATTTAAAAAATCACTGAAGAACAAGAAGCAAAAAAAGTGACGTGTAGGAAAAAGGTGATGGCGAGTGTGAGGCGAGTGTACAAAATCAGGAGGAAGTTCTGATGCCTTTGTTAGAAGCGCATGTGATTCGGAGTTCATGAATGACCAAGGTGAAGAAGGTGCAAAGAGCATCTCAATGATTCTCAGCGTCCAAGAGGTAAAAACAAATTGATGATTTAGGACATACCCTACTCATTCTGGCTCTGTGATCTGAGAGAAACATCTATGGATTTTCATGAAGAGATTGCTGTGAAATGCAAAGTCAAGCCTTTCCAACAAGGTCCTCAGAGGAAACATTCTTCTCAAGTCTTCTGAAGGTCCTCAGAGGAGGCCTGGGGGCAATCTGCCAAGATCTAATTGAGTCCCAGTGATCCTAGGGGATCTGTAGTATTTGCATGTAGTCTGCTTGCTGATAGCCTGGTTTATTTCAACATTAGTATTTTCTTATGGACAGTAGTTCTTAATTTACAGACACCCCTGACTTTCCTAGGGCAGTTGGATGGCCTAGAGGAGACTGGGTACTCTCTGACGAGGCACGTACATTTTATATGTAGGTAGAAAAGTGCTTTTTTTTCCCCTGGGGGATGATATACATCAATATAGTTAGATTCTCACAATGATCCTTGATTTAAGATAGACTGAACCATCTATGCAGAGGACTGATGCTCAGGAAGTACTCCATGAATCTCCATTAGTTTTTTTTTTTTTATATATATACTTTAATGTATTTTAATAGCAAACTTACAGGAACAGCATAGAAGACAGACAACATTAAAAACACATACTCGCATGTAGGACAACTCAGAAAAGTATAGTGAATGGATGGAATCTACTATATGATAAAAATGCTACAAACACCATTTAGTTGCCATCAATAAGAAATTTACTTGTTTGAAAAAAATCCAAATGCTGGCATTGTCCAGAAAAATTTAACAGGTTTATTTATAATTGTTATAAAGTTGAACTGCTGAAACTTGCTCACTGAAACATTTTGACTTGCATTAATGCTTTACTGTCCCCGCATATTAAAATTCACACACAAATTAAAATGGAAAAACTGCCAATACCTGATTTCTGTCCCCTATTTTTCCACTTGCAATCATATACTTAGGCACCTTTTGTCCCCATGGGAAAAAAAAATCTAACGTTCAGAAATACCAATAACAGGAAGAGATTTTTTTTTTAAAGAATGAAATGTTTCCATCATAGTGGATTCTTAAGCACGTTCTCCACGTATGCGGCTTGCTAGCTGGATGTCTTTTGGCATAATCGTTACACTTTTGGCATGGATAGCACACAGGTTGGTGTCTTCAAAAAGGCCAGGCAGGCCTTACTTGCCGCCTGCAAAGCACCAAGAGCTGCACTCTGGAAGCGCAGATCTGTTTTGAAGTCCTGAGCAATTCCCCGCACCAGACGCTGGAAGGGAAGTTTGCGAATCAGAAGTTCAGTGGACTTCTGATAACGTCTAATTTCACGGAGTGCCACGGTACCAGGCCTGTAACGATGAGGTTTCTTCACCCCTCCAGTAGAGGGCGCACTCTTGCGAGAGGCTTTTGTAGCCAGGTTCTTCCTCGGTGCTTTGCCGGCGGTCTGCTTTATACCAGCCGTGGTATAGAGACCTCCTTACTTACCCTCCTTCTCCTTCGGTTGGAGCTCGGCAATCTAGAGGCAGCGCTGGCGTTGGAGAGCGACAGCGGCGCGGCGGCGGCTGCGAACACCTCCATTAGGTTTTAATAGTCATGTTAGTGGTGATGAGTTCTGCATTAGCAAGTGCCCAGAGGACCACTCTTCTGAATGTCTAGTAAGGGCTGAGCAATTAGCATTCACCGTCAGCCATGCAAGGCTAGGACTGAGATCTGACTGGGGAGGTTGAGGGGTCTTTGAAAATCTAGTTAATGCGACTGGGATCCTGTGGAGTGGGTCAGAACACCCTTGTCGGCTTAGGAGGTTAACTGACTTCTGCTTGGATGCGAGCCTGGAACATTCCCCTGATAAATCCAAGCCTCCCATAGAAGGGGAATCTGATGTCTGTTCTAACTCAATGCTCGAAGCCACCAAATTTCTTTGCCAAAGAACAGGACCACTATCATTTTAGCCTGGAACTTTTTTTTTTTAACTTTTTTTTATTGATTTATAATCATTTTACAATGTTGTGTCAAATTCCAGTGTACAGCACAATTTTTCAGTTACACACGAACATATATATATTCATTGCCACATTTTTTTCTCTGTGAGCTACCATAAGATCTTGTGTATATTTCCCTGTGCTGTACAGTATAATCTTGTTTATCTATTCTACATTTTGAAATCCCAGTCTGTCTCTTCCCACCCCTGCCCCCTTGGCAACCACAAGTTTATATTCTATGTCTGTGAATCTATTTCTGTTTTGGATTTATGCTTTGTGTGTGCTTTTTTTTTTTTTTAGATTCCACACGTGAGCGATCTCATATGGCATTTTTCTTTCTCTTTCTGGCTTACTTCACTTAGAATGACATTCTCCAGGAGCATCCATGTTGCTGCAAATGGCATTATGTCGTCGGTTTTTATGGCTAAGTAGTATTCCATTGTATAAATATACCACATCTTCTTTATCCAGTCACCTGTTGATGGACATTTAGTCTGTTTCCATGTCTTGGCTATTGTAAATAGTGCTGCTATGAACATTGGGGTGCAGGTGTCATTTTGAAGTAGGGTTCCTTCTGGATATATGCCCAGGAGCGGGATTCCTGGGTCATACAGTAAGTCTATTCCTAGTCTTTTGAGGAATCTCCATACTGTTTTCCACAGTGGCTGCACCAACCTGCATTCCCACCAGCAGTGTAGGAGGGTTCCCTTTTCTCCACAGCCTCTCCGGCATTTGTCATTTGTGGAACTTTCTTTTTGTAGTACTGTGTTTAAGTTTCAGAAGTAGTGTATGCTCATTGTAGAATATTCAAATAATTCAGATGTTTAGTTAGTAAAATTCTCCCCTCCCAGTTCCAAAGAACTATTCCATTTATACACAAATAAGTACAAACACAAATATGAAACCATGCTTTTGTACTGTTCTGTAACTTCTTCCTTGTAAAATAGATAATGGCAGTATTCCATAAAATAACCCATGTTCTAATCTGCGAACTTCTGTATGTCCTTCCATTCATTTGTCTTACTAAATTTTATTCAATCATGTTTTATAATTGTCTGTATAGAGATCCTCCATATCTTCATCTGATTTATCTCTAGGTAAATCATTAGATTTGTCTCATTTTTCATGTAATTTAAATAAGATCTTCTTTTAAAAAAAATCATGTTTTTGTAGCTTTATGGAAAAACAATCTATTTTTGTACAGTGATTTTGTATCCAGGAACTTTGCTAAACTCACATTAATTATAATGATTTATGTATAAAATTTTTTAGATTTAATGAATTTATAACAGTGGTATCTGTGAATAAATGGTTATGTCTTGCTCTCAAATCTTTATGCCTTTTGTTTTTGTTTTTTTTTTGCCTTACTTTATTGACTAGAAATTCCAATATAGAAATTGTAATAGTGGGAATTCTTGTCTCATTCCAAATCTCAGCGAGAAAGCATTACCTGTTTTATCTTTAAATGTGATGTTTGCTATAATTTTTGTAAACTACTCTTTATCAAATAAAGTAAGTGTTCTTTTCCCCCTAGTTTGCTAAGTTTTTATTTGTTTTTGTTAAATTATAAATTAATGCTAAATTTCATCAAAAGTTACATCTACATTTGTTATACTAATATGATTTTATCCTTTATTCTATTAATGCAGTGAATTACAGTATTGATTTAGACTGTTTAAACAATAATGCCGTATTGAAAGAAATCCTACATGCCATGAAATACTTTAATTTTTGTATATTGTTGTATTTTATCTGCTAGTGTTTTGTTTGGGATGTTCATGAGTGAGATTGGGCTCTAACTTTCCTTTATTGTAACAACTCTTTCAGATTTTAGTATTGCAATGCCTATTCTGCTTGACCGTGAAGGCTGAGTCTTAGATAGGGATTGGGTGTCAAATTTGTGAGCCACAACAGGCTTCACTCAGCATCAATAAACATGACTTCACAGTAAGATAAATGAGGAGCCACACAACACGTACTGCAATAACACTGTGGAAGTCTTGTTTATCTTCTGTGCATCTTCGTACATCCAGAAAAATCTCCTAGGAGAATGTGAATGGTCGTGAGAGTCAAGCCAGGCTCCCACAGGTCAAGAATTGCACCAGGTCTGGGGTCTCTCTGGCTTTCATATCTTAATGATCATGTAGCCCTCTCCGGGATGTATTTTTAGGTCCTTCTTTTCTGTGCAGCTGCCCTTTGTCGATTACTGGTTACCCAATAACCAATCCCGCTAAAGACACAGCATCCTGGTTCACTACATAGCAGGATCCTAATTTATCTTACATCTGATATACTGCTATACATTCTCTGAATTACTGTTGCAAGATGTGCAAACAAGAGTCAAATCCTCAGGTTTTTCTGGAGGATGAAAATTGATTATGGTCCACTTGTTAATTATTTCCTTCCGTTTACCTCTGACTGTTGTCTATACTTCCTTGCCATAGATTCCTTAAGCATTTAAAATGCAATTCTAAATATAGTAACTTCTACAATACTTGATGCATGAAAATAGACCTCTTAAAACTCTGAAACACTAGAACCTCTATCATCCAATTAGGAATTGATATTCTTTTCCAACAATCACTATGTGATTGACTATATTCCCTCACAAGATTTCTGATATACCTTTTTCAGCTGGACTATATCCTCCCTCTTTTTTTTTATAGACTTCCACGGAGGCATTCGGTTGTATATATCACTTTTCTTAAGATAAAATTACCTTTTCTAGCCAATAAGTCTCCATGGGCATTATATCAATTGGAAATTTTAGTTTGACTTCCCCCCAAATCTTATAATTCTGGCAACCTATTTATTTATTTAAAAATAAAGTTGACATACAATATTATGTTAGCTTTAGGAGTGCTACATAGTAATTTGACATTTGCATACACTATGAAATGACCACCATGATAACTCTAGTAACACTCTGTCCCCACACAAAGTTATTACAGTATTATTGACCATGTTTCTGATGCTGTATATTACATTCCCCCTAGCTTATTTATTTATATATATGGAAGTTTGTACTTCTTAATCATCTTCAACTATTCCTTCTGCTCTCTCCACATCTGTTCCCTCTGGCAACCAGCTGTTTGTTTTCTATATCTACGAGTCTGTTTTCATTTTGTTTTGTTTATTTGTATGTTTGAGTTTTTTTAGATTCCATATTAATGTGAGATTGTACGGTATTTGTGCTACTCTGTCTGACTAATAAGTTCTAATTTCACTTAGCATAATACCCTCTATATTCATCCATGTTGTTGCATATGGCAAGATTTGATTTTTTATGGCAGAGTAATATTCCATTATATATATATATATATATATATATATATCTACCACATCTTTATCCATTCACCTATGAGTGAGCACTTAGGTTGTTTCCATATCTTGGCTATTGTAAATAATGCCACAATGAACATTGGAATGCAGATATCTTTTCAAATTAGTGCTTTTGTTTTCTTCAGGTAAATACACAGAAGTGGAATTGCTGGGTCATAAAGCAGTTCTATTTTTGAGTTTTTAGGGAACCTCCATATTGCTTTCTATAGCGGCTTCACCAATTTATGATCCCACCAACAGTGAATGACAGTTCCCTTTTCTCCACATCCTTGCCAAGACTTGTTTCTTATTTTTTTGATAATAGCCATTCTGACAGGTGTGAGGTGGTATCTCATTATGGTTCTGATTTGCATTTCCCTGATGATTAGTGATGTTGAGTATCTTTTCTTGTATCGGTTGGCCATCTGTATGTCTTCTTTGGGAAAAAGTCTATTCAGGTCCTCTGTCCATCTTTTAATTGAGTTGTTTGATTTTTTGATGTTGAGTTTTTTGTGTTCTATGCCTAGTTTGGATATTATTAACCTTTTATCAGACATATCATTTCAAATATCTTTTCCTATTCAGTGGGCTGCCTTTTCATTTCATTGAGAGTTCCTTTTCTTGTGCAAAAGCTTTTTAGTTTAACGTAACTCCATTTGTTCATTTTTCCTTTTGTTTTCTGAGGACAGATTTAAAAATATTACTAAGACCAGTGTCAAAGAGCAGATTGTATATGTTTTCTTCTAGAAGTTTTTTGACTTTGGGTCTTACATTTAAGTATTTATTCCATTTTGAGTTTATTTTTGTATATTGTGTAAGAAAGGAGTCCAATTTGATTTTTTTTTGTTTGTAGCTGTCATGTTTTCCCAACACCATTTACTGATGAAGCTGTCTTTCCCCCGTTGTATACTTTTGCCTCCTTTGTCATAGGTTAATTGTCCATATAAGTATGGGTTTAATTCTGGGTTTTCTATTCTGTTCCACTGAACAGTTTTTGTGCCAGTCCCATACTGTTTTGATTACTGTTGCATTGCAGTATAATGTAAAATCAGGGGGTATGCTACCTCCAGCTTTATTCTTTGGTCTGTTCAGGCTGTCTGCCTGGCCTGGCAGGGCTTGGGGCTGCTACTGGCCTTTAGTGTGTGTGTTGAGCATCAGGCACTAATAGGCTAGAAAGAGAATTCCAAAATGGCATTTGCCAGCAGGAGTGTTATTGTGGTAGAACAAGCTAATAAAAGGGTGACACTATCAACTCCATCCCTGGGGCAGGGTTGTCCCAGTTACCTCTTGCCTCTCTGGGAGTCTCTCCAAGATCAACATGTGGATCTGACCCAGACCCCTTTCAAACTACTTCCTCTGTACTGGGACTTGGAGCATATGAGATTTTGTGCATGCCCACTAATAGTTCTAATAGCAGTCCAGCTCTCCTGAATGTAAGTCCAGCTGCTTTTCAAAGCCAGATGTTCCAGGGGCTCGACTTCCCAGTGCAGGACCCCCTGGCTGGGATGCCCGATATGAGGCTCAGATACCTCCCTCCTTGGGGACAGCCTCTCATTTGTGGGTTGCTGATCTGGGGATGTAGGTCCTGATTATATCGCATCTCTGCCCTTCTCACCTGTCTCATTGTGGTTCCTTCTTTATGTCTTTAGTTGTGATAAATCTTTTCTGCTAGTCTTCAGGGCATTCTCATATATATTTACTCTATAAATAGCTGTAATTTTAGGGTGTCTGTGGGAGGAGGTGAGTTCATGGTCTGCTTAGTCTGCCATCTTGGCCACCTCTCTGCAACCATTTCATACCTACATTCCATTTTTGTTTATTTTTATAACTCAGTCAGAAAAACTTTACTATGCCATATAGCTGTGGCAGAGAGATTAAATGACATTTAACACATCTACATTAGTTACTATAACAATGCCAATTTAACTTTTTTAGCAAAAATACCATTTTCTCATATATCATTTATTTTCCATAACTGGTATAATTACTAAAAGTCATGGCTCAGGAAATTCTAGGTTCCATGTGGTCTGGGGGCATAATTGTACTTCATTGGACAAAGAGCAAGTTTTATATTAACTCTGGATTTAGGTATCTTTGTAGAGAAGTGCCCATCTCTCTTCCACCAGGGTAATCCAAAATTGATCCTTAACCTGTTCAAATTCTCCCAATTATAATATAGAGAGCCAATTATACTTTTAACACTGGGATTCTGAGGGAGGATCAGTAAATACCATGCTTACCAGTAAAATCTTGCCATCATTTAGGCTATCTTTAGTGTTCCCACAAATAAGCCTCCTCTTACCTAAGCCTGTAGCCCAGTTGGCCACTGCTGTTTAAATATATAGGATGCTATTTCCATCAAAATGGCGGCAGTTCCTTCCTGGGTGAGGGTATGTGTTTTTTTCTGACAGTTATTGACAAGCTAGTTGCTGAGTCAGTTTAGTAAATGCATATACATAGTCTATTCAAACATTGCTTCATCATACTTCCGGGCCATATGCCAAGTTCAGTCAGTTTCCTGGAGAGGACTCCCTCTAGTGACCATTTAGATTATGAGTCTCCAGGAAAGTTAATTTCTACTTGACTCTACACACTTAATCACGTTCCCAACTTCTCAAGTCCCTCTTAGTCCTCTGGGCCAATGTTATGCAATCACAAGTGTTGTTGTCATGACTACCCATGGCGTGACACTAATTCAAGCACACTACGTGCACCCAAATAGTGTTGTCTCCCTCAAGCGATTGCCAGGTGAGCATATTCACTTAGCAGGTGCAGTTCAGTTCAAGCATAACAAAGTCTTCCCACAAACATTTTTTCCTGAAGTTTCAGGGTGAAATCATCATTGATATGTGACAACTCCCTCACACGAGCTTTCACTTCTTAGACTTCATTGTGATTCCTTGAATTTCTGCCAGCATAATCTTCCACCCACATTCTTATTGGGTGTGATTAAAAGAGAAAATTCAATTCCAACATACTGGGCAGAAGACAGAAACATGTCTCCCTCAAACTTAGGAACCAGGGAGTCATCGTGGTTACAGAAACGTAATGTAGCAGCTGTTAGCTGACAGTCACAGTGTGTTCAGAAAGGTTAAAAGGCAGGAATCCTCTTAGTGCTACAGAGACTTAGCATGATAAACATCACAAAATATGACTAAGAAGATTCAACTGCAGGGGTCCTCTTAGGGTTACAGAGATTCAGTAGGATAAATGTAACAACAAAATGTCCCATTCTACTATGATCCAGGCAGGTCATCAAGGAACTCTGATTGATGTATTCTTTCCAGATTATATAAATAAGGTCTCGAGAAATTGTTCTAGCGTGGCTTTGGTTCAGTTCTCCTTCTCAGGGGAGAATGAATCCTGGAGCATCTTGGCGGTGATTCAGTACCTCACATGAGAAAAACAGCTAAGAATATTACTATCATCCCCTGACCCTTTCCTACCATTATTTCCCATTATGTGATCTCTTTTCAACACTCACAGTCCTCTCACTTTTCCCAATTACTGCCTTAAACCAGACTGGGTTTCTTTGGCTAGAAATCTCTGGTTCAGCTATACTGCCCTCTACAGGCAAGTGGCAGCATGTCTTTTCACATATGGTATTGGCTATTGAGTATCTTCTTTTGTACAATATTCAAATTTGTGGCCACTTTAAAAAATTGAGTTGTATGCTTTTTCACATTGATTTGTTTGAGTTCTTTATATATTCTGGATATGTCTGTGTCAGATACATGCATCATGAGTATTTTTTCCCTTTTTACTTTCTTTTTTGGGGGGGTTTATATATATATTTTTATTGGAGTATAGTCAGTTTACAATGTTGTGTCAATGTCTGGTGTACAGCACAATGTTTCAGTCATACATGAACATACATATATTCGTTTTCATATCCTTTTTCACCATAGGTTACTACAAGATATTGAATATAGTCCCCTGGGCTATACAGTATAAACTTGTTTATCTATTTTTTATATATTAGTTAGTATCTGTAAATCTTCTCCCTTTTCACTTCTGGTTTTTTTTTTTTTTTTTGCAAGATATGTGTATTTATTTTTAAAAATTTTTTAAATTTCTTTACATGAACATACATATATTCATTGCCCTGTTCACTTTCTTAAGTTGTCTTTCAATGAGCAGAAGTTTTATATTTAATAAATCAATTTAATAATATTTTGTATTTAGTCCTTTTTGTTTCCTGATTATTTCCAAGATATTCCCTCATCTCGCTTTGCTGTACACATGAAACTAACACTGTACATCGACACTTCAATAAAAAAGAGAATTAATAAAAAAAGAAATATTCACTCATCTCAGAATCACAGATATTTTACATATATATATTTATATATATTCTGGTTTTTTTTAAAGAAATTTTATAGTTTTAGTCCACACATTTAGGTCGATGAGCCACTTTGAATTAATTTTTGTGTATGGCGTGGAGTAAGGGATCAAATTTAATTGTTTTCCATGTGCTTCTCAAGTTTCTCCAGCTGCATGTAGTCCATGAGCCCTACTCTCCCCTCAAACTGCATTGACACTTTGCCAAAAATGAAATGACTGTGTTAATAAAGATTTATTTCTGGGCTCTCTATTCTATTACATTGATCTATTTACGTATTCCTATATAAATCACACATATTAATTACTTTAGCTTTGTGGTCAGTCCTGAAATTTGGAAATGTGTGTTCTCCAACTTTGTGATTTTCCTTCAAGGTTGTCTTGACTGTTTGAAGGTCGTTTTCATTTCCATTCAGGTTTTAGAGTTGGCTTGTCTGTTTCCAAGGACAATGACTAAGCACCTGTGCCCAGGCTTGGAGTAAAGTGCCTGGAATCAGGGTCTGCTCTCCTAAAGCCCAAGCGGGGGCAGCGTGGCCAGGTTTGGTGCAGGCTATCTACAGACTGTGGTGAGGGGAGGGGATGACAAGGAACACATCAGAGTGACTGCTTATTTCCCACGGAAAACAGTTGATGCAGTAGAACAGTGAACTATGTCCTTAAAGTTCCAAAAGTTTTGGTACCTGGAATGCTATACCCTATTAAATTACCATTCAAATGAAAGAACCAAATAAAGATGCTGTTCAGATTTGCAAGCACCTAAAAAGTTTCTCTTCAGCTGGTATCTTACAAAGAAAGTCTCTCACCATTGCAATGGCCATCTAATTTATTAATAATTTTAAATTCCATGAGCTATAAATATTTATTTGCAAAAATTCAGACATTACAAATATGTATAAAGAAGTGGAAATTCTCTCCCTTTCTGTCCCCCCTCCTTGCACTTCCATTCTTATGCCAGAGACTATACACACATAGATATTCATACAATTTTTAAAAACATAGTGGATTAATACTTTTATACTTTGTTCTACATCTTTTATTTTTTCCTTTGGGGGGGTAATTAGATTTATTTGTTTATTTATTTGATGGAGGTACTGGGGATCAAACCCAAGACCTCATGCATGCTAAGTATGTGCTCTACCACTGAACTGTACCCTGCCCCACCTTGTTCTATGTCGTTGCTTTTCTACTTAATGGCTTTTCAAGGAAGTGATAGAGCTGTATTTGATTCTTCCAACATATTATATATTGTTACATTCTATATAATTAACCATAAATAATTTATTTATTCCCTTCTGATAGGATTTTAGGTTGCTGCCAATTTTTAATCTCTTAAACCGGGATTCATTGAAAAAAATCTCAATTCTATATACATTTATGATAATATTTTTACAAAGCAGACTTCTAAGAGTGGGAATTTCTAGAATAAGGTATTAAATCACTTATTTTTAAACATTTAGCTTTAGGGATAGAGGGAGGGGAGAAAGTTTCCAGCATCCTCCCTTCACCACTGTGGAATGGACAGTTTTCATGTCATCACTCTGCTTGTTTTTTTCTGGCCATTAGGGTTTTTAATTGCATGGTGAAAAAATAAGAGAAATTTGAAAAGAAATAAATCCATTAGCAAGATAATGAAGGAAGGATAGAAAGATAAGGAAAGAGTAACAGTGAAAACAATTTATAAGCAAGAAAGTTTTTTAAAGAGAAAAACAAGGAATTATAAAAACCCTCAATTTGAGAAAATTAGCTAAATATGCCCCACCTACTCTTTCTTCTCTTCACTCATTCTTTCCACCTTCAAATATTTTCAAAGACATTCAACAGGTATAAATTAAGTAATTATTTTTAAGCAGTATATTGAAATGTGAAGGCCCTTGGAGGATAAGTCTTAATAAAAGACAGAAATTTGTTCAGGAAATATCTGTAGGGAAAGGGTTAGTTTAAAGCAGTATTTGGAAGATGAGATGTCATGAATTTTCATAAGAAAGAGGGGAAATAGTAAGGGAAGAGGATTATGAGTTAAGCAGAGACAAGGCCAACTGGTGGGCCGTCATCAATGGATGTGCCTGCCCACAGTAGAAATAGCCTTGTCTCCCATGGCTTAAAAATGCTGACCTCCAAGAGCTTGATTGCTCACCAAGATCCAATAGAAACCAGAGTTAAGTGGAGCCAGTTCCACTGTGTGTTCATCAAGAGGGTGCTGCCTGGGGTTTCCTCCTGCCCATCAGCTTCCTCAGGCCCTGCTTCAGGTCTTTGTTTCTCAGGCTGTAGATGAAAGGGTTGAGCATGGAGGACAGAACTGTGTAGACAATCGTTGCCATGTGGTCCCTGATGGTGTAGGTGGACACGGGCTGTAAATAGACATAGAAGATGCTTCCATAAAAGAGTGTTACCACAGTGAGGTGAGAACCGCAAGTGGAGAAGGCTTTGCGTTTCCCAGCAGCTGAAGGAATGTTGAAAACAGTGATGAGGATTCGTGTGTAAGAGAAAGCAATGAATAGAAAGGGGGTCACCAAAATAACAGATCCTTCAATCATTATCACAATTTCATTGACAAATGTGGAGGAGCAGGACAATTTCATCAGAGGGCTGAGGTCGCAGAGAAAGTGGTGGATAACATTAGAGTCACAGAAGTTGAGCTGATTCAGCAGAAGTGTGTGTAGGAGTGAGTGGAGGTGAGGCAATGAGCAGGACAAGGCCACCAGGAGGGCACAGCGGTGGTGGCTCATGACGGTGACATAGTGGAAGGGGTCACAGATGGCCACATAGCGGTCAAAGGCCATGACTGCTAGAAGGCAGCTGTCAGTGTTGCCCAAAGCATATATAAAATACATCTGGGTCAGACACCCAGCATAGGAGATGGTCTTCCCTGACAAGAAGTTGACCAGCATCCTGGGAACAATGGTTGTTGTGAAGCAAATGTCAGTGAATGATAGGAAACTCAAGAAGAAATACATGGGGGTCTTGAGCTGGGGGTCAGAGCGGATGGCCAGGATGATGAGCAGGTTCCCTATTATTGTGATGAGGTACATGGTGAGGAAGAGGATAAAGAGTGGCATCTGGTCCTCAGGCCGGGAGGAGAGTCCCAGGAGGATGAATTCAGAGACACTGCTGGTTTGGTTGACTCTTTCCATTGACTTGGGTCTAGTTATATACAAGAAGCTTTTTTTTTTTAACTTATTTTACATGTTCCAATTTCATCACCTAATCCTGAGAAGCCAGCAGGTCTTTGTTTCCTCTATTTTGTCACAATGAGCAGTTGTGCAGGGACCGCTTGTCAACCTCATGGTCTTTGTTGTACTCTTCCCTTCCCAAATCTGTGGGCTTCATATGGGCTTTATGTTGAAAGCTGGAGGAACAGAAGAAGAATTTTTCTTTAGAAATCATCAGACGTGGCCCTCTCTGATTCAAGTTCATTAGTTTCTATTCTGTGAAAAGCACTCCCTCTACCTCTCTTTTCTCCCACAAGAACATAATCATATAACCCACGAATGTTTGCCTCTTGGTAGCTCATGTTGTATTGGGAAGGTAAGTCATCAACAAAGAAAATATGCAATATAATATCAGGTAGGGATAAATTTTATTAACAAAATAGAGCAGTATATGGGGATGGACGGGACTGGGATGTATGGATGGAAGTATTTTAGATAGCGAAGTCACATGACACTCATTCCTTATCAAAGCAAATTCAGTTGTATAACACTAGAGTTCATCTTTGCATGTCTTGGAAACAAATAAGGGTTTGCCACTACAACCAACAGGGCAAATCTAGGAGGAATGCTGAATCCAGTTCAACCGTGTTATTTTCCTCCTCTGGGCACAGAATGAGAGAGGGTCCTCCTCCTCCACTCATGGGCTGCTGTCATCATCAGTGTGTGCAAATCTCCCCTGTTTTGCAGTTGTTTTTCCTTTCTTTAACCCCCTGTCCTAAATCACATTTGTACAGGATGGGCATCCTTTGCTGGCTATTCAATTCCTGTTTTAAAAACTCCTCTTTCGTATATTTATCCACAAATATCTATGAGACACATGTTTATATATGTGATTTTTCAGTCATATCCAATTTCCCAGAAATAGACATAAAAAAACCTTCATTTCTTGCTGCTACAAAAACCTCTGTAATGAGAGGTCTTTTATCAGCAAAGTGCTTTCAAAAAGTACTTTAGACTCAAGGAACATAGCAGATACTAACTACTGTATATAAAATAAACAAGTTTCTTCTGTAGAGCATGGGAACTATATTCAGTATCTTGTAGTAACCCATAATGAAAAAGAATATGAAAAGGAAGATATACATGTTTATGTATGACTGAAACATTATGCTGTTCACCAGAAACTGACACAACATTGTAAACTGACTATACTTCAATAAGGAAGAATGCAAAAAGTATGTTAAATCAACTTTTAGAGTCAGCTTATTTGTCTATACCTTTTGAATAGACATATTACATAGGGATTTTTATGCATTTTGAGACATTGGTTATTTACATATTCTTGGTTACCATAAAAATCTCTACAAAGTACACATTTATAATCATTAAAGTATTTCAAATCCTTTCTTTAGAGGCAGCATACTCTTTGACACAGGTTGAATGCACATTGGCCTAGCACAACATTGTTTATTAATATATTGATTCATTGAACAAATAAATGCTTACACTTTAGTCATAAGATACTAAACGTCTTTAAACCTCAGTTTCCTCATGTGCACTATTGGACACAAATGTCCCCATTCTCATGAGAGTTTAGTGAGATAATGCATTTAAATCCCCGAGAAGAGGGACCAGTATATTGTAGACACTCAGGAGAAGCTGTTGATGCTTTTCAATTCTCAGTGTCACCTTCCTTTACCTGCTAATTCTAGCTGTTTTCAAAATCCGTCAATTCATATGCGTAAAACATGACATAGCTCACTGCTCAATTGTCGGGCTAATTTATGATTTTACAAGATTTTATGGATGAAACATTTGTGCATTGATCTTTGGCTGAATCAGGAATTAAAATTAATAATAATAACCAATATATTTGAGAAATTATTCCATGTCACACTTCTGCTAAGCATCCCACTAAGTCCCATAATAAGGGATTGTGAGGCACGTGTTGTTAGGAGGAGACTAAGGCTTACAGAGGGGAAGTGGCTTGCTCAAGGTCACTAAGGAAGTGACTAGCAATCAGGATTTGAACCCCACTCTGATTTCAGACTCGTTCTGGTTGCTCGTGCTTTTAGCCACTACGTTACCCCTCCTCTAGTTTTGGTATTTTTATTGTCTCTCACAATCAGGCACAGGCACTGTTTTCTCCATTTTGATAGGTTCTTACATGAATTACCCTTCTATCCCCCTTGACTGTCAATGTTTCTTCCCCCATGTTCAGAAACTATCCTTGTAGTTGCAAGAGAGGTGATCTATCTGTGCTGTAAAGATGGTGGAATTTGGAAGTTTGACTATCCATGATTAACTGGCCCAAGTTTGGCAGAAAAAATGGGCCATGCATGACCGGGGCGTGTCTGGTGTGTGCAGCTGTGGTCATGCCGTGGACAGTGCCCTGGACTGAAGACAAACAGTAGGGGTTTGATTTGTCCTCCATCACCTGCTCACACGCTGACTCCTGATTCACAAGTGAGATACCATGTCTGTAAAGCAGTTTATCAAACACAGAGCAATATTCAAAACTGAGTCACTTGTGAAAGGGCTGCCTGGGGAATGTGGAATACAAAAAGGGGAGATTTGGTGAATTACTGAGATTGGATGCTCCAGGTTGCAACACACATGCTGATGACTAGGAAAAAAGGAGGAAGGTTTTGGATCTGGGACTCAGGAAGAACCGTTCTAAAAGCACGGGGTGAGTGGATGTGGCTGGGAATACAATTTTTTTTCCCTTTTCTTTCTACTGATGAGATTTGCTTCTAGCAAAACAAATGGTATAGGTGGTCTGGAGGTCAAACTGGATGGACTTAAAACCAAATGGCAGACGGAAGTTTTACTTGGACCTTATGACTTCTCAATCCATGAATTACTTGAAACTATTGAGGAGAAAAGAATAAGGTTTCAAACCGGGTTGGAGTAAATGGGTGGCCAGCTTACGGAACTCACCTCCACATCCAGATGCTTTTCTTTCTTTCCCAGCCTCTCCAGAAGGTGATCTGCACCACATCTGTTCATCAGGTCCTAGTCTGCTTCTCAGCCAAAGCTCAGCTTCCTCATGTGTCTCCCACAAAATATGGGGCCGACTGAAAGGAGAGAAGCAAGAAGGGAGGAGCTGAGTTACTACTCCAAAGGGGTAACAGGTTTCCCTGCCTTGGCCTCAACCCCCATTTCTTCCCTAACGCCTGGTCCCCAGCACACCGCTGCTTCTCCGGGCTCCGGATCTCAGGAGGCAGAGATGCCGGGACTCAAGCGGGAGGGCTCTCCTGACTGTGGAAGCCCAGCCAGCTTCTCATGAGCCTCAGGTCTGCTCTGCTGGGCTCGGGGGCACCTGTTAGGCTGCGGGAGTTGTGGTGTGATGACCTCTCAGGGGAGTTTGTCCTGGGATCTCTGTAGGCAGAGAGCAGACTGCGAATCACAGGCTGCACAGCTGACTCCAAGGGGAGAAGGGGACCCCTGGGGCCTCCTGTTTAGATGCCAGGGCTAACCTCAGAGCTGCGTAGCCTCCCTCAGCATCTCCAGGGCGTGCTTCAGTTTCCTCAAGTGTGGGTTATCAAGGGTGGACAGATACTTATGTGGGTGAATATTTTTATTTTGGGGGATTCAGATGTGGACCAAGGTATATTCTCGAATCGAGCAAGTCATAAATCATTATGGGGAGTTCTCAGTTTTCATGGATTCAGTGGGGGTAGATCAATGGTGTGCATGTATTTTAGTGTCTGGGGAAGCACGTGTCTTAGATTTTTTGTCTGTGTGGGGTTAGGTTACTGTTAGTTCATATATGTTTAAAGAACAAGGTCAGGGAAATGTCACTGTCACACATAGCAATGGGGCTTTGGAAAAAATAATGTATGTGTTTTCAGAATTTATGCTCAGAGCAGTGTTTTGAGGTTTAGTGTTGAGGAACGGAGGTATTTATTAGAAAGATGACCTTGCCGCTTAGGAGTTGCTTTTAACATGTTATTTAACCTCTAAACCTTTCATTTCTTCATCTGAAAAATAAGGTTAGTAACTCTTCCTGGCACTAAAACCAGAGGGAGAATTTCCTTTTGAATTTTATATAGAGAATATTGTGTATTGTGGTGAACGTCATCCACAATGATGTTATTGGAAATAAAACCCATTCTGCTGCTGCCCTTAGAGGAAACCACGGTCTCTCACCCAAGACACCTGTGCCTTCTTCCTTAGCTTTGAGATGAATTCAAAAAATTTAATCTTCTTATTAAGAGTAAGTACTGCATCTCAAAGGTTCAGCTACCCAGCAGTCCCTGAAAGTATTTAGCATGGGCAAGACGGTCTTATTAAAGCTTTCGATGAATTAATTTTTTAAAAAAGAGTAAGTACTGCAGAGACAGAGAGCCCTGCGTTGGAGTCCTGCCTCCTGTACTCTTCCTCTTCACGTGGCCTTTGTCTTTCTCTTGTTTCTATTCATTCATTCAGCAAATATTTGTTTATTTATTTATTTCCAGCTTTACTGAGATGATTGACATATAACGTTGTGTAACGTTAAGTTATGCAACACAATGATCTGATATCTGTATTTACTGCAAAATCATGTTAGTTAACACACCCATAACCTCACAGAGTTACAACTTTTTGTTTATTTTTTTTGATGAGAACTTTGAAAATCTACTCTCCTAGTGAATTTCTTTTTTTTTTTTTAATCTTTAAAATTGAGATATAGTTGATGTACAACATTATGTAAGTTTTGGGTGTGTAACATAGTAATTCACAATTTTTAAAGGTTATACTCCATTTATAGTCATAAAATATTGGCTGTATTCCCTGTTATGTATAATATATCTTTGTAGCTTACTTGTTTTTTTTTTTGTATCTCTTAATCCCTTACCCCTATCTTGCCCCTCGCCCCTTCCCTCTCCTCACTGGGAACCACTAGTTTCTTTTCTATATCTATGAGTCTTTAATTTTTCTTCTTTTTTGTTATATTCACTAGTTTGCTTTATTTTTTAGATTTCACATATAAATGATATAATACAATATTTGTCTTTCCCTGACTTATTTCACTTAGCATAATACTTTCCAAATCCATGCAAGTTGTTGCAAATAGAAAAATTAAGGGGAGGGGGTAGCTCAAAATGGTAGAGTGCATGCTTAGCATGCATGTGGTCCTGGGTTCGATCCCCAGTACCTCCTTTAAAATAATTAATTAATTAATTTAAATTAAATTAAACTAATTACCTCTGCCCAAGAAATAAAATAAAAACTAAATTTAAAAAAGGAAAATTATGTATATTCTGGATATGTCTTTTGTCAGATATATGCATTGTGAATATTTTTTCCCTTTTCATTTTCTTAAGGTTTCTTCTGGTGAGCAGAAGTTTTAAACTTTGATGAAAGCTAATTTTAAAAGTGTTCTTTTGTAATTAGTCCTTTTTGTTTCCAGACCTAGGAAACGTCATTCATCTCAAGGTCATAAATACATTTACATATATTTTTCTGTTTTCTTCAAGAAATTTAAAGTTCTATTCCTCACATTTTGGTCAATGAACCCTTCTGAATTAATTTTTGCACATGACATGGAGTGAGGGGGCAGGTTTAATTGTTTTCTGTGTGCTTATCCAGTTGCTCCTGCTTAACGTATTGGATGAATCCTTCTCTTCCCATTAAACCACATTGGCACTTTGCCAAAAATTAAATGCATATAGAAATAAATATTTATCTCTGGGTTCTCTATTCTGTTACATTGATCTATTTCTGTGTTCTTATACAAATATTACACATATTGATTACTTTAGCTTTGTAGTAAGTCTTGAGATTTGATAATGTGTCCTCCAACTTTATGATTTTTCTTCAGGATTGTCTTGGCTGTTCAAGATCGTTTCATTTCCATTCACATTTTAGAACTGGCTGTCTGTTTTCAAGGACAGTGACTAGACTCCCGTGCTCAGGCTTGGAAAAGGGAGTGGAATCAGGATCCGATCTCCTAAAGCCTAAGCAGGGGCAGCGTGACCAGGTTTGGTGCAGGGTCTTCAGACTGTGGTGAGGGAAGGGGATCACGAAGCACATTGCAAAGACTTCCTGTTTCTCAGTGGAAACACTTGATGCAATAGAACACTGAACTATGCTTTTAAAGTTCCAAAATTTTGGTACCCGGAATGCTATATGCTATTAAATTATCATTCAAGTGAAAAGCCATAATGATATTTTTCAGATTTGCGAGCACCCTAAAAAGCTTCTCTTCAGCTGGCATCTTACAAAGAAAGTCATTCACCATTGCACTGGTTATCTGATTTCTTAACAGTTTAAAATTCCATGAGCTATAGATATTTATTTGCTCAAATTTAGACGTTACAAATATGGATAAAGAAGTGGAAGCTCTCTCCTGTCTCCTCCCCTGCACTTTTTTCTTACTCCAGTGACTATACATATATTAGAGAAAGATAGATAGATAAAATTTTTTAAAATATAATGATTTATATTTTTATACATTGTTCTACATCTTGATTTTTCTACTTAATGGCTTTTGAAGGGAGTAATAGAGATCTGTTTGATTTTTTCAGCCCGCTGCATATTGCTACAGTCTATATAATGGATCATAACTAATTTCTCTATTTCCTTTTGAGAGGATTTTAGGTTTTTGCCAATTTTTATTTGCTGTAAACCCACTAAATAACTTTATTAAATTAAACTTCACTAAAATAAAATCTAAGTACCCAATATACACTTATGATAATATTTCTACAAATTAGTCACTTAAGAGTTGGAGTTTCTAGAATAAGTATTAAACATACAGCTTTAGAGATGGATGAAGGTAAGAAAGGTTTCAACATCTCCAGTGTGGGATGGATACTTTCTTTGTTCTTGTTCTTTCTGATCATTTGCAATTTTTAACTGGTTAAAAAAGTGAGGAAACTGAAAATAAATAAAGCCATAGCAATATAATAAAGGAGAAATAGAAAGCAGAGAGAAGCGAAAAAGTGAAAAGTTAAGTTCTAAACAAGAAAAAATTTTTGAAAGAGAAAAGTGAGGAATTAATTTTTAAAAAATCCTCAAAACAAGAAAATTAGCTAAAATGTACTCTGCCTCCTTTCCCTGCTATTCCCTGTCTTCTTTATTTCTTTCCCCTTTCAAAAGTTTGCAGACCATTCAACCATTATAAATTAACTCATGATTTTTAGCAGTATATTGAAATGTGAAGGCATTTGGAGGATAAGCCTTAAAGAGAGAGACATTTGTTGAGAAAATATCTGTGGGGAAAGGGTTAGTTTAAAGCAGTATTTGGAAGATGAGATGTCATGAATTTTCATAAGAAAGAGGGGAAATAGTAAGGGAAGAGGATTATGAGTTAAGCAGAGACAAGGCCAACTGGTGGGCCGTCATCAATGGATGTGCCTGCCCACAGTAGAAATAGCCTTGTCTCCCATGGCTTAAAAATGCTGACCTCCAAGAGCTTGATTGCTCACCAAGATCCAATAGAAACCAGAGTTAAGTGGAGCCAGTTCCACTGTGTGTTCATCAAGAGGGTGCTGCCTGGGGTTTCCTCCTGCCCATCAGCTTCCTCAGGCCCTGCTTCAGGTCTTTGTTTCTCAGGCTGTAGATGAAAGGGTTGAGCATGGAGGACAGAACTGTGTAGACAATCGTTGCCATGTGGTCCCTGACGGTGTAGGTGGACACGGGCTGTAAATAGACATAGAAGATGCTTCCATAAAAGAGTGTTACCACAGTGAGGTGAGAACCGCAAGTGGAGAAGGCTTTGCGTTTCCCAGCAGCTGAAGGAATGTTGAAAACAGTGATGAGGATTTGCGTATAAGAGAAAGCAATGAATAGAAAGGGGGTCACCACAAAAACAGATCCTTCAATCATTATCACAATTTCATTGACAAATGTGGAGGAGCAGGACAATTTCATCAGAGGGCTGAGGTCGCAGAGAAAGTGGTGGATAACATTAGAGTCACAGAAGTTGAGCTGATTCAGCAGAAGTGTGTGTAGGAGTGAGTGGAGGTGAGGCAATGAGCAGGACAAGGCCACCAGGAGGACACAGCAGTGGTGGCTCATGACGGTGACATAGTGGAAGGGGTCACAGATGGCCACATAGCGGTCAAAGGCCATGACTGCTAGAAGGCAGCTGTCAGTGTTGCCCAAAGCATATATAAAATACATCTGGGTCAGACACCCAGCATAGGAGATGGTCTTCCCTGACACGAAGTTCACCAGCATTCTGGGGACGATGGTCGTTGTGAAGCAAATATTAGTGAAAGACAAGAAACTCAAGAAGAAATACATGGGGGTCTTGAGCTGGGGGTCAGAGCGGATGGCCAGGATGATGAGCAGGTTCCCTATTATTGTGATGAGGTACATGGTGAGGAAGAGGATAAAGAGTGGCATCTGGTCCTCAGGCCGGGAGGAGAGTCCCAGGAGGATGAATTCAGAGACACTGCTGGTTTGGTTGACTCTTTCCATTGACTTGGGTCTAGTTATATACAAGAAGCTTTTTTTAAAATTTATTTTACATGTTCCAATTCCATAACCTAATCCTGAGAAGCCAGCAGGTCTTTGTTTCCTCTATTTTGTCACAATGAGCAGTTGTGCAGGGACCGCTTGTCAACCTCATGGTCCTTGATTTCATCTTCCATTCCCAGGTCCACTGGCATTGTAAGGGCCTTGTACTGAAAGCTAGAGAGACAGAAGGAGAGTTTTCCTTTAGAAATCATCAGAGGTGGCCCTCTCTGATTGAAGTTCATTAGCTCTTATTCTGAGAAAGGCACTGTCTCCATGCTGGGAACATAGCAATAAAACAGAGAAATCTTTTGCTTTGGGTAGCTCATGTTCTAGTTTGGAAGACAGATCAGCAACCAAGAAATATGCAATATAATATCAGGTAGGGATAAATTTTGTTAACAAAATAGAGCAGTATAAGGATGGAGATGGCTGAGGAGTGGAGGGTGGAGGTATTTTAGATAGCGAAGTCACAGGACACTCATTCCTTATCAAAGCAAATTCAGTTGTATAACACTAGAGTTCATCTTTGCATGTCTTGGAAACAAATAAGGGTTTGTCCCAATAACCAATAGGGCAAATCTAGGAGAAATGCTGAATCCAGTTCAACAGTGTTATTTTCCTCCTCTGGGCACAGAATGAGAGAGGGTCCTCCTCCTCCACTCATGGGCTGCTGTCATCATCAGTGTGTGCAAGTCTCCCCTGTTTTGCAGTTGTTTTTCCTTTCTTTAATCCCCTGTCCTAAATCACATTTGTACAGGATGGGCATCCTTTGCTGGCTATTCAATTCCTGTTTTAAAAACTCCTCTTTCATACATTTACCCAAAAATATCTATGAGATACATATCTATCTATCTATCTATCTATCTATCTATCTATCTATCTATCTATCTTCTATGCTTTTTTCCAAGTCATATCCAGTTACCTAGTGATGGACATCAAAATGGCCTCTGTTTTTTTTTTTCTGTGCTATACAGAAGAAACTTTATTTTTTTAAATTTATTTTTATATATAGTGGCTACTATTTGTAAATCTCAAACTCCCAAATTTATCCCTTCTCACTCCCTTTCCCTGGTAACCGTAAGATTGCTCACTATGTCAATGAGTCTGTTTTTGTTTTGTAGATGAGTTCATAGTGTCCTTTTTCTTTTGGCCTCTGTTTCCTGATACTACAAAATATTCTGTAATGAGAGATCTTGCATCAGTAAAATGCTTTTTGAAAGTGCTTTAAATCAGTTTCGTAGGGTCAGCCTATTCATCCATACCTTGTGAATTACAGATTACATAGGGATTTTCAGACTTTGAGACATTAGTTATTTACATATTCTTGATTACCATAAAAATCTCTACAAGGAACATATTTATAATACCAAGGTGTTTAAAATAATTTTTTAGAGGCAGTATATATACTTTCACAGAGTTTAAATAGTCCTATTACCCTGGAATTTTTAATGCATTTTAAAATTCTTATATATTAATTTATATATTAATTTAACATTGATAAATTAATATATTAATTCACTTAACATTCGAATGCTTACATTTTAGTTGTAAGTTATTGCACATCTTTAAATCTCAGTTTCCTCATATGTAATATTGAACATAAATAGCCACATTCTCATGAAGATTTATTTATATACATATTTTTTAATATTTTGTGGAGGAGGTAATTAGGTTTGCTTATTTATTTTTAGAGGAGGTGCTGGGGATTGAACCCAGGGCCTTGTGAATGCTAAGCATGCACTCTACCACTTGAGCTATATGGCCCCCTCATGAGGATTTAGTGAGATAACACATTGAAAACATTTATAAGAGAGAGAAGCATATTGAAAACTCTCAGGAGAAGCTGTTGATCTCATCAGTCCCCGTGTCACCTTCCCTTATCTGCTATTTCTAGATGTTCTCAAAATCAGTTATTCACATGCATAAAATACCATATCCCTCACTGCCAAATTGTCAGGCTAATTTCAGAATTTTGCAAGATTTTATGGAAGGAATATTTGTTTACCATTGAATGATTTGAATGAATCAGTAATTTAAGTTAATAATCATAACCAGTATTTATGAATATGTATTACATATCAAGCTTATGCTAAGCATCTCACTAAATCCCATGATAAGGACCTGTGAGGCATGTGTTGTTAGCAGGAGACTAAGACTTACAGAGGGGAAGTGGTTTGCTCAAGGTCACTAAGGGAGTGAATAGCAATCAGGATTTGAACTCCAAGCTGACTCTAAGCTCATACTCTCAAACTCCTCTAGTTTTGGTATTTTTATTGTCTCTCACAGTCAAGGCACAGGCACTGTTTTCCTCATTCTGATAATTTCCTACATGAATTACTCTTCTATCCTCCTTAACTGACAAGCTTTCTTTTCCTATAGTCAGAATCTATCCTTGTGGTTGCAAGCGAAGTGATCTATCTTTCTGTGTTGTAGAGATGGTGGAATTTGAAGGTTTGACTATCCATGATTAATTGGCCAAAGTCTGGCAGGAAAAATGGGCCATGCATGACCGGGGCGTGTCTGGTGTGTGCAGCTGTGGTCATGCCGTGGACAGCGCCCTGGACTGAAGACAAACAGTAGGGGTTTGATTTGTCTTCCATCACCTGCTCACAAGCTGATTCCTGATGTCTTATGAATTACAAGTGAAATACCGAGTCTGTAAAAGAATTGATCAAACACAGGTTAATATTAAAAAATGTCATTTGTGAAAGGGCTGCCTGGGGAATGTGGAATACAAAAATTAGTGGAGCTATGATGATGAATTAATGAGATTGGATGCTCCAGGTCTCAGGAATGAGGAACCCCCATCCTGATGACTAGAAAACAGGAGGAAGGTTTCAGATCTGAGAGTCAGGAAGAACCATGCTAAAAGCACAGGGTGAGTGGATGAGGCTGGGAATACAATAGTTATTTGTCTTTTCTTTCCTCCTAATGGGTTTTGCTTCCAGCAAAACAAATGGTATAGGTAGCCTGGAGGTCAAACTGGATGGACTTGAAACCAAATGGCAGACGGAAAGTTTTACTTGGACCTTATGACTTCTCAATCCATGAATTACTTGAAACTATTGAGGAGAAAAGAATAAGGTTCCAAACCGGGTTGGAGTAAATGGGTGGCCAGCTTACGGAACTCACCTCCACATCCAGATGCTTTTCTTCCCTTCCCAGCCTCTCCAGAAGGTGATCTGCACCACATCTGTTCATCAGGTCCTAGTCTGCTTCTCAGCCAAAGCTCAGCTTCCTCATGTGTCTCCCATGAAATCCGGGCTGACTGAAAGGAGAGAAGCAAGAAGGGAGGAGCTGAGGTACTACTCCAAAGGGGTAACAGGTTTCCCTGCCTTGGCATCAACCCCCATTTCTTCCCTAACGCCTGGTCCCCAGCACACTGCCGCTTCTCCGGGCTCTGGATCTCAGGAGGCAGAGATGCCGGGACTCAAGCGGGAGGGCTCTCCTGACTGTGGAAGCCCAGCCAGCTTCTCATGAGCCTCAGGTCTGCTCTGCTGGGCTCGGGGGCACCTGTTAGGCTGCGGGAGTTGTGATGTGATGACCTCTCAGGGGAGTTTGTCCTGGGATCTCTGTAGGCAGAGAGCAGACTGGGAATCACAGGCCACAGAGCTGACTCCATGGGGAGAAGGGGACCTCCTGTTTAGACGCCGGGGCTAACCTCAGAGCTGCGTAGCCTCCCTCAGCATCTCCAGGGCGTGCTTCAGTTTCCTCAGCTGTGGGTTATCAAGGGTGGACAAATACTTATGTGGGTGAATATTTTTATTTTGGGGGATTCAGATGTGGACCAAGGTGTATTCTAGAATCAGGCAGATCATAAGTCACTGAAACCTCAGGGAGGTTTCAGTTTTCATGGATTCAGTGGGGTAGATCAATGGTGTGTATGTCTGGAGAGGCATGTGGATTAGGTATTTTTCTACGTGGGTTTAGGTTAATGTTAGTTTATGTACGTTTAACACACAAGGTCAGGCAAAGGTTACTGTCATATGTAGCAAATGGGCTTTGGAGAAAGTAATGTTTGTATTTCATTGTTTAGGCTCAGAGCAGTGTTTTAAGGTTTAGTGTTTAGGAAAAGTGATATTTATTGGAATGCTGGCTTTGTCAATTAGTGTTTGCTTTTAACAAGTTACTTAGCCTCTAAGAACCTTAGTTACTGCATCTGAAAAGTGAGGCTAACAACTCTTCCTGGCACTAAAATCAGAGAGAAAATCTCCTTTTGAATTTTGTATAGAGAATATTGTGTATTATGGTGAACAACGTTCACAACCATGTTACAGGAAATAAAACACATTCTGCCTCTGCCCTCAGATGGAACTGCTGTCTCACACAACATACAAGTGTCTTTTCCCTTAGCCTTGAGTTTAATTTTAAACATTTGATCTAGATATTAAGAGTAAATACAATGGAGACGGAGAGCCCTGGGTTTTAGTCCCGCTTCCTCCATGTACTATTCATGTGGCCTTCCTTCCTTCTATTCATTCATTCAACAAATATTCATTTATTTACTTATTTCCACTTATATGACATTATGTAAGTTTAAAGTATACAACATAAAGATTTTATATCTGCATTTATTGCAAAAAGATTACTCAACAATGTTATTTAACATATCCATCACCTCACATAGTTACAACTACTTTTTTTTGTAGTGAAAACTTTGAAAATCTATTGTCTTAGCAGCTTTCAAATATACAACACAGTCTTGTTAGCTATAGTCCCCAGGCTGTAAATTACATCCCCCAAGTTTTTCATCCCTTTGACTACCTTCAGTCATTTTTCCCACCCAGGACTGCTCGCTCCTGGCAACCACCAATCTACTCCGAGTTATTTTTCTTATATTGCACATATAAATGAGATCATGTGGTATTTGTCTTTCTCTGACTTATTTCACTTAGCATATGTTTCAATATGTTGTTACAAATGGCAGGGTTTCATTTTTATGGCTGAATAATATTCCAGTAATATTCACATTTTTTTAATCCACTCATCCATTGATGGACATTTAGGTTGTTTCCATGTCTTGGCTATTTATAAAGCTCCAGTGGTTCAGATATCTGTCTGACATAGTGATTTCATTTCTTTAGGATGTATAATATACCCAGAAGTAGGATTGCTGGATCATATGGTGCCTCCATATTGTTTTCCTTAGTGCCTGTCCTAATTTACATTCCTACCAACAGTGCCCAGGGTTCCTTTTTCTCCACATCATCCCCAACTCTTTTTATCTCTTGACTTTTTGATAATAGCCATTCTAACAGGGATGTGGTGATCTCTCCTTGTGATTTTGCATTTCCTGATGGTTAACGATGTTAAGCTCCTTTTCATGTACCTGTTGGCCATTTGAATATCTTCTTTGGAAAAATGTCTGTTCAGGTCCTTTGACTGTTTTTTAGTTAAATTTTTATTTTTTGATATTGATTTGTATGAGTTTCTTATATATATTTTGGATATTAACCCCTTATCAGATATGTAGTTTGCTAATATTTTTCTCCATTCTGTAGGATGTCTTTTCATTTTGTTGATAACTGTTTTGCTATATGAAAGCTTTTTAGTTCGATGTAGTCTTGTAGTCCCAATTGTCTTTTAAATTTGTTTGTTCGTTTGTTTTGCTTTTGTTGCTTGTGCTTTGGGTGTTATATCTATAAAATCATTGCTAAGATCAATGTCAAGGAGGTTTTTCCTTATAGAAATGCAACGGATTTTTGTATGCTGATTTTTATCCTGCAACTTTACTAAATTTGTTTATCTATTCTAACAGTTTTTTGGAGTCTAAAATTTTCTGTATATATTATCATGTTCTCCGCAAACAGAGACACTTCTTTTCTGATTTGAATGCCTTTTATTTCTTTTTCTAATCACTCTGCCTAGGACTTTCAGTACTACATTAAATACGAGTAATGAGAATGGGCATCCTTGTCTTATTCCTAACCTTAGAGGAAAACCTTTCACCAGTAAGTATGATGTTAGCTGTGGGTTTGTCATATACGGTCTTTATTATGTTGTGGTTTGTTCCTCAACTATTTGTTGAAGTTTTTATCATGTAGGGATATTGTATGCAGAAAAAGCATCTATTGAAAAAAATCATATGATTTTTATCTGTTCTATTACTGTGGTGTAACATATTTATTGACCTGCATATGTTGAACCATCCTTGCATCAAAGGGATAAATCCGACTTGATCACGGTGTATGATCCTTTTAGTGTATTACTGAATTCAGATTGCTCATGCATTGTTTTCCCAGTTTGGTTTAGTAGTTGTGTGTTCTTGCTCACTAAACTTCTTTAAGAGGATTATTCTGAATTCTTCATCAGACAGTTTATTGATCTCCATTTCTTTAGGGTCAATTATTGGAGCTTTATTAGTTTCCTTTGATGATGTCACGTTTATTGGATTCTTTATGATCCTTGATTCCATGTTGATATCTGTGCATTTGAGTTAGTAATCTCCCCTTCTAGACTTTACAGATTATCTTCTGGTCACAGTCCTTCACCAGCCACCTCAGCCTGGGGTCTTGGATAGGTCAGTGGTGGTGTCCTTGGGCAGGCAGGGCTTGCTGTCAGGGCCCCTATTCGGGTGAGGCCATAGCCTGTGCTCTGAGGTCAGGGTGGTTCTGCTGGCTGAGCTCTGAATCAGGTAGGACTGCCAGCTGTGTTCCTTGGTGGGTGGTGCCACTGGTGGGACTCCTTGATTGGGTAAGGCTACGGACTGTCCTCACATTCACTCCTGGCCAGGTGGAGTATCAGGCTCTGATCCCTGATGGGATAGTACCTCTGGCTGGATTCTGAGTTCAGGCAAGGCCACAGGCAGGGCTTCCTGGTGAGATTAAGTCCTCAGACTGTGTTTTACAGTCAGGCGGGGATGCAGACTGATTCCCAAAGGTGGGCAGGCCTGCAGTACGGGCTTCATGATCAGGCAGGCCACTGGCTTGCTCTGCTGTTGGGAAAGGTCTCTGACCAGGCTCTTTTGTTGGGAGGTGCCTCAAGCTGTATCCTGCAGTTGGGTGGGGCTAGAGTTTGTGCTCTGCTGGCAGGCGTGGTTTCTGTCTGGACTTCCTCATTGGTGGAGCCACAGAGTATGCTCTGTGATTGGGCTGGCACGCTGGCTGGGTTCCCTGTTTGGATGAGGCCATAGGCTGTGTCCAGCAATGGGACGAGGCCATAGGCTGGGCTCTACTTCAGGGAGGGGCTGTGGGCTGGGTTCTGAGGCTATCCAGGATTACTGTACTTAACACTTGGGCAGGACTACAGATCTGGTTCCCTGCACAAGCACAGCTGTTGCATAGGCTGAACAGCTGCCCAAGTTCTTGGTCCAGCGAGGCTGCAGGCTGTCTTCAGCAGTGGGCAGGGCTTCACATTTCCTTAACAGCTTGGTTAGGCCTATAGAACAGGCACTGGTACCACGAAGACTCACTGGCTGATGACCCTCATCAGGCAGAACTGCCCACCAGTCCCCTAGCTAGGCTCTGCAGATGGGCAGAGTCACCGGCTGGAATCTCTGCTTTGGGTGCAGCTGCAAAGAGGAACGTAGTCTGCCAATATCTGAGCACTGGTGGCTGTAAGCCCTACCCTCCTTCTCTGTATAGTATGAATATACCATACTTCATAAAATGAATTTATCCATCCTACCATAGATGACAGTTTAGGTTACTTCCAGTTTGGGGCTTCATAAGTTTAGCCCCTGATGTAATGTTTAGACATATCTCTTGTTGTACATGTCCATGTGTTTCTCTGGAATATATACCCAGGAGTGGAATTTATGAAATATAGGTATATTTACCTGTACTATTTATTAACAAATTATTTTTCAAGTTGATTGTATCAATTTATATTCCCACTAGCAGCATAATTTTCTGTGGCTCCACATTTTCTCAAACCCTTAATATTTATCCTCAGAATTCTAATTTTTGTCTATCTGCTGGGTGTGCAGTGGCTTTCCACTGTGATTTAATTTGAATTCCTCTGGTTATGAATGAAACTCAGCATCTTTTCATGTGATTATTGGTCATTTGGATTTCCTTGTCTTTTGTGAAATGTTTATTCAATTCTTTTTCATAGTCCTCCTTCCCTCTCCACCTCTGGCTTTGTCTGTTTTTTCTTACTATTCCTAAGGATCTTTATGTACTCTTAATCTGAGTGTTTTTTGTTGGTTTTATGAATTTCAAATATCTTTTACTGTTCTATTATTTGTCTTTTTCTTCTATGATGCTTTTTGATAAATAAAACAGAAGTATTTAATTTTAACACAGTCCAATTTACTGTTTTCTTTTATGGTTAGTGTCTTCTATCTGTTTCTTGTTTTAGAAATATTTTCCTATCTTAAGGAGACAAAGAAATTCTCCTATATTATTTTCTAAAAACGAGTGGTTTTTGGTTTTCATATGTAAGTTTGTGATTCATCAGGAGTTAATTTTTGCTGACGGTGAGCGGTAGGAATCCAATTTCATTTTTCCATGTGGATTTCCAACTGTCTTAATTCCGTTTCTGAAAAGAGGCTCTTCCATGCCTCATTCATAAGTCAGGTGTAGAACAGTGTGTGGGTATGCTTCTGGGCTCTCTGTCTTGCGGCAGTTGTACTGTTTGTCTAGACCTTCACCAATATCCTCATTGCATTCATTACCAAAGGCCTATTGTGTGGCTAGTGATTCTCAAAGTATTGTTTCAAAATCAGCATCACCTGAGGACTTGTTAGAAGTGAAAATTCTTAGATCTCACTCAGACTGACTCAAGGGACATAGTCATAGGTCCATGGCCATGAGAGAAAAGTATTGGAGAAATGGTCTTGGAGAAAAGTATTTAGATCAGGATTTTCTCTTCTGAAGCCAAAGCGCTGATAGTGATAAAGGATAACTCTACATGTGTAGAGGTGAGATTTCTTCATGTGTGGAGTGTTTCCTCTTTATCTAGTTCCTCTCCAAAATGAGAATTAGGACATTCCATGGAGGGTCTCTTTGCTGATCTGACCTCCTTCATATCACTTCTTTCCTATCGTGATATGATATTATTGCTGTTTCAACAAAACAAAACTCAGTGGTGATGAGCAACAGAGCAATAGATTGTAGTTCACTTTCCTTAGTAATTAGTAATTTTAATTGTACAAAAAATATGTCTTTTAACAAATTCAGAGAGTACAGATAAGCACACACTGAAAAGCAAACTTTATCTCCTTCCCTATTCCAGGGTTCTTTCCTAGAATTAACCATTTTAAATGGGAGATTTTCTTTCTGGGTCTATAATTTCACCAGATACACACACACTTGTATATTTTCATCATATATACATACACATTCATATATATATGAGCCCTAATAGAGTTATTCTTAAACATTTTGCTCTTTATTCATAATAATGTTTCAGGTCAGCGATAGAGATACACCTCATCATTTGTAACTATTATGTATTATTTCTTTCTATGGAAAAATTGAACCACTAATTATCTATTTCCTTATTGATGGGCATTTAAGCTGTTACTAATTTTTTTTCTATTACAAGCAATGATGCAACCAGTGAGTGTCTGTATATACATAGCTTTATACACTTGGTATAATATTACTAAAGGCACGAGTTCAAGAAATACAAACAATGGGACGTAGAGGGATCAGAAATTTTCAGACAGGCAGCTTCTCACATAAAGGCCAAGTTAGTTTTCTCTAGGGGTCAGGGTGGGGGCGGTGCTTGTTAAATGCAGATTCACAGGCCCCACATGAGACCTGCTGAGTAATAGCTCTGGGAGTGATGTAGGAGAGTCAATGATAAAATACTAAGATATAAAACCTAAAACCACTGCATGAATAATAGAGAATGAAGGATGAAAACAAAAGTGAGCAGAATAAAATTCCTTGCCTGAAGCCCTGGATGACTCTTTACTTCCCAGAGGAGCCCAGTATGGCTCCGTCTGTCTCTGGAAGCTCTTAGTTTCATCTGCCTTCAGCATTCACATATGAGTTTTAACACCTCTTCAAAAGCTGCTGAGAATAAATCTAAGGACAGACAGTAAATCTTTCATTGGGAGGCAGACAGGTTTTTGAAGGGCAGTGATGGTGGAAATAGGGGACTCTCTAAGGTGAACTGAAGCTAAGAGAGGGGACAAGAGGAGCCAATGCCTTTGAGGCACAAATGCCAGATGACCAGGGTAGAGACCCAGAGGCAACTCGGCCCCTGGGAACACTGGCCTGATCATCGGGGCAGTTGTGTGCTGAACTACTAAGTCACTTGCTAAGCAGGACTAAGAGTTGGGCTTTTGCTCATTACAGAGCCCAGAACATTCTTCTGTTAGAGATAGGGAAGAAGGAAGAGTCAATGGGATCCCTGCATACTTGTGGGACCAGACGCATTCCTTGTCTGGTGGACATTTCAATTTTATAGGAGTTTCAGTCTTTCTGTCACTGTCTCTGTCTCTCTGCCTCTCTCTTTTTCTAAATCACTGGGATGACTTTCAAAAAGCTAGTTCATCCAGAAATTTCATTAAAATCAGAAGGCTATGAAGGGAATCAAAAGTCATTAATCAGATTTAAATTATTTCTAGGAAATTTTGTGGAAAACAAAAGTTTCAACAGCATTGAGAGCGAATGAAAATGAAGTGGTTTTCTGGAGAAGAGGAAGGTGGGAAGCTGATTACGGAATCATAATAAAGTTCCAATGGTTGATAGTTGCATGTGTAAAAAAGTGGATACAACCCAAGATCCATGACACATATGAGTGATAACCTGCTGACTTACAAGAGTTTATTGTGTGTATCAGGAACCAGCAGAAACAGGGTCCAGAAGAGACATGAACTCGTGAACATGCCCACAGAGGTTCTGGCTAGGACATCCTCCTGCCCATCAGCTTCCCCAGGCTCCTCTTTATGTCTTTGTTTCTCAGGCTGTAGATGAAAGGGTTGAGCATAGAGGACAGAACTGTGTAGACAATTGTTGCCACGCGGTCCCTAACAGTGTAGCTGGACAAGGGCTTTAAATAGACATAAAAGACGCTTCCGTAAAACAGGATCACCACAGTAAAATGGGAACCACAAGTGGAGAAGGCTTTGTGTTTCCCAGCAGCTGAGGGAATCTTGAGAACCGTAATGAGGATTCGTATATACGAAAAAACAATGCATAGAAATGGAGTCACCAAAACAACCAGTCCTTCTGTCTTTATTGTGATATTGTTGACAAATGTGGAGGAGCAGGATGATTTCAGCAGAGGGTTGATGTCACAGAGAAAGTGGTGGATGACACTGGAGTTGCAGAAAGTGAGCTGATTCAGCAGAAGTGTGTGTAGGAGTGAGTGGAGGTGAGGCAATGAGCAGGAGAAGGCCACCAGGAGGACACAGCGGTGGTGGCTCATGACGGTGACATAGTGGAAGGGGTCACAGATGGCCACATAGCGGTCAAAGGCCATGACTGCTAGAAGGCAGCTGTCAGTGTTGCCCAAAACATATATAAAATACATCTGGGTCAGACACCCAGCATAGGAGATGGTCTTCTTCTCCGACAGGAAGTTGACCAGCATCCTGGGGACAATGGTTGTTATGAAGCAAATGTCAGTGAACGACAGGAAACTCAAGAAGAAATACATGGGGGTCTGGAGGTGGGGGTCAGAGCAGATGGCCAGGATGATGAGCAGATTCCCTGTTATGGTGACCAGGTACATGGTGAGGAAGAGGATAAAGAGAGGCTTCTGGTCCTCAGGCCGGGAGGAGAGTCCCAGGAGGATGAACTCAGAGACGCTGCTAGTCTGGTTGATTTCTTCCATGGAGTCAGCTAAGATAGAGGTGATCCTACAATTTAACACACATCTTTCTCTCATAATTGTAACCACAAACAAACCAGTAAGTCTATGTTTCTTCCCTATCTTTCCTGTCCACCCACAGGGTCATGATTAGCTACCACACAGGCGACTTGTCAGCTTTGTGGTCCTTGATGCTGCCCTTCCTTCCCGACTCTAAGATTTCACAAGCTTCTTGTATTGATAGCGTGATCTCAAGAGGAAGAATTTTCTTTGAGGAACAGAATCGAACCTTCCTGATTCAGTTTAACATTAAACTTTAGAAACAATTTTTTATTGAGCACCTAGTCTGTGAAAAATATTCTTCTGGGAGTGGGGACACAGTTGTGAATATACCATAGAAAGACCTGTTTGTGCATCTTACCTTCTAATGGAGGATCGATTGATCGATCTATCTGTCATCTATCTGTCATCTATCTATCAGATAGTTTGACATTTTATAAAGAGAAATAAAGTCACATAAGGGGATATTGACTTAGAGAAGTAAGGAGGGATTTATTTATTTTAGATAAGGTAGTTTTATTGTTCTCTCTATATCAAAATGAATTTTCAATGATGGATTCCTAATATATCTCTAAACCTCCTTGCCAAAAAGAGGAGCTCAATAAAATAATAAACAGGGAAATCAAAGGAATAATGAACCAAGGCCAACGAAGTGTTACTGTTGTGGTTATTTTATCTTCGGAGGCATTTATTTCAAAGCTTACACTTCTTAGTGAACTTCAAATTATACTATCAATCCATACAAATCTTAAGTTTTAAATTTACTTTTGTCTGATTTTTCCTCTAATTGCTTAAACCTAATCATGTTCCCACATCTTGGGCACCCAACCATTAAGCAAGCATACGTCCTTCAGTGCCATCATCCATTTGTTTATTTACCGATGTATATATCCTTGAAATATATATATATTATTGCCTTCTTTATGTGAGCTTTTCTTCCATTTACCTCAGTAATTCTTTGGCATATATCTCATTCTTGTTTTTTCTCTTTATATACATTTTTTTTGATATCGATCTCTGTTCTGGTTCTTTACTTTTGACTTTTTCCATCATATTCCAGCAGCACATGACTTAATATTCATGTCCCTAGTTGTCCCCTAAGCCTTTGCTACCATGAACAACGTGGATTCAAACATCCTCATGGCCACAAAGTGTTCTACATCATTCATCCAGACAATGAGACTGGATAGGCATTTTGAAAGAGCAATTCAAGGAATCATCATTCATTTATTCACACAACAATTAAATGCTTACTTTCCAGCTGGTTAACATCAAGCAAGTTATTAAATATTTTTAAACTTCAGTTTCCTCATCTGTAAATAGGGTATACTAATATTTACCATTTATGAGTTTTATGAGTTTTTCGTGATATCATGTGTTTAAAGCACTTAGAATGGTTCAGGGACAGAGAAAACATTTGATGCCACTGTCTTCTCCCTGTCATTATTATTGCCAATGAATTTCTCTCCAACCAGGTTTTTGGACATGTTCTCAAAAGTAACGAATCTAAATATTGAAATGACCCTAGTTCTCACACTCTAATTTTCTAATGGTCAAATTCATCTTATTATGAATCTACAATGCTTTTTTAGGTGGTGTATGGTTCATACTTTGAATAATCTGAGAGTGAATCAGTAATTAAGCACTTACCACATGCAAGTAGAATTTTGTTTCATTCTTACAACAACCTTATGAGGCATAAGCTATTATTATTGCTTTTTTTCTGATGATGAAACAGATATAGATTTAAAATAATTTGCTAAAGTCACACATCAAGTAAACAGCAGAAACGAGATTCAAATACCACACTAATTCTAAATCTCAAGATTTAACTATGATGCATTTTCTCATATTTTTGTAAAGTTATAAAAGTATCTATGAAACAATCATGTATAAGATCTATTTTTTCCCAATTTGACCATTTTCTATTTTAACACAGACACACACACACACACACATTTTTTCCCTTAAATGTTTTTCATTCCTCATTAAGAACAGACTTCTGTTGTTACAAAAGGAAACCTATTTTCTATGCTGAGCAGATTGTAGAATTTGAGAATTTTAATATCCATGATTCATTGGCAACAATAAGGGAGAATTTGGACTTTGATGTCTGGGACATTATGTTTTTATGGGGTTGAGGGTTTAGTAGGAAGTGCACTGAACTTGGAAGAAGAAAGTGGAAACTTGTGCCTGAAATTCATTACTTGCTCACTGAGTGATCTCAGGGGCCCTGAAGAGCTAAAGAAGTATCAGGTATAAGTGTGGTTTGTAAAATATACTACAGAAAAAAAAAAAAAAAAGTATTCACGATGGGGATGCCTGGGGACTCAAAGTGATCAAGGCAGGTTAGATTTCCGGCATCTCATCCATGCCGAGTACTTAAGAAAATGGAAGGAATTTTCAAAAGTGAGAATCTGAGGGGATAATTCTGGAAGTCCTCTTATTGAGGATCTGCTTCCCCAACAACAATGGGATACCTTGGCCCAGGGATCAAATAGGGTGGTCGCAAAATACAAAGTTAGACTTAAATGGTAGGCTGAACTCTGTGATATACTTTATCCGTGTGATTCGTGGAACCGAATCAAATTCAAAAACTGAATTTTGAGTCTGAAGTAAGTACCTGATTGAGGCGGATGATCAGGTGGGTAGTCAGTGTACTAATGCTCACTTTCCACACCCAGATATATTTTCACCTTTCCCAGTTAAACAAAAAAAATCTGTTCTCCCGTCCTGAACCAAATTGGTTAAGTTCACCTATCAGTCAGAGATGATCTTTTTGACCTTCTAGCCAGTAAAAAAGCAAGAAGAGTTGCAAGGAAGGAGGAAAGAGTAGATTGCCATAGATTCTAAAGGAAGTGAAGCATTTTCTTGATATGCCCTCTCACCTCCTTGTCTTTTTCTCAACGTCTGTCTCACCATTTTTCTGTTTTTCTCTGCTTCCAACTGTGGAAGGCAGAGATGCCCAGACTCACAGTGGCAGGAACTCTCTTGGTTGGGGAAACCTGTCAGCTAGCTTCTCGTGGGTCTGGGCTTGGGCCTCCTGGCCGCCTCTAGGTCCTTGCTGGTGAGAGAGCTATGGTGTGCTTATTCCAGCCTGCCTCCTTAAGAGAGTTTGCTCCGTGACCTCTCTAAGTACAGCAATCACGATGGGCAGCAAAGGTGCGTGCAGCCGCCCTCAGGGGGCAGGGGACTCCCGGGGCCTCCTTCGGAAGACTGAGGCTGTTTTCAGAGCCTTTTAAACTTATCACAAAGTCTCCAGGACATGCTTTAGTTTCCTCAACTGTGTGTAATCAAAGGTGATAGAACATTTTGTGTGTGTGTGTGTGTGTGTGTGTGTGTGTGTGTGTGTGTTTAGTGAATAGGGCATGGGTTCTCTAGGAAGCCAACTTTGAGATGGAGATTAACATACAGGATGCCTATTAGGGAGTTCTCTTGGGATCAACATCTGTGGAAGGGAGAAGAAGGAAGAAGAATTGGGTGCAGGGACAAGTTGGGTTGTGACGAAGTCCCAGTGAAGGTCTCAGCTGACCCTGTTGGGAGCTCTGGAGCCAGGATGTCCAGGAAGACAGATCTTTATACCCACCATGTTGGTTATTGGACGTAGGCTGCTCTGGAAGGGAACATGCTCTTTGGTGAAGCAGTTTCTTTTAGCTGAGATCATCCCTAAAGAAAGCTTAAAGCCGAGGACTATCCTACAAGGCAACCATTGATGAACTCCAGTGTAATCATGCTTCATTTTGACCTGCACTTACACAGCGAGCTGACCCTTCTATAAACTACACCTAGGCTTTCCTGTCCTCTATCAGCTGGGTGTAGGGAATTCTATGCAGCCATAGCTTTCTTCCTTTTTTCTTTTTTCTTTTTTTTTTTGGAAAGGAAGAAATAGCATTTTCTTTATTCACAAGTGAAGTGAATGTATGCCTAGAAAATCCAAAGATAATCTAACTCAAACTACTAAAATTAATAAGTGAATTTAGCTATGTCATTGTATACAAAGTTAATAGTAAAAATCTATTTTATTTTTACGTACCAGAAACAAGCAGGAAATGGAATTTTAAAAGACAATTTACAACATTATCAAGATATACAAAGTACCTAGGAATGAATGTTGCAAAATTCCTACTGTGAAAACTACAAAGTAACACTGAGAAAAATGTTAGAGTCCCAGAAAAGGGGAGGCATATACCATGTTTGTGGATTGAAAGACTTAATGTTACGCCAGTTTCCCCAAATTAATCTATAAATTCATCATAATGCCAGTCAAAATCTGTGTGTGTATGTGTGTGCATGAATGCATGTATTTGATGAACATAGATTAAGTTGATTCCAAAATTCATACAAAAATGCAAAAGATCTAAAATATTTAAAATAATATTCAAGAAAAACTGAGCTGGAGGACTTTTCACTATCAGATAACAAGACCTATCATAAAGCTATAGTGGTTGGAACAGCAAGGCATAGCTTTCTGATTCCTCTCCGAGATCACTGGACCTAAAAATAATACTGATGTAAAGAGTTCCCTGTATCTTCGTAGTGTTTCTCTTCCAACTTCAGAATTATGTGTGTCTTGCTAAGGCTCCAACTTGCTAGCAATTTCTTGGTTTTCTGGTCTAATTACCATGGTGTCATTGATATAGTGGAGCAGCGTTATGTTCTATATGATATCCAGATTGCATCTTTTCAAACTATGTATTATATATAAAACATATGTGTGTATATATACACACATATACATGCACATATGAATGTATGTCTATACATAATAGGATATATATATATGTATATATGTAAATACCTATACATCTATCTTCCTCCCATTGGTTCTGTTCTCTGTAGAACCCTGACTGATACCCTACTCACTATAAAATTGGATTCATTTGGCTTCTTATGGTTTAGGTTTGCCACTTGGACTCTGTCATTCTCATTGCTATTGTCATTCTCATAGCTGAGGTCTATGACGGCATATCCTTCCATCAGTCTTACCTACAGAGGAAAGAAGAGCCCTTCTCCAAAGTAAAACATGGCAGAGGTGGGTATAGTTCAGTGGTAGGGCATGTGCTTAGCATGCACAAAGTCCTGGGTTCAATTCCCAGTACCTCTACTAAAATAAATGTAAATAAACCCAATCCTCCCCTCACCCCTACACACAAATTAAAAATTTAAAAATTTAAAAAACTTAAAAAAGGAAAACATGGAAAGCGAAAGTCTTGGGTTTCTATTTCCCATCCACAGCCTGCCTATGATAGTTAGTTACTATCATAACTTAAAGTTAAATGAAGACGTGGGTTGGTGTGTTACACAGGGATGGTGTCAGGCACAGTGATTACAGTGAATGTTTCCTTTGGCAAATTGATTAAGATACTAGTCCTTAAGGCCAACTGGTTTTCAGGAAACTGGCTGAGTTTAGTGCTTTAAAACACGCTATCTCATTTAACCCTCACAGTAACCACATGAGCAAGGTGTTATTACCAGATCTAAGGAAACAGAACCTCCCAGAGCTTAAGCCCCTTGCTTAGGGCACCTGGTGAGTAAGTAGCAGAGCTGGCCTTGATCTCAGGTCAGTCTGTGTCTAGTGCCCTTGGGATCAATGTCACCACTCCACTACTTTCTGAACAAGCCTCAGCCCCCGCTCCAGGTGGCAGTGGAACGTGTGCTCTAAGGAGGCCAGGGCTGGCGATGTGGGGGTCTGCAAGGGCTTGACCTTGTCTGGGCCGTTCTGTGATGTACGGAGAGGCCAGCTCCGTGCTGTGGTTATTCCAGAGGCCAACGTGACCATGGTCACTCCTGCTTTCTGTGGCCTCAACGTCAACAACAAGGACACCTCCTCCTGGGACTCGTGGCTCAGCCCCTCGAGTCCCTTCACAGGTTACCTCTCAAGGGGAAGGCGAAAAATTGGGTAATTAGCTCAGGTAGGCTCCTTTGCTAATCAGAGCTCGGGGTTGTTTTCCCATCAGTATTAACCTTGTTGGTGAATGGAGATCTTGCCCACTTCCCTGCTGCTCTAAAACAGGCATGAAACATTCAGAAGACTGCTTAGGTCACGAGATCTTCTTGCTCCTTGGATACCGGTTTTTTGAACAGAAAGTGAAGGCTCAGGAAACAGCCTTGACCACAGGTGTCTGAGCTCACCAAGGACCCTCACAGGTCAGAGGAAGATGGGGAACCATCATTCGGCACTAGATGTGTGTGTTTCTGTAAAAATGTGTATCACATGTGTGATTTTACATTTGTACAACCCAGTGTATTTAATGGGTAACTGAATCACATACCAACTCTCTTCATGCAGGAAGGGCTAAGACAGATTATGGAGAGCTGGAAAAATCTTCTTGGTAGTGTGTGTGTGTGTGCACACGTGCATGTGTGTGCGTATAGGCACATGCTGTTTAGGTTTGTGTTTGTGTGCTGTGTTTGCATGGCTGTCTGCGTATCTGTGTGTGTATAAGATGTCCTTTTTTGCGTGGGTTGTGCTTTGTCTCAGTGACTAGGTGTAATGTTTACGTGTTGTGTTGTGTGTGTTTCATTTATCAGTTGTATGTAAATTTGTGTGAAATTATTACACAAAAGTGACTACATGTGTGTTTTTATGTATAAAACACTCACACTCTATTTTAACCTAGAACGAGTATAGAAGAGAGGGAACTAAAACCATGATAAGGCTGTGTGTGTGTGTGTGTGTGTGTGATAAATAGACTTTCAGCTAGTCTCCTCTTATATCATATCTCCTCTGATTTCAGACAAAGATAGGTAGTTCCAAGTAAGGTCCTTGTCAACCCAACTTTTAAGCCATTTGTTCATGGATCTGAAGCCCCCCACAGTGCTCTGAGGCACTTTTCTTCATCAGCTTTCAACAACGCCGTATTTCTACTCTTGGGAACGTGGGAGTGGTTAAGTGACTCTGGGTCACACACATCCTGATTCACATCTCTTTTTCTGATACTTCATAGCTTTATGACCTTGGGCTTAGCCTCTGCAAGGCTCAGAAGCCCGAGCTGTAAAATGTGATGTGATTTAACTCAGTATGTGGCATGTTATCAGCATGCACTAAATGGATGCTAGTACCACGATTATTTTTAAATGCACGAGAGCCTCAGCTTGCTCATCATTTCTTGACTGTTCAGGGCAGAGTATTTTGTGCAGGGGAGACATCCCAAGAGCTCCTGTCAAGCTCCAACTGACAGCTTGCTTGCTTCCTTCCGGTGTCCAGCTACCTCTCACACAGGGGGTGGCTTGCATCGGCGTTCTGTTCCTCCTGAACCAGTCATTGCCTGTGATGCTGCTACCTGACACGCAACATCTGGACTCCCTCCAGAGAGGCTTGCTGTTCTGAGGAGAAGTTGGATCCAGTAAATCCCAGCGGGCGGCCAAGTATCAGCAGAAGGTGTACGTCACTGCCTTCCTCCTGGTCCCCGAGGACTGCGTGCCTGAGCTCCTCTCTGTTCTTGAAGAGGCTCCTCAGTCAGATGCCTCTGCCTTAGAGGGGTGGGGTCTCGCTGGGTCCCCTCTCTACATCTTATTTAACTCCCAGTGAAGGTGTTGCCAGGCCTCTAGTGCAAAGGCTATCAGAAGTCTTCGTCTTACAATCAGGATCCAAAAACTACTACGTGTTCTCAAGTATGTAACTTCATACCTATTTCCACAATATACTGTGAAAGAATTAACCATTGGAACGTCTACTTCACAGGCACTCGGTAAATGTTCACTGATTAATGTAATTAAACGCACCTAAAAGTACTGTACAAATTGGAAAAAGGAGCGCGAGTAGGTGCTTGTACATTCTGGTTTGCCCAAGAAAGTCTTGGTGTAGACCTGCTATCCTGCTATAATTATTATATAACTTCTCCTTTCACTCTTAAAAGTATCCTGACTTGGATAATAACATGTAGGATCATCATTTATCTCAGTATGAGTTGGTAGATAATCAAGCAGGTGGCTGGAGTAATTTTGAAATCTTGAAATAATCCCAAAACCAGACCCAGGATTTTCTGCCAAATAAATGAAAGTCAGGGCCAGTGAATGGCGAAGAGTAGGATCTCTGATCATACTGACGTATATAGAATTGTGACTGCATCAGGTATCACCTTTGTATCTTTGGACAAATTATGTAACCACCCTGAGATTTAGTTTCCTAAGGCTGAAACTGAACTTTATGAGTGCCTATGTCCTAGTTAGGAGCTCATTAAATAGCAACTATTTTCAATGCTAAGGTAAATTTTGAGAATTAGTCATAGTTAAGCAGGCGACTATAAATTTGACTAGATATCCCACATTCTACATTATCAGCAAATTCTTAAGTCTTTGGGAAGTTCCCTGGGAAAATTCTCAAGTCTCTCACTGTATGTATATGTTATATTGGAGGAAGAGAGAAAAAAAGGAGAGAAAAAGGGAGAAAGGGAGGGAGAGGGAGATGAAGAATAAGAGGGCTGGGTGGAGTGAAGAAGAAAAAATGTCTCTGAGATCATTGCCAGCAGGGAATCAAATCCCAGGGTCCATGGTCTGGGCTTTTGCAGTTTCCCAGGGAGTGTTAAAGTCCAGGAGGTTAACAAATATTTCAGGCCAGCAACTGGGTCTTGTCTAATGCCCATATCACTCTTCTGTTTTGTTGAGTTCCTGGAGTTTGATGCCAGATTTATCTGCTTACTACATCCTGCTATAGTAATAGCAAGCATTGTTGAGTACCTACTGTGTGCAGGGCACTGTCCTAAATGTATCACATGTATTCACTCCTTTAATCCTCAACGTTCCATTTTATAGAGGAGAGTGCCAAGCGCTAAGATGGCGGAGTAGAAGGACACATAGCTCCTGCCCTCCCATGAATACACCCAAAATTACATCTACAGACCCATCAATTTACACAGAACACCTACTGAACTTTGGCAGAATATCTCTTACCTGGAAATGGAGGAGGAACTGAGGTACACTGCAAAAGTGCCCAAGGCCACCCAGGTAGTAAATTGTTGAGGTTGGAATCCAATTTAAGCCTCTTGGCTAAGAAGCCCCAGCTCCTGGCTGGCACTCTGCAATGTACTCATAGAACGGAAACTCCAAGAGTCAGGGGGATGGATATTTTATTTTTTGTTCTATTCCTAGTGCCAAGAATAGCATCTGGAAGACCGTTGAATAAGTGAAGACATTTACACTGGTCTCCTTTGAAGGAAAATCTTGTTTGCCATTGGAATTCTGATGCATTCAGTGACCAGAGTCGGGCAGACAGAAAATTCCAACAGCAAATGTGCAGTTTGTCTGAGTTTTGACACAGTCTCCAGGAAAGAAAAGCACATGGCTGTAATGAACACATGGTGATGATAACCACTATGTCTCAGTCTCTGATGTTTTCTACTCCCCGTATCCCCAGCAGAGATTAAGAAGAGCATGAGGAGGGAGAACCGGAGCAGCGTGTCCGAGTTCCTCCTCCTGGGGCTCCCCATCCGGCCACAGCAGCGGGGCGTGGTCTTCGCCCTGTTCCTGGGCGTGTACCTGACCACGGTGCTGGGGAACCTGCTCATCATCCTGCTCATCAGGCTGGACTCTCGCCTCCACACCCCCATGTACTTCCTCCTCAGCCACTTGGCCTTCTCTGACATCTCCCTCTCATCTATCACTGTCCCAAAGATGCTGGTGAACATGCTGACTCAGCAAAAATCCATCCCCTATGTGGGGTGCATTTCCCAGATATATTTTTTCATACTTTTTGCTTGTCTTGACAATTTCCTTCTTGCAGTGATGGCCTATGACAGGTATGTGGCCGTCTGTCAGCCACTTCACTACACCACCGTCATGAGGGAGGGACTGTGTATCTTACTTGTGGCTGGATCTTGGTTCTTCTCGTGTGTCCATGCCCTGTTGCACACCCTCCTGCTGTCCTGCCTGTCTTTTTGTGCTGACAATACCATCCCCCACTTCTTCTGCGATCTCACTGCCCTCTTGAAGTTGACCTGCTCAGACACCTCCCTCAACGAGCTGGTTCTCTTCATCGAGGGTGGAATGATTGCCTTTCTTCCAATGAGTGCTATTTTGGGCTCTTATATCTGCATTGGGGCCACTATCCTGAGGGTCCCCTCCATCAAGAGAATCTGCAAAGCCTTGTCCACCTGTGGCTCCCACCTCTTTGTGGTGTTTTTGTACTATGGGACTCTTGCAATGAGTTACTTCTTTCCTTCATCAAACAATTCCAAAGTCAAAGACATAATTGCTTCAGTTATGTACACCGTGGTGACACCCATGTTAAACCCCTTTACCTATAGCCTGAGGAACAGAGACATGAAACTGGCTCTGGGGATAATTTACAGGAATAGGATTACTTTTGCCAAATAACAGTTGCCAGTTACGCTTTTAATTTTCCTAGTGATGCTTCTAGAGACATCGTCTTGAAAAATTGTGTGATTGTGGCAGACTGCAAGAATGGCCACAATATTTGCAGCTCTTCCTTGTATGTTCCTGTCATATAGGCAGAACCACAGTGAAAATCATACCCCAGGTACAGCCACTATGGAAAACAGCCTGGAAATTCCTTACAAAACTAACAACAGAGTTACCATATGATCCAGCAATCCCAGTGCAGATATATATCCAGAAAAGATGAAACCTCTAATTTGAAAAGATACATGCACCCCAATGTTCATAGCAGCACTATTTACAATAGCCAGGACAGGGAAGCAACCTAAATGTCCATTGACAAATGACTGGGTAAATAAGTTGTGAGATATATATTTTTATAGATCGATAGATAGATAGGTAATGGAATACTACTTAGCCATAAAAAGAATGAAACAATACCATTTGCCCCAACAGGGATGGACCTAGAGATTATCATACTAAGTGAAGTCAGACAGAGAAAGAAAATATCATATGGTATCACTTATATATGGAATCTAAAAAATGATACACATGAACTTATTTACAAAAAAGAAACAGACTCACAGACATAGAAAAAAACTCTTTACCAGAGCAGAAAGTGGGGAGGGAGAAATTAGGAGTTTGGGATTAGCAGATACACACTACTATATATAAAATAGGTTAAAAAAACAGGTCTTACTATATAGCACAGAGAACTATATTCGATCTCTTAACTATATGTTATAATGGAAAAGAAACTGAAAAAGAATATATATACATACATATAAACGGAATCACTTTGCTGTACACTAGAAACTAACACAACATTGTAAATCAACTCTACTTCAATGAAAAAAATATTGGGGGCATTTTTAAGGCCAGTTGTTTGTTTTCTTAATGTTGAGTTTTAAGAGTTAAAAAAAATTTTTTTAAATTGAAGTACAGTCAGTTACATTGTGTCAGTTTCTCATGTACAGCACAATGTCCCAGTCATGTATATACATCAATATTCATTTTCATATTCTTTTTTATTAAATGTTATTACAAGATATTGAATATAGTTCCCTGTGCTATACAGAAGAAGCTTTTTTTCAATCTTTAAGAGTTCTTTGTATATTTTGGACAACTGTCCTTTATCAGATGTGTCTTTTGCAAATATTTTCTCCAAGTCTGTGGCTTGCCTTCTTACTCTCTTGACATTGTTATTCACAGGGCAGAAAATTTTAATTTTAATAAAGTCTGTCTTATCAACAATTTCTTTCATGATGGTGCCTTTGGTGTTGTATCTAAGTCATGGCCATAGTCAAGGTCATCTAGATTTTTCTCTCATTTATATTTTAGAAATTTAAAGGTTTTTTGCTTTACATTTAGGTCTATGATGTATCCCTATGGACCTTTCCTGTTATGGGTACTTCCCATCCCTGCAACTTTACTGTGGGATTAGGAGCCTTGGTCGTTGGTTGTGGAGGGGTGCTTGCACAGAGAACATAGGAGTGGTTCCCTGATCTCAAAGTGTGATGGCTGCCTGGCAATTTTAGGTTCTTCATTCTGGAAGGCATGAGACAAAGAAAGGAGTTACTCTGAGTTCAGGAGTAATCGACCCTAATTATCTTGAAGAACTACAGGCGATTTCCCTACCAGTAATAACATTAAACAGGCAATTGTAGCTCTGTCACATGATGCGTAAACAGAGCAGGATAAGCAAGAGTTCTGACGAATGAAGATCTGGGTCTCCATCAGGGAAGCAATCTTGACTGGTGGTAGTGTTGGAGGAGGATAAAGGAAGTCAATATGGATGGTAAAAGAAGGTAATGATAAATTTCAGTTATAGCCTTGGGATCAGCTGTAGTGGCAAAGACTGTAGTTTGTTCCACTAACGCACCCTTTTAAATTCTGTTTATAGAGTGTATGACTGGCTCCCATCCTCCAGGCTCAGCGTGGGGGCACGGGTAGAGGTGGGTAGTACATGGTGTGGAATGTAGCTGATGCCCGCCCTGGAGCTCCTTGTCCCGCTTGGGTTATTGGAAGCGGCATTAGACAGTTTTCAGCAAGCTCACAGCGTCTTAGTGAAGTGCTTGCGTTTTTGCTCTGTCTGAGGGCTTTCTCTGGCACTGAGGGAGTCTGCAATCATCCAGCCAATGAAGATGTCAGTTCACATATGTTGGACAAAGTGGGGATAAAAGTGGATAGCTTAGCTGACTGAAATGTGAATCACATAATTTTATCGTTACTCTGTGGGGACAATTTAGTTCTTTCTTAGGGAGGGAGTAAGTTCTTACCAAGATCAAGAGAATTCATTAATCAATAAATTCAATCGTTCACTCCATATCAGTTCCATAACAATGTCAATGATTCTAGATGTAATTCTAGATGTAATATATATGTATATGTATGTATATATAATTGTTTATTTTTGGAAGATACAAAGAGAATGTGTCAAGAGCTGTTATTTATTTGCACTCATTGTGTGCTTTAGCGTGAATCGTCTCGTTTAATCTCAGTAATAACTTCGTGATGACGATGCAGTTGTTACCTGCACCTCACAGCTGATGAAACAGGGCTGAGAGGCTACTTAGTGTGCTGAGGGCCAACAGTTAATGAGCGGCATGGCCCAGGCCCAGTGCTTCTTCTGAGCATTGAGCCCAAGGACTCCACCTCCTCCCTCTAAAAACGCTGAAGTCTCTCCCAAGGGAGAGAAGGTACCTGCAGGATGTGGAGTTAAAGCCAGATTTGCGCTCTCGTGGTAGCAAGTGTAAGCGGTGTGGGGGTTTGCAGAAGCCAGACTTTCTGTTCCTGGACTGTAATGTGCTGATGGGAGAGGCTGACCCAGTGGGCTGGCAGCATTGGAGTTGTGGATGACTGAGCCATCCTCACTCCTGGAACTATGAGCAGGTGGAGAGGAGCCCAGGGTGGCCCTGAGTCTGGGGTACCCTCTCAGGTGACTGTAGCAGCTCAGTCCCTCAGCCTCCACACAGGCTCCTCCCCAAGGCATTGGAGGCAATTAGTCTACTTTGATTCTTTCCTTAACCAGGAGCTTAGGGACTTTTTATGTGTCCTCTCTGAGGCTTATAACATGGTATCCTGCCTGTGGCTCAGGCGCTCAAGGACAGTCACAGAAAGCTCAGGAGGTCATGGGCTCAGAGAGGGCTCTTCTTACTTTTTAGTTCATGGGGTTCTCAACAGAAGCTCAAGGCTCAGAAAACTGCTTGGATTAGAAGGTGCCTGAGCTCCCTGAGTGGCACAGGTCAGCGTGAGCTGGGAATTCTAGGTGGGCAAGACGTGTCTCTGCATCTAGAGGTCTGCGTATGCACTCCACGTGGGTCTGTGTGGCGTTTCTTTGCTCCTATAATGTGGATATATGTATGTTTTCTTCATGGGTTTTGTCTCTCTCTCTCTGTGTGTGTGTGTGTGTGTGTGTGTGTGTGTGTGCGTGTGTGTGTGTGTGTGTGTGTATAAGTGTATTTGCTCTGTTTAATTTGCAGGTAATGTTTATGGGGTAGTTCCTGCGAGTGAATAGGGCCCAAGTGCCTCACTCACCGACCACCTCTACCTACGTTGGGTGTAGGTCAGTGGAGACTAGAACATCTCATTTTGCAATGAGGCCAGTATGGGTGTGACCATGTATGTCGTGTGTCGCCTGAGTATGAAGAGGTGTGTCTGCACAATGGTATGTTTCCTGTATGATTTGTGTGTGATGTGTGTGACCTTGTGCCTTTAGTTGTTTTGTATGTGTGTTTGCATGTGTGAGTCTCTGTTCAGAGTCTAATGTTTATGCATCTGATGTGTGATCTGTATGTGCTGCTAGTTGTTTTATGTTTGTGTTGAGATTATACAAGTGTTTGTGCGTAGTTATGTGGATTATTTTGTGTGTATCAGCTTGTGTATTATTTGTGAATTTATCTTTATGAATCTTTGGGGAACTGAGCCATAAGCCATAGTCACTGTCTTAGAGATCACAGATAGTAAGAATTCAAAAATCAGTCATTAAGTGTGCATGTGAATGTGTGTTTCAGGTACAGGTTTTAGGGGCTTCAGGTTTGCCCCTGTGAACCCAGATATTCCCTTAACTGTCTTTCTCTACAGGGGCCACATCACTGCATTGGGCAGGCAGGTTCACATACATTTCCACCAGCCATGTACTCGTGGACGTGAGCTCCAGGTCTGCACTCTGTCAGACTGGGGCCCAGTCCTCAGTCTGATCCTCAAATGTTTCCGTGATCTTAGGAAGTGACTTCAGTTCTCTGAGGTTCAGATTCCTCACTGGTACAGAAGAAATAACTATTCCTACTTCACAGTCCTATTTGGAGGATTAAATGAGGCAACACATACAAAGTATTCAGCACATAATTGGTGCTCAGTAAAAGGAACGTATTTTGTTATCTTGCTCCAAACCCCATGTTTATGTATTAGGGGCTCCTCTATCACCATTGTCTGGGATGGGACAGGCAGAAGCCTGAGACAACAGGCCCATCCAAAGGCTCCCTCTCATACTTCAAGGCCAAGATCAAACCTCTCCAGGGCTCATGGCCCAGCTGCCTCCTTCACCAGGCCCTACCTGAATCAGGGTTCCTAGTTGGCTCCAACCATCTTGTTTTCTGCTGGTTTCTCTGTGAGGACTCGCACAGTGTATGTCAGTGAACGGCCACGCCTGCACATAACGGTCAAGTCTCTGTCCTCCTTGGTGGCCATGAACTGAGATAACCAGTGTCCCTGAGCAAGTTCGTCGTCCCTGAGGGAGACTTGCTGTCCTGCACCTATACTTGAGTGACGGTGTCAGTCTTGATTCCCTCTTCAGGGTTATGTCATTGGTAATCCTCACCTGCAACCTAACTTCCAAAGAAATACTAAATCTGGAACCCACCACCAAAAAGCTGAGTGACCTTAGGTCAGTCATTTATCTCTTTACCCTCAGTTTTCACATCTATAAAATAAGGATATAATAGTCGCCTTGTGTATCAAACAATCCTTAAATGTATAATTATTGCTTTGAGAGGAGTTAAAGTATGCAAAAGTTCTTTGTAAATTGTATGATGGACAAATAAATGTGAGTGGCAAATTTTTCTTAGAGGGAGTTAAGAACATTTTTGACAAAGGTAGTGGACATAATACAGCTTCTCTGGATATTCTAACCAGCGAGGGTATAATTTCTATGCAGAGGAGTTTAAGACATGGATTTTGGTGAGGCAGACAAGTGTTGTGATTCCATCTGCTACACTTAATTATATCTTTGCACATTTACATAATACACAATTTTGTTTTCTTATAGTCAAAATAAGTATAATAATCTCATTTTTAGAGCTTTAATGTGGATTTAATTTGAAAGTGCATGTTAAACACTTGGAATAATGCCTGGTACTATTATTAATGTTGGTTTGGAAGCCTGGATTGGACACTTGATAACAGGGAATTTGACACAGCCAATTACACTGAAGTTCTGTGACAAAGCTTCAGTAATTCTTTCGCAATGTAGGTAGTTTCACACCCGTTTTAAGAGGAAATGACTGATACATCTTACCTGGTACCCTTTAAAAAATATTTTTTGTGTTTTTTGTTTTATGGGGGAGGTAATTAGGTTTATTTATTATTACTATTTATTTAGTGGATATACTAGGGTTCAAACCCATGACCTCGAACATGCTAATCATGCGCTTTTCCACTGAGCTATACCCTCCCCACTGGTACCCTTTTTCCATTTTGATCTCAGCAAATTATAGAGGTTTGAACCTGGCTTGTTATACAGATGTAAACTCCTTGAACACAGAGACTTCTCATTTCTTGTTCACTACTATATACTCAGTATGGGACAGAGCTGTTTTGCAATAAATATTTGTTGAATAAAGAATAAATTTCCTTTGGTTTCTTTGGAAAAAGACTTGATTATCGTGAGGATTTGATCTATTGTTGGAGCCAGAATGGGGCAGACTGATTCATACAACAACAATTGTGAGAAATAAAGAGAAAAGTAGCTAAAATTAAGAATTTTCACACTAAAAAGGCCATTACTATAATGCTATGGCATGTTCACTGACATTTCCCACTTTCCCCAATTCCCACCAGAGACAAGAAGGGCATGAGGAGGGGGAACCAGAGCAGCGTGTCCGAGTTTCTCCTCCTGGGGCTCCCCATCCGGCCACAGCAGCGGTGCGTGGTCTTCACCCTGTTCCTGGGCGTGTACCTGACCACAGTGCTGGGGAACCTGCTCATCATCCTGCTCATCAGGCTGGACTGTCGCCTCCACACCCCCATGTACTTCTTCCTCAGCCACTTGGCCTTCACTGACGTCTCTTTTTCATCTGTCACCATCCCTAAGATGCTGATGGACATGCACACTGAGTACAAATTCATCCCCTATGCAGGGTGCATTTCACAGATATATTTTTTCATACTTTTTGGTTGTTTTGATAATTTCCTTCTTGCAGTGATGGCCTATGACAGGTATGTGGCCATCTGTCAGCCACTTCACTACACCACCATCATGAGGGAGGAGCTGTGCATCTCCTTAGTAGCTGGGTCCTGGGTCTTCTGTTGTATCCATGCCCTGTTGCACACCCTCCTCTTGGTCCAACTGTCCTTCTGTGCTGACAATACCATCCCCCATTTCTTCTGTGACCTCACTGTGCTCCTCAAGTTGAGCTGCTCAGACATCTCCCTCAATGAGCTGGTCATCTTCACTGAGGGAGGAACGCTGTTCATCCTGCCTTTGAGTAGTATCTTAGCCTCATACATTTGTATAGGGACTACCATCCTGAGGGTCCCCTCCACTAAGAGACTCTTTAAAGCTTTTTCCACCTGTGGCTCCCATCTCTTTGTGGTGTCTTTATACTATGGGACACTTGCTTTTGTTTACTTTTTCTCCTCATCATGGGACTCCAATAACAAAGACGTAATTGCTTCAGTCATGTATACAGTAGTTACTCCCATGCTGAACCCTTTCATCTATAGCCTCAGGAACAGAGATATAAAACAGGCCCTAGAAATAGTTGTCAATAGGGCTAACTTCTTGAAGTGACAATGAGTAAATCCTCTAATTGCAGTCATGAGCGCAGTGAGCTAGATTTCCTAAAATTATTGTATGGTTGGAAAATCTGAATGTGTGTTCTGCTGTCTTGTGTAATGTTGTTAATGTCAATTAGGTCCAGTGTGTTACTTGGGTTGTTAAATATTCTTTTATCTTTAATTTTTTTCTGCTTGTTCATCATCTCATAAAATACATAAAAAAATATTATGTGAGACATGTCACACAATTATAATTGTGGATTTGTCTTTTTCTCCTTCAGATATGTCAGTTTTTGCTTAAATACTTGTTATACTATGCTATTTGAGAACACACATATTTAGCATCATGATCTGCTCCTGGTGGACTGATCCTTCTATGTAAGATGTGCTGAAGCTGGCTTGCATTGGCTTCAAGCTGATTATGAACATCCCTTTCCAACTCCACATTCAATGACAACATATTGGTAGACTGAAATCAGCCAGAGAGGGGATAATTACACTATGGAAATTGGTCAATGCTACAAAGCAAAGCCCGCCAACAACAGCCACTTATTTATTTAACAGCACACCACTGCACTTCTAATTAGGAGACATTTCTCTTTAGCAATGGCTCCTATGGGTAAACATTCCTTTAGTTTATTAGTTGTTAGATTCTACTTCTTGTGTTTCTTTTATATATATTTCTTAGCTGCATCCTCTGAGAACATTCAGAAGCCTTGTAAGCAATGGACATACCTAACACTAAATTTGCTCTTTGAATATCATTCTCCTCTAAAAGGAACCGAAGTTACTTAGAAAAATGGCTGATTCTAGGGCTGGGGCAAGGACATGACAAGACCAGGGCAATTTTGCTGAGCTTGAAAATAAAAAGTGCTCAATGGGTCATGAGGACACAGGAGCCAGCTCAGAGAATCTCCTGCTGAAGCTCAAATAATTTAAGCTTCAAAATGAGTAACATTGGTAATGGATGACAACACAGAGCATAAATAAGAATTCATGAGTCCATAATGATAGAAATAAATCAATAAAACATGAATGGAGAATAAAGAGAAGTTCCTTCTTATAGGAGAATACAACTAATAAACATAGAGGAAATGACCAAATTAGAAAATCACCATTTGGCCACATTTGTAATAGTTTTTTTCATATAAGAATCACCAATCGATGCTAGATGTAGTGGGTGAAATTGGAATAAGAAAAACATGGTTATACAGTCTCAAAATACCTACCCAAATGATACTTATTTAATTACAAATGTTGAAATAGTGACTTGCTGTAGAGAACCCGGCAGATACCACCCTAACCAATTGATCAAGGATAAAATCACTAGTAATTGGAAAACTGATACCATGAGTCTTCTGAGGATACCCACTGAGGTGCACCAGCCAAAAATCTAAGGCTGCAGTATACATGCATGTGCACATACATATTTAAATAAATATGGTAAAGTATTAACCATTGGGCAATCTGGGTGCAGTGGATACAGGAATTCCTTGTATCATTTTTACAGCTTTTCCAAATGTGTGAAATCATTTCAAAATAAAGAGTTAAAAATCCTTTGTCTCAGATGGAACAATGTCCAAGAAGAGAGAAGTCCAGGGCACCACTGGCCTCAAGGGCACTGCCTTTTGGGACTCCAGTCCCTCTGGCTCCTGGACATACAGCTTCTCAAAGGACAGTAAGAAATCAGCCAGAAACTGGGGGACTGTTTCCGTTCTCTCAGTAATTAAAACATTATCTTTTGACTCATTTATCTGGATCTGATTAAGGAAGGTGGAAGTCAGGAGAAGCACCAAGGCCACAGATATTTCTCCTATTTGTCTGGATACCAAGTGTCCTGAAAAGAAGCCACAGTTTGGAAGAGGTGTCTGAGGTCACCAATGAGAAGCACAGGACAGAGGGAGCTGGAAATCTGCACTTGGCGGTGATCTGCCTGTGTGCTTGTGGGTCTATGTATGAGGGCCTCTGTGCTCATAAGTGTGTGTCTGTGTATTGCATATGCTTACGTATGTGTTGTTTGTAGATGTGTGTGTGTGTGTGTGTGTGTATGTGTACTATGTATCTGACTCACAGCCTGATTCTTTTCCTGAATTAGACCCAATCCAGGCTCTGTTTTAGCAAGTTATTAGCTTCCTAACATGCACTTAGGGACTTCTGAGTCATGCCCATGATCCTAAATATTTGCCTCCTGTTGTTATGACGGGGGCATTTCCCCCGCTGCGTGGGTACCATGGCTCAGAGGATGAGGGCTTAGCACCGGGGCTGCTGCAGAAAATGCCCGACCTCACCCAGGACCAAGGTCAGAGAGGGCTCAGCCTTCGCTCAGCAGCGTGCGCTAGTGTGCGTGCGAGCTGCTGTTTGTGGGTGACACACTCGTGCGTGAGAGCAACTGCGTGCTGTTTGCTTTTGTTTTGTGTGCATGTTACCACGTGCACAGGTTGTTGCTGGTGGTTTAAAGTCTGTGCCTATGACTAAACAGGCTTAAGTGCCCCATGCTGACTGCCTTCACCCGGAAGGGTTTGGGTCAGAAGGGGTTGAAGCATGTCTCTCAGCAAAGGGAGTGTGTGTGCTGCTTGTTGTAGTGAGTGTGTGGCTGGGTGTGCACGTGTGTTTGCGGGCATCTGATTTGCATTCATGACCTTAATACTTCCTTAAGTGCCCTCCTTCTGGGGCACCACTGACTGAAAGAACCCAGCTCCGAACTACTCCCTGTTTCCTTAAAAGGATCTGCTATCATTTTCATATCCCTGAGTGTAACTGAGTCACTCAGAATTTTGTAAGCCATTAACTTTCATTAAATGCCCCACGCAAAGAAACCCCTGGTGTCATGCTATGTGAAGTTACAGAGCAGAATCACCATCAGATAGCAGTGAGATCTTGAGAAATCTACATAACTCCTTGGCCTCAGTTTCCAACATCTATAAAATGGAAAGAATTAGACTTCTTGTGAAAGTTACAGGCCTTCAGTAAATATTTATTCTTCAAATAGAAGTTGCTGTATTTGAGTTTTTTGCCAGTTGGAAAGTATATGAATATGAATAATTGAAATTACCATGGACAGGGGACTAAGAGAATTTTGAACAACTGTGGCTTCCCTGCAGCTCTAAAATATTGTAGGATGCTTGGCTCCTCTAACCAATGGAAGGGTAAGTTTCCGTGTGTAGTGGTTAAGAATCCGGGCTCTGCCCAGAAATGAACCCACAAACTTTTGGTCAACTCATCTTCGACAAAGGAGGCAAGAATATACAATGGAATAAAGACAGTCTCTTCAGCAAATGGTGCTGGGAAAACTGGACAGCAGCATGTAAAACAATGAAGCTAGAACACTCCCTTACACCATATACAAAAATCAACTCAAAATGGATTAAAGACTTAAACATAAGACAAGATACAATAAACCTCCTAGAGGAAAACATAGGCAAAACATTATCTGACATACATTTAAAAAATTTTCTCCTAGAAGAAATAAAAGCAAGAATAAACAAATGGGACCTAATGAAACTTACAAGCTTCTGCACAGCAAAGGAAACCAGAAGTAAAACAAGAAGAAAACCTACGGAATGGGATAAAATTTTTGCAAGTGAAACCGACAAAGGCTTGATCTCCAGAATATATAAGCAGCTCATACGACTCAATAAGAAAAAAATAAACAACCCAATCCAAAAATGGGAAGAAGACCTAAACAAGCAATTCTCCAAGGAAGACATACAAATGATCAAAAAGCACATGAAAAAATGCTCAATATCACTAATTATCAGAGAAATGCAAATCAAAACTACAATGAGGTATCACCTTACACCAGTCAGAATGGCCGTCATTCAAAAATCCACAAATGACAAATGCTGGAGAGGCTGTGGAGAAAGGGGAACCCTCCTACACTGCTGGTGGGAATGCAGTTTGGTGCAGCCACTATGGAAAACAGTGTGGAGATTCCTCAAAAGACTAGGAATAGACTTACCATATGACCCAGGAATCCCACTCCTGGGCTTGTATCCAGAAGGAAATCTACTTCAGGATGACACCTGCACCCCAATGTTCATAGCAGCACTATTTACAATAGCCAAGACATGGAAACAGCCTAAATGTCCATCAACAGGTGACTGGATAAAGAAGAAGTGGTATATTTATACAATGGAATACTACTCAGCCATAAAAACCGACAACATAATGCCATTTGCAGCAACATGGATGCTCCTGGAGAATGTCATTCTAAGTGAAGTAAGCCAGAAAGAGAAAGAAAAATACCATATGAGATCACTCATATGTGGAATCTAAAAAACAAAAACAAAAACAAACAAACAAACAAAAACAAAGCGTAAATAAAGGACAGAAATAGACTCACAGACAGAGAATACAGACTTGTGGTTACCAGGGGGGTGGAGGGTGGGAAGGGATAGACTGGGATTTCAAAATTGTAGAATAGACTCCACTGTATAGCACAGGGAAATATACACAAAATGTTATGATAACTCACAGAGAAAAAAATGTGACAATGAGTGTGTATATGTCCATGAATAACTGAAAAATTGTGCTGAACACTGGAATTTGACAGAACATTGTAAAATGATTATAAATCAATAAAAAATGTTAAAAAAAAAAAAGAACCCGCGCTCTGATCACACACATACTGGATTGGAACACATGAAGTAGCTACTATTTAATTTTTAATTTACAAAAATGGTAATATACATATATATATCAAGTTATATATGTATATTACATATTATATATCACGTATGCCATAGATACATACACACACGTGTGTATGTGTGTGTGCCATCTCTGTTTTCTACCTATGGAATTTTGTGTCTGTGGAATTTGCATCATTTATGTTTCTGTTCTTTAAAAGTTAAAATGGGTGAAGAACAAATTCTTAATGAAGCTGTTCAATTTTTTTTTTTTAATCTGGGAATGTAAGGCTGATGTGTGGTATTAATTAGGAAACATAAGTAAAGCTCTTAGCCTAGTACTCAAATGTTCACCAAAATGTTCATCATTATTCTGAAAGCTACTTTGTGCTCTATTCTGGTTTGGGAGCTATTCTGGCATTAAGCAATTCTATTTTTTAATTGAAATATAGTTCACTTACAATATTATGTTAGTTTCAGGTATATTACATGGTCATTTGACATTTGCATACACTATGAAATGATCACCACCGTGAGTAACTGTCTGGCCCCCCAATTATTACAATATTATTGACCATATTCCTTATGCTGTATATGACATCCCCAAGGTTTGTTTATTTTATAACTGGAGGTTTGTACCTCTTCATCCAATTCACCTATTTTACCGCCTCCAGCCATTGCCCTCCCCTCTGGCAACCACCGGTTTCTTCTCTGTATCTGTGAGTGTTTTCATTTTGTTTTGTTTGTTTGTTTTTTAGATTCCACATATAAGTGAGATAATATGGGATTTGTCTTTGTCTGACTTATTTCACGCAGCATAAAACCCTCTAATCTATCCGTGTGGTGGGAACATGGCTGTGAACTGCTCCAAGGTGCACTTGAGTAACTCCCAGATGACCACACTGTTGCCAATGAAGGTGGCAAACTTTTTTATCCCACAGGGTGAGATGTCACAGACAGTTGTTTTCACTTTTGGGGATACTTTCATTCTTTTACATGTAGATATTCAGTTTCCCAGCACCATTTACTGAAGAGACCATCTTTTTCCCCATTGTGTAGTTTGGCACACTTACCAAAGATTAGTTGATGGGCTGTGTGTGGGTTTATTTCAGGATTCTGTTCCATTTTCTACAGGTCTGTTTTCATGCCAATAACATAGTGTGTCGATTACTAAAAGTTTGTAGTATATTTTGAAATCAAGAAGTGCGGTGCCTCCAGCTCTGTTCATTTTTCCCAAGGTTGCTTTGGCTTTTGTGGGTCTTTTGTGGTTCTATATGAATGGAATAAATGGTGGCAGTGGAATGTGTGTTTCAATACAATTCAGGGTCAGTGATGTGGGACTCTACAAGGGCTGGTACTGCTCTGCCTAGACCTTCCTGCAATGTATGGAGAGGCAGATTCCATTGCTGGGTTCTTCAAAGGTCAAGGGTGTTCATGGTTTCTTCTCCTCCTCATGACCACTCAGAGGGGAAGCCAACATGTCACTGACATTAGGGACATCTTCTCCTGAGACTCCTGTGGTTCATCCCCTTTGGCCCCTGCACAAGATCCATCTCAAGAGGAAGGCAAGAAATTGGGCAATTAGCTCTGTTGGCTTCTTCTCTAATCAGGAGCTCCAGTTGTGTTCCCTGGGGTCTCAGTGCTGTTGGTAAATGTGGATCCCCCTGCTCATTGCTCTAGTTCTTGTAAACAGGCATGAAAGGTGGTAAAGGTCGTTAGGCCATCAGGCATAAGAGATGATTATTCAGGTGGCAGCCTGGGCCAGCAAGAATCCTCAGAGATCTCAGCAAGGTGGGGAAACATCATCTGGTCTAGATGTGTGCATTTGTGTGAGGACTAGGCGAAAGAGAGAGAGAAAATGTGTGTTTCTGTTGCTTGTATAACCATGTGTTTTCAGTGACTGATTCACGCACTGACCCATAGGGTGCTACTACTAGCCACAAGTGGCCATAAAATTTAAATTAATTAAAATTACCTAAAATTAAAATTTTGGTTCCTCAGTTGCACTAACTATATTTCAAGCCTTCAGGAGTCACACGAGGCTAGTGCTACTGTACTGGACAACGCAGATATAGAATATTTCCATCACTGTAGAAAGTCCTAGTGCTGGTAATAGACCATGGGCTCGGCTGGAAATCTACAATGCATGTGTGTGCTTGTGTTGGTGTGTGTATGTTACTTTTTTTTTCTGTAATTTGTGTGTGGTGTTTGACTTCATGTGATTCTTAGTGTGTGTGGTGGAGTTTCTGTGTCTGGTTTGTGCATTGTCTGGGTGTCTGGCTGTGGTGTTTGCATGTTTTGTTTTAAACAGCTTTCAAGGTGTAATTGATACACCAAAAACTGTACATACATAATGTATACAATTTGAGGAGTCTGGACATGTGCACATACATGTGAAGCTACCACCACAATCAAAGAAATTGACACATCTATCTCCTCTAAAAATGTCATGCCCCTTTTTTTGGTGGGAAACTTCACATGAGATCTCTTCTAATGAATTTTCAAGTGCACAATATAGTATTTCTGACTATAGGCAATCTACTGTTACAGCAAGTCTCTAGAACTGTCATCCTGCATAAATGAAACTTTATATCAATTGAATAACAGTGCTACATTTCTCTCCCCCTAGCTCTCAGTAAGCGCCATTTATTCTCTGCTTCTGAGTTTCTTAAAGTGAAATCATGCAACATTTGTATTTCTAGCACTGGTTTATTTCATTTAGCATAATGTCCTCCAGATTCATCCATGTTGTCACAAATGGCAGGATTTCCTTCTTTTTTCAAAAGCAAAATAATATTCCATTGTATGTCTATGCCATATTTCCTTTATCCATTCATCTGATGGACATTTGGGTTGTTTCCATAACAACTATTGTGAATAGTGCTGCAATGCACAAGGGAGTGTAGATGTATCTTTGAGATCCTGATTTCAATTCTTCCTGGTTTATATCCAGACATGGGACTGCCGGATCATGTGGTAGTTCTGTTTTTAATGTTTTGGGGGAAACTCCATACTGTTTTCCATAGCAGCTGCACTATTTTATATCCCCACCAACAGTGTAGAAGGGTTCCTGTTTGTATGTGTTTTAAGTTGTGTGACAAAACATTTCATTTCAAAGTTGTAAGTAAACTGGTGTGAATCCATACAAAGCTCTACACTTTTGACTAAGATGAGTATAGGTCAGAGAGAGCCAAAAAGAAGCACCTTGGTTTTTTTTTTTTTTAATTATTGATGTGTAGTTGATTTACAATGTTAGTTTCCAGCATTCAGCAAAGTGATTCAGTTATATATATATATATATATTTTTTTTTTTTTCTTTTCAGGTTCTTTTCCATTACATGTTATTACTTGTTTAACTATATACAAGAAATTGAATATAGTTCCCTTAACACCTTGGGTTTTGTTTATGTCACTGAGCATCATTCTGTGGGTCTGTTTTGTGTATAACACACTCACAATCTAATTCTCCTTGAATGGGTGTAGAGCAGAGAGGGCTAAGTGAGTGACTTAGAAATATGTGTATGGTTTTGACCTAATTAAACAGCCTCACAGCCTGACTCTCCTCTGGCCTCAGCTCTAGACAGAAACGGGCAGCTCTGAACCAAGTCCTCTTTATGCTAAGTTGGTAGCAATTTGTCCAGGTGGTTTGAAGGCTACTGAACTTCTCCAGGGCTACAAATTTTCTACATTGACGTTTAATGATTTCCACATTTCCAGTCTGGGGAACATGCTGGAGTCAATTTTGGAGCCTCGTCTAGTTAATTGGATGACTGTGAATTCTGAGTCCATGGTCCTACAGCATCTGTAATATCTCAGCTCTCCAGCCCCATCATTGTGCAAGTCCTCATGTCACTCACTTTGTATGTGTGCTCAGAACTCAGCCATTTAAAAACACTGGAGATGGAAGAGGAGAGAGAGAGACAATGGCAGATACGAGGGAAGACATTTATTGGCAAATTTACTAAAACTTCAGTGAGTTACGTGCTGTGGATGTGCTAATCTTCAGGGGCCATGGTCTGAGCATTTACTATTTCCTGAATGTGAGAGTGACACCACAGAGGTAAACACACATTTTCAGGAAGCTGCCTAATCCTGTTTGGTGGCCTCCTCATATCTTTATTATCTTTACTGATCTTGGTCACTCCTGCTCCCAAATAATGACTATTTATTTTGAGGGGGTCACTTTCCTTCTGACTGTTGTGTTTATTGATTTATTAACTTTGGTTGATATAATTTCCAAATTAAAATTGTTTATTGTGCTAAAATATATGTAACATAAAATCCACCATTTCAATGATTTTTTAAGAGTACAGTTTTGTGGCATTAAGTGCATTCACATTACAGTCCAACTGTCGCCACCATTCGGAACTTTTTTTGTCTTCCCAAACTGAAACTCGCTACCCATTGAACAATGACTCACTGTTTTCCTCCCCCACCCCCAGCCCCTGGCAACCACCACTCTACCTTTTATCTCTATGAACTTGACTATTTTAGGAATCTCATATAAGTGGAATCATACACTATTTACACTTTTGTGACTGGCTTAATTCACTTTGCATAATGTTTTCAAGGTTCATCCATGTCACAGCTTGTGTCAGGATTTCCTTCCTTTTTAAGGCTGAATAATATTCCATGGTATGCATAGACCGCATGTTGTTTATCCAGTCATTTGTTAATGGACATAAGTTGTTTCCATCTTTCTGCTGTTGTGAATACTGCTGCCTTTAAACATGAGTGCACAAATATCTGTTTGGTCCCTACTTTTAATACTTTTGGATCCAGAATTTCTGGATATGGATATATGGTAATTTTATATTAAAGTTTTTGAGCAATTGCCATAATGTCTTTCCTCCCTTCCTTCCTTCTCTTGTAACAGTCATTCTGATGGTGAGAAGTGAGCTTATGTGTTGATCACTTATTTTGTATGCAGTACTTTTATTTAATTGTCCCAATAATGCTATAAGTTGGGTGGGTGTTTGTGTATGTGTGTGTGTGTGTGAGAGAGAGAGAGAGAGAGAGAAAGAGAAAGAGAGAGAGAGAAACTGGGATCAACAAGAATCAAACACAGCACAGAAGCAGTCTGGCTGCAAAGCTGTGCTGTTAGTCAGTACTCTGAGGTCCCTCACTAGATGTGGGTTCCCCAAAGGAAGGGACTTGTGTCTTAATAGTCACTCTCTCCCTTATGCCCATAATAGTGTCTCCATAAGTGTTAAAATAAAGAATGCATTGTTCCTGATTTCCGTGGAAGAGTCTGATTGATATCATATACTTTCTGCAAGTGACAGTGTCAGTGTTTGGACAGATCACACTGCACACTGTTCTCGCCGGTCTGGGCGAGGCACCAGTGTGTGAGTGCAATGTGATATTTGTCTGTTCACTGACACAGCCACTTGGAGAAAGTATGTGACCTTATGGTAATTGCTATGCTCAGTACTTCTAAGTTCCTGATACTTCCCATTTCTCTTCACCTCCAGCAAAAACAAGAAGAGCATGAGGAGGGAGAACCAGAGCAGCGTGTCCGGGTTCCTCCTCCTGGGGCTCCCCATCCGGCCAGAGCAGCGGGGCGTGGTCTTCGCCCTGTTCCTGGGCGTGTACCTGACCACGGTGCTGGGGAACCTGCTCATCATCCTGCTCATCAGGCTGGACTCTCGCCTCCACACCCCCATGTACTTCTTCCTCAGCCACTTGGCCCTCACCGACGTCTCCTTTTCATCTGTCATCGTCCCAAAGATGCTCATGAACATGCAGACTCAGCACCTATCCATCTCCTATCCAGGGTGTATCTCGCAGATATATTTTTACCTATTTTTCGGTTGTGTTGATAGTCTCCTCCTTGCAGTGATGGCTTATGACAGGTACGTGGCCATCTGTCACGCCCTCCACTACACCACCATCATGAGGGAGGGGCTGTGTGTGCTGCTGGTGGCAGGCTCCTGGATTCTCTCCTGTGGCAGTGCCCTCCTGCACACCCTCCTGCTGGCCCAGGTGTCCTTCTGTGCTGACAACATCATTCCTCACTTTTTCTGTAGCCTCCCCATCCTAATCAAGCTGTCCTGCTCAGACACCTCTCTCAATGAGCTGGTCATATTCACTGCGGGGGCTGCGGTTGTCATGTTTCCATTCAGTGGCATCCTGGTCTCTTATGGCTGCATTGTCGTCTCCACCCTGAGGGTCCCCACTGTTAAGAGGATCTTCAAAGCCTTGTCCACCTGTGGCTCCCACCTCTCTGTAGTGTGTCTATTCTATGGAACAGTTGTGGCACTGTACTTTTCCTCATCAGGCGACTCCAATGACAAAGACATGATTGCCTCGCTGATGTATACAGTGGTCACCCCCCTGCTGAACCCCTTCATCTATAGCCTAAGAAACAGAGACATGAAACTGGCTCTGGGGATTCTTTTCAGAAACAACAAGCTTTTTGCCAGGTGAGAATCATCTGATCATGTTCTTACTTCATCTACTGACCTTATCAGAAATGCCTTCTGGAAAAGTTATGTGTTGCCAAAACCCCTGCCTCTAGCAACTGCCCTTGAAATGGTCATTATGTTATTGGGCCAATCCCTTCCACTTTAGTCATATCTGTTGTCCATTTATTCTTTCATAACCCTCGATATGGCATTGCCCACAACACACAGTCAACCTGTAGTCTTCGAAGCACCCAGCTGCTTACTAGTCAGGTGTGTGACCGATCGTTCTGAATGGGTTGCCCTATTGTCTTATCTTCCTGAAGAGAGAAAGACTTGCTAAGACAACCACACATACCAACCACCTCTCCCAAAAGGAAAATGTGACTCTGGCATTTTATGCTTCCTTTTCAATGATAAAAACAGTTTTGTTTTAGGCTAAGGTCAGAGTTATGAAATAGGAAGTATTTTGGATCAAGCTGTACCTTCTCACATCCTAAGTTTCGGTTCCCCAGATGGCAGATGGTCAGAATTCTCAAATGTGTTATGGCATTTCACTTCTCTATAATGATATGAACATTTGGAATCTCAACTAGGGCCAGTTGAAGTTTTGTGGAATATTGTTTTGCTAGATTAAAAAAAACCCTCCTTAGCAATAGATAACATAGCCTTTAATTATCACTCACAATTCCTATCTGTTGAAATAAATTAGATAGAAACCAGCTCCTTATTGCCTCTTCCTTGCCTAGGGTTTTCTAAAGCTACAAATATTCAGTTAAGTTTCTCATGCTTAGTTTTAGTGAAGTCCAGAATGCTTACCTTCTCAATGCAGTATGAAGTTAATAAAGTACTTCTGATGGTTTGCTAAAACCTAAATAAACTTTAATTTCATTGCGTCTGTGACAGCAGGGGAGCACAGAGCAGTCAATCCCATTACCAAATTTCCCCATCCTAGGAAGACTATAATTTTTCCCTCTGAGCTGGATTTTTGGGTTTAGAACAGCCGAAGGCTGTCTAATTAATTTTAGTCTGGGAAAATGAGTGTTGTATTTTTCCCAAACAGAGATCTCACTTCTCATATGAAAAAGCTAAAGGCATGAATTTATAATTCACACACACAAAAATATTTACTGTGTGACTACTATGTGCTGGGCAATTTTCTACGTTCTGGGAATGCAAGTTAAAAAAAAATTACTCCCTTTGTACAGTTTACATTCCAGCCCTCCTGATCCCACTCGTCCTGCTCCTTTTTTCCATAGCAGTTTTTAAACCTTCTAACACACTATAAGCTTTACTTACTTCTTAAGTTGTCATTGTTTCTTTTCTGGAGTGTAAGCTCTACAGAAGATGGGTTTTTGTGTCTGAAATAAATAAATGATAAGTTTTGTTTGTAGGTAAAAATTGCTATGAATAAAAGAAGCATTAAAAAGGGGGAGGAAGATGGACATTTAGGCTGTTTCCATGTCTTGGCTATTGTAAATAGTGCTGCTATGAACTATTGGGGTGCAGGTGTCTTTTTGAAGTAGGGTTATTTCTGTATATATGCCCAGGAGCAGGGATTACTGGGTCATATGGTAAGTCTATTCCTACTCTTTTGAGGATACAATGGAATACTATTCAGCCATAAAAATTGACAACATAACACCATTTGCAGCAACATGGATGCTCCTGGAGAATGTCATTCTAAGTGAAGTAAGCCAGAAGGAGAGAGAAAAATACCACATGAGATCGCTTCACATGTGGAATCTAAAAAAAAAGTCATAAATACAAAGCAGAAACAGACTCATAGACATAGAATACAAACTTGTGGTTGCCAAGGGGGCAGGGGGTGGGAAGGGACAGACTGGGAGTTCAAAATTTGTAGATACTGACAGGCATATGTAGAATAGATAAACAAGATTATACTGTATAGCACAGGGAAATATATACAAGATCTTGTGGTAGCTCACAGCAGAAAAAAAATGTGACAATGCATATATGAATGTTCATGTATAACTGAAAAATTATGCTCTACGCTGGAATTTGAAGCAACATTGTAAAATGACTATAACTCAATAAATAACGTTAAAAAATAAAATAAAGTCTTTAACTGTTAACTTGAAAAAAAAGGAGGGGGAGGAGGAAGAGTGCTGGGTGTGGGGGGTCATAATTTAAAATGATATGGTCCAGGAAGAGCTCATTGGAAAGGTAACATCCAAACAAAGACGTTAGTGAGGACCTGTAAGCCAGCCACAGGGGTATTTAGGGGAAAGCATTCCAAGCATGGAGATTAGCACCTAGAAATACTCTGAGGGGAGATGGTGCCTGACCTATTTCAGGGACATTAACTGGGTCTCTGTAGCTGGACAGGGAAGGCCAAGTAGAGGAGGGATGGTAGGCGATAAGTTTAGAGATATCAGAGGACCGGACTTCCAGGTCACTTCAGGTCATTGTAAGTGTATTAATCACAGGGAAACAGAATCAATAGGGTTGTGTGTGTGTGTGTGTGTGTGTGTGTGTGTGTGTGCGTGTGTGTGTTTGCAGAGAGACATTTATTGGAATTGGCTCACATAATTAAGGAGGCTAGCATGCCCCAAATCTGCAGGGTAGGCTGGCAGGCTGGAAACCTGTGGAAAAGTTGCAGTTTGAGGCTGAAGGCAGTCTGCTGACAGAATTGCCTCTTCTTTGGGGGAGGTAATGTTTTTGTTAAGGCACTCAACCAATTGAATGAATGAGGTCCCACCTATATTGTGGCGGACAATCTGCCTTACTCAGAGTCTGCTGACTGCAATGTTAATCCCATCCAAAACATGTCTTCATCGAAACATCTAGAATAGTATTTAACCAAATATCTGAGTACTGCAGCCTAGCCCAGTTGACATGTAAAATTATCCATTATAGTAGAGTTTCTGGTTTTCAGTCTGAGCAATTTGGGAACCCACTGGAAGAGGATCGACACAGGAATACCATGGCCACACCCGATTTTGTTATTGTTTCTTTAAATACACCCAGATTTTTGGAGGATAAGTGACATACAATAAACTTCATATATCTAAAGTATAGAATTTAACCAGTTTTAACACATGTATACATGTAGGTAAACTTTGCCACAAACCATTGAAATCATCACTCTCTTGCTCTCTTTTTGCTCCTCCTTTCTGTCCCTAAACTGTTCCTTTTTTTTTTATTCTTATTTTTTATTGAAGTGTAGCCAGTTTACAATGTTAGTTTCATGTCTACAGCAAAGCAATTCAGTTATACATAAACATACCTATAGATATAGCCACTAATCTGTTTCTGTCAAACGAAGGGCTTTGCATCTTCTAGAAGTTTATGGAAATGCAATCATACAGTGTGTACACATTTATTGCTACTGTCTCTAACTCAGCATAAGCATATTGAGATTCACTCCTGTTGTACTGTGTATCAATAGATCATTCTTTTTATTGCTGAATAATATTCCATTGCATGAAAGGATGTACCACAGCTTTTTTGTCCATTCACCTGTTGATGGACATCTGGGCTGTTTCCAGTTTTTGACTATGAAATAAAGCTACTGTGAATATTCTTGTATACATCTACGTATAGATATACACATTCTTTTTCTCTGGACAAATACCTAGTCTGTGTTTGAGAGTTTCAATTCCTCTGTATCTTCAGCAACACTTGATAGGAGCAGTCCCTTTCATTTCAGCCATCCTAGTAGGTGTACAGAGGGGTAAACCAGTTTACAGACCTGGAGCAGCTTGATTGGAGGGGTGTCTGGGTTTCTTTGCAAAAGAACCTTGTGACACTGGGTATTTTTGGAACTTCTTAATTCTCTCCAGCTCCATGCCTGATTTTTATCACACATCGGCACTATTCACCATCTACCTGCTATTCATTTTGCATTAACAATTTTTTCCTGCAACCCCCTGCCACATGGATATATATTCCATGAGAAGTTTTTCTGTTTATATTATGCACTGTTGTGTCTCCAGAGCATATATCAGTGTTTACTTTTGTGAGGGCCTTAATGATCATTTAAGTGAATTAGTGCATGAATGAACAGATGAATTCATTCAACAACAATCAAGCATCCATTGTGAGCTGTAGCCAATCCCTAGTGATATAAAGACATTGACCATAAACCTGAACATTTATTAAGCTTTCATTATGTGCTCATTTAACCATTCTTCGAACTCACATGAAGACTACAAGTATTATGTCCACTTTGAGAAGCCCGAGTCTCCGAGATCTTTGGTAAATTGCTCAGGCATGCTCAGAGTCTTTTTTTTCCAGAGCTTATAGATTCAGTCCCCCTGCTCCTGAACAAGGCACAGATCCTACCCTCCAGAACCTCACAGAGGAGTGGGGAGACCTATACATTTTTCAGGGGCCCTGTGTTCTGTTGGGAAGACCTACAAACTTTAAGGGCTTTGTGTTCTAATGAAAGCCTGTGTAGGTGTTGTGGGAGCCCGCAGAAGCCTGCTGAGGTCCTTACACTGCCTGTTGTACAGAGAAGCTGAATTCATGATACAGAGGCTGTGAGCAATGGGGACCCCCTGCTTCCCATCCGGAGACTTGACCAGAAGCCCAGGGTATCACCGATATTAGGGCCACTTTCTCCTGTGACGCCAGGTGCAACTCAGCCCATCTGGACCCTAAACCTACTCTTTCCCGAGAGGCCAGGAGGAAGCTGGGCAATTAGTCCCAGCTGACTGCTTCTCTCGTCTGGGATTTGTGGCTGTTTCTCTCTGGGGTCTCTTTCTGATGGGCGAAAGGAAATCTCTTTGCCCATTGTTTTGAAGCTGGTGAACAGACATGCGAGTCTGTAAAGGTCCTTGGGCTACCCAGGTCTGCCCTTTCTCTTTGGATCCTGAGTCTTCCAGACAGAAAGTGAGGATTCAGGCAACAGAATGAAGCAGAAGGGGTCTGAATTCATGACACTGGTATAGCTTGGAAGAGGCCTGGAAATCTCCAAAGTTGTGTGTGTGTGTGTGTGTGTGTGTGTGACCATCAGAGAAGTCATATGTATTTTGTATGTTTGTTGTGTTGTGTGACTTTATGTGTGTATGTGTCACTGACAAACACACTGAATGACAAACACACTAGGATATATGTAGGTCAGAGAAACTGGGAGTTTCCTCTCAGTGTGTGCTGATTTTACTTGCATTTATGTTGCTTGTGTTCTGCGTGGAAGACTTTGTGCATGGCTGGTGATCCGAGTATATGTGACTTCTTGCGACTGCAATGCCTGTGGTAGAGGATGCTTGAGAGTCCTGTGTGTGTGTGTATCTGTGTCGTGCGGGTGTATTTGGTTTGTGACTTTTGCATACATACGTGTGAAGCTGACTCACAACCTGACTGTACTCACTCAGTTTGAATATAAGCTGGAGAAATCTGTGAATTTCCATTTGGCAAGTGTGCGTCTGTGATAGTGTGTGAGTGCTTTTGTGTAACAGACCCACATCTTGACTTCCTTCACACTGAAAAGGCAAATATGTGTGTGTGTGTGTGTGTGTGTGTGTGTGTGTGTGTGTGTGTGTAACAGTCTCCACTTGCCTGAGACCAGAATTCACACAGGTTTCCTTTGGAAGGAACTCTTTGGCACCCATTTTTCAGTGATTTAAATACTCAAGCAGGACCCCCGGAAGCCCAATATTTTTGACACCCTTCTATTTTGGTAATGTAATTTAGAAATGAAATGCTCATTTCCAGTGTCACACATGTTGACACTCAGATCTTTGTTTGGCATAGTATTAATTAAATGTCAGTTATTATCAGCATGAAGATCAATAGTGGGAAATAGTGATGGTCAATCAGGTAACTGAACTCTAATGGACACCTCCAACCCTTCAGTATCTCCCAGCTCTCAGACCCCAGATCTCAGGTGTCTTCCTACCTCTGAATCTCCAGATTTGAGCCAACCTGGATATAGAGATGGATGTCCACCAGATATAGATGGAGATACAGGCAATGAAGTGAGGTTTACTTCTTGGCAAGAAGATAAACTTGCATTAAGGCAGGTTCCACCAGGGAATTTACCTCAGTGATAGGATGAGCTCAGAAACCCACCATAAGTTAACAATAGGTTAACACAAATTTTAGGTCAGCTTCTTGGTCTTTTGTGCTGACAATACTGTTTCCTTAAATTCCTGAATTTGATACTGGTTTTATTTTGGTAAGTTTTTATTTGGATACTTACTCTGTCATAAAAATAATCGATAAAATTTTGTATTTCTGTTATGCAGGACATTGTTCTTAGATATTAATGTGCATTGAATTAGAATCCACTGATTAACTCCATGAATGTGTGATATGGGATCTTCGCATTACAGAGACATAACACGAGGCCAAGAGAGGTTTAACATCCCAAGTCATACAGCCAGACGTGGTGCGGCCAGAATCACAACACAAGGAAACTGACTTCAGGTCCGTGCCTTTAGTCAGGTGTTCCCTAGAGGGTCAGTATCCTGAAGGAAGAGGTCCTGTATGTCCTATTTATTCTTGTATCTTTTAACTAGTAGCTTAGTGCCAGGAACATGGTTGATTAAGAAAAAGAAGAAGAATGAAATTTGCTCTGGTTTCCACTGAAAGGAACCTGCTGAGCACTGATGGTGTGTCACTTGCTTTGGCAACACTAGGCGATGAAAGAAATGCAGGCAGTTATTCTTTTTCTCCACGGGAAAGTAAGAAACCCTAGTGTGGTGGCCATAGTCACAACTTTAAAGTCTCTGACATTTCCCTCTGCCCTTCATCCCCAGCAGACAGGAGAGGAGCATGAGGAGGGAGAACCAGAGCAGCGTGTCCGAGTTCCTCCTCCTGGGGCTCCCCATCCGGCCAGAGCAGCGGGGCGTGGTCTTCGCCCTGTCCCTGGGCGTGTACCTGACCACGGTGCTGGGGAACCTGCTCATCATCCTGCTCATCAGGCTGGACTCTCGCCTCCACACCCCCATGTACTTCTTCCTCAGCCACTTGGCCCTCACTGACGTCTCTTTTTCATCAGTCACAGCTCCAAAGATGCTCGTGAACACGCAGACACAGAACCACTCCATCTCATATGCTGGGTGCATTTCCCAGGTGTATTTTTTCTTAATGCTGGGGTGCCTTGACAGCTTCCTTCTCACCTCAATGGCCTATGACAGGTACGTGGCCATCTGTCACCCCCTCCACTACATGACGATCATGAGTCAGAGCCTGTGCTTCCTGCTAGTGATTGTGTCCTGGGTCCTATCCTCTGCCAGTGCCATTTTGCACACCCTCCTCCTGGCCCGCCTCTCTTTCTGTGGAGACAACGCTCTCCCCCACTTCTTCTGTGACCTTTCCACCTTACTTAAGCTGTCCAGTTCAGACACCACCGTTAATGAGCTGTTCATCCTCACTGTGGGAGTGCTGGTCATTACCCTGCCATTGCTATGCATCTTGGTCTCTTATGGTCGCATCGGGGCCACCATCCTTAGGGTCCCCTCCACCAAGGGAATCTGTAAAGCCTTGTCCACATGTGGCTCCCACCTCTCTGTGGTGTCCCTGTACTACGGAACAATTATTGGACTGTACTTTTTTCCCCTCAGACGATAGCTCCAATGACAAGGATGTGATTGTGGCTCTATTGTACGCTCTGGTCACCCCCATGCTAAATCCTTTCATCTACAGTCTGAGAAATCGGGATATGAAGGGAGCTCTGGGAAATATACTTGGTAGAAGATCATTTTCATACTGATAAGCATTGTTTCCCCTGTTAATTAAACTGAACACCTGTTCCATCCCACATGTGCAACGCGAGCATCCTTCCCTCCCTGATTAGCTGTTTCTTACTGAATCTTGCTCTGGCACTTTTCCTTCAGTCTGTTTCAACCTGGACATAGTTTTTTTCCTGTTTGAATTCTTTTGTTCATTATACAAAGGGAAGGTTTTTACAAATATCCTGCGTAACTACATTTCCTTCCCCCCTTTTTTATGGTATCCCTTGTCCTACAAATATTAAAATTTTTATGTAGTCACAACATTTTTTTCACTTTTATTTGTGGGGTGGGGATAATTTACAGACTTTATGTAGCAAAGCATTCTTCCCTTCTTAAAATAACAAAAATATTTCTTCCGGTTGTTTCACAATTTTATATTGTGTTTAATTCTGTAACACCTTTAAAATTTATTTCCTTAAAATTTTTAATTGAAGTGTAGTTGATCTAAAATGTTAGTTTCAGGTGTATGGTGAAGTGCTTCACTTTTACATATACATACATATTTATTTTTTTCTTTTCAGATTCTTTTCCATTATATGTTATTATAAGAAATGAATATAGTTCCCTGTGCTATACAGTAAGCCCTTGTTGCTTATCTATTTTATATATGGTAATGTGTGTCTGTTAAACCCCAACCCCTAATTTATTCCTCCCTGCCCTTTCCCCTTTGGTAACCATAGTTTGTTTTCTATGTCTGTGAGTCTGTTTTTGGTTTGTAAATAGAATTTGTATCATACAATTTATTTTTTGAGTGAACTTAATTAGAAATCTAATTTTATTTGTAATTTCTTTTTTGAATATTACTATACTTTTATTTTAAAAGCAATTTCCTGTTACTTTTTTATCCTTTTCTTATAAGCTTTAATTGAAACATCTCTTTTTCTGTGATTTATTTTTTTTAACAAACACAATTGTATATATTGAAAGTGTACAGTGTGATGATTTGATAAGCCAGAGAAAGACAGATACTGTATGGTAACACACACATGTGTAATCTTAGAAAAAAAAGTGATTTCATTGAAACAGAAAATAGAATGGTGGTTGCCAGGGGCCGGAGGTAGAGGGGAGTGTGTGATGTGCGTCAGATGGTTGAAATTTTTAGTTTTAAGGAGAATAAGTTCTGAAGATCTAACGTAGCATAGTGACTATAGTTAACACCACGATATTGCATACATGAAAGTTACTGAGGGTAAATCATAAACATTATCACCACACACATGAAAAAGTTCGCTAAGTGAGGTGATGGATGTGTTAATTACCTTGATCTTGGTAATCATTCCACAGTGTATATGTATATGAAACCATACTTTTGCTTATAACTTCTTACCCATGTGTGAGGTCAAATTCTGAGTCCTTTAAATCACTTGAATGTTTTTCAAGCTTGAGCAATATTTTTACCCACTTTACTGGAAATTTTAAGCTTTAAAAAATATTGGAATAGCATATAAACAAAAAACCATATACAATATATACACAGTTTAAATATACATGTATATATGTGTATATATGCGTATGTGTTCACATATATATGTGACATATCACCACACTTTAAAGAATAACATTAAAAGAAATGCTCATTTAACAATTTCTGGGCTTAATCAGTGGAAAACTAACAATATTGTTGAAGCCTCTAGTTATCTCCTCCTCAGTTGCATCTTCTTCTCTTGAAAGTACCCAGTATCTTTAATATTTTCAATATTCTTTTATTTTTCTTTAAAGCTTCAACACTTCTATATTGACTCCTAGAACTGCATATAAGTGGAATAATACTATATTTTTTCTTCTAGGTTTTGCTTTCGTTGTCTAATAGTGTCCTTGTGAAATTGACCCATATTGTGTAATGTTTCACCGTGAGACTATAGTACACATATCTGTGCTATTTTCTACGGCTATTTTGTTTATTTTCAGCATTATGCTCCTATGAACAATGTTGCTGCAAACATTTTTGTACATTCCCTATTGTGTATGAGCAAGAGATTCTGTAAATTATATACCCAGAAGAAGAATGACTGAATTATAGGCATGTACATTCAACTTAACCATCACTGCTCAATCTTCTCAAATAGTTGTACCAAGAAGCCAGTTTGAAAGGCTACATACTCTATGATTTCAACTGTATCACATTCTGGAAAAGGCCAACTATAGAGAAGGCAAAAAGCTTTGGTTACCAGGGGTTCAGGGTTTGAGGGGGAGATGGATAAATAGAGCAAAGAGGATTTTTAGGGCAGTGAAACTGTTCTGTATGATACTATAACCATGGATGCATGTCATTATGGATTTGTTTCAAAAATAAAAAAAATATACAGTACAAAGAGTGAATGCTAATGCTAGCTATGGACTTTAGTTACTCAAATATATTAATAATAGTTCCATCTTAACAAATGTACCACACGGATGCAAGATGTTAATAATAGGGGAAACTTGGTAAGGGTTGGGGGAAATATATGGAAATTTTCTCCTCCATTTTTCTGTAAACTTAAAACTGCTCTAAGAAATAAAGTCTATTAATTTTTAAAAAGTTATACTAATTAAATCTCCATCACCTGAGTATGAGAGTTTCTATTACTTTACTTCTTCGACAACACTTGGAATTAACAAATTTCTTAATTTTTACAAAGCTAGTGAATAGAAAATTATGTTGTATTGTGGTTTGACTTTCTATTTCCCTGATAATTTATGAGGTAGAGCATCTTAGCCTATGCTTACTGGATATTTGTGGCAGAGATGTCTGGTTATCCACCAAAATTTCATGATCTCCTTCCAAGTGTGACGTTGTCCCTGAGAGGCAGCTGCCACGTTTCCTCCTAGTCAAGGTGTGGCTACGTGGCCCATTCTCCTCCTTGGAAAATACTGTGTGTTCCTTCCTGGCCAGAATTTTAAAGAAGCGTGTGTGCCTTCTCCTTTAGTATCAAGGAAGCAAATTACCTGCTGCTCTGAGAGATCACTGAACTTTGTCCTCTAAATTACCACATAGTGAAATGCCATCGATCCTCTAGAAGAGCCACACTGGACCATTCGAGCAGCCGCCGTTATCCTTCTTGGTACAAAATTTTCCTCTGTGAAATACATAATTATGGCTTTTCCCTGCTTTTCTATTGCACTGTTTCTCTTTTGTTAATTGCCTTATAGACAGACTTCACATAATCTGGAAATTTAGCCTTTGTCAGTTGTATGTATTGCAAATGCTGTCCATTATTGGAAGCTTGTCACTTTTGTTTTATTACTGTCTAGCAATGTCTTCATTTTTAACATGATTAAAGTTATTAATGCATCATTTTATGATTTGTGTTCTTGACTTTAACATGCTTCCTTGAGAAAGTCACCTTGAAAATGGCAACCTGTTCTATTTTACAGACAACAAGGAAGGGATGTGGCATCAGGAAACGTGCAGAGGCTGAGGAAGGGTGGACTCTGATTTCTTGTCAGAGGGAGCATCTTGAATTTGCATAAGTCTTAGGAACAGCCCAGTGGGACCTCCTCTGACACCATTTGCTGTAGATAATTCAGCATTAGATGAGTCTACCTTGTACTCTTGCCCAAAGGACAGAGTTGTTTAGCAAAATAACCCACAACAAGACTGATGAGGTACTGCAGTGTTGGTGTCAGAGTAAACACACTTCCAACTCAGAGATGTTACTATCAACTGAACACACACAAACAAATACCTTATGACCAGCAGCTCACATGCGCAAGGCATTGTCCAGAGTCTGGGGGAGGTTTATGATCTTGGAAAATAGAAGCTAGTTGAGTCTCTAGAGTAAAACCCATGCTCCTGACCTAATTAATACACCAGGATAAAAACCTGAGCTAGGCATCATCAGAATAGAATAACAGATGTGTATGTGTGAATGAACTATTATGCTGTGCACCAGAAACCGACACAACATTGTAAACTGACTCTATTTCAATAAAAAAAGAATAGAATGATAGCGTATCAGTAGTATGTGCCTTGATAACAGTTCAACGGGATCAGTTTTTGTTAAGCACTTTGGATATTTCCATGACCCAACAGGATTTTCTACTAGCACTGGCTTTCCAGTGTGTTTTACACAAACTATATCTGAATTTTGAAAAAGAAAAAAAAAGAAGACTTCCCTGTCTCATGTATATAGTTAGTGCGCTGTATTCGTATGTAAAATTTTTAACACTTTGCCTTTAGTTCTTGAAATACATGGAGCTGTTTTTAATGCAGTATCAGGTAAAGATTCATTTTTTTCACTTTATACAAAAGAGGGATTGGGGAGAAGGCTGAGAGTGCCCGCATGCAAGTCCCAGGAATAGATCGAGGGATGCATGAGACAGAACCTCCCCCAAATGAGTCCACTTTAGATCTGCTAACCCACAGTTGGCCACAGAAGCATGAATGAGACCAGGCAAGTCCAGAAAAACCACCTTCCTAAGCTGGATCAGCCAGACTCAACCAACCCTCAGATTCACAAGTAATGTGAATGCTTTCTCCGAAAGCAACATCTTTACCAGAATCTTTCATCTCCAGCTCTTAGCACTTTTTAGAACCATATCTAGGTTGAGAGGCTTAAGAATTATGAAACTGATCAGTGGGCATTTCCTATAGACACCTTCCCTTTATGTCTTACAGCTCATTGCTATCTGGTGGCTATCACATCTTGGTGCCTCAGCTGAAACTTCCAGTTTGACATCCTGAAACACGCCACTCCCTCTGCCCGTGATTATCAGGACAAGGTAGAATGCCGTGCATCTGAATAATTCTGATTTGTTAAGTCTCATGTAAAGCAGTATCTTCTCTAGGAAGGTTTTCATACATCCTCTGCTGCTAGGCAGAGCTAATTATTCCTCCTCAGGACACAGTATTCCATATAAATGATTGTAGCCCTTGGCTAAATTACTCTGGAATCAGACAGGCAAGATTCGAATCTTCTTTTCACTAACTATGATCCTATAGTGTCCTTCACCTCTTTGAGCCTGAGTTTCACAATGGTTATCTCTGAGGGTTATTGTCAGGATTAAAGTAGATGATTTTAATGCATAATATGCTTTTGACCAGAACCTGAAACAACAGAGGTGATATTTATTTTGTTGTTGAACATCCGCAAGTGTCTGGGGAGAAAGGAAGTGTGCGCTTTATTCCTGAGGGACAAGAAAGCAGTGCTTTTATTATGTAAGGAGAGTAAAATGTAGTATGTTCTCCTTGCAAGTTCCCGCAGGACTCAGGGTCTCTGGATGCCTGGGTGCCTGGGTGCAGGAGGAGGCATATTCTCACCAAAAATGGGAAATTCGTTAGAAATGGAGATAAGGAAAGTTCTGACACATTTTATAAAACTTTAAAATTGGAGGAAGGGCCAGCCCTGACAGCTTCCATTTAATAACAGCCAAAGTGACATAGCATCCTCAAGGTATTGTACAATCCCCCTTACCCAAGAAAAGAGCAAGTTAGGTCTCATAAAGCACACCCCACTTTTACTGTTCCCCCAACAGGTGCAAGAATAGTATCAGCAAAGATTTCTGAGTGACAGCTAAGGAAGGAAGATAAGTAAGCGCTATTTTCAATCATTTGTATTTATACGTAATTGAGGAAATAAAATCATATGGATGCTTCAAAAGGAGGGTAAACGCCAGTTGGAAGAATACGTTTTCTTACTCAAGAGTTTTCTCAAGGCCCCTTTCATGTCTTTGTTTCTCAGGCTATAAATGAAAGGGTTCAACATGGGAGTGATCACTGCATACACCAATGAAGCAATTATGTTGTTGTCATTGGTGTTGTTGGATGAGGGAAGAAAATATAGACCAATAATTGCCCCATAGTAAAGAGCCACTGCTGAGAGATGCGATCCACAAGTGGACAAGGCTTTGCAGACGCCTTTGGTAGAGAGAACCCGGAGGATGGTGGCCCCAATGTGGCCGTAAGAAACCAGGACGCATGAGAACGGAAGCATAATGGCTGTGAACCCTGCAGTGAAGATTACCAGTTGGCTGAGGGAGGTGTCTGAGCAGGACAATTTGAGCAGGGCAGCGAGGTCACAGAAGAAGTGGGGGATGGCGTGCTCAGCACAGAACGACAGCCCGGCTAGGAGGAGGGTGTGCAAAAGGGCACAAATGCAAGCAGCAGCCCAGGACCCAGCCACCAGCAGGACACAAACACCCTGGCTCATGATGGTGGTATAATGCAGAGGCTGACAGACAGCCACATACCTGTCATAGGCCATCGAAGTGATCAGAAACCTATCCAAATCAGCAAAGAGTATGAAAAGGTATGTCTGGGAAGTGCACCCAGCATAGGGGATGGATTTGTACCTAGTCTGCATGTCCATCAGCATCTTAGGGACAGTGACAGATGAGAAAGCAGTATCAGTGAGGGCCAAGTGGCTGAGGAAGAAGTACATGGGGATGTGGAGGCGACAGTCCAGCCTGATGAGCAGGATGATGAGCAGGTTCCTCAGCACCGTGGTCAGGTACACGCCCAGGGACGGGGCGAAGACCACGCCCCACTGCTCTGGCCGGATGGGGAGCCCCAGGAGGAGGAACCCGGACACGCTGCTCCTGTTCTCCCTCCTCATGCTGGTGTATCAGCGGAAGGGGACTAGTGGGGTGAGTTGAAGGGAAAAGGTAGAATGTCTTCGGATAAAAAAGTGATCATTGTGGCATAGCATAATGGAGATGTTCTTTTCATCTAGGGAAGGTCTTCATCCACATTTTCTTACGTTTGTACCATATTTTACCAGAAAATACAGAAAAAGTGTAGGTTTCTTTCTCAATCTGGTGCCAATCTTTGTAAATGCCAATACTGACAGTCAATGTTTATTCAATGTGGTCCTCACGCACTGTTCTAGTAGCTTATGCGTAGTAACTAATGCAGTAGTCTTAAGAATCTCAGCTACATAGGTACTGTTACTATTTCCACTTTCCAGATGGGATAGCTCAGGCAGACAGTCTCCCAGGCACTGAAGTAAAGAAGAGAAGCCAGGATCTGGACTCAAGAATTTGGACTCCAGAGTTTGTTCTCTGGAAGCAAACAGATTATTTGACGTCAGATGTCTCTTTGCCTTTGTAATTATGTGTGTAATGATCTGCTTAATTCTGTATCCTCTGCTTCTCTGCACATTCCATAATTATTTCTAATCTCTTCACTGGTTGCAGAGCCCAGAATCTATCAAAGACAATTAATGCATATACAACACAAATTTGTTGATCAAATAAAAGATGTCCTACCCAATCAAATTCATCATGGGAGCCTCTTTTTTTCAGCTATTATTATAATTTTTAATAAGATTTTATTTATTTATTTTTATTATTGGGAGGGGGAGGTAATTAGGTTTATTTATTTATTTATGTTTAGAGGGAGTACTGGGGATTGAACCCAGGACCTCGTACATGCTAAGCGTGTGTTCCACTACTTGAGCTATACCCTCTCCCCACCATCATGGCAGCCTCTTTAAGAAATTTACAACAAGTATTGTTCAAGACTCAGGTTTAATCTTCATAATCCTGGGGCCTTATGTTATTTATTATCCACATGGCATCACATTCAAAGTTGTACAATCTAAAAGCCAAACATAATTTTAAAAAGGAATTCTAAACTTAATCTTTAAAAATTGTGATTCAGTATGTTGTACTCCTGTAACTTATATAATATTGTACATCAACTATGTCACAATAAAATTTTTTAAATAAACAAAATAGAAAATTAAAAAAAAGAATTCTAATCTTTTTGGTATCTCTAAAATAGCCTCTAAGAGATTTATTTCCTAACCCAAATCAATATTTCTCAAATTTCTATGTATTTATTAAAAGAGAAGGTAGGGATTCACTATAACCTATCAAAACTTATTGTAAAGCTATGTTGATTACAACACACAATGTGTTTTTACAAACATAAATCAACAAGACAGTGGAGGGAAATAGCCTATAAACAGACACATGGATAATTAGGACTTGGCCTCCCCATCACCTTGCCAACTAGATTCAGGAGGCAACCGTATACCACCAGTCCTGGCTCCCCCACCCCCATCTGAGTGAAAGGAAGCCTGTAATTATGAACTAATTTAATTCAGTAGGTGAAAATTCATGTCAAATGACAACTTTCAATGACCACAGCAAAGTAGTCAACTGGTTCCCGATAATGTCAGAGCCAAATATAAAATCAGAAAATGAATGAATTCTTTACCATTAGGTCTCCCCAAACCATGAAAGATAGCTTGCTACTTAGTCCTAGAGGCAGAAGGCTTTCTAGACAGATTCCAGCACCTTGGTCCCAATCCTGGCCCCACAATCATCATGGATTATAGAAAATGAACAATGGAACCCTCTAATTTTCTTGAGATTCTTTAGATTATTTGGGTCAGTTTTTCTTGGGGGTGCATGCAGAATTATGCCTGTGTAGTGTGATTCCCAGATCAGCACTGAGCCTTCCATATCTCTACCCAAAACACCAACCTCAATAGGCTCTGGTACCTAAAATTCTTTCAGCAAGAGAAAAAAAAACTTTAAGGTCCCAACTATGGTTTAGGTTTAAAAATTAACATTCTTGGGAGAGAGCCCTATGGCTAACTTACTGAGATAGAATGGCTGGGAACCATTAATATTTGGGGACCAGGTTTGGATGGCCAAAAAAGGGCACTGACCTCTAAGTCAAAGTAAGGAGGGAAGGAGGTTGGGGATTACAGGCAAAATAAAAGCAAAGGCTGTAGTCACTGAAGACAAATTTACTGTTCTTCCAATTTGGCTGAATAAATGCTACAGGGCTAAAAAATAGTCACATTGTTAATAAAATCTGATTTAGCACCTAAGTTGCCCCAGATGGTTTTCACTTCTTCCCCAGACCTTTCAACACAGGCATTCTGATCCTCATTTTAGAGAGGAGAACACTGGGACTCAGTGATAAAACCTGCCCAGTGTTAAGCACTAGTATATAGTGATCCTGGGATTTGATCCCACGTCTACTTAACTCAAAGAATATATTCTTCCCACTATATTACGTGCCTTCATTAACTCAAGAAACTAGTACTTGCTGCCTAAAAGCATTCAAGAATTTCAGGAAGTAAATCAGGAAGTTTGAAGATGAGTGAAAAATCTGTGGTTCCAAGGTATGTGCCTAGATGGTAACGTCAATGATAATAATAAAATGATAACAATCATTCATTCATTAATCACATGCTTACTGTGTGAATAATATAGGCCAGTTGCTGAGACATGTACTTTTTCAGCCTAAAAGGGCCATAAAAAAGCATTGTTTTCATTTAGCCAGTTGGAAACTCGGACTTAAGAGTGTAAGTAATTTACTGTAAATCATTCATCATAAAATTAATGGACAGATCATTCAATCCCGTATTTATCTGATTTCAAACCCATGTTTCTAACCACCATGCTATACTGACTCCTATAGAGCATGAATTAACAAAATAAAGACACCCGGATACACGCTTCTTGTTAAAGAGAGGAAGGTGAGAGCTGTAATTTCCCCAAAGCCTTTGGGTGGATGTACTGTCTCAGTCCTTAAAAGATGATCATAAATGAATAGAGAAACTAAGAGGCCAGCTACTGGATTTACAAAAACAGCTGTTCATAAAGTGAATTTCTCAGGGCTCCAGGACAAAGCATATCAACCCTTGGTCAGTATTTTTCATAGACTACCTAACTTCCAATAATAGGCAAAAGGTTAAAGCAACTATGGTACACACCCATTGCAAGTAAAACCACATAGCCAATAAAATGAATTCATAAAGTTTATGATATAATTTTTGAAGGAACGTAATGGAAAATAGTATATAGGCATGTTTAAAACTATTTGTAAAAACAATGCAGATTGTATTATCATTACTATTATTAAACCCTGGAAGGTTTTGCTCTCAGCTTGCATGCATGCCAGATATTCACCAAAACTGTGAAAGAGAGAACAATTTCTTGGAGGGGAAGTACAAATGCAAAGGAATTTTAATTAGTATGTCTACCTAAGTCATTTGAGATGATACAACAAAGTAATAAAAAGTACTTTGCTCAAGTACAATCACGCGCAAGATTTTGTAGCAGATCATTCACACGCGTGCACACACACACACACTCACACGTGTTGCTGAGTGAAGTCTACGAACACTGCCCTTACCTTGCTCAGGAGAGATAAATTCAAATACATCAGCTCCAGGGTATGAACAAATTATTTATTTTCTCTCCAAAAGACCTTGACCTAGAATACGGAAAAAAAGTCATGAGCTCAACTCTGAAGTGGGAAGAAGGTACACTTTCTCACCGGATCCAAGACAATAACAAAAGTATCCATTTTATCAGCCCAGTGGGGACCCAGGGGACCAAGGCCACAAATTTCTGGTGAGGGACAATTTGTACACTTCTCTTAATCGTACCCAGTGGAGATGTGCCTTTGCCCAAAGGCAAAGATAGTCAACTCTTGTGGGAATATAAATGAGGACTCATTATTTGCAGCTTCATGTAAAGAATGTTCACATCTATGAGCTCATTTAATGGTCCCAATCACTCTTGAGGTAGAGAGTATTTTTCCCGTTTTATTACAATGAGAGTGGCTCAAAAGAAAATGGCCAGGTTACAATTCAAACCCAAACACACTAACGTCACATCTAAAGCCCCACTGCCCCATGATGTCTCTCCTGCAGTGGCTCTGCATCCCGTGGACCTCTCCCTTCCACATTCAGTCTGGAGCTGGGAGGAGAGTTGCTCCTTGTCCCTGGGAATCAAAACATTTAACATGGAATTATCACCTTTCTGTTTCTCAGAAATAGAGATTTTCTTCTTTTTATAGAGACATCTAAGTATACATAGGGATTTTTTCAGTTATGACGTATAATAATAACTGGCACATAATTAGGGCTCAAACTATGCTCTTTAACCGTAAGTGTGAGAGAAGGCTTCAGAAATCTACTCCACTTGGATTGGCAAAAATAAAGAAGAGATACACAACATTGTAAAATGACTATAATTCAATAAAAAAATTTTAAAAAAAAGATGGAGATTCAAGTGGTGGAGATAGCATTTTGTTCATTATTTTTCAATAATTCATTTATTTACTCATTCATAAAAACATGGTGTAACTAGCATGTGGGAAGAATTTTGTGAGGTACTGTGACCACAGATTTTGAAAACATATTTTATTTTACCTCAGAAGAGCTCCCAATCTAGCGAGCAGATAGAAAAAGCAGTGTCAAATACTGTAATGAAAGCAGGTCCTGAGGGCTATGGGAGCACAGAGGAGGGGGGCCAAACCCAAATTTAAGGGGTCCTGCAAGGTAGGCTTCAGGAAGTTACAAGTAAGCAGAGACCCTAGTCAATCCAGACAAGTAAAATATGACGTGGGTAGTGTAGAAACAGAGCATTTGGAAAGGAGAAAAACAGAGGAATAGGAAGAGAGATGGAGAAGAGAAAAGATGACAAGTTCAGGTAAACAAAATCAGGAAAATCAGAATGGTTAAGATGTACATTGCAACAGGGGAAGACGTTTGGGATGAGGCCAGAGAAATTAGCAAGAATGAATCGTACAGAACCTCGGAAACCATGTTGAACAATCTGTACTTTATCTCAAAAGAAAGGGAGAGCCATAGAAGGATTTGATCCAAAGACTTCAGTGAGGGGAGGGTATAGCTCAGTGGTAGAACGCATATTTAGCATGCATGAGGTCCTGGGTTCAATCCCCAGTACCTCCATAAAACAACAAACACCACCAAAGTTTGACAGCGTCATATTAAAAACTGTCACTATAAGTGAAGAATGGATAATGAGCACATGTTTGTAGTAGGTAGAGAGAATGTTGGCAGGGCAAGGATGGAGTGATGGGATGCAAGACTAGAAGCAAGAAGACTATTTGGGAAGTGGTCACAGTTAGTCAGGTTAGAGATTATGGAAGTCTGTCTGGAGAGACAGTGGAGTCGGAGGGAACTATATAGAGTTAAGCCTGCTTCAGAATCAGAATCTAAAGAATGTGGTAATTTTAATATGAGCTGATTTTGATAAGATGATAGAAAATAGGAAAATTTTGAAAGAGTTTAAAACCTAAGTTTATGGCTTGGATGGCTGAGTGTATGGTTGCGCTATTTACTGAGATAGGGGACCTAGAAGGAGAAACAGATTTGAGAAGTTTTTAACACACTGAATATGATGTCCCTGTAGGTCATGCCTAAGAAGAAATTCAGGGGGCAGGTGGATATGTTTTGGGTAGAGATAGAAATTCATGGCCATCAATATAGAAGAGGATAAGACTGTCTAAAAAGGAATAAAATAAACAACATGACAAGAATGGAGAGGAGAGAAAGAGGGAAGGAGACAACAGAGGAAGGAAAGCTCAGAGATGAAGATAGGAGAACAGGGCTGAGACCATGGGGAACACTGACAATCAAGCAAATGACAGAGAAAGAGTGTCCCCCAAAGGCATCGAAGGACAACTAGAGACATTGAAGGAAAATAAAAAATGTGGGACCATGGGAGCTAAGTGACGAAAGCCACCCACTGAATTTAGTAATAAGGAGGAGTTTGTTGATGTAACCAGGAGCAACGTCAGTGAGTGGTGGGAACAGAACCTAGATTACACTGGACAGAGGAGTAAATGGAAAGTAAGGAAGTGCAGAAGGTGGATAGTGGGCCTGAGCCAACATTGAACCCTTGCTGGATGGGTGGGGAACCATCTCCTGTCTGTATTTAACTGAGGACTGCTGGGGATGGTGGAGGGTAGAGAGTGTTGGTTTTTCTGGCACTTCTGGTCTGTTGCGTGTATAAGCAATTGTGTTTCAGTGGCCAAGGAAAATTCTCGAATAAATACAGTATTTATAGTTACTAGCCAGAATGTACTGAAATGGTGAGTTAAACAGCTCTGAGTCGGAGAGTGACAGCCTGCAGCATTTGCCTCCTGTGTTGTTCAGATCCACTGAAGTCTTGCTACAGAGTCTTCAAGATGGTGGCCATCGACTTGAGCTGATGGAGCAACATCAGTGCAACAAATTTAGATGACATGAGGTTTCTTAAATTTACTTTTGCTCTCCAGATCTTCTAAGGCTTATGCCAAATTTATTGTTGTGTCTACTGACCTTATGGATTTTTGTGCCTGAAAATACTCAGCTCCTGGTCACTTGATGTCCCATGGTTAGGTGCTAGGTCCCTACTAAGGTCCAGTAGCTTGCCAGCTGCTCCTGGATCCAGGAACACTGAGTGGCAACTCTTCTAATGGAGTTTGCCAGAGGCTCAATGTGGAGCCATCATCTGTTGTGGATGCCTCCAGCACCCTGGGTTCTGCTAACTCAGGTGACCCGATTAGCAGAGTCACTTGTACCACAGCCTGAACCAGCTGCAGAACCCTCCCTTGGTCTAGATCCTACTTACAACTGGCTGTCCATCAAGTCATTTGACAAACTGGTCAGAGCAGTATTCCAGGTGTGGTATGTGCTGTCTCCAAAATCTGAAGAGGCCTGCAGAGAGCTGTGAGAGGTGCAATAACTTGTCCTTGGCTTCCTAGTTGAATCCTGTCTTCATCTATCTCCTTGCAAGCTCCTCTGTGACCTTCTATTTCATGCTCCTGCCACAGGTCTTACTTCTGTCCACAGTACGTCAGACCTTAATCCAAGGTGTCCCCATCCTGACTCATTGTATTTCAATCTGTCCAAACCTACCACACATAACTTTATCTACCTACTCTGGTCTGTACTTTGGTTACACGGCTTCCTGTATGCAGTATCAGAACTCCCTATCCAAGTCCTTCTGTATGTTTGACCAACCTACTGGCCCCACCACGGAGTTTCCCTCTCCAGTGCCCCACGTGTCTGGTGTGTCCTTCCCAGGAATTCAATGCCTATAGCCAACCTAGGTTCTGGTCCACTTTGATTTTGTTAAGTTGCTACTGGCTAATATTCTGGGAACTTCCCTCTCTGGCTTTTATCTAGAACGTTGCTGAACTCCAACAATTCTGAGTTGAGAGTGTCCCTGGTCCTGCTGGGGGGCGGGTACGTGAAATTGTGACAGTGATACAGGATCATCACAGCCAGAAAGAAGCTGCCCAGACCAAGCTTTGCTGTATCTGCCATCTCTTAAACCCAGATATTAAAAAGGCCAAAATAAACCCTCAAAGATTATCTTAAGCTATCAATACTTCTTTGTTTGTCCTCTACATCTCACTCCTAAGAATCGCTAATGCCACAATAAATGGTCATTTTCTTCAAAAGTTCCATTTCAAAGAACCTGAAGTTTTTAAATTTTGAGTCAACTTTTCTGGATTGTATATCAACATTTTTTTCCCTATTTGCAAGTTTGTGGATTGTTTTTGATCTACTTTCCTTCCTTCCTTCCTTCGTTCCTTCCTTCGTTCCTTCCTTCCTTCCTTCCTTCCTTCCTTCCTTCCTTCCTTCCTTCTGCCTGTCCGTCCTTCCTTTCTTCTTTCTTCCCTTCTTTTCTCCCTTCCTTGAAAACTATTTTTATTTGATGTAACCAAACTTAAGTTTGTCCAAAAAAGCAGTAAAACCTCCAGAGAAAAAAGTGATTATCCCTGCCTCTTGCCACTTTGCATTTCATAACGATCACCCGAGAGAAGAAATACAAAGTTACTTCCTTTGGGTTGCCTGGTGGGTATGGCGCAGTAAGAGCTTTTTGAATGGGATAAAGTTCCACCTAAATTCTCGGAAGGCCATACAGTCATTTGGCTATTTGGACCTTGTGGGAGCCAGTAATTCTTTTTTTTTTTTTTTTTTTTTAATTCGCTGGAGTTTATCCTGTGCCAAAGTGTGATTAAGGCTGGGAAACATAGCCTGGAGCAGAAGGGAGACTGAGGGTGCCTGAGATCCTTCCTCTATGGGCTCATTCTCTAAGGTTCCCAGCACAAACATCCCTCCCATGGGACACCTGTCCTAGAGGAATCAAGGGGGAAACTGGGCAATTAATCCAAGTCTGATGGATATTTTAAACTAGAAATTACAAGTTCTGCTCTCTGCCCCCCAGGGCTCCTTCCTTGGCTAGTTACACTTCTCAATTCATAGATCTGGGGCTGGTAGACAGAAGTGACAGTCTGGGCTTGTAGCTTTTCTTTTTGATGCTCAAGAAATGCCGAGGACCTTGAAAGCTGATATTCGGATCTCCTAAAGAGAATCTCAGAACACATTTATCCACCAAACGCTGGATCATAAACGCAGTGAGGTCAGTACTGGGGATGGGATGGCTATTTTTTCTCAGCAATATATGGGTTTATATGCGGATATAGAAGACAGAACATCAGAAGGCTGACTTTGGCATGGAGGAGAAAAGACAGTGAAAAAGACAGAGAAAATGAGAGAGGGTGGGGAGGAGCAGATATACGGTTTCAGGAGGAATTTCCACTTGCTGTAGATCCTGGCATAGTCCAGTTGATGAATGTAGGAGACAGGGTATTTTTGAGCCGCATTTGTGGTCCATGGAAAATGCTTCTAATGAGATAGTAACCTCACTTCCCTATATGTTAGGGAGGAAAGAGCTCTGTGAAGCTATTGCTTTGTTTTGTTGTATACAAGGTGGAAACTGAGGCAGGACACAGGGGGTTTGTTGCATACTGGTGCCCAGATAACCAGAGTATTTGAATATACCTGAACTCTTTCCATCATTGGTATATCAGTTTCCTACTGCTGCCCTAAGAAATTGCTACAAACTTGGTGGCTTAAAAACCCACAAATTTGTTATCTTATAGTTCTGGAGATCAGAAGTCTGAAATGTTGGCATTTCTTCTGAAGGCTCAATGGGGGAATCTGTTTTCTTGCCTTTTCCATCTTCTAGAGGCCACATGCATTCTTTGATCGTGGCCCCTTCCTCCACCTTCTATGCCAATAGCACCATATCATAAAATCTCTGTAACGGACTCTTCTGCTTCCCTCTTCTACATTTAAGGACATCCGTGATTACATCAAGCCCATCCAGATAATCCAGGATAATCTCATATTAAAGTCAGCTGATTAGCAACCTTAATTCCACCCAAACCTTAATTCCCCCTTGCCATGAACCATACGATATCCATAGGTTCTGGGCATTAGGACATGGACATCTTTGGGAGTTATTATTTCTGCTTACCATAATTAACTAGCAAGTGTTGTGTTAAATGGAAGGACCACCTAAGAGGGAGATGAAAACTTGAGATCCAGCTAAAATCTCACTTCTTTGGGCATCTTTTGATAATAGTCCTTATTTTGTAATGGGGTATTGTTACGTTGCATAGGGAGGAGAGGAAATGTATTAAAAAATGATATACTTTATAAGTGCAGTTTTAAGATGTTGTTGCATCATCACTTAACCTTCTGGGTGTTGACAGTAGAAAATAAACCATAAATAAATTTGTAAAAAATATTTGCTGGAAGTCAGATTGCTTTCTCAACATGACATGGGATTCCAGGGAACCCACAACCACCAAAGGAAAGGAGTTTTAATGACATTAAATGGAAATGTGTCTTTCCAGGAAAGTTGGAACAGAGAAGTCAGCAAGGGTGAGGATGGTGGAGGTTAGGAAGAAGAGATTGGAAATGTAGGAGAGACACAGATTTCTCACCATCTTTAAACCATATTAAGGTTGTTATATCTCATCTTAAGATCAATGGGACTCTTTTGAGGAGTCATTTAGGTTTTAAAAAAAGGAATACAGTTTTTTTTAATTGCTCTTTGGCTGCAGTAGGGAGATGGATTAACGTAATCCAGAGTTTCTTAAGGACCATCTCTGAACTGAAATAAAGAAAATGTATATATATTGATGAGTGTTTTTAATAAATACTACACTTTGCATCATTTTATTTGAGAAATCTGCCTCCCATCTGAAATTTAACAATAGTTGTTGAAATCACATCTTCTAAATGTCACTATGCAATGGTTGATGATTTAGAATAGTCACCACGAAGCATTCTTGGGGCAATAACATGACTGAGACGTCATTTTCTGTGGTCCAGTCCTCATTGCTGCAGATGCAAGAATTCTATTTTGTCAGTGAACCAAGAAAAGGTGGCTCTTTTTAACATTCTCTGGTAATTTTTCTAATTGTTTTATGTGTCAACATATAAGGGACAGAGAAATATGTTGCATTTCCCACCTTCCATAATAAATTAAAGCACACATATTTTTTCATATGACTGCTAAAAATGATTATTTCAGAGATCTTAATATTTTCAACCATTCTTCACCCCCAGAAGACAGGAGAGGAGCATGAGGAGGGAGAACCGGAGCAGCGTGTCCGAGTTCCTCCTCCTGGGGCTCCCCATCCGGCCAGAGCAGCGGGGCGTGGTCTTCGCCCTGTTCCTGGGCGTGTACCTGACCACGGTGCTGGGGAACCTACTCATCATCCTGCTCATCAGGCTGGACTCTCGCCTCCACACCCCCATGTACTTCTTCCTCAGCCACTTGGCCCTCACCGACGTCTCTTTTTCATCTGTCACTGTCCCTAAGATGCTGATGGACATGCACACTGAGTACAAACTCATCCCCTATGCAGGGTGCATTTCACAGATGTATTTTTTCATATTTTTTACTGACCTGGACAGCTTTCTTATTACATCAATGGCATATGATCGGTACATGGCCATCTGTCACCCTCTTCACTACACCACCATCATGAGGAAGGAGCTGTGTGCCCTCCTAGTGGCTGTTTCCTGGATCCTGTCTGGTGCCAGCTCCCTTTCCCACACCCTCCTCCTGACCCAGTTATCTTTCTGTGCTAACACCATCCCCCATTTCTTCTGTGACCTTGGTGCTCTGCTCAAGTTGTCCTGCTCAGACATCTTTCTCAATGAATTGGTCATGTTCACAGTAGGGGTGGTGGTCATTACTCTGCCATTCACATGTATCCTGGTGTCTTATGGTTACATTGGGGCTACCATCCTGAGGGTCCCTTCAACCAAGGGGATGTGCAAAGCATTGTCCACATGTGGCTCCCATCTCTCTGTAGTTTCTCTGTATTATGGGTCAATATTTGGGCAATACCTTTTCCCAACACTAAGCAATTTCATTGACAAGGACATCATTGTAGCTCTCATGTACACAGTGGTCACACCCATGCTGAATCCCTTTATCTACAGCCTTAGGAACAAGGACATAAAAGGTGCCCTTGGGAAACTTTTCAGTAGAGCAACATTTTTCTCACAGTGACATCCAACTTTTATTTAAATTAGAACCTAATTTTGATTCATCTCATAGATTTGATTTTCCATTTGAATAGATCTCAAAACTTTTACGTCTTCAAGCCCTAAGACAAATGATGGCATGTTGGATGTACTGGGTAAATGTTAGCTGACCAGAGTTTCGCTGTTAACAAGTTGACCTTATTAACAATGCTCTCCTTCATAAATAACTTTTAATCAGCAAATGCTAGATTACTTTTATTATTCACTTCTTATTTTTGCAAGTTGGGGGCATACATAATACAAAAATATACATGTTGGTTATTCTTTAATTGAGGAGAATTTTGGAAACTCATATATTTTGGGCCCATAATCTCAGGCTTTCATGCACCCCAGTATCTAAAGAATTAGCTATATTACTACACCACATTCTTATGCCAACAATACAAGATTTTCCTTTCGTCTTTATGGTCTATTACATCACAGAATCCAAACTAGTTGTCACTTAAATAAGGAAATTTTTACTGCCCATGGTATGAAATGTTACAAAAACAAACCTGATGATGGGGACCCTGTAGGGTTTCAAGACTCTTTGGGGATTTCCCCCCTGTCAGCACTGTGGGGTTGATATTTTTTAGCCCCCATAGACAATCAGTAATGAGAGCAAGCTTCATGCTGGCCTCCTTTGTACATATAACGAAATTATAGTGCATAATCTCTAAAAATGTCATTGCTGTCCTCCAAATGCCACTGCAGATTCAGCCCTGACTGTGCTTCATGGACCTCCTGCCCTCCCAAATGCAGAATGAAAGGAAAGCTTCTCAAACTTTAGCATGCCTAAGGATTGCGGGTGAGCCTGTTAAAACAGATTCCTGGAATCTACCGCCACAAGTTCCAATTCCATCGTTCTGGGATGGGGCCCAAGGACTGGCATTTCTAACAAGCTCCCACAGGACGCTGACGCTGCAGAGGTGTGAACTATGATCTGAAGAGCAATGGAGTGAAGAATTAAAGCATGGAAGTTCTGGGGTGCACATTTACAACAACTTACACGAATTCTGGTAGTGGGTAGAGTGAAACAAGAAAGTGCTAAAATTATTTTGGTAACAGAGGAATCAATGGTTCAAGTTGGTATTTTCAGATTAATTCTGGCTGCAGTAAATTCCTTTTTCATTTCTAGCATAAGAAGATATTTCCTGAGCTATCAGATTTTCTTTTCTCTTTCATATATAATATAGATGTACCAGACACTGCATATTGTTTCATATCATCACGCAAGACTATATGTTCAATGAAAAAAAATTCTCAAAGCTTTGAAAAAAATAACATCCTGTGTCCACTGATGGCTTCTGGTTTACATTAAGCCACATGGAATTTCAGTGTGACTTGTAACTTTGCTAATGTCACTTAAAAACAAGTTTAAATATTTTTAAACTAACAATTATTTCACCCATGCTGCCAAAAAATGTGCACTTCTTATGAAGCACTAGTTGATTTCAGAGCAGGCTGTACCTCCAAAAAGGACACTTGAGTTCTTGATAGGACATTGAAAAGGTTTTATTATTTGATGTTATTCATGTCTAAAAGTCCTCATTTAACTTGCCGTGTTTCTTGACACAGCCCATAAGATAGCATTTGTCTTGAATCCAACCCATATTGTCGTTATTATGGGCATCAAGGCTACTTTACCCCAGTCTTTTCCTGTTCTCTTTGTGTGCACATGTCTGCCCTATGTAAAATGCAATATATAACTTCATACATAAATATAAGACTAAGTAGTATGTAACCAGCACCTGGAGTGATATTTAAGCCTGTGGTGATGCCCCAACTCTACCAGAGTTGATATTGGATATATGTGTAGAATATTACAACTTTCTTTTGTTATGCCTTTATTTCATTCCATTGGCTCTGACTTAGATGATCCTGTAGGTGAACAGGGACCATCTGGCTTTGTTGCCTCTCTTTCCACATGGCTCAACTTTCCATTCTTCATGTATCTTTCTGGGCATTTTCAAAGTTAGGTTCTTCTCTTTTTAAAGGAGCAAGCTACATGTATTGGGGAACTAAGACAATGGAGCCCATTAATGTTTATGCTTTGGAGATATTAAAGTAACTTTGATCAGGCAACTGACAAAAGAGATTTCAAGGCATAGTGGAGGCTTTAATAAAATTTCACAGTGAATCTTTGTGTTAATTCAACTAAAAATTAAAAGTTTTAAGTAGATTGATGTATTGATGTTGTATGTATTCTATGTATTGATACGCACAGAAGTAGAAATGGAAACATTATTATAATCAATTACTATAGAAAAAGAACTATAAAATTCCATATAAAATAAATCCCATTTATGTAAACATAAAATTTTGCAAATAAAAACCATTTTAGATGGATAAAAAATGAATAATGGAAGGGTGAAGTATTTTGACATTATCCTTTGTTTTCATGTCTATGTTTTTTGGATTTCCATCATGAAGCAGAATTAATTTTTAAGGCAGCAAATCAAAAAGGAATTTCCACTTGGGAGGAAAAGTCACTCTTCACATTCCAAGCTAAGAGTTATCTAGGTGAGACATTAATCTGGTAGGGAAGGGCCAGTGAGGAGGTCTTTCCACAGCTCCTTCTGGGCTCACACTCACAGGGCATCCACCCTGATGTTATTTCCAAGGACAGTGTTTCCTCAAAGTCTGCCCTTAGAACCATCTGCCTCAGAACTACCTGACCCCAGATCCCATGGATGAGCATCTCCGGAGGTGGAGCTGGGATCTGCATCTTTAACAAGCTCCCCAGGTGATTCTGCGGAGCATCAAAGTTTAGGGACCACTGCCTGAGGGCATCTGTTCTGGAGGGAGTAAGAAGAACACTGAGCAATTAATACAGGTTTAATGCATGTTTCCAGCCAAGAGCTTGGTGCCCTGTCCCCTTGGGTCCTCTCCCTGGTGGGTAGAGCACAGTCTTCACATCTCCATTTCTGAAGCCGAATGAATTGAGGAGTAGGCTCCAGGCTCATGACTTTTCTCTCTGAAGGACAGTGAGAGGTTCAAGGCCACAGAAGCTGTAGGCTAAATCTGGTCTCTGGGTGTCCTACAGAGAAGGTGAGAAACTAGTACATACTTCTGGCATTTAGAGGACTTGAGCATAAAATTCAGAGTAGAACTGGTTATCCTTCACCAATAGCCAACAGCAGGGGTGTGTATGTGTGTGTATGTGTGTGTGTGTACACACAGGTGCTCATCACTTCTCTGTGCTCTTGCTTAAGTCACTTCCTATTACTAATTACCAAAGACAAGGATACCATAATCACCACCACTGAGAGACCCTCATGCCTTTAAACCCAAGCCTTGGGGGAGATGGGGAACAGCCAGCTGGCCGTGTATATTAGTGGGCACATCCCCAAATCCCAGCTGGGAGCCTCATCTCTTCAACACATTCTAGATGTCAGAATGTGTGCTCCTTTAGTGAATGCAGTGTTAACCAGGCCTCTCTAATGCTTCTCTCCAAAATCTGTATCTCTAATATGGATTATGGATTTTCATGGAGTCATGGGAGCTTGCTGAATCAGGAGTTTGGAGAATTACATGACATTAAGTACTAGTAAATATATATATTTACACACACCAGTAATATTTTGAAGTGTTGATATTGTGAGACTGAGCTCAGAGAAACTTTGAGTTCAATCAACAGGTATGTTTCTTCTCTCTTTAACCTTTATACATAATGGAAACGTTGGCTATTTATTTTTGATCCACTTCCCTTTGAGTCTATGTTGTTGAAATTTCCATACACTTTACTAATGACTGGATTTTAAAGTCAGATTTCAAGTTTTATATGTTACAACTTGAAGGTCAAACATTATGATTGATTTTAAATATACAGAAACGGAATAGAAATTAGGGGGATTTTGGCTTACTCTGACTCTGCTAAGACAGTGTGACACTTTCTCTTTATAGACTAGACACAGCTGCAAACTACGACTTAGAGGCTGCCTCTCCCTTAGATGACGGAAAAATGCCACTGGGCCAGTGTCTCTTCTATATCTAACTCTCTTCTCTGTTGGCATGTTCTCTCATTTTACATGATAATACCATCCACTTTAATGGATTTTTGCAGGGACATGGCAATGCAGAATATTGGGATATTCACCAGTAGGAAGGAACTAATTTTTATCTGCCTGCTGTAAATCAAAATTTGTTGGTTTCTGCTTCTTCCCCTGTCCTTTCATCCTAGCAGACAGGAGAGGAGCATGAGGAGGGAGAATCAGAGCAGTGTGTCCCAGTTCCTGCTCCTGGGGCTCCCCATCCGGCCAGAGCAGCGGGGCGTGGTCTTCGCCCTGTTCCTGGGCGTGTACCTGACCACAGTGCTGGGGAACCTGCTCATCATCCTGCTCATCAGGCTGGACTCTCGCCTCCACACCCCCATGTACTTCTTCCTCAGCCACTTGGCCTTCTCTGATGTCTCTTTCTCATCTGTCACCGTCCCTAGGATGTTAACGAGCATGCAAACTCAGGATCAATCCATCCCCTATGCAGAATGCATAGCACAGATGTATTTTTTCATATTTTTTACTGTTCTGGACAATTTCCTTCTCACCTCAATGGCATATGATCGGTACGTGGCCATCTGTCACCCTCTGCACTACACCACCATCATGAGAGAGGGACCGTGCACCTTACTAGTCACTGTATCTTGGATTCTGTCCTGTGCCAGTGCCCTGTGTCACACCCTCCTCCTGACCCAGCTGTCCTTTTGTGCTGACAACGCCATTCCCCATTTCTTCTGTGACCTTGATGTCCTGCTCAAGCTCTCCTGCTCAGACACATCGCTCAATGAGCTGGCCATCTTCACAGTAGGAATGGCAGTCATTATCCTCCCACTTACATGCATCTTGATCTCTTACGGCCACATTGGGACCACCATCCTGAAGGTTCCATCCACCAAGGGCATCTGCAAAGCTTTGTCAACATGTGGCTCCCACCTCTCTGTGGTAGCTCTGTATTATGGAACAATTATTGCCCTGTATTTTTTCCCATCATCCAGCACGGCCAGCGACAAGAACATAATTGCCTCTGTGATGTACACAGTGGTCACACCACTGCTGAATCCTTTCATTTACAGCCTAAGGAACAGGGACATAAAGGGGGCCCTGGACAAACTCTTCAACAGGGCAATAGTATTGTCTCAATGACATTTGCTCATCTTTATAATAGACACATATATTCACAAACTCCAGGTCCTACACCTGTCATCTTGAGCCCAGCATGGAACAAACACTTAGCAAATATTGATAACTTGAATTTCATTCGGTTACAATTATTCTCTCTCTTCCTAGCAATTCTTTAGTATAAATTGATAATTCTGAGTTGATATTATTGATTATTGTTCTTGTGTATTAGATTGAGAAATTACATAGCAAGTAGAACTTATGTCTCTCTTCCTATTTCCTGGGAATCACATTAGTTCTTTTCTAAAAAAAATACCTCTAGAGAGGCAAAATTGACATGCAAATGTTGTGTATGTTTAAAATGTACAACTCGATGTTTTAATGTGTATACGTTATGAAATGATCACTCCAATCATGTTAATGAATGTATTCATCACCTCCATGTAGTTACCATTTTATTTGTGTGTGTGTGTCTGGTGAGAAGACTTAATTTAAGATCCGCTCTACTGCCACCCCAGGCAACGTTGCCAAGGCCACCTTTGATGCCATCTCCAACACACTGATCCCGCTGATTTTCCCAAATGAAGCGTCTCATAGGTTTAGAACAAAGTTTGCTACATTTTGGAAAAACATGAATGTATGATATGGTCACAAGTTTACCAATTCTTCTGGAAGTTAATAATTATTGAGACTTCAGCTGACTAGTTTATATCCTTCTCAAAAGTTAAAGTTAACATTATTTCTTTCAAAGTGCAACAATATACAGACTTTTCTTAGAAGAGGGGAATCATAAATCTCAGAACCAGGAGTTACAGCATTTACCTGTCAGCTTTGGATATTATATACATAGATATTTTCATATTTCAATAAATTATGCATTTATTTAAATGTATAAATATAATACAATATAAATGATATTTATAATAGAAATATATAACATACTATAAATATTATTTATAATTATAATATAAATATTATATATAAGTATATATAATCTATATATTTATATTTAAATAAATTATGTAATCTATATGTCTTTATATAAAATATATGTTTATATTTAAATAAATTGTATATAGATAGATATATAATTTCAACTACGACATGTATTTTAAGAATAAAAATATGATCCTATTTCGTCACAGATGGAAGGGGACAAGTGGGTCTACTAAAGAGTTAGAATCACTTCGCTTCTGAAGGAAAAAAATAATCCACATGTATTAGATGATTAGTTTTGAATCCAAGGGGCTTTTTTTTTAAAGAAGAAGCTATAAATGAAATCAAGACAGAGCTCAGGATACATAAAATTTAATTCATTTGTCATTAAGGATAAGAAGTTGGAGTTAATACCAGAAAAATAGCGGCTCTCCTTTTCTTATAGACTCTGTCATTCAAGAGCCACTTAGCGAGTGACCTGCTCTATGTCACGCAGTGCACCCAGCCCTGGTCATTCAGAGCTGGATAAAGACACAACCTCCATGCTAAAGAAGGAGACGTTCCAGTAGTGTAGAGACAGGTGAGCTAAAATTGAGCATGAGTTTACAAGTGCTCTAACAGCATACTGCTGCTGATTGTGCTTACTACGCATGCTTACTGTGTGTCAGGCACTGTGGTAAAAGCTTTATCTGTATTACCTATTTTAATCCTCATACAATCCAGTGAAGCATGAACTGTTATCTTCTGTGGTCTCAGTTGAGGAAACTGAGGCTTAGAGACAATGACGTCAGTAGAAGAAGTGGTAGCAGCACGAGGGAGGCTGTCGCTGATGCCGCCGGGACGTCAGTGAGGGCTTCACAGGGGAAGCAGGTCTGGAGCTGGGTGCGGAAGGAGGCTCAGGATTATGATACGTGATGGGAACAATGGCAGTCTAGGCAGGGGGACAGAGGGAACCAGGGCATTGAAACAGACAGCAAGTTCAGGGAAACGTAAAACGTTCGGTGTTGCTAAAGCCTGTGTGCGTATGAGCCAAGTGAGGATCAAGAGATGAGACTAGAGCAGCAGACAAGGACTCTGATGCCCTGGCAGGGAGTTTAGATGCTGCCTTGCAAGTGATCAGGTGCCGCTGACTGGGGGTGGGTGGAGGAGGGATGAAACCTGGGGAAGGTTATGTTCGTGTTTTATAAAGATGACTCAGGTGACCGATGGATGAGGTGGTTGGGCAATGGAGTGGAGAGGCTGGAGACAGGGAGCTCAATTAGAAGGTCCCTGCACATCCAGGTAACGTGGATGTGCCTGAATGAAGGCAAGGGCAGGGGAATGGGGGAGAGAGTGCCTTTGAAGCACTAGGAAGGGCTAGTCTGGTCTCAATAATTGATGGGAAGTAGGTGGTGGAAGAAGGACTAATCTTGATTTCTGGTTCTGTCAACTGATATTTGAGAACAGAATGGGAGGCTGGCACTTTGAGTTAATTTTGAATAGGTTTAACAGTCAAAGTGAGGGAACGAGTTTCTGACCACCTGCTTTCTAAAAACAGGTTCCAAGCAAGAAGAAACCAAGTACCCTAAATAGATAAGGGGCACCAGCAATCTCTTCATCACCCCGCCCCACACTGATCCCAATTAAAAGCACATCCTACTCACTCTACACACCAAAATGCAGAGAGTGAGAAATAATGTCTGCTTTCGTGTGAATGCCTTAATGTCAACATCATATTAACCTTATTTAAATGAGGCACCTGAAAGGAATAGAAGTTTGAACTTAGGGATTAAGGGTGGGGATGATGGGATGTATCCAGGAACAAAGAAGTCTGGAAACTTGAACACAGCGGTAACTATTCTGGTTGGGTGGGAACCAGTCCCATCTCCTAGTCTGCCTGGGTCCTGTGGCAAGAACTTCAGTCCAGCCCCAGACAGCATTCCAACAGGTACCGCACTGTCCGTGGAGTAAGGTTTCCTGCGGGTCAGGATGAGTGAAGCAGGGGAGCTGGCTGGGCCAGTCTGAGCAGCAGGTTCAGGGTATCAGAGGGGGCATGAGTGCGGGGATAGCGGGTGCTGTGTCCTGTACTCTGACTTCTCAGCCTCCCTCAGGTCCATGAGCTCTGTCATCAGGAGCCTTAGAACTCTCCCGGGGGCTCCCTCCTGTGAGAGCTGATCATGGGAAACAGAGGGTATTTTCTTGCCAGTTCAAAGGACAGAAGAGAGCTCGAGATGAACGGCAGGGTGAGAGTGTCAGTGCCCCACCCGCTGTAGGACAACAGATGTCAAGAGAATGAAAGGAGAGTTCTGGATAAGGAGATGAGAGCAGGAGTCCAGGGTTGCAACTGCCCTAGCTCTGATTATCTGTGAGAGCCCTCCTCCCCAGTCAAGGACCCAGAGAGACTATCAGAAAGGAGATCCGGAGAGAAGAACAGATGTCCCATTCAGATCATCAAACAAATGGAACCCTCAAGTACTAAGATGCGGCGTGCTGCTTGAAATGACTCACACCTGTAGTTTCCATTGCTGAAGCCTGGGAGAGTTTGAGTCCACGAAGGATGCTCAGTAATTATTCATTGACAAAAATACAGGAATTATGAAACATTTTCAGACAAGTTGACTCTGAGTAACAGACTGCTTTGGGGAGGGTTTTTAGGCAGCCAGTAAATTTTGGCCACACCAGAGGTAATGAGGAGTCAAAATTACATGGTCTTTTTTTAAAGAATTGTATTTTTAATGTTTCTAAGATTCCTAGAGGCAGAAGAAACCCTATATGATCATAAACAAGATTTCTTTATCTCTGCAATTAATTTAAGCTGCTGGTGAGCCTTTTAGAGCTGAAAGCAAACCTAAAGGTAAATAACCAAAGAGAAGTTGCCATGTTCACACCTACTAGTCACAAAAAGGATGCTGGCATTGAACATTTCTGACCAGTAGGGTGAATAGACAGCCCAAGGAGTCTGAACATCCTTCTTGGTGAAATTTTGGCAAACCACGGGAAATGAAGCAAGCAGGATGGAAATCTAAAGATTGAATTTCAGTCTTCTGGTGGGGAACTCTTTACCTATGTTGCCTCTCCTGGAATGTAACACCATCCTTTATTTCTTTTGTCTTAACCTCCACTTAGTGCTGTAAGCAAGACAGGTGTCACCCAATTTTTTTTTATTACTGACAAATTAATAATCTGGAATAAAAGTGTCATGAAAGCAGGGTCTTTGTCTTATTCCGTTCTCTGTCCCCAGCACTTACAACAGCTCCTACCATAGTGGAGGTGTCTAGTGTATATGTGTTTCATGAATGAATCTCAGAAAAAATATTTTTGTACTTTTTGAGTGGAGGAAGGACAAAGAGTGACAACAGGATTAATAACAACATCTGGCATTTGTTGAAAATTGACTAGCCACCTATAATGAAAAAGAATATGGAAACGAATGTATGTTTGCATATGTATGCCTGAAACATTATGCTGTACACCAGAAATGGACAGAACATTGTAAACTGACTCTACTACAATTTAAAAAAAAGAATCATGTACTGAAAAAAAAGAGAAATGACTATTATGAGCCACTATACTAGATGCATCTCTTAGTTTATCTCAGTTAATCCTCCAAGTCACCTTATTGGGTAGAGATTATATTCTCAGTCTTACAGATGAGAAGGCTCAGGCTCAGGGAGGTGGGGTCAGGGGATCACAGTCTTATGACTAGCGCATAGCAGACCCCGGACTGAAGCCATGTTTTTCTGACTCCGAGCCTATGTCTTTTCACTGAAAGTTGCTCTCACTGGGTCCAAGAGGAGAGAATTCTCCGACAACTGAGGAGCCTCTTAAGGGCCCCCTTCATGTCCTTGTTCCTCAGACTGTAGATAAAGGGGTTCAACATGGGGGTCACCACGGTGTACACTGCTGCGGCTGCCACGTCCTTCTCTTCAGAGGCCACCGAGGGAGGACACAGATAGGCGCTGAAGAGGGTCCCATAGAACATGCAGACCACACAGAGGTGGGAACTGCAGGTGGAAAAGGCCTTGCTGCCCCCGCCAGGAGTTCGGACCCTCAGGACGGCAGAGACGATGTGAATGTAGGAGATGACAATGCACATAAAGGGGATGATGAGCACTGTGCCTCCCAAGGCAAAAACCATCAGCTCGTTGATGCGGGTGTCAGAACACGACAGCTTCAGGACAGGAACTATGTCACAGAAAAAGTGAGCTATTTCTCCCGCAGCACAGAAGGACAGCCGAGCCATGAGGAGGGTGTGAGTCAGGGCAACAGCGTGGGTGAGGACCCAGCACCATGCTAGCAGGAGGGTGCAGACTCGAGGACTCATGATCCTGGAGTAGTGGAGAGGGCGGCAGATGGCCACGTAGCGGTCGTAGGCCATCACAGCTAGGAAGAAGCTGTCCAGATCCCCGAACATCAGAAAGAAATACATTTGTGTCAGGCAACCAGCATAGGAGATGGTATGACACTGGGTCTGAACATTTCTCAGCACCTGGGTTACTGTGGAGGATATCAAACCCATGTCAACAAAAGACAGATTGGCCAAAAAGAAGTACATAGGGGTGTGGAGGTGTGGGTCAGAGCCGATGGCCAGGATTATGAGTAGGTTCCCAGCCAAGGTGACAAGATACATACACAGGAATATTCCAAAGAATAACTGCTGTTGCTCTGGTGACCTTGATATACCTCGGAGGAAAAATTCAGAGATGCTGGATTGGTTTTCCATGACTCTGTAGCATCCAGAAACTAGGGAAAACAGTTAGAATGAGAGATTTCTTCTAAAACTCTACATGTGCTGTCTCCCAAACCTTCCAACTCCCAAATCTCCCTTTAAATTCGTTTTCATCCCCAATCCTGACTTCAGCTCCAATTTGACCCTACTTTCTTCCTTCTCTCTTTCTTGTGAATATTAATACTTTTTTCCTTTCCTCTCTGTTTCCCTCTGGTCAATCTTTTATACAGAGAGTTGTCTTCCAAGGAGACTCTGGGCATGTTCATCTCTGGGATTACCAGGTCCTGGACCAGGTCTATAGCCCGTATCAATTTCATCATTGTAGTAGTGTAGATGCAGGAGTAGACGGAGGTGAGCTAAATCTTACCTTCTCTTGGTAGCCCCAAATCCATACAAAATTGTTTTTAAAACTCTCTCAATTTCTCATTTTAGACTGAAGGGCATATGAAGAACTCATGTCCCCTTATTTCCTTATCTTTTCTTCTGAAATTGGAAATACGGGGTTCTGCATTTCCCCGCATCTGAGTTTTGTCATTGGCACCACCGTCATCCTGTAGCTAACATTCACTAGCCACGTGTTACATGTCAGATACTCAACTAAGCATTTCATGCAGATAGTCTCCTTTCACCCTTCAACCAGACTAGGAAGCAGAAATTATTATTCTTAAGATTGTATAGAGAAAACTGAGGCTAAGGATATTTGAGTCATTTGCACCCACAGCTTGTAAATTTCAAGACAGACTTCAAACCCATGGCACTGGATGCCAGAGATTACGTCGCCAATCAGTATAGATAGAAAGTGATTTTCTATCACCACATTTATGGTTAGTCCCTCAGTATCCCTAGTTTAACGTCTTTGGCCTCACTTGCCCTTCCTATCTTGTCTTTTATAGAATAGTGAAGTTTAAGAACTAGGAAGAACCTACAAGATCATATGGTCCTGAGATCCCCAAACATTGGTCATAATCAGAATCAAGTGAGATGCATGTTAAAAATACGGAATCCTCAGATCTTCTCAGACCTATTGAGTTACATTCTCTAATATATAGTCCCTGTGCTTAAAAACTAACTAAACCCTCCTCAGTTGTGTTGATGCTTCATAGTGATTAGATTCTTTTAAAAAAAATTTTTTAGCAGGGAAGTAATTAGGTTGATTATTTATTTATTTATTTAAATGGAGGTACTGGGGATTAAATCCAGGACCTCGTACATGCTAAGCACACACTCTACTACTGAGCTATACCCTCTTCCACTCAATAGGGATTTAAAAGAATTCGTCTAATTTAACTCTTCCATTTAATTCACAGATTAATAAGCTAAGGTTCAAAAAAAGTGAAGTTATTAAAACAATTTACTTTGTGTCCTAGAAGATATGGTCCAAGAACCAGGGTTTTCAGGCTCTTCACTAGTGACCTTTCTTTGAAGGCAGCTATCCTTCCATTTTTCACTATTTTTGTTAATATTGTACAGACTAAATATGTTCCTACGACTGATTTCTATTAAAATCCACACTAAAGAAAAACTTGCCTACAGGTTATTAGAATATTTATTGAAACTTTGTTCATATTTTGAAGTTAATACTCCAGACTTTAATAGGAGAATTATCTGAGCACGATTACATATTTCTTTACTCTCGACCCCTACACTAATTGAAGAACATACCTCAGAGCTATATCACCTCTTTTGAGAGACCAGAAGTCCACAAGCTAAGTTAATTTTCTCCCCTACTCCATCTTTTCATGGAGAATATGATGCCTCTAACTGGGCACATTCGAATAACCCTGTCCTGGAAGGTGACAGACTCTTAAGACTCAAATGATTGCGCATCTTATTAAGGGGAGGGTGCTTTCCTGACCTGCAGATCCTGCCTTCAGAAATAAAGTCTGTTTTTTTCCATTTAGCCTCTCAAGGGTACTAAAGTATTTTAGGACAGAGCTGCATCTCTTTCATTATCTCTTTTGCATGTAATGCCTTGATCAGTCTATTCCTATAGTGTCCCTCAGTCTGTGGAACCGACCAGTTGACATCAAAATATTTTCCAAATTCTCAAAAAAAAAAAAAAAAGGTTCAGAACTTTCTATTGTAAGCCCAGCTTTTAACCTTTGTCCTTTTTTCTTCTCTACGTAAGAGTCTTATGCTACTATCTCTTGCCTTATCCCTTGGTTCTTCTTTCTCTTAAAGAGTTTCTCATCCTTCATCCTGACTATAGCCTCAGAAAACTGTGTAGCCCTAGAGACAGCAATGAGGTGCTTCCAGAACCTTGGGGCAATCTCTGCCTCTGTCATCTTGGCTGATAAGGTCCCTTTACTTACTTCTGCTGCTTCTTCACCTACTGTGTCTGCCAACAGCTAAGAGCTGGCTTGGACATGATGGAGAGATGATTCCAAAGGCACGACCTGCTAGCCTGCAACTGTGTGTCTCAAATTTCTCTTCTCACTGCTACCCTGCTTACTGAGAAGTCACTGTAGATGTCTTTCATTTGGGAAGAACGAGGGAAGAGCTCAGATTCTTCCTGCCAACCTTTGTGATGAGATTACGTGGAATCAGGATTCAGGGTCAAGAATAATAAATACAGGTGGCAAATAGGCAGAAGCATAAGTCAGATAACTAAACGGATGTAAGTTTGAGGGGGAAGGGAGCAAGAGAAAGTGAGACTAGGATTCCCAGTGAGGAGCCCAAGAGATCAACAAAGGATTACAAAGCCAAGTGAGGGCTAGGTCTGAAGGGGAAGTTGGGGTAATCATAGTTACCTTTTCCAGCTGGAACAGAGAAGATCAGAAAGAAAAGTGTCTGCACTGAGTATTTAAAATGATCTGGGGCACGTGGTACCCTGATACCACTCAACCCAGGTCTCCAGGAATTTTGAAGTATTTTATATTTTTATTTTGAAGCCTGAACAAGTGACTTGGAAACAGGGAGCTGGCTCATCAGGCTAATACCAGGAGGAGGCTGAACAGGGCTGTACTTTGGGCATATACCGACAGGGAGTCGCGGTAAAGGGTTCCCTAGAGCCTAGTTAGAGCTAATTGTCATAATAGCCCCATTTTTTTTTTGCCTCTGTATCTCATGTAGCAGACCAAATTAGTACAGTGCTGGCTTCATTAAAATTTTTGGAAGCTTTACTTCTTTCTCTTGATAAACAGAAACATTCAGGAGCTATGCTATTTGTATTGATTTTTAACCATGGCCTACGGCGAAAATTCATTTTCTATGTAAATAGATCTCCTAGCTGCCCTCTTGCAACAAGATTCCTGTCCCTAAGCTCTTTCTTTAAAGAAATCCAGGAACTTCCAATATCTACATATACAGTTTAGTGGCATATGACATGCGTTTCTTAAAAAATTCTCAAGCTTCTGGTTAAAGAGGTTAAATTAAAATCACCTTTCCATCTCCAAAACTACTAAAAGCAAAGTGATTTTTTGGAAAAGCATAAAACCCACAAGGACCCAGAAGCGTGGAAAGCAAACAATAGTAAATTCCGGAAGTTGGAAAGCAGACGGATGAGTGAGCGGTGATCAAGATGTTCTCACTGCCCTCAACTTGACTAAATGTTAGACAGTCTTTTCCTGATTATTGGCTGCTGATCTCAATGTGTTTTTTTTTTTTTTGAACATCTACTTTAGAAAAATTGCATTGTAAAATTCTTTATTTTCCTCTTTGGGATGTAAATCTTCTCCTAGGCTCTTGCCAGTTACAACCTAGTTCTTCCAACCTAGGGATGTTTTCTCAAGGTCCTGGGAACCATCCCTTTGAAATGTAATCATCAGGAAAGATAGAACCCCTGTCTCCTCAGTCTCTGTGAAAGTAGGAGCCTAACTTCATTAGAGGCCAATTAGCAAACACAGATGCCCTATACCATTGACCTACCTTCTTTATAACATCCTCCAGTACTTTTCCACTATCTAACTCCAGCTTTTAGAACCACACCCTGCCTTTTGTTTCAGCAGAGTTGAGTTCAGTTTCTCTCCCCTATTACAGTAGTCTTGATTAAAGTCTTCCTTGCTCATTTAACTCCATGTGGTGCAATTTTTCTTTGATAGTGGTAAATGCGTTAACAGACATGGAAAAGCTGAATACTAAACTGGCAGTAGATAAAACAAAAGAATCAAATCTTGTCAATATTGAAGAATCTACAAAAGGCCCAGAAACTGGAAGCTCTGAGTGCCTCTGGATCTGAGAGTGAATGGGAAATAAACTAAGAGGTGATAGCTATTTCGGAAGAAGTCGAACCCCTAGATTCTAGTTTTCACTCCTCACTATGGGAATACTGTCCTATCCTAGCAGAAATTGGAAAGTTAACTTTCTGGAGAATGTTGGGACCAGACGTTGCCATGTGCAGTTCAGATTAGTGACTCATATAAAAAAACAGGGGGATTAGATGACTATATATAACATTAATGCTCAGTGGTGGACTCACAGACATAGTAAACAATCTTATGATTACCAAGGAAAAGTGAGTGGGAAGGGATAAATTTGGGAGTTTGAGATTTGCACATGTTAGCCACTATATATAAAAATAGATATAAAAAATACAAATTTCTCCTGTATAGCACAGGGAACTATTCAATATCTTGTAATAACCTTTAATGAAAAAGTATGAAAATGAACATTTATTTATATATGCATGACTGGGACATTGTGCTGTACACCAGAAATTGACACATTGTAATTGACCATACTTCAGTTAAATAAAAAGAAAAGAAAAGAAAAAAGAAAAAAATGCTGAGTGGTGAAACCCACAGCCCTTTATCTGGGTTTTGCTGCCAGACCTCTTTCACAAATGCAGAATATTATAAAAATTTTCTTTGGAGTCCAACTAGCTGAGCAGGAAAGAATACTGGCATTGGCTTTCCTCAAAAAAGGTTTCCCAGCCAGATTACCCATTCATTTCTCTCTTGTTAGACATGGATTGCTTTCAACTTTGGTCCTTACGAGTAAGCTGGTAGGAGCATCATTAAACATGCCTTTTGTGGCCATATTCACTTATTTCTCTCAGATACACACCTAGAAGAGATATTTCTGGGTAATAGAGGAAGCAATATTTGGCTTTTTTATATGTAGACAAACTCTTTTCCAAAACATTTATACAATTGACACGCCCACGTAAGATAATTGAGAGTTCCAGTTGCTATATATTCTCAATATAACTAGTAGCATCAGTCTTTTTCCCTAACGTTTTACTACAGACATTTTCAAACATAACAAAGTTGAAAGAATTCTACAGTGAACTTTTTTAATACTATCCACCTTGATTTAAACTCTAACATTTTATTATGCTTACTTTAACTCATCCATCTATCCATAACTCTATGTATAGAGTTTGATCTTTAATCTATCTTATTTTCAAATCTATCTTATTTTAAAATTATTGAAGTATAATTGACATAAAATTAAATGCACCCTTTTAATGTGCACATTTCAGAGTACTACAAATTTATATACCTGTGCAAACACTACCACAATCTAGACATAGAGTATTTTCATCATCCCCTAAAGTTCCATTGTATCCACATCCCAACCAACCCCCTCTCCCATTCCCAGTCTCATGCAGCCAGCAACCTGAATTCTGCCATTATAGGTTAGATTTGCCTTTTCCAGAGAATCAAATAAATGGCATCTTAACTACTGTATCTGGTTTCTCCCACTCAGCACAAAATGTTAGAGATTCATCCATGTTGTGGCAAAAATCAATAATTTATGTTTTCATTAGTGAGTAGTATTCTATTGTATTAATATACCATGATTTGTTTATGCCTTCACCATTGATGGACATTTTGGCTGTAACTACTTTTTGGTCATTATGCATAAAGCAGCTATGAACTGCCAAATACAAGTCTTTGGGTGGAATATGTTTTATATAATGAGTGTATGTTTAACTTTATAAGAAACTTCCAGTTTTCCAAAGCAGTTGTACAATTTTACATTCCTTCAGCACTATATGAGAGTTCCAGTCACTTGGTATTTTTAACTTTCACCATTCAAGAAGGAATGTATCAATATTAAATTGTAGTTTTAATTTGCATTTGATAACTAATGATGTTGAACATCTGGAACCTTTTTCTTTAAACATTTTTTATTGATTTATAATCATTTTACAATGTTGTGTCAAATTCCAGTGTTCAGCGTGATTTTTCAGTTATACATGAACATATATATATTCATTGTCACATTTTTTTCTCTGTGAGCTACCATAAGATTTTGTGTGTATTTCCCTGTGCTATACAGTATAATCTTGTTTATCTATTCTACAATTTTGAAATCCTGTCTATCCCTTCCCACCCTCCGCCCCCTTGGCAACCACAAGTTTGTATTCTATGTCTATGAGTCTATTTCTGTTTTGTATTTACGCTCTGTTTTTTGTTTTTGTTTTTGTTTTTGTTTTTTAGATTCCACATATGAGCGATCTCATATGGTATTTTTTTTCTCTTTCTGGCTTGCTTCACTTAGAATGACATTCTCCAGGAACATCCATGTTGCTCTAAATGGCATTATGTTGTCAGTTTTTATGGCTGAGTAGTATTCCATTGTATAAATATACCACCATTTCTTTATCCAGTCACCTGTTGATGGACATTTAGGCTGTTTCCATGTTTTGGCTATTGTAAATAGTGCTGCTATGAACATTGGGGTGCAGGTGTCATCCTGAAGTAGATTTCCTTCTGGATACAAGCCCAGGAGTGGGATTCCTGGGTCATATGGTAAGTCTATTCCTAGTGTTTTGAGGAATCTCCACACTGTTTTCCATAGTGGCTGCACCAAACTGCATTCCCACCAGCAGTGTAGGAGGGTTCCCCTTTCTCCACAGCCTCTCCAGCATTTGTCATTTGTGGATTTTTGAATGACGGCCATTCTGACTGGTGTAAGGTGATACCTAATTGTAGTTTTGATTTGCATTTCTCTGATAATTAGTGATATTGAGCATTTTTTCATGTGCTTTTTGATCATTTGTATGTCTTCCTTGGAGAATTGCTTGTTTAGGTCTTCTGCCCATTTTTGGATTGGGTTGTTTATTTTTTTCTTATTGAGTCGTATGAGCTGCTTATATATTCTGGAGATAAGCCTTTGTCGGTTTCATTTGCAAAAATTTTCTCCCATTCCGTAGGTTGTCTTCTTGTTTTACTTCTGGTTTCCTTTGCTGTGCAGAAGCTTGTAAGTTTCATTAGGTCCCATTTGTTTATTCTTGCATTTATTTCTTCTAGGAGAAAATTTTTGAGATGTATGTCAGATAATGTTTTGCCTATATTTTCCTCTAGGAGGTTTATTGTATCTTGTCTTATGTTTAAGTCTTTGATCCATTTTGAGTCGATTTTTGTGTATGGTGTAAGGGAGTGTTCTAGCTTCATTGTTTTACATGCGCTGTCCAGTTTTCCCAGCACCATTTGCTGAAGAGACTGTCTTTATTCCAATGTATATTCTTGCCTCCTTTGTCGAAGATGAGTTGACCAAAATTTTGTGGTTTCATTTCTGGGCTCTCTATTCTGTTCCATTGGTCTATATGTCTGTTTTTGTACCAATACCATGCTTTCTTGATGACTGTAGCTCTATAGTATTGTCTGAAGTCTGGGAGAGTTATTCCTCCAGCCTCTTTCTTTCTCTTCAGTAATGCTTTGGCAATTCTAGGTCTTTGATGGTTCCATATAAATTTTATTATGATTTGTTCTAGTTCTGTGAACTATGTCCTGGGTAATTGGATAGGGATTGCATTAAATCTGTAGATTGCCTTGGGCAGTGTGACCATCTTAACAATATTGATTCTTCCAATCCAAGAGCATGGAATATCTTTCCATTTTTTAAAGTCTTCTTTAATTTCCTTCATCAATGGTTTATAGTTTTCTGTGTATAATCCTTTCACCTCCTTGGTTAGATTTATTCCTAGGTATTTTATTACTTTGGGTGCTGTTTTAAAGGGGATTGTTTCTTTACTTTCTTTTTCTGCTGATTCATCATTAGTATAAAGAAATGCAACTGATTTTTGAACGTTAATCTTGTAACCTGCTGCCTTGCTGAATTCTTCGATCAGCTCTAGTAGTTTTTGTGTGGACCTTTTAGGGTTTTCTATATATAGTAACATGTCGTTGGCATATAGTGACACTTTTACCCCTTCTTTTCCAATTTGGATCCCTTTTATTTCTCTCTCTTGCCTGATTGCTGTGGCTGAACATCTGGAACCTTGACCTTAGAACCCAGACATCATGTCATGAGAAAGTCTAAACTACACAGAGAAATGACATATAGGTGTTCCAGTTAACTGTCCCAGTTAAGGTCCCAGCCAACACTCAGCATTTACCACCAGACCTGTGAGTGAACAAGTATATAGATAGTCCAGTCTGCAGCCTCCTACCCAACAAGCTGACATTACATGGAGCAGAGAAGAGCCATTTAAACCAAACTGATCAAACTGAAGATGAGCAAAATAAATGTAATTGTCATTAAAGCCACTAAATTTGGGGGATGTCTGTTACACAGTGATAGTTAACTGGAACAAATTTGGGTAGTTATAAAGGTAATTTTCTTTTTGTCAACTTTTTCTAGCTTCATAAAATGAATTAACTGTTCCCTTTTTGTCTACTTTCTATAGCATTGGTCTAAGGTTAATTTTAATTTTTCTTTAAATGATTGAGAGAATTAAACAGTGAAACCATCTAAGCTAGGATTTTTATTTCTGGGTAGGTGCTGAAATTAATTTAATATAATAAATAAATGCAAGGGTACAGTTTACCATTGGGGTAATATTGAGGAAAACTGGGGTGATGGAAATGTCCTATGTTTTTATCTGTACAGTGGTACATGAATATATGCACATGTAAACATTTATTAACTTTTACAGGTATTATTTGTGTTTTTCACAACCCTTCAGTTTTTTTAAATATAAAGACAATGTGAGGAAGCTAATAAATTTCACATTTGAATAAAATGGACAAATGCTTCAAAAATAAAACTATATTAATACAGACAAAAGAAGAGAAAATCTGAGTAGTTTGATATCTACTAAAGAAATTGAATCCATTATCAATGGTCCCCAAGGGACTATCAAGTCTCAGAAGATTTCACTGATGGGTTCTTCCAAATATTTAAGGAAGAAATAACTACAGTCTGACACAAACTCTTCACCAGAATAGTAAAAGAGGAAAAAGTTTGTAACTGTTTTTATGAGGCAAGCATAGCCCTAATGCCAAAATCTAAGAGGTATATGACAAGAAAGGAAAATCAAAGACCAATCTTTCAAGTTTCAAAATTCTAAACAAAATATTTGAAAATTAAATCTAGGAAAAGACAAAAAGCATACTACACTGAACCAAAGGGTCTATTTCATGAAGCTAGGTTAGTTTATCATTTCAAAATCAGTGAAATTCATTTCCTTAATAAAAAGGAGAATAATTATTTCAAAATTTCAACAGATGCAACAAAAAGCATTTGATAAACTTCAACATCCATTCGCTGTAAAAACCTATAGGAAACTAGGAGTAGAAGGGACCATCCTTAATCTGATGGAGGATTTCTATAGAAGACATCACAGACTCGGTGCTGAAACACTGGAAGCTTTTCCCCTGGAAACAGAGTCAGGGACACTTTCATCACTACTGTGACCAACCTTTTTGAATTGGCTCCAGCTAGGGTCCTCCTGCCACGTGCTGCTCATGCCAGGAGAAGGAGACTGAGTTCAGTTCAGAATAAAGGAAAGTTTTATTCTTTGATCAGAGAATGGAGAGGTGCAAGCCGGAGCTCTAGAGTACACACTCTCTCTGACAGGCTGTTGGCTGGTTGCTTTATAAGCTTCTCCTGTGTGGTTTATCCATCAGTAGGTATCAGCAGCAATGAGAGTGAAGGAAACACAGCTTTGTGCGTCTGTCTGCCTCCTCTTAAGTTCCCAGGTCTTCAGTTTGAGAGGAACAACACACAGAGAGATGCATCTAAGGAAACACATTTTCATCAGGACCTTCTTTAGATGTCAAGATCTTGGATATTGGTTTGATGTTGCAGTGGGATGAGATTATGGGTTTGGGGAAGGAGTGAATCCATTTTTTAAAAATTTCCAAATTTTTTATTGAACTATAGTCAGTTTGCAATGTTGTGTTAGTATCTGGTGTGCAGTATAATGTTTTAGTCATACATATACATACATATATTCCTTTTCATATTCTTTTTCATTGTAAGTTACTACAAGATATTGAATATAGTCCCCTGTGCGATACAGTAGAAACTTGTTTATCTGTTTTATACATAGTGGTTAGTATCTGCAAATCTCGAACTCCCAATTTATCCCTTCCCACCCCCTTCCCCCTAACCCCACTCCTAACCATAAGTTTGTTTCCTATGTCTGTGAGTCTGTTTTTGTTTTGTAAATAAGTTCATTTGTGTCTTTTTGGGGTCTTTTTGGATTCCACATATAAGTGGTAGCATATGGTATTTTTCTTTCTTTTTCTGGCTTACTGGAGTGAATCTATTTCGAATGTGGGAAGAATGTAAATAATTTGCGGCAAGAGTTCTGGCCATGGTAAATTACAGAGGGCCCCAAATTCTTTCCTGTTCTTCCTACGGAGAGATGGGGCTTAACTTCCTTCCCTCAGTCACTGGCCTGGCTTTAGTGACTGTCTGACCTATAGAAGGCAGTGACAGTGAGAGTCTAGGATTTCCATGTAACTTCCACCTTGACCTCTTAGATTGTTTGCTCTCAAAAATGCCCTGTTTCAGAAGCCTGCTGCCATAATGTGAACAGCCAGGCAATGTGGAAAGGCCAGGAATAGGTACTCAGAACTAACAAACACATGGAGAATGCATGAGTTATTAAAAAGTGGAACTGATAAAACCGGCTATGTGTGAAAAATTAAAAGTAAAGTTAGATCCTTTTCTCTCACCATACCACAACATAATTGCAAGTAAATTAAAGATTTAACTGTAGTTATTAAAATTTCAAAGAAATAACTAGATGGAATTTCCCTGATCCATGAGATGGAAAGGACTTTTTAGTATAAAAGCAATGAAAAAAAAATCTCAAGGTCAAATATTTGCTGATGTTGACTGCAAAAAATAATTTTAAAAAATTGCTATACATATTGGAATGGCAAGGACCCACAAAAACACCCAGAATAAAATGTTTCAATTTTGTTTTATCACTTTTAATATTCACTTAAAAACACCCTCATAGAAAAAAAAAGACAAATATATTAACAGGATAATTTGAGGAATAATTAACGCATGGTTAAAAATTAGATGAAAGAAATATTCAGTCTTACTGATAACCAATCTTACTGATAACATGGACATTAGAACAATGAGATTGTTTTGTATCTATGAAATTATTAATGATTAAAAGCAACAGTGATACTGGAACAGAGTGTGGTGGTTGAGAGCATGGACTCTAGCCACTCCATCCTTTCTTCTTTTCCTCGTGCCACCCTCCCTCTCAAGGGCTCTCTCCAAGGTCCCATTGTCTCCTTCTGTCCCTTTCCCAATCTCCCTGTGCTGTACCCTGCCCCATCTCTCCCTGAAAAAAAAAAAAAAAGAAGGACCCTAGAGTCCTGCAGACCTAGGCTGGAATTCTCCCCTACTCCATTTAGTAGTTTTATGACCTTGGTCAAGTCATTTTCCTCACTGGGCCTCAGTGTTCTCATCTTTAAAATGGGGATGATAACAGTTCCTGCAGCCAAAGCTTGGGGGTGAGTATTCCTTGTGACCACATAATGAAAGTGTCCAACAAGTGCTAGCTAGTATTAACAAAACCAGAGGAGATGCAGCATGTTTAGCTGTTACCTATCAGACGTTATGACTGGTGTGTTCTATACAGGCTGCCTCATTTCACTGAGCGTTTAGGACTTCAGGAGTTGTTTTGTTTTATATATAAACACACACACACACACACACACACACACATATATACACATATATAAGTATAGTAAGTTTACAATGTTGTGTCAGTTTCTGGTGTACAGCACAAGGCTTCAGTCATACATGAACAAACATATATTCGTTTTCATATCCCTTTTTCACCATAAATAACTACAAGATATTGAATAAGGTTCCCTGTGCTATACAGTATGAACTTGTTTATCTGTTTTATACATAGTAGTTAATATTGCTTTGTATTAGGAATACTCTGTTTAGAGAAATCACCAGCAGAAGTGGTCATATTTTAAGCTCCTGATGTCTCCCTCAACCCAGTTTTACCCAAGACAGGAGACAGGCACCAAATTGTCCAGTGCATAGGCAGGAGTTCCCAGGAGGCCAGCTGGTCAGGCTGAAGTGCATTGCATCCCAGCAAGAGGCTTCCGAGTCACATTCAGGAGACCCACATCTGAGAGCTGACCCCCTGGGAAAGAGAAGCCCTCCATTCCCCCAGGACCAGGCAGAGGTGGCTGGAGAACAGGCTGCACAATGACACAGAGGTTGGCTCTAATGAGCACGTTGGGGGATGGTTCCTCGGAGCCTTTAAAACCCTAAGAAAAACTCCTGTCTTCCCAGACCTAAGAAAGCCGAAAAAATGGTTCATACACTCCTGCTGTTCCTAATGACCCCTGAACTCAATAGACCCCAACCTTACTGACCGAGTCAGAAAATTCAAGGAGTTCCTCATCGTGAATTTACCACCCAGGAGAGAGAATCGGAGGACTTGAAGATGCCTAAAACTGATCCATACACTGACAGGTGAGAATCTGGAAGGGATAGGACACACATACACAAACATGCACACACAACACACACGACACACACCACTCCCTTCCTAGCCCAATGACTAGGCAGAAGTTTCTGCAGCAGATAATCTGAGTGTCTGCCTAGGGTCAGAAGCTTCTCTATGAACCAAAGAACAAATGGCATACCAGCATCTTCACAAAACTTCTAAGGCCAAGGCCAACATGAAATGACATCTCGCACTAGCTGGCTCTAAATCCAGGGAGAACAGAAGAGAGTGGCTACGTTCAAGCCGCGGCAACCAGAGCCCGATTCCTTTCCTGATTCTTCCCTCTGATGAAAAGTAAAATCAGAGCTTGAGTACCGGTGTAGGGTGGGGTCACAGAGCTTTTAGGCAGACATACCTGCATTCATTAACTATCTGATCTTGAGTACCTCAGATATCTCTAGGACTCAGTTTCACCATTTGCAAAGTGTGGAGGGCAACAATACCTACTCCATAGTCTTGTGAAGACCGAAACAGTGCCATCAAGGTATCTGGAACATATGGATAATGATTATGTCCAAGAGACCAGGTGGAATAACTGTTCTCAGAGTGAATCCAGGTACAGAGGAGCAAAAGGACAAGAGGACAGGGCTAAGAGAGAGAGAGTGATAGAGAGACAGGTGGCACCCCGGCCATGTTTGTGGGGAGAATGGGACATCACAGTCATTGCCCTCAGCCCCCAGATCCAAAGCCCCCAGACAGGCAAGGGTATAAGGACAGCAGCTGAATGGCTTGGGTGAAATTCTAGGGATTGGGGACATAAGTAGAAAGGTGACTATCTTGTCCTATTGTGTGTGGGGGTGGTGGGGAGGGGTGGAGGAGGGACCATGCACCTCCTTTTTACTCAGTAAGCAAAAATGACTTTTCCAATCTTGCCCTCAAGGATATGCTTAATTCTCACCTCCTCCAATAGCCTACACGGACTTCTCTGGTCACAATGATCTCTCTTCTCAGGACCCTCTTGTAGCATAAAAAGCACAGGTCATATTTGCATGGCTCTTCTCTTGCATGGTCTCTAAATGCCCCATGGATATTTTCTCACATCCCCAGTGAGATCCAGAGATTCTCATTGCCAAGTTCCTGTCTTTCTTTCCTTTTCTCAGTACAGTTCTGGCTACACAGATGCTATGTGTGAATTGATTAAACGGTGACCCATGGAAAGGTTTTATCTCCACACATAACAAGAACTACAGGGGATGGGAAAACCAAACCGGGTGAACCAAACTGCTATTTCAGACTTCCTCCTTCTAGGATTCTCTGAACGGCCAGAGGAGCAACCTCTCCTGTTTGTCACCTTCCTGGGCATGTACCTGGTCACTGTGATGGGGAACCTGCTCATCATCCTGGCCATCATCTCTGACCCTCACCTCCATACTCCCATGTACTTCTTTCTGGCCAACCTTTCGTTAACCGATGCCTGTTTTACTTCTACCTCAATCCCCAAAATGTTGGCCAATATGCATACTCAGAGCCAGAGCATCTCCTCTACTGGGTGCTTTGCACAGCTCTATTTTCTCCTTACATTTGGTGGCCTGGACAACTTACTTCTGGCTGTGATGGCATATGACCGCTATGTGGCCGTCTGCCTACCACTTCATTACAACACAGCAATGAGTCCCCAGTTCTGTGCACAAATGTTGGGCATGTGCTGGGTGCTAACCAACTGTCCCGCACTGATACACACGCTGTTGATGACCCGATTGGCCTTCTGCGGCCACAAGGCCATCCCCCACTTCTACTGTGATCCCAGTGCTCTACTGAAGCTTGCCTGCTCAGATACGCGCATTAACGAGCTGATGATCATCACCGTGGGCCTGCTGTTCCTCACCGCTCCTCTCATGCTGATCATCCTCTCCTATGTCTGCATTTCCTGGGCGGTGTTTGGCATCTCATCTCCTGGAGGGCGATGGAAGGCCTTCTCTACCTGTGGTTCTCACATCACCGTGGTACTGCTCTTCTACGGGTCTCTTATGGGTGTGTATTTGCTTCCTCCATCAACACACTCTGCAGAGAGGGAAAGCAGGGCTGCCATTCTCTACATGGTGATTATTCCCATGCTAAACCCATTCATCTACAGCTTGAGGAACAAAGACATGAAGGAGGCTTTGGGTAAACTCTTTGGCAGTTGGAAGACTCTCTTCTTACCTGAATAGTGATGCCCGATCCTGGTATACCAGTCAGCCCCTGCCCTCCATCATTTCAGTGATTTCACCACCCAGACTGATTTTAGGGGAAGGTTATCAGGTAACACTGAGGGGTGTAACAAAAGGCTATTTCCATTCCTTTACTCAGCTGTGGCGTGAGATGTTCTGAGTCTCTCTCCTGAACACAGTAAAGCAACCATTACTAAGAAAAGGACACCATACCCCGCTCCTCATTTCTAAACCAGGTTATTAGCCAGCATGAGCTAAAATATTCCATGTACCCTCTGGAGCCAAGTAATTCTGCCCTTGGGGCCATGGGATGAGGTGAAGGGATGTGAATACAAACATTTAATGAGCATTTACTATGTTCCTCATTGTTCTCCATATCCGTTCTTTGAGATAGGCTTGTGAAAAACTCTGACTCAGAATGTTAAATAACGTCCCCAAACTAGGGAAGCTTAATTCCAATATCCATCCTATATGTATTATACAACATTATGAAGATGGTGATGTATATTGAATGAACACAATAGGAGAATAAGAATTAAATTAACATATATTTTATGGTATTTCCTTGATATTTTATTTCTTTAACTTAAGAACACTACTTTCTGTTGTGATGGATGGATGAAACAGACTCAACATTTATGTGTGGCTACCGTGTACCAGTTTTGTAGTAAGTGCATGATTTGTTCTCTGAATTCTTTCATAAACCTTACCTTAAAATAGAAAATGACAAAAAAAAAGTACAAATGATAAATCAAATGAGCACTGGAACTTTTAGGGCAATAATTTGATGAAAAGTAGTCTGGAGGAAATTGGTGTTCTAAGATGTCACAAAGCTTAATATTGTTTTTTTTAAGCAGTATTATTATAGGTTATTGTTTTCTTTTTATCTCTACATGTTTCAAAACTTGTAGATATCTTTAGAACCCAAATAAAATTTGGGGGTTGGCACAAAAAATGTTCCAATGATTAGTAAGTCACCCCAGAGTGAAAAAGAAACATCTAAACAGAGCTCTCCGAGGTTTCAAGATCAAGTTCATCCTGGACCAAGTTTTCCAAAAATGAGGCTGTGATGTTTTGATGCATTGTACAATAAATCTTGTTAAAGGAAGAAGATTTTCAAGGAGGAAGATTGCACCTGCATGCATTTCCCTTTGCTGTTGTCCTTTCCACACTCTGTCCCTTTTCCTTGGAATATAAGGGGTGGGAATAATGAGACAACTAGGGAAATCTGACTAGACCACCTGGCCTTGAACTGGGTCACTTGTCCCTGACCACTGCAATTTCCAGTACAGAAGCAAAGGTTAAAAAAAAAAAGAAAAACAACTTTTGTCTTTGTCGGTAATATCTCTCTTTTTTCTGAACAAAATCCCTACCTCTAATTATCCCCACCATTGCCCTCCAGTCACCCAGATACACCAGGATACTTACAGCCTATTCCCTTGTCAATAGACTCTGTAGTGATCTCTGTCAAAACTCTCATTCCTGGAGCTCTCAGTTAAATATGATGAAATCCCTTTAAAAAAACATGCACTTGATTTGGGACTAAGGTTCATTCTTCCACAGGACTATTTATACTTTCAAAGGTGAACTTTTCTGACCAAATCAATCTCAAATGGATAGGATAGTCCTGAGTCCAGAAAATTTTAGGTGTCGGGATATTGCTGAATATAGTATGGTTATACCTCATCCATTTCTCCTTTTGTCATGTCCTCAACCTCTTCTGCCCCTTATGAGACTTAGAAAGTAAAAGGGGTACTGTTTCATCAGAGGGGATAAACATATTTATCCTAAATAAGGACTTCATGAGTCAAAAAGTCACTGGTGCTTACCTTTTTGTCCAAAAGTTGTATGTGTTTCATTTCACATTTTAAAACCTCTAATCAATATTTAGTATGTTTTGGTGGGAAAAATATTTCTCTTATAACTGAAAGTTTAGAGACTTTTTACCATATCTAAGAATCCCCCTAAATCCTATGGGATATAGATAGATACACAGATGATAGATAGATAGACAGATAAATTGATAGATAGACAGAGATACAGATAGATATAGATATTACAACTAATGCATTTTGGGAATGTAAATAATCCTTTACATATCACAGAATCATAATGTAAAGACTTTTGGAAGTAATACCATCCCTAATTTATATCTTAGACTACTGTTAGATAAAATTGCATTTGATTTTATTTTATTTTTTCACATTTTTTATTGAGTTATAGTCAATTTACAATGTTGTGCCAATTCCCAGTGTAGAGCACACTTTTTCAGTTATGCATGAACATACATATATTCATTGTCACATTCTTTTTCACTGTGAGCTACCACAAGATCTTGTATATATTTCCCTGTGCTATACAGTATAATCATGTTTATCTATTCTACATATGCCTGTCAGTATCTACAAATTTCGAACTCTCAGTCTGTTCCTTCCCACCCCGCACCCCCTTGGCAACCACAAGTTTGTATTCTAAGTCTATGAGTCTGTTTCTGTTTTGTATTTATGTTCTTTTTTTTTTCCAGATTCCACATATGAGCAATCTCATATGGTATTTTTCTTTCTCTTTCTGGCTTACTTCACTTAGAATGACATTCTCCAGGAGCATCCATGTTGCTGCAAATGACATTATGTTGTCATTTTTATGGCTGAGTAGTATTCCATTGTATGAATATACCACCTCTTCTTTATCCAGTCACCCGTTGATGGACATTTAGGCTGTTTCCATGTCTTGGCTATTGTAAATAGTGCTGCTATGAACATTGGGGTGCAGGTGTCATTTTGAAGTAGGGTTCCTTCTGGATATATGCCCAGGAGCAGGATGACTGGGTCATATGGTAAGGCTATTCCTAGTCTTTTGAGGAATCTCCATACTGTTTTCCACAGTGGCTGCACCAACCTGCATTCCCACCAGCAGTGTGAGAGGGTTCCCTTTTCTCCACAGCCTCTCCAGCATTTGTCATTTGTGGACTTTTGAATGATGGCCATTCTGACTGGTGTGAGGTGATACCTCATTGTAGTTTTGATTTGCATTTCTCTGATAATTAGTGATATGGAGCATTTTTTCATGTGCCTATTGATTATTTGTATTTCTTCCTTGGAAAATTGCTTGTTTAAGTCTTCTGCCCATTTTTGGATTGGGTTGTTTGTTTTTTCTTATTAAGTCGTATGAGCTGCTTATATATTCTGGAGATCAAGACTTTGTCAGTTTCATCTTTTGCAAAAATTTTCTCCCATTCTGTAGGTTGTCATTTTGCTAGATAAAATTGCATTTTAAATGATACTAAATGATGCTGTACGGAGGTAGGTAAAGAAGATACTCTCAAATGCTACTGGTGGTGGGAATTAGATTGACATAGACTTCCAGGAAATGAGTTGATCATTCTTATTATGAGCACTGAAAATATTTGTACCCTGTGACCTACTCTTTCATTACCAGGAATTTGATCAATGAAACAGCAAAAAAAAAAAATTGTCAAGATTTTATATATAACGGTATTACTTGTAAGAGCAACAGAAACCACTCAGATTTTAGTCACTACAGCTTAGTTAATTAAATAATGGTATGTTGATATGATGAACTATTGTGTGGGCTTTCCAATTACTTGATAATGTGTTTTATTTATTTGTCTATATTTATTGAGGTACAGTATTTGGTTATGTATTTTTAACACAGAATAATGTTAACAGGAAACATTATTACCGAATTCATTCTAAATTCATTATTCATTATTCATAATATTTAGTTTAAAAAAAACTTGAACAGAGTACACCAAAATATTGAGTGGCTCTCCCAAGATGAAGGAATTGTGCCTGATCATTGTGTTCTTTCTTCAACGTCCATTTCCAACTTGTATTTCCCACACTTTCTGTACTAAAATATTACTTTAATAATCGTGAATTTAAATATATTTGAATTTTTTAATATTGACTTATTTTAGCCAATACCTATACTTTTCTTACCTGGAACTTGTTCTGGAGATAAAATCAATCTTTCCCTTTATGAGAGAATTACTAGAAAATTCCATGCTGCCAACAAACAGATACTAAATTAGGTTATTATATATTGTGCCACAAGGGAGAAAGGCTGAGAACTTCTTAAAGAAAATTAAGTATTTCAAAAATAAAAGCAATTTTTCCTTCTGTATTAGAAATTAGTTGTGATGTTTTCATGTGGGACTGAAGGAGTTTTCTATCTATCCACATGAACATAAGGAGCCTGGTGTCATAATTATTTCAAGATTAAGTCTACAGGTTGTTATTTATTCTATTATCAAGGTTCTGGGTAAGGAAGAGGAAACCACCTTTGGTATTTTAAGCAGAAGTGAAGTTAATTCAGGGAATTGGGTGCTTACAAACCCATTGAAAGTGTTATAGAATCACAGGCTCTAGGATGACTCTCCAAGAATTACCTTAAGAACAATAGTAATCTGACCTACATGGAGTGCTTCTATCTCTTACTCAATTGGGAAGAAGCGGAGTCAGAAGACGGCCTTTGGAACTATTGAATTCAAGAGCACATCAGGGCAGCTGCATCCCAAGGATCAGGAATCACCATCAAAATTACATGTTGACTCCCAGTAACCTGATGGCTAGACACTGAAAAGGGGGCTCCAGCTGCCACTCCCAAATCAACTGCCTCTCCGCATCTGTATACACACTGGACGTTGAAATTCCGTTCAAATAAAAAAATCTCCATGAAGACATCTGACAGTAGAAACGGCCAAAAAAGAAAAAAAAAAAAAACCCACAACAAAAACCAGTCTTAATGCCTTCCACTTCATTTGAGTTGTCCATATTTCACGTAAGTGTGTCTATTCTGTAGAACTGAATCCACATCCAGGACCCAAACTGCAGAGGAGTCTAGGGAAAGTATTCCTTTCTTCTTTCCAGCCTATAAACTATAGAAAGTTACCCTATAACAAGGTCAGAATGGAATCTGAATGCCAACTGATTATTTCTCTAACATTTACTGATAAAACTATTGAATAATAACTTTTCTATTTCCCTCAGTTGGCATGTCTGATTGACAGTAATTTTTCATAAGGTCAAGGAAGAGGAACACCAGTGCTAAGATATTTAGTACAGTCCGGATTTTTCAGGGCATACAGATTGGTGGTAAAGATCACAAAATCCAAGAGCACTCAAGGAAAATATGGGGAAGAAGTTACCAGAAAAAGGGTAAAGGTTTTAATGGCCAAGCTAATCACCTTGCTCTGAGGTTGCTGACTATCAGCACATGAAAAGATGCTCAGCGTGCATTAGTCATTAGGGAAATGCAAGTCAAAACCACAATGAGACATCACTTCACATCCACCTAGTATGACTGAAATAAAAAGGACTGACAATAGCAATAGTAGGTGAGAATGTAGAGAAATTGGAACCCTAATACGTGGCTGGTAGGAATATGAAATGGTGCACGCACGTTGGAACACACTTTTCAGTTTCTCAGAAAGTAAACATAGATTTGCCACATGACCCAGCCATTCTACTCTTAGGTGCACACTCAGAGGGATTGAAAACATAAGTCCACACAAAAACGCCTCTTTCTGGTCTCCCTGTTTCAGCTGAGAAAAGTCAGAAATGTCCAATGCCAGCATCCTTTTTGTGACTAGTAGGTGTGAACACGGCAGATTCTCTTTGGTTATTCACCTTTTAGGTTTGCCTTCAGATCTAAAAGGGTCACCAGCAGCTTAAATTAATTGCAGAAATAGACGATAACTTGTTTAGGGCCCTCTAAGTTTTCTTCTGCCTCTCAGAATCTTAAAAACATTAAAAAATACTATTGTCTAAAAATAAGGACATAGGGGGAGGGTATAGCTCAAGTGGAAGAGCCCATGCCTAGCATGCACAAGGTCCTGGCTTCAATCCCCAGAACCTCCTCTAAACAATGACAAATAAATGAAGCTAATTACCTCCTACCCCTCAACACACACGAAAAATAAGGACCATATAATTTTGACTCCTCATTCCCTCTGCTGTGGCCAAAATTTACTGGCTGCCTAAAAACCCTCCCCAAAGCAGTCTGTTACTCAGAGTCAACCTTGTCTGAAAATGTTTCATAATTCCTGTATTTTTGTCAATGAATAATTACTGATCATCCTTCGTGGACTCAGACTCTCCCAGGCTTCAGCAATGGAAACTACAGGTGTGAGTCATTTCAAGCAGCACGCCGCATCTTAGTACTTGAGGGTTCCATTTGTTTGATGATCTGAACGGGACATCTGTTCTTCTCTCCGGATCTCCTTTATGATAGTCTCTCTGGGTCCTTGATTGGGGAGGAGGGCTCTCACAGATAATCAGAGCTAGGGCAGTTGCAACCCTGGACTCCTGCTCTCATCTCCTTATCCAGAACTCTCCTTTCATTCTCTTGACATCTGTTGTCCTACAGCGGGTGGGGCACTGACACTCTCACCCCTGCCGTTCATCTCGAGCTCTCTTCTGTCCTTTGAACTGGCAAGAAAATACCCTCTGTTTCCCATGATCAGCTCTCACAGGAGGGAGCCCCCGGGAGAGTTCTAAGGCTCCTGATGACAGAGCTCATGGACCTGAGGGAGGCTGAGAAGTCAGAGTACAGGACACAGCACCCGCTATCCCCGCACTCATGCCCCCTCTGATACCCTGAACCTGCTGCTCAGACTGGCCCAGCCAGCTCCCCTGCTTCACTCATCCTGACCCGCAGGAAACCTTACTCCACGGACAGTGCGGTACCTGTTGGAATGCTGTCTGGGGCTGGACTGAAGTTCTTGCCACAGGACCCAGGCAGACTAGGAGATGGGACTGGTTCCCACCCAACCAGAATAGTTACCGCTGTGTTCAAGTTTCCAAACTTCTTTGTTCCTGGATACATCCCATCATCCCCACCCTTAATCCCTAAGTTCAAACTTCTATTCCTTTCAGGTGCCTCATTTAAATAAGGTTAATATGATGTTGACATTAAGGCATTCACACGAAAGCAGACATTATTTCTCACTCTCTGCATTTTGGTGTGTAGAGTGAGTAGGATGTGCTTTTAATTGGGATCAGTGTGGGGCGGGGTGATGAAGAGATTGCTGGTGCCCCTTATCTATTTAGGGTACTTGCCTTCTTCTTGCTTGGAACCTGTTTTTAGAAAGCAGGTGGTCAGAAACTCGTTCCCTCACTTTGACTGTTAAACCTATTCAAAATTAACTCAAAGTGCCAGCCTCCCATTCTGTTCTCAAATATCAGTTGACAGAACCAGAAATCAAGATTAGTCCTTCTTCCACCACCTACTTCCCATCAATTATTGAGACCAGACTAGCCCTTCCTAGTGCTTCAAAGGCACTCTCTCCCCCATTCCCCTGCCCTTGCCTTCATTCAGGCACATCCACGTTACCTGGATGTGCAGGGACCTTCTAATTGAGCTCCCTGTCTCCAGCCTCTCCACTCCATTGCCCAACCACCTCATCCATCGGTCACCTGAGTCATCTTTATAAAACACGAACATAACCTTCCCCAGGTTTCATCCCTCCTCCACCCACCCCCAGTCAGCGGCACCTGATCACTTGCAAGGCAGCATCTAAACTCCCTGCCAGGGCATCAGAGTCCTTGTCTGCTGCTCTAGTCTCATCTCTTGATCCTCACTTGACTCATACGCACACAGGCTTTAGCAACACCGAACGTTTTACGTTTCCCTGAACTTGCTGTCTGTTTCAATGCCCTGGTTCCCTCTGTCCCCCTGCCTAGACTGCCATTGTTCCCATCACGTATCATAATCCTGAACCTCCTTCCGCACCCAGCTCCAGACCTGCTTCCCCTGTGAAGCCCTCACTGACGTCCCGGCGGCATCAGCGACAGCCTCCCTCGTGCTGCTACCACTTCTTCTACTGACGTCATTGTCTCTAAGCCTCAGTTTCCTCAACTGAGACCACAGAAGATAACAGTTCATGCTTCACTGGATTGTATGAGGATTAAAATAGGTAATACAGATAAAGCTTTTACCACAGTGCCTGACACACAGTAAGCATGCGTAGTAAGCACAATCAGCAGCAGTATGCTGTTAGAGCACTTGTAAACTCATGCTCAATTTTAGCTCACCTGTCTCTACACTACTGGAACGTCTCCTTCTTTAGCATGGAGGTTGTGTCTTTATCCAGCTCTGAATGACCAGGGCTGGGTGCACTGCCTGACATAGAGCAGGTCACTCGCTAAGTGGCTCTTGAATGACAGAGTCTATAAGAAAAGGAGAGCCGCTATTTTTCTGGTATTAACTCCAACTTCTTATCCTTAATGACAAATAAATTAAATTTTATGTATCCCTGAGCTCTGTCTTGATTTCATTTATAGATTCTTCTTTAAAAAAAAAAAAAACCTCTTGGATTCAAAAATAATCATCTAATACATGTGGATATTTTTTCCTTTGGAAGCGAAGTGATTCTAATTCTTTAGTAGATTCACTTTTCCCCTTCCATCTGTGATGAAATAGGATCATATTTTTACTCTTAAAATACATGTTGTAGTTGAAATTCTGTATCTATCTATACACAATTCATTTATTGTAGATATATATTTTATATAAATGAAAACATATATTATATAATTTATTGAAACATAAATAATATATACCTACATATAATATTTATATTATGGCTTCATTACAAATAATATTTATAATAAGTTATATATATTTCCATTATAAATATTATTTATATTGTATTATATTTATATATTTCAATAAATACATAATTTATTGAAATATGAAAATATGTATGTATACAGTATCTAAAGCTGAAACATAAGTGCTGAAGCTCCTGGTTCTGGGATTTATGATTCCCCTTCTCTAAGAAAAGTCTATTTTTACACTTTGAAAGAAGTAATGTTAACTTTAACTTTTCAGGCGAATATAACCTACTCAGCTGAAGTGTCCATAATTATTAACTTCCAGAAGAATTGGCAAACTTGTGACCTTATCATACATTCATTTTTTCCAAAATGTAGCAAACTTCGTTCTAAACCTTATGAGATGCTTCTTTTGGGAAAATCAGTGGGATCAGTGGGTTGGAGACGGTATCAAAGGTGGTCTTAGCGATGTTGCCTGGGGTTGCAGCAGAGCAGATCTTAAATTAAGTCTTCTCACCAGATGTACACACAGATAAAATGGTGACTACATGGAGGTGCTGAATACATTCATTAACTGTGATCATTTCACAACATATACACATTAAACCATCAAATTGTACTTTTTAAACATACACAACATTTACATGTCAATTTTGCCTCACTAGAGATTTAAAAAAAAAAAAGAACTAATGTGATTCCCTGGAAATAGGAAAAGAGACATAATTTCTATGGGCTATATAATTTCTCAATCTAATACACAAGAACAATAATCAATAATATCAACTCAATATTATTAATTCATACTAAAGAATTTCTAGGAAAAGGGAATAATTGTAACAGAATGAAATTCAAGTTATCAAATATTTGCTAAGTATTTATTTCATGCTGGGCTCAAGATTATACGTGTAGGATCTGGAGTTTGTGAATATATGTGTCTATTATAAAGATGAGCAAATGTCATTGAGACAAGACTGTTGCCCTGTTGAAGAGTTTCTCCAGGGCCCCCTTCATGTCCCTGTTCCTTAGGCTGTAAATGAAAGGATTCAGTAGTGGTGTGACCACTGTGTACATCACAGAGGCAATTACGTTCTTGTCGCTAGCCATGCTGGATGATGGGAAAAAATACAGGGCAATAATTGTTCCATAATACAGAGCTACCACAGAGAGGTGGGAGCCACATGTTGACAAAGCTTTGCAGATACCCTTGGTGGATGGAACCTTCAGGATGGCGGCCCCAATGCGGCCATAAGAGATCAAGATGCATGTAAGTGGGAGGATAATGACTGCCATTCCTGCTATGAAGATGGCCAGCTCATTGAGCGATGTGTCTGAGCAGGAGAGCTTGAGCAGGACATCAAGGTCACAGAAGAAATGGGGAATGGCGTTGTCAGCACAAAAGGACAGCTGGGTCAGGAGGAGGGTGTGACACAGGGCATTGGCACAGGACAGAATCCAAGATACAGTGACTAGTAAGGTGCACAGTCCCTCTCTCATGATGGTGGTGTAGTGCAGAGGGTGACAGATGGCCACGTACCAATCATATGCCATTGAGGTGAGAAGGAAATTGTCCAGATCAGTAAAAAATATGAAAAAATACATCTGTGCTATGCATTCTGCATAGGGGATGGATTGATCCTGAGTTTGCATGCACGTTAACATCCTAGGGACGGTGACAGATGAGAAAGAGACGTCAGTGAGGGCCAAGTGGCTGAGGAAGAAGTACATGGGGGTGTGGAGGCGAGAGTCCAGCCTGATGAGCAGGATGATGAGCAGGTTCCCCAGCACCGTGGTCAGGTACACGCCCAGGAACAGGGCGAAGACCACACCCCGCTGCTCTGGCCGGATGGGGAGCCCCAGGAGGAGGAACTGGGACATACTGCTCTGGTTCTCCCTCCTCATGCTCCTCTCCTGTCTGTTAGGATGAAAGGATGGGGAAAGAAGCAGAAATCAACAAATTTTGATTTACAGCAGGCAGAAAAAAATGAGATCCTTTCTACTGAATATGCCTATGTCTGTCTGCATTGCCTTGTCCCTGCTAAAGTCCTTTAAAGTGGATTGTATTATCATGTAAAATGAGAGAATTTGTCAATGGAGAAGAGAATTTGATATAGAAGAGACACTGGTTCAGTGGCATTTTTCCATCATCTAAGGGAGAGGCAGCCTCATAGTTTGCAGCTGTGTCTAGTCTGTAAAGAGAAAGTGTCACAGTGTCTTAGCAGAGGCAGAGTAAGCTATAATCCCCCTAATTTCTATACTCTTTGTATGTATAAAAACAATTACAATGTTTGACCTTCAGGTTGTAACATAGAGAAGTTTTGAAATCTGACTTCAAAATCCATTAATTAGTAAAGTGTAGAGAAGATATTTCAACAACACAGACTCAAACTAAAGTGGATCAAAAATAAAATAGCCGAAGTTTCCATTATGTATAAAAGTTGAAGAGAAAAGAAAGATATTTGTTGATTGAACTCAGAGTTTTTTCAAGCTCAGTCTTGTAATATCACTGCTTTAAAAATAAAACTATTACTGGCAGTTATATGTATTTTACTAGTACTCAGGTTAATCATTCTCCAGTCTCCTCCTGATTCAACAACCTCTCATAACCGCATGAACATCCATAATCCAAAATTAAAACAGCTGGTATCAAGCTATTGCATAGAGAGAGGCCATGATATGCTTCCTCCCTCTGTCTTTGGGAACTAGTATAAGATGTAACTTAAGCAAGAGCACAGAGAAGTGATGAGAACCTGTGTACACACACACGCACACGTACACACACACACCTGCTGTTGACGAAGGATGCTCAGTTCTCCTCTGAACTTTATGTTCAGGTGATCTAGCTGCCAGGGATTACAGACTGGTTTCTGAGCTTCTCTGTAGGACACCAAGAGACCAGGTTTAGCCTGCAACTTCATGTGGTCTTAAACTTCTCACAGGCAGCAGAGAGGAAAGTCATGAGCCTGGAGCCTACTCCTCAATTCATTGGCTTCAGAAATGGAGATGTGAAGACTGTGCTCTACCCACCAGGGAGAGGACCCAAGGGGACAGGGCACCAAGCTCTTGGCTGGAAACATGCATTAAACCTGTATTAATTGCTCAGTGTTCTTCTTACTCCCTCCAGAACAGATGCCCTCAGGCAGTGGTCCCTAAACTTTGATCCTCCGCAGAATCACCTGGGGAGCTTGTTAAAGATGCAGATCCCAGCTCCACCTCCGGAGATGCTCGTTCATGGGATCTGGGGTCAGGTAGTTCTGAGGCAGATGGTTCTAAGGGCAGACTTTGAGGAAACACTGTCCTTGGAAATAACATCAGGGTGGATGCCCTGTGAGTATGAGCCCAGAAGGAGCTGTGGAAAGACCTCCTCACTGGCCTTTCCCTACCAGATTAATGCCTACCTAGATAAGTCATAGCTTGGAATGTGAAGAGTGATTTTTCTCCCAAGTGGAAATTCCTTTTTGATTTGCTGCCTTAAAAATTAATTCTGCTTCATGATGGAAATCCAAAAAACATAGACATGGAAACAAAGGATAAAGTCAAAGTACTTACCCTTTCACTATTCATTTTTTATCCTTCTCCAGTGGTTTTTATTTGTAAAATTTTATGTTTACACAAATGGGATTTATTTTATATGTATTTAATAGCTTTTTTCTATAATAATTGATTGTAATAATATTTCCATTTCTACTTCTATTAATACATAGAATGCATACAAAATCAATACATCAATCTACGTACAACTTTTAATTTTTATTTGATCTCTTGTTGAGTTAACACAAAGATTCACTGTGAAATTTTATTAAAGCTTCTACTGTGCCTTGAAATCTTATTTGTCAGTTATCTGATCAAGGTTACTTTAATATCTCCAAAGCATTAGTTTCAATGCGCTCCATTGTCTTAACTCCCCAATGCATGTAGCTTGCTCCTCTGAAAAGAGAAGAACCTAACTTTGAAAATGCCCAGGAAAATACACGAAAAACTGGAACTCCAGGTTGAACCCTGTGGGAAGAGAGGCAACAAAGCCAGATTGTCCTCATTCACCTATGGGGTCACCTAAGTCAGAGCCAATGGAATGAAATAAAGGAATAATGAAAGAAAGCTGTAATATTCTACACATATATCCAATATCAAACTCCTTAAAAATTTTTTGATTTCCATCATCACATCCCAAATAGACTAGAGTTGGGGACATCATCACAGCCTTAAATATTACTCCAGATGCTGGTTACATACTAATTAGTCTTTTATATTTATGTATAAAGTTGGGTAAACATTGCGTTTTGCATGGGGCAGACACACGCACACACAAAAGAAGACAAGATAAAAAGACTGGGATAGAAACCTGATGCTCAAAAAAAGACATATACCTAATAAGCCAATAATAGAAATAAACTGAATAACATGAACTAAATTATCTTAAAGAAGGCAGAAAAAGATGGGAAAGAAAATTTTAAAATCTCCCCCACAGTATTTGAACTGAGTGAGTTTAGCACGGTAGCCCCCAAACCAATGATTCTTCTATATCCTAGCAGTGAACATTGGGAATTGAAATTTTTAACATACTATTTATGACAGTATAAAACCACACAATAGAGATGGATAAATTTAACAAAATACTTGCAATACCAGTACATTAAAATCCACAAAACATTCATGAGTCCAATTAAAGAGGACTCAAATAAACAGAGCTATACCTTGCACGTAGATTGGATGACTCAATATTACTATAGAGCTGGTTCTCCCCCAAACTGATCTATAGATTCAATGCAATCAAAATCAAAATATCAGTAGACTATATTTAGCAGCTAATCCTTAATTTTATATAGAAGTGAAAGGGGGTCAGAATAGCCAAAACAACTGAAAAATGAAAAACAAACTGCCAGGCTGACTTTACCTAATTTCAAAACTTTTTATAAATCCATAGCAATGAAAATAACAATATAGATCAGTGGAACAGAATGCATAATTCTGAAATAGGTCAATACATGTAAGTTCAATTAATATTTTATAAATTCACTAAGGCAATTTAATGTGGAAAGGATATCGTTTCAATAAATCGTGCCAGCTCAATCAATATGTGTTAAATGAATATAGTCTCTTATGATGCACCTCATGCAAAATGTAACTTGAAATGGGTCAAATGTGTAAGTTTGTCAGTTTCTCATACAGTTAAATATGTACCATTGACCCAGCAATTCTACTCCTAGGTATTTTCACAAAAGAAAAAAAAAACTTTTCATTACAAAGGTTTGTAGGCATAGCTACACACATATACACATATATGTGACAAAAGTAATACTGAAATGCAGTGAGGAAAAGACGGCCTTTTCAACAAATGGTGCTAGGGTTATTGAATGTCCATATAGAAGAAAGATGAATTATAACTCACGCCATAAACAAAAATTACTTCCAGAAGGATTATAGAGCTAAATATAAAAGGTAGAAAACAAAAGCTTTTTGGAAATGACATAAGGGAATATCTTTATATATTTGGCCAGGTTAAAACAAAACACAGAAAGTACTAATCATAAAGGAACAAATAGACAAATAGGGCTGCATTAAATTTACAATATGTTGTTCAACAAAATATATCATTTAGATAGTGAAAAGGCAACTCACAGAGTAGGAAAAGTCTGTCTGTCTGTCTGTCTATCTATCTATCTACCTGCCTACCTAACTTTAACAAAGAAATCAAATCCAGACTACATAAAAGATTCTTCAAATCAATAAGAAAAAGGGTGGAGAAAAATGCAATACAAAAATAAACATAAGATTTGAATGGCTACTCCACATAGGAAAATATCCAAATGAACAAAAAACATAATAAAAGGTGGTTGAATTCATTTTTTCATATCAAAGTAAAACCACGAGGCACTCTCACACACTCACCAGCATGACTAAAATTTAAAAGACTAACAATCTGAGTCTTGCTGAAGATGTGGAGCAACTAAAACCCTTTTACGCTACAAATGGGAGGAAATGTGGGTAAAACTCTCTGGACTGCCATTGGGTTGTAAATTTCCACACATTTCCATGCCTAGGTACACACCCCTAGAATGTGCATTGTAGAATTACACATATTTGCTTATCAACAGATGCAAGAATAGCCACAGCAGCCCTATTCATAATGGTCTCCAACTGGAAAAAAACCCTAAATGCCCATCTATGTTATAATGGATTAAAAATTGTGGTATATTTATCTAATGGAATTCTACACAGAATGAGGCTACATAAACCAAATATACACTAAAGATTGATGAATCTCCCAAACAAAATGGTGAACAAAATAAATCAAACAATACTGATAAATTGTTCTACAGTAAATTTAAGAATTTCTGTTCGTCAAAAGATACGCCAGTTGCACTTGATGAGGAGAATAACACACAAAAGGGTTAGAATATTGGCCAAGACACTTGGGCTGAGACAATGTCGAGTCCCAGGGAGTAACAAGACGGTGCCTGGACCTTTCACCCAAATTCTTCCCTGGGGGTCACAGATGTAAGAGAATGGAACAATGGTAGCACAAGCCCAGAGCAGTGCCTCCCGAAGGGATGGACAAGAGGAACAGTCTCTGGGAGTCTGCAAGTAGAAGAGGAACCCTACTGGAGACGCCCTTCTCTTTAGGGATTCAGAGACAGCTAGTCTGTCTTCCCACTAATGGGAACACTGGGGCTTGCAAACCTGGAAACTATTCCCAGCATGAGTCCCCTCGGGCCCTCTCAGTTCCATTTACTGTGACTCCAGAAATCTACTTCACAGTGGCCTGTAACACTGGATTTCATTTCCATTTCACAAGGAGAAGAGGCCAAGTCTTCAGATGGAACTGTGATGTGAATTTGCCACTGTCCAACGAGAAAGCCTTCAGGCTGCAGAACCCCACTGCTGAATGACATCTGAGGTTGGCTGTGATCAGCTGGGTAAGTGCTCAGTCAGACAGACCAGCCTTCAAGGCTGGGCTCTACTGCTGACCAGCTGCCGCATTTGGGACAAACTACTTCACCTCTCTATACCTCAGTTTCCTTATCTGAAACAGACAGTTCATCTCATAAGATAGAGAAAATACAATGAGAGAAGTAAAGCCCTTTTAGCACAATGCCTGGCAGGAGATATTTTGTAATTTACCCCTAGCTCACAGAGGGCAGAGGCAGGATTGACCCCCGGGTGTGTTTTCCCCCAGAGTGTGCATTAAGTCATTCTGCCTCTTGCTATGGGGTGGGGGGCGAGAACGACTCAAGAGAGTGAAATTAAACTGGAAAATCAGAAGGCAGCCACTCTATGTCTTTCTGGAATGCCTCACCCCCCCCCCCTTTTTTTGGATGGGAGGAGGTAACTAGGTTTATTTACTTTATTTATTTTTAATGGAGGTACTGGGGATTGATCCCAGGACCTCATGCATGCTAAGCATGCTCTTTACCTCCCACCAGGAGCGTCACACCTCTTGACTTCTCTTCTCTCCAAGTGTGTTCCAACGATCGCTCTGCAGATATATCTGTTTCTATAACCTCTGTAACAAAGGTTCACACAAGGCTGTGGCCCAGGATGCTGCCTCTTGGCCTCACTCTACGGGGACTCATATCTTCAGAGCCCAAAACTAATGGCTAAATTCTCTGTATCACTAACTCCAAGTTTTGAAAAGACAACTGTCTGGACTCAGTTAGATCCCATGGAGCCCAGCTGACTCCATGGAACTGTGATGTGAATTTGCCGTTGTCCAAGGAGAAAGCCTTCAGGCTGCAGATCCCCACTGCTGAAGGACATCTGAGGTTGGCTGCGATCAGCTGGGCACAGATCACTCGTCTCCGGGCACACTGGTCTTCCTCTACTGACCCTTCCCTTCTCAGGACCTTCACGTATACTGGGAAGTTTTCATCCCTACTCTTCTTTCTTCCGCTCCTGATATAGCTAGTTACTACTTTAGGTCCCATATTCTATTTAACTTTCTCAGAGACGTTTCTCTGAACTCTTATCTAAAGTGGTCCTCCAATTATATGTTCTCAATGATACCACCATCTTTCCTTTTCAATATTAATCAGAGTTTCCGACTATATATTATTTGTTTAATTGTTTGTCAGTGTCCTCAGTCAGCCTGTATGTGCAGAGACTACGCCTGCTTCGATTAACCTTAAATATCCAGTGCTCACAGGCATTCCTGGCGTAAGGTAGGTAATCAGTAAAGGTCTGAATAGATGAGAAATTACAAACATGGCTGCCTAGACTCAAAGTGGGGGCATTCTAAAGGATGGATCTACTCCACATGGTTACATTCCCAAAGTAGTTGACAAATATCTATGGTATGCATGAGAAAATAAAAGCCTGCCTTAGGAGGTAGAATTTCATGATGGACTAACTTCCAGGTTTGATTGAAGAGGGATCTTAGTTTGAATTTTGACTTATCCTCTTAAGAGCTGTGTGATCTTAAGCTGGTCAATTAGCCTCTCTGAGCCGTCTTGATCTGATAATGTAGAGTAAAGATACATGGCATACAAGTTGTATGTATTAAATGATAGAATTCACTGGCACATAGTAAACATGTCATAAATGATTTTTATATCTACAGTCCTGCAAAGGGTCTCTTCAAAATGGTCATTTTCTCCCCCTTCTGGGAATAACTCAGAGTTATCCATACCACTTGCACTCTTCTTCCCATTCTCCTGATGTTTCCAGGACATTCCAGGGATTCTGCCATTTGAGAAATATTCTGGAGATCATTTCTCAGATATTTTTAGCTATATACTTTTTTCCCTTTTTTGTATGTATATATATTTATTGAAGTATAGTCATTTTACAATGTTGTGTCCATTTCTGGTGTACAGCATAATGCTTCATTCATACATGAATATACATACATTACTACAAGATATTGAATATTGATAAAGGAAATCACTTTAATTCTTTTCTGTTTAATTCAGAGAATTTTGCTATTTGTACCTCTAAGAGTACAGCTGGAGGAGTGAAAAGCCTTTTACTCTAGAGCCCAGGTCACCACTATGGTTCCTTGGGCAAGTCACTACACTCTCTACATCACAGCCCAAATCTGCGCATTTCACTCCGTCTCTCTACCCTGGGCCCCACGTGTGTTTTCTTACTGGCCTCCTTCCTTGTATAGACATGCTGGCCCCTCCAACCCTTCTCTCCACGATAGCAGAATGATCTTTCCACACCATCAGTCAGATCATAGCCATCTGCTGCTTAAACAGCTTCCAGTGCCCACAGGTGTCTGATGGTATCAGGGAGTCAGCATCCCACAGCAGCCCTGCCCCTACCTACCTCCCCATTTTCCTGTCCTTCTTACACTTGAGCCACACTTCTTTCTGCCCCTCCAAATACGTGTGTTCATCCCATGTTTGCACTTGCTGCTAACGCTCTTCCCCCCCAATTCTTTACATGGCAATCTCCTTCTGACTCATTCCTTCATTGTGAGTTCTTTGCTGATCACAAAATTCAAAGCAATCTGCTAGTGATTTCCACGTTTTGCTTTCAGTTTAGCACTTATTTTCTTGTTTATGTAAGTGTTTGCTTATTACATGACTCCTCTGACTAATATGTGATCTACATAAAGGCCAGAACCATAGTTTCATACTTAAAGCAGGGGCGGACACATAGTAAGTACTCACTGAATGTGGAGTGAGTAAATACATTAGTTCTGGGTGCCTCATCAGAGGCAGGTTGGTAAGGAGGTTAAGATCATAGATTCTAAAGTCAGAACTGCCAGATTTAAACTTTACCTCTGTCTCTTTCAAAACAACTCAGTTCCTTCATCAATGAAATGGGTATAATAGTAATGGTGTCATGGATCTCTTTCAGGTTTAAATCAGATAATGCATGGCTATTAATATCCTGATTCCATCTTTATTTTATGTTTTTGTTTCCATCTAGACAGTATTAGGGCAAGAAAAGTTTTGGAAGCGTCATCCTTGCTTTTATTCCTTAGTTAACCCCAGGGAGATGGAAACAGGAAACCACACATTCAGTGTTTCTGAATTCCTCCTCCTGGGCCTGTCTGAGCAGCAGGAACAGCAGCCTCTCCTCTTCGGCATCTTCCTGAGCATGTACCTGGTCACCGTGGTGGGGAACCTGGTCATCAGCCTGGCCATTGGCTCTGATCCACACCTCCACACCCCCATGTACTTCTTCCTGGCCAACTTTTCCCTCACTGACCTGGGTTTATCATCGACCACGGTCCCCAGGATGCTGGTGAACATCCAGGCTCACACGCAGACCATCCCCTACGCTGGATGCCTGTCTCAGATCTACTTCTTCCTGTGGTTCATTGGGCTAGATGTTTTCCTCCTGGCGGTGATGGCATACGACCGGCTTGTGGCAATCTGCCACCCGCTTCACTACACCTTGGTCATGAGTCCCAGATGCTGTGTCCTGCTGGTGGTCATGTCCCTACTGCTCGCTCACTCATATTCTCTAACCCACACCGTTCTCCTGGCTCAGTTGTCCTTCTGCGCTGACAACACCATCCCCCACTTCTTCTGTGAGCTTCTCCCTCTATTGAAGCTCTCTTGTTCTGACACTTATGCCAACCAATGTGTGCTGACGTACTGGGGAGGGGCACTAACCATCCTGATCCCCTTGCTAATCGTCATTTCTTATGTCCGCATTGTGGCCACCATCGTGAGAGTCCCATCAGCAAGTGGGAAGTGGAAGGCCTTCTCCACCTGCAGCTCCCACCTCTCGGCAATTTGCTTGTTCTATGCGTCTGCTGTTGGGGTGTACTTCGTCCCCTCCTCTGCTGATTCAGCCAGCAAGGACAGGATTGCAGCAGTGATGTACGCTGTGGTCACCCCCATGCTGAACCCATTCATCTACAGCCTGAGGAACAAAGACATGAAGGATGCCGTGGGGAGACTCCTGAGCAGAAGGCCACTGCAATCTCCATGAGGCCAAAGACATCATTTGGGGAACTCAAAGGGCATCAATTTATAGAGTTATTTTGGTGCCTCCATTCCAAATCCTGCATCTGCCCTTTGCTAGCTTTCCAACCCAGAGCAAATTAAATAACCTCACTGAGCCACAATTTTCTCACTCACAAAGAGAGGTAATAAAATATTCTCAATCATGCAGTGTTTCCAGAAGTTTTGGAAGAAAAAAATACATATATGTAAATGTACTTAGATCTTCATTATTTTCAGCAGTATTCAACATACGCCTTTGAGGTAAATATTTTTGCCGTACAGAAGAGAAAGCAAAAGCTCAGAAAGGTTAAATTATTCACCTGAAGTTATACAGCTAATAAGTGGCAGAGTCAGAATTTGAACCCACACATCTGACTCCAAAAAGCATATAATAATAGTTACACTAGACCTACCTGGATGTGAAATACACATGTTCTTCTCCATCACTAGTTTCCTCTCTCTCTCTCTCTCTTTTTTCTTTTTGCTTCCTTAACACTGATCACTATGCACAGTTCCAGTCAACAGCTTCTCCCAGTACTAGCAATGATTTGCAAATGAGGTAAGGCAAATGAGAAGCTGGAGGAGCACGGGAGGAAGGAGTGCAGAGTGCATTGGTGGTTTCACATTTGATGGGTTTGGTCCCCGGGGATGCGTGTGAATCTCTGTTCTGTGTGTGGTGGTTGCTCTGGGGTACCTCCTGGGAAAGCTGGGAACCGTGGCAGAAGGGATTCAGAACGGGAGGTGGAGTACAGCCATCTGTGATTCCGAACTGGCCCGGAGAGTGCGTGGCCTGTATCACGGGGTGGGTGGTTTGACTTCTATGAGCCTTTGGGTTTCAAGTTCTTCCTAAGAGGGTTATTAGCTCAGACTGCTGGTTCCCAACCACCAAGATAATCCTTGAGAAACTGAGAAAAACCAAAAGCCCAGGAAATCTTAGCAATCGTATCAAAATGTGAGAAACTCAGGGGGAAAGGGAAGTTTTGAGCTGGAATGTGATGAGGGGGCAGAAGGCCGGGTCAAGACTGGGCACAGGGAAGAGGTCTCTCCCTCCATGAGAGGATGTTGGGGGAAAAGTGGATTCAAGTCTGTTCTTGCCTCTCCCTGGCTCTCCCTGGAACAATTAGTGTGTTCCCTTGCTGAAGAGACGGATGGCAGAAGTTTAAACATCTACACAAAAGTCCTGGATAGTGAAACTGAACAGAGTAGATGCCGAGTAACTAGTCAAAACCATTCACTCTTCAGCTTTTCCCACCAAATATCCAGGGTCGAGGTATCACTACAAGGAGAGTGGTTTTTTTTTTCAAATCATTTCTGTTTTGAAGGTAAAGTGGTTTGAAGGTAAAGAAAGAACAAAAAGTTGGTAAATGGAATGCTAAAAAGCAGGAGAAAACAACTGTAGCTCATGATTAAAGTAGCTTTCCTACTACGACTCAACTCACCTTTGCCTTAAACTCCCACGACTGGCAAGGCTTATGTTATTTCCCCTCTGCAAGAGAGAATACCTAATAGTCCATTGGAAATGTGAATTCACAGTACAACAATAATGCAGCTACCTCAAAAGCAAAACAAGAAAGTACACACATAGAGTATAAAAAGAGAGGACAAGAAATGCCAAGATCCATGAGACTTATGGAAATGGGCATCCGCCCACCCCAACATTCGTGGGGTCATCTCCAGTCTTTCTCCTGCTCTGTTGGGGATTCACAGTGTGAAAAAAATCCCATCCTGCTGCTGTAGTCATTGATGGACGTGCCCTCACCTAATGGACAACTTTAGAAGAGGGACAACAATTATTAAAGAGTTTGGAATAATGCAATGCTGGGCACCCCGAAGGATGGAGGGATGGGCACCCACATCAGTCCTGAGCAGACTACCACTGACACTGATACCTGGCATTTATTCCCCAGGGAGCACCAGAAAATTCCCTACACCCTTGAATTATTCAAGTGACTACTATTAAAGAGTGCTTAGATGACCTAAAATTCTTGTCTGCTCTGAGGAGTACCCTGATACCCAGGTCTCGACTTCCAAAAGTAACAGACCCTACTCTGGAGTTAAGCCCACATTTCTGAGTCTCCAGGGCCATCTCTCATCACTGCAGGACTCTCCTCAAAAGACCTGATATTGGAGACTCTGGTATTGGCTTCCCAATGACTAGTGTATATGGTTTCAGGTAAGAATCCCAAGGAATTCCAGGCTCTTCTATGACAAGCTACATGGTGCATCTGGTCTCCCTTCCCCCCAGAACCAGGTTCCCAAGGTGTGGAACCCACTGCCCCATTCTCTGATCTAAAACAATGGCAACCTTTACAGCCTCATCAGGGACATAGAATGTCCTTGAAATCCTGGCCACCACCTATCGACAATCACCCTTATACAACCATAGTGGTCCATTTGCCACCACACACTAAGCAAACTGTTGTGGCCTTGATGGATCATGGCTTTCAAATCACAGACTTTTCAAATCACAGACATCCCGGAGACCCCACTGAATTTAATGACAGAACTCGCTATGTTCTCCAGGGTGTCACTAAACATAGATGGAAGGCAAACAAGTCTGCCTTACCCTGACCATGGCAGAATAACTTCATCTAATTTTTCAGTGGTCATAGTTCCCACCCGCCTTGGATTTCCCGTCATCTGGATGAACGTCCTAACTGGCCATGTGGCCACTAGAATAAAATTAAAACTTTGGCCTAAACTGTTGGCTTCACCCAATGAGATTCTGTGCATCTGCCCCTACGTCTTAAAATTGTTACTATAGCTCAGTATAAACTGAAACAAGGCCTTCAAGGATTGAGACTCTTTCTACTTGATCTTTTAAGAGGAAGGATAGTTATCCCTGCTATTTCTCAACTTAACAGCCCAGTTTGGCCTGTTCTTAAGGCTAGAAGGAATGAATGGTCACTTGCAGTAGATTACAATAACCCCAGTGCTGTGGTCCCATCCATTAAGAGCTCTGTAACTAACATAATTAAAATAACCAAGGCCATTCACTGGCAAGTAGTTCGCTGTTATTGAGTTGCTCAATATGTTCTGTTAAGTGACAACGTTAACAACTCCTGGCCTCAGTTTGCATTCACTTATGAAAGGATAAAATATACCCATGCTTGGGTACTCATAGGGTCGCTCAGTGGTCCAGTCACCACACACAACCTCTGCTGGCAAGCCTTTGATCAGACCTAGCTGTCCCCAGGCACCCAGGTATAGCATCACACTGGTGACATCCTCTTAGGAGGAGATTCACTAGACACACACAGAACAAACCACTGCACTTACTAAGAGAGGATGGGATATTTCCCACCTAAGGTTCAGGAGCCTTCCACCTGAGTTAAAGTCTTGAGCATCATCTGATCCACTGAGGGCCATTCCATTTCTGACTAGGTACAAAGGTAATTCATAACTTTGCCAGCTTCAGTCAATCTCAAGCAGACCCAGCACCTATCAGATCTCTTTGGCTTTTGAATGCAGCATACTCCCCATTTACAAATACTGCTAAGGTCTATTTATGGGATCACCAGCAAATCAACCCACATTGAATGGGCCCCATTACAACAGAAGTCCCTAGAGTTGGCACAGATGGCCATTTAACAGACATTTTCTCTAGTGTCTACTGGAGACTCCTCTATTACAGAAACTCTGGCAACTACCTCCTTTGCTTCTTGGTGTCTCTGAACCATCCATAATGGCTACAAGTTGCCCATGGGGTTCTGATACAAAAGGTTGCCTGCTTAGGCCCCATGTTATACACCATTAGAGCAACAGTCGCTGGCTGCATCCTGGGCTCTCCTGGAAATACAATTTCTCACACGATCTGAAATTATGATCTTCTGCACCCAGGTGCCGACTCTGCCCTGGGTCATGGAAGCAGCACCCTGCAAGCTCAGCATAGACATGGAGGCCTCCTTGCCAAAATAGAAATTGTACCTACAGGATGGAGCAAATCTGAGCCCTCTGGCATATTCCATCTGCAGGAGGTGGCCTCTCTTGTTCTCAGTCCCTTGCCAGATGCCACAGTCCCAGAGGAGGTCCCCCCTCTCCTGGATCCCTTGGCTACCTGAAGAAGCCCTTGGGATCAACTAAGTGAATAGCAAAAGGAGTTCGTATATTTTATGAATAGTAGCACCACAGTCACACATGATGGGGATCACTGGAGAACTGCTGTTTTCATCCCTCAACTGGGATTTGCTTGATCAAGGATGGAATCCAAGGGTCAACACCATTGGTTGAACCCCAGGCACTCACCTTGGCATCGGAGGATGCCTTGGGCAGTAAATGGCCCCAATTACATATCTTCAGAAACTGGCCACTGTTGGTGGTTTAGCCATTTGTTCCGGCCAGTGATGACAATTTCACATTCAGGGTTGTCCTCTCTGGATAAAGAACTCTGGGAATTCCTTGCCTCTCAAATATGAAAAATAGAAATTAGGATCACACATGTGTCTGTCCACACCAAGACTCAAGACTACTGAGACCCAATCTAACGCCCAAGCTGAGAGATAAGCACAAATTTCAGAGACCAGGGCCGAAACTTCCTCAGGTAACAGACCAGATTCCATTCCTTTCCTTTTGGTTCAACGGACCTAGGAAACATCAGGTCATAGAGGAACATCTGCCCTTACGTCTTGGGCTACGTGCAAAGGGTGTTCCCTCTCCTCTGTCACAGCCCACATGGTGGTGAGCCTATGCACCCTATGTCAGAAGACCCATCGTTGGCTCTATAATCGCTGGGGTGGTATCCCATGGAGATTCCATAGTCACTGGAAAATAGATTTTATTGAGCCACTGCCCCCAACTGCCATCACAACTACCCATGTCTTGACCTCAGGGGACACCTACGCTGGTATCTAACTTGCCCCCCCGAATGGACATGCCACTGCTCAAGGTACCATACAGAGCCTCGCTAAAACACATCTCATTCCTTTTGGAATTCCAGACAATGCTGATAGTGACCAAGGCACTCACTTTTCTTCTCAAAATGCACAACATTGGGCTCTTAGACAAGGCGTTCAGTGGGACTTTCACCTTCCCTATCAGTCCCCAGCTGCTGGTTTTATAGAACACCACAATGACTTACTTAAACTAACATTCCAGAAATTGCAAAATAACATATGGTCTTCTAAATGGGTACCCCTCCTATCAATGGCCCTCATTATACTAAACTCTGACCCTTGGGGCTTTCTGCTCCATATCAAAACAGAGGGAAATCACTCAAATTGCCTTTCCTTGCCCTCTGTGGTGACATCTCACATGTCAGGGTTTAAGAAGATCATTTTGAACTAGGCATCCCCACCTGCCCACTCCCCTTTCAACTGTTCCTTTTTGGTCTTGCCCCCATTACAACTGGGATGGAAGCCAGACTAAGGACAGACAGTTATGAACCACTGACTATTTAACGCCCTTAAGCTCTACACTAGAGCCACTCTGGCACCCTGATGATCTGCTTAAATCACAAGCAATGCCAACATTTTCTGACTCTAAAGGATATTTATTTACTAATGCTAATCATGATCTCACTCGAAAGCGGAGATCATTGGTCCAAGCCACACCTGCAGCTGTGTGAATAGCAGAGAGAGGTCAAGAAAGATCAAAACTGGTCTCATCCAAGAGCATCTTCTATTAAGGAATGCAGGCCCTCCTCAGACAAATAGACCTGGAAAGGGGGTGTCCACTGGTCCACACTATGCCCATATTGGTCAGCAGCCCCTAGGCATCGCAACACAGGCAAAGTTGTGCAGATAGCACAGTACATGGTCTGTTTCTCTGGCAGAAATGTTTCCCCAGTCCTGCCCCTTAACCACTACAATACCCCAAACGCATTCCCTCTGCTTTGCCCAAGCAAACTCGTGCCTCCTTGCACTCAGCCAGCTCTCCCCCGGGAGCCCTTTGTGTCAGTAATAAACTTTCACTTAACTTCCCTTCCTGTGTGAAGCGCCATCAGCCTCTGACATGTGAACCAAATTATGTGCCTTCTGATAACATGTACTGTGTATGCCTATTGAAGATCTATAGCCTGAATCTCTCTCTCTCTCTCACACACACACACACACAAATATAACAAAGCAAAATGTGGTAAAAATGTTAGCCTTTCTGGAGTGTGGGTGAAGGGCATCAAGGAATTCATTCTATCATCTCTGCAACTTTTTTCTAAGTCTGAAATCATTTAAAAATTAATTTAAAAAAAATTCTGAGTCTCAGCTGAAACCATGCCCAAGATAAGTTCGAGCTTGGAACCATACCCAAGAAGGAAGGACTCCAAGACACCCCTGGCTTTAGGGAGACTCTCCCCTGTGACTCCTGTCCCGTCTGGCTCCTGGGAATGCTGCTCCCAAAACAGCAGGAAGAAATTGGCCAATTAATCCATGGTGGCTCCTCCTTTACTATGAAGAGAAGCTGAGGATTTGAGCACAGCCTGGAAGAGGTGTCTCAACCCACCGACGACAAGCACAAGTCAGAAGGAGCTGGAAATCTGCACTCAACAATGGGTCTGCCTGTGGGTTTTGTATGAGTGTGTCTATGTTCATGAGTGTGTGTGTGTATTGTGTATGCTCGTGTATGTGTTGTTTAACAGCTGTGTGTGTGTGTATCATGTAACTGACTCAGAGCCTGATCCTTTTCCTGAGTAAGACCCAATCCAGGCCCTGTTTCAGCACATGCAGACCAAGTTATCAGCCTCCTAATGTGCAATCAGGGACTCCTGAGTCATGAGCATGAGCTTAGACACTTGCCTCCTGTTGTTACAACGGGGGCATTTCCCCCGCTGGGCGGGCGTTACGGCTCAGAGGATGAGGGCTCAGCACCCGGGTGGCTGCAGAAGATGCCCGACCTCTCCCAGGACCAAGGTCAGAGAGGGCTCAGCCTCCCCTCAGCAGTGTGCGCTAGTGTGTGTATGAGCTACGGTTGTGGGTGGCACTCTTGTGTGTGAGAGCAGGAATGAGTGTTGTTTGCTTATGTCTGTGTGAACGTTACCATGTGCACAGGTTGGAGGTGGTGATTTAATGAGTGAACAGACTTAACTGCCCCACACCGACTGCCTCCACCAGGAAGGGTTTGGGTCAGAAGGGCACCAAGCACACCTCTGAGTTAAGGGAGTGTGTGTACTGCTTGTTGCAGGGAGTGTGTGGCTGGGTGTGCATGTGTGTTGTAGGTGTGTCTTGTGAGATTTTTCAATTGTGTGTGGCCTCATGTGCTTTTGGTGATGCGTACATACAGTGATGAATTACATATATACAGTGAGTTGTGTGTTTCACCAGGTGTGTCATACTTGAGTGTCAGCGGTGCACTGTGAGTGTGTTTGTTGGTGATACATACACTGCTTTGTGAGTTATTTATGACTCGTATGTATACGAGTGTTCATGAACTGAACCACATACTGGTTATCCTTCCCCTAGAGTGGAACTCAGACACAGGGACCTGGAATCCTCAGACCAGCACTGTGTGTGTGTGTGTGTGTTTGTGTGTGTGACAGAGAGAGAGAGATTTGTAGGTGTGTTTGGGGGCCTCTGATTTGCACCCATGACCTCAAACATTTCTTTACACGACCTCCCTCTGAGGTAACTGGGGTCATCCACTGAGATGACCACCAAGAGACTGTTTGCTGTAAAAGATCTGCTATCATTTTCATATATCTGACTGTGACTGAATGGCTCAGAGCTTTGTACCCCTTTGCTTTCACTTAATGTCCAAGGCAAAGCAACACCAGGCACCAAGCCCAGTGACGTTAGAGTGCAGAAGCCCAGCAAATGGTGGCAAGACCGTGGGAAGTCACTTAACTCTTTGGCCTCAGTTTACATAGCTATCTATACAACGGATGCTTATGGCCTGCAATAAATATTTATGACTCACATAGAAGCTAGTGTGTGTGAGAGCCTTTTGTTAATTGGAAAATACATAAATATGAATGAAAGGAATTATCTAGACAGGGCACCAAGAAAATATGGGACAACTTCAGTTTCCTTACAGCCCTAAAATAACTCAGAGTGTCTGTTGCTCATAACCAATGAAAGGAGGAAGTTCCATGACTTTAAAGGCATGGGTTGTACCTACACAACAATATTAGATTGAACTACATCAAGTAACTGATATTTGATGATTTTTAACCCTCAGAAAATGGCTATTTTATGTATATATGTATTTATTTTCTTATATATATATACAATATAATTATATTTTAATCAAAATATATATGGGATATATATATATACACACACACGCACATGCATCCCATATATGTGCACATATGTTCCATATATATATTCCATCTAAGTATATGTATATATGCATGTATGTATGTGAATATATTACTATTCCATCTCTGACAGCTAGTTTTGTAGGTCTATGGAATTTGTATCATTTATATTTCTGTTTCCTAACAGCTTAAATGGGAAAGAGTGCTAAATTTTAGTACAGCAATGAAGTTTTGTCTGGTAGCGTAAGGCTGATGTGTGGATTTAATTAGTAAATGTATGTCAAGCCCTTAGCATAGTGGCTGGCACATAGTATCATCCCTATTACAGGAGATAGTTCGTGGACCCTTCTGGCATCGAGTGGGTGTCAATGGCTACCCATTTCTCGAGTGCCGATGACTTTACAGCTGTAGGTCGATGGGACCTAGCCAGGGTCCCAAAGGAGAGTGACAAGGTTCCAACAGCACCACCTCAGCACTGGAAACAGCTGAGACCAGTTTGCAAGGCTCATCCACTACTTCTGCCACAGTGAACTATTGCGATTTGGCGCTATCTCAGAGTCACAGACAACCCCAGTATGCTTATTAAAAAGTACTCATAGAGGAGAGGGACTTTACTTTTTTGTGCACTGCTGCATTTTCCGGAGTAGAGGGCTGGGCTCAGACTCCATGTTCAGTAAATAATGGTTGAATGAAACAGTGAATGCCCTCTTGCCTCTCTGCAATGAGGTCTAGTTGGCTCCTTTTGGGTGTGATGTTTTCCTAGATCCAGACTGGGACAGAGCAAAGATGTGTGCCTCCACAGGTGTGAGAAATTAATAGGAAATTCATTGAAAAGTTTATTGTTTGCTCATAAAATTGTAGTATGGAATGCATCCCTACTGTACTTTCTGATATTCCTAACCCTCCTTTATCCCCAGCACATAAAAGTACAGCATGAGGCCTAAGAACCAGAGCAGCGTGTCCGAGTTTCTCCTCCTGGGGCTCCCCATCCGGCCACAGCAGCAGTGCGTGGTCTTCACCCTGTTCCTGGGCGTGTACCTGACCACGGTGCTGGGGAACCTGCTCATCATCCTGCTCATCAGGCTGGACTGTCGCCTCCACACCCCTATGTACTTCTTCCTCAGCCACTTGGCCTTCTCTGACGTCGCATTTTCATCTGTCACTGTCCCAAAGATGCTGAGGAACATGCAGATTCAATGCCAATCAATCACATATGCCGGGTGCGTTTCACAAGTGTACTTCTTTATATTCTTTGGTTGCCTTGACAGTTTTCTACTTGCAGTGATGTCATATGACAGATATGTGGCCGTGTGTCACCCTCTCCACTACACCACCATCATGCGAGATGAGCTTTGCATCATCCTAGTGGCTGGATGCTGGTTTCTCTCTTGTGCCCACGCTTTGCTGCACACCCTTCTCTTGGACCAGCTGTCCTTCTGTGCAGGGACTGTCATCCCCCACTTCTTTTGTGATCTTTCCGCTGTGCTCAAGTCCTCCTGCTCAGACACCTCCCTCAATGAGCTGCTCATCTTCACTGAGGCAGGACTGATCTTTACCCTGCCATTGGGTGGTATCTTGGGCTCCTATATCTGCATGGCAGCCATCATCCTGAAGGTCCTCTCCTTCAAGAGAATCTTCAAAGCCTTGTCTACATGTGGTTCTCACCTCTTTGTAGTGTTTTTATATTATGGGACCATTGCAGGTGTTTACTATTTTCCCTCATCAGGCAACTCCAAAGTCAAGGACATAATTGCTTCTTTGATGTACATGGTGGTCACCCCTATGCTAAACCCCTTTATCTACAGCCTGAGGAATAAGGATATGAAACGTGCACGTCAGAAACTTTTCAGGACCAAGGACAGCCCTTGGTGTTGTTAATTAAATCCCAATGTCATGGGCACTCATGGGGGCTGTAAAGTATCTCCTTTAAAAGCAGCAACTTGCACGATTCTTATCACTGACACCATTTTCCTCCCATTTCATTTTACTTTTCCTCTCATTTTTTTCTTTGCCTGATGTTTTTCTTCCCCTACCTGCTCTCTCAATTCTGTGTATTGTTTCTGTAATGAAATTTCAAGCCCTCCTATGATGTTCACTATAAGCCTGTGAGACTTTTCAGCCCATTTCTCTGGGCTCTAAGATGTTTTCTTGTATCCATCTTTTTCTTCAATAACCCTCTCTGAGTAATCAAAACTGTGTGGTATTGGCACAAAAACAGACATATGGATCATGGAATATAATAGCCCAGAAATAAACCCACAGACTTACTGTCAATTAATCTTCAACAAAGGAGGTAAGAATATACAACAGAGAAAAGACAGTTTCTTTAGCAAGTGGTGTTGGGAAAACTGGACAGCCAAATGTCAATCAATGAAGTTAGAACACTCCCTCACACCACACACAAAAATAAACTCAAAATGGCTTAAAGACTTAAATATAAGACATTCTAAACCTCCTAGCAATATTCTCCTAGGGAAGTCTACCCAGTCAATAGAAATAAAAGCAAAAATTAACAAACAGGACCTAATTAAACTTATAAGCTTTTGCACAGCAAAGGAAACCATAAACAAAACAAAAAGACAACCTATGGAATGTGAGAAAATATTTGCAAATGATGCAACTGACAAGGGCTTAATTTCCAGAATATACAAACAGCTCATACAGTTTAATAACAAAAAAAAAAAAACCCAATCCAAAAATGGGCAGAAGACCTAAACAAGCAATTCTCCAATGAAGACATTCAAATGGCCAATAGGCACATGAAAAAAAATGCTCAATACTACTAACTATCAGAGAAAAGCAAATCAAAACTATAATGAGGTATCACCTCACACCAGTCCAACAGCCATCATTAAAAAGTCCACAAATGATAAATGCTGGAGAGGGTGTGGAGAAAAGGGAACCCTCTTACACTGCTAGTGGGAATGTCATTTGGTGCAGCCATTATGGAGAACAATATGGAGATTCCTCAAAAAACTAAAAATAGACTTATCATATGATCCAGCAGTCCCACTTCTGGGTATATATCTGGAGGAAACTCTAATGAGAAAAGAAGCACGCACCCCAATGTTCATAGCAGCACTATATACAATAGTCAAGACATAGAAGCAACCTAAACGTCCATCAACAGATGACTGAATAAAGAAGTTGTGGTATATTTATACAATGGAATACTATTCAGTAATAGTAAAGGATAAAATAATGCCACTTGCAGCAACATGGCTGGACCTGGAGATCATCATTTTAAGTGATGTAAGCCAGAAAGAGAAAGAAAAATACCATATGATAGCACTTATATGTGGAATCTAAAAAAAAAAAAAAGACAAACGAACTTATTTACAAAACAGAAACAGACTCACAGACATAGAAAACAAACTTATGGTTATCGGGGGGGAAGGGAGTGGGAAGGGATAAATTGGGAGTTCGAGATTTGCGGATACTAAAATATAAAAAATAGATAAACAACAAGTTCATACTGTATAGCACAGGGAACTATATTCAATATCTTGTAACTTATGGTGAAAGAGAATATGAAAACAAATGTATGTAAGTTCCTATATGACCGAAGTATTGCACTGTACACCAGAAATTGACACAACATTGTAAACTGACTATACTTCAATAAAATATATATTAAAATTAAAAAAATTTTTTAACGTATATGGAAGCAAATACATGTATGTATATGTGTGTGTGTGTATATATATATATGCATGATGGGACATTATGCTGTCTGTACACCAGAGATTGACACATTGTACCTGACTACACTTCAATTTAAAAAAAAAAAAAGAAAAAGAAAGAAAACAGGGCAGATCTTCCATCATAATAAATGCACAAGTTAAAAAATTTTTTAGGAAACGTTAAAAGATCTTTGAAAACTAAGAACGGTCAAATAGCGTGATAAAATTTTAGGTTGGGCCAATAAGCACATGAAAATGTGCTCAACATTGTTAAGACCTGGAAAGATGAAAATTAAAACCACAGTGAGATACCACTTCATACACTCTAGAATGGCAAAAATGTTAAATAAACTCTGTTGTAAACTGACTATACCTCAATTTAAAAAAATGTTAAACTCTCAGATTTCTATTGTGAGAGAATATTTTGTTTTCTGACTTATTTACCTGAGAACCAAAGTTCAGAGAGGATAAGTGAATTTCACCATCTCGGAGCAGTGCATTTAGAGTTTGAGGACTGGGACTGGGCAATGAACCAAGGTTTTTCCCATAATGGATGTTTTAGAGACTGGTATTCCCAGATGTCTCTGCAACTTCCAGCAGGGAGCTCTGGGGATTGCGCCAGAAACTACACATAGATAATTTCTCTTTTCCTGGGTTTCTATTCAGTCTGATTGATTCAGGATCTGCTATCGTTTCTCCTTCCTTGGTGCAGTGAGGGTTCCATGTTCCGGGGCTCCTTTCTGACTTATACACAGAAGAGGATGTTGTCTTTTTATCTGGCCCTCTGAAAGTCTTCTCCACTCTTGACAAGTGGTAACTGAGAGCACAAGAGTCAAACTTCTGCCTCACCATGGAGAAATGATGAGCCCTTTCTGGTCCAACTCAGGACTGACAGTAAGTCATTGGCCATACTTCCCCCTTGTCAGTAGGTCAAGGGAAGCAGAATGGTCCATTGGAAATAGTTCCAGGAATCCTGGTTTTGGTACCAGTTGTAGTGCAGGTCTTGGACAGATTACAACAGCTCTTTGAGATTCGGTTTTCTCATTCATAAAACAAGGGAGTTGTATTCGATGGCTTAATAGCCTTTTGTCCCTAAAGGATGAAGAAACTAGGTGTCTGATCCAGAGGACTATTTCACTGGGTTATGAATTTAATCTCTGGCCCCTGAAACCACAATTGCATGAAATCTTCATAGCTTCTTGAATAACCTCTTTGACATGTGGATGGAGTATGTCTGGTCAGCTTGGCTGTTTTCAAAAAGGAAAAAGCAAGAGATTTGGGGGAACATTTCTCAGCATTGGAAAGGGGCACAAAGAAGCAGATTCAGACCAATCAGCAGATATGTTCATACTAAGTCTAAATTCCAAGTATTAATTTCCCTTGCAACCTTTTGAAATTAAAACAAAACAATATTTAGTTTAAATGTAACCATGCATTCAGTGCTTGTGAAAATATGTGATTAATTAGAATTATGAGTTCAACATCCATAGTACTTCACAATTTTGAACACTTTCTGTGTACTAAAGAAATAGACTCACAGACAGAGAATACAGACTTGTGGTTACCAGGGGGGTGGAGGGTGGGAAGGGATAGACTGGGATTTCAAAATTGTAGAATAGACTACACTGTATAGCACAGGGAAACATACACAAAATGTTATGATAACTCACAGAGAAAAAAATGTGACAATGAGTGTGTATATGCCCATGAATAACTGAAAAATTGTGCTGAACACTGGAATTTGACACAACATTGTAAAATGATTATAAATCAATAAAAAATGTTAAAAAAATTTATGCACAATAAAAGGAACCTATTTAAGTGTAAAAAAAAAATTAAAAAATAAAATGTATGCTAAATGGCCCCAGATCTTCAAGTAAGAGTCATTTGTTTTATTAACTATTCTGTAAGTAAAGGGCAATGCTGGTAGCTAAATAATAATGCTGTATTGTTTCATCATAGCTTAAAAAATCATCTTACTGCCCATCCATTCACTATTTTATTCAGTAGATGATTACTAAGTGTATAGTAAGAAGAAGCAAGATGGATAAAAATGAGTCCCTGGCACCAAGGGACACCATCTAATGGGGATAAGCAACTAATTATAAGGCAATGTGTCAAGTGTTCTACCAGAGACCCATATAAAGGGATGTGGGAACACAGGGGATAAAGCAATGAACTTCACCTTCAGGAGAATGTAAAATAGTCTCAGATGTTGACATCTGAACTCTTGCCAGGTGGAGAGGAGGAGGAGACATCCAGGAAGGCGAAACAGCTAAGAGCAAAGGCCTGCAAGCAGGACCTGATGAGTTGTTTGAGGTCTGTGGGCAGATACATGGTCAAGAGTGTGGGGTGGCATGGCACAGGGAAGGAAGTGTCACTGGACAGATGGATGGAGACAGAGTCACAGAGGGTTGATTATGTCATGGATAAAAAATATCACGGACAGTTTCCTGAGCCTCACAACAGCCTATGACATAAATTTAGTTATTTTTCTCTACAGAGAGGAGAATTAAGGTTCAGAGAAGGTAAATGAATTATTCAAAGCCATTAGGTTTTGATTAAGGTTTGATACAGAAGGCTAATCAAGATTTTCTTACTGCAAACTAAATGTTATCTTCTTTTACTCTATGTAACCTATATATTCGCTTCAGAAACAAATAAATGAGTCCAATGCGGCGGTTTTAAGATTTAAGAAATGCTCCCCACGTGGTTGTGAAATGCTCCTCCAGCTCAGACCCACAGGCCAGGGTATTACATCATCTGTCACAAGTTGAAACCAGAAGACATATCTTTTTCCTCAGTGTCAATTGTTTGAAGTTTTATTAGTTTATTTGCCCACAATATCAGAAGAGTTCTGGTAATATTAAGCCATTTTGGTAAATTTTTCATTTGGAATCAGTGTAACCGTTTTTAAAATGGGTTGTACGTTTCTAACAAACAATGAGATTCCTGAAGGTTAATTACCCTTACTTAAGGTAAGTGAAAACTGGAATAAACATTCATTTATTTCTGATTCTTACTGGAAAGGTGATAGAGCTGAATGAATACAACAAAAGATATCACTGCACTTCCTGCCATTTACTAAGCTCCTGAATCGGGACTTGGTTGCAGCCGGGGGTAGAGGAGACAGAGATACCAGAAAGGAAAGATCCTGGGCCTCTCAGAGTAAAAGTCAGGGTCTGAAGCTTCAGCTTTGCAAGTTTAGAAACTGGATCTTTTCCCAACATTGGGCTGGACTGAAATGGACTGACTCACATCGATCACACTCACAAAAGACTGATCCATCAAGCCAAAATTATCAATATGTTCGTTTGCCATGAGAACTGTGACTGCCAAATTAAATGGATACTTAAATTCTCTCAGGGGATAGATGTGTTAATTAGCTTAATTATGGTAATCATTTCACAATGTATATGTATGTTAAAACATCACATGGTCCACCTTAAATATATACAATTTTTTTTGTCAAATTTTATCTCAGTGTAAGTTGGAATAAGTGAATGAATGAATGAATGAATTAAATACTTAGGTGGTACATTTTCTCCTTATTGGAAATATGCACAAAGCTGAACTACAGGTATACAGTATATGATTAGTTTATGAATAATTATTACACATTATTATATAATAAACTATATTAATTCTTTTAATGCAATTTTAATTTTTAAATTAAGTCAAATATTATTTACTTGATTGTATCATTACTCAGTGGAAGAAAAAAATATATAGTGATAGGATGTGTGCAGTCCAAAGCACACTTTTATATGGTGTCTGACATGCTTCATGGGGACAGCTGAAGTTGTTTGAAGGCGACTTGGATATCTGATCCAGTGCTGACAAAAATCTGTAACTTTATAGTCTGATCTAAACTGTCTTTTTAAATGTACACAATTATAAATTCAAACTTTACCAAAACAGAAATGTCTAAACCACTTATGTTTTTCAAACAGGGCTTGAGAGTACTTTCAACCCAGCATTATTTTCCTTTTGTGCTATTTATATTATAGTAAAATTTATCTCATACAGAATTCCAGACATGGACAGAAGAAATCAGACCAGCACCTACGAATTTCTTCTCATGGGACTCTCTGAGCGGCCAGAGCAGCAGCCTCTCCTGTTCGGGCTTTTCTTGGCCATGTACCTGATGACTGTGCTGGGGAACCTGCTCATCGTCCTGGCCATCAGCTCTGATGTGCACCTCCACACCCCCATGTACCTCTTCCTGGCCAACCTGTCCTTTTCTGACATTGGTTTCATCTCTACCGTAATTCCCAAGATGCTGGATGATATTGGCTCAGGAAGTAAACTGATTTCTTATGGTGGGTGCCTGACCCAACTCTATTTCTTTGGCTTATTTGCAGATCTAGACAACTTCCTCCTGGCTGTGATGGCACTAGATCGCTACGTGGCCATCAGCCAACCCCTGCATTACACCATGACCATGAACTACCAATGCTGTGCTCTGCTGCTGGCTGGGTCATGGGTGGTCACTACCATCCATGCCCTAGTGCACACCCTCCTAGTGACCAGGCTTTCTTTCTGTGGCTCCAATGTCATCCCCCATTTCTTCTGTGATCTGGTCCCGCTTCTAAAGCTGGCCTGCTCCAGCACTTACATCAATGACCTGGTGCTTATGCTTGTGGCAGGAACACTGCTAATTGGACCCTTTGTCTGCATCCTTACATCTTATTTTTACATTGCATTGGCGGTCCTGAGAATTGATTCCCCAGAGGGTAAGCAAAAGGCCTTCTCCAGCTGCACCTCCCACCTCTCCGTGGTCTCTCTGTTCTACAGCACAGCTATTGGGGTCTATTTATGTCCTCCATCATCCCTCTCCAGTGGAAAGGACAGAGTCTTCTCAGTCATGTACACAGTGGTGACCCCCATGCTGAACCCCTTCATCTACAGCCTGAGAAACAGGGATATGAAGGGGACCCTGAGGACACTACTCAGAAGAAAAACACTCTAACCCTCTTTCTAGGAGCCTCAGGGTCCTGACTCCAAAACTCAAGGTCTGAGAGTTGAAAATGGTCTCCTGAGAGCCCACCCACTGTAGCTTCCTGAACCAGAGACATCTCTTTTCCTCATGTTTATATTTCAAAGTACAGATTGACATCTGAGGACAGGGAGGGAACCAGTGATATTAGTAACTGCTAATCATCTTTGTGATGTGCCCATGCTCTGAGAGGTTTACTGTCCACTTTCAAAATGATTGTTGTTGAGTTTTACTATATGCCTCAGAGAAGTCCACAGGCGGCGGGCGGGGTTGGGGTGGGTGTTTATCCACATACGAAATGAAAATGAAAGTGTAAATTTTTGTTTAGCTCAAGTCACAAAGGAAATATGGAAGATCACTCTGGCCCAAGAATACAGGAGTCATTATGACTGGTAGAATGAAACACGAAGGAAATCATCTGATATTTCATTTTAAACAGGCAGTGTTCTATAGAAGAATAAGAATGGAGCTTTAAGTCCTGGGTTCCAGTGCTGGCTTTGCCATTAGGTACTGTATGACAGCTAGGTAATCACTTCACATCTTTGAGTCTTGGTTTCCCCTTTAGAAAATAAAGTGATTGGATTATGTTAGGCTAAGGCCCTGCATTCATTTATCCCAGTTCTTGTAATATTTGGTGTTGTAGTGACAAGAATTCAAGACTTGAAGTCAGAAGTTACAAGTCAGAACCAAAAGTCCACCACTTCACAGCATGTGACTTGAGGAATATTCTTCCTCTCTGGGTTCTGATTTCTTTATCTGTAAAACTGGAATAACATCTACAGTTGACCCTTGAACATTGCAAGGGTTAGGGGCACCGATGTCCTAACAGATTTACAGTCGGCCCTCTGTATCCTCGGTTCTGCATCTGGATTCAACCAATCATGGATTGTGTAGCATTGTAGTATGTATTTATGGAAAAAACTCCATGTATAAGTGGATCCACACAGTTTAAACCTGTGTTGTCCAAAGTCAATGCTGCGTGATAGGATTACTCTGAGTGATAAATAACATGTGAACTTACTCGGATCATGGTAAGTGCTCAATACATATTTATTGACTCTAAATCTTCAGTTCTATTATTTATCCTAATCAATTGTAGGAATTCTCTTCTCTCTCTTTGTCAGGACAACCCTCAATCACTCACGCTTCTGGAAGCCCTGTTTCCCAGTCTTTTTATCATTTCCCAAGAATCTCCAAGGTGATTACTTTCTCTTGTATATATTTTGGAGGTCTCTGAATATGGAGATGGAAAGTTCTTTAAAAAGAATTCTTTCATTCATTATTTAATTCCTCCATATCTGCTTCGCCCGGGGTCACCAAAGGCTGTTATAATGTAGAGAGAAGACTGCGCAAGCATTGGGAGGACTGTTTCTTCCCAGGCTTGATCTGTACTTGCAAGCAGAGGAAACTCAGTCTGTGTAACAACTGCCCTAGCTTGCTCCCTTACTCATTCTGCCCGACAACACTTAATTGATTCATTTGAGCACATTCAGCCGAGACTCTCCCTGTTTCTTCTTGAAAACCAGCCTATTTACAGGGAACATGTGCTCTGCTGTGTACTTCCAAGGACAAAGAGCCCCTTACACACATCACGGAGGCCCTCTCCAATCCAGCACTACCTGCTCCTGGAGTCAATTAGAAAAACATTTAAGTTCTAACCCCAAGTCATGTCTCCAACCTAGACATTATCTGTAGTAAAGTGGCAGTTTGGCCCCGTCTGTCTTTGTCATTATTCGTCATTTGATTAAGAACTCAACTGGGTGTGGTGTATTTATACAGTGGAATACTACTCAGCCATAAAAAAGAATAAAATAATGCCATTTGCAGCAACATGGATGGACCTAGAGGTTGGCATTCTAAGTGAAGTCAGCCAGAAAGAGAAAGAAAAGTACCATGTGATGTCACTCATATGTGGAATCTAAAAAAAAAAAAAAAGAAAAGACACAAATGAACTTATTTACAAAACAGAAACAGACTCACAGACATAGAAAACAAACTTATGGTTACCAGGAGGGTAAGAGGGTGGGGAGGGATAAATTGGGAGTTTGAAATTTGCAGATACTAACTATTAAATATAAAATAGATACACAAGTTTCTTCTGTATAGCATAGAGAACTATATTCAATATCTTGTAGTAACCTATAATGAAAACGAATATGAAAATGAATATATGTATGTATATGCATGACTGGGACATTGTGCTGTGCACCAGAGATTGACACATTGTAACTGATTATACTTTAAGTGAGAAAAGAAGAAGAACTCAACTGGGAAAGAAGGGGACTTTTGGGGGCTCCTTCAAACACTCCCAACAATCTGAAAATCACAGCTCCAGCACTCAGGAGCTGGGCGATTCTAGAGTAAGTTCTTTAATCTCTCTGAGTCTCCTTGTCTGTAACAAGAAGGTAATAGCATAAGTCTTAATAATTTTGAAAAATATTAAATAACTGAGAAAATGTAACTAACGTGCTTATCATGATACCTGGCACGTAGGAGGGACTCAACAACTAACTGCTTCCCTTCTTCTTGTGCCACTGCTGTTGTCCTTTCGCCACTTGTCATTGTCATTGTCGTAGGTCTTGTCAACTTGACCCCTCCCCTGCTGGTTAATCAGAGCCAGTCAGTTGAATCACAAGCTTTTGAATGGTTGTAGCTTCTTGCATTCTCTAAAAATAATACCTATGGAATTTGGAAAGCATGTTCCTAGGCTATTTTATAGCCAAATAGCTTCCACAATGAAAGGAGACATTCTAATTCTTACTAAGAGAGAAAGCTACAAAAGATGTTTTTAAGCTACCATATTGGTATATATCTTGGTTTGGGGTCACTCAGAAACAGGCCCTGAGATAAAAGTTTGAATGCAAGCAGTTCCTTTGGAAGATGATCCCAGGAAACACCAGGAGGGAGTAGGGAACCAAGGCAGGAAGGGGAAGGTAGGTAGTAAAGAAACACTATCAAGTCAGTTACCACTGTGAATACTTGGAACTTAATATGGCTGAGAACTCTGGAACCACTGTAGAACACAGACTTTGAAGTTATCTCACCCAAGGGATCCAAGTTATTTCACCCAACTCTCATCGGTTGAGGTTGCAGGTTGCTTCCAAGGAGAATTAATTCCTTAGCACTTCTACCCTGCCATGCATGCTTATCTGGAACTCAGGAGACTCACTGGGACACCACCAGCTGCCAGAGACAGCTCTCAGACTGAGACAGGCGCTGGCTTCTGAAAGTAGGCAGGGGAAAGTCACATGCTTCCTGTCAGTGTTACTAAAATGATAAGAATTGAGGGAGCTTGGGTGGGGTACAACAGCATCTATTAGAGTTTACCCCTTGCACCACCAGACCCACCCACATGGCCTGTACTAAGTTCACTGCACCCTGTCATTGCTTCTTTAGAATGGTGGCCAACCATAGTTTCTTTTTGAAAACAGACTACTAGGAGGTTTAGTAGGACAAGCTGTAGCCCACACTGCTGCGTTTTGCCCCAAGGTCATAATTGGTATGTCACCTTCCTCCACCAGTCCTCTATCTCCACTGTCCTTGTTTAGCCCTTCTGATTGTCCAGTGGCATACTTTGTATATTGGTTTACTTATTTATTTTAATGGAGGTACTGGGGATTGAACCCAGGACCTCGTGCATGCTAAGCATGCACTCTACCACTGAGCTATACCCTCCCCCTGTCGTGACATACTTCAGATCAGACTCCAGGTTCTCCGACTCTGGAGCTCATGCCCTGTTAGCTGTGTTCAGTGCAGTTCTCTGTTGTTGCTGAACATTATTACAGTTCCAGAGTAATTCTTTGTGAAAGCATCTAACCGAGGAGACGGCAGATGGAAGTGGATCTGAATTCCAGGAATGCTGGGGAGGCGCCCCAATGAAAAGGGTTGTTTCTCTTATCTTCCTGGTAGGAAATTACATCTTCCCCAGGCATTTCAAGCAGAAGTTGTGTGAAGACATCCCTGAAATCCACGGCTGAATATTATATCTCAAAAATACACGTGCCTCATTACCAATTATATCACGTTGTTCGTAAGAATTTATCTAACAATGGTTCACTCTTAGCAGTTGCCCTGCATTCTTCTTATATATTTTTTTCATCACTGAGCAACTCTGTACCTGTACTATAGCGTAGCTTTGGGTCGTCAGATGAACAGCTGAAATCAGGATTCTCTGCCCCCAGTACCCATAATAGGTCTGATTCATACAGCCATTCACAGTTATTACCAAGCATGGAAGCACCACGTGGTGTCCTGGTGAATCCCATGAGTTCCAGACACACATCTCCCTGCCCCCTTAAATAACAGCAATTTGATTTCCTCATAATAATTTGGATCAAATGCTAATATGGTCAGAATGTTTGTGTCCTCCCCCCAGAATTCTTTCTGCCTGAAACACTCCTCCTCTTCTCCCCAATTCTCACTCATTCTTTAGATCTCAGGTGAAGCAGCCCTTCTTAAGAAAGTTGAATTAGATCTTTGGGATTTACATTTTCTAAACTCCCTGTACTTATCTTTCAGTGTACTTATCTCAATGATGTTTCAATATATAATTGCCTAAGAAACTATTTATTCTTTCATTCATTCGTCAGGTATTTTCTAAGTCCCTTGTATGTGCCTGACACTCTGCTGGACGCTGGGTCTGTCATGAAGAACAAAACGCATGTTGCCTCTGACTTTATGGAGCTTGTAGTCTAGTGTAAAACATCTTCTATGTTTTATCGTAAGTTCTAGGAAAGTAGGAGTTCTGTTTTACTGATTACTGCATCCCCTGAATCCATAGGATTTTGCTAAATAAAGAAAGAAAGAAATATAGAAATTAATGAATAAGTGAATGAGTTCTCTTTGGAATTTCAATTATTTTTTGAAATTTAAAAATTTCTTTTTTTGTCTCTAATTTTTATTTTTACAGTTTGGCGATTCATCACAAAGCAAACACCTAAGTATCTTCCACTCATTCAAGGAATGGATCCTTGCCAGGGATCCAGAAACTGTCTTCATACCTCTAGCAAATTGCTACCCCTCTCTCCCTCATGAAGGTAACCACTATTCTTTGACTTTTTATGTCAGTGACTTCCTTGCTTTTCCTTTTAATTTTGCCACATACACATGTGTGCCTAAACACTATAGATTGGTTTGTCCTGTTTTTGAAATTTTTTGTTGTTTACTTTTTCCAGCTTTATTGAGATATAATTAATAGATAACACTGTAAATTTAAGATATAGAACTTAATGATTTGATATAAAGATATATTGTGAAATGATTACCACAATAAGGGTAGTTAACATATCCATCACCTCACATAGTTACCGTGTGTGTGTGTGTGTGTGTGTGTGTGTGTGTGTGTCTGTATATGAGTGTGTGTTAAGAACATTTAAGATCAGTATCTTTTAAGTATATGACACAGTATTGTTAACTACAGTCACCATGATGTGCATTATATCTCCAGAACTTAATCCTCCTATAACTGGAAATGTATACCTTTTGACCAAACTTTCCCCATTTTACCCACTCCCAGCCCCCAGAAACCACCAATCTACTCTTTGTTTTTAAGGAGTGCTGCTTTTTCAGATTCTACGTATAAGTGAAATCATACAGTATTTGTCTTTCTCTGTCTGTCTTATTTCACTTAGTGTAATGCCCTCAAGGCCCATCCATGTTGTCACAAATGGCAGGATTTTCTTCCTTTTTATGACTGAGTAATATTCCATTGTTTATATATATACCACACTTTATCCACTCTTCCATTGACAGACACTTAGCTTGTTTCTATATTTTGGCTATTGTGAATAATGCTGCAATGAACATGGGGGTAACTTGTATGGTTACTGTGAGGATTGAAAGATATAAAAGCATTTGAGCACTTTAAACAGAATGCCTAACACATAGCAAACACTCAACATGTAACTTATTATTATTGCCAACTTGACGCATTGAATGATGTCTGTGTCCATGTGAGTTTCAGATATTTGAAAGCTGACTGATATGAGAGATGATAAGAAATGTCCTTTTTCATATTCTGGGGAAATTAATAACTTGTGTTCCCAGAATGAAGAGAGTGTAAGTAAAAGGGAAAACATCCATGCAAGCTGGATGCTGAGAGCAATTAGAGAGTGATGAGAAAAATCAAGCAGGAAAACCTAAGAGAGTATTTCTCAATCACAGCATAACCCCTACAAATCAGTAATAAAACCACAGCAACCACATAGAAAAAAAGAAACAGGCAAGAATATAGTTGGAAAATTCAAAGAAGAAAAAACGAAAATGGTCAAAAAATATTTTTAAAATTCCTCCAGCAATACTTCCAGTTAGCATTTCCAGTTATAGGAAAATAGATGCAACAAAGATGCCGTGAAGCACTGCCTTTATACTAGCTCCGCCCACCAAAAAAAGGAGGCAAATGGAATGAGTAGGGAAATGTGCACTACTTGTGGTACATCTAATAATCTATGAAATACTTTAAAAATAATGAGGTAGATCTCATCATGACAGAGAAGGTCCATGACATATTGATGAGAGAAACAAATAAAATACAAAAACAAATAATCCCATCTTTATAAAAACAAAATTATACACACATATGTGCATAGAAAGTGTCTGAATGGGTACAAGTCAAAACATTGACCGCGATTATCCCTGGAAAGGAAGGGGGGAGGGGAGAAACAGACTCTCACTTTTCCTTTGATGCACGTTTCACTGCTACGTGTGTGCTGCTTGAAAGGAACGGAAGAGGCTACATCTTCAAGGACTCAGGCAAGGAGATACCCCATCCATGCCTTGACCATATCTAGGTTTTTCTGGGATTCCTCCTCAAAGTCAAATTTAGGAGCACACGTCAGAGAACCCCACGTCCAGGCTGATCCCCCAGGTCCTGATCACCCTCCTGGGATCCACCCAGCTGCCAAGCCACAGTCACTAATAACAATATTAATACTAATATTGGAAGCACTGTTTCATGGGCCCCACTCCCCAGAGAAGGCAGTGAGTTTGGACAATGACACACTTGGGACTACGTGTTGGTGAGAACCATGGAATTCACACAGAAGCATGTAATAAAAAACCTCCTGGCATCTTTCCCAGACATGCCTTCCTGCCCTGACAGGCAGAAATGCCCCCAGGATTCTGGCTGTTCTAACCCTGCAGTCCCTCCCCGTTCCCTTCCTTTCTTCTGTGCGGGGAAACCTCCGTCTTCCCTGAGTGGCCAGCTCTGAGCTGCTGCCAAAACAGTAGGACACAGGCTGCCTAAGGGACAATGTTGGTGCCAAGTCCAGCCCATTCCAGCCCGGCCAGGGTCCACGGTGAGGTGAGTGTCTGCTCAGGACCGCACACTCAAATAGCACCTCAGACAGGTCCTACACGGGCTCTCCATAATTTCTGGACAGAGGACAATCTTTCTCAAATTTGATCCTTCACACACAGTATTGTGTGTCTTGTGACATTTGTCTTGGGTTCTCCAAGTCATCCTTTGTCTTTTCTTTCCCTTATAGTATCTCTTCCCTGTCCCATCCTCAGATATTCTGTGTCTTTGTGGACTCTCCTACCTCCCCTCATTGAAATCAAGCCACGAAAAAGAATGAATGATTACATAGTCACAAGTGTTCCCTTCCCTGAGCCATAAAGAAAATACTGAATGGAATTACAGAGAACTCAATTCGTTGGGGAGGTATTGTAGGTAATCAGGTCTGAATGAAGCAAAAATCAGCCTCTGGACCTATTTGTCTACTTTGTCATGTTTAACAACTGACCCAGACTTTTCTGTCCACTTCTGACAATTAATGATCAGAGAAATTTGGAGAATAGACTAAGTCATGTTAGCCAAGTGCCTCTTTTATTTACAAAGTTCTCTTTAGCATGAGAGGCAACTCTTTTATCAGGGAAATCTATGGATCAGACTGTCAGAAGTTATGGGGATGTATTCTAGAAAGAAACCCAAGTTCCAACAGAAATTTAAAACAAACAACTTCTCGTTGTTTCATAAGACTTGGTAAAGGGCTCTTATGTCCATGGTCTTTTCTGCTTTTTTTTTAATATAAAGCCTCTGGATTGAAAGCAGATATTATTCTTCCCATTTCCCAGATGAAGAAACTGAGGTCCCCAAGAGTGAAGTGATTTTCCCAAGGTCTCAGAGAATATGTTAGTGGCAGACCTGGGGCCAAAGCCCAGATCTTCCAATTCCTGGGACAAGATCCATTTCTGCACAACCCACTGCTTTTTCTTGATCTACATCCTTATATGAAGCAAGAGTCTTCTCAAGAAGCCCCCCATTTTTGGCTTCCCAGCCCGTTCCCCACACCGCGTTAGTATCCTCTGCCCATAAGGAGATGACACACTATACTACAGGTCAGGCAGGATGATCTCTGCCAGCTACAAGGGAGACAAGGACTCCAAGGTTCCAGAAAGCTCACCCTCCCATCACCTCTGGGGCTCGCTCTAGCTTCAGTACAGCTGTCGTAGGAGCTATAAGGACATTGCCCCAGGTGACAGGCATAGCCAGCTATCAAGCAGAGCTCAGCCTCGTCCTTAAGAACTGAGACCAGCCATCCCATGTTTCCTAAACCATAAACTCAGGGCCACCCGATCCAATTTGGAGAGTCCAGTTACAATGACAGATTAACAATGGGGAACCAAGTGCAGGAAGAGAATGAAACACAAACGTTAAATGGGTGAAGTGGGGTGAAAAATCTGAAAATAGGAACAATAATATCTACTCTCAAGTTCAAGAATGAGGATTAAACTAGAAGAAAATATGATAGAAATTGATCGCTGGCCAAATGCACACAATAGCTCAGTGGGAAAGGGAGAAACAAGGAAGGAGGAACTGGGACAGTCAGGGAGAGCTTCAGAGATGGCAGAGCCTAATGTCAAGTGCATGGACGCTAATGTCAGATGGAACTGAATTCAACTATCAGTTCTACCACTTACCAACTCTGTGGCTTTGGGCATGTTGCAGAACCCCTCTCAGTTTCAATTTTTTCATCTACAAAATGAAGATGAGAATTGCTGTGATCACCAAATGAAAAACACATACATAAAGGTCTCAGAACAATGCCTGGTTTATATAAGTGCTCAGTAAATGTGGCTACAGCTCGCAGTCCTCATTCGTTACCATAACGTACTGAAATCAGTTCAGAATAGTTCATTAGCATATTATAAACTTTCATATTCTTGTCATTGAAAAACCTAATATTCAATCTCCCAAGTGCTTCCATGGTGACATCCGTTAACTTGGGGTATGAAAGCAGACAGACCCAGAGTAATGAATAAACCCATTTCCATGAGGCAGAGGCTAAGGAAAATGAAGTGGGCAGTGTGGTGCAGCCAGGCGTGTACGAGCACTCAAAGTATCCAGACATAAGTGTGAAGTCCAGCCGGACGACTTAACACTGAGTTATGCTGAGCAAATCACTTCACTTCCCTAACCCTTGGTTTACTCACCTGTGAAATGAGAATAATAAATTTTTTTTGTGGCGGGGGAGGGGGGCTGGGGCGGGGCAGATAACTAGGTTTATTTATTTATTTTTTAATGGAGGTACTGGGGATTGAACCCAGGACCTCTTGCATGCTAAGCACATGCTCTCCCACTGAGATACACCCTCCCCCCTATAATAAATGATTGATGCAGCTAGAAGTGTGTCAGGATTGCTACAGGGGTGATATGAGATAAAGCTTGTGGAAGTGCCTTACACCGGGGCAGTTCTTTATTATTTGTACTTTCTCTCCCAATAACCTAATTGTGAAGTTTAAGAATTCTTGGGATAGCCATGGACACAGCGCCCTTGTGGGCTGTCTACTCTAATCTCCATTCAAAAGACTATGAATTGACCAGACCAAACCATCATGATTACCCTGTGATGAAAAACCAGACACAAGAACTTTGCATAGTTCTGGGAACCACATTTTAAAGACAGTGACAAACTGGAGCAGGTTCACAGTGGAAAGACCCAGGTGGAAGAAAGAATGTCCTTCTAGAAAAATCTATTGCCTCTGTGCAGAACAACACTGAAAAATTAATGGGACTAATTGCCAGTATTCACTGAATGCTTGGAAATATTTAATCTACATAACAACTTTATGAGTGGCGTGCTACTAATAATCCCCCATTTTACAGATGAGAAAACCTAGCCTCATAAAAGGTAAGTGACTTCCTCAAGGTCACACGGCTTTTGTATGAAAGAGCCAGGGTTCTAGCCCAGTGTCAGAGCTTTTAGCCACTGCACACTGCTTCTTCGTTAACTGATGTTTAGATTTCTTAAGGACTTGTTCTGTGAGATTATAGAGGACTAAATGCTAAGTAATATGACGGAAATTAGTGTCGCATGTTATCAAAAATTATTTTTAGTGCTGTGCTGATGAGTAGATTAGGTCTCCTTCAACTTTTGTTTTTTTTGAGAGCAAAGAACTGGAAACTCCTTGATCTTCAAATGGATTTGTTATCTGCTCAGTAAAGTCATTCGCTTTCTGAATAGTTCAGATTGTCTCTTCACTTGACTCCTTTGAGATTTTTATATCCAGAGCCAATGCATCTAGTAAGATTTGGGGTGGATGAAAGCAAATCTTTTATTTACTAAGTAGGAGACAGGATAATGCAGGAGGTGATACCTTGAAGGCAAAATGATTTTAGAAAAGAGACGTATACAGCTGAGAATTTGGTAGCTAACTCTCCTAAAACCATGTCTGCGTAGTCTGAGAAGTCTTTGGGTACCACACGGTTATGTGTTCCCCAAAATAGAAACTGTTAAACCAAATTACCTCTGAAATCTCTTTTAACAGAGATTTTCCTTGATTATGTAGCCCATCAACAAGTCATTACCATGAATAAGATGTCCTGGTTTTAACTGGGGAGTCGAGTTATATTGGGTAACTAGCATGGCCTTTGGAGTTAAAATTAAAATATAACTTTAAATTCAGATTTTGCCCTTTATAAGCTTAAACTTTCTATACTTCAGTTTCTAATTTGTAAAACTGGAATAATAGTAATAATAATAATAATAATAATAATAATAACCCTGTGGGATTATAGTAAGAATTAAATGTGATAATGCAACAAAGCCCTTGCTTCAGGGTAAATGCCCTGTAAATGTTAACTATGATGACAGTGGTGAGGTTAATGAAAAATCCAGACCTCATTATTTTGGAAAATAATTAAGCACTTGATTCCTTTATCAACCCCATTATACCTTATGTGGTTTACACTGGAGCACAATAGTGTTAGTAACTAAAGAGTCTGATCAGAGATCCAAGTCTACAGAAGTGATCATTGTTGGAAAACAGCATGAAGTTTTCTCAAAAACTAAAAATAAAACTACCATACCATCCAGCAATGCCATTTCTGGATATTTATCCAAAGAAAACAAAAACACCAATTCTAAAGGATATATGCATTCCCAAGTACATTGCAGCATTACTTACAATAGCCAAGATATGGAAACAACTTGGTGTCCATCAGTGGATGAATGGGTAAAGAACATGTGGTATATATAGACAATGGAATACTATTCATCCATTAAAAAAAAGAGAGAATGAAATCTTGCCATTTGCAACAACATGGATGAAACTTGAGGGCATTATGCTAAATGAAATAAGCCAGATGAAGACAAATACAATATGATCTTATTTATACATGGAATTAAAAAACAAACAAGCTCATAGATACAGAAAACAGATTGGTGTTGCCAGAGGTGAGGGTGACAGGGTTGGCAAAACAGGTGAAAGGTGTCCGAAATTACAAACTTCCAGTTATAAAATAAATAAATCATGAGGATGTCATGCACAGTATGGTGACCACAGCTAATAACCCTGTATTGTGTATTTAAGAGTTGCTAAGAGAGTAAATCTTAAAAGTCCTCATTACAAGAAAAAACAAATTTTGTAATGCTGTACGGGGCTGGATGCTAACTAAACTTATTGTGGTGATCATTTCACAATACATATAAATATCGTGTCTTTATGTTGTACACCTGAAACTAATATAATGTTATTTGTCAATTACACCTCAATAAAACAATAATAATAATAGTAATCTTTTTGTTTAGTGACAACAGATGGACAATACCAACTGGACCAGTGTATCCCATTTTGTTCTCTTGGGCATTTCCACCCACCAGGAAGAGCAGGTCCTGCTCTTTCTTCTTTTTCTATTCATGTACACAGTCAACGTTTCTGGCAACTTTGCCATCATCATATTGATTATCTCTATTCCACGCCTCCAAACTCCCATGTACATCTTCCTCGGCAACTTGGCCTTGGCAGACATCTGTTTCACCTCCACCACGGTCCCCAAGATGCTGCAGAACATTTTCTCTCCTACAAAGACCATTTCCTACACGGGCTGCTTAGCCCAGACTTATTTCTTCATTTGCTTTGCAGCCATGGAAAACTTCCTCCTGGCTGTGATGGCCTATGACAGATACATCGCCATCTGCCACCCTTTCCGCTACCCTATGATTCTAACCAGAATGCTGTGTTCGCAGATGGTGGCCACGTGCCATATCCTGTCCCATCTTCATGCCCTGCTGCACACCCTTCTCATGGGCCGACTCATCTTCTGTGCGGATAACAGGATCCCCCACTTCTTCTGTGACCTCTACCCTCTGATGAAGATTTCCTGCTCCAGCACCCAACTCAACACCTTGATGATTCACACAGAAGGAGTTATGGTCATCAGTGGAGCTCTGGCCTTCATCATTGCCTCCTATGCCTGCATCAGCTGGGCGGTCCCTCCAGAGTCCCTCAGCCAAGGGCAAGTGGAGAGCCTTTTCTACCTGTAGTTCCCACCTCACTGTGGTGGCTATATTCTATGGCACCCTCTCATGGGTCTACTTCCGGCCCCTTGCCAGCTATTCAGTGGCCACGGGTCGTATCCTGACGGTCATGTACACAGTGGTGACCCCCATGCTGAACCCCTTCATTTACAGCCTGAGGAATGGAGATGTCAAGGGAGCTTTCAGAAAACTGATGAGGAGAATATGGACTTCTTTATTTAGATAAAACCCCCAAATATAGTTCCAAGTTTTATCTATGATCCTGGGGAAACAGTTTTGTCCCTCACATACGTTTCCTTTAGAACGTCCCAGTAATATCTAAATTATCTAAATAATCATGGTTTTTTTTCACTGGATATTGTCCAGGGATATCCTTTTAACCCAAAGAACACAAAACTATGTACTTAGTGTAAAACAGAAGCATGGTTTTAATTACAGATGAGAGTGGTCTCTAGGCCTGTCATTTAACACCAGTATTGTAACTCTCCGAGTTTTCAGATGCAGGCAACAGAAACCAATTCTGGTTGATTCATGGAGGAAATAAGTTTATTGAAAGTATATGTGAAACTCATGAACTTCCAAGAAGGCTAAGCAACAAGGCTCAATAAAATGGACAAGAATAAGAAATGTCATATAGGCAGAACCACAGTCAAAATCATATCCCAGGTGCAGCCACTCTGGAGAACAGTATGGAAGTTCCTTAAAAAACTAAAATAGACTTACCCTATAATCCTGCAATCCCACTCTTGGGCATATATCCAGAGAAAACTCTAACTCAAAAAGATACATGCACCCCAATGTTCATAGCAGCACTATTTGCAATAGCCAAAACATGAAGGCAACAATGTCCTGACAGAGGACTGGATAAACTGGGATTTCAAAATTGTACAATAGATAAACAAGATTATACTGTATAGCACAGGGAAATATATACAAGATCTTATGGTAGCTCACAGAGAAAAAAATGTGACAATGAATATATATATGTTCATGTATAACTGAAAAATTGTGCTCTACACTGGAATTTGACACAACATTGTAAAATGATTATAAATCAATAAAAAATGTTAAAAAAAAAAAAAGGAAAGAAATTGTGGTATATATGTATATGTGTGTGTGTGTGTGTGTGTATACACATATACACAATGGAATATTACTCAGCCATAAACAAGAATGAAACTAATGTCATTTGCAGCAACATGGATGGACCTAGAGATTATCATATTAAGTGAAGTAAGTTAGACAGAGAAAGACAAATATCATACAATATCACTTATATGTGCAATCTAAAAAAATGATACAAATAAACTTATTTACAAACCAGAAATAGACTCACAGACATAGAAAACAAACTATGGTTGTCAAAGAGGAAAGGGGTGGCAGGAAGAGATAAATTTGGAGTTTAGGATTAACATATATACACTACTATACATAAAATAGATAAACAATAAGGACCTACTGCATAGCACAGGGAACTATATTCAATCTCTTGTAATAACCTATAATGGAAAAGAATTTGTAAAAGAATATGTGTATATGTAAAACTGAATCACTTTGCTGTACACCTAAAACTAATACTACATTGTTACATCAACCATACTTCAATAAAAAATAAATTTAAAAAATTGTATCTCAGAATTGGCCTGATGAGGTCACCACATTAGCCACCAGCTAATCACAGCCACTTGTATCCCCACCAACACTACCAGCAATGGGCACCGGGCATAGCACTTGGAGGCCTGAAAACCAGACGTGACCTCCTCCAGAATGCCCTTACTTAGCTGCTCTTTGTCCTTTTCTTCCATTATTTCCTCATGTGTATGTTATTGATAATAAGAGTAAGTAGTAGTAGTAGTAGTAGTAGTAGTAGTAGTAGTAGTAGTAGTAGTAGTAGTAGTAATAATAATAATAATAATAATAATAATAATAATAATAATAATAATAATAATAATAGAATATCCACATATGGTACTTACTGTGAATGGGTCACTGTCAGGGTGCCTCTACATCTATTGTACTCATCAAATCCTTAAAATAACCTTAAATTATAGATACTATTTCTCTTTTTCACAAATGGATAGCTGAGGTAGAAAGTAGTTGAAAAAATTGTCAAGGATCACTATAGTGTAAGCCCTGACAATTTGTTTTTCTTTTTGTAATGCAAGTGCCTGACTTAAGCATTGAATGAGGAAGCATCTGCTTCAAAGGGTATCTTGACATATCACCAGCCACGTGGGATAAAGAGCCAACTCCCACCCAACCCCACTTCCTTTGTTTAGAGATGTTGGTTGATTTAGATTGACAGATCATTTGGGCCACTTGATTTTATTTTTCCTGTGTTTTAAATCCCTGCTCTTCAGGAACATCCATGTTGCTGCAAATGGCATTATGTTGTCATTTTTATGGCTGAATAGTATTCCATTGTGTAAATATATCACATCTTCTTTATCCACTCATCTGTTCATGGACATTTAGGCTGTTTCCATGTCTTGGCTATTGTAAATAGTGCTGCTATGAACATTGGGGTGCAGGTGTCATTTTGAAGTAGGGTTCTTTCTGCATATATGCCCAGGAGCAGGATTACTGGGTCATATGGTAAGTCTATTCCTGGTCTTTTGAGGAATCTCCATACTGTTTTCCACAGTGGCTGCACCAAACTGCATTCCCACCAGCAGTGTAAGAGGGTTCCCTTTTCTCCACAGCCTTTCCAGCATTTGTCATTTGTGGACTTTTGAATGATGGCCCTTCTGACTGGTGTGAGGTGATACCTCATCGTGAAGTAAGCCAGAATGAGAAAGAAAAATACCATATGAGATCACGCACATGTGGAATCTAAAAAAAAGAAAAAAGAAAATAAATACAAAACAGAAACAGACTCATAGACATAGAACACAAACCTGTGGTTGCCAAGGGGGCAGGGGGTGGGAAGGGACAGACTGGGATTTCAAAATGTGTAGATACTGACAGGCATATGTAGAATAGATAAACAAGATTATACTGTATAGCACAGGGAAATATATACAAGATCTTGTGGTAGCTCACAGCAAAAAAAAAAAAAAAGTAACAATGATTATATGTATGTTCATGTATAACTGAAAAATTGTGCTTTACATTGCAATTTGACACAAAATTGTAAAATGACTATAACTTAATAAACAATGTTTTTTAAAAAAATCCCTTCTCTTACGACTTTACATGCATCAATAAAGAGCGAAGCTGGGAAACCTTGGGCCCCCACCTTCAACCCCAACAAAAGCAGAACCCCAAGCCCATGCTCTCTCCATCTCTCTATCTGCAACTTCATTGGGCAACCCCAGGTGTGCCTTGTACTTTCCGGGACCTGGGAGTAATAAACTTTTTTTTTTCAAAGCTTCTCAGCAAACTGCTGAGGGTTTCTTGCAATCAGAAGTATGCTGTACACCCAGAAATTGACACAACATTGTAAGCTGACTATACTTCAATAAATGTATATACAAAAAAATACAAGAATGAATACTTAAAAAAAAAAAAAGAATTACAAGTGTCACTCCAGCCCACTGGTTATCAGTAGGAACAAAACAATCACACAGCAAGTAATGCTGAACCTGGAATTCTAATCCTTAGTATCTGTCTCCAGAGCCCATCCCCTTAACAACTGAAGCACCTTCAACTAAGCCCTTTAGCATTTTCCCTTGGGCTACTGAACTCTCTTTTGTTCTGACCTCTTTAAGTAAAATAATTTTGGGGAGATCACATGCTTGCACAAAAGAGCTACTTATTTCTATTGTTTCAGTGTAATTATAAATATGGCCCCTTATCTTTCAAAGGGGTGCATTTCTTTACACCAATGATGATCCATCTGAAAAGGAAATCAAGAACACAATCCTATTTACAATAACATTAAAAAAATAAGATAATTAGAAATAAATTTAACCAAGGAGGTGAAAAATATGTACACTAAAAACTATAAAACATTGATGAAAGAAATTAAAGCAAGCACAATTTAATGGAAATATATCTCATGTGCATGGATAGGAAGAATTAATATTGTCAAAATATCGATGCTACCCAAAGTGATATACAGATGCAACACAATCCCTATCAAAATTCCAAAGGCATTTTCACACATACACACACAAATTTTAAAATATGTGTGGAACCATGAAACACTCTGAATAGTCAAAGCAATTTGGAGAAAGAACAAAGCTGGAAAATCGCACTTCCTGATTTCAAACTATATTACAAAACTACAGTAATAAAAACAGTATGGTATTAGCAAAAAAAAAAAAAAGACACATGGACCACTGGAGCAGAATAGCGATCCATAAATAAACCCAAGCACAGACAGCCAAGTAATCTTTGACAAAGTTGTCAAAACACACAATGGGGAAAGGATAGTCTCTTGAATAACTGGTGTTGGAAAAACTGGATATTCACATGCAAAAGAATGAAACTGGACTCCTAGCTAATACTAGCCATGGAAATTAATTTGAAATGAATTAAAGATTTGAAATATAGGACATGAAACTATAAAACTCCCAGAGGAAAACAGGGGAAATGTTTCTTGACATTGGTCTTGGCAAATTTTTTTTTTGGTTACATCATCAAATCACAAACAAAAAGCAAAAATAGACAAGTGGGACTATATCAGACTCAAAAATTTCTGCACATCAAAATAAACAATCAACAAATTGAAAAGGCCAACTATGTAATGGAGGAGATACTTGCAAACCATATATTTGATAAGATTTACCAGCCAAAGCATGTAGGGAGTTCATACAACTCAATACAAAACAAAACAAAACAAAACAAAACAAAACAAAACAAAACAAAACAAAACAAAAACATATAATCCTATTTAAAAATGAGCAAAGGACCGCAATAGAATTTTTCCAAAGAAGCTACACAAAGTGGCCAACAAGTATATGAAAAAGTGCTCACCATCACTAATCATTAGGGAAATGCAAATCAAAACCACAATGAAATTACCTCACACCTGGTAGAACTGGCTGTTATCAAAAAGACAGGAAGTAACAAATGCTGGTGAAGTTATGCAGAAATTAGAACGCTTTTACACTGTTGGTGGGAATATAAAATGACGCAGCTGCTATGGAAAAGAGCACAGAAGTTCTCCAGAAAATTAAAAATAGAGCTACCACATGATCCAGTAACTCTTCTTCTCACTATATACACAAAGGAATGAAATTAATGCCTCAAAAAGATATCTGCACTCCCATGCTCACTGCAGCATTATTCATAAGTGAAAAGATGTGGTAACAACCTGAGTGTTGGTCAGCAGATGAACGGATAAAGGAATTGTGGCATATAGTATACACACAATGAATATTATTCATCCTTTAAAAATAAAAAGGATACCTTGCCATTTGTAACAACATGGATGAAACTGAAGGACATTATGCTCAGTGAAATAAGCCAGACCACAGAAAGAAAGCAAAACTGCATGACATCTCTTATATGTGGAATCTTCAAAAGTCAAATACATAGAAATAGGTTACAGAGGCAGGGAATTTGGGGAAATGGGTAGATGTTAGTCAGAGGATACAAAATTGTAGTTATATAGAATGAATAAATCAAGAGATCTAATGTACAGCCTGTGGGTTATAATTAATAACACTGAATTGAATCCTAGAAATTTGCTAAGAGATTAGATTCTGGGTGCTCTCACCACACACAAAAAAGGTAACTATGTGAGGAGATGATATGTTAATTAGCTTGTTAATTAGCTTAGTAATCACATCAAATCATCATGCTGTATACCTTAAATATATACAATGTTTATTTGAAAAATAAAATTAAATGAAGAAAATAAGGAAAATTTCTGGTGTTCCTGCCTCACTCCTTGATGACTTCAACATCTGATACTCTAAATTTCTCCACCACTATTTAATTATTACTTTTGGAAATACAATTATCCACAGAAACGGCTTATGTAACTAACAACTTAGATTCTCAGTTCCTGAACTGTTGAGCTTCAGCAATCTATTCCTTTACCCCCTCTCAGTCCCCGACTTATGTGCTCATATCCTAGATGCTGCCATTATAAATAACTGAACAACTGGTGAAATCTCAGTTTTAAACATCTCATTATCAGCTTCCATTCCTTCACCTAATTTAATTTAGTTTTCCAACTCCAACAGTTCTCTGACACCAGTGGGATCTCTTATCCTTTGAAATTATTCTTTATTGTCTACTACCTAACTTAAACCTTTCCTTCTCACTTTAACAAGAATACGTTTTATGGTCCAGCACTCTAAACACCTTCTTGTAAACATCCTTAATTCTTTTGTTCCCTTTTGCTCTACCAGGCAAAACCCCAGCCCTAAGCAAAACCAGCCTTTTGTTTATTCATGACTGTGCTTGATTTGCTGAATATTATGGGAGAGTATCACCTAACCATACTGATCTGACTAATTTTAAACTTGTGAACAAAGTATCCAGATGGGCATTCAATACTGGCAGCGCTGGGGCTTACCATAACATTTCCCAGTACTTTGCTTTCCCAAATGCTAGCATATTTCATGTCTTTCTGCAATTCTCAAAAACAACCCAGTTCCTACTACTCTCCGTTGGAATCTCTTCAAGTCTTCCTGCCATCAAATCCACCAGCCCACCTGCGTCTGAATCCCCATGCCCTGACTTCTTTTCTGTTGCAGGGGAAGAAATGGCTTGATTCTGTCGACTAGGGGGGAGATAAGCACAGACTAAAAGTTGAGAATTGTGTTTTATTTGGCAAACTTTCTGAGGACTCCTGCCTGGAAGGCAGCCTCAGCTAGCTCTGAGGGACTGCTCTTGAAGAGGTAAGGGAGGAGCCAAGATATGTAGGCGTTTTGCAACAAAAACCAGGTAGTCAGAACATCCAAAGATTGCTTAATTAAAGAAAACCAGACAACTCTAATAAACTTAGTGCTTTTCTTTGTATGGGAAGATGCAAGAGTCTGGGCTCACTTGAAATCATTCCTTTGATATGGACCTAGCTATCTAAGGCCAGTACCCTGTTCTTTCACATCCTGAGTCCCCTCAGGGCTCACCATGGGGGGCAGTGGTGGGGGCTGATGGCTTGATGACAGTAGCATCCTTTGTTTGTTGATCTGACAGACAACATTTTTCAGTCAGAGTTCCTAGACAAAATCATCTCCTTCACAGATGTTCATCCTCTTTCAAACACTTTATTCTAGCAATTAATTACTTTCTCTCTTGAATCATTAATTTTCCGTTATATACTGGATCATTTCTGTCAGCAGACAAACATATTTAATGTCACTAGTCTTTACAAATACTAGAAGAAGTTCTCCCCTCGACTCGTGTCCTTTTCAAGGTACACACCACTTTTTGTCTACCTCCTAAAAAAAATACTATACTGAAGAAATATCTATCATCACAGCCTTCACTTACTTTCTTGCAATGTTATCAAGAAATGACTGTAATTGTCATTGCCCCAACACTTCACAGAACTGCCCTTCTCAAAGCTTTCAATAATTTATATCTTGTAAAATCTAATAATCAGTTACCTGTTCCATGAATGACCTCTCATCTCTATTTGAGAGAGAGTGATCACTCCTATATTCTGGAAATACTCTTTTCTAGGATTCTGACAAACTTACCTGCTTTCTTCCCAGTGATGGCCACTTCTCATTTTCCTTTGCTACTTCCTCTCTCAGACCTCTAAATGTTGGAGTGCACCCCCATCTCAGGGCTCTGCTCATAGTTCTCTTTTCTATACTCTCTCACTAGGCCATTTTATCCAGTCTTGTGGTTTCAAATATCATCTACATTTTGTTATGACATTTCTGTCTTAAGATAAGACCTCTCTATGAACCTCAGTAATTATGGATTCCACTGCCTATTAAACATCTCCACTTGGATAGACACCACAAAGTTATCACGGCCAAAACAGAGTTATTGATTTTGCACACCTCCACCCAACCAAATCCACATGCCCTCCACTTCCACAGAACCTTCCACAAATAAATCAACAGCATAATAATTCCACCTATTTTCACAGTCCATCCTCAATTCTTCTTTTTCCTTCACACATTACAGCTGGTTTATCAGTGTGTCTAAAGAGCTCTACTTACTATATGTTCCACATCTGACCACCTACTCCTGGTGTTAGAGTGAAGACTCCTCTGGTCTCTATTATCAGTGACACAAAAGATCAGATGGAATATTTCGGCCACTACACGTATTGAACTGCTTCTTATGACTGTGAGTTGAGAATGACAAGAGATCACAAAATTGTCCCAATTTTACAAGAGGCTTAGGCTACTCTATGGTTTACTCAAAAATCACTCTTCTAGATGACAGTATTGTAACTCACTTTGACTTCTCTCTGGAAAGCAGCACGTGCCATGCCTTTGCTAAGGTGATCAAAGTTCTGCAGGCCATACTGATTTGTAATAGTTTGGCTTAGTCATCTCCTATGTCCCATATTAGATCTGAAAGATGAGAATTTCAGGTTTGCTGATTTTAAATATCTTTTCTTTTCCAGCGTGGTGAGATTCTGGGTCACTCAGTGGAGGACCAGAACGACTTATTCACAAACTCACTTCTTCCCAAATCTCAACAAGAGGAAGCCAGCAGGGAAGATTATTCCACAGGAGTGTGAACCACACCAGTTATTAGGAGTGTAATCCATCTACGTGAGGCATTTTCAAGTTAGATCTTAGCTCCTCCTTGGGTTCAGGAGATGTGCTGACATTTCTCACTTGCCTGGGAATCACGTTGGACGTTTCCTGAGATGCAGAGTTTCCTGAAAAGCCTTCGCAGAGCACCCTTGACCTCCTGGTTCCTCAGGCTGTAGATCAATGGGTTTAGCATAGGAGTAACTATCGTGTAAAAGATGGCAACCTGGCGATCCTGGTCCAAGTCATAGCTGGACGATGGCCGGAGGTACATGCGGGTCACAGAGCCATACAGGAGCAGCACAACCAGGATGTGGGAGCTACAAGTGCACAGGGCTTTGCCCAGGGCAGCAACTGAGCGCATGTGGGCTATGGCGACACCGATGCGGGCGTAGGAACCTAAAATGAAGAAGAAGGGGCTGACCACCACAGCCACACCTTCGGTAAATATTAGCATTTCATTGACCACCGGTCGGGTGATGAGAGCTTCAGCAAAGGGGTGATGTCACAGAAGAAATGGGTGATTTGATTGCCGCAGAAAGTTAAACGGGTGACCAACACACTATAAAGGAGGCTGTTGAGGCTGACGACCACCCACAAGTTCAACGTGTTGCGCAGACAGAGGCGACGGCTGATGGTGGCCGAGTATCTTAAGGGGTCGCAGATAGCAACATAGCAGTCATAGGCCATGGCAGCCAACAGGTGGCCTTCCATGCTGCCCACAGCCATAAAAAAGAAGAGCTGAATCATGCAGCAGTTAAAGGAGATGGTTTTATTCACAGACAGTGAGTGCACCAGCATCTGGGGAACAGTGATGGTGGTCAGAAATATGTCAATAAAGGAAAGTTGGCTGAGCAGGAAATACATGGGGGTCTGAAGCTTGGGGTAGGAGAGGGCAACAATTACTAATAGGGCATGGCCCATAACAGCCACCAGGTACATGGTAAGGACAATCTCCCAAAATAACAGGTTGCATCTCTGGCCAGCTGGACAGGCCCAGTAAGACAAATTCAGTTACTTCTGTCCTGTTTCTAGTGGCCATAAGACACGATCCACATCACCTGCAAAGAGCAAGTGTTAGGATCAAATAATGCTGACATTTACCCGGGGATCTCTTTTAGGAAACTCCTCTTGCATGGATGTCCCTAGCTTTCCAAAATGATTTTTTCTTTAATTTCTCTCCCTTGCCATTGTTTTGGGATCCATCCACTCACCCACCCACTCTTTAGTATATTCTAAGTTCATTTATTGACCATTGAAAATCTCTCAATTTTATTGATACTCAATAGGATGAAATCACACACGGTCCCGGCTTTCGTGAAATTCACTGTATAACAAGGAGGGCATCACTAAACACGTAATTTCTTTGGTGCTTGCTGCGTGCTAGAGAGCAAACTAAATATCAAACATTTGAGCCTCACAACAATTCCACATGGTAGAATCTACTTTCAATTTCATAGTACAGATGAGAAAATTAAAGCAAAGAGAATACTCTACCGAAGGTCTTAGAGGATATGAGCAACAAACCTGGACTTAACCTTGATAGTTTTATTGGACTTAAGCACCACACTTCACTAGTGATCAGAGTTGGAAAGAGAAGAGAAAGATGTCAAGACTCCAGCCAGATGTCTGAGTCTCCACTTTTGATGGAGCACTAAAGTGAAGATCTGGTCCTAGCTTTGGATGTCCAGAAACTCAACTTTGTTCTTTTGGTCAGGGAGCTCTCTTGTTCCGTTACGTCAACTGAACCTACCTGGGATGAGAGTAACAATGATGAATATAATCGTTGATTTTATTAATGATTTATTTTCAAGGAATAATACAATCTGCCAGTGGATGAGATTCTCGTGACTTTTCAGCTTAGATTTTCCCTACCGGTAGATTTACATGGTACGAAGAGGTGACTTTTTGAGGTTGCTGTAGCAATAAGGATCTACTTCTTCATGAATGGGAGAGAAATAATTTTAAAATAGTAGAGTGTAAGAGAACATATAATAAAAAGAAAAGTTCTCTTACCCTAAGTTTACACACCTCCATGTTTAGTTTTACCTCTTCTGATGGTTTAAACCTCTATGCCTCTAAAAAATGTGCTACTTGCTTATACATCTAAGAAACAGTTTTATCAACTTAAGATATCTTTCAGCTCTCTATTTTGAAAAATGAAGTTTTACTTTTTTACATTATCCTCACTCCTCTTCCTCCTTTCTCCAATTTTGCAATGATTTCAGCTCTTCAATTAGCTGGTTTTATCCTTTTAAATGGTATGCTTAAGTCTACATTCCATCCACTTATCTTCCTCACTCTTGCATCCTCCCAAACTTTGGAAAGCTGTACCTTGATCTGTATATTGTCAAGATTGAAAACATACAAAAGATGAGTTGTAGCCACAGGTAAGTCTTCCAAGTAAATGCTGAAAATTGGTGGAAAATATTTACATCAGCATAACTACATAAATATTTTTCCCTGCAGAGCCAAATGACAGTGCTATGGTTGCATTTATTCTTGAATGAGTCCAGTGTTCCACCCCACCAGAAGCGAATATTCCTAACATTCAGATAAAGAATCAAAGCCATTCTAAGGACATTGCTCTTGGTGCTTTCTTTACTCTAAAGATCACTATATTAGTATCAAGGTATTTAGATTTCAGACTTCGGAATATTTTCTGGAATGAAAAGGAATATTTCATATTTATAGAGTGACAGTTCATCAAAAAGAAATGACAATCCTAAACATATGTGCCTATGACAAAGTCTAAACTGAGGTAACTGAAGAGGAAAATAGACAAATCTACAATTATACTGGCAATGTCAGTACTTTTCTCTGTTAATCATAGAAGGTAGATTAAAAAAATTGGTGAAATACAGAAGATGTAAATTGGGGCTAAATAACATTTGTGTATCATCCTACCCCAAAATAACATTTTCTTCTCAAGTTGAAATGGAGCATTCAACAAGATGGATCATTTGTTGGATTAGTAAATGTCTCAATATATTTAAAATGTCTTAAATCGTGAAATAGTGCAGAGTATCTTCTCTTAACAAATGAAATTAAATTGTTAACTTCATTAATTCACAGAAAAATTTTAAAAACACAGTTTGAACACAATGGTTTAAAAACTCAGAAAATATGAATTTAAAAATTCATATTTCATTTGAATAAAAATTAAACAACTAATTCAAATTTTTATTAAAGTGGTGCTTAAAGAGAAAATTATAGCTTAAAATATTTATATTAGAAAAGAAAAGCATGAGCTATCAGTTACTATTACGCACCAACTAGAAAGACTGAAATTAAAAATTTAAAAACCGAAAATACTAATTTTGATGAGACTGTGGAGTTACAGGGCATCTAATGCATTTTACTGGTGGGAAAGTAAAATTGTACATTTAAAAAAAAATAAAGATCACATATTGAGCAGGAGCTCAAAAGATAAAACTTGCGTATTTCAGTGTGTCTTCTTTTGTCTTTATTTCTTCCTGTATCCTTCTCTGTGTCAGTGGATGTAGCTCCAACTATAAGCTCTTGTGACCCCATTATGCATTCAAGGCAGTGGCCACCCACGGATACTTACATGGAGGTATAGGTGAAGGTGAACGAGGAGACAAGATGGAAGGAAGACAGATTGAATAAGTCTCTTCACGGGGACAAATTGAGAGAAAATGGTCTCCAAGAAGGAGAGGGTGTCAAAGTACAGATTTATCCATTATGAGGATAAGAATATAATCACATGGAGTCTGTTTTCTTCCAAGCAAAGCAAAACTGTATTTTGAGATCAATTATATGCAAAAACAGTAATAAGCAGTGGTATTGCTCTTGTTGGCTCACTTCTTCTATACTCATCGCTCCAGCTTTGTCATTTTCCAGTATCTTAACATTTTTCTCATCAGAGTCTGAGCTCTGTGGATCCTGTTCAGGCAACTTTGAGAAATCGAGGATACTGATGTTGGCAGAAGACAGAGAGAGGAATAGTTCATTTAGGAGAGAGGTGAAAATATACACATGTATAGATTTGGACACCTCAGAATAGGAAACTAAACTGAAATATGGGAGAAGAACAAAACAAAAGGAAGGACCCCTGGAATGAGACAGAAAAACATCTCAGGTTTCCCAGTTCCCCACCTGGTACCTTAGGGACGTACAGAGTCATGAAGAAGGGAGAAACCTTGAGTGTCAAACCCTAATCATGCTGATTCTTGTCTTTCTTCTTTGATGAAAGCACCAAGGGACAGATGAGTCTTCACTGTTTTATCAATATCTAAATGTTAGGAATACACTCTCTATAATGCCTTCTTTTTGGTGTGGGTGTGTGTGTGTGTGTGTGTGTGTGTGTGTGTGTGTGTGTACACATGTATGTGTTTTGTTTTTTTAATGGAGGTACTGGGATTGAACCCAGGACCTTTGAATGCTAGGCATGTGCTCTACCACTAAGCTATACCACCACCCCCCCAATATAATGCCTTTTGAGCTAAATTGTATTTCTAGTCTGTTCCCCTGTGTTGATGAATCTCAAAGGTTAATCTGAGATTTATAAATCTGAACCTCTTTATCTCTGTCTCAAGAATGTATCTTCAAAATTCTCACAAAAGTTGGGTCCTCTGTCACAGATTTCTTGCACCTGGGAACTGTGAACTGTCCTCTACCCTCTCTGGTTCCATGACTTTATTCTCCATCTAAACCTTCACATTTTTCACTCAAAAACATATCCTTTCTGTGTCATAATTGACAATTCCTCCATCCCACTGCTTCCCTTGACGGCAATATTTGTACCTCATTCTATTCTTTGGGTTTTTGGTACCAATATCACACTATTTTCTACAAGAGGATTACAATTTCTTATTTTCTGTTCCCTTTCTGTTTACTGTTATGGTGCAATGTAATCTTAATCTCACCTTTTCTCTGTATCTAACATCACACACTCAAGTTAGAAAGTCTGGGTAGAGCTGTGTTCCTTCTTTTCCACATTCTCACAAAATTAGGGGTTCCCTTCTTTGTCATTTTCTATAACAAAGCTTTCCTATAGAACAGCTCGCCCCAGTGAGGCAGCCTCACTTACATGTACTCACTCTGGGACCCTACCAACCCCAAGAGGCTCCAATTTTGTCCTGATGAAATATTAATTAGAATGGGATGAGCCCTTGTACCTTCCTTTATCAACTCAGATTGTCGCTCAGGAGTCTGCTTCTTCTCCTTCCTGATGTCATACTATCTCATGGAGGCAAAAGCCATAAAGATTCTGAAACGAGCTGTGTCTGCAGGGAAGGTCTACCCTTTGGGGGCCACCGTAGCCTCCATAATGACAATAGTTAGGCAAGAAAAAACCTTAAGGGAATCTTGATTCCCATTTCATCATGTCAAGAAGCCATTTTTCATAACTTATCCTTTCTGCAATTATTCAGGTTTTGTTATTAATCCAAACATCTTAACTCAGCTGAATTAACTGTAAGGCATGAGGCTTTATGATACTGCAGTGGGACAACTCTGATGGCCATTGTGTTTCCATTCTGCTCACCAATTACTTTCTCATTTCCAGCCCTCACTCAACTGCATCCTTTTGCTGGATTTCATCTAGCTGTTTTGCCTCATCTATATTAAAACTATCAATCATCCTCAGAATACGTGATTTAAACAAGTCTTTGAGTAAAAAATAGACAGCAGGAGGTAGATCACCACATTGAAAAAATTGAAATTTGTCCATCTCCTCCAGGTTATCCATTTTGGTTCCATACAGTTTTTCATAACATTCTCGTATGATATTCTGTATTTCTATGTTATTTGTTATAATTTCTCAATTTTCCTTTCTTATTTTGCTTATTTGTGCTCTCTCTTTTTTCTTCTTTGTGAGTTTGACCTGAGGTTTGTCAGATTTTATTTACTTTTTCAAAAAAACAGCTTTCGGTTTGATTGATTTTTTCTATGGTTTTTTTAATCTCTATTTTATTTGTTTCCTCCCTGATCTTTATTATTTCCTTCCTTCTGCTGACTTTTGGGTGTTTTTGCTCTTCTTTTTCTAGTTCTTTTATCTGGTGGGTTAGATTGTTTATTTGAGATTGTTCTTCTTTTTTGAGGAAGGCCTGTATCACTATAAACTTCCCTCTTAGCACTGCCTTTGCTACATCCCATAAAATTTGTGTGGTTGTGTTTTCATTATCATTTGTCTGATATTTTTTAATTTCAACTTTGATTTCATAATTGGCCCATTGGTTTTTTAATAGCATATTGTTTAATCTCCATGCTTTCCTTTTTTTCTCCTTTGTTTCTCTGCAGTTGATTTCTAGTTTCACGGACATTGTGGTCAGTAAAGATGCTTGAGATAATTTCTATCTTCTAAAAATTGTTGAGGCTTCTTTTGTGCCCAAGTACATGATAAATCTAGAAAATATTCCATGTGCACTTGAAAAGAATGTATATCCTATTTTGGGGGGGTGTAATGCTCTGAAAATATCCGCCAACTTTAATTTTTCTATTGTAGTATTTAATTCCCTGTTGCCTTATTTATCTTCTGTCTGGAAGATCTGTCTAGTGATGTTAATGCAAGTTAAAATCTCTGACAATGATTGTATTCCCATCAATATCCCCCTTTATCTCTGTTAGTAAGTGTTTTATGTACTTAGGTGCTACTATATTGGGTGCATATATATTAACTAGTGTAATATCCTCATCTTGTATTACTCCTTTAATCATTATAAAATGTCCTTTTTTATGACCTTTGTTTTAAAGTCTATTTTGTCTGAAATCAGTACTGCTACACCTGCTTTTTTGGCTTTTCCATTTGCATGGAATATCCTCTTCCATCCTTTCACTCTCAATCTGTATGTGTCCTTCTCCCTAAAGTGGATCTCTTGTATGCAGCATATTGAAGGTTCTTGCTTTATTATCCAGTCTGCCACTCTATGTCTTTTGATAGGAGCATTTAGTCCATTAACATTTACAGTAATTAATGATAGATGTGTGTTTATTGCCATTTTGAACTTATTTTTGCAGTTGATTTGGTATTTTCTCTTTGTTCCTTTCCTCTTCCTTTTCTGGTTTGGTAATTTTCCTTTGTATTCTCTTGGATTTTATTTAGTTTTTGTGACTCCCTTGTAAGTTTTTGGCTTGTGGTTACCCTTTTTTGTAAGTCTATTAGCCCATTACTATAACTGTTTTTATTAAACAGAGAGTAATATAATCTCAAACCCATCCTACTGAGAACAAAAAATTTTAAAAAGAAAGAAAAAAACCTCTATATTTTCTTGCTTCCCTCTCCCACTGTTAATGATTTAGATGTCTTCTGTTATAATTTTGTGTTTATTCTATTTGTAATTCATGGTAGTTTTCCCCTTTCCAGTTATGAATTTCTCATTTTTGTAGCATCCTACTTCTTTTCTATTTAGAGTAGAACTTTCAATATTTCTTTTAGCATGGGTTTAGTGTTGCTAAACTCCTTTAGTTTTTGCTTGTCTTTGAAAATATTTATCTCTCCTTCTATCCTTAAGGATAGCCTTGAGGGATAAAGTATCCTAGGCTGCATCTTTTTTTCACTCAGGACTTTGAATATATCTTGCCACTCCCTTCTGGCCTGTAGAGTTTGTGTAGAGAAATCAGCTGAGAGCCTTATGGGGGTTCCCTTGTACTTCACTCTTTGTTTTTCTCTTGCTGCCTTTAGGATCATTTCTTATCCTTGACTCTGGCCATCTTGATTATGATATGTCTTGGTGTGGGTCTGTTTGGGTTCTTCCTGTTTGGGACCCTCTGACTTCCTGTACTTGGATATCTGAGTTCTTCTTTAAGTTTGGGAGGTTTTCAGTCATGATTTCTTCAAATACTTTTTCAATTCCCTTTCTTCTTTCTTCCCCTTCTGGAACCCCTATTATGCATAGATTGGCACGCTTTATATTATCCCATAGGTCCCTTATGTTTTTTTCATTAGTTTTTATTTGTTTTTCTCTCAGCTGTTCTGATTGTGTGCATTCTGTTGTCCTGTCTTCTAGGTCATTTATTCATTACTCTGCGTTATCTAGTCTGCTTTGTACAGCCTTTAGATCAGCTCTCATCTCAGCCAATGAGCGTACCAATTCTACTTGGCTCTTCTTTATAGCTTCAATTTCATTTTTGACATATTTTATATCTCTAAACACTATCTCTTTTAGTTCCTTCAGTACATTGATCATTCCTTTTTTGAAATCTTCATCTAGTAGGCCATCAATGTCTATTTCATTGATCATTCTTTCAGGGGATTTCTCTTGCTCTTTTAATTGGCAGTAGTTCCTCTGCTTCTTCATCTTGCTCATATATCTCTGGCACTGTGGCTTATGGAGTATCAGTTACCTATTGTGGTCCTTAAGGAGTTTATTTATTTATCTGTCTAACACCTTTGCAGGAATAAAACAGGTTTTTGACATCTTTGTCTTTTGAAGAGGGCAATGTTCTGTCGGAGTTCTGCAGGTGCTCTGGTTGGCTGAGTGGATCCATGGATGTGAGTTTTGGTGTGTTTGTGGGAGAGGGTGAGCTACAAGCATCCTTCTACTCCACCATCTTGGCCCCCTTCCTCAGTCTCATTGGTTTCTGATTTATTCTTATTGTGTTTCTTTTTGCTCAAATGTTCAGATACATGTATATTTTATTTTCCCTTTATTTTTACACAAAAAGTAGCATGCTGTAGATGCTCTTTTACACATTGCTGTTTTCACTTCAAAATTTGTCCTGGAAGTCCCTCCATATTTATTCATAGATTTCTTTATCATTATTTTTTTCATACCTGCAAATTACTTAACTGCATTGATGTTCTGCAGAGTATCCTTTTGAGGTTCTAGAATAAGATAGTGGTGTTGAGTGTGCTAAATGCCACTGTATTGTATACTTTAAATGGTTAAAATGGTAAATTTCATGCCATGTTTATTATACTAAAATTTAAAAATGTTAAGAAAAAGCAAGATCAAATCTCTACATAAATCACAGAAGAGAATTATAAAATAATAACAATGTATGATTAATAAGTAAATAGAGGAAGGGATAGAATAACACAATACATACTTAAATATCAAAAGGGAAAAAGAAAAGAGAGAATAAATATGAACCCAGGTATCTCAATTAGAAAGCATATAGAAATATGGAAAATATAACTTCAAATGCATTCTGGCTACATTTGATGTTAATAGATCAAATTCCCTAGAAATACAATGATTGTCAATCTATATAAAAAGAGTAAAACCCAGTTTCACACTGTTAGGGAACTAACTCTAACACTTTACACATCTAAGGACATAGAAAAGTATGAAGTAAACTGATGGAAAAGAAATACCATGTAAACACCAATGAAAAGAATGCTGGTATATCCATATTAATATCTTAGGAGGTAGTTGAGATATTAAGGTAGGAGCCATTGCTAAAGAGAAATATCTCCTAATTAGAAGTGCAGTGGTGTGCTGTTAAATGAATAAGAAATGGCTATTGAGGGTGAGCTTTGCTTTGTAGCATTGACCAATTTCCATAGTGTAATTATCCCCTCTATGGCTGATTTCAGTCTACCAATATGTTGTCATTGAATGTGGAGTTGGAAAGAGATGTTCATAATCATCTTGAAGCCAGTGCAAGCCAGCTTCAGCACATCTTACATAGAAGAATCAGTCCACCAAGGAGCAGATCATGATGCTACATATGTGTGTTCTCAAATAACATAGTATAACAAGTATTTAAGCAAAAACTGACATATCTGAAGGAGAAAAAGACAAATCCACAATTATAATTGTGTGACATGTTTCACATATTTTTTTATGTATTTTATGAGATGATGAAAAAGCAGAAAAAAATTAATTAAAGATAAAGAATATTTAACAACCCAAGTAACACACTGGACCTAACTGACATATTAACAACACTGCACATGACAGCAGAATGCGTATTCAGAGTTGCCAACCATATAATAATTTTAGGAGATCTAGCTCACTGCGTTCATGACTGCAGTAAGAGGATTTAGTCATTGTCACTTCAAGAAGTTAGCCCTATTGACAACTATTTCTAGGGCCTGTTTTATATCTCTGTTCCTGAGGCTATAGATGAAAGGGTTCAGCATGGGAGTAACTACTGTATACATGACTGAAGCAATCACGTCTTTGTTATTGGAGTCCCATGATGAGGAGAAAAAGTAAACACCAGCAAGTGTCCCATAGTATAAAGACACCACAAAGAGATGGGAGCCACAGGTGGAAAAAGCTTTAAAGAGTCTCTTAGTGGAGGGGACTCTCAGGATGGTAGCCCCTATATGAATGAATGAGGCTAAGATACTACTCAAAGGCAGGATGAACAGCGTTCCTCCCTCAGTGAAGATGACCAGCTCATTGAGGGAGATGTCCGAGCAGCTCAACTTGAGGAGCACAGTGAGGTCACAGAAGAAATGGGGGATGGTATTGTCAGCACAGAAGGACAGTTGGACCAAGAGGAGGGTGTGCAACAGGGCATGGATACAACAGAAGACCCAGGACCCAGCTATTAATGAGATGCACAGCTCCTCCCTCATGATGGTGGTGTAGTGAAGTGGCTGACAGACGGCCACATACCTGTCATAGGCCATCACTGCAAGAAGGAAATTGTCAAGACAACCAAAAAGTGTGAAAAAATGCATCTGGGAATGCACCCCACATAGGGGATGGATCGTTGCTGAGTCTGCATGTTCACCAGCATCTTTGGGACAGTGATAGATGAGAGGGAGATGTCAGAGAAGGCCAAGTGGCTGAGGAAGAAGTACATGGGGGTGTGGAGGCGAGAGTCCAGCCTGATGAGCAGGATGATGAGCAGGTTCCCCAGCACCGTGGTCAGGTACATGCCCAGGAACAGGGTGAAGACCACGCACCGCTGCTGTGGCCGGATGGGGAGCCCCAGGAGGAGAAACTCGGACATGCTGCTCTGGTTCCCCCTCCTCATGCCCTTCTTGTCTCTGGTGGGAATTGGGGAAAGTGGGAAATGTCAGTGAACATGCCATAGCATTATAGTAATGGCCTTTTTAGTGTGAAAATTCTTATTTTTAGCTACTTTTCTCTTTATTTCTCACAGTTGTTGCTGTATGAATCAGTCTGCCCCATTCTGGCTCCAATAATAGATCAAATCCTCACATTAATCAAGTCTTTTTCCAAAGAAACCAAAGGAAATTTCTTTATTCAACAAATATTTATTGAAAAATAGCTCTGTCCCATACTGAGTACATAGTAGTGAACAAGAAATAAGAAGTCTCTGTGTTCAAGGAGTTTACATCTTTATATCAAGCCAGGTTCAAACCTCTATAATTTGCTGAGATCAAAATGTAAAAAGGGTACCGGGGGGAGGGTACAGTTCAGTGGAAGAGCGTGTGATTAGCATGCACGAGGTCATGGGTTCGAACCCTAGTATATCCACTAAATAAATAATAATAATAAATAAACCTAATTACCTCCCCTCATAAAACAAAAAAACACAAAAAATCTTTTTAAAGGGTACCAGGTAAGAGGTATCAGTCATTTTCTCTTAAAATGGGTGTGAAACTCCCTACATTGGGAAAGAATTACTGAAGCTTTGTCACAGAACTTCAGTGTAATTGGCTGTGTCAAATTCCCTGTTATCAAGTGTCCAATCCAGGCTTCCAAACCAACATTAATAATAGTACCAGGCATTATTCCAAGTGTTTAACATGCACTTTCAAATTAAATCCACATTAAAGCTCTAAAAATGAGATTATTATACTTATTTTGACTATAAGAAAACAAAATTGTGTATTATGTAAATGTGCAAAGATATAATTAAGTGTAGCAGATGGAATCACAACACTTGTCTGCCTCACCAAAATCCATGTCTTAAACTCCTCTGCATAGAAATTATACCCTCGCTGGTTAGAATATCCAGAGAAGCTGTATTATGTCCACTACCTTTGTCAAAAATGTTCTTAACTCCCTCTAAGAAAAATTTGCCACTCACATTTATTTGTCCATTATACAATTTACAAAGAACTTTTGCATGCTTTAACTCCTCTCAAAGCAATAATTATATATTTAAGGATTGTTTGATACACAAGGCGACTATTATATCCTTATTTTATAGATGTGAAAACTGAGGGTAAAGAGATAAATGACTTACCTAAGGTCACTCAGCTTTTTGGTGGTGGGTTCCAGATTTAGTATTTCTTTGGAAGTTAGGTTGCAGGTGAGGATTACCAATGACATAACCCTGAAGAGGGAATCAAGACTGACACCGTCACTCAAGTATAGGTGCAGGACAGCAAGTCTCCCTCAGGGACACTGAACTTGCTCAGGGACACTGGTTATCTCAGTTCATGGCCACCAAGGAGGACAGAGACTTGACCAGTTATGTGCAGGCGTGGCCGTTCACTGACATACACTGTGCGAGTCCTCACAGAGAAACCAGCAGAAAACAAGATGGTTGGAGCCAACTAGGAACCCTGATTCAGGTAGGGCCTGGTGAAGGAGGCAGCTGGGCCATGAGCCCTGGAGAGGTTTGATCTTGGCCTTGAAGTATGAGAGGGAGCCTTTGGATGGGCCTGTTTTCTCAGGCTTCTACCTGTTCCATCCCAGACAATGGTGAAAGAGGAGCCCCTATGACACAAACCCCCACAAGGTGGTTGGTGAGTGAGGCACTTGGGCCCTATTCACTCACAGGAACTACCCCGTAAACACTAGCTGCAAATAAAATAGAGCAAATAACACACACACACACACACACACACACACACACACACCACGGAGAGGGACAAAAACCATGAAGAAAACATACATATATCCACATTATAGGAGCAAAGAAACGCCACACAGACCCACGTGGAGTGCATACGCAGACCTCTAGACGCAGAGACACGTCTTGCCCACCTAGAATTCCCAGCTCACGCTGACCTGTGCCACTCAGGGAGCTCAGGCACCTTCTAACCCAAGCAGTTTACTAAGCATTGAGCTTCTGTTGAGAACCCCATGAACTAAAAAGTAAGAAGAGCCCTCTCTGAGCCCGTGACCTCCTGAGCTTTCTGTGACTGTCCTTGAGCGCCTGAGCCACAGGCGGGAGGATACCATGTTATAAACCTCAGAGAGGACACATAAAAAGTCCCTAAGCTCCTGGTTAAGGAAAGAATCAAAGTAGACTAATTGCCTCCAATGCCTTGGGGAGGAGCCTGTGCGGAGGCTGAGGGACTGAGCTGCTACAGTCACCTGAGAGGGTACCCCAGACTCAGGGCCACCCTGGGCTCCTCTCCGCCTGCTCACAGTTCCAGGAGTAAGGATGGCTCAGTCATCCACAACTCCAATGCTGCCAGCCCACTGGGTCAGCCTCTCCCATCAGCACATTACAGTCCAGGAACAGAAAGTCTGGCTTCTGCAAACCCCCACACCGCTTACACTTGCTACCATGAGAGCGCAAATCTGGCTTTAACTCCACATCCTGCAGGTACCTTCTCTCCCTTGGGAGAGACTTCAGCGTTTTTAGAGGGAGGAGGTGGAGTCCTTGGGCTCAATGCTCAGAAGAAGCACTGGGCCTGGGCCATGCCGCTCATTAACTGTTGGCCCTCAGCACACTAAGTAGCCTCTCAGCCCTGTTTCATCAGCTGTGAGGTGCAGGTAACAACTGCATCGTCATCACGAAGTTGTTACTGAGATTAAACGAGACGATTCACGCTAAAGCACACAATGAGTGCAAATAAATAACAGCTCTTGACACATTCTCTTTGTATCTTCCAAAAATAAACAATTATATATACATACATATACATATATATTACATCTAGAATTACATCTAGAATCATTGACATTGTTATAGAACTGATATTGAGTGAACGATTGAATTTTTTGATTAATGAATTCTCTTGATCTTGGTAAGAACTTACTCCCTCCCTAAGAAAGAACTAAATTGTCCCCACAGAGTAACGATAAAATTATGTGATTCACATTTCAGTCAGCTAAGCTATCCACTTTTATCCCCACTTTGTCCAACATATGTGAACTGACATCTTCATTGGCTGGATGATTGCAGACTCCCTCAGTGCCAGAGAAAGCCCTCAGACAGAGCAAAAACGCAAGCACTTCACTAAGACGCTGTGAGCTTGCTGAAAACTGTCTAATGCCGCTTCCAATAACCCAAGCGGGACAAGGAGCTCCAGGGCGGGCATCAGCTACATTCCACACCATGTACTACCCACCTCTACCCGTGCCCCCACGCTGAGCCTGGAGGATGGGAGCCAGTCATACACTCTATAAACAGAATTTAAAAGGGTGCGTTAGTGGAACAAACTACAGTCTTTGCCACTACAGCTGATCCCAAGGCTATAACTGAAATTTATCATTAGCCTTCCTTTTACCATCCATATTGACTTCCTTTATCCTCCTCCAACACTACCACCAGTCAAGATTGCTTCCCTGATGGAGACCCAGATCTTCATTCGTCAGAACTCTTGCTTATCCTGCTCTGTTTACGCATCATGTGACAGAGCTACAATTGCCTGTTTAATGTTATTACTGGTAGGGAAATCGCCTGTAGTTCTTCAAGATAATTAGGGTCGATTACTCCTGAACTCAGAGTAACTCCTTTCTTTGTCTCATGCCTTCCAGAATGAAGAACCTAAAATTGCCAGGCAGCCATCACACTTTGAGATCAGGGAACCACTCCTATGTTCTCTGTGCAAGCACCCCTCCACAACCAACGACCAAGGCTCCTAATCCCACAGTAAAGTTGCAGGGATGGGAAGTACCCATAACAGGAAAGGTCCATAGGGATACATCATAGACCTAAATGTAAAGCAAAAAACCTTTAAATTTCTAAAATATAAATGAGAGAAAAATCTAGATGACCTTGGCTATGGCCATGACTTACATAAAACACCAAAGGCACCATCATGAAAGAAATTGTTTGATAAGCCAGACTTCATTAAAATTAAAATTTTCTGCTCTGCAAAAAACAATGTTAACAGAGTGAGAAGATAAGCCACAGACTTGGAGAAAATATTTGCAAAACACACATCTGATAAAGGATAGTTGTCCAAAATATACAAAGAACTCTTTAAGATTGAAAAAAGAAAAGCTTCTTCTGTATAGTACAGACAACTATATTCAATATCTTGTAATAACATTTATTTTGAGCATAATCTTTATTGAACAGATCCAAGTATGAAATGTGTATGGGAACATTTTCTAGGATTGATCATGTACTTGGGCACAAAAGAAGCCTCAACAATTTTAAGAAGATAGAAATTATCTCAAGCATCTTTACAGACCACAATGCCATGAAGTTAGAAATCAACTGCAGAGAAACAAAGGAGAAAAAAGGAAAGCATGGAGATTAAACAACATGCTATTAAAATACCAATGGGTCAATGATGAAATCAAAGTTGAAATTAAAAAATACCTTGAGACATTTTGGAGTAGGGTTCCTTCTGGACATATGCCCAGGAGCAGGATTCCTGGGTCATATGGTAAGTCTATTCCTAGTCTTTTGAGAAATCTCCATACTGTTTTCCACAGTGGCTGCACCAAACTGCATTCCCACCAGCAGTGTAGGAGGGTTCCCCTTTCTCCACAGCCTCTCCAGCATTTGTCATTTGTGGATTTTTGAATGATGGCCATTCTGACTGGTGTGAGATGATACCTCATTTTAGTTTTGATTCTCATTTCTCTGATAATTAGTGATACTGAGCATTTTTTCATGTACCTATTGATCATTTGTATGTCTTCCTTGGAGAATTGCTTGTTTAGGTCTTTTGCCCATTTTTTGGATTGGGTTGTTTATTTTTTTCTTATTCAGTCGTATGAGCTGCTTATATATTCTGGAGATCAAGCCTTTGTCGGTTTCATTTGCAAAAATTTTCTCCCATTCCGTAGGCTGTCTTTTTGTTTTACTTATGGTTTCCTTTGCTGTGCAGAAGCTTATAAGTTTCATTAGGTCCCATTTGTTTATTCTTGCTTTTATTTCTATTGCTTGAGTGGACTGTTCTAGGAGAACATTTTTGAGATGTATGTCCAGATAATGTTTTGCCTATATTTTCTTTTAGGATGTTTACTGTATCTTGTCTTATGTTTACGTCTTTGATTCATTTTGAATTGATTTTTGTGTATGGTGTAAGGGAGTGTTCTAGCTTCATTGCTAGAACATGCTGCTGCTGACACCTGCACCCCAATGTTCACAGAAGCACTATTTACAATAGCCAAGACATGGAAACAGTCCAAATGCCTATCAACAGATGACTGGATAAAGAAGCTGTGGTATATTTATACAATGGAATAGTATTCAGCCATAAAAACTGACAACATAACGCCATTTGCAGCAACATGGATGCTCCTGGAGAATGTCATTCTAAGTGAAGTAAGCCAGAAAGAGAAAGAAAAATACCATTTGAGATAGCTCATATGTGGAATCTGAAAAAAAAAAGCATAAATACAAAACAGAAACAGACTCATAGACATAGAATACACACTTGTAGTTGCCCAGGGGGTGGGGGGTGGGAAGGGATAGACTGGGATTTCAAAATGTAGAATAGATAAACAAGACTATACTCTATAGCACAGGGAAATATATACAAGATCTTATGGTAGCTCACAGAGAAAAAAATGTGACAATGAATGTATATATGTTCATGTGTACCTGAAAAATTGTGCTCTACACTGGAATTTGTCACAACATTGTAAAATGATTATAAATCAATAAAAAAATGTTTAAAAAAATGACTCTGCTAAGAAAAAAAAAGAAATATCTGAGATTATATGAGAATTTGAGAGTTTCTTGGGAATGCAAACTGTTGTGACCAAGACCAACTGGGGTGTTGGACTGGTTAATTTAAAATTCCACAAAGATCTTCTATCCTGGTTCAGTGGCTTTTCTCCTGGCTATCTGTTCTTGTTGATGATGTAAACCTTTACCTAGCTTTTAGAGTTCCAGTAAAGTTGCTTCTAATGGTATTTGCCAAGTTTTTTGGTGTTTGGGGGGAGGAACTATCCCTGGAGTTCTGTCCTCTGCCATTTTTTGCTCCAAATGGCTCTGCTGGCAGTCAAGGTCTCCCAGTCTACACTACTTGTCTTTCATTGCAATATGACCCATTCCCCCACTGAGTTATGTTATTTTGTACAAGTCTTTACAAATTGACCTACAGATTCAATACAATCTCTATCAAAATCCCAATGGACTATTTTGTATAAATGAAACAAAGCAAGCTTAATATTCCTATGAAATTGCAAGGAACTATGAATACCCAAAATAACCTTGAAAAAAACAAAAGAACAAAGAGGACTCATCTGTCCCTATTTCAAAACTTATTACAAAACTAAAGCAATCAAAAGAATGTGGTACTTGCAAAAGGATATATAATTAGACTCCAGAAATAAACCCATTCATTTTTGCCAATCAATTTTTGACAAGGGAATGAAGAACATTCAGTGCAGCAAGGATAATCTCTTCAACAAATGATGTTGGGGAAACTGGATAAACACATATAGAAAAATAAAACTGAACCCCTATCTTACACCATATGCAAAAATTAGCTCAAAATGGATTAAAGACTTAAACATAAAATCTGATACCATAAAACTCCTAGAAGAAAACAGAAAAGAAGCTCCTTCATATTAATCTGGGCAACGGTTTTCTGGATACAACACCAAAAGCACAAATAACAAAAGCAAAAATCAAGTGGGACTACATCAAACTAAAAAGCTTTTGCACAGCAAGAGAAACAGTGAAAATAATAACGCAAACTGCAGAATAGAAGAACATACTGGGCAAACCATATATCTGAGAGCAGTCAATATCCAAATATATAAAGAACTGACATAACTCAATAATTTAAAAACAACCAAAACATCTGATTAAATAATGAGCAGAAGATCTGAGCAGACACTTTTCAAAGAAGACATCCAAATGGCCAACAACTACATAAAAAGGTGCGCAACATCACTAATCATCAGGGAAATGCAAATCAAAACTGCAGTGAAATAGCACTACACACATGTTAGAATGGCTGTCATCAAAAAGGCAAGTGTTGGCAAAGATGTGGAGAAAAGTGTACCCTTGGGCACTGATGGCGGAAATGTAAATCGGTATTGCCAATATGGAAAACTATGGAGGTTCTTCAAAAAATTAAAAATACAACTACCATATAATGGAACAATTCCACTTCTGGGTATATATCTAAAGGAAATGAAAACAGGATATCTTTAAAAAATATCTGCACTCCCACGTCTATTACAGCACTATTCACAATAGCCAAGATACGGAAACAACCTAAATGTCCATCAATGGATGAACAGGTAAAGAAAATGTGGTTCATGTACATAATGCAATATCATTCGGCCATGAGAAAGAAGGAAATCCTGCCATTTGTTGCAGCATGGATGGACCTTAAGGGCATGATGCTAAGTGAAGTAAGTCAGACCGAGAAAGACAATACTGTATGACATCACTTATACGTGGAATCTAAAGAAGCTAAACACAAAAACAGAAAGTAGAATGGTGGTTATCAGAGAGTGGGGGTCTTGGGGAGATGCTGTTTAAGGGTACAAACCTGCAACTAGCAGATAAATGTCTTGGAGATACTAATGCACAGCAGAGTGATTATAGACAACAATACTGCACTACAAACCTCAAAGTTTCTAAGAGATTAGATCTTAATTGCTCCCACCACAAAAAAGACATGATAACTATATGATGTGATAGAGGTGCTAGCTAACGCTATGCTGGTAATCGTATTGCAATATATAAATGTATCAAATCAACACATTGTACACCTTAAACTCACACAATGTTATATGTCAATAAATTTTAAAAAATTATTGTGGTGAATATCGTAAGAGCTAACAAAATTGAGGCCAATGTCCAGTTCCCCAAAAGCTAAGCACAGCCAATTTGTTTTCTCTATTGAAATAGTTTGCCATTCCTTGTTATATGCAGCAAAGTATTTAGCTTGCATTTTCTCCACATTTTTTACTTCAAAAGGCAAATTAAAATTAACTTCCAGTATATAAAATAGAATTCACATGTATCGGAATAGGATGCTCACATCATGAGAGGCCCATGGAAACTGGGGCTCACATGTGGATCAGCAGAATCATGGCCCCCATGTCACACTCACTTCTGGGCATGTATTTGCTCACTTAATGAAAAAGGTATAAAATTGCCATCTCAGTTTACCTAAACTGTTCTATTCCACTAACTTTCTGATATGTACCAACACACTTCCCACAAACAACCACACCAAGTTAAATGTGACTGTAATTAACTTCACTGTCTCTGCTTTAGTTCAGAATTTCACAATAATATTCCCGTATGTCTTCAAACCACTAGAATTAAACAACCCTGGCCTAGTGACTCATTTCTATCCAGTCTGACAACTGAAGATAAATGGTCTGAGGGATGGTTCCAGAGGCATTCTGATGAGGGAGCCCTGAGCCCAGCTGGCATGCATGTGGAATGTTCGCAGCTGTCAGAGCTCCACATTTACAAGAGCTGAATCTGAAGTTCCATGAACTGTCCAGGCCATCCCTCCCCATCAACTCCAAAACCAGTGGTGCTCAAATCTGCCTATGTCTCTCCTCACCTAACCAGCATGGATGGCTCTTAGGCAGGCTAACCGGAGTCCACCCTCCCTCCTCCAAACAGCCTGTGGAGTGCACCCTTGACATCCTTGTTGCGGAGGCTGTACACAAAAGGGTTGGCCAGAGGTGTGATGGCAGTGTACATCACGGCAGCCACCATGTCCTGATCCTGAGAATTCTGGGAAGGAGGCTGGAAGTAGACCCAAATGATGGTGCCATAGAGGAAGCCAACAATGGTGAGGTGGGATCCACAGGTGGAGACTGCACGGTGGCGACCGGACGCTGAAGGCAGACGTAGGATGGTGGCCCCAATGCGGACATAGGAGAGTACAATGAGGGCACAGGGGCCCAGCATGAGGAAGCCACCCTCCAAGAATATGGCCAGCTCATTGGGATGGATGTCAGAGCAAGAAGCTCTCAGAAGTGGTCGGTGGTCACAAAAGAAGTGGGGAAGTTTAACGTTGCCCTCAGCATCCTCAGCCCAGTGAAGAGGCAAAAGGAGTCCCACGTGCAGCATGGTGTGCAGTACGGACACCACCCAGCTCAAGACCAATAAGCGGGCACAGAGTTGGCGATTCATCACTGAATGGTAGTGGAGGGGGTCACAGATGGCCACGTAGCGATCCAGAGCCATGACAGAAATAACAAGGGTGTCTGTGACTCCAAATGCATAGAAGAAGAAGAACTGGGCCAAGCAGCGGGCAGCAGGAAGGGCTAGGTCATTAGTGACCAGATGGGCCAGTAGCTGGGGCAGGGTGACCGTGGACAGCCCCATGTCTACTACAGAGAGACCTCGGAGCAGATAGTACATAGGTGAGTGGAGCCTGGAGTCCCAGGAGATGAGCAGCACGAGAGTCACGTTCCCCATTATGGTGGTCAGGTAAATAGCCAAGAACATGAGAAAGAGGACCCTGTGGGGGACCCTAGCTCTTGAGAACCCGAGAAGCAAGAAGACTGGAGAATGTGAGGCATTGGAGGCACAGCCCATGATGAGTGACACTGAGCCTGCCTGAAAGAGAGTTTTAATCAAAAAGCAAGTCATAGGTCATAGGTTAGGGATCGTAACAATTCTAGTTAATTCTTCAAACTCCTTAAAGTCTTAAATTCAACTGACCATGATGGGCCCTCCATCTAGATCTGTGACTTCACTCCCTTGACGTGTTATAGCATTTTCCCCCATATTTCTTCCTTTTTATCCACCCTAATTGGTTCTTTTACATAATCCAAATACCCTGATAAAGTTTCTCATACAGTTGCAAACAATACTCTTTTTGTCCAACTACTGCTTACCTCCTTCCAGCAGCAAATTTCATGAGAAAATTCCTACACTCACCGTCTCTAGCTCCTCATCTTCTGTTCACACTTCATCCCGCTGTGGTCCCCATGATTTCTTCCATCTGAACCTGTAAGGAGCATAATGTACCATTTAACATGTAATATATACAGAAATGGTTCTTTATAAGCAGTTGGTTTTTGTAGTGAAATTGTTTCAGGTTGTCATGAAATAACTTGGTGTTCCTCTTTATTTGATTTTGTAGGTTAACTGCGTCATCAGTTCCATCCATCTGACTGTCCAAATGAAAACCTGGGGGAATCTCTCCTTCATCTCCTCATCTCCAATCACTCCTTGACATCTACATTTTCCCTTATATCCGCCCTTTGCTCTCAGTCCAGTAACACTATTTAATTTTCAGCATCTCTAACCAGTACTAATTTCATAGCCTAGTTACCAGTTTCTCTACTAATCTCCCCTGATAGATCTTCCATATTTATGCCAAAATAAAATTTCCAACGTGTGATTTCTTGTTTAAAGGGTCAGCACCTTCAAAATAAAATCCAAACAGCTTGATGTGACTTTCATTGTCAGTACGTAACCTAACTAACCAGGCTTATGCTGAGCCACCTACCCAGTACTTTTTAAACTAGGCAGTTTTTTACTAGTTTTCTGAACATGCTAAGATCTCACATTCCTGTAGATCTTCACATGTTATTCTGAGAACCTCATCTTCCTGAAATAGAAGGTCTAAATAACACTTTCCCACATAGCACAGATAGAAGTTTAAAAAAAAATCAATAATCAGCCTTTTAAATTCATAACTGAGTTTTCAAGAATTTTAGGGAAATGCTGGGTAGGTGGGAGGGGACACAGTATCAGTCTTTGGAGTCCAGAGGCTTGTTTTAACCCCCTTGTGGGATAAGAGATAAGTTCTTAGGCTTGTGTGAGGCAAGTGGTAGAAACTACCACATAAATTAAGAACATTCAAAAAGTTAAACTTTCAGTGAACAAATACGTATGTATATACATGCATATATACACACACATACAGATACACCACTGGCTATAGGAGACCCAAAGACCCTATCTTTCAACCTGTACTACATGGAGATGAAAATGTCTCCCATGAGACTGCATTATGGGTCTGTACAGCACATGGACACATGGAATGGATAAAACTGATATACAAAACACAAATGATGCTAAAACCTGCAAATTGATAGACTAACATAAAATTCACTCTCAGACTGGTAAAAGCGTTGAGGTATCTTGTAGAAGCAAACACAAAACTTCTTCTCAAGGACTCACTAACACTATACTGTACAGGAGTCACACAAATAAAAACTAACCAAAAAGATGAGCTCACAGTTCAAAATTACAAAACACACACAAAAATGCATTCAGTATGAAGACAATCAGCACATAATAGGATTACCTCCCTCTAAATATCATAAATTAACGAATCTGTAAGGAATTATAAATTATGTTTAAAATGCTTTGTGTCTAAAAGAATGAATAAAGACTATAAGAAATGAGATAGTATTTAAAAAAATACAATGGATTGGGGAAAGACCCAAAAAGAAAGACTGGAAAATAAAAATACTGACATTCAAATTAAAATCTCAATGAATGGGCTGGACAGAGGCTGAAGAGAGAAGCTAACTCCTACACAAGACAAATTTTTAAAAATCCATCCATAGACACTATGTTAGGGAAACTCACAAGCAGCAAATACAAAGAATGTATTAAAATCAACCAGAGAGAAAGGAACTATTACCTACAAAGGAAAGACAGACTTTCTGACAGAAGATTTCTCAGCAAAAAGACTCTAGAAAATAAGAAACTCTTCTCAGTGCTGAGAGAAAACACCAAACCCAAATTTTACATCCTTTTAAACTATCCAACAATAAAAATATTTTGACATACACTATTCTGTCTTCCATGGAGTGTCATCCCATCCCCTCAGGGCCCAGATTTCAACCCCGCAAGATAACTGGTGAAAGGCTACTCATCTTGAAGACTCAGGGTTCATTTCTACTCAAAGCTTTCATTGAATCCCAGCACAGTATTTCACTAGAGCATTTTTCACTCTTCCGTTCACTGTGTGACTATTGATTTTGCCTGACTCCCAAAGTAGACTGTTAAAACACTTGAATACGTATGTTTATCTGCATACACAGATATATGTGTATATACACACACACACTTGTGTGCATATATACAGATAAATGCATATATTGGTCACTGGATTCTTTATACCTAGCATAAAGCCTGGGAATTACTGGGTGATTATTAAATATTTGTTAAAGAAATGAAATAGATTTTCCATTAAAGGACAGTAGTCTGCAGTTATAGCAAAGGCTTTGAAGTCAGACTTACATGGAATCTAACTCCATTTCTGCCACTTATCAGTTGTGTGATATTGACAAGTTATGTTTTCTTATCTGCCAAAAATAGTAATCAAACAGTGTTTACCTCAAAAAGTAGTGAAGATTTAAGGAGAAATTCTGTTACAACAGTGCTTGGGGAAAAAACTGAACCTTGTGGAAGCAAAGAAGGAAGCACCTTTTTTCTCACACCACTATTTTGAAAGATCTCATTTTTAAGGACTAAAAGTCCAGTTCAACTGAACACCAAAACTTCAAATCTCAATCAATTTAAACTTTTCTTCTTTTCCCAAATGGAATTCTGCTCTAATTCAGAAACCTGTATGAGGGAAAGAGGGATGTGGCAGACTTCATTACTGCAGCATATTTTGCATCCTACCTCTAAGATGTCTGTGGCTAATGCGGAGTCAAAGGAAAAAGAAAAAGAAAGGTAAGGTCTCATTGAGTGGTGCTGTTGGTACAGATTGCAAATACAGAATCATTCTCTTGGAGCATCGTATGAGCCCAGCGGAGAGCACCCATAGGTAGCTATTGCCACCAGACAAGACTAATCAATCCAGAACCTGGCATCTCTTAGAGACCTTATTCATGATTGATACCTGACTGCAACCCTTTAGACTTAATCTCCTAAGATTGCCTCATCCTAACAAGAAGCCCTCTTGGGTGGGATGCCTTTCAAGATGACACAGCTCATGCATCTTCATCGGATCCAGCTTGCCCAAGGAAAACTCACACGTCTTATTCCAGTAAACTCTGTAAATACAGCTTCCTCAAACTATTCTCCATGTGCTGGCAGGAATTGCACTTGGACCCTTCCTCAAATGCTCATATGGACTTAAATAATGTATTTAGATGCATTTTAGTTTCCAAACATGTTTTCTTAAACTATCTTTTCATTAATGATGTCTAATGTAATTATGCAGCCAAACAATTAAATATCTATGAGGTTCGGTCTTTGAAGCTTTACGAGACTCACTTTGTAGCCTAATATGTGGCTAAACCTATGGGATACAGAAAATGACAGCCCCAAACAAATTCACAATTTTTAGAATTGAGGTGGCATTCTCAGTGAATGAGGATGGGTCATTCAATTAAATATTGTAGCACAACTGTATATACTTATTTTAACTTGTGGTCTGCTCCTATTATGAACATGAAGGCAGAGCCCCAGGCATTGATAAGCTTAAGTCTTCAACACATTACGTTAACTGAAAATTTCCAGGATGATAGGAGGGTATGACAGATATGAAATTTTAAAACATGCAAAAATATTTTATTACTTTGGAAGACACTTATAACATTTATTATGACTACTTTATTTAAGACAGTGAGTACCTCCTTTGGGGAAGAAGGAAGAACAGAGGAAAGGAGACAGAAATAGTTTGGATTTTAAATGTATCTGTTACAGTTTATTTTTTCAAAATAAGAGTTGAAACCAAAAGGGGTAAATGTTAAGTTTTGTTAAAGTTGGATACTAAGTATACGTACTTCATTGCCTTGGTCTCTATGCATTTTTCTATATTGTGAATCTTTTCCTATTAAGAATATAAACAGTAAAGATGAGGAGATAGCAACTGAGATATAAGTGCCTTCTCTTATATTCTATTTATTTATTCCTTCATAACATTAAGCACACATTTCTAGCTCAAAAGAACATCCACCACAGTGAATTCAATCACGCACTCAGCATCAAGATATTCAAGCTAGTATACCATGGAGAAACCAAAATTAGATAAGATCTATGTTAGAACTCGGAGAACTAGAGATTTCTCTCCAAAACAATTTTCCAAAACCTGTGGGATAAAAAGAAAGATGCCACAATACATGTGCATTTTAACTGTCAAATCTACAAAAATTCAATAAGTCAAGAAGTTTCCCTAAATTGTTTTTCCCTATTCCCAGGCGTGTTCCATGTTTCCAATTACCATTCAGATTCCTGTCTTACTCTGGTATGTTCTATAGTGAGTTTCTGATGGAAATTCTTTCTTTAGGGGCTGAATCTAGAGATCTAGAGCCAGAGAAAAAATTTAGACCGGACTCTGGGATAGGAGGGAGAAATCTTCAACAAGACTGTAAGAGACACAGGTTAAGGGTTCATAATTGCCTACACTCCTCCAGCCTCAGGAGCCTTGGACTGGATTAATCATAATCCATGGTTCATGGTACACCCTCTTCACTGGTCTGAGCATCACCTTCTTGCTTGCTCCCTTGGCTTTGAATATGATTATAAACAACCTTAACTTACTGTCCAACACAGAAACTAGAACACTGATTATAATTCGTATCTATGAAACTCTCCATCACCTCTTCCTGTCATTCCTTACCTAAGGTAACCAACCTCTTCAATCTCAGGTTAATAATTCTCTCTCTTTTGTTAATATACATTTATCTTTCACATACCTACTATAGGCATTCTAAGAAGAATATTGTTATGTTTGAGATGATCTGAAATTTATAAAAAGGAAACAAACTTTAAGTAATTTGGGGTGACCTGGTTTTACGCCTCAGTATTATATGACATGGATTCACTGATATTATTGACGATGGCTATCGTTCGTTTATTTTTCATTGCTATACAACAGCCTTTTGTGTGAATACACCACAGTGTATTTGTCCATTCTCTGTGATGTGTATATGGATTGTTTACTTGCTTCTGCTACACAGAGTATGGCTCTGAGCTGACATAAGTCTACATGTCTGTACTCTGTTACTATCTTTTTTACATGGGCAAGTGCCTCAATGTGTCGGAGTCTCAGCCTTCTCCACCATAACGTGGACGTAGAAACTACTTTTGCAAAGTTGTTAGAAGAATAAAAATGCTTATTAGTGTTTAAAAATTATAATTAATACCATACGCTCTATCAACTATTTACTCCATTTCGTATATTTAGAATAATTAAATATAGTTTACTTATAAAGTAATTCATTCAGTTTTTTGCTTCCAAGGTTATCAATGAGCAGTCTTCACCGAATACAATGATATGTAACAGTGTTAGAAGTAGTAGAAATAGTAGTAGAATAAAGAAGATACCCAGAGACCTTGCTACATGCATGGTTTTTTAAAATCTGTATTCTATAAAGTAGATACGATTTTATTCTCACTTTACAGATGAGGAAACTGGGGCATAGAGAAATTAAGCCACTTGTTTTAATATTGTGCAGTTCGTCAGAGGTGGAACAGGAATTTTAACACAGTGAATTGGACATATTGACGACTGCTTCTCGCAGCCCTTCTTATTTTTCCTTCTCTACTGATGGCATTATTAACCACTATACCCCACATTCTTGATATTTGTTTTCTTCCAGTCTCCTTAATATGGTAAAATTGTGAATTTCATCTTCCTTCTCTCAGTGGTGGGATTTTTTCTATCTATAAAATTTTCTCTTCCTCTCCCATTCCCTTCACTACGAAGGGTCCCCAAGGGCAAATCTAAAGAATGTATACAGTCCTAGAGCCTCACTGACCAACTTAATACTGAATATTCATAAATACCCATCTCCAAACCTGGCTGCCCCCAGTGCTATGTAAAGGGCTGGAGAGTCCATGCTAGTTCTTGTAGAAGATGAAATACACAATGAAGCAGAGTATACAGGGAAGGCTAATACTATAGATGAAAGACACAGAGAAAACAATAAGGCTTGGAAGTGAAAAAGAGACAACAGGACTATCAAAAGAAAAGCAGGAAAGGAGGTGGAGTATGGAGCAGTGGACAAAGTGTTAGATCTAATTACTACAAATAATTCACATTAGTGACTTATAATAATTTATACGAGCAATTGTAAAGACTATTTTTCTCACAAAGCACAGTTATTACTTTAAACAGTGATTAGCAACTGTAATCTGCCTCCGGAAATATCTGAGCGGAGAGAGAACAGAAGGGATGTGGTTTTTAAAAAATTGATCTGAATGCCTGAACTTGTCTATGGTTCCTAGAAGATAATTTTGCCTAGATCAAGTCCAGAAGGTAATCACGTGATCCAGAAGATCATTTATTTATCACCATTTGGTGATGAATTTATCTGTTCTACAAATATTAATTCCTTACCTATAATGGGAAATTAACACAAACTACATAAAGACTCAGCCATGAGAAAACCACAGTATGGAAAGAAAAAAAAAGATTAAACATTGGATGAATATAATGTGATAAGTGACATGATAAATACAAGCAAAGAAGCTTGTGGAAGTTATTTGGAGCTGGTCCCATCTCAGCCTTAGGTAAGGTCAGGGATGAGCTGAAGTCATGAAGAGATCCCAAAGAGGTAACAAAACCACAACAGGATGTAACACATAAAAACGCTACTAGTTCACATCAAAACTGTCCTCTGTTGTACTCAGAGGACAAGTGGCCTTCTGAATGAATAATGTGAATCTGATATAACTGTGTGTGTGCATGTGTGTGTATCTGTGTGTATGCTGGATATAAGTTGTATGTATGTGACAAAAATTCAGAAAATAATTATTGAAAAGCAGAATTTAATCTGAAATGAGAATTTCTTCTGTTTAGTTCCTTAAGTTCCATATTTCTACAAATAACGCTGTCGTTTCTATGAAGAGATGATTGAAAGGAATGTTGTACATTGGAGACATAAAAATGAAGACACAACAGAGAAAAGAATAAATAGGAAGGGAAAACAAAGAAAGAATGCAAAGTGGTGGGAAAGAGAGAATGGAAATCTAGAATGGAAAGAGTACAGAGTGAATGGATGAATGGAAAGAAATAAAGAAACAAGAGGAAGAACTTCTGAAATGAGAAGAGACAAGAGCATAATAGAGGATGGGAAACTTTAATGATTAGAGCAGAGATAATGAACAAAAGTAAAGATTTGGGGGAGAAAGGAGAAAGTCATATGGATAATGACTAAGAGAAAGTTGGGGATGTGGAAAGAGCAGAAGGAGGGCATAATGGAGGGGGATCATGAAATTGTATAAATATAAGAGATGTGTAGGCAGGTGTGAGAAATGGAACATCAGAATGGGAACAGAAAGCAGGGCTGGTGAGAGAGTCTGTCGGGGTGAGGAGAGAGGAATGGCTGTGAGGAGATAAAGGAGAAAAGATGACATTAAACAGGATGGGTCCAGAGTGAGAGACAGGTTATTGATAAAGATAAGAATTGGTCACGGGGAATGTGGAATGAAGGCTAGTTTCCTCACCCACACACTCACCTGGGAGGAAAGGACTTCTCTGACCCTGGACTTAGTTGCTCCAGTCTTCTGTCAGATTCCAGGTACCTAGCCATGGTGCTGAAGGACAGATCAGTGCATGGGACTCAAAGTCAGGACTAGTGAGGCCAGGTGAGATTTAGAGATTGTAGGGCCCCAGAGATCCTTCCCCTAGAGCCACATGGGGCCTGCCAGGTGGTGGAATTCCTGCCACCACAGAGAGCAAGAAAGTACAGACATACTCTCAAGGGAATCCGGCTAAAAGCATCTCGACTCCCTAGCAACAACTTCAAGCCACTGATCCTGATGGGATGGGAGACTACTTAATGAATGCCCAGGCATCACAAATGGCAAACATTTGTGTCTCATTACCCAAATAACTTAGTCATCACTCCATCTTCTTCCTGTGATATAAAAAGCATGATGTAATGTAAAGTACATCTCTGGAGCCAAATAAGAGTAAATATAATTCTGAAATGTAACACTTATAAACTCTGTGAATCTGGCACTTAATTAACACCTATGAGCTCTAGTCTATTTGTGTATAAAAAGCTAATAAATTCTAACTTTTAAATAAATAATTTCTTTAAGAATTATAATACTGTATATAAAATTCTGATTGTAGGGACTGCCAAGTAATAAAAGGCTCAGATAATAATTGTTCTTGTTGTTCCCACCATTACTGCTATAATCATTGTGGGTATTACACAACCAAAGTGAATTCAGGTTTTTCAGATGTTGGTAGGATACACTATGACTAACCCAATTCCTCTATCTGACTATATGCTTCTGGAAGGAAGGGGCTGTGATTCATTCACCTCTGTATCCAGTGCCTAGCATGGTGCCTGGCACAAAGCAAACACTCAAGAAAGAGTGACTGGATAAATGGCCAGCGAGTGACCATCCTTCTCTCATTCATCCTAATTCCCTACCCAATGCAATGCCCTATCTTGCCTATCATTCTCCAACAGTGTTTACTAAGAATAAATATTTATGAGATTAAGTTATTTTTTCTCATTAAGTCCTTTGTTTTCACAATGAATTAGCTAACCCATTCTCTAAGCTTATTACTAGGCTAATTAAACACCCATAATCCATAAAAATAGGAATCAATGTGTCATTAATGTCTTACCATAATAAAATATGCTCTCACACAGTTTTATGGTATTTTAATCCTAGTAATATAAGTGAAACAGAATAGACATGGTGCTCAGTTGATTAAATTTGGGAAGCAGGGACTCAGGCCCCGGTAGCAAGTAATATAATTAGGCCTCTTTTTAGAAGCCTAATTAATGAAATTCTAAGAGCCTGAATTTGTATATTTATTTATCATGGTGGTTGAAACAAAGAATAAGATAAAAATAAGATCAGCCAATTTTGATGTTGTTAAGGAACCCTACATACCATTAAAATGGCTTGTCCCAAAATAAAAATGAAATAATCGTCCAAAATCCTTCATAATATACCTGTTGAACAATTTAATTTTAAAGATTAAACTCTTTGAATTGAAATATATTATATAAAATAAGTCTTTAGGGTCAACTTTTTAAGACACTGAAACTTTGATACATTGAGAAAACAATTTACTGTGACAGAAATTAATTCAATACTTTTCCTTTTCTAAACATATTAGCTTATTAGCAAAGAAAAAGATGTTTCCTAGTTTGTACATTCCAATCTAAAGAAAAATGGAAACAATTATAAGAATTTTGATTTCTTATGAGTTTATTTTTTAAATAACCATTTCCATTATTTACTCATTCCATTCAAAAGTCAATCATTAAATTCTATGTCTAAATTAAAAGTGTTTTTCAGTATCTCCCCTAAAATAAAGATAAATTCAGAGACTATTTTCCTATTAGTGATTTCAGAAATAACCAGACTGGATACTATTTAATGTGAATTTATGTAATAGTGCAACTCATACCTGCCTACTAAAAGTTGTCTATCACATTCTTTAAAATTGGTTTTATATGATTTTTTAAATATTTTATTTATTTATTATTGTATTATTTAATTATTTTATTGGGGGTGGGAATTAGGTTTATTTATTTTTTAGAGGAGGTACCAAGGATTGAACCCAGGGCCTTCTGCATGCTAAGCATGCACTCTACCACTTGAGCTATGCCCTCCACCCTGGTTTTATATGATTGATTACTAGAAACGTTTGGGCTAAGCATCTGACTTTATTATCTGAAACTAGTAAACAAGACTTGAAATTATTAATACCATTTTATCATATATAAAATCTCTATCTGCACTTATCCTGTTGGCAAAGTTAGAAACTAGGAAGAGATTAAGTTTAGAACTGGATTTGAATTTAAAATCCCCACTATTAATGCCACCCCTATCAACTTAGTTTCACTTAAACAACACCGTATGTCTTTTAACTAGTTTTATTATTTGAAATGGGTCTGTAACACTTGGTTTGAATTTAATTTGTAATCTGTATTAAAGTGTTAGAGTTAAAATGGTCTATTAGTAAATTTATTAAGGCTTATAGTTTTCCATTTGTACATACGATGCTAACTGATACAATAAAACATGTTAACCCAGGGAATCCATGGGGTTTTTTTTTTTCTTTTTAAAGGAATCTGTATATTACATAAGTTTGATGACTACTGTTCTAGAGGACTTACCAAAAAGTGGTCCAAAAGTGACCCTCAACATTTCAATACATAGAGCTTAAATCCCTGGGGACGGGAAGGATGTAGGGGAATAACTTACATCTCTTCTTTCCTCAAGTTGTAAATTATGAGACTTAGCAATTGTGATCGCCACACAGAAGTCAAAAACTTTTGCTCCAAGCTGAGGGTCTCTGTTACACTAGGCTGTAATTTCTACAAATTCGGATTTATTTTGAGTCCCAGAATTCCTGTGCTCAAAGCAGCCAGGAATAGGCTCAGGACTCAGGCCAGATAGAGGAGGAAGGCGCATCAGGCCTGTGAAGGATGGGTGCTGGAAAAGAGTTGGCTGACGACATGTTGTAAATTGACCAGGATGAAAAGGGGATGCATTCCTCCAGGAAAGAAAAGGCTCCAAGGTATATGAGAGGGTAATGATGATAAGATACTAGTTAATACATGTTGAGTGTTGACTATGTGACAGATGCCATGAAGCACTACATATTCTGTTCATTTTATGCTCACAATAGCACTTCCGAGTTAGTACCATGAAATGCAGTATAGCTAGCTAAGTGTTTAGGCTAATAGACTGCGAAGTTGTAACTCCACCCTGCCTCTTACCAACCATGTGACCTTAGGCAAATGTCTTAATCTATATGTACCTCAGTTTTCTAATCAGTAAATGAGGGTAATAACAGTTCATACCTGGTGAAGCTGTTAATGAGTAATAAATGAGATTGTGTAAAATGCTTAAAACATGGCCTTATACATAGGAAACAGCACACAAGAATTGCTATTCCTGTTGAAATATTTCAAAAGTAGATAACATAGGTTCTCCACAGTCTTAATTTAACAAAGATTCAGAGCTGGTTTTGAGTTTAAAATCCACCCTATAAATGCCACCGCTGTTGATTTAGTTTCACTTAAACAACATCACAAGCCTTTTAATTAGTGTTCTTATTTGAAATGTGTCCACAACACTTGGCTTGAATTTAATATGTATCTTTATTAAAGTTTTAGAGTTAAAATGATATATTAGTAAATTTACTACTAAATTTATTATTAGTAAATAATAATGAATTTTTTATTATTTACTATATATATATATATATATCTTTGTTAAATTTTAATTTTAAATTTTAACAAAGATTCAGTTCTCAGTATGCCTGAAACTGAACCTTTTCTTAACCAACAACTGTGGCATTTTCTTATGGCTGTGATAACTGGAGTTATAAAAACATATTTCTCCAATTTCATAATCTTTATCTCATTCACGACTTTGTCATGAGTACATTATTCAAACCACTTGTGCTCAAGATACTCTTATAAATCAGGGAATACGAAAAGGAAGATACATATGTATATGTATAACTTAAACATTATGCTGTACACCAGGAATTGACACAACATTGTAAACTGACTACACTTCAATAAAAAAGAATGCAAATTTTTTTTAAAAGGTACTGTTAGAAATTAGGGGAAAAGAAGCCCTCATTTAACTGAAAACCTGCTTATGTCAAGACTCTCTCAAAGGAAACCATAAACAAAATGAAAAGACAACCTAGAGACCAAGAGAAAATATTTGCAAATTCTGTGACAGATAAAGGCTAATCTCCAAAATAAACAGCTCATACAGCTCAATAACAAAAAGCCAAACAACTCAATCAAAAAATGGGCAGAAGATCCAAATAGACAATTCTCCAAAGAAGAAATACAGATGGCTAATAGACAAAAGAAAAGATACTCACACTAATTATTAGAGAAGTGCAAACCAAAACTACAATCAGATGTCACCTCACACTGGTCAGAATGGCCATCATCAAAAAGTCCACAAACAATAAATGCTGGAGAAGATATGGAGGAAAAGGAACCCTCCTACACTGTTGGTGGGAATGTAAATTGGTCCAGCCACTGTGGAGAACAGCATGGACATTCCTTAAAAATACTAAAAGTAGAGTTGCCATATGATCCAGCAATCTCACTCTTGGGCATATATCTGGAAAAAATGGAAACTTTAATTTGAAAAGATACATGTACCCCAATGTCCATAGAGCACTATTTACAATAGCCAAGACATGAAAGCAACCTAACTGTCCATCGACAGATGACTGGATAAAGAATTAGTGGTATATATATATACAATGGAGTACTACTTAGCCATGAAAAATTGAAATAATGCCATTTGCAGCAGCATGAGTGGACCTAGAGATTATCATACTAAATGAAGTAAGTCAGAAAGAGAAAGACAAATACCACATGATATCACTTACATGTGGATCTAAAATGTGACAAAAAATGAAATTATTTACAAAACAGAAATAGACTCACAGACCTAGAAAACAAACTTATGGTTACCAAAGGGGAAGCAGGGTCAGGGAGGGAAGTATTAGGAGTTTGGGATTAGCAGATACAAAGCACTATATATAAAATAGATTAAAAAAAACAGGGTCCTATTGTATAGCACAGGGAACTATATTCAATATTATGTAATAAATGATAATGGAAATGAATAGAAAAAGACTATATATAGATACATATATTTTATATATGTGTAACTGAATCACTTTGCTGTACACCAGAAACAAACACAATATTGTAAAACAACTATACTTCAATTAAAATTTAAATTAAATTAAATAAAAATAACAATATTAAAAGAAAACATAGTTAATTTTATTTTACTTTTATTTATTTATTTATTTTTAATTGGACTATAGTCAGTTACCATGTGTCAATTTCTGGTGTCCCAGGCAACAGTCCCAGGCATGCATAGACATACATATATTTGAAAACATAAGTAATTTTAAATAAGTGTGGGCACATGCAGACTTTCTAAGCACAAGCAAAAATTCAGTAATAAATTTTAAAATAAACTTCATGTTCATTATATAAAAATTTAATATTCCCAAATGGCAAAACATGTATACTTTTAGTAAATGAGAAAAAAACTGAGGAAGATATTTGCAGTGCATATGGCAAACAAAAGGCACATTTTTATTAAGGTGCTAAGTACAAGAATTACAATCTAATAAAACAAGAGCATAGGATATAAGCAGATAATCTATAATAAAGGAAATTAAAATGTATTTTAGACAATTAAAATATGTTTAAAATTTTTTAACAAAAATAATTTCTAAAAAGTGCAATGACCGTCCATCTATTTTAGCTTACTATGTCGAAAAACATCAAAATACATTCTAGTCTTCTGAACTATTCAAGAGGCAGGGGAGTCAATGAATACATACATTGTTCATGATGGTAAATTGATACAAGGTCTTCAAGGTGAAATTTAATATATTAAATTGAAATATATGAAATTTAATATATATACTTTATATATATTTGTATAAATATATATAAAGTATACCCTTTGACCAGAAATTCCAGTTCTGAAACTTTATCCTACAATCATACTTAGAGAAGCCAAACAATAGTAGCTAAATGTCTATCTACTTGTTTCTTATTATAGACACATGCAATTGAATACTGTAAAAGAGAAGCTGTTAAAATGAGTAAACCTACATTCAATAATTCAAGAAATACTTGTAGGGAGAGGGTATAGCGCAAGTGGGAGGGCACATGCTTAACATGCATTAGGTCCTGGGTTCGATCCGCAGTACCACCTCTAAAAATAAATAAATAAATAAACCTAATCTCCCCCTCCCAAAAAAATAAAACCACTTAAAAGAAGAAACAATTATATAAGCTTACCATGCTCCACCAGAGTTCTAGGCGCTGGGGATACAGCAGTGAGCACAGAATCTCACTGTGGAGTAATATCCAGTATAAAGCAAAAGTTCTCCATTTACTGGTGTATAATCATGTTCAAAATATATCGTTAACTGAGAAAAATCAAGGTGCAGAACTTTATGCGTTGTGTGATACTTGAGTGAACATATGTGAATGGCTGTATTTGCATAGACTATCTATTCTATGGATGTTTAGCCTAGAAAGTGCTATCTGGTCACCTGCCTCTGCATGGTTCAGGGAAAGGAGAAAAACTTCTCCAGTCTTATGTAATGCACCATTTGAATTTTTAATCATACATATTTTCAAAAATATATATTTAAACATTTTTAAACAGCTACTTAGCCACGTTGGCTTTTATCAGTGTGACTGATTTCAGACCAGTTCATCTGAAACAAGCACAGATTTATCTTCCATGAAGATACCTCCCATGAAGATCTGGACACTGACACACAGCAATGCTATCCTTGGTTTATTCAAAGGAAATGAAATCAAGATCTCAAAGAGATACCTGCACTCCCATGTTCAGTGCAGCATTTTTCACAATAGCCGAGATATGGAAACAACCTAAATGTCCATTGACAGATGAATGGATAAAGAAAATGTGGTATACACATATGGTGGAATATTATGTAGCCTTAAAATCTTATCATTTGCGACAACATAGATGGAGGAGGACATTAAATGAAATTAGCAAGACACAGAATAAAGTTTTGCATGATCTCACTTATACGTGGACTTGAAAATACTCAAAGTCAGAGAAGCAGAGTAGAATGATGGTTCCCACTGGTTGAAGGAAGGGAGATGTTGAGAAGTAATGGCTGAAGGACACAAAGTTCTGGATAAATAAGTTCTGGATATCCACTATACAGCATAGTGCCTATAGCTAATACTCTATTGTATACTTGAAATTTTCTAAGAGGGTTGTAGAGCTTACATTGTGTTCTTAATAATAACAACAATAGAAAACGTGGGAGGAAAGTTTGGGAGGTGATAAATATGTTTATGGCCTTCAGGGTAATGATGGTTTCACAGATGCATACTTATCCCCAAAGTCATCGAACTGTATACATTAAACGTGTAAAGCTGTTATATGTCAATCATACCTCAATAAAGTGCTTTAAAAATTTTTTTAAAAATCTACGTATTAGGGTTATTAGGAGGATAAAAATGAGTCAGTACTTACAAAGCACATGGAACAGTTCTCATAATAAGTGCTTTATAAATGTTTACAAAGGCTTGTGAATAAAAGAATTTTTGAAAGGTTGAAGGAAAACGAGGCAAAATGGTGCTGTAGTTATCCTTCTGGGTTATAGAAAATAGATTATTACTACTTTTCCTCTTAGTACTTTCATAATTTTTTTTAATTTTAAATTACCACAGTGAAAAAAAATGAGGAAATACTGCAAACGCTTACTGAGTAACTGCTATGTTGAACAAAATATTGGGTGAGCCATAAGTGGGCAGAAACTGCCTGTGTTTTATATTCCACTGTATCACCAGCACCTAGCACAATTCCTGACATAAAGTAAACCTTCAAGAAGTATTTATTAATTAACTAAAATTGGAGTAATCAGACATTAATAGGCATAATTACTTATCTCAAGGAATATGCAGTCTAGTGGGATATAGCTTAAACTAATGACACGTTCTTTTTGAACTTCAATAAATAGTTCATATTTGGGGCAATATGATTTATTTGAGAATTGTTATTTAGCACAAAATTCCCAAATCTTTTTTTGCTAGTATCATGAAAAAGCAGGAGAGAGGCGGGTTAAAAGCATGGATGAAGTCAAGCAGGAGTGACATAACCCCATGAGAAGTTTCAAAAACTGATTCTATCACTTACTAGCTGTGTTACATTGGGCAATACACTTTCCCTCTCTGAGCTCAGACTCTTCATCTCTAAAGAAAAGAAGACCACCCACTGCACGAAAGTGATGCAATAATTAAATGAGATACTACATTTGCTTCATTTAGCTGAGTGCCTAGCACAGAGCAAGCACCCACTAAATTATTAATTTGTGGCTTTTGAAATTAACGTATAAGCAGGAAGACAAAGAGATTGAGATATTGCTTAGAATGGAAGTCCAAAGCATTAAAAGAGGACAGAAGACAGACCCAGTCCAAAGGTAAGTCATCAAGCAAAGTATCCTGGAAGAGGCAGAATTTAGGCCTTGCAGGTTAGGTATGGTAGATGAAGGAAAGTATAAGCAAAGGCGTGATAGTATAAATGGGTATGAGGGTGATGAGTCATAAAGAATGGGATGTTCTTGGCCGATGGTTGTACTGGGGAAAGGGAGAATTTGAGTCCTAACTTGGGAATCCTGCAGTACACTCAAAGTGAGATGCCCCAAATTACCAGGAACTTGAGATTCCATAAAGCATAAAATATATTCATCTGGTGGTTTTCCTGAGTGGAAAAGCAAAGGTCATACATCAGTATTTTACAAGTAGACCCGGGGACAGAAGACTAAAGAGTAAATTCTGGGATCTAAAGCCTCAACCTTACTAATTTTCATATTCTGAAGTTCTAAGAACATTGCCCAACCAGGGGCTTCTTCTAAGCCTGGGTGATGGGAAAGTGACGGTGACATCAGATGTTCACATCGTTTTAGTCCAAAGCTATGTGGACTCTGAAAAAATGTTCTCCGATCAACCCTATATGTTGTCTTTTGGTGTAAACAGTACAGTTCTAAGAGCAATGCTCAGGAAGTTTGGGAGAGCCAGTCACTGCATCTCTGAACACGTAAGTGTTCTTGTTGTCCTAAAGGAGTTGTGTCAAGAGAGAGAGAAAGCACTGACATCCCCAGGCTCTCTGGGGAAGAAACTCCAAAGCTTTAGTAATTGTTGGCTTGTTTTCTAATGTCTCCTCCATCTGAACTTCAGGGACTTCTTGACAGTCTCAAAGGATGCTCCCTTGAGGATGGAGTCTATGAATGACTAGAGTCCCCTCAGCATGTGGAGGGTCTAGGGGAGGCAGGAACGATACCCTTCAGATTCTTGAGGGTTGAAACCTTGTCTAAGATCAGGTGACTTCTCTGTGTTTTTCTAGGCAGCCTATAACTCAGACAGGAATATGGAAAGGAATTGCACCAACATGAACAAGCACAAACCACCATCAAAATTTTTAGATCCAGGGACTGGGCACCCAAGGATGGGATTGATATTATCATTAAAAAATGTTTTTACTATCTTCTTATCTCTGTCTGCTTATCTTTTATAGCTTCAGGCTTATCTTTTCACTCCAATAAGGTTTTACGAAAAGGTGAGGGGTATAGAATAACTGTTGGATGATCTCATATTTTGATGTCTCTTCAGATGATTTTCAGCCCCCAAAACAATTGATGCAGAGAGAAACATCTGAATGAAAGAAAATCATCATTCTGTCAGCTGGCAATTAAATGGGAGAGCCAACTACTGATCATCCTGCCATGAATTAACTACTGAAAATCCTCAAATAAAAATAATTTCTCCAAGATTCCCCTCCTCCCCTTCCTGGGAACTCTCTCCCACTCTCATTCTCTCTCCCTGTCTCTCTTCTTTTCTCTTTCCCATTTCTGTTTTCCCTGTATTACTTTTTCTTTACAGCAGAGAACTGAAAGGAGGTTAAAATATATATCGATTTCTGAATTCCTGACATTAATGGAAAGAAGCCACAATCCAGGTAATTGTGATATTTTCAGCTGTTCTAATTGCTGATAGGAAGAATAAATGGAAAAATTCTTGGATAGAATATTTCATGTGTTGGAAGAATCTGTTATAATGATAGCTTATCTTTAGGTGAACCCAAGATGATGGAAAGAAAGAACCTAACAAGACCCTCTGAATTCATCCTCCTGGGACTCTCCTCTCGCCCTGAAGACCAGAAGCCACTCTTTGCTGTGTTTCTCCCCATCTACCTTATCACAGTGATAGGAAATCTGCTCATCATCCTGGCCATCCACTCAGACACTCGCCTTCAGACACCCATGTACTTTCTCCTGAGTATCCTGTCCTTTGTTGACATTTGCTATGTGACAGTCATCATCCCCAAGATGCTAGTGAACTTCTTATCAGAGACAAAGACTATCTCTTACGGTGAGTGTCTGACACAGATGTATTTCTTCATTGCCTTTGGAAACACAGACAGTTACCTCCTAGCAGCCATGGCCATTGACCGCTACGTGGCCATCTGTAATCCCTTCCACTACATGACCATCATGAATCTCAAACGCTGTGTCCTGCTTCTGGTCCTCTCCTTCTGCATTCCACACCTCCACTCCCTCCTGCACATTCTCCTGATCAATCAACTCACATTCTGTGCCTCCAATGTTATTCACCATTTCTTCTGTGACGACCAGCCAGTGCTAAAATTGTCCTGTTCCTCCCATTTTGTCAAAGAAATCACAGTCATGACAGAAGGGCTGGCGATCATCATGACCCCCTTTTTTTGCATCATCTTCTCTTATTTGAGAATCCTTGTCACTGCTCTGAAGATCCCTTCAGCTACTGGGAAGCAGCAAAGCCTTTTCCACCTGTGGATCTCATCTCACGGTGGTGACCCTGTTTTATGGAAGCATTAGCTATGTCTATTTCCAGCCCCTGTCCAACTACACTGTCAAGGATAGAATAGCAACAGTTGTCTACACCATATTGACACCAATGTTAAACCCATTTATCTACAGTCTCAGGAACAAAGACATGACGCAGGGCTTGACGAAGCTCAGGCACAGGGTGAAATGCCAGTAAGAGGAGCTGAGGTCTAGGACAATCCTACAAATCTCTTGCCCCTGACTGCAGGCTTTTCATACATCTGTGGCTAGATTCTGAAGGATGGCATTTTCAATGATATTTCATCCCTAATGGAAGAAAGTTTATTGCATGGGTTGAAGCTAACATGCTAAAGCTGCTCCTGAATATGATGCCTACATCCCGGTGGTCTCTGATATTATCTGGCTGGGACAACATGTACCTGAATCATGTTCTCTGTGCCTCGATCTAAACCTCAGTCAAACTTCTATTCTCCTTTCCAGGGAATCACATCCCTTGCCCAGAACCCTAACCCTGCTGAAAGCCCCCCTGTCCTTGAATTTCATCACTATAAACTCCTGAGAATCCTTATTCATTAGGCTGAATTTGCTGATGTAGTCATTCAAAGCTGTTTGAGAGTGTGTGTGTGTGTGTGTGTGTGTGTGTGTGTGTGTGTGTGTGTGTGTGTGTGACTTCAGCACACTAGCCCAAGGGCTTCTCAAGCAAGATCTGTCTCCCATTATAAAGGCCAGAACAATGACCTGTGCATTAGAAGGAGGGGTAGGGGAAGAGTCTATGACAAGAGGGGGAAGGCTGCTATTGCAATAGGGAAAATACCCACCATGAGGTCTGCAAAGGTCTTAAAGTGTGGGCATAAAATGGCTTTTTTTAAAAGGGAGAAGGAAATGAGGCTAGAAAGAACCATATGTGGAGACATGGCATGAGCTGGTGACAGTTGTGAGACTGGATAGCTGATGAGGGAAAATTTTTTCCCCAAGGTCAGTCGATGCTACAGAGGGACCCTTATGGAGAGGCTGTATCCTGACTGTGGCTGAGGGTGGGCCAAAGATCAGCCATTTTCCATAATACAAAAGGATGGAGGAATTTCTTCCAAGTGTCACTGTTTTCTGGGAGCACGGGGCTCAAGTAAAATTCAACATTGTCACAGGTATTTATTGTAAGCATTCACAAGGTAAAAAAAGGGAGACATAAATCTTAGCTGTACAAACAGATCTCCCAGAAGCATAAGAACCAAAGCATGATCATGCCCTACTGAGAAGAAACACTGGATGGTTACTCGGGGGGAAACGCAGGACTCATAAATATGTCATTTTGCTGCCCTTCCACGGTCCGTTCACAGAAGGAAGTGGTGGTCATGAGAAGCACACATAAGATAAGAGGCTTTCCTCCATTGCTCTCACATGAAGACGTGCAGGAGACAGGGGTCAACCAGCTGGGGTGAATTGGAGACTATGGAGAGGGTAAGCAGAAATTAACATTTCTGAAATGAAAATTTCCCTGCACTAGGATTGTCAGAGGGTGTTTATCACACATTTATGAAGGACCAGTTAGAACCATTCCCTCTATGAAAATATTGACTCCCCCCAAAACATGCACACACGCACACTCCAAACATCTCCAGTAATCCCTGCTCCACACAGAACTACCTTGTATGAGTATCTGGGAAAGGGCTTAGAGCACATCTGGGTCAATGCAGAGAGTGACAGAAGCAAGAACTTAACAAACAGAGGTCACAATATGATTACAAGCCACTCGGACTTGCAGAAATCTTGGCAAGGGTTTAAACTTCCATTGACTGTGGACTGAGGGATTCCATCTGACCCTACCTGAATCTTCAGCAGAGACACCCCTGATGTTTAGACTTCATAATAACATCCATCAAATATAGAGCACCTAACTGTCAAAAAGACCACGCTAGGCACTTTACATACATTATTAACTCTCTATTAACTCTGATAGAATCGCAAATTCATTATTTCCGTATTTCAGATGTGATACATGATGATTAGAAAATGTAGATTACTTGTTGAAGATCAAACCACTCTTAACGTCAGATCTGGGGACCGAAATCCGTTCTGTCTGCCAATTATGGTTTCTGCTCTTAACCCCTATCCTGCCTTCTTAAGGGTGCATATGTGGCTACAAAGTCAAATTTCTCCAAATTGTTAATCCTGCCTTCCACAATTTCTGGGGGGAAAAATCAATTTTAGGTCAATTTTAGGTGGAGCCCCTATTTGGCATTCTTGAAAACAGGACTCAGTGGCAGAGATGACTACAGCTTTTAGAAATATGCAGAAGTCTCCATGGTACTTTAAACTTCTGCAGGTTGTGAAATGGGGCCACTGAGCCACATTAACTTAGACCTCAAGAGGAAGGGGATCTCTGAGTGGCTGCTGTATAATTAGAGCTACAACCTGATGAGTGCTTTTTATGTCTTTGGCTCTACAACCTGATGAGTGCTTTTTATATCCTAATTCCAAGAATGATATGATGCTATATAATATTATCACACTACAGTCATTTGCACTTTACAGGTAGGTGACCAAGGTTCACAAGAGTTAAAGAACTTGCCAAGATTTGGTACTAAAGCTAGCACACAAACTCTCATCTACCCAACACCAAGATCCACGACCTTAACCTCAACCATATCATGCTATTCTAAGGGTCCAATATAACTGAGGACAGCTTTCTCAAATATACTAATCCTGCCTGAGGCAATTTCTGAAAAGGATTTATACTGTCTAAAAAGAGAAGGTTTGTATAGATTACAGTCAGTAGTTAAGAGAGGTCGTGCTTCAGAGCACTGCTGAGGATTAAACAAAAGGAACTGATTGCAATGATGGCTTCACAGGTGTAAACATATGTCAAAACTCACCAAATTGTACACATTGAATATCTGCAGTTTTTGTATATCAATTATACCTCAATAAAGCTATTTTTTAAGGAGAGGAAATCTTCTCTTTTTTTAATTAAAGTTTAGTTGATTTACAATGTTGTGTTAGTTTCTGGGGAATAGCATAGTGATTCAGTTATAATACTTTTTTTCATATTATTTTTTATTGTATCCTATTATAAGATATTGAATGTAGTTCCCTATACTGTACATTACTACTTTGTTGTTTATCTATTTTATGTATAGTAGTTTGTATCTGCTAATCCCAAACTCCCAATTTATCCCAACTCCCCCTTTCCTCTTTGGTCATCATAAGTTTGTTTTCTATGTCTGTGAATCTCCTGTTTTGTAAATAACTTCATTTGTATCATTTTTTTAAGATTCCACATATAAGTGATATCATGTGATATTTATCTTTCTCTTTCCAACTTACTCCACTTAGAATGACGATCTCTAGGTCCATCCATGTTGCTGCAAATGGCATTATTTTATTCTTTTTATGGCTGAGTACTATTCCACTATATATATACACCACAACTTCTTTATCTAATCATCCGTCGATGGACATTTAGGTTGCTTAGAAGAGGAAGCTTTCAATATTTGAATGCATAATCAACACCAAGAACTATTCTAGGCACTTCATGTAAGTCAATTCTTTTGGGGAAGAAAAAGCTATGAGGAAGATCTTACTGTCTATTAGATATGGAAGAGGAAATGGGATTCCAGAGAGGCGAAGTGACGTGCCAAAGTCACTATTCCAAGTCTGGTCCAACTCAAAAGCCACACTCTCTCAATTAAACCAGGCTGTCCAACCCTGTCCCCAGTACACCTCCACTGCTCTCTGGGCAAAGTGCAAGCCTGATGCTCTGTTGATTGAGTCATTCTCAGAAAAAAAAGTGACAGTTAATCTGAGAGATGAATGAGGAGACAGATCCAGTCACAGAAAACTTGCAGGGAAGGAATGTCCTGAGAATTCAAAAAAAAAAAAAAAAACTTGAAATGTTCAAGGAACTGAAAACAGCCAGTATGACTGGATTACATCAAACAATGGTTAGAATGGAAGAATGGAATCACCTTAAAATTTTCTGATAAGGAATTTAGATTTTATCCAAAGTATGATGAAAGTCATTTGTTGCGGTGACAACATGATCTAAATTCCATGGGGGTGAGAATAGTAGAGTTTCTTTTCATAGAATTGTTGCAAACAGTCTGTTTTATACTTTGTTGCTATCATTTTTTCCTTCTTTTGGTACATAGATCAGCTGTTGTTAAGGTTTTGCTTTTTATTTTCTTATACCTTCCTCACTTGGAGAGTGTATATCCAAAATTTGGGTTTATTAATTGTTATTTTTAAATTTTAAAAGAAATATATTGTTACACTTGAACAGACCAGATAATACAGAAGTGTTCTATAAATACAAGGCCGCAGAGTACAAGCATCGACCTGACATTTGCAGCAACAGTTTAGAATGGTCCTCTCTTACCATCATGGAGTCAGGGAGGCTGAATCAGCCTCAGAGGAGTTGTGAACCCCCAGATGTTAGACGGATCAGAAAACTTTCAGTGCTCTACTCTTGGAAATAGATGCTTCTGTGCAGCCCAGGCCCCCCAACACTCTGGAGAGACTATGATTGCAGACTTTCTGATTCCCTCCTTCAAGAATTAATTAGCCCCTTGACGTAGTGCCTTGAATCCCCATGACATGAATTCCATGAGCAAATATGTGTCTCCCCCTAAAAGAACATTGAATGGACCTGTGCCCAAATGCCTCCAGCACCAACCCCTTCAAAGCCTCAACCATTATGGTAGCCAACACACAGCCCTCGGTGCTGGGCAGAGCCCCTCCTCCCCAGCACACCCACCCCACCGTCCAGAGACCAACATAAAGCCATTTTTAAAACCCATGTATAAGAAACCCATTGAGAGACAAGCAAGGATTTAAGTTTAAAAATAAACCAAATCCACTCTTAAGCAAGGGGAATATAACTTCCCACTCCTTGGTGTGGACTGTGTATAGTGACTTCCCCCAAAGAGGACGGTGTGAAGTAGGGGAATAGCTTCACCATGGAGAAGCCTCGCAGACACTTCTCCATTCAGGTGACCAAGGCCAACCTCAACAATCATAACTCATGTTGCTAGTATCACAAGGGTATCACCAGGCTGAAGTCAAGGTGCAGACTGGGTTGAGTTCCTGTTTGGAGGCTCTGAAGAAAACTATGCTTCCAGATTCCACATATCAGTGATATCACATGATATTTGTTTCTCTCTGTCTGTCTTACTTCAGTTAGTATGATAATCTCTAGGTCCATCCATGTTTCTGTTAATCTCTAGGTCCATCCATGTTGCTGTTTTATTCCTTTTTACAGCTGAATAGTATTCCATCGTGTGTATGTGTGTGTGTTTATACCACATTTTCTTTATCCAGTCATCTGTTGAGCACCCTCTGTGGTAAAGGGTGGCTGCTGGGTACTATGGGACCCTAGTCTGAAACATCCAAGGGGAAATTATGTCTCTTCTCCCCAGTGCTCTGGCTCACCAGTGAATAACGGAGTATGTATCTCATGGTAAACGTATAACAAATATTTATGGGCTGATTGGTGCAAACATAGATGAACTGAACATTAGTCTTGACTTCCTGAACTCCAAATTAATAAATTTAATTGAATCTAAAATGCCACCAATTGTAAAATGCATTATTTTAATGTACTATTGAGAAAAATGCTCCTAATTATTCGTGACTTGCCATAGACTTAAATGCATCCCAATAGGAGATGTTAGAATGTGAAAAAATATAAGTTTCTGAATCAATAAAATACGGTATTACTGATAAAACAGCTGGATGATGAACAATATAGCACATAGAGTATGAAACAAGGCCTGGAGTTGAATCAGGGTTCCAAAGAACTCTCGAGTTTAATCCGGCAAAGAAAAAAAATAAGGCAACATTTTGGCTCCATTAATCATTTGAAAGCTGTTTCTTAACATAAAAATTTTAGTTTTGTCAAGGCAAAACAGAGAGGCCTTTTAGTTCAGGAATTCAACAACATGGTTTGGCTTCAAGTAGTCCTTGGTTCAAGCTATATTTTGCCAGTCACCTTATTTTTTTAAGTCACTTTTAAACGGAGACAATTAGCACACATGGTATGAGGCTGTTAATAGTGTAAATACACTATTAACAACTACCCAGTGTAAGTACTGGAGGGAAAGATGCACGTCCTAGATGACGTAGGAACCATCAGTTGACACCGTTGCTTATCTGCAGGTGCATACAAGTCCCTGGGAATGTCCAACCTGACAAGACTCTCTGAATTCATCCTCTTGGGACTCTCCTCTCGCCCCGAGGAGGAGAGTTTGTGTGAGAAAGGTTTATAAATTACTGACTACAGAAATGCTAGTTGCCTTCCTTTAAGGGAAAGATTGTGTAACAATGAACATGATTGGTGCTTAATGGAAGATAATGTACTAAGGCAGTAGAGAAGACAGATACTTCAATCCAGTCAGGTCATCAAGGAGTACTGCCTGTAGGAGGCTGGCTACATTTGAGCCTGGATACCCAGGTAAAGGGAGAAATATAAGAAAGTGAGGTGGTTGGATTATAAGATGTGATCAGAAATCAATAAATTACAGAAAATGAGCAATATGTATTTGGCAGGGCACGTTGATTTGTGGTTGCTGTGCGCTTTCATGAATTCAGAAGAGTAAAAGATCTGAAGTTGGTGGCTTTCCCTGTTGGTAGTAGCAAGGAATGGTAATCAGATATCTGACCAGCAGACTTGGAGACTGGCTAACAAGGGAAGGGTGATCTTCTCCAGGAGCATCCATGTTGCTGCAAATGGCATTATGTTGTCAGTTTTTATCAAAATTGTAGAATAGATAAACAAGATTACACTGTATAGCACAGGGAAATATACACAAAATGTTATGATAACTCACAGAGAAAAAAGTGTGACAATGAGTGTGTATATGTCCATGAATGACTGAAAAATTGTGCTGAACACTGGAATTTGACACAACATTGTAAAATGATTATAAATCAATAAAAAATGTTAAAAAAAAAAAAAGGGAAGGGTGATCTAAGGAAAGGTTCACAGGTTATGATCCTCCTTTTTGTTAGATACAACTAACCACTAAACTAGTAGCTGTATCTAAACTTGGGAGGGGTGGTACCCAGATGGGGTGCTGTGAGGTCATTGTCCTTTGGATGGAGAAAGGGAGGCCAAATGGAAGCTTAACAGGTTCAATGGGGAAACTGGATCCAGATGTCACTGCCTGGTACTCCATCCTTAGTGCTACATGGGGCATCTCCCAGGTAAGCCCTCAGAGAGGTTGGAAGAAAACTGTTGTCCCCGTTGGACAACTACATCAGGCTAAACACACATTGCACTATGCCCAGAGGTTCGAGGAAAGGGATGTGGGGTCACCTGGGAAGGAGAACACTTGTAATTCCTCTGGATCCACGGAGACGGTTCTGCACAAAGCTAATGGATGTTTGTTTCCTTACCCTCTCCTCCGCCAGACACCAGGGACTTAGTGCACAGTATTAGAGGATACTCCCAGGAGGGAAGCAGGGGCTGTGAGCATCTATAGCCTGTGAAGGGAGGTAAGAATCCCGGGAAGGAAGCATCAGGACCAAGAATGATGGGGAGGTTTTCTACCATCAATCAGGTACCTTTTCTGTCTGCTGTCTCTTGTCACAGTTTTGTCTTCTTTTCAACTAGAATGATTGACTACTCATTCCATGGAACATTGTGACGGAAGAGTGGAATAAACACACAAGGCAAGACTTCCATGTTCTTTCCAGGTAAGAAATGAACCTGGATTTACACTGCTGAGATGGTGTAAATCTCTGATCTCAGAGAGATAATTAGCCATCACCGGACACAAAGGAAGAGAGCTAACTTACGTTCATGCTAGATGTTGAGTTTTATATCTATGTTCCAAAGGTGAATCCTCCTTTACGCATCTGCTTGTGAGTCACAGTCCCCTGACCTCAGATATGAATTATCGACTGATGGACAGGGAGGATTGGGAGAGAATTTTCTCACACAAGTTCACTCCCTCTTTCTCACTTTCCCTTCCTCCGTCTTTCTTTTCCCTAAAACTTGTGTACATTCAGTTTAATATCCTTTAACTGACTTTCCTGCTTCCATTACAAATGATGTGGCAAGAAGCACTTCGAGTTAAAAGGATGGTTATCCATCAACTGCAAGCTAGGCAAGATAACTGCCTTATGATTATCTAGATGTGGGTTAGTCATTGATAATACTTAATCAGAAGCCAGACATGAAACTAACTCACAGACTGCATCTGTGGTTCCTGTGATTATCAGCCACGGAGCAGGGAGAAGGAAAAAGAAATTCATTCTCTCTCTCTCTCTCTATCTCAATCTCTCAATCTCTTTCTCCCTCTCACCAATGTTGCCCCATTTCTGTTTTCTATAGATCCCTATCTCAAAGATTTTACAAAAAAAATGATTTTTCCATATTCAGGAAGAAAAAATATAGCAGTAAATACACTATTAACAACTACCCAGTGTAAGTACAGGAGGGAAAGATGCACGTCCTAGATGACGTAGGAACCATCAGTTGACACCGTTGCTTATCTGCAGGTGCATACAAGTCCCTGGGAATGTCCAACCTGACAAGACTCTCTGAATTCATCCTCTTGGGACTCTCCTCTCGCCCCGAGGATCAGAAGCCACTCTTTGCTCTCTTTCTTGTCATATATCTGGTCACCTTGATGGGAAATCTGCTCATCATCTTGGCTATCTGCTCTGACCCTCAACTCCAAAACCCCATGTATTTCTTCCTGAGCATCTTGTCCTTTGCCGATATTTGCTACACAACTGTTATCATCCCCAGGATGTTGGTGAACTTCTTATCAGAGACAAAGACCATTTCCTATGCTGAATGTCTGGCACAGATAGATTTCTTCCTAGTCTTTGGAAACATGGACGGTTATCTCCTAGCAGCTATGGCCATTGACCGCTACATGGCCATTTGTAACCCTTTCCACTATGTCACTGTTATGACCCACAGATGTTGTGTGTTGCTGCTGACCTTCTTCATAGCTTTCTGTTACCTTCACTCCCTCTTACATGTCCTCCTGGTGAATCAGCTCACCTTTTGTGCATCAAATGTTATCCATCACTTTTTTTGCGATATCTACCCTGTTCTGAAGCTGGCCTGCTCTTCTACCGCTGTCAATGAAGTTGTCGCCATGACAGAAGGGCTGGCCTCGGTGATGGCCCCCTTTGTCTGCATCGTCATCTCTTACCTGAGAATCCTCATTGCTGTCCTCAATACTCCCTCAGCTGCTGGAAAACGCAAAGCCTTCTCCACCTGCAGCTCCCATCTCACTGTGGTGACGCTGTTTTATGGGAGCATTAGCTATGTCTACTTCCAGCCACTGTCCAGCTACACTTTCAAGAACCGGATAGCAACCATCATTTACACTGTATTGACACCCATGTTGAACCCGTTTATCTACAGTTTAAGAAACAAAGACATGAAACGGGGCTTAGAGAAATTGCTAAGCAGGAATAAGTCTCAAATGGATAGGCTTTCTACTGCAAAAGCCAACAGAACCCTTGGACCCTGATTGCTGGGCATGGATGTGTATACACAGATGCACACTCATGCACACACACATCAGCATCTGAGGCAAGTCTTTTGTGGAGAAATACTGTTTCATCAGTTGGAGCTGCACCTCGTAGTTGTAGGTCTCTGTCATGCTGTGGTCTCTGCCATGCCGTGGTTGGTCAGTTCTACCCATGTCTGGGTACCGATGTTACAATTGTAGACTCACCCCATAATACTTATCCATTCTAGAAAATCGCATTCTCTTTGCTCCTTCCATATTTATTTGGAACCCTCCTCCCATATTTCCATCTACTTATTACTTCAGCCAAGTTTGGTCACCTGAGTTTTTGTACACATCTATGTAGACATCTATATATGTGCAAAGAGATTTATGCATACATAACCTCTCTGTTCTATTTAAACTTGTAGAAATTTTTTGCAGATGTATGTGTGTGAGATCTCCCTATCAGACCAAGTACTTCCCAACGGCAGAGTCTGTGTTCCCCAATCATACAATGATGAAACTATGGTCCCTTTTTAAAAAATTCTCCAAACAGCTGGATATTCTGGGTTACAGGGTCATTAGATTCACAACAAAGGACATCAATCACTTAATTGACTATTATGAAACCAGCTCTATGCCTTTACACATTTTGGTCTCTGCTCTCCCTCATATTCTCAGGGTGAATTAATCACCTGACTCTTTCTGGGGCTCCTTCCTATGTGTTCTTCTCTCAAGAGGTGTCTGTATTTCCATGTCTTTTCTATCTGTTGATTTTTTAATGGAATCAGAAATACTTCCCATGGCCACTGGAGGCAGAGTCAAAAATCAATGGATGTAAACTAATAGTAAGACGCTTTTGATTCAGAATGACTGACACAAAAGACCCTCTCAGTTTAGGTGGAGAATCAATTACATACAAAAGCAGTCAGACTCAGACAGAGAAAGACAAATACTATAGTTTTCACTTATATGTGGAATCTAAAAAATGAAAAAAAAAAATTGGACAAATACAATAAAACAGAAACAGACTCACAAATACAGAGAACAAACTAGTGGTTTCCGGAGAGGAGGGGAGTGGGGGAGAGGATAATAGATGAAGGGGATTAAGAGGTACAATCTATCAGCTATAAAATGAATAACAGGAATGTAATGTCTAGCACAGGGAATATAGTCAATAACATCATCATAACTTTACATGGTGTGTAATCTATAAAAATATCAAATCACTATGTTGTACACTGGAAACTAACATAATATTGTAAGTCAACTATACTTCAATGAAGAAAGAAAGAAAAGCCTTTGGATGAATTACTTTACTCTGTGTTGTTATGAAAAACAGCAGTTTAGTGTGATTATCTCTCTCTCTCTGGGTGTTTGTATTTTAATAGATGAAAATGTCTAAGTCAAACAACAAATCTTTCATGGTATTTTAGACAAGGAATTGATGGATGACCTTAAGGCTTTGAAGGATAGAATGAGGAGTCTTTAAATCCCTTTGATTTTGCCTCAATCATCCCTAACCTAGGGTTAAGGCAGAGTGTGGGTAAGGATACATTGCTCAATTTCATTCCTTTATTACATGTATGGCAAACTAGTTTTAATTTCCATGCCAACTCTGATCAATTGATAAGGACTTTCTGCTTTGCTACAGTGAAAAAACGTGTGCCTACCTCTGGGCTGAGTGAAGAAGGATGAATAAAGATTGATTACAACGTCTGCTATGGGCTTGTACCTGTAACAAGTGAATTTTCACAGTCACCATAAGCCTCAAAACTTGGGCACGCAGAAATGGAATGTTTATTTTTATAACTCCATCTCTAAAGCTTAATTTTATTTTTGTTTTTGAGCCCTCAGTCTACCCAACTGGAACTCATTTCTGACTTTTCTCAACCCAGTGAAATAATTTCTCAGTGATTTTTAATATATAATTTAGCCCCATTCATTCATTTCTCACCTCTCCTAGCTCTCATGTCATGTGAAGTTCCAAGTTCTGTTTCTAAACTTTCAGGGCTTATGCAACTTCCCCCCGATGTCTCCAAAGACAGAACAGTTCTTTTCTCAGACTAGTCTCTCTTTTGTCCCTATACAGGAATCTGTGGCTGACATCTGAGCTTGCTCCATTCACCTGTCACCATGGATGACGGCTCGGGCTTGGTTTTGAGTTTGGCGACTGGCTTTCATTACTCTTTGCTCCTTGTGATGATGATCCAGTGGGGACATCATCCTTAGCCATCGTGATGGCTTCTGCCATGTCCCCTGCATGTTAGTCTCCTCTCCATCCACGTGGCTTTTGTCTCTTTCATTCACCTCATTTGAATAAGCCACTCTGGCCTTTGGAAATTCTTTGGGTTATCTCAGGGAAAATGCTGAGGTCCATATCTAGTCCTCTGGTGTCTACAAATCCAATGCCATCATTTTCTGTTGCTTTTTTCTAATCCTAAGAGCATAAGGAGCACCAGTATAGCCCTCATATTGGGAGCAGGGCACACAGCCAATCTACTCACAGGTTCATGGGTTTAAAAGACCTTCCAAGAGCCTCTTTAGCTTTATCTAAACGTGTTCCTTCACTTTGACTTACCTTCAACTCTTCCCTGGGTTATACTGGGATCCCGGGTGATGACTCTTGAAAACTAAGAATTTGGTGTCTCATGTGTTGGTGTTAGACTGACTTGTGTCTCCCTCAAAATTCATAAGTTGAAGTCATAATCCCCAGGATCTCAGAATGTGACTGATTCGGAGATATGTTCTTTAAAGAGATAATTAAGTTAAGATGATGTCATTAGGGTGGGCCCTAATACAATATGAGCGGTGTCTTAATAAAAAGAGATTAGGACACACACACACACAGAGGGAAGACCATGCAAAGACACAGTGGGGAAGAACCACAGAGAGAGACTTCAAAAGAAACCAACCTTGACAATACCTTGGTCTCAGACGTCCAGCCTCCAGAATTGTGAGAAAATAAATTTCTGTTGCTTAAGCCACCTGCTCCAGTGGTGCTTTGTTATGGCAGCCCTGGCAAATTAATACATTTTTGATAATTTTGCTGATAACCAAGAAGTCAATAGTACTTATTGTCTCAAATTTTAATCCACCGCATAGGCTTTCCACATGTCTTCCATTCTGGCTATAAATTAGTTTTCAAAACCTGAAAGTCTCTAATTCATGGATTATCTAGGGGAATATAAAACTGAGAGCTTTCCATAACCTCTAGCTTGCCTGGGAATAAGATCCAGAACTCAATTAGTAAGAGATTGGGGTGCAAAATTCAATGTTAGAACAAAAAGACAAAGGAACCCTGATTTAAAATGAAGCCTCAAGTAGGTAAAGAATTACTGTAACCAAAGGACCTTTGAAGGTGTACCTGCCATTTGCCCATGAATCACATGGGAAATAAGAGAGAGTCTTATCTTCTGGTCAAGCTCTGAAGGGGCAGAACTTGGGACAGCTCCTTAACTTGCCTTCTAACATGGATGAGGTCAAGACTGAGTCCACACTTAGTCCCCAGTAAGTAACATTTTACTTTACCTGACTTGAATTTAACCAAGTTGCTTTTCCATTTCTTTTGAACACTGTTAATTAGTCTACCACCTATGAGAGCCTATTTGAAGGTTCTCTTTGAGTCAAAGAAGAAACAAAGAAAGATAAGAACCTCAGATGCACTGCTAGGTAAGACCCAAAAAGTGGGAACCAAGTACAACCAAGACAAATATAGCTTGGCTTCTCAGTAGCTGGCTTATCAGCCATTGGTCAATCACTGTCCAGGCAGCCTTGGGTCATACAAGAGGGAACATGGGTGGGTCTGTGTGAGTGTCTGTATAGGATTTCTCTCTCTGTAGGGGATTTCACACAAGGTCATTTGCTCAGGCAGACTGTGAGTGTCTCAGGGGCCCAAACATCCCCAGTGCACTCTTGATGAATTTTAAAGGTAAGAGGAGTCATGAGATGACATGAGGCTGGGGACTATGAGGTTGTTGGTGCCCATGGGAATTCCCCTGTAGTGGGCTGGCTAGAGTGCACCCAGCAACAGGTCTTCCAGTGGAAGACAGAGTCAGAATAGCAACTAAGGTACAAAGCCAAGGGTGAACTTTGTAATTTCTAGATTCTAAAGGATGCTTGGAATCTAGCACTTGGAATCTAGTTCCCACTCCTCAGGGCTTTGGGAAGGGGCTAGCGCAAGCTTTGCTGCCATAACCAGCACTCTGCCTCCTGCTTCCCCAGTCAATGCAGGGAGAGGGACAAGATGGCAGAAGCACATTGGTCTTTCAGAGAGGAGACAAATTGTTTGCCCCTTCCCACAACCAAGAAGGAAAGCCCCTTAAAATCATTTGAGACATTAGGGATGAATGCAGGATGGAGAGACTGTCATTTAACTCCTCAACTGAATGGTTCCTAGTTGGCAAACTTACAAATCTACCTGCTGGCAATCTTCACTCAGTGGTACAGGTCAAATGAAAAAGAATGAAATGATGCCATTTGCAGCAACATGGATGGACCTGGAGATGATCATACTTAGTGAAGTAAGTCAGACAGGGAGAGACAAATATCACATGGCATCACTTATATGTGGAATCTTAAAAAATGAGACAAAGGAACTTATTTACAAAACAGAAACAGACTCATAGACATAGAAAACAAACTTACGGTTATCAAAGGGGAAGGGGGACAGGGAAGGTTAAATTAGGAGTTTGGGATTAGCAGATTCAGACTACTATATATAAAGTAGATAAACAACAAGGTTCTACTATATAGCACAGAGAACTATATTCAATAGCTTGTGATAACCTATAATAAAAAGGAATATGAAAAAGAATATCTGTATGTATAACTGAATCACTACTGTACACCAGAAACTACGTACAACATTGTAAATCAACTGTACTTCAATAAAAAATAATGTAACTAAAAAAACAGTACAGGCCAAGGCCGAAAATAACAAATATAGTTGCATAGAATAAATATTATCCCAGAAAACAAAAGAAATGTGGGAGAAACAGATGCATCTGTAGGGGAGCTTGGAGGAGTTAAGGCATGAGAACTATTTGAGGAATAAATGAAAGGGCATGAGGGATATTCAAAGAAGAGGTCTCAGGTCCCACTGCCCTCCAGTCTGGTCAAATGGAGTCTGGTGTGGTCACCTTATGTCACTGATCACTGTTTTGCCTATAACAGGCTGTGCAGAGTAGAGAGAGAGAAAGAAAAATTGTTAAAACAGAAGCACCACTGTTGGTGAACTCCCTGTCTGTTAAGGAAATTCAAGTAATAAAACCTACAAAATCCATGTACTCATACACCCACATACACACACACATGCACACATACACACACACACACACACAATATCCATCATTCAAACATATCCAGCAAAGTGGCTATATATAAGCGTTTACCCAGCTAGTGAGCTATATACACCAGTATGCACAATCACCAATGATCAAATTTGGGTGATGCAATTCAGAGTAGATTTGGGGGAACTGGAGTTTCAATAGAATTTTGATTAAACAGAAGAGGAGTGATTTCCCACAAAGAAGTACTGTGGTAGAGTGAACCTCTGACTGAGGCATAGATGAGATTTAGCTAACACTTGCTCCTACCAGAGAGATCATAAAGCAGAAAGAAACAAACTTCCAGGGGCAGTGACAACACATCAGCCTAATTAAGAAACTGAGCATTTCACCATCATCTGTAAAACACCTGAGTGAGTATACCAACCACCGGTATCTAATTATGAGTATTAGCCCCCCTGAGGGACTCAGGGTCCAGAGACTTAGAAGAATTCTCTTGAAGACCAGAAGAAAGTTATTTGTGCTGACCATCTGCTACTCCATGTCCTACTCCATATCTTTGGTCCTCAGACTGCAGGTAAATGCATTCAACACGGAGGCCAATATGGCAGAGATCCCTGTCACAACCCCACCCTCAATACTGCGGCTGAGTAGTAGCCTGAAATAGACACAAGTGATACTCTCTGAGAATATCTTAAAACTACCACAGGTGAAGAATGCTTTGCATTTCCCTGCAGCTAAAGGGATCTTGAGAAGAGCAATGAGGATTCACAGATAAGAGATGATGATGTAAATTAAGCAGGTCATCACAGATGCCTGAATCTGTATCATGCCTACAATTTCATTGACAAAGAGTTGATCAATGTCAGCACTGGATTGACATCACAGAAAAAATATAATTAGATGATACCGGAAGTGCAGAAGGTAAATCAGTTCATCAGGAGGAACTGCAGAAAGTTATGGAGCTGAGAGATGGAGCAAGAGATGGCCCAGCAGAAGGATGCACTGGCAGGAGATTGTGATGGTGATAAAATGGTAAAACTCACTTGTGGCCACATTGCAATCAATGGCCATGGCTTCTGGGAGGTAAATGTTTCTGTTTCCAAAGATCAAGACAAAATATATTTATGCCATAAATTCAGCATAGAAAATAGTCTTTGTCTCTGATAAGTTTACCAGCATCTTGTGGGTAATGACTATCATGTAGCAAACATCAGCAAATGACTGGATGCTCAAGGAGCAATACGTGGGGTCGGAAGTCGAGAGTCAAAGCAAATGGCCAGGAGGATTCACAGGCTTCCCATTAAAGCAATGAGGTATATAAAGAGAAAGAGGGCAAAGAGAGGCTTCTAGTCCTCAAACCAGAAGGAGCATCTCTGGAGGGTGAAATCAAATTGTATGGTTGAGTTTCTCCTTCCCATGGATTTGAATTCACTTGCAGATGAATAAACAATTTCAATAAATTCTGCCAGATTAGATTCTTAGCAATTCACACTCTCTGTAAAAATATGTAAGTCTGCATTTCTCCATATCTCTACCAACACTGTATGTTACTAATCTGTATTATCTCAGTCTAATGATGGACAGTGGCATCTTAGCGCGTGTCTCCCTACTGATGCAGGGAAGAGACTTTCCTATCTTTACTGGGCTTTTGCATCTCCTCCTCCTTAAATTGCCTGATTAAGTAATTTTGCCCTTTGGGGAGATTGTGGTCACTTCCTCATCAAATACTAGGGTCTGCAAATTGAGAATATTAAAAATGTGTTTCCTAGGTATATTTGCAAGTATTTTCTTCAAATAAATTATTCATCTTGCAGTTTCAATTATAAAATCAATATTTCTTTACTTTCCAAGTGGACTAGTTTGTAATCTTTTCTTTCATATTCTGAGTGATAAAGTATGCTATTTAATAATATTAAAATTCTATTCTAGTATTTTATTATTTCAGTTTTAGACCTATATTTGTAATCAAAAAGTCTCCAGTACTATATATGTAACAAGTTCCCATATATACTTGAGTCTATATCTGGACTCCTTGTTCTGTTCCACCAATTTAATTATCTCTCTTTGGGTCAAACCAGAATGTTTGATGGCCATAGCTTTTAAAACTACATATTAAATTAATTCTTTCTTTGAATCTGATTTTTCAATAAATTACACATTTATTTCTTCATGTGAACTTTTAAAAATTGATGAGCTCTTCTTCTTTTCTCTTTTGACCAGTCATTCTCCTGTGTAGTATCGCACATGAATTACAGGATTTAATGGACTGTGTATAAAGTGCTTAGGCCAGTAGCTGGTTGTTAACAAGCGTTCAGTAAATGTTGTTTTTGCTGTTACTGTCACTTAGTCTGTTCCCTTCATTATACCTAATGTGATCAGATGGAAGACTTGGATTTGATCACAAGAAAGTAAGAATTTGCTTCATTTTAAGCTATGTACACGTAACTAGTTGAGAAATAGAAAGAATATTCAGTTAGCTCTCCAGCATCCTCTGCATTAGGATTCTGTGCCCAAAGTCCAGATGACAATAAACCATTACTTTGCATCCACTTTGCCATTTTCCCTTGGGCAGCATTTCCCTTAGCAACCTCGTGGAAAGACACAGCTGGATCTTAGAGTGGGATCCAAATATTCTTGAGTTCCCTGGCCATAGTGCTCTCATAATTTCCATTATCTGGTGAGCTAATACTTTTTTCATTTATTTTTAATAAATTTAAAGATGCCAGCAATGTACAATAGGGTTATCATGGTAATGGAAAGTTAACTAGCACAAGTCACCCACCCACAATTCTGACTGATGGGAATTAATAACATCATTTTAAAGATAAGGAAGCTGAAGTTCAAAGAGGTGGAGTGGGAGGAGGGTATAGCTCAGTGGTCCTGGGTTCAATCCCCAGTACCTCCGTTAAGAAAATAAATAAACAAACAAGCCTAATTACCTCCCCCCAACAACAAGAAAAAAAGAGGTGGAGTGACTTGCCCAAAATCACGAGCAGGTAAGTGGTAAACAGAACTCAAATTCAGAATTGATTAAATCCCAAATGCCTACCCAAACAATATGGGGAGAAAGGGAAAATGTCTGAGGCCACACCTTAACCTTTGTGAGGATATCACCAAGGACAGCCACGACCTTCCTTGGAGTCTCTCCTTGGCTTCTATTCTAGAAGAGCTCTGAACCACATGAACCACTGTTCTGATCAGATCAATACTTTGCCCTCAAGGGAACGCGTGTTTTTCTGACTATACAGTGGGGTGGGTATGCCTGGGTTGTCTATTTCTCTGACCAAGGACTATGTTGGGATCAGCTGTGGCCCTGGTTACATTAAGACTGGCTTGATGTATTTAATCAGGCTTCATTCCCAATAAGTCATTTACAAGGAGAAGCCAAACTTTTATCCCTGTACTCTATTTAATTGGGCTGTAAGGAGCTGCCCTGAGTGGTTAATTAGCATCAAAGTAAAGGAGCCTAGAGGTTCACTAGCAAGATCTCCCTTGAGCCTCGTTAAGAATGCTGAGATTGGACCTCGTCCCTCTGAGGAAGCTTCCACAGCGACAGTGGCTCAGAAACTTTTCTGACACGTTGTCCTGAGTGAAGTCTCCTGGTTTTCCTCCTGGGCTGCCTGCTCTCAAGGGACCATGTTCTGCTTTAATTCTAGAAAAAGGAAACAAGATGCCATAACTCAGAGTCTGCCTCCTCCCATCTGAGGCCAGTCCTCCAAGGGTAGTGCTGGAGGGAGCTACTGAGTACCAGTTTTAGAGGAAGGAGATTTTTAAACCAGCTCCAGCCAGGACCCTTCCCCCTTGTATTCTTTGACTAACATCCTTGAGGCAAGTGATTCAGTTCCCCCATTCCTTTTCATCTCCTAATTTAAAACCTTTGTAATAGTGTCTACTTCATCAAAAGCAGCAGTTCTCAGCCCCCTCTGCACAGTTAGCATCACCTGGGGAGCTTTTAGAACGATCCTGATGCCCAGGACCACACCCCAGACCAAGTAAGTCAGAATCTCTGAGATGCAACCCAGGTGTCAGTAGTTTTAAAGCTCCCAAGTGATTCTAATGAACAGCCAAGTTTGAGAACAGCTTTCTCTTTAAAGAAACCCAGTTGCCTTAAGAAATTTGTTAGAGCTACTGTTGTGATTTTAGGGTTCCACAAATTAATAACCTTCTTGCCCTGTCTCCTAGGTATGTTTTTACATATCATGAGTTTTTTTGGTTTTTTTTTTTTAGTTTTTTGTGTGTCAATAGTTGATGCTGAGAGAAGACACACAGAAGGCGCAATGTTAACAATACCTGAACTCTATGTTTCTGGTCTTTCATATTTCTATTTCCCATTTTTTATTTCAATACACAGATAACACATGAATATAGTCTATTATAAAGTAAAAACTGGAAGTTCCTTCTGCATCCCACCCACAAGCCTATTACACACAGAAATATATCTTTTTTATTATTTGTGGTTTTCTTGTAAATTATGTATTTGATGAGGGACTTGTATCCAGAATATAAAAAGAACTCTTTTAACTCAACAATAAAAAGACAAATAACAAAACTTAACACTGGGCAGAGGATTTGAATAGGCATTTCTCCAAAGATATACTAGTGGCCAATAAACATACAAAAAAATGATGTTCAACATCATTAGTCATTAGGGAAATATAAATCAAAAATCACAAAGAAAATAACCAAGTCCCACTGCACAGCACAGGGAACCACACTCAACATTCTGTAATAACCCACAATGGAAAATAAGATGAAAAAGAATAAATATAAATATATGTGTGTGTGTGTAACTGAACTACTCCGCTGCACCCTAGAAACCAACATAACATTGTAAATCAATTATACCTCAACTTAAAAAAAGAAAGAATTATATCTTAATTTTATTTAGAATTATTTTTTCTTTTTTTCAATTTTTAAGTTTTTATTGCAGTGTAGTTGATTCACAATGCTAGTTTCAGGTGTACAGCAAAGCAATCCAGCCACATATATATATATACACATACATAAACATTCAAACACATATTTTCAAGTTCTTCTCCATAATTGCCTACCACAGAAAATTAAATATATTTCCCTGTGCTACACAATAGGTCCCTGTTGTCTATCTTCTTTTAGAAATATATCTTTACATAGGCAAATATAAAGACTAACAGAATTGAAATCACACTACATAAATATATTACCTTGTAACTTGAATTTTGCTCTCACAAGATGTCTTGGAGATGGTTCCAAGTCACTACTGTCTACACAAGTGTTTTTAACTGTTCCATAGTATTTTAATAATATTTTTATAATATGAAGCTACCATAATTTATTTAAATATTTCTTTATTCCTGGACATTTAGAGATGTTCTATTTTCTCTTGTCTCTGTTACAAATAATACTTCTCTTAACACCTTCTACATATACATTTTTCAAATGTGCACTATGCTTTATACACATAAAAGTGCAGAGGTTGGGAAATTTAAGTTTTCATGTGGAATATTTGGTAAATATCATTGTTCCTGTCATGATTGGAATATTTGTCATTTTCTTATTGATTTATTGGAATCCTTTATATTGTATGGATATTATATATATTGCATCGCATGACTATACTATTTTGTATGTCTGAGATATACATATATATACACATATACACATATATATTTTCTCCAGGTCCTTTGCTTCTCTCTTTGTTCATGGCATCGTTTATCACATGTTCTCACTTTTATGTCATCAAATCTGTCAGTCTTTCCCTTCAGAGTTTCAGAGTTTATATTTTGCTGTGGAAGGTTTAGTCCAACCCCAAGATTATAAAAATATTCTCCTATATTTTCTTGTTGTAGTTTTATAGACTTTTGCCTTTTAGATCTTCAAATCCATCTGGAATTTATTTTCACATGTGATATAAGGTAGCGATCTGAATTTATTTTCTTCCAATTGAATATATAATTGTCCCACAATTTTCTTTTCTGCCAGATTCAAAAGGCTAACTGTCTTTTTAGATAGGTGTGTTTCTGGATTCTGTTCTTTTCCATCAGTTTGATTATATGTTCCTATACCAGTACCATGCCCTTTTAATTAACAAAGCTTTGTTGTATGTTTTTCTGGCTTGGAAGAGAACTCCACCCTTACTGTTTTGCTTTGTTTTTCAAAATCATTTTGTTACTTTTCTGTATTTTCTCTCCTTGACAAACTTTAGAGTAGACTTGAATTTTGTTAGAATCCTATCTGAACTTTGTGGTTCTATTGAATACAGGTATTGATTTGGGAAACTGACTTCCCATATTGTCATATTCCCATATTGTCTTCCTGTCCAGCAATGTGGATTATATGACCAACTGGTCACCCTCTACTACCTACCACTTATGGGACTTTGCTGTTAGTTTTCTTTGGGGAGATACTATCCTAATGAGACTTTTTATATCAACAAATTTCACATAGAATACCTCCTCACTGCTCTAGGGGATGCCCTGAACGAGGATATTATCATCACAGAGCTTCAGACTGAGACAGTAGTCATTTCCTTAAATAATGTAAATGACTGTCTTCGTTGGACTGTGGCACCTTTGGGGAGATTATTGATATTAGCTCCTTTGTAGAGTTACGAAGTCTGGCAAACCTACGGTCCTCTGGTGTGTCCAGATACAGGTTGTCAGGGACTTGAACTTGGGAAAATGAGAACATGGAAGTGGGGAATTTCCTCTGAAAGAAACAAATATGCCTTAAGATTATGCTGCCAGGATAAGGAAAGAAAAGATCACAGTGGGATCCCCTTCAAAAAGAGTGCACAGCCAATGGCATTTAGGGACAGTGAGATCTGCCCTCCACTTTTATGACTTTCTGCATAGTGATCTCTTTGTGTTACCTTCAAGTCGTGGTAGTCTGTGAATACAGCCTTAAGCAGTGTATATAAGGGCTCCCTGCTGTCACTAACCCAAGGTGCTACATTAGTCCTTGACAGTTTCCTTCATTTCTACTCCCACCTTTGAAAATAATCCCTTCATCAATCTCTTCTCACTAGGAGTGTTCCCTCTCTTTCTGTCTTGGACTGACTGACAAAAGGTAAAAGATACTAGAGGTAAATAGACCTATGATGAGTTCAAGATAATACGCCAAGTGAGAGGTGCTAAGTCCTGAGCTAGGGCAGTGGCAGTGGAGATGGAGAAGGGAGAAATGGTGAGGAGGAAGTTTTGACCAGACTTCGTGATTCATTAAACAGGGAAGGATAAGGATGGTAATAAGAGGGAGGGTTTAAAGGGTCTTTCCAAGTTCCTGGCTTTGATGACCTGGTAGATGGCTATACCAGTCATGGGATGGGAAGAAGTTCGGGTGTAGGAGTCATAATGGAGATATCCAGTAGCTAGATAGACATATAAGGCTGTTGCTCAGAGAGAACTGCTTGGAAATATACTGTGGGAAGGTAGAAAGACAAAGTGGGCACAGGTTTAGCCTAGAAAAAAAGCAGCTTTCCCTCCTTCCATCACTATCTCTCGCCCGTCAGAAATCCACACAGCCCATCCACAGGGGTCTCTCTCCCTGACAAATTCATGTCGCCAAGCTCTCCACTTTGCCCACTAGAGAATTTCTGCCAGAAAAAGGAAGTCTCTGGGGAAATCTTTGGTAATTTGCACTAACTCCATGAATATCTAATAACACGGATCCCCTCTTCTCTTCTCAGCCTCCAAACCAACACAGCCCACCTCAACCCAGGTCCAATTCGAGTTAACAAACACTTCCTGAGCACCTTACTATGCACTGCACATGGTTTTAGGCACTGGAGATTCACATATTCCTAGGACACAGTCCCTTCCCTCAAAAGGGCTCACAGCCTGGTGGGAAGTCTCCACTCATTAGGTGGGACAAACAGACAACTACAAAACAGTGTGAGGGGCTGTGATGTTGCATGAGCAAAGTGTTGTAGGATGCTAAAGGCAATATTTGGTTAGTTTTATCTGAGTCCAGAAAAGCTTTACAAAAGAGATGGTACCTAAATAAGGCCTTAAAAAAATAAAGCAGAAATTTTCAAAATAGAAAGGAGCAAGTTTGAAAAGTGTATTTCATTTGGAATGTGTCACCTAGAGACATCCATGGGATATTCTGAGGGAGTATAGATGGATGTGTTTGCTTAGAGCTCAAAAAATAGCTCCTATTCGGTACCCTGCAGTGCCTGTCACCATAGCAACACACATGGTTCTCAGGCTATATCAGAACCCAAGCAATAGACCTCAATAGGATGAAGGAGGGAATAGGAATGGGCAAGAAGGTGGATGCTGAATAACACAGACACATGCACACCATCATCATCGTTAACATTTGTTGAGTGATAACTCTGTGCCAGACAGGACTGGCTACAGAATTTTCCAGGTCCGATGCAAAATGAAAATTCAAGGCTCTTTGTTCAAAAAGTGTTCAGAGTTGTTTTTGTTTTTATTGAGTTATAGTCATTTTACAATGTTGTGTCAAATTCCAGTGTAGAGCACAATTTTTCAATTATACATGAACATACATATATTCATTGTCACATTTTTTTTTCACTGTGAGTTTTAAGACAATGACAGCAGAGCATTAAACCAAGCAAAGCATCTGAGCACAGGTAGCATATTCATGAAGCTAACCTTGGTGCCAGGCAAACTAACCACTGCAAAATCAAAATCTTAACTGGTAAGACAATGACGTCAAGATGGCGATTAGCCCTAATTTATAAATAGGGGAAACTGAGGCACAGAGCAATCTAGTAATTTGCTCACTATCGCACAACTGGTAAGCAGTAGAGCAGGGATTTGAACTCAGGCATGAACTCCAAAGCCCCTGCTCTTAATCTAACGCCAACTTCCTCCACCCCATCCCAGTTCCCTGCTCCTGTGACTTCACCAACTGTCACACCAACCTCAAGACTATTCCTGTCTGACTGACTGGAGGTTAAGGGACTCATCCAAGATCACACGGTGTGCGAGTGATAAACCTGGAGCACGAGGTAAGATGAAGCATGTCCAGAGCTTGCCTCTTAACCTCTATGGCACAGCCCCACTGTCAGATTCAGATCCTGAATTACCACTTACCTCACCTTGAGTAAACTCTCACTTCTAATCTCTTTTTTCGGAAGTAAAAATTGAGGCTAACCCAGAAACAGACAAACATAAACACAATCAACTGATCACTGAAAAAGGAACATAAGCAGTTCAATTAAGCAAAGAGTCTTTTCAGCAAATGGTGCTGGAACCACTGGCTATCCACATGTGAAAAATTGAATCTAGACACAGACTTTATGCCTTTCACAAAAATTAACTCTAAATGGATCATAGACCTAAATGTAAAATGTAAAGCTTTGAAATCCCAGGAGGTCACATAGGAGAAAACCTAGATCCCTTGTGTACGATGATACATTTTCGACACAACACCAAAGGCACAATCTATGAAAAAAAAATGATTAGCTGGACTTCATTAAAATTAAAAACTTCTCCTCTGTGAAAAACTGTCAAGAAAATAAGATAACCCACAGACTGGGAGGAAATATTTGTGAAAGACTTATCTGATTAAAGATTGTTATCCAAAATAGACAAAGAATTCTTAAAACTCAAGAGTAAGAAAGCAAACACTCTGATTTTTAAAATGGGCAAAAGATGTGAACAGGTACTTCACCAAAGAAGATATACAAAGGGCAAATAAACATATGAAAAGATGCTCAACGTTTTATGCCATCAGGAAAGTGCAAATTAAAACCACAGGGATGTACCACTACAAGCCTATTAGAACTGCCAAAGTCAAGAACATACCCATTATTCTAGTACAGTACTGTGTACGTAAATAGTTTCTAAAGTCACCCTCTTTGGGTATGTCCCTATTCTCCTGATGAATATGTCTTAATTTTCTTTTATTTATGGCTGGAGAAGAGGGATGTAAAGATCATTGGTAGAAAAGCAAGAGCATTGACTAGCAGCATTTTTTTTGTAAAAATTAAAAGTTTTATTAACGTTTTAATGTTAAGATAAGGTGTTCAAATATGACTAGGCAGATTTAACGTCTCACTGTGACTTACTAAAATCTGTGCATCACGAAGAGTTCTATGTAAAATAAAATTTTCTATTTGTCCAAAAAAAAAAAACCATACCTTTAATCACCAAGAGCTGGTGAAGACATAGAGCAAGAAGGAACTCTCATCTATTGCTGGTGGAAATGCAAAATGCTGCAGCCACTTTGGAAGGCACTTTGGAAGTTTCTCACAAAACTAAACATACTCTTAGCATACTATCCAGCAATCATGCCACTTGATATTTACCCAAAGGAGTTGAAATCTTGAAATCTTACATCCACACGTAAAACTACACATGTTTATAGCAGCTTTATCTGTAATTGCCAAAACTCGAAAGCAACCAAGATGTGCTTCAGCAGACGAACGGATAAATAAACTGTGGTACCTACAGACGACAGAGTATTATTCAGCAACGAAAGGAAATGTGCTATCAAACCATGAAAACAGAGGGAGAATCTTAAATGCATATTACTAAGTGAAAAAGACCAAACCAAAAATACTACGTGATATATGATTCCAACTAAATGACATGCTAGAAAAGGAAAACTGGGCAGACGTTGAAAGATCAGTGGTTGCAGGTGTTAGGGGAGGGAGGAATGAACTGGCAGAGCACAGAGGATTTTTAGGGCAATAAAAGCATTCTTAGGAAACTGTCCTCCATGATATGTATCATTACACATTTATCAAAACCCTATAGATGTGCAGCAGCAAGAATGAATCCCTAATATAAACCGTGGGCTTTGGGTGATTCTGCATCAATGTAGGCTTATCGATTGTAATGAATGCACCCACTCTGGGGCAAGGTGTTAGTAATAGGAGAGATGATGTGCATACAGGGATGGGGGATATGGTAAACTTTGTTCTTGGTGACCAGTTTTGCTGGGAACCTATAATTGTTCTAAAGGATAAAGTCTATTTAAAGAGAAAAAAATGGAAAAAATAAAATATCTGTCTAAAGTTGTGACTGAGATGTCACTTACAGGTGAGGACAGTGTGGGTTAGGGAAGATAAATAACTTGCCCAAATTCACCCTTTTAATTGGTGGAATTGGAATTCAAAAAACAAGAAGCCTGGCTTAAGAAACAAGAAATAAATTGCTTCAGAAGGGCAAACAACAACAAAACATGAGGCTCAGAAAGGTTAAATACTGCAAAAGCTCACACAGCTTGAAAGAGGCATAGTTGGCATCTGAATCTACTCAGTCTGGTGCCAGAGTTTGTACCTTAATCCCTTCCCCACCACATGACGCCGGCACCAGGCACACTCTTCCTGCAGACACAGACCCTCGGCGTGTCAGAGGCCATCACCTCTCCTTCCAGCCAACACGCTGACATGCACAGGCCCACAAGTGTGCCCAGAGAGCACACAGAGTATACACACACACATGTACACAGTACACATGCGTGTGCATGGACACACATTTACCCCTGCGGCTGCATAGCCCTAATGCCCTTCCCTGGGGTAGAGGCTACACCTCTGGAGCCCAGGCTCCCCAGTCTCCCAGACACAGAGCTCAGCGAGGGCAATCAGCAATGCTCTCCTCTCCTGGGAAGGCTGCAGGGCCGGTCCCCCCAGGGCTCTGGCACGAGGGGGAGGACACGCCCCTGGTCTCCAGGTCTATCAGCAGTTCCCACTGTAGGCGGGGAGAAGCACCAGCACATCTGTGACGTGAGATCAGCACTTCAAGCTGCCTCCCTCCTCAGAGGTTTGGAGCCTGATCATAACCCGCAGGCAGGACCCCCAAGCCCGGTGAGGACCCTGAATCTCCTCTGTCAAGCCCACAGGTAGGCAGGCTGAGTGGTCTTTGTGGGGTCAACACCTTCATTTGATCTTCCATTTTCTAACCCTATTTCTTTCCCCTATCTCAAAAGCCAGGAAACACTGCCTCTCCTCTAGTTTTTCCTCTCTCTCCCTTTAATCACATATCACACAATTTGGAGAACCCTGTCTTAAAGGGCACAGCCCACTACCTGCAACCCAGAGCCACAAAGTCATCTCCTCCAGAAAATGAGGTCAGGAGGGGGACAAGTGAAGAAGAAAGTTCAATAATGCAGGGTAAGGAGCATCGTTTCTGAAGCTGGACTCCACCACCACCTGGCTGGGTGGCCTTCCTTCCACAAGTCACTTCAATTCCTCTACCTCACTTTCATTATCTGCATAACGTGGTGCCATAAAGGCTAAATGTCTTAATATATGCAAAGATTTTACAGCAGTGTCTGGCTCATGTAATCACTATGGAATTGCTAGCTATTATACGACCACGATTGAAGATATACATGGGAAGGGGCTGCAATGAAGTGGAGGGTCTCAAGGTGAAGACATCTGAGGGAGGCATTGCCAGCTCAGCAGGGGAACAGAGGAGGGAGGTTTTCAGCAAAAATTCCACTTGAAGCACCTCTGGGGGATCAGATGGATACCAAAGGTTTGTTGAGACAGAGAGAAGACAGTTATTCCCAAGAAGAATTCCAATGAGCACATTTAAAAAGTCTACTTGCTTTGGAATTCAGAGTTTAACACCTGGGAAAGGCTGGGCAAAGCTTTAATCTGATATGGGAGTAAAAACTAGGCAGAAAGGACAGATTTCAGAAAGCCAGAAAGGGAAGGAACACTCTGAAAAGGGGAATGGGAGGTAGGGGTGGGAGTAGAAGGAAGGAAATGAAAGGATCCCAATGTGTGGGAGCAAAGCAGGGAGGAGGAGGAGCGGGTCAGCAAGGAGGCTTAAGGCAGTTGGCAGGAAGAGGACATCTGCTTGCAAAGGACACACCAGCTGAGTTCTCTACCATACGATGATGGTTTGGGGAAGAGGGATGATAAAGCGGTTTAAAACACACACTTTGCAATCAGGCATACCTGAATTTGCATTTTATATATACCAGCTGAGCGACTCTCTGAACTTCAGTCTCTTTATCTATAAAAGGAGGATAATAAAGCTACTAATATCATAGCACGATTTTGAGGATTCCCTGAGACAAGAGCTAAGCACAAAATCCGTCCAGTAAAAGTCCAGTAATTTTTTTTTTCAGTTGAGCACTTTTCAGCTGTGCTTGCTCATTCAGGGGAGCAGATGCATGAAGGATGGACAATTTTGCACCAATGTATTACCCACCAAACACTTTTATATCCTATTTAGGAACTGCATTATGCTCTCCAAGTTAATACTTCCTGGTTTCAGATGGGCTGGTGACTAAGAGAAGGGCCCTGCAGAAGTGCTGAGGAATCAAGGAAGGGAAAACCCACCTGAGATCATAAATGGCCACAAATCAGAAAATTCCAGTGCAGAAGGTAGACAACTACAAAAATAGTCTCTATTTCCCATCTATCAAAGAAGGAAGTAGATACCTTTAAAGGTGCGATATTGTTAAAGAATTCCTCCAGTAACTGATGACAAGTCATTAAAATGTCATTTCTCTAGCTTATTGTATGAGCAATAGTATTAAACACCACAGAAAGCTCTGCCAAGCTCCTTCACTCGACTCTCTTTTTTATTTTGCCAGTTATACAAAATTTTTCATTACTACCCATTATACCTTTCATTTACAAAGTCCTATACCATATAAAGATATGTTAGCATATATTACCTTATTTCAATAAGAAGAAGGTGGTAAAATAATGTATATAATTAATAATGAACTCAAGAATGTACACGATCCAACTGAGTCATTATCATTGTGCTTTTGAAAGAAATGAAAAATGCTTTGATTTTTACTGTTAAATTGACTGTGAATGAAAACCCCACGCTTCTTCGTAATCATCACAAAGCAGCATCTTCCCTCCACCTTACGTGGGTCATGTAAAACATACAGCATGGGGAGGGAGGCTAGACATTTGGGAGGGAGCACAGGCACGTCACTGCTGAATTCTAGCCCCCTCCTTCATTGACACTGCATTTTCCCATCAAAATCTCAGGATAAGCAACATATGTAATTACCTCCTCTAACTATGCTCTGGGAGCAACAAAGAAGTACTGCAGGTAGGTGGAATGAACGTTCACCTGTAAGACTGCTCAACCAACTGCAGTCAAATCCATTGAATTCTTTTCAGGTCTATCTTTGAAAAGTTTTCATGGACAAATGGGCAGGGTCCTCCTATCACTACCCATGTCCAGGCCATGCAGGGCTGCCTTTGTTTTACAGCTTTACTGAAGTATAATTGATATACAAACCTGCACATATTTAATGCATACAATTTGATGCCATGATGTTATCAAGGTTATAAAGAATATACCTCATGTCATTTGAGTTCAGTGACAGAAATAGGCAGGCAGAAAGTAGAACCACTCTCATCTTATTGATGGGTACACTGAGGTGAAATGACCTGCCCAAGGCATGAGGAAATATACAGTGTTATCAGCTTCAGCTAAGTGGGAAAGGGTCTAACTACTGTCCTGAGAAATGTCACAGAGATCTGGGGAATTTCAGTTTCAGGACCAATGCGGGTCAGCTAGCCCTTCACCACCAGGGAAAATAAAGTCCAAGGAATGAGGCTGAAAGACACGGAGGGCAAAACAAGGGAAGGAGGAGGGAAGTCCAGGGTCAAATGCATATATTTCCCAGAGATGGGCTAAAGGGCAGTTGTGTCTGATTGGCAGTATCTATTAAAATTTTCTATGTTCATAAACTCCAACTTAGCATTCCATCTCTCAGAATATATTCCATACCATAGAAACTCTCTCATGAGTGCAAAACATTCATATACAAAAATATCCACTGCAACACTGTCTATAAGGGGAGAAAAAGCATTGTGGATAATATGACCCCATTTCTGAATATATGTGTATATATCCATGCAGAGAAAGAAACTTTTAAACGTGCACACAACTCTAGTTCTCTGGGAGGTGGAAGTATAGGGAACACTCATCTTAATTATAAAATGTGTTCCTTATTTTTAAAAGCAAACACATAATATAAAGTTAAATATGGAAAGAACTCCCCACTCCATCCCTTCATTCTCACTTCAGGAGCCAACTACACTACATAAACACACACCCACACCCCACAACAAACACAACATATAAAGGAGATATTTTTCTTTACAAAAAAAATGAGATTCTTCTATATCCATTGTTCTGCAACTTGCTTTTGTCACTAAACAAAATCTCATAGGCAGTAGTGTAATGGTGACAACACAGCTTGGCAATGTATGACTTCTACTCTGCCATCAGACTGCCTGCATTCAAATCCCAGCTCCACCACTGGCTAACTAGGGGATCTGGTAAGTTCTTTAACTTTGCTAAACTCTCATTTTTTATCTGTAAAATGTGGAGATAATATGCCTATCTCTTAGAATTTAGAGACAAGAAAATGATAGAGATGTGCAAAGCACTTATCTCAGTGTGTGAAGTGTACTGAGTGCTACTCCGTGGTGACGAACGTTAGTCATCTCATTTCTTTAGAGACTGTGGAGTATTGAGTAATGCAAATTCACTATAAATTGTTTTAATAATTAAACTATTTGTGGGTATTTAGGTTGGGTTATCTGTGTGTTGTTTTACTTGTACTGTTTTATCTGGTATTATAAGCAATGCTACAATAAAAAATGTGTATAACTTTATGTATATAACTTTGTTATACATAACTTTGTGCTACAGCTATATGACTATTTTTAAAGGATAGATTTCTACAAACGGTATTATTGGATAAGGAAGTGCAGATTTTCAAATCTGATAGAGACTCCCAAAAGGCTTATACTGATTATCCTCTCATGACCAGGTATGTGAAGGTCTTTTTCCTTTTGGAAATTGTCCCCAGAAATTTATGGATAATTGTACTTTAGTCTAATTTACATTTTCTAATTACCAATTAGGTTGAACATCTTCTCATATGTTTTCTTTGCTAAATGTGTTGCAGATATTTCCTTTGAGTCAGTAGTTTATATTTTAGCTTTCTGTATAGTCTCTTTGGGTATAATTTTCACATTTATGAGTACAGTACTTTGTCATTCATGCCTCCACATTTTATTTCTTGCTTAGAATGGCATCCTTATCCTGAGACCAATAAAATATGCTACTTTTTTTTTGGCCAATATATTTTATGGCTTGGGTTTTTTTATATTTATATAATTCATTTGTTTATATGGGTTTAATTTCTATCTGCAGGTTAGATAGAAATCTAGCCTTATTTTTTCCAAATGTTTGTCCAGCTGTCATAAATGGCACTTAATAGTCCATCTTTTCTCCATTAATATGAAAAAATCTTTATTATATGTTAAGTTCCATATAGATCTAGATTTTTATATACATGCATAAATACAGGTATACAGAATTCTTCATTTTGATCCATTGATTGGTTTTTCTCTGTGTTAACCGTTACCTTATTGATTTTCATTATCACATGTTTGATTTTCAGTTCGAAAAGTTCTCTGTCATTTTTCCAATTTTTTTTCAAAATTATCTTGTCTTTCCTTAGCCATTTACTAATCTAGATGAATTTCAGAATGACCTTCTCAAGTCCCATTAAAAATTCCCTTTGGGTGTTATTATAGGTGAATTGCATTTTATTAATTTGAGAATTGGCTTTTTTCCAGATTCATAGAGATACAATTGGCATGTAACATACTGTAAACTTAAGGTGTACAATGTGATGATTTGATACACATATTAATTTCAAAATGATTGCCACAGTAGGGTTAGTTAACACCTCCACCATCTCACACAATTACCTTTGTGTATGCGTGTGTGGTGACAATATCAAGATCTACTCTCGTAAGAAAAGAGAGGTCACCGGGGGTGGGAGTTGTGGGAATTTGGAAAATGTTGCATAAGAGTGCAAAATTGCAATCATTAGATCAATAAGTGCTGGAGATTTAATACACAGCATAGCAATTACAGACAGCAATACTAAATTATACATGCACTTCAAAAGTAGCTAAGAGACTTGATCTTAATTTTGATCCCACCACAAAAAAAGAAATGATAATTATGTGAGGTGATAGAGGTGTTAGCTAATGCTATGCTGGTAACTACCCTGCAAAATATAAATGTATCAAATCAACACATTTTACATCTTAACTTACACAACGTCATATGCCAATTACATGTCAATAAATTAAAGTTTAAAAAATAATGTACTCTTTTATCAAAGTTCAAATATATAATACAGCATTGTTAACTGCACTACCATAGATCCCCATAACTTATTCGCCTTGTAACCGGAAATTTGTACCCCATTTCCTCCAGCCCTTCAGCCCCTGGAAACTACCAATCTACTCTCTGTTTCTAAGAGTTTGTCTTTTCTAGATTCAGTCGTAGGAGAGAAGGAAATCCTACCACAACAATATAGATGGACCTAGAGGGCATTATGCTAAGTGAAAGAAGTCAGATAGAGGAATACAAATGCTGTGTGTGGTATCACTTATACGTGGAAACTAAGAATCGACATTTTAAAACATTGAATCTTTCTTTTCAGACCGTCCTTTCTATTCTGCCATAGTTTCTCCAGATAGTTATTTCTCATCTCTTTTTTTTTTTTCCCCTTCTTGGGTTTGTTCCTAATTATATTTTGGACTTTCATGCCATTGTCAATTGAAACTCCTTTCTTTTTTACATTTTCCTAATAGAGGAAAAGCATTAATATTTGTATACCTACCTTGTATCAGGACACTGGTGAAATCTTCATAGATTTTGAAAGTTTTCAGATGGTTATTTTGGATTTTTCTCCATAGACAGCCAAATCACTTTTTTTTGAATGACAATTTCATTTTATCTGATATTTATGCCTCCATTTCATTCATTTTGCTTTTTCAATAGCTTAGACTACCATCCAAGCAATGTAGCACAACAGAGGTAACCAGAGGCCATCTGCACCTTCTCTTTGCATAATATTAGTAAGAATGAGACTCTTACATTCCAAGTTTTATATTCCTGTAATATTTGAATGTTTAGAACGAGAACTTCATAGTTTCAAACACAAAAAATATTATTTATTTAAAGAAATAAATTCAGTAACATAGGGTATGCCTGGTAGTACAGTTGACCCTTGAACAACACGGGGGTAAAGGGCATTGATCCTTCCCACAGTCAAAAAATCACATGTAACTTCACAGTCAGCAGGCACTCCATACCCATGGGTTCCACATCCACGAATTCAACCAACCCATGGATCATGTAGAACTATACTACATATTTATTGAAAAAAGTGGACCCCCAAGGTTCAAACCCATGTTGTTCAATGGTCAAATGTATTCCTATTTTCAGTGGCATCCCTGAACCAAAAACTTAGAATTTAAGTGTCCAGATCATTGTTAGCCAAACAGAACTGCTTAAATCAACATTAAGCAAGTATTTGCACTGAAGACATAACAAATTCTCATCTGAACTCTGTGGGACCAGGGAGCATTGACTAAATCTGATGCTCATTTTGGTCCCATGCCCACCACCACCACCAACCACCACCACCTCTGGACATATGAGTAGGAAAGAATTGTGACGCGAGGACCTCAGTCATGAGGACTATTGTATGAAGGCATCCCGATTCAAGGTGGGACCCAGCAGCCTCTTCCACTATGACAAGGTGAAAAATGGGGGGGGGGGGTGGCTAGGGAGTTGGTCATGAAACAGTCTAAGATGAATCTTCCAAAAGAGAACTGAGAATAACTCAGACAAGTTAGGCTACATAGAAGTTCCTAAGATAACATGGGAAAACTTTAGTTTCTCATTTAGGAAGCAGTTTGAAATTGTTTAACTTCCCACTTGCTGGATTTTGCCCCCTGCTTGAAATAAATATCCTAACAAAGAGCAGTGGGATTCTTTTCTTTATAGGCTGGAGGTTAGGGAAGAAGCCCTCTTGATCAAATTGCCCTTCACATCTCTCCCATGGCTTCTCCACACCCCGTCCGGGACGAGGTCAAGGACATGGAGACACAGAACTACAGCAGCACCTCGGGATTTATCCTCCTGGGCGTCTCTTCCAACCCTCAGCTGCAGAAGCCCCTCTTTGCTGTCTTCCTCACCATGTACCTGGTCACCCTGGTGGGGAATGCACTCATCATCCTGGCCATACACTCTGACTCCCGGCTCCACACCCCTATGTACTTTTTTCTCAGCAGCCTGTCCTTCATGGACATCTGCTTTACAACAGTCATTGTGCCCAAGATGCTGGTGAACTTACTCTCAGACACAAAGTCTATCTCCTATATCGGCTGCCTGGTCCAGATGTACTTCTTCATGGCCTTTGCGAATACTGACAGCTACCTGCTGGCCTCAATGGCCATAGATCGGCTGATAGCCATCTGCAACCCCTTCCATTACGATGTGGTGATGAGCCCACAGCGTTGCCTCCTCATGCTGCTGGGTTCTTGCACCATCTCTCACCTGCACTCCCTGCTGCGTGTGGTACTCATGTCCCACCTGTCTTTCTGTGCCTCCCATGTCATCAAGCACTTCTTTTGTGATACCCAGCCTGTGCTAAAGCTGTCCTGCTCTGACACATCTTCCAACCAGATTGTGGTCATGACTGAGACCCTGGCTGTCATTGTGACTCCCTTCCTGTGCATTCTCTTCTCCTACCTGCGAATCATCATCACTGTGCTCAAAGTCCCGTCTGCAGCTGGGAAGTGGAAGGCCTTCTCTACCTGTGGCTCCCACCTCTCCGTAGTGGTTTTGTTCTATGGGAGTGTCATCTATGTCTATTTTAGGCCCCTGTCCATGTACTCAGTGGTGAAGGACAGGGTAGCCACAGTTATGTACACAATAGTGACCCCCATGCTGAACCCATTCATCTACAGCCTGAGGAACAAAGATATGAAGAGGGGTTTGAGGAAATTAAGGGACAGAATTCACTCATAGAAAGAACAACAAGACAGGTTGTCATCACTGGGGGATGACCTAAGAGATGATCACAGTTTCCTTCCTACCCATTTTTCACATGGTAGTCAACGAGATTATAAGAGGTGTTAAATCTCAGTAAGAACATTGACCTTGAAGCTAAAACACTTGCTTCTACAATGACCTTGACCAGATACATGTTCGATCCCACTTGTTACTGTTAAGAATTCAGATATCAGGAAAACAGTTTCTGCATTCACATACAGGGAAAAGCTATCTCCAAGTAACTCCTCCATAAGCTTGACAATGGTCAGTGCTCAAGGAACTATCAAATCCTACTAGTTTTTTTAAAGACATTGTATGGGCTTCCTAGAGTATTGGGAATACTTCTTGAACTGCCCTTAAAGATGGGTTGAATTTTGACGGATGAAAACTAAAGAACAAGGAAATGGATAGAGTATTCCAGACAGTGGAAACCATCCAAGCAGGTAAATGCAATAAACATCAGAATGTGTTTGAGACACAATGAAAAGCCCTATGAGGCATAACTTGAGAGCAGGGGGAATAGGATGGGAAAAATAGAAGACTCTACGAAGTTGACTTACTCCTCCCACCAGCACCAAAGTATCATCACTGTGTGAATTCTCAGCACTCCACCCCTCTTCCCTTCCTTCTTAATTCTTCTTTTCTCCACGTGGCCAGATTCTTACTAAAATGCTCATTATACCCTATAAAAAGCAACATGTGTCAGCCAGAGTAAGCTAGGTTATGCTGTGGGGAGAAAAAAAAAACCAATCTGAAATTCCTGGGACCTTAGAACCAAACCTTTATTCTTTACTCACACTGCATATCCACCATAGAAAAGTAGAGAGTGCTGCTCAGTTAAAACACTCAGGCACCATAGCTGATGGAGCAGTCACCATGGTAAACATTAATTAAGTGTTAATTATCACTCTGTCAAAGGCTAAAAAGACTCTTGAAGTTTTTGCACTGGCAGTTAAACACTCTGTCCAGAAGTGAATCACACCACTTTGACCGCTACTGACTGTCCACAACTAATCTCATGATCCCACTCAAACCCAAGGGAGCCAGAAGGCACTATAAAACGATGTATCTGTAAAATAAAGAGCCAGAAATACTTGGTGAACTGCATCAATGAACACTCATAATCCTAATAACACACAAATACATAGGTGGATGTGTTGCCTAATCAGTCCTTCTCTGATTATGTTATTGTCAATAACAATAGTAACTTAAGATAGATATTCTCTCCAAGGAATCCTTTTGCCTCAATTATTTCAACAAGATTTTACAATCACCAGTTCTTATGCATCATAATCTTGTTGATGCAGGATCTGAATTTGAATACAAGTTTTTTGGTGTAAAAATATATAACACCCTAATGGAACACAGGGACACCTAGAACCAACATCCAGGTCCTTGCCATCGCTGTCACTATGTCCTCTTCCAACTATCAGGAAACAAATCAGCAATCCAAGAAATGGACTAATTTTGCAACAGCTTTCATATTTGTACAGGCACACCTGCCTTTCACCACTGTCTCCCACTAATCACTCAGCTTTGGGGGTGCTGGCCTGGGAAATCACTACCTTTTCCATTTCCTCTATTAATGTGTCAGTTTTCTCATGCCCTACCAAGGACATAAACCACTTTAGAATGTAAAGAATGCTGGCATATATTAAATAAATAAATTCATAATTACACCTTCTGTAACTATAAAGATTATTAAGTCCTTTTGGTCCCAGGAAACCTATAGTTTTTTAGTTCTGACTTCACTTGGCCATCATTTCCAGATTCCTTTTTCTCAACAACACATAGGCACTGAGAAATCAAGATCTTTTACTTAGACGCTTACAGATATTCCAAGAAGTTCAAACTAGAGAGAAGTAGATACTTAGTGACCATGAACTAGCACTAGCACACCCAGATGAAAGACTAGGCCTAAGCGTCTCAGGCAGAGCTAGAGTGTTGTGTCTGTCAAAGTATGAAGCGATTCCCACAGGATAGCCTGACACCATTCAGAAGGAGTGAGCTGATATGGGAGCGTTGTATCTGGTGATTTTCATAAAGATTTTGCCATCCAAACAAAGAAGCCCAGACATTTACTTGGGAAGTCGCTAATACCCACTGGCAAGATTAAGTAAGTCCTCTCTGAAAGTAGATATAATCAGAGGAAATATCTAAGCAGACCTTCTGAACACTCACCAAGTTGGGTGAATCTCTTCTGTATTGTCCTTGGGAGGAGACCAGGAAGATTCTTAACAACTGCTTAACAACTCTTCCTTCCACCATATGGGTACCCGAGAGGCTGGTTGAATACAATAGTAGAGTAATACTATAGGTATGTCCTTTGAGGAGAAAATCATGAAGGGAAATGTATTGGGTCCTACTACTGTAAGCTAATTACATATACCTAAATATTGACCATTTTGCTTAATACTGATCTAAGAAGAATTTAGTTCTTTGAACCTATTTTGCCTGTTTATTAGACTGAGGGACATAAACAAGAAAGATGAAAGCTGAGGAGGGCCTAGGGAAGAGTGCTGAGTATTTCTGACATTGAAGAGTCTGATAGAGAAGGTGTCAGCAAAGAGGACTGACACAGAGTAGTCACAAAAGCCAAGAATAGAAGTTTCAAGATACAGCAGCTATTAATCCACATCAAAATACAATGAGCATTTCAGCAAAATAAGCCTGGAGGATTGTCCATTAGCTTGAGTGACAAAAAGGCCACTGGTGGCATTGGTAATAAAGTTTCAATGGAGCAATGGAAACAGAGCCCGACTGGAGTGGGTTAAGGAATCACTTGTGATTCTATACACTAGCGATGAACAATCTGAAAAGGAAATTCATAAACACAACCACATCACTAGCATCAGATGAATAAATTACTTAGGAATAAACTTAATCATGGAGGTGAAATTACTTATACATAGGAAACAAAAATATTTGATAAAAAGAAATTAAAGAAGACCCAAATAAATGGAAAGATTTCACTTGTTTCTGGATAGGAAGACTAAGTATTGTTAAAAAGTCCTTAACACGCAAAATGACCTAAGGGTTCAATTTCTATAAAATTCTAAAATCCTAATTGTCTTTCTGAAAGAAATTAATAACAATATCCTAAAATGCATATGGAACTATAAAGGACCCCAAATATCAAAAACAATCTTGAGACTGAAAAACAAAGCTAGAGACCTCACCTTTCATGATTTCAAAATACATTACAAAGCCACAGTAACCAAAACAGCGTGGTATTGGCATAAAGACCAGTGGAACAGAGCAGAGAACCCAGGAATACAAGGAGGTGAATACCATCAACTAATTTTCAACAAAGGTATCAAGAATATACAATGACGAGGCTACAGGCATAACCCTCCCAGACTTCAAACAATACTATGAACCTACAGTAATCAAAACAGCATGCTATTGGCACAAAACAAACAGATGGATCGATGGAACAGAATAGAGAGCCCAGAAATAAACCCACATACCTATAGTCAATTAATCTTTGACAAAGGAAGCAAGAATATACAAGGTGAGAAAAGACAGTCTCTTCAGCGAGTGGTGCTGGAAAAGCTGGACAGCCGTGGTAAATCAACGAAGTTAGAACAGTCCCTCACACCATACACAAAAATAAGCTCAAAATGGCTTAAAAACTTAAATGTAAGACAGGACAGCATAAAACTACTAGAAGACAACATAGTTAAAACATTGTCTGACATAAATTGTAGCAATGTTTTCTTAGGTCAGTCTTTCAAAGAAATAGAAATAAAAGCAAAAATAAGCAAATGGGACCTAATCAAACTTTTAAGCTTTTGCGCAGTGAAGAAAACCATAAACAAAATGAAAAGACATCCTACAAACAGAGTCCACATAAGAGACTTCAGCAACACAATGGAACAAAAAACCTCAGAATAAAAACACAAAAAGGGAAGGAAGAAGAGCTTCATTTTGCCTGCTTGATCCCATCCCCCAAGCTGGCATTGCTCAGCGCCAAGGGGAACTTCCCAGCTGGACAGAGTTTCCCTCTCAGGAAAAGGAAGAGCAATCAGCTTCCCCAGCCTTTGAGGGCACCATAGGAGAGTCCTGCTTCATATGACTTAGAAAGCAAAGCTGGGACATAGAGACCTCTAGGAGGAAGGGAGAAAAATAGAGGCTTCCTGTATCAGCCACGCAGTAAGAGAGACTGCAGTTCCCAGTGACCTGCTCAGCAAATGACCCCAGTAGCTTTCTCAACTGAAGTAACCAATGGTTGGCTCAGCCATCAAGATCCCCTGCAGATTTCACCAGCTTTTGCTGTCAAATTCATTGGGACAGAAAGTAGAACAGTAGTTTCCAGGGTCTGGAGAGAGGGAGCAATGAAGTGTTCTTATTTGATGGACAGAGTTTCAGAATTGGATGATGAAAAAGCTCTGGAGATGGACGGTGATGATGACTGCGCCAGCATGAATGTACTTAGTGCCACTGAACTATACATTTTAAAAATGGCTCAAATGATAAAAATTTATGTTATATATAGTTATTTTAAATGTTTTTTAAGGGATGAATTAATAGGTGTGGCTACATCAGCACCAACTAACCAGCAAAGAACTTTTTGCAAAGACCTGGGCTCTTCTCTTGACTCTACAAATTCTCCCCCACATCTTGGAAGAAGCCCCAGACTTTCTCTATGCATTTGCCTCTGTCCTCTTAGAAATCACTAGAATAACAAGTGACTAATTATCTGGGATGCTGAAAAAACCACAGCTATGGTAGCCTGAGCTTCCTTGGTCTCTACTGAGAGGTCTCTACTTGTCTCTAAGCACAGCATTTAATGAGCTCCCTGTGGTTGGTGACTGGGGAGGCTGCCTGTTTCCTTGGGGTGAAGTCACATGCAGAACAGTCAAGTTCTTCCCAGCCCCCACCCAGTCCCTTAACATCTGATGGAACCTGAAAGTCAGGTGGCTGATAGTTGGGGATGGAAGAAAGGCTCATGACTCCAGTGCCAGGGGCCACATTGAGGGGTTGCCTCTTAGGAGGGAGAAGAAAAGTGGCCACTTCAGGAATTGATAAATTCATCTCTAGGCTGAGGCAACCATCACAGGCACCCAATAATGCAGGTCCGGACACCTCTCACCAGAATCTGGGGCTTTCCTTTTCTCGACCTGATGTGAAGATTCCTTCTATGCCCCAAGCTACCCAATCCTCCTCTAGACATCAGGGCCAGCAAGACTGAGGAGAAGGTGCTTCAGTCCCCCAAAAACCACCCTGGAGGTCACTGACCCTCACCTGAGTAAGTAGCTGGTATCCTCAACTATATCCAATCTAGAGTATATCTATCCTGGAGAGTCAGAAACTTTAAAACCCCCCTATCTGATATATTACATTTTTACAAAGAAGGAAAACGCGTTGCTCACTTGTATGTAGCAAGTTAATATCATAGTGGGGACAACAAGCCAGGGCATCTGATCCTTACCACACTGAAATAAGAAAGATTCCTTATTTCTTTGTCTGAGTGCCTCAATCTCCTCCACACACCTGTTTCCCTTCTCCATTCACAAAAAGGAGGAAGGATTTGCTATGAATGGGTGAAACTCCACGCAAAGGGATCAACCCTTCCAGAGGCATGGGGTAGCCACGCTGAGGCTGATGGGTAAAAGTCCAGCTTCCATCCTCCCAGCCTGGCTTCAGAATGTCCCCAAAGCCAGTTCTGCACTAAAGAGAATCCACCTCAAGGGCTTTTACCCCAATTGCAGAGAAGCATGGGGCATAGGCTGTGGGAAAGGCTGAAACCTGAGAAAAATGAGGGAGAAGAAAATTCTTAAGACCTGGTGTCAGTTCATAACCTCGGGAGCTTCCTGGACGAAGTCTGAAACCAGTCAAAACCAGCCCCCATACACGGAGGGCAGGGGGAGACCAGAGAAGGAGGCAGACCCCTCCAGGTTGGTAGGTGGCAGTTTCAGGAAGCAGGAGAACTTACTAACGAGGCTTGTCTTGAGTGGCTGCAAGAGGAGTAGCTCTCTGCACCCGCCCCCAGGAATCTGAATGGTCCATGTAGAGGACTTAACTGGGTGCAGTCAGTGTACCATCCGGCTGGTCTCAACAACACCTTACTCCCTTAAGGCTATATCCTTGCAACAGTAGGCAGAGTGCACATTCCAAGGACAGGGTCGGGAGTGAGGAGCCTCTCATGGCCCAGGTCCAGCTCAAGGGCCACTGGCAGTCACATCCTCTCCATGACCTTCTCCATCACTTGGGCTGTCACAACCGCTCTTCTGCTAACTCATGCTGCAATATTAAATGACCAACCTCCTTCTTTAGGCTTCAATTGGCCCTCTGCAAATTGATCAGCATTTGGGTTTGGAAATTTTCTTGAGCTCTAAAGACTTATCTTCAAAATTAGTCTTTTAAAAAAAAAGATCTGTAAAAACCCGAAAGCAGAATGTTCCTGGGTAAAGAGGAAGACTCCTGGGACTCTGGAGCCCTCCCGATTCACACTCTACCTCACCAGGGACACATGTGTCACACGGGAGGGCCAATCATGGGAGAGAGGAGGAATGTGACTAGGATTTGAAGCTGTGTCCTGTCGGGGAAGCGGGGGAAGGGCAAGGGAAGCAGGAGACAGTTAAGATGGGACACTGAAGACTCAGGGAGATGTGGTCACTGTCTTCACACATCTTCAGGCTGACTCGGTGTCTCCTCACCTGTGTTCCCAAAACCTCACACGCCTCCTGGCACTCAGGAAATGCTTGAACACTTCACAAAACAATAATTCCACAAGGACAAGAAAACAAAATCGTGGTCACTTGTCATAACTGGAGACAGTGAAGGAAGGCTATTGGAAGTGGGAGGCTTGGAATTCTTGACTCCTGCCTTCAATACCAAAAAGGTAGATGTGGCTCATTAGGATTCCTGAAAATCAGAAGGCAGTGAGTTCTCTGTCACTAGATGTATTCAAGCTGGATGACCACTTTCAGGGCTAGCATAGGTTTCCTGTTCTGGGTGACGGTTTGGAAGGGATGGTCTCTGAGTTTTCTGCCACCTCTGAGAATATCTAAGTCTATACACAGTTCTGCAGGCATTTCAGAACATCTATTATGTGCCAGTTTCCCAAGCTTTATATACACAAATCCATGAAATCATGTTGTTAAAGGGCAAAAATAATTAAAGTTGATATTTGTCAGGAGTTACTCTGTGCTACCTAAATTACTAACTGATTTACGTTTATCTTATGATGATCCTCAAAACTGCTTAAAGGCAAATACTGTTTAATTCTTGTTTTGTAAATAAGAAAATTAAGGATTAATGGTGAAGCAGCTTGCCTAAGTCACACTGCCAAAAATTGGAAGGGCGGGGGCTTGAACTCTGGACTGATCTCAGAGCCTTGGATCCTGGCCACTAGGCTGGGCTTCGTGGAGTTTGCAATTACCAAGAGGAGTTGAACTCAACCTAGTCCCGCCCTTCTTGTGCCCTGAGGCTCAGAGGTCTGCAATAGGCTTCTCAATGCCCTCTCTGCCATCATCATTTTGCTTCTCTCTTTTTTTTTTTTTTAACATTTTTTATTGAGTTATAGTCAGTTTACAATGTTGTGTCAATTTCCAGTGAAGAGCACAATTTTTCAGTTATACATGAACATACATGCATTCATTGTCACATTCTTTTTCGCTTTGCTTCTCTTTTTTAAATTTTTATTTTATTGTGGTTAGAACACCTAACATGAGAGCTACCATCCTAACACATTTTTAAGTGTTGTATTGACTGTAGGTACGATGTTGTGAAGCAGATCTCCAGAATTTACCTTGCTTAACTGAAACTTTATGCCCGCTGATTAGTAACTCCTCATTTCCCCCTTCTCCTAGCCTCTGAAAACCATCATTCCACTCTTTGATTCTATAAATTTGACTATTTTAGATATCTTATATAAGTAGAATCATGAAACATCTGTCTTTCTGGGGCTGGTTTCACTTAGCATAATGTCCTTAAGGTACATCCATGTTGTTGCATATGGTAGGATTTCCTTCTATTTTTAAGGCAGAATAGCACTCCACTTTAGGTGTATCACGTATTTCCTCTATCCATTCATCTGTCAATATATATCTAAATTATTTCCACATCTTGCTACTGTGCATAAGGGTGCTAATATCTCTTCAAGATAGAGATTTCATTTCCTTCAGATATATAACCACAAATGGGATTGCTGATCATATGATAGTTCTATTTTTTTTAATTTTTGAGGAACCTCCATGTCCCAGGGTTCCCTCTTCTCCGCATCCTCACCAACACTTGCTGTCTTTTATTTTTTTATATAATAACTGTTATAACAGGTATGAGGTTTTATCTCATTGTGGCTTTGATTTGCATTTCCCTGATGGTTAGTGATGTTGAGCACCTTTTCAGATACCTGTTGGCCATTTGTATGTCTTCTTCTTTTTTAAAAAAAAATTTTTTATTGATTTATAATCATTTTACAATGTTGTGTCAAATTCCAGTGTTCAGCACAATTTTTCAGTCATACATGGACATATACACACTTGTCACATTTTTTTCTCTGTGAGCTACCATAACGCTTTGTGTATATTTCCCTGTGCTATACAGTATAATCTTGTTTATCTATTCTACAATTTTGAAATCCCAGTCTATCCCTTCCCACCCTCCGCCCCTCTGGCAACCACAAGTCTGTATTCTCTGTCTATGAGTCTATTTCTGTCCGGTATTTACGCTTTGTTTTTGTTTGTTTGTTTTTTAGATTCCACATATGAGCGATCTCATATGGTATTTTTCTTTCTGTCTTCTTTAGAGAAATGTTTATTCAAGTCCTTAGCCCATTTTTAATTAGGTTATTAGTTGCTTTTTGGTTTTTTTGTTTATTTGTTGCTATTGAGTTACATAGGAGTTCCATCATTTCGCTTCTTACTTAAAAATTCTTGGGCAAAGCCTTTGGGACCACCTGACCCTGTCACACATACACATACATGATTATCCTGCCCTGCTTGCCTCTGGCTGCCCTCTTCTCCATTTCTCCCACTGCCTCAGCTCAGAAACAGCCTCCCTTGGCATCAAGGAGGATGCATAGACATAATCGTAAGCTCTGGAGAGCTGACAGCAAACTAGTCTCTTATCCCACATCAAATGACCTAAGGAAGGTCTTTGCTGAGCTATCTGAAACCACGCTCAGTGACCTGGTCATGGGGAGGCTGTCAGCATCAGGCCCCTTGATTTATCCGTCACTCCTGCAGGACAGGCCCACAAAGCAGGAAGCCCACCAGAATCTCTGTTCCTCCCCCTTCTCTCACCAGGAAATTCTTAGACCTCCTGTTCTGCAGCTGCAATCTCGGTCCCCTTTCAGTGGCCATCCCAACTATTTCACACACAAACACGTTCTTTTACCTCAACCAGCCCAGCCAGGTATTATATATTAAACGTGAGTATGATTTTCCATTGTTTACTACTTGCATTATATATTACTTACATAATTAGTCTTTCTACAGCACCCACTCATTAACAAAACACTTCTCAGACACATTCATTCATTTGATGCCCACAACATGCTAATGGAAACGGTATTGTCCTTCTCCATTTTTCTATGAGAAAAATAAATGAGGCACAAAGACTTTCCAAGGAGGACAGCTGGAAAGTAACTAACTAGAACCCAAATCCTGGACTATTTCCCCTGATTCTCCTGATCCAAAGAATCTGATTCTGGTCACTGAGGCAACACGTCCCGGTCATTCAAAGTGCTGTCAAAGTTTCTTATTCTGAGTTTACTCTATCAGGAAATATTTAATAGGCAGAGAGTTAATATAGAATAATGGCTAAGAACGGGACCCAGAAACCAAACTGCTTGGGTTGGAATTATAGCCACTTCCACGTCTTGGACAAGTGATTGAACATCTCTGTAATGATTCTGTAATTGTTTCCTCATCTGTATCTGCCCGAGGTCTTAGATGGACTAAGTCATCCTACAGACCTAGCTCATGGTAAATACTCTCATTGTGTTCAGTACTTTTATTAGGCACTGCTTACGATACGGTGGTGAACCAGGGATACAGTGTCGAAAAGGCAGTCAGACCCCTTCCAGATGCCCTCGTGGAAGTGACATCCTGGGCCTCTCCCATGTCAGTCGGGTCTTGCTGTGCCCTTCCTAATAGGAGAAATCTCCTTAGTCCAAAGTTCCAAGCACTCTGGGAAAAAAAAAAAAAAAAAAAAAAGATGCTACAGACACCTATGCCGCTCCATCTTAGGAAAGTGTCTCCAGAGATGCAGATAGTACGGATCCTTCCAACAATGCAGAGAATTTCATGTAAGGACTTAAAACATCCAAAAAAAAAAAAAATCATCGGTACTCAGTGTCCTTGCGTGTAGACTTCTTTTCACTCTCCTTTTTGACCCTTTATTGGGGGTCACTGAGAGGCACTGGCAGATAACTGCCTGCATTCTGCTCTGGCACCGATCCTGATACTAGAAAGATGCACATTAGGAGCCCAAGTCCAGGGACATAGAGACTGACTCAGCTTCAGGTCATTCTGGCTGATAACCAGGATCTGATCCTGGGTGTGAGGGCAGATAATTGAGTGCTGATCATGTTCCATTGCAGCTGAGTCCCTGCCCTTATAAATTGCTGAGCAGAGTGACAATTCCTCCCAGATGGGGGTCCTGCTTTGTTCTCTCCAGATCTTGTTCCTCTATGCCCATTTCCAGGATAAGAACTCTGATCCTGAAGGCCAGAACTTTGCTGTCTAAACCCCTCACTGTTATCCGCCAGCATATCTGCACCTTTTATATAGTTCTCATGCTCAAACAGCCACCTAGGACTCAACTCAACTCTAATCTACTGTCAAGATAGGCACCTGTTACTTCCGTGATGACTTCCTTAATACCACCCACCTGCATGAAATAAACAGTTTAACCAAACCAGACAGATGCTCTCCTGCTGCCAGAAAGCGGTCTGTCCCCATACTAAACTAGTTTCATCTCCCAGAGTGTCGGAGACTTTCCAGTTTCATGACACTCCTGCTATGACTGTTATTCAAACTCCCAAACCCATTCCACAAAGAGATTGGAGCCGGGAGCACCAGCTCTAGGATATATATGTTTTCTTTAGGGAGAAATTAAGACAGACTGATACTCATTTTTAGGAAACCAAAAAGAGAAAAATCCTGGATAAAAAACAGAATAGCCTGAGATTTCATCATTTCTGTCTTTATGGATCAAGGAAATGAAAGTTCAGGAGGTGAACTTCGTGCTCAGTGTAAATCAGTGACAGAGCCTGATGGGAAAGCCAGACCTGTGTGACCATACACCTGTCAACTAAACTAGCCACTCCTAAGAATTTATAACTGGGGACTCCAAGCCAGGACACATGCCTAACATTCCTCCGTATTTTCTCCCTGCAGGACAGCAATGACAAAAGGAAACCAGAGTCACATCACTGAATTCCTCCTCCTGGGACTGACCAGTGACCCCAAAAAGCAGGTGTGGCTCTTTGCCAGCTTCCTGGCCATGTACCTGGTCAATGTGGCTGGCAACTCAGTCATCACTGCCGCCATCCGGGGGGACGCCCGCCTCCACACCCCCATGTACTTCTTCCTCTCCAACCCGTCCCTGGTGGACATCTGCTTTACCAACAGTCATCGTGCCAAGGATGCCGGCAAACATGATGAGCAAGAACAAGAAGGTCCCCTTTGCCCAGTTCCTCACCCAGATGTATTTCTTTGTGGCCTGTGCAATCACTGACAGCTTCCTCCTGGCTGTCCATGGCCACTGACCAGCTATGTGGCCATCTGTAACCCACTGCACTACACCGCAACCATGAACCCCAGGTGCTGTCTCCTGCTCGTCATAGCCTCCTGGGTGGTGTCCCACCTCCACTCGCTCACCCACACCGTTCTCATGGCCCGCCTCTCCTTCTGTGGGCTCAACGTCATCCACCACTTCTTTTGTGACGTCCAGCCACTGCTAACGCTCTCCTGCTCTGACACCTCCGTCAATGAGCTGTTGGCCTTCACAGAGGGCTCCTTTGTGATTATGAGTCCTTTCCTCTTCATCATCGTCTCCTATGTCTACATTACCTGCGCCGTCCTGAGGCTCCCTTCCGGGAGAGGCAGGTACAAGGTCTTCTCCACCTGTGGTTCCCACATCACGGTTGTGGCGTTATACTATGGGACTGCCATCTCAGTGTACATCCGCCCCTCGTCCACCTACTCAGTGACAAAAGATCGTGTGGTCACTGTCATTTATACAGTGGTAATGCCCATGCTGAACCATTTTGTCTATAGCCTTAGGAACAAGGACATGAAACAAGCCTTGACAAAGCTGGCGAGGAGAAAAGAATAGAATAAGAAATACACCCTTTATGGGGAGGTAGTCTGAAATTACGTAAATATTTCATTCCTCATCAAACTTCCTCCCATCTGTTCATGTACCTAGACTGGTATAGACTTATGGCTTCTTACTTTATTCAGTGAGTTGTAATTTATTACTTCTGTACCCTCTTCAAGTACTTTCTTGCTTTCCATCACATCAAGATATTCCAGACTCACCTTGTACTCTCTCTGCTCCAGTCCTGGAATCAGCCATTTCTCCAATGTGGATGCAAGCTTCACCCTGCTCAGACTTTCACAGTACCTCCTCACCCATTTTGGGGTCTGACTTCCCCTCTCTAGAGTGTACTTCACATAAATGTCCTTCTCACCTAATGTTGCATTGCCCTCAGGCATGGACATCCTTCTAACCTTTTTTGATTTTGATTCTCCATACTGGGGAATTCACAGTGACACCTGTCTCCTCCTGTTTGGGTTCTGACTCCCCACACTGGGTTTCCCCCTTGCGTGGAAGCCCTCTTTCTCACTCCACATGAACTCCAACATCTCATGGCAGCTGCCCTCATCTTGGAGACCCTCCTCCCTTGTTCGTGCTCTAATATCCTATACCTGGCTGTCCTGTGCATAGGCGCTATCTCTGCTTGGACTCTGTATTAGCCTGGGTTCTGCAGATGAACAATACAAAAAGGATACTGGAATATAAATATAAAAATTAAGGAATAGGCTTATATGATTATGGAGGCTGAGAAGTCTCAAGATCTGCGTTGACAAGGTGGGCAGCCAATGGTATAGTTCCACTCTGAGTCTGAGTCCAAAGACAGGAGAAGACCATGGTTCCAGCTTGAAGACAGTCAGCCAGAAAGCAAATTCTTTCTTACTCGGCCTTTTTGTTCTATCCAGGTCTTCAGTGGAAACTCATGAAACTACATGCTTTGCCATTGTAGGCACTTGGTGGAAGCTTCTCAGAGATTCTCAAGAGTTGCAGCATCTTCCAGACAAGATTTTAAGAGCCATCTGCTTTGGTGCCTCTGACAGAGATCTTCAGTATCAATCTCTCTTACCTCCAGGCAGAAGCTTCTTTGAACTTTGTTCCTCTCATTCTTTCAACAATTCTGTGAGCTCCAAATTCTGTATCAAAACTTATGGCATCAGGAACACACCTGTTTTTCTAGGTGGCTGGTACAAGTTTCCATATCAAAAGTTGTTCCAAAGAGACAGAAAATTAAATATGAGATTCTGGAATTGGTTATTCAGTCTACTTAGATCTGAAGGGAGAAATGACCTCATGGCTAGCGGGAAATGGGACACTGTTAACCTGTGAAACCCATAGGCAACGTAGTTACAATCACTTGGGAGACCAAAGAGCCTAAGCAGTAGGACATCATTATGGAAATAGGGTAAGGGGAGTGGGGTGAACTGGCTGCTTCAGAATAAAGTAGAGAATTTTGAGGAATATGACAAGCTCAACATTTTAAATTCCAACCTCATGCAACAATGAATATATTTATGTTCATGTATAACTGAAAAATCGTGCTCTATACTGGAAATTCAAACAACATTGTAAACTGACTATAACTCAATTAAAAAATAAATTAAATTCCAACCTCAATACATAAATAGAAAGCTAAGAGTTTATAATTTCCCTGAAAAACAGTCTTCTTTCTTCTTTCACAGGATCAAGATTTTTAAAAACTAAACCCAGAATCTCATCCTGTAGGTGATTGAATTATAATGCAAATTGAATTTAAGGCTGTAAATTACACTAAAGCTTACATTAAAGTTAGGGAAGTGCTTGGAAAAGAGTGATTTCCTGAGAGTTGGAATGGGAAGCTTTTGGTAGATTGCAGTGAATCTGAGTACATGGAAACCCCAAATGTCACTGAGCTTCCTCTGCTAGTATACGCCATCCTTTCTCCTCTTTTGAGGAAGTTACCCACCCCTTGCCCTAACAGGCTATAACTTTTCCTAAGGCAGTCATCTTGCAGAGGAATGCCGATTCTTCTCAAGATTGGTTTCTACCACCCTTCATTATCTCCAGACCCATAATGAAACTCAGAGCTTGGCAAAACCATCAGTGACACAACAGATGTTACCTATCATAGCAACAGAAAAATGGGTCACATCTATGAGAATGTGTTCTAAAGATATTAGTCAAGGGAAGAAGTGAAATGATTTTGGTTTAGGCTGAATTTATTGATGTGGGTACCACCGGAGATTCTGAGTCCATCGTGTCAGCTCAAGTAACCGAAAGTGGATCTAATAGTTTCCTCAATTGGTTAACTAAAACCTGTGCTTCACTGAGTAAAGCTGGGAACTCCCTGGTACACTGCAGAAAGCATGGAGACCTAGGAATGCTGGAGTATATTTATATGTCACCTCCCCTTAACTGTATATCACACTGAAGGGTCCTAGAGGATGCTTCCTCTACCAAGGCTTTGAGAGACACATTGGTGAGGAAACTACATGTCCTTGAGAGCCTCTGTGGTGCATATTCTTTATACACAGTGACAGATGGCATATAGGAGAGATGACAACACTAAAATGGGCTCCCAGAAGTCAGTGGAGGTGACAGCATCCCAGAACAGGAGAGGCCAGGTGGTAGCACTGACCTGTCAGAAATAGGGAAGGCATGGTTCCTGTAATGTTTAAGAGAGGTCAGAAATTAGAATGCATTGACCTGCAGAGTTACTGGCAGTAGGTGATTATGGTGTCCCTAGGACTGAAATAGACAGGCAGCCCACAGAAGTCTTACTTAAATTGTATAAGAAAAAAATCTCAAGGTCTGGTAAACCAAGGATTGACTTAAATCATCACAATATATAGTCATAACTCCTCACCAATTCCAAGTCTTAAGTGAGTTCATAGACTGAGGACCAAAAAAATGTGTAACATAAATCTTCCTAGTGGCCTTCTCCATAAAGACCTGCAGTCCTATACCAGGTTTATTGTTCACTGGAAAAGGAAATACCTGGATGTTAGGTGATCACTGGACACTGTCTCTCTGATTTCTGGGAACCCAAAATACTACTGGGGTTGACCAGTCAGAGTGGGGTTTATGGAGACCAGGTGATTATTGGATTTTTCGCTCAGATCTATCTCACAATAAACACAATAGAAAGTGCAAATAGGTTTTACCAATGTAGTGGAAGAAAAAGATTGTTTAGCAGTTGTGGTGGTCTTAATAATGCCCCCCAAAGATGTCCAGGTCCTAATTCTCAGAACCTCTGAATATGTTAATTTACAGGTAAAAAAAAAGACTTAGCAGGTGTGATCAGGTTAAGGATTTTGAAAAGGGAAGATTGTTCTGAATTATTCAAGTGGGCCCAATGTAAACAAAAAAGTCCTCATCAGAAGGATGCAGAGGGACCAGAGTGACATGTAGAAGACGTGATGATGGAAGCAAGAGGTCAGTGTGATACGAGGAAGGGGCCTCAAGCCAAGATATACCAGTGGCCTCTGGGAACAGAAAAGGGCAAGGAAATAGATCCTCCCCTGAAGCCTCCAGAAGGAACCATTCCTGGTGACACTTTAATGTAGATTTTCCTTCTTTTCTGAAGGGAAAAAAAAGAGCTATTACAGTCTCCCTGTTACTGGACCTTTCTGAGAATATCTCTTGCCTGAATTGTTCACCCATTACCTGTCACCTCCAAACACTTTATCCACCCTCATGGCCTCTCGTTTTCACAGCCAGCTGTGTCCACCCGAAGCATGGACTCTGCTCAAGGTTTTATCTCCTCCATCTAGATCCATCTCTCTAACTAATCTCTGAATTTCCCACAAAGGTCCCTGAATAATTTGGATTCACATTTGGCTGAAAGTAATGGAAAACCTTACTACAATGGCTTAATCAGCTGGGAGGGAGAGGGGTTATATCCATGTCAGTGATGATATGTCTCAATCTCTTGACTCTTCATATAATGGCTGCTTCAGCTCAAACCAAAATGCTTGAAATTAGTGAAGAAAAAAAAAGGTAGGGGGAAGATAGAGAGGGGACAATCATGTATGACTTATGTTTACATCTTCTCATTGATGAGACTAAGTGGCATGGCCTCCTCCAGCTGAAATAATGGCTGAAACTCTAATGTATAACTTTCACAGTCTGAATTCTCAAGGCAGGCAAGGGGAAGGGGGATTGGATTGAATATTGGGTGACCCAACCTACAGTGTCTGCTTCATCCCACTCTGATGAGCCCTTCTCTCCAAGAGTTGGTTGGTCATCTTTCAGGGGAGATGAAGCCAGAGAACAGATGAAAGCACATCAGGTAGACAGGGAGTCTCTACGTGACTGTGGAGAGAAGCCAGTTCTATATGAATCAAAGGAAGCACCAAATGAATCACATTTAAAGGTGAGCAAATATGGTGGCCTTTCATGTAAGAGGAAAGATGGACTTGGAAGACAGTTTTTCAGGCAAGTGAAGATGGAGAGGCTATGTAAATATGTGATGCCAAGGGAAACACACATAAAAATTCACATAGCAATCAGGTGCTACAAATGGCAAGAAACCAATGATGTCTGTGGCCTCAGGAAGTACTTATAGGTGTTGAAAAACAGGAATAGGGCTAGTTCACACAAAGCTATGAATAGCAAGCTAAGGAGTTTGAATTACTTTCAAAAAATAGAACAAGCCCAACGTTCCAGGCTTATCTCTGGTCACTCCAGTATATTCACTCTAAGCTTGATTTTCATTTGGCTGTTTACAGACCCCTAGACACAGTATGCCTGCCCAGCAGACTGCCCCTCTGCCTTAAACGTTCTTCCCCCATGACTCTCAAGCATCAGCTCAAGTGTCATTTCTACTCTAAATGTTTTTCTCAACCCATCCCTAAGCTCCTGGCCTCATCCAAGAATCATTTCAATGCACATTTTTCTATACTTCCAAGATTCCTTGCACACTCTTATTTTATAAGACTGATCTCTCCATATTGTAATTACATGATTACATGACACTCTCCCTACTAGACTATAAGACTAGGACTCACAGTCTTATTGATATATTTGTTTCTAATTTCTAACATAGTATGGAGTGAGCCAATGAATTGAAGGTTTTAATCAAAGAAGCAACATCATTAAAGGCTAAAAGCTCTCTCAGAGTACTTCCTGGCTTTCTTATTCTAAGAAGCTGATTGATACAGTGACGACATTATATCAGCTATGGTTGGAATATCTTTAAGTTTCCTAGTTTGCCATTTCTGGGCATTAATGTATTTTTTAATCTTAAGACTTAAAACACTTTATAAACATCATTTTGATAGTACATCAGCAAGAACTAATCCAGTTTGGAATTACTTTTTAAGTTCTTCACAAAATTTCTTAAAAGAAATACTGTGCCTCGTAGATTATTTATTAGTTTAACAAATGGTTTTGAATGCTCACCATGAGCCAGACTCTGTGATAAACACAGTATGATACATCAGTGGGCTAAAAAGAAGACATGGCCCTACCTTCATTGAGCCATTTGACCCGTGAAGGAACAGCTTGGTCAGCAATACCAGAATAAGGAATGGGGAAGAGCTAAATTTGTAGAGCATCTAAGGATGAGCTAGCACGCTGGAGGAGAAAATGAGAAGGAGACGTCAAAGACGTTCCTAGGTGCAGCTTCTGCAGAACAAAGGAGAGAAAGTGTGGAGTTTAGGAGCAGGACAACCTTGAATTTGAACTTAGCTGCATCACTTCCTAACTATAGGGATTTCAGGGAAGTTATTTAATGAGACTGAGCCTCATTTCTCTCATCTATGAAAACAAGGATACTGCACTTGAAGAGCTGCATATAAAATGCCACATAATCATTCAATAAATGGTTATTATTATGTGACCATATTCTCTTAATTCTCCAGGCAACCCTCTCTGGTATACAGGTACTGAAAAACCCATGTTGTTGATGACAAACCTAAAATTCAGAGAGGCTAAGAGTTTTGCCCCAAATCACAACTAATTGGCCGACTAGAACCCGGGCACCTTCACTCTCAGGATCCTTTCCACGGTACCACACATCATCCCCCAACATCCCAGGGACAGCCCCGGTCTAAGTCTTCTCTATTTACCTACCTCAACCCCCTTGAAAATCACAATAATAATAAGCCACTAATTACCAGAGATTCGAAGAAATTTGTCACCCCGGAATCCTGACTTTCCACAGTCTTTACTCTTCTCCCAAGCCTCGCTTCTTAATGAGCTCCCTGGAGGTGGTAGATGGAAAGGCTTCCTGTCTCCTTGGGGTGAGGTTAGGTGAAAGGCAATCACCTTGTTCCAGATCCCCACTCTTCCTCATCATTTGAGTAAATCGGCAGGGGCCAGTGATGGTAGCTGAGGATGGGAGAAAGCTTTGGGTTCCAGATGCCTGAGGCTACATGGAAAGATTATTTCTCTAAAGGGAGAGAGAGAAGTGTCTGTGATGACAATCATACACACAAAACTCTCAGTGTGTGGTGAGTCCTGTCTGCTCCCACACCAAACCTGGAACTTTTCTTTCCTCACTCAGTGTGAGCACTCTACCTCCCTCCCCAGCCCCACCTTCCTCCCCTAATCACCAAGGCCATTGAGGCTGAGGAGAAGACGCCTGGACTCTCCAGTGGCCACCACGGAGGTCGCCATCTATTTACTGAGTATGTAGCCATTATCTTCAACCCCATCACTATGCCCAAGTCTTACAAATCCTAAATTATTAGAACTGAAAAACCATTTTGCATAACATCGTCTTTTTATAAGGATGAAATATGCGACTCAGCACAGGTGAGACTACAAACCAGGTCATCTGCCTGAACTTCCAATGCCACAGTCTCCACACTTCTCTGTTCCTCCTTCCCCATTTATATAACACAGGAAGGATTTGTCTTTTGTGGGTAAGACCCCAAAGAAGGAGGCTCTGTACTTGGGATGGGACAGATGTAACTGCCCTGATGTTGTCAGGCATACCCAGCTTCTGTTGGGCTTGCCTAGCCCCTAGTCATCCCCCAAGGTCTACTGAGAAGGCTCCAGATTCTATGGCCTCACCCTGACCTCTGAACATCTTTAGAACAGCATGAGCCAAGAGCTGACACAGGAGAGTGGTAAGAGAAGATGGTGGTACTGGGTAAGTCACTCCCTCTCTGAGCCTCAAGTTTTCCATGCATAAAGCGACTATGTTGTTTTCAGCTACATCTTCATACTATTTCTTATGAAGTAATTCAATGTGTAAAACACATAGATAGTAGAATTGCTCTGATTAAAGAGAGAGACCTGGAGTCCCTCCCATTCAGTGTGCCCTCAGCTTCTCAACCCCTCCTGGGGTGGCCTCTAAGTCCCCTAAGGAAGCACTGTTTGGATACCTATGAAATGGATAAATCCTTAAGATCACTTTCATCTCCAACAACCTAAAATTTTACAAATGCCCCCCAGGAATTTACAATCCAAAAGGAAATACTTGACCATCACACAGGGAGTTATAGCCACGCCAGCCAGTAGCTTTAAAAGGTGACTGTAGAAGGTGAAATGTCTTAATGCCAAGTCCTGTTGGGTAAGATTTGGAAGAAACTGGGGAAATTTTACCCGGAGAATAAGCCTGGGGACATACTGCTGTTTTCAAACATCAGAATGGTTGTCATGGTCCTTCTGCGTTCCCAGTGCCTAGATTCGCATTCAGTGAAAATGTGTTAAGTGAATTATAAACCAATCAATCAAGCCGTGAAAGAAAAGCATAACTAACGTCACTAGCAAAGAGTAAAGTCAGCTAACAGACGATGCTGGTTCTGTCAGGCCTGGTGGAATCCTTGGCTCTTATATTTCAGTCCAAGATATAGACTCGATCCAAATCCCAAACTTTTCCCATCAACTCTCCTGATCCTTGGAGACTAGTCTCCCACTTACTAATGAAAACCCACAGTCTTGCAAGAGGTGATCAGAGGTGATGTATCTTGTTCAATCTATCAGCCAGTATTCATTGTCCAGCTGCTATGAACCAGGTACCGTGTAACTCACTGGAAAATAATGGCGAGTAAAACAGACTTAAACCCTGCCTTGGCAGTGCTTTCATCATAAACCTCTCCAGCTGCTGTCTCGGCCCTAGTGGTCCCTTTCGTTTGGACCAAGCACGAGGTATCTCAGAGAGAAAGGAGACACTTCAGAAAACAATGCTACTGTATGCACGTACTTGTTAAAATGTTGTAAGAGAATAAAAAGTCTGAGTTCTCCTAAGCAGGGCAGTGAGTTTCATTCACGATCAAAAACATCATTAGTCCTTAGGTTTGCTTTTGAATCTTCAAAAGGACCAGAAAGATTATGAGGACACAAGGAGTACAGGATGTGGACTCTCTCTAACTCAAAATCTGCATCCCTAACTCTACCCTCCCTTATCTGGGGTTATTTGACCACTATCAGCAGGTTTTCCTTTCTGTTGTCGTCTCTGAAGCCAGTCCTGTCCCTAGGCAGGGTGGACATAAGGAGTGCATGCTCTCTAACTCAGCTTTCTCACTGTCGACCCAGGTAGCTGCTAGCTGGTTCTAAATCTGTGCCAATGGTTCTTGTCTTGCTGCATTTTAACTGGGTTCCTACTTGGTAGATAGATGACCAGTGCTTCAATTCCTGACAGATGGGAGCCTTCCTTTAGTTTCCCCTGCTCTTGCCTTTTGGAGACACAGAGGAACTATTCCTGAACCTCAGCACCATCCTATTCGTATGTCTCAGTGTTTTTTTGCCAGAATGCCGCATCTTCTCACATTTCCATCGCCCACAATACGACCCTTTGGACTCTTCTTGCCTGTATGAGTATCCATCTTTTAGTTCCTGTTTCTTCCTTGACACCATGCACCCGCCTAAACCACCAGGCTCAATGTTGGGTAAATAAACTGTCCATCTGCCAGAGACAGTTCTCCAACTTGCCACTCACCCTAGACAGTTCTCTGCCCTGAAGGAAGTGTCAAATTTCTGGGTCCCCATCCTCCAAGTCAAGCCTTCCTCCCTATAAGTAAACTTCTAAATGCATTCCAAACTACTTTTCTTTCAAGAAGGGTTGGACTCAGGAATATAATCTCTACAGTGTTTATGTGATTTATTTAGGGAGAATGTAGGATATCCTATTTTCCTTACATAGAAGAATTAGAAAGAAATTCTGGCCAGAATTATCTGGCCAGGAGGCAGTTGGAAGTTACCAGGGTGATTAGTAACTAAGGCCAGATAGAGCAAAAGGATCTCTTAGATACAACCTGGGAAATCAAGCAAAATGATTACTTTCTGAACACTTTTCCTAGGATCTTTACCATTTATCCAAAGAATGTGGGTGTTACAAGTTTTGTCTTCCGGACAAGGAATGAGACTTGAAGTACCTTGTTCAAGTTAACGAGATGAGTCAGATGCAAAGTTGGAATCGAAATCAAGGTGTGTCAACACCAACCGTATGGAGTTATAGAATATATGATGCTTTACATGAATGACCCCCCCCTTGTGTAATGCACAAGCTGAACAAGTTATGCACTATCCCCTCTAGAAGATTGAAGACCCCAAACCACAACACACACCTAACATCCTTCATATTTTTTACTTGCAGGACAGCAATGGTGAAAGGAAACCAGAGCCATATGACTGAATTCCTCCTCCTGGGACTGACCAGTGACCCCAAAAAGCAGGTGTGGCTCTTTGCCAGCTTCCTGGCCATGTACCTGGTCAATGTGGCCAGCAACTCGGTCATCATTGCCACCATCCGGGGGGACGCCCGCCTCCACACCCCCATGTACTTCCTCCTCTCCAACCTGTCCCTGGTGGACATCTGCTTTACAACTGTCATCGTGCCACAAATGTTAGTGAACATGCTGACTCAGAGAAAGACCATCCCCTTTGCCCAGTGCCTTACCCAGATGTATTTCTTTGTGGCCTTTGGGATCACTGACAGCTTCCTCCTGGCTGCCATGGCCACTGACCGCTACGTAGCCATCTGTAACCCGCTGCACTACACCGCAACCATGAACCCCGGGTGCTGTCTCCTGCTCGTCATAGCCTCCTGGGTGGTGTCCCACCTCCACTCACTCACCCACACCATTCTCATGGCCCGCCTCTCCTTCTGTGGGCCCAACGTCATCCACCACTTCTTTTGTGACGTCCAGCCACTGCTAACGCTCTCCTGCTCTGACACCTCCGTCAATGAGCTGTTGGCCTTCACAGAGGGCTCCTTTGTGATTATGAGTCCTTTCCTCTTCATCATCGTCTCCTATGTCTACATCACCCGCGCCGTCCTGAGGCTCCCTTCTGGGAGAGGCAGGTACAAGGTCTTCTCCACCTGTGGTTCCCACCTCACGGTTGTGGCACTATTCTATGGGACCATAACATCTGTGTACATCCGCCCCTCGTCCACCTACTCAGTGACAAAAGATCGTGTGGTCACTGTCATCTACACAGTAGTTACCCCCATGCTGAACCCTTTTATCTATAGCCTTAGGAACAAGGACATGAAACAGGGCTTGAAAAAGCTGATGAGGATGACGGCATAGCATAACCCCTGTATGGTATGTCTCAGTGTTCATTCATTCAATAAGAGCTCATGAAGCACCTGCTCTGTGCCAGGAACTACACTCAACTACGAAAATATTGCAAAGCTATAGCAGCCGTAGCTCCTGTCTTCAAAATGAATTACAGCTCAGTAAGGGAGAGGTGATAACTGCTATCAAAGGTCATTGTGCTTTTTGGTAAAAAGAAATAAAATGGGACCTGGATATTGATATCTGACTGTATTATACACATAGTCTCCTTCTTTTTCTTTTGCAGTCTCTGGCCTTCAAAGTCAGGTGCTTTGAGGGCTCGTCTTCCCGGTGCAGGACCCCTGTGCTGGGGACCTCATTGTGAGGCTCGGACCCCTTGCTCCTCGAGGAGAAACTTGGCAACTGTGACTATCCTCCCATTTGTGGGCCACCTACCCCGGGGCGTGGGTCTTAACTACACCGCATCTCTGCCCTTCTTACCCATCTCGTTGTGGTTCCTTCTTTATATCTTCAGTGGTGGGAAAATCTTTCCTCCTAGCCTTCAGGTCATTCTCATAGACAGTTGCTCTGTAAATAGTTGTAATTTTGGTGTGGGAAGAAGTGAGCTCAGGATCTTCCCACATCTTTCTACTCTTAGGTTACTTTGGAATATTTACATAACCTCTCTAAGCTTCAGTTCCCTACTCCTAAGATTATACTGCTTGAGCTGGAAGCCCACATTCACCATTTACCAACTCTGTGATCTCAGGCAAGTACATTAACTTCTCTGTGCCTCAGTTTTCCATATGAAAAATGAACTGTTGTGAAGACTAAATGATATAATAAGTGTTCTAAGATATGTATTATTGATTTTGTATGTTTTAATATGTGGAACAGGGTCCTGCATATAGCAAGCTCTTGATAAATTTCAGCCATTATATGAAAATATATCAAATCACAGCAGTGTTCTCCTATGGTAGTCTACTGAGGCAATAGAAATAAAAGCAAAAATAAACAAATGGGACCTAATCAAACTTACAAGCTTTGGCACCGCAAAGGAAATGATACATAAAATGAAAAGACAACCTACAGAATGGGAGAGAATGTTTGCAGTTGATGCAACTGACAAGGGCTTAATCTCTAGAATAGTCATCCAAATAGCTCATACAACTCAGTAATCAAAAAACAAACGACCCAATCAAAAAACGGGCAGAAAACCTAAATAGACATTTCTCTAATGAAGACATACAAATGGCCAATAGGCACATGAAAAAACACTCAATATCAGTAATTATCAAAGAAACGCAAATCAAATCAAAAGTACATTGAGATACCTACTGAACTCTGGCAGAGTGTCTCTTGCTATAAAATACAGGAGGAGTCTCACAAACTCCAATAAACAACACATTCACACTGTATAGCACAGGGAACTCTATTCAATATCTTGTCATTTATAGTGAAAAAGAATGTGAAAATGAATATATGTATGTTCATGTATGACTGAAGCACTGTGCTGTACACCAGAAACTGACACAACACTGTAAACTGACTATACGTCAATAAGAATAAATATATATATACACACACAGAAAAAAGGTCTACAAATAATAAATACTGGGTATGGATAAAAGGGACCTCTCCTACACTGCTGGTAGGAATATAGTTTGGTGCAGCCGTTATGGAAAACAATATGAAGAGTCCTTAAAAAACTGAAAATAGAGTTATTCTATAATCCAGCAATCCTACTTTGGGGCATATATCCCAAGGAAACTCTAATATGAAAAGATACATGCACCCCAATGTTCACAGCAGCACTATTTACAACAGCTGAGACATGGAAACCACCTAAACGTCCATCAACAGATTGTTGCTGGCAATTTGGTTCTTGTCTTGTCACAGAAAGAATTCAGAGATGAGACACGGAGGCTGAGAAAGTAAAGTGAGGATTTATTAAGGGATAGACAGTATGCTTTCAAAGGGAGAATGGGCAGGCTCAGGTGAGCAGCCGCCCTGAGTTTCGTTGGTTATATAGGATAAAAAAAATGAATAGGTAGAATATTTATTGAAGAGGGAAGGATTTAGGATATTATTCCCTGATTTTCATCCCAGCTCCACGTTCCAGAGGGGAGGAGGGATTTTTGTCCTTATTTAGTCCGGATCGGAAGTGTCATGGCATTGTTGCATGATGGGTACTTCTAGTCTGCAGGGCTAATTCTATTGTAACGAGGGCATAATAAGCAAAAGGTTACATTTGGACAGTGGAGATTCCTGCCTTTTCCCACCTTTCTTTGCCTGCCTCCAGGACACCTGTCACCCCAACATGTATGACTTCTTATCAGTCCCGAGGTTCCTTTACTCTGTCTGCCCAAGGACCCCTGTTGTTCACATAATGTATGGTTTCCTGCCATTTGGCCCGTGTCCCCATCTTTCTGCTCATACCTAGCTATCTGCCTACGCTAACAAGATGACTGAATAAAGAAGCTGTGGTATATTTATACGACGGAATACTACTCAGCCATAAAAATAAAATAATGTCACTTGCAGCAACATGGGTGGAAGTGGAGATTATCATACTAAGTGAAATAAGCCAGAAAGAGAAAGAAAAATACCATATGAAATCACATATATGTGGAATCTTTAAAAAAAAAAAGCAAAAAAGACGGACACAAATGAACTTATTTACGAAACAGAGACAGACTCACAGACATAGAAAACAAACTTATGGTTACCAGCAGGGAAAGGGGGTGAGAAGGGATAAACTGGGAGTTCAGGATTTGTAGATACTAACTACTATATATGAAATAGATAAACAACAAAGTCCTACTGTATAGCACAGGGAACTATATTCAGTACTCTATAATAGCCTATAAGGAAAAGAATATGAAAAGGAATATATATATGTATAAATGAATCATTATGCTGTGCACCAGAAATTAACACAACATTGTAAACAGACTATACTTCAATTAAAAAAGGAAAATATATCTATGGCCCCTTCCCAACTGACAGTCCAGGTTTTATAATGGGATTGGAAATAGTCATATGGTCATACATCCGCCCACTGAGTTCAGTCCAAGTATTTCCTGGGAATTCACTATAAATTATCCTGTCCTTAGGATCTTGTCACTGTGTTGTCAATTTTCTTAAGAATTACAATGAGTACAGCGAAGGCCTCCACAATGTCCACGGTAACAAAATGCCACTGAGCCTCCTTCTTCCTTCCCTCCTCTCTCCACACTACCCTCACTTCCAATGGGTTTCACATAATTTCACCATCAAACAAAAACTCCATGAGGAATGCTGTCCCTCACTTCAAACTTCTGATATACAAATGACGGCTGTGGGATGTGAAGGAGATGAGTGAAGAAAAACTAGGGGAAAAAAAAATAAAAACTTGATCCAGAGGAAATCTGATAAGAAAAAAAAAATGTAGCAATCTTCCTCAAGAGGAAAAGAAAATATCCAGCATGATTCTATGAATGTTTTGTGCCAATCACAGTCCATGGACAAATAATGTTGTGGCTGGAATCGCCCGCCCTTGTGGTCCTTACGACGATTGCAAGACACCTTTCAGCAGCAACCATCAGAAAACTTTGGGGAAAAGGGCACACCTGGGGCCACAGTGAAGTCGAGGGTAGAGAGAGAGGAAGGGTGGGAAAGAGAGTGGGCGAAGAGAGAAAGAGGGAGAGGAAACTTATATAAGTCTGGGTTCTACTTTTATTGGGATAGGGGGGTGGAGGATTAAGGAGGCAGCCCTGTTCTTTATCTAGTCTAGTCGATGATGTGTTAATTCAAGATAGCCATCTTCAAGGTGGACGCCTCAGGCCATCAGAGTTTAAGTCAGGCACTTGCATGACAAAAACCAAAGCCAAAGGTCAGGGCTTACAGGGCAATGAACCTTCAAAGGGATACAAGCTTTCAGTCATAAGATGAATAGATTCCAAGGATCTGAGCCACAGCATGGTGACTATAGTTAACAATACCGTATTGTATGCTGGAAATTTGCTATGAGAGTAAATTTTAAGCATTCTCACCGCAAAACAAATATGGTAACTACATGAAGGAGGTGATAGCTGTTAATTAATGTGACTGTGGTAATAATTTCACAAAATATATGCATATCAAGTCATTCTGTTTTACACTTTAATTATGTACAATTCTTTATGTCGATTATAGCTTTATAAAGCTAGAGGAAAATAATACTATTAAATGGATCTTAACTGACCAGGAGTTTTTGCGAGGGTCTGCCCTGAAGCAAGGTGCAAAAGGAGGGCACAGCCTCATCGAGAAGCTAAAGTTATTACCTAGGTGAGCTTACAGGTTGTATCAGGAGAGCCCGTGACACCTATGACACACTGTAGAGAAGTGGCCAAGGAGAACAGTGGTTTCGGATTCAAATCGTGGCTCTGCTGCTTATTTTTACTAAACCTCGCTTTTCTCATCTATGAAATGGACTCGAGAGCAGCCAGCCTCCGGAGTTTTGTGAAAATCAAATGAGTTTCTCTGTGTAAAGCAGGTGGCGGGTTGCCTGGCCCGCTGTGAGTGCCTGGAAAAGGTTAGTTGTTACGATCATGATAACGCTTGGAACTTTATAATTTGAGGGAGATAAACGAAGATTTTTAAAAGAAACAAGGGCAAATGGGAAAGGACCGGTTAATGAAGATGTTACGGAAATGAAAGGCCAGCCAAGAAACAAGCACCACTCAGAGGGTTGGAGTACTCAGATTTATTATGCCGGCGGGCTCAGAGGGACTTCTGCTCCTAAGCTCTGAGCACCTCCAAGACGTGTGCATGAGATTTTATACGGTTAAGTACAAGCTTGGGGTATTCGGCCAATAGGCATGGAACAGCTTTAGCAACATCATTATCACAAAAGTAGAGGCAGTGAGGCAGCAAACCAACATTTCAAGGCCAGATATGTCTCTTTGAAAATCCAGCTGGCTAGCAAAAACATGAACAGGGAATCAGCAAACCGACACTTATTAACTTAGATTCACGAGTTAGCCCAGCAGAACTCAGATCAGTAATCTGACACCTGTTACACTTAGATTTGTGACTTAGCTTGTTAGCCCAGATGGGCTTTTCCTTCACAAAGATATTTGTTCATCAATTTTAGGAACCCATTTTCTAAGAGCAAAGTCAACCATCAGGGCAAGGTTGCTTTCAGGCCAGAAGGCATCCAGGCGGAACTCAGAAGACTGAGTGCCGGGTACGTTGGGCACCTCTTGGTACTCCCATCTCTACTGTAACTCTGCATGGACCCAGGCGGTAACTCTGGCCTGAGAAGGGTACGCTCATCAAGGTCTCAGAACCCCAAGAGAGAAGGTTTGAGCCATGTCAGCCCCCAAGACACCTGCAGAGGTGACAGCTGAGGGTGGGAGGAATTTAGAACGGAGAGAGGAGGAGGCAGAGGGGGAGCGCTAATTGCAACTTGGACACCAACTGTGGCAAAGGAGGTTCATCCCACTACCCTCCCTCTGCTAAGTGTCCCCCGAGGAAAAGAGGCCTAAAGAATCCATGGAGGAAGGGCTCACCATACGTGTGTGGGGAAGTGGATCTGCGTGGCACAAAGCTTAGGCTGTGGGATGCGTGAAAATGCACAACTCAGCATTCCTGTGGTGGGAGCAAAACAGACTAACTCTCCCAGCTGCTGCCCCTCCCAAACCATCACCAGGTTTGTTCTGTGGACGAAGAATGTCACCTGCCATATTAGTGAAAAAGGATGTTGTGGCCATCAAGCCATCAGCCACTGCAGCCACCCTGACTGTGCACCCTGAAGGGATTCAGGATTTGGTGGGGGGTGGACAGGATACTGGCCCTAATAGTTAAGGTGCATATCAAAGGAATGATTTCAAGGAGCCCAGACTCTTGCATCTTCCCACACATAGAAAAGTGCTAAATTCATTAAATTGAGATGTCCGCTTTTGCTTTAATTAACAGTAATAGTTTGATGTACCGACTACCTGGATTTTGGGGCAAAAACTCCTATATATCCTGGCTCCTCCCTTAGCTCTTTGGAGCAGCCCCTCAGAGCTCTCTGAGAGGCTGTCTCCTGGGCTTATGTCCTCAGTGTGTCTGCCAAATACAAATATAATTCTCAATAATTAGGTTGTGTATTTGTTTTCAGTCCCCAGTACAAAGGCTACGCTTATACAGGCTGCTCTTAGCCAATGATTAAGCATGGCAGGGGTATCAAAACTTTCTAGTAAAGGAAACCCTCCTACACTGGTTGGTGGGAATGTAATTTGGTGCAGCCACTATGGAAAGCAGTGTGGAAATTCCTTAAAAAACTAAAAATAGACTTACTGTATGATCCAGCAATCCCACTCCTGGGCATATATCCTGAGTAAACTCCAATTCTAAAAGGTCCACACAAAAACTACTAGAGCTGATTGAAGAATTCAGCAAGGTAGCAGGTTACAAGATTAACATTCAAAAATCAGTGGCATTTCTTTACACTAACAATGAATCAACAGAAAAAGAAAGTAAAGAAACAATCCCCTTTAAAATAGCACCCAAAGTAATAAAATACCAAGGAATAAATCTAACCAAGGAGGTGAAAGAATTATACATGGAAAACTATAAACTACTGATGAAGGAAATTAAAGAAGACTTTAAAAATGGAAAGATATCCCGTGCTCTTGGATTGGAAGAATCAATTGTTAAATCAATTGTTAAAATGGTCACACTACCCAAGACGATCTACAGATTTAATGCAATCCCTATCAAATTACCCAGGACATAGTTCACAGAACTAGAACAAATCACAATAAAATTTATATTGAACCATCAAAGACCTAGAATTGCCAAAGCATTACTGAAGAGAAAAAAAGAGGCTGCAGGAATAACTATACCAGACTTCAGACAATACTATAGAGCTACAGTCATCAAGACAGCGTGGTATTGGTACAAAAACAGACATATAGAGCAATGGAACAGAATAGAGAGCCCAGAAATGAACCCACAAACTTGGGTCACCTAATCTTCGACAAAGGAGGCAAGAATATACAGTGGAATAAAGACAGTCTCTTTGGCAAATGGTGTTGGGAAAACTGGACAGCAGCATGTAAAGCAATGAAGCTAGAACACTCCCTTACACCATACACAAAAATCAACTCAAAATGGATCAAAGACTTAAACATAAGACAAGATACAATAAACCTCCTAGAGGAAAACATAGGCGAAACATTATCTGACATACATCTCAAAAATGTTCTCCTAGAACAGTCTGCTCAAGCAATAGAAGTAAAAGCAAGAATAAACAAATGGGACCTAATGAAACTTACAAGCTTCTGCACAGCAAAGGAAACCAGAAGTAAAACAAAAAGACAACCTACAGAATGGGATAAAATTTTGGCAAATGAAACCGACAAAGGCTTGATCTCCAGAATATATAAGCAGCTCATACGACTCAATAAGAAAAAAATAAACAACCCAATCCAAAAATGGGCAGAAGACCTAAACAAGCAATTCTCCAAGGAAGACATACAAATGATCATAAAGCACATGAAAAAATGCTCAATATCACTAATTATCAGAGAAATGCAAATCAAAACTACAATGAGGTATCACCTCACACCAGTCAGAATGGCCGTCATTCAAAAATCCACAAATGACAAATGCTGGAGAGGCTGTGGAGAAAGGGGAACCCTCCTACACTGCTGGTGGGAATGCAGTTTGGTGCAGCCACTATGGAAAACAGCATGGAGATTCCTCAAAAGACTAGGAATAGACTTACCATATGACCCAGGAATCCCACTCCTGGGCTTGTATCCAGAAGGATATCTACTTCAGGATGACACCTGCACCCCAATGTTCATAGCAGCACTATTTACAATAGCCAAGACATGGAAACAGCCTAAATGTCCATCAACAGGTGACTGGATAAAGAAGAAGTGGTATATTTATACAATGGAATACTACTCAGCCATAAAAACCGACAACATAATGCCATTTGCAGCAACATGGATGCTCCTGGAGAATGTCATTCTAAGTGAAGTAAGCCAGAAAGAGAAAGAAAAATACCATATGAGATAGCTCATATGTGGAATCTAAAAAAAAACAAACAAAAAAAAAGCATAAATACAAAACAGAAATAGACTCATAGACATAGAATACAAACTTGTGGTTGCCAAGGGGGCGGGGGGTGGGAAGGGATAGACTGGGATTTCAAAATTGTAGAACAGATAAACAAGATTATACTGTATAGCACAGGGAAATATATACAAGATCTTATGGTAGCTCACAGAGAAAAAAATGTGACAATGAATATATATATGTTCATGTATAACTGAAAAACTGTGCTGAACACTGGAATTTGACACATTGTAAAATGATTATAAATCAATAAAACATGTTAAAAAAAAAAAAAGATACATGCACCCCAATGTTCTTAGCAGCACTGTTTACAATACCAAGACATGGAAGACATAAATGTCTATCAACAGGTAATTGCATAAAGAAGTTGTGGTAGATATATACAATGGAATACTACTTGGCCATAAAAAAGAATGAAATAATGCCATTTGCAGCAATGTGGATGGACCTAGAGATGATCATACTAAGTTAAGTCATATATCACTTATACGTGGAATCTACGATATGATACAAATGAACTTATTTACAAAACAGAGACTCACAGACATAGAAAACAAACTTACCAAAGGGGAATTGTGGGAGAGATAAATTAGGAGTTTGGGATAGCAGATATAAACTACTGTATATAAAATAGATAAACAACAAGGACCTACTGTATAGGGCAGGGAACTACATTCAATATCTTGTAATAACCTATCATGAAAAAGAGTATGTACATATACATATGACGGAATCACTATGCTGTACCCCAGAAACTAACACAACATTATGCATCAACTATACTTCAATTTAAAAAAAAAAAAACTTTCTTGGCATTTTGCTGTAGTCTGAGACTAATCCTACCCGCTTCCTTCTTCCTTCTCTCCTTTCTTCCGCAGGTCTCAGAACTGCATCAGAGTTTGAAGGCTCTTCCTGATTTCTCCTGCTCCCTTCTCAGTAAATCTCTTACACACCAAATCCCGCCCTGGCATCTGCTTCTCAGAAGATCCAAATGAACACATTAACCAATATCTTGCAAACAATTCTACTTCTTGGTAGGTACCCTAGAGAAACCTGAGCAGGTACACCAGGAGACTGAATGAGGGCGTTCGTAAGTGCAGCAGTTCAAAACGGAAAGAACGTTCTGGCTTCATTTATTGTGATTTTACTCTCTCACCCATGGAAACAATCTAACAACTTGATATAAAAGAAATGGAGGGGAAAAAAATCCCAGTTCTCTAAATCCCATTTCTGCTGAAATAATAAAGCTGCGGCTGTCACTAAAATATCAATAACAGAACAAAGGAATGATAAATTGTTATGGTGGAGATGTTCTCTTTAGAGGGATGTAGTCTAAAAGTTTTTGCAGTTTGCACGTAGAAATTTTTGTCTAAGAAGAAGTGAACAGTGGAGAAGCCACATTTATTCAAATGTGATGTTTTTCATTTTTTAATGAGAACAGGAGGAGTTCTACTTGAGATAATAAACAATGGGGGGTGGGGGGATGGCAAAAGCCTGGCAACAAACTCAAATGTCCATCAACATTAGGGTGGATAAATACATGATGGTACTATCCCACAATCGAATGTAAGCCCACACTCCTTTAGCTGCAGCCCCAAAATTCAAAAATCAATGAGAGTTACCTTATAGAGTTTCAGCAAACTCATTTTGTGGCAAAAACTGACCTGGATTGCCATGTGGCTATTTTAAAATACGCATTTATCTCATTTCATATGAATATGCATATATTTTCTTGCCAAAATGTTAGGTAGTTAGATTAAGTGGGCGCACCGGGCAGATGGATGGAGGAGAGGGAGGATGGTCCGAAAGTTGATGTCATGCCTGCCTCCAGCATAAAGGGACTTTACTTCTAAATGAATGTCAGCAAGAAACCGGTTATACCCCGACAGCCATGACCGCGCAGTAGCAGAAAGGACTCAACCGGACACGACCCAGTGTTCATAGTATTATAATTAACTTTGCAGTTAGGCAACCCCCACCATGGGTTTTTCCTGTGTGCACCGTGGGTAAGGACATGCGCAAAGGGGTCACAGAGAACAAGTCTGTTTCCCACGTATTGAACTGCAGGAATTTGAAGACAATGATTGTGTGGCTCACCTAATACCAAATTTCTTCAATTCATTTATTGTTATTGATTTGCTGGGAAATGACAGGTTTTCTTTACGAGGCTTGGAGTCTGATGACAGTGTGTGGACTCCGTGGCAGGTCAGGGTTGGGGGAGATGGAGCCCACCACGGGAGGGGAACCAGGGCAGTGCTGTCAGGATTCTCAGACCTGGTCACCCTGAAATAAGGGTGACTCTGACACTGCTGAGACTCAGGGCTCCAGGGCCAGAGGGGACAGCCGAAGGGTTGGACTTTTGCCCTCCTCTTGTATCTAATTAGGAGGTCAGGGATTGAGTCCCAGGAGACACTGCATGTGAAAAGCCCACAGCTCCTCCTGGCTCCTGTTCCTGAGGACAGATCGCTCCAGCCCTGAGTCTTCAGTCTGTGCTGCTGTTATGGGGAAGGAAGAAAACTGAGGTTCTAGCAAGTCCTCTTGAGGAGAAGAAGGGTAGGCAAACCAAGTAGGTGAGGCAGACTCAACACCTGGTGATGGTGACAAGATCTGAGGATGCTCAGAATATCCAGGTAAGACCTGAGTGGTAGCGATGGGAGACACTGGTGTACACACACACACACACACCCCTCCTTCCCTATTCCTTTCTCCTTTCCTCCCCTTCCTTACTCTCAGCCAAATACAGCCTGGCTCTCTTAACCAGCATGAGGAGGACTTGATTTAACAGTCATAAACTTCCTGAGAGTCCAGGCTGAAGTCATTGCAGATTGGTGGTCCCCAAGTCCCAGAGGTCAAGACATGACTGCAGTAACAGTGCTCAGGACCCTTACATTCTGCCTGGACAATTCACTCTCTGCCCACTCGATCTCCAGTGGCTTTCAGAATCATTCTGTGCCACCACCCAAGGAGAGTCACAATCTCTACAACAATTGATGGTTCAGCAAACCTTATGTCATCTTTTTAACTTGAGTCTCAGAATGATTTCAGGTAGATTTATTGAGGCTCATTTTACAACTGAGAAGGGGTTCTGAGAAGTTAAATGCTTTGAGCAAGATGGTACAGCTGGGGCTCAGACCTGGGTCTGCACACGTTCAAGTAGATGCTTTGTCATGGGTACACTAGGTCAGAGCCATTGCCACCCAAGGGTCAGGGGGAGGACACGGGTGACAATGGCACTTACAAGTCTACATATGAAACTTTACAGTTTTCAAAGCCCAACTTCCCACAGACCGTGACCAAGAAAAAATGTAGTTTGCCCAGTTTGCCCAGAACTGAGGGAGTTTCCTGGAAGTGAGACATTCCATTTTGATGCAGGAAAATCCTGGGCAAACACAGAGGACTAGTTGGTTACCCCAGAAAGTACCCTCCTTTGTTAACTCAAGAGAACACGGTAATATCTGGAAAAGCTAGCATTTGATGAGCCTTTGCTATAAGCCAGTCATTGCTCTAGTTCTGTACAATCCTTGTCTAATTTAGTCCTTAAAACATTTTGAGTTAGGTATTGTTAATTATCCTCTTTGAGCACATGCAGAAATTGAGGCCAGAAAAGACTGAGAAGACTTGTTCAAGGTTACAGCCCACAAGGGGGCTGGTGGCAAATGAAGGTCTGTCAGCCCCAGAGCTGGTGTGTTTTATCACCACATCAGAGGCCACGGCGTTAGCCTGGCTGGCACTGCCTGTTAGTGTGTTCATCTTCCCACACCCTCCAAACACAGACCCTCTCGTTCTGGATTTTATATCACAGGTCCTGAAAACACTTTTAACTCTTTCTGGCATTTTGATACTTTCAGCAGTCCTCAGTGGCGGGTTTATGCCCACATCTCACAGACAAAGAAGATGAGACTCAGAAATAATAATTTACCCAAAATATAAAAAGCAATGAGGATTTAGAGCTGGGGGTGATGTCCCCTAACATCTTCTGGTGCACGAGCAACCCCAGGTTCCCCTTCATCTTACTAGTGCTTCTATTAATGCTGGTAACTATTACCACAATTCATTGAAGACCTAGTACGTGCTAGTGCTTTGAATACATCACCTCACTGACTGTCTACAGTAAGTATACAAACCATGCACCTAATTTATAGACGAGGTAACTGAAGCTCAAAGAGGCTAAGAGGATGCGTAGGTTGCAAAGGATAACACAGCCAGAGAGCATCTCCATCTGGTGCATAAGACACCAAGGCTGACACTCCTAAGGACTGAAGATGCTGGTGATGTTGTTGATGATGAAGATGATGGAGATGAGGATGGGAAGTTTTGTTTGTAAAATACCTTTGAGTTTATAAAGTAATTTTATCCACATTAGCTCATTTGATGGGTCTGCAAAAGAAAAAGAGGGCAGGATACCCAAGTGCCAGCTATGACCTTTCTATGTAATTAGTATTCCTTTTGTACTCCTCAACACACGCACACACAAAGAGAGAAAAGAATTTAAGAATTTCCCAGTAAATGCATATCCCCAAAATATCTTATTCAAATTTCTCAAACCTATGAAATAGGTAACTTTCTTACTTAAAAAGGTAGAAGTGGACCAAGACATAGGATTTTCTTCCCAGCTAATCTCCAGTTCCACTTCACCCAGGAGGTTTACAGGACAACTCAACAGACAGCTTAAATGCAAAGTTAACCCTCAGCCAGCCCCCCATTACCACCGCCCTTAGTTCTCACCTCTGTGCATGTTTACATGCCCACCAGCAAGAGATGACTGTGCATCTCTGTGACCTTTGCAAAACACACAGAAAACAGACAAAAATAACCATCTGGAGTCTACAGATATTTAAGTGATATTTTCCTCCAATTTTTCCACTTTAAATGGAATTAGAAATCAAACCAGCAGCCCTGACTTCCTGCTCCTGGGATTCTCTCAACACCCAGAGCAGCAGCCTCTCCTCTTCGGGCTCTTCCTGGGCATGTACCTGGTCACCGTGCTGGGGAACCTGCTCATCATCCTGGCCATCGGCTCTGACCCTCGCCTCCACACTCCCATGTACTTCTTCCTGGCCAACCTGTCCTTCATTGACACCTGCTTCTCCTGCACCATTGTCCCCGAGGTCCTGGTAAACGTACACACAGCGCTATACCATCTCCTACACGGGGTGCCTCGTGCAGATGTACTTCTTCATGGCATTGGCCCTGCTGGATGACTTCCTGTTGGCCGTGATGGCATATGACCGCTACGTGGCCATCTGCCTTCCTCTCCACTACGCCACGATCATGTGTCCCCAGCGCTGCCTGCTGCTGGTCGCGGCATCCTGGCTCTGCTCCCACCTCCTGGCCTTCTCACTCACTCTCCTTATGTCTCAGTTTTCCTTCTGTGCCCCCTATTCCATCCCGCACTTCTTCTGTGATCTCCTCCCACTCCTCAAACGTGCCTACTCAGACACTCACATCTTTCAGACCATGATGTTTGCAGAAGCAGCCCTCTCGGGTGTGGTCCCTCTCACCTGTGTCCTGGTCTCTTATGCCCACATCATCCACACCATCCTCAGGGTCCCCTCTGCTGGGGGGAGGCAGAAAGTCTTCTCTACCTGTGGCTCTCACCTGACAGTGGTCACACTCTTCTATGGAACTGTCTTTCTGGTATATTTCCAGCCCTCATCCTCCTACTCAGCAGACACTGGAATGGTGGCATCTGTCATGTACACGATGGTTACCCCCATGCTGAACCCCTTTATCTACAGCCTGAGGAACAGGGACATGAAGGAGGCTTTGTGGAGACTCCTTGGCTGGGGAAGATGTTCCACCCCATAACGAGTCCTTCCCCAGAGGAGAGGTCCAGACTTCTCAACGTGCCTTCTTCCCTGGATTTGTCCATCATGAATTTGAAAGACTCACATTCAAAACAGGATGGAGGCTTAGCCTTCCTCGCAGTTGCAAGAAAATGAAGGCTCAGACTTTGCAGTACTGCAATGGGGCAACTGGTCAAGGACAGAACTGCAGTCTGGAGAGAGGGAGTGACATCAGTCCCTACAGGGTGAATTGATGTGTGAGTATTTGTATCCAGGCAGATCCAGTCCAGGGTTGGGAACATCAAAAATGCCAGCAAACACTAGGCTTCTAGGAGGAAGCCCAACAGGCGGACAGTGTAGGGCTATAAATCCTTCCCTGATAACAGAAAACTCTGGCGAGACTAGGGAAGTCAGGACCTCGGTCAAGTCACTGGGCTTCAGGAGCCAATTCTGACCCTGCCTTAGAGGAAACTCACTCATGGGCACTGACCTCAACATGGAGAATATGACACCAAGTAGGCAGAATCTGTGTGTGGCCTGAGAGGGCAAGAATATTCTAGAAAAGGAAGCGAGGCACAGAAAGATTAAGAGATTTGTCCTTAATATACATCTGGGCTTAGATCTTTGGTAAGTGGGTTTTTTTTTTTTTTTTTCATTTGTTAGCCCATTGACCAGTCTTTATTCTTTATTTTTTAAATCTTAGTTTATTTTTTTCTCCAACTGAAAATCATTCATGTCATTACAGTAAATGTCTAAAATAGAAAGAAAGTTTTTCAAATTCCTTCTTGAAAGGAACCACTGTGAAGACTTTACACAAATTCTTTCAGTCCTTTTCTTGTGTATTTATTTTATATTATTAAGATGGTAATTTTTCACATAATCTTGTAACCTGAATATTTTCCTCATTATTATTATCAAATTTTTATAAACATTCTCATAATATTATAGCAGAATCAGCTGCTCTGTTTGTGTACAATCTTCTTCCATTCAGGGTAATTAGATCTTCCTAATTATTCTTAATTTTATAAATAATAATGCAATGAAGGTCATTGTGAATAAACCATATATATAGGGTTTCCCACGTCCTTACAATAAATTTCAAGAAGTGGATTTGCTGGGTGGAACATTTTTGGGGTTCATGACACATGTTGCCAAAATAGTTTACAAAACTGTTAATGATTTACATCCCAAGTGATGGTTCTGTGAAAGTATTCTTTTCTCTGCATTCTTGGTGTTCCAATTTTTGACTTGATTGTTGCGAAAGTAATAAGCAAAAATGATATTTCTTTTCTTTTGTTTGAATTTTTTGCTTACTAGTTATTTTCTTAAGTCTGTAAATATGTTTTATTTATTCTTCTTAATATTTCTCTATGTCACTTGACTATTTTAAAGATTTGTGTGCATCCTGTTTATATGAAAAGTTATATTTAAACTTCACACTTTGCTACTCTTAGTGCAAACTTTTCCCAATCACCTTTTCATCCTTCAGTTTTCTTTTTGATTTTTTTGACATAAATGGGTTTTCAATTTGCATATATGGAGCCAATAAAAAATTCCTCCTTGTGACTCTTCTGCTAGTGTTATCATTGGAAAATCCTCTGCGTAGAGTTCATGTGAATAATAAATTGGGGGTTTTTTTATTTCAGTATAATGTGCTATTTTTTCATAACAATTTTATTGACATATAATTCATACATCATAAAATTCATTTTAAAGTATATAATTCAGTGGTCTTGAGTAGGCAGTGTGTTTTTGTAATTGAAACAATATATAACTTTTAGAATGATATTGAATATGGAAATGGCTCTCTCCCTCACATCTCTCACGCTCTACAAGAGTTTTCCTCTCCATCTCATGTCTCATAATTATTTTAAAAAAAATAGGATGCTATGTCTGAACTCTCATTCACTCATATATACCATACACATTTACCCTCAGGGCCTTTTTTTCTAATATATTTTCCCCTCTGTGGCACCTTTCTCCATTCCAGGCCCACCCAGTTTAAGACCCATGCCATCTGCAAAAATTACCCTCTCACGCCAGCCCACTCTAATCACCTGGACATGATCTGTTTTCTTGCGAGTTTCACTATCCCTTTGCCTAGTCGTCCTATGCCTGCCCTCCTGAGATCAAGCGTGACATAAAGACGGCCGCTCTTGCCACGTCTTTTCAACCTGGTACTAGAGGTTCCAGCCGGCACAATTAAGTCAGAAAAGAAAGTCAAAAGCATCTGGACTGTAAGAAAGAAGTCAAACTATCTCTACTTGCAAATGACAGATGCTGTATATTTTTAAATTCCTAAGAAATCAACCAAAAAAAAAAAAACTACTAGAACTAATAAACCATTTGAATTCAGTGCAATCTCTATCAAAATCCCAGCTATCTTTTTTGCAGAAAACGACAAACTGATCCTAAAATTCACATAGAAATGCAAAGGAACCAGAATAACCAATGCATTCTTGAAAAAGAAGAGCAAAGTCGGAAGACTTGCACTTCCTGATTTCAAAACTTACGAAATTGCCGTCATTAAGACAATGCTGTACTAGCATGAGGCTAGATACAGAGATCAAAGAAATATAATTGAGCGTCTACAAATAAGCCTTCACATTGATGGGCAGTTTATTTTCAGCAAGGCTGCCAGGGCAATTCAATGGGGAAAGAATAGTGTTTTCAACAAACAATCCTGTAACCATGGGATATGCAAGGAAGCTGGACCTTGACCTCACACCACATACAAAAATTAACCCAAAAGGACCACAGGCTTCAACGTAAGAAGCTGAAACTACAAAATATCTAGAAGAAAGCATTAGGAGTAAATTTTTGTGACAGATCAGGCAATGGTTTCTTAGGTATGACACCAAAAGCACAAGCAGTAATAGAAAAAAATGAGTAAGTGCATACAACAAAAAAGAAACAGACTGACAGATGCAGAGAACAAACTAGTAGTTACCAGTGGGGAGAGGGAAGGGGGTGGGGGCCATATAGGGGGAGGGGATTAAGAGGTACAAACTCTTCTGTGTAAAATAAGCTACAGAGATACATTGTACAACACAGGGAACATAGCCAATAATTTATGATAACCGTACATGGACAATAACCTTTAAGAATTGTGAATCACTACATTCCACACTTGTAACTTATATAACATTGTACATCTACTGTACTTCAATATAAAGAAAGGGAAATAAAAAGAAAAAATGGATAAATGGGAAGACCTCACGGGGGGAGGGTATAGCTCAGTGGTAGAGCACACGCTTAGCATGCACAAGGTTCAGGGTTCAATCCCCAGTACCTCCAATTAAAATAGTAAATAAATAAACAAACCTAACTACCCCCCATAAAACAAAAACAAAAATAAATTTTTTAAAAGTGGGAGGACTTCATTAAAATCAAACAGTTTGTACTTCAAAAGACACCATCAAAAATAAAAATAAAAAGTTTGAGAATAGACAACCCACTGAAAGGTAGGAAATATATGCAAATCATATATCTGATAAGGTATTTGTATAAGAATATATACAGGAACTCCTACAATTCAACAACAAAAAGACTAATAGCCCAACATTAAAATGTGCAAAGGATTTAAATAGACATTTCTCCATATAAAAAAATACAAACGGCCAATTAGCACATGCAAAATATTCATCCTTCGTCATTAGGGAAATGCAAATCAAAACCACAGTGAGATACCACTTCACTTCCACTAGGATGGTTAAAAAAATTGTTTAAGTGGACAATATCAAAATGTTGGCAAGGAGTGAGGGAAAGGTGAACCCTTCTTCACTGGTAGCGAGATTGTAAAATAATGCAGCCACTTTGGAAAACTTCAGCAGTTTCTCAAAAAGTTAAGCATAGAGTTACCATATGACCCAGCAATTCCATTTCTAGATATATAACTAAGAAAACACATGCCCACACAAAAACCTGTACATGAATGTTCATAGCAGCATTATTCATAATAACCAAAGAACAGAAAAAACCTGAAAACACACAGATGTTGAACATTTTCTGTTAACTATAGCCTCAGTTCAAGCCTTATGATAAACAAATGCCAAAACATCATTAGATAGCGGAAAAAAATATATTAGGCAAAATGCTTGTGAAAGATATAGGGGGAGAGGAAAGTCACCCCCCACAAAAGACCCCCCAACTTTTATAAAGCATAGTTCAGCTGTCACAGAGGAGAGGGGCAGAAAGCCACCGGCTTGTTTGCAAACTGGCCCCAGCTCATGGAGGGCATGGAGAGACCCAAGAAGGAGGCAGAGCCCTCCAGGCGGGCAGTGATAGTGATAAAAAGCAGGGGACTTACGTACAAGGCTTGTCTTGGGGCCACAAGTAGATCTTCACCCTCACCGGCCAGGATCTTAAAAGTTTACGCAGAAGCCTTTGCTGGGTTCAGACTTGCAGACGGTTCAGAGGGTCTGCACAGCCCACTGTTCTGTCGATGCTTTCCTGAAAATGGCTCCCATCGTGGGAACCACGGCCGAGTGTACATTTCAAGGACAGAGGAGGGGGTGGGGCGCCTCCAATCACGCAGGTCAATCAGCAGTCACGTCCTCTCCATGACCTCCTCTAATGGAACTGAATGGGACCCTACGGAGCTTTCCTGGAACAGACTCCCTCCCACCCCATATCCTCCACCTGCCTCTTGTTTGTAGAAAAATTTTAGCCTCCTAGGCTTTCCCCAAGTTCCGAAGGTTAAATTTAATCAGAGAAATGAGAAAATGCAGAAATAAAGGAAAACAGTCAAGCTAGACAAAATAATATAGCCATTAAACAAAGTCAAGGACTTTTAGTTCCTCCTTGCAGGCTATAGACAATATTCTGAGCCATATACTTTGAGCTGTTTTGCAGATACTGAAACCCACACCAGGTGAAAAAAATTAACTGCATGCTGCCCACAAGCACGTAGACCCCAGACAGGTTGGAACCAGAAGGTTGATGATACTGACTCCTGATTACCTCACCACCAAGCAATCAGAAGACTGTCCACGAGCTGATCATGCACCTTGCAACCTTCTCCCTCATGCTGTCCTTAAAATCCTTCCCCTGAAAGCCTTTGGGTTTTTTGAGCATCACCTACCTGGACCCTTTGTTTGACGCCCTGCAGTAAACACTTCACTTTCATTCATCACAACCCGGCGTCAGTAGATTGGCTTTACTGCGCGTGGGCAAACAGACCCAAGTCTGGTTTGGTAACACCAACACTCCACTGCTTGTGATCAACTCTTAGAATCTTGTGCAACGTGACCCGAGCGGTCAGCAAGAAGTTTCACTAGCGTGACAGTGGCTCATTTGGCAGCTCTCTGGCTGCACTGGAGGCAGATATCACACCAACAGTATAGGCAGATGTGAGAGAAAACACAGATTAAGATAATGATCCCCAAGATAAGTAAAAATTTTTCCACCAAAAGCCCCATGATCTGAACCACAGATTTATTAAACCTCCTAGGCTAGGAGTTGGATCACTAGGGGCAGTTACTTATGCCCCCATGTGATTTACCTGCACCCCAATGTTCATAGCAGCACTATTTACAATAGCCAAGACATGGAAACAGCCTAAATCTCCATCAACGGGTGACTGGATAAAGAAGATGTGGTATATTCATACAATGGAATACTACTCAGCCATAAAAACCAACACAATAACGCCATTTGCAGCAACATGGATGCTCCTGGAGAATGTCATTCTAAGCGAAGTAAGCCAGAAAGAGAAAGAAAAATACCATATGAGATCGCTCGTATGTGGAATCTAAAAAACAAACAAACAAACAAAAACAAAGCATAAATACAGGACAGAAATAGACTCATAGACAGAGAATACAGACTTGTGGTTGCCAGGGGGCAGGAGGGTGGGAAGGGATAGACTGGGATTTCAAAATTGTAGAATAGATAAACAAGATTACACTGTATAGCACAGGGAAATATACACAAAACAGTTACTGGTAGCTCACAGAGAAAAAAATGTAACAATGAGTGTGTATTATGTCCATGTATGACTGAAAAACTGTGCTGAACACTGGAATTTGACACAACATTGTAAAATGATTATAAATCAATAAAAAATGTTAAAAATAAAATAAAATAAAATGATACATTAGTAGACTCGTCAGGTATGAACAGACAGCCACCCTGTTTGAATAGTGGCACAAGTGTCTCCTTGCAAGGCAGTATAATATCCAGGACATCCTATTTCAGAGGACAGCTTTTCTCACTAGAGACATTCAGCTTTCAGTAAAGACAAGCTTTGCAAGCTATCATTTAAGGCTGGTTAGGTGAATTTAGTAAGGGCTTCTATATGTGCTATAATGACCTCCAGGCCAACGGAGGGAACAAAGATGGCAGTGAAATGATTGTACAAGTGGAAAACACAGCATGTCCATCTGGCCTTGAGAAGAGGGAAGTTGGCAATTTCCCTTATCATGGGGCAGATTCTCCCCTGTGCCTGGGTACAACCCAGGGTGCAGCAGCCTAATCCCCCAGGTGGAAGCCACAGCCAAAAATCTATGCCACACAACCACTGGGTCCCATTCAGAGTCACCCAATAAATATCTGGGTGGTGCAACCAGTGTCAAACAAGTCACTGTGCTTTAATGTGACAGAATGGTTACTTGCTTCCGGTGATGTCCACCTCATATCGCTGGTGCAGTTTGGTTGGTTCTGTTTTGAGTGATTTTTCTGTTCCCAACATAGGAGTGTCCAAGTGCTCAAATGTTCATAACCCAGGGTAAGCCACATGAACCCATCCCAAATCTGAGCATAGCTACCCATGGCTCTGATGGTGGTGTTTTTAGGACCCTTCCAGTCAGCAGTTTGATAGGCTGTCTGTACAGTCTGACAGAAAAAGAATGCACATACCCAGTATTACTGATCACATGTGCCACAGGCCAGGTGTCCGGATCAGCACAGGTAGTACCCGATGGATTAAGAATCTAGCCCTACCTTGTTCTTTCTCAGTGTAATGCTTTAGGGCCTTCCAGCCCCCTTCCTGGAGTGGTGGTACCCACCATGGCAATCCTGACCATCTAGAGAGAGACAGCTGCTCACATACCCAACAGCTGGACTGACTCCTTTGCCGGGCATACACATGGGCCCACTGTAGAAAGGTTTTTTCATGAGGTGCCCATGTCATGAGCAGACACCACAGGAGCAGCAGAAGTCTAAAGCCAAAAGACAGATTAGTAAGAACTTGTATGGGAAGCTTTTCCTTTCTGTACGGATTACACTTGTGAACTGATCCTTAGATGTTAATGTGGCTGCAGCTTTAGGAACTGGACCTAAATTGTGCACAACATTCATGTTGGCAGAGGGAGATAGCACTGTCAGGTGTGAGGCAACGAACTGGGAGAGGGGTATAACCCGACCAGGACCCCCACCTTCCCCTCTCTTTAAATGGTGCGTGTCCATTCTAGGTAGAGTGCTTTTCCACAGGTCCAGCTTATAGCAGGACAACAGGGTCCCAGTGGAGACTGAGCAGTTCCCCCCAATTTGGGGGTGCCAAGTAACTCACCCATCCCAGTGGGACACCTCATTGTAAATTCCAGCAGCTAATGCCTGTCCAAGGTGTGGTGGGACATGCTATTCTCAGCGGCATAGCCCGCTGATCCATGGTAAGAGTCATTGCTTTTAGGATTAAAAAAAAACAAGAACAAACAAAAAACCAAAAATGTATGCATGACCTGGAAATTTGCACAATTTGGCCTCGATTGGTCTAGGCTCATTCACACCTCTCTCTCCATCATTCTCTGGGCTCCAGCCCCATGGCCTTCTTTCAATTCTTCAAATGTGCTGTTTGCATTCCTACCTCCAGGCCTTTGCACGTGCCTTCAACTCCCACCTGAAGCTCTTTCCCGTGTGTTTTTATTTAGTTAGTTCTGACTCTAACTCCTTGCAAATTCCAGGGAAAAGGGACTATGGCTATTTGGTTCATTATTAAGACCTTAATCTTACAGCCAGGACATAGTAAAGTGCAATAAATATTCGTTAGGTTAGCGATAAGACACACCACACAGTAAGGTGACTCCCTGTTACTCCCACCCCATAGCCATCCACTCTCCGCAGGCTGAGCTACGCAGCCGTGCCTGCAGGCCCAGCCCCATTCCCATCTCTTAGGAGGTGGATCTCAGTCCTAGATGGACATTTCAAGTGCTTTTCAATCTTGGAAGCTTTTAAAAGTCACCTATGCCTGGACCCACCCCAGGAATTGTGATCTGATTTCCCAAGTGCTGCCTTCATGCCCGGCCCCGGCCTCAGGTTGCTTCCAGTCCGGTGCAGCATCAGACACAATCATGTTTCCTCATCTGCCTTGGATTCGTGTTCTTATATGTGCATCTCCAAGACGCACAGAGGAAAAGAATGGCTCCACCATGCGGGCCGCAAGACTTCCCGCTGGAGGTGAGAGTGGAGCTGATTCTGTAACAAAAAGGAAGAGTTTTCTAGATAGAAAAGAAAGAGGCTGGACATTCTAGGCAAGAGGAACAACGTGAACGGTTAGGAGACCCACAGAAAGAATTTGTTGTGTAGAAGATCATAAAGCATAGTAGCAATACTGAGTCCCAGAGACTGGATGGGGACAGTGAGCCCAAGGGACTCCTCTGAGCAAGCATGACTGTCTTCCCTGCACAGAGCCTGGGGACACAGTCAGCCAAACTTTTCCAGCCTCCCCAAGGCAGCAAAGAGCAAGTCAGCCCTGGCACTCCCCTGCCACCAGCTGTCATGGGGTCCCCAAAGGATGTGAGAGGGAGTCTCCACGGAGTCTAGGACAGCAGAGGGGGAAGAGGAGTCAGCAGTCAAACAGAAAGAGGCCATTCCCTCGGGGCTGAAGAAGGGTATAAGCCTCCCCGTTCCTGCCTCTGGGGTGGGGCGTGTCCCTGCTGCGTCCCCCTGCCAGCCGTGCTCTCCCAAAGGCTGGCCTGAAGGCGCTCTGTCGGAGGAACTCCCCACCCACCTGCACCTTCTAGGTATGTCCTTCCAGCCCAATAACCACGCACCATCGCGGTGACAGCGGCTGGTGTCTGGACCAAGATATATCAAACGTCTGTGTGCTGAGGAGGAATGAGTTAAGAACTGGGGCATGTTAGAAAGTGGGAAAGCCACATCTTGAGACATGCCAGGAGGCCATCGTCACCAGACTTAAATATGTCCATGAGCAGAGTGGGGCCTCAAGAGAGAGGATGAGTCAAAACGAAGAGCTCAGCAGAGAGGAAGGAGCTAGCAGGAGGAGGCTGAGAGAACCTCCCAGAAAGCGAGACTCTCAAGCTGACAGAGCTGGGAATGCTGTCCAGTAGAACCGCGGCTCTTGCTCCTCCAAGCGTGGCACCCAAACCAGCGGCGTTGGCCTCACCCAGGAGTTGGTTAGAAATGCAGGACCTCAGGCCCCTCCCCAGACATTCTGAGGCAGAACCTGCATTTAACAAGGTCCCTAGGTGATTGCTATGTGCATTTAAGATTGAGAAGCTCTGATGCTCAGGGGTCCCAAATCAAGCTTCACATCTGAATCACCTAGAACTTTTTTTTTTTTACAAGTACAGATTTCTGAGCCCTGCTCTAGATCAGTTGAACCAGAATTTCTGGGCACTGTGTCATATATCTTTTCACAGAGTTCCAGCAGTAATTCCAATGACAGAAGTCCAGAGTACACAGAGAACCACTAATCTGGTCCAATCGGCTTTATCTAAAGATGAGAGGACTGAGGCAAGACAGTGACAACAACTAACCTGGTAATCTGTTAAGAGACCTAATTAAGGTCTCTGCCTGGAAACAAAGAAAATTGAATTTGGAGCCAGATCTAAGTTCAAGCCCCAACTTTATACCTTCATAGGTATACCTTCTTGTCTCTTTCCTTCTTTGGAAATCCATTTTCTTACTTTCAAGGGAAAAGAAATGGATATTCCTGAATGTCAGGATTATTCCTCATGGGCAGGAAGGCAACAGAGAGAAATTAATGAAGAACTGACTCTATTTTTTGTACATTTGCACACACACATACTCACACATACTCATACACACACACACACACACACTTCGTAGTAACTGCTTAACTGAAGTTTTGGGATCCTTGCACCCCCAAATTTCAAAGCAATTTAAAAAGCCTTGATGTCTCATTGTCCCCATTTTACAGATGAAGAAATGGAGAGGCACTGTAAGCAGCTTTGCTCCTCACTTTGTGAAGGTGAGTAGCATTTGTTTTCCATGTGGATGAAGGGAAGTACACAAGGGGTTTGCCACCAGCTGGGTTCTGGATGCAGAACTTCAGGGGACAAGCTGGCTTTATTCATGGAGAACATGTAGTTGGGAGGGGCTTCTACCCCTGGAGGCTGTCTGGCCTCTACCAGTCACCCCACCAAGGAGGAGGGGAAGATGCCTAAAATTCTGTATCCCTAAGGAGAGAGGGAAGAATTAGGCACAAACCCAAATGCTCAATTATGTGAAGGAGAACATGACTTAGGTCATTATAAATCGATGGATGGAATAGGGCTTTTATACAGAGAGTCCAGTAAGTGGAGTTCCAGAATAAGAAGTTGAATGATTGACTGTCCAGATAAAGCTTCCTAGAAAAAAAATAAATGACCCCTGAGCTGAGTCTTAACAGACAAGAAGGATCAACTCCGGATATGGAAATGAGGTAAAGGTGATACAGTCCTTTGAAATGTCCTGGGGACCTCATTTCTGGTTCGAGCAACCAGCGGTACCTTTTATATACATAGACATAAAAACATACATTATTGTTTTGTGTTTTTTCTTCAGTCTATATTTTTTCAAAAGTTATGCTTTTAACCTCAACGTTTTTAGGATTTCTCCACATTGATACATATAAGTGGAATCCATCCCTGTTTAACTTCTCATGAGTCTATTGACAAACATTGAGGTTCGGGTAATGTGTAGCCATTACAAACAGTCCAGGAGTGCGTGCACCCTTGTGCACATCTCCTTGTGTACATGTGTGAGACTTTTCTAAACACTAAAAAGTGGAATTACTAGGTGTTATGGAATGAAAGTTTGTGTGTCCCCCCCCCCACCAAATGCATATGTCAAAGCCCTAACCCCAGTGTATTTGGAAGTGGGGACTTTAGGCGGTAATTAGGTTTAGATAAGGTCATGAGGGTGGGGTCCTCATGATGGAATAGCACCCTTATAAGAAGAGACTAGACAACACGCTCTCTATCTCTGTCCACCGTATGAGGACAAAGCAAGAAGGAAGCCATCAGCATAGTCTGCAAGTGGGCCCTCCAACCGTGCTGGTCCCCTGACCTTGGACTCCCCAGCCTCCCGAACTGTAAGAAACAAATGTCTGTGTTGTTTAAGCCACCCAGTCTCCAGTACTTTGTTAGCAGCCCAAGCAGCCTAAGACACTGGGGTTTGTGCAGTTGTGGGTAGTCAGCTGACAAATTGTCCTCCAAATTTCTCAATTTACATTTCTATCAGCACAACCTCACCAATACGTGATACAATCAAAATTTTTCATCCAAGCTGTGCTTTGTAGGAAGACCTTTGTCATCCTCACCATCCCCAGGTAGGTCCCAAACATCTAAACTGCTCTTAAAGGAAGGAGAACGAGCACTTACTCAGCTCCAGTGTGCTGCACATTTATTACCTCTTAGAACCCTCCAACGGACATAGGACGTCTCCTCCTTTACAATGGGAAATCGGGCTGAGAGAGGTGAAGTGACCTGCCCAAAGTCACGCACCAGAAAGTGTTGGGACCCGGACTTAAAACCAAGTCTGCATGCTTCATACTTATAATGCTCATAATCTTTTCACTGTTTCATACATTCAACCAATATTTATTATTGAGTGCTGTTTATATACTAGATGCTGGAGGTGCAAAAATGAATCACAGGGCCACACTTAGCATATAGGAGGACTCAGTAAACATTTGCTGTATTGAATCAAGGTGCTCGAAGTCCACAGGAGAGACAGACACATAAAAAATATGTGCAATAGAATGATGTAATGCTGTGGTAGAAATTAAGCTTCAGTGCAGGTGGCACAAAGGAGTAAGTTTAGTTTCCCCTGAGTCATTTGAGTCACCAGGGAGGGCTTTACATCGGAGGTAGTTTTTGTCAAACACAAAAAGAGGAAATGGGTTCTCGGCAAAGGGAATAAGTAAAAAGACACAGGCATGTGAAGCAACATTGTATTGTCTGGAAATCACAGCCACTACTCCTGGTTGCCCGAAAGTTTCTTCCTTCCAGTGTGGAGGCAAGGCATCCAGCTCAATTCAGTCAAACTCACTGATCCTTCATTAAATGCCAGCTCTGTGCCAGGCCCGGTGTGAGATGTTTTCCGTGCGTTATCTCATTGAATCCTTGCAGCTTTTTGTCTCATTACACAGATGAGAAAATGGAGGCTCAGAGAGGAGAAGAGTCCAGCCCTGGGAGACATCCCAATCTTCTGTTCTTTCCACCCCTTGCTGTCTCCCCCAGATGCCAGCCACTGCTGCCCTCTCCTTTCCCAGGTCCAGCTCCAGAGGAATGATGTCCTCCCAGCAAACCTCAGGACCCATAGCTAGTTACCCACTGGGTCAGGAGACCCTGCTCATTTCATTGCCTCTTTTTCTCCAGGGGAAACAGGAAAGGAGAATGCATATAGAGTCATGGAGTTTTCAGTCCTTGACCAGACACTATTATCCTATTCATCATTCATTCCTTTAACTAATTCATGCTGACTTCGGAGATACTGCAGGTTCGGTTCCAGACAAACTCAGTATAGCCAATACAGCAATAAAGTAAGACACACTAGTGTTTTGGTTTTCCATGCATATAAAAGTTATGTTTACACTATACTGTAGCCTATTAAGTGTGCAATAGCACTGTGCCTTAAAAATATATACAGAACTTAATTTTAAAATATTTTATTGCTAAAAAAATGCTAACCATCATCTAAGCCTTCAGTGAATCATAGTAGTAACATCAGAGATTGCGGATCACAGATCACCAAAACAAGCATAATAATCATGCAATATTGGAAACATTTCAAGAATTACTGAAATGTGACATAAAAACACAAAGTAAGCAAATACTGTTAGAAAATGGTGCCGTAAAACTTCAATTTGTAAAAACAAACCAAAAAAAGCACGCTATCTTCAAAGCCTGATAAAGCAAAGAGCAATAAAACGAGGTATGCCTGTATTTCCTGTATTTACTGAGCACCTGCTATGTGCCAAGCAATGTTCCTAGCACCGTAGATACAAAACTGAGTAAGACAGGCAAGATTCCTGCCCTCAAGAAGGTTAAACAGTAGTGACTTCTCAGCGTTAGAAACACAGGTTTTGGGAGGTGACATGGCTTGTGCAAGGTCACATGGCAATTTTGTTGCACAGTTAGGACTGAAACCCAAGTCTACCTGGCTCCCAGTCCACAGTGCTTCCTCCTCCAGGGTGGTCATGACCGTCCCTCACCACCCTCCTGCTTTGTCTCTCCTCAGTCTCTGATCAGCAAGATGACACCAGAGAACTTGACCGGGGCGAGGGTTGCACCTGCTGAATTCATTCTCCTGGGCATCACAGATCGCTGGGACCTGCGTGTGACCCTCTTCTTGACCTTCCTGCCAGTCTACCTGGTGAGCCTGCTGGGAAACGTAGGCATGGTGCTGCTGATCCACGTGGACGCCCAGCTCCACACGCCCATGTACTTCTTCCTGGCCAACCTCTCCCTGCTGGATGCCTGCTGTTCCTCAGCCATCGGCCCCAAGATGCTAGTGGACCTGCTGCTGCCCCACGCCACCATCCCTTACGCAGCCTGTGCCCTCCAGATGTTTGTGTTTGCAGGGCTGGCTGATGCCGAGTGCTGCCTATTGGCAGTCATGGCCTATGACCGCCACGTGGCCATCAGAAACCCTCTTGGCTACACAACAGCCATGTCACGGCGTCTATGCCTGGCCTTGCTGGGAGCATCAGGCCTGGGCGGGGCGGTGAGCGCCGTGGTCCACACAACCCTCACCTTCCGCCTGAGCTTCTGCGGGTCCCGGGAGGTCAACAGCTTCTTCTGCGATATCCCACCCCTGCTGGCCATCTCCTGCAGCGACACCAGTCTCAACGAACTCCTCCTCTTCGCCATCTGTGGCTTCATCCAGACAGCCACAGTGCTGGCGATCGCCGTGTCTTACGGGTTCATCGCTGGAGCTGTGATCCGCATGCGCTCGGCCGAGGGCCGTTGGCGAGCAGCCTCCACCTGTGGCTCCCACCTCACGGCTGTGGCCATGCTGTACGGGACACTCATTTTCATGTACCTGCGTCCCAGCTCCAGCTACGCCCTGGACAGCGACAAGATGGCATCTGTGTTCTACACCCTTGTCATCCCAGCTCTCAACCCGCTCATCTACAGCCTCCGCAACAAAGAGGTCAAGGAGGCGCTCAGAAGGAGCCGGAGCCGATTCTGCTGTCCCGGGAGGATACACCAGTGAGGGAGGGCACACCGGCGAGGGGGTGCGCACCAGCTAGGGGAGATGCACCAGTGAGGGGGGACGCACCAGTGAGGAGTCCCAGGAGGCTGTTTAGGACCGACTATGAAGAGATGAGGAGGGTGATTCCTGGCCCCTGTCACTGTGGGTAAAAATGGATGTTCCTCTGGCTGGATATCTCTTGTCATTGTTTGAGGGGCTGAAAAGGGGGAGAAAAGGAAGCTTATAGACAGAAGGCAGGAGCCCAGGGTAATCTAAACTGAGTGCCAGAACCAAGATCAGGTTAATTTGCTGTTAAGCTGCCTTAGGTTCCTCAGTGTTCAAAACATGGAAGTTCCTGGATGTTACCACATGCAGTAAGTAGGGGGTTTTGCCACGCATTCTTCAAAGAGGCCGATTCCCAGAAACACCGGGGAAGTGTTGAGTTGGCTGCAAGTGTTTCTAGAGCCTTGCTCTTTTAAGGTTCTTCATGACCAGCGAGTCTGCTCCTGGTCTCCTTGACCCCAGGAGAGCATCTTCAGAACCCACTCATGCCAAGGAATGAGACGAAATCTAGTGAGGCAAATATCCCTCTCCATTAGCCTGCATATCCCATCTCTCAGGACAATGGCCAAGAGCACCAGAACATATGTGAGCTCATTCCTAAAATCCCCAAAATTGGGTTAGAACTTGATCAAGGTTAAATTAGTGTGGGGCTGTGATAGAAGTTAGTTAAGAGCCAAAATTATGGTTATGGTTAGTCTTGGGTTAGGATTAGGGTTCACATTATGGCTGAGACTAGGTTCAGGGTCAGGGAAGAGCCAGGGTTAGGTTCAGAATTTTAAAGCAATTGGACAAATTTAGAATTGAATTAAAAGTATGTAAATGTTACAATATGGATTGATTTTAATCAATGGTAGATTTGGGATACATTTTGGAGTCAGAGTTTGGATAAATTTGAGCTCTTCTTAGAAATATTTTAGGCTTAGTGTAAGAGGGCAGGACTAAGTAAGATTAGAACTCAGGTTTCATTTTATTGCTAGATTGGATCTGAGTTGGAGTTTCGTTCACGCTGGAGCTCTGTTAGATTGCAGTTAAGGTGGTGTGTGGATGGCATTTGTGGTAAGTTTAAGTCACAGCCTAGGTGTCACTGCAGTTAGCCTGAGTTCAGAACTAGATGAGAATTCGGCATAGGAAGAGTATTTTGAGTATCAAATCAACATGCTTTGGGTCATTTTAATTTAAGACTTATTTAAAGGTATGGATAATGGTTAATGTTTCTTAAAGCTTGAGAGTAGAAGTTGACTCTTGGTGGCTTTAAGTTTCACTGAGAGTCATGAGCTTGCTGAGATTAGCATGTGGTCAGGTAGGGCAGACTGCTTTGTGTTAAGGTCACAACATCCAGAGGTAGGGTGGGGGTTAGGGGACAGGATGTCATAAACCTCTGGGGCAAAGGTGACCACAGTGCTTCAAGCCTCGGGTCATGCTGGACTCTTCAGATCCAGTACCCTTGGGATTTTTGTCTACCCAGAATTGACAATTTTGACAGATTTTCTTTGTCTCCCTGACTCAGTTACACATGAGCAAAGCCCAAGGCACTGCCTTCTGCCTGGGGAGCCCCTTCGTGCAAGAACAGGACAGGAGCTATGGTGGGTGCTTCCAAGGAGAGGTGGGGCATGACCAGAGTAGCTGCCAGCTCCTGCCTGCTCACCCTTCCAGTTCCCCCTGATTATGGCTGAGATGAGGCCAGAGGCGGCAAGCTGTGAGATTCAAACAATATCATTGTCATTCCCTAATAGGCTCCCCATGGAGTCTCTTCCTTCGGCCCCAGCCCTCACCCCTCCAACTTCCTTTCAAGGAGAAATCAGCCACTGGGTGCTTGGACTACAGGAAGACCAGAGGTTCGTCCTGGCTTCCTGGGGAGGTGATGCCCCTTGTGACCAGGACCAGGTCCCTCCTTGGTAACTACGGTCTTCTTAGAGGTCCCCGACTAATGGAGAGAGGGATGTGGACTATAACTGTTTCCTCAAATCTTAGAGAATTTTATAGGTTTCCTAACAGGGTCACCAAGTTGTCCTGATTTGTCCAGAATGGTCCTAGTTTTTAAAACTCTAAGTTCCATGTCCAAAGAACCTCCTCAGTCCTGGACAGACCAGGATGCTTGGTCACCCTGGTTCCTGATGACCAGCATGTTAAGAGCAGAGGGTACAATATCCCAAACTCAGCACATTTTGACAAAGGCTTAAATGAATTAAAACCCCTTCTCCCATCACAAGGTTGTATTGTCCTTTCCCAGTTCTTACCTCCCATTACCGTAACAACTCACGTGCCATGACAACAGCTGGAGACATTTTCAGAAGATTTGGCAACCGTGGGACTGAGAATGGGAGGTTTGCCCCCAATTCAATGACATTTATACTCAAAGACCTCCTCTGTGATCTTTTCTTCCTTTTACGGGTTCTTGGGCTCCCATGACACACAGTTGTCACCACGATCAAGGGCATGTTTTGAGAGGTATGTGGCCCCTTCCATCATCTTGGCCCCACAGGATGTCCACGGGTCTTTGCACATGTTCAGCATCCGTGGAGCAGCCAGATCGATAATCACGTAAATCCTGCACATCAACTGAAGGAAACGTGATGTTTCAGGCTGCTGGGCTGCGCCTACTCGATAGATAAGAAAACAAACAAGAGGGAAGGGGAGGCACTGGCAGACAATAACAGAGTCCAATCAGGAGCATAGAGGAAGAGAAACAGGAAAGCTCCCAGTTCTGATACAGTACTGCCCTTTTAAGCCTCCTTCAACACCGTCTACTAAGACAAGCAGTCAGGACAAAAGCAGGTTTGGGGTGGGGAGGACTGAGGGTCTGACTTATTGCACAAAATCAGTTGGCCCCGGCTGCACGGGTGGGCACTGAGGGAAGGGGCACTCCAGCAGGGGGAACGAGCTTACACAAGGGCACGGAGGTCAGGTGAGGCTCAGCACACACAGGAGACAGTAAGGAGACAATTTAACTGGCTAGGGATGGGTGTGTTGGGAAAGAAGAGGAGGAAGTTTGCAGACTGAAGATCTGGGAGTGGGAAGGACACTCCGTGAGTTGGATGTCAGGTAGGGGAAGCTGGACTTTATTCAATAGGCAAGAGGGGGAATCGTTGGACGTTCATGTGTTCAAAATCCCCTTTCATGGCTGTTCTCACGCTGAGTCGGAAGGCCAAGCCGTTCCCCTCTGGGATACTCCAAACAGGCAGAGTTCCCTCGTGCCACAGCACATACACACACAGCAACACACAGCCCCTCCAACACACACACCCACTCCCCTGTCGGAAACCTTCATGCACAAAGAAACGCATTCAGACTGGCCATCCACACAAACACAGACACACGCTCAAGCTCATGGACGCTTTCACACACACACACACACACACACACACACACACACACACAGAGGCGCACGTAAGGCCACCGTCCCCAGAGCCACAATCCCACCCACACTCCTACACGTCCCACAAGAAGCCTTGGTGACAGCTGAGGGGACAAGACGCTTGGCTCCAGAAGCTACTGCTGTAAAGCCCGGGTTTGGGGTTCAGGAGTCAGCTCTGGCTTCACAAGGCAGGGCCTGGGGAGCTGCAGCTTCACCCTGCATGGGGCTCCTGAGGGTCCCCCGAGGGGGAGGTGGCACCAACCACCCCCACCCCCATTGAACTGGGCTCTAGAGAGGCAAAATAACAAGCCCCAGAGCCCAGCTGCCTCCCGCCCCGGGGACGAGGGCCAGGGGGAAGGGTGTCATCTCTGGGAGAAGCTAAGGTGCTCCCAAGGCCCCAAGCCCCATAAGTGTGGCCAATAACTCCCTCCCCAGACTCTCCGGTGATGGGCTGCACCTGGTCCCTGCTGCGGCTCCCTCCTGCCACGTGGAGAGGCCAGAGGGTACACCTGGGGCAAGGGGCTGGGCAGGAGAGTCCGCACATGTGTCTTCTTGAATGTGAGAGCCAGCGCTATCTGTGTGAGGCTGTGACTGTGCGTTACCATCTCTGCACGATGGTGTCATTGTCGGGGTGGGGGAGGCAGTGTGTATACGGACGTGCCCCTCCAAGACGCCGCATCTCTGCTGTGACCCAGCACGAGCCTACGTGAGTGTGGCCACGAGCATGAAGTTGCAAGGTTGTGGGCCCCTGGGGCTGTGCGTGAAGGTGTGATTGTGTGATCAGTGAGGGCACTGGGCGTGGCTGGATGTGCACAGTCGGGCACTGGCGCGGTCCTTACGCAGACCAGGTGGCCGATGAAAGCGTGAATGTGCGTCGTGGGTCCCAGGAGCTGTACGTGCTGCCCCTCCATGAACAGGGGCCTGTGACTGACGGTCACCCTCTGGCCTCGGTGCTATTTTGCGACTGCCTTTGACCACCTGTTTCTATGTATGATGATCTGGGTCTGTGGGTCTTGTGGTCATGCGTGCCTGCTCACTTAGATGTGACGTGTGTGCTGGTCCACCTTTCTGTATATGACTGATCACGCCTGTGTATTTGCAGAGAACAGCTTGAGGCTGCACGTGTCTGCACGCCTGCTTGTGATTACAGATGACCGTTTCTGCAAAAAAAAAACTTGGTATATTTGCTTTTTTTTAATTGAAGTACAGTCAGTTTACAACGTTGTGTCAGTTTCTGGTGTACAGCACAATGCTTCAGTCATACATGAATATACATATATTCGTTTTCACATTCTTAGCTCAGTGTATTTGAATGTTTATTGAGACCAACGTAAACACAGGTCACAGTAGGTCCAGTTTAAAAAAAGAAAGAGCGAGTTTACAAGCAGGCATTCCCACTTTCTTCTACCCACTCACCGTGATCCTCTTACCTTCCTGGGTGGTGAGATGTGATTGCGAAGGTGAGAAAAATTGCTCTAACAGGGAGCCAAAGCCAGAAGATTCTTCTTACCCAATGGAGGAGGAAAAGGAAGACCCTAGGGTAGAAAGGGTCTTTTATTTTATTTTATTTGGGAAAGATGTGGAAAGAAATTAAGAGACCGTTCCCTTGCAGGACTGGCCTCAGCAGAGCCTTCAGGAAGCCTGTGTCCTCAAACCCCCCTCCTTTAAAGACCCCGTCTTGGAGAATCATCCACGATTTCTGCAATGAGATTCAGACAGGAGAACACGATGGCATTGAAAGCAGTCGCCTCTCCCCTAAGAGTCAAATCTCTGCGCCTGGCAGGTGTACCCGTCTGTCTGCGCGATTTTCTCACACAGGCCTGTGCATGTGCTTGTTGTTGTGTCTGATTTCACGGGAAGAGCTTTCCAGGGATACGGGAGTCATCCAGGTTCTTTGGTCCCTTTTTTTTTTTTTGCAAGTCTGAAAATATTTTTATTCTTTCCTCACACTTAATTAATATTTGGGTTTAGTATAGAATTTCAGAATTTGATGATATTGTTCGACTGCGCCCCCTCGTCTACTGTTGATGACACATTCGGTGGCCTGCTGGTGATCTGAGTATCTTCAGATGCTGACACTCCTGCCGTCGGGAGGGGTGGGTCCTTCTCCTGGTCCTCGATGTCCAGAAACATCCTGTTTGCCTCTGGGTGCTGTAGGTTTACATTCGTTTCAGTGGATGTGTGACCTTCAGATGTGGAATTATTTATTTATTCAAATTTTATTTGATAAGTTCCTTGCTTCCATCTTTTTTTTCCCTCTTTTCACTTTTTTGAAATAAATGTTTATTGGTCAAATCTCTCCCTGATTTTGATCCTCTGTCTGTTTTGTCTTTTCTTTCATGTTTTCTTCCTTCTCTGGTCCACATCCTAGACCATGCTTTTGTTCTGTTTTGGCTTGAAATTCACAAAGTATCCAAGTTGGAAGCAGCCTTGACAGGGAGCTGGTTCAGCTCCTTTACTTTACAGATGGAGAACCAAAGGCCTGGAGAGGAAGAAGTTTCGGGAAGGGAAAATGACTTGTCCACAGTCACACCTGTGTGTAGCAACAGGGCTGTCTGACTCCAAACCTATGATTTTCCTCATGGCCAGGAAGCCTGGAGCAACTTAGTCACCCTTTCACCCTTGTCCTTTGACACTGGGGGGATAACCCATCAGTAGAAGGAACCCCTGGGGTTCCAAATGAAGAAACAGCCCAGCCATGGATGCTGCCAATGAGTCTTCAGAAGGAACCCCATTCATCCTACCGGGACTCACAACAAACCCTGGAAAGCAGCGGCTGCTTTTTGTGCTCTTCTTGGTCCTGTACGTGGGGGGCATCCTGGGGAATGGACTTATTGTGGCCGCCATCCGGGCCAGTCCAGCCCTTCATGCACCCATGTACTTCCTGCTGGCCCCCCTGTCCTTTGCTGACCTCTGCTTCACCTCTGTCACTGTGCCCAAGATGCTGGCCAACTTGATGGCCCCTGACCGCTCCATCTGTCTGGCTGGCTGCCTGAGCCAGATGTACTTCTTCTTTGCCCTGGGGGTAACTGATAGCTGTCTCCTGGCTGCCATGGCCTATGACCGCTACGTGGCCATCCGGCACCCCCTCCACTACGCTACGAGGATGTCCCGGGCAGTGTGCACAGCCCCGGTGGGGACGGCCTGGCTGGTGTCCCACATCCACTCCCTCCTGCATATCCTGCTTATGGCCCACCTGTCCTTCTGTGCCTCCCACCAAGTGCCCCACTTCTTCTGTGACCACCAGCCTCTCTTAAGGCTCTCGTGCTCTGACACCCGCCACATCCAGCTGCTCATCTTCACCGAGGGCGCTGCCGTGGTGGTCACTCCCTTCCTGCTCATCCTTGCCTCCTACGGGGCCATCTCAGTGGCGGTGCTCCGGCTGCCCGTCGGCCTCGGGGAGGCTCCGGGCTGTGTCCACCTGCGGCTCCCACCTGGCCGTGGTGGGCCTCTTCTATGGGACAGTCATCGCAGTCTACTTCCAGCCCACATCCCAGTATGAGGCAGAGCGGGGCCGCGTGGCCACGATCATGTACACCGTCGTCACACCCATGCTAAACCCTGTCATCTACAGCCTCCGGAATCGCGACGTGCAGGGGGGTCTCCGAGCCCTTTTCTCTGGGCGAAGGATCTCAGCGGGTGACTCCTGAGTCTGGACCCACCAGAGCATGCACTGCAGCCCCCACCGTGACAATCACGAGTGCACTCATCGGCTCCGTGCATTTTCCAAAGCCGGAATAATAGCGATCCCTTTCTGAGCACTCCTGGGGAGCAGATCCTTGCCTGCTCTGACTTTACTCCACAAAAACCAGGGAAGCGGATGTTATGACCCAATTTTATAGACAAGGAAACTGGCACTCAAAGAGAAGACTTGACTTTTCCAAGTTTACACCACTCCTAGGGGTCAAAACTTGGGCCCTTTCTGCCACATCTTGCCCTTTTCTGATAGTCACTCCCAGGCATTTGGGGAACATTCTACCATCTTCTGCTGTGTGGGACTTAAAGTTACATGGGAGGCTGTGCACCCCCGCGGCTTGCTTTGAAGGGATTGGCATTTTGTTTTCCAATACATCATCATGCTTTCTGAAAAAACTGACTTCTCAGCTGTCTGGGGCAGAGACAAAAATTCACACACTCGTGTATCCAGGGCTGACCTCTCCCCCTAAACCCAGTTTGACACATAGGAGGCATTCTGGGCATCTGAGATGAATAAAGGAGTTTGTTTTTATGCTAACGAGCACCTAGAAGTAGTCCAGTTTTCTTATCCTTTGTTCTTGTTCCTGTTTGCTATGATGCTACCTGCTCAGCTATACTTGGCATTCAGCAGAAGGTGAATGCCAGAGGGGAGGGTAGAGCTCAAGTGCTAGAGCGCATGCTTAGCACGTTCGAGGTCCTGGGTTCAATCCCCAGGACAGCCTCTGAAAATAAATAAATAAACCTAATTACCTCCCTCTCCAAAAAAACTCAAGAAAAGAGAAGGTGCACGCCGTGGGCGTGCACCGTAAATTAATAAATTGAATTAAATTAAGGAAAGCAGAGGAGGGACGGGGCATTAGGGGCAGACGGAAGAGGTATTTTTTTTAAGTTTTTATCACACGCAGGCACCTCATATATTTTCACCCATGAAAATCACGAGTGCTCTCTCTGCCACTTTACGAACGAGGCAACCGAGGCTCAAAGATGGTGAGTCAGTGGGTATCAGACCCAGAGCAAGCACTTCTGCTACTCAAGTCCCTCAGGAGTGCTTTAACTGGGCCTCATAGAATCCAGAAGAACCTGTGGGAAGAATCCCATTCTGGGGCAGGTGAACTGTCTCAGTTGAGGACACGTTTCTGGGGTCTGAAAGGTGTGCCCAAATTTTTACCAAACCTGTTTGGTAAAATCCCACCCCCCACCCCCTGCCTCACCTCCCTTCTCCCCCTTCCAGGGAGGAGCAGGGGCCGTATAGTTCCTAGCAATGGCTACCCACGGGCCCTTCCAGTGCCCGCTGACGGGCCTGCCACTGTCGGGTCCTGGAACTGGCCTACTGTGCTGTTTATAGCTAAAAGGAAACAAAGGTCTTTAGACCAGTAGCTTTAGAAAAAGCAAAAGCAAACAAACCAAAAAAAATTCTTTTTTAATGAAATCTTACCCAGAAATGTAGTATTTAACACAAAGGGGGAAAAGGCGGAACAGCACAGGTGAGTTGAGGGTCTTCTTAGCCTCCCTGATGCTCCTGCCTCACTGTGCCTGAGGGGCCCCGATCTAATCCAACCCCTTGGTTCGATGAATTGGGAAACTGAGGCCCAGAGTGTTAGGGGGGCTGCCTGGGTCAGAGTCGGGGGCGACATTCAGCCTTCCTGGCTCAGCCCGCTAGCGCCCCCCTCCCATAGGCTGGCCCTGCAATGACATGAGACCATCCTTTCCTGCCACTTCCTCGCACCCCCACCCCACGCCCAGGCCACGATGCCAGACCCCTGCTGCTCTGTCCATAGCTTGTTCCCTGTCCCACAGCCTGCTCCCTCCCTCTACCTTCTCTAAAGTTTCACAGACACGCTGGTCGAGAAGCTCCTCACTCATCCATACCCGGGCCATCACCACCCCCACCCCAAGGCATAGGGTGTGTCATCTGCTGGCCATCAGGGACCTTGCCCAAGTCCTCTCTGTGCCCCAAGAACCTGGCACCAAGAACACACGTGTGATATGCTGTCACCTTGTCTGTCTTCTGGAGTCCTTGCGGGTGATGTTTCTGTGTAAGTGGCGAGGGGCACAGTGGGGCTCCGGGACTCGTCAATGTCCCTTTCTTCTGGGCCACCAGCCTTGACCTGGTCTTCCCGCTCAGATGTCAGCCCCTGGAGGGGTGGTCCCCACTGCCCACGTTGGAGCACAGCCCAGCATCTGCCCTTGGCCTCTGACCAAGGCATGCTGTCCCCGCCCCAGCATGGTCAGTGCCTTCTACAGGATGACCATGACCAGCATCACAGGCTCTTTCAGGTCTCATGATGGCCCAGTGAGAAACCTCCACTTTGAAAGCAGGGAAACTGAGGCTGGGAGAAGGGAGGAGGCTTGTCTGGTTTGCTCTACCAGCCAATTTGAGTCCCAGTTCTCCTGACTCTCGGTATCATGCTCTTTCCACCACACCACAAACCATCACTCAATTCAAGTTAGTAAATAGTTATTGATCTTCTTCTAGGTACCAGGCAGCAGGCTAGATGATCTCTCCCAGCCCCCACTAAGGTGGCAAGAGAGGGCCATGCGGGCACGTAAATAGCCTCAGTCACCAGGCCTGTCGGTCCCTGGGCCCCATTCCCTCCCCACCTCCTCCTAGATCTGGTCTCTTGTTTTGCTTCAGGAAGTCCTAAAAGATGATACTGACCTAGAGACAGGAAGATACAGTCCCAACCCAGAAGGACCACTAAGGAGTTCATAAATCCACTGAAGATTTTTTCCCTGGATCTTTTCCACACACACTATACAGAACAATTTTCTTTTTTATTGATGTATAGTTGGTTACAATGTGTCAATTTCTGGTGTACAACTTAATGTCCCAGCCATGCATATGTGTATACATATATTTGCTTTCATATTATTTTTCATTAAAGGTTATTACAAGATTTTGAATGTAGTTCCCTGAGCTATAGAGAAGAAATTTGTTTTTTATCCATTTTTATATATAGTGGTTACCATTTGCAAATTTCATATGGTATTTTTCTTTCTCTTTCTGGCTTACTTCACTTAGAATGACGATCTCCAGGTCCATCCATGTTGCTGCAAGTGGCATTATTTTATTCTTTTTTATGACTGAGTAGTATTCCATTGTATAAATATACCACAGCTTCTTTATCCAGTCATCTGTCGATGGACATTTAGGTTGCTTCCGTGTCTTGGCTATTGTATATAGTGCTGCTATGAACATTGGGGTGCAGGTGTCTTCAAATTAGAGTTCCCTCCAGATATATGCCCAGAAGTGGGATTTCTGGATCATATGGTAAGTCTATTTTCAGTTTTTTGAGGAATCTCCATACTGTTTTCCATTACAGAACAATTTTTAACACCTTAAACAAAACAAGCGTATGCCAATGACTGACTCACGTCCAAGCACTTCCCTTGGAGCAGATGGTACTTATCCTGGGGAGGCTGCTTCAGCTCTAGGGAGCTTGTGGTCCCCCTTCAGAAGGACTTTGAGCTCCACAAGGACATCTGTGTCTCCTCATCCACCACATTCCCTGACTTTGACCTGAAATGACGACTGACAATTTCAGAATCAATCTACCCCACCCTCCCAGCATCAACATTATCAACCCTTCAGTTAATTCAAATAATGCGTAGCACTAGAAACCACCTCATCCAGAAAAAATAAACAATTGCATTTCAAGAAGAGAATCTGAGTCTGCCTCTACAGCCTCATTTCCAATGCAATCTTTATGCATTATAAAGGAAGGCAGCCTTCATTTCAAAGGTTCTGCAATTGGAGAGATCTTAGTAGTGAAAGAGGCTCTGATCATAAATGGTAAACTGATTATTCCTTCGAAGGGTACAGAAAAAATTTCTGTAACCCAAGTCCTCTTTCATGCAAAGGCTGCCACAGGGAAAAATGCAGCCATTTGACATGAAAAATAAAAACATAAAGACTCTTTCTCAAGGTGAAATGACTGCTTTAAAATACTAGGAATGGATCAATATTCCAAGAGGCTGTTTATCAGCAAGCAGTTTGACCCCCTCTGACTCACTCTATTCACGTCTCTTTTGTCCTGTTTCCTCTGCTCCCTTTACCCTACATACCTGCCTGTTTTCTCTTTTTTGTTGCTTGTGTTCCTACCTCCTTCCCTTAGCTCTCTGCTCTCTCTTTGTCTCTTTCAATTACTTACTGGGCATTAGGACTACAGACAGTCCTTGCCCTCACATACATAACAGGAACACAGATTATAACCGAAGCCAGGAGAGGGGTACAAGATGCTGCAGAAGCATCAAAGAGGGAGCAATGACTCAAGATTGGGAGTCATTGAGTTGGGAAGTCTGAGAGATTACATTAACAGCCCCGGTTCACCCAGCCCTGAATCCTTGGCCATGTAACTTTGCCCTCCATCCACGACTTTGAGTTCTGCCATCCAACTTGCTTTGGCCAAGAAGATATTAGGAGGCATAACACAGGCAGGAAAAGAAGCTAAGATACTGGGCTTGTTCTCTTGTGTTTCTTTCCTGGCCATGAGAAGGACATGCCCAGCTTGCCCACTGGTCCCAAGAGAAGGATGGGAGACACATGGAGCAGAGCTGCTCCAGTCAAGGTGACCCAGGAAAGACCAGCAAAGAGCAGAGCCCCCAGCTGACCTGCAGATGCAAGAGGAAGCCCTGCTGTCCCATTTCACAGGAATGAAAGTATTAAGCCACCAAGTTCTCGGGGTGATGTGCTACATAGTAGCAGCAAACTGATGAAGCTTCCATAACCATTTCCGATACTTGCTTTTGTCTCCAATGGAGCACGGCCCGGCTCCTTCAATGTCCTGAGAACTGAGCTGCAATTGCTTCCTCTCTTTGCTTTTGGGAATTTACATTCTTGTTCTGAGCAGGTATCTGCCCTCAAGCCTCTGCCAATCTACCAAGGGTTCTTTGAGGGAATGAGTCACGTCTTTCCATTGGACTAGGAGCGCCTAAACGTAAAAGCCATGGATCCCCTTTCAGATCTCATAACCAGATCCATTTTCTCTTCATAGAGAGTCAAATTCATCTCCTAGTTGCCGGCTTGGGGGACACTGTAATCACTCCCATGCTCAGATTCAACCTACACTGGAACATTGTCAGCTCTTTCTTCCCTGGTGGGACAGGAAATTGAAATTGGCAAAGGCTGGAAGGATGAAAAGAGCACAACTGATCAAATAAGCCTGTTTGGCAAGTAACCAGACTGCACACATACACAGACACCACAATCCCACCCCTTCCTCTCTCCAGGGACCACAGAGCAACTGATAGTTGATGAAACCATGACCAAGACCTTCACCACACACATCACGAAATCAAGTAACCACAGACTTTGGAAACCACAATGACAAGGTAGGAAGTCAGCTGAACAAAGGCCAGATTTGGTGCTAGTGGCTTTGCATTCATTGGATCATTTAATCCTCATAAAAATCTTGTGCAGCATACATTAACATGCCCGCTCTACAGATGAGGAAATTGCAGCTCAGGGAGGTAACTTGCCCAGGGCTCCAAATTAGAAGGTGGTGAAATCATTATGTGAACATAGATCTGTCTCTGGGCTGAAATGAGGAATGATAAAAGCCCTCCCTTTACCCTCTTCTTATCCAAATCTACTGACCATGCATCACAGTCACATGGCATGCTTATTAAAACACATATTCTGTTCTCCACCCCCAAATTTTCTGAATCAGGAGGTCCTGGGTGAGGTCTGGGACCACATTTTGAATAAACATTCCTGCAGGGCACACCGATAGAATCACTGAACTAGATCAGGTAAAACTTGAGCTTACCAAAAGGAAGATGGCATTCTTGGCCTTCAGAAAGTCTGAGCTGGCTGGGGAATGTTCAGAGGTGACATGAAAGCTGAAGGAAATGTACATCCCTGGAGAAAATGGACAGTTACCACAAACCCTGGAGAGAAGAGGTTTCTGTGATTCTTACTGTTGGAGGACGGAGGGAATGAAAAGTGCCCACCCAACTGAGAAGGTATCTGGAGACCAAAAAATGAGGCAGACAGTTCCATATGCCAATGAATCAGTTTCTTATGGGGTGACTTACTCACAGGGTGGGGGTTGGATGGATAATGACCGGGAAGCATTTGCAGCTCCACCCCTACACTGCCCAGGGGCAGCTTTATAGTTAATCTAGGGTATGGGGGTAGGTGCTTGGAAACAGGAAGTACATTCCTAAATCAGGATTTTGAACAAGTAACTAGTCTTGTGGGCTCCGGGCATACGTCAGGGAAGGTTTTCATCATTGTTTGGGCACTAACAGCATAGAAGCCACCTGGTCCTAATGGTGATTAAACAGTATCTATTAACCACAAAGCCCTTGACAACAGAGTAGTGATTCACTGCACAGGGCAGTCCTGAGTGGGGTCAGCGGAAGGACAGGAGAAACCATAAGGAGCCAAGATGGCATTGGTTATGCCAACAGCTGTACACTTGCCAGCTCTCCTCTGAGATGAGTTTGAGGTACCATTTTTCTCTCTTTTTCTCTATCTCATCTGTAGAAATTGCCAGGAATCAGTGTCTTAGTTAGCTTGGGCTATTCCAACAAAATATCATAGAGTGGGTGGCTTAAAAAATAGACATGTATTTCTCACTGTTCTGAAGGCTGGAAGTCCAAGATCAAGGTGCCAGCAAATTTGGTTCTTGCTAAGGACCCCAACCCCTGGCTCTGAGGCTTCTGAGTGTATCCTCACATGGAGGAGAGAGGAAGCCCTGGTCTCGCCTCTTCTTCTTAGAAGGGCTCTAATTCCATCATGGGGGCTCCACCCTCACAACTTCATCTGAACCTAATTACCTCCCAACGACCACACCATCTGATACCATCCCACTAAGAGTTAGAACTTCAACGTATGAATTTTGGGAATACAAACATTCAGTCCGTAACAACCACCTTGGTCTTTTCTCCATTGGCTGAGGGTACTCAGGGCGCCACAAGCATCCAAGAGGAAGGGTCCTGGCTTATAGTACCCGCCTGGCCCCCGCTCTGTGCCCCTCCAGCCTCCTTTAGGCCCTTCCTGCAGGATATGCATCACAGTTTTTTGGGACTGCTGGGGTTCTGGTCTCTCTTCCTCCCTCTGCAACACCAACCACTGGGCAGGCACCCCTCATCTCTTTCCAGAAGTCTTTCTGGGTAAATGTTATTAAAGCCTATTCATAGGAAAGGCTGCCAGGCAGTACTAAGCTCCCGACTGAACTCCAAGCCCCTGGGTTTAAGTCCCGACTTTACTAGATGATTGACCTTGGGCAAATTGCTTACCTGTAAAATGAAGGTAATAATATCCCTCTGGGGTTGTTTAGGAGAATTATCTAAGGAGGGACATATTAATTGCTTAGAACAATGACCTGGCACAAATGAAGTCAAAATGCATGTTGGTCACTCTCACTGCTACAGGGAGACAGAGACAGGAAGTCGTCGGGATTGAGATTTGAACACAAAGACTGTGCTCTGAACTGAGGTGTTGGGACTCTGTGCCTGGGACTGGTGGGCACCCGGCACTTTCCTCTTCTCTTCCTGGGTCAGCTTTTCCCTCACCCATAACTGACCATAATATGAAAGTTAAGTGTATGTACGTTGTATTCATGAAGTAATATTTATTTTCTTTGTTACTCATTAATAAAGCATGTGAATGTAACACTTCCTGGTTCTCTTTTGCAAAAACAAATTCTGTAAAATGATTCATAGTTGGTACTAGACATTCTCCGGCCTCAAATCCAGTCTGTGGCTCTGACAAAATTTATTTGTTCCCTCTCCTTTGCTGCCACCACGTGGTCATATTGGGTTATAACCAGCGTCTCCACAGGCTTTGGCAAGGCTCCGGGGTTAACTTGAACTTGTGAAATTGAACTTGTTATCAGGGTCTCAGTGAGCACCTAGTAAACCTCTGATTAAAGACATATAACACGTCTGGAAAAGCTATATAACTCTATTGTGAATTCCAGCCTTGGGGATTTTCTCCCACTTAAGCAGCAAACATTGACTTACGTCAACTCAGATCAAAGACCAGAAATGAAGGGACACTGTCCCTGTCCCCAGAAGCTTAGTAGTCTAATGTGTAATTGAACTTATAATTGAACTTTGGCAACCACTCAAGCTGAAGACAGGGTTATCCTACAGGAAAGGGAGACAGGTCATTCAAGTAACCAGCACATGAAAATCTCACAACTTAGGAAAAACTTCACAGTTTTTCATTAAATTAAATACAGAATGATAGCATGATGGCAACAGTAGATTTTTTAAAATTAATTGATTCGTACTGAAACATTATGCTGTACACCAGAAATAGACACATTGTGACTGATTATACTTCAGTTTAAAAAAATCATTGATTCATAAAATCTGAGAGCCCGAAGTATCTTAAAAATTGTCTACTTCAACCCCTCACCTTACAAATGGGGAAACTGAGGCCCCGGGAGAGGAAGAGGCTTGTCCTAGGGCACAGGGCTGGTGACAGAGAGGGCTAGGGTTCATGGTCGCTATACTCTGGATTGTTGCCACCCATAGCCGGTTGTGGGTGGCAGTATGGCTGGGGGGAAGGGAGCAGCGTTAAAGGGACTTTGGGAGGAAGGACTTTGTGGAGTCATGGGGGAAGAAGAGGGAACATCACAGGGGTGTTACATTATGGGTCACAGCCACGGTCCAGGCAGGCGATGTTCTGACATGAAACACAAGCAGGCCCAGGAGATCCAGGGCTTCACCCAGCCTCACTGCTTTTTATGTCTTCTTAGAATTCTCTCCTCTTTTATCTTCCTCCAACCTATTCTCTCCACTACCTTTTTTCTAACCAATTTCTTTTATTGACATTTGATCATTTTGCTTCCTCCACCAAGAACCAACATGCATCATGGAATCAGCACAAATTTTGGAACTGCACAGACCCTGCCCTGCCCACTAGCTGGACGAGTTGGAACAGTAACTTAATTCTTCCAAGCTTTGGTTTCTTTATCTTTGAAAAGTTACTACTTCTTACCCTGAAAGGATGTGGCATTCAGTGAGCCAATACGTCCATTATTAAAGACTTGTTGATGCTTACCAAGTGCCAGGTGCAGGTGAGGAGGGCACTGGGGATAAAAAAAAAAACAGCACTTATTTGAAGGCTGACTGTGTTCTAAGTATTTTGTATGAGCTAACTCATTACTCATCCCCACTTCTCAGATGAGGAAAACTGAGGTACAGAGCGGTTCAGCCTCTTGCCCACAAAGCTGTAAATGTCGGCCTATTCCCAGTGTGAATAGCAGTCATGCCATCCACAGGGAGGAAAATTAAGTCCATGCCTTCAAGGGACATTCATTTCAGAGAAAAGTGAAATCTGGAAAATTACTGGGAGAGTTTATAATAGACAAATGTATTAGTTTCTTGCTCCTTCCCCCAATTCCATGATCAAAAAGGCTTACGCCAAATGAAGAGGAAGAGAAGTGATGGGAGTGCCCTCCTGTTTCAACTCCTTCCCTCTCTTGGTCAAATGAAGCAAGAGGAAACCAACAGCAGTGAGCCCGTGTTTGGTGACAGCTGCTGTCACTCACCGTAATCCACAGGTCTCCGAATCACGTGGAGGGCTTGGGAAGCGTGTGCTGGGCCACTCCCAGAACTTCTGATGCAGTAGGTCTGGGGTGAAGCCTGAGAATTTGCATTTCTAACAAGTTCCCCAGTGAAGCTGATGCTGCGGTTCTGGGACCACACATTGAGAACCACGTGAACAACCCATGATGTATTGTTATTCCCACTGCCGAGGTGAGGACACAGTTTCAGGGAGGCTAGGTCCCTCACTGGAAACCCCACCGCTAGTGAGAAACAGGATCTGATCTGACTCCAAAGCCCGTGCTGCCTGCACTACACCTGAGGTGGAGATGTAACATTCCAGGACTTACCCATTCCACATCCGTTCACTTCATCCTAGAATATCTGTTCATGAAAAGCAAAGTCAGGTTTCCCTCAGAGCATAATATATTTTCATTTCCAATGAGAACAGAAGATGGCTTGTAAAAGCTTAGAAAATGTTTCTGTCCCAGCGGAAAAAAAAAAAGAAAAAATGTGACAATGAATATATGTATGTTCATGTATAACTGAAAAATTGTGCTCTACACTGGAATTTGACACAACATTGTAAGATGACTATAATTCAATAAAAAAAGAGTTTAAAAAAAGTTTCTATCCAATATTCTCTTCTATAAATCTATACTAAGAGAATGATCCAAAATACAGCCCCAAATACAAAGATGCTAAGTGTTTCAGCAAAAAACTGGGAATCTAAACATCCAAAATTAAATAAAAGTATGGTTAAAATATGGCTTATGCAATGGATATGGAATATTATGAGGCCATTAAAAATTATTTATTTAGAATTTTTATAACATGTCAAAGCATTTATGATGTAACATTAAACAAAACACAGGACTAAACTCAATAATCTCTCAATGTTATTAAAAATATTGAAAAAACTGGAAGGAAATCAACAAGAACATTGACAACAGTTGTCTCTGCATCTAATAATTTTCTACGCTTTCCACACACTTTCTACAACAAGCTTTTTCAATACAAAACCCATGCACTTTCTTTCTGTTGATTAACTACAAGAGACATTGTCAAGACCCTTCCACAGTTAGTCAATTCCTAAATAGACAAGAAAAGCAAAACGGTGAACTTTAAAGCTAATATTTAATTCCAGATTACATTTTCCCTGTCCCTACAATGTGCACATTTTAAAGTAAAAAACAAGAGGAGAAAAAACTCAAAAGACAGTCATTATTATAAATACACAGAAAGAAGACCAGAAAGATACCTGTTAAATGATAACAGGGATTCTTTTTGGTTGGTGGAAATATAAAGGCTTTCTAAATCTCTTTTCAGCTTGACAATTTTTGCTACATTTTCTACAATGAACTTTTATTACTTTTGTAATAAAAAGTCTTTGTTGTTTTTCTTTTTAAGAGACAACCACCAAGCAAATTATAGCACATCAATACGATGGAATAAATAGCCATTTTTAAATGCTGTAGAAGAGTATTTAATTACACACACAAAAAAGGTTGATATATCAGCCGACCATACTATAAAACAGTATGTTCAGAATGATCCCACTGTTTCGTTTAACAACAAGCAAACAAATGTCTGTGTATACAAAGAAAACACCCTAGAAGGAAATATCCCAAAATATGAATAGTGTTTTACTCTAGATGGTAGGATTAGAAGTTATTCTAATTTTCTTATTTTGCTTCTGTATTTTGGTAAATTTCTTCTACTGAATATTAGTTACTTATTCAATATGCAAAAAAAAAAGTTTTAGCAAAAGTTACATTAAACAAAAAAATTACCTTGTTAAATAAGAGAAACAGGGAAACAGATGAGCAGGAGTAATTTCCTTTAAAAAGACTTCCCAGCTCCATCCTAGCTCTAATTTTTAAGTCAAGCTGACCTTCCAGCGTCAAGAGGGCAGGCCACCTCGATCCTTCCTCCTACTGTAAACTCAACTATGCTCGAGCAGGACGTCAACTCCTGCAGCAAAGGTCACCCCTCTTGATGGGGCAGACACATGTGGTCCGGAACCTTCAAGTAAGACCCTAGGAGAGAAGAGGGTCTGGGGGGAAGAAATTTAACTGCCTCCTAGGGCTATGGATCTGATTACAAGTAAATATAATTTACAATCATTTGATGAAGTAAATGCATTATTTATGTTGCAAATAACACACTAACTATAGAATTATACTCCCAGACCTGGCAGAGGCCTATGGGATCACCTGAAGACAATTTCCAGGACACTGGCTTTAGGATGCTATGTAAATATTGACTGGAAACAGTAACAGAGATGTTATGGTAGAGAATCTTAAGTAAACAGTTCAAAAGCCTAGCTTCCTCTTTATACAATGTTAAGTCACGTTATTGCTGGCCACAAGGTGATTCAGCTTTCTGATTTAATCTGAGAACTTCTTGACTGTATGTATCATAAGAGGGACTACAAAGAACAGCTGAAAAGCCAGAAGACACAGAAAAGAACAGAAATAAACACACAGACGTGCATCTTCCAGCCCCAACAATGAGAAATCTATGCAACGAGACCAGCCGTTTAATCTATTTCCAAATCACTATCCTCGCTGTGGCAGGTGGCAGAGTTACGCACAGACGTCAGCAACAAGACTTCTTTTTCTGGGAGCAACCCAAACTCCTGGAGGAAAGCTTCCAGGTCCACAGCGAAGAAATCTTCCCCCAGCTGGTCAGTGACGCGAACAAAATTGCCAATCAATTCGCCCCCCTTGTAGATCAGCAGGGCAGGCAGGGCGTTCCTGGTGAAGCGGCTGCTGGCCCCGATCACCGAGCTCTTCACCCGGCAGAACTTGACAGCCGGGTACTCCGCCGCGAGGCAGATCATGCAGCCGTTCATGGCGTCGGTCCCTGGGATGCCGTCCTCATAGATGTGGACCATGATGAGGGTGCTCTTCTGCTCTTTGTCAATCATGTCCAAAAACCCTTCTCCACTCGGGATCTCAAAGACCTGCTTGAACTGGGGCCCCTTGTGAAGCTGCTGCCGCATCTCTTCCATTCTCTGCTTCCGGTACTGCTGCAGGAACTCCTCATCATCTTGGTCCTCATTCATCATGGCAAACTCCTTCAGAGTCATCTGCGGGAGGACCAGCAAGGGAGCAAACCGAACAGTTACACGAGGTACCCAAGAGACATGACGCGGCACGCTAATGCTCTGTGTGCACTATATCTCACCGAAATCTTCTGACAACCCCGTCAGGAAGGGACTTTTATTATCCCCACTTTACAAATGAGGTTGTAAGACCTGAGGTTATTTATACAAGCTCACACAGGTAACAAGTGTAAGACCAGGATTCAAACTAGATTTTTGAAAAACCCAGGCTTTCAATGACTGAGTCATAGTGCCTCCCCATCCAAATAGGCAGCGTCGGATAATACCACTTCATGAGCTTTTGTCTTTTTGTCAGTCTTGACAATGGGTTGATTATTTCATTCACTGTCTTGTTTCTGTTGAGAAGACAACAGGACATTGAGGAACTTTCACATTCATAATCCCTGCCCTGCATCACCCTCCCCCAACCTGCCCCACACACAAAATATACAGTCATACACTCTCTGAAAATGTGTTTCTCTTTTTATTACCAGTCACATGCTGAAATCGTTTCTGCTTTTATAACAGCAGTTGTGGGTGTACCAATTAAGGTACAACCTGCTTTTGCCACTTAGCACTATTATATCATAAATTATTCCTCATGTGTCCAAATATTCTTTGTAAAATTATACCCAACGTGCCCTGTCTTGCTTAACCACTCCCCTCTTTCTGGCATTCAGGCAGTTTCTAGTCCTGTTCTGTTGCAGCAACCCAGCAGGACAGGGACAGCCTCGCTAGGACAGCCCCATGTGACCACGGGATATTCTGCTCCATCTGGTCTCTCCCTCAATATAAGGAGGCTCTGTGAACAGTGGGCATGTTGTCCTGAAGCCGACTTACAAAAGCATCTTCCCCCTCCTGCCCTGGTGCAGCAAGACATCCCTGCTCCTGTGACAAAGCTCAGCTCCGCCTACCCTGGCGCAGATGAGAGGGTGGGGCTGGGGGGGGCCACACTGGACCAGAACGCATGTTGTCACTGCGTCACAGCCAGTACCATTCTTCTTTCCCTCTCGTGGCTCTCCCATCAGAGTGGCTCCTTCTGACCTGTTACGGTCTTTGCTGGAGTCTAATGCCCTGAAATCCTCCTCCTGGTCAAGGCAAATGACTCCTCACTTAATCCTCTTATCTGCTCCCTGACCCTGGTGGTTATTTCCAGCCAAGAGCCGCTTTAGGCTGTAGCCAAATGATCTCAGGCACTGCTAGACATCCATCGTGGTCAGAGGGCATGGGGGAAATAAAAGTCCTTCTGATACCAGGAAGGTAGAGAGAATCAGGGACCTAGTTCCAAATATCTCCGAGTGTCTGCTTGCTTCTACTCGATTGCCTCATTAGAATAAATTCTAATGAACAGGCTTCAGGTGAAACAGCAACATCATGGACAGAGAAGGAAAATCTGGGTTAGAATCCCACTTCCTATTAGCACGTACTAGATGCACCGCCCTGAGCAAGTGCCCTCCCGTCTCTCAGCTTTGGTTTCCCCATCTGTAAAATGGGGATAACACCTCCCACCTCAGAGGTTTATTTCTGGCCCAAGGTAAGCCCTCAATAAAAGACTGGAAACTTACTGAGCACTTTCAACAGGCCAGGCACTGTGATGGGCACTGTACCCACAACCCTGGGTGGTTGAGGCTGGGAGACTGGCCTCATTTAACCAAAGACACAGCAGACTCAGGATGGAAGAGACACTCCCCACAGCTGCTGGTGGCAGAGCTGAGACTCAAACCCAGGTGTGTATGAGCTGTGACAAGACTCTATACTTTCCCCTGCACTGCACAGCTCTTCGGAGGCCAAATCAAACCTGCTCCACCTCTTGAATCACTAACCCCGGCTCCAGCCACCAGGGAGGTTTCTAGAAAAGCCTGGGTGCTTCGAGTTACCTTCCCACTGATTTTCTCCTGGAGGTCTTTCTGTTTCTGTTGATCCACCTCTTCGTCCAGATGGGAGCGGCAGCTCAGGGACAGCTTCTGGATCAGCCTCTCCATCTCGCGGCACTGCTCCTCCCGCTGCTCCGTCTCCAGCTGTTTGAAGCGGCGCCAGTCGTTGATCACGCCTTTTGGACCTGAGTTGGGGGTGACCGTGGCAGTGACCAAGAAGAACGAGCACGGAATCAGGGGCCAGCTCACATCTGTCTAAAGCTTGCTCTGGCGACAGCATGGTGACGCTCACATAGGGCAGCATGGTCTACACACAATCATGTCCATGGCAGCTCGGTCTATGATAATTAAAGGGCCATGCTAAGGCCCCACATTAGGAGATACGTTAAATAAATTAAGATTCATCTACTCAAAGGAAGAGAAAGCAACTCTTAGAAAGAATGAGGTAGCTGTATGTTCCCTGCCCTGAAAAATGTTCAAGCACATTAGGTCAAAAAAAAGAGCAAAATGCAGGACAGTATCATGGTATGATCCTCCAATTTTTAGAGAAAGACCTGTATGTGCACGTATAAATATTCACAGGTGGCTGTCAATGTGCGTGTACATGTGTATGCTCACAGGAAAAGGGCGGGGAGGATCACTGTTAACAGTGGTTGTCTCTAGGAAGTGAGATAGAAGGGGACTGGTGGGAGAGAACGTCTACTGTTTTCTTTCTACCCTTCCGTATTAGCCGACTTTTTATGACAAGATTGTGGCAGGCTGTTCTATTATTCAAGCTCACCCTAAACCCTGCTGCCCCCAGGCTGTAGGGCCCTGCCCCTCGCCACGGGACCCGTGGTTCCTCCTGTGGGAAGAGTACCTGTAGCCCCAGCCTGACGCTGGGCTTGGCCGTGGGACTTGCTGTGGCCAGTGGATTCTGAGCAAAAACTTAATGAGCCATTACATGTTTCCTCCAGCCCTCTCTTGCACTCCACACTTGCTCATGAAAACAGTGTGTCCCAAACGGGCTGCTCCTTCAGCCTAGTTCCCACAATGATAGGACATCTGAAGCAGAAGCGGAGCTGCCGCTGACCCACACAGGCAGCATGTAACGTGCTGGAGAAATAAACCTCTTCTGTCACAAGCCATTGGCAGCACTTGGAGGTCATTTGTTACCATGGAAAAAAATATAAAAATCTGCATGAAGAAAACCTTAAAATGCTACCAACACGAAGAAAGACCTGAATAAACAGAAAGGCAACACCATATTCCTGACTAGGAAGATCCATCATCACAAGGGTACCAATTATTCCTAAATTAATCTATATGTTTAATGCAGTTCCAATGAAATTACATGATTACACACATGTGCATGCTCCTAAATTTGCTTTGGAAAAAGTAAGAAAGCAAAAGTTAGGAAGAGAATGACACCGAAGAGTATTTTGTGGGGATTAGACCTACCAGATACTAAAACATATTGTAACACAATAATTAAAACAGTGTGACACAGCATGGTAAAAGACAAATCAATGGAAGACACTGCAAGCACAGCTAAACACCAAATATAAACAGAAATTCAGCACATGATAAAACGGACATTTCAAAACAATGGAGAAAACAATAAATGATGTTGAAACAGCTGGGTAGCAATATAAAAAAATTAAGTTGGGGCCCTACCACATACGTTGTACCAAAATGAATTCCAGATGAATCAATAGTTAAATGTTAAAAGACAAAAATAAAAATACTGAAAAAAAAAAAAAATGGGGGACATGGGAGCGCCTTTTTATAATCTTCGAGTGAAGGCCTTTTAAGTAAGAAAACTAAGAAACTATAAAATAATACTTTCAAGCAGATGACAATAAAAAAAAAATTTCCTGCCAGGAAAAGAACAAAAGACAAACAACAAACTGGTAGAAATACTTGCAATTCATATCACAGATTAATTTTCTTAACATACAGCTCCTTAAGAAGAAAAAGACCAACTACTCAATTTCAAAAAAGCAAAGAATAGGAAAACATCCTTTAAAATTAGGAAAGTTCAATGTCACTCTTAAAAAGACAGAAAATAAAACTACAGTGAGTTACCATATGCCATCCACAAGGATGGCAAGATGAACAAGGCTGATAACACAGCAGGTCAAGTATATGGGGAAATATCATACTGCTGCTTAAACTACAAACCAGTGCCACCTCAACTGACACCCGTTTGGAAATAATAAAATGTAAAAGTGTAACTATGCCATTTCTAGGAATTTATTACCAGTACACTCATACCCATGATTTATGTGATATCAAATACCTATTAATTTGAGAAGCTGAATTCAAAGGCAGGCCAGCCTGTTTGAATCATCAGCATGGTGCCATGCATACATATTCGTATTGTGCAGTGAAATGGCTAGAAGTGTGCACAGTGAAATGGTAACACTAGGTTATCTCTGGAGGCGGGACTGGAATTAGGGAGAAGTCATCATAAGACTTCTGATACGTATTTAATGGTATTTAATGGAGATTTTTTAAACCTGTTTCCAGAGCGCAGGGATTGCCAGTACCTGTGTTAACTGAGACGCCTTCACCTGCCAGCTCAGCATCTGCGGGCATGGAACTGCCGGCCAGGGCACCCCCGCCTCCGTCCTTGTCCTCGTGGTCGCTGTCCTCATCCTCACTGCTGCTGTAATAGTACTGCAGCTTCTCCCCCAGCAACTTATCATCCAGGGTCGTCATGGTGCCTGGGGAGGGAGACACAGCAGGCTCTTCGCTGGCTTGAATCAGACAGACACGAATCGGAAGAATTGGGGGGGCTCACCTGTGCTCAGATCCTACTATTTATGGGCCCCTAAAAGTAATTATTTTCATAAGCTGGATCTCAACAAATCCATACCATGACCCTGTGTAATAGGGTTTACCATGCTCTCTCTGTAAATGGTAAAACTGAGGCTCAGATGAGGAAAGCTTCTCTACCAACTTTTACAGCAAATGGTGGAGCTGGGACCAGACCCCAGGGATTCCTAACTCCAAAAGACTGAGGGTGTGAGTCACTGTCTTCTGAATAGTACACACTGCACTAGTGTGTTGCTTGGCAGAATCTACTGACTGATGAAGGATGTACCTACACATAATTTTAAATGTACCTACCAAGTAAGACTGCTGGTAATTGAAAAATTGGGCAAGAATTCTCAGGAAAAACTCCAAAAAGAAGCATCAAGAGTGTGATGCCGAGTCACCATTTGCCTAAGGCAATCACTCATCTGTCTCCTGCCTTCACCTCCTAGTCAGCACATCAACGGTGGATGGATGGGCTCTGAAGCCCTACCAACTTTGGTTAAATAAAGGAAGGGCCCATGACAAGATTTTATTAATTCCCAAGTGTTTAAAGGACAATGGTTAGAGCCAAGCTTCTGCATCAGAAGCAGCCTGGGACGTTTCGGGAGAAAGGAACAGCTTGGTCCCTCACAGGCCCGCTCCTGATCCCACAAGGAGGGGCTGGAACTCTAGCACGCCTCCCTTGAAGCATCCCAATACTATGCTTCCTTGACTAAAGCCTGTTAGAATCCAAAACAAGGCTTTGCTAAGCTCATGTAGAGGAAGCCTGGAAGGGTAGGGGAATGCGGGCACCCGGGGAGTCAGATGGAGAGAGGAGGGCGAAAGTGGCAGGGTTAATTGAGAAAAATGTGCAAGTACAAGGCCAGGGGAGAGTCCGAGGTGGCGGGAGGTGGATTCAGAAAGCCGAACATCACTTAAAAGAGGCAGAGGAGCCAAGGAGGGACAGGGTGGGAAGAGAGGCTAGGTGGGCTGCGTGCTCGGTGAGGGTGGGGCCGCTGAAGGAGGAAGCTGGAAAGGCACTGCCAGCCAGAGGGCTGGTGCAGGAGGCGGGGCCTTTGGGGGAGGAGTCGAGGGCGGGGCCAGAGGGAGGGCTCGCGGGGGTGGGGCCTTAGGAGGTCGAGGGCGGCGCCAGCGGAAGGGCGGTGGAGAGGCGCGGGACCTTCGGGGGAGCCCGAGGGTGGGGCCGGCAGAAGAGGCGGGGCAGGAAAGGGGAAGAGGGTCGAGGGGGCGCGCTGACAAGGCCGTCTAATGCAGGCTCCCCGACCACCTTTATTCCACCACCTCCCACCGGTATTCCAGACCTGCCGCTTCTTCCCGGCTGACCTCAGTGCAGTTACCTGGCCTAGCTCAATCCGGACCCCTTCAGGCTGGCAACTCCGGGCACTTAGAAAGGAAAGGAGCGCTCGGTTGGAGGAAGAGAAGTGGGTCGGCGCCCTGAGCACTAAGAGAAAAGCCGCCGGAGTCCCGACTGCGGGGACCAATGAGGCGGCCTTCCTGCGTCGGCGCGGATACACGCTGCCCAATCAGAGGGGGCCTCTCCCGGCGGCCGAGGGAGAAGCTACGGGTCCAACTTTGGGACAAACATCTCGGTAATAATAATACGCTTATATTTGCTTTCTTTTTGTTTTAATTCGAACGAAGAGCTACGCTAGGTATGCCCAGCTTTGAGCAATAAGAACAACTTAGTTACCTTTGAAGTTTCCGAATACATTTCCACATATACTATTTATCGATTCTAATCACATCACGTCTATTAAGACAGAAGACAGACTCGGACGTTAATTTGCCCAAGAACACATACCCCTTTGGATTAAAAAAAAAAAAAAAGCCAAGTCCTTGACAACTAAACGCGAAGTGAAATCCTGGATTGGATACTGGAACAGAAAAAGGATGTGAATGGGACAACTGACGAAATTTGAATAAAGTGTATCAATTAATAGTAGTATTGTATCACTAGTTTTGATAATTGTACTGCGGTTATGTAAGATGTTAACTTTTGGGGATTCTGTGTGAAAAGCACAGGGGAGCTCTACATTATTTTTGCAACTTCTTGGAAACCTAAAATGATTTCACATTCTTAGCCCTTACCAAGGCGTCTAATACACCACATGAAGTAGCTCATAGGAAGCTTTGTGTAAATTGAATCATTAAAAATATAAATACACTGTTTCAAATAGTTAAGTTTTATCTCCGTAAAATTTGACGGAGAGATTCTTAATTTGCGATTCTACACCACCTGCAATTGTCTGCAAATTTGTATGTGTGCATATTTTTCTGAGAAGCTATTTGTTGAGGCTATCGAAAGAACCCCCATACCCCAATTTAAGAACAATTCATACAAAGAGATCCTTTGGTAACTGTTTGTATTTTTATTTGCATGATGCATACTCTTACCTTAATCAGATTTGCGCGAACAGCCAACTTAAATATGCTTGTGATCTGCTTTAAGTGACAAGCCAGCACCCAGCAACAGTACCTCTGCATAGATTCCCCACAAATATTTGTTAAATGAATACCTGATGAATGCTTTCCTTTTAATTTTGTTTTTACTCATATCTCCCTGAAGCAGGGGTCTTCTTCATGCATGGCTGCTTCTTTTCCTTCAAAATTCACTTTAAATTTAAGGCCGAAGTCCTCAAGGGGGCCCTCAGTGCTGCCCAAAGATCTTAGTTGCCCTGGGCAGGCTACGCCCCCACCCTCTAAGCGAAGCAATTCACATCTCTTTTCTCAAATCCTCAACACTCCCTCCCCTCTCGTGGCTTACCTTATGACCTTGATTCTTATTTCATCTGAAAAACAGAAGCAATCAAAAGACACTTGCACCCTCAAAATGTACCCCCTGCATCTGTACCTATTAAATGAATCACCAGTGGAGTGAACCCAGTTCACCCAGCCTAGTAAAAGAAACTGCTCCTGCAGTGATGTCCTCTCCACTACATGTTCAGGCTTGCTTTCTACAGTATACGAATGTTTTCCTAGTTTTCATCTCTGAAAGAAAACCATTCAGATTGTTAAAAATCAAAAAGTTTAATAACACTCAGTGAGACTGTGGGGAACACATAGCTGGGGAGAATACAAATTGATACAGTTCTTACGGATGGTAATTGAGAAATACCTATTATAACAAAAACATAAACCTTTAACCCAGCAATTCCATTCCTGGAAGTTTATCCTATAAATATACTTGCATAATATATTGTTTAGTTTTTTTTTTAAGAAACATGGAGAACATTATGTATCAGTTTCTTGCCTCTTGCATTAAAAATAGGGACAAATAATATTTGCTTATACATGCATAAAGAAAAGCATTGAAGAATAACAAGAAATTATGAAATAGTTAGCTTCCAAGGGGGCAGATGGGAATCAGAGATGGGAGAGAGACTTTCTATATATAATGTTTTATGTGTAATTTGTAAACATCTGAAAGTATTATCTATTCTGGTCCAAAAGTTTACAATTTTTTTCAAGTCAACCCTCACTTTCCTCCTTCACCATGCCTCTCTAGCTACATCTCATTTCTCTGATCTCCTTTAAGGCCAGATCCAAAACAGTTCTGTATTTCCTCTGCTCTAGTCCCTCCCCATCCTACTTCAGTTAGGCTTTTGTTCCCAGGAGTCCACTGAAACCACACTTATGAAGGCCACCAATGACTTCCAAGTTGTCAAATCCTGGGTGAAGTTTGGTTCTGCTCTTATTGAATCACTCAGCATCATTTGATAGCTAATCACTCCTTCTGGAAACCCCTTCTGGTCTTGGTTTTCAGAAGAATACCTTCCCCTAGTTTCTCCAACTTCATTGATGCCCTCATTAGCTGCTCTACTTGTGACCTCTAAATAACAGAATGCCCCAGGTTCAGCCTTTTGACATCTTCCTTCTGTGTACTCATTCTGTGTTTATTCCTGTCAAAGAATAACATGGAGGCAGTTCACTGTCTGCAAACAAGTTTACTCATGGAGGAGTCAAGAGATGATTGTCAACAAAGGTTTAAAAAATGGATTTATAAAGAGAAGAGGGAAATATGGGATGTCTAGAATGGGTCTTGTTTGTTTTTCTAGGGGGAAACTGACTAGCTACCATTTTGCCAAGCAGTCGGTCTAGGCAGCCTGCCCTTGAGCTGGCTGGCTCAAAGCATCAAAGAAAACAATGTTAGCTATTTATAGACTCTCCAGAAAACTGTGAGGTACACAGAACAGGTTGTCTCTGTATATTGTAAGCACCTCTACCTTGACTGAGCCAACTCTGTGCCATGTTCCTCATCAAAATTTTCTCTGTTTCCCACTGTACTAGGATTCCCCAGAGAAACATGTCCAAAATACAGGTGACATTTTGATGTGGTAAGCATGAGAAGGCCACTAAATTTATGAGAATTGTAGTCCCCGGGACTTGCCAGTAAGTATTAATTATTGTCTGAATTTAGTTGGTCTGAGTTTAAAAATCATGCAACAATTCCTATATGAATGTATGAGAAAATAATTGGGCCACAGTTTGTATTGTGAATACCGTATTTTATTCCTTTTTTTTTTTTTAACATCCCTTGGGTTACTTTAAGGTCCCAAGAAATAAGAAAAAATTATCTGCCTTAGTTATCTATTGCTGTATATAAAGTTACCCACAAATTGAGCAACTAAACATCTATTATCTCACAGTGTATGTGGGTCAGGACTCTGGGCATGGCTTAGCTGGGTGCCTCTGGCTCAAGCTCTCTTATAATGTTGCACTCAAGTTGTTAGCTGGAACTGAGGTCTTATCTGAGTTCTCAGCTAGGGAGTTGGGGCAACAGAGATCCACTTTCAAGCTGACTTCCATGGTTGCTGGCAGACCTCTGTTCTCTACCACGTGGGTTACCCCATAGCCTTCCTAAACGCCCTAGTCATCCATGAGACAGAGACAGACAGAGAATCCAAGACCAAGATGGAAACCAGATTTTTATAGTCTAACCTTGGAAGTTACATCCCATCACTTCAGCTGTGTTTCATTAGAACTGAGCCAATGAGTCCAGCCCATACTCAAGGGGAAGGAATTCCACAAGAACATGATTACCATACCAAGAAGCTGAGGTCACGGGGGAACCATCCTACACACTACCTACCACAAAAGTGCTCTTTAAGGGGGACTGGAGGCCAGTTAAGAATGAGGACATACTTAGGTTGATAATATTTTGGAGGATTTTGAAACTAAACAGCATAATTAAAAGCCAGAAAGGATAGCTGTCACTGTAATTGTTTAAAAAAAAGTAAATTAGACAGCATAAACAGTTGATAGGCAAGAAAACAGTTAAGAAAGGAATCAACAAAAGGCAAAAATTAAGAGAAAGAATAAGAGAAAACTAATAAAATGTAACTCTAATGTAAATTTATTACCTTGATTATGGATCTTTATCCATTGAAAGCAACTGTCTACACCTCAGATTTTCTTTTTTTAAACTTTTTATTTTGAGATCGTTTTAGACTTACAGAGAGTTGCCCCAAAAAGAGTTCTCAAATAACCTTTAGCCAGCTTCACTTTCTCCATTGAATTGCCTTTGCACCTTTGTGAAAAATCAATTGGCTTTGTGTGGATTTATTTAGGGGCTCTCTATTCTGTTCCATTGATCTACAATGGGGTCAGCACACTGTGGCTGGGAGCTGACCACCCCTTTTTACAAATAAAGCTTTATTGGAACACACCCATGTCCATTCATTTGTGTATTGTCCATGGCTGCTTCCATGCTACAAAGGAAGAGTTAGATAGTTCCAACATAGACTGTATGGCCTGCAATCTTAATATTTTGTTGAAATTTTTCGTGACTAAGTTAATGAGAGGTGTTGGTGTGTGGTTTTCTTTTCGTATAGTACTTTTGTCTGGTTTTGGCATCAGGGTAATACTGGCCTGGTGAAAGGAGTTGGAAAGTGTTTCCTTCTCCTGTTTCCTAGAAGAGATTATGTAGAATTGGTACCATTTCTTCCTTAAATATTTGGTAGACTATTTTTAGAAACCACCGGCTTCTGGACTTTTCTTTTTGGAAGGATTTTATTTTATAAATTCAGTTTCTTTAATAAGTATAGGACCATTTAGGTTACCTTGAGTTTGTTTTGTTTGTGTTTTTCAAGAAATTGATCCATTTAATCTGTGTTGTCAAATTTATAGACATTGAGTTGTTCCCAATATTTTCTTCTTATCCTTTTCATGTCTGTGAGGCCTGGAGTGATAGTCCCTCTTTCATTTTAAATGTTGGTAATTTGTGTCATCTCCCTTTTATTCTTGGTCACTCTGGCTACAGATTTATCAATTTTATGGTCGAAGAACCACCTTTTGGGTTCACTGATTTTTCTCCACTGTTTTTCTGTTTTCAGTCATACTGTTTCAGCTCTTACCTTTATTATTTCCTTCCTTCCGCCTGCTTTGGGTTTGGTTTGTTCTTCTTTTTTCTGTTTTCTTAAGGTGGAAGCTTCAGTTATTGATTTTAGTACTTATTTCTTTTCTAATATAAGCATTTAATGTTATAAATTTTCTTGTAAGCACTGCTTTAGCAGCAGCCCACAGTTTAATATATTTCTATTTTCATTCCAAAGTTATTTAAAAATTTCCCTTGATACTTCCTCTTTAACTCATTAAATGTCTGTCATTAATTTGGAAATATTCTTACCCATTAACTCTTCAGATATTTCTTATGCTCTGTTCTCTCTTTCCTTTTGGTATTCCAGTCACATTTGTGTTTAAACTGGTGTCTCAAAATTCTTAAATGCTCTGTTTTCAGTGAATTTTTCCCCTCTTTTTCTTCTTGCATTTCCATTTCAGTAATTGTATTGACTTATTTTCAACGTCACTCATTTTTGGCTATGTCAAGTCTACTGGTGAGTCTCTCAAAGGCATTCTTCTCTACTACTGAAGTTTTCACTTCTAGCAGTTTTATTTTAGTCTTTCTTATAGCCACCACCTCTCTACTGAAATTTTCCATCAGATCTTGCATGTTGTCTAAGTTTCCTGTTACAGCATTCCTCATATCAATCACTGTTATTTTAAATTCTTTGCCAGATAGTTCCAACGTCTGTGCCATATCTGGTTCTGGTTCTGATAACTGCTTTGTCTCTTGCAAGTCTTTTTTTTTCTTTTCATATACCTTGTAAATGTTTGGTTGTTGGTGAAAGCTGGACATCTTGTGCAGGACAATAGAGGCTGAGGTGAATGGTTTCTCTGCCTGAAAATGGACAGGCTTTTCCTTCTACGAGGCCTCAGTGTGGGGTTTGAGTTAATCTAGTTAGGACTTGGGCTTAGTTTGAAGTTTGTTGTTGCTATGGTTACCTTCAGGACACCAACGCTTCAAATTCTTGTAGAAATATCTGCATCAAGGGTGGGAACTGGTTAGCCAGAGAAAAGTCTGATGGATTCTGAGTTTGTAAAATGCCTAAGAGAGGATCTACTTGCCTGCTCCTGTTCCTCTCCCAGGATTCTGCTCTTAGGTGGTATTCTAAGCTTGTTCGTTTGGTGTTGGGGGCAGGTAGAGGTAGAAATAGGAGACATTCTCTGTTGTTCTAAGATTCAGTCTTAGCCATGTACTATGTCCCTGAATCTTGGAGATGTGGCCTACTGGGTTCTCCTGTCCCTCCCCTGACTGTGGTTATGGACCCTGCCCCTTCTCTAGGAATAGCTTTTTAAAAATTTTAACCACTTTCCTTTTCTCCGTCTGCGAGGAATTTTCACCCAGGCCTCAAGGGCAGCAGTGCTTGTTTCTGCCTTCCCCATTCCCAACACACACACACGCACGTGCACACACACGCACGGGTGAAGGCTTTTGTTCCTTAATTGAGATAGGAGAGAAGGACCTAGGTAACTTCTTGCCCATTCTGCTTGGCTGCTATTCCCCTCTCCTAAGGCAGCACCACAAAATTTCTTGGGTTCTTTTCTGATCTTTTTCGTGAATACTGGGTGGGGCTTCTGCAAGGAGAGAACGAGCCTGAAAAAGGGCATAGAGTCCCTCGATTTTTGTAGCCTCCAGGAGCTTTATTCTGCCCTGCTAGCCTATACTTGGCTTTCATCACCTGAATTCTTCTTAACTCTTCTTACTGTTTGCATCTAACCCAGGTGAGGAAGTGCTCAACGCTCATCTCTTGCTACAGGTAATTGTCTCTTAGATCTTTGACTAATTGCTTGCTTTACAACCTCATCTCTGATAATGCAGTTGGTGTAATTATGGCCCCCAAGAAGATTTCACATCCTAATCCCTGGGGCTGTGAACATTGAGATAACCTGTTCTTGAGTTTGTTATCTTAATTGGCAAAACAGATTTTACAGATGTAACTAGGGTTACTAATCAGCTGACCTTAAAGTAGGGAGATTGTCCTGGATCATCTGGATGGACCAATTATAATCATATGAGCCTTTTAAAACAGGTAACTTTTTCTCTGTCTAATGACAGAAGTAAGAAAGATTTGCAGCATTAAAGGGACTCCACAGTTTGTTACTGGTTTGGAGACGAAAGGGAGCCGTGTAAGAAGAAATATGGACAGCCTCTAGAAAGAGAGCACATCATGCTGATAGCCGGCAAGAAAAGTTGGATTTTAGCCAAAATCTGAATGCGCTTGGCAATGCATTCTTCACCAGAGCGTCTAGAAAGTAATACAGTCCTGCTAACACCTTGAATTCTGCCCTGATCAGAGAACCCAGCTAAGCCATGGCTGTGCCCATACTTCTGAACTAGAAAAACTGAAATAAGTTGGGTTGTTTTTTTTTTTTTTTTTGAGCTCCTAAATGTATGGCAATTTGTTATGGCAGCAAAAGAAAACTACTACACATAGGTTCAGGGAAAAAAATGAACTTCATGAACTTGAAGTTAGCTAGCCTTGATCTTTTTCATTGTAAAGGTGAGAGCAGTGCTGTTTCTGGCTTTCTGTACTCCAGGGAGGAATCTAGAAGTCCATGTCCCAGATCTTCTTTTTTGACTTGGAGAACCCTGGGCGGAAGCTGTCTCTGTTTGGACACCATTCAGTAAGACCTGGGGTCAGATATTCAGTGGGACTGGATATCAAGATTGTAGGAATTTAACTATTGTTCTAGGAAGTGTGTACTAATGGGTGTATGTTTTAGAACTTAGTAATTTTTTTGTAGTTAAAAATACTTGAAATTGTTCTTTCTGGTACAGTTTTAAAGCTGATTTTCATTGATGTCTCTTTCAATATATTCACTCCCCTAATTGTATATTACAGAGGGAGACAGCCAGTGGTGTCCTCGTTGTTAAAGTAGTTATTTGCATCTGGAATGCAATATTCAGGAATATGACTGCACAAATGAGTTAGTTAACAATATTCAGCAGAACTAGAATTTTGGGATGATGTGGATAATGAAGTTTCCTTTTAATGAGAGTACCATTTGTAATTTATAATTTTTAAAGTATTTTACCTGTAATGTAAGATTTTTTGTTTGTTATCCATAGAAAGTATTGAAGGTATTCCCTAGTGGGAAAAACAAAATCCATCAGCCGTTTTGTGACTGTTAAAGCATTTGCCTTTCTACAGAAAGGGATCATGTTTCATTGACCTTTAACTTTAACCCTAATGACCAGCACAGACAGGGGCTTAAAATTTATCAGCTGAGTTAATGAGTGAAACGTGAAAATAGTGTCTAGCTCCACTCAGGCCATTCTCTGTTTCATTCTGAGGTTCCCAGAACAGTCCTCACACTTCTGTAATATACTGCTTTGTCCTCATTATTTGTGTATTGGTCCTGTTTTCTCTGCTAGACTGTGAACTGCTGGTATTATCTATGCCCTCATCTCCCATGAAGAAGGTACTCTGTATTGAATGAATAATGTGACTGGTTAAATTAGGGACTATTTCAACCTCTCTGGCCCATTCATTTCTTTCAGATCTTCCCAATGATGTACACGTGAGGCAGGTGATTATTTAAATCTCAAGGGGTATCTTGGTAGCGTAGTTAAACCAAAAAATTTACCAATGCAATCAAGATAACTAAAACAAACTACAAACTTAATGTTGACACTGAACAAACAACTTTTAAGGTGGACAAATAATTTTATTTTGTGCATGCAAATACATGTCAAGTACTGCAAACTTTTTCCATCAGTTTTCTCTCAAACACTGAAAATCATGATGCTCTATTCTGTGAACAGCCAAAGCTAATATCTCTTCACTTCAGTGCTACAGCAAAAACACACAGAATTCACTCTTTGCTATTCACTATCATCACAACCCTCATTGTTCCATCTCTGCCCTCCCCCCATATACAGGCCTTACGAATCCTAGCCTTCCCCCATTTAATCCTATTCCTATAGCACAAAGGGAAACATTACAATTTGGAAATTCAAATTGAAATAAATGGAATAGAATTTATTCCCATATATAGTCCCCATTTCATTGTACAGAATTATTTTAAATTATAGTTTTAAATAGAAGCTGAGTATATGCCTTAAAAATGAGCATTAAATCCATCTTAGAGATGGTGCCTGCTTTTTACATGATGGGTGTACACCATCTTTAATTTCATTTACATTTCAATCGAACAATAGATTTGCAAAGAAAATGTCTAATACAGACGTAAAAATATTCACACTAGAGCTTCACAATCGGTTGTACAATTGACAAACAGGCCTCTTTTCCCAAACTTTCCAGCTAAGCAAATTTATAAAATGTAATCAATGCAACAAGAAAAACATTTCTCTTTCACTTCCAGGGAAAAGAATATGCAATAAACAGTATAAATGCAGACAGCAGTTGCTGCAAGCTAACCACGATACTCCCAAGTGGCTGTACAGTGGATATGTGCAGTACGAATAAAAGCCACATGTGTTGTATCACAACTACAGTATAATTGTTTGCCCAGCTAAGAGAATGCATGCACTTCCATGCCTTGGGTTATAAAGTGAGGCCTAATTCTTGACAGATTGATGGAATATATGCAAATGACCTTGGCTTTTGGCAGTACTAAGTGCAGCCAGTGTCTGTGTTCCACTGGTTTAAGGATATTTAAAAATTTTTATTTAAAAAAAAAAAGAAAAAACTGCCAATTTTAGACTTGGGGGAATAACTGCTCTCGGAGTAAAAATAGGACTCCACTCAAATGTGGGGTGTTCTGATTGGTGGCCTTGACTCCTTGTATTCCCTTGCCAGCAAAGGGATACAAAGAAACCGCTAGTATAAAGGAGTGACTAGCAAATTTATTCAGTTTATTCAGAAAATGGGATACTCCTTGAGCATGTTTATTTGTGTTCTGCTTGCAGAAGGGGTTCTTATGTGGAAGGAGTTACAGTAAGTGATCCCATCAACACTCTTCATTCACTAAAACACAAGAAAAGTTCTTCCAGGAAACTAACGTATAGTTGCAATGCAACTTTTCCCTTGAATGACTAGTTACCAATACTGGTGACAGTCTGCTCAGAAAATGACCCTAAGAAGCTAGGGAAGAAATACTCAGATTCAAAATTGAAATCACATGCTGAATCTGATCATTACAAACTCCACCCCTGTTAACAAGACAACATGAGCTTTAACATTTAAAATGCAAAAGCAAGCTAGACTGTTTTTAAAACAATGTTTTCAAATGTTTAGATAATCCCATTTTAAATACCTACAAATTGTTGTGCATCCTGTAATTTTCTCAAGGCAGTGTATAAAATTGGGATGTGTTTTATATACTTAGAATTGGCTAAAAATTTGAGTGAAAGTGACCACTTCCACACATACAAATGGAAAATCTCAGTTCTAGTACAGGAGATTCCTTTCATTATTCTCTTGTGAGAGTAAATAGCTACTAGGAAAAATATCAGTGCCACTGACCCACTGAAGTACCTTCTCTTGAAAATTATGATGCACAACTTTCACGCATGACACTGGTTTACCAGATGGTACTGAAAGTCATGGCAGGAAACGCAAGGGAATCTGCTTTGTTCAGGTACCAACTAGACAAAATACACATAAAATTTTCTCAGAATTTAAAAATGAAAAGAGACCACAAAGGAAGAACTACTGATGCTACATTCCCAGTATCTGAATGGGAGGCACAGGGACTTCAGAGTGGGACTCAGAAATTAAAACTAAAACACAAAAAGTCAAACCAAAACACCCACCGTTTTCCCACTTTCCAGACCTTAGACTAGTTTTTCATAATCATAATTAGAACACAGGCCAGATACGCAGAATTTAGTTACCAACATGACAAATTTCCTCTCCTACTGTTTATATCCTTTGATTTCAAAGATACATGCATTACAACATGTTGGTAAAAGGGTCAAATAACAGGGAGTGCCCCCAATTTTAAAAAGTCACATTCTGGGTCTAACTTGTAGTCTTTTCCTCTCCGATATCATTAGGTACCTTTTTGAAGAAGGATCATATCAACTCTTCTTTCTTCTAAAGTGGCAGAGAACCAATGTTTACTTCACGTTAAACACACCATGAGAAACAGAAGATGGCAACTACATAAAGGTTGCAATACAGAATAATCCCAACACAGAAATAATTCCTATGTTGTTAGTGAGGAAGAGAGTAAGTTTTTAAGAACAGGGAGTTATTGTTTTATGGGATCACCTGCTGCAAGACAAGCATTATTTTAGTATAAATGTTCTGAGACATACCAATAAGGTTGGCAGGTATATACATACACTGATGCAAATGTAATTTCACTGGACAAGTAGGCAAACACCTAAGCAGTTTATCCCAACCCCCTCCAGCAGAGCACAACCAAGTTTCGAAACTTCAATTTTAAAATTAAAAAGATAAGGTTAAATACACAAGATCAATTTATGTAGTATATATTCACCCTCAGAACGTGCTGAAGATGTTTTGCGTAGTTCTGTTGCACAGAGGGTTCTTTCCCTGAGGGCACATAAGGAGCTCTCAAACTGTTAATAGGTCTCTATTTTGTAACAAAATAGCAATTTTAAAATCTTAAAAAAAAATACATTACCTTCAACATGGAAGATCTCACTATTTAAATATCCATGAAATAGACATACTGGTTTGCATATCCTTTTTGGAAATACAAACAGCAAATAAAGTACATTGGAAGCATTTCAAATGTAATAAGCGCATATTTATAGAAAGGTTCTGATATAAATTATAATAATCATGTTCCTGTAATATCCTAGGCTAATTTATAATGTCGGAAATAAGTTAATGTAACATGGTTTAAAACTCTTGTTCCTACTCATTTCAGGTTAAAGAGTGAAATAAATAAAACGTCTTTGTAGGGATAGGGGGGCACTGGCCATGGCAAAAAGGTACAGTACTAACCAAAGGAAACTAAGTCAAGGCTACTATGCTGTTATGCTACAAACATCGTCATACATTTGAGTATTAAATAAATGTGTAAGATCTTCCATACTGACACCAGAATATCAAAACTACCCCTTTGTTTCTCAGGTATATTTACAACTTATCAGTCACCTTATGAGCATGTTCATTAAGACAGATATCAAACACCAGTATTTACTCATTCTGATCAAGAAATTTCAGGGAAATGTCAACCCTCCCACCCCTGGAAATGTGCACAAAACTTTTTATCAAAATCTTATCTGATACAATGCTGTGGTTTTGTAAAACAACTAAATAGCTCAGACGACCAATAACATGATCCTGTTTAAGCATCTTGCTAGCAGGAAAAGCCCTTACATACAGTACACCTGGTGAAAGATCAGCTTGGCTTAAAATATTCCAGTACAATTTTCAGAGTAAACAACTTCACAGAAGTTAATTAAAAAAATAATAGTAAAAGTGAAACTAATCTTAAAGAAATGGGGGAAAATCAAAGACACAAACTATAGGTAAGATCACCAGTTAAGGAATGCCCAGCTTTTGTTTTCAAATGTGGACTGAAATTTAGGTCTCAGTAAACTACCTCCCACGAATCTGGGGCGTGGCTGGCTGAGCACGCTGCATACTTTCACATGCCAAATCAAAAACTTTTCAGTCACATTTTAGCAGGGCAGAAATTATTCATGTTAAACTATGAATAAAGGTTAGCCAATGTTCTATTATTACATGGTTCATAGTCTTATCAACCTAACAGTCAGAAAACAAGGAAAATTAAACCCCAACATGAAGTAACAATAAACAATATTTAACCAAGATAATGCAATGAACATCCAAATTAATTAGTTTAAATTAAAAACCCAGCAATACCATCTCGTTAGTCAGTGCAAACGCTACATACAGGGTTTTCTCAAGAAAGCTGAAAGCACCTGATTCTTTTGCCAAGTCATCAGATTCAATAATGTACAGGCTTAAATCTGCATTTTAAAAAACTGCCATTACATTAGTGCATAATTTATCAAAATTGTAAAAACGATTCTGCATAACTTAGGAGAATTTAATATCTAGTACATCAGCTGAAAGACTTAGGCACTTGGTTATATATTTAATTACTTACTTCAACAAGTAGCCTGTGTATAAATATTAACAAAGCAGAAACTATTCTTGAAAAATGGAATATTGAAAAAAATTTTAAATGCTACAGATAAAAGCACTGCACCACACTCCTACATATAATGCAGTAAAGAAAGCTAGTATATAACCCTGTAAAATTCTATGGTAAGAACGTCTAACTCCACTCTTCAAAATTAACAAAAAAAGAAAAGAAAAGAAAAAGGAAAAAAAATCCATGCAAAGTCCCATGAAAAAGATAAATAAAGCAGCTGGAATGAGATGGAAATTTCTCTCAGTGAAACATAAAATAGAAATAAATAAGTTAATTAAGTCTACTTTCACTAGATGTATCATTGTAGGATCCTGCTAGTTTAATAACTGAGTTGTTAATTTTCTATAGAAGCCATTTAAAATAGGAAATGGCTCAGTTACTGCACCGGATTGCTACAAACTCATAAAAAGCTGCTTGAAGCTTAAGTTAAATGTCCAAATTCCAATCACCTCTGGAAAGTGAACGTGTTACCCTAGTAAAGTAAATTTTCTTTTTTTTTTTTCATAATGCTAATGCAAGAGGGCTTGAAGTATCAAAGAGTCCACAGGAAATGGATGCCCCCAGTAATATCTTTTTTTTAAAAAAAATATACATTATATAATATATATTATATATATAAAAAGCTAGTGTAAATGCTTCCATGGTATGGTCACAAATTTGAAAGATGAATCTCCTTTCAGCTGTTAACCATCTTCCCATTTGCAACAGGTTTTAAAAAGTCGTTCTTATCTTCAGACATGACATGAGTTTTCAGAATGAGGTTGCCAACACTGACAGATGTGGTGATGGGGAGGCAACTTGCATTGCTAATGGACACTGGGAGTGGCTGGCTAAAGCAAGAAGTTACCGGCAGAATTGTTTTTTGCTCCTCCCTGAGAGAAGATAAATGACATTGAAAACAAATTAGCTGTAAGTGAAAACTTTTAAGAGTAACCATACATGATGATAAGTAAAAATTTTAACAAACTTGAAGAGCCCCTAGCAAAGAAAGGCATGTCTTTTTCACTAAAAAGTATCAGAGGTCACAAAAAAAGTTCCATCTTCCAAAAATTCTAATAAAAAATTAGAACACTGGGTTAATTTAAGGCCAACAAACTATCAAGTTCAAGACTTAGCCCATATTTTAGGCAGTAATTATCTTTCTATAATAAAATAGTAAGGCTAAGAAAACCTTAACATGATTTTTAAAAAGGGAAACCTCATTTAGGTTTTAATTCTCCACTTTATAATATGGAAGTATGGCTATCAGATTGAGGAAGGACAACCTGACACTGGAGAATAAAAGTAAACTTTTATACCAACAAAAAGCAAGTTTTAGAGGCTACTAAAATGGACTACTTTGTTAGTTCAAATTTACCTCTTCTCTCCTAAAAATCCAGACAAACGAATCACTGCCTTATTAAATAGTCCTCCCCTCACAGGATAAAACCAAAAATAAACTTAACACTGCACCTCTTTCTCTTTAAATATTCATGCGCTATGCCCACTGGTTATGAGTTTTATGTCCAACACTCACAGAATCACATGGTCTTCACCTAAACTCTGTCTCTTCTGCTCCAGAGGCTCCTTTTGGTGCTGCTGGACTGGATGTCCATTTTCTACTGCTGTTCCATTCAGCAACTGATCATTTTGAGAACTGATACCAAGCTGTATGTCCAGGATCTCCTAGGAAAATAAAACATGGATCCTTCAGTATGAAAATATTCTGTACTCTAATTTCCAATGGAGTAAAGCCTCCTAAATATCTAACTGTGGTACTCACCTCCATCTGTTCACCTTGTCCATCAGGTTCATCAGTATCAAGTGCTGAAAGCTCTAACTCAATATCCCTATCAGGCTTAGTATCAGTTGCATCTTCAGTATAATCACTCTGTAATTGAGAAAAATACTGATTTCATATCTGTGGAAACTGGGGCTTCCCTTTTAAACTAAAATGGGAATCCCAATGATTGATCAAAAAAAAGAAATCTGAAACTACAATTTTATTTCTACTCTAAGTTTTAAAAGCAATCATCTGCCAGAAAAAGCCACACTAAGCAATGACATAAACCAACAAGCAGCAGCAAGCAGCAAACACACTAGGCATGAAGGTGAGAGGTCCACTTTCCTTACCTCTCCATTTCTCAGTTCAATTTCTTTGCTTAAAAGATTTAGGGTAAGGTGACGGCCTTCATCCAGGGAATTCCACTTCTGTTGCATGGCCAGAGCATTGGCCTCCCTTTGAAGAAGCAATGAGTTACTCTTGGCCTATAAGTTAAAAAAAAAAAAAAAAAATCAAGTCAGCTTCTAGCCATAGCTTTCAAATGTCATTCTATTTTCAAAAAATTCAAAGCTGAGTGACACAGAGCCTACCTGCTGAAGCTCAATGCTCAAAAGGTCTCCAGTACTGGAATGCTTTCTATGACCAGATAAATCAGTAACAATGAATCTGTCCCTTTAAAGAAAAATAAGTTTACTGTTATAAAAGTGAAATAAATGAAGCAACTAAATCAGTAATGACTATATAATGACTTATATACAATAGTTTTATGTAACAGATCAACCCTGATAGTTTCAGTCATCATTCCAAATTTAAAATATTTTTCAGAAATTTGTTAATACCTAAAACTAACAAAGCACATTTCATGAATAACTGGGGACAGGCTCTGTACTCTGAGAATACACATACAAGTCTGAGACGAAAGAATCCTAAGGAATTAAGAGCAACATTACCGTTCAATATAGTGTGCTGATGATGCGGCCTCATTACCATATGAACTCCACCTTGAATCAACAGCATTGACGTAAGGGACATAATCTATAGAAATGTAGAAAGAAACAATGATCAAAAAAGTGAAAAATCAGATACAGAGGTGAATGCACACTTTTCGAAAATATCCATATTTTATCCAACGAGCCATGTTCTCCTCCTGCCTAAACCATTTCATTCTGAGTTTACTGTGGTTGTTACATGGAGGGAAATGTTCTGTACTTAACAAAGTCAGGAGCATAACAGGTGAAGTAGCAGTTGAACGGGTTACCTGATACGCTGATGGGCTTAGTCGCACTTCCTTGGGAAGCAGTGGCCTGTACAGGATCCGTGGTGTGGTAACCTGTACGGGAAGATCGAGAAATTGCACCCCATTTTGAGATGATAGGTCCATCACTGAAAGGAATTATTGGATCTTCTTCTTTTGTCCTTCTCTGAGTTTCAAATAAATGCACTCTTCTCTTAACATCTCCACTGTCCAGATCCTGCATAAACCAAAGAAAATCAATAAAAAGACCGACCACTGGCAATTACTTCAGTTAATAAGTACATGCTTTCCAAAGATAGGTAATAAAGGTTTCTGGTAAATTTAATGTTAGCTGCAGATCTCAGTGATAATCCAACATTTATTTTAAAAACACTGAACTATGCTCAAACAACTTAACCATTAAATGTAATTTATTTCAGACTTACCTAACTATAACTCTGCTGCTTACAGGTGAGTTATATAGCAACAATACGAAGATGAAAGCAATCTTTCTAAAACTTGAGTCAATACGCATGATAACCCTTGCCCCTCCCAAATCATACCATTAAGACAGCATTTGAATTAGCAATTACATCTCTGGGCTCTGAGTCGATGGCATTTATACAGGAGCCTATGGTGCCACAAGACCAAGGAGAATAATGGGAAAGATGATCTTCTTCAAATTTTGTGCCACTCATACTTTCAGAGAACTGATTTAAAAAAAAAAAAAAGGAGGGGAGGGAGGCATAGGCAATTGGTAAGAAACTTCAATTTACAAACTTATAACTAACATAAAGTAACTTATAGAATTCACAGCACTTTACAGTGAACAATTAAATTAATAACAATATAAAAAACTGTCATAAGTGATCAATCGCATTTATACTAATTGTATTTTATATTACATATTAAAAGAAAATAGAATGCCTTCTCTTTTTTACTCATACAAGAATTCATAAAGAACCCCTGAACGATACTATGTAGACAACCAACAATTATTTATAACATGCCTCTAACATGGTACAAGGTCTCGAAAAAGAACAAGCAAAACACACATACACATGCACAGAGATCTAGAAATACACTTTTCTATTAAGCAAGTGGCAATTCTAGCACTCCTGTCAAGATGTTTAGCTGCTCTGAAGAAGTCTAAGCTGGATGAGATAAATTTGGATCTACTTTAGAAATTCAATGGCTTACTGAAATATTTATGGATGGAAAAGTATGATGTCTAGGAATACTTCAAAATAATCCAATAGGAAGGGGGAGTACAAACGAAACAAGACTGGCTGAGTTAATTATGGGTAATGGGTACATGGAGTTTATTATACTATTCCATGACACTTTTCATAATGAAAAGATTAGAAAAAAAATTCTACATTAGAATTTTCTGGGATAGGGAATAAACCAGTTGAATCAAAACAAAACTTAATGGTTTGCTCTAAATTTAACAGTACAGAAAGGATACACTGAGATAATCCTGGTATAAAAAACTTGTTTTGTAATGAAAAGGACAATAATTAACAGTGATTTAAAACACCATGAGTAATACGGTAGGCATTTCTGCACCTCTTGTGAAGTAGGGAAGAAATGCCTCAGATAGACCAGAATTCAAATCCAAGCTACTTATGGGCTGACTTTACTAGCTGGGCAAATTACTTAACTTCTCTGAGTAGGATTTCTAACCTGCAAAGTGTAGATAATACCTGCCCCCTAAGAATTCTGTAAGAATTAAATAAAATAACATTACATAAATACTTAGTACAGTGCCTGGCACAAGTAGGTGCTCAATAAATGGTGGATATAAATTTTGTTATTAACAGAAACCATAAATATAATGAGAACTATACTGCTGAAAAGATTTTAAATTCTTGGTGGAAAAAGGACTATGATTTAGTGGTCTTCAGATTCTCACAATGCCTAGTCATAGGGCTTATATATTCAACATTTATTGAATTAAACTCAGATGCAACCAAACCAATGCAAAATACCCAACATAGCCAACCCTGATTGAATGAGTGCTCTCAAGTCATTCGCTGGACCTATCCCTGCAACATCAAGCGATTAAAACCTTTCTTACATCAGTGCGGAAGTCTACACTGAATAGAGGAGAAGGTGGTGTTGGTGACTGTGTTGCCACAGGAAGAGTTGAAGAGACAAGAGGTGCTTTCTGAGTGTGGTACTGTGCCCACTGCTCTGGCTTTCTTCTCATCTGCTCCTCGCAACTGGTCTTCAAATGACCACAAGGTTCCTAAAAGGGGATAAAAGAAACAATCTTAATCATCTAGGGAGTGGTAAATAAATTTAACTATGCTCTGTTGAAATAATGTGAACACTTACTATATTGTTGGGACCAGAAAAAAAAAAAAAATACAGTAGGGAGGTCACCCTAGCCTATTCTCCACACACTTAAACAAAAGGCTTAAATATTTAAATGATGTTAAAAGTAAAATATGAGAACTTACTTTTCTGTTTTAGGAAAAGTGTGGGGATACTAAAAACAGGCCCTGTCTTTGTATCTGGAAGATTTTTTAACTTTCCCATCAATTTCCTATCCAAACATAACATTTATTGAGCATTAATATGTAACAGGTCCAATTCTAAGAGCTTTGTTTCTTCTGATTTAATCCTCACAACAGCCTTATGAGGTAGGTACTACTATTATTTCCATCAAATGTGAAAAAACTGGCATAGAGAAGTCAAGTAACATCCGTAAGTCACACAATTATTAAGTGGACGAGCCAGGATATCTCGGTATTCTGACATCAGACTCTAGACTCTTAACCACTATACTATAGTAACGATTGTATTTCCATTATCACTTATCACTTACCCTTGGTAAAGGCACAGTTGTCCTTGGCTCGCTTGGTGGCTGACAAGCCACTGAATAATACCCATCTAATGAGTTATATCTTTCCCGCAAAGACGTCTGATACACAGACGAGTGCATCACATCCATCGGAGGTAAAGAATTGCTTCTAATAATGTCATCTCGTTGGTACATAGGTGGGCGCCAGATGCGCCTGCTGTCGTACACAGGAGCATACATTCCAGAGGGTACTGGAGGAACTGGTCCATACGGCTGCGGAGGAGGAGGTTGGTAAGGAGAAGAATTCATTCGATCTCGAGGGGAAAATGTACTGTAATGATCGGCATATGGCATGGAAGCAGGTGGGAGGGAAGACTCTGGAACATTACTGGACCTCACAAAGCGAGGAACACAAGGAGCCACACCAGCTGGTACTGTTGGAGGTGGTGGGTAGTATCCTTGAAAATTGGAAAGAGGAATATTTAATGTAATCTTAGTAAAATTTAACATTTTATAATAGTTTACGTTTAAAGCAGCCTTTAATGTGGGAAAATAAAATAAACTTTGAACTTTAGTTACCCTGGTTTAGAAAGAAACTACATGCTTTCAAGACACCACTATATGAAAATCATTAATGTCCAATATTTTGTTAAACTGCTCCTTAAAAACACATGATGAGGTATAAACAGATGGCTGGCAAATTTCCTTGTAGGGCATTTACTGCCACAGGTTTTGGATTAAAATTATATCATTGATTACAATGACATCATTGATTCGTAACCTTTTTGGGAACAGAGGTTACAGGCCTCTTTCATAATCTATATAAGTTGTGAATTGTCTTTCTAAAATTATATACGTATATATAAACCAAACATTTAGTATACTATTTCAGAGGATTTACCAAACTCCCTGAAACTCATCCATCAACCCTGTATTTGACTCATAGGAATGAGAACCTTAAAACTATTGACATGTAGAATCACAGATTCTTAGGACAAGAAGAAAATTTAGGGGTCATGTAGTCCAAAGGACTAATTTTTTAATGTAGATATTCTAGACAAATATAAATGATTCACTAACTTATTACAACAAATGTAACATTACAGCTTCTTTTTCTCTTAGAATTATCTAAAATTACTTACCTGTCTGTGGGTACTGTGGGACTTCAAAGGGTATCTGTGTCCTTGGATCTTGAAAATACTGAATGTTTTCAGAATGCTGAGGATACACTGGTACTCGAGTAATAAACGGGCTGGATTTTGGAGGCACAGAATTCAGCTCTGTTCCAACATTAGAAGGCCCAGCTGAGGTAGCCGCTACATTACTTACAGGAGTCTTGGGTGGAGAACCAATTTTACTGGAGAGAAAATTTAACAAGGGCAAATAATAAATCACTGTCTATGACTGTTAAGTCTTCCTCAGTAAGAATTTTTCATAAACTTTTATTAGTGACCACTAACAGAAAACACTTCAAATATTTCCATAGTGACAAATAAGGCAATGAATTTCACTGCCACTTTACACAGCTAATTCATAAGATTATAGTAACAGACCTCATATTCTGGTGAGGCCAAAAAGCAGAACAACACCAAACATGAAACACAAACAAATCCCAGGCACAGTGTACCCCACTAGTCTCTTTTTATCCATAATTTAAGCAAAGATTTTTCCTATTGGAAGTTAAAAAAAATTCTGTTCAATAACTTCTCAACAGAAACAATACAGTCCACCAGTAGAATTCTTTGGGACAAATGAGACAGATACATAAAGGAAGAATTGTTCTATTAAGAGCCAGATTAGCTGAAATAGATTTCTTTCGTTGAAGAAAGGCTATTTTTGTCCATTTTGTTCCCTGCCATATCCCTAAGACCTTTTTTTAAGAACAGTTTCTGACAAACAGGAGGTACTCAGTAAATATTTGTTAGACAAATGGAAAAGTTCCTGCCACGTAGTAGGTACTCAGCAAACATGTGCTGGATGAACGGAATGCCAATGAAACGGTTACTCATTAAACTGATGCAAAACACACAAGCTTTCTATCTTCTACATATTTTTTAAACACAAAGGATTTTCTTTGTCAAGTCACCAAGCAATCAGCTCTAGAGGATCTCATTATGCCTTTCTTACGTTCTTTGAAGAAGTCGAACTTTAGCACAGGTTAGATATGTGATGACTCATGAAAAAGATCTTGTTAATGATGCAGGAATTCAATACACTGCATCCCAACTAGATTTGAGGGTTTTTTCTCAAACTCGAGATGCCCTTTGAAAGCAAAAGTATAAACAACAAGGAGCGTGGGCTGCCTTTAAGTCTAGCACAGATTAGTCAACCAGATGTTTGTATCTGTGTATCATTGTATTAAAACGGAGAAAATAACTAAGAAACCATGGGTAATAATAGTAGGTACAAATGTATTGGCTTAGAGATTAAAGATATTTTAGGGCTGTGCTTATTCTTTGAAGTTCAATAAAGGCAACAAGGAAAATGATTAGGATTTCCTCATAACAATAATAAGAATCACTTACTAATACGCAATTACTGAACACATTCCAGACACTGTGCTAAGTGCTTTACACAGATTATCTGGTCCTTTCACATCAGAATGTTATATACCATAAAATTTGGATAACATTTTCAAATGGCAAATTCTTAGAACTTGCAAAATAAAAAAAGGCATCAAAATCTATGACAAAGTTCATAGCCTTATGAAATCATGAAAGCTAGCTCAGAAATTCAGACTCAAGGAAGAAGCTGACTTTTAGTCCAATTCTAGTCAGACAGCTATATCTTAGATGACTTTCAGACTTCAGACTCCTCTGCTGCAGCCTCTCTCTACCTGCAGGCTTTTGCCCGGGCTGCATTCTCTACAGACAAGGCCCTTCCACCCTAACTATCCATACTTTTGGAATGGCTCAGGCATCATCACTTTACCTTTAAGAAAACTTCCACAATAATTCCAAGTCGAATTATTCTTTTTTCTGTGTTCTAATAACACTTGGAAGACAACTCCATTATAGTACCTTTCAGATGATATGATATCTGTTTATGTCTCCCAGACAACACTGGGAGACCCTGAGGCAGGGAGTGTATCTAGTTCATTTTCATTAGCTATGCCAATTGGCCTGGTGTTTGCCACACAGAAGAGATATAATTTTTGAATGAACAAATAAATGACTTATTTATTTAGATTTATTTATTTTTAAAAGTTGTTTTTCCTAGTCCATAATTTTTTTAAAATTGAGACATAATTTACCCTTCTAAGGTGTACAATTCAGTGATTTCTGGTCTATTCCCAAGGTTGTACAACCACCACCACTATCTTTTTCTGAAACAGTTTCATCACCCCCTGAAAGAAACCTGTACTCATTAACATTCACTCGCCATCCTCTTGTTTTCCCAGTCCCAGCCCTTAGCAACCACTAATCTACTTTCTGTCTTCTAAGGATTTGCCTATTCTGGACACTTACATAAACAATCCTACAATATGCTGCCTTTGTAACTAGCTTCTTTAATTTAACATTATGTTTTCAAGGTTCATCCACATTGCAGTATATACTAGTACCTTACTCTTACGGCTGAGTAACATTTCATTATAGGAATATGAAATGGTTTTACAATATTACCTTGCCAAAAACCTTCAAAAGCTCATTTCCTAAACATATTTAACACAAGGTCTCCATAATTGGGTCCCGATCTACCTATCTAATCTTATTTAACCAGTCCCTAACATAAACTTTCAGTTCTAAAAGGCTGATCTCAATATTCTATACAATTACTAATAAACTTGATCCATGTTCTCCTGTTTGTTTTTCTGAAATCTCCTTCCCATAGTTCTCCCAGGAATATAAAATTTTCCTGTTCTTTGATCCAACTCCAGTATTTCTTCATATATGTAAATACTGTCTTCCCAACTATGTCATCATAAGTTTCTTAAAGGTATGGATATCTTATACACAGCATGTATTTTCAAGAATGCCAAGAACAGAGCTCAGAATGAGTGTGTAAGTAACACCTGCTAACTAGACAACGTTCTCTGATACATCATCTCTAAGATCTCTCTGAGGGAAAATTCTAAGAATCCTTTAATAAACAAATTTCACTACCATATGCTAATTACAGAAATAAGGAATACAAATGCTTACCTACACATTTATTATGTGAAATCACTAGCAATTTACTGTGTGCCTACCATAATGCTCTTCTCTCTAAGGCATATAATAGATATTGACAGACTACTTATGAGTAACAAAATCTGAGCATGTTTTAACTCATAGTTTAAGACCGGGAGAGAATAACAAAGCATGAGATTTTAGACATACTAGTAACTTTTCAGTTAATCTGAAAGTTTTAAAACTTTTTTCTTAAAGCACCGAAACCTTTTTGCCAAATTAAATCTTATGCTGAGCTGCAACAACAGTAATGGTAATGATAATAATGGTAGTAACAATAATGATATAACAGCAGATATTTAGTGAGTGCTATGTGGCAGGTACTGTTGTTCAAAGCACACTGCAACATTACCTCATTTAACCCTCACAATCAACACATTAAGTAGGTAGGTACTACTATTATATTAACCTTATGGATGAGTAAGCTGAGGAAGGCATAAATACCTGGCCAGAGATCAAACAGGGACGCGTGAGCCAGAATTTGAACCCAGAGAGTCTGGCTTCAAAGATTTCCCTCTAAACACCTACACAGCATTACAAAGCATAAAGTGGAACTGTTCTCATTGAAACGGGCTGGATGCTCAAGCATCTCACCTGCTTAGGTTTCTACTTAGTTCCTTTCTGGCACCACTATGGCCTCAATCCTAAAGTTCAAGGAAATAAGGTGTGAAAAACTCAATTCTGGTCCAACTTGATCAGTTTATAGTTGAAGGGAAAAAAAAAAAAAATCCAGAGCTGAAACGACTTTCCAAGGTCACAGAGCTATCCAATCACTGAGCCAGGCCTAGAACTCAAAGTTTTTGGCATGTAGTGCTTTTTCTACTACATGAAACATTCTGTGTAAAAATCCTGATTAACTGCTTTTCCTCAGGATAAATAAAAATACTCAGGCGTCTATAAAAAAGCTAAGTAACTCCGTTAAACATTTTTACCTAATACTCACTTGTCAGTTACAGACTCTGTGGAAGGCCCAGCAGCATTCTGACCGTTAGTGCCAACCTTGCCCACTTTCTTCACGGTCTCCAGGGCCCTTAATGTGCTGTCAGTGCTACGAGGGATTAGTTGGGAAACACTGTTTTCTGCATTTGAAATTCCATTTGTACTTGGAACAATTTTCCCCGTTGTTTCAGTGCTTCCTATGACAGAAATGACATTTCCGGCTGTGGTTGTGACAGTGTTGTTTACACCAACTTTATTTAGAAGAGGAAATGTTCTTACAGTTGCGTTGATCTTTTTGTTCCTTAATCGATACCTGTTTCAAAAACAACCATGATATCAGTGAGTATTTCAATAAATCTTACCCTGAAGTTAAAAAAGGGCGAGGGGGAGGGGGGATGGGAAAAGATTTTAAAAAGAGGCACTGTTTTGAAAAAGTTTCTTCAGCTAAATATCAAATACAGTCTACATCAAACTCTGCCATGACAGCAGCCACATGAAAATATATCTGCCATATACATATATATACAACACTTGTATATGTGGGCACATAATTAATATAGCAAGCAAAGTATACATGTATTCAAAGAAGCATTTTGAGGGAATGGGAAGAGATCCTTTTGAAAATTCTGTATAATTGGAATACATACTACACTACGTAAAAATGAAAGCAACCATGACAAATTTAGTTGGGAATGTAGAATGAAGAGAAAAGGTATGAAAGAGTTGAAAGAATTCTGTTGTTACCAAATCGCTACAATATCATATAATTTTAAAGAAATAAAAAAAACTCAAAACTCAGTCTTAAACAAACATTACACCAAAATATAGAAATTTTAGTATTTTATTTTTCAGATTAGTTTATGACTAAAGTAAAAGGTATTTGGATTAAAGATTTTTCTGATATTAAATTTGGGGTTTTATTTATGGTGGTCGGATGTAATACTCTAATATATGAAGCTATTTGATCTTGGATTCCATTTAAGAAAATTTATTTCCACTCGTACAACAAAAATTTCATTAGAATGTAGTCCTAGTCAATGTTCCCTCCAATTGTTTAAAGTGGTAAATAACCATGTTACATGAATAGAAAGATGACTACACACATTTGGGGTCATAATTACATATACCTAAATTAGTCGGATATTAATGTTATACACAAACATATGGTAATTAAATACAAATAGTGTTAATGATGAGCAATGCCTTCACAATAGTTTCCCTTTTACTCCTTCAGTATCTATAAACAGCTTCATTGTTCGCTCCTTCTCCCTACTCTCTCATACACATACATTTACACACAATGACAGAAGCAGCCAAGCTCAGTAAAGACAGGTGTACCCAGATCAGTCTGGCTAAAGGTGGACTGACAGAATATTAAGTTAAAAAAACAAACAAACCTAAAACACCAACAATAAATAGGTTACAACCAGTTTATGTATGTCATCTTGTAGATGCCTGGAAACCAATGATTACTTCCTGAAGACGGAGGTTATGAGCAGTCCTATAGTTTAGAAAGGCAGTCTGGTGGCTGGAGGGGCCTGTGCTTTCCTAGACACGCTGCTCTGAAACGTGCCCTTCATTTTTCACCTCAAAGGTTCTGGCACAAAATGCCAAGCTGCTCCTTGCTTCTCACTCTCAAAGGACAAATCTCAGATAACCTTAAGATTGCTTTGGCAGGCAAAAAATAAAGTTTTCATTGTGAGTCTCTTAAAAGAGAGGAGGTATGAGAAGTAAAATCTTAACCAAGAGAGGTAAAGTAAGAGACAAATGAGGATACATACTGGACTTCTAGCATCTAGGCAGCTAAAAACTTGGATTTGGAATCTGGACCTCACAGTTGAAAAAGCCAATTACTTTCTAGTCTATTCAAATCATCCATGAGCTCCCTCAAGTATTCGCGCCGTGCCTCACCCAGCTTAGAATCCATTTTCTACCATTAATTCCTCTCTTGTAAATACCTTTAACTCCCTTGGCCCCATTACTCTGTTGAACTCACGAGGTAAAACCCAAGTTCAGTTCATTACTTATTCTCTTATTTGGTGCCTGCTCCCAAGTAGCTGAATGTTGCCGGAAAAATCATGCAATCATGCCGACTAGATTCCCTTCAAATTTACGATCAATTATTTTAAATGGCTAAGCAATACATTACTACACTTCTCTGCTAAATTCACTTCCCTATCTCTAACATCCTCCTTTCCATTCTCCATGGTCCCTCCATAGCTGATGACATTGTCTCCCACTTAACAGAGAAAACAGACGACACCAGAGAATTACTTACTTTCCCACTACCAATTCCAACAAGCTTCCTGCTTCTGTAACTATACACTCCTCCTAAAATAAGGGATGAAGAGTTCCCGTTCCTAACTCAAGCCAATCTTGCCACTTGGGTTCCACAGAAGGCCAGTCTCTCATCTTGAGCCCCAGGTCCCAAGCCCATCTGCCTCCTCAAAGACTTTACTCCTGTGATTATCTTTTCTTCTCTAGTGCACTATCACGTCCCTCAGGTGTCTGCTTAAATGTCATAGGATCCCTTTCAGACAATCTTATCTAAAATATCTCCCCTTTCCCAATCATTCTCTTTCTCTTATTTTTCTTCATAGTGCCAATAGGTACCAGATATTATGTTTTCTATTTATTTGCTTTATGTTGATCTCTACTATAATGTAAGCCCCAAGACAGCAAGGATTCTGCCTTTCTTATTCACTTCTCTATCTTTAGCATAGTGCCTGGTGCGTGCTAGGTGTTCCATAAGTATTTGTTACATGAATGTGGAATAAGCCTCAAACTTCATATGGTCAAGAGAATACTGATTTTCTACCCTCAAGCATTTCCTATCTCAGTAAGAGGCAGTCCTTAGTTACACAGGCCCCAAACCCTGGAGTCATCCTTGATTCTTCTCTTTTTTTTTCCATCCCCTACATTCAATCTATCAGCCTTACCAGCTCTACTTCCAAAATATACCCCAGATCTGACTACGTTTCATCATCTCCATTCCTATAGTTGGACCAAACTACCAATCTCATGCCTGGACCACTCCATCATGCTAGACAGACACTAGTGATATTTCTAAGACAAAAATCTCATTGTTCTATCTGAATAAAACCCTATAAAGGCTTCCAAAATAAAATCCAATTTCCTTGCGAGGGTCCACCAACCCAGTATGATCTGGCCTTGCCTAATCTCTCCAACTGTACATTTGCCATTCTCCCCATTCTCCATCTTCTAGGCACACTGGTCTTCTAGTTCCTGAATATGCCAAGCTTGTTTCCACCTCAGACTTTAATAGCATTTTTATCAATAACTGAAATTGTTTTTTTACATGTTTTTGTTGTTGTTGTTGAACTGCGATTTTATTATGTCATGGTAATATGAAGGCTCTCCATGTTTTTACATGTTTATCGTTCCTCTTTCCCAACTAGAAGCGCCTAAAAAAGTACCTAGCACTTAACAACCATTTTTATAAATATTTGTTGAGCTGGTTGATGCCAGGCTTTTGACACTCTCCAGAACACAGCAATTCCTGGGAACAGGATTCCAATACCCTACATTCTAAAATATATTCACATAAATATTCTTAAAAGAGATTTTGGGCATTTACATTTTGTTTGGTTAGAGATGTACAGTAGAGAAAGCAGGCTGGTAAAATTATTTAAGTCAAACAAACATTTGCTGAACTCCTCCTGGTGCATTATGTGAGCTAAGACAAAGACGCCACCCTCAAAAAGTTCAGTTGGGTAGCAATATGTATTTTTTAAACCAACAGGATAATGACATCTTCTACTTCTTGAATCCTTTGTATTACCCTGTTTTTCTTTCTTCTTCTTTTATTTAACAGTGTGAAGCTGGTTGGAAATACAAACTGTAGATTATTTCCTTTTTCAACACAAATATCCCGAGTTCACATGTCAGATGCTTGCTAGTGCAGAAAATATAAAGATGAATAACCCATAGAATAAATAAAGTCCAGTGAAAACACACACATGTAAATAAACAATTGCAATACAGTAAGAGAAATGCTAGTTATAAAGTTACCATGTACAGAGTGCTACAGCAGCACAGTGCAGCAGGCACCCAGCATGGCCTGGGAAGTCAGGGACGTTTTCAGAAGGAAGATGATACCTGAGTATAATTAGAAACAGGAGCTCTCCCAACAGAAAAGAGGACAGCACACGATATAGAGTAAAAAAAAAAACACGTACAAGGGAAAGAATAAAGAATCTGTACAGTAGTAAACAGTGATTAACTGGATGTACCTTAAAAACAATAAAGAATGCAAAAGCTGGAGTAAGGCTGGAAAGCTAGACAGGGCCCAGAACCTGTCATATACGGAGGAACCGATTAACAGATTAAAGCAGCAGACAAGATTAGACACTTATTTGCAAATGAAAATCCTAGTTGAGACGTAGGGAGATGCCTGGTTAAAAAAAAAAAAACCCACATAGCAGTAAAATGGACAAACTGAGTAAATACACGTGAAACACTAAACACTGTACCTGGCACAAAATTTGACCAATTAATTTGGCTGCTATTATTATTATTATTATTATTATTATTATTATTATTATTATTATTATTATTATTATTATTATATTTTACTACCACTATTATCAGTGTAGGCAAGAGACAATGACGTTCTAAAATAGGAACTGGATAGACTGGATTAAGATGGCAGAGTAGAAATATCTTGAGCACACCTCTTCTCATGAACACAACAAAATCACAACTAACTGCTGAACAACCATCAATAAAAAAGACTGGAACCTACCAAAAAAAGGTCTTCTACATCTAAAGACATAAAGAAGGAACCACAGCGAGATGGTAAGAGGGGTGCACTTGTGATATAATTAAATCCCATACTCCCCTGGTGCACAACCCACAAACTGGAACTTGAGATGGAGAGTAGGAGTCCAACTTGAAGATAAAAGCTTTATTTTAACTAAAAAGCTCTATTTCAGGTATGGACAAGATGAAAATATCTCCTAGAGTCTCAAAAATCATCTTAATGTAAAACTCTGTATACTGAGCTGCTGAGTGAGACTAGATGCCAACAGCATCTTTTTTCCTTAGAACTCCTGCAGTCTCTCTAGGCTCCACCAGTCCGGCAGGGCGGGTGGAGTTGGGGATGGGGGGGAACAACTGAGAAGGAGCAGGTTTCTGCTCTTCTTTTTAATGCACACACATTTATCTTCTATCACATTGCTGCTGCTATAGAGCTCATTATGTGCAGGGTCCAGTGTTTGCCACTGAGAGGAGACAATAAACAAGACGGATATAGTCCATGGAACTTACACTTCAGTAAGGTAGACAATCATTCAATAAATAGATCAGGGGTCAGCAAGTTATTGCCTGTGGGTCAAAGCTGCCTGTTTGTAAATAAAGTTTATTGCCATGCCCATTTTATGCACTGTCTATGGTGACTTTTTTGCTACAATGGCAGAGTTGAATGGTTGTGGACAGATATCATTGAATGGTCCACCAAGCTGAAGATACTATCTGCATCTTTACAGAAAAATTTATCAACCTCTAACACAGACCCATAAGTTAGTTACAGTGTTCATAGGTGTGACAAAAAAAAAATCTGGTTTAGTACGAAATACTGGGGGGATTCCTCCAAAAAAGTGAAGGATGAGCTGGACACAGGAAAAGCTCCAAAGGCAGAGCCAGAAGGAACAGCATACATAAAAGACCTGAGGCAGAAAGGAGCACAGTACATTCCAGGCTCTGACAGAAGGTCAATGTGGCTTAACTATAGAGTAAACTTAGGGAGTGTTGTGAGATGAGATCAAAAAGGTAGGAACAGATTAGATGACGCAGGGTCTTGCAGGCCACAATCTAGAATTTATATCTTTATCCATAGGGTAATGAGAAACTACCTAAAGGGGGAGGTAATTAGGTTTATTTGTTTGTTTATTTTTAGAGGAGATACTGGGGATTGAACCCAGGATCTCATGCATGCTAAGTGTACGCTCTACCACTTGAGCTATACCCTCCCCGCCTCATTATCTCCAATGAGCCTTACGTGCAAAGTTCTCCTTGCTTTGTGGGGGATAATGGAGTTGGGGGTGGGCAACCATAGCTGTAAGAAGACTAGTTAGGAGGCAATGGTGGATCAAGAAACACACAGGAAGCTGAACTGACAGAACTTGGTGACTAAGTCAAACAGGTGAAAGAAAGCTGACAAAGATGTTTCCTATAACATGGCATGTATAACTGGCTGGACAGTATACACTTGCGGAGAGCAGAATTGAAGGTAAAAGAGAAGATTATGAGAGGAAAAAATTAGCTCAAATTGGGTTTAAAGTGTCTAAAAACAAAAGAGAGATGTCTATTAAGAGTTGATATACAGGCCAGTTATTCAACAGAAAGACTGGGATCAATTTTTTGGTGAGATCTCAATGATCAATGTTTTGGTTAAAAAACAAAACAACAGAAACTTGGGCAATACATATTATAGCTCATATCCATTTACTTTTAGGCCTGGGGTAAATGAACAGAGAAAAAGAGATTACTCATAGAACAAGAGAAGGATAAAAGAAGACCAAAAAAATGTTTAAAGAAACCCCAAAAGCCATGAAAAGAAAATGTATCTGGCTTCACAATTTTACCTGGGACTCAGCTATTACCTTCAATGGAACCTGAGAAAATAAGCCTACACATAGGAGTATTTTCATTCTGCATAGGTGCTTAGCACCTACACAGCTATACAATGGCCTAAAATATAACCCCTGAAAAAGGTTCTGAGCCACTTTTTATGTTAATCTTGCTCTCAGAGGCAACAAGGTGTAGTTTCAAAAGAAAAGATTATTTTGCAATCTAACTAATTCTACAATGTAAACTTAACTACATCTTTGAAACTCATCACAAACTTTAAGACTCTAAATAACACTTTCATAATGACCAAAAATTAAACCCAAATAAAAGAGAATTCTCCTAACTTACTTTTCAAGCTCTTCCTGAGAATGGGCAAAAGTACAATTTGTTCCTCGTGGACACCCTCCTTGCTGTCGCAGATCTCGGCACATGCTAGTCTTATATTTGCTGTTTGGCTGAGGCTACAAAAAAGAAAATCAATGTGTGGAAAAGTGCAGAGTCCAGTTGTCATTCACTCCCGGGACTTTAGGAGTTTGTATTTACACTTTTAATTCTTTTTCACATTAGGTAAGTAATTCATGTGCTGACACAACTACCACTGCATTATTTCCTGTTTTGAGTTATTTGGCCTAACCCTGAGACGACATTTTAGACAATCCTTCTCAGGATTATCTGAAACTGTCCAAATGTTATCTTACTTATTTGCCAGGCAACAAAATGCCCATGAAAATAAAAGATTTTCTCATCAATTCATTGGTGCCTTAAAATTATGATACCAAAATCAAACAAACAATTTCAAAAAGCATTTAAAAAGCCATAAGCTTTGTCCATATAAATTTCCCCAGGAAAGGTAGCACACAATTTACCCGGAAAGTTAAAAATTAAGAAATACCAATTCATGTGTTAACTTGAAGATATAATTTTCTTTTAAGGCTTGTAGCTGTTTAAGTTCATACAAATAATGAGACAAAATATAAAAACCTCATCATAACTAACTATTATTATTTGCATGAAAATCTATGTTACTGTTACTTCTGTGACCTTAATAAAAATGAAACATTTATCTTTCAGTTAATATTTGAATATATAATGTTGTCTAACAGAATAAGGACAGAAGAGTGGAAAGATCATTTTGAAGAAGATCTGATCCCAGTTCTGTCACTTATTGCCACCGTGACCTTAGATATGTTATTTAACCTCTTTAAACTTCAGCTTAGGGATAGCAATTGTCTTCCAGGTAGCTGTGAGGATTAGAAATAATATATCTAAAATACCAAACATAAGGACTGGCTCGTAGTAACTTCATAAACGGACATTACTATTAGAATAAAGGATTTTACCTTAAATAACTCCTTCAAGAGTAAACTGAAAGTATTTTATTTATTTAATTCCATACATACACAAATAGGAATCCATTTATACGACAGAAAAGGAGAAAAAATCAACAATTTCCCACAGTAGGAAAAAAAAGACAAAATGTTTAGAAGGAATCAATGATCTATTGATTGGTCAAAAAAACTTGCAGTGAACTCGTTTTCAAGATAATCCCCAAACTGTTGCTGCTCTATGAATTATTTATCAGGTGCACTAAAACTTGAGTTTCTCCCAAAAGGCAGAGACAATAAAAACTTGTGAAAGTAGAGTCATATAAGAAGTCCATTAATCAAACAGCTTGATAAGATGTTCAAGATGAACCTTAGAAATAAGAGCAGTCAGAAGTGCAGTCAGTGTGCTTACCTGAGGTGTCTCATGGCCTTTTCTACTATAATTTTGTATGAAGTCCACAAGGCCATGAACCACTGTCTTGACAGCTACCATTGCATTTTCTAGCTGCTCCCAAGTTGGTGAAACAGCATCTAAAATAAGCCACCAAGGGGATGGGATAGGGAGGAGAATTTGTTAGCAGTGAATCTCTTGTCTTATTTACCTCAAAGATAGAAAAAGTATAAGCAATTATTTCCCCACATACCTGGATTAGGGTCTATGTTTGCAAGAAGCTCTAAATGAGGCCTCAGTCTATTTAAGTTAGCTGGGTCACCTGTTCGTTGCAAAACAATTGTCAATTCCTGAACACTCTTTGCAAATGATTCTGGAGACTGCAGCTAACACAAAAAGAAAACAGAATGATTTTTATTCTGGTTCTTATGACACATCTATATTCACATGCTTTCAGTCAGTCAATATACTGAACAGGTTTTCAAGTGTCTTCAGATTCCACAGTAGGAGTATCAGTGATGAATTAAACTTTCACCTCAGAATCTGCCCTATGAAATTCATCATTAGACACTTAGAAAACTTATTTATAGGCTGTATTAGCTATCTGGTGTCACAATACAGATAAATGGCAGACTCTGTAAACCAGGCTGCTCTTATATTAATATCCTACACTATCTGTGTGCTAATACCCTGTTCCCTCCCTTAGTTTATCTTCAGATTTAGAAAATAATAGAAAGGTATTTATAAGAGTCTTGTATTTAAAAACAGGAATCTCCAACCGATTGTCTCTTTAGTCCCTTCAGAAGATTTAAATACCTAAAAAAATTCTTTTTAATTATTATTTTTTTAATGGAGGTACTGGGGACTGAACCCAGGACCTCCTGCATGCTAGGCATGCACTCTACCACTGAGCTATACCCACCCACCAAGCACTCTAGAATGTAACAGCAATAATATAAAATCAGCATCATTAATTGCACAAACCTTATCGATGATAGACTGCATGTGTGATTTATGCGCCAAGTCACCATACAGAAGTGAGGACCACTGCTCAGGGGAAATACGGAGTCCAGCTTCCATAGCAATGTGAACAATCTGGGCATCATGTTCTCTGCGTAATGCCTCATAACTCCGAAATTCCTCCTTTAGCTGCATCAGGGAAGAGTCTTCATCCCTTTTGGTAACCTAGAAAATAGAAAAAAGAAGAAAAAAAATCAGAATTGCTCTGCCCTCCCTCCTCCCTCAACCAGCTTTCTCTCTCTCTCTCTTTTTTTTTTTTGGATTGGGGAGGGGGAATGTATTGCATGTCAGATACTACACAAAGAAGGTGCAATGAAAATAATGTCCTTAGCATAAATTCTTTTTGGAACAAAGCAGAATTTACGTAACTCAATATATAGTTCTGCTTTCCTTCAATGAGTTCAGTGGCTGGTAGGAAAGAAACTTGTAAACAGAAAATCATAGTAGAAATGCTATTATAAGGCTCTATGGCAACGTAAAGTTAAGGCAATTAAATCTAACAGGTGGGGGAGGGAAGGGTGAGTATCAGAGAAGGCTTCCTCCAGGAGAAAGCTACATGAACTGAGTCTTCAAGAATGAACAGGAGTTCCCCAGGCAAAGTACAGTGAGGAGTAAAATTCTAAAAAGAGTGGCAAGTGGTAAAACAGAAACACGCAAGAGCAGAGCACATAGAATTAAAAGCTAAGATGCCGGCTGGAGAAGAATCATAGAGGGTGTTGTATATGGTGAGAAATTTGGGTACAGGCATAACTCGTTTTATTCCACTTAATTTATTGTGCTTCACAGATATGTACTGTGTTTTTTACAAACTGAAGGTCTGTGGCAACTCTGTGTCAAGCAAGTCTATTGGCACCATTTTTCCAACAGCATTACTCACTTCAAGTCTCTGTGTCACATTTTGGTTAATTCCCAAAATATTTCAAACTTCTTCATTATGATTACATTTGTTGTGGTGATCTGTGATCAGTGATATTTGATGTTACTATTGTTATTTTGGGGTACCACGAACTACACACATATAGGACAGTGAACTTAATCGATAAATGTGTGTGTTCTGACTGTTCCACTAACTGGCATTCCCCCCATCTCTTCCTCTCCTCAGGTCTTCCTAATTCCTGAGACACAACAATCTTGAAATTAGGCCAGTTAGCAACCCCACAATATCCTCTAAGTATTCAAGAGAAAGGAAGAGTCACACATCTCTCACTATGAATTAAAAGCTAGAAATAATTAAGCTTAGGGAGAAAGGTGTGTTCAAAGCTAAGATAGGCTGAAACCTATGCCTCTTGTACTAAACAGCTAACCGAGGGGTGAATGCAAAGAAGTTCTTGCGGGAAACTGAAAGTGCAACTCCAGTGAATACACAAATGGTAAGAATGCAAAATAGCCTTATTGCTAATACAGAGAAAGTTTTGGTGGTCTGGATAGAAGATCAAACCAGGCCCAGCATTCCCTTAAACCAAAGCCTAATTTAGAGCAAGGCCCTACCATGTCTCAATTCTAAGAAGTCTGAGAGAGATTAAGAAGTTGCAGAAGAAAAGTTTGAAGCTAGCAGAGGTTGGTTCATGAGGTTTAAGGAAAGAAGCCGGCTCCATAACATAAAAATGCAAAATGAAGCCCCAAGTGGTAATGCAGAAACTCCAATAAGTTATTCAAAAGATTAGCTAAGATAATTAATGCAGGTGGCTATCCTAAAGAACAGATTTTCAGTGCAGATGAAACAGCCCCATATTGGAAGAAGATGACATCTAGGATTTTCACAGCTGGAAAGGAGAAGTCAGTGCCTGTCTTCAAAGTACAGACTGACTCTCTTGCAGGGGATAATGGAGCTAGTGACTTTAAATTGAAGCCAATCCTCCTTTACCATTCCAAAAATCCTAGGGCCCTTAAGAACTATGCTAAATCTACTCTGCCTTTGCTCTAGAAATAGAACAACAAAGCCCAAATGACAGCACATCTGTTTACAATATGGTTCACTGGATATTTTAAGCCCACTGTTGAAACCTGCAGTTTAGAAAGAAAAGATTCCTTTCAAAATATTACTGTTCATTGACAGTGCACCTGGTCACCCAAGAGCTCTGACGGAGACATACAACGAGATTAATGTTGTTTTCAGGCCTGCCAACACAATATCCGTTCTGCATGCAGCCCATGGATCAAGGAGTAGTTCTAACTTTCAAGTCTTATTATTTAAGAGATACATTCTGTAAAGCTATAGCTACCACAGACAGTAACTCCTCTGATGGACCTGTGCAAACTGAACTGAAAACCTCTCAGAAAGGACTCGCCGTTCTAGATTGCACTAAGAACACTTGTGATTCACAGGAAGAGGTTAAAATATCAACAGTAACAGGAATTTTAACCCTCCTGGATGACTTTGAAGGGGTCAAGATTTCAGTGGAAGAAGTAACTGCAGATGTGGTAGAAACAGCAAGAGAACTAGAATTAGAAATGGAGCCTGAAGATGTGACTGAACTGCTGCAATCTCATGATCAAAACTTTAATGAAGGAGGAGCTGCTTCTTATGGATGAGTAAAGAAAGTGGTTTCCTGAGATGGAATCTACTCCTGGTGAAAACGCTGTGAAGATCGCTGACATGGTAACAAAGGATTCAGGATATCACATAAACTTAGCTGACAAAGCAGCAGCAGGGTCTGAGAGGACTGATTCCAATTTTGAAAGAAGTTTTGCTGTGGGTAAAATGCTATCAAATAGCATTGCATGCTACAGAGAAATTATTCCTGAAAGGAAGAGTCAATCAGGGGGGCAAACTTTGTAGTCTTATTTTAACAAACTGCCACAAACACCACAACCTTCAGCAACCATCACCCTGGTAAGTCAGCAACCATCAGCACTGAGGTAAGAGCCTCCACCAACAAAAAGATAATGACTGGCTGAAGGCTCAGATGATGGTTAACATTTTTTACCAAAAAAGTATTTTTTAATTAAGGTACATACATTTTTTTTATACATCATGCTATTGCATGCTTAACACACTACAGTATAGTGTAAATAAATACAACTCTTATATACACTGGGAAGCCAAAAAATCCATGTGACTCGCTTTATCGCTATATTCACTTTATTGCAGTGATCTGGAAGAGAACCCACAGTATCTCCAAGATATGCCTGTATTATCCTGTAGGGAATGGGAAAACACTGAGGACTTTTAAGCAGAAGAGTGACATGATCAGTTCAGCCAGTGGTTAGGCAAATATTAGCACTACAGGTGATGAAGAAATTAAGAAATTTTCTGCCACCACATAAATGATCATTAGGGTATTTTTATAGCTTTAATCTATACCTGACTTAAGTGACAAAAAAAAAATTCAAAAGGTAGAGTTTCACATGTCCTAGTGAAACTGTCTAATTATCCAACCATGCAGGTATGTGGCTAGATGATTTCTACAATAAATGATAGACAGTTACTCCTGAACCACTGAAACCCGCTAATGGCCACAATGAAATTTGATATTTGGTTAGAATTCATAATACCTAAGACTAGTAACAAGCTCTGAAACTTAGATTGAACAAATCATTCAAACTATTCAAATTGAGGATTTCCTCATCAGTAAAATGAAAGTATCCCCAGACCACCTCACTGGTTGTTTTGATAGCTACTGTTGGCACATGAGACAATAGTAGTATGACCCCAAGAACATGAAGATGGGAAAATCAAGTTACCATCTCAGAGTTAATAGTATAAGTTCAAATTTCTCTTTGGGAATATATAAACACACATTATAGAAAAGTTTGGGACCCTCAAAATTCTAATCAACGTGATCTTATGTATAATTTAAGAGCAGAATATAACTTAAAAGTCACAAAATAACCTACTTAAAGAAATACTGAAAAAACAAAAAAGGAACTGTCAATCTAAAAAATAGAAAAAAGAAACTCAAAGAACCAGACGATGGTGACAGTTGTCCAACCACCATGTAGGGCAGTGCAAGCTTCTATCTGAGCAGTAAAGATGGACACAGGTGGCCAGCAGAGCCAGAGCCTGGTCCTATTAAACTTCTATTAGCATGCATCTGAATTACACATGAAGCTTTAAAAACTACAGTTTCAGGTAATCAGAATTCCTGGCTTTGAAGACCATATAATTAAAAAGAATACATGAATGCTCATGTCCCACTGGTATATTCTGGTACAAGAAACACCAAATCAAAATATCTAGGGATAAGACCCAGGAATGTGGACTTTTCAAAACTCCACAGGTGATTCTGATGTGTACCTTCAGTTGAGAACTACTGCATTAACCATTACAATCATTAACTCCACTGGTTCCGATTCCGTGCTAAGCAAGCAAAGTTTTGATAGCCTTCTATAGGAAAATATCTACAACATGAGAACTGAAGTCACTTAAGAACTGTACTTCATTACAAATTAATAAAACTGATACTCTGTCGAATGTGACCTTTGTTGTGGTGATTCTGTTCCTGAGGAACCCCCCAAATTCAGGTCTCTCAGCCTTTATTATAAAGTCAAAGACTTCCAACAACGGTGAGTTTATTAGAGTAAATGCCCCCAGAGAGACAACTTTCGGCAGTTAAGTCAGCATGACATCCTTTTATTCATCTAAATACCTCTTTAATATTTTTAACTGCAGGGTGGTAAGGATGAAGTGAGAGCATGAAACTGAAATCACTTTCTAAATTTAGTGTTATTCAAATGCCAGATATTAGCAGCAGCTGTAGATGTACGACAATCATAAACCACAAGTCAGTATGATACCGTTGAGGAAAGAAACATTAAATTTGCAATGCACAGTGTGAGAATCTAGCCAGTCACTTGAGGATGACAAATGATCTCCATAATTTGGCTGCTTAGCCAAAAACACTAAGTTTAAGAAACCAGAGATTCATTTCAATTCTTGCCCTAAGGACAGAAAAGCAAGCAATATAACTATCAGGCAGGTGGTGTCCAACCCTCATTAATGGAGATAAGTGATCTCATTTGAACATATTTCCATTACTTGTGATCTCAAACTAATCCGTCTACCAGAATAATCTTCTTCTGCCTGTACTGTTTTCACTCTTGGTCTAAAATCAACAAAACAGCTTAAATATGCTTCGGTTTCAAGTTTAGAAGTTTTACGTTCACAGATACCAACGGGCCTTCCTATTTCCAAGTCCTTGGGCTCTTCTCAAGACTGCCAGCCACCTATATTCCCATAACATGCAGAAACTTCAAAGGATTCAGCCTACTTTCCACTTCTCCCAGTACCTGTCACCACCAATAAGCCTATTAAACAATGAAGCTACACTTCCAAATAATAGGGTTCAGCCCTACCCTGTGTTCCACCAAAGAACAAAACAAAACAAAACAAAACAAAACAAAACAAAACAAAACAAAACCACCACCCACCACCTAAATGCAGAGTGGGGCAATCTCCTCAACTTTTCACTCTTTTATTGTATCTAAGACAACATATGGGCCATCTTCAGATTAAAGGTTTTAATCCAATCACTATGGAGCAAGAGATAAAAATAATGAGGTTAAAACATTTACCTACTTCTATGTAGTTTTCAGTACTGTTCCTGACTCCCTTTTAAGATGGTAAATATAAATGAATTAGGCTTTTTTAGTTCATTTTTATATCCCAAGAGTCAAATTTACCAAACTACTTCCTTATGTTCTGTGTTACTGACACATTCACATATATTCTTACTCCCACACGTAGTAGTAGCACACACCTGTGGTATCAAAGATGCAGTAAGTGTAGAAGGAAAAAGTTTCAGCTCTTGGAAACATTCTGTATTTCTGGGTGCTCTAGACCAGGTAACACCCACTCTAGGAAGCCTCCGTCTCACACACCAGCATGTAATGCTTAAATGGTTGCTTGCTACTTACCTTAAAACAAGAAGCTCGATACAGTAGTTGCACAACATGACCAATACTCGTTTTTGATGCCTGAGGAAATCTTGGTTCTAGTCTTTGCACAACAAAAAGTACCAGAACTTTCCTTGAGAGAGCAGAACCATCTTCTAATGCCAGCAACACCAGTTTCAAGGCCTCTTCTTGCATAGCTAGAAGGAACATGAGTTCATGATAAATGAGGAATCCTGCAGATCATGTCTGTCAAAGACTTCTTCAGGTATTAGTTTATGGTGGTTTATTATCCACAGCCTGTATTTACTTAGCACAAAAAGATGACATTACACATGTACAAATACAGTTTACTTAAAAAGTAAACAAGCAAAAGAAAACACGTTTCCTACTAAACAACCAATTGGAGCACAAGCCAACAGAACTTAAAATTGTATCTTCTGTAGGTATCTAATAATGAATCAGATGATGATGATGTTATAGCCAAAAAAAAAGCCCTTATTCATAAAACAGAGGTACTCTTAAGTAACATATAAAGGACACACAGTAGCCTCATGATAAATGGTAATTTTTTTATGCATGAGATTGTTGCTTTGCCTATCAGAATAACTTTATATGTAATTTAAAAGTGATATTAGCCTCCAGATGCGATACTTAAAGAAGGTATCAATTTATGTCGCTTTCCAGCGAGGGGTATAAAGTACAATCTGAATCTAATCATGAGGGAACATCAGAAAAACTCAAAATAAGGCACACTCTATAAAATAACTGCCTTATTCTTCATGGATACCAATGTCAGACAAAGAAAGGCTAAGGAATGGTCCCAGATTAAAGACGACTAAATAGAGACATGACCAAAAAAATACACCACATGATCTTAGACTGGATTATAAACTGGAAGAAAATAAATGCCATGAAAGACATTTTTGGAAAAACTGACAAAATTGGAGTATGAACTGTACATTGGAGCACTTTACCAAAGTTAAGTTTCCTGAATTTGATGAATGTGCTGTTGTATAGTCCTTGACCCCCTGCCTCTGCCAATCACTAGCCTGATGTCTGGTTGTATGGATTTACCTTTGTGGACGCTTTATACAAACAGAATCAATATGTGACCTTCTGTCTGGCTTCTTTCACTCAACATAGTATTTTCAAAGTTCATCCACACTGTATTGGTATTTCAACCCTTCTTATGGCTGAATAATATTCTTTTTATAAATATACCATATTTTGTTCATCCATTCATCAGTTGATGAACATTCAGATTGTTTCCACCTTTCAACAATTGTGAACAATGCTGCTATAAACATCTGTGTACAAGTACTAGTTTGAATATCTGTTTTCAGTTCCTCCAGGTAAATACCTAGCAGTGGAACTACTACTGGATCATATGGTAATTCTATGTTTAACTTTCTGGGGAACTGCCATATTGTTTTTCCACAGAGGCTGCATTATTTTTTACATTCCCAAGTTCTCTAACATCCTTGCCAACACTTTTTATTTTCCTTTTTTTAAATTATGGCCAACCTAGTGGGTATGAAATGGTATCTCACTGTGATTCTGATTTGCATATCCTTAAATGACTAATCATGCTGAGCATCTTTTCATGTACTTTTTGGCCATCTATGTATCTTGTATGGAGAAATGTTTATTCAAGACCATGGCCCATTTTTAAATTGTATTGCTTGTTTTTTCATTGTTGAATCGTAAAATGAAGGATATTTGATACTAGTCTAGTGCTTCTTAGGTAAGGTAAATAAACATGAGGAAATAACCATAGACAGCATTCTTAAATTACATATAAATGTTGATTTAAAATTTTTTTTTCCATTTAACTTTGTATTATGGGGGAATTTTTAACGTACACAAAAGTAGAGACAACATGCACCCATAACACAGCAGTTTACCAGTAAGATTTCATCTACTCTTTACCCACTTTTTCTAGTTTGTTTTGGCTGAAACAGACTGAAGTAAATCCAAGAGAACATAGCACTTCACCCTTAAATAATTCATTATGTACCTAACACATAGGAACTTTCAAGAAAAATTAACGTTATCACATCTTAAAAAGTAATGTATTTCCTTAATATCATCTAATATCCAGTCCATGCTGAATTTTCTTCCACTGTTTCAAAAATTCTTCTTACATTTGGTTTCTTTAAGTATCCAAATAAAGTCCATACACTGCTTTTGGTTTGATTTGAATGTCTTTAGTCTTAAAAAAAAAAAAAAACTGTACTAGTTCCCCACCACCCTCCCATTTTCCCATTTAAAAGAAAATACAGTTATTTGTTGCAGAAACAATCATTTTTCTAAACAATTTCCCACATTCTTGACTTGGCTAATTTTGTGCCTGTAGTGTTGCTTTACCCTCCTTATCTCATGTGCACTAGAGATCTGATTAGATTCAGAGTTAGCTTTTTGTTTGGGGGTCCTTCTTGTGGATGGCGAGCAAGCATACTTCTTATTCTATGTATCACATCAGGAGGTACACAAGGCCTAGCTGATTCACAGTTAGTAATGTTAAACCTGATCAGTGGGTTCAGACCTTTTCGATATACTATAAAATTTCCCAGCAACCTTTCATCTACTGGTTTTAACAGCCAATAATAATTCTTGCCTAGATCTATTAATTCATTTGAGGTTGCAAATTTGTCATTTTTCTAACTTTCAACATGTTTTTCTAAATTTATTAGCTGGAATTCTGCTAAAAGAGAAACCTACCTCCAAAACCCTGAGAAACTGTCCTCAAAAATGATTTGTAAAGGAAAGGCTGAAAAAACATGCTTGATTTTTCTCTACTCCTCTTCCAATTTTTAGCATAATGTGTTGGTACCCGAGCAACTGCCAAAGATAACCAATTAACTTTTTTTGCCCTATCATTACAAGATCATAGATTTTTATATACTTTATGTGTTTCAATTCATTATAGTCATCATTCATTTTAAGGTTCGAACTACCCCACTTTTGTCCAGTGGGGAGCCTTTTCAAATTCACTTCATGTCTTTTTGACAAGATTCTGATGATCTTTGATAGCTTTTTTTGCTTTCTCTTGTACTTTCCAAACCCTACAACTGGAATAAGGCATTTATCCAAAGAGCCCTGACTCTTTTCAGTAGGAAATGGTATTTATTAAAGGCCATAATCTGGGTGCTACAGCTATTCATTGCTTCTAAGCCTTTTCAGTAGGCAGAGCTAGGAAACAGACATTTTCTAGAAAAAGAAAAATAAGTGAGTCTGTACTTATACTGCCAATTCAAATGTAAGATTGTAGGATTTTTACATAAATTCTTTGACTTGTATCTTTTTTTAACACTGAAAATCTTAGTTCCTGATGGCATTAACATAATTACTTGCTTTATCCTACTATGAATCTGTATAATAATTTCAAAATAACAATACCAATAGAATTATGAACAATATGACTAGTAGATACAGCTTAGGATTTATTATATATTACACAAAGAATATAAAAATCAAAACACTGCATTCTAAAGTCTGAAATAATTCATTCCTGATGAATGTAACGTACAACCTAATGTATGTTTTAGCTTTTTATTTTTAGTTATTTTTTTCTTTATTCATTTTATTTTTTAAAATTTATGTTTACTAAAAACTGTTTCATAATTACATAAAACATTTACATGGGTGTAAAGTACAAATCAAGGTACACTCAGTGAGGTCTACCTTCTGTTCCTGTCTGCTTTCTCTTGGCTCCTCTATACTCTATAGAAGTTTATATTTTTAAAGTTTTTCCTACCATTGTTTCTTTTGGAAAATAGAAACAAATAAGTAGAAAATGGTTGTACATCGCTCCCATTCTTAGATAAAAGGTACTATAGTAAGTATACTACTCTGCACTTTGCTTTTATTTTTTAACTTAATGTATCTAGGTATCACACCCTAGCAAAATATATACATCTTCCTCATTTCTTTCAACAGTTGCATGGTATGCCACTGGAAGAATATACCAGCTTATTAAACCAATCTCCTACTCACATTCAGGTAGCTTCCAGATGTCTGCTGTTACAGAGCTTTATAACTTAATACATTCTATATTTTTTGCTGTATTTTGGGGACAGATTCCTAGAAAGGGGGCTGTTGGACCAAAGGGTAAATGCACAGGTGATTTTTTACACACTGACAAATCCCTCTCTTTTAAAGTTTATACCACACTTAGCATTCCCACTATTATTGGGTGAAAATATCTGTTTTCCCACAGCCTTGACAACAGAATATATTGTCAAGACTTTTCAATTCTGTCAGTCTGAAAGCTGAGAAATGGTATTTCAGTATAACTTTCATGCATATTTCTCAATATGAGAAATTTTTTTTTATATGATTGAGGCCTATTTACATTACTTTTTCCCTTGAATTGTCTGTTTATACCTTTTGTCAATTTTTCAATTGAGTAGTTGGTAATCTTCTTTTGAGTTTTTACAAATACCTTATATGTTCATCATACTAGCCCTCTGTGATATAACCCAAATATTTTCCCAATTCTGTCATTTTTTTTTTTTACTTTGCTTATGTTTTATTATAATGCAATTAAAAACAATTACATAGTCAAATATCAATCTTTTCTGTTACTGCTTCTGGACTTGGAGTCAAAGAAAACAGCGTTTCCTACTCTTAGGTTATAAAAGAATTCACTCATATATGTTTTTATTACTTTTATAATTTATTTTTTAATCATAAGCATACCTGACCTATTTGGAATTTATGAAGCTAAGGACTATAAGAGATACATCCAATTTTATTTTTTTCCACATGTCTAACCAGTGGTTTCAATGCCACTTATTAAAAGTATTTCCTTCACAAAAGCAAATTCTACCTGGCCTATAGTTCTCAATCAAAAAAGTAAAACAATAAAGCTTTAAGAAGGTAAGAAAATGAAAACGAATATATGTTATGTATATGCATGACTGGGATATTGGGCTGTACACCAAAAACTGACACATTGTAACAGACAGTACTTCGATTAAAAAAAAAAAAGAAAGAAATAAGCTAACACTGGAAAGTACTTCATAATCTTGGTGTACGTAAAGATTTTTTAAAACAAAACGTAGATCATAGTAACTAGAAAGGAATTGTCCCCCGATGATTCTTATCTTCTGTAATAATTTCTCTGTATCCCAATTTTAAAGACAATCATGAACTTTTAATTTTTTTCATAAAAAGAAAGTTTACTTTTCCTTTACTTACTACCTGTGTAATATTAGACCTCTCTCTAATTCAGCTTTCTAATTTGTAAAACTAAATCTGTGTCACTTTTCTTAAAGGCTATTGCGGATTAAATAAGACATTTATTCTAAAACATTGTAGCACTTTTTATCATATAAATGATGATTAACAAAAACTAGTTTATCTTTACTTATGTCAAGATTTTATATACAAATAAAGATGGGTTGACTATGGGGATTCTCACCTAACTCTAGAAACTGGCATCATACAGCCCTGATAGCCAAGAAGGCAAGATAGGGATCTATTTTACCTGGCCCTAGAAACTGGCATCCTCGGGCCCTGACAGCAGCCCACAGATTGGCAGACAATTGCTGAGGGTTCTGGTGCTGTAATATTAGTTCCGTTACAGTTCTTTCTCCAAGTGAACGGGCTGCTCGTATGGCTCTTACACGACCTTCTTCCTCCACCAGTTGACAATTTACAAGTGTCACCAGTTTCCTTTGCATTGGACGGCTCAGTGCACTCTGGTTCAAACTAGCTACACCTTTAGGAAAAAGGAAACAAAGGAAACTAAAGTTTTTTTCAATTGAAAAAGACAAGTCAATTTTCATTATCTATTCAATGAGAAAAACTAGTATTTAACCAGTAAGCCACAATTCCTAATTAGTTCCCTATTAAGTGGTTTCATTTTTTAACAATGAGTATTGGAGTCTAATTTTACTTCAACTTTTATTTAGGTATCCTGTTCTCTGCATTTTATGTGTCCCTCAAAGGAGAGTGGTTTGGGTTTAGTCTCTTCTCCATCTTCACTAAAACTATTGAAGATAAATTTATAGTTAAATACATGAAAAGTGTAACCTAAAAGTAATGATTAATAACAGCTCTAATTTTGTTTATTGTATATAAGGCATTCAGAACATGGCTTAATGGCAACATCTCAGATCCTATTCCTTTTCTGACTCAAAGATATTGTTCCAGCAATTCTTCCCTCTCTGCCACAGCATCAAATTTCCCTTTCTACTTGATCATTTACATCAGCGTACAGTAATAACAAGCATGCTGTTATTTCAGATATCTTAAAAATAAATCTTTTTATTCACTCCTTTCCCTCTACCTGCTCTGCCCCATTTCTTTCCTCCCTTTCGTAGCAAATCCACCAGAGTTGTCTATATTAATTATCTCCAATTCCTTGCTTCCCATTCTTTAAAACCTACTCGAATCAAGTTTTTGCCACTATCACTTAACCAAAACTGCTCTTGTCATGACAACAATTACCTCTACTTTGATAAATCAGTGGTCAATTCTCAGTCCTTATCTTATTTGACCCTTCAACAGCTCTCAACACAGATCACTCCCAATTCCTTTAAAAACTTTCTTTACTTGGCTTTCAGAACACTCCATTCTCTTAATTTTCTTCCTCCCTTCATCTTTTTTTCCAGTCTTCTTTGCTGATTTCATATTTTCTTTCTGACTTCTTAATGTTAAAAGAGCCTAGGACCCCATTTTTGTTTTCTTCTCTATCTATACTCACTACTTAGGTGATCTCATCCAGTCTAATTGCTTTAAATACCATCTTTATGTCAATGATTCCCAAAATTACAGCTTCTACATTTCATTCCTTAACATACACCCACTGGTTACCCAACAGCAACCAAATAGAGATTTGACATCTCAAACTCAGCATGGCCAAAACCGAACTCCTGACCTTCCTACCTAAGCCTGATCTACCTGAAGCATTCCTTGTCTAAGTTGATGATAACTTATCCTTCCAGGTGCTCAGGCCTGAAAACCCAGGAGACACCCTTGAGTCTGCTCTTTTCCTCATACTCCACATCCAACCATTTAGGAAATCCTCTTGACTCTACCTTCAAAATATACCCAGACTGTCTACTTTTCACACCTCCACTGCTACTAACTTTGTCCCAACAGCCTATTAACCAATACTCTGCTTTTACCCTTGCCCTTTATACTGAGTTCTCAACAGAGCAGCTATGGTGACCCTTTTACCATTAGTCAGATCATGTCACTCCTCTGCTCAAAACTCTAGAGTAACTACCCAATTTCACTCAGGGTAAAAGCTCAAGTCTTTAAGATGGCCTGTATGTCTGTACATGATCTGGCCTTACCGTTTCTTTTCATCTATCTCATATTGCTCTCCCCCTCACTCACTCTGCTCCAGGCACACTTTCCTGTTGTTGTTCTTTGAAGACATTAGGCATGCCTTAGAGTCTTTATTTCTTCTGCCTGGAACAGCCTTTTTCCAGGAACCTACATGGCTAACTACCTCATCTCTTTCATCTCAAGTTCAAAAACTACCACCTTAACAAGGTCTACACTAATTACCTTATTTAAAATTGCAACCCACCCTTCTCCCCTCATTCTGACATTTCTCATCCATCTAACCGTACTGTTTTCTTTCCACAGAGATTATTACTTATAACATATTACAGAATTTGTTTTTATTATACGTACTGTTTATTATACTTTCTCCTTTTTCTGTAACATAGGGCCATAAGAACAGACATTTTTACTAATGTATTCCCACTACCAAAATAGTTCTTGGTACTTAATGTATGTTCTTTAAATATCTGTTCAGTGAATGAATGAAATGAATAAGGTACATAGGATAAGTTTCTCAAGGAAGTCACTACGTCCAAAATAACCAACAGCGCAAAGCACAGAGCAGGTACAAAATAAACACCTGACTGACTCGTTCACTCAGCAACTTTTTATTGCATGTATGACATGATAGTTACTGAGTATGCACTGGAACAGAAGAGAATTCCATTTCTGTCACAGCACTTAAAATAATTTATTGAGCTTATATGCCTATCTCCTCAATATACTGTGGGCTCCATGAAGACTACCTGTTGTAAGTGCTCAATAAAATTTAAAGAATGACTGAATGAACACATGAAATTGTCTTAGTAGGATTTATTAAAACTAATATTCTTCTACAGCAGTATTAGTTTAATTAGTGAATATAAATATTGTATAAATCTCAATATGTAGTATGTCTGATGAATTCTTAAATGAACAGTACTATTTTAAGAAAATAGTACAATGTCTCAATCAGAAAGACTTCCATGATCTCTACAAGCAAATTCATTTTTTCCAAGACTCAAAATTATTTAATAGGGCATCAACATCAAGTCTTCCAATATTAGTGTATTACCAAGTGCTATTCACCCATAAAAATACTTTCTATGAACTTACCTTTACCTCCACTTAGTGGTTTTAAGTAGAGTGCCAAATCCTCAACACATTTCTTTGCAACCTCATAGTGTTTGTTCTCACCTAGATTACTTAACTTTATTGACTGATGATCTGGTACCTAAAAACAAAGAAAAACTGAAGAAATATATTCATCTAGATCATGCAGTTGTTATTTATATATTTGATAATTACTTTGGTGAGCATAAACTTCTAATACAGAGACAATACATCAAAGTAGTTTAAGTAACATTAAAGCCAAACAGCTAGCCAAACTGCTTTCCAAGAACCAAGGATATCATACTTAATAGCAGGGGTTGGGTGGATTAATGAGGGGAAAAAAGCAGGAAGTTAACTGTACTGTATCAGTGTTATTCCTTGGCACTGATAACTATGCTGTAACTTTGAAAGATGTTAACATCCGGGGAAGCTGCAGAAACTTATACAGGTTCTCCACATACTACTTTTTGCAAAATTTTTTTAAAAAAGCATTTCAAAATAAAAAGTAGGAAAAAGGCAAGAACTTTTTTCCCCTTAGCACTCAGCACCTTCTTTCTACATAATTTACTTATTATATTTATTGTTTATGGTCTGTCTCCCCTTGTTCTCAGTGAAAGGTCGAAATTTGGGTATAATCTTGGGCAGCTCTGCAACTTCTACAAGTGATCTTGAGTAAATTATTTAACTGTTCCAAGTCATGGTTTCTCTACCTGCAAAATGAAGATGAAAATCCCTATCTCATGATGCCAATATGAAAATTTAATTTAATCGTGACATTTGAATAAAGTCTTGAAAGAGGAGAGGGAATGAGCATTCTAGGCAAAGCAACAGTCGCTACAAAAGCCCTCAGGCAGGAACACGCCTGGTATATGTGACAACTGGTTAGCAGGCCAGTAAGGCTTAAGCAGAAAGAGTGAGAACAGTAGCAGGAGATGAGGCTGAAAAGGTAACAGAAGTCACATTATAGAGACCTGCAGGATAATTTAAGGACCAATTGAGAGAACATTTATAAATAACAAAACACAATACCTAACCTATAGCATGTGCTAAATAAATGGCAGCTAGTATTATTACACATAATCTATGGTATTTTACCGGATCCAAGATGCCATTGTTTGCAAGGGCATCGTTATTTTATGCACCATTAAGACAAAAATTTCCTATTAAATTATGACACACTACTGATCACTGACACATCTTGACTTCAGAGCGTCTACCTGGATTATGAACACTGAAAAGTATGCTTTAAAAGATAAACTTCAAATATCAAGATACTAAAGGAATGGAATATTTTAATTCATTGAACGGTCTAAGAAGTGATTAATCAGAAAAACCCTTACTTTCTTGCTTTAATATGTAGTATATGATGTATAAAATTTCACCTTCCTCACCTGTAAAGTGGGGATAATAACTACCTGAAGAGCTATAATAAGAATTAGTAATAATAGATGTTGACTGCTTACTATCATACCGAACACAAAGTAGGCCCTCATTAAAGAGATATTATAAATTTAGTCTTGCTCTGATTGAGTAAAATGACCAAAAAGAAACACAAATTTTACAGCATATGAGCAATAAGAAACTGCAGAATTTGTTACTGACCCTCTGGAAATTACATCTTAGATGTATATATGTGGATACAGACCCTGTTTCCCATTCATAATACTATCCTAAAAGTCAAGTGAAGTTTTAAGAAAATTTAAAAACCTCCATTTAAGGGTTCTAGACGGTTGATTTCTGGCCAAAGCTTTGATTACACTTCTTTTCATTCCACCTAATGACTAAATATTTATGTATGCTTATATAAAAATGTTTCTTATCCTCCAAAATCACTTAAAAACATAAGTTTTGACCACAACACTGAATACAAAGAAATATATAACTATAATCAAATTTATAGTTTTGCATAAGGATATGACATCAGCTAAAGAAAATCTTTTGCAGAATACAATCATGTAAATCAGATACACTGAGTATTTTTAATGTTTCAAATATAACTAAACATACTTTGTACCCTGTAATGAACTAAGTTTTATAATTATTACACATACCAAATTAGTAAAATCTTGAAAGCTTACCTGGGCTCCAACTAACTGGAGAAGTGCGAAGTTGACAGGAAGCACATCAATGTCTGTGTTGATGGCAGTCTGGTCAAAAGGACAAGCTTTTCGGTGAAGTTTATTCAAGCAGGTCTTGCAAACAGTGTGTGAACAACCTAAACTGATGGGTTTGTGCACATTCTCATCAAATTCATTATAGCAGATTGGACAGGACAGAAATTCTGTCCATTGAGCTGCCTGCACAGGCATTGTGGAAGCTGGATGCTCGGGTTAGCAGTCTAGCAGATCATTATTTTGCTGTGTAGTGTTTTTTAAGCTGGAAATGGACAAAAGTAAGAATTAACCACATATTCATCATTCACCTTTCAAGAGTTAACTGCTTAAGTCAACCATCACAGCTTCAAAACCTGAAACACTTCTGAATAATTTTATGTGCTTTGGATAGCTTTTTCTTTAAATTTACTTGCTGAATTAATTAAATTTCTGAAAAAAATTTGTCCAGAAATATCTTAATAGTGTTCTTGTCAACTAAAGATATTTATATCAATTGCTAATCAAAGTTTTCATGTATTTTTCTTAATGACCACATCCAATAAGCAGATTAAGCTTCCACAATTTCATTTTTAGAAAAACAAATCACCAAATGGTTTGCCATTTTGGGCTTTTTTTTTTTTTTTTCAAGTGTTTCCCTTGGACATCTACTACCCCAAAACATATTAAGATATGGTCTAAGACTTAGTGAACTCTGGAAATATTGATCCAAACAAGATCATAATGAGTTGAGAGTGAAAAAACAGCCTTGCCACTTGAATGACCAAGTCATTGAAGAATATTTCAATTTGGCAGCTTCACAAAAAAGGAAATCTGGTCAGGACTTGACTAGGAGGCTAACTGAGGTATTGAAAAAGTATGAGAGAAGACTATAATGATAAAGCTGTTTGTCCATAAATGAAAGAACGATGCTAACCTTAAAATACAGTACCAAAGTGGAAAAAAAAAAAGTCTGGAATGTAGTTCCTTACAATACTTCTGACAAAACATATATATATATGTGTCATTAAATTTATATATATATATGTAAAAACTATCAGGTCCAATGAGCAAGATATAGAAGAATAAAACATCTAGTAGTTCTAAGCAGAAAAACAGTGAAATATAGTTGACCTGTGAATAACACAGGCTTGAACTGCCCAGGTCCACTTATTCAAACATTTTTTAACAGTAAGTACTACAATACTGCGCAATCTGTGGTAGGTTGAATCCACAGATGCAGAGGAACCATGGATGTGGAGGGATAACTAAGTTATATGCAGATTAACCCCAGCATTGGTCAAGGGTTAATTGACTATTCCTATCTTTATATATGCATGATTAAAAGGCACAGGGGAAAAAAATGGCACTGATTTTTCTTATTTCAAAGATTAAAATATCCCATAATTTTTAATAAAATAAAATATTCAGTAACAAACCTCTAATTTAAAATCTTTAGATACCTTACTTGAATACTCTGCATTTCATAAAATTTTCATATCCTCTAATTCAAAACTTATATAAGTCTGACAAAGGCTCTCTGGTGAACATGAAATCTAGGTATTTAGGGCAATTAAAAAGCCAATACTTTATTTCATAAGAATATTTACCAACCCAAATATATTAGTTCCACAGAAACTAGATGTTTAAAAATGTAGTCAGATTCAGGACAGAAAAGTGTATATCTGATTCTGCAATAATCCCATACCCAAATAAAGAACTCCATTAGTCTTTATTGTGCTTTTCATGTTCAAAAACTAAGGTTTTAAAAAAATACCTTGGTAAAAATGAACTGTGGGACTTGCTATGAAAAAAGCAGCCTATGCAAACTTTTCCTCAAACAGCTCTAATGCAAAGTACCTAATATGCTTATTTTTAAACTAGCCAAATTTGCAAGTTATATTTATTTTACACCTTTCACCCTCATATTTCCACATCTATCAATGCCATCAATCTTAAAAACTGCTTGCTTCCAACTTTAGAGATGAGGACTGTGCAGGTGAATACATCACTCCCTGAAACTATTTAATATTTTTAATGTTCTGTTTCCTAGCTGCCTAATTATACAAAGAAAAGGCCTTTAAGGGATAATGAATTTTATCTTATATCTAGTACCAAGAGCCCTAATTTAGTTAAAATTTGAAATGATAAGACATTTATCAAAATAAGACACTACATCTATTTTTTTCATAATGGCCACCTGTTTGAAAATGCTAATTCTGTAAGTTAGGGTATCATGGGTCACTGGGCAATAGGAAACGAGTAGCAAATACTCTTTCCTTATTTAGTTTTCCAAGATCATCCTGAAATGCTTTACGTTAAAGTGAATCAGTGGGGGGAGAAGAGCCATTTAAGTTTGAACTAAACATAAAAATGCTATCTTTCATATTTTCCCCTATTAGCTTTGAAGTGTTTCAATTTCTTCCAGAATTCACTTGATAGTTTTGTTATATGTGCTTCTAGATCTAAGGGCACCAGATGTTTTAATATAATTAACACAGAGAAATTTAATTTCTAGTAGAAATTGAATTAATATCTTTTAAACAAATCTGCCAAATTCTCTTTCTGCTATGCGTCAGATTCTAAGTTTCCAACAGGAAAATTATGAACTTTCCTTATATAAGAAATAAGAAATGTTTGACCTTTTAACATGTTTTTCCTCAGTACCCCATCAATAAATTCTAGATTCCTCAATTACGACAAAGACAAAATTAAATTTTACCTAAAACACTAAAATGTTTCATAGTGATGACAGTTGGCTTTTCATTCCTTTAAAAAAGGCACCTAGTAACTGATTACCTAGAAAATATTTTTGTAATTATCAAAAATGATAAATAGCATACCATCTTTATAATTTATTTTTAAAAAGCATCTAAAGGAACCATGGCAAGCTAAGAATATATACTGATGTGTAAAACTTCTAGGTTTATACTAATACATTTCATAATAACTTATTTGAATCTATGTAATTGCTAACAACATTTATAGTTAATAGTGAAGTAAGTATCCATCTTAAAGATACTCCCAAAACATCTCAAACTGAAATAAAATGGCTTAAAAAGCCCACAGCTCTAGATCTATAAAAGGACTACTTAAGAAAAACATTCCAATTAAATTATTTTTATTAACTAATTTCAGTTATTAGTTACTAAAATTGAAGAAGGGTAACAAGATGAAGCATAGGAGGAAGAAATGCTAAACTACAGGTGGGACCTTAAACAGATTTTTACTCATGTAATTTTTCAGGCTATAAGTTCCCTGCTATGAATACTATTTCATAAAACAGGAAGAGTAATAGACATCTTTTAGAGGATGCAAATTAGAAATTGCTTTATTAAAAGCAAACTGCAGGGAGGGAGGTGGGAAAGGACAGACTGGGAGTTCGCGATTGGTAGATATTAACAGGTATATAAAGAATAGATAAACAAGTTCATACTGTATGGCACAGGGACATATATTCAAGATCTTGTAGTAGCTCATGGTGAAAAAGAACATGAAAATGAATATATGTATATTCAAGTATGACTGAAAAATTGTTCTGTACACCAGAAATTGACACATTGTAAACTGACTATAACTCAATAAAAATAAATAAAAGCAAGCTGCACATCAGTTAAGCACTTTCATTTTCTGTTATTAGCCCACCACGACATTATGCAGTCAGTTTAGGACTATGAAACCTGATTTTAAAATGCCAGAATAAAGTGTTTGCCTCGTTCATTATTGTATAATAAAAAAAAATTAGTATTTTACAATTCTATTTATAAAGATGTAAACATTAGGGCTCAGGTCTGTTAAGTAAAACATTCATTGTTTTCATTTTAGTTCACCCACATGAGAAATGTAAACTACTGAAATGGACTGTAACAGTACTTCTCAATTAAGAAACTCTAAAAATAATTACTTTTGGGCTTAAAAATTTATATTTAAAGCATCACAGGTACAATTTAGACCTTAACCTATAAAACTAACAAACAAAACCAATGAAAACAATCTGTAAGCTCTAAAACTCAGCATTCAAACATATCAAAAGGACTGGAAAAAAGGAACTGAGTTACATTTTAAAGATTGCTATTATATGTGTTTAAGTATAAGTTAGGAAAGATATACGATCTAAGTTTTACTTCTAAAATCCACTATGGGGTTCAACTCAGTTTTTTACTAAGTATGAGATTTAATTTTCAACGTCTTTTATTAGAACAGTAATGGGATAATTTTCTATTTTAATTAATATAACCAATAAAGTTTTGACCCTTTACTGAATACTTAAAAATACTTTTTTGAGATAGAACTTAATTACTCATTCTGCCTATCAAATAATGGCCACTGGGTAAGCTTCTCTTTCATATTATCTAAGTCTTTAGCCTTTTGATTATTCTGACTGTAAGAAGATATTCTGTCAGGAAATTTTTGGTTTTCATGTGTCTAGGTCTATTCAGATAAATTTATTTCCTGGTAGAATAGAGATGCTCTAGAACAGCAATGTCCAACAGAAATATAATGTGAGCCACAAGTAATTTAAAATTTCTAGTAGTCACAATAAAAAAGGGAAAAACAGGTGAAATTAATTTTAATATATTCATTTAACCCAATTTATCCAAAATATCATTTTAACAGGTAATCAATATACAAAATGTTTTTAATTCTTTTTTTTTTGGATTAAGTCTTCAAAATCTAGTGTGTATTTTACGCCTACAGCACATCTCAATTCACACTGGCCATATTTCAAGTGCTCAACTGCCACATGTGGCTACTGCCTAGTATTGGACAGTGCAACTCTACAGTACTCAAAATTGTAACATCAAAATTAATTTTTATTAAGAATTTGAGGTGAAAGTTTAACCTACACTTAGGGAGGATTTCATAAAACTAAAAAACCTGATAATCATAAAGATACAACTTAACATTTATGAGACTGGTGCAAAATATTACTGTAAATTTTCAGCTGGCTTTATTCTACTACATGCTTCCTTTTTCCATCAATAGAAAATGAAACTTCAACTCAGTTCAACTAAAACAATAAGCAATTATTTAATAAATTTTGTTGTAAATTTACTTAGCATTCTTAGATATTGCATACAACATAGTTCTATTTTCAAATATAAAATTCTGTGTAAAGACAAATACTTTCTCTCAGAAGAATTTGTTAATTTTTTCAAACTAGAAGACTCAGCAAATTACAAAAGCAGAAAGTGAATTAATGAACACATATGAACAAAGGACATAAGTCTTACATGTCAGGTTAACCCAACAGTAATAACAGATCAGGAGTAATTCAAAGAATCCACTAATGAACACAACCGCAATTAAATCCTGAAATAGGAGCCAATTGAATTATATCTGCTTTTTCTAAACATGTCTGGAATATAGGTTTAACATTCTGTCGTTCTAGCTATTTTTCAAACTCTAAAAATGTGGAAAACAGGAATGTCTAAATCAACAAAAATGGCAATATTGAAAAATGGTCTTTAACAGGATGTAATGGCCTTGATTTCTTCAAAATTGAATGTGGAAGTAAACAACATAAGAAAGGGATGTTGTGTTAGAGCAGTGGTGCAGCTTTTTAGACAGATAAAGAAGGTAATAATGAGAGAATCCATGAATTCTTGTTAATATTTCAAGAAGCCACAACTAAATGTGTATATTTAATTATAAACAGACTGCACAAAGCTAATTAAAACATTTGTTTCTTTGCTTTGGGGTAAAATTACATCAATTTAGTGCAGCAACATTAGCTTTCTCAGATTAATCAAAAGTTCCTATTGGAACTTAAAAGTTGGACTAATACAAAAATGGAAAAAAAGATTACTTAGGCACTTTATTTAGGATACAAAGTCCTAATCACAGCTGGTGGGAGGAGAGTAGGAATTAAAAAGAAGAGGCCTAGGTAAGGGGAGAGTAGGATTAAAAGGGAACCTAGGTCGTCATTTGAAAAAAAAAAAAACAGGTTGGAAATCACGAAATTAAATCTACTTTATGTCAGTGATTACTTGAGATAATTTTGGTGTCAAGGTTCTATCTACTGGTATCTTAAACTGTCTGTGATTCGAAGGATGGAAATGACAGCTACTCCCATCTCCCTTCCCGAAAGCTAAGAACAGAGAAAAGTAAAGCTGCTACTGAGAAACAAAGATGCTTTCTACCATTCTTCTAAGATGGTGGAAGACTCTCCTTAAGAGGCTTTCCCAAGAAGGAAAAATGAAAGAGGAAAAGCAGAAAACCATAGCAGAATTCCCTGGCTGTTTCATGCCACTGCTCCGTCACAACCACTGTGCAACCACTCTGGTCCGGCCATCTCCCTCCCAGGAGGTGAAGCCCTCCCAGGGCATTGTTTGGCCAGGGTCCCTATTTACCACTCAGACCGCCTCCACCATCCCTGCACTAGGATCCTGGAAGCCCCAGTGCAGAAAGCCGAAAGCTAGGAGAGGACTTGGCTTCGAGGACCTCTTCCAACCCCACTCTTACAAACTGGTGTAGAAAAGAGAGGGGGAAGCCTGGCCTTCGCTTGGATGGGTTCCTTAGGGTCAGAAGCGTCCCTTCGGCGGGTGTCGATGGGAGGTGGCCATTTGTGCCGGGCGCTTGGTACTGAAAAAGCCCTACCAGGGCGAGGGGCCTCCTCCGGCCGGGACTCCGGGCCCGGTCCGGGTGTCAGGTGCGGCCCTCGGTTCCCAACCCTCCGGACACCGGCGACGACAACGCACAGGCCGCGGGCTAAGACCGGTCTCCCGCCCGACCGCCGGGGACCGGGAACCCGGGCTGGAGCCCGAGCCGCATCGTGCCCGCCCCCGCCCTACCTGAGGGGGCCCGGGCGGGGTCGCTAAGGGCCGCTCCCGGGAGCCCCGCGACGGCGCGGCTCGGCGACGGAGGCGCCTCGTCTCGCCGGGGCAGAGCTCGGCGGCGGCTTCACGACCTCAAACTCCATCGGGAGGTAGGGACAGCCCCGTTGGCGGCGGCGGAGGCCGCGACGGGGCCTCCTCCTCCACCCTCCGCCTCCTCCTCCACCTCCGCCTCCTCCTCCTCACCACGGAGGCGGACCTGGAGGGATCCCGACCTAGGTCTCGCGAGAAGATACTCCCCACCTCACGCGAGAACACGCAAGACCGGGAGTTGGGGAGGTGGACGGGAAGCGTAGTAGCCCCCGCCACCCGGACTGCGCATCAGCCTCTCTCTGTTGGACCGAACCACCCCTATCATGTGACTATGGAACCCTGGAGCACTGTGGGAGGTGCTGTAAAGAGGCCTAGGCAAGCCGAAGGGGTTGATGGGAAACTCCCTGCCCGTTCATATACGCCTTAAGCCAGCCATCTAGACACTAGTTTGAGCCAGTGTCTGTGAGTCTCCTTGTGGAAGGCATGGTATGGATTGAACATTTTCTGAGCATCTGTATTATATTCTACTCATTGTCATATAATCAAATGCCAACCGGATCCTTAACTCTCTCCACACAGGTGCCAAGCAATCTCCCTACTAAACAAAAAAAATTCATTTGCCAGGCACTAACGCCTTATATACTTAAAAAAAAAAAATTCTGAGCTCCTCAGAAGCTGGCAGGGATCAAAATTCAAGCACAAATTCTGGCATTAATATCAATATATATCTGTTGAAGGACTTTTCGTAGTAAACAAACTCAGGTAGAAATTATTCTTACTGTTTTTATAGATGAAGCAGGCTGGGAATAGGGATCAAGGAAATTACATTAATGGACGATTCTATGTGTCAGGTCCTGTATCAGGTAACAAAATTTTAATTTTACTGTTTTATTTTTCATGTGCTCATCAAAATAATCCTAGAAGTCAGGTACTATATATCTTCATTACTGATGAGAAACTGAAAAACACAGGTTAAGAAAACAGCCACGAATTATAATTAAACTCGAGGCATTTTCCAATGTGAAACGAGATGGCCAACAAAAGCATCTATGGAAGTAAACCCACCACAAATTAGAAGATATATGGAAAGGTAGTTTATAAATTATAAGCTTAAAAATATATATGGTTATTATTTCCTGGAAACAAGGAAACAATTAAAAAAATTTTTTTCGTTGGCCACATTAAAGACATTCTTCCATGAATTTTTATCATTTATCATTCATTTTATGAAATATACATCAGTCCAAGAGAAAGTTTCCCAACAATGGTTCATTTGGTTTACTGTTTTCCATTCAATTATATAGTGATAGGTGTATACACACACACACACACACACACACACACACACACACACACATATATACACATACACCTATATTTCCATTCCACTGGACAGTAGAATGTGATAATATAAGACTTTTCAAAGGTGACCTGATCACATTTAAAATTTGAATTCCAATTCTCCTTCCCTGGTACTACCTATCTCTACGTTATTGTCTCCAACACTGTTTTCAAAATCTGACATAGTACGTTGATTTAACTTGTTTACTGTCTCATGACAGTTTGATGAGAATAGAGATTTTTGTCTGTATACCTAACGTTTAATACAGGTAAATATTGTAATGACTCTGTAAAATTTGAACAAATGTTTAAATGAATAGCCAGGAATAATTGTTTCCTTCTTTAAAATTCACAGATATAGACAAAACACAAAGCTCTCCATCCCCATCTCCAGTTTATTATTATTTATGTAAACATACAGGATAGTTACATCCAGGGAAAAAGGGCAAGGATTTTTCTCTTACACCAAAGTAACAACTGCCTTTCCAAGACCTTTTTTATACATAAATCCAATAAATGAAAAGGCTGAAGTGAAGCATACTGCATTTTTTCCCCATCATACCAGAAACACAAACAACTAAAAGTGAATGTTTTAAGTGAATAAATTCAACAATTTACTTTGCCATACCTGCATTTTTTAAAAGATTTCATTTTCCTGAAATTGTTTAGACACAGCATGCAAACAACACACTCTCCTAGGAATGTTTTGAGATCACTCTGTGCTACTGAACAGGAATAAATAATAATAAATAACAATCATCATTTTCACAAAACACCACCCCCAAGCAAAAATCTCAAAGTGCTTACAAAATATTTCACAAGAATCTTACAAGGCATACATAAAACATAAACATAGTACAATCATAATTTTTTCAAACATCAAAGATAGATATCAATTCCTCAAAAAAATTTATTACTATTCTTTTACTCTCCCCTCCCATCCTCATCCCTCCCCCATAAAATTTCATCCTAGGAAGCAAAAATAAGAAAAGTACTTCAATCACAAACTATTTCTGGAAGGGAAATGTTCTCATGCCCACCAATGGCTAATCATGTGTCAAATGGGAAAGAAAATTGAGCACTGTGCCATCACTGTTCTCAGTGGAAGAAAAACACTTTAACTTAGAAAAATTCTGTCTTCAAAGGAGTACTCAAATTGCAACATTCATAAAAACACAAAATTCTCCTCACTTGCTTTCCCCTCTTCTCTGTCCTTAGGAACTCAGGAAGATTTAAATAGAAAATAACATTTTAGACCAGGAAATGACCTTAAAAATTATCAAGATCAAAGCTGTTATTTTATACAAATTTAAGAAAAGCTCAAGGAGAAGTGACCTACCCAATGTCAGTAACTAGTAACCCGGGAGTTATGAAGCTGGTTTTCTTACCAAATATGAGAGCTGGATTCTTTAAAATCTCTCCCAGAGTTAAAAATCTATACAGAATATATTTTTCACAAAGTATCACCAAAAGGATATTTAATATTTCTAACAATCAACATGGGATTCATCACAAAATTCAAATAAATGATACAAAGTATATTACATTTTAAAATATGGAAGGGCTTCAACATAAACTAAACATAGCATAAATTCTAAATAAAGCTGAGGTGACTAGAGGAGGAATAGAACATCTTGAAAGCTGTATTCAGTCAGGCTTTTTTTTTTTTTACCAAAAGTAGTTCCTGTTTTTTAGAAAATACGATTTGCCTGACAAAATATTTTAATCTTTGTTATAACAACAAAGAATGTTTTGTGTTACACGTGGATGGGAATAGTAAGAGAGCAATGGCTCATCCACAATCTGAACTATCACTCTAAGTAAAATAGCCACATGGTCATGGTTTTACTTTTGGCACATTTCTGGAAATATAGACTAAAACTCTAGGGAGGGTTGGGTTTTTGTCAATACACAGTAAATGAAAATTGCATTAATAAAAATGAAAAGTTATTAATTAAGAGAACATGAATAGCTGCTCCCCATGTTTAAACTGTTCATCCAGTGACAGCAAGAAACACTGGTATTGCCAATCCAAGATAAAGAAAGGAATGAACTACTGATACACACAACATGGATGAATCTCAAAGGCATTATGCTAAGTGAAAAAAAAGCATCTCAAAAGGGAACATACTGTAAGATTCCATTTACGGTATTTCAGAAAAGGTAAAATAGTGATGGAGGACTGTTGCCAGGGTTTAAGGCTAGGAGGAAGAGTTGACTACAAAGGGGCAGAATAAAGGAGTTCGGGAGGGTGATGGAATGTTCTATATCCTGATTGCAGTGGTGGCTGCATAAATCTGTACATGTGTTAAAATTCATAGAACTGTACACCAAAACCAAAGATCAGTTTTACTATATGTCAACTAACAAAATAAAACTAATTTCAAAAAGGAAATGGAACAAATATCTTAGAGCTCCATGCCAACAGTATAATTTTACTGGCCACAAAATTATTAAATGCAATTGTACTAAGTAAAATCAAGAAACCTAGGCCAAAGTAATCATTTCTAAAATACATATATTAACAACTCATGGAAATACTATTTAAAGGAATATTAGCTCATGTATAAGGAAATTCTGCTACTCCCAAGTGAATCTCAATTGTGTTCCTTTATAGTTTAAAACAATAGATACCTTAGTGTTTAGTTTAGAATCCAATAGTTGGTTAAAAAAAAAGTTCACTAGTTCTGTTCTTAAAGTGAATAATAATGGATAACAGTATGTTTTGAAATTTATCTTCTTCCCATTATCCTAATTTATTAGTCACCGTATAGTTGGATTTTACACTTATATCAGTTATCTACAGTCTCAAGCTTAGAATCTGGAAATACCGCTGGATCTCCTCTGTCACCAGAATCAAGAATATTTAAGAGGAACATTGTTTCTCTAGGTATATCACTGGGACTTTTACATAATGTATGAGACGAGACAGCATCCCATCAGCTTTACCACGTCTCCCACACTTTGGAACTGGTAGTACAAGTTCAGAAAGAATAACATGTGTAGGTAGACCAAAAATAAGACCCAAAGATGGGGGTGGAAATGCGATATTACAAATGCTGCATTTCTATAGAGACTTGTGTAACAGTATGATATAAGGCTCACATAGCAAGGTATGATTCTGATTATAGATTTTGCCTTTCAAGATCATGCCTGGGTAGTTTTTCACCACTGCTTCTGCCATGGACAGAGGTTAAGTGCTTTTTGAGGGCAGATTTGTGCTTGAAATCCATATCACAACAGTGGCATTTGTACGGCCGATCCCCACTGTGTATGTTCAGGTGGTCCTGAAGTGTGCTTTTAGCAGTAAATGTCTTCAAGCACACAGTACACTGAAAGGGCCGTATGCCCATGTGCCCTCGAATATGGCGGTTGAGATTTTTCTTCTGCGTAAATGTTTTCCCACACTGTAAGCACAAGAACAGTTTATGCATCTTAAGGTGGCGCAGATAGTTTTCAACATGAAGAAACCCACGAGGACACCGGGGGCACTGGTGCCTCAGTGAATACGCATCCTCTAGACTTTGGATCTCATTCACTGTCCCATGACTTCCTTCAGTATTCTCACAAAATAAGCTCTGATCTTGATTCCCAGGAACTTCGGCCACTCTGCTCTCAACTGTAGAATTGATCAGTGAATGCTGTGTTTCAGAAAAATACATGCTTGCTTTTGAAGAGGTACAAGGCTGTGAAAACTTCTCATTTTCTACACCTCCATCACTGATAGATTCCACATGGAGGATACGAATTTCATTGTCTTTAAAACCTGGGTCTACTGAAGACAGCTCTGGTGACCTCATTTCGTTTCTCTCTGATGTCAAGCTCTCTACTGTAGACTGTAAAGCACTGCTTTCCTCTTCTTTAACAGGGAAATCTATATTTACAGAACTATCTTCTGAAATTTCAATTATTTCACAGTCTTTATCTGAATTTTCTTCTTCATTCTTAACATCTGGATCAGAGGATTGACACAAGTCAGCATGCTGACTGCTATTTTTCATAGAAAGATCAATTTCCAGATACTTTGACAAAGCTTCTGTGCACTTTTCTACAATGTGAACCATCTGAAGGTAACTAGCAGCAGTCAAATATTTCAAAAGCTCTTTCCTCTTAACTTCAAGTGCTCCAGTATAGCAAGAGAGCAACAATTTTCTGCCAACTTCTGCACTCTGCAAGATGGTGATTCTGACATGTTTTGACTGTGTGAGTAAAAACTGATCTCTCATGAAAGTGGAGCAAGCAGCTAAAATCACCTTATGCCCCTGGAACTCAGTGTCATTAATATAAATTGACACATCGCAAAATAAATTCTGCTGTCTCAAAAGATTCATTTTCTGCAAGACTAAATCTCCTTGCTGTTCAAACTGGAAGTGCAGAATTTCAGACTCAGCAGCCATGGTCACAATCTAAGTAAAATAAAACATAAACATTGATGTAAGTATAGGGAATGCTTTCCTACATTGTGATAGTAACAACAATCAAAAAAAAAAAAAAAAAATCCCAAACCTTAATTGGGTAAGAGACAACTCAAAATCTAATCTGGGTGCTAAGTATAAACCCCTACGTAACCATCTCAAAACCCAGAAAAATAAAATGCAGTTTTCAATTGCGGCACTCTTTGTTTTGTTTTGTTTTTGTTCCAGCACTTATTACATTGAGTTGTACTCAACAGTTTCTGTTTTCCTCCTTGGCTAAATTTCATGTGCTTTGTGGTCAAGGACAATGTCAATGCCCACTACTAAGCTGACTTAATATAGCTTCCTAAGTTAGAAACCTTAATGTAATCTCCAAACTTCGAGTCCTCATCACTACTGCAGGTCCTCTCTGTTCACCTGCACCATTGCAGTCTTCTAGCAGGTCTCTTTGATACCACTCTCTCCTATATTCCAAACTACCTCCTCCTTCTAAGTGCCACCAGGTTAACATCTTTTAAAACTTAGGAAAAAAAAAATTCTTTTTCTCTTCTGTTTTAAATCCTCCATTGTTCTTGTCTACCTCCAGGACAGCCTAACCTTCTTAGCAAATACGAGAAATTTGGCCTTCTCCACCTTTATGGCTTTATCTTTCCTCTTTTACACTGAAGCTTCTAAGATATCTAGATTTTCACCAATGCCCAGACAAGAAGGCCCAATACACCTTTGCACATTTGCACATGTTACATTCGAGCTTCCAGTTCCTTTTTCCAGCTAGTGATCTGACTTAAGGCTCAAATGAAATAAGACTTCAGTGACCCCTCCACCTGTCTCCCGGACGGAGTCAGCTGCGCCCAGAACACCACGAAATGGAGCCTGGTTTATCTGAGTTCCTGCAGCAAGCCCAGGTCCAGAAACAGAGCAGAGGCAGCTGAGAGGATATCTGTTGAAGTGAATCTGGATCCCAGGTGGCCTTGAGAGATCCTCCAGTTCGCCAGGCAGGTCTTCCCGAGCCAAGCTGCCAGAACCAAGCCCTTGGGCTCGGTGCCGGCAGTACCAGTCTAGCCAACTCCTGGGCCGCGCCTCGCCGCCCTACCCTTCCTCGTCCTCGGGCTTCCCCACCTGCCCGAGTCTCCATCGCGCTCACTCACCGACTCAGAAGCCAGGGCCCAGCTTTCCGAGGCAGCGGCGGCGGCCCAGGCCGGAAGGTGGGGTTAGCCTGGGAGGAAACACATCCGGTGTCAACTAGCTTTATTCCTCTTTGGGGCGGGCTGGGCGTCCCGGAAGGACATCCTGGGACAGTCTCCCTTCCTCATTCCCCCCGCGCCTGAAATGACAGAAAGGCACCCGAATTCCGGCAAATTCCATCTCTTCCGTCCCATTTTCGGCACTTGAGCCATCCCCTCCGTGAGTTCTCCTCAACATCCGAACCGCAAACGGATTGTGAAGTTGGGGTACAGTGCGTCTGTCGGAGTACCCAGCTCCGAGACCCCTGGGAGGCCCTCCGGGATAATTAGAGACTGGGTCCTCTCCTTACCCGGGCATATACAATGTAAAAGGTGGCGGAGGAATTTGCCTAGCTAATGCCCGATCAGGTTGTGGCCCCAACCTCTGGATCTTACCTCACCCCTCAACTTGTCTCTTCCTTCCCGCGCCCCCTTCCCGCTCAGTTCCCTGGCAAGCCCAGGCCTTGTATCTAAACCGTTGGCCCACCCGTTTCCTCCAACATTCCCTACCCGTCCTCCCACTTATCCTTCAAAATCTCGTTCATAAATCCTGAGCTGTCCTTTAGTTAGTTGACTCCCACTGGGGGAAGACTTTGGCTGCCTTCATTACAGCAATTACCATACCTGTATTCAAATCTGTGTCCCATCTAGGCGGAGGTATTTAGGTCAGTGACTTACTGATCTTTGCATTCCCGAAGTCTAGCGCTATGGAATGTCTGAACTAATTCTTAAAAGCAGTTGCTCTACCTCCTCAGTCAACAGTACACGAGGAAGTAACTGACCCTAGTAACACTTCTCTGGTTGGCCCAGATTTGCTTCAGAAGCCAAACTCGGCGTGCTTGATTAATATGCGTTTTAAAGAATTGGAGTGAAGAAAGCATTCCTGTATTCAAATTCAAGCAATTGGAAAGGGAAGCAGGAGGGGAGAGAAAATAAACAGCTGACACCAGAGCTTTAATTGTCACACTTTTATTAAGGAAACTTCCCCATAATAAGTGAAGAGGTAGTTCATAGTATGTCTAACATACAACAGATTTAGAACAGCTATTCACCAGCTGAAATAAAATGTTCTGGGTTGTTTGTTTAGGACAAGATTTTAGAAGTAGTGACACTGGTCACCCTCCATTTATAGATCTTCTAATAAACAAACTGAAACAAATTAAAACCACATCTGATTTACCTCAGAGCCACTTCAGTTTGGAGTTTGTCTTTAATATTAAATAATAAATAAATAACCATGACACAGTAAAATTTTTAAACCAAACTATGGTAAAGAGAGCCCTCTCTCCTTGTTATCCTGGGGATCCATAAAATACAAATACTGAATGTCTAAAGTTTCAAAAGGTCTTCCTCCTCTATAAGAATATGACTAGTTTTGAAAGTCATCTTCCCCTATCAAATACTGTAAAATGTATTTGATATCAGTAACTTGACCACTTTGCAATGCAATCTAAGAAACATGTATCAATAAAAAAGGAGAAAAATCAAGTAAATTAAGAAAATGTCTCACAGAAACAGAAACCTCTCCAGTGAAGAAATGGGGGTGACTGTTAACCACTTCAGTGGTTTGCAGTTGCAAAAGGTGAGAACTAGACATTTTACTGATACAAAACCATCAAGTTGCTGATTTTAAATGATCAAAGAAAGCAAGACAGTTTCCTTTATTATTCCTAGGGTAAAATCAAACTGACACCTCATCTCACTAAGACCACATGAGACTGTAAGGTCTGTGAGGGCAGGGACCACAGACATCTTACCTCCATATCCTCAGTATCTAGCATAGTGCCTGGTAACAGCAGGTGCTCAATAAATGTTTCCTGAATGACTGAATGAATCCAGAACTAGTCTCCAACCAAAGAGACCAATCTTATTTGAATCCATGCCTTTTAGTCTTCAAACCGGTAACAAAAACAGGGCATGAATGTTAAGTAAAGGAAGCACTCCAACTTGAAATTTCCCTGTGATAAAATGACGTTTAGAGAAAAAAATAGCAAAACACTGGTTAACATGTTAGTGTCTCATGGTTGCATAGAATTGGTACTCTTTGGCTGGATCATATAAAAACCAGAATGCTAGGCAGCATCTTTAGACCATATAATGAGTGACATTAGGTATAAGATACCTATTAGTCTTATCACTCAATTTTATTCTCATTTTAAATCTTTTAACAAAAGGTAGAAATTATACTTCAAATCAGATTCACACATAAATGCATCAAGAATTCCTACTCAAGTTAAACCTAATTTTTGGTTTTTCTGTACATGGACTCTCATAGCTCAAAAACAAAAAACAAACAAACAAACAAACAAAAAAAAAAAACCAAAAAAAGAAAAGACAATCCTGATGAAACTAAATAAACACTGTTTCCAGACAAAAATCAGTTTCACATTTGGATCCTTCTCACATTATTCTTACTTGTCCTTTCCCTTCCTAACCAATACCCAGCAAATCAGTCACTTGCTTAGGAAGAATGTAATATTCATTCTAACCAAAAATTAATTTACAAAAATAAATCCTTCTGTGATATTTTGTTTGCAAAATCCAGGCTGTCTCTAAGCAAACAGGGATTCACAAAGGGGAAGCACAAACTAGGAGCTTTTTGCTAAGGTATTCTTGATCATGTACTAAATCTTTTTAAGTCAAGGGACAGTGAGAAGAAGTGAGGAGACATTAGCTCATATTTAGTTACTTAACTACTTTGGCCAACTTTGGCCAGGCCACCTCTTTGGGCTTTGGATACCTCCAACTTAAAAAAGAGAGGTGGACTAAATGAACTCTTAAGATTCTCTAAGGACTCAAACACTCCTATTGCCTAAATCTAACTCATGGGTCAGAAACTAGTAAGACTCAAAATTTTATTTCTGAGCTATAATATGTGCTTTAGGAAAAACAGTGGTTTTGTTTTTCCATATCAGAAGATCAACTTTGTATTAGCAAGTTATCAAACATGGCAAGGGGGACTGTATATTTCTACAGGAATATCTAAATGTAAAAACCTGATTGCTCATTCTGTGACCCACTTTTTTCATCCATTTTAGAAATTAAGGTACACAAGGAAATGAAAATTCAGAGACTACTGCAATACACTGGACAAACTCTGAAGGCCAAACTCACATTACTGATGGCTATCTTCTAAAACAAACTCCAGAGACTGACTCCCAAATAACCCCTTTTTAGAGAGACCATTATACATTAGCACATTTTAAGTGTGCTTGGAGCAATCCCAACTTCAAAAGCATCAACAAGTAAGCTACACGTTAATTACAAGCATTTGGCATCTTTTGGGGAAGACCTCCCAAATAGTACTGGTGTATAACTGTATTCTATCTTTTGTTGATTATGGTCCTCATGGTGATTCCTAACTATCTGCAACAGTAGTAGGTGCTCAATAATTGTACTCTGGTCTACGTGAATGATTCTCAAGACATGAAATTGGACCATATGCTGTTGAAAAGAGTACAGAACAAACCAAAATACTTCTTTACAGCCAGCTCCAAAACAAATACAAATTGTAGGAAGCAGATTCATTCATTTATCAGACATAGGTGAATTATCGATAGGCAACCAGAAGTTCTATTACATATTCAGGCCAATGGTAGTATCACCTTGTATCTCAGCCTCTTTTCTGCCAAAGAAAAATATTATTCATTTCTCTTTGCATCTATTAGTGGAGTGCAGGTAATGTTATTGATTTGTTGGTACCTTCAGAATGTGCCCAGTGGAAAGCCTAAAATAGTGTCAGTCTAAGACATAAGTCAATGTTAGGTAGACAAATGGAATACTCTCCTTGGGAAAGGAAAACAGATATCACAGGATAAATAATTCAAAACAGAACATGGGAGAGGACAAAAGGAAGGCAAGACCACTCCAAGTGGCAAGTTGCCTGGTCTGTTAGTGCTTTGACTCACCCCTACAACTGGCACAGAGGCTTTGGAGAAGTTAAACTAGCAAAATCACTCCTAAAAAGACTCAGACTATTGCCACGTTTTCAGTCAGTTCTAGTTGTGAGCATAAAGCCCCTACTCAATTTACACAAGTACTATCATTCCTTAAGTTCAGGACAGCTTGGGCCAGTTTACCTGCATCCAGCACCTGCGTTGCATCAGGCTGTGGCTGACACCCTTTAGAGTCTGAGACTGTTGTACATGCAAAAGAATCAAAATCCACTGTGAGGTCTTGCACATTTCTTTCATTGGCATTATCAAAGCTGTTTTTGCCATGCAGCTGTTTAAGGTGTTTCCTCAAAACTGGCTTATGTGCAAAAACCATGTCACAATAGTTACACTTATGGGGCTTATCTCCACTGTGAAGGTTAAGATGATCCTGTAAGGAACACTTCTGAGAAAAGGTTTTCCCACAGATTTTACACTGGAAAGGTTTAATGCCGGCATGCACACGCATGTGTCGATGAAGGTTGCCTTTCTGAGTAAAAGTCTTGCCGCAGAGTAGACACATAAAGAGTTTGTGCATTTTTAAGTGGTTGGCGTAGTTCTCCAGGTGGCGAAACACCCTGGTACACTTTGGGCATTGGTGATGCCACTGTAGGCCTTTGTCTACACCTCGAATATTAGGCCCAAAGACATCTTTTGAGGCCATGATGATGTTATCACTGCCTGTGTAGGAGAGGGCATAATTGTGGAGATGGTTCTGTTCTATTTCACTTACTCTGTTTTCCACAGTTGAATTTATCAGAGAGTGCTGGGGCTCTGATGAATGTAAAGCAGTGGGTTCAGAAGAAATAAACTGGTTCTGATCTTTTTTACTTCTAACCTCTGATACATCCCCAATAGATTCTACCTTAACAATCTGAATATCACTGTCCTCCATATCCATACTGTCTTCAGATGGATGAATACAAGGTGAGTCCTGCTTTGGGGAGCCTCTGGCATCTCCCTGATGTTCTTTTGACTGGGGAGAAGCACTCTGTGGTTCACATCCCTCTTTACTATCCATTGGTTGTTTTGGCTTTATAAACTTCCACAAGGCCTGCGTGCACCGTTCTACAATGTGGCTCATCTGAAGAAAACTCGCAGCAGTCAAGTAATTTACCAGTTCCATCTCAGGGAATTCCAGCACACCACTATAACAGGATAAGAGCAATTGTCTCCCCACTTCGGAACTCTGTAATATGGAGATTTTCACCTCTCTGGAATCGTTCAGTAAAAACTGGTCTCTTAAGAAGGGGGAACCTGCAGCAAACACAATTTTATGCCCCTGCACCTCAATATCATCTATGAGAACTGTAACATCACAAAATTTATTCTCTTCTCTTAATTTGTTCATTTTTTGTAACATTGAATCTCCATAATTTTCAAACTTGAAGTGAAGGAGATCTGATCTTTCAGACATTTTGGCAGACCTAAAGAACAGAAATGTAAAAAGGATGAATTTAAGAAAATTCAAACAATTAAGAAAACCTGGATTTTCCTTCCAAAAACAAATTTGTGTTCTCATACCTCTTTATATGTAACTGAATGAAATTTTCCCTGAAAGGGGAAGCTAGTATAACAGATTTCAAAGGCTGTTCAGAATTACTCCTTACCAACATCAAGTGTCAATTGCACCTCAGGAGTGGATCTGTATCAGTGTATACACCTTGGCATTCATTCAACTTTTTAAGATGCTTAATACAAGAACAGCGCTCGAGTTACTTCAAGAGCATTTTTCACTTCTCAAATGAGAATTCTATTGGGTTTCAACCTAAAACATCCCAACAAGTAATCATAAAATAAGTATTTTATTTTGCATGACCCTGTGAACCTGCTGCTTTGTAGGCAAAACACTCTTTTCCTTTGCTTTGTATTTTAAAGAACTGCAGTGACATTGCTTGCCCCATTCCTGGGTAAACCCTCTTCTGTTTCAACTGATGTAAACTTACTCACACAAGTATTCCTGCAATAAAATGAAAGTCACATGCCGAAAGAGACAACCTTTGAACAATGTCAAAGGCATAGGTCTTTATCCTGTGTATTTTAGACAAATCTAAACTCTTTCTCAAGAAATATTTCTTGATACCTGAAGTAAATAAAATATTTGCTTTAGAAAAACCAGGTAAGCCACTTGCTGGGAATCTGAGTAGGAGGAAGGTATACCTGACTAATCCCTACTGGATTCTATTCTTTCTTCTTTATCCCTTTATCCCATCATTACTCATCAACTGGACTGCTGGAACGGAGTCACAAATGTTTGTTGGTTACAGCTTCTACTATCTCTAATCAAACTTCTACACCACATGTCATCTTTCAAAAAACACAGATATGATTATACCCAACGCCTGCCTAAAATCCTTCTGTGACCTCTTGTTGTCTCCTGGATGAAGACTAACCTCTTGAATATAAACTGATTAAGTAAATTTAACAATAATTAAGGTAAACACTGGCATAACCCATTCAACCACGGAGAAGGTATCTTTGCCAAAACTGCGTATTTGCCCCTTCATGTAGCAATTCCTTTGGAGAAAGTCCCCATGTTCTGATTCCATACTCTCCAAATGATTTTCTGATAACTCAGCTTCCCATGTGTCACTCTATAGGGAAGGAAGAATTAGCCATGTCAACATGATAATTCCAGTCCACCAGTCATTGTTAAAATAATAAACTGGCACCCTGTCTAAATACCAGTTTTCTGTGAGATCAAGTAGGTAAACCAGGTCTACCCCTGAGAATTAGCTCTACAATCTCAGTGCATCAATAAATTCACCTCAAACTTTGTGTATTCATCATCTCCATAGTTGACAATCACATGGGACAGCCAGGTGTTCCTAGCCACATCTGGCCCCTGAAACCCAATCTTATAATTTGATCTTCTATAACACTGACTTACAAAGGCTCACAGAACACCAGTTCATGAAGGCAGTATCCAGGTCTTATCCATATTGCTCATTGCCTACTTTATGATAACATTCTATTGACTCCAAGCCTTAGCACAGTTATTTCCTTAGTCCAGAACATGACTCCTTGCCAATTCTGACTCCTTTATTTCTTCTTAGGGTCCTTCCCTAACCCCTTAGGTTACAACAGTTGTCTCTACTGGACCTACAGCCTAGTACTTCTATCTTAACACTCAAAATACGTTATTAAATACTTGTCCTTTCCTCTCTGAACTGCAAGCTTCGTGGCATTAGAGGGAGTCATCTCCATCATCTTCAACGGGGCTGATGCTGGGTACCCGCATCTTCTAGGGCAAAACGCTTTTTCCTTTTGCTTCAGATTCTACTTAATGCAGCCACATTATTGGCCAAAATCTCTTCGATTCAATATTGTACTAAACATAAGGCAGGTGCTCAGTTTGCCTTGGCTGAACCATTAAGATTCACTTGATAGTAAGAAGGAAGAACTGCTGTTAAGACCAGCTCAGTATCTGCATATGCATTACAGGTCTGAGGCCATGAGCGCCTAGAAAGGAATGAAATGAGAATAAGAAGCAAGGAAAAATAACAAAAGAAATTTGAAAAAACTTGATGACTGGAGACAGAAAATGAAAAAAGGGAACATATAAAGGTTCTAAACTTAGGAGTTCAGCTGAATGAAATTACTGAAAGAGAGGTGAAATTTAGGAGGGGGAGTTGGTATACCACAAGTATATTAAAATATATTTATACATAAATTATAAACTTTTCCCTTGAATGGCATTCTGAGTGTACAGAAGGGAGGGGAGGGATGTAGAGAAGCAAATGTAATTATCAGGGAAAAGATGGTGATTTATCAAATAAAAAGGAAAAATCTAGAAGATGCAGGGAATATATCAGTAAAGAAAGTGGTAAAACTGTATTATCACTGGTCAGTTTTAGCAATTATGGTAGCTTAACATATTCATTCTGGAAATGGTGAATGTCCCAAGTTATAACTAGAAATTATATAAATGACTGTTGTTTCAAGCCAAACAAAAGGGGAATCCTTTCTTAGAGTTTAGCTTGTCCTAAATCTACCCTCAGATTAGTATTTTCCTACTTACACCCCAAAATGAGCATTAATTTCTTCCATGTACAGTATGACAATGGTCGAAGTGCTTTAGACCACAATCCTCAGGGATACATTGTTCCATGAAGCTCCAAAGATAGGAGTTGGAGCTTCATTTACTTCCTATTCATCAGTCTCAAGAAACTTACCAACGGGAGCAAACAGGTATCTTAGGAAAGTGCATGATTTGCCTGCTTTAGTCTAAGAGGAAACTGTTTATTTTAAGAAGTTTTCCCTTATGTGTCAGTCCACTCTATTGTCTCCCTTTGATAAATTCTTATCTCCAGGCCACACAGTTTATCCCTTAATTGTTTCCTGTCACTAGTTTCTCTTTCCAACAGACTGTTAGTTGAGGGCAAACCAACTGTTATTTTTCACACAGCTCATTCAACAAAAGCCATAATTAACTCTTAATGTTCACTATGGAATTATTATTGAGCTATGGTAAAGATGCTCTTCAATATCATGATATCCTCTTTTGAGTGTCTTGGGAAAAATTTCTTTCTGGAGTTTGTTTCCAAAATAGTTTTGACAACAAAAAACCAAATTTTAAACTAAGTTTTTTTTTTTTTAACTTTAAAAAAAATCTCAAAGTAAAAAGGAAAAATTGTTTCATATGAACGGTTAGATTTTATTTAAAAAATAAGAGAAATGATAGCTAATCTTTACTGAATCCTTGCTGAGTAAGTGTTTTACCTAAATTGAGCGATTTAATTCTCAAAATCTCTGTAAGGTAGGTATTATCATCTCCATTTTGCCTCTAAGAAAACTCAAGCTTGGTGAACATAAATAACTTGCTCAATTTAAGAGAGGCATAATGTGTTAACTGTGAGAAACAGAATGTGTGCTCAAGCTGCATGATGCCAAAATTCATGTATGAAATAACTAAGCTAGCTGAAGTTTTATCTTATGGATGTTAACTGGGTAACTGTTCAGATTTTCTGCTCATATCCATTCAGCTGTACACTTATGATTGATATGTTTTTGTATGTTTAGTTATGCTTCAATAAAATGTTTATGTTTAAAAACAAAAAGTACAACTTAAAGCCAAATTTAAAGTCAAATCTAGAGGACTTTAACAGTAAGCCATTTATGTATTATCCTTGTTTTACCTTCCTTTCTTGCCTACTTTAACTTTATATTATTTTTCTATCTTTTGTGTATTTATTTTTGTAGAATGAAACAATGTCATTTACAAAAAAACCCCATAAAAATAATGAATATATTTGATTTTCAGAATCCCCAACTGTATTTACCTTGTAAGTATAATAGCAATTATTCATAATTGTCATAAAAATCACTCACATAATTCTAGATTATAGCAGAGCTTCCAGTAACTGAAAGAAAGCAAATAACTAATCAGGAAGAATAGAGACTTGGCCACCACATTCTGCTCATTCTTTCCTCAGAATGATTTCCAAATTCTCTCTATATTCTTACTATCATTGGCATGGTTCAGGTCCTTATCTTCTGTTGTCTAGGTTACCATGATTAAGCCTGAATACTGCCGAGTTCTAGTAACTTTTAAATGACCTATTTCTTAAACATCAATGAAACAGGAATAGTCTCACTTCAGATCACTTTCTCTTTGTTCATAGTTACACAATTCTTCCATAATTATTTCTGTAAAAAAATGTTCCAGCTAGTTTGAAAATTTCACTCTTTTCAAACAGGAGTAACCAAAAATGATCAGTGAATATATTCTAGGTTGAACAATGTTCATTGCTGCAAAATGGGCAGCAAGAAAATATCCATGTTCCTTATCTCAAATGCCTCTAATAATACTGACAAGGAAAATTTGTCTGTTTTGTGTAATAAACCCCCAAGCTATGTGTCAGTCTATTTCCTCATCTACCTCATAAAAATGCCTTTATCTTTCAACTTAGGATTCACAACTACTTGGAAATCTTTGTCTTTCATTAATACCATATACTGTTTTTCAAAGGGGTTGTAACATACTACAGTCTTTCTTTCTATAAACCTCAATCATTTTTTCTTTTGGGTAACTTTCATGACACTGCATTCTCCAAGTTCTCACTCTTTTGTTTTAGTTATAACTGTAAGTAAAATTACAGAAGTATATTCTTCCTGGAAACTTTTTGATTATAGGTAAAGTAGAACTCCCCTTTCCCAACCTCTTTCCACTCAGTACTCAGTTTGTTCTAAGTTTGTTCCTTCATGACTCTCCCTCCCCAACCCATTTTAAAAATAACACTTCTATATGCCTAGCCATAGAAAATACAAAATAAAATTACATATCTGACATATAAACTACACATACTGTCTTGGAACTTTCCTTTTCCATTTATTGCTTTTGAGGGCTATTTATGTTGAATAAATAATAGATCTAGTTCATTCATTTTAAACTACTGTACAGAAGTGGACAAGTTACTTAACTTCTGGGTTCAGTTTTCCACCATTCTTTTGCTGGTCTGTTCCTCAAGGGTTCACTAAATTGTGTAAAGGTAAATATATTCTTCAAATCTTACTCCTTGATTTTTTGCTATTCGGTCAAGGCTTACTTCCTCAGAAAGCCTGTCTGGTTTCTCAATGTTTTTTACCTCCTCTATTTAAAAAAATTCCTAAATCCCCATCCTCATGGCTAATCTTAACCAAACTTACCCTCAATTCAAGCTAATCAAAAACACTTTCCTGGGCTACTACTCTATCACTTGAAATGCATAATATCTAAATTCTTGCACTGTCTAAAACTCAGTAAGTCAAAAATAAAAACTTACAGAGAATGGCTCTGAGGACAGTGGATGCGAAGGCAAGGAAAGCTGTTAGTATGCTCTTAATTTAACAAATCAAGATAGAAATGATGAGGGTCTGAACAGAGACAACAAAAATATGGATGGAGAGAAGAAACAGATTCTACAGACATTTCAAACAAAGAACTGATGGACTTGGTGAGCAAAGTGGGGAACAAGAGATGTACAATCAAATGACTCCAAGATAATTGGTTTGAGTCACAGGATCTCTTTGACAGAGCGTCATTAAATAAGCTAGGGAATATTGGAGGGGATGATCATGGGTTGGGTCTTGAAATGTTTAACCAGGGGAGCCTACATGACATCAAAGGGAAGATCTACTACCTAGCTGGACACAGGTCTGAAACTGAAGAGGAGACATGATTATAGATAATCAGTAATAGATTAAAGTGTGACATAATTTGACCTAATTGTGAATGAAACTGACCTAAAATGGCACAGATTGGAAAAAGATCTAAGACAGAAGAAAAGAAATAAAAAACAAATACATAACACAAACATAAATACATTACTTACCTTCTTCTCAATCTGGATCTCCTTCCAAGCCTCTCCGTTTTTTACCAATGAGTCTATCTTTGCTTAAAAATTTCCCATTCTTTTACCCCCATATTCAGTCACTGCTTAGTGCAGTAGGTAAAACCATGGATTCTGGAGCCATATTTCCTGGAATCAAAACCCTGCTCAACCACTTACTAGCTTTGTGACCTTGGCAAGTTACTTAACCTCTTCTGTGCTTCAGTTTTCCCATCTGTTAAATAATAATATAACTTCATAGAAGTTGTTATGGGAAATTAACTTTAAAGTAAATTAAATTTTAAAATTAAGTTAATTTTTAAAAGAACTTAGAACAGTGCCTGGAACTGTGCTCTACAAGCATTTGTTAGGTAAGTAAACAAATAAATCTTGTCCATTTTCTTTGTGCAATCCTTCACATGTGGCCTTTTTTCATTCCCATTTAACACCAAACAACTTGAGGTCTCCATTATTTCATAGACTATCACCTCATCACTTTACTAAAATTGCTTTGTAAAAAGTTACTCATGATCTCTTGATAAAGACATGCAATCTTCCCCCCCCCCCCATTTCCCAAATGCTCTGCATCAATTGTCCCAAATGACACTTCTTGGTATTCTCTTCTTTTGACTTCTGGGTCTTCTTGGCTGTTGGAACCCTGTATTCTTATATCATGTAATTCCATTTCTGCTACTACACCAACTACCATTAGCTCTAATTCCTCTTTCTTTTTGGTAAATGCAACCATTCCCCCCAAATATTCCCTTCTTTTTTCAATAACCTCTTCCTGATGCCAACTGTTCTCATGGCTTCTACCTCTATGTTCTATGATGATTCAAATCTCTACCTCTAGCCACAGCATTTAGGCTGAACTGCAGATTGCATTTCCAACTCTATACTGGACAGTTCTATGTGGCTATCCCATTAGGCCTTTAATTTAACATATCCAAAAAATGAATTTGTAATCTACACTAAGTTTATGGTTTTGATGCTGATAATGGCATTAACATTTTTCAAATACCACAGGCCTAAAACCTAGGTATCAGCTTTGATACTTCTTTCACCCTAAACATCCAATTTATTACAGAATCTTGACACCATTCGCTACAGCATACTTGCCTTCTCTCCAATAACACTGTCATAACTCCACTTCAGGATTTCATTACCTCTCACTAGGCTGGTCCCATTAATCTTTCAAAAGGATCTCCAATAAGAGCATTTAGACATTAGCTAAGAGTCCACAATCAGTTAATAGAAATTCCTATTCTATAGGCTGATCTCCAGAACAAAATGGCTTTCTAAAATGCAAATCTGACCATTTCAGCCTCCTGCTCAAAACTCTTCAAAAAGTGCTCACCTCCTTTAGGGATTAAACCTTTCATCTCGGTTTACTTCCCCAGCTTCGTATCTCCTTTGCACAATAGCCCTGTTTCTCCTTCCTCCTCTTCCCACACAAGTTATGCTCAGTCATTCCTTCAGAGCATTACATCTGTTCCTCCTGCAGGAAAAGCTCTTCTCCACCTTATCTTGTCCAAGAAGTATAATTCAGACATGACTTTCTTTCTTCAGCCTTCCCAGCAACTGCCCCTTGGACAGTTCATACATAGATGACATATATATATAACGTAGGAGCACTTACTTGTTTTTATCTGGCTCCCAAACTTGACCCTGAAAATTGGAACAATATCTTACAAAACCCCAGTGTCTGACACGGCGCCAGAAACATAGAAGGTGCTGTAGCAAAAGGGTAACCTAGGTTAGCACTCATAGTGATTCTCGCGGTCTGGCACTGAGGCCTTGCCATGGCCCAGCTTCCTATAAGATGCCAGAGTGGAGCATTCAAGCCAACTGCAGGGCCCTCGGCTGGGGTCTCAGTAGGAGGTCCCTGGGGCATCCTTAAGGCTCCCCACTCCAGACACTGGGGAGGGAAAGGGGCGGGGCACAGCATGGGTTGGGCCAAGGGCTCCTTAAGTTCCCCCGGGCCTAGGCCAGACCCTCGGCCCCCATCCCAGTGCAGGTCCCGGCCAATCCAGGGCCCCAAGGGGGCTCCATTTTGAGAGACCTCGTACCCCTACCCGGCGCTCCGGCCGCCTCCGCACTTACAGACCCGGGGAAAGGCCACCGTCAGGATCCGGCACCGCCAGGAGCTCCGGCCCCTCGGGGCTCCGGGAAGGGGGAGGGGCAGGGAACCCGAGCCAAAGGGGGACCCAACGGAACCGGAAGGGCAGCCCTCGCCGGACAAAGACAACTTCCAGGTCCCATGGTCCTCTCCGCCAATCGGAAGGCTGGGAGGGCGGCAGGGCCGGGAGAGGGAAGCTGTGGGCGGGGTGCAGGGAGTGCGCCGGGCTCCCGCAAGCGTCCCCGCCGGTGACCCGAGGTGCGTCCGGAGCTCTGTTGTGCGCGCTCCGCTCTTTTTCAGCGGCTCCTTTCGAGAGGGGCTTCGGCCGTCTGCTGCCTGCGTGGGCCTTGGGGGCGCCTCGGCTCTTAAAGCTTAGGTAAGTCCCTCCCGCCTAGGGATGTGGACTCGCCTCCTTGGGGCCCAGAAAGTATAGGGAAGGAAGCTCATTTCCCTGGCTTTTCTGATGTTGGTGTTTCCCAGGGATCTCCTGCAATCCCTGTTATCTACAATGTGCTGACTATTCACAAATTTCTTTCGCCAGACCAGACAGCTCTCTTGAGCTCTATGGCCAACTACCTAGTAGTCATTTACAATTGGTTCAGTGTTATGTACCTTTGAACTCAAGTTCATCTGCAAACCTGCTTCTTATCTCCTGTGGTCCTTGTGTTAGTGAACAGCATCACCCACGCAGTGCCGGCAACCAGAAAACTTTAGTATTATTCTAGAGTCCTTTTCCTCCTTGCTAATCCAATTGCTCACTGGGTTCTCCTTTCTTTCTTTTTTTCTTTTTTCTTTTGGCGGGGGTGGGGCTGAGGGGAGGTGGGTATTGTGGTAAAACACACACTGAATTTATCATTTGTAGGTGTGAAGTTCCATGTTTTAAGTACCTTCACAATGTTGTGTAACTGTCACCACGGCGATAGTCCGCTTCATTCTTTTGCATATGGTTATTGTTTCTCCATCACCATTTGTTTGTCCTTTCCTCATTGAAAAGGCTTGACACCTTTGTTGAAAATCAATGACCATACGTGTGAGAATTATTGCTGAGTGCTCTGTTCTATTACATTTGACTGAATGTATGTCCTTATACTAGCACCATTTTCTGTTAATTATTGTAGCTTTGTAGGAAGTTTCTAAGTGAGGAAGTATGAGTCTTTAAACTTTATTCTTCTTTTTCAAGATTGTTTTGGCAATTCCAGGCCTCTTGAAATCCCGTATGAATTTGAGGATCAGCTTTTACATTTCTGAGAAAAGGACTGTTGTGATTTTGATAGAGATAATGTTGAATATGTAGATCACTTTGGGTAACATTGCCATCTTAGTTTTAAGTCTTCCTGTCTAAGAATATGAAATGTCTTTCCATGTACTTAGGTCTTCATTAATTTCTTTCAGCAAGGTTTTCTAGTTTTCAGGGTATTTAACTCTTTTTGATAATATTGTAAGTGGAATTGTTACTTAATTTCCTTTTCATATTGTTGCTGGTGTGTAGAAACACAACTGATTTTTGTGTGTTGTTCTTGTACCCAGCAACGTTGCTGGAATTATCTTTAGGCTTTAGAAGTTTTCTGGTGGATTCTTTGAGATTTTCTATGTATATGATTATGTTGCCTCTGAATATAGTTTTACCTCTTCCTTTACAATTTGGGTGCCTTTTATTTGTTTTTCTTGTCTAATAGTTCTGGCTATAACTTCTAGTACAGTGTTGAATATCAGCAGTGGAAGGAGGCACCCTTGATTTGTTCATGATCTTAGAAGTATAGCCAAAGTATTGAGTTTGATATTAGATGTGATAATAGATCTTCACAAATACTTTTATCGTGTTGAGGAATTCTCCCTCTATAACTACTTTTCTGAAAGATCTCATGTCAGCCTATCATGAAAAGGCATTGTATTCTGTCAAATGCCTTTTCTGCATCAATTGAGATGATCATGAGTTTTTTCCCCTTAGTTCTATCACTGGTGAAGCCATCTGGTGCAGGACTGTTCTCTTTTGGGAGGTTTTTAATTACTCACTCAATCTCCTTACTTGTTATAGGTATGTTGAGATTTTTCTAATTTATCTGGCATCTATATAAGTAATTTGTGTGCTTAAAGAAATTTCTCCATGATTTTCTAGGTTATTTGTTGGCATACAATTGTTCATTGTATTCTTTTATAATCCTTTTTATTTCTGGAATGTCAGAAGTAATATCCTCACTTTTATTTCTGATTTTAGTTATTTGTTCTCTCTTTTTTCTTTGTCAGTCTATTTAAAGTTTTGTTGACTTGTGTTGATGTTTTCAAAGAAACAACTTTTGGTTTCACTGATTTTTCCCTTTTTCTATTCTTCTTTTGTTTTATCTCCACACTGTTTTATTTCATTCCTTCTGCAAGCATTGGGTTTAGTTTGTTATTTTTCTTGTTGTCTTACTGCATGAAGTATGAAGTTCGGTATTATTTTGAGATCTTTCTTCTTCTTAATGTAGCCATTTACAATAAATTTCTGATTACTGCTTTCATTGCATCCTATTAACTTTTGGTATGCTGTGTTATCATTTTTATTCATTTCCAAGTATACTCTAATTTCCCTTTTGATTTCTTCTTTGACCATTTGTTCTTTGAGTGTGTTGTTTAATTTGTACATCTTTTTAATTTTCCTGTTTTTCTTCTGTTGATTTCTAACTTCATTTCATTGTAATTGGATAAGATACCTTGTATAATATCTTTTAAAATCTATCGAGACTAGTTTTATGGCCTAATATATGGCCTGTCCTGAATAATGTCCGAAGTGAACTTGAAAACAATGTATATTCTGCTATTGTTTGGTGGAATGTTCTATATATTTCTGTTAGATCTAGTTGGCTTATTGTGATGTTCAAGTCCTCTAATTACTAATGTATCTTCTATCTGGTTGTCCTTTTCATTACTGAATATGCACTATTAGAGTTTCTAACTATTGCTGTGGAACTGTTTATTCCTCCCTTTTATTCTGGTCATTTTTGCTTCATGTATTTTGAGAGTCTTTTACTAGTTATGTAGACATTTATAATTTTTATGTAATCTTGCTTTATTGAAACTTTTATTAATATATAATGACGTTCTTTGTCTCTTGTAAACTTCTTAAAGTCTATTTTGTATGATTTTAGTATAAGCACCTCAGCTCCCTTTAGGCTAATACCTGCATGGAATATCTTTTTGTTTTTTCACTTTTAACTATTAATATCTTTCAATCTAAAGTGAGTCTTTTCTAACTGCATGTAGTTGGATCATCTTTTAAAAGAACCCATTCTGCCCATCTCTGCCTTTGAGTTGGAGAGTTTATTCCATTTACATTTAAAGTAACTACTGATAAGGAGGGACATTTTGCTATTTGTTTTCTATTGGACTTATAGCGTTTGTGTCCTTCATTTCTTCCATTTTTGCCTTTTTCTGTTTATTTGAATTTTTGGAGTAAAAAGTTTTGATTTACCTTGTATTTCCTTCCACATATATTCTATAGACATTTCCTTTGTGGTTGCCATGGGAATTACATTTACCAGCCAAAAGTTGTAACAGTCTAATTAGATTGATAGCAACTTCAGTAGCATACAAAAACTCTTCTGTACAGCTCTGTCCCATCTCACTGTTGTTGATGTTACAGATTACGTCTTTATACACTGTGTGTGCAATAAACTAGATTAATATTTTTATGCATTTGTCTTTTAAATCATATAGAAAATAAAAAGTGGAGTTAAATGATAATTATAGTATTACTTCTATAATTGCCCATGTATTATCTTTGCCAGAGATCTTTATTTCTTCATATGGCTTTAAATACTGTTGAGCATCCTTTCATGTCAACCTGAAGGATTCCCTTAGCATTTGTTGAAGGGCAGGTTTAGTGGTAATGAATTCCCTTAGCTTTTTTTTTTTTAATCAGAGAATATCTTAATTTCTCCCTCATTTTTGAATGTCAGTTTTTCCAGGTATGGAATTCCCTGTCAACAGTTTTTTTTTTTTTTTCAGCACTTTCAATATTATCAACCCACTGTCTTCTGGCCTCCAAGATTTAAGATGAGATATTGTTTGATAACCTTACTGAGGATCTCTTGTATGTAATGAGTTATTCTCTCTTACTGCTTTCAAGATTCTCTCTTTTCTTTGGCTTTCTACACTTAGATTAGGTTATTTTTCTTTCTTCCCTTTCTGTCTTCTCTTGAGATGCCTACAGTAGTATGTTGTTTCTGTTTATAATGTCCCACAGATCCTTTTGGCTCTGTTCACTGTTCACATTTCTTCATTCCTTTTTTTTTTTTTCCCCTCTGTTTCTCAGATGGAGTAGGAAGAACATGGAATCCATCTCTCTACCTACACAACAATTGTACTGGCAGAAATTGTCCGAAGTAACTACTTTGGAACTACAGGTGCTATTTGAATGCTTGCATCTTTCAGGGAAAAGTGTGGTGGTAAACTGATGTTAATTTCAGTCAATGTCAGCCTTCAGTGTGATAGCACTACCCGTCTCCTACCCCTCAGCACTGTGGTAGGCAGTCATAATTCACATTCCTGGAGTGACTTGCTGGAGCTAGAGCGGGAAATAAGAATCTGGTTCTCAAAATACTAGAGTTCTGTGCTCTGATTGCTGATTGCTTTTGAGTTTTCAAGTGCAGGCAGAATCTAGCTGCCATGTTCCAACCCTACCCACTGAATTGACTTCGAAGGGATTTAAAGGAACAGCACCTGTTTTGTTTGTTTGGCTTTTCCCCTTTTACCCCATTTAGGAGCCAGACATTTAAGAACTAGGACATTGAAAGGAAACTACTTACATGGGGAAATTAGAAAGACACCATGTATAACCAGGAAAAGATACAGGCTCAGAAATAACCTGAGACGACCTCATGGTTTCACCTCAGGCTGACACTCTGTGATACCCAGCACAAAGACACCTTTCAACAATTAAAAAAAAAGAAAAAAAAAAGCAACCCCTGGAGAAGAGGGAGAATCTGACTTTGGGAGTTACCATATTATAAGATTCAAATGTCCATTTTCAATAAGAAATCAAAAGGTATACAAAGAAACAGGAAAGTATGACCCATTCAGAGAAAAAAAAGAAATCAACAGAAAACCATCCTTGAGAAAGTTTAGATGTCTAACTTTCTAGACAAAGAAGTTAAAACACCTATCTTAAGTTCCTCATTAAGCCAGAAGAAAACATGGATGAAATCTGGAAAATGATATATTAAAAAATGAGAATATCATTAAAGAGAAAGAAATTGTTAAAAAAAAAAAAAAACTAAAATGAAATTCTGGAGTTGAAAAGTACAGTAACAGATAAATACAATAACAATAAAAAATTCACTTAGAGGGGTTTAAAATCAGTCTTGAGCAGGCAGAAAAAAGGATCAACAAACCTGAAAATATTTCTTTCAAACCCTGTTCCTTTTTCCCTCCTTTCTTCCTCTCTAGTTCAAGCCTTGCTTATCTTAGCCTCCAAATGTTCTATTTACTCCCTGTTTTGCCTTCTCTACTTCTACCAGAATTAAAAAAAAAAAAAGACAAAAAACTCTGATGTTGACACTGCCCTCAGAAACCTCTAAGGATACCTGTGTCTATAGATTGAACTTCATGTTCCTTAGTTTAGCATTCAGGGATCTTCCCATTTTGGCTCCACTTTGCCACGTCAATCCATTGAACTTGAGATATAAATTCCAGTCTCCAGGAAATACAAGGTCTAGAGAAATAAACTCAGTGACTTCTTGAGGAAGCAACGATTCAGATCCAGAAGGTGGGAAATTTTTCACTTCAACGGGACTGATTTCTTCAGTAAGCCAGTGTCTTTCAATTTTATTTTCTTCATCGCTAAATTAAAAAATACTTAGGGACATCACAACCAGATACAAAGTGTGGGTCTGGATGGATGCAGATTTAGGAAAACTAGCTGTGAAAAACATATATTTTGGTCAACAGAAAATTTAAATATAGTTAGGTATTAAATGAGAGGAAAATTTACTAAAATGACATTACTGATTTGGGAAAGCCAGCTATAAAAATATTTTTAGGTTGTCAGAAAATATGAATGTGATCCAGGAATTAGATGAGAAGAAAGTTTACTGAAATGGTAAGGTAGATGTTAACTGAATAAAGCAGATTGCTAAACTGTGATCTCATTTTGGAAAACAATATGTAGACACACAAAGAGGGATGTGTATTAAAGTATTAACATTTGTAGTGGGAATGTGATGTTTTTATTTTTTATTTTAGGTTGTCCCAATTTTCTACTTTTCTCTAGGACATACTGAATGATTCTGTAATAAAATTTTGTATATTAAGATTTATGTAAATATTGGGGGTATACATGAGAATCAAGAAATACATGAATGTATGGTCACCAAAATATTAAAAGTGGTTTTGTCAGGATTTCAGAGGATTTTACTTTCTTTATAACATTATATCTATTATTTGAATACTTTAAAATGGGTGTGTATTATTATATAACTGTAAAGGAGAAAAGGAACAATGCTACTTTCCTGTGGGAGTGCAGCCAAGTCTATTGAAATAGACAAGTCACAAAGAGGACTGCAACAGCACAGCTTTTTTTTTTTTTTTTTCCTGTGGTTGATTTGGATGTAAAATCTACAGGAAAACATTGCGAATGATTCATTCACCAGGAAAAGAGCATACGCTATTTGACTAAAGAGAGTAAGGGAGAGGCCGTAGAAATATTTCATAAAGACTTAAGTAACACGTTTAATAATCATTGTTTTTATTCCTAACTACAGTGTAAATTTATTCAGGGCAGGGACTTTAAACTTCATTCTATTTCCATTGTGCTGCATTATCACTTTTGAATGATTTTTAAATAAAATCCCAGCCCCATCTTTGAGTAATACTCTGAAAACTGTTTCATTTCTGTTCTATTCTATGTGTCTCAAATACTTTAAGGCAGCCGTGTTGTAGCCCGTCGCACTTGACTTTAAAGTCAAAAGTTTTGACTTTTAGACTGAATTGTTATTTAGGCCGGGCTCCTTTACAAAATGAGAAAAATCATATTCTCAAGGTCTGTGGTAAAGCCAAGTGATACACCTGTAAAAGGACCTACCTATCACAATCCCTGGCATGTTGTGCGCCCTCCTTAAAGGCCAGGTGAGTTGAGTAACATCGTTAAGGGTGCTTTTGAAACAGCACTTGAACGTTAAAGGTGAATAGGGGGTTCCTTGCTTTGGCACCAGTCGTCTTTGGGGTCGTACCCGCTCTTAGGGGCAACAGGTGCTACCCAGCCTGTTTCCCTTCGGCAGTGCAGCTTTATAGTTCCTGCTGCAGACACAGATCAACTGTATCTTGAGTCCCGCTCCCAGGGTACAGACTTCGCGCAGGCGCAGACTCCGGAGGCGGGCTAAAAGCACAACTGGGGCTTCGAGGAAAGGAAGTACGCCCCCGCCGCCTGTTGTTGGGCCAATGGGGCCGCTCGGCTTAGCCGAGGGCCTATGAGACGGGGCAGGAGGCGGGGTATAGAGAGGAAGGAGCCGCTCTCACGTGAGTAGGGGGCGGGGAGGGAGGGGGCAGGGCGGCTGGGGAGGCCCAAGCGGCTGAGCCTCTGGGACGGCGAACGGGCAGCGGAGGAGGAGACGGCGGGTCGGGTAGGGCCGCGTTTCCCCTCCTCCTCCTCCCACCCTCCTATCTACCAAGCCCGGGGAGGGTCCTCTGACGACCCCTGTGGGGAGCCAAGTTGTGTTCCCATCCCGCGGGGCTGGGCCGGCGAGACTGCGCTCAGCTTCCTCGGCGAGCCGGGTTCTGAGGGGAACCGTGATTGGGGGGAGGGGGAGCCGCGGCGGAGGGGGAGGACGCATGCGCAAGCGGGAACGTTTGGGCAGCCCCTGCCTAAACCGGTTCCCCCTGTTTGGGTGGGTGTCTGTCTCCTCAGTCCTGCACTTGCGGCATTCCCTCTCGCCCCTCAGCAAAGCCGGTTTATGTTTTGACTTTCATGTTTTGGGACAAGTCCTATTTGGGAGTCTAGCAGCTTCCTCCGCCTCAGTTTCTCCCTATTGCCCGCTGGGCCTTAGGCTGTGACTTGGGCTAGCTTTGGCCTCAGGCTAGCTTCCTGGGCTGCGCCTAATTCAAAGACTTGCTCTAGTCTAGTGTCGGTCTGCCATCTCGTGTTGGCCTTTCTGTCTCGTTTTCCCCGTCTGCAACTGAAGTGCCTCCGGCATCCCACTCGCCCCAGATAATTGAATATCTGCCCCCAGTGCCTCATTGCTGTGTCTTGATTCTCAGCAACCAGGGTTTTATTTGTTGAGCCGGAGAATCACCCCAGAGTTCCAGGAGTTCGCTGTCCATTGCCTGGTACTACTTTGGTCCCTACTTTTCTAACATTCAGACTGTTACCATCTGCACCTGTTTTTTTTTTACAGGCGTCTCCATGCTTATATGGTTACTCAGGGATTCCTATATTTTGGAAGCAAATGTCCTAGTAGACGTGTTAAGTGATCAAGCTACTAGTGCTCACACTACAAGTACTCCGTTAGTTTAAAATCGTGTTCCAACTTGCATTTTACATCTTTTGGCTTTTCTTGTTTTTTGTCAGTGGAAAAAAAAAAACTGTCAAGGACAGGGTTTCACAATTCATTTGATATTTTCTTTCGAATAAATACCTATATTAACGAATATGTGACTGAACTAGGAAGTCGTGAGTGTGTGTGTGATTCCACCTGCTTTGTCTATGTAGGAAGGGAAAGAAAAAACAATGAAGAGTGAATTGAACTGATGTTTGAAAAGTTGAAAAAAAAGTTTAGGTGCCAAGGGAGTGCATATTCAACTTTTTTTTTTTAAACGAAGGACCTGTTAGCCTTAATTCAAGCGTGTGTAAGGTGCTATTTTAATATATATTTAAGGCTTTTAAGTGGCATTTACGTACAAAACTGAAAATGGATAAGGGAGAGTTTTTTTTTTTTTATGATCTTCCTTTGTAGACCTCAGTTTGCATAATAAAATTTGAATCCATGGTTGATGTGTGTTTATTGGTAACATTTAAGATTTACGTATGGCTTTAATACATGTTATCAACTCAAATTTTAATTAAAACAAAAATTGCTATGTTGTGGTACACTTCCTTTTCGTTTCAATTTTATAACTCAGTTTACAGATAACTAACTCGGTTCATTGGTATTAAGGTATATGTTTGGATAGTTAACCTGTCAGCTATATGCATTTTGGCATTTTTTGGCGTAGTGTTTAATTAGCAGTTTACAAGTGCGTAATCTGGATTAAATGGTAGTTTAGTGGGATTCTGTAAAAGTGAAGGCACCTGTTATCTTCTGCGTATTGAAAGAAGTGTATTATACACATCATTTACATTTATACACATACATTTATATGATTTTCTATAAACATAACTCAACTTCTCAGCCCAGATTCTTTAAAGAAGTCATTTTCTTTTATTGAATATGTTTGCAGCTAACCTTTACAACCGGATTTTTTTTAAAGAAGTCATTGTCTTTAGTTGAGCATGTTTCCAGCTGAAGTGAAGCCTACTTTGAAGGTCTCACCATTCCACAATGATCTTTTTAACAAGTGAGCTTTGAGTACAGGCTTCAGAAAATAATTAGTTTAAATCAATGCAGCTGCTGAGTGTCTATTTACACTGGTGTGCTAAGATTCTTACATATGCTGCCCAAATGTTATCTTTGTAGTTTTCAGTATAATCAGATATTATTACACTTCTCAAGCATGTGAAATAAGTGAATATAAAGCTCTTAAATAATCTTTCTTGGAGATAGAACTCAAATATTAAAGAAATGCTAATTTAACCAACATACATAGAGCAGAGTTTGGTATGACATTTGGGTGCTTTATATGTAATTGCCTTGTTTTATTGGTTTTCTGTAATTAGATCCTAAAGAAGGAAAATCCAAGGCTAAGGACTTGGCTGTCCATGAGTATACATGATAAAACATATCAATTTAACAGCTGTTTCTTTTTTGCATAAAATGATTACCTGGTCTCCCTCCACCCCCTCCAGTTTTGTGTTGATCCTGAGATCCTCCTTCTTTAGAAAACTTATAAGTCAAAACGATCCTGGATAGACACTTAAGCTTATATTATAACTGCTCTTGACCCTTAACTGCCTTATTTCTGTTCATGTGCAAGTCATGAATATTTTAGTTTATAGAATTTAGCCTGAAAGTCTCTCTCTTGCCAGAGCAACCATAGTACTCTGAGGTACTCATCAGTGAGAACTTTTTGAAGATTGTTCTGTCTACCAGAGTTCTATAAGGCCTAACCCCCCCCATACCTTTTTCTGTGGATCATAAAGCAGTAAAAATAAAGTCCTAAACTTGCTTTTAAGTTCATGTTTGACATTAAATAGTATGTATTACCTTGGCTCTAAAACATGGGACTATGTCTTCTTAATTTTGTGGCTGTGCTGCCCGATTTGGAGGTTTGCACCTCTCTTGAGTTAATGCATGGTTGTTTTGCATCTCCAGTTAAGGTTGCTTCAGCTTTTATGTAATAAATCACTACTCCTTGGCATCTGTTAATCTTTGTGGCAGTAAATTTTTCTTCGTATTAAAATATGGCATCTCAAGATATATTAACAAATTGGTTTCTGTGGTAACTTTAGCAAAATGTCATTAACTCTTAAAGCTTGACACCAATTTGATTATTTTTAAAATTTCTTTTTCCCATTTTGCTTTATTTGTACATTTTGGTGATTATAACCCAGCAAACTATGGTTATCATCTTGTTTTGCATTTTCTGAGGGTGGCCCTTGTACCAGGAAAAGAAATTGATGTACAGAATCTTTCTTTGGAAACATTTTAAATATCATCATGAGTATTAAGAGATAGCATTCAAGGCTAACTTGGATTAAATGTTGGGCATTTGTATAATACTACTGGAAAGAGCCATGTGTTAATCATTTTTTTTTATCATAGAGGTAATAAACTCTCATGCCCTTGAAGTATACTGATAAACGGATCCTGGCAAGGTGAGAATAGAAACGTGTCATGTAAATCTCTTTTGCTGTGATACACAATTTTCTATGAATAGACCTCTGAAATACCTACAGAAGAGAAATGGTTATATTTTTATTGTAGTTACCTGTTGAGTTACCTGTGAATTAAAAATCTGATTTCTGTCAAACTTCAAAAGTGAATTCTTAGATAAAAATTGTTCCCTAGCAGAACAATTTTTAAATTATTTTTACTTTTTTTGGTTGTGAGAAAAGATCTTTTCAGATAGGTTTAAAAACATCTGTGAAACTAAATTTAATTGTTTGTGAATTCTTTTATCGTCTTACACGACGCCTCGTTCAGTACTGTGCTCAGTAAATGTTTATTCATTGTTCGCCTCCTATTCAACACTTACCAAATGTCCCACCATCCTTATGTAGCTATGAGCCAGGGCCGCCTTATATCAGAAAGTGCAGAAGACTTGTGTGTTTTCTGCTGTACATTCATGGTTTGTCTACACACATACCCCTGAAAATCAGAGGTTATAGAAAAGAGAAACCATATTTACTGCATTCATCTCAGGCTTTGGTCATCTATTGAATGATTTGCTTGCTTGGCGTTAAATTCACATAGTTTAAGGAGAAATTAATATAAACATTTCTATCTAAGGATAGACCGATTGATATTCTAAATGGAATAGGTTCATTTTGTTTGCTGTGGATGAGAAGGAACTGTATTGACTATTTCCTAAAAGGAAGGAAAGTCTGGACAGTTCTGCATTGCTTAAAAATATTCATGTTTTTATATTTATAGCACACTAGTGTAAATTATATTATGCTTCAGAAATCTGTTCCAGAATAAGTAAATACAAAGATACTTTTTTTAGAAACTGTGTAGTACTAAGGTTGGAAATGTAATCTGACCTTGTGAATGAGTAGTTTATTAACATTAAGCTAACTCTCCCTGTGTTCCCACAAGTGGGTTTCTGTTGTGGCAATGGTACCCAAACAATTTAAATATTTATTTCCAGAGATACTGTGTTGAAGTGGCATAAAGCCAACATACCTAGAGTTCTGTAAAAAAAAAAAAAAAAAAATAGTGTTGTTTACTGAAATGGCCATAGGAACCTGGGGAAACCACTTACATGGTTTATCTTTTCAGGTGTCAACAGTATTGCACTCACATAAGCAACACAGAGTGAAAAGAATTGTTTTATGTGCATTTCATCCCCACTTCTTTTTGTACTTTTCATTAAAAGTATCAAGATAAAGAGGGGAGAGTGTGGACTTTGGAATCAGAAAGATAGAGATATCCCAAGTCTTGAATTTACTTAATATATGACTGAAGGTAAGCTGCTTAATGATTCTGAGACCCAGTTTCTTTATTTGTAAAAATGGAACTAATTATGCTTACATTATGGATTACAGCTGGGAAGCACCTGTCTTTCCTCCCCCTCCCCTTCCTGGATACTCTCACGAAGAGTAGAAAGGGTTTGGTCCCCTCATTTTATGTGTGAGAAAACTGAAGCTACAACATTGTCTAAGTCAAATAAAAAAAGACTGAGGAGCTCAAATCCCAGTTGTTGTTTTTTTTAATATACTACCAGACCGTTAACTTTAAAAAGTCTTAATAAAGCTTGGTTAGTCATGAGAAAGTGAGAAATAACTCTGAAAAATATTGGTTGTCGTCTTTAGGCACTTTTCTGTATTGATTTTGAGTTTTATCCTAAAGATCCTATAAAGGTACAATTCGACTTTAGAAACTTTTATTGATCAGTGAGTGGATAAATAAAATGTGGTATATACATACCATGGAATGCTATTTGCCTTAAAAACAAAGGAAATTTTGACATGTGTTGTAACACAGATGAACTTAGAAGACTTTATACTAAGTGAAATAAGCCAGTCATAAGAGGACAGATACTGTAGGATTCCACTACTTCTGTAAGGTACCTAGAGTAGCCAAATTCATTGAGATGGAAAGTAGAATGTCAGTTCCCTGGGGGAATGGGAATTAGAATTAATAGGTACACAGTTTCAGTTGGAAAAGATGAAAAAGTTCTAGAGATGGATGGTGGTGATGGTTGCACAACAGTGTGAATGTACTTCATGCCGTGGAACTATACACTTAAAAATGGCTAAAATCGTTAAGTTTATGTTACGTATATTTAACCACAATTTTTAAAGATTACAACTTTTAAAAGCTTTTTTAAAATTAAAAAAACTTGTTTTCCAAATATTATATTCCTATAATTAAGGTGTAGTTCATCTGGAATTGAACTAAAAGAGTCACTTCATAGTTTAAAGAAGTAAATTGTCACAGGTGTTTTAGGTTAAAATTTGCTTAAAAGTAACTTTTAGATAAGCTGGATTTTCTTGCCTTTAGGTGCTGTAGGCCCAAGATGATTGTTCTGTTTTCTTTTTGGTTTTTAAAGCTAAGGTGAAATTATTCAGAAGGCTTATAAATTAATGTGGTTTTCTTAGCTCACTGAAATAATTCAAAGAAACAGCTCCCAAATTCAAAATCAGACTTAAAAAAAGACGCATCTATTGTTTAGCAATTAGTAATGGATAGGAATTTATTTTTATAAAGAAGGGATGATTTTCCATTGAGTTTTGTTAGATTTGTCCCGCCCTTTCCAGCGATAGGCTATGAGAAATTCATGTGAAAACCAATGCAGGGAAACAAATCTCAGAGCCAGGAAAAAAAGAAAAACGCTGAGATTAATATAGTATGATTAAAAAAAATAACTTTTCTACTTGTTTAATTTTAAAAGACTACAAACCCACAGGAATTGGCCTGCTGCAACATCTTTGAGACTTGATTTGGGGGGGGGGGGCTAATTCCTTATTTGTTTTTCTGAACAGAGAGTAACCTTGTCGGATATGTGTTTTAGAAGGGTACAGCTAGGAGCAATGTAGAATATGGAGTGGGTGGGGAGAGAGTGGTGATAGAACACCAAGGAGGAGATATGCATTCCAGAAAAGGACAGAGGCACCTAGATACCTGTGTTTGGATCAAGTTCTCAGTTTGTCTGTCATATGAAATTAATACCTATATGGAAAGGTTAGTGTAAAGATTAGTAACAATGCATGTGAAGCTCCTTAGTACCATGTTGGGCATATGTAATTGTTACTCAGAAACTGGTAAGTATTATCCTCTCTTTAGATTTAGCAAGATGATTTTCATTTTTTTTATTTAAAAAATTTTTAAATTGACGTACAGTCAATTACAATGTCAATTTCTGGTGTACAGCACGATGTCCCAGTCATGCATGTACGTACATATATTTGTTTTCATTTTTTTTCCATTAAAGATTATTACAAGATATTGAACATAGTTCCCTGTGCTGTACAAAACAAACTTCTTTTAAATCTATTTTTATTTATAGTGGCTAACATTTGTAAATCTCAGACTCCCAAGTTTATCCCTTCCCACCCTCTTTCCCCAGTAATTGTAAGATTGTTTACTAAGTTTGCAAGTCAGTTTCTGTTTTGTAGATGAGTTCATAGTGTCTTTTTTTTTTCTTTTAGATTCTACATATGAGTGATATCATATGGTATTTTTCTTTTTCTTACTTCACTTAGAATGACAGTCTCTGGGTCAATCCATGTTGCTGCATATGGCATTATTTTATTCTTTTTTATGGCCGAGTAGTATTCCATTGTATAAATATACCACAACTTCTTTATCCAGTCAGCTGTCAGTGGACATTCAGGTTGGCAAGATGATTTTTAAATATCTTCCTTAAGATTCATTCCCTAAAGCTGTACTCATTTGTTTTCTTGGCAGAGCAACAGAAATGATGGGGATTAAGAGGGAAGTGTGATGAGTGTTTTGATCCAGAGTGAATCCAAGATATGTTTGTGGCTCATTGTTGTTTAACTGGAGTCAGTCAGGCACACTTGAGGGTAGTTCTTTTTGAGTCTCTTCATTTCACTTGTCATTCATATCCACATCCTCGTGTCACACATTTGTAGTATAGCATATCTGTCATTTGTCCATCTCATGTTATGTAGATCCTATCACTTAAACACTGATGAAAGAGTATTATTTAACCAAATTTATTGAGCAGTGCCAGTAAGCAAGGATATGAAGGTAATATAAATAAAACCTAAGATCCTTGTCCACAAGTAGTTAGTTTAAAGGAACTGTGTCTGGTGATTGTATCCTCAGTATTTACCATGGTAGTTTATACTAAGTAATTGTTTCTGGAATGAATAATCAATATAGTGTAGGAGAAAAGAGGTGTAACATTTTACTATGTGATAAGTGTTAATAATTCTGTGATAGAATTAAAAAGCAAACAAAAAGCCTTAGGAGCCCAGGAGGGAAATAAAGAATATTGCAGAAGGGAGAAGGGAGAGGTTGAATATTTGATATCACAAGATTGCTGATGGGGGAGAAGGACTAATTGGGGAAATGAAGACACATTCCTAGCTTAGCAGACAGCATGAGCAATAGCTTGAAAGCATAAAAATGCATGACACGTTTGGTGAGTTGTCTGGTATGGTTCGATAGGAGATAAGATTAGAATGTTAGATGGGCTCTAGGTTTTGAAGAACTAATGATATAAGGAGTCTGGATTTTATTCTGCTTTTAGTCAGGAGCAATCAAAGGAAGGGGTGGGATATATGAACAAATCTGAATTTTTCATAGAAATTAACTATGAGGCTTTGATAATCGAGAGAGTTGAGAGAGTCTAGAGAGGGAGACTTAAGTTGCAGCTAAGTTGAAAGAGGATGAAGTATTCACAAGTCAGTGACATAAAGAATGACAAGGAATAGATTTGGAGTATATTTTGGAACTAGAATTCATTAGAGTTCCAAGGGAGAATGAGAAAAGGAGTCAAGGGTTTGTTTACATTCCTGTTTTGGGTCAGTGGTTATGAACCAGGGTAGGGGACTGTGAGGAAGAACATGTTTATGTGAAGATGGGGTCTGCTTTGGACATGTGGGCATGATTTTGAGATGACCATGGGACACGTGTAGCAAATCTTGCCTGTGTATTCTCATAACACCATTTGCATACCTCTGTAATGCCAAGCACTGTACTGTATCTGTATTGCAATTACTTGGTTTTTTTTGTCCATTTTCTCTACTGCTATAAGCCTATTAAGGGTAAAGAGTACCTTTCCTCACCATAATGCTCTACCTATTGCCTGGCACATATCAGACTCACTACTGAATAGGAAAAAAAAAGAAGAAAACAAAATACAAATATCCATATAAAATTAGGGAGAAAAGACAGAGGTACACTATAATGAGCATACAAAAAAAGAAAAGAAAAGGAATTATACCCACATGAGGTACTGAGATAGCTAGGGAAAAGTGGAAAAAGAGGATAGAATGACATTTAAAGACTGGGTAGATGAAAAGGAACCAAAAAGACAGCTGAGGAAAGGTAGCCAGAGGTGGTAAATGGAAGCTAAACGGTGAGAGTTTCACAATAAGAAAATGATAAGTATTTTCATTTATTTCAGCTAGTAGAAGTAAGATGAGAACTAAAAAGAATTGTTTGGGTTTTAAAGTTTTGTATTGTTGATATTTATTTATTTATTTATTTATTTTTCCTTTCTGAACAGTTGCTCAGAGCGCATTAAAGTACACAGGGTCACACAGATAAGGTTTGAATTCAGTTTTTAAAAGAGAAAGTTCAGTGAAGGTTGGTGAGAGTTAGGGGAGTCAGATTTTTGAGAGGGACTGCTCAGTCAGAATTGGGAGTCCCATTGAAGTAGTGGAGGTAGCTAATATTACTCCATCAGGAAGACCAAGGAAATAAAGGTGAGTAGGAGCCCTGGACTAGTGACTGGGAACTAGCACATTGAATTTTCTCAAGCATGTCAAGTTCAATTGTAAGTATCACTCACACCTCTTTTATCAAATTAGATATGTCACTTTATGGGAGGTGATTTTTGCCTCTCCTAATTGCACATTAGCGAATCCATGCCACTGCTGGTTCACTGTTTATGTTACTGCTCTGAATGATGTTAGAACAATACAAATATCTGATGGTATTCTGTCCAAGAAAGAAAAATAAGTTCAAGTTTTTAAAAGTAAACACTGATTGTCCAGGAGCTGACTGCTTTTGAAGGACTGTCAAAAGGGCCTTCCCTTATCATAACTAGTTCTTTTCCATTTCACTCTCCATTAGCTGAGACTGTGGTGTTTAAGAGGAGACTGAGAATGAAAATGAATCTTCATTCAGCAAGATTGAGGTGCATTATTTACCATAATCTTTGCAGAAGTGCATAGTGGAGCATAAAATTGTCACTTACAGCCCCAAGCAGTGAATTTGGGTAAAAGATTTATAAACAGTTTTGATATCATGAGACTAATTTTCAATCAGGAAATCTCTAGTGATGTTTTATGTGCCAGTAAGATAAATGTAATGAAAAGATAGAAGTAGTGAAAAGTAATAACAACTGAACTTTTGGGTTTGATGCAGGAGGTTTCATAATTAAACAAAATTATCTATCATTTTAAGTCACTTAAATTATTAAAGGAGATAGAATGAAACATCCCTGAACTGGCAGTTGCCAACCTCACCCTGTTGGTAACTGGACATGTTATAAGGGTTTAGGCTCATCAGTTACATAAAAGGAGGAAACAAACTGAGTGCCTACCAAATACCAGGGTGTTCGTATGTATATTACCTTATTTAAAATGCGATAAAAATCCTTACTCTTAGCTACCTTACAGAATTGTTAGGACGATAAAATAAAGAATGTGTACATTTTAGTAATCTGTAAAGTATTATACAAAGATGTATTCCTTTACATTTATTTAGCTATAAATAAATTAGCATATGGAATTAGCAAAGTTACATATTTTTGTCCTAATATTGTATTTCCTAAATTGAATTACCAAGATTGATTGATACTTCTTAATTCTTTTAAAATTGAAGGTGAGTTTCACTCTCCAGTCAATGAAGAGAGTGAAATGGAAAAGGACTGGCCATGATCAAGGGTCTTGACAGTCCTTCAGCAGCAGTCGGCCTGGATATACATATATTTATTCCTTAGTAATTTTTATAATAGCTCTATGAGGTAGATAGTACACCATTTTCATTTATGGAAACTGAAGCTTAGTGTGACCAAGCTCACACTATTATGAAGTACTAAAATCAGTATGCTAACTAACTTGGGTTTTTTCTAACTCTTAATTGTGTGCTTTACCATCACAAATATGACTTCTGTTCTTATTGTCAGTCTATAAAAGATACTCTTGCCTTTTCATTGGGTGATTCTTACTCTTTTCCATCTTTATTTGCCATTTATCCTATTTCTGTGAACATCTACTATGTGTCGGGTATTGTTTTCACTTATTAGGGGTATAGCAGCTAGTGAAACAGACAAAAATCCCTGTCCTCATGCTTACATGATAGTTAAAAACAAATGATTAAAGTCTAAAATGTATCAAATGGTCATAGGTAGTATTGAGAAAGGTAGGAAGAGGAATGAAAGTGCAGGGTGTTTGGGGGAGGGAGTTTGTACTTTATTGTCCATGAGAATTAGAGTAGGGGGCTTCTTTTGGTAACTGATGTAGGTAGGGATTAAAAGCAACAAAATTAGTTCTGGTCTTAAGACAGATGTGAATGCTCTAGAATTTTGCCAGGAGTATGCCAGGTTCCCCGGCAGCTCTTGATTTTAGTGGCTGGGGAAGGGGTGGTCTTACTCAGAGCCCTTGGAGCTTGTGGACTCCCTCCTTAGTTCTCGTGGAGGCCAGAGAAAGAGTCTTATATAATTTTTCTTGTACTGCTTAATGTTTTGATAAATCTCATTCCCACTGAGTGATTCAGTTATTTTCAAGTGCCAAAACAAACAGAAAAGTATCTTATAAAGTGTATTTTCCTATCACCTCCTCAAAGAAAATAGATTGACCTTTGAGCCTGCCAAATCTTCTCAGTTCCATAGTGTAAATACTAAAGTATATTATTTTTTGAGTCTAGAATATTGTAGAAAGTTGTCAGTGTCTCTGAGATCATAGCTTTAGAGAACTTTCCCAGGCCCTCTACTGTCTTAATTACCCATGAAAACCTTACCTAAAGTACAAGTTCTAAAAAAGATAGGGACTCCTTTACCCGATACTGAGTGTTTTGGACAAGGTCCAAATTTGTGGCATTGGAAAAGTATAATCTAATGGAAAGAGCTTATTCTGATATAGATATGTGGGTTCAGTTTTTGGCTTTGCCTCTAACCAGTTGAATTACAACCATTACCTTGAACAAATTACAGCATCTCTCTAAGCCTCAGTTTTCTCATCTGTGAAATAGATACGTGAACATTAAATTTAATGTTGAGGCACTTTACATCAAATTGTAACATAGCATAATAGGTACTGTTAAAAATGTAAAATGCTATGAGAACAGAAATAGTTGCTTTAACTCTGAGGAGAGAATGGCCAGACTGCTTGGAAAAGAACGGTTATGAGATCATGAATGATTAGTTGGAGTTAACTGAGTACAGAAGCAAGGAAACCACTTTAGGAAGATGATCCTATGAGGGCAAATATATTAACGTATATATCATCAGCAAAGACATTACCTCCTCAAATATATTTCTTAACTCTCCTGACATGCTTTCATAGTTTTTTTTCCCCCTTCTAAATCAGTACTATTAACCTGTTCAATTTGCCTCTGTTCTCTACTAAACTATAAACTTTTAGGCAAGAGTCTAATTTCTCTTGTTTATCATATTTTGTTCTCTATACACTAGACACTTGGTAAGTATTCATTGCTTGGATGAAGCAGAACTACATTTAAAAAAAGTTTTCAGAATACATTTGAAGTGTCTTTGAATGCTACCCTATACATTTAGATTTAGTCCTATGGAATATAGATCTTTTAAGCAAGGGAATTAGTTTAAATGGAAAGCAGCAAGGAGTCCAGGGTCCGATCTTTAGTTACGTCTGTTAAATGACCTTACTTCTCTTGGGGTTGCCGTTTCCTTATCTGTTTAACAGTATTAATGATTTCTATGTTTTCTTCCAACCATAATATTCAGGGATTGTGTAATTCTTGCTGCCAGGTGTTTATCTAGATGTTACCTTTAACTGAAAAATAGTGCTTGGCATATGGTGTATGCTCAATAAATAAATATACAATTAAAAATCCAAAACATAAATTAGGACTTCTTAATTGGAGAGATTAAACAAATTCTCAGAACCTTTATCTCTTTGAGGTACAAGATGAGCATACAGCTAGAGCAGCTTTTGTTTATTGGTTAAAGCTGAGTATAATGTATTGTTTGTTCTGTTGCTGTTTTGGCAACCAAATGGGAACACTGCCATAAAATATGCAGAACTAGGTTTTTAAACAGTAGATGAGTTTGAGTTTTACTCCATGAGTCAATAAATAATTGAATAGCTTTTCATAAGTGACACATTTTTATACTTCTTGCTGGGAATTTTTGGTGAGAAACTCTTTTATTGGTAGTGTTCATACTGAGTTGAGTTCTAAGAAACTGGGATGGGAAGATTGAGATTTTTATGGACTTTTGATTTCTTACTATATAAGGTACTTCTTTGCTCTAGAATTTATGTTTTCCTTGCCTTGAGTTTGTCTTGGGTGCTAATGTGAAATTTTATTTTTTAAAACATTTTGTTACTGTAAGTATCAGTAATGTTAGGAAAACCTTAGTTACTGTCCTAGGTGCTTTCAATTTCATTTATGTGGACAGCTTTACAAAATAAAGGATAGAAAACAGAAGTTTAGTACTTTATAATTTTTGTATAAAAGTAATAGAGTTGCAACATATGCCAAAGAAATCACTGTAGATAGGGAGAATTATTCTCAAAGGAATATGTTTTATTTATTTATTTATTTTAATCTGAAATATCTTGGCCCTGAACCACATCAAATTCCCTTCTTATCTGGAATAAAAAGCCTAAACTTTAAGTAGTGAAAATCTTGGGAAAATATTTTGGAAGTTTTTTAAAAAGTTTTTTCATATGTGTTTTGTAAGAATTAGAGCATAGTTGAACATCTGGCAGACATTCTATATGAGTATCTTTATCGTTTTTGTTTTTCAGGCATTTTAAAAATATTTAATCATTCATGAGTTGAGCTTCATTCTTGAGGCATGGATGACAAGGCTTCTGTTGGAAAAATCAGTATCTCCTCAGACTCAGTGTCTACTCTTAATAGTGAAGATTTTGTCTTGGTTTCCAGGCAAGGAGATGAGACACCATCTACAAATAATGGAAGTGATGACGAGAAAACAGGACTCAAGGTAAAAGTCCATAACCTAAATTTCTTTCGCTTAGCCTTGCTAAGCCCATTGCAGAACTTGGCCTTAATATATGGAGTGAAAGTGAGAACATGGACATAATATCCTTTCTTTTCTTAATGCTAAGAACTTTTTTTTATAATTAGTGATAGTGACAAATTTATATATGATTAAGTCTTTTTAATGTGATTACTTTCTAAATCTTCTAATACTCCTAACTAAAAACTAGTGATCATAGTATAAACATTTGTTACTTTAGTATTGTTTTCACTTTACTATTGAGTTAGAGGTGATTGTTTCTTTTGGGCCTGGTATATGTAGTGTAAAGGCAGTGGCAGGTTAGCAATGCTATTTATAAAATAAGTTTTAGAATTATTAAAACAGAACTTAAAATTCCTGGCTTTTGGCCACTTCTGTTTGTTTATATTTTCTCAGCCAAATAGATACCTATTACTTCTTTTCCCATGCTCTGTTACTGTTCTGCTCTTTATGGATATAAGTAAAAACAGATTATCTGTTAATGTCATTTAAAATATAAGTAGCTTTAAAAATATTTTAATTCTTTTTGTATCTATGTGTTCAACAAGTATTTATTGAGTATTAACTGTGTGCCAAGTACTGTTCTGAATAATGGGACTACAGACAGGCAAAGCCCCCTGCCCTCTTAGAGCTTTTAATCTAATGGGGTAAGCAGACTCTAAGCAAATAAGAAAGTGAATATCTTAAGTAAATTTAGGTGCTGTGAGGAAAATCAAAGCAGAATATGTGGATAAAGAGTGATTGGCAGGTAGTATTTTAGACAGTGTCTTGAAATGACATTTGAGTAGAGAACTGAATGAAATGAGGAGGAGCTTATCCATGGAGAAATGTGAAGAAAGAGCTTTCCACAGGCAACAGAAAATAAAAAGACCCTGAAGAGGACCACCCTTTTTAGGACAGAGATTAGAACAGGGTGAATAAAATAAATAAAAAGTGGTAAAGAATGAGATCCAATGATGTATAGGAACTGGATTATGTAGAACTTTGTAGAGGTTAGTAGGAATTAGGACTATTATAAATGTAAAGAGGATTTTTGAAGAGTTCTGAATGAGGCCATGATCCGAATTGCATTGTAAAATACTCACTGGCTGGGAGAGACTTCTAGCATGGATGATGTGAGTGAGCTTTGTGAACCTACTCCCCAGCAAAATTCGTTAATTTTTTTTTTAATTAAAGCCTGTGGAAATGTTCTAAAGGACATAACAGCAATTGAAGAAACATTTATTCAAAGAAATTTACTAGAACTTGGTAAAGATTTTGGAATTTGAACCGAGACTTTTTTTTTTTCCCCTCCCCTCTCCCAGCTGAGCAAGATGGTAACTCCACTCCAGATTGGTACAGTCAAGAAGGTAGTGTTCCCTCTCCCCACAGCTCCCATTTGGAGTCCTATCTTCCAGGGAAGAGCAGGATGAGAGCACTTCTCATCCTGCCTCCATCTACCTTTTGCTGGCCAAGTGTGACTGAGTGGTAGGGAATACCTTTTTTTGCCCAGCCCTTATGAGATGAAGGCTCTATTTTAGGCATAGCACTGCTGAGAATACTGAGAGCCTGATTGCCCTTGCCTTGACTTTGGCATGTAAGGTAGTGGTTCCACACTAGTAGAGGCAAGCCAGGAAAACCAGGGACTACCACACTACTTCTTACATCCATAAGATATTCTTGTTTTGAAGATGGGATGTCACTCAGAGAGAAGCAAATCATTGTCCACACTCCCAGCTTCATAGCTATAGCTTAGAGATTTTGCCTGCAGTGAGAAGTGGGCCATAAAACAGCTCCTAATTTCTTCCCAAAGGAATTGACTTTATTTACAACAGAATGTAGAGAAGTTCAAGTCTAAAGGTACGCTCAAAAACAGTGGAGGTTGTGGTGAAAGGTAATGGGAGGAGACTGGTAGATTGATTGGATATACAGATTTAACTGTAGGCTTACTGAGAGACCACTTAGGATCAGAACAAATCTCAAACACTGACCTCTGGAACTCTCCCTTCAAACCTTAATTTGATTGGTTTAGTATGAGGAGCAGTTTATACCTGAGTAGATTGTTGAAAACTATAGAGCCTATTGTTGAAAACTATCAGCCATACTTAGTAAAGTTTAATACCTAGATGTGGTCAGAGAAAGAGACAAAATATCTTGCCAAGACTACTCCTAGCCCAGGATGACTGTGAGCAACCAAATCACCTCAGGAGAAACATCAGAGGTTTAACACCATGGAATTAGGGGAATTGAATTTACTAAAATAAGCCAGCCAGTCACTAAACAAACAAGCAAGCATAAAAAATAACAAGTTTCAGAGTGTGAAGACCAGTACCAAGAACTGGAACAACATACTATCTAAAATACCTAGTTTTCCAACACAAAATTGTGAGACATGAAAAGGAACAAGAAAATATTACCCATACATCATTTTTAAAAGGCGGCGCATACTGCTTATGAGAGTGACATGTTGGATTTAAATGCAAACTCTTGAAAGTAGCCATTACTCGTATGTTCAGTGAACTAAAGGAAATTATGCTTAAAGAGATAAAGGACAGTATGATGACTGTGTCAAATCAAATAGAGAATATTGTTAAGGAGATAGAAATCATTTTTTAAAAAAGAATCAAATTGAAATTCTGAAGTGGAAAAGCACAATAGCTGAAATAAAAAATTCACTAAAGGGGCTCAACAATAAATTTCAACTGGCAAAAGAAAGAATTAATGGAAGGAGATGTCATCAAAATGGGGGTATAGGAGTTTTCTACCATCCTGCCTTCACAGAACACCAATTTAGACACTAATGGATGAGAGTGCCTTCATGGAAGTCCAGGAGCCCAGCAGAGAAGTTACAGCACACTGCTGGAACAAAAATATCCAAGATAGGACCAACTGAGGACAATGAAAGGAACAGTTTCATTTTATTTGTGTCACCCCACCCCCAAGGTGGCACAGCTCAATGCCCACAGATCATGGGGGAAAGTGAGAGTGTGTGATTGAGCACTTGATTTCCCCAGCTTTGCAGTACACTACCAAGAAAAGCCCATTTATTCTCACCCCATCTAGAAGACTGAGTCATGAAGTACACAATTTGGGGGTGGACAGTTGTTCTGGGAGAACAACAGGCAAGGCTGGGAATGGAACATATCAAAGGAATGTAGATCCCACTGACTGCTTTGTAAACTCCATCAGGAAGACCACCCATGAGCCACTGGGGATGCCTCCCTTGCCAGTCTCCCAACTGGCCATGGGCACCTCCACGCTCTGCACATCTCACCCAAATGTACCCCCAATCTGTGGCTGCCTCTATGCACAACCCTGAGGACAAAATGATAAGTGTGAGCCTTTGTAAATGGCTAGTGAGCACATGAAAAAAGTTAACCTGATTCTGTGGGATTGGGAAAAACCACACACTTGAGCACTCATCACCATCTTAGGGAAAGCACATCAGTAGAGAACATCAACAGCAGACTGGATCAAGTGGAAGAAAGTATTGGGAAGTACAAGATAGTTTATTTGAAATTATCTTGTCTGAGAACAAAGGGAAAAATGGAGAATGAAGAAAGCCTGTGTGAACTATGGCATATCACTACCATAAACAGTTTATGCATTATTGGAGTCCCAGAAGGACGAGAGGGAGAAATAGCCAGAAAGCTTATTTAGAGGCACAGTAATTGAGAACTTCCCAAATCTGGGGTTAGATTTGAACATCCAAGTTTATGAAGCTTATAGATTGTTGCAAAATTTCAACCCAAAGTGATCATCTCCAAGGTACAATCAAAGGTAAAATCAAAGACAAACAGTTTTTAAAGCAGCAAGAAGAAAAATAACTCTCACATTATAAGGGAACCTCCATAAAGCTTTTAACAGATTTCTCAGCAGAAACTTTGCAGGCCAGAAGAGACTTGGATAATTTATTTAGAGTGCTAAAAACACAACAAAACAAAACAAAAAAACCACTAACCAAGAATACTTTAGTTGGCAAAGCTGTCTTTTAGAAATGAAGGAGAGAAAAAGATACAGGTTTCCCCCTCTATCTGAAAGTAGAATGTTCTATGTACCTTCTAGTAAGCTGAAATGGCATAAAATGAAGAGTATACCCTGCTTTCTGAAAGTTTGTTACGTCACTTTGCTTTTACAAAAGACCTACATTAGTACATTAACAGCTTTTTTCATAAAAGTGAAAATCCTCTTCACATTTCTTTCAGTTAGCAAAAACAGGTGCTAATGTAGGTCTTTGTAAAAGCAAAAGGACATAATGCAAACTTTTTAAAAGTGGGGGATACCTGTAATCCCCAAATCAAAACTGAGGGAGTAGATCATCAGTAGACCTTAAGAGAAGTGCTGAGAGGAGTTCTTCAGTCTGAAATGAAAGGACACTAATTAGTAACATGAAAATATAAAACATTGTAAAAGGAAAGTATATAGTCAAAATTAGTATAGTATAATACTGTAATATGATATGTTAATTAAGTAACTCTACTATAAAAGTTAAAAGACAAAGGTATTAAAAATAACTATAGCTACAGTGAATGTGTAATATAAAAAAAACTGTCATGTCAAAAACAAAATGAGGACGTAAAAAGTAGAATTTTGTATGCAATTGAAGTTCAGTTATTACCAAAGTAAAATATACTGTTGTATCTGTAAGTTTTATGCAAATCTTATGGTAACCACAAAGTAAAAACCAACAATAGATACATAAAAGATAAAGAAGTGAATCAAAGTTATACCACTATGGAAAATCATTAGTTCACAAGAGAAGACAGAGAGGCAGAAAGAAACAAGAACTACAGAACAACCAGAAAACAATAACATAACATTAGTGTAAGTCCTTATCTATCAACAATTATTTTAAATGCAAATGAATCAGATTCTCCTATGAAATGACATAGTGTCAGAATGTATAAAAAAACAAGGCTGCACTATATGTTGCCTATATGAGACTCATTTTAGCTTTAAGGACGCACATAGAATCATGCATATGTCGTATGTGGAGAGATGAAAACCTATTCCATGTAAATGGAAACTAGAGAGGCCATTTCAAAACAAGTAAAATTACTGTCTTATCAGAAAGCAAGGCACAAAAGAAACAGAAGTCCAATTTAGATACTGGAAAGGGTAGTAGCTAATCTCATATCCACTCAAATATTTCTTCAGTGATCTTTGATAAATGGAAATGGTACCTAAATTTATGTTAGACAAAATAGACTTAAGTCAAAAAACTGTGAAAAGAGATAAAGGTCATTATGTAATGATAAATGGGCCAATTGATAAAGAGAATACAACAGTGGTAAAAGTATGTACACCCAGCATTGGGATCGCCTGGATATATTAAGCAAAACCAGCAGATCTTAAGGGAGAAGTAGACAACAATACAATAATAGTGGAGGACTTAAGTACCCCATTTTCAACAATGGAGAGATCATCCAGGTAGAAAATCAATAAGGAAACACTGGAATTGAATTGTACTTCAGACGAAATGGATTTAATGTTAATTCTGAATTTAACATATTCAGAATATTCCTTCTAGTCACAGCAGAATATAAGTTCTTTTCAAGCATACAGAGAATTCTCCAGGATGGATCATATCTTAGGTCACACAACAAATCTTAGCAAAGTTAAGAAGACTGAAATCATACCAGGTATTTTTTCTGACTATAGTGGTATAAAACTAGAAATCAACAACAGGAGGAAAAATTTGAAAATCTACAGATATGTGGAAATTAAATAATATACTCCCAAACAACCAGTGGGTCAAAGAAATCAAAAGAAATAAAAAAAAAATCTTACAAGAAACAAATACAGAAACACAACATATTCCACATTCTACAATTTATACCTAAAGTGGAACCTAAAAAAGCCAAACTCATAGAAACTGAGTAAAATGGTGGTTTCTCAGGAATAGGCGGTGGTGGCGGATGAAATGGAGATATGTTGGTCAAACAGGTGGAGACTTTCAGTTATGTAATGAATCAATTAGGGGTTTAATGTACAGTTTTGGGACTGTAATTAACAATACATTATATAATTAATTGGAAATTCTTAAGAGATTAATCTTAAAAAATGGTAATTAATGTTAGTTGATGAATGTATTAACTAACCTTATTGTGGTAACCATTTTGCAGTATATACATGTATCCAGTCACACTGTACACCTTAAACTTATACAGTATTTTATTTCAGTTAACTCTCAATAAAATTGGAAGATCTTTCTCTGTATGAAATAGACCTTTTCTCAGACCTTTCTTAAAAAATGAAAAGGCAATATATGAAAAGTATTTAAAATCTTTTTTAAAAAAACAACTGGGGGAGGTCATAGCTCAAGTGGTAGAATGCATGCTTAGCATGCACAAGGTCCTGGGTTCAATCCCCAGTACCTCCTCTAAAAATAAATAAACCTAATTACGTCCCCTCTGCCAAAATAAAAATAATACAGTGAAAATAAAATATTTTTTAAAAAGAATGAACTATTATTACCACAGTCATGAATGACCTCAAAGTAATAAAGCTGATCAGAAGAAGCCAGAAATCTCCCCTTCCACAAACTAAATAAAAGCACATTCTGTATATTCCACTTATATATAATTATAGAAGATGCAAAATTAATGTACTGTCACAGAAACAATGGATGCCTAGGGGTAAAGATGTTGAGACAGGGAAGAATAAAGAGTAAGAATACAAAGGGGCACAATGAAGTTTTAGGTGTTATGGATGTATTCACTGCCTTGATCATTGTGATGAGTTCATAAGTGTATATGTATGTCGAAACCCAGCAAAGTATTTTTAAAATATGTGCAGTTTAATGTTCAGCAAGTATACTCTAATAAAAATATTTAAAAGGAGTTAATGAACTTGAAGATAGACCAGTAGAAATATCCAAAAAACAGAAAGAAGAAAAACAATGAAGAAAAATTAACAAAGCCTCAGAGAAAGATGAGACGCTGATAAGTATATTAACATACTTGTATGTGAGTATCAGAAGAAGAGAAATGAGCACAAAAAATTTTGAAGAAGTGATGTTCGAAAAGTTCCACTTTTGTTGAAAAACAATAATTTATACATCTAGGAAGTTCAGCACACCAAGCATGATAAATTCAGAAATCTCCAAAATAGGCCACAAGTTGATAAAAATGCTGAAAACCAAAGACAAGGAGAAAATCTTCAAAGTACTAATAGAAAAATGATTCATCATGTATAAGGAAACCCCAATAAGATTGAGACTGATTTCTCAGCAGAAGCAGTGGAGGCTGGAAGCTAGTGGAATAACATATTCAGAGTGCTCAAAATAAAAACTGAATCACTAATCCTGTGTCTGGCAAAGCTATTAATCAAAACTGAAAGTGATTCAGCAAAGAAAACCATAAATAAAATGAAAAGACAACCTGCGGAATGGGAGAAAATATTTGCAAACTATGCAACTGACAAGGGCTTCGTTTCCAGAATATACAAGCAGCCCATACAACTCAGTAACAAAAGACCAGACAACCCAATCCAAAACTGGACAGAAGACCTAAACATTTCCCCAGTTAAGACATACAAATGGCCAATAGACACATGAAAAAATGCGTAATATCACTAATTATCAGAGAAATGCAAATCAAAGCTACAATGAAGTATCACCTCACATCAATCAGAATGACCATCATTAAAAAATCCACAAATGATAAATGCTGGAGAGGGTGTGAAGAAAAGGGAACTCTCCTATACTGTTGGTGGGAATGTAGTTTGGTGCAGCCATTATGGAAAACAATACGAAGAGTCCTTAAAAAGCTGAAAATATTTACCTTATGTCCAACAGTCCCATTCTTGGGCATATATTTCTAGGAAACTAATTTGAAAAGATACATGCACCCCAGTGTTCAGAGCAGCTCTATTTACAGTAGCCAGGACGTGGAAACAACCTAAATGTCCATCGACAGATGACTGACTAAAGAAGTTGTATGTCAGTATATACATACATATGTGTGTGTGTGTGTGTGTGTACTTTTGTTACTGAGTTGTATGAGCTGTGTGTACACACACACACAACACACAATGGAATACTACTCAGCCAAAAAAAATAAAATACTGCCATTTGTAGCAACATGAACGGACATGGAGATTGTCGTACTAAGTGAAGTAAGTCAGAGAGAAGAAAAAGTACCATATGATATCACTTATATGTGGAATCTTAAAAAAAAAAAAAAAAAGACACAAATGAACTTACTCCCAAAACAGAGATAGACTCAGACATAGAAAACAAACTTATGGTTACCAGAAGGGAAAGGGGCAGGGAGGAATAAATTTGAGAGTTCAGGATTTGTAGATACTACTATATATACAGTAGATGAACAACAAGGTCCTACTGTATAACACAGGGAACTATATTTAATACCTTGTAATCGCCTGTAATGAAAAAGAATATGGAAAGGAATATATATCTCTATAAATGAATCACTATCCTGTACACTAGAAATTAACACAACATTGTAAATCAACTGTACTTCAATTTAAAAAAAAAATTGAAGGTGGTAAAAATAAATTCTGAAATAAACAAAAATTGACAAAAACAGAGAATTTGACCACTTTGTAAGAAATACTAACGGAAATTCTTCAGGCTGAAAGCAAGTGACGCCAAACAATAATTTTAATTCGTATGAGAAATCACCAGTAAAAGCGACCATGTGATGATAAAGACAGTATAAATACGTATTTTTCCTTCTCCTTTGTATTGTATATATTAATATGTTTATATTGTTGTATTTATAACATAAAAATGTGATATGTTTGCCAATCACAGGAAAAACAAGATAAGCAGGGGCAGAGCTGTATTGTGGCTTAGGAAATGACTTAATACAGTAATTCAGATCTACAAGAACAAATGAAGAGAACCAGAATTTATAAATAAGATTAATATAGTGAAAGCTATGAATAGATATTTGTTCTTCATCTCAGCTTATTTAAAAGACATAAGATTATATAAAGTAGCAATTGTAAGTGTGTTGCTAGATTTGTATCATTTGTAGATGTAATATATATATAATACCATAAAGGAGGGAAAAGGGTATACTGATATATTTATGTAATTTTTCTGTATATTACTAGAATTAAGTTAGTATAAATAGAAGCTGATTCTAATAACTTAAGATATACATGGTAAGTCTTAAAACAAACACTAAGATGGTGTGTGCATATGTATGTATATATGTGTGTGTTTATCTGTATACACACATACATATACATATATACTAGAAAAAATATTAGTGCTATGTTAGAAAGTTATTTACTAAATGCTAAAGGAAGCAGTAAAGGAAGAATGAAGGAATAAAAAATACATGAGAAATGAAAAGTAAAATGGCTTACCTAAACTGAACTTTATATTAAATGTGAATGGATTAAGTAATATAATCAAAAAGTAGAAATTGTCAGTACTGGTTAAAAAGACATCATTAACTGTATGCTCTCTACAGGAGACACACCTTAGATTCAAAGGTATAAGTAGATTTAATATAAATAGATGGGAAAAAGTATATTGTCCAAACAGCAACCACAAGAAAATGAGTGGTTATAGTAGTGATGTCAGGCAAAATACACTTTAAAACATACTTACTAGGGATGAAATGGACATTTTATAACCTTACAAGGGTCAGTCCACCAGGAAGGTCCAACAGTGATACACCTAATAAAGGAACTCCAAAATACATGGAGCAAAATATGGCAGAAATGAAGAGAGAAATAGACAATTCTACAACAATTGTTGTTGTAATACTTAACTTTTGATAATGGATAGAAAAACTAAGCAGAATGCCAATAAGTAAATAGAAGTCTAGATCAGCACTATATATCAGTTAGACCTAACATCCATAGAATACTCAACAACAATAATGCACATACTTTTCAAGGACACCTAGATTATTTTTCCAACCACTAGAAATCAGTAACAGAAGTAAAACTGAAAAATTAACAAATACATGGAAATTAAACCACATACTCCCAAATAACTGTGGGTCAAAGAAGAATCAAAAGGGAAATTAGTTAATACTTTGAGATGAATGAAAATAAAGGTATAACAAAACTTACGTGATACAGCTAAAATAATGCTTATAGGGAAATTTCTACCTATAAATTCCTATATAATGAAAGAAGGAAGATCTCAAATCAATAACAGTCTTTCACCTTAAGATACTTAAAGAAGGGCAGACTAAACCTAAAACAAGCAGAGGTAGGAAATAAGAGAGGGTGGAAATTAATGAATCAAGGAACAGAAAAAGCAGTAGAGAAAATCAGTGAAACTGAAAGCTGTTTCTTTGGAAAGATCAACAAAATTGACATTTTTAGATTGACCAAGAGAAAAAGAGAAGACACAGATTTCTAGAATCAGGAATGAAAGAGGAGGCATGAGGACTACAGCACAGTGGTAGAGTGTGCTTAGCATGCACAAGGTCCTGGATTCATTCCCCAGTACTTCCATTAATGAAAAAAAAAAAAAAAAAAGAAGAAATAGGAGGTATTACAACCAAACTATGTAAATAAAAAGGATTGTAAAGAAGTTTTTTATGGATAATAAGTATACCAATAAATTAGAGAACTTAGATTAAATGGATAAATTTCTGGGAAAACAATGAAACTGATCAATAGTATGTATAGACATATAGCAAGAGATTGAATTAGTACTGTACCTAGGTGACCACTGCTGAATTCTACCAGATGTTTAAGTAAGAATATCTTCTTAATAATTGAAAAGAAGGAGAAAAAGACCATCTCTATTTGCAGTTGATAATGATCTTGTATGTAGAAAATCCTAAAAGATCCGCTAATACTGTTAAAAATATTAATCAAGTTTAGCAAGTGTGCAGGATACAAGATAAATATACAAGTATCAACTTTATTTCTCTTCATCTGCAAGGAACAACCGTAAATGACAGTAGGAAAACAATCGCATTTACGACAGCATTAAAAAGAATGCAGTACTTAGTATTAAGTTTTAAAAAGTACAAATCTTGTACTCTGAAATTTGCAAGGCATTGTTGAAAGAAATTAAGGAAGACCTGAATAAGTGGGAATTCATCCAGTGTTTCATTCATTAGAACACTTGTTAGGAAGGCATTATTCCTCAAGTTGGTCTACTAGCAATTGGATTAGCAGAATTTCAGATAACATCTTTGTAGAGGTTAACATGCCAGTTTTAAATGTTTTACGGGGTTCCAAGGGACCCTGAATAGCTAAAATCATGTTGAAAATGAAAAACAAAGTTGGAGGACTCATACTTTCCAATTTCAAAACTTACTGCAGAGTAGTGGTAAAAAAGACAGTGTGCTACTGACTTAAGGATACATATGTAGATCATTGGAATATGTTTGAGTTCAGAAATAGAACCATGTTTTAGTGCTGAGCTGATTTAGGCAAGGGTACTAATACCATTCAGTGGAGAATGGATTTTTATTTTCAACAAATTGTGCTGGGACAGCTGGATAGCCACATTCAAAAGAATGAAGTTGTATACTTATGTCAAATTAGCTCAAAGTGGTCAAAGACTTCAATGTAAGAGTTAAAAATATACATCTCTTAAAAGAAACATAAATGTAAATTTTCATGACTTCAGATTTGGCAGTGGATTCTCAGATATCATACCAAAAGCATAAGCAACAAAGGAAAAAATAGATTAAATTGGGCTGTATAAACAGTAAGATCTTTTCTGCTTCAAAGGATACTGTTTTAAAAAAGTGAAAAGTCTGCCCAGAGAAGAAGAGAAAATATTTGCAAACCATTATGTATTTGTATCTAGGATTATATAAGGAGCTGAGCAACCTAAATGTTTATCAACTGCTAAATGGATAAATAAAATGTAATCTGAATAGTATTTGGTCATAAGAATGAAGTACTGATACATAATACAACATGGATGAATCTGAAGAACATTACAGTAGGTGTCAAGCAGGTCACAAAAATCCACAAATTATGGGGTTCCGTTAATATGAAATACATGGAATAGTCAAATCTTTAGAGGCAGAAGATAACTGATTGCTTAGGGCTGGAGATACTGGGTTAAGAGAGTAGATACCTAAGGAAGTAGGGTGTTTCTATGGTAATGAAAATATTTTAAGATTAACTTTGGTGGTGGTTACACATACTTGTTAATATACTCAAAACATAGGATGTATACTTTAAATGGGTGAATTATATATGTAAATGTCCCAATACAAGTACTTAGGAAAGCTGAGTGAAATATAATAATTAGCTTTTAATTATGTAGCTCTATTCACAAGAAAGTTAAGAAAATTCCCAAGGAACGAAAGCAGAGAGGGAGATGAAAGCCAGAAGTGTATACATGAGCTGACATTGGGCAAGACTGGGATCAAGAAGTGCAGATAGGAGGCTCTTTTAGTCCCAAAAGGGAGAGATAATGTTAACTTGGACTAGAGAGTGAATGTATTCTGATTTAGGATATATTTTCAAGGTAGAACTAATTTGTGTTAGGGTGGGCAAATTAGGTGTGGGATTTGAGGGAAAGAGAAGTAAATGATGATTTCCTAGATTTTGGCCTCAGCTGTTAGGTATATAGGTGTCCTGTTTAGTGAGATGGGTAAGAGATAGGAATACCAGGCTTAGGGCAGGGAACAGGGGAATCAGAGTTCTGTTTAGGACATTAAATTCAAGATGACTCTTAGATGCCCAGTTTTAGATGGCACGTTGTTAGTCAGATTTATGAGATTGATGCTCAGGAGAGATTGTGGCTGACATCAACAGTATATAGATGGTATTCAAAGCTATGGGAGTAGATGAGATCACCCATAGAGTGAGTATAGATGCTGAATAGGTGATTGATAAGAGTTCATTATTCTTAGGGTACTTCAACACTTAGAGATTGAGGTGAAGGGAAACCACCAGAAAAGACTGAGAAGAACTAACTTAGTGAATTATAAGGAAAACTAGCATATCGTTGAATGCCTTGGAAAAGAAATGAAGTGTTTTGAGAAAGCAGGAGTAACCAGGAATGTTTGATTGTTCTGAGAAGATAGAAGCCTAGGTGATCCTTGGGAGTATTTTTTGTTTTCAAAGAGAAAGATGAGAGCATTAGCAGGATTACGTCGGTTGGGTAGTAAATGGGAGGTGAGGAGGAAGTGCCAATAAGTATAGACAACTGTTTTGAGGATTTTTGCTGAAAAGGAGGAGCAGAAAAATGGAGTGGTACCTGAAGGGTAATATGGAGTCCAGTGAGGAATTTTGTGATATTTATATACTGAGAATTATCCAATAAAAAGAGGGCATTGCTAGTACAAAAGAAGAGCAAAATCTTTGATTCGATTAGGGAGGAGGCTTTCCTATGTATAACTGAAAAAGTTAGCCTAAGGTGCTTATAGCTTAGGGTAGATGGCAGTTGTTAAAAATGTTATTGCAGTTATTTTTGCTAGTTTTTGCTTTGTAACTACCTCAGAACGCAGTGGCTTAAAAAGCAATTTGTTATTTCTCATGATTTTGTGGATTGACTGGACAGTTTTGCTAGTCATGCTTAGGCTCATATAACTTCATTCAGCTGTTGTGTTGGCTGGAGACTGGGCTTGATTGGGTCTTTCTATCTATGTAGTCTTTCAACTTAGATTTCTTCACATCATGGGGATCATAGGGCAGATGTGTAAGCTATAAGGTCTCTTTTAAGGGTAAGGCTTGTTACATGGTGTCACTTATGCCACATTCTATTCGTCAAAGCAAGTCACAAGTCCAGCCCAGATTCATGGATTTAGAGAATAAGACTATACCTCTTGATGGAGGAACTATAGAGATTTTATGACTGTATTGAATTCTCAGCATCGATATAATTAAATCTGTTCTATGGTAGAGGTTAACAAAAGGATGCTGTAGAACAGAGTGGGTGGAAATTTATCTCAGCTGTGTGGACGATTCAGGGACGGCTTCTTGGAGAGAATAATGCTTTAGGTGAGCCCTTTAAAAAAAAAAGCTTCATGTGATGGTGTAATTTAAAAAACAGGTATTTTTCTTCATAAAATGTTTTGACAACTCACATCAAAATCTGAGAATGTTCCATGAATTCAGAGCATGTTGTATTTTCTCTACCTCACTCCTCTGGTGTAGGAATCTTACACCCTTATTTCTTAGCCAGAGGTACTCTATGAATGTTAGTTGCGAGTATATTGATGAGATAGTACTTTTGAGGCAGAAAGTTAGAGAATTTTTTAAGCTTTTTAATCTTTGTAGCATTTTCTTCTTGAAAAATCCAGCTAACATTATTTTGGTTAGAAAAAAATTGCCAAGCTTTATTAAAATAGCAGATACAGAAGTCACTCTCACTTAGTACTGCCTAAACCAATCTTCTGACTCAGTTTCTAATATTGTTTTAGAGTTAGATGATCTTGTCCTCTGAAATGCAGACCTTTTATTCTAGAGTTGCTGAGCCATTAACACACAATTATATATTAAGGGGATCAGAGTTGGGGGGGAGACATTTAAGTAAATATATCATCATGACAGAATTCATCAAGTACTAGAATATAGATAGATATGAGCAGAATTATATGAGAACGTAATTGTTGCCTGAAGAAGAAAAGAAATTTTCATAGAGAGGTAACAATTCAGCAGAGCCTTAAAGAGTGGTTAAGAATTTCCCAAAGAAGTGAGCCCATGACATGTGGAAAGATCAAGAGGCTTGAAAGGGCCTGGAGTCAGGACCACTGCATACAGTAGAAATGAATGTGCTTGCTTTTCTTTTTGCTTCCAAGATGTAAGTAGCCTTCTTGTCATTTTTTCCCTCTTAATGATAAAATAATGTGTGTTTGATATAGTAAATTCATAAAAGAAAAGTAAAACCTAGCCATAATCCCTTTGTTTATTAGCAAAGCAGTCATAAATATTTTGGCTCCTTCTTCAGATGACTTTATTTATTTATTTTTTTAAAGTGAAAGCAAGTTTATTTAGAGAGATACACTGCATAGACAGAATGTGGGCTGTCTCAGAAGGCAAAAGAGAGAGCTGTGGTGGTCTGGGCTGGAATCTGCATAGACCACGAGGTGGGAAGTTGTTAGGTTTTATGAGCTCAGTAACTTCATATGCTAATGAGTAGGCGGATTATTCCAACTGCATTGGTGAAGGGGCAGGGATTTCCTGGAATCGGTCCCCCAACCCACTTTTTGACCTTTTATGGTCAGCCTAGGAACTGTCATGGCACCTGTGGGTGTGCTGTGAGGTTCAAGGAATCTTCTGCCTTGGTTCTAACCAGTTTGTCCTGTCCTCAGTTGCTATTTCATTCTTTCAGTGATTGTGCCCTGCCCCCTTTCCTCCTATTTCAGTCTGTCCTTAGAGATTCTACTCCCATAATCTTATGGGGAACAGAGGGGCGACGATCTATCTTCTGTAGCTATTTAAGGGCTGAGTAGGGGCGTAAGCCCTGCCTGTCAGGGAATAAAAACCTCTGGGTGCCTGATCTAGGGGGTCCAAGGGCAGAACGGCTTCTTGTTTCGAGTGAGATGGTGGTATGGGCTCGAATTCTTGCATAGCCATCATTTTAATGTGGAACTGTTGTAACCACTTTCATAGCCTTCCTATGAATCTTCTTGAAGATGAAGTACTTTTGCAGCAGCACCAAACTACAACAATAAATGTCTGTAAATGACAAAAGACTTAAAAGTCACGGTTACATACTGGATTGCAATATAATCAGTAAAGAAACTTGGTTACAATTACCAGAATTATGACTGATTACACTTAACATACCAAATAATCTTAGTTAATTTACTATTTCTCTGAGATGACTCAAGGTTCCTCTTCCATGCACCTTCTACAGCTTTCTTTAACCAGATTACTTTGTCCCATATTTTCTTTTCCATTCAGAAACAACCAGCTTTAGGACAAAATTTGCTTTCTTCTCCCTTAACAAAATGCAGTTACATTCCTCATACCTTCTTTTACTGAAAACACACATCTTACTTTCTGGCATCCTGAAATGTTTCCCTTATTCATTTAGTAACTTTAATTTTACTTTCTTTCCTAGGTACAACAGAAATATTATACGTAACATTGATGACTCTAAAGACATGTCTGTATTATCAAACCAACAAGCTTAAGCTAGCTTCAATACCAGATAGCAATTCAGTACTAAATATTTTCCATATCATGTGGACCTGAAATTAATTTTGGCCAGTTACGTTTATATTTCTGAGTATTTACATAAGCACTTAATTTCCTTTAGCAAATTAAATAGTGCTCTTTTACAAATTAATTAGAAATTGATTGATTAATTAGATATAGAAAATTCAGTTAGTAAGAAAAGTAAAACTTAGCCATAATCCCTTTGTTTATTAGCAAAGCAGTCATAAGTATTTTGGGTCCTTCTTCAGTTGACTTTTTAGGATGAATTCACAAGGTTTTGTTCCTTTCTCTTCCCTTTTTAAATTAATGTTAATAATTCTTAATGGTAATTTTAGTTTGTTTTTCTGTTCCTTCATTTATACAGTAAGATAAAGAGATGGATAATCAGAACAGCTGCACTTTATAAATGAGGCACAAAAGTGATTTAATGATTTATCAAAGATTGCAGAAGGAATATGTGAGTGAATTTGAGATTAGGTACTATGCTTTTCAGTATACAAATTGGACTTCTGGTTCTTTTGTGCTTGCTTTCTGATAAGCACTATATATTTGTTTCAGAATGGCTCAGCTTTTATTCTGAAGCTGAGCAAAATTACTTAGTTTGAACCATTTTCATTTGTATTTTCATTGCAGTATAACATAAGTAGTGGGAACTGTGGACCATCAGGAATTTGTCTTTAATTTTCTGATCATATATGGATTTCTCTAGTACATGCTTTAATTTCCTAAGTATGCTTTCCTGAAGACGTGAGATCTCTTCTGGAATAGCATCTCAAACTGCCTAAAGTAGCTTTGCATAACTGGCAAATCAAGTAGAACCTAGTTGATACAGTTGCAGTGAAGGGAAACAGCAGATATGGAGTTAGAAGTAGAAAATTAAGACCAGGACATGACTCTGGAGATTGCCTTTGGAACATTTTGTTCTTTGTTTCCATAAATGCAGTTTTGCTCTCAAGGAAATAGACTTGTAGCCAATTGTACCTTGTAAGTGATTACTTCTTTTGTTACTTAGAAAGGCCTGATGTTGCTCCAGTAATTCTTTCGCATATAAATAGTAGGTGTGTTCTTAGTTTTCTCTGGACTGTGGAAAGTGGAAGAGCTGTCTTTTTTAAAAGTTATTATTTGCTTTTTTGAACTTCAGCTCCAGTAGGTAGACCAGAGTTTGTTTAGAAATAGGTTGGGTAAGAAGATACTAATTAGATGCTTACTAATTAGCAGATGCTGTGATGTGAGAAATGAGATAATCCCTATAAAAATCACATGACATAGTGCCTGAAATATAAAGAATACGTGCTGAATAATCATATTATTGAATCACTGAACCCTCATCACAATTCTGTGAGGTAGATATTAACATTCTTATTTCAGAGATGAGATAGTTATTGCTCCCCCAGGTTAATTTGCCTGTAGCGAACAGAGTTAGTGTCAGGGTCATGTTCCAAACTCAGATGTGTCTTACTGTGAAACCCATGTGGTACAGTTGCGTAGACTACACTCTGTACAACCTCAGGGGGTGCTGTTTATGTAGTCTGTGATGTGAATAGTTCCTCCTGGAGTTGTGCCACAAACCAACTCTTATCCCCCCCCTTTTTTTTTTTTTTTAACTACCACCCTACTTTGTAAGCAGAATTGTAAATAAATCATTCACTGAGCTGTCTCTGTCCTTGCAAACATTCATGTCTGTGTTTATAGTAGCTGCTAAATTGGCTCCTGTATACTTAACTGTTTTTTTCTCTCAATTTAGGACCATTTTAAAGAACTCTCCCGTCCTCTTCTTACAGATTACAGATGAACACGAATCTGAATATGACCCTTAGTTGTATTATCCATACATATCTACAATGCTCTTTTTATTTTTGTTTGTGCTAAATTAAGTTAGAAGTTTTTGTTGGCCTTCATAAGTTTATTGTTTATGTTTTGCAGCATGCTGTTTGATCCTGCCCAGTATTCTTATGGTAAATGTTAAACCTTAATGACACTTGGAATAACAGGAAATGTTGGTGTTTGTTTTTGTTCTTTTATAGATGGTTAACAAAACTAAAATAAATCAGATTTCCTTTTTTAGAATCAAAATCTGTAGACTATCCAGGATCCAAATTGGATAAAATGATACTACTTTGACTTCTATTCTTTGCATTTATAAAATTCAGTTCAGTGAACATGCTCTGTAGATACACTACAGAGTATAGAGACCAGTCACTACCCGAAGCTTTGGGATTATAAAGATAATTTAAGAAACAGTCTCTGCTATCTAATAATGCCCAGTCTGGTTGAAGGGGCCCACTAAACAAAGTAGCAATACTAGAATAAACTTGTATGCTAATGTTACGGTAGCACTCTCTAAGGAGGGAGTGATTAAACCTCATTTATCAAGGTTAAGGCTTCCCAGAGGAGGTAACAGAATTTAAGCTTGGGCTTTAAGAGTAGAAAGGAGGAGGAGAGGATGGCTTTCAAGGAAAGGGAACAATCTGTGCAATGTCTACGCGTTTGAAAGTTTATGATGTGTCTTGGAGAAGTTGAGTAGTGTGATATGACCAGAGAGATGGAAAGGTAAATTGGCAGACTTGAGAGAAACTCATAGAGTATAGTAATGAATTTAGGCTTTACCTTATGGGCATTGAGGAAACGTGGAAGGATTTAAAGGTAAGGCAGTGCTTGATCAGAACTAAGATTTTTCAGTTGTAACTTGATTGGCCATGTGAAAGACAGATCAGAGGGGAGAGGGAAAGAAGGCAGGGAAACTACTGCCCTTCCAGTAGGCTTGTATAAAATGAAAGAAGTTGTTCTATAGCATTAGCTATGCAGAGCTGTAGAAGGGGAAAAATGCACAATTGAGCAGGGATCAGTAGGATTTTTTTAATAGTGTGGAAATAAGAGGCTTGAAGGATGACTGTAATCCTTCATTTGGTCACTGAGTGGGTAGTAGTGCAATTCACTGATTTTTAAAAAAAGGATATAGGTGGAGGATTAGAGTTAAGTGGTGACACAGGAAGTTTGGAGTATCTAGCTGAAGGTGTCTCTCCAGTAGACAGTGAGGGGTTCTAGATTAAATTAGAGATTGTTTGTATATCATTGGAAGCAGATGAGATGGCATGGGAGAGTCTGTAAAATGAAGTTATTGCCAAAAACAGAATCATGGATTAACACCTTTTGAGAGGCATATAGGGAAAAGGAACAGTTCTGTTCCCAAATTGCATCTTTCCTAGAAACCAAATTTTTTTCTATTTAAAAATAGACTATTTTTTTTAGAATAGTTCAGATTCAGAGCAAAATTGAGAGGAAGGTACAGAGATTTCCCGTATAACTCCTGCCCCCACACACGCATAGCCTCCCCCACTATCAATATCCCCTTTCTATTTTAAGTCAAGTCTACTGAGGCAAAATTTACACATAATAAAATACAACCCTTCTAGGTAAACAATTCTGTGAAATTTAATGAATGTAAACTCTTACGTAAGTACCACCACCACAGTCAAGATACAGAATATTTTTATTACTTCAAAAAGTCCATTTATGTTGTGTTTTTTTTGTTTTTTTGTTTTTTTTCCAGTCAGTCCTCTTCTCCCTTTCCAGCCCCTGGCAACCAATTATCTAATTTCTGTCTGTAGTTTACTTTTTCCAGAATTTCCATATAAATTGAATTATACAGTATGTGGCCTTTCATTTCTGGCTTCTTTTATTTAGAATAATGCTTTTGAGATTTATCTATGTTATTTTAGTAATAGTCACTCATTCCTTTTATTGTTGAGTAGTATTCCGTTGTATAGCTAAGCTACATGGCAGTTTGTATATCTGTTCACCAATTGATAAACTTTTACTTTGTATTTAGTTTTTGGCAGTTACGAATAATGCTGTTATAAACATTCACAAACAGGTCTTTGTATAGACATATTTTAATTTTTCTTGAGTAAATACCTAGCAGTGAGTCATAGATAAGGTTATGTTTAACTTTATAAAATTTACATAAAGTGACGGAACCATTTTCTATTCCCACCAGCATTGTATGAGAGCTTTTCAGTTGCTTCAAGTCATTGCTAGCCTTTGGTTTTGTCATGATTGTTTTCTTTTTAATTTTAGCCATTCTTATAAGTGTATAGAGGCATCTTGTTGTGGTTTCAGTTTCCCTAATGGTTAATAATATTGAGTTTCTTCCATGTGCTTATTTGCCATTTGGTGAAATGCCCATTTTTTAAAATTGGATTTATTGTTTTGTTACGAGTTTTAAGAATTCTGTGTATATTCTGGATATAATTTCATCAGATGTATGATTTGTAAATATTTTCTTCACGTCTGTGGCTTGTCTTTTCATTCTCTGAACAGTGTCTTTTGAGAAGCAGTGTCTAATTTTGATAAAGCACATTTTATAATTTTCTCCTTTATGCATACTTTTTGTATTCTAAGAAATCTTTGTGTCCCAGGATCACAAAGATTTTCTCCTTTCTTTTCTTCTGTAAGTTATATAGTTTTAGGAGTTACATTTAGATCTGACCTATTTTGCATTAATTTTTGTATATGATGTAAAGAGGTTGATGTTTTTGCATATGAATGGATGTCAGGTTAAGTCAGCATCATTTGTTTTATTTTGTTAACCTTTCTCCATTGAATTAACTGGCCAGCTTTGTTGAAATCAATTGGCCCTGTATGTGTGGGTCTATTTTTAGATTCTGTTTTGTTCCGTTGATCTATATGTCTGCCCTTCCACTAATACCAGTGTCTTGGTTACTTTACTTGCAACTACACTTATTTCAGAGGTGATTGTAGTATCTGTTAGGACTATTGGCAGCAAGGAACAGAAAGCCCTGGTAATAGTGAGCTTATTTTTCTCTTATAACAAGAAGTCAGAGACAGATAATTGCTGGTTTAGCTATTCATCTACATGAGGAGTTAACAGATTGTAGCCTGCTAGCCTGATCTGGCCTGCCACCTGTTTTGTAAATCACCCGTGCAGCTTCTTAAAAATGCATATGCCCAGGCTTTATCTCTAATACTGACTTAGTTGCCAGGGTTGGAGGTAAGGGAATAGAGGGAAGACCAGGTATTTTAAATTTAATATGCTCCCTGGTAATAATGATAATTGTGTTGTGTAGTCATGGATAAGAATCATTAATTTAAGGTTCATTCTTGGATTGTGGTCCCCACACTAACAGCATCACCATCTCCTGGAAGCTTTTTAAAAATGTAAATTATCAGGCCCATCTCAGCCTTGCTGAATGAGAATTCTGTTCAGGCCCAACAGTTTAGGTTTTAACAAATTCCCTAGGTGATTCTAACGCATACCAGAGTTTGAGAACCTTGGAAGGCATTGCTGAATGTTTCCCAGATAGGCCTAGGGAAGATTAATTGACTGACTGTGAAAAAAACCAAAAAACAAGAAACTTAATTGATTCAAGTATTACTTTATGTCACAGACAGTAACTTTGAAATTGGATTGAAGGTACACAAGTAATCTAATAAGTGTTGGGTACTGTATTAGACCTAATTATCCAAGGTATAAGTTAGGTTGCTATTTTTAAGCAACTTAAAAAAAAATCAATGTTTTTATGTGTACATTACTTTTTCCTAGCCTTTAAGGAAGAGTTTAAGAAACAGAAGGCAGTTCTTATGTTTATAGACTTTATAAACCAGGGAAGAATGCAAGATAAACATGTATAAACACAAAAGACAAACGTGTTTTTGTTGGGGTTAGGTATATTTTTGTGATATATTTTGTGAATACATTACAATGGAGGTAGCCTACCCAGAAGAAAAACTCCAGAAGAGTTTGTTTATCCTATATACCAAAAAAACAAAACAGTAATTCATAGCATGTAAAAATATGTCTTCAACTTAGTTTGCTCTCTGATGATAGCCTTCCTGGTTACAATTACTAATCATTTAAACATGGAGTCTAATACCTTTCCTTCATTTGTTTCTAGGAAGCTGTTACTATTCTACTTATGTTATTGATCCTTCCCCTCAGAAAACAGTTTAGGTTCAGTCATGCTATCTTTATTTGCTGTAGGTGATACAATATTTCTTAACCAGTTCTGAAAGAATAAGAGGTTAGTTGGAACTAAGCTCTAGCTTGTTTTTTTTTAAGTGCTTTAAAAAACTTTTGAAAACAGAACTGAAAAAAATTGGATCGCACTTGTGGATGTGTGGGATCAGGCCTATCAAAGAGTCAAAAATTACTTGACTGAACTATAGTTCCATTAGCAGTAACTGTAAATATAAAAGGAAGTGCACAACAACAGATGCTGTCATTAAAGCCAAGAGACTGAACTCCTGTCTGGCCCTTATTCCAAGTCAGGAATAGCTGACATGTTAGAATTTCCTTGAGAAAATGTCAGCAAAGAAGGCTTAAACTGTTTATTTCTCAATCATAATTTATAGCCAAAGGGACTTGAGTGTTACAGTTATAAAAGATGTTTGAACTGGGTTTATTGGTAGTCCAGAATTACCTCTCCTCTGTTACTGGCATTTTGCTTCCTAACTTCTGTCCTAATTTTACTGGGAAGACTTCATTCTCTTTAACAATTTCATAGCCCCCACCCATTTTAAATTTTTGTCAGGTTTCAGCCTTGAGAAATCCTCCTAAATCAGTCCCTCTTTTCCTAAATTAATTCTTTTGTTAATTTTTGTAGTGCTTCTTGAATAAGCATTTAGGGACAATACTGGATTTTGTCACTTGTGGTTTTCCTTAGCATTGGGCAGTTTCCACTTGATTGTACTTTTGTTTACTTCCTTGTTGAGCAACTAATAATAAACCATCATGACTCTGGAAGAATGCTCACCACTGTTGAAATGGAGTGCTTCTATTCCTCAGGGCTATTTTATACATGCATCTCTCCACCTTTGTTCAAGTGTCTCAGAACTTTAAGAACCTGTTTATGTCAGGGAAGTCTTCAGAAATAAAGGAGATTACTTACAGCAAGGGTGTTAAAGTATATGTGAAGATTTATTGCTTAATAATATGTTTATTACTTTATTTTATTACTTTATTTATTACTTAATAATAGTATGTTTCTATTGATCATTTTTGGAAACAAACACATTTTTCCCTTTTCCCTATGGATAAGAGAAGCTTCTCCTCAAAACAAGTTTTGCTTCTCACCAGGCAAGTAAAATTACAAATATTTTAGTTGGTGGTAGTTTAGGACACTGTAGAAAACTTTTAATAGTGTTGACAGACTATTACATATATTTCTGGGTATTGGTCTCAAATTCGCTATACACTTTTTCATTAATTAAGAGAGCAGCTGCAGCTCTTATTTATTGCAGATCTTGATTTTTTCAATTTTTTAAAAACACTGAGAAAATATCTATGTATCAAAAGAATTGCTGATGACTTTCTCTAGAATGCGGACCCATTTTAATCAGTACTGGCCTCTCTCACTTTGTTGACTGTGTATATTTGTGACCCTTAGATTATAGGGAATGGAAGTGAGCAGCAGCTGCAAAAAGAGCTAGCAGATGTGCTGATGGATCCTCCAATGGACGACCAGCCAGGGGACAAGGAGCTTGTGGAGAGGTCACAACTGGATGGCGAAGGAGATGGGCCTCTTTCTAATCAACTCTCAGCTTCGTCCACCATTAACCCTGTGCCATTAGTAGGTCTCCAAAAACCAGAGTTGAGCCTGCCAGTGAAACCTGGACAAGGAGGTTAGGATTTAGGATTGCTGCATTGCTTGCGTAACTGAAGGTTATTGTTTTTAATATTTGAGTGTCCACTCTGTACTAGGTTTGATTCGGAGCAAGTAAAAACGTTATCATGTTCTCTAGAATCTTTAGATTCTAGATTTAGGGGGATGTGAGGGTTAGGGGGATGTGAGAGGAGTGTGTACCATTCTGATTTCCCTTTAAATGTATGTCATTTATACCAAAGAAAGAGAAACAGTAGTTATATGACATTGAGGGAGTCTTACTTCAGAATGTTTAAAGATTTTTTTTCAGGAAAGAAGGAATTTGAATACAGTTTTAGAGAAATGGAGGAATAATGCTTGGTGAAGAGATGTTTGCTCCAGGCCTGTATAACTCTGTGGGAATAGTTGCCAAGTCAGAAAAGGGAGCTGAAAGACATAGCAAGGAAGGAGGAAAAGAGCAATTATAAAGGTTCATTGAGGAAAAGGTGTTAAAACTGTAGATGTTTATTGGGAAAGGGAAAGCAAGGGGATTGAGAAAAGATGATAAAGTAGCTAAAATGATGAATGAGAGAAATAATTACACAGTGCAGATTAGAAAGAAGAGACAGGATTTTTCAGGATAATAAAATACTAACTGTATCTTTGACCTGAATGTAAATCAAAAGTCAGAACAAATTAGAAGAGTCTGAAAGGTAAATGAGATCTGAATCTCAGGTTACCTTTTAGATTTGGAATTGACACTACAGCCATACTTAAAAATTTTAGTGTTGATGACAGAGTTCTCGTGTGAGATTTCTGGCTTTAATGGGTATTTCTTCTGAGCCAGTGGCTTGCTATCTCTTTAGTATTTAATTTTAGAACCTAAATGTAACTTGTCAATTTTTATTGACATGCATGTCAATAAAGTATCAAAATGAAAATCACCTCTAATTGTTTGTTTCAGATTCTGAGGGGTCAAGTCCATTCACACCAGTGGCCGATGAGGACAGTGTAGTTTTCAGCAAACTAACTTATTTAGGCTGTGCCTCAGTAAATGCTCCCAGGAGTGAAGTGGAAGCCTTAAGGATGATGTCCATCTTAAGGGGCCAGTGTCAGATATCCCTCGATGTAACCTTATCGGTGCCGAATGTTTCTGAAGGAACTGTGAGGTAAGACCAGCTTTGTGAAATGTTTGTAACATTTGATCACATTTATGACCTATAGTTTTAGAAAGATGCAATAGTGAACAAAACACATAATTATTTTATTCACGTGATGTTTAATTCATCTGGCACTTAGTTATATCTTTCAAGGATTGTGACCTTTATGAAAAATGGTCACTCATATGAACAGTTTTTTATACTCTTCCCCATCCCAATTGTGTGTAGCACATTAGAAATTTAAATGTTTTGGAGATTATTGAAATATGTTGACCTAACTAATTAATTTATATCTTCTGGTTTCCCCCAGTACAAATACTAGCTTGACACGTTAGTTCAATAGGAATTTCATGCTGATTTTGGAAATTAGAAAAACCTGTTGGTAAATATTAACTATTCCAGTACAGTTCCTAAATTTTTAAGATGAGGAAATTGAGGCCCAGAAAAGTCTCTAGAAATGGCTATTATTTATACTAACTGAAACAAATAACAATAAAGGTAGCCAATCAGATGTCTATATATGAGCTAGCTAAGTACAGAACTCTAAATAATGAGATGAACACAACTAAATTAAAATAACTTTTTTAATTATGAAAAATACACACCTATTTCTGAAAAATCAGAAGACACAAACAAGCAAAAATTTAGCAAAATACTCTTCTACTTTCCCATTGGTAAACACAGCTAACATCTTGGTTTATCAGGACCCTCATTGTGTATTTGTATGTGTGTGTATTTGTGTATATGTGTATTACGTATGTATATATGCAAGTATAATTATTAAATTGTTAGAATCAACATTTTTAACAAAAATGGAATTTTATAATACATACCCTTTTGTAACATGCTCTCTTCACATAGTTTTGTTATATCGTAAGTCTCTTTCCATATCAATAAATATGATTAAAAATTTGACTTATGATGGCATATGATGGATTATTCAGAAATAACAATCTCTTATGTTACACATTTAAATTTTTTTAATGGGAAAAGTGCTAATAATAATAGCTGATATTAAACTTTGGTCATATGGGCACATAAGCACTTAACATAGATTTTCTTATAAATATTATTTTCGAGCTAAATTTTTATACATTCTTAAATTTTCTGAGGATCAGAATTCCTATATGTAGACTTTTTAGGTCAAACGTTTGTCCAATTTTATTGCTTTTCATACATTGGCAAATAGCCATCTAGAAATATTGACCTAGTTTGTACTTTTATCAACAGTGTATGAGAATATATTTCTCTAACATCAAGCATTTTGGATTTTTATGGTAGTAAAGTTGTAACTGTGTGGGGATAGCAGTAAGTTAATTAATATTCCAATTATCTGCCTATGTAATTCTTCTCTTGAGTATTTTAAAAACTATTTCACACACTCACAAATACTAATTTTTACTGTATTCATTAATGTGAAACTTTCAATAAAATTTGTTTAGTACTCATTTCTGTATGTTTCTTAGTCAAGAGTCATTCCCACAGCTGAAATTACACTTTGTTCTAACATATTTTAATTCTATAAAGACATGAGAAAACTAGTTGCCTCATATTTTCAGAGTTTTTATCAAAATGCCTTTGAACTTGAAGTTAGGTCTTCTTAAGTATTTCCATTATCCCCTGGACTTTCGCCATCAATAGCCCTGCTCATTTAGTGTTGAAATTGCATAATTCCTTTTCATTCTTTCGTAGTTGTATCCTCTTTGCCCAGAATAGAACCTGGGATGTTGTAGGTATCAAATAAATATTTGTTGAATTAATATATTTTTGAATGAATATCTCTTTGATTTTCAATGAATGGCATTCTTTTGATTTCATTAATGATTTTTTATTTTTTAGATATTAACATTTTGTGTAGTCTCTCTCCCTTATTTGCCATGAATCAAAAGAACGTCCTTCACTCTGAGAAAGCAGTTTTTTTGTTTTTAAAGTAAAGCAAATTAGTTAATTCTTTTAGCAGATAATGAGCAGCACAGCTTTAATGGTTTATTTTGGTAGTCTGATTTACCCGCTAATCTTTATTTAGTTAGAAACTGTGTGAAAAAAAATACACTTATTGATGTTATTCATGCCTTCCTGATTGCTTCCCTAAAACATGGGGTTATGTGGTTTTTAGTACTGTGGAATTATGTAATCAATAACTTTTAAGGATCTACTTACAACTTACTTATCAAGATTTAAGATTATTATGATTAGCATACCAAAAATGTTTTGTATGATCTTCTTGCTAGAAAGATGAATCTTGAATCATAATGTGGATATAGTGAAAATAGTTCACAATCCCTCTAATCTCTTTGTATCTTTTTTCTGAACAGACTCTTAGATCCACAGACAAACACTGAAATAGCAAACTACCCTATCTACAAAATTCTCTTCTGTGTCAGAGGGCATGATGGAACTCCTGAGAGTGACTGTTTTGCTTTCACTGAAAGTCATTACAATGCAGAGCTTTTCAGAATACATGTTTTCCGGTGCGAAATACAAGAAGCTGTAAGTACCTAAAAGGAAACTGTCTGCAAATGAAACTTCATCTGTGCCTTCACTATGTTGAAATGATTACAGTGTTTATTATGGTCACTTATAAGCCAAATGAAATTTTCTGCTACTGTTTTATTTATTCCAGCTTGATGGGCTAAAATATGAATAAACTGAAAGTTTGGGTAACCAGAACCTTGTTGTTGCTAAGAGTGTCAGGGAGGACCAGTTGGCTGCTGCTTGATTGGGTTAGATAGGCATCGTGGTTCCAGCAATGTCACATTTGCAAACTGTCCTTTTAGAGCTAAACTTGTAGGATTTTTTTAATATATATATAATAAACATATTCAGATAGTTTCTAACAATTTTGGAAATCACTTTTCATTCGGGTTTCTAGTGTTTATAGTCATTTTCTTTTTTAAAATCTTTTTGTCCTGTCCGTTTTTAGTATTACTTGCTCTATAGCTCTAACAAATTAGATAATTTATCAAAAGAAATCAAGAGGGGAAAGACAAAGTAGGTCACCTTCAGCCTTAACAAAAGTATTTATTTCTTGTGATAACAGCCCATTTCCTAACATGTCTGGTTGTAGGTGAGCCGGATACTTTACAGTTTTGCCACTGCCTTCCGTCGCTCTGCCAAGCAGACCCCACTTTCTGCAACTGCTGCACCCCAGACTCCTGACAGTGACATCTTTACCTTCTCTGTGTCATTAGAAATAAAAGAAGATGATGGTAAAGGTTATTTTAGGTAGGGCATCTTATTTTACTCTTTTTATTTGAGTTTGTATTAACATGCTATAGTATCTAGGAAATTCTAGGTCAGATTATGTAACTTCTGTATTATAAAGTGATTGCTTTTATAGGTAGATTTTTTTTAATGTAAGTGATAAGGGAAAAGAAATAGACAAATTTGCAGAGAAGCAGTGTAAAGGATTTTAAACAATAAAAGAATTCTTTCAAGTGGAAAAATATGTCATGTTACTATATTCTTTTAGTCAGACTCAGAGTAACTGGCTCACTGCTGATACGAAATAGTAACAAGCTACATCAGCTGAATTTTTAACTAGATTTGTTTTACCAGAGTTTTTTTGTGTGTGTTTTGTTTTGTTTTTGGTTGGTTGGTTGATTTGTTCTAATAATCTAAAGATCTTAAGGCTGTTGAAATCAAGTTTTACCATTAAGGTTTATCTGAACACATTGGAAGGGGAGAAATGAGGTATTTGCCTGAAATCTAACCTTGCATATATAGTCAGAAATAAGTAGTTTTGGTTTTTAAGTAAAACGATTCTTTGAATAGTGAAAATAACCCTGGAATAGGAGTTAACTTAGGTTTAGTTTATTTATTGCTACCATTAACAGTGTGACCTTTTCCCACATTTCTTTACATCTCCTGACAGTAGTTTCCTTATTTGTTAAATGAGGTGGTTAGACTCTAAAATCCTTTCTAACTTTAAAATACTTTGTTAGATGATTGACTTTTTTTGTCTTCATAGCTCATACCACAAAATGGGTGCTTCTTGGGATCATAATTGATAGTTGCATATAGAAGTCTGTTTCCTCCCTGACTACCTCATAAAATGTATAAAATGAAATTATATCAAAATATGAGTGATTTCTAATATATTTTGCTTTTAAATTGAGAAGCACAATGATTGGTTCATTTGTTTGAAAAACTGATAACCATTGCTCTCCCTTCAAAGACTTTGGAATTGTCATGCCATCTGCTGGCCAGTTTAGTGTACCGTGCAGCTTCAACTTTGATTTGTACAGTAAAGTATGAGGCAGAGTGCTCTATGCTTTCTTATTAGCTACGTTTCTGTTCTCAGAGCAACACTGCAAAATGGTGCTTTCTGCAATGTACATTCCTGTCCTGAGAAGTAGAAATTATAATCTGTAAACTTCGTAATAATTTTTGCCTTTTTAAGAAACAAAAGTTTGTTTAAACTGTTTTTTCCCTTTTTTTGAAGATATTTATGTAGATTGTTTATAAATTCCAATTATGAATAGGAAAGATTTGTAAGATCTCTCAGAAGAGAAGCTCTGGGATAGTTTTTCTTCCTGAGATTAGGCATATTCATGGTAGAAAGATGACTATCACAAATATCCCTGTTCTTTTCACCCGCATACCAAGGAGAAAACCCCTTGGATGATCAGATTTGCTTTTCACATTTGTTAGGGCTATGTTATCTTTTTGTTGCATTGTTTCACTGAATTTGTAGTTTACAGCAGACAATAGTGTTGTGTAACCTAATATAAGGATGAAATCTTTGACCAGTATGCCTTTCTTAGTCAGATTTGAACTTTTCAAATGCATTTCCTTTTATCCAGTGATTCTATAATATGTCTAGGAATTAATCTACAGAAATAATCATTCAGGTGTCCAAAGAGTTAATCAACATGAACGCTCCCCTTAATACTATAATAGCAAAGTTAAAAAGTAGAAATTAAATGTAAACCAGAGTGTAGAATGGTTAAAATATGATGCATTTTTCAATATATTACAAATATCAAATCATTAGGGTGTATACCTTAAACTAATATATCAGTTATACATTAAAAAATACAATACCCATATGACTTACCCCCTTTTTAAGAAATACATTGTATATATAATTAACCATAGCACAAGCTAGATTGTGGTTTTACTGTAACATAAGTATAGACAAAGTGCTGTGATAAGAATTAATGCTCTTCTTTTCATTTCTGAAAAAGTATAATTCTTACTTTATTAAACTTAGAAACCTGCCTTTCAGTTTAGCCTTTAGGAAGATGGACCATTTTCATGTATACCATTTCTGGTTGATTTAATCTACTAAGTACCCCATTTGATATTCTTGCTTTAAAGGTAAAGAAACCCAGGGAAAATAAGCCTGGACCTCAGTTTCTTAATTCATATAATAGGAATTAAATGTAAAATTACTTGGTTGAATCCGTTCAGTGATACAGTGTTAAGACCAGAAATATAATCCAGACCCCTTGACTTCAGTGAAGTGAACTTCCGTTGCTTACATTCTTCAGGATAATTCTTATTAATGTAGCTTTCCCTTGCCGTTCAGTCTCAGAGATAACTTTATATCCATTGTTATTTTAAATACTGATGAGAGATGAGATATTTATTTATATTTAAACTTTCACAGAGCAGAGACACTAGTGTATCTGATACAAATTGAAAATTGAGACCTGTCCATATCCTTGTAGGTGAAAATTTTGTCAGCCACAAATATTTAACAGTTTGGTGTGCAGAAGTTTTTCTTTGTACATGTTTGTCATTTCTAGACTCTGTTGCTAAGATTCTTTGATTTTCTGATCTCAGCATCATAACATGATCTTGAATTGGTTACTAGTGTGTTAGTGCAGATGGGCTTCAAACTAATTTTATTTCTTCAGAGCTACTTTTTAGTTTGAGTAGATGCTCAGAGCTCTCATGTAGCCTTTTATAGTATCTCCTAATGGTTCTGTTGCCATTATCTTAAAAGTTGTACGATAATAAGGCACAGTATTGATTTGCTGTATATTGGCTGATTTCCATAAGCCTTTGAGAATAAAGGAGCTAGAGAAAGTGGGAGACTAGAGGATTATTTTGGTCAACTGTCATTATAAGAATATTTTCAACTTTTTTCTTAAGCTGATGTTTAACTGTATCATGAGTGTTATTTTTATAGTTATTACCCAGGTTTACAAATAAACTTATCACTGACTAAGGGAAGTATTAGGCAATAGCTTACTCTTGGTCATATCTTCCTCATCTCTATTATTTTTTTTAAGGTATCTTGTTTTGAAATTCAAAGGATCTGTAATTATCTTCTATTCATTATATATTTAAACAGATCAGTCAACAGTAATATATTTGTAAAAAGCCAGTGGCTAAATAGAAAGGAAAAATAACATTTTTTGAGTGCCTAGGTGCTTTATAAATACCTAATTTAATTTTCACATCAAAAGAAAAGGAAAAACTAAAGCCACATTTTAGGGGGCGTAAGAGTGGTTTTGTAGCTTTTATAAATGGTTTATGTAATGGTTTAGTGGATTACATACAGTAATAATGATATTTTTTACATCAAGAGGCAAGTGATGATTTTTAAATATCTGTTATGATTTGAAAATCAAGCATAGAAAACGACTCTTTTCTGTACCTGATTGTCACATCATAACAAGAATTGTTCTGGTAGATGTCACAAGAAAATACTTTGCAAAATTAATGAACATGTTTTTCTACAGTGCAGTTCCTAAAGATAAAGACAGACAATGCTTTAAACTCCGCCAAGGAATTGATAAGAAGATTGTCATCTATGTGCAACAGACAACGAATAAGGAACTTGCCATTGAAAGGTAAACATCTTTAGTTAGTTTAGCTTAAATGTTATTTTTTGTCAATCTAGTGAAGCAGCCATATACTGTATTCAAAATGTATTTGCAAAATACTTTGTTCCCTAGGGAATTCTTTTGGGCATTGAAGTGAATACTTCATTCATTTTGAATTATCTCTTACAAATCTTCAGCTAATATGTTGACTTCAACTGTGTGATAATAAAAGGCAAGCAATTTATTTCTCTTGAGTAAAGAAATAAGGATGATTTTGGTAATGCTAATTTATTGATAATTTTAATGTATGCTTTTTTCCATCATTAAGAATTTTTTTTTAAGTGACCTAAACATCTTTTTTCTGTCATCGTTTTTCCAAATTCTTATTATTTTTTTTTTGCAGGTGTTTTGGCCTTCTCCTTAGCCCTGGAAAAGATGTACGAAATAGTGATATGCACTTGTTAGATTTGGTAAGGATGGCTTTTTTTTTTTTTTTTTAATTTATATATTGTTTTTCGTCTATAAACGTCGTTGCACTGAATCTAATGTTAAAGCGCATTAATGAAGCAGTAAACAAAGATAAGGGAATTTCCTTATTTCTGACTTGCTATTTACTAGTCTGACCTTAGACCTACTTAGTCTCAGCCTCAGTTTCTTGACTGTGTAATAATGAATAATTCTTATTTTTCGTGTAGGGTTGATGTGGCAAACAAAGGAGACAATTTGTAAGAGAATTATTTGCAAACTATCATGAGCTTTGTTAAAGTAGGTGGTATTAGTATTTTTGCTATCATATGAAAATCTTTATTTTCAAAACTAAAACTTTTGTAGGAATTGTTCACTTGACGGAAGAGTTCAACATAGGTTTAGATAATAATTTCCCTAATGTTTACACAAGTTGATATGATTTGCAAGCATTTTCTTTATATATGATTTCTCGGCAGCAGTAGTGTAAATAATGACACATCTTTAATTTTGACTGTAATCATTCATAAATACTCCTAACTTTTGTTTTATATGTATCTCTCTCTCTCTCTCTCTCTCTCTCTCTCTCTCTCTCTCTCTCTCTCTCTCTATATATATATATATATATATATATATGATCCTCTTTCATGTTCTCATATTTTTGCAACACCTGTTTTTTAAAAGCAGCAGAATGGGGGTTAGCGCTTGTTTACTTACTTCGGCATTAATGTTGTTTTTACTCTTTTCTTTAGGAATCTATGGGCAAAAGTTCAGATGGAAAGTCTTATGTTATTACTGGGAGCTGGAATCCAAAATCCCCACATTTTCAAGTTGTAAATGAAGAAACTCCTAAAGGTAATGCAGATTGCTGACGTTATTAACAGAAATTTCAGTCCCAAAAAGATATCCAAGTCTTAGGACCGCTTATTTGACAAATAGTGTTTACATAATTCCGATGAAGCCAAGGAATTTAAATAGTTCTTTGAGTTTATTATTAAATTTGAACTGTAAATAAAATATTTTTCCCTCCCTCTCTTCTCTTCATTTTTCCTTTTCCTGCTTCCTATTCTATTTATGTACTTATTTAATTATAGACTTTGAATATTATTTATTTTTGTGGAGAGATAGTATATGCACATATAGTTAAATCTTCAAAGGATATATAGGGAAAGGAAACATCTACCACAGTTCCCAGCACCCCATCCTAAAGGGCACCACTGTGACCAGTTTCATACATAGCTTTTTCAGATATGCTGTGCATAAACAGCCTTTTTCAGGATATTTCATACTCTTCCTGAATGTCATTTAATGGCTGCATAATATCCTATCCTGAAAATGTAACATTATTTTCTTGACTAATGCCTCTTAATGAGCATTTCTTTTTTCCTCTTCATTTTTTCTTGTTATTCAGAGCACTATAGATACATGTATAAAGGATGTAAACAGAGATTTACCATTATTAACCAAGATTGAAAAGTTATGAATTCCCAGTGTTGATGAGAGAGTCATAAAGAAGGCATGTGCCACTTTTGCAAACCAATCTGACAGTACATTTCATAAGCTTTTGAAGTGCATACTGCTGTCACTTAACTAATGCCACTTCAAGGAGTCCACCCAAGAAAAGAATTCTCAATACAGAAGAAAAAAATTCTAAATAGTGATTTAAAATTTTTTGTTTAATTGATGGATTACCTTAAGGTATCTTGGAAGTTTGTAATAGAAGTAATTACTTTTACAGTCATCATGTGAGCAAATACATTTTCAGTTTTTAAATTTGCTTGTCCTTTCTCTCTCTGTAGATAAAGTGCTGTTTATGACCACAGCTGTTGATCTGGTAATAACAGAAGTACAGGAGCCTGTTCGCTTTCTCTTGGAGACAAAAGTCCGTGTTTGTTCACCTAATGAAAGATTATTCTGGCCCTTCAGCAAACGTAGTACTACTGAAAATTTCTTTTTGAAACTAAAACAGGTACTGTATTTTTTTTAATAAATATAAAAGGGGAATAGGAGAAATTACTTCTGTGGCTGATTTATCATTAACCCAAGCTATCAATTTATCACTAACCCAAGCTTTAAACAGTCCACATGTATATGTTAAACATATTAAGAGAAATTGTCTTTTATTTTTACCCACATATGGTGTCATTGTTTTTGCTCTTCATTTCTTCCTGAAGAACCAGGTTTTTGTCTGGTATCATTTTTAACCCAGAGAACTTCTTTTAGAATTTCTTTTAGTGCAGATCTACTAAAGACATAACTCTTAGATATCTTTATCTGAAAATGTCTTTATTTCACTTTTATTCCTATAGGATATTTCACTCGATATAGGATTCTGGGTTGACGGTTTTTTACTTTTAGCACTTCAAGGTGTCATTCCACAGTCTTCTGGTTTTCATTCTTTTTGGTGAGAAGTTGGAATGCATTTATATTGTTCCTCGGTGTAATGAATCATTTCCTCTGGCTGCCTTTGAGGCTGTTTTTTTATCTTTGATTTTCAGACCTTTAACTATTATATGCTTACATGTGTTTTTGTTTTTGTTTTTTTCTTTTTGGGATTTGCTGGGCTTCATGAATTTTTAAATTTATGTTTTTATTTCTTTTATCCTTTTTGGGGAAATTCTGACCCGTTATTATCTCTCTCAACTTTTTTCCCTGCCCCATCTCTCTTCTTTCTCCTAAGAGATTCCAGTTATATGTATTTCAGACCTTTTGATACTGTCTTACAGATCTCTGAGGCTCTGTTTATTTTTTCAAATATTTTTTGTTTTTTTTTTCAGATAGAATACTCTCTATTGATGTATCTTAAAATTCACTTCACTCTTTTGTCATCTTCAGTCTGTTGTTAACTCCATTCAATAAATTTTTTTAAAATTTCAGATCTTGTATTTTTTTTTTCCTATAATGTCCATTTGGTTCTTTTTTTTTTTAATAGTTTGTTTCTTATGAGATTGCCTCTTTAACCTTTTATTTTAAGCAGACCTTTTATATTCTTGAGCATTATTGCAATATTGCCACTTTTAAAATCCTTAACTGCTAAATCTGATGTCTGGTGAGTCACATTTTCATGTTTCTTGGTCTAGTAATATGGGATTATATATTAGGCATTTTTAATGATAGATTCCAGAGACTCTGTTACAGTCTTCTGAGTAAGTTAAAAAAAAAAAAAAGTCAGTTAATTTGGTCAAAGTCAAACTCCATACTCTGTCTTTCCTGTGGTGGGCAGAAAATGAAATTTCTGTTTCGTTCTTTTAGCTTCTTTTGGCCCCATTGCCCCACTACTTTCTGCTCCTTTCTTTGCTTTCCTTTGTATCAGAACTCCTTGACAGTGACCTAAATTTCTAAATCCAGTGGTCAGTCTGAGTCTTCACCTTATTTGACCTGTCAGCAACATTTGATGTAGGTGATTACTCCCTCCTCCTTAAATACCCTTCCTTTACTAAGCTTTCAGGACGTCTCGGATTTACCATGTCCAAAAATGTCTCATCCTCTACCCCTAAAATGTTCTACCTACCTGTTTTTACTAAATCAGTTTATAGGCATCTTCCCCTAATAGTTGCTTAGGCCAAGAATTATACTCTTTTATTTTTCACACCCCATATCCAGTCTATCAGGAAATTCTGTTTACTTTTAAAAACATACCTAGGGGGAGGTTATAGCTCAAGTGGTAGAGAACGTGCTTAGCATGCACAAGATCCTGGGTTCAATCCCTACTACTGCCTCTAAAAATAAATAAATAATCATACCCTCCCCCCCGAAAAAAAAATTTTAGAATATGACCATTTCTTACCACCTAGGTTATGTTAACCTCAACTGAATCATTGTTTTTAGCTGGATTATTGCACAAGCCTTTTCACTCATCTCCCTATTTCTGTTTTGTCACTTTTTGATATATCCTCATTACAGCAGCCTAATGTCAGATCACATCATTTTTCTGCTCAAAATCCTTTAACCCTATTTTACTCCATAATATCCTAAGTCTTTATAGTGGGTTTGTAAGACACTATATGATCTGATGCCTATTACATCACAGACTAATTCCTCTCGTGCTGTTACTTCTTGCTAGCTTCCTCTGCTCTAAACGTGATCTTAGGGGCTTTGCTGTTATTCTGCCTAGAATGCTCTTTCCCTGGATCCCACGTGCTATTATTCACCTCCTTCCAGTCCTCATCATCTTCAGGTTTTTGCTCAGATTTACTTCCTAGCAACTCATAACTACTCCATTTAACACTGCAGTTTGCCCAGTTATCCACTGATGCTGTTTCCCTCCACAATCATACATTTTTCTTTCTTTTTTTTTTTTTTCACAAGGGTATTAGCTTCCAGTATACCACAAAATATACTTCTTTTTATTTTATTTATTACTTATTTTCCATATTAGAAACCTCTACTAAGGCAGTATTCCTAATCTGACTCGTTCACTGATTTATCCCAAGTAACTAGCACATAATAGTTCTAAATAAATATTTTAAATTGATTTTCTTTGCATGTAACTTTGAAATTCCATTATATAAGATTATAATGTTGTATGTGGATTTACTTGAATATACTTTTCTATAGCAGTAAATATTTTAGTTCCAGTGTTTCCAAGTTAGCCCTTTTGGTTATAGTTAGAAAATGGTAGCAAGCAGACAGGATTAGAGATTTCTTTTCAGTGTCACATTAAGAGGTAAAAAGTAAACTTGGGTCTTAGGACTGTTCTTCCATCTCTTCCCTGTGGCAGGAACAAAGGATTAGAATAGGGTTATCTAGAACTTGGCTTTTGACTCAGAGTACAGAGATCTTACCGTTGACTGGCTTTATTATGACTTGGAGCAAATTCCTTCAACTCCCTGAGCCTTGATTTACTCAGCTATAAAATGACAGCAGTAGAATCTTTCTCATAGTGTTATTGTGACATTATGTGAGAAACTGTACAGCACATTTGGAGTAGTTCCTGGTATATAGTATGTTCTTCATACATTTTAGCTATTTTTATTAAGAGGGATGGTGGAACCTCAGTGAGACAGAGGAAAGGGGAAAAAACACTTAAATCTAAAGAATTTCTCCACAGGCTTGTCAGAGTGTGTTATCAAACATAAGGATCTGATGGTAGTTTTAATTTATCCTCTGATGAATGAAAGCAAGCTTTTTTTTTTTTTAATATATACAAGGGTGATTTTCCTTTCCTTTTCTGTGGGTTGTCTCCATCTTTTTTGCTCTTTGGTTTTGGCCTTTTCTTCTCAATTTTTAGAGGCTTTTTATGTATTTGAAGAGATCATAATAACCCTTTGAGATATAATTTGCAAATATTTCTCTTGGTTTGTCACTTGTCTTTTGACCTAAATTGTGGTGAGTGTTAGGGCTTTTTTACCACACAATTTCTTTTTATATACTTGAGTTTATCACATTTTTCCTTTAAAGCTTTTGGATTTGGGATCATAATTAGAAATGCTTTCCCTAGTCCCTGGTAATAAAGGACTTTATACATTTTCTTTTATTATTTATATGGTTTCATTTGACTACTTTTATTTAGATCATTGATTCATTAGTATTTTCTTCCAGATCGGTACTGATTTAATCTTTTCCGAATGGCCATTCTCTTGTCCCCAAAAGTGTCCCAACATCATTCACTGAAAAGCCTAACTTCTCCCCCAGTATTTAAGATGCCACCTTTATCATATGTCAGATTTTCGTAGATCTATTTCTGGTTTTTATATGTTTTTATATTCTTTTTCATGGGTCTTTATGTTATGTGTTCACTAATATCAGTGTTTTAATTATGTAGACTTTAAAATATATTTTTTTATCTGATAAGGCTTACTTACTCAACTGTTCTTTTGTGGGTTTTGCTAGATATTCTTAATTGTTCATTTTTCATATAAGCTTTATATTCAACCTGTGTAGCTCTGGAAGAAAATTATTGGTATTTTTATTGGGGAGAATTGACATCTTTATATCAATATAGAGTCATTTTTTTCCAAGAATATGTGATGTCTTTCCATTTATTCCCATCTACTTTTTGTATTTTAAGAGTGCTTTCTAAAAGCTTTTTATTATAGAAAATTCAAGTGCACACAGAAATAAAAAGAGTAGTATAATTCACCCCCATGTACTTTTACTCAGCTTCAACAATGAACATTTTTAATAGCTGGGGTTCTTGGCTTACAGGTGTGGTCTACTTCTTGACTTTATATTTATCTGACTCAAAAAGTAATAGTACTCTGATCACTGTTACTCACAGAGAGTTTCTAGGTGAACTACAGTGTTTATTATGTTTATATAGTTTTTGAGAAAAATTTTTTGAAGATAAAGAGCTATTGTTGATCTTTGAACTGTTGCAGATAGCAGTTAACTAATGTTTCAGAGAGTAATTTATAACAAAACAAAAGAAGTAAATCCTGTTCCCTATCAAAGTATAATATTTGAAAGTTAAAAATCATAGTTACAAATTTAGAAATGAACATGTCAGAGGTTTTAATTTAATGCATTAAGTAGTGAGGGAACCAGTAAGATGGTGAAGCTCGTTCTAAGTATTTGAGGAATGCAAGTTTAAATAGTCCTTTCTTTACAAAAAAAAAAAAAAAAAAAAAAAAGGATGTTAGAACAAGAGTGCTAGTTAGAAACAAAACTGGTGGATATCTTATAGGTAACCTTTGGGTTGTCTTTTCTATTGGACAGAAATCATTTGCATATCCTCCAGATTAATATGTAACTTCACAGAGTCAGGGTCCTTAATTAATAGTAAGTAGTTAAGTTAAAATCATTTATTCATTTAGAAAATTAAACAGCCCTTGAGTGGACATGTTAATAAAAAAGTTGGTGAATCTGGATCTGTGCGTCAGATCTGGCGTGGTGCTTGTTTTTATAAAGGTTTTCTGGAACACAGCCACATTCACTTACTGTCTGTGACTGCTTTCGCACCACAGTGGCAGAGTAGCTGCAGCAGGGGCCCACATAGCCCAAGATACTTGCTTTTTGGCCCTTTACAGAAAAGTTTACTTACTACTGTATTAAATAGTGCCTTAGGATGATACTGAAAGGACATGTTGCCACTATCTTTGCCTTTCAGGATTGGGGTAATTTTTCTTAAGAACTCAAATGATCATTAAGATCATAAAATCAGCTCCGCCTGGTATTTCTGTACCTAATGAACCTCTTATTGCCCCCACCCCCCCCCCGCCTTCTATATTTTTACTTTATGCCTGTATGTCTTTCTCTTTGGTGTTACCACCTTCCTAGTTGTCTCTGTATCTTTTCCTACAGTTCTGCCTTTTCCTTCTGCTGTATATTTCACTTTTTTTCTCCTCCTGAAACTGGCTGCAATATGGAATGTTAATGTATTTAAATACTATTCTGGTAAAGTTTTATATTCCCTATTCTTAGTTTTTAATTTAGGTCAATTTAAACTATTATGTGTTTTCTTCGAAATAAACCTAAAATACAAAACAATTTGAGTTTCAAGTTTTTTATAGATTCTGTTAATCTCTTTTCTGTCACTTGCCTCTCCTCCCACCCCTTGTAGCTTTTAATTGAAGAAAAGTTCTCTGTACTGTTAAAATTAAGCTAAAGGATTTGTGGGCAGGGAGGTGGTTAAGAGAACTTTCTAGTCCTAAGCTTTATGTTTTAGAATACTTTCAAACATTTTCTTTGTGTATAGTTTTATATAGGAAATCTTGAATGACACTCTAAAGTAACTTGGAAGCTACAGAATGGTTAACTTTTTAGTTCACACTTACTAAATATTGGTAGTTGGATATTTGATGATACAATCTGAATACCAGAAATAAAATTGCAAAGCTAGAGTCCTGCTCAGTAAATATCTTATTTTCATAAGGGTTTTAAATCTAAGCATTTATTCTTCTATTTAGAAAAGGTTACATTTAGTTCAGATATTCAAAGTAGTATCTTTTTATTCTCATTCTGTATGAAATCAGAACTAGTACTCAGTTGAAAAATAAAGAATTTTATCACCTAATATATAATATTTTTTCATCTTCAAGATAAAGCAAAAGGAGAGAAAGAACAATAGTGACACTTTATACGAAGTTGTATGCTTGGAAAGTGAATCAGAAAGAGAGAGGAGGAAAACTACAGCCAGTCCCTCAGTCCGCCTGCCACAGTCTGGTTCTCAGAGCTCAATAATCCCTTCTCCTCCAGAAGATGATGAAGAGGAAGGTAACTCATAGGGAGAGCTTAATTCCTATTTTAGGGTGGTGGGCCATGCAGACCATTATAACTTTATTAGGGAATTGATAATGTGACAAAGTATTTTGAATTCTTTCAGTAAATATGCAAAGGACTATGGTAAATTAAAAATGGTTAATGTAGAACTTTCTTTAAGATAATTGTAATCAAGTTATAAAAAGTAAGATTTATAATTAGTGCTTTTATTTTTAAAGAATCATTCTATGCCAGCTTAGTGTATTAAAACAGCACCTTTTTAGATCAAATTGACATAGTTTCTACCTAAATAAATATTCCCACCTCAACTGATGTATACATTACTGGATTTCTACACTGATACACATTAGGAATCAGCCAGTTCTTTTTTCTTCTCTTATTTTTCATGGTTATATCTGAACTAATTTGTCAGTCTGTCAATCTCTGTGAAAAGATACTGTATGTAAGTGAGAAATGGAGTGAAAGAGCACAGGAAAAGTGAAAGTTTGGGAGACATTTTCCAAATTATTGTTTTGTACCAGAGCTTTATTTTTAAGGTAAGAAACAAGCTGATTATGAGAGAAGGTCATATGAGGCATGTGCCTCTGTGAGGCTCACAGGCAGTGTTCTGGACATTCGTAGAGGAGAATTCATGTATCATTGTGGGCTATGTAGTGGGGCATCATGAATAGTTTTTAGCTAGCACTTTTAAAGTGCAAGGAGAATTCAGGGATAAATGGTTTGGGCATTTCTGGCTAAGAAATTACATTAACACAGGTATGAGGGTGGCAGGAATGTTTGATTGGGTTAAAAGAAATACATATCCAGGATTATATGTACTTTTTTCAAGTTTAGAGCAAAGTCTGACTTTCCAATTCTTATTGTTCCCTGTAACTTTTCCTTTTGTGACTGGTCAACTTAGGATCATTTATTAGTAACATCAGTGGCCACCAATTACTAGATGCTTAATATGTGGTAGATAGATACTTTATTTGTAAAGTAAAATAATACTTTGTTCGTATAATCCTCACAAATATCCTGAAAAATAGGACTTATTATTATCCTTCTTTTGAACGTAAGGAAGTGGAAATCTCAGAAAAGTGAATTTACTCAGGGTCATAACAGCTAGAAATTGGCAGGGATGATTTTAATCCAGGTCTGTGAGTTAAGAGTCTGAACTCTATCCTGTCATCATCTCTGGGCATTTGGTTCACAGAAAGCATTCTGAGGTGCAAAGAAAGCACATGTATTGTTTTTGAGAAGTCAGAGATACAATGTAGAGTCTCCCTGCAGAGCCAATTTAAGTCATGTTTTCAGGCTGAAAAAGGTGAAATTGTTCCCATTGTTTGAGATTTGTCTACTGTATAGCTGGTAGTCTGGAGACTTGCAGTTTCCCTTCTAGGTCAGCACTGCTTAAGATGGCAGAGCAGATAAAAGTTTATAAAATTCTCTTCCTCTCAAACTCAGCAACGTAAAAAACACCAAAAATTCAACAAGACGCTCTTATTTATTATGAAACCCTAATCTCCATACTATAGATGTTAAAGGATATCTACTAGTTACAAAGAAATTTGGGCCCATCTAATGGATAATATCCAGACTGAGACGTAGTTCTAATCTATAGCAGGCATACATTTTTCAGTATAATTGAAGGTGTTCAAAGGGCTTCAACTGACAACTCTTAACTAGGGAAAGATAAGGACTAATGGCAGTAAGCAGTCCATGGGACAATCAGGGAACACTAGAACACAAGCTCTCTGTAAAGGAAGAGAATGTGTCCTTTTTTCCCCCACATTTTCTTCCTGGTGTATAACTCAATTCCTGATACATAATGGGTGCTCAGTAAATGTTTGCAGGATGAGTAACCCTCCTGGGATCCATTTCCACAGTGAAAAGCCAATGACAGGAGAACCGGAAATGAAGAAGACTACAGACATGGCATCTTTCAGTTCTCTCTAGCCCAGCATACAAACCAGAGAATTTGGTCCTGTTGTGATGTTTGCTCCCTGGAAAGAAATGGCAGTAATCCTCTAGAGAGGCTCCTTACCACAGGACATACGTACTTACAGGGCAGGAAACCAGGAGTTATAAAGGGGAGGTGTTCAGAAACAGCATTCTAAACACATTTAAACAGTAAAAGAGAATTTTGTAAGGTAGGTCTTCCTAATCTCCTTGAAGGAACTGTCATCTCTTGTAAATTTTAATACATTTTTTGTAGCTTTTGTCTCCCAAAGAGTTGTATTATATTGATATTTTAAGGAGTAGAGAATTACTCAAGGCATTTAGAAAGTAGGGTCAATTCTGGCAAAATAGTGAAACAGGGGAAGTTTATCTTAGTGTCCTCAAGATTTTCTCCCTTCTTTTTCCATTTGCAGATGACTCTTTGATATTCAGTCTGTCCTCTTCCCTGTCTCACTATCAAAATTGGTGATAATATTTAAGACATTAAAATGTAAAGAAGTTTAGTAATAAGTATACTGGATTTCTGAACCTTTAAAATTTGTGCTTTCAGGTGTACTATCTAAAAGGGTGCAAATTCATGATGTAATCATCAGCAGTTAAAGATCCAAACTTTTTCAGGCAGGTTAAGCCCAAAAATCTAGAAACAGCATTGTTTGAGGACACATGGAGACAAGTACTGTTGCACCCAGTTAGTGCAAATGTAAACTGGTAAACTGTTCGGAAGGCAGTTTGTCAGTAAGCTTCAAAATCCTTAAAGGCATACATCTTTAACCCAGGAAGTTCACTTCTGGGCATATAGTCAATAAAGGTGATGAGCTATATTCATCCTGATACTGTTTGTAGCTAAAAGTTGAAAACTTTCCAAATGTCCAACAAAAGAAGATTGATTAAATAGATCTAAGTTCACATACGCCCCCACTTTCATTACACTTCAATTTTCTCTCACACACCTTTATCATTGTCATTTTCTTCACTGTCTTCATGTCTTACAGTCTTTAGATTCTTTTTTGAATTGACATTTCCTAATTACTTGAACTCAGTTTGAAATGATTCATTTTGGTCCTTTTTAATATTTTTGTGCTTTCTATTATAAAGTAATCTATGCCATTGTAGAAAATTTAGAATTTCAAAAAAACATGAAGGAGGAAAGGAATAATCATAACTCCATCATTCAGAGTCAGTAATTGTTAATGTCTTGCCGTAGTTCATTCCAGACTGTTTTCTATTTTTTAATATAGATTAGATTATGATGAAGATTTAGCTCTTGATATTTTTATTTTATGTGGTATTTTACCAGATCATTATGTAAACAAATGTCAACATGCATTTACATTGTAAACATGTATCATAATTTATTCAGATATTCTCTACTTTCCTATTTTGGTTTCCTACATGGTTTGTAATTTTATTAACTGTTATACAAAAGACTGCTGTATATTTTCATGCATAAAGCTATTTGCTTTGGAGTAGGTGAGAGAACATACCACATTTTGAGTTCTCTCATTTTATAATTAAATGGCTCTTTTCTGCCATTGACATAATATGGACCTATATGGAAAGCAAAAGAGAATTAAAAAGATTACAACAACATTCCACCTAGGACCGTTTTTTATTTTCTTTGTATTTATACCTGTATACTAAAAGAGAAATTATGACACTGTGCTCCCAATAAAATCTTTCCAGTTTGACTGTTAGGTTTCCATGTCATTCTTCTGGCTAGCATAGCCACCTCTGTTACCCTTTTTTGTGTGTTCTGTTTATTAAAGATAATGATGAACCTCTCTTGAGTGGATCTGGTGATGTATCCAAAGAATGTGCAGAAAAAATTCTTGAAACGTGGGGAGAACTGCTGTCTAAATGGTAAGTTGTAATAAAATAGTTCTCCTTTTCATCTGCTATTCTTATTTTATGGATATGGAATTTTACCTAACTACAGTATTCAGTTTTGGAGCCAATTTTATGAGTAATCTAAGTATGAGGTTCATGTTCTAGAATCTCTCTGTTTTTAGAGATTTATAAGGGTAATAGTAAAGATCTGAAATCAACTTTCAAAATATCAGAAACCTAATAAATTCTCATTGCTACAGAAAATATTTATTCAAACATGGAATCCATGGAGAGAATAAATAAAGAAAGAGGTCCTTTATATTGAAGCCATTATGAACCACTGCCTGTTTAAGATAATGCACAATAGTTAAGACATTACACAAAATCAGGGACGTTCAGAAGATGCTCACATAATACATAGAACCATGATAGAGACTCCAGGTGGGATTTTCCTTATCTCTATTATGTGCCTAAAGTGTCAGAGCAAAGTGTTACAAACATGATATATATTAATTGCTCTACTGGTAACTTTTCCTACTTAACACTTGTAAAATTCAGGAATTTCTCATTAGCTCAAGAGACAGTTTGACAACAGTGTTAAGCAATATCCTGTAGACTGTCTAAAAAGAATACACTACTTTCAGGTATTTATTAATGAAATCAGAGACACTGTGGTATCTAGTTGGTGAGGCATTGATGCAGTTTCCTTTTTCCACTGTGTAGGATGCCAGTATATGCTGAAAAGAGCTGAACTTGAAAATGATCTGAGCAGTTCTCTCTTTCTGACTTTCTGGTTTTTAGGGTTGTCATATAAGTTCCCTGTGGGCCTGTTACTTTGGAGTCAGATTTTTCTCTGGAGTTTCAACTGTTGAAGCCTTTTACTCTATTCTTAGTAAAACTGTGTCTCAGCATTAAAAAACAAAAAACAAACAAAAAACTTCATGCCCTTAAGGGATAGGACTACAAATGGGCATCATCTGCTTCTAGCACTCTAACAGTGCTTTACACTTTTGGTAAAACACTCTCCACACTGGGAAATGTCAAATGTGTACAGGAAGGGAATGCAAACCAAGCGTGGTTTGTCTTCATACAAGTGGTTTTAATAAATGAACTCTGCAAAAGTCCCCCAGGGGAATAGTTCTCATTTATTTTTGATACTTCTTTAGCAATCAGGAGACAAACCTGCTGATGCTCTCATCATAATATATTTTCAGTTTAGTGAATTTAGAGTGTTTGGACTGCTGCTGGCATGAATTTCATCTGTATAAAAAGGTTTCTGATTAAAATAGAAATGTAATTGAGTCTTGACATGGTTACATAATATATTTAAAATCATTTAGATATAGCATTTACACTCTAGAGTTTATGCGATGAACTCAGTAGCGTTAAAGACAATTGCTTGGAATTTGTTTTGTTATCAAGCTTTGTTTATTCATTTTGTTAATTTAATTGTTAATTGTTCATTTAATTAAATTACATCCTTCTCTTACTCCCTCAAATATATTAACTATTTCCATCTGTCTCAACTGTCTTCAGGGTGTTTAAAACTGTTTTTGCTAGTTTCAGTCATGTCTTCAGAAATAATAGTAGTTTCCCTTCTCCAATTTATTTCATCATAATTTTTTCATAATTATTATATGTGTTCTATAGATAGGAAGCATCACAATATTATGACGTTTTTAGAGCCTGGAGGACCTGACTTCAGATCCTACCTCCTACTTTCAAGCAGTCGATTTTGAGCAAGTCATTTAACTCTTCTGAGTTTATTTCTTCATTTGCAAAGTACAAGTCTGTAGAACCACCATTCAGGATTATTCTAGATTGAAAAAAAGAAGGTGTTGTAATAGTAGTAATCATATTATGAAGTAATGAATTTACCATATACCCAGCACTAAGTTATGTGCTCTATTTCAACTATAACACATTCATAAACTAGTATCCATTTTTATAGATGAGGAAACAGGCTTAGAGATTGTCAACAATTCTGGTTAGTAAATGGCAGACCCAGAATTTGTTTAACACAGTCAAGTCTGATCCCAAAGCTGGTTTATTTAACTCTACATTGGATTTTAGTGGTAGTATTGGTAATAAATAGTACTTTTGAGCTCTTACTTTCAAGGTTCATTTTAATGTGACTTTTACTGGGTAAGAGAACTAATGTCAGTAATAAAGTAGTATACTGAGTTAGGTAAAGTTACTATCATCAGTGACAAAATTATTCTGAAAATAAGTTTACCAATATAAATCAAGCTAGGGTTAGCAAATAAACCTAGGGTTAGGATTTTTTTGTTTGGTTTGGTTTGATTTGGTAAAGAGTCACATGTAAATATTTCAGGCCTTGTGGCCAATACTCTCTGTTGTAACAGCTCAATTGTGCTGTTGTAGTGGGAAAGCAGCCATAGACAATACATAAGAGATAAAAATGGCTGTATTTCAATAAAAGTTAACTTACAGAAACAGGTGGTGGGCCAGATTTGGCCCATAGGCCATAGTGTACCCAATCCTTGAATTTATTAATAGAGCTACTCTTGTTCTTTCTGCTTCTAAGTCTTCAACTTTATATATATATATATATATATATATATATATATATTTTTTTTTTTTTTTTTTTTTTTTTTTTTTTTTTTGCCTAAGCAAGGATAAAACTATACTCAGTTGTCTATGGCTGCTGTATTAGGGTCCTAACATCACAGAATTAACTATTTTAAAATGTATTATGCATCATTCTGCTAGAATTTTGGGAGAATTTTGATAAAAGTCTCAGACCTTTATATTTTGATAGTGGTTATTTTGTATTAGTAACTTCTGTTCAAATCTGATAGTCACGGGATCTTCTCCATGTAAGGATCCTGCTTTATTGAGTAAGTAATGGTGGCTTTCAAATCACAAAGCAGCTGTGACAGATTGATTGGTCTTAGAATTTGAGGACTATCTCAGTCTTTTAATCAACTTCCTTGAACTTCTTTCTCCATCTGTAAAAGTGAAGATACTACCACATACCTCAGATGGATGTTGTGAGGATCAAATGAGATTATGCAAAAGCACTTTGTAAATTAATGCCAACATTTCAGTATGTTTTATTTCCCCCATTTTGTAGATGAGATAAATGAAGCTCAGACACTTTAATAACTTGTTATGAGATTATAATTGTACAATAAAAACTTTCTTGTCCACCATAGTTATTCAGAAAAGTTACTTGAAGCAAGGTTTCATAAAAACTGCTGAAAGCATTTATCTTTATATTTATTTTAACTTAGAATAAATGTTTATTTAAACTTAAAATATAAAAATACACAGTTCTCTTGTCAATTTTGATGCAGGGCCAAGCTCTTATCTTTGGCAATGTGTCCACTGATTGGAATTTGGGGGTTTTGCTTTGTTTTTCTTACACAAACCACAACCATGAAGCTATGGTTTCCAGTTTTGCATTTTATCAAAAAAAAAAAAAAGGCAATAATTTAAAGATACTTAAGCAGTCTGCAGAATTGTTTCCTTCACCCAGTCTTTTACAGTTATATATTGGCCACATCTAGTTCAAAAGCTTTTTTTCCCTTATTAATATGTTACCTTTATTAAGTCTTTGTATATCATTTAGTTTAGCTTTCATAAAAATAATACTCTTTTAGAGAATACGTCTGTTATAAACTTGTGGATTATGGCTTAATCTTTAGGCATCTCAACTTGAGTGTGAGGCCAAAGCAGTTGTCATCCTTAGTAAGAAGTGGTGTTCCTGAAGCTCTTCGAGGAGAAGTCTGGCAGCTACTAGCAGGTTGTCACAACAATGACCACCTGGTAGAAAAATACCGAATTCTCATCACAAAGGTAAGGGGATGATAATTCAGCCACAGCATTAGTCCTTGTAGAAATTTTTTATGCCAAGATTATTGTAACTATTTGATTTCCAAGAATTTTATCCAATTCCTTTATCTAACATAACACTAGAACTTTCATACTTCTAGCCCAACGTTATTTTTAGTGTTGGCACAAATGAGAAGGCATAGGTTTTCTTCTTTCCTTTTCACTTCCCAGGCAGAAGATGTCCTCTACCCATTGTGTATCTGAATACTTTTTGACCATAATTTCATTTTTAGTTAGATCAGTTTTTCTATGCCATATGTAAAAAACTTTCTGTTGTTTATTTAGTCCTTTTCACACTTCACAGAAATGTTGTTTTCCTAGGGAAGGCCTATTTTTTTTTACAATTGGAAGAACATGGTTCTTATTATCTTAAAGTATATCTCCTTTGAGCTCATTCCTCTAAAGTGAAAAATTCTCATTTTTTATAGTGTCCCCTTTTCAAATTCATGAATTCCTCAAAGTTTTGCAAGCGAAGCAACAAAAACTATTCCTTATACAAGTATACAAGAGTTTAAACTAATTTTCTGCAAGGTCATGGAGTGCTTTGTGCCTTTGCACCCATGTTATTGGTTTTCAGTTTTATTTTTTCTAAAATTCTTCAAGTGTCTATCTTTAGGAAGCAGTTTCTCCAGTGGTGTGCAAATCCCAAACCTGAGTTATGAATAAATGCTTGGAACTCTCAATAATATATGAGAATTTTTCAATGTGAGAAAAGGTGAAACTTTAAAAAAAATATATTAAAACCTTAACAGGAAATGAATAATATCTCTATAAAGTGGGGGGAGGGGAAGCCTTATAAGTAAGAACAGCATTTGAACATGAAATTTGATCTTTCCTCATCTGAAAATGACTTTAATTTGTTCAAAATATTAGTGTTTCTATTCATCATCTTATGTCCAGATAGATGTTTTTTCTCTCCAGAACAAGTATTCTGATTCCCTCCATTACATTGCTGTAATTGTTTAACCAGCATTTATTGAGTGCCTATTGCAACCACAGTGCTAGAGCTAGGAGGTCAAACATGAAAGCAATTAACTCATATAATAGACATTTGTCTTGTGATAGTCTGGAAGAGTGCAGTAGGAACCATCAAAAGTAATGATTAATATCGCCTGGGAGTGTAGGAGAGCCTTTATGAGGAATATGATGTTTAATGTGGGTCCCAGAAAAGACACCCCCCACCCCAGATACGGAAGAACAGCAGAGCCTTGTACTCGTAGTATCAACGTATGCAAATATGTGTAGCTTGCAAAGTATGCCTGGTTGGTTTTTTTTCCTTTTGTTGGCAAATCCTGTTTTGGGTATGTAATTTTAACTGTCTTTCTAGTTTTTCTTTTGAAGTCCTTTGAAATGTTTGGCCAAAAATTATTTCTCACATATTTTTGGTGTGCCTACTCATACAGGTAATTTAACATGTGAGGTATTTTATTCTGTTTTCCTGACTTCTGTTTCTTAAATAGGAACCTAGTAGTTATATGATGTGTGAAAGATCAGCTATTAACAAACTCTCATGTATTTGATTAACGTTTTATATATGCTAGTGTCATGTATTTATACTTCACATTAAATTTTTATTATGCGGATGGCTAGAACCTAAAAAGATTTCTGATGGATGTATATTAGTTTAAATTGCTGATAGATAATCAGAAATTACAAATTATTTAACCATAATAATATTGGTGAATGCTTTGTTACACTACAGTGTTATCTAATGTAACTTAGATATGATATATAAGATATATCTAAAAATAAATATATTTTTTATGATTTCTAGGAATAGTTATTGTAATTAACATTTTAAAATTAGCTCTAGAGTTCTTTGAGAGGAGAAACTTCATTTAAATTTTTAAAAAAATTTTTTTACAGCAACGTATAATTTACATAGGCTAAAAAATACAACTTTAAAGTATATAGCTTAATGACATTTTACATATAAATACACTTACTGTGATCACTGCCAAAAGAAAGAACATATCCATCACTCCAAAAAGTTATTTTTGTCCCTTTCTAATTGTAACCACCTCTTCTCCATCCCTGAAAAACCATTATTCTGACTTTTCTTTCCCTAGACTAGTTTTGATTGTTCCTAAACTTTATTTAAATGCAGTCATGCAGCATGGGCTTGTTTGTATCTCACTTCTTTTGCTCATCCATTTTGGGAGTGTATCAGTAGCTTGTTTTTTTATTTCATTTTTTTAATTGCTGAAAGTATTCCATCATATGAATAAACCGCAGTTTTATTTTATTCTGCTATTTCAGATTTTGGGGTCCTCCCCCGTTATAGCTTTTATAAATAAAGCTGTAGTGAACATTCTTGCGTGTAGCAGGTACTATGATCTGAATGTTTGTGCCCCTTAAAATTCATACTGAAACCTAACCTCTGTACCAAGATGATAGTATGAAGGGTCTTTGGGAGATAATTAGGTCACAAGGGCATAACCCTCATTCTAGGGTTAGTGCTTTTAGAAAAGAGTGTTAGGAAAGGTTTTTCACCACCTTCCACCCTGTGAGGACACAGAAAGAAGTCGGCAGTGTGCAGCCCAGAAGAGGGCCTCACCAAAGCCCGGCTGCGCTGGCAGCCTGACTTGAACCCCCAGCATTCACAAGTCCAGTATGTTTCTACTGTCCAAAAGCCACACGGTCTGGTGTTTTGTTATAGAAACCCAAACAGACTAAGACAGTGCAGTCTTTTATTCAGCCATTCTTCTGTTGGTAGGTATTAAGTTTGTTTCCAGTTTTTAGCCTCTAAATAGTTTTTACTAGACAACCTTGTACGTATTCTAAATTTTTTACTTTGAGGGAATAGAATCTCAAGAGTGTGATTGCTAGATCAAAGGGTAATGTGATTTTTAAACTGGTTATTTAGTTTTTGTATTTAATTTACTTATATCCAGCTTGCTTCTCTGAAAGGCTGTTAATAGTTCACAGTTCCACCAGCAATGTAGGGAGATACCTCTTACCCCTTATCCCGAACAGTATTAATTATCACTTTAATTTATCTTTAGTTTGCAGTTCCCTACCAGAAAATTTGAGTGATTTGCTCTTCTAGTTATTATCTCTTTATATTCTTTGTATATTTTCTGTTAAGTTTTTTTAAGATGTCAGTTTCTAAGTACTTTCTATATATTTTGTATATTCTTTCTATCTTCATTATAAGTATCTTTCTAGAAATTTAATTTTACATTGACTTTATTTATGGTTTCACGCCACATAAAACGTTTTCAGTTTTTATGTAGAAAATTGCATCTTGGTTAAGGTCTCTCCTACTTCTAGATTTTGTAAATGTACTTTCCAAGATTTCCTTGCGAGATTTTTATTGTATGTGTTATATTTTTATGTCTTTAATCCATCTGGGACTTATTTTTGTACATGGCATATGATAGCAGTACAATTTTACTTTCTCCCAGATGGATAACCGGTTGTGCTATTTTCTACTGAGTAGAACTACCATCTTTGTTACATCTTAAATTCTCATATATGTTAGGATTGATTTCTAACTTGTTCTGTTTATTGATGTTTCTGTATTCCTGTGCCAATACTGTTTTCGTTAAAGAAGCTTTAAGTTATGTTATAGTATCTGGTAAAGCAAATCTTTTTTTCCACTGTTTCCTATTTCATTTTTCTAGTACTCTTTTTTTTTTTTTTAGTATTTTTCTTTTTCTAGTATTCTAGTCTTGTATATTTAATCTTCCATATAAAGCTTAGTCATTTTCTCCGATCTCACCATCACCCTATATGGTTATTTAGGGTTTCTAATTTGAATTACATTTACTTTATTATTAATCTAGGTTATAAATTACATTGTTATAGTATCTTTACATCTGAGAATATGGTATGTCTTTCCACTTGTCCAGATCTTATTTTATGTCTGTTAAAGACTTCAGAGTTGCCTTCATGTATGTCTTGTTCTCTTTTGTTAAATTTATTCCTAAGAATTATCTTAGGGTTAATACGGTATTTTCTGTAGCAAATGGAACTTTTTTTTTCTTACTTCCATTTCTGGGTAGCTAATTGCTACAATAGAGAACAGATTCTAATTTTTAAAAAATTCTGTTATCTACCTCTTGATATTTTGATCAATCTTCCTAGTTTTCTACTAGCATCTTTTGAGATTTTTTTAGGTGTATTATACTATCAGCAACAAAAACAGTTTGACTTCCTTTTTCACTGTTTATGAACGCTACTAAATTTTCTTGGTTTTGTTTTTGCATTTGATAGAAGTGTTATGACAATGTTAAATGATAGTGCTGATAACTAACGTTCCTATCAAGTTCCTGATTTTAATTAAAATGGTTTTAGTTTGTTAAAACTTTTGGAAAGCATGCTATTCAGTTTTTCTTTTTTTTGGTAAATACTTTTTATGTTATTTAAATGATTTTATTCTATTCTGGCTTTGATTTTTTTTATTTTGGATGTCTGCTGAAATTTTATGAAGCGCTTATTCAGAACTTAATATGATTTTCTTTAATTTGTTGTTGGAGTAGATAGGTAATCTGTCAACATAGTGTAGATGTCTTGATATTGAACTACCCTTGGCTTCATGAAATAAATTTCTAGAGACCAAATACTCCTAGATTCTTTGTTTTCTGTTCTTTCGTATGTTTGAACAAGGGTTCCTCAACATTGGTCTCCATGCAGAACCTGTCAGGTGCAGGGGGAAGAAACCCTAATAAATAATCCAGAGGGACTTCCATGGCCTCTCTTACTCCCACTTGTAAGACCTATAGCTCTTTGGGTCTGGTAAGTTAAATAAATTGGAGTTGAGAATGAAAGGAAAAGAGGGCACTTTCTGGTCTCCAATTTCCAGAATTATCCTCTGGTCCTTTCTTTTGATTATTTTTCACCTTTTATGTCAATGACTCTTTCTGTTTCTTTTATTTACTTTGCTTAGTACCAAAAATTTACATCAGAACTGCTTCCTTAATAGATGCTTTTAATAATAAGAGAAAAATGAAATAGCCACGTATGTTTCTTATGTTTCTCTCTCTTTCCCTCCAGTCAGCCTGTGTTTTCTAAAACCTGTTTGCATTGTTTTCTCTAGTGATTTTAGTGGTACACTTCAGCGTTGTTAGTCTTTTGCCGCAGATTTCAAGCTTTTATCCAGAACCAAGACTATTATTAGCATGCCCATATTACCAGTATTTACATTTCTGATTGTCTAAGGGAAGCCCTGGAGGCCCAGCCACATTTTACCAGTCTGGAAAAATAATTTAAATATTTAATTATACTTTAATTATTATGCAGATTGTTTTGTTTTTAATTAAAAACCTCTTCCTGGTGGATTTAGTAATAGTCAAGGATTTAATAATACTTAATCATAAGAACCTCCTGTGGATACCAAACTAAAACGGGATCAAGTTAGCAAAAAGAGCACTGGCCATGAAATTAGGATGTCTGAATACTAGTTTAAGCTCTGCCTCTAGCTTATGTGAACTCAAATGAGGTTCTGCACCTGTTAACATTCATTTTCTCTTCTCTGAAATGAGGTTGCTGAAGGAAATGCTGATCTTCCTTTAAGCTTTAACATTCAGGAAAATGAGATGGTGTGTTTGAGTCCTGCACCCCAGAATAGCCCATGATTCCACTGTTTCACAACTCAGTTCTCTTGCTATATGATTCTGTAGGAAAATAGGTTGTCAGTGAACTTTTAGAACGTTATCATCTGCTCCCATATAGCAGGTGCCATAGTGGGTCTTTTGTAGGCTAAATGTTTGTGTCTCCCCCAAAGGCATATGTCGAAATCCTAACCACACAATGTGACGGTGTTTGGAATTGGGGCCTTTGAGAAGAAATTAGGTCAAGAGGGTGGAGCCCTCATGAATGTGATTAATATCCTTATACAAAAGACCCTAGAAAGTTCCCTTGTCCCTTCTACCACGTGAAGACACAGCAGAAGATGGCTGTGGTTCTCACCAGACACTGAATCTGCCAGTGCCTTGATCTTGGACTTCCAAGTCTCCAGAACTGTGAGAAATAAATTTCTGTTGTTTGTAAGCAGTTCTGTCTATGGTATTTTTGTTACAGCATCCTGAATGGACTAAGACAAGGTGCTTTCAAATTGTTATTTGTGAAAATAATTTTAAGTCCCCATATCCCTTCTTTGTAAATTCATGTACCCTCCCCTCTCATAAGTTTCGGTAAGTTCTATCTGTCCAAGCAGTTTTCAAGACTGAAACATACCAGGTTTGGTCATTTTAAAACTGCCGATATTTGGCAGTGTTTGATCTACAAGCAGGCAGTTTCATATGCACCAGTGTAATAATTATAGGTGAGTTAAACTGTTATCCTACTACGGTTTTACTTGAAAGGTCTTCCCATATAAAAGCAGAATTTCCTGTTGTTTTTTTTTGAGGCATTTGTTACTTAGTCAATCAGAAATACCTTTGAAAGCCTGCTTTGTGCCAGCCCTGTGTTAGGTCTCATGGATATGCCCATGAATAAAATATACCTTTTCACTGGTTTGGAGTCTGCAGTCTCATGAGGGAAATGGGCAGTTAACTAACCAATTGCAGTAAGGTTGCATGAGGGTTATTGAAGAGAAAACAATTACAGTTGTGTGTGTACAGCAGATGACAAGACGGACTTCTCATCTAAGGGTCCAAAAAGTTCTCTTGTTCAGAAATTATCCAGGGAGGGGGATTTGAGGGGTAGTATGGAGGGGCTGCATGGCATATATGGTGGTAAAAGTCAGAGGGGAAAGCACATTCTCAAGGGTGAAAAAGAGCTTGGCAAGTTCACAGAGTATGAAAGTAGGTAAAGCCAGAGAAGGTAGCTAGGCGCCAGATCTTAGAAAACTGAAATTAGGCATATTTAAGATTACAGGTAATAGAAAGTCACTGAAGCATTTTAAGCAAGCAAATCATATATTCAGGTTTGGAAGGCAGTATGCAAAGTAGTTTAGCGTGTCCATCTTAAAGGCAAACTGTCTTGATTCAGATCCTAGTTCTTCTGTATTCAAGCCTTTGACATCGGGCAGTTTAGCATTAAATTTGTTTCCTTACCTGTAAAATAAGATAATAATAGTACCTTATTTGTAGAATTGTTAGAATTAACTTAGATGATGCGTGAATGTAGTACAATTCACAGCCCCTAGTAAGTATAAATTATCACTTAGTTATTGTTTGTATTATTATTGAGTTAGGATAGAGTAAGATTAATTGCAGGAAAACTTGTTAGTAATTCAGGCAAGAGATAATTGTGGTTTGGCCTGTAGTGGTAGCAGAAGGATAGAGAAAGTGATACTACTTGAGAGAAATTTCAGAGGTAGAATCCTTGACACTTGGTTGAATGAATGTGCAAGGTAAGGGAGAAGGAGGAATAAAAGACGAGTCAAAGTACCTTAAAGTGGCTTTGGAATGACGTTGACATAAATACCACCCACATCAGCTGCACTAAAATAATATGTTAAACAAATCAACATTTAAAGCTCTTTTTTCCTAGATCATAAGTGATAGATAAGCCAAGAAGTGACTGTTAGGAATTTGAGGAACCAAGATTGATGCTTTGTCATCTGTGCTAGATAAACTGCTGAATAGGGTGGGAGAAGAATAAATATAATTTGAACAGTCTTGTCCCTTTTTCTTGTTTCATGTTTCCTTTTTCTTTCTGCCATTTTTCCTTTTAAGCTCTGTGATTTGGTTATTTTAACTTTTTAGTATTAGGTTGAGCCATATAGAAGTTGCCATTTTTGTAGATCTGAAAACATTTAACCAGAAATGAAATGGTTAAATATTAACAATTTCATATGGTTCATTTAGTTACAATCTCATTCTGTAAAAAATTTTAGCTGGGTCTCTAAGGGTCCATTTTGAGTTAAATTGAAAGAATAGTTCCAAGACTGAAGGTAGTTCAATGATGGTGTAAGGACAAGCTGAGCCCCATGAAGTAGATGACTTAAACCTGGCACCATCTATTCAGTATGGCTCTGAGACGTCATCTTGCAGCCAGGTTTTTTTATTAGCTTTACCAAAAGGAACATGTAATGTATTATTTTGGCTATTTTTTTTAAACTTATTATGAAAATAGAACATAGAAATTAGGAAATTTACAAAACATAAAAAAACCATAAAGAGGAAAATAAAAAATCACTTGTAATCCCACCATCCAGTGAAAAGTAGAATTGATTTTCAATGTATTTTCTTCCAGTCATACATACAGAAATACAGTCTATTTTATAAAAGTGAACAAACACCTATGAGACTACATTATTTTAAAAAGGCAATGTAAATATAGATTTTTGTGAGGGCATGGATTTATTGCCCCCCGCATATTATTAATAATTTATCTCCTCTGAAGAAAATGTTTTCCTTTAATCCAAAACATTTGACTCTTGACTGATTTTTTTAAAGTTTCTAATGTGAATATTTTGATTATAGCTCCAAGAGTGGTTTTACTAAAATAGAAACAAAATTGAAAGAGCTATTATTATACTAATGGTAATGTAATGGCTTGTGGTTTCATTGCATTTTTGTTACATTTTGAATTCTTTAAAGTTATCAGTTAATAATCTCAGTAATACATGAGAAACCTGAGATGCAGAGAGAATAAGTTACACACAAATTTACAAGTAGTTAGAAAAGCATGGACCCTTGACTTTGGTGAATGCTTTTTTCATTTATTGAAGTAGCAGCTCTCAGAAACCATACTTTTTTTCATTGAATATTCATTAAGCACTCAAAATATAGGAGTTCAAAATTAAAGTCTATGGCAAATGTATAGAATAGTGAATAACCTGGAGGGCAAGGTATTTGGGGACGTGGAATAGTGAGATCAGATTGGAAAGGCAGCCATTAACTCTTCTTGAATAATGGAGTTCATAATGACCATAATTAAGCATGTGTTGTTGGATGTTTAATCAGGCAGAAATAAGTAAATTAGAAAAATGAACAGAACTAGAAGTCCAGACAATATTTGGTGATGGCCTAAGGTATGATATTAAAAATTGAAAGGAGGAAATGAATTTGAGAGCCATTATAGAAATAGATTCCCAGGATGTGGTGACTAAGAACAGTATATTAAGGGAGAGAGTAGTTAAAGATGTTTCCTAAGTTTCATACCTGAGTGCCTCGGGAAATGTTGGGAAAAAATGAAATAGGCTTATTTGGTGAGGAAAATGTATTTATCTTTGGACATGCTGTGGTTGAAGTCTCTACAGGACATCCAGGTGGAAGATGTGTGACTAACAGGCAAATTGTAGATGGGAAGGGGAGCTCAGGAGTGAAGCCAGGGCTGAAGACACAAGAAATTATTGGTGTAGTGGGAATAATTGGTGACGTATCATCATTCCTTCTTTTCAGGTATCTTCAGTGCCTTACATATGTACAGCCTCAGTGTATTTAAGGAATGTATCCAATTAACTGTTGTTACTGCCCTTAGAACTGGGCAGTCAGTCACCTTAAGAGAAGGCATCTTAGGATTCAGAGAAGCCCAGTCTCAGGCAACACAGTGTGATTGGTGGGAAAACACAGACTATTTAGAAAGGCTGTTTGAGTGGTATGAAAGAAAGTGAAGTTATATACCCTGTATGTGCTAAATATTGTTCAGCTTTTTGTATATACTGTCTTCTTTATTGCTCAATAACCCTATGAAATAAGGAGTACAATCCTCATTTCACACATGATGAAACTGAAGCCAAATAATATTAGAGCAAGGATTTGAGCCAGTTGGGTGTTCAGTGCCATTGGTCTTTCTGCTGTGCCTCACTTTGCCATCTTTTCCAGTAAGACCTGTCAAATATAGCTATCAAGCTTATGTTCAGTAGGGTTGTGAGTTCAATAGGGTTTGTCTTCATGTAATAAGCACAGTGCTTCAAATCTTAAAATGTAATTAATTGGATTCAGATAATGAGTGGACATTGCCTGCAATGAGAAAGCATGTGTATAAAACAAAAAATGAAAGTTGGATCACATCGTATATATCTCCATCCAGATGTGCAGACCTTCTGGAATGTTTATAAATGTCGACATTTATTTCTTTTTCTCTACTGAGTATGTGAAACTACTTAGAAGAATGAATTGATAGACCAAAGATACCTGGAAGAAAAAATTCTAAAAAATACACATTTCTAATTAACTAAAAATTGTCATTATTAACACTCCCAATTAGCTGAAAATTGTCACTCTGTGACATCACCTGAAGAGCCACAGCATAATCCCAATTTGCCTTGTGTTAAGTAGGCACAAACAAGATTGTTTATTCTGAGATACAAAGACTAGTTTGTGCCATGAAACTTCCTGCAGTTTTCAGACAGGGTGGGGTAGAAGTGGGTGCATTTACTTGTCCATCTTTTGTTTGTGTATTTGTGTACCACTTCTCAGCAAAGGGGAAGCAAGTAATGACATCTCAAAACTATAGGATAGTGTCAAATACAGAAAAATGTAATTCATCTTTTATGTGTGTGCTGTTTCTGTGGTGTTCAGAATGGGTGGGATTTTCATTATCTATTTTTTCTCTTGAAAACCTGATTTTTAAGTTTTGCTTGTTATTTTGGTCATCTTTCTTAAAATGGATTAATTCTAGTGAATCATGAGAGAAAATTAATGCTAAATATATAGTTTTCTAGCTAGAACTTCTTGTGCTGTGTTATGTTTCCCTAGTTGCCAAGCACTGTTAATACACTTTCATTCTTTAACACTGCTCTTTGTTCCTTGGGAAATGCTACAAGAAAATCGGAATTTCCTCTCACCATTACCCCTTTCACAGTGTGTTTTGATACAATTCCTGGCTGACTCTCTGTCCTGGTTGCCACCCCTTCTCCTTACTAGCAGTCTAACTTCGGCTCATATACTAAAAGGGGGATTCCGGACAGACGAGGAAACAGCTTTCAAACCCTACACTGCAGGCGTATTAAGTTATTCTCCCACTGTGCAGTCTGGAAATCGGGGAGCACTTCTCTGGCGATGCATTCTAATGAGCTGCTGAAGAAGATGCTGGAGTGTGTGCCTGCACAGGCGTTTTCTTTCCCCTCCCCCGCTTCTTCCTTTTCCCAAGCCCCCTTTTCTCCCTGTTTCCCCTCCTACTCCTTTATCCCCTCCCTCTGTGTCTCAGTTCTGCAGTAAACGGGGCTGAGGCACATTCCTGCTTTGCGAGGCTTTCTGTTAAGGATGTTCTGTGGCTTTTGTTTGGATCGCAGCATGCAGAATTACAGGTAACACTCTGAAATTAAGCTAGTCAGATCAGTGCTGTTGAAATATTTTCTAAGTCAAAATATTACATTGGAATCAATGAAGAAAATAAGTTATCTTAGCTAATTTTATTAGTGGTATAGTAAAATGTGTTTAGAAATGCTGTAAACAGATTCCTTTCCTCCCCTAATAGGCTCAAATGGAAGGAAATGGGGTTTTTTTAGATTGATCTGGCTTGCGATTGATTTTGTTCTATGTTGATCATGAAAGCTTGCTGTTGCTCTGCCTCCTCTACAGAGTAGAGACCAGTTATGTGGGGTGCTACTGAGGGTAGCCTTTGAATAATTGTACCGAGTAGGGTGGGATGAAGTGGGAGGGGTGATACCAGCCTGAGCTAGCCAGGTTCTTGATTAGGGCATTGGATGCAAAATGTAAAATGCTCTCTCCTTTTCTTCTATCAGCTGTTCAGAGGAGACTCATTACAACTCCTGCTGAAGTCCTAATCTTCCTCCCTTCTCTTCTCCCCCTACCCCCTACCCTCATTGGCCTGAAGACATTGTACCCAGAGTTTGCCTTACTCCCCTGGTGCTATGTGTATGGTAAACCTGGTACTATGGCCGCATCTGGGACTGGCCAGACAACTGCTGCTGGTTCTCCCTATTCCAAGAAGGATTTAAAGGGGAATTGCACTGCAGGCAATGCACCAGAGCAGCAGCATCGGGAGCTTGGGGACTAAGGCTCCTCTGGCATTATTACAGACACACAGAGCTGACCGCAATGACAGCAGCTGTTCCTTTGAACTGTTGGCAGCAGCCAAGCGGCAGCATGAAGTGAGAGATCACTCCTGAGCTCAAGATGAATTCTACCTTGGATGGTAATCAGAGCAGCCACCCTTTTTGCCTCTTGGCATTTGGCTTTCTGGAAACTGTCGATTTTTGCCTCTTGGAAGTATTGATCATTGTCTTTTTAACTGTGTTGATTATTTCTGGCAACATCATTGTGATTTTTGTATTTCACTGTGCACCTTTGTTGAACCACCACACTACAAGTTATTTTATTCAGACTATGGCATATGCTGACCTCTTGGTTGGGGTAAGCTGCCTAGTCCCTTCTTTATCACTCCTCCACTACCCACTTCCAGTAGAGGAGTCCTTGATTTGCCAGGTATTTGGTTTTGTAGTATCAGTTCTGAAGAGTGTCTCCATGACCTCTCTGGCCTGCATCAGCATCGATAGATACATTGCCATCACTAAACCTTTAACCTATAATACCCTGGTTACGCCCTGGAGACTACGCCTGTGTATTTTCCTGATTTGGCTATACTCCACCCTGGTTTTCTTGCCTTCCTTTTTCCACTGGGGCAAACCTGGATATCATGGAGATGTGTTTCAGTGGTGTGCGGAATCCTGGCACACCGACCCCTACTTCACCTTGTTCATCGTGATGATGTTATATGCCCCAGCAGCCCTCATTGTGTGCTTCACCTATTTCAACATCTTCCGCATCTGCCAGCAGCACACAAAGGAGATCAGCGAAAGGCAAGCCCGCTTCAGCAGCCAGAGTGGGGAAGCTGGGGAGATGCAGGCCTGTCCCGATAAGCGCTATGCCATGGTCTTGTTCCGAATTACTAGTGTATTTTACATTCTCTGGTTGCCGTACATCATCTACTTTTTGTTGGAGAGCTCCACTGGCCACAGCAACCGCTCCGCATCCTTCTTGACCACCTGGCTTGCTATTAGTAACAGTTTCTGCAACTGTGTCATTTATAGCCTTTCCAACAGCGTCTTCCAAAGGGGACTAAAGCGCCTTTCAGGGGCCATGTGTACTTCTTGTGCAAGTCAAACAATAGCTAAGGACCCTTACATGGTTAGGAGCAAAGGCCCCCTTACTGGATGCCATGTCTGAAGTGCTTCAGATATTGGGTCACTGTGTGTTTTGTGTGTGTGTGTTTCTGTTTGCTTTTTATCTCTTTGTATATCTAGTTCACTGGGAAATAAGGGACAAAATAATTTGACTCTAAGCAACAGCAAACAAATGATCCGTCCCAAACACCTTGTAAATTTACAGAAATGATTTTTTTTAATGCTTTTGAATGAGAAGAATCAGGACCATCAAGATAAATTGCTCTTGGTTCCAGTTTTCATAATGTCATGGAAATGACTTTCTCAGACTTAGAATGAATAAAGTCATATCTAACACCTCTTTCCAGCTGGCATGACTGAATCTGGGTGTGAAAAGCGTCAGCATTTGTAAAAGTCATCATCTTGTCGCTTTTCCGGTTTTTTTCCTAGCTGTTTGGGCTTCATGTGCAATTGATTTCTTTTAAAACAGGGAATATTAAAATACAGTGATGAATTAACAGGGTTTTAAAATTTTCTTTACGTAGGCCAAAGTATAACTACACTGCAGGCTTCTACACTGTCATTCAAAAGACAGATGTTGTATGTCTTATACTCAAGAGAATTCTCAATACAGTAAATAATGTGAACACTAAAACATTAATTTAAAAATTTTGAATGGAACCATGAAGCAAAAGTGCAGTCAGTTATTCAGTTTATTAAAAAAAAAAAAACTAAGCTGTTTTTTGTGCCATGCTTCACTGAGATCTAAAGAAATGTGTGTACTGAAAATAATTATGTTGCAGTATTTTTGCCCGTGCCTTTGTGTGAATTGAGAATGTTTGAATTGAGTTAGATTTCTCTTTTACAGCACAATATGTTTTGATAAGCTGAAAAATAATTAAGTGATAGGCTGATGGCTACCAGTTTTATAGTGGTGAAAATACATGAAAATGTGTCTTTAGTCTTCTCTGTTCTTTTTATCCGGAGACTTTTTTGAAATATTAGAATATCAGGAAGAAAGGTGTCATAAGCAACGGAGTCAGAAAATATACTGTACATTTAGCTAGTTCATTTTGAAATAGAAAGGGGTTAATTGTGATGTTCTCCTTATGGTTAAAAGGGATCACCTAATAAAGTAGCAACTAATTCTTTTTAAAGGCATTTTTTTTTAGTTAGTGTTAAGGAATTTGTATTTGAATGAGAGACAGAAGTTTTGATTGTCTCTCTTATTGCTGTTCTCTTTCTGGGAAAAAGATCTTTGGGATATAGTTCCTTTCCTAAACAGTATTTTTTTTTAAACCAAAGTACTAGCAAAAGCTATAGGATTTTATTACTGTTGTTTTGTAGAACTATTAATTGAGAGTGCTGTGTATTTGTATGTAGTAGTGATGTTTTGTTCCTAAAAGTGATTATATTTAGAGCAAGAGGTTTATTTTTCTAAAAAGAGAAGGATTTCCCAGCAGCTCCAAGCATGAGAGTATTTCCTCTACTTTTTTTTTTTTTTTTAACTTGTTTTAATGTTTTGGAAGTCTTCAGGGGACTTATATGATCTCTGCCTTTGGCTAGATGTTGTAATCTAAATGTGACAGTGGTGTTCAGTGAGATGGAAGATGGAAGAAAACAAAGGAAAGTGGGTTAAAGTGGATTTTTTAATCTAAGAAATGACATGGATATTTATAAAACAGGCAGATATGCTTTGGTTTTCCATTGTATTAGAAAACCTCCTGTCCCTTTTTAAAATAAAAGACAGCATTCTTGCAACTTTTAAGTTTTAGATACTGTTTTGATTTTAACCTCAAATGTATTCTACTTAAACATTTTTATTTTAAGACAATAACTGTTAATATAAACATTGAAACTTCAGATTCTGAGTTCTTCCCAAAAGCTTACTCTTTATATTTAGTGTTAGAAAATTTGATTCTAAGCTGTTTCAGAATTCAGAACTCACAGTGAAATTTATAAGTAATGTTAGCAGTGGCTTTATTAAATTGCCGTTTGAAGTGGAAAACCTTCCTGTTAGATTCTGAAAAATAGTTGTACACATTTCCCCTTTATTTATGTGGCATAGATATTAAAAAAGATAAAAATTTCCTTTTTTCCTGTATGTCAGAAAATGTAACCAGTTCAAATTTGCACAGTTTGCAGGTGAATTTTTTGTTCAGCAGGTATGGGATTTGTAAAGATTAATTTTTATAAAAAACTGATGCTAAATCAGTAGATTTTACTTTGGGAGGAACTGAGCCTTTTAAATTTTTTCCTGCAGTAGGGTTCCATCTTGTGAGAAAATAAAAAATTTTGGAAAATATTTTACGGAAATTTTATGAAAATGAGAAAATATCTGTTTAATTTTCTGGAAGTGGCTAATCAGGCTGATTTTTTAATGACTGGAAAGACCATTCTTTCAATAAGAGCTTTAATTAACAGATTTTTATATTTTTATAAAGAACCAAATTTAGATGTTTGAAGTCCTCCCCGCCACCTTAGAATCTCTACCAGTGTTTTGCCTAAAACTAAAGTAGAAGCTAAATTGTAATTTTAACAAAAAATAAAGCACCCCTCCCCAACTGATACTTGCTTAATATCAGATGTCTTCCTAGTTTATCTTGTCTTCATTGGACTGTATAAAACGCTAAGGTTTCTTCCAGGTATCAATTCTGTTCTCACATTCATTGTCTATACTGCTTTTTAATTTTTGTTTTCTTGTGTATGTGCATGCTGGGGGCAGAAAGGGTGTGCCTGGATGCAGTCATACAGTCTTCTGTGGCTGGGGGCAGTTTCTGTGTGATCGATTTGGAAAGTCTGTATTTAAGTAACCTTTTCATCCTGGCATATTTATTGCAACATTTGATGATGTTTTGTTTAAATACCAATCTGACTAGTTCAGAATGAGAAAGAAGTGTATTTTTAGAGTCAGTTACCTTGGGCTTTGGCAAGACAGCTCATTTAACTTTATATGGTATATGATTGATACCGGAGAAAGCATAAGCTTTTGGTATTTGTGTTGAAATTATTTTACAGTAAAATTTTAAAATAAGACTATACTAATTGTTACATTTGTAATTAATTGTATGTTTTAATAGTATTATTTCCATAAGGGTGTGTTTTTTCCCCTCTTAGAGCTGAAAAGCAATTACAAAAGGATGGGTGCTCCACTTTAATGAAAGAATTATCTTACACCAGAATGGATATTTGAATTTTTCATGGACCTATTGGCTTTAACTCTGAATTCCGTTTTGGAAAGGGTTTTCTTTAAGCTTTATTGCTTGATAAATTCCTTTTTGAGCCTTTATTAATGGCTTTTCCTTTTTACTTGAATAATGGTCTCAGTATTTTAAGGATTGGGAAAACTTGAATTTTTGTACTATTTGCATACATTACTGTTCACCTCTCTGAACTTGAAAATGAAACAACAGGGTTACAGGTTCCCAGACAGTAGAGTGGTTTCTGGGAGCGTTTCCTCAGCTTTTCAGGTTTGATTGAAACATCTATTTAATGACTTTGTAGGAATTTCACTATGTGTTTTTGTATCATAAAAGATTTGTGAAATAAATTATTAACAAACCAGAATTTATTGTTGTATGAGGAAATTTGGAGAAGTTTAAGGATGGCAGTGAATCATGGGATTACGAGGTTTTTTTAAGTCTTCATAAATCATTCTTTGTGTTGATTTTTGCATAATTTTTCCATTTCAGGTTGAAGAAAAACTAAGTATTTTGTATTAAATGTACATATTATTAATATGTTTTGTAGACCCAAGGAATATTCTAGATATTTATTATGGCTGTAAATGAGTCATTTGGCTTTTCTTCAAAATTTGGGTGACTAGGGCATCATAGGATTAAAATGAACTTTGAACTGAGAATTTTAAAATCTAGGTATCTGTTACTAATTAACTTGTTTTGTAAGGGCAAGTTGCTTCTCTCAGCACTTAATTTCTTCTATAAAAGATCATAATCCTTTCACTCTTCACAAGATTACTTTGAGGACTGAATTAGATAACAGATGTAAAAGTACTTTGTGACATGTGAAGTGCTTTGCAAATAAAACTGAGTACTGTTATTTGTATCTGCCATAGTTTTATATCTAAGGAAGTCATGCATAATGATGTGGTGTTTCCCTACATTAAGATCATTGAAGTTCAATGCTAGGTGACTATTCCATGCTGCTTAGCAGTCACAAATTTGAGAAGAGAGGTATGGTAAATTCTCAGTCTTCTAAAATGGCAATAAATTTAAATTCAACACAAAACTGTTTCATTTACTCCCTTTATTGTCTCCAGAGTCTCTAAAGGCAGGGACAGTGTCTCTCCGTATTTTTACCTCCCACAGCTAGCATAGGACCTGGCTCAAAGCTAAAGTTTTAGTAAGTTTTACAGAATTAATGAATGACCCTTCCTAATTATTTCTTATAGTCACTGTTATTACTTCTGGTTATTATAGAGTAATGATGTTCAAAGGGTAGTCCAGAACCTGTAAGCAAATTTACATTTGGTCAAGGCCATTCTAGAGTCTAAGTAATAAATATCTCTTTTTAGTACCAAGAGAGTAGTGTGGGAATACATGTGCGCTAAATATGCTAGATAACTTTATTCCTGGAAACTCTGTAGCCTCTGCCCAGGGAACTATAGGCGGTGCTATCAAACTGCCAGTTTCTCACAGTGTGGGTAAGATCTTGGCCCCTCCAGATAAGGCAGGCTATAAAAACCAGTCACAAGGAAAGAGGAGCAGTAGAATAGAAGAGCTTGGTGACTTTTCTAACTCTTTGGTTTTGCTTTTTCCCTTCAGTCTTTACCACTTTTCTAGTTCTATCTTTCATTCCTTTTCTTAACATGCTGTTTATTGGTCGTATTTATATTCAGAGAGAAATGCTTCAAATAATACTGCTATAGGGTATGGAAAATTGTATTATGCAGTAACTGTCTTTTAGGGAAAGTTTAAGAAGCAATCAAGCATTTAATGTAGCAAGGTCTGCTAGTTGCCAGACAGTATAGCTAGCTGGCCTCAGGGATATAAAGAAGGATCACATGATTCCTTTCTTGTAGAACTTAATAGTTTTTAGATACTTCATATGGAAAAATTCTGTGATCTTTCAAAAAGCTTTACAGGAATTTACCAAGACCTCCTGGTGGGAAAGTTGGAACACCATGAGTCTGTTTCTGAGAATGAGTGCACATGATGCCAGTATATAAAATCAAAATGGCCCTTTATTAGTTTAAAATAAATCATTGCTGGCAATAGCAAGCAGTCTTCTTCTATTGGTAGATCTTCATGGGAAGCCAAATCGTATTCAGAATGTTTCCAGTCAGGTGATGAGAATGAAACATTAAATTTTTGAATATTGGATCATGTGTAGCAAAAGGAGATGGGGAGGGGCATTTGAGTTGTAAAAGGCCATAGGGATCATTTGGCCTGATTCTCTCTTTTTACAGACAAGAAACCAGTCCAGTGGCCACACATCTATTTATGCTAATACCCAGACTCCCTACTTCCTAATTCATTGCCCTTTATTATTATATCATGTTGCTTTTGCAGAAGAGTTGGAGTTTGGCTTCACTCAGCCAAGTACTGAATAACATTTAAATAGACTGAAGTGGGGTGCTGTGTATGTGTGCTTGTGTGTATAATCTTAGGTGTAGAAAGCATTATGGGCAACAAAATAAATGTTAACTGAAGCTTCTTGTGTTTCAGGAGAATTTTTTAAACTGCCTTATTTAATCCATCCAACATTGTATGAGCTAATGACTCTTACTAACCTCATTACGTAAATGAGAATACTGAGATTTAGACTTGCCAGAGTTGAACAGTTAATAAATAGAAGATCTGGGATTCAAACCCAGGTCTTTATGGCTCATTTATTTCTCACAGAAACCTTTCAGGTAGTTATTTTTTTGTATCTCTATTTTACAGGTGAAGAAATTTAGGCTTTGAGAGTTTAAGAAACTTTTATCAATGTATTAGCTGACTCCCAGACTTGAAAAACATGTGGCAGATTTTCTACTAAATACACCAGGTTGAATATACATGTTCATTTCTCTTAACTTTGCTATAAAGTACAGCGAAAGTATAATACATATGGACAAAGAGAAGTGCAGAAATGATGGCAGATGAATAAAGCCAACAAAATTCTGGAATATAGAAACCCGTGGACAAGTGGTAACTGACTCAGCAGAACTGAATTCTGAAGTCAAGTGAGGGAGGGACAAAAAGAAGCAAGCTGATCTGCCCATAAAACCCAGTAAATATCTAGGAATTGGATTCCTGAGATGCCTCTACAGGTGGGGAGTATTATGAAGCTGAAAACTGAAGAATTGTTAGTTTATAGAAGGAACATTTAGATACCCATACCCCTACTCTCCACTCCACACCACCTTAAATCCACATCCCAAACTGGCTCTAGCAGGCAGCTGGTTTTTCATCATCCCAGCAGAAGATTGGAGACTTACTCTTTGGAGGTTGAACCACAGACATTCTGGATGCCAGGCATAGCTGGGGATAGAACTAGGATACCTTGTTGAAAACATGAGTGTCAAGAGAAAGTCGCTTATTTAATAATGTCTCCCTTTTCCCACTACAGCAGATACTGAAAAGCATCTTCTTTGACATCATGGGAAGGATTCCATGAAAACAAATGTGTGTGTATATGTATGATATAATGAGTATGTGTATACTGGTATACAAGTATGTATAAGACCTGGCATTATGAGATCACAAGAGAAATGCAAATTACTGTGTGATATTCATAGGTAAGGAGGTGTGTGTTAGATTTCCTTAGAAGGTAGTATATGTGATGTAGTAGACTCTAGGTAGAGTAAGATTTCTATGCTTTTATTCCCCACCCCCCGCACTTGAATGAGATTGGCATAAAGTATCCAACAGGGCAGGATTAAAGGAACCCAAAGGATCAATAGACAGAAGACCCTAATAAAATGGCCTACAGTTACCAAACAACATATGACAAGAGAAAGCCTTTAGCAAGGAAAAAACACATCTTTATGTTAAATTACCACGATTGTAGTCACTTAATGAAATATTTATTGGCTTATTATGAAAAGATTGCATTGCCTTTGAACAAAATACGAAGGATTCTTTTCAGAGTAAAACTTTATATTATGTCTCTCAGCTTTCAACAAATATTTGTTGAACTGAATTAATAAGACAGTATTTTAGAGAGAAAACAAAAGTTAAGCATTAAACAGCATAATTTGTTTTTGAAATTTCTTCCAGAAAGACTGGGGAAACCCCCAGTGTCAGAGCCATTTATTTATAGCTAGACCAAAAAAATCCGTTTGTGGGTCTCTGTCTTCATTGGCCCCTGGGGAGGAGAATCTGACTTTAAAAGGCTTTTTCATTTTTAAAAATTCTCCCTCTTCATGGCATTAAAAACATTCCTATTTAGATTATGTTAACATCATATATTGTTAACATCACTGTACTAAGAATGTATGTGTAACCTACAGAGCACTGGAAATAAAGTTAAAAGATCCTGGTTCTGACAATTTACTAGGTAATTTAATCTGTCTGAACATCAGAAGGATACTTATCTTTAAGTGAAGAATGACACCAACATTATAGAAGTCAGTTCAAGATCAGATGCGTGTTACATTAATGTAAAATTCTTTACATTATTACTATAATTACTTTATACTCTTGGATCACTTTTTTTCTGAGATAAAGAGGAAAGTAGTGAAAAGAGCATGGATTTTGGAATTTCTGGCCCCTGTTTTTGTACTGTATAAAATGGGATTAATCACCTTGTTGGAACTATTGTGAAAATTAAATACTGTCACATCTTAAGTGTATAGAATTGTTCATGGTGGCATCATAGAAGCTCAGTAAAAGATTGTTACTGTTATTTCTTTGTTATATTTTGGAGTTTCTTGGGAGTCAGAATCTCCCAGTGACTTTCAGGACCTGCTGCAAATCAGCATATAGCCTCAGAGGAAAGGCCCTGGGTGAATGTGGAGGGGCTTGGTGAGCCTCCTCTCAGGGTTCATAAACCCCTCAAGTTCTGTCTTGATGGTTTGCTTCATCAAAATACTGATGTGTTATATATTTTTTCCTGCTTTTATAGCATGTTCTGCAGGAGAATTAGTCGTATATAATTCTCGGACATTCAGATACATGTATTTAGATGTACTTTATCAAGGAACAAGTCTTTAGGGTTTACATTAAGATAGGTTAGAAATTGAAAGGAAATTTGGGACTGAAGTGGTAAAGAGGTATCACTTTAATTGAACTTTAAAAATGAGTTGTATTAGGGAAAAAATTAAACTATGACAAAGGGTGTATTAAGTTTCAAAGGCCTGAATGAAGAGGGGCTACTTACATACTTATTATTATTACATATTATAATACATAGTGATTAAAATTATATGCTTGAGAGGCAGGCAGACCTGGGTCTGAATCCCAGATCTGACACTTATTAGTTGTGAGACCTAGGACAAGGTACACAATCCCTCTTAGTAATAGCACTATCTCATACAAGTATTTTAAGGATTAACAAGCTAATGTGTGTAAAGCTCTTAGCACAGTGCTTGGCCTGCAGTAAGCTTTCAGTACATGTTGGCAGGAGCTGTTAGCTTCCATGTGAGTAGGGCGCCTTGGATAAACCAGAAGTTTCAAACTGAGGTGTAATGGAGTATGGTCAGAAAAATAGATTGGGGCTATCTGGTCTGGAATAAATGGCCAAGAGATTTGACTCTAGTTAGAAACTAGAGATGGACTTAAGGTTTTTGAGTAGGTGAATAACATAAATATAGGATTCTAAAGTGACAGTGCTAGAAGATCCCTTAGAGGTCATGATCTAGACTCTTTTTTTCTGAAATGGGGAAAGGGAGACCAAGAGTAGTGACAAAGTAAATTAGCTGCAGAACTGGGTCAGGAACCCAGTCTTAGACCTCCCTTAGACTCAGCCATGACACCAAAGTAAGTCCAAAGGATTGTTCGACTTTGGTCAAGTGCTTAGAAGATGGGAGTTTCCAGCAGCTTTGGAAAAAAGGGAAGAAGTGTTCAGATTTTGACACGTATTAAATAAAAAGTTTTAAAAATAGTCTTTCCATTGGTACTTTCAACCAAATTAAGATTTGAAAAGTCTTACTTGGTTAGAAAGTTTTTTTCGTCACTGGCAGTCACCTCAGAAATGTTTGTTAGGGAAAGTGAAAATATATGAAATGCATAGTTCTAGAATGCATTCATTGATACTTATATTATTTGCACTGCTAGTGAGATTGGAGGGTGAAACTTCTGCTTAATTAAATTGAAGATCATTGCTTATCCAGAACCTTTTAAAGTTGCTGTTTCCCAGGAATTTTAAATAGAAAAATATAAAAAGAATTTAATTCTGAGAGCTCTTACTACCTATGTGATAAGCATTACTCTATAAATACTAATAGACCTTGGTTGGTATTATACCTATATGCTGTTAAATTTTAGGTTAGTAGAAAAAAGACTAATTATAGCTTTATATTTTAATGATGAACTAAGATAGCTTTTAAACCATTAGATAATTTTCTTGATAATTGTTTCTTAAGATTAGCTCTTTAGTAGGAAAATTAAAATCTTAAACATGATTTTTCTTATATATTGGGGCTCAAGGAAATACCATTTTTACCTGAAATAAAATAATAAAATATATGTAATTAAAATAAACATTGAAACCCAGATCATATACCTATAAACTATGAATATGTATGTGAATGCAGACTTCGTACAGAATTCTAAATGAGTTCAGCAATTCACTGAGGAACAGGTTTGTGATTAGTATCATTCAAACACAGCTTCTCATATCATTTTTTTAACTATAAGAGCAAGGAACTCTATTACAGAGTTGTAAATTCATTTTACTATTTCTAGCCATTTTACAGCTGCTATATATTTTTGTTACTCAGGCACACTTAAATCTCTGACTTAAGGCTTGTTATTTTCAGAACAAACTAGCTTTTTAAAGTAAAGCTGAGTGTTAGCATTATGAAACATTCGTAAACATTTTCTTAGAAATCATAATTTGATTTGGCTATATAAAAAAAGAGCTTGAGAGATGGGTCTTGATTTTGTGTGTGTGTGAGGTGTGTATGAGTGTGAATGATTTTGAGATATTATTCTTTAGCAAATAATGCCTTATAAAATCTTTAAGCAAATAATATGAGTCAAACAATACAGTCTGTATTGAGATGTAGTACGAGTGCATTTGATATGCAGTTTTGCTTGGTAGTGTAAATAATACAGTTGAAATAAGTATTTGGAATTCATCAGTGTTATCAGAGACATGTATTTGAAATATGACTCTGTATATTTGGAAGTCATCGCAGTTACCAGAGACATATGTTTGGAATAAGACTTAGTGTATAATAATTTTGTATCTTCTGATTTAACTGACTCATAAATTACCTCTTCATTGCCTTTTTGATCAAAATGACGCTTTCATGTTAACTTTTGTCAGGTAGAAGTTTTTAAGTATTTCCTGCTGCTTGGGCCTCTCCATGCTGGATTACTGTGAAGGAGAATCAACAATAGCAAAGCAGGAAAAAAGTGACAGTGCAGTTAGCATTTGTGCCTTATCTATACATGATTTGGGACAGTTTTGCCAAACATTGAATAATTTTCCTGTGGGAAACTTGAGCCCTAAAAGGAAATGAACATAGCTAAAAGGCTGCATATCACATGGGACTTAAGATTTATTTTTAGAATGGCACTATAATGCCATATTTGGATTGAAACAATGTGATAGCAGTACATTATTTTATTTAAAAGCTGTGTTTTCTGAAGAAGTCACCTAATTTTCTATTACTTTCGAGATACAGATTTAACATAATAAATACATAACCATTCAGCTGATAAGTGTGCTAAAGTATTTTAAAGTTAAAGGCACTTACTTGGCAGACATTTCTGGAGCCTGCTTCTGGAGTCTGCTTTCTGCAATAAAGATTTCTTTGGCAGTTCATTGATGATAGTACATAGCTATCTTTTTGTTGCGCTTGTTTGGGTTAAGTTGTTCTCTTACTGGAAGGGGAAAAGGAGTAAAGAAGGATTAGTAGCACTGGGTGTTGGTACAGGTATTTGATTGTCTTGAAATGGAAGAGCTCTTTACTGAATGAGTCAGTGATAACAGAAACCAAAGTGGATTTTTGCCTCTGAGAAATGATTTTCTTAAAAAAAAAAAGATAATCAGCAAGGTATTTCATACCGAGCTTTACAGTGTTTAGCATGGTTCATAGGTTTTTTTTTTTTTAAGTCATTGCACCATTTTATGTTTTGTGTCAGTTTTTCTGCTGCCTGATTTATCTTCTTTATAATTTCATTTGGTTAAAGTAAGTTGTTATGTTCGTAGTATACAATGAACTGAGTACTATCTAAAATTGCACATCCCTCACAGTTCACTAAATTTCAAACACGGGAAAATCTTCCAAATACACATTTTGTCCTTTGGCCCCTCTCCCAAGTTGGAAATAAGCCAGGATCATAAATATCAAATCTGATGGGAAAGAGCTATCACTGATGTATAGGGCCTTATGCTACCTGCTTTCCATGCAGTGTTTGATTTGCTTCTCATAAACTCTGCAGGGCAGTGACCATTGCATTAATTTTTACAGATAGGGATATTAAGCCTCAGACTAGTTAAGTGACTTGTCCAAGATCACACATTTAGCAAGAGGGAGGGACAGTTTTCAGAGACAGAGCTGCCTGACCCTATAGTTAGTTCTGTCTGTTACATTATGTGGCCTAGGTAAAGCACTTAAAATCTGTCGTCTTAGTTTTTTGTTAAATGTCCCGTTCCAGTCTTCACATAGTTGTGGCCAGATTCTGAAAAGCCTTCAATTACCTCTATGTTTATGGAAATCTAGTTACAGTTTGTTCTGTGTTTGATGTGTTTGGAATGGAAATTTAAAAACATTAATTACTGAATACCTATAAATTTTATTTCACTTATTTAAATATGTTAAAGATCAATTTCTTACGTCTTTTTGGTTGAGCTTTTAAAGTCTTTATTGAGTGTTATTCAGTGACAGTTTTACTAGAATTATGATTTTTGTCTCTAAGAGCAAATCACCAGAATAAATACACAAGGCAATATCTACCCACAAATCTGGTTTCCAGTAAAATTTGTGCTATTGCATTGGTGTGAAATAACAGCCCTTCAAGTTGAAAGAAAACTAACTTGAAGATCAGTGGTGCTAGTCACATAGGAACAAGTAAAACTATGTTTGCATAGGTACATGTTTTTATGTTCTTAAAATCTGAATTTAAGATAAAGATGTTTTTGCATTGTCAGTGTTAAGTGACCCCTTTAATCAGATACTTATTTCTAGAATTCTTGTTGTTTGAACTATGAAATGGAATTGAAAGGCTTTGTTTGTACCTCATATTACTAAGGTTTTGAAGTACCTTACTTAAAATATTTATAATTCAACAAAGTAGGAAAATGTAAATAAGAAAGTGTTTTAGAAAGTGGAGGTAGAACAGTAAGATAATACAGAGATGATAATATAGCCATGACATCCTCTGTTAAGATTGGGCCGCAAATTTGATTCTGAGGATCCTTGAGGCCAAAATGAAAATGGACATTTAGTCATTGTCCATGGGAGAAAAAATATCTGTATTTCTTTAGGAGAAACAGAATTTCTGATAAGGATACCGAGTAATATGAGAGGAGGTGTCCTTACCATCATGGAATATAAGCTTTCTATGGCAATTTTTTTTTTTTTAACAGTGTCTCAACACGTGCCAGTAGCACAATTTCATGAAGGTGCTTCTTTGAGAGGCTGAGATACTATGGTCTAAAAACACATCTGTCTAGTGGTCAGCCCAAATCAAAAAATAAAACTGACAATATTTAAAATATTACTGAGTTTTTTAAAAAATTAAATTGATTAAGATACATGTTGGAGGCCACCTAGCATTTAGGGAAAATGTCTTGTCTTTGAATAATTTATAGAAGGGCCACATGTTGAGATTTTTTTCACTTTGTTTTTATGTTTAAGAGCATCATATATTTCTCTGTTATTAGAGCCTTAGTTATTTCTGATTCTTAATAAAATGAACAGCCTTCATCCAAGGAAGCATTTTCATATGAATAAAAGGACAAAGCACACTTTCAAAGTTTTGTGTCATGTTGATTGTAGTTATTTGTCTAAAAGACAAAAGCATTTTTAAAAATATATTAGGAATTATAAATGCCACTCACTACTGGTAAGAGAATTTCTTCACTTTTATAGTTTTATTTGGGTTAAGAATGTGGACTAGAAAGCCAAACCAGTGGGGTTCCAGTCCCAGCTCCTCACTTTCTTGCCAAGTGATTTAACTTCTTTCCACATTATTCTCAGGGGCTTATTAGTATAGGTCGATCTGTATGGTTTATCTGTTATATAAGGTGCTTAACACAATGACTACAGATCTTTGTTAGCTCTAGTTATTGTAGCTTAAATAATTATTTTTAAGTCTGTAAAAGTGAATTTGTCAATGGGAAGTAAGTGGCTTTGAACCTTATGTGTATCGTATATCCCCTGAGAATTCATTTATTTAAAAAATATTTATTGAGTGCGTACCATTTGTCAGGTACTCTTCTACGGGCTAGAGATGCATGTGAACAAAATAAATCTCTGCCCTTGTGAAACTTCACATTCTAGTGAATCTGTTAAAATCTAAGAATGCTCTTAGAAAAATACACACAAAACTTTGTATTTTGTATTCTGTGTCAGAGAATTTATGGTAACCCATGTGTCTGTTTATTAAATCTCAGGCTAAGAATACCATACATACCTTTTCATTTTGTCAGAATTACTGTGAAACGTTCCTTAAGATGGATACAGTCTTTGGTTTTAAAAGACAAAGCTATTGTTTAAGAGACAAGATAATTGTTCTTTTCTTAATCACTTTTTTTGGCTCTTTCAAATTAGAAATGCTATTAGAACATGACCTATTGAAATAAAATTTCCAGATTTTGCAGGTTTTTGTGGGCCCATTTCGATCTTGCCCAAACACAAGAACATCTATTTTCATAGGCTTAAAATAGACTTATCTTTCATCTTTTCATTTAAGCAGTTCTGCTACTTCCAAAACACATGAAATTAAATGACAAGTTACATGCAATTAAGAAAGAATAATTTTGCCTCAAAGAGGTTTCCAGTTCTCATTTATTCACTTTTAGCCATAGTACCCCTTCAATTTCATTTTCCTTCTTTTGCAGTCAAGTGCTCTACCACAGAGCTATACTCCGTCATTTTTCCTTTGAATTTTTAATCCTAGGGGAGTCTAAAAACTAAATCTTTAAAAATCACTTCTGACAGTATATAGCTGACTTTTAAAGAGCAAAATGTAACCAAAAAATTATTTTGTTTCTATGAAACATATTGTAAAGATAGGATATGGTATGATGGATTTGAGTGGAATTTTGGTGATGTTTGTTTTATTTTGTTTTCTGAAGTATTACATGATGGCTTTTAACAAAGCATTTATAACATTCCGGATAGTCTTAAGAAGATCTAACTTTTTCTTTAGGCAACAGGCTACTTTGGAAATAATAATCTTCCCTATGCTGGTTATTTCTCATGGCAGCCTTCCACTGCATTTTCTTTGTTTGGGTACTTTCTTTTTCTTCCTGCCATTCTTAGCTTTCTATTTTTCAACTTAAGTTTACAAAGGGTGTGTATACAAAGGGTTTCCGTCAGTTCCCAGTACCTTGTTAATCCTGAGAAGTTACCCAGTGAGCCAATTCTCACAGTAAGGTTTAAAAATAGTCATCCAGAAAAATTACAGAATATGGTACCACTGTGATTTGAACTAATGGACGACTTTCAAAACCAAGATAGGAGAAGAAAACAGCACGAATATTATCATTTCCTTAGATTTTTCTCCACACAAATTGTATTAGAGGAGCCTTAAAATTTAAGACAGTAACAAAGTCTCACTATTGCTTTCTCATGTAGATTAAAAAGAGCATAAGACTTGGGGCCAAGAAAGACATCTAGAAATCAATTATATGAATAGAGCCTCCTTTTTTATTACTACTTAGCTTGTACCCAACAGCATTCATTACACTGGTTTTATTCTACAAATGTAGTCCAGCGTTTTATTGGGTGTCTAATAAGTGCAAATCATTACTGATATGTGAATTTGGGTGGCTTAGTCTCACTAATCCTAAATGTCTGTATTGTATAATAAGGAGATAATGCCTTTTTTTCTTTTAATATTTTCCTTCAATATTTTTAAGAGCAGTTTTAGATTTACAGAAATACTCTGAATATAGTATAGGGTGTTCTCGTATACCCTGAGTGTTTCCCCTTTTGTTAGCATGTTCCATTAGTATGGTACATTTGTTTCCACTAATGAACCAATACTGATACATTTTTATTAACCAAAGTCCATGCTTTATTTAAATTTTTTTTAGTTTTTACTTAGTGTCCTTTTTTCTGTTCTGCATCCCATCCAGGATACTGTGTTATATTTAGGCTTCCTGTCTCCTTAGGCCCTGGTGACTGTAACAATTTCTTAGACTTTCCTTGTTTTAGATGACTTTAGCAGCCTTAGGGAATACTAGTCAGGTATTTTATAGAATGCCCCTCAGTTGAATTTTCTGATGTTCTTCTCTCGTAACGTTATGAGTTTTAGGGAAGGAGAACACATTTTCACTACATCACGTCAAGGATATGTAATATCAACATGACATTACTGTGGCTTTTAACCTTGATCATCTGACTGAGGTCATGATTGTCAGATTTCTTTACTGTTAAGTTACTCTTTTTTCCCCTCTTTTCATACTGTACTCTTCCAAAGGAAGACACTGCACACAGTCCACTCAGGAATGGGCTCCCTCCCTGAGGGCAGGATGTCTACATACAGATTTATGAATCCTTATTTTATACTTTAGATTATAATCCAGTACTACTTCATTAATTTTTTTGCCCAGATTGTTCCAGCTTTGACTACTAGGAACTCTATTTGGCTCATATTTCCCTTTTGACACATTCCCATCATTGTAGGTTTATTTGTTGTTGTTGTTGTGGAAGTCAGGGTGAAAGTGCTTCCTTCCTTTTCTGGCAATTCTAGATGTTCCAAGCTCATCTTGTAAATTTCCTGCCCCGGTCCTAGAATCAGCCATATCTCCAAGGAGCTTGCTTCCTTTTATTGACAAATGGTATTAGAAACCAAGATCCTGACATTCGATGTTTTCATTGCTACTGGGTGTTATTACTTCTAGGCCATCTCAACTGACAGGACAAGGAAGTATATGCATGATAGTGCCTTTTTTTCAGTCAGTCAGCATGTAGGTTTAGCAAATAATGCATTGGAGTTAGAATAGGATGGAATCAATAAACTTTATATATAGTTCTTTGCAACTTTAGATCCAATTCTTATTTATATATAGACTAGAAGGCAGCCTAGATAAGTACATAAGTGACTATTCCAGAACAGCAGGGCTGTTGCTGTGAAGGTACTACCAATGTAGTGTGTAAATTGGTACAACTTTCCTGGTGGAAAATTTGCATTATAACTCAAAATTCAAAACACAGGAGTTATGCTTATTCTTTGGGAGAATGGAGTGATTATGGAAACCATCTCCTCTCCCTTAAGAATCACAAGTCTACAGCTTTGTTTATAGCAAAAGGAGAACAGCCTAAATATTACAAAGTTGGAGATAAGACATAGTAAATTATGGTAGAGTCATGTGACAGGTTACTTTGCATTAAAAATGCCAGGGTGGGATAACTGTCGAATAACAGGAAAAGAGGCTCACATCTGACAATTAGTAAAAATTAATTTTCAAAACAGTGTAAACTCATTTTATAAAAGTAGTTATATAAAAAGTTATGCATATGCTCACCAAACATTAGCTAGTTATTTCTGAGCTGTGAAATTATTTTTTTTCTTACTTCCCCTCAGTGTTATTATTATTATGAAGCAAAAAGAGTTTTATTAAAATAAGAAAACAAAAGGGGTTTGTTATTATACTAAGACAACAAAAGGTTAGAGTTTTTTCCTTTTAAAATGCAATAAGGTATAGCATTAATTTGGGGTATTATTTGGGGAACAATGACTAGTTCCATTTGGCAGGAGTATAGGAAAGGGAAATAAAAAAGATTTGGATTTTGGTGTGAGATGTTAATTCTCAGTGTTTGTTTAGTGAATAAAATTTTAAAGTACTGTTATTATAGTGTATCGGTTTTTAATGAAATTATTTCCAGCAGTGTATATATGTATTTCATTATATGAATAATCATTTATCTCTTTTTTTGTTAATGGACAGTTCGGGTTTCTAGGTTTTGGCAGTTACAAATAAGGTTATTATGAATGTTTTTGTACATTTTTTCCTCTTGAACTCATGTTTTCGTTTCTCCCACGTGATACTCAGGAGTGGAATTGCCGGGTCTGTGTAGATACCTGTTTAACTTTACAGGAAGAAACTACCATGTAATTCACTGAAGTAGTTGTATCATTTTACACCTCCATTAGCCACAATTAAGAGTTCCAGTTGTTTCATATCCTCAGCAATGTGTGTTATTGTCTTTTTATTTTTGCCAGTCTATATATATATTGTTCCGTGTGTGCGCTTAGAATTTCTGAGCTGTATATACCGTTTGTATTGCTGCTTAAGATGTAAGGGACAGTATACCACTATAATTACAGGGTTTCATCTAAACCTTTACTACATTGCAAATACAGAAATACAGACTTCAGAGAATTGACTTGTGAAATGTAGTAAACATTTTTAACATTCCTTATTACATTAAAAAAGTATTTAAAGGAATATGCATTTCAAGATATGGCAGCTTGTTTGTAACAGAATTTCTGAAAGTAAAACATACAAAATTAACAGTAGCATGCCAGTGTATTCAAAATCATTACAAAAATCTTCTCTGGTCAAGTTGCCTACGACAAATACTGTGTTGTATATTTAGCACAGGGTTTGGCAAACTGCAGTAAATCCAGTGTGCTTCTTGTTTTTGAAAATAAAGTTTTATTAGAATGCAGAAATGCTTGTTTATTTACATATTGTCTCTGGTTACTTTTGCTCTACAAAGGGAGGGATGAGTAATTGTGACACTGCATGGCTCACAAAGCCAAAAATACTTGCCATCTTGCTCTTTCTTAACAGAAAAAGTTTGCAAAATTTGCTACTGCATAATTATATATGGCATTTTTGTTTTCTTCTGGAGATTAAAGCTGTTTTTCTTGGGATAAATGAAGCAGCTTGGGATAAATGAAGCAGCCAAAACAAAACTAGTTGGTAAAGATAACTATTTCTGCCATTACTTCAATAATTTTCAGGACATACCACCTTACAGTAGTTTTGTTCTTTATTAAAGTTTACGTCTCTGCGCAGTTGCCTTCAGTACATTTGTAAAAAACTTCTGTTAAGCCATTTTACTCACTACAGTGTGGTGAGAGGATGTATTTGGTTGACTTAATCAACTTGGCAATGAGTAGTGTCATCCAACAGGCCTTGTGCTAACGAGTTCCCTACGTCAACTGCATCTGTGTTTAACTCCTTAGAAGTAAAAGGACTGTGTATTGTGGTGTAAACCGTAATTTTATAAGCACTTGGGTTTGAATGTTCTGCAAAAGCTCTTTGCTGTGTTTTCTTAGGAAGGAATCATCCATAATGTTACTGTGATTTATTTTCAGAATCGTTTCAAATTTAACGATGTCATTATTTTGATAGAAACTTACTAAATTCATCATTGTTAGAATTTTTGGATCATTTTTGTACAGCTTGGCCTCTGGCAAGTCAAATGAATAAATTCCCAAGTTCTTAAGCATATTTCCTAAGCCTAAATATTTTAAGCAAGTGGTTCACATGAAACTCCTCAATTTATTATCATTCTTGAAGGCTTCAAAAATTCAGCATGTGAATTTTTCAAAGTCACCTTATCTCAAGGGCATTTTACCCCTTACTTTTCTGATGATTCCCATGATCAAATGGTTTGAGGGATGGCAGATGGATGAGAACTGACCAGTTACAGAATTTTTTAAGTTTTTTGTTATTTTCCCATTCTGTGTGCATTCAAATTTCCAAATCATGTATCTCTAATTACTGTATATCCTTTTTCAAGTTACTGTCCTCATCAGTCTAATGTGACTGGTATAACTGGCATAAAATATTTTGAAGTTTTCCATATTCCTCTCAGTTCTTCATATAATTTTCTAACCTTCATGCTTGTCTTAAGCCACAATCGCTCATTCTTAGCATGTTTCAGAACTTCATTGTTGTTTCATAAAATTCATAAAGTTAATTCATCCTGACATTTTAAAAATTAGAATTCTCTTATGGAAATATAATTCCAATGGAGATATAATTCAAGAATAGAGTTAACAGCTTTTTCAGGACGATTTCTTGTAGTTGCACTCCAAATATAGATCAGTAACGTGTCTGTTCATCATTTCTAGAAAGTTTTGTCAATGTGAAATTAATTTGAATCATTGTGTTAGTGCTCCAAGTCCCGTTCTTTTTTTTTTTTCCCTCCAAGTTCCAAAAACTTTCAGAAACTGCTTAATGCTGCTTTGGGTCATCTTCCTTCAATGCTTTGAAATTATAATTGTTAGTTTCCAATTCTCCATTTGATTGAACTACTCTCTATTCCAGGTAGTATCCCCTCGTAGCATTGCACAGGAAATTATTCTCCTTGGCAGACATTGTTGGCTGGCTAGTTCGTTGTGGTTTTAATAGGCATTGTCTTGGTAACTGTCTTTTCATGCTTATTTGTCATTTGTGTATTTTCTTTTATAAAGTGTCTGTTCAAGTTTTTGTCTATTTTATGATTGTCTCTTGCTTTGAGTTCTGTGTATACTCTGGGTACAGTTCCTTTTTCAAATATATGCACTGCTTGTCTATTTCTTTCCATAATGGTGAATTTTATAAGCATGAAAATTTAATTTTAATGAAGTTCAGTTTATCATTTTTTCTCTTGATGGTGCTAGGAGCGCAAAAATTTTTATCATTGCTGTGGTTTCAAAATTAAAGCTAGGACTGTTTATGGCCCATTGTTGTTGGTTGAGGTATTCATGAAATAGAGATTATTTCAGATTTCTTAATTCCCTATATGCCTGTGGTTTTTTCTTTGTGTTGCTTTTCACATTCTGTGTGTTTGTTAAAATTAAAACTGAGTTCAAGAGGATTCACATATTCTAGGCTGAATAAAAATTAACCCACAATCATGTAGCATATATTTCTGATATAGGCTCCCTTTTCTTGTCATTTCTCTTGATTATTTCAGAATGACTTGATTTATTTTGTATTTTCAGCTAAAGGACCCAAAGTCTTTACTTTGTTCTATTTCTCATGACAGTTATTTTCTCTTTGTCTGCATTTGACCCATTTGGAAGTCACTGATGAGTCAATCATTACAGCAATTTTAGTTTTTTCAGGTATTTAGTTGAAATGTCTTAACTTATTTAATTAATAAGGTTCTTTTCTGATTTAGTTGAGGTTGCTTTCACATGAGTCTTGAATTAATAAATATTAGCATTAGGGATTTTGGTTTGGGGCGAGAGCTGTTGACCACATGAGCATTGCCATTACTCGTCCTAAAGAAGCTTTTGGACTTTGATTACATATATTTATCAAGTACTGACTGTGCAGTGCATTGTGCTGGTGGGCTCTATGGAAGTTACAGAACCGAATCACAGTTCCTATCACTACATGAAATGGTTTTATAGGGAAGATAAGATATACAAAAGTAAAAATATTCTAGGAATCAGGTATATGTGTATTCTGTATATCAGTTGTGTGTGTGCGTGCATGTGTATGTGTGAATGTGTGTTTGTTTAAGAGTGTGTGTTCAGACAGCCCCAGCTCTCAGCAGTGCTGGAGACTTTGCTTGCTTTCACTTTTATGAAGTGTCTTATATACATGTCAGACAATGCCAGAAACTCTTCCCGTGTTTATAATTTATAAATACGTTTAACGTTATCCTCACTACTTTATAAGGTAGATAATACTAGCCAGAGAAGATAGGAAGCTTACCTGAAGTTATGTAGCCAAGTCAGAAACTGAGCCAGCTTTCAAACCCCGGTATGTCTGACTCTAAGCTATGCCCCTGGTTTTAAGACCTTAAGGTAAAGATGGATTGACATCATTTTCATCATTTAGGTATGTATAGCTAAAACTGGTACTGGGAATTCTTAATGTAGATTACTTAAATCATCCTGGGTCTCTTTTTCAATTGTATAAGTATCCCTCTTTGTTTGTTTTTCCTTTTTGAAATCATTTTTATTTAGATGTAATTTACATGCAATAAAATTCACCAGTTTTAAGTGAATAATTCAGTATGTTTTAATTACCATCCAGATGTGATGGATAATAATTCCATCACTTCAAAAAATTCTGTAATGTCTCTTAAAAATCATTCTCCTCCCTTTAGCCCCAGCCTCTTCCAAACACTGATCTGCTTTCTATAACTTAGGATTTTTGCTTTTTCTATAATTTCATATGCATGGAATTATAGAAAATAGTCTTTTGTGTCAGGACTATAGTGCTTTTGAGATGTATCCAAGTTGCACATATCAGTAAGTTTTCCCTTTTTTATTGCTGAGTAGTATTTCATCACTCTATGAATGTACTACAATTTATTTACCTGTTTACCTGTTGGAGCACATTTGTATTGTTTCCAGTTTTAGCTGTTATGAATAAAGGTGCTATGAACATTCGAGTTCACATATTTGCATGTATTTATATTTTCATTTCTCTTGGATAAGTACCTAGGATGGAATCACTGAACTGTGTGGTAAGTGTATGTTTAACTCTTTAAGAAACTTCCAAACTGTTTCTAAAGTATTTGTACCATTTTTGCGTTCACACCAGCAATGTATGGGAGTTATCAGTTGTTTCACACCCTTTTGCCGACTTTCAGTACATTGGGTCCTTTTAATTTTAGCATTTTGTGGGTGTGGAGAGGAATCTCCTTCTGGTTTTGATTGATATTTCACTGATGACTAAAGATGTTGAATTTTTTTCATGTGCTTATTTTCCAACTGTACATCTTCTTTTGCAAAGTATTTATTCAGTCTTTTACCACCATTCCCCCTTTTTAAAATCAGTCATTTGTCTCCCTATTTAAGAGTTATATATTCAGAACAGAACTCCATTATCATATAGATTTTATAGGTAGTTTATGCATGGCTTACATTTTCATGTTTTTAATGAAGTCCAGTTCATCTTTTTTTTTTTTTTTCCTGTTATGATTCCGTGACTCATAGGGATCCCTCTAGACGGCTCTGTAGCTCTCTTTCTGTTCAGCTTTTCCTCTCCAGTACTCTGACCTATAAATTCAGCTACCTTGCCCTCCCTGAATTTGCTCTCTCTCTTCTCAGCTCAGAGACACTCCCTATCCCCTTCTCTGTTTCAGTTCTCTCTCCATGTGCTACAGACTGGAAGCTGCCACCAGGCAAATAGCTGCTGTAGTTTTAGGTTTCACCATAGATTTTGTCCTGTCAGGGATCACCACAGATCTGAGCTGCTTTAACTGTTGTTAGTAACACATCAAAAACTAGTAGTATGCTAGTAAAGCTCTTTGGAAAGCAGATTGGCAATGTCTTTGAAGGTTTAAATGGTTTATAGGTTAAGAAACAGCATAGGCTTTAAAATTAGTCATCTCACCAGGGTTGGGGGTTGAAGGGATAAGACTGATCGTATTTAAGGGTGCAAACTTGCAGTGAATGGTAAGTAAGCTATAGAGATCTAATGCACAGTTTTATGAATATAGACAGTAATCTTGTACTATAATTATGTAATGTAATATTGCTACAGCAGCAATTACAATATAGTAATATAAATGTATCACAAGCAACAATCTGTACACTTTACATTTACACAATGTTATGTGTCAAATTTATTCAGTATAAGAAAAATCTTTTTAATGTAAATTTAGTTCAAATCCCACAACTGTAAAATATTTATGGCCCTGGAAACATGATTACCTGAAAGGCTAGAGAAATTACCAGACAAGAATTTTTCATCTTGAAGCAGGAATATCAAAGTCTTGTATGGTGTGCTGAATATGATGTAATCTCACCAAGGAGAATCAAGTCTATCGTCTTGGCTGTGAAGACAGTGCATTGTTAAAATAGAAGGTTATGTTTCTGTGCTCTTGTTCTTTACCCCATGAGCAAGTAAAATGTAATAAGAGGAAGATGTTAGAAATAGCTGGGTGCTTGGTGTATATTAGAAAGGTTTGCTGACATTATTGACATTTGTTCAGTTTTAGTTAACTCATTATAGAAGAGAAAACAGTTTTTCTCCATTGGTAATAGCAAGGGATATTTTCCCATAGCTTGCTTGAATCCATAGCATTTAGTAGACTAGTTTCATATTGAGTAGACTGCTATGTGAGGTTTTAATGCCATTTGACCCTAGGATAAACCCCAATTAAGGGACTTCTCTTTTCCATTTGGGAACCTGGCACATGGGTTCATGCCAAATGATTATTTATTTATTTATTTATTTATTTATTTATTTGGGGGGGGGGATTAGGTTTATTTATTTATTTTTAGAGGAGGTACTAGGGATTGAACCCAGGACCTCATGCGTGTTAAGCACACGCTCTACCACTTGAGCTATACCCTCCCCCTCCAAAGGTTCATTTAAAGCAGGAATTTTTATACCCAGTTTTTCTAAAGAGAGCACTTTGCCTCCTTCTTTTGAGATTAGTTTGTTTTACTGTGGGAAATCCATTTTGAATCGCATTTTCCCTCTTCCTTGCAGCAGGGATGGCATATACATATGTGTATAGGGTAAAACAAGTTGCTTTTCTTTGGTCTTTTTTTTTTTCCTTAATATTTGTTTCTGCTTTTGCTTCCCCAAAGACACGGTAACTCTGGGCATGCATATGTGTATGTATGTCCCTACAGCATTTCCAGGCATACAAATGAGAAGACCTTGTTGTATAAGCCCAGACAAGTACATGCCTGATTGACTAGTAAACCTTCTCTTTCCTAATGTGTTTCCACAGGAGTCTCCCCAGGACAGTGCTATCACTCGTGATATTAACCGGACATTCCCAGCCCATGACTACTTTAAGGACACAGGAGGAGATGGACAAGATTCCTTATATAAAATATGCAAGGTATTTGATGTCAAAAAAAAGACCCACTTTTAAATGGTGATTCTGGTTCTTTGCATTTATGCAAAAGGTAATTACAAAATGTAATTTGTATTTCATGTTAAATAATGCAAAAATGAAGTCTTTGTAAAACTCAAAGTAACAACACAATTTTAGACTCACAATGAACAGGAAATAATTAAAAGTAACATGGTAGGATTTCTTTTATTTACCCTTTTAATTAGGACTTCCAGTTGACAGTCCCTTAATCCATATGTAGGCTTTTACAAGTTGGTTTTATGTTACAAGCCTCTGAGTCCTATAACATTGCAAACTCACTTACAGTATTCTCATTGTAAGTGATGAATTGGGCTTCCTTGGTCCTCAGAGCTAGTCTTTAGTCTTTTCCCAGAAAAACTAATCAGGTGCCCATTTAGCTTCTACCATATAGGAAATGCAGACAAGACACTGGACATTTCCTTAAGGAACTTAAATATTATCATTGAGAAGTTAAAACTAACAACTGGTTTTATGACAGGCTGGCAGTAATGGACAAGTTCTCCAGTGATAAACTAGGTGCTTTAAACTATAAGGGCACTTCGAATTTAGAGAAATATTTCTTGGGTTTAATTTTATTTTCCCCATAGGATGCACAAAGCTATAATTTCTGTTTGTAATCCTCTTTTCTGATCATCCTTTTGTAACCCCTTGTCAGTTGTGCTTCCCACTTAAACAGCCAGTTCAGCTGTCTCTCACCTTACTGCAAAATGTCCCAGAAAGAAACCCTGTGCTCACTGACTCTGGTCTCTTACTCCTGATTCCACTGTACTATAGTTTCCTTCTCATGGTGTTCTTCCTTGCAGCACTCTCTGCTCTAACTTCTTACCCTCCTGGTTAAGCATGCACTTCTCTAACAGCTTAACTGATTCCCTCATTATTTTATCTCTCTCTATCTGCTCCTGGAACAGAAGCCTTCCCCTAGGTTCTCAAGTGGTTCCTGTAGCTCTAAACTGTCTCTCTGGGTGAGCCCTTTAACCCCCAAAGCTTCTGCAATCACCAATGCACAGATGTCCCAAATCTACATTAGCTCATGGCCTAAATTTCTAGCTGCCAGTTGGTCTCCATGTAAAAATCTTTCAAATACATCAAACAAAACAGGTCTAAAAATTGAGTTCCTTTAAAAACATACTTTGTAATGAAAAGTTTCAAACATACATAAAAGTTGAATAGTATAAATGAATTTGTATATATCCCTACCCAGATTTAATATTTATCAACATATTGCCACAATTGCTTCATCTATCCCTTTAAAAATTTTTCCTGAAGTAATTTAAAGCAAATCTCAGATATCACAATCCTAAACTCTTCGCCAAATATCTCTAAAAAGTTAAGATCATTATCCACCTATAGCATCCATCATTTTCCATCAATACCATCTAGTAGCCACTCTATATTCAGATTCTTTAAAAATGTCTTTATACATTTAGTTAGAATCCGAATCCTGCAATATCCATACTGTGTTTAGTTGTTGTATGTCTTTAAATTAAAAATAATTATCCTTTTCCCCCATGCCATTGTCCTGCTAAAGATATAGTAATTTCTCTGTTATTTTTCAGTTCCTTTCATTGGCCATGTTAAGTTTGATATGATTGATGTCTCTTTTAGCCATACTTCTTCCTCTTCACTACCCTGGTACAGACCTCTGTCATATGTTGCTGGCACTTTTACAAAAGCTGCCTTGCATTAGTCTCCCTGCCTTTGGGTTCTTGCCTATTCATTAGATGCTCTTTGTTGACCCTAAAATTGGATCATTTTAGTGGCCTCCACCAAAAACCTTTAGTGCTTCCTTTAACCCACAGAATGAAATCAAAATTCCTTAGTTCATTTCCTGGTCCTAGATTCTTACTTAGCTTAGTATTAAAGGCATTTTGTAATGTATCTGGGCTTATTCCCGAAATATTTTATGCTTCAACCACATTGAATCTCTCACTGTACTCTGGTTGATTTACTTGTCAAACTTGCCAACTGAACTGTGAAGTTCTGGAGGGCAAAAATCATTTCTTACATATGTTAGTATCTGTGGCACTTGTCCATATGGTAGGTGCTCAGTAAATGTTGATGAATTAATAAAATGCCTTTTCTTACCCATATTTCATCACAGCCCCATGAACCTTATATTCCAAACATTTCCCAAATGTATTATGTACTCTAATGTCTATATGCATTCCTTCCAGCTTTTCCATGAGCCTGAAAAATGCTCCCCTCCATTTCTACTTACAGAAATTCCGTACATTTTCATTGTAGTACGTAATTGATTAATCCATTTGCTAAGCACTTTACTTGAGAGGACTGAGAATACTACATTAACTCTATTATGTAAATACTATGATTATTCTCATCTTACAAATAAGGAATATAAGTAATGGTCCTACGATCCAGCTGTAGAGAGCATTTGTAAGATTTCAGTCCAACTCTGTCTAACTCTGATGCCTCTCTGCTTTCTTGACCAATCACCTATTGATTGGTACCTTCATAGATACTGTCAAACTGCATTCCACAGAGCTGTGTTGGGATATATTATACTAGTTTTTAATAGTCTTAACAAAATTGGTATTAACCCTTGTTAATTTCTACTAATTTGATAGGTGCAAACTGGTGCCTCATTGTATTATAAACAGATTATTTCTAAATCCCTCTGTACATCTTGTCTTTGGGAAAGTGTGTTTCTTGTTCTGTTGCCTTCTCATCAGATAAGCTTTGATGAAATGAGGGATATAATGAGATGCTGAATTCTACTTAAATTTTTGAAAGCATGATTATGTATATAAACATTAATAGTGTTTAGTGAGTGCCTGGTGTGTTTTAAAGCTATAGTTTCACCAAAAGCTAATGATAAAACCTCATGTATGTATTAACTTGTCATCTAATAAGCACTGGCATCACATTTTGCTAAGTGATCTGAATTGTAAACAAACCCATCTCTAAACTGCTTTCTTGGGACGCAGAGGAACCTTGGCACAAAAAGTAAGCGAAGAATAAAGGGAGTTTCATTGGAATTACATTTGTCAAACAGGGAGTAGCATCCTGAATCTGTAGAAATTCCCCTTTCCACCACAGCTTACATGAAAACTATAAATATTGTTCATAAAAACAAGACTCTGAAAAACTACTAAAGAACCAAAAAGAAAACCATAAGGAATGTTTGATATCAATATTCTGTGATAATGTTAATAAGAGATGAGTAGTAATCATCTGCTGCCAAGAAAAATACAAATGAAAATTCCGAAGGAACCCACGAATGGTTTCAGAGGAGTCCCTCTTATCAGAAAAGTTATTACTGGCATTGTGGAAAGAATTGTATTTTGGTTTCTTTGCCAAGAAATTTTTTCCCAGAAAGAAAAATGAATAACATTAACAGTGTTAGTGATTGCCTGCTGTGTGTTGAGGTGCTGGCTAGATTGAATAGGGACATCACCTCAGCCCCTAAGAAGTTCACAATCCAGTAGAGAGGATGCACGTTTAAAATGCGGTGTGGTAAGTGCTGTAACAACCATGCATTTGTAGCAAGTGCCATGGAAGTACCGAGAAGAGAGAGAACCCTGGGGGAATGGAATATGTTTGGAGCCTAAAGGAAGAGCACATTTTTCAGACAGAGAAGAGGGGAAAGCGTGAGCAAAGAAAGGAGGTATGAAAAATTTTTTTAGTGCTGAAATGGGTTTACTTAATCTTACCACTCCTTGGCTACAGGAAGTGGCATTGTGACAGTCCTATTTATTGTAAAGAAAAAATGGAATTGAAGAGAAATGTTTGCATCCTTCCTGATCATCAGAATGCCACAGTGGAGTGTGGGTAGCATCTTCGAGGTTCCCATGTTCAAGTTCCTATAGGGCAACTATAGCTGAGTGACTGCTTTCATTTACAACTCCTGTGTTGTTGTTTTTTTCCCCCAGGCTTATTCTGTATATGATGAAGAGATTGGCTATTGCCAGGGCCAGTCATTTCTTGCTGCTGTTTTGCTTCTTCATGTGAGTAATTGGGTGTCTGTGATTTACACATGTCCTGCTTCAGCTTGCACTAGCCTTAGACTTGATCTAGGTTTTATATTGCCTTTGACCAGACTCTAGGGCATGAGTGTTAACTCATATCTGGAAACCTTTCCCTTAAATTAATATAATGTCATCATGAAAGAGAAACATGGGAAGAATAAATGACGGTGTTGAAAATTAGTACAGGGATGGACTTCATTTTTATTAGTAGGATGGTTGGATAAACTTTAGTCTTGGTTGAACTTATTGGGGACATCTTATCTTCTCTAAAGTAGCTGCTGTCACCAGTCTTTGTTTTGAGATTTATGTATTGGGGTGGGAGGGAGACAGAGAAGTTGGCTTTCTTTGGTGCTGTTTTATTCATTCATTCGTTCATTCATTCATTCAGCAAAGACATTTACCCCTCATCTTACTGATATTTTTCCAGATCCACAGCAGAATTGAAAAAATGTTAAGCTGAACGCCCACATGCTCTTCACCTAATTTATCAGTTAATGTTCTTCCACGCTGCTTTCTCTTTCTCTGCATCTTTCTCACTGTCCTCTTTTTCACATGCACATGTTTTATCTGTTACTGAAAAAAAATTTTTTGAAATTATTTTTGGAAAATAAGTAGCAAACATTGAGATACTCCACTCCTAAATACTTGTGTGTGTTATCTCCAAAGGGCATAACCAGAATATGGCAATCATGCCTAAGAAATTCAGCGCTGATTCAGTAATGTCTTACAGCCTACATTCAATTTTCCCTATTTACTCAGTAAAGTCTTTATAGTTTTTTTTTTTCTAACCAAGATCAATGAAGATTCAGGTGTTGCATTTGGTTGTCATTTCTCTTCATTCTTTTAATCTAAACTACCCCTTTTGCCTTTTTTTGTGTGTTCCATACCATTAACGATTTTGAAAAATTCAAGTAAATTGTTTTGCAAAACATCCCAAATTCTTGATCTGTTGGATCATTTCCTCATGATTCAAGTTAAAATGCTTGGCAAAAATACCACACAGGTGATGTTAGCAGAAAGTTTTTGAGCTCCTGTTACGGTCTGAACTGTGCTAGAGATCAGAAGTGAGTAAGACAGACATGGTCCTGGACAATCCTCATGGATACAGAGCTAGTGAAGCTGATTAGCTGTAGGTAAAAAAATCCACAAGTATATTACTGATTTCACTGGCTCTATGAAGATATAGTAAACAGTCTGATGCAGGATTATAACAAGGGAGCCTCATTTAGATTACAGGCTTCTCTGGGAAGGTAACCTTTAGGATGAACCCTGAAAAATGAGAAGAGGTATCCATTCTCTTGTATTTTTCTGTATCATTTACCTTTTTTAAAAACATTGTTATGAAAATAATAAAACTATTTTAAAAGCAAGAGGGTGGAGAGTAGAGCATTCCCAGCAAAGGGAATAAAATGGGGGAAACTTGGCATCTGGAAGGAACTGAGAGAAGGTCAGTGTGACTGGAGCGTCACGAGTGATGGGGAGAAAGGGAAGGAGCTAGAGAGGCCAACAAGACCAGCTTAGAGAGAGGGGAGCTGAGGAGGCCAGGTCACACAGTCTAGATTTTGTTTCTCTAAGATGAGGAAGCTTTTGAAGAGGTCTAAGCCATTTTGTGTAGGTTGTAATACAAGTAAAATAAAACCACTTTGTATCTTACTGTGAATGTCGCTTGTTGGTATGGGTAGGTATACAAAGGTAACGATAAAGCTATGACATTGATAAAAAGAGGTCAATTTTTTTTCTTTCAGCTTTATTTACATATAAGTGACAAATAAAAATTCTCTGTGTGTATATATGACGTGTATAATGTGGTGATTTGATACAGTATACATTGTGAAATGATTATTACCACCAGCAGGCTAATTAATACGTTCCACAAGAGTTCAAGTTTTAAAATGTTGTTTTGTTGTTTTAATCAGACTTTATATTTAAGTCTCACAAGCCTAGGTGATTTGTTTTTGTTCTCAACTTTAGTCCAAGGACATTTATCCCCATCTAAGTACCACAGCTCTTAAAATGGGTTTCCCATTCAAATCCACTATGTCTTGGTTTGAGCTCTGTGCTGACTACCATCATGTTAAAATAAGTGCTTGTTTCAGAGTAAGAGCAAATGTGCTGTGTAACATCAGAAATGCCTCTCTGTCAGACCAAGTCTCCCTCAGTGTGTGGAAAAGTGAAGTTGCCTTCCATGACAGAGACCTCAAAGGTCTGGTCCTTTGCCCCAAAAGCCCTTACTTTTCCAACAATAGTTTGCTATCCTTTTCTCATTTATTACTTAGTCTGATTTGCTCTTTAGCTCTGTTTATTCCCAGTGGTTTCTTTGCTCAGCCCACCTCCATCATCTTGTTCAGCAGAAGCCCACCCACCTTCTTGACATTTGGAAATCTTGCTACAGTCACACACCATGCCTTAAATAATATTTCCAGTGCTTTTTTTCTGTTTTGAAAGCTAGACATTTTGCCAGGTTCTCAGGGAGATGTTTTTCCATAAAGCTATGGAAGATGTACATATTATTATAAGTGTACATTTATAAATAGAAGTGAATTAGGATTTTGGTAGTATTTTAAGTATTACTGCAAACTTTCCTGTAGTACTTTAAGCATTAATTCAAACTTTAGAATTTGTAAGGGTCTTCTGTAACTAGCCATGTTTTTAGTAACAATGAGGGAGAAAAACATTTTTACTAGAATGAAATAACTGGTAAAGAGGTTAAATACTATAACAGAAGTCTCATGATTTGGGAAAGATGAAACACACACTTGAGTATCTGCCTGTTCCTACTCTGTTCAAATCCTGTCCTCCCTACAAAGCCGATTCGTGGCTTCCTCCTGCGATTCAGGCTTTCTTGTTTTTGTGTTCCCTCTGATCTTTCTACCTAATTCATATTACTGTTACCGTATGCTGGTTGTATGGGCGGCTTCCCAAGGACAGGAACGGTGTCTGGCGTCGAGCAGCACTGTTGTTAGATACGCCTTGGTTGAGTGAGTTCATATTATAAAACACAGCTACAGATCTGAGTTCCTGCATGTTGCTAAATTTCCTAGTATTCAGATAAGAGGGTTGAATGATGAATTTAACATACTGAGAAAACTTCTGTATGTTTGTGACCCTCCCCTTTCTTCCTTCCCTATATGTTACAGATGCCTGAGGAACAGGCATTCAGTGTTCTGGTCAAGATCATGTTTGACTATGGTCTCAGGGAACTTTTCAAGCAAAACTTTGAAGATTTGCATTGCAAATTTTACCAGTTGGAGCGCCTCATGCAGGTAAAAAGAGAATCTAGCTTGCATTTGCCATTAAGAATGCAGGACGGGGAAGAAGTGAATTGATGAAATGGTGCCAAGGAACAATGGTGATGTCCTGAGCCATCCAAGGTTAAGGATTTATGTTTTTCATTTCTCACTATGTAATGATGATACCAAGATTAATAAGCTGTTAACCTGATGGGTATGAGCTGGGTTTTCAATCTTACAAACACCCAAAAGATCAGATGATTTTGTGGGGGACTTTAACATGGAAGTCAGTCAGGAGATACTTGCCAAGGCTCTGAAGCTGGCTGGTTAGGGATCACATAATAAAAGTGAAACAAACTTTCCCAAACATTTCATAACTTGGAGAGAAATACTATTCTTCCAAATATTTGTCACCATTTGGGGATTCCTCTTTAGAGCTACTTTGTGGACTAGAAACTAGAGTTCAGTGCCAGTTTAATACCAGATGATGAGTGTTCTGAGCACTTGGCGGTTTTTAGAAAAACACACGTAGGTGACTTTTTTGGCCTATTTCTGGCAGATTTATGGGCCTCCTGAGTAGGAGTTGAATAGCTGCACATGTGCCCAAAACTAATTAGTTTGCTATTTCAGGAATACATTCCTGACCTGTACAACCACTTCCTGGATATAAGCCTTGAAGCACACATGTATGCCTCCCAGTGGTTTCTTACGCTTTTTACTGCAAAATTCCCCCTCTACATGGTCTTCCATATCATCGACCTGCTTTTATGTGAGGTATGTATCAGAGGCCACAGCACTTTGGCTTTTGTTTGTATGTCCTTCCTATGTCAGCTCTGCCAAAACAGAATTTGTTGTTCTCATTTTATTTCATTGCTGGAAACTCCAGGTTTAAGTGACTCTTCCTTGAACTGAAGCTAATAATCATGTTTTGTTAAAAAGTACTCTCTACTTTAAAAACAAAACACACATGAGGCATTTGTATTAGTTAGTATTAGGTTTGGTTGCATTGAAGAAATCCAAAATAACAGTGACTAAGTAAAGTAGAGGTTTATTTTTCTCTCTCATGTAGGAAAAATCAGAATGTTGGTGGTAACCTGCCTTCCCCAGAATGCAGCCTTGTCCCTGTGGCTGATGAGAGCCCTGGCCACCGTCTTTGTATTTAAGCCCAGGAGGGTTAGGGGTGGGGAGGCGGGGTGCATCCCCTCTTTTGAAAAGAGACTTTCTGGAAGTTCCACCCATGTTTCCACTTAACCTCTTACTGGCTAGAACTTAGTACGTGATCATACCTAGCTGCAAGGGAGAATTTTTTTTTTTTTCCAAGCTGGGTAGGAATTTGCTAAAAATTGGGGCTGTATTACTAGAAGAAGATAGATATTAGAGTAAATAACAGTCTTTGCCTCAGTATATTTTTGGGTTTTGGGGTGTGTGTGTACCTAAGAAGAAAAACTAATTTCAAAAATATGTTCATCATAGAAACTATAGAAAATATAAGCAAAAAGATTTTAAAATACTCATAATCCAGCTGTCTAAAGGGTAACTGCTTTTCGCATTTGGTGTATATTCTTTCAGCCTTATGTGTGTGTGTTCATATATGTGCATGTGTAATTTCTTTATGGAACAGCTTTTTTCATATGGAATATTATGTAAGAATGTATATTCTGTATGTATATAAAATAGATGAAAATATTGCTATATTATGCTATTTGGTAACCTCTTTATTTCATATACTTGAATATCTGTAGACAGACACACATCTGTACCATCCTTTTTGTTTAATTATCCCATATTCAGAACATACAAAAGCCTTTAAGAAATTTGTATTTTCTGTCCAGCTTGAAATATTTTGAGAAATAGCATTGCCAAGTATCCCATTCTTTGAATATACCGTGATTTATATAACCAGTTCCTAATCTCAGACCTTTAAATTGTCTAGTTTTTCACTATTATAAACAACCGTTTGTTAAGTAGTTACTATGGGTCTGGTGGCATGCTAAGTAATTTACATGAACTTTTCAACTGATTAGCTCAGAAAACCCTTGGGAGAATATTAGTTACTATAGAAATTGAGGCCCAGAAACTTAAAAAGTTAAATTTGCTCGACAGATGTTAGTGCCTCCCCTCATATATCCTTTGCCTCCATCACTCCTAGAATGGTTAGATGAAAAAGGCAGATTGGAGGAAACCCTGAGCAGATTCAGTTCTGTTACATAGAGTTTATGGACAGAGTGATGGTTACACTTGGAGTTATTTTCTGATAGATCACAATTTTATGACTAATGTTTTAGTTTGGAAGCACTGAATATTTTGGGAAGCGTTCTTGAATGTGGGAATAGGGCTAGAAAATCTCTTCTCTCAGAAAAATGGGAGACTGGGTCTGCTTTAAGTGGTTTTTTAAGTGGTGGACTTGTGATTTTTATTTTCCAAGAGATTCCATTTCTTTACTTAAGTTCTTACAATTTCTCTAAAATTGTGGGATATTCTGAAGACAAACAGTTTAATAGTCCAGATATAAACATTGAAAATGTTTTCTGTGTTTTCTCTTTTAGGGGATAAGTGTTATTTTTAATGTCGCCCTTGGATTACTAAAGGTACACATTTATTTGTAAGCTGGATTATCTGGCATTCCTTGTTCAGCACTTGCAATATCTTGGTCTTAATCTCATTCTGAGCAGCCGCGTTGCTCTAGCATTATCCCTGACAGTGGATATGTGCAAGTAGCTCTGGCAAAGGCTAAGAAGTATTTTCTGGGGATTTTAAAGGTGCTGGGATTATAAAATGCTTCTTGGGCACCTTCTTAGCAAAAAATTTTTTCTGTACATGGTTGTACTTTGTTCTTTTTTCAAGACTTCCAAGGATGACCTGCTGTTGACAGACTTTGAAGGTGCCTTGAAGTTCTTCAGGGTGCAGCTTCCTAAGAGATATCGCTCAGAAGAAAATGCAAAAAAACTAATGGAATTAGCTTGCAACATGAAGGTAAAATAATTTCTGCATTAATTTAGATTATTTTATTCAGTTAATGTCTCACTATTCCTGATCAAACTATCAACATTTATAATGTATTAATAATAATGTTTTCTTTTATAGGTATAATTTTCTAAATATTTTCATATATACTGTATCTTATGTGTTAAATTTCATTGCTTTCCCCAGTCTTTGAACTCTGGAAATGATGTTGTTATCCCCATTTTGAAGACAAAGAAATACACTGGAAAGATTGCAGCTCCCTAGAGTTGTATGGTTAGTTAGTGGCAGAACTCAGGTTTCATAATTTCCGCCGTGCTGTCCTTTAACTTTCAATATTTGTTGTTATGGCCAGAAATTCCCTAACATGAAACTAATAATGCATGAAGGAAACTCATTCACTTTTAGCACTCCTAGTCGGACATTATGACGTATCATTTTAACACCTATATTGTGGTATGATTCCTGTACAGTAGACTACACATATTTCAGATGTACAATTTGATGAATTTTGGTAGATGTACACATCTATGAAACCACCGCCACACTCAAGATAGCTAACATTTCCATCAGTCCCCCAAGAGGTGCAAATTTCAAACTCCTCATTTATCCCTGTCCCTTTTTAAGGTGAAAAAAATAGGATCTCCTTATGTTCATGTTAAAATTAAGCTTTGTTTTTAAAGAAGAAAAAGTAATTGAGGGAGTTTAGTTTGGAATTTGAGGGATGGAGGCAAATGGAGGACAGAACAAATAGCTGTATTCAGATTCTTGTAGGGTGCATAAAAGACTGTCACATTTACTTAAAGTGACTCCAGAGGGTAGAGCTATGATCAGTGTATCAGGGCAGATGTTGTAGGGGAGGAGCTTCACTATCTACTGAGTAGAGCATGGGCTTGGAATCAGACGTGAATTCAGAATTACTTCGCCTGTTAAAGACACAATTTCCTTATCTGTCAAATAATATTAGACTTCTAGTTATACGTTAGACTGTGCTAACTCAGGCTACCCTTCTTTAAACATATGTAGATCCTAGGTAATGTATAATCCAGGAAATATTTAAATACCTGGATTAACTTGAAAGAAAAAAGGGACATGCCCAGGTACCTGAAACAAAGCAGCTTTCAGAGCTGGTATGTGAACTGATAAAGCAGTACCCCAAGGAAATATGGAACCATCAGTATTAGGGTTTTAATGCTCATGAAGACGTATGATATGATTTGGGGCCTTTGGGGTCAGCTGAAACTGAAATCTCTGCATAAAGTTAGGACCTTGGAATAGCCACCATGTTTGTAAAAGGAGGGGATACAAAAACTACCTATTAACCAGAGAAACAATAGAAATCATAATATAAAGTGAATGGGGATTTGGGGGGAAAAAAAGAACTAGAACTTCTAGAAATTAAAATAATCATTAAAGATCATCCAACTTAATGTTACGTACTTCACTAGTATTATGGATAACATTTAATGTGCCAGGTACTGTGGTTAAGTGCTTTTATGTGTGCGGATTAACTGCAGTATGTGTACAATGCTTAGTGCCTGGTAACGAGTGAGGGTTCAAGAAATGATGGCTACTGCTGTGATTATTTCCTCCCTGGTTTTTCAAGCAGATACCAAACAAAGTCTTCAGTAACATTTACACAGATGATGGGTTTGTGCACAGAGCACGAAACCAAGTGAGCTGAGGTTCCTAAGTCACTCTTCCTCAGCGTGACTGAGCATATAGAGGATGCTGCCTCTTACTTATCATTTCTTCCTGTTCAAAACCTGCTCCTTTCTCAGTTTGCGGCACCTGGTTGCTCAGGCCTGAGAACGTGACCCCATCCTCTGCTTCCCTCTCTCTCTCTCTCTCTCACATTTCACGTCTTCATAGTCCGCATCCAAGCCCTGTCGTCAAAACGTATTATTGTGAATCTGCAACTCCCCACCCTCTTCATCACTAACACCCTGATCTAACTGTCTCATCACTTCTCTTCTAGAATATTCCAGTAGACTCCTTGATCCTCCTGTCCCCACAGTGGTTTCCTCCCAGAATTTTCTTGATCTCATCTCTCCCTTGCTTAAAACTCAAATGGCTTTTTACCTCAGAATAAAACTCAAGAGTTCTTGCCTTGATCCACAAGGCCTGGCGCCATCTGACCTCTGGTAGCCTTTCTGATCTCAGCTACTACTACTTTTCCCCCCTTACGCTTTCCAGTTCAGACACCCGGCCTCCTTACTGTTCTTAAACATGCACGCATGTTCCCCTCTTTGTACCTTTGTACTGGCCTGTGGTGTTCTCCTTGACGTCCTCGTGGCTTCGCCCTCACCTCATTCAGGCTTAGGCTCAGTGATCATGTCGTCAGAGAGGCCTTCTCTAATTTGGTGTCTGAAGTAGCAGCTCCCTCCAACTCTTTACACCCTGTCTCCTATTTTCCTCATACCACTTACTGCTATTTAATATTATTTCATATCTTTCATTGTTACCTGCATTCTCCCTACAGACTGGAATTATCAGAAGGGACTTTATCTCTTTTGCTTGCTGCTGAATCCTGAGCATAAGGATAGGATCTGCTTATAAATATCGGTTGAATGAGTGAATAAATGAATATTCTGTTGAGTTTCTTCCAAGTATTTTACAAGGAAGAGTTTACATGGATTTGAGCAAGGCTTTAAAAATAGCTTCTAGCCTAAAGTTTTACCTTTTGGGTTTTCATTATATGGATTCTTTATTTCCAAAGTCCAGATGGGAGGTGTCTCATGTCTTTTTTCCCTTGCCTGCACTACCGAGGAATTAAAGTAGACAGGGCAGCACAGCACACGTTGTTACCGCTTAGACGCGCAATTCCCGGGGAACTTGGCGTGGCGAGGGTGCGCTGCGGGTGATCCCCCTCCTTGCGTGTGATGCCGAGTGAGAAAGATAGTAATTTTTTTTTTGTTTTGAAATTGACTCAGCATGGAAAGCCTACAGATTCAACAGGACATGAGAGAATGAGCTGCTTCTGCTAAAAGGTGAGATACGGTGTGTACAGTTTAGTTAGCGATGATTAGTTGTATTCTGGCAGCTATACTTAATACCAAAAAATACTGAGGGAGACAGAGGCAATAGTTGAGCCAAATAGTGACAAAAGACCTCAGTCACAGTGATAATTTGTCAGCTTAAATAAGAAAAATCATTGGCAAGCTCAATTATGAGCCCTGCGGTATGTGGACTGCACTACTTGGGAGTGCCTCGGTCAGCACAGAGTGCACGTGACCCTCTGGGGCTTTGGAGCACCCTCTAGACACGGAAAAGGGGATTCCTGCTGTGGGAATGGCTTGGAAACTAGCTTTTCAATTTCGTGGTGTAGAAATTAGAAAGGAAGCATTGGCTCCATAACTCAGTGGAATCCCATTCCATTATTTTTTAATTAAAAAAAAATTGTGACTCAGTTTTCTCAGTTACAGTTCCTGATTAAGGTGGGAATTAGGAATACTTCGTCTTACATGCCAGTCCAGGAAACAAATACCTGTTCTTGTTAGTGTCTTGTGTTTAAGCAATTGGGATGTTATAATTTCCAGTATTTGTATAGATTTTATAAGAATCTCATTTCTTCCTCACTGTACCCTGTGAACTGTGTAGGGCAAATAAAGTGTGGAAACTGAGGCTTATAAAAGTCAAGTGACTTACCCAGCTGATACTGGCTGGCAGTGACAAGAGCCCTAGAGGAACTCAGTTCTTTTGACTCTTACGTTCCCAACGCTTCCCATTCTGTTGCACTGCCTCTTCTCAGTGCAGAAGTGCAGTGGGAGTTAAGTTTGGTGTGGCAATATCTGAAATGGCCACAAGGTGGGTGTGTTGCCCACAAAGGTCTATATTCCTCTTGGTGCCGTCTCTTCCTTTTCTTCGTAAATCCTTCCCTGTATCTGCCTTTACCTGCTTTTCTTTACTTTTCTCTCTTTTCAGCCCTTTTACTTCTCCCTTTCTTTTCTCTCCTTAGTTTATTTATGGGACTGAGTTTTGTTTATTTTTTGAGTTTTAGATCCTCCGCTCTTAATCTAAAATTTAACAACATACATCAAAAATTTACTCAACTGTCCATTGAATTTCTCTCCCTCCATGGGTGAGTGACCTGAAATAGAAAAATTGTTTCCACTTCTGATAGAAGATCTTAAAGGAATTTCACCTTAAATATATTTTTTCAGGAGATCATGAATGTTCCTTGGAACTCCATAACCTTTTTACACGCATAACTGTGCCATGTGCCTTCTTTAGAGGGGGGAAATAGAAAAAAAGTAATTAGGTCTTTTAAGTTTTTGACTCAAGAAATATATGAGAACAGCTGTTTCTCTATGTCTATACAGGAATTTTTGAGAACAAGTCTGATATGTGAGGTTTAGAAGAAGCAGGAACCATGCTAAAGGAGCTGCCTCAGTGGGTTTCTTAGAATGAATCTGAAGACTTGACCTTTTGCTGTAGAATACTATGGTGAAATGGAATTTCTGAACCATTGCTTCATTGGAGTTTGTTATTTCAAACATAAAGTGAATGTTCTAGACTTCACAAACTACCTGTAAAAAAAAAAAATAATACTACTACAAAAACCAAATTGCAATATCTCTCAGTTAATGTAATCCTAACTATTTGCTATTTGGAGAATCAGAAAACTCTTTGGCATTTGGGAATATTTGCCCTTGGCGCATGTTCTTATTCATGAGCTAAAAACAACACTAGTTTGAACTTCATTCTCTGCTCAGATCATTTGTGTAGTTAGTATGTGTTAGAGTTTTAAGCTCTGTGATTGTCATGACTTCATCAGTCTTGTTTCTTGATGTGTTCACAGAATCCTACATAGTGTCTACATATAGTGAATTAATCCTTACAGTGACTGCATGAGGTCATTTTACAGATGTGTAAGCTGAATAACTATAGAGAGTTGAAGATAACTCCCAAAGGGTACACAGTTAGTAAGTGATGGAGTTGAGATTAGATCCCAGGAATTTCAGGCTCTGAAGTCAATGCTTTATCATCATTGTGTTTTACAATGCCTGAGGGATTGAAGGAATGAGATAAGAGCCACTTATATAGGCCCGTTTTTGGTGATGTTTGTCGTATAAGGATGGGTTGCTTAGTCTCCACATCAGTGTCAAAACTTACTCTCTGTGCAATGTAGCTCAGTTCCATTTTCCTTATAGCTAGGCCAGGCTAGTTTCACTTCTTTGATTGTCTCTACCTTTTATAATTGGATTTCATGAGGAAGCTTCTGAGTGGATATTCTCTTTCCCTGCATTGAACTCTAAATTTTGTTGGTTGTTGCAAGGATAGCAGTGCTCGCTACCTTGCTTTATTTTAAGAAGCTGGTCTCCCTTGCTCCTTATCTGTTTTGGGGTCCTCTGCTACTAATTTACTTCTTGTGTTTTAGAAAAATATTCTGATGGTAGAACAAAGCTGCCTAATTCTGTTTAGTGATCTTTGAGGGAGTTCGAGTCTGAACTATTTGAACAAATTAAATAAAAAGGCTCAGAAATTACATAGGATTATTTTTTCAAGTGCTTATAAGCACAGGCCTAGGAGTCCCACAAATCTTGGCTCTCATCCTGGCTTTGCTCTGCTGTGTGACCCAAAGTAGGTTAACACAGCAAGGCTGTAGAGAGAGAAATTGCACCTGCTCTCTTTAAGCCAGTTCAAGTCAACAAGCATTTGTAGATTGTCTTATCTGCTGAGAACTGTATTCAGTGCTGGGCCTGCTACAGAGATGGATAAGAAACAAGAATCGCCCCAGATTTGCGTTTTTTCTGGCACTGCCACTGAATAGACTGGGTCTTTGAGTTTAGACAAAGTCCCTCTTCCTATCTAGGTCTCAGTTCCCCAGTGCAGTGAGGGTGACAGTCCCTGCTATACCCGTCTCAGAAAGTTGTTTTGAGGATTAAAGAAAATAGTAGGTGTAGAGGTAGCATGTTGTCTTAACTCCTATGTAAATCTCAGATTCTTTTAATCAATAATTGAAAAAGGAAGATGAACTTGTGTCCGATTTCTCTGTTTAGCAGTGAGGGCTTAGGGGTCAGGACCTCCTTAATGTACCTTTTCCTACCCACCCACTCACCCACACAGTATACTCCAGCCTTTTCATGCAGAGCTACTAACATTCAACCACCCACCTACACTGGACTTTCTATGAGTTCAGCTCAACAAGGGTTCTGGCCTTTGAGAGTTTTTTAAGCCAGACTTCAGAATCAACTCCTATTTCCTATTAGCAACCTATTTCCTGCTTTTGTGTGTTAAATGGACTTTGTTTAAATGGCTCATTGTTTGCAGCACACGTTCAGAGGATGGCTTTGTCTCTGATTCAGGACAAGAATGCAGATAATAGTAACAAACTATCTATCTGTCCATCGTCTGTCTTATCTGTCTGTCTGTTTATTTATCACCTTTATTGTGGTATGGTTCCTGTACAGTAAACTACACATATTTCAGATGTACAATTTGATGAATTTTGATATATACATGTGTGTGTGTATATATATATATATATATATATACACCAATGAAGCCACTACTACAATCAAGATAGCTAACATATCCATCACTCCCCAAGAGGTGCAGTTTTCGAATTCCCAATTTATCCCTTCGTACCCTCTTTACCCGCTGGTAACCATAAGTTTGTTCTGTCTGTAAGTCTGTTTTCTGTTTTATAAATAAGTTTATTTGTGTCTTTTTTAGATTCCACATGTAAGTGATATCATATGGCATTTTTCTTGCTCTTTCTGGCTTACTTCACTTAGAATGACAATCTTCAGGTCCATCCATGTTGCTGCAGATAGCATTATTCTTTTTTATGGCTGAGTAGTATTCCATTGTATATATATACCACATCTTCCTTATCCAGTCATCTGTCAATGGACATTTGGGTTGTTTCCATGTCTTAGCCACCCTTTATTTAAAAATAAAGACTTCACTGTGAGCCAGGTATTCTTCTCAGCTCTTTATAGTATATGCTTTATATCGTGTGGTCCTCATAATAATAGTCCTCGTATGAACTGTTGACATTTTCACAGATGAGGAACCTGAGGCTGAGATAAGGCAGCTTGCCTTCAGTCACACAGTGATACATCAGCAGAGACAGGACTCAAGCCTTGGTCTGTCCAAGCTCTTAGTGGTAGACTGTGCTAGCTGCCTCCCATCCAGGTCAGAAGCTCTTTCTCCATCCGTGTGGGCCGGGACATCCCTGCCTGTTCTAGGGGCTGATCGGGGACCAGCCTTCCCAGGGCAAGTAGCACGTGTTTTAAGAGAGAACATAATCTAACTCCTGTGACAGAGTAATGACAAGTAAGTGACCAAAGGGAGAGATGTTTTGGAGTAAATGTTTACTTCTGCCAAAATATCCAACTGTCACATTCCAAGTCTCCGCCTTCTTTCTGATTCAGGGTTTCTTAACCTGGAACTGTGGATGGGCCTCAGGGAGCCCATGAGCCCTCTGAAATGGTGTGCATTTTATTGCTGGGAGTGGGTGGGGGTGGAGTTAGCTTCTGTCCTTTCTTATGGGAACCATGGCTCTCAGGGGACCATCAACATGGACTGTCTCTAACAGTGTTAAGAACCACTGTGCTAATTGAAGTGAGGTATAAAATTAGTTTTACCTAAATTACAGAGTCAAGTCTTATCCCAGGAAATTATTAGAACCTGCCCCCAACCCTGGAAGTACATTTAAACAGAACAGATTTCAAATTTAATCTTCTGTGAGGGCAAAAATACCCCTGTACATGAAGCTGTGATTTCCACAGCCTTCTGATAGGAGTCAGCAACAGTGGGTGTGATCCAGAGCTCTTGGGCTGATTCCATAGCTTCCCTTCTTGAATTCAGTTAAAATGTTAGTGATACAAGTAGGAGACAGATAAAATGAACTTTGGGCTTTGAAGGGTGGGGAGTATGTCTCTTCATTAAGTGTTTTCATGCTTACTGTGTTCCAGCCATTAGGAATCTCACCATGTGAGAGTTCTTGTCCTTGTTGAATTTGCGTATCTCTGTGTCACTAATGCCTAGCAAAGAACATGGCACATAGAGGGGCTCAACTATCGATTAAATAAATGTCCCTGCTTACATCTTTATTAGGTTAAAAGGAAGGCCATTGGCTTTGATCTGATCAACATCTGATTAAGTCTCGTTTATATTCCAAGCGTTGAGGTAGGCCCTAGAGATAATGGTGGTAAGCAAAACAGACGTGGCCTGTTTCCTCGTGGAAAGACAGACAGTCAAGTAAGCACATAAATAAATAATTGTGTACTTGGACAGGTGCCATGGAGGATTGACTTGATGCTATGAGAATATGTAACAAAAGGGGAAGAGGGTGTCAGGGAAGGGCTCGCTAAAGAAGTGATGTTGGAGCCGTGATCTGAAAGGTGAATAGGAGGAATCCAAGCACAGGGCTGCACAGGCGGGGAGCAGGCTCGCAGTGTGCATTCACTGTGGTTGCCATTTCCATTTAGAAGAAAGGTCAGTGCAGAAGAGGGGGTCATTTCTCATGAATTTAGCAAGCATTTCTGGGCACTCTCTATGTGCGTGGGCAGGGGACAGCGATGAGTGAGACACAGTTCTGACCTGGAGAATTCACAGATAGTGGGATGGGCAGGCTGAGAGGTGCTGGCCTGTCCTGGGTGCAGCCTCAGAAGGATGCTTGAGTTGCTGTTTTTGCTGCTGTGATAGCTCTTGTTCCCCATTCAGGTATCAGGCATCAGTTGTCTTCGTGGGGGTTGTGCCTCAGGCAGCCTAAACTAGTTGGCTCTGGTACGCAGCCATCTGCAGTGGAAGTCAGGACCAGCTGTGAACCCATTGTAAGCAGTGTTATGTTTACTGGGGTTTGTTTGTGATGAGGATAGGGGTGAGGTATTTAAAGGGAAGGAAGGAGTAAGAGAGAGACTGAGAACAAGTGAGGCTGAGAATCAGGAAGGCAAACCTGAGTAGGTAACGAAGTCAGAACACGACCTAGCAAGCTCTGTGTATGAGCAGAGCTCTGTCTTAGAGAAGCTCAGAATAGTTACGAGAATTATTTTTAAACAGCATTTATTTTAACTTAATTATAAAAGTAATTCATGTTCAATGCAGAAAACATAGGAAACACATAAAGAAAATGTCCATATCCTATCAAAAAACTGTAAGAGCCAAATGAGTGACATGTGTAAAGGGTCTGGCATTTGTCAGGCGCTTGTTACACATAACTGCTGGTACAGTGCTGGGGGAGATGCAACCCTTTTACTCTGAGAATGAGGCATTTATAATAAAGGATAATGAAATGTAGAAGAAATTATTTTGTGATTAGCTTTTTAAAATGTATGTTTATTGGGGGAAATGTTAATTCTTTCTTATCCCAGCATGAGAATGAAAAGTTGAAGAATCCTGAAGATTTGTGAGAATGTTTCGTAGGATTTGGTGTCAGTTTTATAGAGCACTAGGGGGAGCCTTATATCCATTGCCCTCCCTTGTCATTTACACAGACTGACAGCACAGAGTACTAGGGGGAAGTGTTTGCTGCCCACAAGCCTTATTTATTTTCTGTTCCTCTACTATTGATCTGTTAGGATTGTTTATACATTTATGGATCACACTGATGTTTTATTTCGGTGCTTTCGTTGTGAATCACCTACATGTACAGTAAACGTTTACCCCAGCATTGGCCTTAAACCACAGAAGACCTAGGTTTAAGGATGCCACTCCAGCTTGTGGCCTCACCCCAAGTGTTTAATGGGCATCTTTCTGTAGACAGCAGCCAGGGCATTGTGCTATTATGTTCCTGGCTGCCTTCCCTTGGGCAGTAGCCAAACTCCAGGAATAAGCTCTGTTTGAGGTAGACCTGTAAGCATCCCAACAAGGGCTGGTGTCCACAGAGTCAATGTGAAGGGAACACCAGGCAGCTCGAGTTAAAGAAAAAAGCAATAGTGGAACAGAGAACTGGAGATGCTGACACCAGTATGCTGCAAACTTGGGCTTGTCCCATCTCCTTTCTAGGTGTCAGTTTTTTCCCCCTATAAAATAAGGAAGGTAGACTAGACTAGCTCTAAGATTTCTAATTAACCTGGAACTCGGGGGCTAAAAGTCTGATTTGTGAATCAGCAGTGTAATGGTTTGCAGTAGTTGATAAGAAAAAGCTTGAGAGAAAGGACAGTTTGATGGGGTGGAAGAGTGGCTAAGTAGAATGCTCAGCAGAACTGTGTTTTTAAGGAGAATTGTCAGGAGAATTTTTCGTGTTTGAAAGCAGCACGGAAGTTGTTAGTACAGAGGAAAGTGCTAGGTGGTAGGACAGTGAGGGGGCGACAGCTTGGACTTTGGGTGGCATCTAGCAGTCTGGGCTCAAATCCTAGATATGCCAGCTCCTAACTTAGTGACTTTGGTCAAGTTACATTACCTCCTTATACCTTAGTTAACCTGCATATAAAATGAGGCTGATAATATACCGCACCTTGTAGAGGTGTCATGAGGTCAGATGTAAAGCCTCTTGCAGCAGTGCTGGTATGTGCTAAATAAAATGGTCAGTGAGGGTGGTGGTGATGAGGAGGAGGAGGAGGATGGAGGATAGTCAGACCTAGAACTCAGGTAGGAGGGGTTATCTGTTGGGTGTTCATTCTAACACTTGGGGAAAACTTCAGGAACCAGTTATCCCCAGCAGAACCCTGGGCATGGTGGTCATTGAGTAAGACCTTTGGGTCCTGGGCTTATGTGCAGGAAACACCACTTCCATAGTAACTGGAGGTGCCTGCGTCAGCAGAGGTCTTGGTCTTTGGTGCAGGCCCTGAAGCACCCACCCCTCTCTGATACTTTTTAATTTGTGCTGTGTTTTATCCTACAGATTAGTCAGAAGAAGTTGAAAAAATATGAAAAAGAGTATCACACCATGAGAGAACAGCAGGCCCAACAAGAAGACCCCATTGAGCGATTTGAGGTTTGTTGCTTATGTCTCAGGTGATGTGAAGAGCTTTCCGCCTTTCATTTCACATAATTGTGCTTCAGTGAGTTCTTTTTAAAATTCAATTTCACTATTCTAGGTTTAAGTTTCAGTTTGAGTTTGCAAATGAGAAAGCAAGATCTGTTTTGCTTCAAACCAGCTGCCTAGTTTGTTACAGCTCAGTGGGCTTTTGTCACAATTCATAAGAAGTAACTGCTGGACAGTCACTTGAATCAGTTAAATATGCCTTGTGGAGGCAAAGTAGGAACCTGTTGATTGGTAGCACATTAGGACCAGCCATGTCTCCCATGATTCCCATAGGACTTGGCAGGCAGTTTTGAGGGTTAACCTTGAGAACTTGTCATTTCCATCTGATTTTTATGTCTGTAACTCGTTTCTTTCTACCCCTCAGCGGGAGAATAGGCGTCTACAAGAAGCTAACATGAGATTGGAACAGGAAAACGATGACTTAGCCCATGAGCTGGTGACTAGCAAGATTGCCCTGCGGAAGGACCTGGATAATGTAAGTCTGACTTGTCTGAAGGGATAGATTACATTGAAACATTTCTCCCTTAATCAAGTGAAATCCTTGAATCGTAGTGTTGTTCTAGTCACCTGCCTTCAAAGTTTCCCTCTTCTGATGCAGCCTGCTCTCGTCAGTACTACTTCCCTCTTTTCCTTCAGGGGTCATTGATTATCTCATTAAGCCCTCCTTACCTCATTCTTCATTACACATGCAATCCCTGAACTCCTTTCCAAACATTGTTTGATTGCAAGGCTTTTTGGCTAATTCTTAGGCTGTTGCAATTGGCAGTAGCATTTAATCATTGTAACTTCCATACCCCTAAGACAGGAACAGACTTTGTCACCCTGCATTGCTCTTGCCTGTTGGGTAAGCGTTGCCAATTGTAATAAAGCTCAGTGCCTCCGCAGCTCGCGATTTCATCCATCATTTCTATTGGCAGGTGTTCTGTTTTAATCTGCTTCTCCTACTCTTAAAAACTTGAGATGATGGTGTTCCTGGCAGGGTGCTTGTCCATTTTCTATACTACAGGCTTCCCTTAGACGAAGTGCAGTCTCTCATTCATGGTTTAGGTCAGAGGTTGGCAAACTTTTTCTGTAAAAGGGATAGATAGTAAATATTTCAGGCTTTGTGGACCATATTGTCTCTGTTGCAGTTATTTAACTCTGCCCTTGGCACAGAAGTAGCTGATAGCTATAGACAGTGAATAAATGAATGAGCCTGGTTGTGTTCCAATAAAACTTTGTTTACGAGAATAGGTGGCAGACTGGATTTGTCGCTTGGGCCATAGTTTGCCAACACCTGACTTAAGATTTCCCTGTCAGGCTCCTTAAATTACTTTTCTGCTCACTGATTTTTCTGAGGTTCTAGAGGTAGGCATAGGGGTTGAGAGTTTACAGGGGACTTACATAATACGTTGAGCCCTGTGGGATCTATAACCTTCACAGGGTCCTTGACATCCACCAGGTGTATGAAAATATTGTGTGCCACTGTATTTCTTCAGCAGTTTGTGCTTCCACTAGATTCTCAAAGCGGTTCACACTTGAAGATGAAGACAAGGAGAGAGAGCAGTGTCTACTGGTTCTTACTACCTCTCTTTAGGAATAGAATAATGGAACAAAATTTTGAACAGATCTGGATTTTAACACCAGCTACTCTACTTTCAAGTAAAGTGTGGGGAGGTGGAATAATAGCTGTGTCCCAGGGCGATAGTGAAAATTACATGATCTGGTATATGTAAAAGGCACCACCAAATGAAAGAATTAGGCACAGTCAGTGTTGGTTCTCTCTGCTTGTCTGATTGTCAGCCACAAATAGCTGCAGGTAGCTGGGAAGACTCCTTTTTCCAGTTTTTGCAGGAGGGTGTTCCAGAATCATTAGCCCTAGGTAACCAGAACCTGGAGATCTGACTGATTTCTGCTTGACCACAGTCTGCTCCTTAGGTTGAATCCCAGAATACCCTCTGATATTCTTTGTAGAATCGTCCCCTCAGCGTTCAGGCATTTCTGCCAAGTGAGTGGAAGAAGGTGGGTGTACTTGGAGCAGAGTAATTACTGTAGCAGGCCGCAGTGTGTACCAGTGATGGCTCTTCTAGGAGCTGTAGATCGCACAGAAAGGAGGTGTAAAGGGAAAGAAAATGGCTCCTATACCAGAGCTTTGTGTTCTACAATGAAATTATATTAAGAGGCAACTTAGGCTAAAATTCCAGGTGGATTTTTAGTTTGAGCCGTTGCATTCGCCAGTCTGACAGGCCCAGAAGTAACATTGATGTTCCACTAGTTTAAGGTGGATCATAGACTTTTTTGTTTCTTGAAGTCTGCTTGTAAAGAGTATAAACTTTTTTTCAAGTTGTCTTTTCCTGATATAGTAGTCAAAGAACTAGATTACATTCCTGATGCCGAGAGTGAGAAATAGTAAAAATAATATGAATTCCCATTTGCTGATGCTCTTTGTGACAGATGCTATGATGAACACTTTGCTAAGTTGTAATGTCGCTTATCCTTAGCTCACCCTTGTTAAGGACAGTCACATGAGCCCATCCTCATATGAATCCTCATATGAATGAGGATTTTTTTTAAACAATCATGAAACTTGAGACTCAGAGAGATGAAGGCACCCCAGAAGAAGCAGAGCCAGAATTCTGACCTAGGCGCATCTAATTGGAACACACTGTCTCCAAAATAAATATGGAACGAGAAGCTATGACTTGATGACATAACTGCATCAAAAATATAAGTTGAGGAAGACCAGACACTGATGCCTGACAGAGAACGTTTCTTAAGCACTTAGTGAGCAATGAGGCACTGCTCTAAGTGCTTTGTATTTACCATCACATCCTCAGAACAAGCCATATTGTGTAAGGGATACAGTTACAATCTCCATTTTACTATTGAGGAAACTGAGGCCAAAAGAGGTTAAATATCTTACACAGTGACACTGTCAGTGGCAGAGCCCTTAGATTGAAACCCAACTGACCTGACACTCCTAACGTAGCTCAGAGGAGCAGGACCCCTGCCGCCTTTCGGACTCAGGAATGTCAGACTGGGGTCCAATCATTCGGCCATCAACAGTGCTGAGCAGACAGACCTTTTCACACTAAAGTCCCTTTCCAAATTAGTCTCATTTCTTTTGAATCATCACTGAAAATCAGCTAGGTTCTGAAGTGAGGGATGTGGGGTCCTCCAACCTTTCCTTGACTTCAGGGACTCAGATATTTGAAAGAACCTCTTGCCTTTTCACTCTTCCCTTTCTGCATCCCAGAGAAAAGCTCCCTGGTACGTGGCGGATAGGATTTCTAGAACGCTCTTTTATTTCCAGTGGATTTTATATCACTCTTGTTGTTCCTCCGCTGTCACTTTTATTACCTGTCACACAATAGCTATGGAGAAATTCTTGGTATGACACTGGTGCTGCAGGCTGAGAGGGAGCCTGTGGGAGGCACCTGGCCCAGGGCTGACAGGACCCCGTCCGAGTCCCCTCTGGCCTGGTTGCTGTCCACACTGAGACAGTGTGATGTGAAAGTGATGGAAACAGGCTGAGGAGACCACCTGCTGGAATTGGAGTTCTTGGCTTCGCTGCATTCTAGTCCTCTGACCTTGAGCAGGTTGCTCAGCTTTCCCCACTGAATTACTTTGGCTTCTTTTGTAAAAATTATTTGACACTATACTTATGGGTGTCCTCGATTCTGTATCTGCTTCACTGATGTCTATGTCTGTCCTTATGGAGGACCACAGTCTTAACTGCTGTGGCCCTACCATCTTCATAGCATGTGAATCCTCCAACTTTGTTGTTCTTTTTACAACATAGTTTGGCTATTCTAAGTCATTTGCATTTCTTTATAAATACTAGAATCAGTTTGTCAACTTCTAGAAATAAAAGCCATCTGGGAGTTTGAGTGAGGTTGTAGTGAATCTATAAGTCAGCTTGGGAAGTATTACCATCTGAACAGTAATTGAAACTTGTAATCCATAAATACATTATAATTTTCATTTATGTAGCTCTTTTTCAATTTCAACTTTAGTTTTCAGTTTACAAGACTTGCATATATTTTAATGTTATTAAGGATATTGTTTTACAATTGTTCATTGCTAGTCTCTAGAAATACAATTGATTACATGACCTTGTATCCTTTGACCTTGGTTAATTCACTTACGATTCTAGTAGCTTTTTTGTTTACTTTTTAGGATTCTCCACATTCACAGTCATAGCATCTCTGAATAAAAACAGTTTTACTTCCTTTCAAGTCATTTGCCTTTCTTCCCTTGCCTTCCTGCACTGACTAGGGCTTTTGGAACAATGTTGAATGGTGAGAGTGTCCCCCATCACCTTGTTCCAAATGTTAGCTGTAGGTTTTTCATAGACCATGTTGAGGAAGTTCTCCTTTCTTCCTGTTAGCTACCAGTTGTCATGAATGGGTGTTGAATTTGGTCAGATGCTCTTCCTGCATTACTTGAGGTGATTATTTGCTGTTTCTCCTTAATTCTGTTAGTACAGTGAAGTAAATTGATTTTCTAGTGTATACAAACTTTGCATTCCTAGGAATCTTGGAGTTCCCTTTTTTAAAAAAAAAAAAAGACTTTTATTTGTATTAAAGATTTTTGTATTCCTGAGGAATATTTGTCTGGAGTTTCTTTAATGTCTTAGTCTCGCTTTGATACTGGGAATGCTGGCCTTCTAAAGTGAACTGGGCAGTGTTTCCTCCTGTTTTTTAAAGGTCTTTATGTAGGATTGTTCCTTGATTAGATCTTTAATTCTGTAGTCAAGCCACATGGGCCTGGAGTTTTCTTAGCAGGAAATTATTTAATTATGAACTCAAATTTATTTTCAGATACAGAGCTTTCAAATTTTCTAATTCTTCTTGTGTCCATTTTTATAATTTGAATCTTTCAAGTAATTTATCCATTTCATCTTAGTTGTTAAATATATTGGTATAAAGTCATTGATATTTTCTTATTCTTGTAATGTTTATAGGAACTGTTAAAATCTCCTCTCTTTCATTCCTGTTGTGGGTAATTTGTGTCTTTTCCCTTTTTCCTTATCAGTCTAACTAGAAATTTATCAGTTGTGTTGATCTTTTCAAAACCGAGCTTTTGGGTTTTTTTGTGTTTGTTTTTCCCTCTGTTTCATTGACTCTGCTTTTTATTATCTCCTACTTTTATTTCAGTTTAATTTGCTCTTTTTCTAACTTCTTAAAGAGGAAACTTGATCATTGATTTTAGACCTTCATTCTTTTCTAAACTAAGCACTTAAAGTTGTAAATCTCCCTGAAGCACTATTTCAGCTGCATATCCCACATTTTGATGTGTATTGTGTTTTTATTTTCATTCAGTTCTTGTGATTTCTTCTCTATTCTCTGAGTTACTTAGTCATGTGTTGTTTAATTTTCAGCTGTTAGGGATTTGTCCCAGAAATTTTTCTTTTATTTCTAATTTAATTCAATTGTCATCAGAGAACATATTCTTCCTGATTTTAATGTTTTAAAAACATATTTATGCTTATTTTAGGGCCTTCCATATGGTCTGTTTGGGTGAATGTCCCGCACACACCTGGAAGTGTGTACTCTGTTGTTGTGGGTGGAGTGTTCTGTAAAGGTCACTTCAGTCGAGCTGATTGAGTGTTGTTTAAATCTTGCATAGGCTTACTGGTTTCACTTTGTTCTGTCACTTACTGAGAGAGCAGTGAGAAAGTCGGTGACTCTGCACTTATATATTTCTCCTTTCAGTTGTGTCAGTTTTTGTTTCTTGTAATTTGAATTTATGAATACACTCCAGATTACTGCCTTCTTAATGAGTGACTCTTACTGTTGTGAAGTGTCCCTCTTTGCCTCTGGTAATACTCTTTGTTCTGAAATCTACTCTGATATTAATATAGCCATTCCAGCTGTCATGGTATTGCTTGGTATATCCTAGTCTATCCTTTTACTTTTAACGTATCTGTGTCTTTATATTTAAAATGGGGTTTTGTAGCCAGCATATAGTTGGACCTTGCTTTTTTGGTTCAGTCTGATAATCTCCTTTTAATTGGAATGTTTAGACCAGTTACATTTAATATAATTATTTATAGGGTGGGTTTAAGTCTACCACCTTGCTGTTTGTTCTCTATTTGTTGTTTTTGCTTTTTATTGTTTTCCTTTCTGCCTTCTTTGGTTTAATTGGGTATTTTTATTATTTCATTTTATCTCCTCTACTACCTTATTAGCAGTTCTGGAGTTTTCTCACCTCCAGATTTCTGCCCTGTGGCTTCTAGCCACTTCGGCATCTCTGACCCTCTAACTCTGCCTCCTTAAACCCTCTGAGGCATGCCGTTTGGAACCCCTCACACTGCTCTTTGGTCCAGAATGTACCTCTAGGTAGAAACCCAGGGTGGTAGTAGTACTCACCTTGCTTATATCCTTTCTCCCATGAACCACAGTTCTGCATTTATTGTTTTCAGTGTCAGCAAGTAGTAGTTTCATATATTTTGTCCGGTTTTTTGTTTACAGTGGGAGGGTAAATCTGGTTTGGGTTAGTCCTTCATGACCAGAAGTGGAAGTCTGGCTTTATGTTTATTATCACCAGATGTTCTCTGCCCATGTGCTTATGTAAGTAGGGTGATTGCGCAGCAAGTGTGGTGTCACTGGAGGACCCTGGTTCTGTCAGTCCAGTAGCTTCTGTGCACCTTCCCATTGGCACAGCATTGAGAGTCAGCTCTTGGAGCTGTGGCACAAATGCTGGGCTTAATGTCAAGTAACCTTGTTTCAGATTCCAGCTCTGCTATGTGCATTGTGCGGCCTTGAGGAAATCACTTCCCCATCTAACATTTTTATAAATTGAGGAGTCAGCGTGGGCAAGGAAGTCTCTTGAGAAAGAAAACCCAGTTCATGACTTGGCTGTCCCATACTTGTTAGAATCAGTCTTACCTATATGGGAGTGATGATGAGTAACTGAGAGGACAGATGTATGTGCTGTTGCTCAAAAGGTGTTAACCAAGTCCAGACCCAGGAGAGAAGGGAGAGATAACAGGATGTTCTGTTGATTAAAGCAAAAGAAAATCTTTAACAGGACTTCATTCTCCTTACTAGACATTTCCTTTGTTGTTTGATCGTCGTTTCCCTTTTGATTGCTTCTTGGGTCTGAGCTAGAGAAGGAGATGATAAGCCACTCCCCAGAAAGGACAGATCTTAACTCTAGGACCCATTTAATTGCATGCATGTGCAGTGTAACAGTAATTAATGGCCTTTGAGTTTGCATCTCATGCCATTCTCAGTTTTCCATTTAAGGCCCAGCCTCCTGGAACCTGTTCCTCCCAAAGAAAGTATGTCAGAAGAAGTAGTATAGTAGAAAGCACAGGGGCCCAGTGATACCACTTCAGCTAAATGACATCAGAAATGCTGTTTAATTTCAGGGAAACCATCCATTGTCAAAGGAGGTTGTGTATAAGGAGGTGGCAGAGACCCTCTCTATCTAGTGCTCTGTAACTAGGAGCTTCCGGCCCATTTCCTTGACCGCCCTCCGGCGCGCTGCAGCTGCTCGTGTCCCGTCAGCCGTGGACTGTCCAGTGGCAGGGACTCTGTAGGTCAGGTGCAGGCACATCACTTTCACTTAGACGCAGAGATCTGCCCACCAGACCTCTACATGCTTTAGGAAGAAACAGGGGTGGAGGATGGCCATTTCAGGGAAGGGACGCCTTTCTTTATTGGGGGACATTGAGAACAAAATGCAGAACTTGTTTGATGAAGCAGAAGAAATACTGAGAGTCTGGAGGAAGAAAACTAGAATTTGTTATACTGTTAATGTTGATGGCAGCTACCTTTCATTGAGTGTTTATTATATGCTGGGTTTATTACATACTGTGCTGAGTCCTTTCCAAGCCTTATCTCTCAGATGGAGATCCTGAAGCTCAGAGAGGTTCTTAATGACTTATCTAAGTGGCACACAGGCAGGGAGCGATAGAAGTTGAGCCCAGGCTGTCTGATGCCAAGGGGGGAGCTCCTAACCACTGCCCCACACTACCTCTATGCAGGAGACTGGGCTAGACACTTTGCATGAGTGTAGTCTCAGTGTGACCTAGGACACATCATGTCCTCTAGATCACAGTTTCCTCCTCATCTTAAAATGGGATTGTGCTGAATAACTCACACCCCTCCCAGTTCTCACTTCTTGTTCTGTAACAGCATCTCTTAAATGTTTCAGGCTGAGGAAAAGGCAGATGCACTGAATAAGGAGCTGCTTATGACCAAACAGAAGTTGATTGATGCAGAAGAAGAGAAAAGACGGCTGGAAGAAGAGTCTGCTCAGGTAAGGGGAGCATCACCCCTCCCATAGTCCTCTGTGTCTTGAGAGCTAGGAATTTGGCTGGTGACTTCCTCTTGGCACTGGAGAACCCAGAGACAGCTGGCTTCAGTTTCTCTCCAAAGGCCTTTTCTGTTTACTGTGTAAAGCATAATGGTTCTTAATAATTAAAATGTGGGAGGAGACAGTGGGGCAAAAACCCATCCTTCACTGGGGCAGGAGAAATTCCAGTGTGTCAGCATCTTAGTGTGACAAAGAAGAGGGTTAGCGTTTCTGCAGAAAGAAACCAGACATCACAGTGTCTGGCTCTTCCCCTACCTGTCCACTGACAGAGCCCCTGCAGAGCAAACTCTGGAAGGCTTGTCCCGAGCCAGCTCTCCACGGTCCCTGGGGGCACAAACTTGCAGCCATGGGAAGAGCTTTGAGTGCTGCACACACTGGAGCAGGCTAGTTGCCCATGACAGCTCACCCTCTCATCTCAGTCAGACTGCTGAAGAGAGATGAGGAGGCACTTTCTACATAATCGACGAGGTACTGAAGGAGCCACGGTCCTGCCATTAACTCTTCCTCTGCATTTGCTGTGTCACCGCCTTAGCTCAGGGTCCCAGGTTGACAGGGAGGAACTTCAGCAAAAGCTCCAATCTGAAAGAGGGTTTGTTGTTTTCAGAAGTTTTGACTGTTCTCTCCTGGCATCAGGAATGGGGTTAGTACTGCTGAGAGGGAAGGAAGAAGGTGGGAGAATTAGAGCCCTTCCAGAGTTAGATCAGGTGCTCTCGGGAAAGCCCAGCACTAAGCAGGTAGCACCAGCGCTTCCTTTACATTTCCCTTAAAACATTCACTTTTGCTTTTCCCAATGTATGCAGTTAAAAGAAATGTGCCGTCGGGAACTTGACAAGGCAGAATCTGAGATTAAAAAAAACAGTTCTATCATCGGTGACTACAAGCAGGTGGGTCCATGCACCCTGGAGTCGGGCCATATACTCCAGAAGCCCTGCCTGCCTGCGTGAGATGTGTCTTCTCCACACCCACACGAGTCCTGGCTCTGCCACTCGCTCTGACGGGTCCCTTCGCTTCACTGCACAAGTTACCTCACTGACTCTCAGCTGTAAAATAAGGGAAATAATCGCTCTCTCGGAGAACTGTTGTGAGGAGTCCACAAGGTTCTGTTTGTAGAGCACCTGGCATAGTTCCCAGCACATAAGTAGTCACTTAATAAATGAAAGCTACTCTATGTTCTTGGGAGCATTTCAGACCCAGAATGATGGCCTTCTGTTCGCGTATGGTCCACTTCTCTCCCTGGCCGGTTGCATTTTGAGAACATAACTGAATTGGTCTTATTCCTTCCTGTACTGGGATCTCTTGCTGGCTTGAGCCTGGCAAGTGTTTGTAAACATTGGCCATTGAATTGTGGCACTGAAAATTTTGTGCAAGTCCTAGGCCGATGGGTGCAGGGGAACGGAACCTCTGCTCACCTGTCATCACACCCCCTCCCACGTGGTACCGTCTTCATTCCACTCATCATAGTCCACCTTCCTCTGCAGAATTCATCCTGAGCCCAGAGAACTATGCAGATGATGGCATTGCTAAAGAGATTGTCATTTTATATCGTGTTTGTTTTCTTAGATTTGTTCTCAGTTGAGTGAAAGATTGGAGAAGCAGCAGACTGCTAATAAAGTGGAAATTGAGAAAATTCGGGTAAGTGTTCCTTTACCAAAGAGACTTTATACCACCTAGTTCATTTCAGCACAGAAGATTTGGGGAGGGGGTATTCTGCTTTGATTTCAAAAGTGAGAGAAGCTGATAGAGTACCAGGTAAGGCACCTGTCAGGGCCTGGCTCCCCGGTGCTATAGCTAACGGCTGGACTGTGCCTGTTTCCTCTGGGAGGAATGCAGGTGAGACCAGGAGAGCTGGCTTTAGATCTCAAAATACAGGCAGGTGTTCCTGTATGAAGTATGCAGTATGCAGTATGCATTCTCCTCTGGATAACTTGACTCTAAAAAAATCAAAAAATAAAAAACTGAAAAATTAAAAATCAAAACACCTCAACTTCCAAATGTCTGTGATTACTGCAGCCCCACGCTGAGGTGGAGGAGTCCTGTAACAGATTTTGCTGAAGGTGGGGTGCAGATGTCAGGCCCCTGTGGTGATTTGTCACTCCCCACGTTGTTCTGTAAAATGGGGACACTCCCCGTCTGAGCTCAGTTCTTTCTGTTCTAATGGACCCAAGTACAACGAGAACTCTAATTTCTAATGTTTTGGTGCCAGTTTGTAGCTTGGTGCTGTCTTTCTTTAAGCCACCTGTATTAGAGTACTTGTCAGATTTTACTAAGATGAGTAATTTACTGAAAGGTACTTTACTAACATACTTACTAACATAACAGTGGGCAGAAACCTGGTAGAGTCCATGGCTCGTGGCCACATTTGCACAAAACAGCATTTTACCAGGAGCAGGATGATACTACATAAGTAGTGTTTAACCAACAGTATCTGTTTTTTAAATAAAATTTATATTCTGATTCTAAAACTAATAATAATGTTCACTCCAGAAAATTTGGAATATAAGAGTAAAGGAGGGAATAAAAACCCTTATATTATTACTCAGATAACATCACTACTAACACTTTGGTGTATATGCTTTCAGTCTTTGTTCTGTACTTCCTTTAGCATACAGAATTTCTTTCATTCTAAGATACACTTTTTTTTAACATTTACTCTAAAATTGGGACGTTTTGTAACTGATGGCTTTCTGTGGTTTATTTGGCAGAATACTTTATTAGAAGAACACGAAATGATGTTTCTTGCAGTCATTGGCATTTTTTTTCATGAAATATGATATATATTTGTTACTATTCTTTAAATACATTTTTGTGTCCTAGTTCACCCAGCACTGAAACATTTTACCATGTTAGGAAAATTCCTCAAAAATTTTTTACAGGCTGCATACTTCATTGTATAAATGTAATTTCTCCCAATTATTGGATACTTTATCTTCCCATCCCTTTTCTTCTATCTCTGATTCTGCGGTGAAAATCCTTGTACATAAATCTTTATGTAGTCACTGCTTGTTCATTTTTTCTAGCCAAGTTTCCTAGAAGAGAGATTACTGGACCAAGGCATAAGAATAGTTGTGTTGCTTTTGATGTACACCACCAGGTGGCTTTTCGAGTAGGCCATCTGCCAGTTTACAAAGAGAACGTGGTCTTTCAGAAGCTGTAGTGCTCAACTGAGAAGCCATGTCTTGGCTCCCCAGAAGGGAGATGCTCACACCTTCCCATCTTCTTTGTCTTTGTTCACATCTGACATTCAATTTCAGCAAAAAGTGGATGACTGTGAGCGCTGCCGTGAATTTTTCAACAAAGAAGGGCGCATAAAGGGCGTCAGCTCAGCTCAGGATGTTTTAGATGAGGACACAGATGAGGAGAAGGAAACGCTCAAGAACCAGCTGAGAGAAATGGAACTAGAGCTGGCACAAACCAAGCTGCAGTTGGTGGAAGCCGAGTGTAAGATACAGGTAACAGCCACGCCCAGCCCAGCCCCCCCCCCCCCAAGGCCCGCAGTGGGAGAAGGGCTGTTTCTGCTTCTGTGCAGTGGGACCCGCCCCTGTGTGTGGGCTGGATTTCTTTGTGTGCGCTAGAGACCCCAGAAATGATTTTTATGGCTTGAGGTTTTTTCCCTTTTAAACTTTGACCACAGTCCTCATGGGAAGAAGTCCATTACTTGTTACTAATGTGTGGATGTTTAATGAGTAGATAGCTTGTCCTAAGGATTGGACTTTTTCATAATGAGACTTACCCATCAAACTTGGCACCTGCTAGGTAGGGCAGAGAACACGGGCTTTGAAAGCACAGCTGCACCACCGCCCTTAGCCTCTTTACACTTCCGGTTCCCCACCTGCACGCGGAGGTGATGAGGGTCCCTGTCTGATAGTTTGCTTTGAGGACTAAATAAGATAATGCACAGGAACGGCTCGGTACAGCATCTGAGGGCTTCAGAATAGGAGCTTTTATGTCCGGCTCCCATCACTTAACTAGCTTTGTGACTTTAGACATGTTACCTAATTTTTCTGAGGCTCCTTTTCTGATGAAGAAACTGAGGCTTACTTTGGTCATCTTTATGCTGCATGGCTAGTTCCAGTCAGCACCAATGCTGAGTACAAGGTAGGCCTAGGCACTGCTTGTGGAAGGAACCAAGTTCAGGACTGAAGCTCAAGATCTGGGCTTCTGCATCATACACATTCACTGGGCATCTGCTCTTTGCCCAGTCCTTGTTCTAGGCACTGGAGCAGCAAAGCTGAGATAATGTCTTGTGTGACTGTCCAGGATAATGAGGACAGGCCTCACCATGGGCAGTATCTGAGTTGTGGTCAAAGATTGAACAGGGGTTGCAACTGCAGAAGAATAGGGAGCATTCCTGGTTGGGGGGCGTGGCATGTCCAGCCACTCAGAGGGCCTGCCCAGTGAGGAGCTTCAGGAAGTAGGGGTGGAGGTGGGTGCTAGGCTGGAAGAGGGTCTGTGGGTCGGTCCAGCTTGTGAAGCATCTCGGATGCCTTGCTAGGAGTCTAGACTTTAAAGGCTCTTGCTGGAAATTAATGGTGTGTTCTTAACTAGAGCATTAGGTCTGTCTCCTGGTTTGCGGTGGGTGGACAGAGAGGGAGTCACTCAGATAGGAGGCTGTTTTAATAAGTAGACAAGGAAAGAAATGAGGAGGTCTTAACTGGTAAAGACCCCAAAGCTTTGGGCACTCCAGATCTTTCTATGCCAGTATGAGACTGGGGGACTTTCCAGAGGCTTCTCAAGAGTAAATAGACCGAATTCTTGGCTCAGCTCTGAGGAGGCAGTGTCATTGGCATTGGAGACCAGCATCCTCATGTACATCATTCCTCTTCCAGGACTTGGAGCACCATTTAGGCCTCGCCCTGAACGAGGTACAGGCAGCCAAGAAGACGTGGTTTAACCGAACACTGAGCTCCATAAAGACGGCAACTGGCGTTCAAGGGAAAGAGACTTGTTGAGAGCAGAGCTGCCTCCAGACATCTTCAGAAAACACGACACCTTTTGTTGCCTTCTTTGGCCAGATGTGTGATTCTGTGACATGTCCCAGGACCAGAATGTACCTAAGTCAGATCCATAGAAGCATGTCGGTAGGTCACTGGCCCAGAGCTCATGAAGCAGGCAGCCTCTGCGGTAAGGCCTCCTAACTACTGATACTAACAGGCCTGCCAGCTCACCTGATGCTCTGGACGTGCTTTAGAAAGTCACTCCTCGGCGTCACCTCCCAGGCCGCTTTCCAGCGTAGGTCAGCTCCTTGCCAGGCCCAGGGGCTGAGTTGACATTATCAAGAGTTTGGGGATCCTTCAGGCTATTGGTTTTTTTCTAAACCTTTAATCTTTTTTTTTAAATACACACACTATATATATATATATATATGTGTATATATATATGGGGGGGCAGGGAATCATTAACTCAAATAATTCTTACCTGCTTCAGTGCCAGCAGAGGGTCCTCCAGGTAGACATGGAGAAGCACTTTGTTTTAAATAGGAGGGTTTCATGGTTGTAGTTGAAGCCACCTAGTTTTGTTACTCTACGATGCACAGGTTTTTGGTTTGGCATTATTCACATGATTCTGATCAATTCTATGCAACTCTCATAGTTCCTGTCGTTTTTAGTGTTAGCTGCCAAATGACTCCACAGTGCTGGGGTGGGTGACTTGACCGACTGTGAGACTGGATTAATCATAACTTGGACAAATCTTATTTTGCTTAATGTGTGTGTATGTGTGTGTGTATATATATATATATAAATATCTTTTTCCGATGCACCCAGTTGACAGTGTTTAAATCCCAGACTAGGACTGATCTGCACAGCTTAATTATGTGGTTATTTGGGCACTTATTTTCACTCAAAGTTTGTCGGGCTCTGCTCTCCGTCTGGCCGTTCGAGAGCTGTGAAGAGCTCCTTCACTTCAAGGTTCTCAGTGTACAAATGAGAAAGACTCTGAGGGTGGGTGGGTGTATGTGTGTGTTTGTGTGTGTGTGTGTGTCTGTGTGTGTGTGTCCATCCGTGCACGCATTCGCAGGACCCACAGTCCAAGAGGCCCCCGTGCTCCTGGCTTGTGTCCTTGCCTGCCTGGGCCCTGGGCCCTCCCCAGGGTGAGGCTAGGTGCGAACCTCACTGTTCAGATGGGCTGCAAGTTCTCACTTCAAAACTATGGAATGGAGGTTTTAGCACCTTTTTAAAAAAATAATAACTTTAGACTTTTAATTTATATAGTGAAATGCTGACAGGCTGTCTCGCAGGTGACTTTGTTGTCTTCTGGTAGCTGGTTCTAAGAGGCACTGGTTTGTATATAAAGACACTTGGATTGTTTTGTATCTATTTTCCTGTTGGCTGTACTAACGCTTGCTGAGGTCATCTGTGATACGGGAGGTAACAAAGGGCAACCTCTGACCACCCCCCCACCCGCAAAACCACCCCCTCCACTGCTTTCTGTGTCTGTCTTGTTCAGTTACCAAACAGCTATAAGCCCATCTAAAACTAGGTGTGTGGACTTTGTGCTAGGGTAGTTTCAGTGTGTCAGCTTTATCAATTGAAATATAAACCAGTAAAATTGTATTACTATTTCTTTTGTTGCTTTTATTTTAACAGCATATTCATTAAATATTTTGGTATAAACAGAACTGCTTTGTAAAAGTCAGTTGTATCATTATGTGCTCTTGCCCCACGCTTTCCCGCTCCCACAGGCAGGCAGAGAAGACCACCCTCTGGGCCGTTTAGTAGGTGTGTGTGTGCCTCCAGCGGTGCCTCCCACTCATCCACTCAGACACTTCCGAGCAGCCAAGATGTGCCAGGCCTGTGGGGTGAGAGGAGACGCAGGCTTTTTCCTCTGGGAGGCTTATGCCTGTGCCTCCATGAGCACTGCCCCTCTTTGAGACATAACCGGTGAGATATGATCTGTGTATTTGGGTTGAGGGAAGTCTTTACAGGAGTTAAGGGTATGGTAAGACCTTGAAAGACAAAGCATCTCACCAGGCAGAGATGGGAGGGATTCCAGGCCCAACTGTGAACATGAGGGGAAAACAGCTAAAGAGCAGAAAAGCAAAGTACCCAAAGTCCACTTATGTTCTGTTAAACCTTTCAGGAAAAGTGGTGGGATGGCCAGCTTCATCTTTGAGAAAGCCCCTTTCTTCGGTTCGCTGGTGGTCCTCACATTATGGCACCACAGGGACGAGGCTCCCAGACCCTCCGCCATCCTTTACCACCTCATCCCCTTTCTCTGCAGCAGGAAGAAGAGCAATGCTTCCCCAACTCTACAGTTCCCCTCCTTGCTTGACCTGCCCTCCAGGACCCCCCTACACCCAGCCTTTCGATGGAAGCGGGCCGAGATGCAGGCCCTGAAGAGGGGAAGGTGGTGAGTGAGTTGCTCTGAAGCAGGGTGGGGGCAGCCAGGGGCCCGGCTGTGGCAGGTGCTCTGCAGAGGCCAGGGCAGGGGCTCCAGGGCACATTTGGGATCCCTTTGCCACTCACAGGCTGGAGGGCGTATTTCTGGGACCCACATTCCTGGCCAACTGGTGAAAGAGTGAGTCCAGAAGGGCCAGCCTGCTCTGCTCTAGGCTTTTCCAGGCCCGAGGTCCCAGAGTTTAGGAGTGCAGGGAGTGAGGGCAGCAGTTCTCATCCTGGCAGCTGTGCCCTGCATGGGGGAAGGCACCCATAGCCAGTCAGCCTTGGCACACAGGCCTAATGTGATTCAGAAAAGCTCCTGCTTACAGGGAGGTCCCCTGTTCTTTGGAGACCCAGACTGAGAAGGACTGTGACACTGTAGGCCAAGTGCACTAACAGGTGTGCGGGGCCCTGTGGGAACAAGGAGGGGGTGTGTAATGACAAGGGAGGCAAGTGGGAGTAACCGTTTTCTGCACTGATGGTGAGGGGAGTTGCTGGTTAGAGAGGCAAGAAGACAGCGTTTGGGTGGAAGACACAGTCTTGAGCACTGTAGTCTGAGTGAGGTAGGTGATGGGAGGCAAGGCTAGGTAGTTAGGCTGAGGCATCCAGGCCAAGGAGTTTGATGGTAAAACTGGAGAGAGATTTTAAGCCAACTTGCTTTAAGAAAAAATAATAACTTTGGGAAACTCCTTGTCAGTCCCCTAGGAAGAAAGGAAAGAGTCTGAAGAGAGGTGATGGAGTAGGGCAGCCACATTTGGGGAAATCTCCTGGAGAATCAATGAGAGTTGATGAGAGGAAGAGGAGGCCACAGCAGGAAGGTAAATGCAGCTTTTGGGGTGTGGCTCTGCGGTAGTCTGGGAAACACAGGCTGGAGGTGGCAGCACCTGCAGACCCTTGGGGGTTGTGTGGGCCTCGCTGCCGTAGGTTTATGAGCCCTAGGAGTTAAGTGATGTCCTCCCCCGGCTTGAAAGTAAAAGTGAAAAGACATGCCCATGATCACAAGATCTAGGGTTTCTACCAGGTGCCACCACCTCCACCTCCTCTTCCAGGGCCCCAAAGCAAGAACTGGCTGCTCCCTGTGAGCCAGCCCGGCCAGCTCTGCTGCAGTCCGTGCTGGTGTGGTGGTAAATCCAAGCGGAGGGTGTGCAGGGAAGGCAAGCCAGAGTCAGAACACACCCGGAGCCTTTGTGCACTTACCTGGAGGCCGGCAGCAGCAAGCCCCGGCCTGGCTCCCTCTAAGACCCCCTCCCTGGGGTGGTCTTAGGCTCTGAGTTACTGGGGCAGCTGGGCTGCAGGACCCTTGCGGGGAAGGAGCAGTAGGAAGAGCTTCGGCTTTTGTTTTCAAATTGCTGCTGCCATTTAGTAGGTCTGCTCCCTTGGGCAAGTACCTTCATCTCTGAGCCTTAGCGTCCTGATCTGTAGTGTCTGGGTCATGCCAACCCTGGGCGGTGGGTGTCAGGACAGAGTGAGGTAGGTGTGTGAAGAGCACCTGGTAAATTCTAAGCTGAGGATTCTTTCAGCAGTCACTCAGCATCCCCAGCTCACCACTCACTGCACCAGGATGCCAGGTCGAAGTTGCAGGTCTAGTAAACTTTCTGTACTATTAGCAGAGAAGCAGGGTTCCAAGGACTGTAAACAGGGATGGGAATTAGGCCTTGGCTCCTCATCCCTTTGCTTGAAGGGAAGATCCTACCACATGTACTGAGGTAGAGTGTCCTCAGGGCCAGGAAAGTGCTTCTGCACTTGACCCTGTCATCAGTCAAGAGCCTTCTCTTGACCACAGTAAGTCCTTGCACAGAACAGTTCAGCCCACTGCTGTTGAAGACAGAAGCTTTTATTTCTATTCATCCAAAAGGGGGAAATGCAACATGTCAGGGCATTACAAACTTCAGCAGCCAGACCAGAGGGTCAGTCTATTGCAGAGTCCAACACAGTCAGTGCAAAGGATCCCCAGTGTGGGCGCGGCCTGTGGGAGTCGGGGTGCAGAGCGTCCCTGTGGATGAAGGCCAGGCATCTGGGCGAGGCACTGGGGACAGTCCACATATGCAGGCTGCTGCTGCAACCACACCGAAGGTTTAAAGTCTAGTCCTACGTGCAATCACTGCCCCAGAGGGGGAGGACAATCCATGGTGGTCGCGGTCTCCATTGTCATTTAACATAATACACAACATAAAGTTATTGCCGAGGGCTTTGCAATGCAAATAATGCTATTTACACTTGCGTATTCAGAAAAAACACAGTAAATAGATACAGATAGGTATTTAAGTAGACTTCTAAAAACTACCTTGGCCATCACCAGAGTGAGGATAAGCTACAGCCAGGAGTCCAGTGCCGTGTGTGTAACCGTGCAGTAGGGAAAGGTCTTCTACCCACAGCTACACTTGGCCTTCTCTCTCCATGCCTCCTGAGCCCCCATCCTGGGGCTGAGGAACGGCTAAGACTGAGCAGGGCCACCTCACTCCTCATGAGGGAAGGCCCTGCTAGGCGTCAGGTCTAGACTGGCCGCCTCCTGCCTCCCTCCCAGATGGTGAGTTCTGCTTAGAATGGGTGAGAGGCCAGTCTCAGAGGCTGCTCTCCAAGAATACTACAGGGCAGGTAAAGCAGGACACCCCTGCCCCAGCGCACCCTGCCAAGAGCACCCTTGGGACCAGGCCCATCAACCACATTATTCCTGAAAGTGCCCTCACCCCAGTTAGAGCTGCCTCAGGAGATTTGTCTTCCTGAAGATGTGGCTGGGCCCCAACCAGCCACTTACCAAGGACAAAGGTTCAGCACAAGCCAGATGGTCCCTGGTAAAAGGCCTGAGTTCACAGATACTTTGGGGAAAATGGGATAAACACTGCTAAAGGCTGAAGTAAATGAAGTCTTCCCAAGGCAGGTGGCTCGTAACTCACTAGAAGACAAGGAGGGACAGAGGCAGAGGAATCCCACCTCAACCAAGCACTCCCTTTGCCACCTCAAGCCCCTGCCCCAAAAAGGAAGTCCATCTGGAGGCTGGAGACAGCTCACAAGCCAGCCAGAGCCACGCCCAATTCCTGGGAGATGGAGAAAATAAGGCCCCAGTTAGGAGCCCTGAGGATGCCTGCTGTTTGAGAACCTACATTACGTGAATGAGGGAATAAGCAGTACTCCGTGTCTCCTCTAAGAGGTAGGGGTGCAGTGTGAACCCTGCCTGACTGCACAGGGCTGGTCTGAACACGAGATGCCGCTGTGGTCAGGAAAGGGAAGCGTGTGGTGCCAGCACTCCTGGCCTGGCAGGTTAGAGAAGAGGTATTGGGACCCAGGGCTTGCCCGACTAAATTCTAAACTGTGCCTCGTGTGTGGGTGGTCACCACCACCTGGGGGGTCAGGGCCACAGCCCAAGGGGGCTGGTGAGGTGGTGGAGGTGGCTTACAGAGCAACACAAGTGTGTCAAGGAAAGGAGCGGATCTGGATCAGCGTGTCTTGCCACTGACCCACCAAACCACAGCTCCTTCAGCCCCAGGTGTTTGTGAGCAGCAGGGGCCCGTTTCTCGGGAGGAGAGGCACGGTGCTCAGCCTGGAAGCACAGTGAGCTCGAGCCGTGCGGAAGGGAAGTGGGGGGAAGGCTGGACGCTGAAGATGCAGCTTGCTTTATAAACTACACGTGGACAAAGGCCTTAAAGCCAGTGGTCTTAGCTGTCTGAAACTCCTCCGTGACTCACTTCCGGGAACAAGGAAAAAAAAAAAAAAAAACTGGCTTCCCAAAACAGTAGAAGTATTTAGGTAAGAATCAAAGAAGAAAATTCCCCTGTTAACCCTGAGCAGGAACATGAGACAGATGGCATTGAGCTTATGACCGTGGGCGGGGGCCAGGCTCGAGCTCCAGAAGGGACCATGGTGCCCTGCAGACAAGAGCCTCCCGGAGAGGCCAGAGCCACAGCGCAGGCCGGGCTGCCTGATGGGACCACACCTGGCGTCACAGGCCAGCCCGACCTCTGTCTGTGCCAGGCTTGCCTTTGTCCTTTCCCTTTCACAAGCCCAGAAGCGCCTCTAGAAGACACAAGGAGCACTCCTTAGAGATGGGAAGTTACGCACCTGCTGTCATCCCAAGAGCCCCCTGCCCCAGGCAGCAGGATGCAGAGGCCCGTTCCCCGTTCCCCGAGAGAACGGGAGCTGGACGAGCCCAGTGAGTGTATGTGCCCTGGAGCCGCAGCTCCTCCTCCCACAGCCCCCGCCTGGCTCAGGACGAGACACGACCTCACTCAGAGCAGCCGATTCCCTAAGGCTTGAGCGATTCCCTACCTAGCACCCCACCACCCTCCCAAGTCCCCCTCCCCATGTCCGCCCCACGGCTCGGGCCGCACCAAATCCCTCAGCCCCTCGCTCCCCAGAGGACCCGTGTCTGCAGCCTGGTGCTGCCAGAGCCGCCCTGGTTGAGCCTCGTGTGAAGCTGCCTCCTCAGCCTCGGGCCTCAGGCACCTGCCTTCCCTTCCCTGCGCAGCACGTGATTCTCACCTGCTCCCACAGGCCTGTCAGGGCTCCATGAAACAGCAGCGCAAGCGGCCCGACCCTCCCGGCCTCTCCCGACACTGCACGCACAGCCGGCACCCCCTCCCAACTTCAGGTAAAAGGAGAAAGTTGGCAGCTCACGTCCCTGGAACCTCCCAGGTACTCCGTCAACAGCAGTTCCCTTCACCTGCTGAGAAGCTTTGCTTCGCAGCTGTCAGCTCCCTGCGCCTCTGAAGGCTTGTCCCGTGTGCTGGCCACACGGAGGGGAAGCCCGTCCGAGCACTTTCACCCCCGTAAACACCGAGGCCCCGAGCCAGCGTTAGACTTGAGACAGAATGTTTCATCTTCTTGCCCTTCGAAGCTATCTTCAGTACAGCAAGAGGAGCCTGAAGACGGCAGATTTTATCAAGCTCTGTCATGTTAAAAAGGTGTGGCACTCCCTGGCCCACTAAGGCCGGTGGCCAGAAAAGCTTCCCAATTCTCCAGGCCTCTTGCCCACTTGAGTGCCAACAGTAGTAACCAAACCCTTGGCTAAAGTCAACTGAACTGAAAGATACCATTTGTAACCAAAAACACAGTCTTCAACAACCAGAGGATACTCCCCAAAATGCATCTGTGATCACTGCCGTCCTGAGCACAAACAACCCTCTGGCCCAGCTGCACCGAGAGCACAGCCCACACTCCTCAGCTCCCAGGCTGGGCCCAACTCGCCCGTGCAGTCCTCCGTCCTCTACACAGCTGCCCCCTGCCCGGCTCTCCCGCTTCCCCCTCGGCCACGCCTCAGCCCCGTCCTGTAGTTCCTTCTTCAACCACCTGCTCCCTCAGTGCCCACCTCTCACTCAAAACCTAGGGTCCTTACAGGCAAGGACCGCACCTTCCTTATCCTCATGGCTCACACAGGACAGATGCTCAGGAAGCCTTTGTGGAAAGATAGATGGTCCGTGCAGCAGACAGGAGGAAGTGTCCAGTCACGACTAAGCCGGAGGGTGAGTAATCACAACCTGAGGCAGGAATCGGCAAAGTATGGCCCACCCATACTTACACCTGTTCAGTAAGTGAAGCCTGTCGGCCCACAGCCACGCTCGTCGTCTTTATGCACTGCCTCTGGCCACTCTGGTGCCACGAGGGCAGAGCTGAGTAGCTGTGACAAAGCAAATGGGCCATGAACCTGAAAAATTTACTGCCTAGACTTTCCAAGACAGTTTGCTGACACCAGGTCCGAGGCAGCATTCCCATGTTTTTCCACGCTGTGACTCACACGGAGGTGGTATGTGTGTGGCCTGCTGGTGTAAACAGACAGGGCCGCTCACAGAGACACCAAGGGCCGAGGGGATCAGTGTCTTGGAGCACCTGTTCAGAGCTCTGACTTGAAGGCTCAAAACCACCTTAGCCCTGGTCTCCAGCAGAGCTACAGAAATACCGACATGGGAAAACCGCCTGCCCCGCCCAACCCCCGGCGACTCCTCCTGGGTCTCCCTGCCCCCCTATTCAGGATGAGCCAGAGGGGGCAGGACAGACACAAAATTGAAGCCCAAAGCAAATTCTCTAGCAGTCTCAGTTTCACCTTTTTCCACTCCTTAAAGTACTCTGTAAAGCAAGTCTACATCTTTGCACTGGCTAAAGGCCCTGCAGTACCAGTGAATCCAGTGAGCTCCAACACTTGCCCAGGTAAAAAAGCCAAAACATCACTTCTTTAAAAAGCAGAAGGCCTCTGTATGAATGAACACCCAGTACCTGTCACTCTCTGATTGGCAAGCTCAGCAGAGCAGAAACCACCTACTGAACAGTGGTCTGGGAGTACCTGGGCAGGGCCCTGTCCCCTTGATGGGCATGGGGTACCTGTGGGTCCCTGACCCCACACCCTTCTCCCTGCCTCTGGTCTTTCCCCACCCAACTGTCCAAATCGACCCTCCAGAATTCTCTCACCATTTAGGAAAATGGTAATCACTGAAGGGCACAGCACCCAAGGCTTGTCACACAGTGGCCCCGAACTGCACATCTCATTTGCTACCTCCCCCTCCTAACCATACCGGTTTCCAGGTTCCCATTAACAAGCACCTTCACACTGTCCCGAGAGTCCACTCCCTTCTATGCACACCACACTCCCCCTTCTTGTAATCTGACCACCCTCTGCTGGGCAAACTCCTACCAGCTATGGTGCCAGTTTCAACAGGAAGCCTTGGCCACGTCCATCAGAGCCCCTGTAACTGAGTCACTCAGTTCTAAGTCTTCTCTCGCACGCCAGTCTCTTCATAGGGCCGGCTCCTCTCCTGGACTGAATGGGAGACCTCCTCAGCACAGGAGGTGGGCTTTCTGGTTCTGTTCAAGGCCCTGAGCATCCCCTCCCATTCCTGTGTGCTCCTTCTTGGTCAGTGGTTTCACCTTCCCTTCTGCTCGGTCGTCTAAGCTGAAAATCCTGACGTTTTCAACTGCTTATTCTTCCCCAGCACAGAACCTGGTTAACGTTAACGTAGGTGAAGGTGAATGTTTCAAGAAATCCATGTGACCAAGATGAGAGACGTGGTCTTGGCAGTGTCACCAATCCTAAGTGTTTTGTGTGAACCAACGTTCCATGGAAGAATTTCCTCTGCACTCTGCTAACAGCTGGCTTCTTGCTTGAACACTCTTGGTAACATGGGGCTCACTTCTCACCACACCCACTCCACGAAGGCAGCCCAGTTCCTCAAGAGAGGCACACTTTAGCTCAAACTGCCCAACTTGCTTTACTATAACTATCTTTTCCCTTCTGGAACCGCGTACAACAAGTAAATACAACCCTTCAGAATAGCAGAGGGAAAGGTCCGTGATCTCTCCAGCTCTCCCCTTCCCCAGCTTCAACCCATCTTATTTTGAAGTACTTCCAGCTTTTCCGAGTTGCTCAGGCACCACCTTCCAGATGATTTATGTGGAAGGAGTGGTCCCTCCCAGACGATGTCCACCTTATTTCCCTTCATGGAGCCTCCAAGGGCGTGAAGGATGTTCGAAAGCTGAGCAACTGCTGAGGCCATCTACGTGATGTCGGGTCCGCCGAGCCCCTAGCAGCAGTGCCCCGGGAAGCGTGTGACTGGGAGGGCAACCCCTCTGGTTAGAGCACATAATGAAGGCCTCGCCAGGAACAGACGACAGCCTCCAACCAGAACGTGGATGAGGCTCGATGTAAAGAAGCCTGCTTGCAGCAGCACATCCCTGCCCTGCCACCCCACCACCCGAGGGCCTGTCCACCAGCAACTACTCTTCTGCACTTTATCACACAGTTCAGTTATAGTACAGAAAGGTGGTCTGTGGAAACAGACCCAACTGTGCAGCTGGAGGGGAAAAAATAAAATAAAAATAGGCCTCCCAACCCAAGTCACCTGGCCCTGGAGCCAGCTAACAGTTCTTCCAAAGGAGCCAGAAAAGAACAGAATGAGCCTGAAGTCTGGTTTCTTCTTCTTCCCTCAATGGGAGTAGGGGGGAGAGACAGGTTGGTTGTATGTTTTGTTTCAGACTACACAGGATATATCCCAGAAGTCTAGAAGAAAGGTAAGTAGAATGCACCATAAAGAGGAGGGGAAACTGTTGCCAGTTTTGGAAAACAGGCCAGGCAGCAAGTCCAGACTGAACACAAGCCACCACTGGTGAGCGCAGCGCTCTCAGAACAAGGTGGGGGGGGGGGGGGAGGCTCGGCCACATACGAGCTGTGTAATTTTGGGCAAGTCATTTTGTTCAAGCCTCTATTTCCTCATCTGTAAAATTTCTATATTCCCACAGTTGTGGTGGAGTTCAAATCTCATCCCTAAGAAAGAGCTTCTGTTAGAATGCAATTTCTTCTGTGTGGTTAAAAACTTACTCATTAGGAGCCACAGTGCTTTGCCACAAATCAGCTGGGTGGTTTGGAGAGGTCTCTGGGCTTCAATTTTCTTATCCATGGAGTGGGAACCACTCCTGCGTTGCTGTTCTCCGAATGGGGCCATTGGAGCAGGGAACGTGGTGCTGGCCGGGCAAGGGCTCTGCTGGTGGGCCCGGCACGCGCAGGCACCCCTCTCCCTCACGCACTAGCCACCGCTCGGGAACTTACACTACCTGCCTTTAGGAGAAGGGTCCCTCCTCCTGTTCCCCTCCAGGATTACGGCAGGTCGCCAAGGATGATGATGACTTGGGGTTAGGGAGGAGTATCTTCCCCTGAAGATTGTGCGTCCATCCCCACCCCCACCTAACCCGACGTAGAGACCCAGCCAGGACTGACCAGCGGAGGACCCGGCAGAGCTGAGGAAGCCTGCTAGTTCCAGGCTGGCAGCCTCCCCTGAAGCCGAGTCCAGGGGACACTCCTGGCAAGCAGAACAGGCCGCCGCAATCTGCCCCAAACCTGTCTCTGCTCAGCACTTGCACCTGAACCTGGGCTGCCCCCTTCCTTCTACCCAATGAGCCAAAGCCTTCCAGCTTTCCTTCAGAGTCTTGCTCAAATCTTTGAAGACATCCCCAGTCTCAGGCCAGAGAGCATGTACTTAAGCCTTAGCTAACTGAAAACACACACCTCGATTTCTCATTGATGTTCAAATGGAAAAACAAGCTTCAAATACAAAAGCTGCCTCTGTTTATACAACCACATCTCGGTCTCCCAGTCCACCTTCCCAGTTTGTTCATCTTCTCCAAATGCTCTAGAAGAGAATAGCCCTATTTTAGGCCAGGATATCTGGTCTAAAATGACCTCAAGTCACAAGGCCTAGATTCCAGCAAAAGAACCTAGGATTGGCTTGAGCCTGTGAGCTCAAAAGATCCTGTGACAGTCAGGCCGCCGGCTGGTGTCCAGGCCTTGCCTCACCACCCACACGCCGCCTCCCTGCCGCCCACTGCGCCACCTCACCCTCTCTCCAGACTCAGTCCACAGCGCCACATCGCAGGAAAACCCAGAAACAGCTGGGTTTCATTCTCAACTTCCTTAACTCTGGGCCTCAGCTTTCTCTATCTCTAAAATAGGGAGAATACCACCTCCAAGAAGGCTGAGAAGTAAGAATGTCAAGTGCCTGGCACACACAAGACACCCATTTAGGACCTTTCTTCTCTCTATTCTGTTCCTGCTTCTTCAGTCTACTGCTGCCACAGCCCAAAATGACCTAAACTGAGGGTCACTCTTAACTACCATGGACACTTAGCTGATGTTTGAATGCAGATGTTCTTCCAAACCACATAAAAGGATCAAGGTAGAATAAACTGAAACAGAGCAGAGACTGCCTTCTAGGCAGTGCAAAGAGGGTGTCCTCACAGCAGCAGGCTAATCCCATTACCTCCTGGGGGCCGTAAGCAGCCAAAAAGATGACTCAGGCCCACCTAGCTCCAGCTGGGATATGCTAATCTGACTCTAAGCTGCCTGGGCAGATGGTGGCAGTCTCCATGCTACCTATCAGCAGAGGCAGCACAGTTTGCAGAAATAGCAAAGTTTTTCCAAGAAAGGCCCCAAGACCCTCCTTAGAAGGACCAAGTGATTAAAATGTTAACTGATTGGTCAAGACAAAAAGAAAAATGTAAAACAAGGTCTTCCCTCAGCCTTGGTTAACGAGACAAGGATTTTACCAAACAGCCACAGCTGAGGGAGGAATGGAGTCACTTCTGCCACGACATGGCTTACAAAAATATCTCTTGGATTTCAGAAAAGCCTCTTGACTATAATACAAATCTATCTTATTTGCCTTTAAAGGTAACACTCACTCCTTGTCTACACAGTTTTTATAACCTCAGCACATCAGAGGTCACAATCCGTATCCCCACTCAGCTCACCTCCTGCCAGCTGCACACCTTCAGAGGCTCCTGAGGTCCATGCAGACAGTGTGAGCCAGAGACGGAACAGTACGACCCTTACCCCTTACTGACTTCAACCATCTCATTTTTCCTTTTGCTGAAAAGCAACTTCCCAACTGTGTCTAGACAGATAAATGGATAGATGGACAAAGAGAAAAGATGGGTAGATGAATGGACAGACAGATACTTTTTTTCCTAAGATTAACCGACAGAATGGAGACCTTATGTGGGGATAAAAAAAATTTTTTTCCCCAAGTGTTGCAGCAGAGAAGCATCTGAGTCAGGAGCCTTCTAAGCATACCACCCGGTCTCTCTCTTTTCTGTGGTTTGTAACTTGCTTTCTACCTGCCAGATACTGGTGAGCTCTGAATGTCAGGTTCTAGGGCTGCCTGTAATCAAATGTGTGTGTATATATATATATGTATATAAAATATATATATATTTTAACTAATGCACTGGTAGGAAACTTAGAATCAGTAGCTTGATATTCTAAGCTTGGCCTCTTTGAAGTTCTAAGCACAGTTAAATTCCAAAGCAAGTATTATGAACCCCTGGCAGCAGACTGTCCATCAGTTTAACTACCACAGCAGAATCACGAGCATCTTCATGCAGCACAGGTCTGCAGCAACCTCCCACGTCAGCTCTAGCCAAATGTTTGCTTTGTTTCCTGTCTGACCCCCAGATGCAGGAGTCCTCTTCCAAAGCCTGGGGCACCCCAAACCTGTCAACATTAGGGAACCAACACAGCTCCCCACAAGCAGGCCACACATCTGCTTCTCAACTACCTGCCAGCACAGCCTTGCCTCCCCCAACGTGAATTTTGTCACCTCAGCCAACCATGGTTAAGAATAGTCAGCATTTACTGAGTACCTACTGTGTACCAGGTACTAGTCAAAGCACTCTGTGTATTAACTCACTCAATTCCCAGGCCCCAAAGGAATTTGCTGGATGGAGAGAAATACTCTGGCCCAGATTCCCACATGGTTTCTGTTCTCTATTTCTAGCTGTGCTGTAAAGCTTACATAACCTAATTTGCATTATAGAGTTATTTTTAAAAATCTCCAAAGATCACTGCTTCAAGCATCAATGGAAGCTGTTGGCTCTTACCTAAAATAATAATGTGGGAAAGGATATCTATTCTTACAAGTAACTCAACTTCAATTCTTGACTTAGAACAGTCTTTCTGGAAGATGCTATTAGGAAAGGAAGGAACTTACATAACAAGTACCAGCTCTTGTGTTCTGTAAACAGCTGCTAGAGAAACACATCAACACTGATGGTGTGTAGAGAGTTTCCTGGCTCTGCAGGTGATTGTTACCCCCACCCCCCGCCCCTTCCCCCCTTCCAGGCCTCCTAGTTAACACTGAGAAATCTGCAGTCACTGGAGGGCAGAGCCTCAGGTGGTTACAGAGTGAGTCTGAACACAACAGAACCTTTCTTGTTGCGGAGGACTTCAGAGGGACCGGCCCCACCCTGGCACCGGCACCAGGGAGGCGCTGGCACATGCTGAACAGGACTTACAGAAAGACCGTTCACAGAGCAGGTGGTTTTCAGCTTTAACTGCTCTTAATGCCCCTGACTTTTAGGGCTCTAGATTGTTAGAAATGTGACTGTGTGTGGTGGGGTATCCCTAGTTCCCCCCTCTCACTCACTAATGAAGATGTACCTCCACTGCCATTATTAATGAAATCCAAGGAACAGGGAAGTTATAATGAATGAATGATTATAAGGGTAAAATTCCCCTCATTGATCATCAAAAAATAAGGTGTTTAACCACTCCTGCTCTTTGCTGTACTATATAAACTGGGGTATTTGTTACTCATTTCATTCAGTTCACTTACTTGAGCAGAGGTCCATGAATATAAGCCAGAGTTTGTTTTGGGCTCTCAAAACTGCCAGGGAAATATATAAAATGAGTGAATTTCCAAATGCTGTCCATCTCAGTGATGGCAGAGGACCCATATTATTACATAATTTATAAATAAACTATTAAACTAAGCTAATTATCTTTTGACATTGCTAATACATTTGTCTCCCAACCTAGGAAATTTACATTAGGCCCAATGCCACCAACAAGGAGACTCTCCCCGGCCTGTTTCACTTGCGTCCAGAGAAGAACCTGGCACTTAAAGGGCGCTCGGCTGTTCGATCAGGACTGGGATGTACCTGGCACTAGTCAGCTAGACCTCACACAACCTTTGATAGATGCCAAAGCCACATTCAACGCACATACAGATTCTGTATGGGAAAAAGCCGTTTCAGCAACCTTCAAAGTTAATAATAAAAAGAAAACTGCTACTTAGAGGCATATGAAACAAAATTCATTTTAATCTGTGTGTCTGTGTGTCTGTGTGTCTGTGTGTCTGTGTGGATCAAATACAACCTTAGCACAGAACATCTAACATACGAAATGCACTTATGGGACACACTAAACAAAGCAAATCCTTATTAAAATATTTGGCCTAACCCTCGTATCTTTTACATGAACTCCATGATGGTTGAATCAGGTGGGAAATAAGTCATCTACCTAACCTGGAAAAGACAGACAAATTGCCTTACGTCTGTTTGGTCTCTGCAGACTGGGTATTTACCATTCTGACTCTTGCCAAAACTGGTTCTGCAAATACTTAGCTTAACTCAATTACATATTTTTCCATAGTTACCTTAATATTTTGGTTTTTTTCATTTTCTATTGCTTTTTTTTTTTATGGCTTCTTGCTGCTGTTGTATTAGGACATACAACACAGATCAGAGATATTCATTTCTCAAAGAAGTTTCTCTCCTTGAGAAATTGGCACTTTGATCCCCAGCTTAGGTAACAGCTACATAAATGGACCCACCGGCACCGTTACCAATCTTGCTGCTTATGAAATTCCAGCACTTTGGCCAAAAGAGTGCCCTGACGTGAAAATCCTCTTGGGTGAACACTTCCCACCACCAAATTCTTTTATTTAAACAGATACGTGTGTGTAATTCACATGTGTCATAAGTTTTTGCACATACACACACTTAACTCAGCAAAAGTGAAATGTCTCAAGTAGAAAGTAATTACAAGGGTATTAAAACAAATGCTGAAAATAACTATTTTACATATAGATCATAAAAATTTTTTAAAGTAACACGACATAAGTCCTAGGAGATCAAATACATCATATATGATTGTCATATATGCATGTTGTGTTCATTGAGTTTTAATTTTCTTTAATCAGAAAATAAAAGAGCTTACCTTTGTATACCGAGACCACAGCTTACAGTCACTATATCTCAGCCTACTTTATACAAGTGATATGGCTACGAAGGTCCGAGGAGAACGAGAATAAAGTGAGATAAACGTGCTGAAAACTGCTTAAAAGTATTAACCTGAAATACACAGAGGGTCCAACACCAGTTTTAAAAATACATTAACGAGGTATTCCCAGCTCTTCAATTAATAACGGTGACTGATTCATGATTTTCAAACATTCACCCAAAATTTAACAAAAGAAGAAAAACAGAATCTATCAGTGGTTTGTTCCCCAGGTCAACAATTTGCAAGAGACTACAGACGACTGCAGGACTGCTCGCTTCACCGCACGTGCGCTGCATCTAGTCAGCGTGAGGTATGTTGGGAACCTGCTGGACCAATTACCTTGCAGAAGAGATGGGGTGCTCCCGCAGCCGGAAGGAACACGGGCTGCGGGCCACATCCCTGGCTGGGTGCCAGCCCCCATGCAAAGAATATGGCTTCAGGGAGGACCCCTATCTCTGAGGAATTATAATAGCACTAACTGATGCAGTCAGGAATGCAACTATTCAATTTATGTGCTAAAAAAGGTAAAAAACTGCCAGAAGATAGCACAGCTCACACACTAAGTTCTACATTGGTCTGTAAACTCCCTGACAAGAGACTATGCTAGGAGGGGTTAAGTACAGATATTGCTAGGTTTCCAAAGGAAAAGTTTTAAAACAGACACCGTGGCTTTGAGTAAAGTATTGCTCTTCTTTAAAATGCTCAGTCACTGCTTTCCAAAAGAAGGTGTCAGAGTGCTGTGTCTGAAAGCTGGAAAGCCTCGGGGGGTCACATTGCTCTTAAGACCACGACATAGAAATTGCCATTCAAGCCAGACAACCTGATGGTTCTAGAAGTCAGAGAAGAAATCTTGAGGGCCCAAGTGAATAATAAATGGTGCGACGCTCAGAGGCTGGCAATAGGGGACTGTCAATGAAAAAACCACCTACAGTGGAGAAAAGAGCAGAGAAGCAAAACTCTGTTAATTTCAGAGAATTTGGTGAAGCCAAAAGCTTCATTTATATTTCTCTGCCCTTTCAGCTGTAAGTGGAATTTTCATTACAAAATGGAGGGGTGGGAAAGGCAAAGGGGGGAGGGGGACACTTAATTCATTACAAAATTTAAACAGTTCAACTTGCATGGTTACCACTTCTAACAAAGGACTGACAGCTCAATTATTTTAAGTAAAGCAGAGAAATGTAAAAGTTTGCAGCAACTGGGCAGGTTTACAACATGGTTAGTAACTTCCAACAAACAACAAAATTAAAAAGAAAAAAAAAAGACTTGGTAGAAACCATTTGAAATGACTGCCATCATGTTGGAAAACAGCACAGCTCCCTTGTCGCCATTATAGAGGGGTTGAGTTACGACACTGAGTCAGCTACTTCAGAAGAATTTTCTAAAGAGAAATCTCCAGAGAGATTCCAACTTGGAATGCAAATTTGACAATTTCAAGTAACAGTGCAGCTGCAGCTGCCAGTTAATAGTATTCCAAAAACATAGAGGGCTGTTGTAAATATTTAATTAATAAAAACTGGGCACTACCAGCCATGCTTTTTCTTCTCAGTGATGGCTCTGTTTCATCCATAGGTCAGCAAAACGAGTCAATGAGACATGAAAACTCCCAGCTGAGGTGGGGCCCTCTATGTACGTCTAGCCACTAATGCACAGAATGAGAATGGTAAGTTCACAGCTACTTCCAGCAAGTGATGAGGTTTTATTAAAGTATCACCCACCACTAATAAAGACAAAAGGTCAAGGAGCAGAAGTAACAAACAAGCCATCGTGCAAAATACATGTATCTGAGAAGTAACACTAACATTTGTTTTAAATTGCCCATTTCGTCCTCATTTGGTGGTCCCACAGAAGTCTGGTACAGTTTGCTGTGTTTTGTGAAGCCCATTCTCAACGATGGGCACTGTTCAGCTCCAAAAAACAGAATTGAAAAAAGAAGAGGAAAGCTAATTCATACTAAAAATGGACGTTTTTGAGACACAGCAACTTATAAATATCGACCTGGGACCGCACTGCTGCCTTCATGGGGGTGAGTACCTTAATGAAACCATTACCTTCTAGTAACATCATCGGCTTTCCAAACAAGGTGAGAATGCACGTGGGACTTAGGTCTGCACCCTTCACAGAACAGCACAATGTTACCGACTGATCATTTTTCACCAGCTTCATCAGGTGTCTTAAAAATAAATGCTGACCCATGGCTGAAACCTGTCACTTTTCACAGCAGCACTCAACAAGAACTGGGACAATCGAAGAGCAAGTTTTTATGGGGACCCTGTTGCTGCTTTAGATTCTGATGTAATTGAAGAGGATAAGAGACCCTTCAATGAATCCCAGAAAAATCACTAATCTTCTGTCTACATGAAAAAAGCCAGGGAGTGAACACAGTATCTTACAGAGTGAAGAAGGCCACAAGAACAAGAGAGGGTGATTGATTGATTAATTTATTATTATTTTTTTTAAACTTGGAAATTCGGAAACTAAAATAATCACATTCCTCCTTCCCCATCTCTGGGTAGTGTCCATCATTTGAATAAGCAATGCTCGGACAACAGAATATACCTTTATCACGGGGATACCCTCAGATAGCAGGAGTGCAAAGGGCTTACAAAGGAAGTAGACTGGCTCAGACTAACAATCGCCTTTGCTTTGTTTTAGCAGTTTGCTTACAAATGAATGGGTTTCTAGGGCTAAGTTATTATTAGTTTTCAATTCTTTATAATTTGATACCAAAACATATCAAAAATAATAAGCTAAAACAATATTCAAACCCATATTTTATTGGCTTTAATTATACACTTCAATATTTACAAAGTTAAGGTTTAAATGAAAAGTGTCTATTGTATTAAAAAAAATAACTACAGCCCGAATTAAAGTGCCCTGGGGCAGATACATATCAATCAGCTTAGCATCAGTGACTGCATCAGGAACCAGGCAGTACTCTGTGTTACAACAAAGCAGTTTATTTGTGATCAGTGTTTGACTCTATACATCCTTCACAAATTTAATATTACATAATCTGATACTCCTCATAAACTCTGAACTGCTAGATTTATTTTCTTAGAACAGAAGGGCTGGTATAAGTTATTTTCCGGAAATGAGGTACCGTTTCACAGAACTAGTTTCTTTTTTTTTGTTTGTTTTCAAGTTTTAGAGAACTAAATTTGCATTTGTTAAAATCAAAAAGTAGGAAAGATGTTCTTTACAAATAACTTTGATCAAGTATGTGTTCAAAGAAAGCAGGATAAAAAGGCTTTTTCTCTAACATTCTTATGTACTGTATTGTTGTTCAATTGGAATTAGCTTCTGTCATTTGCTAAAAGAATGAGTAGTGGGGAACAGGATATGTTGGGAATTTCATAACGGGTAACAGAACCATTCTCTTGGGTAAACCTACAGAGAAAAGAAACGGAGAGGACTCCAAATAAGTTTAATAATCCAATAAAAATTTTCAGGTTAAAAAAAAAATCTTACAGTTAACCTTTTCCAGATTAGTCAGTCAACATGTACCATTTTGGAAGAGGCCCACAAACTATGAAATTACTCTTAGTATTCTGATAATATTTTCCACAAAAAATTAAAAATTCAGATGGCTACATCATAGGAAGAATGATATTCAGAAAGCAGTTTCATTTGAATGAGCTGCCTTGAATTCTAAAGCTCAAAAGCAATGCCATTGATTAAAATTCTCAAGTGACTCTCAGTTTGGCACATCACATATTACTGGAGAAACAGGGATTGTCAAGATTCATAGCACAGCTTTCCCTGCAGGCCTCAACTTCCCAGAAAGACAGCTCCAACTGGAGTGGGGACCAGCTGTCTATCTTAATGGCTATCACCAATATTGGCATGGCAAATCTGGAAAGATTAATCACTTTCTTGATTTTGTAATTAATGAGTTCTTGTGGCCTCACAAACTTCTGCACACTCGAGCAAGATTTGAAATCTGCTTCTTATTTCTGTTCTAATGTTTAACCTATGGAGAAATCACAAAGCAGCAACAGCAGGTATTCGAGAGCACCAGATGATCAGAGGGAAATTACCCCACATGCAACAGCTTTACAAAGGCCAAAAGACATATTTACCTTACAGCCAAAATAAAGCATCGTTTTAGTAGGTTGGCATCACAGTAACATTTAAAAACCAAATCTTTTATGTGAAAAATGGGGGCATTAAATTTCACCAGCTTTGGAAGTCAGTTATATGGCACATGGAAGAGAGGAGAGCCTTCTGAAGAGGGGGCTCAGAGGCCACAGGGTGAAAGTATGTTAGAGGAAAGGGAGGAAAAAAGAGAGAAAACTTTAAAAGACTGACGAAAATCCTGACTGTAGCTTCAAGACTAAATATACGAGTGTTTTAAAGGGAAAAATTAAGCTCTAGCAAACCTGTACTAAAGAACATGGGACTTAAACTGTGTCTAAAAGAAAGACACAGACTTACGGACCTGCCCTAGGAGGCAGATGCTCTGGTGCTCACACAAGACATATTGCGATGAGTCTAGTAAGTCAAAATGTATTTGGATAAACTGACCAGACTTAATTCACAGTAAGGATGAGGCAGGCGGTCAGGATATCCAGAAGTTCAGTGAATGATAAAAACAAATGGCCAAATCAAACAGAGCTACAGAGTTTGAATTTAGAGGAAATTCTAAGTGATCGATAGCATATTCTTGAATGAGTCCCCAGGTCCTAACCACCCCATTATCTAAGAATATGCGGACCCAACCTGAGTGTCCAGAGGAGACAGTCAGGTAAGCATGCAACTCTGGACTCTGCCTCAGAGAACAAGCAACCGAAATGTTTGACCCTTACAGCTCTCCACATCTTTCCAGGACCTAAACTGTCTATTTTAATGGGGAAAGTGGTCAAACTGTTCACTTTCTACAATTATGAAATCAGATGAAGCTTCAATTTATCAGTGTTTTAAAGACCCATAATTTTCATCCAAACAAAAATGGAAACGCAGATGCATGAAGAGGAACAGCATGATAACAGCCCTGAGGCTCGTGTGAAGGACCAAAGCCACAGGCAGCAGGACAGCCAAGGTCTTCCCTCCCAAGCGCGTGCGCACCCGGCCCGGGTCGCACTGCTGCGCAGACATTCCCGTGCGCACAGGCTCGCTCACGCTCACACGCTCTCACATACGCACACACACTTGCTCTCTGTTTTCTCTCAATGACAAACGTCCTGCAGGTGGCTGATTCTATAACATGTAGCACTCGGGTTTGGAAAAATGTCTGAGAGAGCATATCACTGACTCCAAACCTACTGCCTCCATTGCACATAAACCTCATTCAAAAGTTACCCAAAGGGCCACGGGGTTCACTTCTGCATTTGCCTTTGTTTTTCACTTTTGGAAAGAGAGAAGATATTCCTATGATTTTCTTGCACATATTAGAGACTTTCTGCAGTAAGCACCTGAGTGACACTGCTGGTGACACCCCCCTAGGAGCTGTTTACTCCAACTCTAAAGCAAAATTTATGAAAAAGGATGATAGCTACAAATCTGAAGTTAGCATTTCCTATCCCTAACTCAAACCACCCACAGTGCACACAGGGTCAAACTAGAATCTTAAATGCAGCTATGTAACTGGCAGCAGCCAAGCTAGAAACAGGGTATGGCCCTTCAGTAGCCTTTGAATGGAGTGTAAGTTGGCTGTAAGAAGAACTACTTAAAATATTTAATTTCAATATGGTCAGAAACAGGCAATTAGAACAAGCAGTCCTTCAGTCAGGCAAAGCAGAGAGAAGAGCAACTCCAACCAAACCAAGAACCACAAGGTTGTGGCATTTTCAAAGGGAAATTAAGTTGGGTCACTAGAATGAACAGGTCTGAGATCCTCCAATTCACTTAAAGAAACCCTAGATGCAAACTGTGCTTTGGACTGCTCCGACAGAGTTGCTACGAGAAGAAATCAGTAAGATGGTGTACATACCATAGGCAGGGGCTGCTGTGCTGTAGCCATAGGGTGTCCCATAGCCTAGTGCAAAGAAGAAGAATGCAGATCAGTTCTGGGCAGAGGGCAGTCAGCACTGGCCCAGTTCACAAGCACCCCCTTGCCCGCACCTTGGGCCCTGAGGACTTCATCCAGATTTTGGCTGAATGAGAACCCTTCCCAGAATGGCCCCAGTCTACTGATCCCTCCATGCCTGTGTTAAGTGGAGGCTTTCTGCCATGGCCTCCCAGGCGCTGCTGACCTACCAGAACAGCCTGTTTCTTTCTCACTACACTTATCACACTATTATAATTATCACCTCCTTGTCTGTGTTCCCCACTAGAATGGCAGAGACCCAAGACTTAGACATCTTTGCATCACCTGAATCTAGCAGAATGTCTAGCATATAGTAACCACTCATTAAATATAATTTTTTAAACAAAATACTTAGAACCACTCAAATTACCAATTTCTCAAAGTTGGAAAACAGAACTTTCCAAGTCTCTTTTTAAAAAAGCAGTGGCCCAGCAAGCTGGAGCCTTAACTGCCACTGCAGACAGCACACGGGCCGAGCTGTGACTCAAGGGGCAAGGACCACGTCTCCTTGACATTAGAATCCCAGGCCCCAGCACAGGGTCTCTCAGTGTCGGCAAAACTGACATTAGATCTGGTGCCTATGAGAAAGGCTCATATGGTCAATAAAACAAGTACACAGAACCCAGAAGCTTTTGAACCACGTGGTTCTGGCACTAGTTTCTCACACTTCCTTAGACGCATAACTTAGGAGCTGCCACTTTCATCTGTAAGACAGAGACAATTCCAAGCTGCCTGACAGTGTTGTCGGGATTAGAAATACTACGTTAATAGAAATGACAATCTCTAATCTTTCAGTAAAATGACTTTAAAAAATATAAATACTAAATCACTTGGGTAAATCTGTAGGAAAAACTGGTTTCTAAAATAGAACAAGGGCATAAAATCTACGTGGGCTCTTCACACGGCGCCCAAACAAAATCAAGCTTGTTTACTTTCCAGTCCCTTCTTCTATCACTTCTGCTGCTAGGGGCTTCTTCCCCCAACCCCGTTCTCTAACTGACCAACTGCAACTCACTGTCTAGACACCACGTCTTCTGTAAAGTCCCCCAGTTCTGCTCTTCACCCCTCCGCCCACCCTGCGTTAGCCTGCATCATCACACAGTGCTCACTCAAGCGTCTGTTCCTACCCCACGTGACCTCAAGCATTCGCCGGGGCAGACTCTTGGTCTCAGTCATCTTTGAATGCCCAGTTCCAAATCTCTTGTTTGAGATAAAACACTCAACTGTATGTTGAATAAGTAAACAGCTCTTACTGACTGAAAACATTTTCTAAGATACCAATTTTTTTCACTTTTTAGTCTATACTTCAGTCATTTAAATCTGTGGGTAGTACAACTTAAGTCTTTAGTGCTCCCTAAATCATATTTCAAGAGGGAACAAGGCAGCTGAAATAAGCAGTAGGAAAAGTATCAGAGGCCAAAAGAGAAACTAATGTCTAAAAAAGAAATACCAAATATCATCAAATTTATTCCAGGAAAAGGCAGCTTGCTTGCTAAGCCTACAGTTTCAAGTGTTTCACCAAAACATCCTTAAAGAGATGAAACTACACCTACTAAGTTGGCCACTAATCAGGCCACTGGGGTTCTAATCCTGACTTCACCTCCCACTAGCAAGATGACTTTGAGTCACACCTGCCTGCCATTTAACCCCTCTGAGCCTCACCGTCTTCTGCAGTAATTGAGTTGGCAGACAAACATAATTAAGTGATACATGTAAAAGTACTTACCACAGTCCCTGCTGCATGAAATACACTCTGCAAATGGCATATAACCTGCTCATAATCTAAACTGACCGACTCTGAATCCTCACCAGGAGAGAAGAGAATTTCCTTTTTAAAAAGTTTCAGAAGACAGGCCTTTCCCAGAGGTCAGTGTGATGACATGAGAGAGAAGCTACTACAGAGCAAAAAGTCAAACGTCAGGGTTCCTCTCACCATCACTGCCACTAGCCGATGCGATGGCCACTGACCACCAAGCGCAAGGGAAACATTCAAGGCCCAGCAGCCAGACACAACTGGACAAGCACATCATCAAAGGAAGAGAGTTCACCTCAGTAACCTGCCTGCTACTGTTTAATGGAAGCTGCTTCCTCTAATAAGACATTAAATAAGGCAAAGAATATTAAATTTCCCTAGAAACAGTGTCTTCATTTTGGACACATAAACTGTATCATACTGGAAGTAACCTCCCCTCCCTCTGTCCCCCTACCGCTCATCTTTCAGCATTCTGTCTCCTTAAAACCATCCAATCTACTTCCTCCGGCTAAAGATCCTAGCAGACACACTTGAAACCTCACGCTTTTTCATTCTCCACATTAAACACATCAGTTTTGCTTCTGAAGTTTTCCTTTCACCTGTTCACTTCTCACCACCCATCTACTTCTCTACAGCCACTGGAGATCCCGCCACTGCATTTTGTCTGGGCTGGGTTTACAAAAACCTTGTAATTTATCTTGTCATGCCGACTTCTGTCCCTGCAATCTATTCACCACACTATAGAGAGGGATCTACACAAATAGGGACTGATTTTGTCACTTCTCATAGAATCCTGCACAATTTCCCACTGCACTGAAGTTCTAAGACCAAAATCCAAACCGTGGCCTCCAGGACTGGGACTGAGCACCCAGCTTTAGCTCAAATCACCCTGCACTCCTCCCCGCCCCACTCCACACACACACACACACACACACACACACACACACACACAGTGCTCTCTACACTACGGACATACTGTCCTTCCTCTGATTCTCCGAATGAGCCACGCTCCCCACCACCAGCACCACAGGGCTCCGACATGCTCTTCCCTCTGAGTGCAACACTCTTCCATCCCGACCTTCTCTGAGTTAACTCCTGTTCATTCCTTAAAGCTCAGCTCTTGTCCGGCCTTCAGGGAAGCCTTCCAGTCCCCAACACTAGACTAGACCAGGTTTCTCAGCTACGTTCTCTCATGGCATCATGCCCTTCGCCTCTGTCACATGACCTCAGTCTATAATTTTGAGTATTCATCAGTATGTCTCACCTTTAGACCACACACCACAGGAGAATAAAACCCACGTCTGGTGTGTCGAAGCAGGCACACAGTATTTGAATGACCAAGTATATTCTTTATATGACACATCTTTGAGCGGTGCCCCTACTGGAATCAACCTCTAGAAGCTTACTTCCAAAGCCACATCATCCACAGAACTTCCCAAACAGCCTATTCTAATTCTTTCTAGAAAAAACCCACAATTTAACTGAACTTCTAAAAGCGTTACACAAAACTAATGACAGGGTAAGACCCGGTCCTTATGACAATTTCATCTTACCAATTACAAGCAGTTTACTTGTCAAGTTCAAAGTTCCACACTGTCAGCATCACAGGGAACTGGACTGTAACAAGACAGCAGTGCAGCCTCAGCCGAACAGCGTGAGGCTCAGAGAGAAGCAGAGACGGCACCCTTCCCAGCCCCTCAGCCACGTGGGGCACCGGAGGGAGCATCAGCGCTGCAGCCGGAGATGCTGGTGCTCACAGCCCTGCTCCTCCATCTCCATGACGTCTCACACCGAGCTATCTGCCTTCCCTCCCTAGACTTTAGTTGCCTCACCTGGGAAATGGAGATAATTTCTACTTCAGGAAACACCATGAAGATTAAAAATAATTCAGTAAAATCATTTATATGAAAGTATCTGATGTATACTAAGCTCTGGATAAGTAAGTTCCCCCTTTTCTCTTTTGTACTTCTATAGCCTTTGGTGATTCTCAAACATGAGTTAAAGAAATGTCAACGTTGTCAGGCTTTACCCCCATCAAACTGCCTCTTATCAGTCATTTTTACCACCTGTTAAACCCCACCTGTCATCTCTGACCCCACTAAATACACCTGCTCAGATGTCCAAATTCCCTAATCTGTGGAGTATCTTTTAACTTCCTCATTGTCAAAATATGTCCCTTCAACCAAGTGTAACACTCCTTATTCGTCACCTCCCTCCTGAAAGCCTCTAGTCACTCAGCAGATTCCAGGAGAAAACCTATGACATTTTGTAGACTTTCTTCTTTTGAATTTCTGTGCACACTCATCTTACAGCCGTATTATGTGTCCAGAAACCCTGTATAACCCTGGAAAATACAGGAGAAGCTGATCTCCAAACTCCGGCCCAGAAGAGAAGGCAGGCGTCTCACAGAGCGTACTATACCTGGAGCTATGTAGCCCGGAGCCGCTGTGGCCCCAACAAAAGCTCCTCTTGTCAGAGTTCCTCTCCCTCTGCCCCGAACAGCTTGGACTGCTGCGGACACAGCTGTATTCACAACACCCTTTGCCTGTTAAAAGTAACACATTTCATTACTGAGAGAAATAAGATCATCTCATCAATTCTGTAACGTACAACGTCTGTGAGAAACCTGAGCCTGTACATGAGACAAGCAGTCTACGACCTTGAATCTTCAGTTTATCATCTGCAAAGTGAAAGTGATGTCTACCTTACAGAGTTGTTCTGGAGAATATGCTGGCACGCAGAAGTAGGCAAATAAATTCTTTTCACTTGAGGGTTACCCAGGAAGAGTTTATTTTCTACGCACAAATTTCAGCAGTCAAATGACATACATCCAAAGTCATTTTAGGCCTGACTAAATTAGACACTTGATACCTAGGTTCAAAATCCACTGAATTCTCCATTGATAGACAAAAAATACAACAAACCACCTAGAATTAGCTGTGAACCCAAGTGGGTAAAAAAACAAAAAAAAGGAACTAAGACAGGAAGACCAAAGATGCAAGATGAGATGCAAGTTCCTGCTCTAAGCAGCCGAGACCTCAGGAAGGTCACGTGACTCCTCTGAGCCTGCTGCTGCTGCTGCTGCGTGTGTGCATGCGTGCGTGCGCGCGCGCCCACCTCAATCACCTCTAACGTCCCTTCTTGCTCTGAAATGCCACGGGACTCTAGTGAAGTCACTACTCTCTATGAGAGCCTCCCCACTAATTGTACAATGAGGATTATGACACCCTCTTTATTTTCCTTACTTTACAGCAGAAAGAGCAACTAAGAGGAGAGATAGAAAACTCTCAAAAGTAGAACAGATAAGGAGCAACAGTATACAGGGCTGCTAAAACACTCCTTTCCAAAAGTGAAATTTCAAGAAAATAAAAGAATATCTAATGTCAAGTTAAATATTGTATTTATTTTTTAATATAAAGATATAACCAAAACTCAAGCTCAGTAAACTCAAGAAACTATTAATATTCCCTGCTATAACCAAGCTGCAGGGGAAGGAGGTGCAAAGCCTCAAAATCATTACATGATGAAGTCAGCCTACACAGTCAGAGCGCACACACATTATCACTCACACAGAAACTGGCATCTCTCCTCCGAGGACAGCCCCCACTGCTAGGGCGACCGGACACAAGGCAGTCTCAAGGTCGGCTGGATCATGCACAGAGCACAGCCATTTTAATTTTGGGCTGAAAAAAATCCAACCCACGCATCCAAAATAGACTGCTTCTTGGCTGTCAAGCACATTGAACATGTGAGTTTTATAGCTTCTAGTATGGAAAATTTCTAAAAATGAGTGAACTTTATGCAAACATCTTTTTTTTTTAAACACAGCTTAGTCAAATGTAGTCAGGAAGCAACAATCTGGCGGCAGAGTGACTCCACACAAATCAAGCTCGTGTCTCCTAGAACCAAACCGAACTATCTAGTCAGTATCAGCACAGAGGCTTTTTAAACACTGAAGTTAACTGACCAAGATACAAGATGCAGCCCATGAGAAAAACACACCAAAACAAACAAGGTAGCAATTATCTTTCTACTCATTTAGAATATATTCTAGATTTTAGGAAACGAAAGCCCATTTATCCTCTCTCTACATGTATACCACTGCAATTTAAATGCTTTCTTTGTATTTCATCTCAGTAAGTTAGTTTTCCTTGTTTATATTTTGAATCCTAGACTATATGCAGTGTTTATTAAAGTAAATACAAGAAGTTTAAATGAACACAAAACAAATTTCTAAGGCAGATATAACATGCAGTAGGAGAATGCCCATGGTCTTTGGAAGGAGAAGAACGAGGTTTTCAAGGGAAACTTTACCATCAGTTAGCTATGTTACTACATGCAGTAACTTACTGTGCTCAGGTCTCGTTCTTTCATCTGTAAAATGAGATCTATTCTGTCCTCTTATAATGGACTTTGCATGTGTAAAAGAAACAAACTTTAACACAGAATCTTAAATAATCTAAGCTTCCTTCCATTAGTATAAACATTTTTACTGGACTTGTTGCTGTCCCACAAGACCCTCAGACTCACTGCAGCAGTACTCGAGGGAGGGACTGTGTCTTATACTTCCTTACGTATCTCTTCTCTCCTCACAATCGTGCATATGGTATATATCTAGAAAATATTTCTGAATACATCAACGAATGGGTGGAAGAATCTGTTATTCGAAAGCATGTAATTAGGAGGCTACCTTTTCTACTACAATCTTGGGCCTTCAGCTCTGACATTCCCAGTATCAGTAATGAACAGAAGCAGCACAGGGTCAAGTTCTACTGTACCGCCCTCAAAGGAAAACCCAAAATAAATAATGCAAAAGGACAAAGCTGGAAAGGAAGTGGGAGAGCATCTGCAGCCTCTGATGAGAGTAAGTCCCAAATACTCTTGGCAGCTTCCGTAAACTAAGCAAGTGCTAATGTCTCATTAAAATCCCAGCCCTTCGATGCTCTACCTCGTCACCAGTGACCTAAAGCCCCCAAATAATGCTAGTAGTCTCTTTTTAATATATAATTTGCCTAGAAAGACCACAAAACAGGGAACCACTAATCATATTTCTATTATTCATGATCTAACCTAAAGAAAAGGCTGTCAACTCCAAGAAAGAGAAGCAACTTCAGAAAAAGCTGAAGTGGCACAAAGACAGGATGTCTTTCAAAGGTTTAATGCTTAACTCATACCTGAGGGATAATCTTCTTTTTCTTATTATTTGCTGCATTGGGTCCAGAAAACAGCTTCTCCAGGGCAGCTAAAGCTGCACTTGCCTTTGCCACTTTCTTATTTGGACCTGCACCTCTGAACTTCTGTCCATCTACTTCTACCTAAAATCAAGAACAACACTCTGCGATTATCCCATGCAATTCCTCTATGACATTTTAATTTAAATGTATCATAACACAGAAAACACCAAAAGTCACAAAGTGCCACAAGAACTGACTCAGTCTACAACTTTTTTACATATAAGCTCAGGATATCCTCTGTCTTTGAGGGGAAGGTGAGGTTGGCTCGCATCTAGGTACACACCTCCATCACAAAGCGTTTGTCATGGCTTCCACCGGTCTCCGAGATGAGTTCGTACTTAAGACCTCTTCTTTTTTCATTGAGCTCCATTACAGGATTTTTGCCACTTGCTGTGAGGATAGGGCCCTGAGTTCTTACCTAAAAGGAGGTTCAATCAAGTAAGATTTTAGAGTATTAAATTTCTTATTAATACAATTATACTGTGTCTCTGCTGAAAAAGAAGCTCAAAAGTTGTATTTTAAAGCATTTAGGAGCTAGGACACATGATCACTTCTATATACGAATGACAAAGTATCTGTAGTATGGAAACTCTACAAGCAGTAAACACCACAGTCAGGCATCTGGCCAGCCTGCCTTTGAAGCAGAGCTGCCTCAACAGATCAGAATTCAAGAGCAGGATGGCCCTGCCATCACGTGGCACTCCAGGGTCTGATCTGGGTGCTCACAGTCTAAGAACAACACTCTAAACAACCAGCAATGTAGACAGAATAGCTGAGATTCTCACGACTTCTGAGCTTTCACTGGTTTTCATCTTTAGTAGGAAGAAATAATCCCAATTTGGGAGATGCAAAGAAAGCGTTCCTACACACCTCTCAGTCTCTCTCAAGAGATTTAAGGGCACCTATGATAAAAACAGTAGGCTCTGAATTCTGAAATTTAAAAATAATAAAAGCAGTCACTCCCTGTGTAGCAGGACGACATTACAATCACTGTAAAACAATGTATATTACAGAGCAGATGTATGCTATGGAAACAGTACAAGAATCATTTTCTAGGGCAAACAGGATAGTTTTCCTGAAGTGACATGCAAACCTAACCTTAAAAGGACCAGACCATGACAAGGAGGAAATGATGGAGAAGGACATTCTGGATGGAAGAAACAGTCATGCAAAGGGCCAAGAGAAGGAAAGAACAACTCTTCAGGAAACAGCAGGAAGTTCCGTTTGGCTGTACAAGGGAGGAGGAGAGGAAGGCAGGACCAGATTAGAAACACCCTAGACTGAGCCAAACCATAAAGAACTTCAAATGTCATGCAAATGAGCATTGGCTTTATGATAGACAACAAGGAGCCACTGAGAGATTTAATCTGGGAACATTCATGATTAGATTAGGGAGGGAAACGGTCTAAGAAGAACTGACATGAGGAGGGGTAAGACTAGAGGCGAGGAAGAGAAGTAATTCATGTAAGACTATGAAGGTACAAATGAAGAGAGAGGATAGCACCAAAAATAAAACCACAAAATACCACAAAACTGTAATTTTAGAGAGCCCCAAGGACTGAGCACTTTTTGAGTTAAAGATCACGTATATAATTCTGCCACAGTAATAGTTCAAGACATGCTAAACAAAGAGATGAATTATTATGTATAACAGAATCTTTATGTATCTAAACCCAAAGACAGCAAGATTTTCTTAAAGTTCTCTATGCTGATTTAATAAGTGGTTGATGCTACAGAAGTGAAACACTGGACAATTTTTAAAGACAAGTTTAAAAAAAACATTCCTGGGTCTCCTGCAATAAACATCACTTCCTGAAGAGTTTTCAGAAACCACATTTTTTAAATATCAAGGCAAATTTCTGGTCTCCATCTTTAAAAGGTGAGTAACTTCTGAAACTATTCTATGATAATTACTCTCTGCTTTCCAGATCTGAAATAACTATTATAAAAATGAGTCAAGACAAAAATATTTGCATTTCTAATCAGTTACTACTATTTTAAATGAATAATAAGAGCTTTCTCCCCTCCCCATTACTACACTATATGGAAATAAAGCATAGACGTATTCATGATCAGAACCTCCATATACTCTTACAGCTGCTATTAATGCAGCCCACACTGCTCTCTCCTTTCCTAATTCCCTCTGAACTTAACAGTCTGAGCCTCATAATTAATGAGCTCTTTCTCTTTTAGTATTTATAACATTGCCAGCAAAACATCTCGCCCTGCCCGAGACCACCACTTATGAATGACTGATCCTCTCCAAATCTAGGGCCACTTCTTTCCTCCACAACATCACACGAAGAGTCAAGCACAGCTTTCACAGGCCTCAGCCTCCATCAGTCTCCTCCGTATCGGCCCACCTGGTACTTCACAAATCTTTACTTTCATGACTCCAGATAATATACCTCCTAGTCCTTGGCCCAGAATGCTTTCTTTCTGCCTCTTCCCCACATAGAAAAATCCTACTCATCACCTTAAACCAAGCTCACATTTTACTACCTTTGATTTTACACATGTGTACATTTCATAATCATGTCCTCCTTTGAGATTTTACATATTACATTCATTTTGTAATCACGGTGCTTATCACATTACATCATAATTAGTTATGAGCATGTCTTTTGCCCCTCTATCCCGAGAGCATCTTGAGACTCTGTACACAATTTCTGCAGCATCCAGCAGTGGGGCAGGTACTAAGAGGGGTTCACAGATTCAAAAAATTATACGCCACTAAGTCTTTGATAAATATTCATTATTACAAATAACAAAAAATATTTTTAAATTTAATGTAAGCTCTTGCTGTTTCTTTAAACCAATTTTCCTTACGTAAAACGCTACAAGAAGCAAAGGCCCCATGAATTCCCAAATAAGCTGTGTATATTGGCACTTGGATTTTTGTCCTATTCTGTTATCTGTGACAGTAAGTCATAGGTTAAGACTTAGTCTGAGGAACATACTAGGCTATGCCCTCCTCAGGGCTGCACCAACTCAGTGATGACCCCACTGACCCCTATAGTTTAGCACAATTAATCCTAAATTTCCCGTTAAGAGTTTTTTGTTTTTCACTCTTCATTTATTGTTAACACTCTCGATATATTGTAATTGTGAAGTGCTGGAAGCAACTTCTACGGCCAGCAAAAGATAAATGCTAGTTAAATTAGGGTACATCCACAAGTTGTGCAGTATAGTTATGTTTACAGATATTTTTAGAGTTAAGTGAAAAAAAAAAAAAACAAGATGTAAAACTGCATGAAAATGTGAGTGCCTTCATAAAAATATTTGTAGAAAAAGGCTGGATCAAAATAAACCAAAATATTAATAATGGCTGCCTCTGAAATACATACATTTGTATGTGCTTTTGCTTTTCTCATTTATACTTCTCCATACCACTCAAATTCTCTACAATGAACATACATTTTTTTCCCTAAAGAAAAAAATATGTAAGTATACCTCTAAGGTACTGGAGGTTTCAGTTGTAGAATTTCCAGTATTATTGCTTGAGTTTGAAGACACTGTTTCATTTTTGCCTTCATTATCTGATTTTTCATCGGAACTCATACATTCAATATCTGCATCGAAGCCTGTTGGGTATCCCATTGCCTGCAATACCTACACAAATTACATTAAGATTCAGTTTTATTCAAACACTAGAGACCACAGAAAGCAGACGAAATACTGAGAACAAAGTTTCAAACCCACAACAATTCAATCCACAAAACTCTGTGCAGGAAAAGCCAAGATGGTGCTACATCTACAAATCCTTGATTAAAAATGTTTCACCTACTAGGGTGTCACCATGGAAAAAGGGGAAAACCTCCTCAGAGTAATTAGGTTTACATACATATAAAGGATGATGGAAATGCAAACCTGAGGCTACTCCTGGTTCATTTAATCTGGAGGTGAGAGGTAGAGAAAAACAGCATAGCCAAGTTCAATCAATGAGGTGAAGGGAAAGTAAAATAGCACACTGTGAAAAGTACATTGAGCTAGAAAGGAAAAGGCCTCTATCCTTTATTTGGTCTAATCCTTTATTTCTCCTCTGGTCCTCAGTTTTCCAATCTGCAAAATAGGAAGACTGACTAGCTGACCTCTAAGTTTGGTGATTCAATCCAATAGGGGAAGTTAGCAGAGAAAGGAAATCAAGAAATCAAGTTTTCTTTACCTTGGAGCCAATTTGCATGTTAATCACAAAATTATACCTGAAGCTTTTCACTATCAACCTCTTTGGCTCTCAACTTAAACCATAATCGAAACCTGAGAGAAAAGATTCAGTCTCTTAGGTTTATTCTCTACTACTAAGTGAACCAGGAACAATTTTAGGCTTGTATCTCCATCCCTGCCTCTCAAGGCCTGGTTACTTTATGGCTTCCCCCAATGTTCACTCTTCTTATATTTCCATTCATGCCTGGATTTTCCCATCTTTTTTGAAATACAGTTTATCAGAACATTGTGTGCGCACATGTGTGTTTGCATGCCTTTTAATACCTCCTTCCAGGTTAAAGTGCTTTTTAGATATTTACAAAAGAATATGTTCGCTAGCATTTGTATAAGCTTCTTTCAAACAGGTTGCTATTGCATTGTTAGTTACTGATGTAAAGGTCTGTATGAGAACATACAGAGCTAGGTTCCTAAAGACCCCTCAGCTTTTGAATAATGTTTTAAGTTGCTGGAGTGTAAAAGCAATAACATATTTCTTTATAATTTCAACTATACCTAATAGGTATCTAAAAAAACTGTTATGATAGCCACACAAATGAGAAGCTAGACAGCCCAGCCTTTATAAATAATGGCATCTTGTATAAAGGATTCTGCCAATATAAATAAAACAGTACCCACTCTGGACAAAAAATGGGCAGAAGTAGGACTCTGTACTAAGACAACTTGAAATTAATACACTCAGTTCATATGGAGAACTTGGCATTCTGATCAACATTTCAAACTGTAATATGTTCCTTGTATTCATTAGGAGTAAAGCCAAGAACACTTTTTTTTTAACATCTTAAGTTCTAAAAGGACTCAGGTAGCACTTTACACTAAGTACACTAATGTCACTTGGTTATATCCTCGTCAATATTTGTAAAGAAAACACTGTCCCCAGTGCCTGACTACTGCCAATATGTTCTCCCTGAGAAATCTCATCTCTGAAAATTCGAAGTTATCAGTCTGAAATGAACACCACCTAACATAGGCTGCAAGTCAAAAGCCAAGAGTCCCAGAGAAATTTAATTTGTTTACTTCAATAAAAACTAAAGACATACAGCTTTTCGCAATTTAATATACAGTTAAATCAGTCTAATGTGAATTACTGAACACAATTTCTCTGCCCTTTCCTCACACGTTAGATTCACTTATTATTGTAGCAACATATTTTAATACATTTATAGTTTATATAACTGATGGATAATATCAAGGGATGTTACAAGTACTTGCAATACAGCACAACAAAAAAATTTCAAATTAAGTCATTTTTCTATGAACACATATTCTAAGATTATTAACTAGCATATGCTACAAAAGAAAAAGTATGGGGCTTTCAGACCTCTAGTTTGTTTGGAATCAGTATTAAGTTCAAAACTGGTTTACCAAAGAAAAGTGAGTTTCAAATGTCTGGCAAACAAATCAAACCTAATAAACTGAGCTGAAAAAAATCACAAGATGATTCCTGAAAATACAAGGTGACTGAAAAATCCAGGGTAACCATGGCATTTTCTCCTGTGAACGGGGTTGAGGCTGAGAGAGTTGATACCCTCAAAGACTAGGGGCCAACAGTGAGAACACACCCCACTCCGTGGCTCTCCACTCAACACAGTCATATTTGTGGCTTCCACATGGCAGAGAGCTGATGGCTCCAGAACCTCTGCAGGGGGACTTCATCCCTGTCCCCTTCAGCTGGCCTTTCCCCACAATGATGAAGATTCTTTTCATGGAATATGACTGATGATGTCCTTAAAGATGTCCTTTATGAAGGACTGTCAGGAAGAAGGATTCGAGGACGAAAGGGAAGATTGGCCACTGATTTCTATCACTTTAGGGTACCTCCTGCTCGGTGACCAGGATTCTCTGGGAGGAATGGATTTCCTCTTCTTTTGTTTTGATTTCTCTGTTCTTAACAGGTACAGACCTCTGCACCAAGCTACTAAGCGAGGAATGCAAGGATTTTTATCTAGTGGGACCTACTTTCATAAACACATATTGAATATAAAACACTCTCTCAAACTCATTTATAAGCAGAATCTATAATGTGATATAACCTCTACAGATGGCAAGTTGGTCATATATGCTGGACATATAATAGGAATTCCAATACATATTTAGTAAATTAATAGGTCATTAATAGGAATGTGCCTTCCTTTTCACCCAGTAATTCCATCTCTAAAACATATCTTAAAGGATAATCAGACTAGTTCAAAAACATGTAAAGCAATCAACTAGAAGCATCTGAATCTAAAAGGGTTAGTTACATTATGGTAGATTAGTAATAACAGAATATTAGGCTACTACCACAAATGAGACCAGCCTTTCTGGTAACTGTAAAAAGAAAATCTCAATATATTTTAAGATGAACAAGGAAAACATGCTCCTACTTAAGTACACATTTGTAGACACAGTATGCAGGTTCTACCATTCCTTATCTGAAACACTTGGGGCCAGACTGTTTTGAGAACTCACAATTTTTCAGAGTTTAAAAAGCTAATGTAATGCATTTACCATATATTTTCCAAATCACAGTGAGTTCTCAAGGTGATACCCCATGTTTGTGCAACAAAACATAAAATATTCACACTAAATGGAATAGTAAAGTCTAAAAATAGCCCTATTATCAATTCAGGCCAGGTTTTTCCCATCAAATGACTCTGCATCAAACTTAGGGAAATATTTTTCATTTCCAGTGCTTTTTGAATTTTAGAACTGCAAGTTTTAAAAAAAAAAAAAAAACCTTAGAAAAATACATACCAAAATGTTAAGTGGTTATAATGAGAACAGACAGCATCTAAATCTTGTCATATTGCAAAATTTGCCATTCTGCTAACTCCCCTAATGTTACTAATTGAAACCTGCTACAAGGCCACTACCTTATATTAAAGGTTATTGTAAGAAACAAACTGTCACTGCATCATAGATGCTCTGGAAGGATATCACTGCTTCATGATACCCCTTTTATCCCTTTTTATGACGATCTACCTAAGGGGAGTGCCCACCTACCTTTATATCAAAAGAACTATGATTCTCATAATCATTTGTCTTTTTTTATGTCATAGACAGTGAATTGATAATGATATTTCACAAGCTTTTGGTGTCAGATGCTAGAGAACTTAGATCTAAGTCTGTGACTCATTCTCAGCATACGTTATAGCTAAGTTATTAAACTGTACTTTTAGGCTTATTCCTAAATTCACTTTTCCCCTCACTCTTGATTTTCTTTTTCTGCCTCATTTTAAACCCATACTATTTAGCATACTTAAAAAGTATCCCTTTTGTAAACACAAACATAACAAAAATAATATACTGTTTATACTTTTACAGCTTAGTTATTTTTCTACAGTGGGCTTACTACTGCCTGACAAGTAACTGATCCATCTGCAGTATTTCTTATCTATCTCCCAATCGTATCCTCACTGGAATGCAAGCTCCAGGAGGGCAAGGACTTTGTTTTGCTCACTGCTGTATCCTTAGTATCTAAGACAATGTTTGCATCTACATTAATAATGCCTGCAAACCAGAATGAACATGAAAACAGACCAATAACATCGTATGCTATACTGCTACGTAACAGAACTTTTCTTAGTTGCAAAGTGATATTCCATCTATATCGTTATCTTTGACATTTTCACATTTGTCTGCAAGAGGTCAAATGTACTCATGGAGAGATTCAAATATTCAAGAATTTTCTACAAACCTATATGCATGATTGGTTCAATCCTGGACCTTATTCCCTATGGAAATATTCTGAAATACAGAAAGGGCACGATTTGCAAAAAGATAATCATTAAATTTACTTATGAAAGAAAAAAATCTGCCAACAGCAAAATATTCAATGATAAGGGAATGTTAAAACAAATAACAGTACATTTACATCATGTTAACCATACAGTCACTAAAAATTATTTATGTAGATTTTAATAAGATGGAAAAACAGTGATGACATGCTAAATTAAAAAAAAAAAGGATAAATTTACATACACACCATGAGCCCAAACTAAAAAAAGGAATAAATAGAAAAATATTGGAAGTAAATAAACCAACATACTATATACAAATACTATTGATTTGCTTCAGAGATAAGCAACTGACATATTTTTTACTTCTTTACTTTTTTCCTCCTTTTGCAAATTTTGTATGATCAACACATACTTTACAACCAAAAAAGAAGAGGTAACAAATGTCATTAAAATCTTGAAAAATTACGTTTATTTAATATAAAAAAATAAGCTCCTTATTTACAACATAAAATAAAAAAGCACGGCTAAATAAAAGAAATACTGTACCTTCACTGCTACGTGAAGTTTTGCTGTTTTCTTGGATGGTCCTGAGGCTTCATATGTTGTACCATCCACATCTACAGACATTGTGAAGACTGGCGCATGGACAGGACCAGACTGAGATAGGAGCTTATACTGAAGCCCGGGCCTGATCTGATTTAGCCTCATTAGTGCATTCATAAGGTCTATTGCTTTACTATCCAGAACTGAAAATGGAAGAGGAATAAGATAAAAAAAATTAAACCATATTGCTTTAAACTATGCTTTCATAGGTTCATAGTGATCACTATAAATTCAGGTTTTAAAAAAAGCAAGAATTTCAAAACATATATAAAATAATTTCACTTCATAAGTAATTCTAAAATTACTTCTGAAATAATTATGCTAACATTTAAAAAGTAAAATGCATTACTATAGCTATACATTAATTTTATTTTGTCAATATTAATGTACCTTAAGTAAATGAAGCTTGGAAACAAAAGAAAGTTATTCAATCAATTTTTCAGTTATGATCTATTCTTAAAACTCCGATTCAAATCAATCAAATTCTTCACTTTGTAATTTTTATTTTCCTAAGATTATAAATCCTTTCTAGTTCACATCTATAAGAATAAAGATTTTTACACACTTTTCCTTAAATTTCGTTTCATCTTCTTATTGGGATCTTTATCATCCCCTAATCCATCTTCAAATGGCCTCTTTAGAGCTGAAGACCCAGCACCTAAAAAAATTACAGGAGATTCATTATTAGTCCAAACAATGATTCTACTTATTCTACCAAATTTATCTAATATGTTCAGGAAGGAAAAATCTTAGGAATCCTAAGGACCATAAGACTCTTGCACTCATCAGTTAAATATTTATAAGCTTATAATAGCCAAAAAAATTACTAAAGTGAATCTTTATGAAACAATATTGTCCCTTTTTGGAAATACTTATTTTACCACTTACTCATAAATACACATACAAATATCAATGCCTATATTCACATCTGTATATGCATAAACAGAAAAAAAGCTGTGGAAAGCTACATACCAAAATGTTAAAGGTAGTTATCTCTAGTGTGAGATTTATTTTTACTTATGCCTTTTCAAATATTTCTATAATTAAATCCTATTCAAGATTTTATTTACAGTTCATCTTCTCCATGAAGTTTCCTTCAGCTTTTCTCACATCTCAACTTTCTAAGAGTTTCTATGGCATTAGAAATACACAGTGTCACATGTCGTCTCGTGTCACATATAGAGATCTTATATTTCCTTAGTGCTCCATGAAGGTCAAAGGTATTTTCTCCTTGTATCTTGTAAATTACCACAAGACTTAGAAACAACAGAATGAGTATAGGACAAAAACTAGCTGAACTGATTATCGATTTCTTGGATAGAACAGCTAGTTGATAATGCTGTCAGACATGAGGCAGGAACTTTGCTGTCCAAGATAAGAACAATCACGGAAAAGCTCATCAACCCATCCAAGTACTTTAAAGAACTCTCTGTATCTTCAACTTAAAAGTTGGTTGTTGGGTTTTTCCTAAAGGAAAGTTATGCTCAAGAGACTCAGGCCGTAAGATTTCCAGATACTTCTTAGTGAAACCTTATTATAACAGTGAGATTAACTACATGTTCTCTGATCATCAAGATTTATTGTCCCTTGGGGTAAACACTGACTTCAGCATTTGCTTGAGTCAATACTTACCACTCAGGTCAATCAATCTTGATGTTCTGTTCAATAAAAGGCAGTATCTGCTTATATCTGCTTAGTACTGCATTTACATTTGCATTACATAAAAGTGTGAGAATGCCAGTCTCCCAGAATGCAGTCTTTAAGAGATAAAGTTAAAAAGGAACAATGTCTATTCAATCACTCTCCCACTCATTAAGTTACACTAAAAGCTGCTCCTTGATTGTCTGGAATTCACTAGCTGGCTTAAATGCACAGATCTATTCCCTAAATCCTCCAACTACATGAATAGTTACACGGATTAAGCTTCATTCTACCATCCCTGGCATTTTGGAAAAGGGCTGTAAAATCTGAAGCTAATCATAATGGTAACCTGGGGGTGGAAAATGAACTTGTTTTACAAAAAGAAATAGTTTACAACATCTACAGTATTTAGAAATGAGAACTGATCGCTTGAGAGGCAATAAAATTTAAATTTTTAAATTTTATGGTGAGGGCTTACCATATGCCTGGCACTGTTTTTAATACCTTATATATATTAATTCACGTAATCCTCACCAGTACCCAATGAAACCTATACTTTCTTCATCCTCATTATAATTTTTTCTTAATTGAAGTATAGTCAATTGCAACGTGTCGACTTCTGGTGTACTGCATAATGTTTCAGTCATACATATACACACATATATTCATTTTCATATTCTTTTTCATTATAGGTTACTACAAGATATTGAATATAGTTCCCTGTGGTATACAGAAGAGATTTGTTTTTATCTATTTTGTATATAGTAGTTAATATTTGCAAATCTCGAACTCCCAATTTATCTCTTACCACCCCCTTTCCATTATAATTTCATTCATGTATTCATTCAGCAATAAATATTAATTGAGCATTTCTATGTTCAGGACAATTTTAGATGCTATACATACAACAGAGAACAAAACAATGTCCCTGTTCTCAGAGAGCTTGTGCGTGGTGGTAGAAACTACCTACATGTCTATAGTCATGAGCACAATGGAGGAAAATTAAGAGGCCTAAGGGAGAGGAAGTGTTGCTGTTTTTTACACGTGGTGCCTTTCAGAAGGTCAGAAAGGTATCACTTATTGATAAGATAACTTTTTGATGAAGATCTGAAGAAAGTAAAAGAGCAAGCTATTCAGCTATTTGGGGAAAGAGCCCTCGGAAGAGAGAACATTAAGCACAAAGCTCATAAGGGAGGAGCATGCTAAGAAACAGCATAAAGACCTGAGTGGCTGGAGTGGCACAAACAAGGACAGGATGGTAGCAGAGGAGGAGCAGCAGTTCACAACCTCAGCTTCCACGAAGTCACCAGAGGAACTTTTGCAAAATATACAAGTTCAACCTCCAGTGTAAGAAAGTTAAGTTACTTGAAACAACCTTCCTGATGAGAGCAGTTAGTAAAGCTGAACCAAATGTAGAATAAATGTCTGTTCCTGGAAAATAAAGAATTAGGGAGTCAAGATCTGGGAGATGAAGGAAACCTTGCACTGAGAGCCACTTTTCCCCAGGGGTATCTTTGAAATCCACAAGGAGCTGCTATGAACTGAATAGAGTACTTTTATCAGGCATCCAGATCTCATGAGTCAAAAACTGAAGTTCAAGGACCACCAAAAGGGGAAGGCCTGTGAATTGCCCACATTGTGCGCTGGGCCTCTGCAATGCCATATGCTAAAAGGAAATAAAGTGGAAATAATCTGATATCACAAAGACTTGAACCCCAGCTTCAAATCATCTTATTCCTCAACCACATTAAAATGACCCAGGTTGCCAATCCCACTAGCTATCTCCAAGAAACCAATAGAAATCCTTCCTGAAATCATTACTCCAGGCTTTAAATTCTCTCAAAATATTCAATTTCAGTCTCAAGCACTCAAAACAAAACCAAAATACAGCTACATGAGAAGACAAGATATTGTGATCAAAATTCATGAGAAGCAGACAACAGAAACTGATCCAAAAGAGACCTAGATGATGGAGCTTTCTCTCAGAAACAAACTTAAAAAAAAAAAAAAAAGACATCAAGAAGAATTTGTGGGAGAAAATCTGAAACTATAAAAGAGCCAAAATTTCTAGAAAATTAAAAACTGGCATACCTGCAAGGGGAAACAGACAATCCACAATAGAGCAGAACTGATATGTCTCTCAGTAATTAAGAGAACAAATATTGTGCATGTGTGTGTGTGTCTATATATATATATATATATATGTATGTGTGTGTGTGTGTGTGTGTATAAAAAACAGGTATATAAGATTTGAACAACATAATGAACAAATGTGATCTGACATGTAAAGAACTTTCTGACTACCAATCGCAGAATATACATACTTTTTCAGGATATGAATCATTTATAAAAACTGACCATGTGGCCCTAAAATAGGTTTCAAGAACTAACAAAGGGGAAAAAATCAAAGTATGTTCTCAGATCATAGTAGAGTGAGAAATCAAAAATAAAGAGAGAACTAGGAAATCTTCACTTGTTTGGAAATAATATTTAAATGTCTCATGTGTCAAAGAATTGATAACAAGGGGAAATAAAAAATAGTTTTAACTAAGTGATAATGAAAACACTAATGTAAAAAGAGTACAACACATAAATCTGGACTTAAAGGAAAATTTACAGTCTTATTAGTATATACAATAACTAAGAGGCTAAAAAAAAACCCAATAATGTATTCACCTAACTCAAAAAATTCTTAAAAGGAACAGCAAATTAAACCCAAAGAAGGCAGTGAGGAAAAACAAAGGATACGAGCATGCTTCTCTAAGTGTCATCCCTAAATCTATGCAGTAATGGAATCTGACCAACACAGCCAAATGAGTCCTTCACTAATAAGAATAAATGACAGCAAGCGGCTGTCACTGATGGGACAAGAGAAGAAAGTCAGGAAGAACAGCAGTAAATGTTCTTATACATGACTTGGGTTAAAAATTAAGTTCTCTCAGTTCTAACAAAAGATGCATCCCATGACCAGCTACACCATACACCACTGCCCACATCCAATCCCAATAAAAAACTTTCACACTCACCTTCTTTATCAGTAACTGACCAGGAATATTTCTGAAAAGGCTTACTAGATGGAAGGGGGTCCATCTCCAGCACTTTATAAATCTGGCCAAAGGCTGATAGTCTTAGTGCATGCTAAAGAACAAAAGATTGTATTTATTCAAATTTTGTATTTTTCATTTGTTAAGCCCTTAGAACTTCTAGCTAAAAACACATTCCTCAAATGATATTTTTATGATAGCAAAAGTCCCTAACAACAGGCAACAAAAAAGTATTTACATAGGTTGCATGATATCCCTCTAACAGACCACAGTGGTATGGCCCATCTCCTACCTGTGCACTGTGGGTAATATCTTCTTTTTGCTGAATGGTCATATAGCTCAGAGCATCTGTTGGGTCTCGTTCACAAGGATCATGAAGACCAGGACCCCCTTTGACAAAGGCAAAAGAAAAACACAAGTAACATTTAGAACTAAGTTCAGAATTCAATAAACTAACACAAAGAGAGAGAGAGAGAGAGAAGAATGGAGAGAAAAAGAAAAAAACAACTAAGGAACAAGGTTAAAAGTCTGCTCAATTAAATGGAATAAAAAGGACACTCATTTTCAATACAGCATTTCAATGTCCTTATTTTACTAGAAGTCACTTGTGTATTTAAGGTCACAACTGGGTTTTAACTCCAAGAATTTAGAAAGCATGATGGATCATTCCAAATCTATAAAGGGATTATATATGGAAAATAAGACCAAATTTAGTTTTTCCAAATTAAACACTAGACTGCAAACAGAATGAACTTTATATATTTTAGCCAAACATAAGCATTTTCAAAATCCAAGCTCTAGGTAAAGCAAATTCATAGCAGACACAATATCTTATTAGTATCTTTTATGTTAGTACATATAAAATATAAATTACAATTATTGAAAGAAAGTTTTATAGCACTTCTCCAACATTTGAACATTCTGGTTGCTAAAATTTCAAGCAAAACAACCCCCACACATCATTTTCCTGAGCAGAGGACAAACTTAGCACATAACAGAAAACTATGTTAAAATGAAATTTTTCTGATTCTTCTGCCTCCAGAGTTTGAAACCCTTACCAGGAAGTAGTATTCCAGATGCCAAACACTCCATTACTCGTCTCAAGGCCTCCCCAGCGCCCAAAGGTCTATTACAAGTACCTATAGACTTTTCACATATAAGCTCTAGTGGCTAGAAGATATTAAATTACAAATTAGTACATGCACCAAGTGTTAAAAGGATTCCAGTTAAATGTGAGCTGACATTTCTATCTACAACGGAGGCCAAAAAAGGTAGAAGTCAATTTAACATTTAGGGCCCAATTAACTTTTCCCACTTGATTATCAACTTTTTTACACCAGGCAGTGTGTTCAAATCAACCATTTTTAAGATAATATATTCAGAAAACATTTTGTTACAAAACTCTATTTTCAGTTACCCTAAAAGGATTACTTAAGAAACTGCAATCATTTAATTGACTTAACAAAGATTTAACAAGACTTCATATAAGTTAGTAACAGCTAATAAACAATCAGTGTTCAAACCCAGCCCACCTATCTCCCACTTAACCTAAGAAGCACAATAAGACTTCATTTCAGACATCCTGCCGAGTACTGCATTTAGAATAAAAGGACCAAATCTTCGTATTTAATAAACTAAAAATTCATGATACCGTATCAAAGTAATAATATCTAAATTAATTTAAAATGGCCCTTTACATCTTTGTTTTATAGTGTTCTTCATTGGGTCTTAATTGGGTCATGCATAATAATTTCCAAATTAAGTAAGTTTGGTAACATATAAACTATGGTTAAGTGTACTATTCACCTGACTTCAATCACTAATATGAACTTATTTTTAAGTGTCTACACTCAAAGAGAATGGGAGGCTTATACTGGCATATCAGGTAACTTTTACTTAAATAGAGGTAGCACTAGAAGAGAAATATGCCAGCCAAGCAGGCTTCCCTGGATAGCAGGGGAATAGTAATCGGCCAACAATGGAAAGTAAAGTGCAGGAAGACATCACTTCTAACAGGTACAGGACTTTTTCATCAGAAAAAAGGACCCCGGCTCTGTAGCATGAATATGATGAGGTAGAAGAGATGGGTTATATTCGTCAGAAAAAACTCATATAAAAAAATCCCTAATTTTTTTCAAGAACAAAAATAGACAGCACACACCTCAGCAGAGTCAGAATATAGCCATTTTACAGTAACATGTAATTTCTACAGAATTTCCTCTGACTACAGCTCCGGAATTTGCTTTTAATCATATTTAAGTACTTACCCATCCTTTTAACGGTGCCCATGTGGGGACTCTGTTGCACAAATCACGCAGAATGCGGAGGACAATTACACATGATTTTAATCCATTTGCCCTTGCCTAAAACAAACAAAATGATCCCAGTACCCCTGTTGAAATCCACTCTTCATTTTAAGGACACTGATCATGGTAGGTTCTTTAAAATGAATACTAATTAGTCAGTCATTCACGAGTTGTCAAGCAAACCAAAAAATCAAGTTATTAAAAGTAGTAAAATTATGGTTTAGAAAGGCAAATTTTAAAGGAAGCATATTATTAAAATCACTTGTATAGCCTCATGGCAACCCCATTTCCAGGCAACTGTCTATCTTAACTTCTAGCTTTTCTCACTCAGGTTTGTATTTTATACACTACCATTTGAAATTCAGAGTAATAAGCCAAAAAGGATTATATGATAATTAAACGTCATTAACTATAATAGAAGCTACACTAGGAACTTTAAGTCATTTACTCCTACAATAACCCTAAGAGGTAGACAGCACCCACATTTTATACAGTACATAGAAACCATTACATGGCAGGTGTTCCAAATGAAACCTGCACAAGGCTACAACAACAATAAGATAATAACAAAGAGCCAACCTGAAACCATTTGGCATGTCGAAGAGACGCCAAGGCGTTCAGGCATTTCTGCCTGTCCAGTAAGTCCGGAGGATCTTTCATCGCAACCTTTTCTAATGGGAAAATGGGATAAAGAAAGACAGATACAATTTGACCAAGGGGTTCCTGTCAAATTACCAAACAATAAAACTAAAAAAAAGAGCAGCATCTGAGTGAACTAATAAGACTCCCAGAAGATTTCAGGATTTGGCTTTGTTGCTTTCATTTTAAATTACGTGCACCATAATTACTTAAGTAAACAGTCAACAGAGCCATTCTGTGCCTGCGTACAACAGGAGCACAAAGGCATCTGTTCAGTAAACAAATCAATGACCACTGCTACATACGATCTGGGATCTTATTAAGGATGTGTATCACAGGGCACAAAATAGGTACAGGACACAAAATAGGTGTACAGCACTTTTTCCTTTGGCAGGGAGCAAAGAGTAGAAATCTGGGACCAGTAGCAATAACAACTTTTTCTTATAGAAGGGATTTTAATCACTAATCAATTCTTAAGGAAAACTGGGGCTCTCTTAGGTAATCAATTTGAGATACATTAAGAATACGCTGAGCATGGCAATTTTTTTTTAACAATTAAATAAACTCATCCAAGAAGATAATCATTAACAGAAACTACCCCATTGATAAGAACTCTTCAAGTGTCACCCTGGAGTTCTCTTAATTCTTTCTATTCTAAACCAAATTATTAGAACTACAAATATAAACTATATGTCAAGTTTTACATATTTAAAAAAAAAAAAACAGCAAAGAATACTAAGTACAGCTATTTGACTTGCCTTAACATTGCAAAGTTGGATGAGATGGCCCAGAGCTACCAAATTAAGAATTCAAACATGTGATTGGGGCAAATATTCATAACTAAGATGTCACAAGATACTAAATCCATGTTTATCCAAATTTATTTCCTCTAAGCTACTAGAAAGTGAGTTTTTAAACTTTTGATGACTTAGTGCATTATTTAAATGCCTACAGCATACAAATGTTTCTGGGAAACAATTCTTTGTCTAATCCAATTAAGTCATATTTACCATCTTCTTTTAAGAACTCTCTTAGATGCAGGAGTTCACCAACACTTCTTTCTAGTACAGCCATGACAGTCACAGGATCAGTAGCACGTTTGTGCAGGCCAACTCATACACTGTAAATACTTATAAATAGGGGAACTCGATCACTGATACTTTTTGGCTTCTCAGTTATTACAAGATTCTACTATGGCAAATTGACTGTATACTTTAAATGATAGATGGTCATTAACTAAAACTGAAAGCATTATGCCCAAAAGAAAAAAATTTATTGCAGAAAAAACTGTGGCTCTCTTTTACTGCCTGCAACATAAAAAGGCCGAAGTGCTACACACCTGTTTTCTGCCCGGGTGAGCTCTACAACAGGTACTTGTATTGTTTCACATTAACCTGTGCCAACAAACTCAGGATGCAGGGTCTCATTTCGTTACCCCTTTTTACTCATAAAATGTAAAGCATCAAAAAATAATTGTTAATGTGTTTTTATTTATAAATATAAACAAACATACCATGGGTATTCACTTCATATGTGATTTAGTTCCTGGCTTTGCTTAATTCTTTTTAATGACACAAAACATATAACTAACTTATTTTCACGTTTATATGTCAAAATGTTTGACTGGTCAATACGAGCATCTGTGTAAAGCTCACGTACAAGGTAAAACAAACTACTGTAAATGAACAATTAGAATCTCTTAGAAGTTAGACATGACAAAGGTTGACTGACTGCTAAATAATGTAGTCCCAAGAAAAGGCATGGATTGTGCTTATTTTTCAAGACTTCAACTTTAAAGTTAAAAGTAAGACAAGCTAACTTTTACTCCATCACCTTACCAAGTGGGAATGCTGGCAGGGGGAGGTCAATGGAAGAGAGGAGTAAGAGGAAGTTTGAATAGGAAAAGACAAGGCAAAACAACTCTTTTTGAACTTTCTGGTACTTTTGTCCAGTGATCAGAGCTTGTAATTAACATCTTAACGATCATTACGACACAGATATTTTTAAAGGGGAACAATGGCAAAAATCTTCAGATAAATTCTTTCATCCTGAAGGACAGATTATAACCATAAACTCTTATTTAAAAAAATAGAGACATCAGCTTGCTACTACAGACAGTCAACATTTGGAGGCAGTAGATTCTACTAAAAAGAGGTGAAAGGGACAGGCAGTGAACAGATTCCCTTTTACATCACCATCAGAATGGCCATGTTTCTTCATGCTCTGATAGTCAAAAAGTCAAAAGATCCAAAATGTTTCAGTACTCACGAGATGGAAAACAGCAGAGGAGTGTAACAATTCATCTCATTTTATCCTCCTCAAAGTTTCTCATTTTAAAACTACATAAATTTAAATGGCACTGTAGTGCTACCTGTAAGCCCTGTTTGCCTATTTCCTTTATATAATTAACAACATACAATTTTATGTATTTCCATTCATTAAGAAAAATAATGTAATGCAGCAATCACAGAATTGTTGCTGGAAAAACACTGCTACTTCTCAAGCAGACCCTCAGGTTTAACATTTCTGTATGATCTTCTAATGTAGGTGTTTCAATTTTGAGGGGATGCAAAACCTTCTTCATAAAGAGGTATCTTGGAGTCTTTAAATTGTAAACAATTTAACTGTGAGCCATTTCATTTTTTTCCTAGAGTCCACTAGTAAAACAGATTAAAAGAAGGAAGGAAGGAAGGAAGGAAGACAGCATGGGGGATAGCGACAAAAACGCCCAAAGCAAAGAAAAACAGCTTTTAAAATTTATTGCTCAGTAACCTGGCATCAGGGCATGAAGGTACATAAAACATTCTGAACAATGGAAGCACTAAAAAGAAGTCTATTATGCCTAACTTCGTTGATTTTGTTAGAGGTTAGATCAGTGACCAGAAACACACCGTACTGCAGGAAATGTTGGTCAGTTTCTCTCCATCCCTTACATGCAAGCTAACTCTGCCCGTTCACAAAAATGAAGATGGAGATGGGGTGGAGAAAAGCCAGAATATGACTAAACCAGGGCTCTTCAAAGGTAAAATAATCAAGCTGGGTTACCACAAAGGCCTCCCTGACAATCTGAGTGAGTTCGTGCTGACAGAATTTTCAAGGTAACCTGAAGATACCCAGCAGGCCCTTCTCTCAATTCCTTGAGGCTCTGTGAAGAGCAGACACTATGCTTCAAGCCACTGTCCATGCAAAACCTCAGGCCACACTAATATGAACAGATAAACGTAGCACTTAGATAAAACAGAGCACTGTTCTCCTAATTTATGGTAGAAACGTCACTTATTATGACTTTTCTTCAATGTCTCAGTAGGCAGTGGGCCACTGGAAAGACAGTGGCTACAGCTTTGCACCAGATAATGTAGGTCTACCAGCTGTAGGCAGGAAAATAAAGCCTGTAGGAGTTGTAAATCCTAGCTGAGATCTTAGGACTGTGAGATCTGATGTCTGCCACCTAGCAGGACTCATGCAAGTGAACTGTCAAAACCCACGAGAAGCTGGCACTAACATCAACATGGAAAAGGGATTCTTGGGCAACATCTCCAGGACCCTTGAAAATCCACCTTTACACTGAGGAGTTTGTAGTTTCCCTACCTATCTGGTTTTGAATTGTACTATTAATATAATAAACAGCTGATTTATCACCCTCACAGCAAATAACTTCTGGTTTAAAATCACAAGCACCAAAAGAAGCTGTGACTGTGTAAGGCTCAGAATAACTAAATCAACTACCATCATCCTAGACAGTAACTGGACTTAAGAGTAGAGGAAGGGGGCAGGGCACAACCATTCAAGGGATGACGCAGCAATTAACATCAAAAAGGTGGAAGATTCAACTCCCAGTAGGCCTCGAAGCTCAAGATGGCTGGAGATTTGACTACTTCTGGTAGACCTTGAGCTTCATTATAAGCTCATTGTAACATATTAGCATGGTCAATAACATGCCCACAGGCCCATGACAGTCCCAAGGCTAGCCACAAAAGGTCAAAGAGTAGGAAATGGCCAACTTCCTGGGAATCCTAGCCCCTTCCCCAGGGTAGTTAGATTGGTCCTTCCACTTATTAGCATATGAAGCTACCGAGCCCATAAGAACTGGCAACATGGCACCTCTTGGCTGCCTCTCCTGCTCCCTCATCTTCTGAGAAGGCCCGCACTCCATGGAGTGTGTACCTACTTTTCCTCTAACCTGAGCACTCAACCCTGACACCTCGTGGCCTTTCTCTTGCCTTTTGAAACAGCCTACACTGTATGCAGTATGTATCTCTCTAAATAAACCTACCTTTACTCAAAAAAAAAAAAAAAAAAAAAAGTCACAGGAGATGGGTAAACTGTGAGACTTCCTTCATTTATAAAACAGGAAAATCTACCCTCATAGGGCTGTTGTGAAGGTTAAAGTAAATCATATATGAGAAAGTGCTTATAACACAGAAAGTTATAAAATATCCTAACAGAGCTAAATCTTCAATATATATTGCTTGATTTCTGAGACACCCATTGTTTATGCTTCTTACACACCAGGCAGATAATATGCTGGCAACAAAAATTCATTTAACAGTTTTCTGATTGCCCACTAAGTATTAGGTACCACTCCAGGTTCTGGGATAAAGGACAGGGGTAGGGAAGAAGACAACTGTCTCAATGAATCATAAGCTATAGAAGCCAGTTCATTACTTGCAGTGTAGCAAATACAGTACATTAATTCCAATACTACACTTCAGTTGGCGTTTAAGAGCTGAACTGTATTTAGGTTTACTTCTTCAGATCCATCATATCCACATTATTCTCACTGTGACCTCAAGGCAATTTGAATAGATGAGTTTGTGCTGTGACTTTTTAGTGAGCGGAGTAACGACCACTATTTACTAAGCAACCACTCTGTGCTGGGTACAACACAGGTCACATTACACAGATTCTCTCATTTGACCTCAAACAACTGTCTCAAATATTCATTGCTCATTTCAAAATAAAGAAACCTGTCCAAGGTCACATAGCTGTAATTAATACAGTTAAGAATCAAATACTTGGCTGCCAGGCACCAAGGTCTCTGCTTCTTCTCCTATGACTTCTTTAGGAGGAAGCGTGCAGTTATGGGGAATGGTTATTCTTTAGGAACTTCAAGTAAAGGGTTAGAATATGGAAATAAGATGGACAACACGTGAGAAATCTTACCTACAAAACAGTAAACAGTACCAGAGAGATTCACCATGTACTCCAGCCAATGAAAATGTAAACAGTGATTTGAAACAAGTAGTTAGATAGAGCCACTTCTGCAGAGACAACCTTGAGGAGATAAGTGTGATGTTCTCACCTGCCCTGCCCCAGTCCTCTGGCTCCACCTGGCTCTCAGATTTTTTTCGCTTTATTTTACCCAATTATGTGGCAAGTAAAGAGAGGGAAGAGAAATTTGTTCCTTTAAAATTTTATGCATATGAATATACATAAATCAAATCATATTAATTATATATGAATAATAATTAAATAATAATTGTATATATGAATACATATACATGAGGTATATATGTATCGTGAATAGCCTGTTTGTTCTGTGGGAGAGGAGATGTTGAGATTCTACAGGAAAATGTCCCCCCAAAAGTTACAATGGATGTTCTTTTAAACTTTGAGAAAGAAAATGAGTGGAGATTTTTTTTCAGAAGATCTCAGTTTTAGAAATTCCTGGAACCTAAATGAATCTTGGGGCTTTCAACCCTTGTAGCTGAAAAGAACTGCATCAAGGCGAGAGGAGTTATCTGGTGTGATGAAACGAATCCTACAGAATTACACAGCCCAGGTCTCAAATGCTCAGTTACGCTGGATCCTCAAAGTTGCCCCAGGAGTACACAAAACTGCTAGCGCAGATCAAAAAACACTGACAAAGCCCAGGTTAGACAAAATGAGCAAATTATAAGAGATAACAAGTGAGTCAACAGGGCTGGGAGATTAAGGAAAACAGCAAAGCAAATCTTTCTGCCACTTAGAGGGAGAGGAAGTAACGTGTGTAAAACATTAGAGCCAAGCTGATTCCTTCATCTTACCTTATCCCACACAATTATGTTAACATCAGTTGATGAGATTCAGCTCGTAAAGAGGTCTTGGGAGCCTTGAGTAACCCAAACACCTCGAACAGAGACGATGGCTCCTACTTCACTACAGATTCCATTCTGTAATAACTAGTCTTCTACAGTAAGAGTGCAATACACTAAGAATGTTTTAGGTTCTCTGAACAAAAATTAAAGTTATAAAAGCAACAGACTAAGCTTAAAGGTATCACTGAAAACTGACAAAATCCCATGAAGTACACAAAACCATAGGGGAAAATGAGCCTGCTGTTCACTTAATACTTTCAAAGTAATGGAAGGGACGTCTACAGCTCCAAGCAAACATGACCTAGTCTTTGGCAACTTCAGTCTTCTCATCTCTCTATAATCAAATAATTTTTTAATAATATCTATAATTATAACCCTACTTAGAAATGGTTAGTTTTACACTAGAGGGTCAAGTAGAACACAGCTTACCAGAATTAACAGAATTATCTTGATACTTCAGAAATCATTTTATAGTTCTACAGTTAATGGTGAACTGTAAAGCTGTTAAAGAAATTAAGTCATATAAGATTGGTTCTTCAGAGATGTTAGAGATACTATATACAGATATACAGCCAAAAAAAAAATACAGGTCTAAACCCAATTATAGATTGGATTCACTTCAATTTTAAACTATGACTCATAAATGTGTCTAAGCTTATATCTGTTGGGTATGGCATAGCTGATTTAGTTACCCCAAAAGACTTTTTAAAAAAGGGAGTCTATCACTTTTACTTTAAGAAATCCTGTGAGTCGTGTCTGCCAAAGCTCAAAGTTCTAACAATCTCAGGTAGATCTGTCTTTTTCTACCTTTATCGTTAACTTGAAATAAATTAAGAAACTGACCAATATTTCTTGCTGCACTGGTATTTCAGGTAGGGGAGTAAGCAATGTAACTTGCTGAATGTCTAGTGATGAGAAAACAGCAACAGGGAGTCCCCACTGGCCCAGTGAGGCCACACTGCCTCTAAATTGTCATGACAGAGAGGGGCCAGTTGGTCAAAGGTCTGACACAGGAGAAATTATCACACGGCAAGTTTCTAGGGACAGGACTGAGAGGAAGAAACAAACTAATGTGAAAGGATTTAAAAAAAAAAAAAAAAAAAAAGCCCAGCTCCATAATTACTTCTCAAAACTGAGTAGATTTCTCACTCTACTTTTATACAATGGCAATGCCAAGCAGAAATTCTTTTCAGCTCCAGAAGAAAGTTAGTTTAAAGCATGATTCCCACACATATACTATTCAAAATGTTAACAGGATAACAAACCCCCTCCAAGAAAAAAATTTACTAAAGGTGTTAAAGAATCAATTCCCCCAATTTATCTCTCTTACATTATAAAAGATTTACATATAGGCAATAGGATAAAGCATAATTCTTAAAAAGTCATAGTTATTAGACATTAAGAACAATGTACAAATGAGTAACTTGACACAAAAGTGAGTAAATTTGAAAACAATACTGTTTTGAACCACATTTAACCCTAATATCAGACTTCAGAGCCAAGCTACAAAGAATAGGTTGGCCGATACCAATAACAATGCAATATGAGACAAAGTAAAACAGAACACCAAAACAGTATAAAAATTAAAGTGGAGTTAAGACCAACAAGATAAGCACAGGTTTTGAATTAGCATATTTTATATTTCAAATATATACCTTTTTCCAAATAAAGTGACTGTGTAAAAATAAAGCTGTTTAAAATACTGAGTGGCATAAAAAATGAAGATAGGTATTTCTTAAATCCGTAAAGCATAACTAACATAGCATTCAAGAGATCTTACGTAAACAAAATACATATTTATATACATACATCTATCTATCTATCTATCTATCTATCTATATATATATATATATATACACACGTGTACCTCCATCCTTCTTCTCCAATTCGTCCCTAATTAGAGGGGAAGTAAGTATCACCTTCAAAGTTAGAGTGGGCTCTTTTGTATTCCGAATTATAATAGATGCCTCATCTACACATTGTTCCACTTGATATTTCTCTTCTGTGAGTTTCTGAAAGTCATCAAGATTTCAAAAACACTGAATTAAAATTTCAAGAAATGAATGATTGCCTCTTAGTTTTCAAATGTTATTAACAATTAGTATTATTGTGCTGAAAAAGTAGTCTTTAACTAGTTCTTTAGTGTAAAGATAACATTTCTGCCCTCAACTTACCAGCAAATCCTTTCTCCATCCCTCAAAAAGCAACCACAATGTCGATGATCTATACAATTATTAAACAACATTTAAACCCATTCTTTCTAATATTTGAAAGTGAGTTGCCAACAGCATCACTATATGATAAAGGGTAAATTATTGTTCTTGAAATTATTACAGAGAACTATTACAGAATAATAAATCGCTGGGAATGCTCTCTAAATCAATACCTTTTTTGACAGGACAGCCTAAACAGGAACTCCCACTTGCTAAGGACATATAAACATAAGATTATGTAGGCTTTTATATAAGATTATGTAGACTTTAAAAGAAAATAAATTAAGAATGAAAGAGAAAGGATCTCTGCACACTCACCAGCAAAAAAAAAAAAAAAAAAAAAAAATTAGTGTAAGCAAGTAACTTCCCTTCTTTAACAACAGACCTGCTTTGGGTCAAGTCATCTGACATCCACAAGGAACTATACATTGCTTCTTTTAACATACAATATATACACATACAGAAAATAATCACCAACTAGAATCATATATTAAGTTATATATATTTTTATACACTAAATACACAGTTTAATGTTACACAGGGCCTTTCTTGGTGGTAAAATTTAATTTCTATTACCTGACATAAACAGTTAAACATAAACACTACTGGGTCTCTCTCTGCTCACCAGTGTGCATTAAAGGAGCTCAAAGCCATTTATGTAAAAACAGCATTTACCACTAAACATTCCCAGAAAGACAGAAAATAGAAAATTCATTATCCTAATTTTGAATGGAGAAAACCAAGAAAGGGAAAAGCCACACAGTGGCTGGAAAAAACCAGAACTAGACTATAGAGAAAAAGCAGAAAACTGCTCACATTCATTTTGCCACTCTAAGAGCATTAAAGATGTCTCAGAGAATAACTCAAACTAAATTTTTCAATTATGCTTGCCATAAGACACACCCAATGAAGTAAACATGTAGTATGAGTGCTGGGCTAGACTAATTATAAGTGATTTCTGGTTTTGGTCATCCTTCTACTGCTTTACTCAAGGAAGTTCTAAAATTGCCCTACAAAAGAGTCTGCAGAGAAAGGTATGGTGCAACCTCAATTAATTAAGGTACTTTGATAACTGAAAGTTTTGCTATGGTAATTGATCAGGAAAAAGATTTTTAATTCACAAGAAAATAAGATCATATCAGAGATTGGTTCTCCAAATGCCAAGAAAACAAGGGGGGGGGGCGGATAGAGGGTAAAGGTAAAAAAAAAATCACACTTAAGATGATTTTCTGAAATAGTATTAGTAATAGTAATAATAATAATAATAGGTGTATACTTGCGTGTATATATGTGGGCATATATATGTGTGTATACTGTTTAATTTAATACAAAATGTATGTACATCATCATTTCACTTGGGTACCTTTACCCAAATATCTGTATTAATGGATCTAACCATCATACAAAGCAGCTGGTTTCACTGTTGGATAACTCTGTTGACTATGTTAAATTCAAATGTTTCTTATAATGTCCACCATTTATCTTAAGAGTTCAGGCCACTTTTACCTTCTCCAAGGAGCCCTTCAAAGACCTAAAGATATTTGTATCTTTTTAGGTTTCTCTAGTCAAAAAAGCCCTAGTCTCTTCAAATCTGAAATAGTTCACACAGCCTGCACTCTCTCCTGGTTCCCTCCCTTGAACACTTGCTAGCTCAACAAGAACATTTAAAAACTGTGATGCCCAGAAATAAAGATCCTGACTCAGGAAAGAAAACACAGAGTTCACATAGTTGTGATGTGCACAGGGAAAGCTCTATTAATGCAACTGAAACTAGGCCCAATCTCCTGTATCTTCAGTACGGGAGAAATATGACAGATCTTTCAGAATAAGAACTTCAATTTCTTATAGTACTGGTTCTCAATCTTTTCTCCACCCTGACACACCTGAGGAATATGATCACTCTCACAAACAGGACTCATTAAAGGGAAAAGAAAAGAGGGTGAGATGGTTGGAAAAGTCTTTGTGTCCAACCCTTTGATTATTATTCCTTTAGTACAGATTTAAGAGTAATAATGTTCACTATAATAAGACCAGAAATACAGGTTTTAAAACAATATTAAAAGTAATGGGAAAAGATGAATTTTATTAACATTCTAATAACAAAAAGTACAGGTGGTCTGAAATCCATTACTGAGCTTTCTGTTTCTTAACATTTTTTACTGTTCTCCATGTTGCTTACCACTTTCCCTCCCCAAATGGTCACATAAGGATTTAAAACAACTTTTTAAAAGAAATGAATTTAACCCTTGAAATAGAAACATTTTTTCAATCAAAATTAAAAATGGAAGAGCAAAATATGTTTGTTCAGTCACTCAGAAAATCTTACCTTATAATCTAAGAACGAAAAATAAAATAGTCCTCCAGAAATTAATACAGAAAAAAATGCATCAACAAGTAACACAAATTTGAGTGTAAAGAACAGTAGATAAAAATCAGTATGATGGTTATGAAGATCAGCTGCTAAATATGAAAGAAAATGATCCATAAGGAAGCTAATAAAAACAAATTTAGATTTCATATTACTTGGGGCAGTGGGGTAAGAGCCTTTTTAGAAGAAATACAAATAAAAGAAACTGACAATAAAAAAGAGAGCATTCAACAACTCAAAGTTCAACCTTGCATACTGATACCTATCTATGCGACACGGATATATGAACTAACTGATACGAAATCACCAAAAAGCTACAATCTAGTTACATGACAGATAACACATCTGAAACTGAAAGGTGACAATGGCTTCCCAATCAGTGATGCAACTTGCCCTTGGAGCAGGCTGACAGAGCAGGTCCCAGGGTGACCACAGCCCCCGATCAATCAGTTGGCTTCAGCCCTGAGAAGCCTTCGGCCTTCAGCAGCACCCTCCAGGAAGCATGCCAACATTAAATTTTCTAAATGCATCCCAATGTGAAAAAGGTTTGGAAACAAGGAATTAATAGTGACTTTCCATTAACAGAATGAGTGAAGTTAAATTAACTGAGTCTTCAATTTTAAAAATTATCATCTATGAAAGTCTCCAGTTGTCTAGGCTCTTTTTGAGCTTTTGATTCTTTTCTGCATTATACTAACCCTTCCAAGAGTTTTATAACGCTGAAAAGTCTAGTCTGGAAAACATGAAAACTCTCGGTAAGATACATCTAAAGAATTTAAGAGTGTACCTTAAGAGCCATCTTAATTTAGTAAATATATCCTGAGTACTAATCACCAGAAGTTTGCCTTCATTGTGATGCTTGAGTCACTGACCCAGAGTAGCAGTATTCCCTTTGTCTGTACCTACCCTTTATTATTACCAATTTCTTATTATTAAGTTTATCAAGGTCACTACCTATTTTCACCTTTTTACAAATTCTCCTAGAGGTACAATTAAACTGTACTCACCTGAATCTGAATAGGAAGATTATCTTTGACTGTATTTAAGAGGGTCTCTGTGGGTTTGTCTTTGCACATTAAAACCAGCTCCAAGTCCATATCATCTTTAATCAGCAAGCCTTTTGCAACCAGGCCAATCCTCATAACACCACACAACGTCCGACCACCTTGATCCCTAAAAATAAAAGTCTGAATGATTACTTTCACAACCTACTTCCCCAACTATAACTTAATCATCACCTGGCTTTCTGACTATCCATATGAACTGTTAAGGGGGAACATAAATCCAGATAACCAAAATTCCACAAAAGTAAGTCTCAGATTTAAGGCTCATAAACTATCTTCCTCAAAGAATCAACAGGGAGAATATTTCAGCCTATAGATTTCAATTCTTTATGACATCTAATATTGCTCAGGAAAATCCAAAAATACTATATCCTCTTAAACATTTTTTCATTTTTTTTAAATCCTCCTTTTATCTTTTAATTTAGTAATTAAAGAATTGTGAGAAACATGAACACTGCAGTGTGCTGAGAAAGAGCATCAGGCAGGGAACTAAAAGACCTGGACTCTACTCCTCGTGGTGCCTGCTGGCTCAATATCTGTAACTGTAAATCGGCTGCATGAGCCTTAGCTCATTCCTTTGAGCTGTAGCATTCTAGGAATCCATAAAAGTTTATGGGAAAAGCAGAACAATGTGATAAAAGTGAAGAGCTGAGGAACCCAAAGATGGTCTGCCAACACACACATTCCAGATCCAGTGGTAGCTACAAGAACCAACATTCAAAGAACAAGTCATGAACGGTGCATAAGAATACTGTTAACATCTATCCTTGATTTTAATACTGTAAGTTTCTTATTGGCTTCATTTCCCTTAATCACAAGTGAAAATGTAACTAAACTTGGCAATCATTCAATAAGTAAGCAACCCGTTTGCGTATGGAAAACATACTAGAGGGGATCCAATCTCTCCTGCTCCCAAGGCTCATACTGCAGTTAAGTACAAAAGCTGCTTAAAACCTGCTTAAAAGGGAAGAGAAAGTAACATCTAAGAAACTGCATGCCACAAATTCTCATTTAAACCTTACAAAGAGCCTGAATTTGAAAGACAAAGAATGTGAATCTCAGAAAAGGTGATTAATTGTTCAAGTTCACAGAGAGAGTAAAATGGCAAAGCCTGGATTCAAACTCAAGTTGGTTTGACCACAACACTCAAGCTCTTTATATTATTAGGGCTGCTTCCCAATTTCAGAGAAGACAGAGGTAAAAATAGAAAGGTCAAGCAAGGCAACCTGTAAGTTTGACTTCAGCAGAGTCTTGATTTGGCTAGATAGAAAAATGGTCATTCTAGCTGGAGGCAAAGAATCAGCAGAGTCGGGCCCAAGTCAGCAGAGTGGAGAATGAACTAGAGAAAGGAGAAGGGAGAGAAACAAACTGTGGCAGTGGAAACAAGACAGTTATAAATAATCCAGCCGTGGGTTCAGTGCCTGACACACCTTAAGAGATTAGGTCAATGAAAAAATATAAGGCTGGTACAAGTACAGAAAGAAATACAAAGCATTTTAAAGAAAGTGAACCAAGTACAGGGAATTATTTGCTATTAAGAACAAAGTCAGTCATCTTTGATTTTTTTCTTCTTCTGTATCCCTGTCCATACATCTTCTCATTCTCCCAAATCTAATAACAGTTTATAAATTCCCTCTTCATAATCACTCTCAAAGCCTTGCCTTCAAACTAGTTTCTTTTCTCTTACTACCTCTCACCTAGACGACCTCAGTAACCTCCTCTCCACTGGCCTAACTGACTAACCAGTAGCATCTCATCTCTGTTTACAGGATGCCGCAGCCAAGTCTTCCAAAACCATTGAGTGAATGGAACTCCGCTTATTATTTTCCTCATGTCCCACTGAACACTCAGACATTGAGCATATTGGGAGGCAATTTAGGAGACAGCATGACTTCCTGCTGTGAATCCTGGCTCTGCCACTTACTGTTTGACAGTGGACAAATCACAAATTACTTGACTTTTTTGAGCCTACTTTCTCATTTGTAAAAATGGAGTAACACCTTCCTCAGAGTAATGCCTACAATATCATTTAATTAATTTAAGTAATGAACTTAGTCCAGGGCTTGGCATATATTAATAGCTCAATAAACAATAGCTTAAACAGTCCCTATACTTCCTCACACCTGGATTTTTGCTGGGATTTATTTTTTCTTTCACTTTCACAGCCTGCCAAAACCCTACTCATCCTCTGAGCCTAATGCAAATGCTACCTCCTTCATGAAGTTTTTTCCTGATGCCCAGAATCAGCATATAGTCTCCCTGCTCTGTACTTTCAGTTTTGTCATGGATAATCAAACTGAAGATGATTAAAAAAAAAAAAACTGGATCAGAAATCCGACAAACTTGAAAATGAACCCTGGCTCCACCACACACACACACTCATTCATTGACCTTAACCCAGTTAAAGTTTGTTAATGATTGAGTCACACTTTTTTCATAAGAAAATCTGAAGCACAGGAAATCTCACAAGTAAAATGGGGGTGGGGAAGAGGGATGATAACTGAGATTAGTCAATTTGTTGTAAAATAATGTGAAAAATAATCTGGTACAGTAACTGGCACTCAATAAATGGTAGCTATTATTAACCAGACATTATTAGCTTGCTTATTGAATTCTATATTATAATTATGATATATTTGTGTAGAGAGAGCATGACTGAACAGAGAACAAAGTCCTAATTCAGTTCTGAATTTGAATATGAGGTATTATAAAGTAAGCCACCTAGATATAGGGAATTAATTAAAATTAAGCTAATACTACTAATAATACAAATAGTGGGAACTTGTTCAATTTACTTGATTTCTGAGTCAGCCTGTAAAGAGGTGAAGTAAGAGTGCACAGGTGAAAGCTACCTAACAGTGCCTGGCAATAGAAGGCACTTAATCCACATAAGCTCGCCCTCCCCGTCTCTGTGCCCTCTGCAGTGCTTGGCAGACACGGGGAGCACAACACGTGTCCACGACCACAACACAGCTCTGTTCCTGGAAGCGGTGCTTGCCTCTGTTTTATACGAAAGAAGGACACAATCGTTCTGCACTCCTTGAGTTCCACCACATGGGAAGAATCAAGTGCTCATCCTGGGACTTTACAGAGAAAATAAAGAGCATGCACACACAGCTCTACATTTAAAAACCCAAACAAAGTGTAGAGTACATTAGCTTTTAAAAACCTTGAAAACACAGTGACTTGCTCCAGTTAAGCAAATGTCTACTGGAGCGCTTTTCAAAAGTCTGTGTGGCCTTGAAAGCAAACAGCAGAAGATGTATTTATAACTTCACTGAAAATTAAAACTCCACTTAGAAATAGTAAAAATAGCAAATTTTATATGTATCTTACCACAATGAAAAAAGTTTTTAAAAGGGTATAAGCACATCTCAACATGCCACTTAAATATGGAATGTATGACTATTCATCTTGTACAGGGACTGGAAGACACAGAGCTACATTACTGGATGATATTGCTAATTACCATGAACCCCCAAATTTGACAGTATCTTTTTTAAATTCATCATATTCAAGAAAAAGTGAGTTACTGCCAAGAAACTTCAAGTTGACAAATTTACGACTAGATACAGTGTATATATTACCTATAACAGCTAACAAAGTCAAGGAAATACATTATCCAGATAAAAACTGATACTATCTTTTATCTGAAGATGGAAAGGTTACATTATCTTTCAGTTAAATCAATTTATCAATACTTTCTCACTATTCCTTATCTACTTATCACACTGATTTAGAATTAAATGCTGGAGAAAAAATTCTGCAACGTCTACCCTCAATTTACCAGTTGTAGCCATAGTAATACTCTTAATCCTATTAACACAATACAGTCAAATGAGCTTCATCTTTTAAAGTATATGATACACTTATTCCAATCATAGTGACTATGCTCAAAACAGTAACTCTAAGTTTAACATGGCATAAAAAGTTTCCTAGTTATCATACAGCTTCATCTCACTAATGCCTTACTATTGTTACAGCACTGAGAATACTCTGCTATAACTGTTGAAGAGTCTGGCTCCCATTAGGCCTTCATTCTACAAATAAATATCCAATGAGCATTTACTTTGCAAGATACTGTGCTGGATCCTGGGAATTAACATGGCAGATACAGTCAAAAATACCTTTAGAGAACAGTTTCCTGCACTCTTTCTCCTACACCAGGATTTTTAAATACCAGACAAAAATGGCATTTTATGATTTCTTCCAAGACCAAAACCACTACTACTTATTTCCAAATTTAGGAGGCTGAATCAACACATGAAAAAGATGACTTCCAAAAGAAAGATTTTTAAAAGGGTTTGGTGCACCCTCAAAAGACATCCTGAACAGGTCTTCCTTCTTTTTCTGATCTAATCATTATTCTTTTCTTGCTTTCCTTTCAAATTTAACTCAGAAAAATTCCATAAACTTTACTTCCTTGTTTACAGTCATACAAATGAGAAAACCCAAAGAACACCACATAGCAAATGTAACCCAGTGGGACAGGATCCTGGGCTTTTCTGGGCACTACAGGAAAGTGCCACAAAGGTCAGGCCACACTCACTTGGAATAGGAGTCTGCGGCCTCTTCCTTCTTCACTTCTGTCTCACCCTCTGTTTTTGTGCCTTTATTTGTTTCATCCAGCCAATCTGAGACATGTTTAAGAGCACATTCAACAGTAGACACCATATTTTGAACAGCTTCAAGTTCCTCCGGAGATGGATAGATTGTTGAATGTTTCACCATAACATGGCGATCATCATTGGCAAAAGATCTAATAGATCTCTGTCATAATGCAAAAGAAAACAATTACTTCAATAAAAGAAATGTTACTTGAAAAGGATTAAGTAACAGCATTAATTGTCAAACTGCTGTGAAACAGTTAACACTGAGACAATTAAAAAAATTGCTTAGGAAAGGAAGTAAAACCCAATCCTACAGAATTCCACACCAGAAAGTTAGAGATCTTTCATTCATGCTTTGAGAAAGTTCACCCAAGTTACACTCAGTATTACCTTTATGTGTCTATGTCACCTTTCAGCTTAATCTGTGTGTTTTCAATACCACTTCAAAACTGTCATCCATATCACACATCATCTGTGAGAACAGGTACTTCCTAGATTTGACAGAGTATCTAGAAATGCATAAGGGTGACTCATGATACCCAGTCACTCCTTTCCAAACTGCTGGAGACTTTTGTACCTTGAAAAACTGAGATTTTGTAACATAGTAATAACACAAAATACAAAGTTATGTGTGAACACAATAGCAAAATTAAGGATCACATTAGAGTATCGTTTACTACTTGGCATTCAAACCTTAGGTATGCGGCTTTAATTCCAGACTGGGGAAAATACATACTGTAATAAAAGAATTAGTTTCCCAAACTAATTTACAAATGTATTCACATTCTCAATCAAAATCCCCTTAAGACAGACTCACTTAAAACTCACTGAATAAAAATAATTTTAAAGCTCATGGTGGGGATTGGGGAATCAACAGGAGTATCAAGAACTATTCTACAAAGATGGATGGGTGGTACCATTATGCTAAAACAAAATATCAAAAATTTAAAAAGCAATAATTAAAACGACATGCTATCCCAGAAATCAGTGGAGCAGATTAAAGCCTAGAAATAGAATGAATTTCATGAAAATTTAATATAGTAGATCTTTCACACTCATGAGTCACACATCTAAAAACCTTTTGAGTATTTCCAAGTTTACAAATACCATGAAGACATGTGTACCAGCACACAACAAAATGAACAGTAATAACTTGGTGAGTTTCCATAAAGCCAGAAGTATTTCATGTAAAGGGTGGCTACATGTCACATGTTACATAAAATTATGTGCTAATAGGTGGTAAATATTTTGTTTTAAAGTCTTCACTGCAAAATAAAATATCCCCAATTCTTCATCAGTCTTGTCTGTTTTTTATTTGAATATGGTTTAAAAACCAGATTAATTTGAACACTTGTAAATTAATAGTATAGTATCATTGTCCCTTACAAAATGAAGCAAGCTATAGGTAAAAAGGTAAGTAATCCTTTGAAACCTCAATTGTTATATAATAAAAAGGACTAAAATCAATCACAAAGCTTTCTTTCCTAGATAAAAGCCATTTCTGTCTAGATTTCTTTCTTGCTCAAAGTCCATGACCAATTTTCCAACTGGAGGTTTTTTTTGTTTGTTTGTTTTGTTTTTTTTTTTTTTTTTTTGCGGAATCTTCTGCTACAAAGAGACAAACTTCTTAATAACTTCATGAGATTTGCCATATATCCCAAAATAAGTAACAAGAAAACAAAAGTTGCATGTAACAAACTGGAGATGCTAGGTTCTTCTAGGGATTAACTTAGTTAACTTGCTCTTTAAAGAAGAAATTTTACTAATATTTTAGTTCTGGGTGATGGGGAAAACATGTTAACTTTGAATTTCTCTGCCATTTAGTTTTATGGTGAGTTACTAAGTTACTCAGTCAGCTAAATTACGCAGTCCTGCTCACTGTCCTCACCTTAGGAAAATTACATGCTGCTACTAACACAAACTTTTGGTGTTTCTCTCACAAATAACACAAGACTGCCAGTGTTAACTCCAAGAGTCTACTGTGAGTGATAGGAC